>NC_053396.1:51664910-54140637 GCF_905171765.1 Bufo bufo
ACTTGTTATGTCTGTGTGGACCAGAGATCTGACCGGGTGTGTAGCCAAATAGAAAACTAGCTAGTAGAGGAAGGTCACACAGCCAAGTTTACTGTGAGTGAAATCAGCTCTACCGATGTGAGGATGATTAAGGGCTAATTCAGTTCATAAAATAAATCATCACAGAGACACGACACAGGGAGGTATGTGCTTTGGCTTTAAGCCAAAAAGGAGTGAAATTATTACAACGTTTCTCACAGGAGTGAACACAGGACATTCGGCCTTGAATTTAGAACATTCTACTCTAGATATGAAAAAACAATGCAAGCATCAGCATGAAAATAATTAAGTATAAGAAATTAGGCTGGACAGAAATGTATAATGAAAAGACAAATGATTACTTTTACATGCCGCCAACACAGCCCCCTAAAATGGCGCAGGAGGACCCTGCCACGCTCCAGCAGACACATCCTCCACCATATCACAGCCCCCTCAATCTCCAGAGGGGTGGACCCGTGAAGTATGTCAGTGCCAAAACTACGCCCTAGGCCCACCTCTTTGTATCCGGTTAGTGACTTATTTATTCACAACTGAAGTTTTTACAATTTTTACAGTTTATATTATTGGTTTTATCGTGGATATGATCATCAATGGCGTGCCTACGGTGTTTGGCACCCGGGGCGGGTCCTTTCTCTGGCACCCCCCCTTAATACTTTTACCCCCTCACAGTAGTATTGCCCTCATTGTACAACCTTCACAGTAGTTTTGTACAGATGCGTGCCCCCTCACAGTAGTTATACCCACATTGTGCACTCTTACAGTAGATATGCCCACATTGTGCCTCCCTCACAGTAGTTATGCCATCTCTGTGCCTCCTTCACAGTAATAATACCCATTGTGCCCCCTTCACAGTAATAATTCCCATTGTGTCCCTGTAACGAGCCCCTGCTCGCTCTATTCTGCTCTCATGGCACTCCCTAATGTGACCACAATATCTGCTGGTTCCGCCGTTGATGATCCGGCCTCAAACGACCGCTCGTGTCGTTTTAATTCTCACAGAACTAACACCAGTCAGGCTGTATGTGAGTTCAAACTGACCAATTCTTTATTAAATGCATCACATATATTTATAATGACAGTTGGAACACCTCTTTCAATTGGTAAATTGTAAAACCCCCTCTGATTGGCTATGCAAATGAGGTAAGCAGAGATTAGTTCAAGAGCTTGGCTGGGAGGCAGATGGGTGTGGCCATTGTCACAGAGAGAGTCAAACCATGACATTACCCCCCCTCCCTCCCGGGAAACAGACCAACAGCCACAGTGGGACCCTCACCGGGTCAACTTGAGGATGTTGGAAAAGTAGTCTTAAGATTCCAGGTCCGTTTGCCGTGACAATCCATCCGCATTCCCGTTTTGAGGCCCTGGCCGATATTGTATGGTGAAATTGTAGGGTTGCAAAGCCAGGCTCCACCTTAGTAATCGGCCATTCTCTCCCGCCACCCGGTTTAGCCATATCAAGGGATTGTGGTCCGTCATGACGGTATAAGAGCGTCCATAGACGTAGGGCTGCAATTTCTTTAAAGCCCAGACTAAAGCCAAACATTCTTTTTCCACGGCAGCATATCCAACTTCACGGGGTAACAACTTGCGGCTGAGATACGCCACCGGGTGCTCCTTCCCATCGTCGCCAACTTGACTTAGTACGGCTCCCAGTCTGAACATGGAGGCGTCTGTATGTACGACAAAGCGTTTGTTAGGATCGGGTGCCGTCAGTATGGGAGCTTGTGTTAGGGTGGTTTTCAACTGTTGAAATGCTGTTTCGCACTCCGGGGACCACAGGACCTGTCTAGGGAGATTCTTTTTGGTCAGGTCCGTCAGTGGTTTGGCTATGTCACTATAGTGAGGTACAAACTTTCTGTAGTACCCGGCTGTCCCTAAAAATGCAAGTACCTGGGCCTTGGTTCTGGGAACCGGCCAGTTTAGGATGGCCCCGATTTTTGCAGGCTCCGGCCTCTGCTTCCCACATCCCACTCTATGTCCCAAATATTGTACCTCAGACATCCCGATATTACACTTGTCTGGCTTCAGGGTCAGGCCTGCAACTCTGATTCTGTCTAGCACTATGCCCAGGTGTCTGAGATGCTCCTCCCATGTCTGGCTATAGATGTCATCAAGATATGCGCATGCAAAATCCTGCAGACCACCGAGGAGTTGATCTATCATTCGTTGGAAGGTAGCCGGAGCATTTTTCATCCCGAATTGCATTACCCGGAACTGGTAAAGGCCAAACGGGATGATGAAGGCCGACTTTGGAATGGCGGCCGCCTCCAGGGGAATCTGCCAGTAACCCTTACACAGGTAAATAGTCGTCAGATAATGTCCCTGAGCTATTTTGTCCAACAATTCATCCACTCGGGGCATGGGGTAGGCATCTGTCACAGTACGGTCATTCAGTCGCCTATAGTCCACACAAAATCGGGTCGTACCATCCCGTTTTGGGACTAATACTACAGGGGAAGCCCAGGGGCTTGCTGATGGTATGATCACCCCTAACTCAAGCATCTCCCTAATCTCTGCTTTCATCCCTTCTTGCACAGCTCCAGGAATCCTATAGGCTGATTGTCTCAGGGGCTTCTGCCCGAGGGTCTCCACCTTGTGCACTGCCAAGTGAGTGTATCCAGGGAGTGTTGAGAACATCTCTTTCCGGTCCTGGAGTAATTCCCTGACCTGTTCTTGTTCCTGGGGTCCTAACCCATCTCCTAACTCAACATCTTCCACCCCCCCACAATGATTACTGATTGCAGGAAGCTCCAGCATCGGCAGGTATTCAGAGTCCCCGGTGGCAGGAGCGCATATGGCGGCTACTGCCTCAGCCCTCTCGTGATAGGCCTTCATCATATTGATGTGGAATGTCCTCTTAATTCTTGTGTATGCACAGCTGGCGACCACGTAGGTGGTGTCGCACAGCTGTTTTACCACCTGATAGGGGCCCTGCCAGGAGGCCTGTAATTTATTTTGCTTCAAGCGTTTTAGTACTAGGTCCTTCTGTCCGACACAAAAAGTGCGATTCCAAGCAGATCGATCATACCAAACCTTCTGCTGACTCTGGGCTGATTGCATATTCTCATGGACTAGCTCGGTAAGTTCCCGCAGTCGATCCCTGAGTTCCAAGATGTAACTAAGGATGGGGAGGCCTTCAGGATCCTCTCCCCCTTCCCACTGGGCCCTCACTAAGTCCAAGGGTCCCCTAACCCTTCGCCCATGCAACAGCTCAAATGGTGAAAACCCTGTGGACTCTTGAGGTACCTCCCTGTATGCGAACAGTAGGTGGGGAAGATATTTTTCCCAATCCTTCCTACTCTCCACGAAGGCCCGAAGTAGCTGTTTTAGGGTCCCGTTAAATCTCTCACACAGCCCGTTCGTTTGGGGGTGGTAGGGTGCACTCTGGAGGGTTTTAATACCACAGAGGCGCCAGAGCTGCTGGGTCAGCTCAGCGGTGAACTGATTTCCTTGATCAGACAATATCTCCTGGGGAAATCCTACCCTAGTAAACACCCGCAGTAAGGCATCAGCTACCGTGTCAGCCTGGATGATGGATAGGGGAATAGCTTCCGGGTAGCGGGTGGCGTAATCCACCACTGTAAGAATATACTTCTTCCCAATAGCCCTGGGGCGGGCCAGTGGGCCAATAATGTCTACTGCTATCCGGCTAAAGGGTTCCCTAATTATCGGCATGGGGTGCAGAGAGGCTTTTGGATGATCCCCTGCCTTTCCTACTCTCTGGCAAGTCTCACAGGTCCGGCAGTATTCTCGTACCTCTGCATGTAACCTAGGCCAGAAGAAAGCACGAGACAACCGACTCCGGGTCTTAGCTATCCCTAAATGTCCGGCCAAGGGGATGTCGTGAGCCAGCCTCAATAGCTCCTGTCTGTACTTCTGTGGTACGACTAGCTGTTTGTGGGGGCCCTCGCATTTCCCGTTGCCCACCCCTTCAGTGTAACGATAAAGAAGCCCTCCCTCCCACTCTATTCTGTCGTCCCCTAACCCCCCTGGATCCTTGCCCGCCCTGTCCCGATAGCACGCTAAAGTAGGGTCTCTCCGGGTTTCTTGCCTAACGTCGGAAGGAGAATCCCAGGACATGGGGTTGTCAAGTCGGGGTAACGTGGGAGGATTTGGTCTTACCTGGGTCCCCATAAGAGTGGAGTTGCCTTGTAGGTGGCTTTGTTGTCGGGTGGTCACGGCCATGGCGGTCTCTGGTGCAAATGAAGAAGTCAAATGCCCCAAGTCGTTCCCCAAAAGTACTTCTGCGGGTAACGCACGGAGTATCCCTACTCTCACTTGTCGCTTCCCTGAGCCCCAATCCAGGTGGATAAGCGCAGCACCTTGCCCCCTGCTACCCTGACTGCCACAGTCTGGCCGGTTCGGGCCGACTGAGGAACCATGTGAGGCTGAATAAGGGTAATCGTAGCCCCGGAATCACGAAGTCCCTGGGTCGGCTGCCCATTAACCCATACCGCCTGACGATGGTGCTGCCGATTATCTTCAGCTGCGGCCTGGACGGGATCCGCCTCGAACAGCTCACCAAACTCTTCCTGAACATCTAGCGGGTTGGCCTCGTTCTGGAGGCAATAATTCGCCGACCTGGATAACTGGGCAGTCTCTTTGTACCTCGGGGATCGGTTAGGGCAATAACGCTGCAGATGACCCGTTTGATTACATGTATAGCACTTAGGCCCGGTAGAAGATTTTAATTGGGCTAAGGGTCTAGAGGCAGCCCACTGAGATACTGGAGTTGGGCTTGAGGTCGGTACACTGGGCCGCGGTAGTGGATAGCGCTGGCCTCCAATGGATCTCCGAGAGTTCAGATATTCATCGGCCAAAGTAGCTGCTTGCTGTACCGTCTGTTACCGCTTATCTCGCACCCAATCCCGTACTATCGGAGGGGTGTGGTCAAAGAACTGCTCTAAGAGAACTAGCTGGGTGATGTCCTCTATGGTATGAGCATGGCTTCCCTGGAACCAGCCCTTGAGGTTCCGCTGAAGACGATGTGCCCACTCCACGTAGGTTAGGTTGCCTTGTTTCCGGGATTCTCGAAACTTAATCCGGCTGGCTTCAGGGGTAATGGCAAATCGGGCTAGCAGGGCTTCTTTTACCCGGTCATAATCCATGGCGTCCTCATCCTCCATGGCCCGATACGCATCCGCAGCTTTGCCAGTTAGGTTACTCGCCAGTAAGGCGACCCGATCTTGGGACGGCACTTTATGTATCTGGCACAGTCTCTCAAAGTCCTGGAGGAACTCTTCTATTTCCTCCTCTCGTTCTTTAAATAATTTGAATGCGCGAAAGGGCAACTTACGGACAGGTGCTGTATCTCTAGGTGCTGTCTCTGATCGCCGTATTTCCGCCATTCTCCACTCATGTTGTCGCTCCAATTCTCTCTCTTGTCGCTCTAGTTCTTTCTCTTGCCGCTCATCCTGCAGCTGGATGTCTCTGATGGCATTCTGTATGGCGGTCTCGGATGGGTTGGCACCATATAATGCCAACCGTTCTCTAACTCGTTGCTGAAACAAGGCTTCCACGGACCGAGGTCCAGCATCACCATCCCTCTGATCCATCTCAGCTAACTCACTGATCAAGGTGGCCTTGTTCTTTGTCCCAGCGATCCCTCCTCGGCTCTCAAGTAAATCTTTCAGCGTGTCTCTCCTGCAGGCTGCGTAGCTGGTCATTCCTAGTTGTGATTTGGAGTGTCCCAGTAACTGGAGAGCCAATCCCACCGCTGCCACCAATGTAACGAGCCCCTGCTCGCTCTATTCTGCTCTCATGGCACTCCCTGATGTGACCACAATATCTGCTGGCTCCGCCGTTGATGATACGGCCTCAAACGACCGCTCGTGTCGTTTTAATTCTCACAGAACTAACACCAGTCAGGCTGTATGTGAGTTCAAACTGACCAATTCTTTATTGAATGTATCACATATATTTATAATGACAGTTGGAACACCTCTTTCAATTGGTAAATTGTAAAACCCCCTCTGATTGGCTATGCAAATGAGGTAAGCAGAGATTAGTTCAAGAGCTTGGCTGGGAGGCAGATGGGTGTGGCCATTGTCACAGAGAGAGTCAAACCATGACAGTCCCCTTCATAGTAATAATCCCCATTGTGTCCCCTTCATAGTAATAATCCCCATTGTGTCCCCTTCATAGTAATAATCCCCATTGTGTCCCCTTCATAGTAATAATCCACATTGTGCCCCCTTCACAGTAATAATCCCCATTGTGTCCCCTTCATAATAATAATGCCTATCTTGCCCCTTCACAGTAATAATGCACATTGTGCCCCCTTAATCGTAGTAATGCCCACTGTGTCCCCTTCACAGTAATAATGCCCTCTGGCTCTGTGCCCCCTCCATAGTAGAAATGCCCATTGTGCACCTTTCACATTAGTAATGCCCTCTGTGCCCCCTCCATAGTAGTAATGCCCTCTGTGCCCCCAGACCCCAGCTGTTTGAAGAGAGGGCAGCACTCATATGAGAGCGGCTTTCTCTGTTCTGTTTACCTGCTCGCCGTAGCATTTGCAGTGATGAGCAAGTAAACAGAGCAGAGAAGGCGGTGCTCATACAAAAAAAATATAATAACAATTCCTTTAAAGACATACTTGGAAAACATTACATACAGCGCTACAGAACATACAGGGTCATACAGCGCCACATACCTCTTACATCCAGTGACTTCTCTTCTCTGATGTTTATATTCTCTTTACTCTTCTCCCGTTTGACCAGACCATCATGGTAACTTCTTTCAGCCGCGCCTTGTCTCTGCAGAGTTTAACAAACAGACATCTTACTTTTCCATCATCCTCCCACCTTCTCAACACCCCATCCAGCCACCCCCAATACAGTGCCCACTGTACTCCCCAATACTTTCCTGCGGAAACAGTCCCCCTGAAAATACTGGTACCACACATATTGTGTGCTAGTACAAAAAAATCCCCCTTGCTTTCAGATCAGACCCCCATATAAAACACTAAATGAGATCCCCCATCTCAGACCAAGCCCCCTTAGACCTCTGTCAGACCCCATATAAGACCCCAGTTTTAAACCTCAAATCAGACCCCCATTACACCTCCATGTAAGACCCCGACCCAATATCAGACCTCAGCTAAGACCCCCATATAAGACCCCCATCAGACCTCCAGACCCCCATATCAGACCTCCAGACGCACATATGAGACCTCATACCAGACCCCCATATCAGACCTCCAGACCCCCCATTAGACCTCCAGACTCCCACTAGACCTCCAGACCCCCATAGCTGACCCTCATTAGATATTCAGACCCCCAGTCAGACCTCCAGACCACCCATTAGACCACTCAAGACCCCCAGTCAGAACTCCAGACCCCAGTCAGACCTCCAGAGACCCCCAGTCAGACCTCCAGACCCCCCTAGACCTCCATATTAGACATCAGATCAGACTGTAAAATAATAAAGTAACTTACCTCTCCTGTCGCCACTCTCCCTGCCCTGGCTGTCTTCTCTTCTCAGGGCCTGCGCTGCAGTCACCTGACCTCCTGCAGCGTCAGGTCAAAGTGCGCTCTGTACGTCCTGACGCTACAGGCAGCCAGGACACAGCAGCGCCAGCCCTGAGAAGAGCAAGCAGGAGGAGGGGTAAGTACTGTAAAGCGCTCACAGTGCTTCTCTCCCCCTCCTCCTGCAGACTAGTGAGCGCTTCTGTATTGATGGAAGCGCTCATTGCTTCTGTTCTGGCACCCCCCTGAGAGTCGGCACCTGGGGCGGACCCCCCCCCTTCCCCCCCGGTGACGCCACTGATCATCATTATTATTTTAGGTGGTCAATTATTCATATACATCTTTTACATTTTCTACATTTCTATTTTATGAATATATGTACTTTTACTTATGCCTTTAGCTGCTCTTTTACCTTGAATTTTAATTACCATCAGTAGATGGCGCCCCTCCATATGGCTGTAATCTTTTTTTCCTTTTTTACTATTTATACCTATGTAGCCTTGTTTTCTACATATACAGTCACCACTGGAAGCTTTCTACTACCGCTCCCTCCTTCTAGCGACCATCTCTCCTTCCTATTGGCTCCCTGAGGTTACTCTAAGATCTTTTTGATTTGCATCCAAACAGTTCTTTGACTAACACTCTTTTTACCTTTTGCTCTGTACCTGTTTGCATAATGTCTCGCTCTTACACTGGAGAAATGAAACCTTTGTTTTTGAGGATGACAGCTTCCAGGTAATAGTGGGAGAAGTTGATGTGGAAGAATTTGATGACATGAGTACATTTTTCCTTCTGTTTAACCAATTGGGAACCCTGTTAATGAAATCAGAACATGTTAGGAAGCATGTAGCAAAATATAATCATAGCCTCCAGAATAGTTTGTTAAGAGCTATTATTGAGACGGCCCATCTGATGAGACGGCCCTTCACTGGTATGATGTATTTTCATGATTCTTACCAAGTGCAACTGCAATCATCAATTGGATTTTTAACCCCATATTAATATTGTTTCTTTTGTTCTTCTTGCAGCCTGCAATTTATGGGCATATTGTAAGATGAAGAATAGGGATGAGCCAATAGACTTCGGTTCACATAAAACTTTGTTTCAATACTGTACAGAGCGAGTGGTACCTTGGAACCGAGCCGAAAGTTGTTTTTTTTACAGTAGAAATCAATTTATGAAGTTATTGCAGTGGCCGGGTTTGGGGTGGCCCCAACTCTACGCTGGGTCCCCCGGACTCTGCCGAGGTGTCACCACGTGTTGCTGCTCTCCGGAAGGGATGGTAATGCATGGTGCATGCCAATGGGAAATAAGTCCAGAGAGTCAGGGTCTGCAGTAAACCAGGGTGCTTCTTTACTGGAGGAATTCAGGTACAAAACAATACAGGAGAGGCATTGGGCTGGCTTCTCCAGTCTCCTCCCTGGCAGAAGTAGGGTTTGGTGCTGAGGAAAGGCCTGAGCTAGCTGTAAGGCCTGAGCTAGCTGTCCCGCTTTCTCTTCAGAAGGCTGGTACCCTTGTCCAAGGCTGGTGATCAAGGGTCTGTGGCAGCGTATCCCCATCTCAGCGTCTTCTTCTGGTCACTCAGTAGTCTCGCAGAGTCTCCTCTTTCAAGGAGAGTCAACCCTTTCAAGAGAAATAAAGTAAGAAATTTTTACTTTGCATAGGGGATATAGGCAAATGTCCACAAATGTCCAAATGTCAAAGTACTCCCTGCTCCAGGGCACTACATTATTACGCAAAGTCTCGCAATACTTTGCAAAGTAATAACTGCGGCTCATCGGAGCCCAATACATTCTAATACTGTACGGTGCGCTCGCTCCATACAGTATTGAAAAAAGTTTTATGCAAATCGACTTCAGATGTCTCATCTGAAGTCGATTCGCTCATCCCTAGTGAAGAACATGGTCGACTGGCTGCAGATACAAAGGTTATGATAGGTCAGGGCTCACCCCAGAGTGAGGATAGGGACCGTCGACCAGTTGTCACTAGCCATTTAGGACCAGATGGGCAAGTAGGTAGGGAAAGATGTTTTGTTTTGTTAAAAGAATAGGCTCGCCTGAATCATCAAATGGGGGAAATGTTAGGGTTTAGGAATCCATTTTGTAGCTGCACTGACATGTTTGCCCTTTGCCTTACTTTATGTGTGTGAAGAGAAGACAGGACCTTCAGGGAAGAACGGCAAGTTACTTGATAAAGCATCAAGAACAGGAGAACAAGTTATGATGTTATAATGTGGGTTCTGTACCAGTAAGCCATGTCAAGAAGTGCAAAGAAAAGCATGTAGTTAGCAGATGTTTTATTTTAATGTCAAGTTTGTTTCTATAACCTTATGATATAAAAGATGCAACCTTTGTAATAATAAACCAGTGATTGTTCTCAGCTTCACATACTGAGTCTGTCGCAGTCACTCCGAGCGCTCATCCCCATAGTGTCACGCCTTGCTCTGTGAATGTGCGGAGATCTGTCAGACTGGCTACACATGTCTGACTTCTTTTGATTGGGTTTGAGCTGGATCCACCTTCCTTCAGGTGTACTGGGTTTCATTGTTAGTGAGGCTATTTATCCCTCCTTCCCCCAGTGGCCTGTGCGAGTTATAGTTCTTTCCTGGGAGCTCTTGATTTGCGGTCGATCGTCTGCTCCAGCTCTGCTTAAGATAAGTCCTCTCCTTCATTTCCCTTTGTGTGTTTTATCTAGGCCTCTAGGGAGACGCTTGCTTCCTCCTGGTTTGAAGAAGCAGGTTGCCTCTTCCCTTTTCCCTGCTGCTTAGGGTTTGCCCAGGGTGTTTAGGTTTAGGCACGAGGGCATGTGCATATCCACCCTAAGGGTATGCACATGGGCACAGCAGTTTAGAGAAAGCTTTTAGGGATTGCTAGGAGGTGACACTTTTCTCCCTAGCTTTTGGGCCTAGTCGTTTGTTCTGTTTGTTTTCCCGTGTTTGGTTATTTCCCCGCTTACCTACCTATCATGACACATAGTCATCTGTATCACCGTGCTCAGGACAGCGATACAGGTGGATGTGCTGTGGGGCAAGGGAGGGAGAGGTGTCTCTCTTCCTCGTTCCTCTGATAGGCTGCAGGCCTAGTGCCTGCAGCCTATCAGAGGCTGGTGCATGTGGCGCTATGATGTCAGCGATGATGTACAGCGATAATGTACAGCGTGGGACACAGGCCGGAAGAGGCCTGCATCTTATCGCTGCCATGAAGGTAAGTATAAGTGTTTATTATTTTATATGGTACAATACTGGCTACTGACACATGATTGGGGGGCCATCTATGTGGGGCACTTGTTACTGGCACATGATTGGGGGTCATCTATGGGGGCACTTCTTACTGGCACATTATTGGCGGCATCTACTGAGGCCACAAATAAGGAGTATTTTATATGGGGGGGATCTGTATAGGGGCATTTTATACTGGGGCACATTATGGTGGGTACTATGGGGAAGGGGAGAGAGGAGTACTATGGGGTCATCTACATAAGAAGGGGTATTTTATACTTGCAAATTATGGGGGAAACTGAGGGCATCTACTGGGGCACTATATATGGGGCATTTTATACTGGTACATTATGGGGGCACTAGGAGGAAGAGGGAGAGGAGCACTACGTGGGTATTTTATACTGGCACATTATGGGGGCACTATGAGGACATTAGCTCAACTGGGGGCATTAAAAGGGGGTATTTTTTTGCACTGTCATATTATAAGGAGAATTATTACTACTGGGGGGCATTACGGTGGGCTTTATTACTACTGGGTGTCTAGCGGGAACATGATTACTAGTATGGGCACTATGGGAGCATTATTACTTCTGGGGCACAGTGGGGACATATTGGGGCACTGTAGGAGCACTATTACTACCATGTGTGCTCTAGCAGAGAATTATTCTTATTGGTGGGACTTTTGGGAGCACTATTACTGTGGAGGCACCTTGGCACAGTATCAGCTTACCACAATTATTTTTTGGAGACGTTATGTTTGCACTATTAGTGTCAGGGGCACTATTTGCTGGGCGCAGTTATTTTAGGGCACTGTTTGCCTATAATTATTAAAGGGCACTATCTGCATGGTACTACTATTATCAGGGGGTTTATCTGTTTCTGCAGTATAATATTGGGGAGCACGGCAGGCAGAGTATTGGGGATGGTATGATGATTTGTCCAGAAGATGGGAGGATGATGGAAAAGTAGTAAACTAAGATTTTTTTGGTCAAACTGCAGAGACGAGAAATGGCTGAAAAATGGTTGTCTGGTCTGAAAGGAGTAGATGAGGAAAGAGAACTTCTACATCAAAGGAGACATCACTGGATGTAAGAGGTATGGGGTGCTGTATTACCCTGTATGTTCTGTAGTGATGGGAGGGTGGATATAGAAGTTGGCCCACACTGTAGCAGCCTGGCCCCAGACTTCATGTCACACTGTGCGTGTTCTAAATTCTGGGGGCTCACACCCATCTACTACATTATCTGTACACAGAGAGTTCTCACCGTGTTATCTGTGGTGTTGCATATGACTGCAGGTGATATCTACTACATTATCTGTAAAAAGGGGCGTGGCCACAGGCTGGGGGGGCACAATACTTGGCTTGTCCCGGGTGCTGGCAACCCACGCTACGCCACTGCTCGTACGTTCTGCTAATTTGGACCTTACACAGCACCAACAGGGTTCTTGATTAAGACGACCCCAACACCGTTCTGCAGTGAAGTTACATTGTACTACAGCCATTTACTGGGTGCATTAATAGGAAAGATATGTACAGTTGTGTTCAAAATAATAGCAGTGTGTTTAAAAAAGTGAATAAAGCTCATAATCCTTCTAATACCTTTTATTTACATACACACAAATGCATTGGGAACACTACACATTCTATTCCAAATCAAAACATGAAGAAAAATATATCAAATTTGTGTTGTTCCTCTAAAAAAAACGGAAGAAAAGTGAATATTAGACTGTTCAAAAAAAATAGCAGTGTTTGTATTCTTCTTTGCAAACTCAAACATTCACTATATAAACTGAAAAATGTTTGAAGATTTTGCTTTCCTTTGAATCACTTAACTAATATTTAGTTGTATAACCACTGTTTCTGAGAACTGCTGTACATCTGTTTTGCATGGTTGAACAGGTATTCCATCCTTGGTTGATTGGACTGCATTCCACAGTTCTCTATTTTTTGGTTTTGCCTCAGAAACTGCATTTTTTATGTCACCCCACAAGTTTTCTATTGGATTAAGATCTGGGGATTGGGCTGGCCACTCCACAATGTCAATCTTGTTGGTCTGGAACCAAGATGTTGCACATTTACTGGTGTGTTTGGGGTCGTTGTCTTGTTGGAACACCCATTTCAAGAGCATTTCCTCTTCAGCATAAGGCAGGATGACCTCTTCAAGTATTCTGATGTATTCAAACCGATCCATGATCCCTGGTATGCGATAAATAGGCCCAACACCTTAGTATGAGAAACATCCCCATATCATGTGTACTGTGGCTTGAATTCAGTGTTTGTGGGTCGTCTGACAAACTGTCTCTGGCCACTAGACCCAAAAAGAACAATCTTACTTTCATCAGTCCACAAAATGTTGTGCCATTTCTCTTTAGGTCAGTCAATGTGTTCTTTGGCAAATTGTAACCTCTTCAGCACCTCTTTTTTTTTTAACAGTGGGACTTTGCGGGGGCTTCTTGCAGATAGCTTGGCTTCACATAGGCGTCTTCTAATTGTAACAGTACTGATTGTTGGCCATTTTGGCTATTCTTCTATCCATTTGAATGGTAGTTTTTCGCTTTCTTCCACGTCTTTCAGGTTTTGGTTGACATTTTAAAGGATTTGCGATCATTTTAGCCTAGCAGCCTATCATTTTCTGCACTTCTTTATATGTTTTCCCCTCTCTAATCAACTTTTTAATCAAGGTACGCTGTTCTTCTGTACAATGTCTGGAACGACCCATTTTCCTCAGAATTTCAGAGAGAAATGCACTGTAGCCAGCATGTACAACATTAGCTGCCTTCCTTCCTTAAATAAGGGCAATAATTGGCACCTGTTTTTCAAAGAATGACCTCGCTAATTGAACTCCACACTGCTATTATTTTGAACATGCCCCTTTCAATTAGTGATTCAATTACACAGAATCAGCAGCATGCATGTCATGACTGTTGGGTCTGTTGGATTTCTATTACTCTACTACACCTGCTAGTAAATGATTTTCCATGTAGAAATATCATTTCTACCAAAAACAGTGATTGATCAGGTTAGTGATGTCTGACTGCTATTATTTTGAACACATCTGTACGTCCTATTAGCCGTTCTGCGGTTAATTTCGATTGTTATATATTTTTTTGAGGGGTGTATTAATAGGAAAAAGAATATGTCTTAATTGCCATTCTGCGGTGAAGTTACATTGTACTATAGCCATTTACAGGGTGTATTAATAGGAAAGATACATACGTCCTACTAGCCGTTCTGCAGTGAATTTTGATTGTTATTTTTTTTTGAGGGGGGTGTATTAATAGGAAAAAGAATACGTCTTAATTGCCGTTCTGCTGTAAATTTACATTGTACTACAGCCTTTTTTGGGGTGTATTTTAATTACATATACAGTATGTCAGACAGACAAGTGACATGCCCTTTAAAGGCAACAGGCAGTGGCCAAAGTTTTTCTGTCGCCGACAGAAGTAGCAGCAGAAGAAGGGGGGGGGGGTAGCAGGAGTCACAGCGAGAGGCTGTTCCTTCAGCGCGAGAAGTATTATATGCCGTAGGCTCGGCTCCACTTTTCAGCGAGGATGAGCTACTAGAGGACAGTCAGCAGCTACTGCCCAGCCAAGATCTGCCCATACATCCGCCACTTCCTCCGTTTGGCGGGCAAGTAGTGATGATGAGACTCGCGTGGGAGCAGGTGTTGCAAGCGGTGAGGCTCCTGGCCCTGAGACCGTTGAGGGGGACATCAGTGACATGCAGACAGTAGCGGATGATGATGATGTAGCCTATCGAACTTGGGAGCCGGGTGAAGAAGGGGCTTCATCAACTTAAGGAGAAGACGGAGGCAGCGGATAAGCCAGCAAGGTGGTAGAGTGGCTGTGAGTCAGCAGTGGGAGGTCAGGAGCCAAACGTGCCCAGGGTAGACCACCCGCTTCACAGGAGCCTACCTGCCTGGAAAGTATCGGTGCAGGGTTTCACCGAGGCAGCGGTAGCAGGCAGTCAGGACAGAGTGTTGGGGGGAACATGCCATACTTGGCGGTGTTACAATTTTTTGATAAGCCGCCGGAGGAGGTAAACATGGCCATTTGCCGAATTTGTGGGCAGATAGTGAAGCATAGCCACGGTGCCAATGTTGGAACCACAGCCCTGCATCAACACATGCAGAGCAACCATAAAGTGGCCTGGGAGAACCGTGGCTCCGATGTGGTGGTCCAGCCTGCCGCAGCAACTGCTGCATCACCAAGTGGCATGCACCCGATTTCATGCAGTCAAAGCTCCACCACCTCACCTGAAGGGAGCTGTCTGTCCTTACCATCATCTACTGGTCCTGATGCTCCTGCTCCTTGTCAGTCATTTCCTCAGCAATCGATCACCGAAGCGATTGACAAGAGACAACAGTATGTATGCACAAGTTGCTGGTGGTGCAGTCCCTCCCTTTCCAAGTGGTGGACTCTGCACCTTTCAGAGAACTGATGGCTTGTGCCGAGCCGAGATGGAGAGTCCCAAGCTGTGATTTATTTGCAAAAAAGCCAGTACCAGCCCTGCACACATATGTAGAACAGAAGGTGGGCCAGTCGTTGAGCCTGTCGGTGTCTGCCAAAGTGTACGGCAGTGCCGACGTGTGGCGCTATAACTACGGTCAAGCACAATATATGTCCTTCACGGCCCACTGGGTAAATGTGGTTCCTGCCCAGCCACACCAGCAACTTGGCCAGGTGACAAAGCGTCCGCCTCCACGTTCTCACGTTGTTGGTCCTGCGACAATGTCCGCCTCTGCCTCTTCCTCCACCATGTCCTCAGCCTCCACTGCAGGGACAATTCACAGTGCTCCTCCAGCATACCACATGTGCAGGGCACGCTGTGTCACGCTGTTCTGCACCTAGTTTGCCTGGGCATCCTGAAAATGGGCAGGAAACTTTGCATGCACTTCAGCCACTCGTACACTGCAAAGCACACCCTCCTTGAGCTGCAGCGGCAAAAGGGCGTCCCCCAACATAGGCTGATATGCTATGTTTCCACCCATTGAAATTCCACCCGCAATATGTTGGACCGATTATACGAACAGAGAAAGGCCATAAACGATTTCTTGATGATACAGGCGGACAGAGGTACTCCCCTTTGTAACTTTGATGTTAGCCAGTGGCAGCTCATGCGTGACACCTGCCCTTTGCTTTTGCCCTTTGAGGAGGCCACTTTATTTGTCAGTCGCCAGGACTACAGGATGAACAATGTCATTCCACTGATTCATGTCCTGGAGCAGATGCTGCTAAAACTAGCTGGTCAGGGGACAGGAGACGTGGCGACTACATCTCACGGCCACATGAGCCCTGTGGGGGCTGAACTAGAGGAGAAGGACAGTCAAGAACAAGCAATGCGTAGAGAAATGGGTGGTTTTTCTACACAGGTGACAGGAGAGGAGGAGCAGGAGCAGCCAGAAGAGCTACAGGGCGATGAGGAAGACGAGGCAGATGACCCAGACACACTGTGGCAGTATGCAGTGGAGATAGAGGCAGGGAGTCTTTCCGAGTCACTTGCGCAAATGGCCCAATGTATGCTGAGTTGCTTGCGTAGACAGCCGAATTGTCACCATTCGGCAGAGGGCTCTCCACCATGTTGGACCCTCGCTACCAGTCCAAAATGGGAGCCTTTTTTACACCCGCTGAGAGGAAGGACAAACTAAACTACTATCGAGACATCCTATGTAGTCAGTTGGCCGCTACCTATATGTGTCATCGCTCATCCGCATGCAGGTCTGCCATGACTGCTGGAGGGGGGGAAGGTGCAGCAGCAGCTCCATCAGCAGTAACTTGAGTCACCAGTCTATGATGGTCCCTCTGCGCTCACATTCCACTGCCATGGCTGCTGGGGGAGGGAGGAGCAGTACCAGCTCCATCAGCAGCAACTTAAGTCGCTAAAGAAACTAATCACCAGCAGCAGCAGGTAGACATAGAGCAGAATCTGAACCAACAGGTTATGTCATACTTGGTGTGCACCCTGCCACCCTACATTGAAGATCCCCTGGACTACTGGTCAGCCAAACTCGATTTGTGGCCGCAACTGGCAGAGTTTTCCCTGGACAAGCTTTCTTGCACGGCCAGCAGTGTGGCATCAGAGCGGGTGTTTAGTGCGGCGGGGGGCCATAGTTACCCCAAGGAGAACTCGCATGTCCACCCAAAATGTGGTGAAACTAACCTTTGTGAAGATGAATCAGGCATGGATCATCCAGGATTTCCACACACCAGTGCCTGATGCATCAGACTAGATCATCCATGGTGCCACACCTAAACTTTGTCAAAAGAGACCTGTTTCTTCTGGCTACCTGCTTCAGCTACTAATTTGATGCTGCCAGCTGCCTGATGCCACACACCTGCTGCCAGATGCTCCTACTGCCACCCATCATCTTCAGCTGATACTGGTATTGCCGCCCACCTCACCACTCTGTGGTCTCCTCATGCTGCTACCTGCTCACCACTATGTCACTGGGCCAATCTGTGGTCTCTTCATGCTGCTGCCACCTCACCACTCTGTGGTCTCCTTATGCTGCTACCACCTCCCCACTCTGTCACTGGGACACTCTGTGGTCTCCTCATGCTGCTGCCACCACACCACTATGTCACTGGGCCACTCTGTGGTCTCCTCATGCTGCTACCAGCTTACCACTATGTCACTGGGCCACTCTGTGGTCTCTTCATGCTGCTGCCACCTCACCACTCTGTGGTCTCCTCATGCTGCTGCCAGCTCACCACTATATCACTGGGCCACTCTGTGGTCTCATGCTGCTGCCACCTCACCACTATGTCACTGGGCCGCTCTGTGGTCTCTTCATGCTGCTGCCACCTCACCACTCTGTGGTCTCCTCATGCTGCTGCCAGCTCACCACTATATCACTGGGCCACTCTGTGGTCCCCTCATGCTGCTGCCACCTCATCACTCGGTGACCTCCTCATGCTGCTGCGAGCTCACCACTATGTCATTGGGCCACTCTGTGGTCTCCTCATGCTACTGCTACCTCACCACTCTGTCACTGGGCCACTCTGTGGACTTCTCATGCTGTTTCCACCGTCCCCACTCTATGACTGGGCTATTTTGCCTTTTTGGCCTGGATGACATCACCATTTATTTGACCCTTCTTCTGATCTGTCAGAAGGCAGGAACAATGTAGCAGCTGTAGGGCCTGTATGACATGGTCCCTATTTTGCATTAGAATTGGCTTATGATTTGGTATCCAAAAGCAGGATGCAAAAACACAGAAGACATGCAAATATTCCATTCACGTGTCATCTCTGTTTTGGATCCACTCCTGTTTTTTTTTTTTTTGCATCAGCAATACTGATAGAATACTGACCAAATGCTGACCGATTGAAGGTGGATGCTCAGGCAGGATCCTTTTTTGCCGGTTATTGGTCTGACGGATCAGAGGAAGGGCAAAATAATCAGTGACGTCAACACAAACTTATTGCTGACACCCTCTCCTCTCTCTCAGGGGGACTCTACTTGTATAAGCGTTTAGTAGAACAGGTTCTGTAGAAATCTATGTGGAATCAGCTGACGACTGTGTAAAAGGAGTGCGCTCTTTCACGCTATAGTAGGATATTGGGCCTCTGCACGGTTATTTATACCTGGCGCTAACATTGACCTGTAAGGCTGAGTTCACACGAGTTATTTGTTCAGTTTTGGCCCCATGAAGTGTGCAGTGATTCTAAGAGCGACGCCTGTCATCTGCTTGTCATACTGACTCACAGTATTATTTCATTACCACAGCAGACTACCTATGCGTGTTGCGGCAAGGCACAGTGTTCTACACCACTATACAGGCTCTCTGTAGCCAGGAAATAGCTGTTTTTTAACGAGATTCACCACGAATAAATTCGGATCAAAATGAATCTTTTTGGAACATTTGGCAAACCGACAGAATAGAATTTTTGAGAAATTCGCTCAACTCTAGTTATAACATGTAAAATTTTGCATGCTTATATTAAGTACCTCAGTAGTGTATGGCAGTATTTGTTTATCACTGTGTTTTTTGTTTATAAAAACATTTAGGACCTCATATAATACTATGCAAGTTTTTGGTAGCTGCACATGATGATTTGCCGATTTTTAGACAACAAAACACTAGTTATTTAAATAACAATACATTTAATATGTTTAAATGTTTTAGATGGATATGTAAGTACAATGTGGTCTTTATTTTTTATAAATATCAACAGTTCAGAAATGTAACTATTTATTGAAATCAATTCCACTCTGATTGCTGTTAATGAAATTACATCACTATCAAAAGTACTAGCAAAATTATATCACACATCACATATAAAGTCCAATGATTTTGGTAAAGTATAATCATTAATTTGGAGACAACCATTTAGTTCCAGTTAAGTTCAACACTTCTTTATAGTTCCTCCATAATTTCCAAAATTGCTGCCTGTAGATTCCGAAAGGTTGGTCTGTCATCAGCTATCTGTGACAAAAAAAAAAAATTACAGAAACAAATAAGCTGTATCCTTTACCTTATGGCTAAATCAACACGAACAGTACCGTCCATAGAACGGAGAGGAAAGACATTTCTGTACAAATTAAGGCCTTATTCACACAGTCAGTGTTTTAGACAGTGTTTTGCATCAGTAATTATTATCCAAAACATGGATTAGATCCTCCACTAAGACAAGGGCTAATGTAAAGGCTTGCCCTGGTTCTGTGTTTTTGTCCCACTACTGGTTTGAGATAATAATCACTGATTCAAAAAACTGAAATTCTCCCTTCTGAGTCAAGCCACCATGTTATAGAAACATCACAACAGATGTACAGTATTGAAAGTAAATTTCCTTAGGGTCCATCCAGTCGCAGCGATTCTGTAGATACATCCACTTGTGTTGTATGCAGATTTTGCCACAGATTGTAGCAACAGATTTCACTCTGTATGTTGAAAGTCTGAAATCTGCAGTGAGAATCCACAGCTTTTCCACAAGATGAGCATGCTGTTTTTAAAATAGCATTTACAGTGCAAGTTGTTGGGGATTTATGATATGAAACTATCTACAACCCTTGTGTTTTGTCTTGATAATGTCAATCTTTTAGGTTTTTTTTCTCATGTTAACCTGTTAGTTGTCCTGTATTGTTAGTTAATCTATTAACATTTAACCACCTCAGCCCCCAGTGCTTAAACACCCTGAAAGACCAGGCCACTTTTTACACTTCTGACCTACACTACTTTCACCATTTATTGCTCGGTCATGCAACTTACCACCCAAATGAATTTTACCTCTTTTTTCTTCTCACTAATAGAGCTTTCATTTGGTGGTATTTCATTGCTGCTGACATTTTTACTTTTTTTGTTATTAATCGAAATTTAACGATTTTTTTGCACAAAAATGACATTTTTCACTTTCAGTTGTAAAATTTTGCAAAAAAATGACATCCATATATAAATTTTGCTCTAAATTTATTGTTCTACATGTCTTTGATAAAAAAAAAATGTTTGGGTAAAAAAAAAATGGTGTGGGTAAAAGTTATAGCGTTTACAAACTATGGTACAAAAATGTGAATTTCCGCTTTTTGAAGCAGCTCTGACTTTCTGAGCACCTGTCATGTTTCCTGAGGTTCTACAATGCCCAGACAGTACAAACACCCCACAAATGACCCCATTTCGGAAAGTACACACCCTAAGGTATTCGCTGATGGGCATAGTGAGTTCATAGAACTTTTTATTTTTTGTCACAAGTTAGCGGAAAATGATGATTTTTTTTTTTTTTTTTTCTTACAAAGTCTCATATTCCACTAACTTGTGACAAAAAATAAAAACTTCCATGAACTCACTATGCCCATCACGAAATACCTTGGGGTCTCTTCTTTCCAAAATGGGGTCACTTGTGGGGTAGTTATACTGCCCTGGCATTCTAGGGGCCCAAATGTGTGGTAAGGAGTTTGAAATCAAATTCTGTAAAAACTGACCAGTGAAATCCGAAAGGTGCTCTTTGGAATGTGGGCCCCTTTGCCCACCTAGGCTGCAAAAAAGTGTCACACATCTGGTATCTCCGTATTCAGTAGAAGTTGGGGAATGTGTTTTGGGGTGTCATTTTACATATACCCATGCTGGGTGAGATAAATATCTTGGTCAAATGCCAACTTTGTATAAAAAAATGGGAAAAGTTGTCTTTTGCCAAGATATTTCTCTCACCCAGCATGGGTATATGTAAAAAGACACCCCAAAACACATTCCCCAACTTCTCCTGAATACGGAGATACCAGATGTGTGACACTTTTTTGCAGCCTAGGTGGGCAAAGGGGCCCATATTCCAAAGAGCACCTTTCGGATTTCACTCGTCATTTTTTACAGAATTTGATTTCAAACTCCTTACCACACATTTGGGCCCCTAGAATGCCAGGGCAGTATAACTACCCCACAAGTGACCCCATTTTGGAAAGAAGAGACCCCAAGGTATTCGCTGATGGGCATAGTGAGTTCATGGAAGTTTTTATTTTTTGTCACAAGTTAGTGGAATATGAGACTTTGTATGAAAAAAAAAAAAAAAAAAAAATCATCATTTTCCACTAACTTGTGACAAAAAATAAAAAATTCTAGGAACTCGCCATGCCCCTCACGGAATACCTTGGGGTGTCTTCTTTCCAAAATGGGGTCACTTGTGGGGTAGTTATACTGCCCTGGCATTTTCCAGGGGCCCTAATGTGTGGTAAGTAGGTAAATGACCAGTGAAATCCAAAAGGTGCTCTTTGGAATATGGGCCCCTTTGCCCACCTAGGCTGCAAAAAAGTGCCACACATGTGGTATCTCCGTACTCAGGAGAAGTTGGGGAATGTGTTTTGGGGTGTCTTTTTACATATACCCATGCTGGGTGAGAGAAATATCTTGGCAAAAGACAACTTTTCCCATTTTTTTATACAAAGTTGGCATTTGACCAAGATATTTATCTCACCCAGCATGGGTATATGTAAAATGACACCCCAAAACACATTCCCCACCTTCTCCTGAGTACGGAGATACCAGATGTGTGACACTTTTTTGCAGCCTAGGTGGGCAAAGGGGCCCATATTCCAAAGAGCACCTTTCGGATTTCACTCGTCATTTTTTACAGAATTTGATTTCAAACTCCTTACCACACATTTGGGCCCCTAAAATACCAGGGCATTATACCTACCCCACAGTGACCCCATTTTGGAAAGAATAGACCCCAAGGTATTCGCTGATGGGCATAGTGAGTTCATGGAAGTTTTTATTTTTTGTCACAAGTTAGTGGAATATGAGACTTTGTATGAAAAAAAAAAAAAAAAAAAAAAAAATCATCATTTTCCACTAACTTGTGACAAAAAATAAAAAATTCTAGGAACTCGCCATGCCCCTCACGGAATACCTTGGGGTGTCTTCTTTCCAAAATGGGGTCACTTGTGGGGTAGTTATACTGCCCTGGCATTTTCCAGGGGCCCTAATGTGTGGTAAGTAGGTAAATGACCAGTGAAATCCGAAAGGTGCTCTTTGGAATATGGGCCCCTTTGCCCACCTAGGCTGCAAAAAAGTGTCACACATCTGGTATCTCCGTACTCGGGAGAAGTTGGGGAATGTGTTTTGGGGTGTCTTTTTACATATACCCATGCTGGGTGAGAGAAATATCTTGGCAAAAGACAACTTTTCCCATTTTTTTATACAAAGTTGGCATTTGACCAAGATATTTATCTCACCCAGCATGGGTATATGTAAAATGACACCCCAAAACACATTCCCCAACTTCTCCTGAGTACGGCGATACCAGATGTGTGACACTTTTTTGCAGCCTAGATGCGCAAAGGGGCCCAAATTCCTTTTAGGAGGGCATTTTTAGACATTTGGATACCAGACTTCTTCTCACGCTTTGGGGCCCCCTAGAATGCCAGGGCAGTATAAATACCCCACATGTGACCCCATTTTGGAAAGAAGACACCCCAAGGTATTCAATGAGGGGCATGGCGAGTTCATAGAAATTTTTTTTTTTGGCACAAGTTAGCGGAAATTGATATTTTTTATTTTTTTCTCACAAAGTCTCCCGTTCCGCTAACTTGGGACAAAAATTAAATCTTTCATGGACTCAATATGCCCCTCACGGAATACCTGGGGGTGTCTTCTTTCCGAAATGGGGTCACATGTGGGGTATTTATACTGCCCTGGCATTCTAGGGGCCCTAAAGCGTGAGAAGAAGTCTGGAATATAAATGTCTAAAAAATTTTACGCATTTGGATTCCGTGAGGGGTATGGTGAGTTCATGTGAGATTTAATTTTTTGTCACAAGTTAGTGGAATATGAGACTTTGTAAGAAAAAAAAATAATAATTCCGCTAACTTGGGCCAAAAAAATGTCTGAATGGAGCCTTACAGGGGGGTGATCAATGACAGGGGGGTTGATCAATGACAGGGGGTTGATCAATGACAGGGGGGTGATCAATGACAGGGGGGTGATCAATGACAGGGGGGTGATCAATGACAGGGGGGTTGATCAATGACAGGGGGTTGATCAATGACAGGGGGGTGATCAATGACAGGGGGGTGATCAATGACAGGGGGGTGATCAATGACAGGGGGGGTGATCAATGACAGGGGGGGTGATCAATGACAGGGGTGGTGATCAATGACAGGGGGGTGATCAATGACAGGGGGGTGATCAATGACAGGGGGGTGATCAATGACAGGGGGGTGATCAATGACAGGGGGGTGATCAATGACAGGGGGGTGATCAGGGAGTCTATATGGGGTGATAACCACAGTCATTGATCACGCCCGTGTAAGGCTTCATTCAGACGTCCGGATGCGTTTTGCGGATCCGATCCATCTATCAGTGGATCCGTAAAAATCATGCGGACGTCTGAATGGAGCTTTACAGGGGGGTGATCAATGACAGGGGGGTAATCAATGACAGGGGGGTGATCAGGGAGTCTATATGGGGTGATCACCACAGTCATTGATCATGCCCCTGTAAGGCTTCATTCAGACGTCCGGATGCGTTTTGCGGATCCGATCCATCTATCAGTGGATCCGTAAAAATCATGCGGACGTCTGAATGGAGCTTTACAGGGGGGTAATCAATGACAGGGGGGTGATCAGGGAGTCTATATGGGGTGATAACCACAGTCATTGATCATGCCCCTGTAAGGCTTCATTCAGACGTCCGGATGCGTTTTGCGGATCCGATCCATCTATCAGTGGATCCGTAAAAATCATGCGGACGTCTGAATGGAGCTTTACAGGGGGGTAATCAATGACAGGGGGGTGATCAATGACAGGGGGGTGATCAGGGAGTCTATATGGGGTGATAACCACAGTCATTGATCATGCCCCTGTAAGGCTTCATTCAGACGTCCGGATGCGTTTTGCGGATCCGATCCATCTATCAGTGGATCCGTAAAAATCATGCGGACATCTGAATGGAGCTTTACAGGGGGGTGATCAGGGAGTCTATATGGGGTGATCACCACAGTCATTGATCATGCCCCTGTAAGGCTTCATTCAGACGTCCGGATGCGTTTTGCGGATCCGATCCATCTATCAGTGGATCCGTAAAAATCATGCGGACGTCTGAATGGAGCTTTACAGGGGGGTGATCAATGACAGGGGGGTAATCAATGACAGGGGGGTGATCAGGGATTCTATATGGGGTGATCACCACAGTCATTGATCATGCCCCTGTAAGGCTTCATTCAGACGTCCGGATGCGTTTTGCGGATCCGATCCATCTATCAGTGGATCCGTAAAAATCATGCGGACGTCTGAATGGAGCTTTACAGGGGGGTAATCAATGACAGGGGGGTGATCAGGGAGTCTATATGGGGTGATAACCACAGTCATTGATCATGCCCCTGTAAGGCTTCATTCAGACGTCCGGATGCGTTTTGCGGATCCGATCCATCTATCAGTGGATCCGTAAAAATCATGCGGACGTCTGAATGGAGCTTTACAGGGGGGTAATCAATGACAGGGGGGTGATCAATGACAGGGGGGTGATCAGGGAGTCTATATGGGGTGATAACCACAGTCATTGATCATGCCCCTGTAAGGCTTCATTCAGACGTCCGGATGCGTTTTGCGGATCCGATCCATCTATCAGTGGATCCGTAAAAATCATGCGGACATCTGAATGGAGCTTTACAGGGGGGTGATCAGGGAGTCTATATGGGGTGATCACCACAGTCATTGATCATGCCCCTGTAAGGCTTCATTCAGACGTCCGGATGCGTTTTGCGGATCCGATCCATCTATCAGTGGATCCGTAAAAATCATGCGGACGTCTGAATGGAGCTTTACAGGGGGGTAATCAATGACAGGGGGGTGATCAATGACAGGGGGGTGATCAGGGAGTCTATATGGGGTGATAACCACAGTCATTGATCATGCCCCTGTAAGGCTTCATTCAGACGTCCGGATGCGTTTTGCGGATCAGATCCATCTATCAGTGGATCCGTAAAAATCATGCGGACATCTGAATGGAGCTTTACAGGGGGTTGATCAATGACAGGGGGGTAATCAATGACAGGGGGGTGATCAGGGAGTCTATATGGGGTGATCAGGGGTGATCAGGGGCTAATAAGGGGTTAATAAGTGACGGGGGGGGGGGGTGTAGTGTAGTGTAGTGGTGCTTGGTGGGACTTTACTGAGCTACCTGTGTCCTCTGGTGGTCGATCCAAACAAATGGGACCACCAGAGGACCAGGTAGCAGGTATATTAGACGCTGTTATCAAAACAGCGTCTAATATACCTGTTAGGGGTTAAAAAAAACACATCTCCAGCCTGCCAGCGAACGATCGCCGCTGGCAGGCTGGAGATCAACTCTCTTACCTTCCGTTCCTGTGAGCGCGCGCGCCTGTGTGCGCGCGTTCACAGGAAATCTCGCGTCTCGCGAGATGACGCGTATATGCGTCCACTCGGAATGAATCAACCACCTCCAGGACGCGTCTGTGCGTACAGCGGTCCGGAGGTGGTTAAAGAGTAACTTAACTTTTAATGAAGTTTTTTAAATGTCCCAAATACCGTAATCATAATTTTTCTAATGTATTTTATTTATTGATTTAGCATTTTTACTAGAGATATTCCCCTCTAAAGTGCAGATTTCCCTGTGTGCTTTAAAGTCACTATTCTCCACGTGTATGGAACACAGACTCTACACTTTATGAATGGAGCTGCAGTAAATGGAGTACAAAAATGTTGAACACTATGTATCATTTTCTTTTCACTTCACATATACATGCTATTTTGTGTTGATCTATCACATAAAACCCCATAAAATGTGAAAAAGTTCAAGGGGTATGAATCATTTTTCAAGGCACTGTACACTGCGTGCAGAATTATTAGGCAAATGAGTATTTTGACCACTTCATCCTCTTTATGCATGTTGTCTTACTCCAAGCTGTATAGGCTCGAAAGCCTACTACCAATTAAGCATATTAGGTGATGTGCATCTCTGTAATGAGAAGGGGGTGTGGTCTAATGACATCAACACCCTATATTAGGTGTGCATAATTATTAGGCAACTTCCTTTCCTTTGGCAAAATTGGTCAAAAGAAGGACTTGACAGGCTCAGAAAAGTCAAAAATAGTGAGATATCTTGCAGAGGGATGCAGCACTCTTAAAATTGCAAAGCTTCTGAAGCGTGATCATCGAACAATCAAGCGTTTCATTCAAAATAGTCAACAGGGTCGCAAGAAGCGTGTGGAAAAACCAAGGCGCAAAATAACTGCCCATGAACTGAGAAAAGTCAAGCGTGCAGCTGCCAAGATGCCACTTGCCACCAGTTTGGCCATATTTCAGAGCTGCAACATCACTGGAGTGCCCAAAAGCACAAGGTGTGCAATACTCAGAGACATGGCCAAGGTAAGAAAGGCTGAAAGACGACCACCACTGAACAAGACACACAAGCTGAAACGTCAAGACTGGGCCAAGAAATATCTCAAGACTGATTTTTGTAAGGTTTTATGGACTGATGAAATGAGAGTGAGTCTTGATGGGCCAGATGGATGGGCCCGTGGCTGGATTGGTAAAGGGCAGAGAGCTCCAGTCCGACTCAGACGCCAGCAAGGTGGAGGTGGAGTACTGGTTTGGCCTGGTATCATCAAAGATGAGCTTGTGGGGCCTTTTCGGGTTGAGGATGGAGTCAAGCTCAACTCCCAGTCCTACTGCCAGTTTCTGGAAGACACCTTCTTCAAGCAGTGGTACAGGAAGAAGTCTGCATCCTTCAAGAAAAACATGATTTTCATGCAGGACATTGCTCCATCACACGCGTCCAAGTACTCCACAGCGTGGCTGGCAAGAAAGGGTATAAAAGAAGAAAATCTAATGACATGGCCTCCTTGTTCACCTGATCTGAACCCCATTGAGAACCTGTGGTCCATCATCAAATGTGAGATTTACAAGGAGGGAAAACAGTACACCTTTCTGAACAGTGTCTGGGAGGCTGTGGCTGCTGCTGCACGCAATGTTGATGGTGAACAGATCAAAACACTGACAGAATCCATGGATGGCAGGCTTTTGAGTGTCCTTGCAAAGAAAGGTGGCTATATTGGTCACTGATTTGTTTTTGTTTTGTTTTTGAATGTCAGAAATGTATATTTGTGAATGTTGAGATGTTATATTGGTTTCACTGGTAAAAATAAATAATTGAAATGGGTATATATTTGTTTTTTGTTACGTTGCCTAATAATTATGCACAGTTATAGTCACCTGCACACACAGATATCCCCCTAAAATAGCTAAAACTAAAAACAAACTAAAAACTACTTCCAAAAATATTCAGCTTTGATATTAATGAGTTTTTTGGGTTCATTGAGAACATGGTTGTTGTTCAATAATAAAATTAATCCTCAAAAATACAACTTGCCTAATAATTCTGCACTCCCTGTATATATAATTGTACATTCAAGTAGTGGCAACCCCCATAACAAGCATCATGCATTTTTTTATATGCAGATAAGGGCTAATACACTTGAAACAGATTGAACTTGGCCCTTTCTACTGCCAGTGATGCGGTAGCTATGCCATGCTAGGAATGCTTCTCAGTAAAATTACTGGCAAAAACCACACCTAGAGCCACAGTTATTGGTTTATTTCGATGCAGAACTGCTTTAGCTTTCTAACATATAAAGTGGACACATGGGGAAAAGACACTGATGCTTTGCATTTTGGGAAACGTGTGGGCAGGACAAAGAGATGAGAACAAGAGGGAGAAGGCATGATGTAGATTTGTGTGTCATAATCATCACATTATACACAGTAGCTCTCGTGGACTGTTTAACCCCTTCAGGACACAGCCATTTTTCACCTTAAGGACCAGGTCAAATTTGGTAAATGTGTCGCTCTATATGGTAATGCTTTTACTTATCCAAGCCATACTGAGATTGTCTTCTTGTGACACATTGTACTTCATGACAGTGGTAAATTTTAGTCGGAATATTTCACATTTATTTATAAAAAAAATCAAAAATTTACCAAAAATCGTAATATTCAAAAGTTCAATTTCTCTGCTTTTAAGACAGATACCTAAAAAAATAGTTATTACTTTACATTTCCCATATGTCTACTTTATGTTGGCTTTATTTTATAAATGTAATTTTTGGGGGATATTAGATGGAGTGCAGTTTTAAAATTTCCAAACCCCACTTTTTAAAGGACTATTTTACTTATGAAGTCACTTTGTGACATTTAAATCCACCTATAAATTACCCCATTTTAGAAAATACACCCCTAAAGTTATTCAAAAGAATTAAAGGAAAATTTCAAAATTTCACTGACATTTTTTTCCTGTAAGGCAGCAAGGGTTAACAACAAAACAAAACTCAATGGCCCAGATTCAGGTAGATTTGCCCATTACTTACACCTGAGCCGCTCAGCTGAATTTCTCTGCGCTGGAGCAATTTTGCCAAATTGCCACCTGATTCAGGAATCGTTTGTTCATTTAATTTGCTCCTGTTTAAGGCAAAGCTGAGGGCGCAAGGCCGTGCAAGTCAAAGTGGGTGTGCCCCTATGTAAATGAGGAATTTTCGGCTCAGCAGAGGTTTGCTAGCATAATTTCAGGGCAAATCCTGCTCAGCTGCTTGCACTGAGCAAATAAATAGGAGCAGACTTGCGCAGGTTCTTTGCTGAATTTCATCCTGCTTTTTCCTACCCCCCCTGAGCAAGGAAATTCAGCCCTTTTGCAAGACATGGCACCTCCCAAAGGGACCAAAAAAAGGAAGCCCAACTTTGTGGCTGCAGAGATGGACATCCTGATTGCTGCACTCCAGCAGCATAAGGAAGTCCTATATGGTGCCCAGCGGGCAAACACCACCATTGCCCAAAGGAGGGCTATATATGAAGCCATTGCCCTGGACATCAATGCCCTGGGTAATGAAGTGTGCACCTGGGATGACATCCAGAAGAAATTAAATGATATGAGGCGCAGGGTCCGTGAAAAACTGGCTCTTATCAGGAAGCATACCGGTGGCACGGGAGGTGGTCCGCGATGTATGATCCGGCTCAATCAGGAGGAGCAGCTTATTGCACAAACGTTCGTGCAGGAGCAGGTGGAGGGACTTGAAGGGTACGACTCCACTGTTGGGAACTTGGGGACTGGTAAGTTATTTTTCTTTCATATCTGCTGTGCATCATGGGAGGGGGTACAAGTGAACATATGAGAAGTGTGTTGCACCAGCAAAATATGTCGTTTTGGTGTCATCCACAGGTGGTGATGAGGAAGAAGAAGCTGGGCCGTCTTCGGCTGCGGCTCGACCCAGCCCATCCAGACCAGAGCCAGGGGTCCAGTCAGGCCCCATGGACATTCTGGCTATGCTGGTCCAGGAGGAGATCATACCGGGGCCAAGTATGGAGGAGCAAGTGGTATTGGAGGAGGATTCCTTTTTCCTCATCCAGGAGGACTCTGGCTCCCTCCAGGAGGATACCACCATCCCTGTGCAACCCACCACCCCCCCGCCCAGCACGTCATCCCCCTCCAGGGCAAGCCCCTCCAGGGCAAGCCCCTCCCTTGTGGACCCCTCCCCTTCTCCCTCTGTCCGTGGCCGAGCCTCTCCTCCCAGGAAGGCTCTGTCCAAAACGAGGCATATATCCTCCAGCCTCCGTGACGGTCTGCTGGAGGAGCAGGCCCTGCAGACCCGCCATATAGGGGCCATGGTGGGAGAGGTGCGTCGTCTGGCGGACAGCATGGCATCCACCTCCACCTCTATGCAGCATGCCCTCACCCTGCATGAGGACCGGGACAAACATGTGGCACAGAGCCTGGGGGAAATTAGTGGCAACTCTAAGGCCATAGTCACCTGCTTGGTGGCTCTGGAGACCACACCAGCTTTGTTAAGCAGGATGACAGCTGCGGTGCAGGCCAACACCGCTGCAGTGCAGGAGGAGGCGAGAGTTACCCGCCGGCATCAGCGGGATACCACCACCCGCCAAATGCGGATGTTGGCCCAGACCAACACCATCCTTGCCCGCCTGGCCAACGCCATGGAGGGCATGCAGCCACCACCTGCAAGGAGTGTGGAAGTAGGGGTTGATGCTCCTCCCCCCCCTCCTCCCCCCACCCCTCCATCCCCACCCCATGCCTCCTCCGCACCACGGAGATTGAGGTTGAAAAAAACAAAAAGATTGAGATTGAAAAAAACAAAAAAATAATTTTATGTCTACATTTTTTTGCTCAACACAATATGATTTTTTTATTATTTTTCTATATGCTCAGGGTATGAGATTATTTTTTTTTTATATGCTCAGGATATGAGTTTTTATATTTATTTGTAGTCCCTACACACGGTGAGGAGTGTATACTACAGTGTGACTGGTGTGTGAATGGGGGGGGGGGGTGGCACTCCTGCTGGAAAAGGGGTGTCACCCTCTGCCATGTGAAAGGTGTATGAATGGACAGCAACATAATTGGAGCCTTGACGCGGCGTTGCTGCTCCCTAATACCATGGGGTATTGTTGGGTCTAATCCAATTGGGGGTGCATGTGTCGGGTGTGTGCTAGGGACTACAGTGGTGTACATACATGCATTATACTTGTGACAAGATCAGGGTGTGTTTAATGTGCAAAGAGACGTTCCACAAGACCATTCCGGATTGCTCTTCCCTCAGAAGATCCGGTAGTGTTTCTTGGGGGGGGGGGGGGGGGTTGCGTGGTTCGGGGGTAAGGTCATTGCGTAGCTCAATGTGCATGCCCCTTCTTTGAGCTAAATTGTGGAGAATACTACATGCCCCTACGATTTGGCATACAAAGTTGGGTGAATACAATAGGGTCCCCCCTGATTTATCCAGACATCTGAATCGAGATTTAAGGATGCCAAATGTGCGCTCCACCACCGCACGGGTACGTGCATGGGCTTCGTTATATCTTTCCTCTCCTGGTGTTTGAGGGTTACGAAATGGGGTCATCATGTGAGGTCCCAGGGCATAGGCAGAGTCACCTGGAAGGGAAAAGACAGGAGGATGTTAGTCGTGCATGTGCCCCTTGTGATGTGTGCATCATGGGGGGGGGGGGCAGTCATACCTGACACCCATGTCACTCACCAATCAGCCAGCTGTCTCCATACATGTTCTGGTCAAACTCGGTTGGGATGGGGCTGTGTCGGTAAATAAAACTGTCATGGCTTGACCCTGGGTGTTTGGCACGGACATGCCATATGAGGCCATGTGCATCCACAATCATCTGCACATTTATCGAATGCCAATGTTTCCTGTTGCAGTAGATATGCTCGAGGTGCCGGGGGGGGGGGGGGGGGGGGCGTAGTGCCACATGGGTACAATCTATTGCACCCACAGTGCGTGGAAATCTGGCTAATAAATAAAAATCACTGATTGCCTTCTGCCGCACGTCAGCCGTGGTTGGTTTGATAAATTGTGTGCCCATTCGTCTGAGTATTGCAGGGATCACTTGGTGCACACACCTGCTCATGCTGGATTGGGACATCCCCGCCACCACTCCACCTGTGCGCTGAAATGAGCCAGTTGCCAAAAAATGAAGGGTTGCCACTACCTTCACCAGTGGCTGCACTGCCTGTCCCCGATGGGTCGGGCTGCTGATGTCATCCTGCAGGATTGTTACCAACTCAAGGATGACTTCAGGGCTAAAGCGAAACATGCGATACACCTCAGTATCAGTCATCTGAAAAAGGTTGTAGCGCCCTCTGTAAATCCTCTCCCGTGCCCTCCTACGAGTCGGCTCAGTCAATAGAATATCAAGAACCATAGCTGCCCCTGGCATGTTGGTGCACAGATGTGAGGTCCCGAAAATGTGGGTGCTCTGCTTGTTCAGATCGTCTGTCTAGGTGCTGCTGAAGTTGCGCGCTCCTTCAGATGACATTTGGCCATCTTTTGCTAACTTGCCCCTGCTTTTAACAGGAGCAAGTTTGCCCAGGGAAAAAAGCTTGCACGCTTCCAGCGCAAGATGCGCATCACACGCGCATGTTTCTGAATCATCGGCAGTACCTAATTTGCATATTCGCTGAGGGAATTCCATGAAGGCGCAACTTACACCCCGCGCAAAATTGCACGAAAATTGCGCAGGAACAGCTAGGCTGCGTGCGCGGGAAAATGGCCGCATTTCAGGCTTAACTGGTTTACAGAATCAGCCGCAAATTTGCATAGGAGCAAATCAGTACTTGCGCGGCGCAAATCACACTTGTTCCCGCGCAAGTGCTTCTTGAATCTGGGCCAATATCTATTACCCTGATTCTGCAGTTTACAGAAACAACCCATATTAGGTCATAAACTGCTATATGGGCACACAGCAGGGCACATAATGGAATGATCAACATATGGATTTTGGAGGGCAGATTTCACGGAGATCATTTTAAGTTGTCATGTCGCATTTGAAGACCCCCTGATGCACCCCTGTACGGTGTACAAGGCAGGGGAAATTTGTAATTATACAGTATTAGTAGAAGTACCCCTGCGCTGCCACTTGTTCTTCTCCCCTATGTGTCTTTCCTACCCTGGTTTTATTCCAGGGAGTCGCTACTGGTTCTCCAAGATAGCGTATGCTATAGCAATATATCTTGCTTTAATACAATAGATGAGACAGATTATGAAAGATAGGAGGTCCCTCCAGAGGAAATAACTATCCACAATATTAGCACGGAAGATTCCAGTGGAGAGGAAGACCTAATGAGTGGAATTAACCCAATACCACTCACACCAGAAATATACATACGAAAAAATATGGAAAATGGATCTATACAAATGTTGAACAGATACGAAATTCGGAACTTAACAAATGAAGAAGGGGATATTACAAGTAATACTAATTTACAGAATACCAATGGACAAGAGAACAATAAAAATAAAGATAAAAAGATAAATAAAAAATATATAAAAAAGGATAGTTATAGTGCAATTGTTTAAAGGGGGAACACTGATTCTAAAAGAGAAGTCCCCAAACCAATGAAAAAGACAAATCAAATAATAAAAGACAATATAAATAAAAATGATCAAGAAAACAACATCAAGAAAACAACACAGAGAAGAAAGAGGGGGAAGGGATTAACAACCAAAAATAAGAAAAACATGTCTGTTAAGGGACAAGGAATATATAACCTAAGTAAATACACTCTAAAAAAAGGAGAACTTGAATTGTTACATAAAGGCCTCAAATTTGCCCCTTCTGCAAAATTTTGCCCCTTTGATGCCCTTGTTGGGCAATTTAACTCTACGGAATTTAGCTCTAAAAAGTATTTTATTAAACAAGAGTGCATAGACAAAGATACAAATGATAACAAAAACAAGTATAATAAGAACAAAAATAAAAATATTAATACAGAGCAGAATGCTGAGTGAATACGCATTTAACAACTTCCAAATCTTGGTACTGAGGGACCTAATGAAAATTAACCCTAATAAGGGAAGATGTGCACAGAATCTAACAAAGGAGGAAAAAAGGGGAATTAAAACTCTACAAGTGAACAATGATATAATCATTAGACCGGCGGATAAAAGGGGGGGGGGGGGGATAGTGATCTTGGATCAGGACGCGTATCCTAAAGAATCCCTGCAATTACATACTGACAAAAAAAACATATATAAAACTCCCCTTCAATCCCACCTATCAATATACAAGAGAACTGAACAAATTAATTAAAATTTTTTAACTGATATAAATAAAAATGATTTTTATCTGCACTTTACTCCAAACTGGAGTCATCAGGAAATACATTTTTTAGACCTCACTATTTTTATTCAGGATAGCCAGATTTTAACCAAGACCTACCAGAAACCTACCGATACCAGCAGCTTTATCCCACTAAACAGTTGTCACTTACCTATATGGCTGATAAACATCCCCCGCAGTCAATATATTAGACTGCGGAGAAGTTGTAGTACTATAGAACACTTTGAAGAGGAAGCTAATGAATTGCACAGGAAATTTGAAGAAAAGGAATATGTAATTAACAAATTATACCCCATTAAGGAACATGTAAAGAAGATTGATTGTCACACCCTATTACAGAATAAAATACAAGGGATAAAAGCAGAACATAAAAAGGATGAAGGAACCATCAGAGTCCCAATAATTACACAATATAGTGAAAAAGAAGGAGCCTTTGAATGCATTGTTAAAAGGATAAAGTGATAGGAGAAAAGATACCAACATGTCCGATCTTCACTTTTAAAAAAGCATGGAATTTGGCTAGCCTAGTAGCGCCCTCCATAGGCTTATCTAAAAATGAAAATAAAAATCATCATAGGAAAGGATTTTTTCCCTGCAGAATGTGCAATAATTGCAGACTAGTGAAAAAGATAAACAGGATTGGAGAAATTAGGGATGATCCAGATTTGTACAAAATTGAGAATAATATTAAATGTAACACAAAAGGGGTTATCTATTATATAAAATGCCCATGTGAGAAAATATATATAGGACGAACTAAAAGCGCTCTTAAAATAAGAATTGGAGAACAGATAACAAATATACAGAAAAAGCATGATGGCCATCCCCTATTACGCGAAGAGAGAGAGAGAGTTTGAGGGTTACAGGGATCCAATGGAGCAGGTGTCCAGGGGACCCGAAGTAACTGGAGGCGCCAGGGGATGGGGGGGAGGATAGGGGAAAAAATAAAATAAATGGGGTGTGAGGGCACTCCCAATCTCTCTCTGAGGTGACCCTGTGGAAGCGCCAATCAATAGGGTGGGAAGGCAGCTGTGACAAAAATAAAGGGAAAGGGGGAGAGGCGGGATGAGGGGGTGGGGCTAAGGTAGCAAATATAAGCAAAACAAAGTATGGATAATGTAAGGCAATATAAAAAAAGGCAAATAAAAACAGTAGTGTGGATAAAAACAGTGTAGGCGAGAGAACAGAAAATAAGATATAAAAATGTATATAAGGTATCACTTTAAAATTGGTATAACTTAAAAAATCGTCGCAGTTCGTGGCGAATGGATGTACATTAAATACACAGCGGTGTAAGTATGAACATAGAGATGTTACTCACTTCACGGGGGGGGGGGGGTTTGCTCGGATAAGCATAATACACCGGTAAACCAATGACCCCCCCCAGCCAGGTTCGCTTCAAGATGGTGAAAGATGAAGGCAGCCACAGTCAGGAAGCTTCTGTTCAAATTTCTTTATTTAGTGTAGAATCTGGCTCAACGCGTTTCGGGACGATGTCCCTTCATCAGGAGTAGTATTATTTGTGATATGGAAGGGGAGGCTATTTATGGCCTGGGAGTTGGGCTAATTTTCTGAGAAATTCGCCAAAAAAGGAGGGAGTGGTCAAGAAAGAGTGCCAAACATTAGGGGGCATGTTCGGCCTCTGTCCTACGCGTCAGGGGTCCAGGTAGGCGGTCGCGGTGTGGATCCCTGCTGGTGTCTGGCTGGTGTGTCCGGAGCGTATCTCAGGCCCACTGCGCATGACCGGAAGTGGCGCCGGAGAGCGATGCCTTCCAGGTTGGAATGCAAATCCCGGAAGTGGCGTTGCGGCTGTCTGGATCCGAATGGAGGACGCGCGGGTCGTCGACAGAGGGTGGGGTGACAATCTGCCTGTCACAGCTGAGAGGGACTGTCAGATGCTGGGGACCTCTTGGAGCTGATGGTAGCTAATTGGGGATAGTGGTGTTTTTTTATATATAGAAAATTATAAAGAGATTTGCTGTCATTTATTTATTGGGGGGTAGTCTGTGTGCTTTCATTGGTAACAAGTGTGGTGATGTACCTTGTAGGGGTGGAATATAAATGTGTAGAGGGTGGGAAAAGACTACAAGAGCAGATGGTCGAGCGTATAGGTGTCTGCTACACATAGGGAGCATTGATGTGGAATCAATAGGGGGTCAATATGTTTTGAGGTGAACACGATCAGATATGACAGGGGGCGGTGTTGACCAAGCGTGAATGCAAAGTTGAGTTGTATTCATGCTTGAAAAAGGCTCAAGAGTAGAGCCGAAACGTTGCACCACCTGGGTGAATAAAGGTTCACTTATTTTCATCTATTGGAGTGCCGCTCGTTTTTTCGGATTTATACATCGAGGTAAGAAGCCTATTCGTGCACCCTATTCTCTCTATTCACGCACCCTATTCTCTGTATTCATTTACACCAGTGCCGCCATTTTTCCTGAACTATATATATATATATATATATATATATATATATATATATATATATACAAACCGGATTCCAAAAAAGTTGGGACACTATACAAATCGTGAATAAAAACTGAATGCAATGATGTGGAGGTGCCAACTTCTAATATTTTATTCAGAATAGAACATAAATCACGGAACAAAAGTTTAAACTGAGAAAATGTACCATTTTAAGGGAAAAATATGTTGAATCAGAATTTCATGGTGTCAACAAATCCCCAAAAAGTTGGGACAAGGCCATTTTCACCACTGTGTGGCATCTCCCCTTCTTCTTACAACACTCAACAGACGTCTGGGGACCGAGGAGACCAGTTTCTCAAGTTTAGAAATAGGAATGCTCTCCCATTCTTGTCTAATACAGGCCTCTAACTGTTCAATCGTCTTGGGCCTTCTTTGTTGCACCTTCCTCTTTATGATGCGCCAAATGTTCTCTATAGGTGAAAGATCTGGACTGCAGACTGGCCATTTCAGTACCCGGATCCTTCTCCTACGCAGCCATGATGTTGTGATTGATGCAGAATGTGGTCTGGCATTATCTTGTTGAAAAATGCAGGGTCTTCCCTGAAAGAGATGATGTCTGGATGGGAGCATATGTTGTTCTAGAACCTGAATATATTTTTCTGCATTGATGGTGCCTTTCCAGACATGCAAGCTGCCCATGCCACACGCACTCATGCAACCCCATACCATCAGAGATGCAGGCTTCTGAACTGAGCGTTGATAACAACTTGGGTTGTCCTTGTCCTCTTTGGTCCGGATGACATGGCGTCCCAGATTTCCAAAAAGAACTTCGAATCGTGACTCGTCTGACCACAGAACAGTCTTCCATTTTGCCACACTCCATTTTAAATGATCCCTGGCCCAGTGAAAACGCCTGAGCTTGTGGATCTTGCTTAGAAATGGCTTCTTCTTTGCACTGTAGAGTTTCAGCTGGCAACGGCGGATGGCACGGTGGATTGTGTTCACTGACAATGGTTTCTGGAAGTATTCCTGAGCCCATTCTGTGATTTCCTTTACAGTAGCATTCCTGTTTGTGGTGCAGTGTCGTTTAAGGGCCCGGAGATCACGGGCATCCAACTTTTTGGGGATTTGTTGACACCGTGAAATTTTGAATCAACGTATTTTTCCTTTAAAATGATACATTTACTCGGATTAAACGTTTAATCTGTCATCTACGTTCTATTACAAATAAAATATTGACATTTGCCATCTCCATATCATTGCATTCAGTTTTTATTCACAATTTGTTTAGTGTCCCAACTTTTTTGGAATCCGGTTTGTGTATATATATATATATATATATATATATATATATATATGTGTATAGTATCAATATTGGGATATCTTGAATAAACAATAAGGATGTGTTAAAAGAGCACTGGGCAATAAATGGTGGATGCTCCAGCCATCTGGCCAGTCTCTCTGCTGACGCCCGATTAAGACTTGATAAAGGAGTTATAAACTCCGAAACGCGTTGTCTACTGAACAATAAAAACAGCTATTTCACCAAAGTCCGCTGACTGAGGTCGTCCTTTTGTGCGCCAAGCAAATACCCTACTGTGTGCATTCGCACACAAACCAGCAACTTCTTCCTTCACAGTCCCTAGGAGTCCTGGCAACTCCACCCTAAGGGACCGAACGGGTATTGGCAGCACCGACCCTCCCAAAAATACCAACGCCCCCTTATTTCTCCACGTGTACCTACCTCCACGGAAGGTGTGCTCCAACCAGCACAACACCAAAAGGTGAGCACACTTCGACCATTACGCAAAACAACACAACCGCCACCCACCACCCTATGAGCGCCTCTCCCTTCTCTTTTTCTCTCTTGCCAAATTGCTGAATAAACAATAAGGATGTGTTAAAAGAGCACTGGGCAATAAATGGTGGATGAACATAAATGAAGAGATGTAAAAGGATTTAAAAATACATAAAAAGATGACTAAAAGATGTAGAAGGATAACAAATTAATAATAACGAATGATATGGAAAAACAAGGAAAAATGTTGAGAGATTGATAATACATATATAAAAATATGTATATAAAAAAGTTTGTAAATGTGAAAATGGTATGAATAGGATTCCGTAATGTTGTGTTGGAATGTGGGTGGTGTGGCGGAGGATGGAGATGGAAAGTGTGATTGTGTGTTGTAGTGTGGGTGGGTGTATGTGCAGGGTGGGTTGAAGGTATTTACAATGGATGTGTAAAAATAATTGAATGATAAATTGTACATTATAGATTATAAAGATAAAGTGACGGCAGAGGGGTGGGGGGTGGTCGTAGGGCGGACGGAGGAGGGGTCGGGTGTGTGCAGGGGAGGGAAATGAAAAGGGGGGAGGGACTAAAGGGATGTTGGTTGCTGGTGGGGGGCTGGTAGTGATTGACCAATGGTGTGTCAATGGACAAATATGTCAATTAATAATTAGTGTGTTCGAGCGTTTCATTAAGGCCGAAGGGGGTAAGGGTGTTAAGGCGATATATCCAGAACATCTCTTTCTGGCAGAGATGTTGGAACGATGATGTTACTTGTTTGAGGGGGGTAACTCTAAGGTCAGTGGGGTTACCTTCATGTACTAAAGAGAAGTGTCGTGATATGCTGTGTGTTTGGATTTTTCTGGTGATGTTGGATCGGTGTTCGTTCATACGTTCGCGGAGGGTTTGTGTGGTGCGGCCGACGTAATAGTAGGTGCAAGGGCATTGGAGCAAATATATGATGTTTCTGCTCCGGCAGTTCATGGATTTTTTAAGATGTAGTGTTCCAATGGGTTGTGGAAAGACGATTTATTCTTCTATTGATGTAAAGATCATGTGGCAGTATTTGCATTTGCATGGTGGGGTTGTGGATCTTGGGACAGGATGGGGCTAACACATTTGTGAGGGTTTTTGCCCTGCGGAAGGTCAGTTTTGGTTGTTTGGGTATAGTTTTCCCTAAAATCGGGTCCTTGAGTAATACAGGCCAGTGTTTTGTGAGAATTGATCTAATAAGTTTGTGATTCTGGTTGTAACGGGTTATCAGACCGGGTAAGAATTGTGTTTCTTTGGTGTTCTGGGTTGTGGTTTTTGGTTGTAAACTCATTTTTTGGTCAATTTGTGATATCCTGGTTCTGGAATCTTTGATGAGTTGGGGAGGGTAACCTTTGTCAATGAAGCTTTTGCTAAGGGTATCTAGTTGTTGGTGCATGGTGATGTTGTCTGTGCAGTTGCGTCTGAATCTCTTCATCTGACTAAACTGTATATTGGTCTTCCATTTATGGTAATGGCTGCTTTTGAAGTCCAAGAAGCTGTTGGTGTCTACTTTTTTTAAATGTGTACGTGTGGATATGGTATTATTGTAGCTGATGAGGTGTAGGTCGAGGAAAATGGCTTCTGTGGGATGGGACTCAGAAGTGAAATGTAGGTTCCAATTGTTTTGGTTTAGTGTCTTGATGTATGTGTGGAGATCAGTGTTGTCTCCCTGCCAGATTAAAATGATATCGTTGATAAATCTTTTGTAAAAAACACAATTAGGGTGATTTTGTATATTGAGTTGGGATTCGAATGCTCCCGTGAAGAGATTGGCATATGATGGTGCAAATTTTGTGCCCATAGCTGTTCCTTTTACCTGAATATAAAATGTATTATTGTATATAAAGTAATTGTGACGTAGGATAAAATCAATAGATTCCAGGATGAACTCTTTTTGTGTGGTGGGCATCAGGGTGTCGGTTTCTAGAAATTTTTGATTGCTTTGAGACCTAATGAGTGTACGATGTTGCTGTACAGAGCTGTGACGTCTAGGGTGGCCCAGATGTAGTTGCTTTGCCAGGAAATGCCCTCTAAATTTTGGATGAGCTCAGATGAGTCTTTTAGGTAGGAGGGAAGTGTGTTGACATACCTTTGGAGGATGCCATCTATGTATTCTGACAGGTTTGATGTTAGGGAGTCTATACCAGAAATTATGGGTCTGCCGGGTGGATTTGTAAGGGATTTGTGTATTTTGGGGAGGTGATAGAAACGTGCTACATTGGGGTGTGGTATTCTTAGGTGGCTATTTTCCTTTTTGTCAAGGACCCCTGAGGAAACCCCATGGTCTATCAGGTTGTAAAGTTGGGTTTTGAAATCCTTTGTGGGATCTTGTGAGAGGGGTTTGTAATAGTTGGTGTCGGATAGAATTTTAGTGGCTTCTCTATCATAATCGGTGGTGTCTAGAATCACTATGCCACCACCTTTATCTGCGTTTTTTATTATGATGTCCTTGTGGCATTTTAAGCTTTTTACGGCCTTTCTTAAATCGGGGTTGAGATTATTGAACTCTTGGTCAGGGGAGGATGATTTTTTCTTTTTCTTTGTCTTTAGCCGAATTTGCCTTGAATAACCGTAGACAGGAGTCTACTGATAAGTCGCCATTTTTGGGCACATATGGTTTTCACCCACAGTTTGGTACTTTTTCTGGGACTGGATCTTCTGGAATGCCAGGAGAGGAGAGATTCTCTTCCGCCTTGTCATGTATCTGGCGGAAGATTCAAGTTAATTTGGAAAAGATGGGTAAAAGATATAAAGGGATGGCTGACAGGAGACGTATGACTGGTCCGGACCTGTCCTATTTTTTTCACGGACAACGGTTCACGGACCAATTCAAGTCAATGGGTCCGTGAAAAATCACGGATGCACACAAGATTATCATCCGCGTCCGTGATCCGTGTCCGTGATCCGTGTCCGTTTTTCATATCATTTTCAATGCAAACTTGACTTAGTTTTTTTTTTTTCACTTTTCATGTCCATGGATCTTCCAAAAATCAAGGAAGACCCACGGAAGAAAAAACGGTCACGGATCACGGAACAACGGAAATCCGTTTTGCGCACCGCAAAAAAAAACGGTCGTGTGCATGAGGCCTAAGGGAGCATTCACATGACCGTGTTGGTTTTGTGGTCCGCAAATCACGGATCTGTGTGTTCCGTATGTCTTCAGTTATCTTTCCGTTTTCGTTCCGTAAGTCCGTATAATACGGACGTGGTGCTTCCGTGTGTCATCCGTTTTTCACGGACCCATGTTTTCATTCCAGGGGTCCGCAAAAAACGGATGACATATGGATGCATTTCCGTGTGCTATCCGTTTTTTACGGACCCAATGACTCTCTATGGGGCCACGGACCGCAATTTGCGGCCAAGTATAGGACATGTTCTAAAATAAAAGCAACGGACACACGGAACGGACAGCACACGGATGACAATGAAAGACATTCTGCAATTTTTGCGGACCCATAGAAATGAATGGGTCCGTGCATTGTCCGCAAAAATTGCGGAACGGACACGGAAGAAAAACACGGTCGTGTGAATGCTCCCTTAGGGAGCATTCACACGACCGTGTTGGTTTTGCGGTCCATAAATCACGGATCCGTGTGTTCCGTATGTCTTCAGTTATCTTTCCGTTTCTGTTCCGTAAGTCCGTATAATACGGACGTGGTGCTTCCGTGTGTCATCCGTTTTTCACGGTCCGCAAAAAAAACGGAAGGGTTAAAATTGACAAATTTAAATGTCCAACCCCTTTCAAACTGACATCACAAGGTCACATGATCGCTCAGGCACCATTTTCTACTGCTTGTTCAGAGCGTAGTGTGCTTTGTTAGAATCCTCAGTTTTGCTTGCATAGCTTTCTGGCAATTTTTGTTGGTTCAGCATGCCCAAAACACGTGTGGATACAGTTCTCCTGTACTAGATTCTCTCTCGCCGATACGGACAGCAGTCACCAATGTTGGACGAGGAACCGAGTAGGAAGCGACTTTGGGTTCACCCCATTGTCTCACAACGGTGCAGGAAGGGCCATTTTCATACTTTGTACGCCGACTTGAGGCAACACCCGGAGAAATTTCATCTATTTTGCCGGATGTCGGTGTCCACCTTTGACCGTCTGCTGGAGTCTGTTCGTCCTGGTCTCATCTTCCAGAACACTAATATGAGGCGCAGCATATCACCTGAAGAAAGGCTAATCGTCACCTTGAGGTAAATACCAATATTCTAACGTATGTACACTTTTATTTTTTTCCACCTCCTCATATATGTATGAGTTAATTTAGACCTTTTTTTTTTACCAGATTCCTGGCAACAGGCAACTCTTTTGCCTCACTGCACTTTGAGTTCTTGCTGGGGATTTCTACCATTTCTACGATCGTTCCACACACTTGTAAAGTAATCTGGGAGCGACTTCGAGAGATGGTGATGCCGGAGCCCAGAGTGCAAGATTGGCTACATATTGCTCAGGGATTTGAACAATGTGCCCAGTTTCCAAATTGTATTGGGGCACTGGATGGAAAGCACATACGTGTGAAGAAGCCGGCTCACTCAGCGTCCGGATTCTTCAATTATAAGCAATCTTTTTCTGTGGTCCCGTTGGCCTTGGTTGACAGTGACTACAAGTTTATAATTGTCGACATCGGGGCCTATGGGAGCACTTCTGATGCACGAATATTTCGTGCTTCCAGAATCGGTGAACAGCTTCAGTCCAACCAACTCGACCTGCCACAGCCAAGAAGACTGTCTGGATCAGCTGGACGTCCGGCTCCTTTTGTCATTGTGGCTGACAAAGGTTTTGCACTGACACCACATGTGATGCGGCCCTTCCCAAGACGTGATTTAGATGAAAGGAGGTCTGTCTTCAACTACAGGCTGAGTCGTGCACGCCGTTATGTAGAGTGCGCTTTTGGACTACTTTCTAATAAGTGGAGGGTCTTTATGTCAGCTATGCAAATAGTTCCTGAGAATGCTACCATGGTGATTCAAGCGTGTGTTCTTCTTCACAATTTCATCAGGATGTAAGATGTTTCCTTCGATGCAGACCTGGACCAACACATGACCTCTTCATCGTTTGGCCTGGACCAGACGCTGCATGGAAGACCAGGATCATCAGGCCTGCATATTCGTGATTTATATGCTGACTATTTTATCAGCCCAGAGGGCGCATTGTCATGGCAGTTAGAAGCAATTCATGGCAGGCACTAAATGAATATTGACTCAGAACAATATTGATCAGTTAGTTTAGTTTAGTTTGTTTCCAAGTTGTTATTGTTTCCAGGTTTTGGAGGGCGTTTTGCTCTCGTCTGGGAATTCAACTGTCTTTCTCTTCGGCTTTTCATCCCCAGTCGAATGGTCAGACAGAGCGCACTAACCAAAACCTGATGACCTATTTGAGGTGTTTTGTTGCCGAGAACCAGGATGACTGGTCCTCGTTCTTGTCTCTAGCCGAATTTGCCTTCAATAACCGTAGACAGGAGTCTACTGATAAGTCGCCATTTTTGGGCACATATGGTTTTCACCCACAGTTTGGTACTTTTTCTGGGACTGGATCTTCTGGAATGCCAGGAGAGGAGAGATTCTCTTCCGCCTTGTCATGTATCTGGCGGAAGATTCAAGTTAATTTGGAAAAGATGGGTAAAAGATATAAAAGGATGGCTGACAGGAGACGTATGACTGGTCCGGACCTGTGTGTGGGTGATTCGGTGTGGTTGTCCACTAAAAACATTAAACTCAAGGTACTATCTTGGAAACTGGGTCCAAGATTTATTGGCCCTAACAAAATCTCTGCTGTGGTCAACTCGGTGGCGTTTCGTCTGGATCTTCCGCAGACCTGGAAGATTCATAATGTGTTTCACAGGTCCTTACTGAAAAAAAAAGTGGAACCTGTGGAACCATCTCCATTGCCACCTCCTCCTGTCCTGGTGGATGGCAATTTAGAGTTTGAGATCTCTAGGATTCTCGACTCACGTGTTCTTCGGGGTTCCCTCCAGTACCTAGTGCACTGGAAGGGATACTGTCCCGAGGAAAGAATGTGGATTCCGGCTTCTGATGCTAGTGCTAGCCACCTGGTGAGGGCCTTTCACAGGGCACACCCGTATAAAGTTGGTCCGGGGTGTCCGGAGGTCACCCGTAGAAGGGGGGGGGGGGGCGGGGTACTTTCACGCCTTGCCCTGTGAATGTGCGGAGATCTGCCAGGCTGGCTGCACATGTCTGATTCTTCTCTTTGTTTTGGTTTGGGTTTGAGCTGGATCCACCTTCCCTCAGGTGTACTGGGTTGATTGTTAGCAAGGCTATTTATTCCTCCTTCTCCCAGTGGCATGTACGGGTTATAGTTCATTCCTGTGGGCTTTGGATGTGTTGTGGATCGTCTGCTCCAGCTCAGCTCAATATAAGTCCTCTTTGTTTCTTCCCTTGGTGTCTTTTATCTGGCCCTCTAGGGAGACGCTTGCTTCCTCCTGTTTGAAGAAGCAGGTCGCCTACGCCTTATATATCTACTAAGTTCACTGTATTTGTATTTATAATAAGTACTAATATATTTACAAAATATATGACTAAATCACTATAAAAAATACAAAAATACACTAGTCTACAATTTCAGTTTTGGTGCAGTCTTTGATCGGTTGTGCCTGAAATTATATTTCTTTGTATTTTGCTATTTCTGTTATTTTGCATATCTAGTGTAATTTTGTATTTCTTATAGTGATTTAGTGGTATATTTTGTATATATATTAGTATTTATTAAGTAAGTACAAATGCAGTGAACTTTGTAGATATACACTCACCTAAAGAATTATTAGGAACACCTGTTCTATTTCTCATTAATGCAATTATCTAGTCAACCAATCACATGGCAGTTGCTTCAATGCATTTAGGGGTGTGGTCCTGGTCAAGACAATCTCCTGAACTCCAAACTGAATGTCAGAATGGGAAAGAAAGGTGATTTAAGCAATTTTGAGCGTGGCATGGTTGTTGGTGCCAGACGGGCTGGTCTAAGTATTTCACAATCTGCTCCGTTACTGGGATTTTCACGCACAACCATTTCTAGGGTTTACAAAGAATGGTGTGAAAAGGGAAAAACATCCAGTATGCGGCAGTCCTGTGGGCAAAAATGCCTTGTGGATGCTAGAGGTCAGAGGAGAATGGGCCGACTGATTCAAGCTGATAGAAGAGCAACGTTGACTGAAATAACCACTCATTACAACCGAGGTATGCAGCAAAGCATTTGTGAAGCCACAACACGCACAACCTTGAAGCGGATGGGCTACAACAGCAGGAGACCCCACCGGGTACCACTCATCTCCACTACAAATAGGAAAAAGAGGCTACAATTTGCACGAGCTCACCAAAATTGGACTGTTGAAGACTGGAAAAATGTTGCCTGATCTGATGAGTCTCGATTTCTGTTGAGACATTCAAATGGTAGAGTCCGAATTTGGCGTAAGCAGAATGAGAACATGTATCCATCCTCTGATGGCTACTTCCAGCAGGATAATGCACCATGTCACAAAGCTCGAATCATTTCAAATTGGTTTCTTGAACATGACAATGAGTCCACTGTACTAAAATGACCCCCACAGTCACCAGATCTCAACCCAATAGAGCATCTTTGGGATGTGGTGGAACGGGAGCTTCGTGCCCTGGATGTGCATCCCTCAAATCTCCATCAACTGCAAGATGCTATCCTATCAATATGGGCCAACATTTCTAAAGAATGCTATCAGCACCTTGTTGAATCAATGCCACGTAGAATTAAGGCAGTTCTGAAGGCAAAAGGGGGTCCAACACCGTATTAGTATGGTGTTCCTAATAATTCTTTAGGTGAGTTTATACTAAGTATGAACAGGAATAGTTTTTAGCATATAAGTAAAAAACGCATAGTTTGAACAGCAGCATACGGTGAAGAGAGTCCAGTCCCATAATTTAGGTACAGAGCCAGCTAAAGAAAGATCTGGTTCATATTTTTGGTAGGATTAGGAGAATAAAAAGGCTCAACAAGTCCCTCATTTTTAATATATACCACTGAGGAAGAAATATTTTGTTTCGAAATGCTTTTGGTGATATCTCATCCCGAAAGCGATTTGGATGCTAAGTGATACAAGCTAAATAAGAATATTTGTTGGAACAGATCGAGTGTTTGGTGATTTTTTTCTGTCACATATCCTCCGAACACATTTGGCGTCTGGTGAGCACTGGTCCGCATGCGCAAGATACCGTAGTGCCGGCCCTGGCGGGAGGTCCGAACACGAACATGAACTTCAGTAGCTGCACAACTCCAGCACGTATGTAGGGTATGTGTAACAACATCTTTATACACATATGACTTTTAACATCAGACTGGTAAGCAACTATATAATACTTACTGTGGATCGATTGCCCAGGCGCTTGGGGATATAGCGATCTGTATATATGAAATACGAGACTGCAAGTGCGGAGAATATCTCTATTGCAAGAATATAAACTAATCCAAAACAATATTATCCAGCTTGAGGGAAAGCTGATTTATTTAGACCCCATCCGGGGGAGCGACTTTGGATATCAAATTGCCACGGAACTATTCTCTTATTAACAGTGCGAGAGCTCCGCAGATGCAGAGAGGGGGACTGTGACTAAGTATTAATATATATGGTATAGCCATTTGCATGCTTTTATATTTTTATTTATGGTGATATTGCACATGTGCATATTAAATGGTATTGAATTGTTATATTAATAGCTGGCCATTGGTTTGAAGTTCATAAAATACATGCTGTATTGTTCTACATTGAAACTATTAGTTTCACACTGACAGTGTGCCTGTGATACCCAGCCTGGGGGCTGGATTTCACAGGCTTCTGTGCATGGCAGACCCTGAGGCCTTTGTGAGGGGGGCTGATGGAGAGGCAGAGGGAGCCCCCTCCCTATGCGATCCTCTTATATGCCGCAGTCAGTGTTGATTGCGGCATATAAGGGGTTAATCCACTGGCATCGACTTCTGCAGTGATGCCAGTGGATACAGCAGGAGCCTGGCTGTCAGTCACAGACAGGCTTCTGCACTGATCAGGCACGTACAGCTCCAGAGCCTACCGGATCAGCATGATGTACTAGTATGTCAAAGGTCCACAAGTCACTTGTGGCCATGACGTACTAGAACGTCAAGGGTTGTGAAAGGATTAAAGTGCAACACATGGAATGAATTAGTCACTCTTGAGATAGATAAATAAAACCTTCATTGACATTTCATTTTTATAGTATGGACAAAATTGCAAAAACAGTGTTGTGTGGGTACCATTGATAACATTAAACACAAGTAAGTCTTACCTCTTCCCAGCAGCTAACCATTACACCGTACACTTTTTCTGTTGCAAGCTGAGGTCTGTACAAACGAACTCCTTTTATTATTTGATCCACAATTTCGCTGTTACCAAATCTTTCATATGGCATCTTTCCAAATGTGAATACCTCCCACATCAGAATACCTAAAAATTTTAATTAAATTGTGTTACCTTTAGACTAAAATATTTAAATGGCATTTAAAATTAGAAGAAAGTTAATACAAGGCACTTACTATTGTGATTGTCCATATTGCTTCCTTTGCTAGCTTCATTCATTTTTGCATCCCATTGTACACTGCTTGTTTCCATAGTTATGACCACCCTGCAATCCAGCAGTGGTGGCTGCGCATGTACAATATAGGGAAAAGTTCAGGCCTCTCTGGTGGCTAGGACCGTGGGAGTGCGCATAGTCCGGCACTTTTTTCTATACTGTACAAACACGGCCACCACTTGTGGATTGCAGGGTGGTCATAACCATGGAAACGAGAAGTCTATAATGTGATGGAAAAATGAATCTAGCCAGCAAAGGAAGCAATATGAACAGTCACAATACATTAGTGTATTGTATCAACTTTGTCTACATCAGGGATGTCCAACCTGTGGCCCTCCAGATGTTGAAAAATTGCAAATCCCAGCATGCCCAGACAGCCTACAGCTATCAGCCTACAGTAGGGCAAGCTGGGAGTTGTTGTTTTACAGCAGCTGGAGGGCCACAGGTTTAGCATTCCTGGTACATGATGAATACTATTTACTGAACTGACAAAGAAGTATTGGAATGCATTGTAAAAGGGTTTAGACTCCCAAAAGTTGAAGTCCCAAAGTGGAACAAAAAATAAAGTGAAATCCCCCCCCCCAAAAAAAATTAAAAGTTTCAAGTAAAAATAAACAAAAACATAATTTTCCCCAAATAAAGTTAAAAAAATTGGACATATTAGGTATCGCCGTAAAAAATAAAAAATAAAAACTGTGCTAAATAAACAATTTTTTTGTCACCTTACATCACAAAAAGTACAACAGTAAGCGATCAAAAAGCTGTATGCCCACCAAAAAATGAGACCGTACCTAAGACAATCGCCCAAAAAATAAAAAAACTATGGCTCAGGATATGGAGACACTAAAACATCATTTTTTTTGTTTTAAAAAAGCTGTTATTGTGTAAAACTTAAGTAAATTTTAAAAAGTATTAGGTATCGCCGCGTCTGTATCGACCGGCTCTATAAAAATATCACATGACCTAACCCCTCAGATGAACACCGTAAAAAATAAAAATAAAAGTGTAAAAAAAGCCTTACATCACAAAAAGTGTAATAGCAAGCGATCAAAAAGTTATATGCACCCCAAAATAGTGCCAATCAAACCATCATCTCATTCAGCAAAAAAATGAGACCCTACCCAAGATAATCGCCCAAAAACTGAAATAACTATGGCTCTCAGTCTATGGAGACACTAAAACATGATTTTTTTGTTTCAAAAATGAAATCATTGTGTAAAACTTACATAAATAAAAAAAAGTATACATATTAGGTATCGCCGCGTCCGTATCGACTGGCTCTATAAAAATATCACATGACCTAGCCCCTAAGGTGAACACCGTAAAAAAAAAAAAACGGTGTAAAAAAAGCAATTTTTTGTCATCTTACATCACAAAAAGTGTAATAGCAAGCGATCAAAAAGTCATATGCACCCCAAAATAGTGCCAATCAAACCGTCATCTCATCCCGCAAAAAATGAGACACTACCTAAGATAATCGCCCAAAAACTGAAAAAAATATGGCTCTCAGAATATGGAGACACTAAAACATAATTTTCTTTGTTTCAAAAATGAAATCATTGTGTAAAACTTACATAAATAAAAAAAAAATTGTATACATATTAGGTATCGCTGCATCTGTGACAACCTGCTCTATAAAAATAACACCTGCTCTATAAAAATAATGATCTAACCTGTCAGATGAATGTTGTAAATAAAAAAAATAAAAAACAGTGCCAAAACTGCTATTTCTTGTTACCTTGCCTCACAAAAAGTGTAATATAGAGCAACCAAAAATCATATGTACCCTAAACTAGTACCAACAAAACTTCCACCCTATCTCGTAGTTTCTAAAATGGGGTAACTTTTTGGGAGTTTCTACTCTAGGGGTGCATCAGGGGGGCTTCAAATGGGACATGGTGTCAAAAAACCAGTCCAGCAAAATCTGCCTTCCAAAAACCGTATGGCATTCCTTTCCTTCTGCGCCCTGCCGTGTGCCCGTACAGCAGTTTATGACCACATATGGGGTGTTTCTGTAAACTACAGAATCAGGGCCATAAATATTGAGTTTTGTTTAGCTGTTAACCCTTGCTTTGTAATGGAAGAAAATATTAAAATGGAAAATCTGCCAAAAAAGTGAAATTTTGAAATTGTATCTCTATTTTCCATTAATTCTTGTGGAACACCTATAGGGTTAACAACGTTTGTAAAATCAGTTTTGAATACCTTGAGGGGTGTAGTTTCTTAGATGGGGTCACTTTTATGGAGTTTCTACTCTAGGGGTGCATCAGGGGGGCTTCAAATGGGACATGGTTTCAAAAAAACCAGTCCAGCAAAATCTGCCTTCCAAAAACCGTATGGCATTTCTTTCCTTCTGCGCCCTACCGTGTGCCCGTACAGCAGTTTACGACCACATATGGGGTGTTTCTGTAAACTACAGAATCAGGGCCATAAATATTGAGTTTTGTTTAGCTGTTAACCCTTGCTTTGTAACTGGGAAAAAAATATTAAAATGGAAAATCTGCCAAAATAGTGACATTTTGAAATTGTATCTCTATTTTCCATTTATTCTTGTGGAACACCTAATGGATTAAAATACAAAATCTGCAAAAAAAAAAAAGTGAAATTTAGAAATTTCACGTCCATTTTTCTTTCATTCTTGTCGAACACCTAAAGGGTTAGCAATGTTTGTAAAATCAGTTTTGAATACCTTAAGGGGTGTAGCTTCTAGAATGGGGTCATTTTTGGGTGGTTTCTATTATGTAAGCCTCACAAAGTGACTTCAGACCTGAACTGGTCCTTAAAAAGTTGGTTTTTCAAGATTTACTTCTCACCTTCTAAGCCTTGTAACGTCACCCAAGAATAAAATGTCATTCCCAAAATGGTCCTAACATGAAGTAGACATATGGGGAATATAAAGTAATAACTATTTTTGTAGGTATTACTATGTATTATAAAAGTAGATAAATTGAAACTTGGAAATTTTCCCATTTTTCAATTTTTTTTTAAGATTTTAGACTTTTTTATAAATCTAAATTTATTTTTTTGACTCCATTTTACCAGTGTCATGAAGTACAATATGTGACGAAAAAACAATCTCAGAATGGCCTGGATAAGTAAAAGCGTTTTAAAGTTATCACCACTTAAAGTGACACTGGTCAGATTTGCAAAAAATGGCCTGGTCCTTAAGGTGAAATAAGGCTGTGTCCTTAAGAAGTTAAAACAATAGCCAACAGCATACGTACTGAAAGATCACCATTTCAGAAGACCACTGAAATTAGGAATTCTTCTAGCCAACACAGAGTTTTGAAAAATGGGTTTGCTTTTTCCCCCCACATTTTATTATTAGGAATCAAATATTTCCCATACAAATTCATATCCAGAACATTATTACTTTTATTCCTTTTAACCCAACCCCCTAGTACCCTCCCTCCCACTGCGATGCGTCTCTCTAAACGAGGAGGAGCCCAGGCAAAGAAAATAATATTTCCAAACACCCCATATCCTAGTCCATTTTTTCTCTATATTTATTTGTTTATAAAAAAAACTTTTCATATCTTTTGATCTTGTTGCCCAAGTTTAGCCATATAGTCACATTTGGAGTATCCTGTGAAAACCAGACCTGTATAATCAAGAGTCTTGCCAAAAACATTACTTTTATCAAAAGAATCTTTTTCTATTTATGACAGTTTACCTTGGAAAGATCACCCAATATCCAACATTCCACCATAAACAGAATCACTACTTTAAATTTTTGGGTAATAAAATCATCAATTGCACCTCAATATTCTTTTAGTTCTGTACAAAGCCAGAATATATGCATAAGGTCGGCTCCAGGTGAATGACACCGTTGACAATTGGATGTATTTCTTGAACCACATTTATTAAGCCATAGTGGTGTAACAAACTCTGTGTAAAATGTTAAATTGAACTAAAACGTGATTAAAGTTGTAGGACACTAGTCTTAAGTTAGACAATATGTTCTCCCAATCATTTACTTGTATAATTGAACAATCAGCTTCCTAAGCCCTTTGTCCAGGAGATCGTGTGTTATTAAATAGTGCTTTAACTAATAATTTATAAAGTTGAGCAATCTTAACCTTGTGACCTACATTCCCCATTACCGTAATTCATTTAAAGGTGTAGAAGTGTCTGCATCTAACAAAGACTTTTCTTTAACACTATACAGTGCCGAGCGTAACTGAAAATACCTAAACCAGGATAGATTAGTTATATTCTCTCTTTGTGCTAACTCCACAAATGAAAGTATTTCTCCATTCCTCACTACCTGTGCAACATAAAAAATATTATTTTTTTGCCAGTACTGATCCCCTACCAATTCATCTAAAACCTGTAAATAATGATTTTGCCAAAGGGGCGTGCAACCTAAAGATCCTTTTATTCCCAACCAACCTCTGATAGTACACCAGGACTTACTAAACAATTTCCCAGCCTCTCTATAATCCTGTTGCATATTAGATATTTGCCCAGATTCCAATAAGGTAAACATGTTATCGTAGCAAGGTCTACTCACCAGGGTCCTACATAATGAACGTTTCATCCATTCACAGTATAACCATAACTGTGCAGATATAAATTAACCTTTAAAATATGGAAGGTTCAACTTTCCCTTTTCTATCGGCTTATAAAGATGTTCCACTTTAAGTCTTACACGCTTTCTTCCCCAGATTAGATAATTAATAATTCTCTTAGTTAGTTTAAAAAATTTGTCCTCGATCCATATTGGGGAGTTCCTAAGAATATATAAGAACTGGGGTAGAATAACAATCTTAATTAAGGATATTCTAGCAGCTTTGGATAAAGGGAGTCTAAGCCATGTCACAATTTTAGATCTCTTTTTACTTATCACTGGAATCAGATTAAGGTGCAAGTAATCTTCAGTGTTAGGAGATATCATCATACCAAAATATTCAAAGGAATCAGAAATCTTCAACATATTCATGGGCCCCTCATTGGGAAGCTCAAATCTATCAACGGGCATGAGTGGTTTTTCATCAATTAATATCAAGACCTGAAACTTCACTAAAGGAATTAACTATTTGTATAATTCTTGGGAGTGTAATACTAGTATTATGTATAAAAAAATAATAATACATCCTCTGCATATAGAGAAATGTGATCCTCTGTTCCCAATATTCTAAACCCTTCAATCCCAGAAACTTGCCTTACCCTGGTTGCAAGAGGCTCGATATATATATCAAATAGTATTGGGGAAAGTGGGTATCCTTGATGGGTACCTCTATTCAATACAATGCTATTTGTCAAACTCCCAATAATATTCAAACTCGCCTTATGGGACTTGTACAAAAGCTTAATCATATTTATGAACCTGACTCCAAATCCCATTTTTTCCAAAACCTTCCAGAGGAATATCTACTCCACCCTATCAAAGGCCTTAGAGGCATCAAGAGACAGGATGGAGCGAGAAACCGGCAGAGAGTTCCATAGTCTCACTGCTCTTACCATAAATAATCCTCTTCTATGTTTGTGTACAAACCTTCTTTCCTCCAGACACAGAGGATGTCCCCTCGTCACAGTTACAGTCCTGGGGATAAATAGATGATGGGATAGATCTCTGTACTGACCCATGATATATTGATACATAGTTATTAGATCACCTCTCAGTTATATATTTTTTTCTAAATTAAATAACCCTAATTTTGACAATCTTTATGGGTACTGTAGTCCATCCATTCCAGTTATTACTTTAGTTGCCCTTCTCTGCACCCTTTCCAGCTCTAATATGTCTGCCTTGTTCACAGGAAGCCCAGAACTGTACACAGTACCCCATGTGTGGTCTGACTAGTGATTTGTAAAGGGTTAGGACTATGTTCGCATCACGGGCATCTGTGCCCCTTTTGATACAGGCCATTATCTTATTGGCCTTGGCAGCAGCTGCCTGACACTAGTTTCTATAGCTTAGTTTGAGGTCCACTAAAATTCCTAAGTCCTTTTCCATGTCAGTGTTACCCAGTGCTTTACCATTTAATATGTACTGGTGACATATATTTTTTCTTCCCATGTGCATAACCTTACTATAAAGTTAAACCTTGTCAGTGTTAAACCTCATCTGCCACTTCTCTGCCCAAGCCTCCAATCTATCCAGATCCCTCTGTAGCAGTATACTGTCCTCTTCCATGTTAATTACTTTACACAGTTTAGTGTCATCTACAAAAATTGATATTTTACTGTACAAGCCTTCTACAAGATCATTAATAAATATATTGAAGAGAATAGGGCCCCTGTGGTACCTCACTTGTGACGGTGACCCAATCTGAGTGTGTACCGTTCATATGACTTTTTATTGCTCTATATTACGTTTTTTGTGAGGCAAGGTAACCAAAAAATGGCAGTTCTGACACAGTTTTTACTTATTTATTTTTTTACGGCGTTCACCTGACCTGTTAGATCATGTGCTATTTTATACAGCAGGTTGTTACAGACGCGACAATATTAAATATGTCTACTTTGTTTTATTCTTTTGTTTCAGTTTTACATAAGCATTTATGAAAAAAATAAAATAATTGTGTCATATTATATTTTTTTCTGCCAATCATCCTGTGTTGGGGTTGAATTGATGTTTTTATTGGTACCACTTAGGGGTACATATGATTTTTTTTTTTTTTTAATTCAAGTATATTTTTTATTGAAATAAAGTCTTTATTGTACAAGAATAATAAAGCAATAAAAGAATACAAATACTGCATATTTCGTAATCATTGTTACATCGACATCCATAGAGGTAGAAGATTGCATAGAACATTCTATATAAATTCCCACCCAACCCACCCCAACTTTCCTGCGGCGAGGCGACTATATCAGCCCAAGTGCAGTATAATGTAACATGGCAATGTACAATGTGAGACTTTTTGCACGGTGAGGTGCAGAATCCAGAATGTCAGGTGTTGCCATGGTGATAGGCCAAGGCCTTAACAGGAGTATTGAGGAGTTAAACTATATGCCCTAGTACGGAAAGTTGCCCCCTTAGACAGTCCCTCGTTAATGCCAGAGACGCCAATTTAAGAACTGCATAAAGAGCTGGGCATCTCCTCTTCAGATATACCCCTCTTTCATATCTTAGAATGGTATTTAGTCGATTTACAAATTCTCTCTTAGTAGGGGGTTTCTGCTCTATCCTATGTTTGGCTATCAGTATTCTAGCCTGGAAGAGCATTCTGCAAATGCACAAAGATACTTTGTCATCACCTCCAGACGAGTCTATAAGACCCAATACACATACTCTGGGGTCTGTGAGGCCGTCACAGGCCTCATATATGAAGAGGGAAGATATGTGTCTCCTAGAATGGTGCAGGAAACCTATTAGAGGAGATGTATGTTATCATTTGCTGTGTTTTGCCCACGATCTCCTGGTTTGAGGTGAGGCCAGGTGCGATAATCACTTGGGGATCAAGCAATCCTCAGAGTGTGAGAGAAGGAGTTAGGCCCCAGGGAACAGACCTGCAGAGGGCCTGTGTGGTCCCAGCCAGGAGGGCTGGGGAAACCACAAGGTGAGGAAGCCTGAGTTCGGGGGGACCCAGTGACACCTGAAGAAGAGAGGTGTCACACGGTCAGAGTCAGAAAGACTGCTAGACCATATCCCCCCCCAAGGTATTTCGCTGCTTCCACCAGAAATTCCAAATGACTGTCTTACTGCGTCCCACCTCAGCAGCGATGGCGCGCTGTGAGAAACCCTGCTTATGCAGTTCAACAACCCGACCACATTCACAAAGGGAGAGTTTTTTTGCCTTTGCCATCACAACGTGTGACTACCTGACAGAAAATGACAATGAATCCACATGTTTGCACAGATTTGGCCTTTTAAAGGCATGTGGTCCTAAAATTGGGATCAGCTGAAAAACAGCCTGTTTCAGTTTAATCGTTATTTTCAATTAATTGAATGCTCAAAAAATGTTTTGTCTCACTCTCATTTCTTCTTGTTGCATGTTGAAGTTCTACTTGGAACCTTGTTAAGATCCAACAATGTAAAATAAGATTTTTTGCCATTTTTCAAGTGGTCTTAAACTTTTGATCAGGACTGTATTTCATGATATATGCTGATGTCAATGCAGGTCCTTTAGATTGTGGTTGAATATGGGGGAGGTTTGATATTGCATGTAGGTACGGTAGGTGATTTTATATATGTTTTTATTTATATTAGTATTTTTTACTTTTAATTTCTGTATTGTTTTATACATTTGCATGATTTTTTTTATATTGTTTGTGCTACATATTGAACTTAACAGGGAGATGCTACATAAAATGGAATGTGAAAGATGGTATTTGTAACCCGGAAGAGCTGCATTGTGAAACTCAAGTCGGGCCTTTTGCCACATGGTAGTTTTACGATATGCTGTTTTTACCTTTACTTCTGTAAGTACAATAAAAGTGTGCAAGAAGTCTATTGCCACTGTGGTGCTTCACTATTTTGGGTGCTTGCCATTTTTCCTAATATAGGGATCATGGAGTGGCTGTACCAGAAGGAATGAGAAGCAGATGAGATTAACCGTGGTTGGATTTAGCATTGGAGAGCCTTGTTCACATTTAGAGTATACCAATGGTATACTTAGAGAAGGACAGTAGAGAATCAACACAGTATGTATACTGTATGAGCAGGTTTATACAGTTTTGTCGTATGAACGTAGTATAATGGATATACTCCAAATATTTCTTTCAAACTGTTCCTATATGTGTGCGGCATGGCCACATTATGTGCCTTTTAAACATCTTTGTGTCTAAATTAAGCTGCATGGGGCATTATTATGTTGCCTTCAACACTGGGGAGTGACTGGGGTAAGGCCATAAGCCTGGGCAAATTCACTAACATTTACACCAGAAAACTGGTGTAAATGACAATTAAAATCTACTCCAGTCAGGGGCTCAAGTAGATTTCAATTTAGGTGCATGGGTTGCCAGAGGATGCGCCTAGGTTATGAGGAGGACAGTGCCTCTTTATAGATCAGGTGCATCCTTCTGCAGAGCAGGGAGTACCAAAGACTGGCGTAAAAGGCTTGCCTTTGATAAATAACCTCCAATATCTCTGCCAGACCTAGACCAATGTCTTTATTATGTCACAATCCAGACTTCTAACCTGGCCTCCTGGCTTGCACCTTCCTCATATGAGACAAGACATCAAACCCTCTCCTTCAGTGTATCTTAGAGGATGTGAGCTAACGCTCATTTGAGTCCCTGCAAGCTCGGGACGGAACTTGGTTAAAAAACGAACAATGCTAGTCTTTTTTAGGAAGTATTTTCCTTAACCTGTTGTATTGCTATGTCTGTCAGATTTTGATTGTTACAGCCCATGGCCACTGCTACTTGACTTGCCTGTCCAGGGTTTCTTTATTCTGGCAGTGCAGACCTGCCTCCTGCTCTGCCCTTCCCAGTGGTCCCTCCATGCACCTTTGCTTGCTGGCAAGGCTTCTCCTTCTCTGCATAGTGTGCGCTCCCTCTGGATCTTAAAAGGCAAGCATGCCTTCACACTTATTTGTTCCAGTCTATGGTTGGATTGCTCATACTCTACCTGTTCTAACCTCAGCGGTCCCTGATTATGGTTTTGCCTGATCCCTTGGTGTTCTGTACTCTATGGGTCAGCTGTCAATCATACAGAGACTACTCCAGGAGGTATCAACCTAGTAGTTCCCGTGCAGCAAAGTCCTGATCCCTGCACAAGGGTTAAAGGGTGAAAACCAGGAGACTGCCAGGATAATAGGTGTAGCCCAAAGTCAAATCTGTTGGTTGACACATTGGTTCAACACCCACTGGCCCACCCAAATTGTGACTGCCTGAGGTGTTCTGATCTGCATTTACCCCTACCTCTATTTTATGACAGGGATCCCAAATCCTATCAGGATTTTCTGAACCTATGCATAATTCATTTTGAACTGCAGGCTCATTTTGAACTGTAGTCCCCCACTCATTGTTCTTAATTAGCATTTATAGTGTCGCTCTTGTCCAGCATGAGTCAGGGCCACTTCCCTCTGGGATCAAGGGGATTCAATTGCTGCAAATCTCCAGGATTTCCTGAAGACCTTCTGTAAGGGTTTTGAAGAGCCAGGTCACTACACTTCTGTAGTTTCGGCTTTACTTTGCCACCGCCAGAGAAACCTAACAGTTGAAAGGTTGTGAAATAATAAGGCTCTGATAGTTGTGTTCTGGGAAGCTTTGTCTGGGCGCATTAAAGATGAGTTGGCAGGTTGTGACGTACACTGCACACTGGATGACCTAATCACTCTAGCCATTCGCATAGACCTCAGCTTCAGAGAACATCTCAAGGAGCCTGTGCATGGGAGGAGAAATCCCAGACTGGCACCATTGTTTCAGAGGTGGACAAAGTCAGACTGTCAGAAGAGAAGTGCCAGCACAGATACAGTAATTATTTGTGTATGTACTGCAGTGGCAAGGGGCATTATGCCAGGACATGTCCCCACAAAGTGGAAAACTCCACCGCCTAGGGCCGATTGGAGAAATGACTCTGGGTGAGAATACTCACTCCCCAAAATTAACACCTGTGATCCTGTCATGACGTAACATCTGGTTTACTGATCAGGCATTCCTGGAGGCTCCCTGAGCTCTTTGATAGGCTCAGTGGAGACAAGATCGTCTCAAAATTTGATCTCCGAGGAGCTTACAATCTGAATATGATCTTCTCTCCTGATCTGACTTCACACTGGAAACATGCATGTATAGTCCTTCAGTGTTTAAGGGTGAACAGACTGTATTTGAAGTTTGAAAAGTGCTTCTTTGAATAAACCTCTCTACTCTTTATGGGTTACAGTATTTCTGATTGTGGTATTGAGATGGATCCTAAAAAGTTGACTGCTGTCTTCGACTCTATCACACAGGCCTTTGATCTATCCAGATCTATACAGAGGTCCTTGGGCTTTGACAAATATTACAGACAGTTCTTCACGTTTCCCCCCTCACCACCACTATTTCCGCTCTGATATGAAAGGGAGTGAAAGCGCAGGAATGGTCCCATGGGGCTGAGCCAGCCTTTCAGTCTCTCAAGCGGGCTTTCTCCTGTGTATTGATTCTCCATTTTGCGGATGTCTCCAAACAGTTCTTTCTGGAGGTGGACACATCCTCTGTGGTAGCTGGAGCCATTCTTACTCAGAAGGGTCTCTCTGGAAAGATGCACACCGGCAGCGTATTCTTGAAGACCTTCTCCTTGGCAGAGCATAATAATTCTTTTGGTGACATGGATTTACTGGCTATCAAGTAGGCCTTGGAGGAGTTTCATCTTCTGCTGGAAAGTGCCTGCCATCCTGTCATCATCTACAAAGAGCACAAAAATCTGACCTAGGTTCAGTCAGCTCAGTGTCTCACTCCTCGCCAAGCTCGGTGGTCATTGTTCTTTGCATCGGTTGATTTCATTTTACATTTTCATTGTCTTATTCCTTCGATCCCTGACAATTGGACATCATCAATCCTGTTTTTTGTAGTCTTGATCCAAAGCTCCAGGCTGCTGCCCTTGTCCTTTGTCCAACCCCGTCACTGCAGTAGATAACCGACGGAATTCAGCTTTAAGTATAAAAAATAGGAACTTCAGCAGTACAGGAGCTTGATCGCAGACAAGATAGGTAATGTATAAAGTGCTTTATTATAAACAACGCATTTTGAGGGCATATCGTCCTCTTCCCCAGATCGATAATACTCGCCCTCAAAATGTATTGTTTTTAATGAAATATAAGCACTTTTTACGTTTACCTATCTTGACTGCGATCAAGCTCCTATGACAGCGTTGCTGAGGTTCCTGTTTTTTATACTTATGGTAGTCTGGGTGGTGACTGACAGATTTTTGAACATGGCTCTTCCTGGTCTCTCGTCTGCTAGTCAACTAGCCAAGTTATTTGTGGAACAATTTTTTTGGGCTGCATGGTTTGCCCATGTGCATTGTATCCGATCGCAGTGCAGTTCATCTTTAATTTCTAGAGAGCCATCTGCAAGCTGGTGGATAGCAAGTTGGATTTTTTCTCAGCTTACCATCTACAATGTAATGGACAGGTGGAGTGTATCAAATCTTGGTCAACCATCTGCGACACTTCACTTAAGCATGTCACAATGACTGGGTTTCTTTGTTCCCCTGGACAACTGTACTGTCAGCAACTTCACCAAGATCTGGCAAGAGACTAAAACATCTTTGCTTCAGGCATCTGCTCGTATGAAGAGATTTGCTGACATTTCCTCAGTTTTACCGTGGGAACAAGGTCTGGCTTTTCTCAAAAAACATTAAACTTAAAGGGATTTTCTGGTTTACCCATATTGAAGACCTATCTCAAGGACACATCATCAATATCACACCCTCCCTGATCGACTGGTTGACATAGACATTGTAGTGGTGAGCAAATGTAATTACAGCTCCTCCGTTGTATTCACTTGAATGGGATGGTGTGCAACTACAAATTCTCTGTATCATTCAAGTGAATGGGATGCTTGCCGCTGCAGTGTTGACAGAGAGCAGGTAAACAGTGAAGGGAATGCAGCACCCTTATGAGCACCTCGTTCTCTTCATACAGCTGATTAGCAGGGTCCGATTCCCTGCACCTCCACCTATCAGCTGTATGAAGAGAATGCAGTGCTCATGCAAGTGCAGCATTCTATTAACTTACCTGCTCGCCGTAGACACTGCTTAAGAAAGCAAAAAACCCCTTTAAGGTACCCTTGAATAAGTCGGCACCCTGCTTTATTGGTCAGTTTGAGGTGTTAAGACAGTTGAAAGCAGTTGAAAGTTGGACATTCCTGCCTCTTTAAGTATTCTAATTCTTTTCATGTTTCCCTCCTCAAGCCAGTTGTATTCCGTCATTATTCCAAAGGTTCTGTTCCTGTTTCTGTTCTTGTGAGTACCGAAAATGTATACAAAGTCAAAATCAAAGTAAAAAATATTCTGGACATGAAAAGTTTTGGCAAAGAGAAAAGGTCTTGGGAGCCCGTTGAAAACATTGTTGCTCCTGTTCTATAAAAATTCCTGCAACTGTCCAGAACAAAGAAGAGAGGGTGTAAGGGGGAAGTACAGTGGTGGCCACGGCCTCAACTCAACTTACCAGTACTGGGTTTCTTTATCCTGGCGGTGCAGACCCACCTTCTGCTCTCCACTTCCCATCAGCCCAGGCCACTGGGGTTGCTATGTCCCTCCATACAGGCTGTTGTCTGCTGGCTTGCAAGGCCTCCCCTCCTCTACCCGTAGGGTTTGCATGGATGTTACCTCCGGCTTTTAAAGGGCCAGCGCACATGCACCCTAATCTGCCCCATCTGGCTGCGTCCTGGTCACCAGCATCCTTTCCATGTTGCTGCCTTCATGCTCCTGCCTGATGCTCCCTTAGTCTGTGGATGCCCACCTCTGGCCTCTTAAAGGGCCATCATGCTCACTCCCAAAACCTTCCCCAGCCAATGGCTGAAGGTCTGTCAGATATTAAGGTTCCCTGGTGACCAGCAAAGCTGTTTGATAGTCATAGTGCTATTGTGATTTACCTTCATTTATCCTGCGTTATTTCCTGCCTGTGTTCCTGCCGTACTCCAAATTCTGTTTCCATCCTGCCTGCCTTTTCATATCCAAGTTCAGTTTATGTTTCAGTTTACCCTATCTGTGTTCTCTGTCTGTGTTCCAATCAAGTACCCAGCCTGTCTGCTTTGTGTCTACCTCACCACTATCCCACCTGCAAATATTTTCTGTGTGTATGTTAATTGTACGCTGCCTGGATCTCTAAAACCAACATTTAAGCCTTCGTGCCTGTTCAGACTGTACCTGCATTTTTCCTCAATTTTTTGTGTGTTTTTTTATATCCAGGGCCCATGGTGCTTGCACTGGAGTCCCTGACTCCGGTGGGTCAGCTGCCAATTACTCCAGGAGTATCTTGGAACATAGTGGTCTAGTTGCTAACACACAGCGAAGTCCAGATCCCTGAATACTAGAGAAGTCAATCCTTTAGGGTTAGCCCAACACCTAACCAGTTATTTAGCACAATGGCTTCACACTCACTGATCCGTAACAGGTATCACTGCCCAACTCGTGTGCATATCTATGTTTCCAGACATATGTCGAAAATGTGGACAGGGCTTGCCTAAGCTTTAGACATCTCTGGGAGTGCATTCAACAAATATACTGCATGAAAACAGGTTCCAAAACCCCTCAGAACACTTTGTTTGACTTTATTCTCGGGATACTAGCACAATTTAAGAAGGATATTTTGAGACATCTCCTTGCAGACTATAGGATGGTGATAACTCAGCAGTGGAGATCTGTAGAGGTGCCCTCTGTGAATGGTCCGCAGAAATGCACGTAGAATGGAAGACCTGGCTGTGGAAGCCCATGAGTGCTCCTTTTATAGTAGGGAAGGTAGGGATGACTCAAAGAGAATTTCAGAGGAACCAAACAGGGAAAACTGTTTGGTTCCCCTGAAATTCTCTTGGAGTCATCCCTACCTTCCCTACTATAAAATTTTGAAAAAGCATTTCTTTTGGTACCATTTTGGGTACATATGATTTTTATTCTGTTTTTGGGGAAGAGGAAGGAATACTATTCACCATGTGGTATAATTGAGATACTTAGTTTATTCTGCGGGTTGACACGATTATAGAAATACTAAATGTATTATTATTATTTTTTTTTTTAGTTTTATCACTTTTGCACCAAACAAATATCACTTTAAAAAAAATAAAATTCCCCACAAATCACAGCCACTTTTTTATTCAATGGATGGAGCTGTGTGTTTTTTGTTTGCAGGACAACCATTAAATACATTTTATTTGTACAATTTTGGGATACATGCAACTGTTTATTTATTTAGCATTTACAACAGCCAATGCCATTAAAACCCTTAAATGCTATGGCCAGTAACCACTGTGGTATCCATGGGGTTTACAGAAGGAGAGAGATCCCCCTCTTTACCCTTCGGGACCCCACAAGGCAATTGCAGGGTCCTGATGGTTGTCATGGCAGCTGGAGGCCTTAAAAAGGTCTTGAAGGAGAAATCAAGAAATATATAGTATAATGCTGCTTGATTATGCCAGATACTATATTCTCAAGTTCTATGCATATGTACATATTCAAAAGGTGGGGGTTGCGCTCATTTGGGTGAGGGGCCATAAGTTAGATTTGACTGTTGAGAACAAAGAAGGTTTTGTTAATGAATAGCAGATGTTGGTTAAAAAGACCACTAGGTAAGTATATGCTGTTCATGCATAAATGTATCCAATGGGGTAGCACAGACAGTTTAACCTATCTAATGAGGATTAGACACGTATGTATAATTTAGCATAGTCAGATATAAAGTGAGTGGGGGCCTCTCCCCCTCTGAGCATTTTCCTAAGTGTGATTAAAAGTGTTAAAGCTCCTGGCTTGCCACAATAAACCTTATTCTTCCTGATGACTGCGAAAGTGGTTTTCCATAACATTTCTTGGTGACCTCGATGAGATCCCAAAAACAGGAGCCCTACTTGCCGGCAGTGTGACCATTGGAAAAATCTCAGCAGTGCAGGCCTGTGCAAATTTACAGGGATAGACCTTGCTTTGCTAACATCTGTCCACACTGTTTTGTTCCAGTGGCCACCATAGTCCAGTCAATGGGAAGGGGTTATTTTGGGTAAATGTTTTACTACCATTCTCTGAGTACCATTTATTAATAAGTGATGTTTAAGAATATGTAATGTTTGGAAACTAGTAATGTTTAAGAGAATAAGAAAAGGGTAACAGGTTTGCGTCACTGCTGTCCAGGTCTTCATGTATTAGATCTGGTTATAAATCCCAGGAGAGAATAAGAAAAGAGTAACAGACAGGGTTTGCGCCACTGCTGTCTAAGCCTAGTTATAAAATCCGAATAAGAGATAGAGATACCCTATTGGTTACGGACCAAATACTTTGTTTCGGGCCATATTAGGAAGGGGTCAGTCAGGTTAGAGGCATGGCTCATTGGTTATATAAACCAATGTAAAAGACCCAGAGAGCATGCAAGAATCGCTTGGGTGTTGTAGTATTCTTTGGTATATATTATTGTACTTGTGTTGTGATTGTTGTCTTAACTGTCTGTAACTGTTGTACTAGCCCTTTGTTGTATACGCTGAGTGATTGAAACTCCATGTTTTAGTAAGTAGACACATGTATGGTGTGAATTTTAGACTTTACTGTGAGCACAGTGAGGAATCTGTGACCCCATTGTTACTTCAGCTTGCGTTAAGGTAAGGGGACACAGTGAGCCGCATAGTTAGTGCTGCCAGTTGGCTTTACCCTGACAACAGCAAGTGAGGTGACAGATACTAATGAGGATCGTTAATTAGGAGGGCATTGCACATCTCTCTGTTGGAGTTTTTGTGACCTTGAGTTGCACCTCCATTAGGGACATAATTTACTCATTTCTTTTGTGGTTTGATAATGTGATCACATAAGGCCATGACATCTCCATTATCAGTCATGTGTCAAGAATACCCTGCCGATAAAGAGAAGTGGTATGGGAAATGGCACAGGAGAACATCATTACTTGCTGTCTTCCGGCTATAAAGGCAGGAAGCTTTTCTAAAGTTTGTTTTAATTAATTGCATAGGTATATTAAAGCCACCATGTCAGGGAAAGATCAGCAACTGCAATTACAGCTGCTGAGTAAGGAAAGGAATATAGAGAACAGAAAGAGGCTTCATGTACACCATTTGCTGATGGGAAGCATGAAAGCCTGCTGTAGCCCCATCTGCTCCACCCATCTAAGCTGAAGGGTTAATGGTTGTAACAGCTACAATAAATCATAATCTCTGACAGATAATTGCAGAGAATGAGGGAGAATATTATTGCAACCCCTTCTGTGGTGATCTGGCTTGATGGCCTGAACAATTAGCATATAATTTTCCACATACACTACTAACAAAAAGTTAGGGATATTATATTTGGCTTTGGGTGAAATTTATAGAAACCTTAAAAAGTTCATGCTACAGTGATATTATATCATGAAAGTAGGGCATTTAATTAGAAGCATGCAATGGTGATCTCCTCTTCTCAAACTATTTGTTGAAACAAAAGCCAACATTAGTGGTGGGTATACCCCCACAAAAAAAGTCAATGTTTCAACAACTTGTCATGTGGCCTTGAGCATCAATTACAGCTTGACAATGATGCCTCATGCTGGTCACAAGTCGACTTATTGTCTGCTGAGGCATGGCATCCCACTCTTCTTGAAGGGCAGCCCACAGGTCATTGAGGTTCTGGAGTACAGAATTACGAGCCTCTACACAGTGACTCAATGGGATTCAGGTCTGGAGAAAGTGCAGGCCACTCCATTTTAAGTATCCCAGTCTCCAGCAGCCGTTCCCTAATGATGCAACTTCGATGAGCTGCCGCATTGTCGTCCATAAAGATGAAATAAGGCCTGTGTTGTTCATGCAGAGGTGTCGTCTGGTAAAGCATTGATGATTTATCCTGTGTGACACAGTGAGGGGTTTTGACTGGGAAGGCAGGTATTTTCATCCCATGTGCGGCTGGATTGGTTTCCAGCCAGGTGAGAGGTCAAATACCGAGCCGGAGTTTAAGTGCTGGTCTGGGTTTTGGCAGCACCTGGCTGTCCTTAAATAGGCAGCTGGGCTCAGCAGCTCAGTTGGAATCTGAGGTTTTGTGCCGGACTGGAGGGCTGAGACACATGTGTAGGGGGAACAGGCCTCCTTAAGCCTGCTGTGGACTACTGGAGGCAGAACTGCCAACAAGGTGACTTGGGCAATATGAACTTTACATTTGTGTGTGAATTAACACCAAAGACTGCAAAGCGACTTGTTTTGTGCGACTGCTGCAAGTGTGAATAAACACTGAAGTTTGAGTTAAGAACTTGTATTTTGCCTCTGTACTGCGTCCGCTTACCCTATCTACCAGAGCGAAACCTCACACCCGTCTTTTCCATGTTTTGCCTGGCTGTGTAACAGCTTCTGATCCTGTCTGTTCTATGTATAACCTGGCAGTGCCTAACTGCTTTTGATCCCGTTTGTTCCATGTATAGCTTGGCAGTTCCTAATTGCTTCTGATGCTGTCTGTTCCATGTCTAGCCTGGCTGTGTCCAACTGCTTCTGATCCAGTCTGTTCCATGTCTCGTCTGCAGTGCCTTTCTGCTTCTGTTCTTGTCCTGTGTATGTCCTGCCTTCGTGAGAGGGTTCCTGGGTTTTCCAGAGGAAGGACATCTAGTCTGTGTGCAGCTCTGCCTGTGACCGCTATGCCTCCATTCCGCATGGGTTCCAGGAATCTGCTTGTGTGCTGGTTCCCGTTTGTCTTGTCTGATCCCTGTCCTGAGTTTGTTTGGGTTCCAGTCCTTCTGTTGTCTTTTCTGCTGGTGCTTGCACCAGCGTGGTACTCTGCAGGTAGCAGCCAAGTGTTTCGGGACCTTCCTGGAGGTGCGACCAGTGAGCCCAGTTCATCCCCACCACCAAGGGCTCTGTGAAGAATGGGGCTCACTGGCTTTTTTCCCTCTAATTTACCGGTGTGAGGGAATTATAAAATGCTCATTTCACTTGCCTATACATTCCTTAAAAATGGTTGCCAGCTCTTCCCCCGAGTGAAGCTTACAGAAACTAAGATGACTCCTCCATCTGGGACCCACCCTGTGCACACGAGATAAGGACCCTGGGAGAAGATGACCTTATATGGAACCAGCCAATCATGAACTGCCAAATGTACTATAGCACATTGCCTATGTAAACCTATTCACGTCAAAAATTGTAAAATGTCAACCCAAGAATGTAACAGAAAAATTTGTGAAATTTATTAACCTGTCTTCTAGGTAGAGCAGGGGTCTATCACAGACAAAAATTGTTTAATGTCACCCGAAAATGTAAAAGAAAAATTAGTGAAATTTATTAAGCTGTCAACTAGGTAGAGGGGGGGTATATTACAGCCAAAAATTTATTAAATTCACCCGAAAATGTAACAGACAAATTAGTGTTTTGTTTTTTTTACCTGTCTACTAGGTATAGCAGTGGTTTTATCACACCCAAAAATGGTGAATTTCACCCTAAAATTTAACAAATTTGTGATTTTTTTTTTACCTGTCTACTATGTATAGCAGTGGTATCTCACACCCAAAAATTGGTGAATTTCACCCGAAAATGTAACACACAAATTAGTGAATTTTTTTTACCTGTCTACTAGGTATAGCAGTTATACATCACACCCAAAAATGGGTGAATTTCACCTGAAAATGTCACAGACAAATTAGTGAATTTATTTAACTGTCTACTAGGTATAGCAGTGGTATATCACACCCAAAAATGGGTGAATTTTACCCAAAAATGTAACAGACAAATTTATGAAATTGTTTAACCTGTCTACTAGGAAGAGCAGTGGTACATCACACCCCAAAATTGCTGAATTTCACCCGAAAATGTAACAGACAAATTTGTGAATTTTTTTAACCTGTCTACTAGGTATAGCAGTGGTACTGTATATCACACCCAAAAATTGGTAAATTTCACCTGAAAATGTAACAGACAAATTAGTGAATTTTTTTAACCTGTCTACTAGGTATAGCAGTGGTATATCACACCAAAAAATTGCTGAATTTCACCCGAAAATGTAACAGACAAATTTGTGATTTTTTTTTACCTGTCTACCAGGTATAGCAGTGGTATATCACACTCAAAAATTGGTGAATCTCACCCGAAAATGTAACAGACAAATTAGTGAAATGACATAAAATAAAATAAAATACGTACAAAAAAAAAACTACTTGATTTATGAGGTGGAGGTCCATATGGAGTAGGAGTTTGAGGAGGCGGTGGACGTAGAGGTGTAGGTGGAAGCAGCGGTGGAGGAGGACGAGGTAGCCAACACTGGTTTTTGGTCTTAATTTTTATTTATTTATTATTAGGGTACACTCCAAAAGAGTGTGAAATATCCAAAATACAAGAATGAGCAATTGCGCTGTAGTATAACAATGGCTGTGTCACGGGGCGCCACGGGTCTCCCATCAGCCGCAGACCTGCTGCTTAGCTTCGGGAGCGAGGATCTGTGTTTGGCCTCGTTCCCATGGCGGCTTTGCTAGCTGGGAGGCTCCCTGCTTCTAGGTCTGCCTTGAGCGCCGAGCTGATCACTCGGTGCTCGACTTGTCTGTCTGTCGGTCATGTGACGCGGACTCCTCTGGTACTTCTGTACTCTCCTGGTATTTGACCCCGGCTTCTCCTGACCATTCTTTGCTTAACCCTTTGTACTGCGTAGCTCTCTTGGTTCTGACCCGGTCCGTTCACGTTCAGTATTTTGTCTTGTCTGTCTTCCCTGCACATATCCTAAGTAAGGGACTGTCGTCCAGTTCTCCCCTGTCATCAGGACTCGTGAGGCAAGTAGGCAGGGCCAGGGGTGAGGGTGGAGCGCAGTGGTCACTATCCTTCCCCCTGTGTGTGTGTGGACGTGACCGTTACAGGCTGGTTAAGGCCGGTATACATGTCTATTCTGCACAAGGTACGGACAAGTGCTGTGCGTACCATTCCTGGTTCATTTTAATGAACGTGAGCTTGTCCACATTGGCGGTGGACAGGTGGCTGCGCTTGTCTGTGATAACGCCCCCTGCCGTGCTAAACACACGTTCAGATAATACACTGGCTGCAGGGCAGGCCAGCACCTCCAAGGCGTAAAGGGCAAGCTCAGGCCATGTGCCCAATTTGGAGACCCAGAAGTTGAAGGGGGCAGACCCGTCACTCAGTACGTGTAGGCGTGTGCACACATACTGCTCCACCATGTTGGTGAAATGCTGCCTCCTGCTAAGATGTTCCATAAAAGCTGGTGGTACTGGTTGTTGTGGCGTGCTGACAAAGCTTTTCCACATTTCGGCCATGCTAACCCTGCCTTCTGAGGTGCTGGCGGTGCCCCAGCTGCGTTGGCCACCTCTTCCTCCTCCTCTGCCTTCGCCTTGTGCTTCCACTGTGCCCCCGCTGTCAGGTGGGAATGCCACCAGCAGCGCGTCTACCAGCGTGCGCTTGTACTCGCGCATCTTACGATCACGCTCCAGTGATGGTATTAAGGACGGTACGTTGTCCTTGTAACGGGGATCCAGCAGCGTGGCCACTCAATAATCAGCACAAGTTAGAATGTGGGCAACTCGGCGGTCGTTGCGGAGACACTTTAGCATGTAATCGCTCATGTGTGCCAGGCTGCCCAGAGGCAGCGAAAAGCTGTCCTCTGTGGGAGGTGTATCGTCTGTGTCCTCCGTATCCCCCCAGCCACGCACCAGTGGTGGCCATGAGCTGGTCTGGGTGCCACCCTGCTGTGAACAAGGTTCCTCCTCCATCTCCTCATCCTCCACCTCATCATCCTCCAGAACTGTGCCCTGGCTGGACAATTGTGTACCTGGCGTTTGTGGGTGCAGGAACCCACCCTCAGAGCCACTTGTGATTGACTGGCCGGAAACCCTACGAAATGATCCCTCTTCCTCCTCCTCCTCCTGTGCCACATCCTCTTCCATCACGCCAGGAGCGTTTTTTCAAGGAGGCATAGAAGTGGGATAGTAACGCTGAGAACGGCGTTATCGGACTGGCCATGTTGGTGGAGTACTAGAAACAGCGCAACAAGGAACACAGGTCTCGCATGGAGGCCCAGTCATTGGTGGTAAAGTGGTGCTGTTCCGCAGAGCGACTCACTCGTGTGTGCTGCAGCTGTAACTCTACTATCGCCTGCTGCTGCTCGCACAGTCTGGCCAGCATGTGCAAGGTGGAGTTCCACCTTGTGGGCACGTCACATATGAGGCGGTAAGCGGGAAGGCCGAAGTTACGCTGCAGCGCTGACAGGCGAGCAGCAGCAGGGTGAGAATGCCAAAAGCGCACACAGATGGCCTGCAGTTTATACAACAGCTCTGACATATCGGGGTATTTTTTAAGGAATCTCTGCACCACCAAATTCAGCACATGCGCCAGGCAAGGGATGTGCGTCAAACTGGCTAGTCCCAGAGCTGCTACGAGATTTCGCCCATTATCGCACACCACCACTCCGGGCTTGAGGCTCACTGGCACCAACCACTCATTGGTCTGTTGTTCAAGGCCCGTCCACAGCTCCTGCGCGGTGTGGGGTTTGTCCCCCAAACAGATACGTTTTAAAACTGCCGGCTGTCGTTTACCCCTGGCTGTGCTGAAGTTGGTGGTGAGCGTGTTACGCTGACCGAATGAGGAGCCGGATGAGGATGCGGAGTAGGAGGAGGAAGCAACAGGAGGCAAACTGAAGCGCCCTGCAATCCTCGGTGGTGGAAGGACATGCGGCAAACTGCTATCCGCCTCAGGCCCAGCCACCACTGCATTTACCCAGTGTGCTGTTATGGAGATATAACGTCCCTGACCGTGCTTACTGGTCCACGTATCTGTAGTGAGGTGCACCTTTCCAGTGCAGTGCACACCTGATTTTGTCCCCAACTTAGTTGTGCAGGGAAGGGATGGCTCGTCTGGAAAAGTAGTGGCGGCTGGGCACGACTTACTGTGGGACAGCCACCGCCATAAGGCCTTTAAAACTCTCCGTCTCCACCAGACGAAATTACAGCATTTCAAAGGCCAGTAATTTTGAAATGCTGGCATTCAGAGCCAGGGATCGTGGGTGGGTACTTCCTCTTCCGCTCCAGTGTTTGGGAGATGGAGAGCTGAACGCTTCCGTGGGACATTGTGGAGATGCTTGGTGACCCAGATGGTGGTGTTGCTGGCAGATCCTCTGTTTGCGGGGTGGCAGGTGGCACTATCACTCCAGAGGTGGATGAAGAGGCCGAGACTGCAGCAGAAGAGGAAGCAGGAGGAGCCAGAGACCTTTCTTGGTTTTTGAGGTGTCTACTCCACTGCAGCTCATGCTTTGCACTTAGATGCCTGGTCATGCAGGTTGTGCTCAGGTTGAGAATGTTTATGCCTCGCTTCAGGCTCTGATTGCACAGCGTGCAAACCACTCGTGTCTTGTCATCAGCACATTGTCTGAAGAACTGCCACGCCAAGGAACTCCTTGGAGCTGGCTTTGGTGTGCTCGGTCCCTTGCTGCGGTGGGCAGTAGCAGGCGTACTGTCTAGGGGACGGCCACTCCGCTTTTGCACCCTGCTCCCTCTTCTGCTGTGATGGTGGCTCTGTACGACCCCCGACTCTTCCTCCGAACTACACAGGTCACTCGCATGACCTTGATTCCATGTGGGGTCGACCACCTTCTTCACCCCTGCCCTCCTTGTCGGTCTGCACACTTTCAAAAGCCCCAGCAGTTGGCACCTGTGTTTCGTCATCATCCGAGACATGCTGCGATGGTCCTCCCATGTAATCATCTTGAAACATAAGTGGTTGGGCATCGGTGCACTCAATCTCTTCCACTTCTGGGGCAGGGATAGGTGGATGGCCCTGGGAAATCCTGCTAACAGAGTAATCAAAAAGCAGAAGAGATTGCTGCATGACTTGGGGCTCAGACTGCTTGGCTGATTTGCCAGTGGGTGAGGTGAAAGACTGATGGACATCGGCTGCAGGTGCCAACTCTGATCTTTCAGCAGGAGACTGGGTGGGAGACAAATGTGAAGGAACTGGAGGCACTGTCATCAACCCAATCTACTATCGCCTGTACTGGGTCTGGCCTCACCATTCGTAGAGCCGCATTAGACCTGACCAAATACCGCTGCAGGTTCTGTCGCCTACTCGCACCTGAGGAAGGTGTTTCACTTGTGTGTGTAGCTGGCACAGATCGACCACGTTCTCTCCCTGCAACAGGAGCTCCACCAGCAGCACCACGACCTGGGCCACGTCCCTTATCCTCATATTTCTCAAATTTAGGATCTTGCCCTAAATGGGTGTTTTATTAATAGCAGAATAGAACCACAGTATGTAAAGTGTGTATCTCACACGTACAGATCCTGACTAGGCCGCAATTTAATTTTTTTGGCCAAAATGGCTGTTTTTCAAATAACAGAATAGAACCACAGTATCTAAAGTGTGTATCTCACACGTACAGATGTAGACTAGGCCACAATTAAAGATTTTTGCCCAAAATTAGTGTTTTTCTAATAGCAGAATAGAACCACAGTATCTAAAATGTGTATCTCACACGTACAGATCCAGACTAGACTGCAATTTAAGTTTTTTTGCCTAAAATGGCTGTTTTTCAAATTACAGAATAGAACCACAGTATCCAACGTGTGTATCTCACATGAACAGATGCAGACTAGGCCGCAATTAAAGATTTTTGCCCAAAATGGTTGTTTTATTAATAGCAGAATAGAACCACAGTATGTAAAGGGTGTATCTCACACGTACAGATCCAGACTAGGCCGCAATTAAAGATTTTTGCACAAAAGGGGTGTTTTATTAATAGCAGAATAGAACCACAGTATCTAAAGGGTGTATCTCACAATGATATATGCAGCAAAGGCTGCAAAATTATGTTTTTTTCTCCAAAATGGGTGTTTTTTTTTAATAACAAAATATGACAGCAGTATATAACGCTTGAATTTCACACGTGCAGATGCAGCAAGGGCTGTAAAATTGTGTATTTTGCACAAAAAGGGTGTTTCTTAAAACCCAGAAACTTATAGCTGTATTTCTAGCTTAAATTGCACACTGACTAATGTGGCAGAGGCCCAAAATGAAGGTTATTGCCAAAAATGGGTGTTTTTTCAAAGCCAGAAAATTATTACAAGTATTTCAAACTTGTTTTTAACAATCACAGATGCAGCAAGGGCTGCAATATTAAGTATTTTGCAAAAAAAGGGTGTTTTTTTTTACTAACAGAATATGAAAGCTGTATATAACGCTTGAATCTCACACGTGCAGATGCAGCAAGGGCTGTAAATTGTGTATTTTGCCAAAAAGGGTGTTTTTAAAAACCCAAAAAATTATGCCTGTATTTCTAGCTTAAATTGCACACGGACTAATCCTGCAAAGGCACCAGATGTTTAATATTGCCAAAAAAGGGTGTTTTTTTTAAAACCAGATTATCATTGTAGTATTTCAAGCTTGGATTTAAATCTCACAAAAGCACAGATGCAGTGCTTGTGCACTGAGCTTGCATAAAATGGTCGCCGCCGCCCACCTAACTAACAGACAGATAAAAGTTTTTTTTCTCTGTCACTGGGCTCAGGGCAGGGTAAAAAGATTGTGCACTGCACCCACACAACTAAATCTATGTAGATCGCTGAGTTCAATTGGAGTTCTGATAACAGATTCTGTCCTATTCTCTCCCTCACAGCAGCATCCTCTCCCTACACTAAGCACAGCAGAGTGACATGCAGCGCTACGTGACTCCAGCTTATATAGAGGTTGGGTCACATGCTGCACTGGCCAATCACAGCCATGCCATTAGTAGGCATGGCTGTGATGGCTTCTAAGGTCACACAGTTAAACGCTTGTTGATTGGCTGCTCTGCAGCCTTTCAAAAAGCGCCAAGAAATTGCCGAATACCGAACCCGAACTTTTACTTTACAGTTTGAGTTTGCTCAACCCTAGTCATGTGTTATTTTTATAGAGTAGGTCATTATGGACATGATGATGCCAAATATGTGCATTTTTATTTTGTTTGTTTTACATAATAAAGCATTTTCAAAAATAAATCTTGTTTTTGTGTCTCCATTTTCTGAAAGCCATATTTTTTTTAAATTTTTATGCCAATTGTCTTGTATAGGGGCTCGTTTTTATTGGTACTCATTTTGGGTGTCTATGATTTTTTGATTGTTCATTATTACACTTTTTGGGGGTAAGCTGCCAAAAAAAAAAAAATCGCTGTTTTGGCATAGTTTTTTTTTTTTTTCTCAGCATTCACCTTTTTCCCAAAAAAGGCTGTATCACAAACAAATTTCACCACTGAATGGTTAATCGACACAATTATTCAGGCCATACAGAAGACAGTCTACAATTACCCTTCAATTTTGCCAAAAAAGGCTGTTTTGCAAAATAATTTCAACAATGAATGGCTAATCGACACAGTTCGGTCCATGCAGAAGAAAGTGTACAATCACTCATCAATTTTCCTAAAAAAGGCCTTATCACAAACAAATTTCACCACTGAATGACAATGTAAATTCACTGCAGAACGGCTAATAACACGTACAGTACTTATTTTTCCAATTAATACATCCCAACAGCAGCTGTATAACAATGTCGGTTCACTGTAGACCGGCTAATAAGAGTATTCTTTTTCCTAATAATACACCCCAAAAAAAAAAATATAACAATCACAATTCACCGCAGAACGGCTAATAAGACGTATGCATCTATCCTATTAATACACCCTCTGTAAATAGCTGTAGTACAATGGAACTTCACAGCTGAACAGCAAATATTTTTTTTTGCCACTAATACCAAAAAGGGCTGTAATTTTCTCACTTCAACACACAACAGCTAATAAGCCCTTTTTCTTTTTCCCCACTAATACACGCCAAAAAGGCCTTTAGAACATATAACTGCACCGCTGAACGGCAAATAGGCCCTTATTTTTTTACACTTATACAGGCCACAAAAGGTATTAGAACATATAACTGCACCACTGAACGGCAAATATATTTTTCTTTTTTTCCACTTATGCACGACACAAAAGGCTTTAGAATATATAACTGCACTGCTGAACGGCAAATATATTTTTCTTTTGCACTAATACACAACAAAAAGGGCTGTAATTTTATCACTTCACCGCACAACGGCTAATAAGCCCTTTTTTTCCCACTAATACAAGCCAAAAAATGCTTTAGAACATATAACTGCACCACACAAGGGCAAATAAGACATAGAAATATTTCCTTGCAATAAACCCTGTTAATGGCTGTATCAAACAGCACTTGCATCCCAATAACAAGAATGGTTTGCTGGAATTACAGAGCTGATTGTTCCTATTACCCAGGCTGTAACCTCCCCTACTGAACTCTGTTCCACATAAATGCTGTGCAATGATGCCTACCTATCCTTTCCCTACACCTTGAATAATCTTTCCCTGAACTTGTAAATTTTTTTTTAGCACAATTACGTTTTTCTAGCACTGTCCCTAGCGCCTGCTGACATCTCTCCCTGCACTAAGTACACTGGAAAATGGCATATTCCAAGATTGCTGAGGCTATTTATATGGCTGTGACATCACAGTACTGGCTGCCTGGCTGCTGACTGGCTGCATAAATGGCATTATGGGTGATCTCGCCTTCCCAGAGTTCCTATCTCCATGTTCTCACACATGCAGCAGCCATTTTAGGAAAAAATGTGATTCGTTACCACAAAGCGTGAGGAAATTCGGATTCGGTGCTAATCGAATTTTTCCTGAAATTTGGAGGGAATTCCACTTTGTCAACTTCTATTCGCTCATCTCTAATGGTAAGCTGTGGTTTCTTCTCCAGGTGCTTCTCTGCTCCTGAGCGCAACTATTCAATTGGGGACAGGGAGTGGCACTGGAGGAATGGTGTTCCCTTCTAGAGGGAGTATCTCATCCTGTGGTGATCTACACCGACCACAAAAATCTGACCTATTTTCAGTACGCACAAAGACTGAATCCTCTTCAAGCCAGTTTGTCCTTATCCTTGGCTCGTTTTGATTTCGTTCTTCATTTCCGTGCCGCAGGGAAGAATATCAAAGCAGATGCTCTCTCGAAGTCCTTTGATGCTACTGATCGGGATGAGGAGCCTCAACACATCATTCATTGATCCTGAAAAAATTGCTGTATGCCCTGTCAAGTTGTCTGAGATTCTGCCTCTGACCTCAGACTTTGTTTACAGACCTTGCTTGATCACTGCCTGCCCTGACCCCGGACTTCCTGACCACGTACTTCCCCTCGGTGCTTGCACCGATATCTCTGACCCCCTGGTCAGCTGTCACTGACTCGGGGACTGCTCTGGAGTGGCACCTGTCAACTACCTTAACGGCCCAAGCCTTCCCTCACCATCAGAGGCTCTAGTGATGACCAGGTAGTTGTTTAGTCATGCCCCTCGAGAGTATAGCCAGTCAGTGGTGCAGTGGGTCCACACCCACACTGTGGACTTACAGTTAATAAACGTTTTGATGTAACACGTTCTTTCTGTGGAAGAAGTCCTAAAGGTTTTCCCCACTAGAATAGACCCACAGGCCATGCATCCACTGCATCTGTACATCCCTTTAGTGGTTAGTGACAGCCATGCGATCCTATGTTGGGAAACTGTGGAAAAGCCTGGCCCTCAGGTTCATACCCCTACGGTAAGTGATTGAGGGAGTCTCCCCAAGAAGTCCCCCAATGTCTGGATCAGTCAGGAGAATGCACCAAAATCTGGTGAGAATATCCCTGCCCTTTTACATAGTTACATAGTTAATACAGTTGAAAAAAGACATAAGTCCATCAAGTTCAACCAAGGGACAGGTGGGGACACGAATCCCAGAAGGAAGCGAGACTTCTACACGTTTTCATAAGCATTAATGTCATTTACTTTTAAGAATTCATCTAAACCCCTTTTAAAACTGTCCACTGTTCCTGCTGTGACCACGTCCTGAGGAAGTCTATTCCACAGATTCACAGTACTTACAGTAAAGAAGCTTTGACGCTTCTGGAGACTGAACTTTTTCTTTTCCAGTCGGTGGTAGTGCCCCCTTGTTTTTTTGAGGGCATTTTACATGGAACAATTTTACACCATATTTTTTGTATGGCCCATTAATATATTTGTATAGGTTAATCATGTCCTCCCTTAGACGTCTCTTCTCAAGACTAAATAAATGTAATTCTTTTAATCTTTCTTCATAACTAAGACCCTCTATGCCAATTTTCAGTTTAGTTGCTCTTCTCTGTACTTTTTCCAGCTGCAGAGAGTCCTTTCTATAGACTGGTGCCCAGAACTGAACTGCATAATGCAGATGAGGCCGCACCAATGTTTTGTAAAGTGGTAAACTGAAGATCATTGGCATATACAATGATTCTCAAAGTTCTGATAACATTTCAAAGCTGGGTTTCGAAGGCTACTTTCACACTTGCGGTAGCCTTTTCCGGTAGGCTGTTCCGGCGGGGGAACAGCCTACCTTAAGTCCAATGTACCGCCGTAAGTCTGCTCTGGCCCCATTCACTAGCACGGATCTGGCAGGCTGTTCCGGCGGCTACCGCAAGTGTGAAAGTAGCCTTAGCTTTAAAATAATATCTAGTTCATTTCTCTAGGTTTTGTACAGCCTGAGATATGACCCTTAGGATCCATTCACACGTCCGCAACAGTTTTGTGGTCCACAAATTTCGGATCCGCAAAACACGGACACCGGCCATGTGCATTCTGCATTTTGTGGACCGCACATGGCTGGCACAATAATAGAAATGTCTATTCTTGTCCGTGGCTACGGACAAGAAAAGGACATGTTCTATTTTATTCCCGGGCCGCGGAACGGAATTGCGGATGTGGACAGTACACGGTGTGCTGTCCGCATGTTTTGCGGCCCCACTGAAAATAAATGGGTCCACACCCGTTCCGCAAAAATGCGGAGCGGATTTGGACCCATTTTGCAGACGTGTGAATAGAAGTGTAGGTGGTATTTATAAACACCAGATAGGGATTTGTTATATTAAGGATGTGCTAAAAGACAGCTTCCTGCATTGTCTAAGTTTTCATTCCAGGTGAGCCACATTACCAGCCCCTCCTCTTGAGTGGGAGGTGTGTAGGTTCATATAGAGTGATCTCTACTATGTGCACTTGTCATAAGTAAGGACCGTAATTTGAGTGTCCGAAACATGCAGACCGTGTACTTTTATCCTGTGTTTGGAAAAAGTTTTAGACTTTTTGGAATAAAGGATCTGATTTTTAGAAGCTGGATTTCTTCTCCTTTGGAATCTTATTCGTAGCCGAGTCCAGGCAATGTGCATCTGAAAATCGGAGATAGGTGAGCGCTGCAAAAGACTTTCCTTTTATAGCCTTTAAGCTGTATTTGGAGTTTTCATTTTCTTTCAGTACTGCTGTAGGATCTTCCTCCCCATGTGCCCTCATGCTGCCACTGATCACACAGAACGATGTCGGCAGAGAGAGAGAGAGGTGAGTGCAGATACACAGGTCTCTCACTGATCGGGTAAAGCGCTGTATTTGCGCTCTGCTGGATCATTAAAGGGGTGGTCCCACAAAATATATTCTACAGTTTTCAAACCAGTACTTGGATCTGAATACGTTTGTAATTGCATGTAATTAAAACTTTAGCATAGGCACTGAGTTATTCAATAAAATGTATCTGTATAGCGCCACCTGCTGTTTTTTTTATGTATTTTTTTTTTTTTCTTTTTCCTGCTCACTGAGAGGGCTGCACATGCTCAGTTTTATATTTCAAATGCCTCCTGAGTTATGATAGGGAGAGCATGGACAGACCTCCTTAGGTGCGGCAGAAAAGACTCTCCACTTGAACTGCCAGCTTGATAAAAATCTAGCGGAGCAAAGAATGGGGAGATCTCTGGATCCATTTGAGCTACAGGGCTGGTTCTCACTTTATTAGAAAGAGATTGTAATGTACTATATTATGTCTGATTTACATTTTTTTTTTTTACATTAGTCATGGTATAACCCCTTTAACCCCTTAAGGACTCAGCCCTATTTCACCTTAAGGACTTGCCCATTTTTTGCAAATCTGACCAGTGTCACTTTAAGTGCTGATAACTTAAAAACGCTTTGACTTATCCAGGCCATTCTGAGATTGTTTTTTCGTCACATATTGTACTTCATGACACTGGTAAAATGAAGTAAAAAAAAAATGCATTTTTATTTATAAATAAAATACCAAATTTACCAGAAATTTGTAAACAATTGCAAATTTCCAAGTTTCAATTTCTCTACTTCTATAATACATAGTAATACCTTCAAAAAATAGTTATTACTTTACATTCCCCATATGTCTACTTCATGTTTGGATCAATTTGGGAATGATATTTTATTTTTGGGGGATGTTACAAGGCTTAGAAGTTTAGAAGAAAATCTTGAAATTTTTCAGAAATTTTAAAAAACCCACTTTTTAGGGACCAGTTCAGGTCTGAAGTCACTTTGTGAGGCTTACATAATAGAAACCACCCAAAAATGACCCCATTCTAGAAACTACACCCCTCAAGGTATTCAAAACGGATTTTTACAAACTTTGTTAACCCTTTAGTTGTTGCACAAGGGTTATTGGCAAATAGAGATGAAATTTGAGAATTAAAATTTTTGGGCAAATTTTCCATTTTAATAAATTATTTCCAGTAACAAAGCAAGGGTTAACAGCCAAACAAAATGCTATATTTATTGCCCCGATTCTGTAGTTTGCAGAAACACCCCATATATGGCCGAAAAACTACTGTACGGGCACACAGTAGGGCGTAGAGGGAAAGGTGCGCCGTATGGTTTTTGGAAGGCAGATTTTGCTGGACTGTTTTTTTTGACACCATGTCCCATTTGAAGCCCCCCTGATGCACCCCTAGAGTAGAAACTCCATAAAAGTGACCCCATCTATGAAACTACACCCCTCAAGGTATTCAAAACTGATTTTACAAACTTTGTTAACCCTTTAGGTGTTGCACCAGATTTAATGGAAAATAGAGATACAATTAAAAAATTTCAAATTTTTGGCAGATTTTCCATTTTAATATTTTTTTCCCAGTTACAAAGTAAGGGTTAACAGCCAAACAAAATGCTATATTTATTGCTCCGATTCTGTAGTTTGCAGAAAAACTACTGTACAGGCACACAGTAGGGCGTAGATTAGGAAGGGGTCAGTCAGGTTAGAGGCATGGCTCATTGGTTATATAAACCAATGTAAAAGACCCAGAGAGCATGCAAGAATCGCTTGGGTGTTGTAGTATTCTTTGGTATATATTATTGTACTTGTGTTGTGATTGTTGTCTTAACTGTCTGTAACTGTTGTACTAGCCCTTTGTTGTATACGCTGAGTGATTGAAACTCCATGTTTTAGTAAGTAGACACATGTATGGTGTGAATTTTAGACTTTACTGTGAGCACAGTGAGGAATCTGTGACCCCATTGTTACTTCAGCTTGCGTTAAGGTAAGGGGACACAGTGAGCCGCATAGTTAGTGCTGCCAGTTGGCTTTACCCTGACAACAGCAAGTGAGGTGACAGATACTAATGAGGATCGTTAATTAGGAGGGCATTGCACATCTCTCTGTTGGAGTTTTTGTGACCTTGAGTTGCACCTCCATTAGGGACATAATTTACTCATTTCTTTTGTGGTTTGATAATGTGATCACATAAGGCCATGACATCTCCATTATCAGTCATGTGTCAAGAATACCCTGCCGATAAAGAGAAGTGGTATGGGAAATGGCACAGGAGAACATCATTACTTGCTGTCTTCCGGCTATAAAGGCAGGAAGCTTTTCTAAAGTTTGTTTTAATTAATTGCATAGGTATATTAAAGCCACCATGTCAGGGAAAGATCAGCAACTGCAATTACAGCTGCTGAGTAAGGAAAGGAATATAGAGAACAGAAAGAGGCTTCATGTACACCATTTGCTGATGGGAAGCATGAAAGCCTGCTGTAGCCCCATCTGCTCCACCCATCTAAGCTGAAGGGTTAATGGTTGTAACAGCTACAATAAATCATAATCTCTGACAGATAATTGCAGAGAATGAGGGAGAATATTATTGCAACCCCTTCTGTGGTGATCTGGCTTGATGGCCTGAACAATTAGCATATAATTTTCCACATACACTACTAACAAAAAGTTAGGGATATTATATTTGGCTTTGGGTGAAATTTATAGAAACCTTAAAAAGTTCATGCTACAGTGATATTATATCATGAAAGTAGGGCATTTAATTAGAAGCATGCAATGGTGATCTCCTCTTCTCAAACTATTTGTTGAAACAAAAGCCAACATTAGTGGTGGGTATACCCCCACAAAAAAAGTCAATGTTTCAACAACTTGTCATGTGGCCTTGAGCATCAATTACAGCTTGACAATGATGCCTCATGCTGGTCACAAGTCGACTTATTGTCTGCTGAGGCATGGCATCCCACTCTTCTTGAAGGGCAGCCCACAGGTCATTGAGGTTCTGGAGTACAGAATTACGAGCCTCTACACAGTGACTCAATGGGATTCAGGTCTGGAGAAAGTGCAGGCCACTCCATTTTAAGTATCCCAGTCTCCAGCAGCCGTTCCCTAATGATGCAACTTCGATGAGCTGCCGCATTGTCGTCCATAAAGATGAAATAAGGCCTGTGTTGTTCATGCAGAGGTGTCGTCTGGTAAAGCATTGATGATTTATCCTGTGTGACACAGTGAGGGGTTTTGACTGGGAAGGCAGGTATTTTCATCCCATGTGCGGCTGGATTGGTTTCCAGCCAGGTGAGAGGTCAAATACCGAGCCGGAGTTTAAGTGCTGGTCTGGGTTTTGGCAGCACCTGGCTGTCCTTAAATAGGCAGCTGGGCTCAGCAGCTCAGTTGGAATCTGAGGTTTTGTGCCGGACTGGAGGGCTGAGACACATGTGTAGGGGGAACAGGCCTCCTTAAGCCTGCTGTGGACTACTGGAGGCAGAACTGCCAACAAGGTGACTTGGGCAATATGAACTTTACATTTGTGTGTGAATTAACACCAAAGACTGCAAAGCGACTTGTTTTGTGCGACTGCTGCAAGTGTGAATAAACACTGAAGTTTGAGTTAAGAACTTGTATTTTGCCTCTGTACTGCGTCCGCTTACCCTATCTACCAGAGCGAAACCTCACACCCGTCTTTTCCATGTTTTGCCTGGCTGTGTAACAGCTTCTGATCCTGTCTGTTCTATGTATAACCTGGCAGTGCCTAACTGCTTTTGATCCCGTTTGTTCCATGTATAGCTTGGCAGTTCCTAATTGCTTCTGATGCTGTCTGTTCCATGTCTAGCCTGGCTGTGTCCAACTGCTTCTGATCCAGTCTGTTCCATGTCTCGTCTGCAGTGCCTTTCTGCTTCTGTTCTTGTCCTGTGTATGTCCTGCCTTCGTGAGAGGGTTCCTGGGTTTTCCAGAGGAAGGACATCTAGTCTGTGTGCAGCTCTGCCTGTGACCGCTATGCCTCCATTCCGCATGGGTTCCAGGAATCTGCTTGTGTGCTGGTTCCCGTTTGTCTTGTCTGATCCCTGTCCTGAGTTTGTTTGGGTTCCAGTCCTTCTGTTGTCTTTTCTGCTGGTGCTTGCACCAGCGTGGTACTCTGCAGGTAGCAGCCAAGTGTTTCGGGACCTTCCTGGAGGTGCGACCAGTGAGCCCAGTTCATCCCCACCACCAAGGGCTCTGTGAAGAATGGGGCTCACTGGCTTTTTTCCCTCTAATTTACCGGTGTGAGGGAATTATAAAATGCTCATTTCACTTGCCTATACATTCCTTAAAAATGGTTGCCAGCTCTTCCCCCGAGTGAAGCTTACAGAAACTAAGATGACTCCTCCATCTGGGACCCACCCTGTGCACACGAGATAAGGACCCTGGGAGAAGATGACCTTATATGGAACCAGCCAATCATGAACTGCCAAATGTACTATAGCACATTGCCTATGTAAACCTATTCACGTCAAAAATTGTAAAATGTCAACCCAAGAATGTAACAGAAAAATTTGTGAAATTTATTAACCTGTCTTCTAGGTAGAGCAGGGGTCTATCACAGACAAAAATTGTTTAATGTCACCCGAAAATGTAAAAGAAAAATTAGTGAAATTTATTAAGCTGTCAACTAGGTAGAGGGGGGGTATATTACAGCCAAAAATTTATTAAATTCACCCGAAAATGTAACAGACAAATTAGTGTTTTGTTTTTTTTACCTGTCTACTAGGTATAGCAGTGGTTTTATCACACCCAAAAATGGTGAATTTCACCCTAAAATTTAACAAATTTGTGATTTTTTTTTTACCTGTCTACTATGTATAGCAGTGGTATCTCACACCCAAAAATTGGTGAATTTCACCCGAAAATGTAACACACAAATTAGTGAATTTTTTTTACCTGTCTACTAGGTATAGCAGTTATACATCACACCCAAAAATGGGTGAATTTCACCTGAAAATGTCACAGACAAATTAGTGAATTTATTTAACTGTCTACTAGGTATAGCAGTGGTATATCACACCCAAAAATGGGTGAATTTTACCCAAAAATGTAACAGACAAATTTATGAAATTGTTTAACCTGTCTACTAGGAAGAGCAGTGGTACATCACACCCCAAAATTGCTGAATTTCACCCGAAAATGTAACAGACAAATTTGTGAATTTTTTTAACCTGTCTACTAGGTATAGCAGTGGTACTGTATATCACACCCAAAAATTGGTAAATTTCACCTGAAAATGTAACAGACAAATTAGTGAATTTTTTTAACCTGTCTACTAGGTATAGCAGTGGTATATCACACCAAAAAATTGCTGAATTTCACCCGAAAATGTAACAGACAAATTTGTGATTTTTTTTTACCTGTCTACCAGGTATAGCAGTGGTATATCACACTCAAAAATTGGTGAATCTCACCCGAAAATGTAACAGACAAATTAGTGAAATGACATAAAATAAAATAAAATACGTACAAAAAAAAAACTACTTGATTTATGAGGTGGAGGTCCATATGGAGTAGGAGTTTGAGGAGGCGGTGGACGTAGAGGTGTAGGTGGAAGCAGCGGTGGAGGAGGACGAGGTAGCCAACACTGGTTTTTGGTCTTAATTTTTATTTATTTATTATTAGGGTACACTCCAAAAGAGTGTGAAATATCCAAAATACAAGAATGAGCAATTGCGCTGTAGTATAACAATGGCTGTGTCACGGGGCGCCACGGGTCTCCCATCAGCCGCAGACCTGCTGCTTAGCTTCGGGAGCGAGGATCTGTGTTTGGCCTCGTTCCCATGGCGGCTTTGCTAGCTGGGAGGCTCCCTGCTTCTAGGTCTGCCTTGAGCGCCGAGCTGATCACTCGGTGCTCGACTTGTCTGTCTGTCGGTCATGTGACGCGGACTCCTCTGGTACTTCTGTACTCTCCTGGTATTTGACCCCGGCTTCTCCTGACCATTCTTTGCTTAACCCTTTGTACTGCGTAGCTCTCTTGGTTCTGACCCGGTCCGTTCACGTTCAGTATTTTGTCTTGTCTGTCTTCCCTGCACATATCCTAAGTAAGGGACTGTCGTCCAGTTCTCCCCTGTCATCAGGACTCGTGAGGCAAGTAGGCAGGGCCAGGGGTGAGGGTGGAGCGCAGTGGTCACTATCCTTCCCCCTGTGTGTGTGTGGACGTGACCGTTACAGGCTGGTTAAGGCCGGTATACATGTCTATTCTGCACAAGGTACGGACAAGTGCTGTGCGTACCATTCCTGGTTCATTTTAATGAACGTGAGCTTGTCCACATTGGCGGTGGACAGGTGGCTGCGCTTGTCTGTGATAACGCCCCCTGCCGTGCTAAACACACGTTCAGATAATACACTGGCTGCAGGGCAGGCCAGCACCTCCAAGGCGTAAAGGGCAAGCTCAGGCCATGTGCCCAATTTGGAGACCCAGAAGTTGAAGGGGGCAGACCCGTCACTCAGTACGTGTAGGCGTGTGCACACATACTGCTCCACCATGTTGGTGAAATGCTGCCTCCTGCTAAGATGTTCCATAAAAGCTGGTGGTACTGGTTGTTGTGGCGTGCTGACAAAGCTTTTCCACATTTCGGCCATGCTAACCCTGCCTTCTGAGGTGCTGGCGGTGCCCCAGCTGCGTTGGCCACCTCTTCCTCCTCCTCTGCCTTCGCCTTGTGCTTCCACTGTGCCCCCGCTGTCAGGTGGGAATGCCACCAGCAGCGCGTCTACCAGCGTGCGCTTGTACTCGCGCATCTTACGATCACGCTCCAGTGATGGTATTAAGGACGGTACGTTGTCCTTGTAACGGGGATCCAGCAGCGTGGCCACTCAATAATCAGCACAAGTTAGAATGTGGGCAACTCGGCGGTCGTTGCGGAGACACTTTAGCATGTAATCGCTCATGTGTGCCAGGCTGCCCAGAGGCAGCGAAAAGCTGTCCTCTGTGGGAGGTGTATCGTCTGTGTCCTCCGTATCCCCCCAGCCACGCACCAGTGGTGGCCATGAGCTGGTCTGGGTGCCACCCTGCTGTGAACAAGGTTCCTCCTCCATCTCCTCATCCTCCACCTCATCATCCTCCAGAACTGTGCCCTGGCTGGACAATTGTGTACCTGGCGTTTGTGGGTGCAGGAACCCACCCTCAGAGCCACTTGTGATTGACTGGCCGGAAACCCTACGAAATGATCCCTCTTCCTCCTCCTCCTCCTGTGCCACATCCTCTTCCATCACGCCAGGAGCGTTTTTTCAAGGAGGCATAGAAGTGGGATAGTAACGCTGAGAACGGCGTTATCGGACTGGCCATGTTGGTGGAGTACTAGAAACAGCGCAACAAGGAACACAGGTCTCGCATGGAGGCCCAGTCATTGGTGGTAAAGTGGTGCTGTTCCGCAGAGCGACTCACTCGTGTGTGCTGCAGCTGTAACTCTACTATCGCCTGCTGCTGCTCGCACAGTCTGGCCAGCATGTGCAAGGTGGAGTTCCACCTTGTGGGCACGTCACATATGAGGCGGTAAGCGGGAAGGCCGAAGTTACGCTGCAGCGCTGACAGGCGAGCAGCAGCAGGGTGAGAATGCCAAAAGCGCACACAGATGGCCTGCAGTTTATACAACAGCTCTGACATATCGGGGTATTTTTTAAGGAATCTCTGCACCACCAAATTCAGCACATGCGCCAGGCAAGGGATGTGCGTCAAACTGGCTAGTCCCAGAGCTGCTACGAGATTTCGCCCATTATCGCACACCACCACTCCGGGCTTGAGGCTCACTGGCACCAACCACTCATTGGTCTGTTGTTCAAGGCCCGTCCACAGCTCCTGCGCGGTGTGGGGTTTGTCCCCCAAACAGATACGTTTTAAAACTGCCGGCTGTCGTTTACCCCTGGCTGTGCTGAAGTTGGTGGTGAGCGTGTTACGCTGACCGAATGAGGAGCCGGATGAGGATGCGGAGTAGGAGGAGGAAGCAACAGGAGGCAAACTGAAGCGCCCTGCAATCCTCGGTGGTGGAAGGACATGCGGCAAACTGCTATCCGCCTCAGGCCCAGCCACCACTGCATTTACCCAGTGTGCTGTTATGGAGATATAACGTCCCTGACCGTGCTTACTGGTCCACGTATCTGTAGTGAGGTGCACCTTTCCAGTGCAGTGCACACCTGATTTTGTCCCCAACTTAGTTGTGCAGGGAAGGGATGGCTCGTCTGGAAAAGTAGTGGCGGCTGGGCACGACTTACTGTGGGACAGCCACCGCCATAAGGCCTTTAAAACTCTCCGTCTCCACCAGACGAAATTACAGCATTTCAAAGGCCAGTAATTTTGAAATGCTGGCATTCAGAGCCAGGGATCGTGGGTGGGTACTTCCTCTTCCGCTCCAGTGTTTGGGAGATGGAGAGCTGAACGCTTCCGTGGGACATTGTGGAGATGCTTGGTGACCCAGATGGTGGTGTTGCTGGCAGATCCTCTGTTTGCGGGGTGGCAGGTGGCACTATCACTCCAGAGGTGGATGAAGAGGCCGAGACTGCAGCAGAAGAGGAAGCAGGAGGAGCCAGAGACCTTTCTTGGTTTTTGAGGTGTCTACTCCACTGCAGCTCATGCTTTGCACTTAGATGCCTGGTCATGCAGGTTGTGCTCAGGTTGAGAATGTTTATGCCTCGCTTCAGGCTCTGATTGCACAGCGTGCAAACCACTCGTGTCTTGTCATCAGCACATTGTCTGAAGAACTGCCACGCCAAGGAACTCCTTGGAGCTGGCTTTGGTGTGCTCGGTCCCTTGCTGCGGTGGGCAGTAGCAGGCGTACTGTCTAGGGGACGGCCACTCCGCTTTTGCACCCTGCTCCCTCTTCTGCTGTGATGGTGGCTCTGTACGACCCCCGACTCTTCCTCCGAACTACACAGGTCACTCGCATGACCTTGATTCCATGTGGGGTCGACCACCTTCTTCACCCCTGCCCTCCTTGTCGGTCTGCACACTTTCAAAAGCCCCAGCAGTTGGCACCTGTGTTTCGTCATCATCCGAGACATGCTGCGATGGTCCTCCCATGTAATCATCTTGAAACATAAGTGGTTGGGCATCGGTGCACTCAATCTCTTCCACTTCTGGGGCAGGGATAGGTGGATGGCCCTGGGAAATCCTGCTAACAGAGTAATCAAAAAGCAGAAGAGATTGCTGCATGACTTGGGGCTCAGACTGCTTGGCTGATTTGCCAGTGGGTGAGGTGAAAGACTGATGGACATCGGCTGCAGGTGCCAACTCTGATCTTTCAGCAGGAGACTGGGTGGGAGACAAATGTGAAGGAACTGGAGGCACTGTCATCAACCCAATCTACTATCGCCTGTACTGGGTCTGGCCTCACCATTCGTAGAGCCGCATTAGACCTGACCAAATACCGCTGCAGGTTCTGTCGCCTACTCGCACCTGAGGAAGGTGTTTCACTTGTGTGTGTAGCTGGCACAGATCGACCACGTTCTCTCCCTGCAACAGGAGCTCCACCAGCAGCACCACGACCTGGGCCACGTCCCTTATCCTCATATTTCTCAAATTTAGGATCTTGCCCTAAATGGGTGTTTTATTAATAGCAGAATAGAACCACAGTATGTAAAGTGTGTATCTCACACGTACAGATCCTGACTAGGCCGCAATTTAATTTTTTTGGCCAAAATGGCTGTTTTTCAAATAACAGAATAGAACCACAGTATCTAAAGTGTGTATCTCACACGTACAGATGTAGACTAGGCCACAATTAAAGATTTTTGCCCAAAATTAGTGTTTTTCTAATAGCAGAATAGAACCACAGTATCTAAAATGTGTATCTCACACGTACAGATCCAGACTAGACTGCAATTTAAGTTTTTTTGCCTAAAATGGCTGTTTTTCAAATTACAGAATAGAACCACAGTATCCAACGTGTGTATCTCACATGAACAGATGCAGACTAGGCCGCAATTAAAGATTTTTGCCCAAAATGGTTGTTTTATTAATAGCAGAATAGAACCACAGTATGTAAAGGGTGTATCTCACACGTACAGATCCAGACTAGGCCGCAATTAAAGATTTTTGCACAAAAGGGGTGTTTTATTAATAGCAGAATAGAACCACAGTATCTAAAGGGTGTATCTCACAATGACATATGCAGCAAAGGCTGCAAAATTATGTTTTTTTCTCCAAAATGGGTGTTTTTTTTTAATAACAAAATATGACAGCAGTATATAACGCTTGAATTTCACACGTGCAGATGCAGCAAGGGCTGTAAAATTGTGTATTTTGCACAAAAAGGGTGTTTCTTAAAACCCAGAAACTTATAGCTGTATTTCTAGCTTAAATTGCACACTGACTAATGTGGCAGAGGCCCAAAATGAAGGTTATTGCCAAAAATGGGTGTTTTTTCAAAGCCAGAAAATTATTACAAGTATTTCAAACTTGTTTTTAACAATCACAGATGCAGCAAGGGCTGCAATATTAAGTATTTTGCAAAAAAAGGGTGTTTTTTTTTACTAACAGAATATGAAAGCTGTATATAACGCTTGAATCTCACACGTGCAGATGCAGCAAGGGCTGTAAATTGTGTATTTTGCCAAAAAGGGTGTTTTTAAAAACCCAAAAAATTATGCCTGTATTTCTAGCTTAAATTGCACACGGACTAATCCTGCAAAGGCACCAGATGTTTAATATTGCCAAAAAAGGGTGTTTTTTTTAAAACCAGATTATCATTGTAGTATTTCAAGCTTGGATTTAAATCTCACAAAAGCACAGATGCAGTGCTTGTGCACTGAGCTTGCATAAAATGGTCGCCGCCGCCCACCTAACTAACAGACAGATAAAAGTTTTTTTTCTCTGTCACTGGGCTCAGGGCAGGGTAAAAAGATTGTGCACTGCACCCACACAACTAAATCTATGTAGATCGCTGAGTTCAATTGGAGTTCTGATAACAGATTCTGTCCTATTCTCTCCCTCACAGCAGCATCCTCTCCCTACACTAAGCACAGCAGAGTGACATGCAGCGCTACGTGACTCCAGCTTATATAGAGGTTGGGTCACATGCTGCACTGGCCAATCACAGCCATGCCATTAGTAGGCATGGCTGTGATGGCTTCTAAGGTCACACAGTTAAACGCTTGTTGATTGGCTGCTCTGCAGCCTTTCAAAAAGCGCCAAGAAATTGCCGAATACCGAACCCGAACTTTTACTTTACAGTTTGAGTTTGCTCAACCCTAGTCATGTGTTATTTTTATAGAGTAGGTCATTATGGACATGATGATGCCAAATATGTGCATTTTTATTTTGTTTGTTTTACATAATAAAGCATTTTCAAAAATAAATCTTGTTTTTGTGTCTCCATTTTCTGAAAGCCATATTTTTTTTAAATTTTTATGCCAATTGTCTTGTATAGGGGCTCGTTTTTATTGGTACTCATTTTGGGTGTCTATGATTTTTTGATTGTTCATTATTACACTTTTTGGGGGTAAGCTGCCAAAAAAAAAAAAATCGCTGTTTTGGCATAGTTTTTTTTTTTTTTCTCAGCATTCACCTTTTTCCCAAAAAAGGCTGTATCACAAACAAATTTCACCACTGAATGGTTAATCGACACAATTATTCAGGCCATACAGAAGACAGTCTACAATTACCCTTCAATTTTGCCAAAAAAGGCTGTTTTGCAAAATAATTTCAACAATGAATGGCTAATCGACACAGTTCGGTCCATGCAGAAGAAAGTGTACAATCACTCATCAATTTTCCTAAAAAAGGCCTTATCACAAACAAATTTCACCACTGAATGACAATGTAAATTCACTGCAGAACGGCTAATAACACGTACAGTACTTATTTTTCCAATTAATACATCCCAACAGCAGCTGTATAACAATGTCGGTTCACTGTAGACCGGCTAATAAGAGTATTCTTTTTCCTAATAATACACCCCAAAAAAAAAAATATAACAATCACAATTCACCGCAGAACGGCTAATAAGACGTATGCATCTATCCTATTAATACACCCTCTGTAAATAGCTGTAGTACAATGGAACTTCACAGCTGAACAGCAAATATTTTTTTTTGCCACTAATACCAAAAAGGGCTGTAATTTTCTCACTTCAACACACAACAGCTAATAAGCCCTTTTTCTTTTTCCCCACTAATACACGCCAAAAAGGCCTTTAGAACATATAACTGCACCGCTGAACGGCAAATAGGCCCTTATTTTTTTACACTTATACAGGCCACAAAAGGTATTAGAACATATAACTGCACTACTGAACGGCAAATATATTTTTCTTTTTTTCCACTTATGCACGACACAAAAGGCTTTAGAATATATAACTGCACTGCTGAACGGCAAATATATTTTTCTTTTGCACTAATACACAACAAAAAGGGCTGTAATTTTATCACTTCACCGCACAACGGCTAATAAGCCCTTTTTTTCCCACTAATACAAGCCAAAAAATGCTTTAGAACATATAACTGCACCACACAAGGGCAAATAAGACATAGAAATTTTTCCTTGCAATAAACCCTGTTAATGGCTGTATCAAACAGCACTTGCATCCCAATAACAAGAATGGTTTGCTGGAATTACAGAGCTGATTGTTCCTATTACCCAGGCTGTAACCTCCCCTACTGAACTCTGTTCCACATAAATGCTGTGCAATGATGCCTACCTATCCTTTCCCTACACCTTGAATAATCTTTCCCTGAACTTGTAAATTTTTTTTTAGCACAATTACGTTTTTCTAGCACTGTCCCTAGCGCCTGCTGACATCTCTCCCTGCACTAAGTACACTGGAAAATGGCATATTCCAAGATTGCTGAGGCTATTTATATGGCTGTGACATCACAGTACTGGCTGCCTGGCTGCTGACTGGCTGCATAAATGGCATTATGGGTGACCTCGCCTTCCCAGAGTTCCTATCTCCATGTTCTCACACATGCAGCAGCCATTTTAGGAAAAAATGTGATTCGTTACCACAAAGCGTGAGGAAATTCGGATTCGGTGCTAATCGAATTTTTCCTGAAATTTGGAGGGAATTCCACTTTGTCAACTTCTATTCGCTCATCTCTAATGGTAAGCTGTGGTTTCTTCTCCAGGTGCTTCTCTGCTCCTGAGCGCAACTATTCAATTGGGGACAGGGAGTGGCACTGGAGGAATGGTGTTCCCTTCTAGAGGGAGTATCTCATCCTGTGGTGATCTACACCGACCACAAAAATCTGACCTATTTTCAGTACGCACAAAGACTGAATCCTCTTCAAGCCAGTTTGTCCTTATCCTTGGCTCGTTTTGATTTCGTTCTTCATTTCCGTGCCGCAGGGAAGAATATCAAAGCAGATGCTCTCTCGAAGTCCTTTGATGCTACTGATCGGGATGAGGAGCCTCAACACATCATTCATTGATCCTGAAAAAATTGCTGTATGCCCTGTCAAGTTGTCTGAGATTCTGCCTCTGACCTCAGACTTTGTTTACAGACCTTGCTTGATCACTGCCTGCCCTGACCCCGGACTTCCTGACCACGTACTTCCCCTCGGTGCTTGCACCGATATCTCTGACCCCCTGGTCAGCTGTCACTGACTCGGGGACTGCTCTGGAGTGGCACCTGTCAACTACCTTAACGGCCCAAGCCTTCCCTCACCATCAGAGGCTCTAGTGATGACCAGGTAGTTGTTTAGTCATGCCCCTCGAGAGTATAGCCAGTCAGTGGTGCAGTGGGTCCACACCCACACTGTGGACTTACAGTTAATAAACGTTTTGATGTAACACGTTCTTTCTGTGGAAGAAGTCCTAAAGGTTTTCCCCACTAGAATAGACCCACAGGCCATGCATCCACTGCATCTGTACATCCCTTTAGTGGTTAGTGACAGCCATGCGATCCTATGTTGGGAAACTGTGGAAAAGCCTGGCCCTCAGGTTCATACCCCTACGGTAAGTGATTGAGGGAGTCTCCCCAAGAAGTCCCCCAATGTCTGGATCAGTCAGGAGAATGCACCAAAATCTGGTGAGAATATCCCTGCCCTTTTACATAGTTACATAGTTAATACAGTTGAAAAAAGACATAAGTCCATCAAGTTCAACCAAGGGACAGGTGGGGACACGAATCCCAGAAGGAAGCGAGACTTCTACACGTTTTCATAAGCATTAATGTCATTTACTTTTAAGAATTCATCTAAACCCCTTTTAAAACTGTCCACTGTTCCTGCTGTGACCACGTCCTGAGGAAGTCTATTCCACAGATTCACAGTACTTACAGTAAAGAAGCTTTGACGCTTCTGGAGACTGAACTTTTTCTTTTCCAGTCGGTGGTAGTGCCCCCTTGTTTTTTTGAGGGCATTTTACATGGAACAATTTTACACCATATTTTTTGTATGGCCCATTAATATATTTGTATAGGTTAATCATGTCCTCCCTTAGACGTCTCTTCTCAAGACTAAATAAATGTAATTCTTTTAATCTTTCTTCATAACTAAGACCCTCTATGCCAATTTTCAGTTTAGTTGCTCTTCTCTGTACTTTTTCCAGCTGCAGAGAGTCCTTTCTATAGACTGGTGCCCAGAACTGAACTGCATAATGCAGATGAGGCCGCACCAATGTTTTGTAAAGTGGTAAACTGAAGATCATTGGCATATACAATGATTCTCAAAGTTCTGATAACATTTCAAAGCTGGGTTTCGAAGGCTACTTTCACACTTGCGGTAGCCTTTTCCGGTAGGCTGTTCCGGCGGGGGAACAGCCTACCTTAAGTCCAATGTACCGCCGTAAGTCTGCTCTGGCCCCATTCACTAGCACGGATCTGGCAGGCTGTTCCGGCGGCTACCGCAAGTGTGAAAGTAGCCTTAGCTTTAAAATAATATCTAGTTCATTTCTCTAGGTTTTGTACAGCCTGAGATATGACCCTTAGGATCCATTCACACGTCCGCAACAGTTTTGTGGTCCACAAATTTCGGATCCGCAAAACACGGACACCGGCCATGTGCATTCTGCATTTTGTGGACCGCACATGGCTGGCACAATAATAGAAATGTCTATTCTTGTCCGTGGCTACGGACAAGAAAAGGACATGTTCTATTTTATTCCCGGGCCGCGGAACGGAATTGCGGATGTGGACAGTACACGGTGTGCTGTCCGCATGTTTTGCGGCCCCACTGAAAATAAATGGGTCCACACCCGTTCCGCAAAAATGCGGAGCGGATTTGGACCCATTTTGCAGACGTGTGAATAGAAGTGTAGGTGGTATTTATAAACACCAGATAGGGATTTGTTATATTAAGGATGTGCTAAAAGACAGCTTCCTGCATTGTCTAAGTTTTCATTCCAGGTGAGCCACATTACCAGCCCCTCCTCTTGAGTGGGAGGTGTGTAGGTTCATATAGAGTGATCTCTACTATGTGCACTTGTCATAAGTAAGGACCATAATTTGAGTGTCCGAAACATGCAGACCGTGTACTTTCATCCTGTGTTTGGAAAAAGTTTTAGACTTTTTGGAATAAAGGATCTGATTTTTAGAAGCTGGATTTCTTCTCCTTTGGAATCTTATTCGTAGCCGAGTCCAGGCAATGTGCATCTGAAAATCGGAGATAGGTGAGCGCTGCAAAAGACTTTCCTTTTATAGCCTTTAAGCTGTATTTGGAGTTTTCATTTTCTTTCAGTACTGCTGTAGGATCTTCCTCCCCATGTGCCCTCATGCTGCCACTGATCACACAGAACGATGTCGGCAGAGAGAGAGAGAGGTGAGTGCAGATACACAGGTCTCTCACTGATCGGGTAAAGCGCTGTATTTGCGCTCTGCTGGATCATTAAAGGGGTGGTCCCACAAAATATATTCTACAGTTTTCAAACCAGTACTTGGATCTGAATACGTTTGTAATTGCATGTAATTAAAACTTTAGCATAGGCACTGAGTTATTCAATAAAATGTATCTGTATAGCGCCACCTGCTGTTTTTTTATGTATTTTTTTTTTTTTCTTTTTCCTGCTCACTGAGAGGGCTGCACATGCTCAGTTTTATATTTCAAATGCCTCCTGAGTTATGATAGGGAGAGCATGGACAGACCTCCTTAGGTGCGGCAGAAAAGACTCTCCACTTGAACTGCCAGCTTGATAAAAATCTAGCGGAGCAAAGAATGGGGAGATCTCTGGATCCATTTGAGCTACAGGGCTGGTTCTCACTTTATTAGAAAGAGATTGTAATGTACTATATTATGTCTGATTTACATTTTTTTTTTTTACATTAGTCATGGTATAACCCCTTTAACCCCTTAAGGACTCAGCCCTATTTCACCTTAAGGACTTGCCCATTTTTTGCAAATCTGACCAGTGTCACTTTAAGTGCTGATAACTTAAAAACGCTTTGACTTATCCAGGCCATTCTGAGATTGTTTTTTCGTCACATATTGTACTTCATGACACTGGTAAAATGAAGTAAAAAAAAAATGCATTTTTATTTATAAATAAAATACCAAATTTACCAGAAATTTGTAAACAATTGCAAATTTCCAAGTTTCAATTTCTCTACTTCTATAATACATAGTAATACCTTCAAAAAATAGGTTTTACTTTACATTCCCCATATGTCTACTTCATGTTTGGATCAATTTGGGAATGATATTTTATTTTTGGGGGATGTTACAAGGCTTAGAAGTTTAGAAGAAAATCTTGAAATTTTTCAGAAATTTTAAAAAACCCACTTTTTAGGGACCAGTTCAGGTCTGAAGTCACTTTGTGAGGCTTACATAATAGAAACCACCCAAAAATGACCCCATTCTAGAAACTACACCCCTCAAGGTATTCAAAACGGATTTTTACAAACTTTGTTAACCCTTTAGTTGTTGCACAAGGGTTATTGGCAAATAGAGATGAAATTTGAGAATTAAAATTTTTGGGCAAATTTTCCATTTTAATAAATTATTTCCAGTAACAAAGCAAGGGTTAACAGCCAAACAAAATGCTATATTTATTGCCCCGATTCTGTAGTTTGCAGAAACACCCCATATATGGCCGAAAAACTACTGTACGGGCACACAGTAGGGCGTAGAGGGAAAGGTGCGCCGTATGGTTTTTGGAAGGCAGATTTTGCTGGACTGTTTTTTTTGACACCATGTCCCATTTGAAGCCCCCCTGATGCACCCCTAGAGTAGAAACTCCATAAAAGTGACCCCATCTATGAAACTACACCCCTCAAGGTATTCAAAACTGATTTTACAAACTTTGTTAACCCTTTAGGTGTTGCACCAGATTTAATGGAAAATAGAGATACAATTAAAAAATTTCAAATTTTTGGCAGATTTTCCATTTTAATATTTTTTTCCCAGTTACAAAGTAAGGGTTAACAGCCAAACAAAATGCTATATTTATTGCTCCGATTCTGTAGTTTGCAGAAAAACTACTGTACAGGCACACAGTAGGGCGTAGATGGAAAGGTGCGCCGTATGGTTTTTGGAAGGCAGATTTTGCTGGACTGTTTTTTTTGACACCATGTCCCATTTGAAGCCCCCCTGATGCACCCCTAGAGTAGAAACTCCATAAAAGTGACCCCATTTTAGAAACTACAGGATAGGGTGGAAGTTTTGTTGGTACTAGTTTAGGGTACATATTATTTTTGGTTGCTCTATATTACACTTTTTGTGAGGCAAAGTAACAAGAAATAGCTTTTTTGGCACCGTTTTTTTTGTTTGTTATTTACAACATTCATCTGACAGGTTAGATCATGTGGTATTTTTATAGAGCAGGTTGTCATGGACGCGGCGATACCTAATATGTATACAATTTTTTTATTTATGTAAGTTTTACACAAAGATTTCATTTTTGAAACCAAAAAAATCATGTTTTAGTGTCTCCATAGTCTGAGAGCCATAGTTTTTTCAGTTTTTGGGCGATTATCTTAGGTAGGGTCTCATTTTTTGTGGGATGAGATGACGGATTGCTTGCTATTACACTTTTTGTGACGTAAGATGACAAAAAATGGCTTTTTTTACACAGTTTTTATTTTTTTTTTTTTACGGTGTTCACCTGAGGGGTTAGGTCATGTAATATTTTTATAGAACCGGTCGATACGGACGCGGCAATACCTAATATGTATACTTTTTTTTTATTTATGTAAGTTTTACACAATGATTTCATTTTTGAAACAAATAAAATCATATTTTAGTGTTTCCATAGTCATAGTTTTTTCAATTTTTGGGCGATTATCTTGGGTAGTGTATGATTTTTGCGGGATGAGATCATGGTTTGATTGGTACTATTTTGGCGTACATGCGACTTTTTTGATCACTTTTATTACCTTTTTTGGGAAGTAAGGTGCGCAAAATTTAAATTTCCTCATAGTTTTAATTTTTTTATTTTTATGGCGTTCAACGTGTGGGGAAAGTAACATGACCGTTTTATAGATCAGGTCATTAAGGACCTGGCGATACCTAATATGTGTAGTGTATTTAATTTTTTTAATTTTTATTCAGTGCTAAATGTGTTTTTTTAATCTTTACTTTTTTCACTTATTTTTTTACATTTTTTTGACCCAGACCCACTTAGTTCTTTAAGATTCAGTGGGTCTGATGTCTGTATAATACAGTACAGTACACTATATAGTGTATTGTACTGTATTTTACTTACACTTTGTCTGAATAGATCTATGCCTTTAGCACAGATCTGTTCAGCACCATGGACAGCAGGATGCCTGAGAAGGCGTCCTGTTGCCATGGGAACCTTCCCCGTCTGCCACAACTGAGCAGACGGGGAAGGGGAAGGAGGGGGGCTCCCTCCCTCTGTGACCCCATCCTGTCTGGGGGCTGCAAAGGCACAGCAGCCCCCCGATGGGAGAGGGAGGGAGCTCCCTTACTGTTAACCCTTTCCATACAGCGGTCCGTACGGACCGCGGTATGGAAAGGGTTAAACGGATGACATCACAGCACAGATGTCAGCTGTTTATACCAGAGTGTCAGCAATGTGCTTACACTCTGGTATAACCACTGGACACCAATGAATATTCAAAAGGAGGCGGGCGGGGGATCGCGATCCCGCCTGCCGCACCGCCCGCCTCCCGCACCGCCCGCACCGCCTGCAACCCCTTCCCCTGCACCACCCGCCGGCATAAAATCATTCAGGGGTGCAGGGGGGGTAAAAAAACTTTATTTTGGGCATTTTAAAGTTTGATCCCCGCGGTCATAGACCGCGGGGATTAGAAACTGCAGGAAGCGCTGCAAACCGCAGGTCTGAATTGACCTGCGGTTTACTGCGATCGCCGATACGGGGGGGTCATATGACCCCCCCCCCGGCGTTGTGACAGGATGCCCGCTGAATGATTTCAGCGGGCATCCTGTTCCGATTAACCCCCGCAGCGCCGCAATCTCGTTTTAAACTCATGACGTACCGGTACGTCATGGGTACTTAAGGACTCAGGAAACATGCCGTACCGGTACGTCATGCGTCCCTAAGGGGTTAAGGAAGCAGTCATGCTGGATCTCCCTGACTGCTGTTTATAAGACACAGGCACTTTTTAGCAAGATTTTATTCTTGCTAAAAAGTCTGTCTTATAAAGCGAAAAATACAGTACTTTTTGAGGTGTCACTATCCATCTTAAAAGCTGTGAAATTCAACTTTAGTAAATAGCAAATATTTAAAAAAATTCTGTCAATTTTGGATATTTTTATAAATAAAAGGTAAAACATTGACTGACATTTACCACTAACATAAAGTACGAAGCGTCACAAAAAACTATCTCAAGATCACTTGGATAAGTATAAGCATTCCAAAGTTATTACCGTATTTATCGGCGTATAACACGCACAGGCGTATAACACGCACCTTCATTTTAAGGGAAATTTCAGGAAAAAAAAATAAATTTCAAATTGTACTGCTATGGGGTGGGGGGATCTGTGGATGGAACTGTTATGGGGGGGATCTGTGGATGACACTGCTATATGTCATCCACAGATCCCCCTCATAACAGTGTCCATTTCAAATTGTACTGCTATGGGGTGGGGGGGATCTGTGGATGGAACTGTTATGGGGGGGATCTGTGGATGACACTGCTATATGTCATCCACAGATCCCCCTCATAACAGTGTCCCCCAATACACCGGCCCTCTGCTCACCGAAGTATTTATAAACGTGAATCCTTATCCTGTTATTAAGCTGCCCTCTCCCATGTTCCCATGTCCCCCCTGTATCCCCACAGCACTTACGATTCACACGCTTCCATAGCAGGCAGGGCGGACGGCACCAGTAACGTCACTCACTGACGTCGTGCGCCTGCTCCGCCTGCTTCATTCATAAAGGGGGCGGAGCAGGCGCTCGACGTCAGTGAGTGACGTTACTGCTGCCGTCCGCTCTGCCTGCTATTGAAGCTTAAGTAAGTGCTATGGGGATACAGGGGGAAATGGGAACATGGGAGAGGGCAGCTTAATAACAGGATAAGGATTCACGTTTATAAATACTTTGGTGAGCGGCGGGCCCGGTGTAAGAGTACAGTGACTGCACCGGGCCCCGCCCCTAGTTACGGACTCCAACCCCTCCTCTCTCCCGACTCATACAGCGCAGTCTGTGATGCTGCATCTTTGCCGGGCCACAATGAATATCGGCGTATAACACGCATACATCATTTGCCCTCTATTTTCAGGGGGGAAAAGTGCGTGTTATACGCCGATAAATACGGTAAGTGTTCTTGCATGGCAAGACCACTTACTGTTATCTCACATATATATTCTTATTATTATAACTCCTCCCACAGTTTTGACACTACATAGACAGTAATATACCATGCGGATTGTTCCCGATTGGTGTGCCGAATGGTTCACAAAATATGGGCGAAATTGGTCCCATAAGAATGAATTGCGGAATGTTCAAAACTAGAGTGGGAGCTGACAAAAGCTAGAGTGGGAGCTGAAAAATTAGGACATGATTTCTAAACTGCCACCACTCCCTCATTTTCAAGCCCACCTACACAAATCTTATATCAAAATGTTCAGCTATCCCTTCTGCCACTAAATATGTCAATGGCTAAGCCATCGTCCTGATAGTTTTCACAATATGACCATTTGTTTGCAACTCACACTGCCTATTGACATTCATTGAAACTCCACTCTAGCCAAACTGTGACTGTGTCTTCATTTCAGAGACATATTATGCATCAAAATGTAGGTCTGGGTCTTGTGATTCTCACAATATAAAGCTCTTCGCTGTAGGTTTTATAGTTTTTAAACGTTTGAAGATGGCAACCAGTGAAGTGAACAAGTTGGAGCAGTTTTTTTAACCGCTCTTCTCTGCCCTTGCTGTAGAGTGAGTTGCCATAGGAACTGTTGTGGAAATTTTATTAGGATGTGTTTTTAATATATTGTGTATAGAGTTGAGCGAACACCTGGATGTTCGGGTTCGAGAAGTTCGGCCGAACTTCCCGGAAATGTTCGGGTTCGGGATCCGAACCCGAACCGAACTTCGTCCCGAACCCGAACCCCATTGAAGTCAATGGGGACCCGAACTTTTGGGCACTAAAAAGGCTGTAAAACAGCCCAGGAAAGAGCTAGAGGGCTGCAAAAGGCAGCAACATGTAGGTAAATCCCCTGCAAACAAATGTGGATAGGGAAATGAATTAAAATAAAAATTTAAAAAAATAAAAATGAACCAATATCAATTGGACAGAGGTCCCATAGCAGAGAATCTGGCTTCACGTCAGCACAGAATCAGTCTCTTCATGCCATAGCAGAGAATCTGGCCTTATGTCAGCACAGAATGTGTCTTCATGTCATAGCAGAGAATCAGGCTTCACGTCACCCACCACTGGAACAGGCCACTGTCACACATTTAGGCCCCGGCACCCAGACAGAGGAGAGCGGTCCCGTAACAGAGAATCTGGCCTTATGTCAGCGCAGAATCTGTCTTCATGTCATAGCAGAGAATCAGGCTTCACGTCACCCACCACTGGAACAGGCCACTGTCACACATTTAGGCCCCGGCACCCAGACAGAGGAGAGAGGTCCCGTAACAGAGAATCTGGCCTTATGTCAGCACAGAATCTGTCTTCATGTCATAGCAGAGAATCAGGCTTCACGTCACCCACCACTGGAACAGGCCACTGTCACACATTTAGGCCCCGGCACCCAGACAGATGAGAGCGGTCCCGTAACAGAGAATCTGGCCTTATGTCAGCACAGAATCTGTCTTCATGTCATAGCAGAGAATCAGGCTTCACGTCACCCACCACTGGAACAGGCCACTGTCACACATTTAGGCCCCGGCACCCAGACAGAGGAGAGCGGTCCCGTAACAGAGAATCTGGCCTTATGTCAGCACAGAATCTGTCTTCATGTCATAGCAGAGAATCAGGCTTCACGTCACCCACCACTGGAACAGGCCACTGTCACATATTTAGGCCCAGGCACCCAGGCAGAGGAGAGAGGTCGCGTAACAGAGAATCTGGCCTTATGTCAGCACAGAATCTGTCTTCATGTCATAGCAGAGAATCAGGCTTCACGTCACCCACCACTGGAACAGGCCACTGTCACACATTTAGGCCCCGGCACCCAGACAGAGGAGAGGTTCATTCAACTTTGGGTTGCCCCGCAATATAATGGTAAAATGAAATTAAAAATAGTATTGAATGAGGAAGTGCCCTGAAGTAGAATAATATATTGTTAAGGGGAGGTAGTTAATATCTAATCTGCACAAGGGATGGACAGGTCCTGTGGGATCCATGCCTGGTTCATTTTTATGAACGTCAGCTTGTCCACATTGGCTGTAGACAGGCGGCTGCGTTTGTCTGTAATGACGCCCCCTGCCGTGCTGAATACACGTTCAGACAAAACGCTGGCCGCCGGGCAGGCCAGCACCTCCAAGGCATAAAAGGCTAGCTCTGGCCACGTGGACAATTTGGAGACCCAGAAGTTGAATGGGGCCGAACCATCAGTCAGTACGTGGAGGGGTGTGCACAGGTACTGTTCCACCATGTTAATGAAATGTTGCCTCCTGCTAACACGTTCCGTATCAGGTGGAGGTGCAGTTAGCTGTGGCGTGGTGACAAAACTTTTCCACATCTCTGCCATGCTAACCCTGCCCTCAGAGGAGCTGGCCGTGACACAGCTGCGTTGGCGACCTCTCGCTCCTCCTCTGCCTTCGCCTTGGGCTTCCACTGGTTCCCCTGTGACATTTGGGAATGCTCTCAGTAGCGCGTCTACCAACGTGCGCTTGTACTCGCGCATCTTCCTATCACGCTCCAGTGTAGGAAGTAAGGTGGGCACATTGTCTTTGTACCGGGGATCCAGCAGGGTGGCAACCCAGTAGTCCGCACACGTTAAAATGTGGGCAACTCTGCTGTCGTTGCGCAGGCACTGCAGCATGTAGTCGCTCATGTGTGCCAGGCTGCCCAGAGGTAAGGACAAGCTGTCCTCTGTGGGAGGCGTATCGTCATCGTCCTGTGTTTCCCCCCAGCCACGCACCAGTGATGGGCCCGAGCTGCTTTGGGTGCCACCCCGCTGTGAACATGCTTCATCCTCATCCTCCTCCACCTCCTCCTCCTCCTCGTCCGCCTCGTCCTCCAGTAGTGGGCCCTGTCTGGCCACATTTGTACCTGGCCTCTGGTGTTGCAAAAAACCTCCCTCTGAGTCACTTCGAAGAGACTGGCCTGAAAGTGCTAAAAATGACCCCTCTTCCTCCTCTTCCTCCTGGGCCACCTCCTCTTCCATCATCGCCCTAAGTGTTTTCTCAAGGAGACATAGAAGTGGTATTGTAACGCTGATAACGGCGTCATCGCCACTGGCCATGTTGGTGGAGTACTCGAAACAGCGCAACAGGGCACACAGGTCTCGCATGGAGGCCCAGTCATTGGTGGTGAAGTGTGTCTGATCCACAGTGCGACTGACCCGTGCGTGCTGCAGCTGAAACTCCACTATGGCCTGCTGCTGCTCGCACAGTCTGTCCAGCATATGCAAGGTGGAGTTCCACCTGGTGGGTACGTCGCATATGAGGCGGTGAGCGGGAAGGCCGAAGTTACGCTGTAGCGCAGACAGGCGAGCAGCGGCAGGGTGTGAACGCCGGAAGCGCGAACAGACGGCCCGCACTTTATGCAGCAGCTCTGACATGTCGGGGTAGTTGCGAATGAACTTCTGCACCACCAAATTCAGCACATGCGCCAGGCAAGGGATGTGCGTCAAACCGGCTAGTCCCAGAGCTGCAACGAGATTTCGCCCATTATCGCACACCACCAGGCCGGGCTTGAGGCTCACCGGCAGCAACCACTCGTCGGTCTATTGTTCTATACCCCGCCACAACTCCTGTGCGGTGTGGGGCCTGTCCCCCAAACATATAAGTTTCAGAATGGCCTGCTGACATTTACCCCGGGCTGTGCTGAAGTTGGTGGTGAAGGTGTGTGGCTGACTGGATGAGCAGGTGGAAGAAGAGGAGGAGGAAGCTGAGTAGGAGGAGGAGGAGACAGGAGGCAAAGAATGTTGCCCTGCGATCCTTGGCGGCGGAAGGACGTGCGCCAAACAGCTCTCCGCCTGGGGCCCAGCCGCCACTACATTTACCCAGTGTGCAGTTAGGGAGATATAGCGTCCCTGGCCGTGCTTACTGGTCCACGTATCTATGGTTAGGTGGACCTTGCCACAGATGGCGTTGCGCAGTGCACACTTGATTTTATCGGACACTTGTTTGTGCAGGGAAGGCACGGCTCTCTTGGAGAAGTAGTGGCTGCTGGGAACAACATACTGTGGGATAGCAAGCGACATGAGCTGTTTGAAGCTGTGTGTGTCCACCAGCCTAAATGACAGCATTTCATAGGCCAGTAGTTTAGAAATGCTGGCATTCAGGGCCAGGGATCGAGGGTGGCTAGGTGGGAATTTACGCTTTCTCTCAAATGTTTGTGAGATGGAGAGCTGAACGCTGCCGTGTGACATGGTTGAGATGCTTGGTGACGCAGGTGGTGGTGTTGGTGGTACATCCCATGTTTGCTGGGCGGCAGGTGCCAACGTTCCTCCAGAGGCGGAGGAAGAGGCCAAGGCGGCGGCAGCAGCAGCAGAAGAGGCCGAGGCGGCGGCAGCAGCAGAAGAGACCGAGGCGGCAGCAGCAGAAGAGGCAGCAGGGGGAGCCTGAGTGACTTCCTTGTTTTTAAGGTGTTTACTCCACTGCAGTTCATGCTTTGCATGCAGGTGCCTGGTCATGCAGGTTGTGCTAAGGTTCAGAACGTTAATGCCTCGCTTCAGGCTCTGATGGCACAGCGTGCAAACCACTCGGGTCTTGTCGTCAGCACATTGTTTGAAGAAGTGCCATGCCAGGGAACTCCTTGAAGCTGCCTTTGGGGTGCTCGGTCCCAGATGGCGGCGGTCAGTAGCAGGCGGAGTCTCTTGGCGGCGGGTGTTCTGATTTTGCCCACTGCTCCCTCTTTTGCTACGCTGTTGGCTCGGTCTCACCACTGCCTCTTCCTCCGAACTGTGAAAGTCAGTGGCACGACCTTCATTCCATGTGGGGTCTAGGACCTCATCGTCCCCTGCATCGTCTTCCACCCAGTCTTGATCCCTGACCTCCTGTTCAGTCTGCACACTGCAGAAAGACGCAGCAGTTGGCACCTGTGTTTCGTCATCATCAGAGACGTGCTGAGGTGGTATTCCCATGTCCTCATCATCAGGAAACATAAGTGGTTGTGCGTTAGTGCATTCTATCTCTTCCACCCCTGGGGAAGGGCTAGGTGGATGCCCTTGGGAAACCCTGGCAGCAGAGTCTTCAAACAGCATAAGAGACTGCTGCATAACTTGAGGCTCAGACAGTTTCCCTGATATGCATGGGGGTGATGTGACAGACTGATGGGCTTGGTTTTCATGCGCCATCTGTGCGCTTTCTGCAGAAAACTGGGTGGGAGATAATGTGAACGTGCTGGATGCACTGTCGGCCACCCAATTGACTAATGCCTGTACCTGCTCAGGCCTTACCATCCTTAGAACAGCATTGGGCCCCACCAAATATCCCTGTAAATTCTGGCGGCTACTGGGACCTGAGGTAGTTGGTACACTAGGACGTGTGGCTGTGGCAGAACGGCCACGTCCTCTCCCAGCACCAGAGGGTCCACTAACACCACCACGACCATGTCCACGTCCGCGTCCCTTATTAGATGTTTTCCTCATTGTTCCCGTTCACCACAATTTTAAGAATGGCAAATTTGGGAATAGTTTTTCAACCCAGAAAAAAAAATGTGCTTTTACGGTCGCTACAAATAACTTGACCAGCTAAAACAGTACAGATTTGCTTGAATAGAAATGTGAGACCTGTTTTTTTTTGCACTGTGTGACAGGTTAAGGTTTAATCTCAGAATCAGACTTCTATCTGCACGGTAGCGTGTGTCTTAGGTTTTTCTGAATGACACTATCAGTACCTTCAATGTAAGATATCCTTTTTGGGATAGATTTCAAGTAGGCCTCAAATACCAGAAACTAGTTATTTTGAGAATGTCAAATTTGGGAATAGTTTTTCAACCCAGAAAAAAAAAGGGCTTTTACGGTCGCTACAAATAACTTGACCAGCTAAAACAGTACAGATTTGCTTGAATAGAAATGTGAGACCTGTTTTTTTTTGCACTGTGTGACAGGTTAAGGTTTAATCTCAGAATCAGACTTCTATCTGCACGGTAGCGTGTGTCTTAGGTTTTTCTGAATGACACTATCAGTACCTTCAATGTAAGATATCCTTTTTGGGATAGATTTCAAGTAGGCCTCAAATACCAGAAACTAGTTATTTTGAGAATGGCAAATTTGGGAATAGTTTTTTAACCCAGAAAAAAAAAAGGGCTTTTACGGTCACTACAAATAACTTGACCAGCTAAAACAGTACAGATTTGCTTGAATAGAAATGTGAGACCTGTTTTTTTTTGCACTGTGTGACAGGTTAAGGTTTAATCACAGAATCAGACTTCTATCTGCACGGTAGCGTGTGTCTTAGGTTTTTCTGAATGACACTATCAGTACCTTCAATGTAAGATATCCTTTTTGGGATAGATTTCAAGTAGGCCTCAAATACCAGAAACTAGTTATTTTGAGAATGGCAAATTTGGGAATAGTTTTTCAACCCAGAACAAAAAGTGTGCTTTTACGGTCACTACAAATAACTTGACCAGCTAAAACAGTACAGATTTGGTTGAATAGAAATGTCAGGTCTATTTTTTAGGCGCTGGGTGACAGGCTCAACTTGCCCCTGATGTAGTATATGGCCAAAAAATAACCACACTGTTGATGGTTAAATGCACTTGGGTGACACAGGCTCAGCCTGCACCAGATGTAGTATATGGCCAAAAAATAATCAGACTGTTGATGGTTAAATGCACTTCGGTGACACAGGCTCAGCCTGCAGCTGATGTAGGATATAGCACAAAATAACCACACTATTGATGGTCAAATACACTTGGTGATAGCTTGTGGTGGCGCACCACAAGTCACAAAATGGCTGCCGATCACCCCAGAAAAAAAGTGATCTAAAAACGCTCTGGGCAGCCTCAAAAAAGTGAGCAAGTCAATATTAGCACTTCAATGATCCACAGCTGCAGATCGATCACAGAATGAAGTCTTTTGGAGGAGTTAATCACTGCCTAATCTCGCCCTAATGTCGCAGCTGCAACCTCTCCCTATGCTTCAATCAGCAGAGTGACGTGCAGCGCAACGTGACCCAAGCTTATATAGAGGCTGGGTCACATGCTGCACTGGCCAATCACAGCCATGCCAATAGTAGGCAAGGCTGTGATGGCCTCTTGGGGCAAGTAGTATGACGCTTGTTGATTGGCTGCTTTGCAGCCTTTCAAAAAGCGCCAAGAAAGCGCCGAACACCGAACCCGAACACGGACTTTTACGAAAATGTTCGGGTTCGGGTCCGTGTCACGGACACCCCAAAATTCGGTACGAACCCGAACTATACAGTTCGGGTTCACTCATCCCTAATTGTGTATTGTCATCATGTCTCTCAGTGTCAGGGTAAACCATTGGAATGGATATCTTCCTGTGTATGTGGAGACACAGCTGCCGGGCGCAGAGGTGTCCATCGGCAAATGGTCCAATAATGCTATGCGCTTGGCTGTGGGTCGGGGGAGACTGATGTGTTCAACGGAGCACGCCGGCTAGGGCCCCCGCGCAAGACGCGGATTTATTGGCTTGGCGTGGATGCATTTGTTAAGAACAATATATGAAAGGAACGTGCGTTTGTTGTCTCTAGTGAGCCTGAGATAATGACGTTGTCCTGTAAATAAACATGCATGAGGATCATAGTAACTTTATTTGGCATTGATCACTGAGCAAGGCTGGATAAAGTTCACTCCAGTGGTAATGGGAGATTATTGTGTACATGTGTTTGTTAGCTGGCTATGTTATTTTAAATGATGGTGGTTTCTCATCTTCCTGTATCATCACTTCTTGTATCCTTGTTACATGAAGGAAGTGGTCGGGTGACGGGTCGGCCCCTTTTCTATTGTTAGACCCTTTTGTGAGTAAGAAATAAAAGGTAAACAGACTGGACATGAAGGGGGCAGTGCTCAGGAGAACTCAACATGAAAACACCTTTGTCTGAGTCTTGATGAAGAGATTTACCTTTCCTTACACAAAGTCTGATGCAAGCGAATTTCTACTACAAATATTTCTATTACAGAACCCAGGTGTGTGAGCAGCCAGCAGACTGACAAACGCTAGAGTGTGAGCTGAAAAATCTGGATATTATTTCTAAACTGCCACCACTCCCTCATTTTCAAGCCCACCTACACAAATTGTCTGCTAATGTTTTTATAAATGTATTGTTTTAATGTAACTGTGAAGCACTTTGGTCGACAACATTGCAATTAAATGTGCTATATAAATAAATAAAAGTTGAAATGCATTTCTCACTCTATCAAGCTTGCCATGTGCACTTTTTAAATTTGATCAATCAATTGGTTAGAATAATGTTTACTATCTTTACTCACTCCAAACACTCCACACAGTTACTCTGCCCACTCCATAAAGTTACCCTGCCCAGTCCAACCTTTCCTCAGTTACTCCAGCCACTCCAACCACACAACAGTTACTCAAGCCACTCCACCCAGTTACTCCGCCCACTCCAGTTGTAGACTACTGGTGGAGGCAAGAACAATTCACACAATTTCCCCAGAAATTGTAGCTTTTCTAGTTACCACATAAAATGACATGTCAGATTTGAAACATGAGGCTTCAGCATTTGGTCCAAATTGTCTTTGCAGAGAGGGGCTAGTATTGCTTACCAAATGACCACACATCTGATTTACTGCTGAACTTGCTGTATAAAAGAACTTCAGGAGGAGACCAACGGACAGGAAACTTTGAGCCCAATGAACTTGTATATTCATCATCCAATACATACCTGTCCAAGATAAGACCATTATATTGTGTTACTTTCAAAAATATATTGAAATACTCAGATTATATGGTTAAATATTTCTATATGTGAACATTGTTGTTTAAGTAAGTTTAAATTATGTGCTGATTAATTTCTTAACCGCCTCCGGACCGCCTAACGCAGGATCGCGTTCCGGAGGCGGCTGACTCAGGCACTATCACGCATCTACGCGTCATCTCGCGAGAGGCGATATTTCTTGTGAACGCGCGCACACAAGCGCGCGCGTTCACAGGAACTGCAGGTAATCGAGTGGATCTGCAGCCTGCCAGCGGCGATCATTCGCTGGCAGGCTGTAGATCCGATTTTTTTAACCCCTTAAAGGTACAGTACAGACCAAAAGTTTGAACACACCTTCTCATTCAAAGAGTTTTCTTTATTTTCATGACTATGAAGGCATCAAAACTATGAATTAACACATGTGGAATTATATACATAACAAACAAGTGTGAAACAACTGAAAATATGTCATATTCTAGGTTCTTCAAAGTAGCCACCTTTTGCTTTGATTACTGCTTTGCACACTCTTGGCATTCTCTTGATGAGCTTCAAGAGGTAGTCCCCTGAAATGGTTTTCACTTCACAGGTGTGCGCTGTCAGGTTTAATAAGTGGGATTTCTTGCCTTATAAATGGGGTTGGGACCATCAGTTGCATAGAGGAGAAGTCAGGTGGATACACAGCTGATAGTCCTACTGAATAGACTGTTAGAATTTGTATTATGGCAAGAAAAAAGCAGCTGAGTAAAGAAAAACGAGTGGCCATCATTACTTTAAGAAATGAAGGTCAGTCAGTCAGCCAAAAAATTGGGAAAACTTTGAAAGTAAGGGCTATTTGACCATGAAGGAGAGTGATGGGGTGCTGCGCCAGATGACCTGGCCTCCACAGTCACCGGACCTGACCCCAATCGAGATGGTTTGGGTTGAGGTGGACCGCAGAGTGGAGGCAAAAGGGCCAACAAGTGCTAAGCATCTCTGGGAACTCCTTCAAGACTGTTGGAAGACCATTTCAGGTGACTACTTCTTGAAGCTCATCAAGAGAATGCCAAGAGTGTGCAAAGCAGTAATCAAAGCAAAAGGTGGCTACTTTGAAGAACCTAGAATATGACATATTTTCAGTTGTTTCACACTTGTTTGTTATGTATATAATTCCACATGTGTTAATTCATAGTTTTGATGCCTTCATAGTCATGAAAATAAAGAAAACTCTTTGAATGAGAAGGTGTGTCCAAACTTTTGGTCTGCACTGTATATTAGACGCTGTTTTGATAACAGCGTCTAATATACCTGCTACCTGGTCCTCTGGTGGTCCCTTATGCTTGGATCGACCACCAGAGGACACAGGCAGCTCTGTAAAGTAGCACCAAACATCACAACACTACACCCCCACCTGTCACTTATTAACCCCTTATTAACCCCTGATCACCCCATATAGACTCCCTGATCACCCCCCTGTCACTGATCACCCCCCTGTCAGGCTCCATTCAGACTTCCGTATGTGTTTTGCGTATCCTCGGATCCGCAAAACACATACGGACGTCTGAATGGAGCCTTACAGGGGGGTGATCACCCCATATAGACTCCCTGATCCCCCCCTGTCATTGATCACTCCCCTGTAAGGCTCCATTCAGACGTCCATATGTGTTTTGCGGATCCACGGATCCGCAAAACACATACGGAAGTCTGAATGGCGCCTGACAGGGGGGGTGATCAATGACAGGGGGGTGATCACCCCATATAGACTCCCTGATCACCCCCTGTCATTGATCACCCCCTGTAAGGCTCCATTCAGACTTCCGTATGTGTTTTGCATATCCGCGGATCCGCAAAACACATACGGACGTCTGAATGGAGCCTTACAAGGGGGTGATCACCCCATATAGACTCCCTGATCACCCCCTGTCATTGATCACCCCCCTGTAAGGCTCCATTCAGACGTCCATATGTGTTTTGCGGATCCACGGATCCGCAAAACACATACGGACGTCTGAATGGCGCCTGACAGGGGGGTGATCAATGACAGGGGGGTGATCACCCCATATTAAACTCCCTGATCACCCCCCTGTCATTGATCACCCCCTGTAAGGCTCCATTCAGACGTCCGTATGTGTTTTGCGAATCCGCGGATCCACGGATCCGCAAAACACATACGGATGTCTGAATGGAGCCTTACAGGGGGGTGATCACCCCATATAGACTCCCTGATCACCCCCCTGTAAGGCTCCATTCAGACGTCAGTATGTGTTTTGCGGATCCGCGGACCCACGGATCCGCAAAACACATACGGACGTCTGAATGGAGCCTTACAGGGGGTTGATCACCCCATATAGACTCCCTGATCACCCCCCTGTCATTGATCACCCCCCTGTAAGGCTCCATTCAGACGTCAGTATGTGTTTTGCGGATCCGCGGATCCACGGATCCGCAAAACACATACGGACGTCTGAATGGAGCCTTACAGGGGGGTGATCACCCCATATAGACTCCCTGATCACCCCCCTGTCATTGATCACCCCCTGTAAGTCTCCATTCAGACGTCCATATGTGTTTTGCGGATCCGCGGATCCGCAAAACACGGACACCGCGGATACGCAAAACACGGACACCGGCAATGTGCTTTCTGCATTTTGCGGATCCGCACATTGCCAGAACTATATAGAAAATGCCTTTTCTTGTCCGCAATTGCGGACAAGAATAGGACATGTTCTATAGGCTCTACAAAAAACGCAGTGTTCGCCCGATCAGGCCTGATCTTGTGCGCACACTTGCGTTCACCCACTGCCCACCGCAGTGACAGAAATTTTTTTTTCTGATCACTGCAAAAGCTAAATCGCTGCGGCGCTATAAAAAGATCACTTTTCAGGGGCATGGCGAGTTCATAGAAGATTTATTTTTTTTGTCACAAGTTAGCGGAAATGGATTTTTTTTTGTTTGTTTTTTCTTACAAAGTCTCATATTCCACTAACTTGTGACAAAAAATAAAATCTCACATGAACTCACCATACCCCTCACGGAATCCAAATGCATAAAATGTTTTAGACATTTATATTCCAGACTTCTTCTCACGCTTTAGGGCCCCTAAAATGCCAGGGCAGTATAAATACCCCACAAGTGACCCCATTTCGGAAAGAAGACACCCCAAGGTATTCGCTGAGGGGCATATTGAGTCCATGAAAGATTGAACTTTTTGTCACAAGTTAGCGGAAAGGGAGACTTTGTGAGCAAAAAAAAAATCTATTTCCGCTAACTTGTGCCAAAAAAAAAAACTTCTATGAACTCGCCATGCCCCTCACGGAATACTTTGGGGTGTCTTATTTCCAAAATGGGGTCACATGTGGGGTATTTATACTGCCCTGGCATTTTAGGGGCCCTAAAGCGTGAGAAGAAGTCTGGAATACAAATGTCTAAAAATGCCCTCCTAAAAGGAATTTGGGCCCCTTTGCGCACCTAGGCTGCAAAAAAGTGTCACACATGTGGTATTGCCGTACTCAGGAGAAGTAGGGCAATGCGTTTTGGGGTGTCTTTTTACATATACCCATGCTGGGTAAGAGAAATATCTCTCTAAAATGACAATTTTGTATAGAAAAATGGGAAAAGTTGATTTTACAGAGATATTTCTCTCACCCAGCATGGGTATATGTAAAAATACACCCCAAAACACATTGCCCAACTTCTCCTGAGTACGGCGATACCACATGTGTGACACTTTTTTGCAGCCTAGGTGGGCAAAGGGGCCCACATTCTAAAGAGCACCTTTAAGATTTCACAGGACATTTTTTACACATTTGAATTTCCAACTACTTCTCATGCATTAGGGCCCCTAAAATGCCAGGGCAGTATAACTACCCCACAAGTGACCCCATTTTGGAAAGAAGACACCCCAAGGTATTTCGTGATGGGCATAGTGAGTTCATGGAAGTTTTTACTTTTTTTCACAAGTTAGTGGAATATGAGACTTTGTAAGAAAAGAAAAATCATAATCTAGGAACTCACCATGCCCCTCACAGAATACCTTGGGGTGTCTTCTTTCCAAAATGGGGTCACTTGTGGGGTATTTATACTGCCCTGGCATTTTAGGGACCCTAATGCGTGAGAAGTAGTTTGAAATCCAAATGTGTTAAAAATGCCCTGTGAAATCCTAAAGGTGCTCTTTAGAATTTGGGCCCCTTTGCCCACCTAGGCTGCAAAAAAATGTCACACATGTGGTATCGCCGTACTCAGGAGAAGTAGGGCTATATGTTTTGGGGTGTATTTTTACATATACCCATGCTGGGTGAGATAAATATCTCTGTCAAATGACAACTTTGTTTAAAAAAAATGGGAAAAGTTGTCTTTTAGAGAGATATTTCTCTCACCCAGCATGGGTATATGTAAAAAGACACCCCAAAACACATTGCCCAACTTCTCATGAGTACGGCGATACCACATGTGTGACACTTTTTTGCAGCCTAGGTGGGCAAAGGGGCCCAAATTCTAAAGAGCACCTTTAGGATTTCACAGGACATTTTTTACACATTTGAATTTCAAACTACTTCTCACGCATTAGGGCCCCTAAAATGGCAGGGCAGTATAACTACCCCACAAGTGACCCCATTTTGGAAAGAAGACACCCCAAGGTATTTCGTGATGGGCATAGTGAGTTCATGGAAGTTTTTATTTTTTGTCACAAGTTAGTGGAATATGAGACTTTGTAAGAAAAGAAAAATCATAATTTTCCACTAACTTGTGACAAAAAATTAAAAGTTCTATGAACTCACTATGCCCATCAGCGAATACCTTAGGGTGTCTACTTTCTGAAATGGGGTCATTTGTGGGGTTATTCTACTGTCTGGGCATTGTAGAACCTCAGGAAACATGACAGGTGCTCAGAAAGTCAGAGCTGCTTCAAAATGCGGAAATTCAAATTTTTGTACCATAGTTTGTAAACGCTATAACTTTTACCCAAACCAATAAATATACACTTATTGCATTTTTTTTTATCAAAGACATGTAGAACAATAAATTTAGAGAAAAATGTATATGGAAATGTAGTTTTTTTAAAAAAAATTTACAACTGAAAGTGAAAAATTTCATTTTTTTGCAAAAATTTTGGTAAATTTAGATTAATAACAAAAAAAAGTAAAAATGTCAGCAGCAATGAAATACCACCAAATGAAAGCTCTATTAGTGAGAAGAAGAGGAGGTAAAATTCATTTGGGTGGTAAGTTGCATGACCGAGCAATAAACCGTGATATTAGTGTAGTGCAGAATTGTAAAAAGTGGTCTGGTCATTAAGGGTGTTTAAGCTAGGGGAGCTGAGGTGGTTATTATATCATTAAATGGGTCAAAGAGGTCAAAGTTGTATATACTGCTCCCTACATAGGCATACACATAAAATTCTGCAGCTACCAATATGGAGGAGCTTGCTGCTTGAGAAGTATACATAGAATTTATAGATAAAACAGTATACAGCAAACTCTCACTAGTGTCTGCTGCAGGCAACAATAATTTTATTTAATGTTATGTATGCAGAAGATTTCTGCAAACGAAAAACCGTGCTTCAACCCATATTAAGATGCATACCACCCAACTTTTTGGATGGTCTAAGAAGGACACATACAGCTAATTTCTTGAAAGATACAGTCACTGGCTGAGGTAGGTCATTGCAGCCAGTGATAGACTGAGCAACATTTACAGCCATTTCAACATACTATCAGGAAGTGAAGTGCAGTGGGCACCTGATGGCATCAGAACTGCAGCGGCCCGGGAATGGTGAGGTGAGTATACTTTCTTTTTTTCACAGCAAGTGCAGCCCCTGAAGTTAATATTCCTTTAAATATTATTAGTGTTTTCATTTTTCACTCCCTGCCTTCCCGGAGCCATAACTTTTTCAGTTCACATAGCCTTATTAGGGCTTGTTTTTTACAGTACGTTATACGTTCTAATGCCACCATTTAATATTGATGTAGTGGGAATCTGGAAAAAAATTCCAAATGGGGCGGCACTGGAAAAAATGCAATTCCACCACAGTTTTATGGATTATGTTTTTACGGCATTCAATATGCAGTAAAACTCAACCCTTGAATTTTAAAAACTTAAAAATGTTCTAATCATTAGATTGCCTTTTATATAAAGTAACGGAATTCTCTCCATTACAGAATATAGAGATCAGTATATTCCAATGCAGTGCTGCCACCTGCAGGCCTGCATTGGAATATACCAATACTAGGCGTAGAAGCCTTCTACAGGCTCTGGCTATTTACTTCTATAGAACTCCTTCCTCGATCTCAGGCAGGAAAAGGCATTCCTGCCCAGGAAGCATGTGCTTTTGTTTTTTTTTGCCATTCAGATGCTGTGGACATATTTCAAATACCTGTGATCAGTGTTATCGCCGTAATAGTACGGAAGATGTCAGGTCTTTAAAGATGGTGCCCGCTCTACTCTGACATCAGACCTGACATCTGCCGTACTATTACGGTGAATGTCGGAAAGGGGACAAAGTCCAAATTGCGCCAATAATGAAGTTGAGGTCTAATATACATGTAGAAACCATACAGATTAGTTTATTAAGGAGCAATTTAGCAATGTTATTAATGCACATTGTTCCCCGCGTCAAAAAGAGGGATACTTAGGAAGAAAAGAGGGATAGAGGGACTTTGGTCAAAAAGAGGGACTGTCCCTCCAAAAGAGGGAGACTTGGAAGGTAGTATGTAAGGTGTGATAAAAAATTAATGAGATCAAAATGTTGGACCATATTATGACCTTGCATTAAAAGTGGAGATTATTCTAAAGGTGTTTTCCCAGATTGAAAAGTGGAATTCTCGTAATGTGTGTTTCCATAACTCACATAGACTGCAACAGAAAGTGTCATAAATATGTGCAGCCACCCCTCACTGAATGTATATACTATAAACGTTTGCTATACTGTACCTTGAGAGGCCAAAATCTGAAACTTTTACTGTGCCATCTTCAGCCACTAAACAGTTCCTGGCAGCCTAAAAGACATGAGAAATGAGTGCATTTTAGCATAATTGTTTAGGCCTGCAGAATTTAATGTAAATGTTGAGTGTGAAATTCCTTACCAGATCACGGTGCAGAAATTGTTTAGACTCAAGATAATTCATTGCAGCACATACATCACCACACATGGACAGGAGGTCTCCTGGTCCCATATGTGAACGGGCATCTTTTAGGTAAGATAGCAGACAGCCATTGGGAAGATACTCAGTAATTATAAAAATTGGACGTTGCTTTGTGCAGACTCCATATAACTGAACCAGATTTTCATGGGATAATTTCCTGTAAAGCAAACACATGTCAATAAAAGATGCTATTCCATCTAGGAGCTAGGTTTATAACGTACATGAGTCCTTCCATGATTCCTATGCTGTAATTAATACTGTATTATTTGATGCTCCTGACTAGAGATGAGCGAATAAAAAAAAAAATTTGATTCAGACAGTTCGACGAATTTCCCAAAAAGATTAGATCCGAATTTATTTGTGACAAATCGTGTTAAAAATAGCTATTTCCCGCCTGCAGAGAGCCTGTATATTAGTGTAGAACACTGTGCGTTGCAGAAACATGTATAGGGAGTCCGCTGTGCTAGTGAAACAGTACTGTGAGTCAGTATGACACGCAGATGACAGACGTCACTCTGAGAATCACTTCACTTATTTGGTCAGTTACGGGGCCAAAACCAACCAAATAATTAAAGTGTGAACTCAGCCTTACAGCGCCAATGTTAGCGCCAGGTATGAAGAACTGTGCAGTGGCCCAAGATTCTACTAAAGAGTGAAAGAGCGCACTCCTTTTACACCGTCGTTAGCTGATTCCACATAGATTTCTACAGAACCTGTTCTATTACGCTGAAACAAGTAGTGTCCCCCTGTCAGAGTGGAGAGGGTGTCAGCAGTAAGATTGTGTTGACGCCACTGTTTATTTTGCCCTTCTTCTGATCCGTCATAAGAACAACCCTCAAATAACGGATTCTGTGTTTTGAGCATCCTCCTTCACACGGTCAGCATTTTGTCAGTAATCCATCAGTATTGCTAAGACCAAAAAGAAAACAAACAGGAGTGGATCCAAAACAGAGATGACACGTGATTGGAAAGTTTTCATGTCTTCTGTGTTTTGTACCCACTCCTGCTTTTGGCTTCCAATTTATGAGCGTATCCTGATGCAAAATAGGGACTGCATGATACAGGCCTTACAGCTGCTTCAAAGACAGGATCCGTTGTGTTTCTCATTTTTCCGTCCTTCTGACAGATTAGAAGAAGGGTAAAATAAATGGTGGTGTCAACAAGGCCAAACAGGGACAATAGTGGCCCCGTCATAGAGTGGGGAGGGTGGCAACAGCATGGGGAGTCAACAGTGGCCCAGTCACAGAGGGGTCCATGCTGACATCCTCCAGCGGCTTGATGAAAAATTCCCACACCGCCAAGTATGACATTTTACCCCACCACTCTGTGCTGACTGCCTGCTACCGCTGCCTCTGTGAACCCGTGCACCGCTACTTCTTTCCAGACAGGTAGGCTCCTGAGTAGCAGGCAGTCTACCAAGGGCACGTTTGGCTACAGATATCACACTGCTGCCACCCTGCTGACTCACGGCCACGCTACCACCCGGCTGGCTTAGCCACTGCCTCACGCGCAAGCTGCCATCCTCTTCTCCTGATGATCCTCAGTTATGCTCATTCATGTTCCAAAGGATAATTGTTTTTTATATTTGGAATGCCAACCTCAGGATTCGCTACTTGATCCGGTACCTCCTGAGGTTTGGGCAAAACTGACCAAGATGTTGGCCTTATCTCTTGTACACCATATAAGGCAATGCTTAAGCCCGGCGCTGCACCTGTTTATATTAAACAATACCCCCTTTCCTCAGAAAAATAAAAATAAAAAGGGGATTGAGTCTATGTTGATGGAATTCCTGTTGATGGAATTCCTAGAGGCAGGGGTTATTGAGGAAATTATCTCCCCCTATAATACACCTATCAACCTAGTGAGAAATAGCCCCTGTGGTTCCAGACGTGCCATCTCTGCTATCAGCTATTCCTGCCCATGCAGAGTTTTTCTCTGTTATTGATTTAAAGAATGTATTTTTTTCTGTCCCAGTTGACAAAGAGACACGGACACTTTTTGCCTTCACATTTAAACTTTGCCAGTATACTTGGTGTAGAATGCCTCAGAGTTATGTAGACTCCCCAATCGTCTACTCCATTGTCCTCCAAGCTACACTGCGCCCTTGGACTGCCCCTCATGGTTCTGTCCTTCTACAAAATGTGGATGATTTCCTCATATGTAGTTCTACTCAGGAGGCCTGCCAGGCAGACTGTGTTAGTTTATTACTGTGGTTATGTGAAAGTGGTCACAAAATTTCTAGGAAGAAATTACAATGGTGTATGGAAAGTGTTGAGTATTTGGGCTTTGTTCTCAGTAAAGGTGAGAGGAAAATCAGCCATGCCAGAATTACCTCCGTACTGGGTCTGCCCGCCCACAAACCAAGAAAGACATGTTGACCTTTCTTGGCATGATTGGTTACTGCCGCCAATGGATTGCTGTTTGTTCCTACTATGATAATATTCTGAGACAAGCCACTAATACTGAGATGCCTGACTTCATTAAATGGTCTGATGCAATGTTACAAGCTTTTAGTTATTTGAAATGTGCAATGGTTTCAAGTCCTGGTTTTGGCCTACCCAACTATGGCGTGATGTTTCACCTATTTGCCAGGGACAATTGTAAAACCATGGCAGGAGTCCTGGCGCAAGATTATGGAGGCAAATTCCACCCTGTTGCTTTTTTCTCAAAAGTGGTTCCCGTACAGGTCCAGGGCATGCCTGCGTGTCTCAGGAGTTTGGCAGCCAGTGCTATGGTTGCTGAGATGGCTACGCCTATCACCCTAGGTCATCATCCCACCACTCTGCATACCTCACACAATGTTCAGGCCCTATTGAGGAACATACATACGCAACATATGTCATCACAAAGACTGAGTGGATATGAAGTTTTGTTGCTATCTAATCCTCAACTTCATATCAAATACTCAGCACCCACATTCGGTCCAATGGCTATACTGAATGCCCTACTTGGCTACAAGGGAGAGCAGGATGATTTGCCTCCTCCCCATGCATGTACTGAACTTATACATGAACATACCTCACCTAGGCCTGACTTACAGTCCACACCCATTCAAGGAGCACCTGATATTTTTGTGCATGGATCCTGTTCCCGTCCTAATGACAACACTTATCATGCAGGATACGCTGTGGTTCAACTCCCTGATGTTATACTGGAATCGAATCCTATACCTTTTTAGTCAGCCCAAGCAGCTGAATTGATTGCCCTCACTAGAGCTTGTTGTCTTTTTGAGGGGAGAGATATAAATGTTTACACCGATTCCAAGTATGCCTTTGGGGTTGTACATGATCATGGGGTAATCTGGCAGAGGAGAGGCTTCATAGCTGCAGATGGAAGACAAATCTCACATTCCACCCTAGTACATGATCTCCTGGCCGCCATCCAATTACCAAGCAAAGTTGCTATTATCCATTGTAAGGCACATACTGGTCTACAAACGCACATAGCTAAAGAGAATGCCCTAGCTCATCAGGCAGCAAAAGAGGCTGCTATTAGAACGGCAGCAACAGTTCAAATGCCCTCCCTAGTTCCAGACATTACCCTTACTGACAATCTATTGCTCAGCCTCCAGGATTTGGCTACCAGTAGTGACAAAATAGAATGGCAGTCGGTAGGTGCAGTACAAGACCCTGATACGGGTCTTATCTGCAAAGAGGGGAAACCATGTATCCCAGTTGCAAGCGCCCCGATTTTAATTGCACAATATCATGGTCTTGGCCATAGGGGAGCACAGGCAACCACTGACCCCATTCGGAGAGATTTTTATATACCAGGTCTTAGATCAATATGAACAAGATGTTGCTCGTGCCTCTCCTTTCTCTCCACAGGAACCTGCGCATCCTTTCCAACCAGGAGAGGTGGTGATAGTCCAGCGCCTGGCAAAAGGATGAAAACAGACTGAGTTCCCGTTTGGACCACCGACCCGAGTGGTAGCAGTCACCAGAACAGCGATTCTCACAGAAGAGGCTCCAATCTGGATACACACTAGCAGAGTTAAAAGATCCCTGAGGCTTCTTCTCCGGTGACGGACAAAGACAAAGAGGGTGAAGCAGGTGTGAATTCCCTGAACAAAGAGGGGAGCTCAGAAGAAGTTTTTTCCTGAAAAGTGCCTTGTCACAGGCTGAAGATGATGACCCCACAATATTCTGGGAGATTTGTTTGTCTGCTGATAATTATTAATCTTTGTGTTTTCTTGCCAGTCTGGATTATTAATACATGTATTTATCACCCAGAGGAGATTAGTTTTTTCTGCGGTGCACCAAATAATCGGCCAGTATATAAAAGAGCTCAGGAGCAAGATCCCTTTGCTCCCGTCCCCTTTTATTCTGAACAGAATAGCACAGTCAGAATGGCAAATGCCCTAAATGTTAGTTCATTGTGCCTTAAAGACTTACAGAGCCCACGGGATCTTATACAAACATGTGTTATTGCTGTGCCTACACCCGATGAATCCCTCCTTGAAGTCTGGTCGATGGCTAACAATACACAATCTTTTATTCCCTTGTATGACTTCTGTGGGGAGTGTCAGAAATTAGTAAATAGCAGGGATTATATTAGAATAACTACTATTAACGTGACTACAGCAGAGACTTGTTTTACCTTTTCCCAGGATATGACTTTATATTGTGATAATAGAGACATAAAAAGTGGATTACCTAGGAATAGTGTATATGAGTATATTGACGACACCTGTAAAAAGAATAGTAGGCTTGCTAGCTCCCTGGATAATTCCATGAGTTGTAATAAGACCATTGTGACTCCCAGTTTTATCTATAATATAATGCTCCCTAAAGGATGGTTTTTGTCTTGTGGTAACAACACTTACAATTACATTCCTGCTAATGTTATTGGAGGTCCCTGTGCGTTATCCAGGCTGACTTTGACCCTTCCCAGTCAACCCCCTATCAGGAGAGCTTACAGATCAGTTACCAAGACTTTATCAGAAGACTGTGACTCTACTTTACCCCTTCTCAGCCGTACAGAATATACAAGTTTGGACACCTCTATATTAAGAGTGCCTGGACTGGCTATATATAATACTCGTACTATAAATTCTATTGCATGTGACTTAGCTAAATCTCTGAATCATACCTCTATTGCCTTATCAGACATGCTTTTAGATATACAAGGCGTAAGAGGAGCAGTGCTAGAAACTAGATTTGCTGTGGATTATCTGTTACTTAAACATAATATAGGATGTCAAGATTTTAAAGGAATGTGTTGCTTTAATTTATCTGATCATTCCAGATCAATCCAGTCCCATATTCAAGCGTTACATGAAATTGCTAATAATAGCAAGAAAGATGTTGATTCATCCTCTTGGTGGGACTGGTTATTGAGCTGGCTGCCGGAATTGAGTTGGTTAAGAACATTATTGATCAGTATTATAATTATAATTGCTTCCTTGATTGTCATATGTTGTTGTATCCAATGTATCCCTTCCCTCATACAGATGTTTTGTGTAATGTGTCCAAAACCCACAGACCCTGGACAATCATATGCTACTTACCTCTCTATGAGAGAAAAAAGATAAGTCATATTCATGACTTAAGAGGGGATTGAAGGGTTAAATAGAATAAGCTATATGATCTGTATGAAGGACAGGAGGTTGGGTGACATCATACTAGAGGGTGAATATATATTTACATTGACCTTCTGTCTGTATAAGGAACTGTTCCTAGTCAGCACTATTGTAATGAGAGCCGCAGCTGTTCTTGTATGTATGTATGGATGTATAAAAGGCCCGTATGGTCAAGAATAAACTCAGAGCTGTTTCTGACATCATACTGGGTGTGTCATTGATAGTTCTCCAGGCCTATCTTCGGAGACAAAGAAAGGAATCAAGGTGCATTGAGAAGGAAAGGATACTTTCAGAAGTGTCCTGCTTCAGCAAACGGCGGCCTAGGCAGTGAACCCTTTTCGGGTTATCTGTTCTCGTCCTTTATGGTGTGATCACTACTAGTATCTTTTTTTTTATACCGTGGAGCATGCTTTCTTCACCCTTGCAGCATACCAGACCACACTTTCATCCCAGAAGCAAGGATGGATGGATGGATGTACTTATATATAAAGGAAATGCACCCCAAAACTGGTTCTATGAGACCGTACTTTCACTACAGAATCAAGACTGTATGGAAGTACTTACACTCACCTAAAGAATTATTAGGAACACCATACTAATACGGTGTTGGACCCCCTTTTGCCTTCAGAACTGCCTTAATTCTACGTGGCATTGATTCAACAAGGCGCTGATAGCATTCTTTAGAAATGTTGGCCCATATTGATAGGATAGCATCTTGCAGTTGATGGAGATTTGAGGGATGCACATCCAGGGCACGAAGCTCCCGTTCCACCACATCCCAAAGATGCTCTATTGGGTTGAGATCTGGTGACTGTGGGGGCCATTTTAGTACAGTGAACTCATTGTCATGTTCAAGAAACCAATTTGAAATGATTCAAGCTTTGTGACATGGTGGATTATCCTGCTGAAAGTAGCCATCAGAGGATGGATACATGTTCTCATTCTGTTTACACCAAATTCGGACTCTACCATTTGAATGTCTCAACAGAAATCGAGACTCATCAGACCAGACAACATTTTTCCAGTCTTCAACAGTCCAATTTTGGTGAGCTCGTGCAAGTTGTAGCCTCTTTTTCCTATTTGTAGTGGAGATGAGTGGTACCCGGTGGGGTCTTCTGCTGTTGTAGCCCATCCGCCTCAAGGTTGTGCATGTTGTGGCTTCACAAATGCTTTGCTGCATACCTCGGTTGTAACGAGTGGTTATTTCAGTCAACGTTGCTCTTCTATCAGCTTGAATCAGTCGGCCCATTCTCCTCTGACCTCTAGCATCCACAAGGCATTTTTGCCCACAGGACTGCCGCATACTGGATGTTTTTCCCTTTTCACACCATTCTTTGTAAACCCTAGAAATGGTTGTGCATGAAAATCCCAGTAACTGAGCAGATTGTGAAATACTCAGACCGGCCCGTCTGGCACCAACAACCATGCCACGCTCAAAATTGCTTAAATCACCTTTCTTTCCCATTCTGACATTCAGTTTGGAGTTCAGGAGATTGTCTTGACCAGGACCACACCTCTAAAAGCATTGAAGCAACTGCCATGTGATTGGTTGACTAGATAATTGCATTAATGAGAAATAGAACAGGTGTTCCTAATAATTCTTTAGGTGAGTGTATATATAACCTAAATACACCCCAAAACTGGTTGTATCAGATCACACTTTCACTACAGAATCAAGGATGTATGGAAGTACTTAAATATAAACTAAATACACCCCAAAACTTGTAGTATCAGACCACAATAAAGCTCCTATTAGCCAGGCTTTATATGCTCCTATTGGTCCCTATCCTTTCCATACACTATGAATAATCTTTCTCTGAACTGCTCAATAGTTATTTTTTGTGAATAAATTGTCTCATAAACACTGTCCCTAGTGCCTGTCACATCTCTCTCTGCACTAAGTTCACCGGAAAATGGCGGAGACCGAGCAGGCTGAGACTTTTTATAGGGCCGTGACATCACAGGGGCTGTTTTTTTTTTTAGAAAAAATATTATTTGTTACCACGAAGCACGAGCAAATTTCCTGAAATTACCCTTGCTTGTCAGATGTTATAAAAGAGAAAAGCCAAGTCTGGCTATACAGTAAATTACCTGCAGCTTTACATGCAGGCCACTCACAAATAGCTGACCATGTTATCCATCCACGAGATGTTCCCACCAAGACAGAAACTGTTCCTACCGTACATTTTGGCGTATATAAACAGGGGTCCTGAGAAAGGGATCCCTTCTATAATGTTCATAAGCCTGAATTGATTTTTTTTTTGTGAAACAATCCTTTAAAAGATTTAACTATTTTAGTACACCAATTTATATAGACTCAGTTTAGTGTTTACCATTTTACATAGTTGGGAGGCAGAACCAGATGATAGACCCTTAGATATTTCATCCTTAATATTGTGAACTGGAAATCTTTTTTAACTGTTTAGTTAATGATTACTTCCATACATGGATATATGCTTTCATAAATTTTGTTTATGGTTAAACCTGAAAAAAACTTGTAACCATTGAAGTATGTTGTGAAAGTTACACACAGGTGCCACTTACATCATGCACTTTGCTTCTTCAATGAACTCATCCTCTGACATCGAACCCTCCTTTACCATTTTGATTGCAACTTCATGTTGTCCTCGCCATTTTCCATACTTTACAACCCCAAACTGTCCAGTCCCTAATTCTTTGAGGAAAGTCAGGTCTTTGGGATCAATCTCCCATGAGCCTTGGGATAAAAAAAAAAATGTCACTGTAAGTAATCATACTCCAATTTCCATTCTAGTTTTCCATTATTACTAGTTTCACTCAGATTCTTAGGCTTTATTCACACCTGTGTATTTTGGTATAGATTCAATGGAGAATGCAGAGGCAATTTGACCTGTACAGCTATTCAAATTTGCGTTTTTTATATTGGCTCAATAATGAAACTTAGAAGGGCTACCAACCCCTCATTGAGAACAATCTGCAGACATGAGACATTAGCACACTTTTAAAAGCAGCAAGGGAAAGGAAAGAGATGGATATACTTGGATCAATAATTGTTTCCCACATGTTAAAACGTGGACAATGTAAGATTGGATACATTGGGCCCACCAGAGAAAAAATTGTATAAATTTCTTCTAGGCATTACATACTTAGGCCTCATGCACATGACCATATTTTGTATCTGTGTCTGAACTGCATTTCTTGTGGATTGTACACGGACCCATTTGTTTCTATGGGTCTGCAAAAAAAAAAAAAAAACGGACAAAAAAAAGTCACCTGTGTGCTGATTTGTGTATCCATTCCGCAAAATATAGAACATATCCTATTCTTGTCCATCAGTTCTAGCAATGGAATTAGAAAAATACAGATAGCACATGGAAGGTGTCCGTGGATCACGTTGTTGCAGACTGGAATACGAACATGGTCGTGTGCTTGAGGCTTTATGTTGAAAAAAGGATATATGTCCTGCAAGTTCTTCCTTTCTCAAATCAATTATACATCATTCAATACTAAATTATTTATAACCTAGACGGTCATATATCATTAGGCAAGCACTGCCTTTTGGGGTACATGATTCCATAGTTTGACTACTCTAACTCTAAAGAATAATTTTCTATACCGTACTTAATTTACTCTTCCCTCCACAATGACATTTTTTTTTATCTTCCAGTTCTTTGTACTGAGCGCATAAGTTATTTATAAAAACAGGATCAGCTCTAATACTTACATCCTAACAGCACTGCACTTCTGAATAAAGTAAATATGGTTGTGTAGGCTTACACATTCACATACTGTAAGTTCTCAAACTTTCCCTTTATCACATTTTGTTATGTTCCAACCTTGTGCTAAAATAATAAAAATTCAAAATTTTTCCCATCATTTTGCACTCAATACCCCATAATGAGACTGTGAAAACATAAGGGCCCGCCGAAGTTATGAAGAGGCACAGGCCTCTCTATAACTTCAGCGCATCCAGTGCCAGTTCCAAATTTAAGACAGCTTCCGAGCTGTCTTACATTCAGACCATTTTCTATGCCTGAAACAGGCAAAGAAAATGGTAAATAAGACTGGCCTCCCGTCCTGTCCCTTTCCCCACCCACAATTTTAGACGAATTCGCAGATAGCGCCGCAACTAACCTTTGTGCCACCATCTGCTTCTGAAATAGCCTAATATAGGCGTATGTCGGTATAATAAATGACCCTCATAATATTATAAATCTTTGCTAATTTATTGAAATGGAAAAAATAAAGTCTTGCATTGACATATGTATTCAGACCCTTTACTGAGTACTTAGTTAAACCACCTTTAGCAGCGATTACAGCCTCCAGTTTTCCTGGATATGATGCCACAAGGTTTGCACACCTGGATTAGGTGGCTTTCTGCCATTCTTCTCTGCAGATCGTCTCAAGTCAGGTTGGATGGGGATTGTCGGTGGACAGCCATTTTCAGGTTGGGTTCGATTGGGTTCAAGTCAGGGTTGTCCCCACTCCTGTGTTGTCTTGGCTGTGTGCTTAGGGTCAATGTCTTGTTGGACAGTAAACCTTCAGCCCAGTCCAGAGAACTTTGGATCAGGTTTTCATTAACAATATCTCTGTACTTTGCTCCATTCAGCTTTCTCTCAACTCGGACCAGTCTCCCTGTCCTAGCCGCTAAATAATGTCCCACAGCATTAGGCCTCATGCACACGACCGTTGTTCTGGTCCGCATACGAGCCACAGTTTTTGCAGCTCAGGTGTGGGCCCATTCACTTCAATGCGGCCGCAAAAGATTTGTGGACAAGAATAGGCATTTCTACAATGGGCCGCCTGTTCCGTTCCGCAAATTGCGGAAGGCACACGGGTTGCTTCCGTGTTTTGCGGATCCGCAAAAAATGGAATGGTCGTGTGCATGAGGCCTTATACTGCCACAACCATGCTTCATTGTAGGGATGGTATTGAGCAGTGCCTGGTTTCCTCCAAACATGATGCTTAGAATTGAGGCCAAAAAGTTTAATTTTGGTTTCATCAGATCAGGGAATCTTGTTTCTCACTGTCTGAGAGTTTGTTGCAAACTTTCATCTGTCTTTTACAGAAGAGAGGCTTTTTTCCTGTCCACTCTGCCATAAAGCCCAGATTTGAGAAATGCTGCAGTGATGTTTGACCCTCTGGAAGTTTTTCCCATCTGCACACAGGATCTTTGATGCTCACCTCTCTTACCAAGGCCCTTTTCCCAATTACTTAGTTTGCAGGGCCGACCAGCTTTTGGAAAAGTCCTGGTTGTTCCATACTTCTTCCATTTAAGAATTACGAAGGCCACTGTGCTCTTCGGAACTTTCAGTGCAGCAGAAATTTTCGTACCCTTCTCCATTTCCTCATGGCTTGGTATTTGCTCTGATATGTAGAGATGAGCGAAGGTTTCAAAAATGCGATTTTGTCGCCTCCGCTAATATTTCACAAAAATTTGCTTCTATACAATTTTTTTTCCCAACAGTCTTTTAATTACATAGCATTATATATACAATTTCCCCACCCACCTCCCTTTACCCGCTGCCTGCTCCCTCTCCAGGAAGAAAAATAAATAAATAAAAATTAATTAACAAGGTTCCCTCCATTCTCCCTCTCCCCCCCGCAGCCTCAACTCTTAATAACCACCATCCCCAAGAACAGTCACTATTTTAGCTATTTCTGCCATGTTCTGATAAATCTATATTTTTTCTTAATATTTACCAGATGAAATTCCTCTCTGGCAAGCGAGACTCTAGTGAGATTCTACAATTCCTTAACCGTGGGGACAGCACTACCTCCCCAGTTTCAAATAATACACTTCCTGGGCTGAAATAGGAGTTTGGATGCCATATCTCGATGTTGGGGGTATCCATTTTATCCATCACCCCCAAAATGCATGTTTCAAATTGCCTAGGCACTTTAAACCGGTGATATTTCTCTATTCTTTCATTAACCTTTTCCCAGAACTCTTGAATTTTTATACATGTCCAAAGTATATGGACATTGTCCACTCCTACCGCCCCACATTTTTGACAACTAAAATCTTTAAATTTATAGCACTTCATTAGAATCTTGGAGGAGTAGTATAGACGATATAATATATTGAATTGAGTAATTCTATGGGAAAAGTTCTTTGAAACCCTATTTTTTGCCTGTATGGCCAATTCCCAAAACTCTTCCCGCTGGGAATTTAAAACATCTTGCCATTTGTGCATTAGACTATTAAATGCCCTTCTCTTAGCCTTTTGATGTAACAGACATTCATATATATTTTTTATATATTTTTTTTGTTTTAAAATTATTTATTATGAAATGATGAGCAGAGAAATACAGAAAAGACTAAATTCCCCACAAGAGGGTACAATTTTCACATATTACATTGTTTGTCAGCAGTTACATAAGTGCCTACATTTGGGGGGTGGGGGGGGGAGGGTGGGAAGGAAAGGGAAGGGGGGGATCTTCCTACTGGAGAAAGTGCGATCTGGAAGAGTGTCCGCTAAGAAGAAAACTCTCAGAATTTTTTCCATGGAAACCAGGTAGCTTCGTGAGACCTCTTGGATTCCCACCCTGCTATCTGCTCCATCCTATATATGGTGACACATTTCGTTATCCATTGTGAACAAGAAGGGGCTGTTTGACTTTTCCAGTTGTACGTGATCAGAACTCTAGCAGCCGCTAAGAGTTGGCCTAACAGAGAAGTGACTTGTCTGTTGCATTTGATATCTCCCAATAATCCCAATAAACACCTTTTTTCCAAAGGTAAGATCTGTGCGTTACTTATTTTTGTGCATATTGAGCAGACTTGTTGACAGAAGGCGGTGATGCCGGGGCAAGACCACCAGATGTGAAGGATTGTGCTTTCAGCACCAAGACACCTCCAGCACTTTGGGTCACACTCAGGGTAAATGAGGTGTAGCTTTTGAGGCGTATAGTACTACCTGGTGATCACCTTATAAAAGTTTTCCTAAAGCTTTACGCATCTAGATACCTTTGGTGCATTAGAGCATAGTTGTGAGATTTCCCTATTTGAGAATTGAATATCAAGGTCTTTTTCGCACTTACGGATGAAGCTATATGTGTCGGGTCTGGCCTGGGAAACTAGCATGGAGCATAATTGTGCCACTTTCTTTTCGGGGGGTACATTTGCAAGGATAATTTTTTCTAATTGTGTTTTAGAAGCATTGGGCGAAGCTTTTTTCTTCCCTAGGTATTGTTTGATGCGCAATTTATGAATGAAAGATAGTGACTGCAGTTTAGGATGTACGTCCCAGCTGTCTATGAGAAACCCTGCAGGGTCCAACAGGTCAACCACCGGAAGGGACATGTCTAGAGTATCCTCCGACAAAGTGGAGCTGAAGGTCCTCCCAGAACCCCATAGAATATCTCTCACCTGAAGCACAGGTGATACTTCATGATTTGAGAGTAATATTTTAGCCAGATCAGAATGCCATATTTTCAAGGTGGTTTTCACCATGTTGCTTAGTGAACTAATCTGCTGGGTCATATCACTAGGTCGTGAAAGTAGGAAGGTTCTCAGAGGGGGTCTCATATCTCCTGATTCTGCTAAGATATCCAGTCTATTTTCTGAGCACCTGATCCATTCTAAACACCTCATCCCCTGTACTGCCCTATAATAGACTGCCATGTCGGGTAGGCCCATCCCCCCAAGCCTATATGGTTGTATCAAAGTTGAGTGAGGGAGACGCGGGCAGGATTTTTTCCAGAGGAATCTGGAAAAGCATTGCCTCATTTGTGTGAAGAAGGCCTTTGGTAAAGGAATGGGTAATGCCGACATGTGATACAGAATTTTGGAAACTAAGATGGACTTAATTAAGGTACGTCTTCCGAACCAAGAGGTAAAGGGGATACTCCATGAGTCTATGGTGGCTGTAATGTTCTTGGGAAGGTTTCGGAAGGTTTCTTCATATAAGTCGTTAGGATCTGAGGTTATGCTTACCCCTAAGAATTTAATTGATCGCGTTGACCAGAGATACTGGTATTGTGGCTCTAAGATCGATTGTGTGTTATGGTTAATAGTGACATTCAGAACTTGAGATTTAGTGGGATTGATAAGGAAGTTCGATAGGTTCCCAAACCTCTGGAACAGATCCTGAATAGCCGGGAATGCTTCTACAGGATTGGTTATAATAACCAAGAGGTCGTCAGCAAATTCTGCAAGTTGGTGATAAGTGTTTCTCATTTTTAGACCCTGAATCTTGTCCTCCTGGCGGATCGCCTGAAATAGGGACTCCACTACCAGGATAAAAAGCAGGGGTGATAAGGGGCACCCCAGTCTTGTACCGTTACCTATTGTAAAGCAGGGAGATAGAGTACCGTTAACCATTACTCTAGCCTTAGGGGATTCATACATAGCCATTATAGCTCTTATAAATCGGGAAGGTATCCCAAACTTTGCCAGAGCTAATTGCATAAAAAGCCAATCAATGCGATCAAATGCTTTCTCTGCGTCAGTTCCTAAAAGAACTAGAGGAATGGATTTCTCCTTGGCATGATGTATGAGATTTACTAGCTGAGTAGTATTCATTCGTCCCTCCCTACCAGCCACAAAATCCACCTGTTCCACGTTTGATAAGCCGGGGCAAAAAGGGCTGTAACCTTAGTGCCAGTATTTTAGCATATAACGTTAGATCCGCATTTAATAACGAGATGGGTCTGTAGCTGGCACAGGAAGAAGGGTCTTTGCCCTCTTTCGGCAGAATGGTAATCAGGGCCGCTAACATCTGTGGTGGGAGTGAGTTGCCATTGTATACCTCATTGTACACTTTAAGCAGTTTAGGTAGTAATATCGAGGAGAATGTGTTGTAGTAACTAGAAGTTAATCCGTCGGGTCCGGGGCATTTATGTTTGGGGACCGTTCTGAGAGCTTTATTTAGTTCTTGCAACATAAAGGGATTAACAAGGAGCGTAGCCTGATCTTGAGAGAGAACTGGCAGCTGTAACTGGGACAGCCATCTCTCTATTTTGTCTGATCTCATTTAGTTTTCCTTTGGGCTTCCCTGTTCCCTAAGATTGTATAGAGAGCTGTAGAAATTGCAAAATTGTTTTGCTATAAGGTCCTGGACATAATTGACCGGGAGGATGGATCATTGATAGAGTGTATGTATGATTTACCTTTGTGTTTTTTTTAGACTGGCCATCATAAACTTCGATGCTTTGTCCCCATGCCCATAATATTTAAATTTTGCTGATAAATATAGTTTGGCTACGCTGGTGTTTAGTATATTCTTTAGCTCAGCTCTCAGTCTATTTAAACTATCCAACACTCCAGGGGAAACCTGCCTTTTGTGTAATAGTTCCAGTTTTTGTATTTGATCCTGTAGTGACATTATTAAGGCTTCCCTCTTTTTTTTAATATGCCTTATGCGCCTCCCAGACCAGACCCGAAGACATACCCTCCGTCTCATTGAGACTGAAGTATTCTTCAATGTGATTTTGTATAGTGTGGATATTCTCTTGTGTACTCCGTAGAGTTTCATCCAATCTCCATGTAAAGTGCGTTTTAGAGAGGGATTTAACTTTTATAGTTAAGTACACAGGGGCCTGATCTGATAGCAATATGTTGCCTATTGAAGCCTGGGAGCATTCGCCTAAAAACCTTGGGGGGACAAAAAGATAGTCCAAGCGTTGATATGAGACATGAGCCACTGAGTAATATGTGTAGTCTCTTGATGTAGAGTTCATAGCTCTCCATATATCAACTCCGCAATTTTTTTTTAATCCTTATGATATTAATCAGAGACAGTGAGAAGGAGCCTGTTGATGTATCTATAGGGGGATTTAAGGCTACATTGATATCTCCTCCTACTATTATAATGCCTTCTGTAGGATTGACAAGGTATTCTCCATCCAGACCGCCTGAGCCACATAAGGCGTATATAGGTTACCCAATGTTACTTTTTAAGTGCCTAAGGTCCCTTTTAGAAATAAGTAAAGCCCCTCATCATCCTGGAGAGTTGAATGCACCACCAGCGGAGTATTTTTATGAATTGCTATTGAAACGCCTTTCGAGGCTCCAGAAGAGGATGTACTATGAAACCATTGGTTGTATGTCATGTGCGACAATCGTGGAACATGTTCTTTTCTGAAGTGAGTTTCTTGCAAAAATGCAATGCTCACTTTCTGTTTATTAAGGAGCTGACATATTTGGGTTCGCTTGGGTGGTGCATTTAATCCCCTAACATTATAGGTGCATAGTTTTATGTCAGCCATAGTAATTCAAGAGTACAAGCTATCTGCCAGTTATAGTTAGGACTAACTTGTCTTATGACATCGGTGCTAGTAGTAGGTAGAAAGGGAGTTAGGAGGGGGAGGGAGGGTACAATACATACAATACATGTTAACATCTTTAAGTCTAGCTTTGTTAAAGCGCTTGTAACCCATAGCATGAAACCAACACTGCATTTTTTTGGAACATAAATGCTATTGTGATCATCTGGGGGGGGGGGGGGGGGGGTGAAGAGGACCAATTGCCATGTCCTTTGTGTGGAGAACGAGTAAATAGACATAAATGGGGGTAACTAAGCTGTAAACCTAATACTTGGGACAGTATGGAATATTCAACTTCAGCAGAGGACTGTTAGAGGCGGAATAAAAATAGTACAGTACATCTTGCTGTAATAGAAAAACTGTCCCAAAATTATTATGTGAGACTAAACTTGGAAAACGTAGCTCTCAACTGTCCAAGTGAATGGGCAACTTACGGGACTTCAGGCCCGATCCAGACAATAACCAGCTGGTAGAACACCTGCAATGGGGGGCTGTCCCACTTTTAGTAGGAGCTGGAGTGAGCCGGATCACTCAATTTCCAATCTTGGGTTGCTCGGCAGGGGGTCTCCCGACCTCCTCCCCCTGCGACGGTCCCTCAATCGACCAGCGGGAATCCACGGGTCCACTCCTGGCAAGTCCGGAAGGTCCGTCAGGTCTTTCGCCGAGTTCCAGTCAGGAATGTCCAGGGAGGCGATTTCCAGAACGTCACATACCAGAGGAATGTCGGCTGGTGAACGCACAGTTAATTTTCGGCCCGGGGCATTTATCAGTAGCCCAAAAAGATGTAGCCAACGGTAAGTAATATTCTTTCCCCTCAAGATGTCTAAGAGTGGCTTTAGGATCCTACGCTTTTGGAGCGTAGTAGGAGATCTTGAAATATTAACACTCCTTTGTCTCCGAAGGGGATAGATTTTTTGGTTCTAGCCGCCCTCATTATCTGATCTTTAGCCAAGAAGCCGGATAAACGGCATATCACATCTCTCGGGGGGGCAGGGCCCTATGCACTCTGTCCATGGTGAGATCTCCCACAGAATCAGGGCCTACCAGCGTTGTGAAAAGTTCAGTTACCGAACCACGCAGAGTGTCTGGCCCTATTGCTTCTGGCAGTCCTTTCAGCCGTAGGTTGTTGCGACGCCCGCGGTTATCTTGATCTTCCACCATTTCGTATAGGTGATTAATATGTGCCTGGGTTCTGTCCAGGCTACTAGCCACTGCCGCACTGTGAGTTATAATGGATTCTTGTTGGCCTTCCACCACATCCACTCTTTCCTTCACTTGCCTGAGGTCACGTTTAAAGTCCTGCATTGTATTCGCCAGGAGATCTTTCGTGAACTTTCTAGATATTGGCAAGTTCTCTCCCTCCTGCTCTGGCTCGTGTTCACTTTCTCTGTCATTGTCTGCAGACATCTCCGAAGCTGCAGGGGTTTCCGCTCTAGGCGCCATCTTGGAAACCGGTTTTCCCCCAGCAGTGCTTTGCTTTCGGACAAATTTGTCCATTTCCCTGTGTCCGGTGCCGGGTTTGTTCGGTCCTAGAGTGTCTTTGGACCTGTCTCTCAGGGTCTTGCCCATTTTCTGGCTTGTAGCGGAATCAGATGAAGCTCGTTTCCACTGGACCCAGAGCAGAGCTCACAGAGGCATGTGTGTCTCGCTCTGCTGCCAAGCTCCGCCCCCATATATTTTAGAAACTAATTTCCCACCTGCTATTAATTTAGAAATATTAACTAAAGGCTGCGGAAGGGTAACAATTTGTGTGCCTTTTCCTAACATCGTTCGCAGTGCTTGTTTTAATTGTAAGTAAAAAAAACTCAGCTCTTTTTTGCCCAGTCCATACTCATTTTTAAGATCTTCATATGGTATTATATCCCCCTCTTTCCATACCTGGCCCAATTTGTAAAATCCATGTTTCCACCAAATTTTCTGTTCCATTGACTTTAATTCTCTAAAGTGAGTATTATCCCACAATACGGTGTCAACATGGAATCCACTCTGGGGCCACAATTCTCTTGCTTTCTTCCAAACCCTGGCCATCAGCTCAAATAATGGTATCTTACTACATTTGTGTTGTAGCAAAATGCCAGCTTCCGCTAATTGAAAAATACAGTTATCCAGCCTTTTATTAATCCCTGCTATCATGGTCTTGTATCTTTGCGTATTACTCCATATTATCATGTTTTTAATATGGCCAGAAATAAAGTAAAGTTCCAAATCTGGGACTGATAGTCCGCCCTCCCTCTCATGGATGCACAATATATATGCCATATCAAATCCATTAAAAGACTAGCTATTATTTTAAGAATTATTTTGGGGATTAAGATATAATTGGGGTGTAAGATATAATTCAGGGAGGGTAATAAACACATTTTCACCAAGGAAATATGGCCTGCCATCGAGACATATAATCTTTTCCATACATCTATTTTCTTCCTGATTTGCTGTATTTTAGGGACTACATTCAACTGAACGTAGTCTTTAGGGTTTGGGGTTATTTGAATGCCCAGATATTTAACGGGTTTGTTAATCCTCTTAATTTCCAGTGATCCCGGTATAAAATTGTTCAAAGGATCAATTGGGACACAGGCCGATTTAGACCAATTTATGTTAAGTCCAGCATATTTGCTATAATTATCAAATACCTGGAAAATCTTAGTAAGTGATCCATGAGGGCCTACAAACAGCATAATGTCATCTGCATATAGAGCAATTTTTTCTTTGTGGTCACCGAACCTGAACCCCACAATTTCTTTATCTTGCCTGATCATATCAGCTAACGGCTCCATGACTATGGCAAATAGCAGAGGGGAAAGGGGACAACCCTGTCTAACCCCTCTGCCAATATGTATGTTATTGGAATATTCTCCATTCAATATCACCCTTGCAGGAATTTCAGTATATAATAGCTTTACCCATGACACAAAATTGTCACCAAATCCCATTTTCTTCAATGTTATAATTAAAAAGGACCATTCTATAGTGTCAAAAGACTTTGAGGCGTCTATGGTTACAATAATTCGTTCGCCGCAATTTGTGGGTTCAAGTTGGGTGTTTACAAAGTATCTCATAATATTATCAGTTGTAGTTTTGCCTGACATAAATCCCGTCTGATCCTCATGAACAAGCACCGAAACCACACTCCTAAGTCTAGCTGCCAGAATCCTAGATTATATTTTATTGTCAGTATTAATGAAATGGGGAGGTATGAATCCGGAAGGCCCGGATCTTTTCCAGGTTTTAGAATAAGTGTCATTAAGGCTTCTCTCGGGGAATCTGGCAGTTTTCCTACCTTCCTCGAGGGCAGCCCACATTGTAAGCAATTTCAGAGTTAATATTTCTTTATATTGGGTATAAACTTCAAACGGAATACCATCTATTCCTGGGGTCTTGTTCTTTGTTATCCTGGATAGTATTTTGTCCACTACTAAAGAGTTTAAAGGGGCTTCCAGACTTTCCCTTTGATCTATTGTTAACATGGAAATAGTAATTTTATCCAAAAACTGTTGTATTTGCGCCGAGTTCTTGTTTATCTTGCTACTATATATATCTTATTCTTTAAGCAGTTCTATTTTGGCCGTTTGTCAGTAGTTTTGTATCCTAATTTATCTACTAAACAGTGGATATAATAATTATTTTTTTGTCTGGGCCGCTACCAAAGCCGCTAGCTTTTTGCTCGGTATATGTGCGTAGATATAATTGTCCCTCACATCATTTTCTTTTTGTTGTTCCGCCAATAAGAACAGTTCATCTTCCAATTTGGAAACTTTCTCTATCCACTCTTTATAGTTTTGCTCTATGGGATTTTCAATATACTGTTTTTCATATTTTTCCGCCTCTTGTTCCAAATCCGCTATTTTTTTCCTTATTCCTTTCTTATATGTTACTGTGTATTTTGTGATAATCCCTCTAATAAAGGCCTTTGCAGCCTCCCATACCATATTATTTGCCGCTGAACCATCGTTCATATAAAAAAACCTCCATTATCTCTTTGAAGATCATATTGTGTATACCCATTATATTTATCCATCCTATATTTATATTCATCCCTCTTTTTTTTAATTGTTTTTATGTTTAGAATAATTGGGTTGTGATCCGAAATCCCGCGTTGTCCGTATTTAACCAGTTCAATATCAAATCAACCTTTATTGTTTGTGAAAGCTAAATCAATCTGTGATAGACTCCTGTGGGTCTTTGAAAAACATATTTATTTTATTTTGGGTACATTACCCTCCAAATATCAATCCAACCCATTTCCTCTGTGATATTTTTTTATTTAGATCCCGTGCAAAAATCTTGAGTATTACCTAATCTACATCTATCTATTTTACCATCCATTACATTATTGAAATCTCCTATAACTAAGAGTGGTTTATCCCCTGCGTTAAGCGCAAAATCATGAATTTTTAGTAGGACGTCTGTTTTAAAGGGTGCCGGTATATAAACATTTGCTATTATCCATGCTCTTCCTTCCAGTATACAGTCCATCAGGACATAACAGCCCTCCCTATCTATAGCTGTTTTCACTATTTTGATATCTATATCACGATGTATTAATATACTCACGCCTCTCGCATATGATGAATAAACTGAATGAAAGGAGTGCTGCATCCACGGTCTGGACACCCCAGTTATTGTCTAACCTGTTAGATGTGTTTCTTGTAAGCAGATTATAGCAGGGAGAGACCTGTGTATTGCATCAAAAACCGCGACTCTCTTAAAAACCTATTTATATAGCTGACCCACATGCGGTGGGGCTGCTCCCCCAATGTAAAACACGCTACAGTGTTAGGGGTTGAGCCGCTCCTCCAGTATTGCCACTATATTTCTGTGTTTTTGTCTTGTTTCATATGTAGTGTATGTGCCGTTACCTGGCATTCAAACACTCTTTTGCACCTGGTGACCTCCATCACAGGGTCTGATATGGGCGTGGCTTGCAGTCTTGGCTTTGTTCACATTGCACTAGTTGTCCTGCTAGGCGTTTGTGTGGAAGCCTGGCTGCGAGCTGGATTACATCGCCTTCAGACCGTGTTCACACCATAGGTAGCGTAGTGGTAGGACCCTTTGCCATGCTGAGTGACCGTGACGTGGTGCAATGATGGGCTCCGATATTTTCCTGACAGGAATATATTGGCGAAAGTCTCAGCTTTTAATATCTGCATTTATGACTAGCCAGTATAGTCAGTGGCATATCCGTTTGGTGCATTTTTTCTGTGATTTATATGATTGTATTTACATCCGCACAATGCTCCGTTTTGTGTAGGATGCCCTTGTGGTGCATGTGGACCGCGCCGACATCCTCCACCGTATGCATTTTTTGCTGGGGATAGTCGTTTGCTGCGGTCCACATGCGGTGGGGCTGCTCCCCCAATGTAAAACACGCTACAGTGTTAGGGGTTGAGCCGCTCCTCCAGTATTGCCACTATATTTCTGTGTTTTTGTCTTGTTCTATATGTAGTGTATGTGCCGTTACCTGGCATTCAAACACTCTTTTGCACCTGGTGACCTCCATCACAGGGTCTGATATGGGCGTGGCTTGCAGTCTTGGCTTTGTTCACATTGCACTAGTTGTCCTGCTAGGCGTTTGTGTGGAAGCCTGGCTGCGAGCTGGATTACATCACCTTCAGACCGTGTTCACACCATTGGTAGCGTAGTGGTAGGACCCTTTGCCATGCTGAGTGACCGTGACGTGGTGCAATGATGGGCTTCGATATTTTCCTGACAGGAATATATTGGCGAAAGTCTCAGCTTTTAATATCTGCATTTATGACTAGCCAGTATAGTCAGTGGCATATCTGTTTGGTGCATTTTTTCTGTGATTTATAAAAATCTTGAGTATTACCTAATCTACATCTATCTATTTTACCATCCATTACATTATTGAAATCTCCTATAACTAAGAGTGGTTTATCCCCTGCGTTAAGCGCAAAATCATGAATTTTTAGTAGGACGTCTGTTTTAAAGGGTGCCGGTATATAAACATTTGCTATTATCCATGCTCTTCCTTCCAGTATACAGTCCATCAGGACATAACAGCCCTCCCTATCTATAGCTGTTTTCACTATTTTGATATCTATATCACGATGTATTAATATACTCACGCCTCTCGCATATGATGAATAAACTGAATGAAAGGAGTGCTGCATCCACGGTCTGGACACCCCAGTTATTGTCTAACCTGTTAGATGTGTTTCTTGTAAGCAGATTATAGCAGGGAGAGACCTGTGTATTGCATCAAAAACCGCGACTCTCTTAAAAACCTATTTATATAGCTGACCATTTCCAGAATATAGTTGAGGACCCCCGGGAGAAAAAGGGAGAGAAAGGACAGAGGAGGGAGAGAGAGAAAAAACAAAAACAAGAACAAGCAGCACAGCAGGATACCCACCCTGCCCATCCCATCTGAATGACCCAGGATAGCTTCAGCCCTGGCTCTCTATCTTAGCTTTTCCCCCTCCCAGCCCACACCCAGCCCGTATACCCCTCAACTCCTTATCTTTTCTTTAATCCATTCTCCAGCCGCTTCCGCTGTATCAAAAAACCTGATTTTATTTTCCCATTCAATCCTCAGCTTAGCCGGAAACATCATCGAATATTTCACATTATTTAAACGCAGAGTTTTTTTCACACTGCAATAAACCGACTTCTTTCCTTTACCGTTTCCTTTGCATAGTCAGGAAATAACATTACTGTTGCGCCTAAGTATTCTAGCTTCCCTCTCTTCCTTGACCTGCGTAGTATCTCCTCCTTATCCCTAACCGATAATAAATAAAAAATTATTGATCTCGGTCTCATTCCGGGAGAGGGCGGCTTTGACGGCAATCTATAAGCCCGTTCCACAAAGTTTTTATAATCTGAGATGTCTTGTTCCATCAACCAGGTTTGTATAAAAGTACAGGGGTCTTGCCCCTCCACATCCTCTGGGATTCCTAGACATCTCAGATTAAGGCCTCATGCACACGACCGTTTTTTTTGCGGTCCGCAAAAACGGGTTCCGTTTTTCCGTGATCCGTGACCGTTTTTTCATCCGTGGGTCTTCCTTGATTTTTGGAGGATCCACGGACATGAAAAAAAAGTCGTTTTGGTGTCCGCCTGACCGTGCGGAGCCAAACGGATCCGTCCTGAATTACAATGCAAGTCAATGGGGACGGATCCGTTTGACGTTGACACAATATGGTGCAATTTCAAACGGATCCGTCCCCCATTGACTTTCAATGTAAAGTCAGGAGTCCCTATTATACCATCGGATCAGAGTTTTCTCCAATCCGATGGTATATTTTAACTTGAAGCATCCTCATCACCATGGGAACGCCTCTATGTTAGAATATACTGTCAGATATGAGTTTGATCGTGAAACTCATATCCGACAGTATATTCTAACACAGAGGCGTTCCCATAGTGATGGGGACGCTTCTAGTTAGAATATACTACGAACTGTGTACATGACTGCCCCCTGCTGCCTGGCAGCACCCGATCTCTTACAGGGGGCTGTGATCCACACAATTAACCCCTCAGGTGCTGCACCTAAGGGGTTAATTGTGCATATCATAGCCCCCTGTAAGAGATCAGGGGCTGCCAGGCAGCAGGGGGCAGACCCCCCTCCCTCCCCAGTTTGAATATCATTGGTGGCCAGTGTGCGGCCCCCACCCCCGGCCCCCCCTCCCTCCCTCTATTGTATTATCATTGGTGGCCAGTGTGCGGCCCCCCCCGCCCCCCCTCCCTCCTTCTATTGTATTATCATTGGTGGCCAGTGTGCGGCCCCCCCGCCCCCCCTCCCTCCCTCTATTGTAATATCATTGGTGGCCAGTGTGCGGCCTCCCCTCTCCCCTCCCCCCCTTCCAATCATTGGTGGCAGCGGAGAGTTCCGATCGGAGTCCCAGTTTAATCGCTGGGGCTCCGATTAATAACCATGGCAACCAGGACGCTACTGCAGTCCTGGTTGCCATGGTTACTTAGCAATATTGCAATATTAGAAGCATCATACTTACCTGCTGCGCTGTCTGTGACCGGCCGGGAGCTCCTCCTACTGGTAAGTGACAGGTCTGTGCGGCGCATTGCTTAATGATCTGTCACTTACCAGTAGGAGGAGCTCCCGGCCGGTCACAGACAGCGCAGCAGGTAAGTATGATGCTTCTAATATTGTAATATTGCTAAGTAACCATGGCAACCAGGCCTGCAGTAGCGTCCTGGTTGCCATGGTTACCGATCGGAGCCCCAGAGCGATTAAACTGGGACTCCGATCGGAATCTCTGCTGCCACCAATTATCGGGGGGGGGAGAGGGGAGGCCGCACACTGGCCACCAATGATATTAATACAATAGAGGGGGGCCGCACACTGGCCACCAATGATAATACAATAGAGGGAGGGGGGGCCGGGGGAGGCCCCACACTGGCCACCAATGATATTACAATAGAGGGAGGGGGGGCCGGGGGGGGCTGCACTGGCCACCAATGAAATTAAAACTGGGGAGGGAGGGGGGTCTGCCCCCTGCTGCCTGGCAGCCCCTGATCTCTTATAGGGGGCTATGATATGCACAATTAACCCCTCAGGTGCAGCACCTGAGGGGTTAATTGTGCGGATCACAGCCCCCTGTAAGAGATCAGGTGCTGCTAGGCAGCAGGGGGCAGTCATGTACACAGTTCGTAGTATATTCTAACTAGAAGCGTCCCCATCACTATGGGAACGCCTCTGTGTTAGAATATACTGTCGGATATGAGTTTTCGCGAAGTGAAAACTCATCTCTGAAAAAGCTTTTATGCAGACGGATCTTCGGATCCGTCTGTATGAAAGTAACCTACGGCCACGGATCACGGACGCGGATGCCAATCTTGTGTGCATCTGTCTTCTTTCACGGACCCATTGACTTGAATGGGTCCGTGAACCATTGTCCGTCAAAAAAATAGGACAGGTCATATTTTTTTGATGATGGACAGGAAACACGGATCACGGATGCGGCTGCAAAACAGTGCATTTTCCGATTTTTCCACGGACCCATTGAAAGTCAATGTGTCCGCGAAAAAAAAAACGGAAAACGGCACAACGGCCACGGATGCACACAGGTCCTCAGAGTCCGATGTTCTTTTTTCTACTTCTGTCAACCTAATATTTCCAGTCTGGAGAGAGAGGTCTTGTATTGCCAAACTGCATTTTTTTATTTCTTGAAATATCTCTTGCAGGCTAGGAACCTGCTCCTCTTTTGTAGAAACATTTTCCTCCACCTCCTTTAGCTGTTTATTACCTCTCTCCCCAGACTGAAAACTTTCCTCGGATAATTTCAGGTTAGAATTTTCCTCCAAAAGAGACTCACCCTCTTGACCTTGAGACATATCCTAATTTTTTTTTTAGAAGGGCTGGTCTGTCCACGCATGTTGGTTAGGAGTAATTGCTTAGATCTTTCTGTTTTTTTAAGCATTGGGGAAAATGAAGTATTTAACTCCAATTGCCCCTTGCCCTTTTTCTCTGCCCCCTGTCTAGCCATTTCTAGAGACTTCCCTGTTATCCACACTTTTCCCCTTTTTTCCTTTTCCCTCCTCCTCCCCTTTCTCTTTAGCCAAATCTGAAGTACTCTACCAGATAAAACGGTCAGAGACGGAGAATCAACACACAAACCCAGAAACAACAATACATTAGTCTAGCATTCATACGTGAGTAATCAGCCAGTTCCGCTAGTTCATGCGTCCGTATATCAATTAACAGCGCTCCCCGCTACACTTTACCATGTGATCACGTGATCCATGCGCTTGGGGCGCCCTGACGTCACTCTGGAGCGCCCGGGGAGCCGCACGGACGGTAAGTATGCTGCTCCCCCGCTCCCCGCTACACTTTACCATGGCTGCCAGGACTTTAGCGTCCCGGCAGCCATGGTAACTATTCAGAAAAAGCTAAACGTCGGGTCCGGCAATGCGCCGAAACGACGTTTAGCTTAAGGCCGGATCCGGATCAATGCCTTTCAATGGGCATTGATCCCGGATCCGGCCTTGCGGCAAGTGTTCCGGATTTTTGGCCGGAGCAAAAAGCGCAGCATGCTGCGGTATTTTCTCCGGCCAAAAAACGTTCCGTACCGGAACTGAAGACATCCTGATGCATCCTGAACGGATTACTCTCCATTCAGAATGCATTAGGATAATCCTGATCAGTATTCTTCCGGCATAGAGTCCCGACGACGGAACTCTATGCCGGAAGACAATAACGCAAGTGTGAAAGAGCCCTAACAGTCTCAGGTGATTAGTAGCATAGAGATCAGTAGCAGTTATTTGGGTTAGTTGGATTAGTTCATGGTCTCAGTTCTTTTCAACCCGTTTCCTATATAGCACTGTAAATCAAATAGCAGATCACACATACTATAACAAACTCGCGTTCCAATTAATATAATTGGTGCAGTTAGTTGTCTCACTCTTGTCCACAGTTATTTGGAGACTAGCAGATCTTTCTTTATGGGCAACCAAATCTCTTCCAATTTACAAAATCCAGCAGTCAGGGCCATCCATGTGGGGAGCTGGGTAATTGGCCACGCGTCGCTGACCCTGCAGTTCTGGACTCCCCTTTTGGGGGGGGGGGGGGGCAGTTCTAACTCGCCCCCTACAAGCCCCAAAGTGGAAAGACCAAGCTAGTAAAGCCTCCTAGTCTAGGACCACAACACTCTTTTTTCGCCCACAATCCACAATCAGCAGCACTCCTCCTCCTCTACCGTGTTCCAAGCTTTCTTTCTAGGTGCAAGCTGCCAGGGGGGGGCGGCACCCGAATCCCACATGTGCACTTTAGGACCAGTTATCGTGGCCCCTTCAACACCCCTCAGCTTACACCCACACTCCACTGCTGTATCAGCTTATTAAATAGCCAGAGCTCCAATCGAAAAGAGGCATCTGTACATCTCACCTCATCACCAAGGAAGGGGGAGGGAGGGAGGCACTCACACCCGCCAAATCAGTCCTCCTCCTGTCACTTCTAATCTTCAGTTTTGCGTTCGGCTTCACTCAGCTCCCGATCTCCCAGAGACAGGGAGCCCACTATATTTTGCTTCACGCTCAGGAGAACAAGACGGCCAGGTGATGGAGCAGCAGGCGGCAGGACAGCAAAAGGCGGCGGGGCAGCAGCATAGCAGAGCAGTGGGGGGCAGAGCGATGGCTGGAGCGGCTTCACATAGGGCTGGGAGCTCGGCGGCCGGAAGGGCGGTGCGTACGTCACCTGCGTGCATCCACCGCAACCATCGATTTCAACTAAACTTGGTAGGCTTCTATACATATTAATTTGTCACAAAGCGTGTTAAATCAGGTCTATACCGGCCTGCAATTTTAGGGAGAATCTAACCTGGTGTACATCACTGTGCAGTGCAGCAACATGCATAGCTAGCCCTTTCTGGTGGCGAAACAGTTATTGTGCGTCTGAATGACAGGCAGGTCACATATATGGCCACGCACATCGAGCAGACCACCAACATTCCTAACTCACCCCTAGCTAAACAAAAAAAAGCATACAGCATCCTTTAGTAAACCAAAAAAAAAATATATATAAAACGCTGAATGCCCCTACAGATTCCCCAATGACATTTTAGTGAAACAAAATAAGGACATGGAGGCAGCGCCAATAAAGTAGTCAAGAAAAAAAAGATTATTTTAATCCATGTTATGGCTGTGCAAACACATGCGTTTGAATCCCTTCTGTTAGATGTAGAATGACTGTGCGTCTATAAGGCTTAGTTCACACTTCACTTATTTGGTCAAAGCAGGTGGTGGTCAAACCCACAGAACAAGTGCAGATCTCATCAGAGAGTAGGCTTGGCTCCAGAATTTGCCTCACAATAAGTGATGGAAATAACTAACCAAATAACAGAAGTGGGAACTCCGACTTACAGGTCAATGGTAGTGTCAGGTCTAATTTATCAGCGTGGACTCAACCGTCTTCTGTGTTTTGGACCCACTCCTGCTTTTGGCTTCCAAATCATGATCAAATCTTGATGCAAAATACTCACTGTGTGATAGAGGTCTCATGCTCAATTTGCGTGAGTTTTGGCCATCTGAAATCTGCTTTATTCAGATGGAAAAGAAGTCCTGCATGCAGGAATTTAATGGCCTCTATCACACGGTCAGTATTTGGTCAGTTTCTTGCATCAGTATTTGATTAGTATTGGCAAGGCAAAAACAGGAGTGGGTCCAAAATAGAGATAACATGTGATGGAAATATTTGCATGTTTTCTGTGTTTTGGACCCACTCCTGCTATTGGCTTCCAAATCATGAGCAAATCCTGATGCAAAATATTGACCATGTAATAGGGGCCTTCTTATTTGCTGTTTTTCTGACGGATCAGAAGAACGTAAAAATAAATGGTGATGTCAACACGGCCAAACAGGGACACTAGTTGCCCCGTAACAGTCTGCTGAGGGTGGCAACAGCATGAAGAGTCACAACAGTGGCCTCGGAACAAAGTGGCAAGGGGGTGGGCACAGGAGTGGCGATAAACACACAAGATGGTGGCAGACCACAGTAGGGGCAGATGGCAGTAGAGGCAGCAGATGTGTGGCATTAGGCGGGTGACAGCATCGGAATAGTGCTAGCAGGACGTAAGCAGAAGTAACGGGACATTTGTCACAATGTCCTGGTGTAGCAGCGCACTACAGTCATATGATTACAGCCAGAATGATCAGGCACTGGTGTTTGGAAATCCTGGTTTATCCAGGCCTGATTCATCTTTAAAAAGGCTAGTCTCTCAACATTTTGAGTTAAAAGGCGAGTTCTCCTTGGGGTAACTATGCCACCCACCACACTAAACACCTGCTCTAATTCCACACTACTGGCCGGGCAGGAAAGCTTGCCCAGGGCAAACTCGCCCAGTTGCAGCCACAATTCAAGTTTGGCTGCCCAGTAGTCCAGGGGATCTTGGATATGGGTTGGCAGATTGCAGTCCAAGTATGCCACCACCTGCTGGTTCAGGTTCTGCTCCATGTCCTTCTGCTGCTGGGTGGTTTCTTCAGTAGGTGGGCGAAGAAAATTGCTCATCAGATATTCAAGACTTAAAAGGCTGCTGATGGAGCTGGTGCTGCTCCTGCACCCCCCACCCCCTCCAGCAGTCATAGCAGTGGAGTGTGAGCATAGAGAGTCCTCCCAGTTAGACCTTTGTGAGGATGGGCGATGGAGCGTGTAGGCAGCAACCAACTGACTACAAAGGATGTCTCCATAGTAGTTGAGTTTTTCATCCCTCTCAGAAGGTGTAAAAAAAGTCCCCATTTTGGACAGGTAGCGAGAGTCTAACATTATGGAGAGCCAGTAGTCATCCCTTTGCCGAGTGGAGATAATGCGGCTGTCACTACTCAAGCAACTCAGCATGCATCTGGTCATTTGCACTTGGAGGGACTCCCTGCCTCCATCTCCACTGCATACTGCCATGGACTGTCGTGGTCATCTGTATCGTCTTCCTCGTCGCCCTATAGCTCCTCCTGCTCCTCTCCCGTCGCTTGGGCAGATAAACTATCTAGTTCTGTGTAGAATTCCTGGGCTTCCTCCTCCTGTGCCAGTTCAGTCTCCACAGGGCTCAGGTGGCTGTGAGATGTAGGCACCACATCTTCTGTCCCTTTGCCAGTCAGATTTATTAGCATCCCCTCCAGGACGTTGTAAGATATGGTCATATAAAATGTCTTATGGGTTGAGTTATAATTTAATGAATTGAGTGAACTATATCAGATTTGTAGAGTCATTGATATAGCAGATGAAAAGGTTTTTCTAATAATATTCTTGGGGTCAATTGTTGTAGAGAAGCCTTCTGTATTGTTAATCAGGATGTCTACAGAAGTGTTTACAATCATTTACATTTCTATGGCATCATGAGGGCAGATGGACTCTCCCTTTCAAATAAGAATACTAGACTGTATCACATTTGAAAGAAAAACACCGTAGTGTAAGTGGCTCACCAGTCGTCCTAATGGGTAGGTGCACTCCCCGCAGCACCCCCAGTGTTGTGGCAAAGTAAAATTTAAGGTATAACTGGGTGGGGTCACTCTATATTTGGCGACACATGTGAGTTAGTTGGAGAATGGTTTATTCAGATAAAACAATAGACAATAAGCAATAAGTAATAAATAATAAAATCACAATAAAAACAAAGTCCCATTGTTTTTATTGTGATTTTATTATTTATTACTTATTGTTTATTGTCTATTGTTTTATCTGAATAAACCATTCTCCAACTAACTCACATGTGTCGCCAAATATAGAGTGCCCCCACCCAGGTATACATAAAATTTTAGATTGTAACACAACCAGTCGTGATGTCTCTAGTCAGTGTTATCTGATCACAATGTGCAAATGACGGGAGAATAGAGTTCTCATGATATGCAAGGTGTGGGAAAATGTGACACCTTTTATTCTCCTGGTGGGAGGGAACACACAGAGATAAAAACCGGCCTTTGAAGTAGGAAATATTTTCTGATGGGAGGGGGAGTGAGTTCCAAGATCAAAAAAAATTGTATAAAACATGGGCAAAATTTGGCATAGGGACAGGTCAGAGAGTTATGTCTAGGATTCTTTTGCCCAGGAATTTGTGAAATAGTTTTGTAATTTAATTGTTTCTGTCCCACATACAGTCAGGTCCATAAATATTGGGTCATCAACACAATTCTAACATTTTTGGCTCTATACACCACCACAATGGATTTGAAGTGAAACGAACAAGATGTACTTTAACTGCAGACTGTCAGCTTTAATTTAAGGGTATTTACATCCAAATCAGGTGAACGGTGTAGGAATTACAACAGTTTGCATATGTGCCTCCCACTTGTAAAGGAGCCAAATGTAATGGGACATAGTAATAATCATAAATCAAACTTTCACTTTTTAATACTTGGTTGCAAATCCTTTGCAGTCAATTACAGCCTGAAGTCTGGAACGCATAGACATCACCAGACGTTGGGTTTCATCCCTTCTGATGCTCTGCCAGGCCTCTACTGCAACTGTCTTCAGTTCCTGCTTGTTCTTGGGGCATTTTCCTTTCAGTTTTGTCTTCAGCAAGTGAAATGCATGCTGAATCGGATTCAGGTCAGGTGATTGACTTGGCCATTGCATAACATTCAACTTCTTTAAAAAACTCTTTGGTTGCTTTTGCAGTATGCTTTGGGTCATTGTCCATCTGCACTGTGAAGCGCCGTCCAGCATTTGGCTAAATGAGCAGATAATATTGCCCGAAACACTTCAGAATTCATCCTGCTGCTTTTATCAGCAGTCACATCATCAAAAAATACAATAAGTACCAGTTCCATTGGCAGCCATACATGCCCACGCCATGACACTACCACCACCATGCTTCACTGATGAGGTGGTATGCTTAATCATGAGCAGTTCCTTTCCTTCTCCATACTCTTCTCTCCCCATCACTCTGGTATAAGTTGATCTTGGTCTCATCTGTCCATAGGATGTTGTTCCAGAACTGTGAAGGCTTTTTTAGATGTCGTTTGGCAAACTCTAATCTGGCCTTCCTGTTTTTGAGGCTCACCAATGTTTTACATCTTGTGGTGAACCCTCTGTATTCACTCTGGTGAAGTTTTCTCTTGATTGTTGACTTTGACACACATACACCTACCTCCTGGAGAGTGTTATTGATCTGGCCAATTGTTGTGAAGGGTGTATTCTTAACCAGGAAAATAATTCTTCGGTCATCCACCACAGTTGTTTTCCGTGGTCTTCCGGGTCTTTTGGTGTTGCTGAGCTCACCGGTGCGTTCCTTCTTTTTAAGAATGTTCCAAACAGTTGTTTTGGCCACGCCTAATGTTTTTCCTATCTCTCTGATAGTTTTTTTGTTTTTTTTTCAGCCTAATGATGGCTTGCTTCACTGATAGTGACAGCTCTTTGGATCTCATCTTGAGAGTTGACAGCAACATATTCCAAATAGCACACTTGAAATGAACTCTGGACCTTTTATCTGCTCATTGTAATTGGGATGATGAGGGAAAAACACACACCTGGCCATGGAACAACTGAGAAGCCAAGTAACTCTCTCCTGGACTTGCAGTGTCAGAATGGTATGCAGCTACACTGCTTAATCTGTGACGCTCCAACTTGCTGGAATTCAAAAGTGTACATGCTTTAGTGTCTGTACAAGCATTGGAAAACCGTGAACAATTTGGTCATGCACCAGACCGCTTCAGCAGCGAGCATGTCTTGTTTCTAGGTCATACAGTGGCAGCTCATGCCATCCATGCTGCAGTAGTCCCTCATCCCTCATGTATTTTTGAAGACACGCTGATGCTCATGCAACAGGTGGCTCTGTAGCTGTTGGGGATCCACAATGAGAAACTCCCATGAGGAGGAGGTGCTGCCACTTGAGGAGGAGGAAGCGAAGTCAGAGTTGGAGGAGAAAGAGGATGATTATGATGATGACGGTGACACCGGCCAGGACACCCAATCGTCTCAGTGAGGGGCAGAGGTGGAAAGAACTGGCTCTTCGGGTACGCTGGCGACCTGTAGACTTGCTTGCTTACACAGTGACAGGCAGCTCGGTAACATCAAGCAGTCTGATGATTACTGGATAGCCATGCTTTTAGACCCTCGCTACCTGGGTCCAGGGCGCTACCTATGGGTCCATTCACACGTCCGTGTGTGTTTTGCGGATCCACGAATCCGTGGATCCGCAAAACACGGACATCGGCGATGTGCGTTCCGCATTTTGCGGACCGCACATCGCCAGCACTTAATAGAAAATGACTATTCTTGTCCAGACAAGAATAGGACATGTTCTATTTTTTTCGGGAACGGAATTGCGGACCTGGAAGTGCGGATCCGCAATTCCGGATCCGGGCAGCACATCGCAAAATGCGGAACGAAATTGCGGACGTGTGAATGGATCATAAAAGAGCTCAATTGCGCCTGGAATGCTAAGTAGCTGGGGCAGCAACTTAGACTTCACAGCACCAGCTTCTTACTGGCTGGTTGTATTTCTGACATTTAATGCGCTGCTACCATGCGGTCCCAGCGTCATATGCTACTGTACATTCTGATCTGCAGCAATGCTTTAAGGGCAAACTTTCATGGGCCCCCCTGCAATGCAGGGCCCAAGGCGATCAGCCAGATTGCCCTCATTATTATGCGCCCCAGCTGGAACTAGACAGCTCTGTCCACTGTGCCCATTTACTTCGATAGAAGCAGCATTGCAGTAACCAGCTCTGCCCACTACACAGTGGATGGAGCTGTGTAGTTACAGCACCTATTTCTGGATCTGGATCTAGTCAGCAACAGCTGATCAGAGGGGATGCGGTGTGTTGGACCACCACTGATCTGATATGAATAGCCTACGGTGACAGGTCACCAATATAAAAATCCTGGAAAACCACTTTAATTGCCCAAATATAGTATTACTTCTTACCATAGCCAAGACCAGCAGTGGATGGTATTCTTCTGACAGAACACACCGGATACTTCAGTCTTGAGATCAATCCTGTATAAGAAAACAAATACAGATTTAGTAAAACTCATATATAAAAATATATCTGAACTCGCAGGAAACCCCTATAAGGCTACTTTCACACTAGCGTTCGGGTGTCCGCTCGTGCGCACCGTTTGAAGGGGCTCCCGAGCGGCCCCGAACGCATCCGTCTGGCCCTAATGCATTCTCAGTGGAGGCGGATCCACTGAGAATGCATCCGCCTGCCAGCGTTCAGCCTCCGCTTCGCTCAGTGAGCGGACACCTGAACGCTGCTTGCAGCGTTCGGGTGTCCGCCTGGCCGTGTGGAGGCGAGCGGATCCGTCCAGACTTACAATGTAAGTCAATGGGGACGGATCCGCTTGAAGATGACACTATATGGCTCAATCTTCAAGCGGATCCGTTCCCCATTGACTTTCAATGTAAAGTCTGAACGGATCCGCTCAGGCTACTTTCAGACTTAGAAAATTTTCTAAGTAATAATGCAGACGGATCCGTTCTGAACGGATGCAAACGTCTGCATTATTGGAGCGGATCAGTCTGATGAAACATCAGACGGATCCGCTCCGAAAGCTAGTGTGAAAGTAGCCTAACTCCTGGCCTACTCCAGGTCTTTGTCTTCTCTTGGTTTGTTATATTTTGGATGCTCTCACAGTGTCTGACTTCACTTGGGCTCTGATTCTGATCATTTCAGATTTTCCTACCTGCCACCAACTGGCAGCTACTTTGAGGACCGTGAACATGTAATTTAACCAGGAAAGACCGGAGAGATCAAAACAGCTGCAGTTAAAGAGACACTATCAGGGCTCATGCACAGGACCGTATGTATTTTGCGGATTGCAAAACATGGATCCAAAAAAAAAGGGATGACATCCATGTGACAACCGTATTATATCCGTTTTTTTGGGGATCCATTTTAATAATGCCTGTCCTTGCCTGCATAATGTACAAGAATAGGACATGTTCTATTTTTTAGCAGAACAGACTTGTGGACATACAGATACGGAATGCATACGGATATGGAACGGACAAAAAATACATTCTTGTGCATGAGCCCTTACAGTGAGAACTGTAAAAGACCACATATTCATGTTCAAGAAGTAGAATAAAAAATCTACAATCAAAATATAAGAACAGATTAGAAACAAGTATATGTGTTCCTATCTGGTTTTCACTATTTTTGTATAGAGCATACAGGTTTCATTTTAACCTCCTCCCGTCCGCCCATAGGATATAAACGTCCTATGGGTGGACCTCTATTTCTGAAAGCACGTTTTAAAATGTCCGTTCAGAAAGTGCAGCTGCACGCTAATCGTGCAGCTGCTGATTGGGATGCCTGCTGTCAGTGACAGCAGGGCAACCCTTAGAGAAGGCAGGGACAGTGCCCAGGTGTCCCTGCCTTCACGATCGCTGCAGACACAGCGCTCACCGAGCACTGTGTATGCAGAGCAGGAAGCGCTATGCGCTTCCTGTTCCGGCCCGGCGGTCATGTGACCGCCATGACCAGAGAGTGCAGAGGCTGTGTGAGGTCTCTCAGAGACCTCGATCAGCCCTGCTCTGAGGCTGTACAGCGCAGAATTATGCTGTACAGCCTCTCTGGGTGTGCATTTCTTCTGTAACTGGGGCTACTATGTCAGCCCCAGTTACAGGAGAAATCAACAGTGAAAAAAAAAAGAAAAAGTGAAGTAGATGTCCCCCAGAGGTCTTGTATGACCTTATGGGGGATGAAAAGTGTAAAATAAAATTAAAAAAAATAAAGGGTTGAAAAAATAAAATTAAAAAAAGTTTCTCATGTAAAAAAAAAAAGTCCCCAAGTAAGGAATAAAAAAAAAAATTTAAAAATAGAAAAAATAAAATAAAATAGACATATTTGGTATTGCCGCGTCCGTAAAAACCAGCTCTATAAAAATATAACATGACCTAACCCCTCGGGTGAACACTGTAAAAAATAAAAAAAACTGTGTCAAAACAAGCAATTTTCGTCACCTTACATCACAAAAGATGCAACACCAAGTGATCAAAAACGCGTATGTCCCACAAAATGGTACCAATAAAACCGTCACCTCATCCCGCAAAAAATGAGCCCCTACATAAGAAAATCTCTCAAAAAATAAAAAAACTATAGCTCTTAGAACATGGAGACACTAAAACATCATTTTTTTTGTTTCAAAAATGCTATTATTGTGTTAAAGTGAAACAAATAAAAAAAAGAGTATACATATTAGGTATTGCCACGTCCGTAAAAACCAGCTCTATAAAAATATCACATGAGATAACCCCTCAGGTGAACACCGTAAAAAAAAAAAAAAAAAAAATGTGTCAAAACAAGCTATTTTTGTCACCTTGCATCACAAAAGGTGCAACACCAAGTGATCAAAAACGCGTATGTCCCACAAAATGGTACCAATAAAACCGTCACCTCATCCCGCAAAAAATGAGCCCCTACATAAGAAAATCTCTCAAAAAATAAAAAAACTATAGCTCTCATAACATGGACACATTAAAACATAATTTATTTGTTTCAAAAATGCTATTATTGTGTAAAACTTTAATAAATGAGAAAAAGTATACATATTAGGTATCGCCACGTCCGTAACAATCTGCTCTATAAAAATGTCACTTGACTGAACCCCTCAGGTGAACGCTGTAAAAATAAATAAATAGAAACTGTGCTAAAACAACCAATTTTTTGGTCACCTTGCCCCATAAAGTGTTATAATGAATGATCAAAAAATCATATGTACCCAAAAATAGTACTAATAAAACTGGAACCTTATCCCCTAGTTTCCAAAATGGGGTCACTTCTTGGGAGTTTTTACTGTAAGGGTGCATCAGGGGGCTTCAAATGGGACATGGCATCTAAAAACCATGTGGAGTTCCTTTTCTTCTGCGCCCTGCTGTGTGCCCATACAGCAGTTTATGACCACATGTGGGGTGTTTCTGTAAACCGCAGAATCTGGGTAATAAATATTGAATTTTGTTTGGCTGTTAACCATCGATGTGTTAAAGAAAAAATTGGATCAAAATGGAAAATCTGCCAAAAAAGGGAAATTTAAAAATTTGATCTCCATTTTCCTTTAATTCTTGTGGAACGCCTAAAGGGTTAACAAAGTTTGTAAAATCGGTTTTCAATACCTTGAGGGGTGTAGTTTCTACAATGGGGTCACTTATGGGGGTATCCACTATGTAGGCCCCACAAAGTGACTTCAGACCTGAACTGGTCCTTAAAAAGTGGGTTTTGGCAATTTTCTTAAAGATTTTAAGAATTGCTTTTAAACTTCTAAGCCTTCTAACGTCCTAAAAAAATAAAATGACATTTCCAAAATGATGCCAACATAAAGTAAACATATGGGGAATGTTATGTAACAAATATTTTATGAGGTATCGCTTTCTGTTTTAAAAGCTGAGAAATTGAAATTTAGAAAATTGCGAATTTTTCAAATTTTTGGGTAAATTTGGGATTTTTTCATAAATAAAGGTGAAATATTTTGACTCAAATTTATGACTATCATGAAGTACAATGTGTCACGAGAAAACAATCTCTGAATGACTTGGATAAATAAAGGTGTTCCAAAGTTATTACCACATAAAGTGAGATATGTCAGTTTTGCAAAATTAGGCCTGGTCAGGAAGGGGGCAAATGGCCCAGATGGCAAGTGGTTAACATAGGGTTTAGTAGCCTGAAACAGTGCTGTCTTTCAGGGAGTATTTAGTAGGCCGACACAAACATACTGTAGGGTGCCATAAGCATTAATAGTAAACGCCACTGCACTTCTTTTTAGCCCTTGCGATTTAAACCTAGTTATCATATCTGTGAACAGTGGTAATTAGTTATTTACATCCCACCATTTCACCTCTGTGTTCACTGTTAAATGGTGAAACACAGAGCATTAATAGGGTACATCTAGGGCTTGAGTTAAACCTCTGTTAGACTGAACAAAAATCTGGAAAATTTACGAGAACAAGTGTTCTTGATAATAGGCTTGTATATTCGATCAGACGATCAACCGATAAACGAGCAAATGCCCGATGAAATCAGAGATGTGCTGCTAATAACACATAAAACATAATGACGGGGGAATGACTGCAGTAGCAATCATTCCTCCCGCATTTAGTTTGCATCGGCCTGTGTAATCAGGACAGTGCAAACGATTGCTGATAGACAGTGTCAGATTGGGGGTGGGGTGCCTACGGCCCACCAGTAAAATTAATTCTGGGGTACCACTGTTGAGCTACTGTACATGCAGATACTACCTGCTTACATAGTGCTAAGCAGCAATAAAAGGCTCAAGATGATAGATTCTGGGGGTCCCTGCAAAAGTTTTGTGAATGCGGGTCCCTCGGGACAAAAAGGACACTGGCTGGCATGGCTCCATACCTACAACTTATCTCAGCTCTCTGATGCATCTATAACAATAAAAGGGTAGTTTGTTAAATAATCTACCCAGTTTTTTATATGGATATAGGCTTGTTGAGATACTAGGCTGGGAGGCCCATCTTTATAAGGGACACACCGGGGGATTCAACAGTTCTCCTGTGGGCCAATCTGAGCCTGCTGATGGATGCATTATTGTCTATTGGCGCTTGCACTGCCCAAAGATCAGTCAGTGTAATAGTGCCCTTAAGGAAAGGTTCTGATAGGGGCTCGCCCTGTTCAGGGTGGTAGCCCTGTGTATTTCATTTAATGGACCCACTGTACTAACCAACTGGTTAGACTTAGGGCTAACTCTAAGGGCGTTATCCTGACAGTCCTCCAGTATTCACAATTTAACCCCTATACAGGGATCTGGACTTCTCTGCAGTGGAGCCACTAGGCCACTACCTCTTGAGATACTGTAGTCCTAGTGTGGTTGGTGGCTGACCCACGGGGTCAGAAATACTTTTGCGAAGCACTGAAGGTCAGGCAGTATGCATAGTCTAGAGACCAGTTAAAGATCAGGGCAGGCAGCGTACAAGTGTATCCATGAGACAAGTCCGAGGTCAGGGCAGGTGGCAGTAGTGGAATCCGAGGGACGGGCTAATTTCAGGGAAGGTGGCTAGAGTCGGTAGTCAGGCTGGAGGTTGGTACACAGGTGTACACAATACACCTTTGCTGGTTGCTAGAGACTAGGAAACCCGGGCTCTGTGTTCAGTGATAAATCTGGTCCACTGTTTCCTTCCAGCCCTGGGCACAGCATGCTTTCAGTTTGTTCCCTGTAGCACTTCTTTAAGGGCCGGCACATGTCACTTCCTGTGATTTATTGGTTTAACACATGTGACCGTGCTGACCAATCCTAGCCCTCTTGCAGCTGTAAAGGTGGTCAAGCCCCCTTCCCAGGTGCCTGAACATCAAGGTCCTTGTGTCCTGCAAAGGTTGCTGTTATCTCTGCTTGTGTTTCTGGACTTCGCTACCAGTTTGATCCCTGCCTGCTTGTCTCGAACCAGCTGCCTTCTATGCCAATCCTCCTCAAGAGGTAGCGACCTGTGTAGCTGGCCAGCTAAGACCTGTCCTAGGTTGCTAACATAATTTATATGTTTATACAGCTAGACCTGAAAATAACCTTAATACAGTTCCTATGTTTGCGTGTTAAAGACGAAAGCAGAGTTATTTACAGTGACTTCATGTTTGGATGTCATGTAATAGTTATATTTTGTGTCCACAGAAGCAGAAAAAGATAATGTGCCTTTAGGATTCATTATATAATGTAAGGTAAGCTCAATGACACAGCAGACACAACAGAAAGCATAGAGTTAAACTGTTGTTGCTAAGCAGGAGTCTTGACCAATCCTAGCTAGCCTCACACAGCCCAGGAGTTTTGACCAATTACAGCCAGCCTCACACACAGCTTGTGTGGGAAATTCCCCTAGCAGGAGCTGCTGGAATCATTATTCACCAGAGAGAGGAGCTGAACAGACACACACTCCACTAAGAGCTGTGTTTTATGGAAGCAAGAGGCCAAAATAGGTATTTAAAACAGTTATATAATGTTCCTACTGTTAATATAGTGATTAGAACTGTATACTGAACTGGTTATATGTATGTTTACTTACAGTTCCACTATACAAACGAACTACTGAGCCATACAATCATACAATCCAAAAAATTGCATACAAAAGCGAACTGCTCATACCAGATCATAATCAATTGTATAGAGCAAACTGCAAACCAAGTAGAGCAAGTGAACTATTGGTTAACCTCAGATATACCTCTCAGAGAGATCATAAAGTGCTTAAATAACTTAAAATTGAGAGTACAGATACTCAAGAGAGAAATATATCCACCATTTTATGTTGAATGACAAGATTTAACAGTTAAACCACCATCTTATGCATACCGCCATTTTATGATATTTTATTCAACATGTGTTCTGTACATGGACTATCTGCTGCAGAGGCGGCAGTGTTATATACAGTCCTGATCAAAAGTTTAAGACCACTTGAAAAATGGAAAAAAATCATATTTAGCATGGCTGGATCTTAACAAGGTTCCAAGTAGAGCTTCAACATGCAACAAGAAGAAATGGGAGTGAGACAAAACATTTTTTGAGCATTCAATTTAATGAAAACAACAAATAAACTGAAACAGGCTGTTTTTCAGCTGATCAAAAGACCACACCTCCAAAAAAAAACTAAACCCCCCAAAACAGAAATCCAACTTCCAAACATGAACTCAGTAATGAGTAGCTCCGCCGTTATTGTTTATCACTTCAAAAATTCGTTTCGGCATGCTTAATGCAAGCGTTTACATGAGGTGAGTGGGAACATTTCTCCAAGTGGTGAAGACGGCCGCATGAAGGCATCTACTGTCTGGAATTGTTGTCCATTCTTGTAAACTTCCCTTGCCATCCATCCCTAAAGGTTCTCAATTGGATTTAGATCAGGGGAACAAAAGAGTGATGTTATTCTCCTGGAAAAAGTCCCTTGTCCTGCGGGTATTGTGTACTGTAGCGTTGTCCTGTTGAAAAACCCAGTCGTTACCACACAGACGAGGGCCCTCAGTCATGAGGAATGCTCTCTGCAACATCTGGACATAGCCAGCGGCCGTTTGACGCCCCTGCACTTCCTGAAGCTCCATTGTTCCACTGAAGGAAAAAGCACCCCAGACCATTATGGCGCCCCCTCCACTGTGGCACGTAGAAAACATCTCTGGTGGGATCTGCTTGTCATGCCAGCAACGTTGGAAACCATCAGGACCATCAAGCTTAATTTTTTTCTCATCAGTGAATAATTTTTTTTTCCACTTTTGAATGTCCCATGTTTGGTGCTCTCTTGCAAAGTCCAAACGAGCAGTTCTGTGGCGTTCAAGGAGACGAGGTCTTTGAAGGCCTTAATTTGGGTCGAGGATCGTCCAGTGTCTTGACGGACAGCCAATTGGATCCTCCGACTCAGTGCTGATGACATTTTTTTGGATCTTCCACTTAACTTTTTTGTTCCATAACCCTCAGGATCATTTAAGAAATTCCAAATGACTGTCTTACTGCGTCCCACCTCAGCAGCGATGGCGCGCTGTGAGAGACCCTGCTTATGCAGTTCAACAACCCGACCACATTCAAAAAGGGAGAGTTTTTGTGCCTTTGCTATTACAACGCGTGACTACCTGCCAGAAAATGACAATGAATCCACATCTTTGCACAGATTTGGCCTTAATTGATTGAATGCTCAAAAAATGTTTTGTCTCACTCTCATTTCTTCTTTTTGTATGTTGAAGCTCTATTTGGAACCTTGTTAAGATCCAACAATGTAAAATATGATTTTTTGCCATTTTTCAAGTGGTCTTAAACTTTTGATCAGGACTACACTGCGTGCAGAATTATTAGGCAAATGAGTATTTTGACCACATCATCCTCTTTATGCATGTTGTCTTACTCCAAGCTGTATAGGCTCGAAAGCCTACTACCAATTAAGCATATTAGGTGATGTGCATCTCTGTAATGAGAAGGGGTGTGGTCTAATGACATCAACACCCGATATCAGGTGTGCATAATTATTAGGCAACTTCCTTTCTTTTGGCAAAATGGGTCAAAAGAAGGACTTGACAGGCTCAGAAAAGTCAAAAATAGTGAGATATCTTGCAGAGGGATGCAGCTCTCTTAAAATTGCAAAGCTTCTGAAGCGTGATCATCGAACAATTAAGCGTTTCATTCAAAATAGTCAACAGGGTCGCAAGAAGCGTGTGGAAAAACCAAGGCGCAAAATAACTGCCCATGAACTGAGAAAAGTCAAGCGTGCAGCTGCCAAGATGCCACTTGCCACCAGTTTGGCCATATTTCAGAGCTGCAACATCACTGGAGTGCCCAAAAGCACAAGGTGTGCAATACTCAGAGACATGGCCAAGGTAAGAAAGGCTGAAAGACGACCACCACTGAACAAGACACACAAGCTGAAACGTCAAGACTGGGCCAAGAAATATCTCAAGACTGATTTTTCTAAGGTTTTATGGACTGATGAAATGAGAAGAATGAAAGAAAACCGGCACTCCCAAAAATCTTTGCTGGTGATAGATTTATTGGTCACTCATATGACGCGCAGCGTTTCGGCACTCACAGGTGCCTTTTTCAAATAAGAAGTGAGCAGCAGTATGAGTGTGATGAAATGAGAGTGAGTCTTGATGGGCCAGATGGATGGGCCCGTGGCTGGATTGGTAAAGGGCAGAGAGCTCCAGTCCGACTCAGACGCCAGCAAGGTGAAGGTGCAGTACTGGTTTGGGCTGGTATCATCAAAGATGAGCATGTGGGGCCTTTTCGGGTTGAGGATGGAGTCAAGCTCAACTCCCAGTCCTACTGCCAGTTTCTGGAAGACACCTTCTTCAAGCAGTGGTACAGGAAGAAGTCTGCATCCTTCAAGAAAAACATGATTTTCATGCAGGACAATGCTCCATCATACGCGTCCAAGTACTCCACAGCATGGCTGGCAAGAAAGGGTATAAAAGAAGAAAATCTAATGACATGGCCTCCTTGTTCACCTGATCTGAACCCCATTGAGAACCTGTGGTCCATTATCAAATGTGAGATTTACAAGGAGGGAAAACAGTACACCTCTCTGAACAGTGTCTGGGAGGCTGTGGTTGCTGCTGCACGCAATGTTGATGGTGAACAGATCAAAACACTGACAGAATCCATGGATGGCAGGCTTTTGAGTGTCCTTGCAAAGAAAGGTGGCTGTATTGGTCACTGATTTGTTTTTGTTTTGTTTTTGAATGTCAGAAATGTATATTTGTGTCATGGTCTTACCTGCTTGCTGCTCTCCTTCGTTTGACATGTGCTGGCGGCCATCTTGGTTTCTGGGTTTCTTGTAGCCTTCCACCCTGCGGCTCCTCCTTCCCCTGGGAGGAGCTGGATGCCTAGCTCATATATATAGGAGGTCTGTGGCTTCAGTTCCTTGCTTGGTCCTCTTGTGTTCACATGCTTCTAAGACTGCTGCTGCTTCTGGTTCCTGATCCTGGCTTCGTCTGACTACCCTGCTGGTTCCTGATCCTGGCTTCGTCTGACTACCCTGCTGGTTCCTGATCCTGGCTTCGTCTGACTACCCTGCTGGTTCCTGATCCTGGCTTCGTCTGACTACCCTTCTGGTTCCTGACCTCTGGCTTCGCAAAGACTCTGCTCGGTTTCACCATCCGTTTGGACTTTTGCTTTACAGCTTTATTTTCAATAGAGCCTTCTTATTTTCACTTATCTCTTGTTGTACGTCTGGTTCATGGTTCCGTGACATTAGGACCAAGCCATGAATTCTGACGGTACAGGGCCATCCTCGCTACCCACGCTGGTTGCCAGACTTGATCAGCAGGATCACCTGTTGGGTCGGTTCGCTGTGGCGTTGCAAACCCTGCTTGAACGCACGGCTCATTTCGCTCCCGTTGCCGATGGGTCGGTTGTCGCTCCTGGGCTCGCTCCTACTGCCGCTCCGGTTGTTGCGCCAGAGTCTACCCCGACACCTGTTGTTGCGCCTGCGGTGTTTCGGGGTATGACCGGTTCTGCCCCTCTTCCACAGCGCTTTGGGGGAGAGCCAACTCAGTGTCGAGGTTTCCTTAACCAGGTGGGCATTTATTTCGAGTTGCTGGTGCCATTCGCACCAGCCTGACCTCTCCCCTGGGTGAGCAGATTTTGGCGGCTCAATCTGGTGCTCCCTCTGGGAGACCCAACGGCAGATGTTTTGTGCCTGAGGAGTTGCGCACTCGGTTGTTGCGAACCTACCATAACTCCAAGACCGCGGGGCATCCTGGAAAGAATCAGCTGTCCTGGGCTGTTTCACGTCTGTTCTGGTGGCCTTCCCTACGTTCCGACATCGCCGCATATGTAGCGGCATGCCAGAGTCTACCCCGACACCTGTTGTTGCGCCTGCGGTGTTTCGGGGTATGACCGGTTCTGCCCCTCTTCCACAGCGCTTTGGGGGAGAGCCAACTCAGTGTCGAGGTTTCCTTAACCAGGTGGGCATTTATTTCGAGTTGCTGCCACATGCCTTTCCTACTGAGAGATCAAAGGTGGGCTTCTTGATCTCGCTGCTCTCGGACAAGGCCTTGGCCTGGGCCAGCCCTTTATGGGAGAACAACAATCCGGTGGTTGCCGAGTTTTCCGGTTTTGTTGCTTCTCTTCGGAAGGTATTCGATGTGCCGGCTCGTGCTGCCTCTGCTGCGAAGCTCCTTATGTCCATCAGACAGGGTTCACGATCCGTAGCTGAATACGCCATTGAGTTTCGTACCCTGGCAGCAGAGGTGGGCTGGAATAATGAGGCTCTGGTCGCTGCTTTCTCTCATGGTCTCTCGGATGCCTTGAAGGATGAGGTTGCAGCTAAGGACCTACCAGTTGAGCTTGAGTCTCTTATTTCTTTCCTGATTTTGATTGACACCAGACTCAGGGAGAGACCTTCCTTTAAGGAGAACCTGCGGAGGTCTTCTAACAGATTGGTGCCTACGTTTGCTGTCCCACCCGTGCCTCCCTCTCCTCCCACGCCTCCTGGGGATGACTTGTCTGGGGGTGAACCCATGCAGCTGGGTTTGCTCGCCTGTCCGAGGGGGAGAGGGCACTCCGGAGACGCGAGGGCCGATGCATGTACTGTGGTCTCGGTGGGCATTTTCGGTTGGCATGTCCGAACCGTCCGGGAAACGCTCGTACCCTGAGATCCTGTCGGGGGCAGATCTTGGGTGGAGTCTCCTCGTCCCCGGTTTCCCGTGTTGACAAACCACTGATCACTGTTGTCCTCTCCTGGGTCGGGGGCTCGGTGACGACCCAGGCGTTGGTGGACTCTGGTGCTGGTGGTTTGTTCATTGATAGTGTGTTCGCTGCCGCCAATTCCATTCCTCTGCAGGCTCGAGGTTCCCCACTGGCTCTTGAGGCGATAGACGGCAGACCCCTTCTGCCGCCACACGTGACTCATGAGACCCTTCCAGTGGGGATAGCCATTGGTGCCGTTCACAGAGAGTCGGTCTGCCTCCAGGTTATTTCGTCTCCACACTACTCGGTGGTCTTGGGGTACCCCTGGCTCCAGAAGCATAATCCGACTTTCGATTGGAGATCGGTCGAGATCCTCTCGTGGTCACCGCAGTGTGGGGCTAGTTGCATCCATGGGTCTGTCAAGTTGCTGTGTACTTCCTCGGACTCTCTGTTGCCTCCTGAATACGAGGAGTACCGGGATGTATTCGATAAGGTGCGCGCGGTTGCCCTACCTCCGCACCGCCCATACGATTGTGCCATAGAGTTACAATCTGGTGCCGTTCCTCCTCGGGGCAAAGTCTATCCACTGTCGGTAGCGGAGAATGAGGCCATGGAGGAGTACGTGAGGGAGGCGCTTTCACGCGGACACATTCGCAAATCTTCGTCCCCGGCAGGGGCTGGATTTTTCTTTGTGAAAAAGAAGGGCGGTGAGTTGAGGCCTTGCATCGATTACAGGGGTCTCAATCGCATCACGATCAAGAACGCTTACCCGATACCCTTGATTTCCGAGCTGTTCGATCGCCTTAAAGGGGCCACGGTCTTTACCAAACTCGACCTGAGGGCGGCATATAACCTGGAAAGGATCAAGGCGGGCGATGAGTGGAAGACCGCGTTTAACACCAGGACCGGTCATTACGAATCCTTGGTTATGCCCTTTGGGTTGTGCAATGCGCCCGCAGTCTTTCAGGAATTCATCAACGATGTTTTCCGTGACCTGTTGCAGCAGTGTGTGGTAGTCTATTTGGATGACATCTTGGTATATTCTGAATCCATGGAGGCCCACATTCTGGATGTCAGACGAGTGTTGCAACGGTTACGAGAGAACAAGCTGTTCGGTAAGCTTGAGAAATGCGAATTTCACCGATCCCAGGTAACCTTCTTAGGTTACATCATTTCCGCTGAGGGGTTCTCCATGGATCCTGAGAAGGTTTCGGCTGTCTTACAGTGGCCCCAGCCCAGTGGTCTTCGTTCCCTGCAGCGCTTTTTGGGCTTCGCCAATTATTATCGGAAGTTCATCAGGGACTTTTCCATGCTGGCCAAGCCTCTCACGGATCTGACCAGGAAGGGCAGTAATTCCCAGGTCTGGCCGCTCGAGGCCATCCGAGCTTTTGAGGCCCTAAAGTCCGCCTTTGTGTCGGCTCCGATTCTGTCGCATCCCAACCCTGGGTTGCCCTTTGTCCTCGAGGTGGACGCGTCTGAGACGGGAGTAGGCGCCCTTCTGTCTCAGCGTAGAACACCAGAGGGTCCTCTGCTTCCTTGTGGGTTTTACTCCCGGAAACTGTCTTCCGCGGAGTGCAACTATCAGATTGGTGACAGGGAGTTATTGGCCATCGTGCAGGCCCTTAAAGAATGGAGGCACTTGCTCGAGGGTTCGGTGGTTCCGGTTCTCATCCTGACGGACCACAAGAATCTGACCTACCTTTCTGAGGCCAAGAGATTGACACCACGTCAGGCCAGATGGGCTCTGTTCTTGTCACGTTTTAATTACGTGGTCTCCTACCTACCCGGTTCCAAGAACATCAGGGCGGATGCCTTATCACGGCAGTACTCCGAGCTGTCCAGGGAGGAGTCGATTCCGACTTCGGTCATACCTCCGAATCAGATCCTGGCTGCCATTCGCACCAGCCTGACCTCTCCCCTGGGTGAGCAGATTTTGGCGGCTCAATCTGGTGCTCCCTCTGGGAGACCCAACGGCAGATGTTTTGTGCCTGAGGAGTTGCGCACTCGGTTGTTGCGAACCTACCATAACTCCAAGACCGCGGGGCATCCTGGAAAGAATCAGCTGTCCTGGGCTGTTTCACGTCTGTTCTGGTGGCCTTCCCTACGTTCCGACATCGCCGCATATGTAGCGGCATGCTCCGTTTGTGCCCAGAGTAAGTCCCCTCGGCACCTTCCGTTGGGCCTTCTGCAACCCATAGCCACCGGGGAGCGCCCATGGTCACACCTGGGGATGGATTTCATTGTGGACCTCCCTGCATCCCGAGGCCATACGGTCATTCTCATGATTGTGGATCGGTTTTCCAAAATGTGCCACTGTGTTCCTCTCAAGAAGTTACCCTCTGCACAAGAGTTGGCCACGATTTTTGCCAGGGAGGTCTTCCGGTTGCACGGTTTGCCTAAGGAGATTGTGTCGGATCGGGGGAGTCAGTTTGTGTCCAGCTTCTGGCGCGCCTTTTGCTCCCAGTTGGGGATTCATCTCTCCTTCTCCTCGGCCTACCACCCTCAGTCCAATGGGGCCGCAGAACGATCCAATCAGGCCTTGGAGCAATTCCTTCGTTGCTATGTCTCCGATCACCAAGACAATTGGGTTGACCTCCTGCCTTGGGCTGAGTTTGCCAGGAACACGGCGGTGAACTCTTCCTCTGGGACGTCTCCCTTCATGGCCAATTATGGGTTCCAACCTGCCGTGTTACCGGAGGTATTCTCTCCCCAGGATATTCCGGCTGTGGAGGATCACCTTTCCGTCCTACGTGCTTCTTGGGTACAGATCCAGAAGTCCCTTGAGGTCTCTGCGCAGCGCCAGAGATTCCAGGCTGATCGCAGACGAGCGCCTGCTCCTTCCTACCAGGTCGGAGACCGTTTATGGTTGTCACCCGCAACCTCAACCTTCGAGTGCCCACTCCCAAGCTGGCGCCTCGCTTTGTTGGTCCCTTCCGAGTGCTTCGCAGGGTAAACCCGGTAGCCTATGCCCTTGCGCTTCCTCCTGGCATGCGGATCTCCAACGTGTTTCATGTCTCCCTGTTGAAGCCACTGGTGTGTAATCGTTTCACTTCCTCGGTTCCTCGTCCGGTCCAAGTGGGCAATCGTGAGGAATATGAGGTGAGCAATATCCTGGACTCACGCCTGGTCCGCGGTCGGTTGCAGTTTTTGGTCCATTGGCATGGTTATGGTCCAGAGGAGCGTTCCTGGGTTCCCTCCGCAGATGTCCATGCTCCTGCCTTGCTCCGAGCCTTCCACGCACGCTTCCCTCAGAAACCGTTTTGTGCTCCGCGGAGGAGGGGCCCTTGAGGGGGAGGTACTGTCATGGTCTTACCTGCTTGCTGCTCTCCTTCGTTTGACATGTGCTGGCGGCCATCTTGGTTTCTGGGTTTCTTGTAGCCTTCCACCCTGCGGCTCCTCCTTCCCCTGGGAGGAGCTGGATGCCTAGCTCATATATATAGGAGGTTTGTGGCTTCAGTTCCTTGCTTGGTCCTCTTGTGTTCACATGCTTCTAAGACTGCTGCTGCTTCTGGTTCCTGATCCTGGCTTCGTCTGACTACCCTGCTGGTTCCTGATCCTGGCTTCGTCTGACTACCCTGCTGGTTCCTGATCCTGGCTTCGTCTGACTACCCTGCTGGTTCCTGATCCTGGCTTCGTCTGACTACCCTTCTGGTTCCTGACCTCTGGCTTCGCAAAGACTCTGCTCGGTTTCACCATCCGTTTGGACTTTTGCTTTACAGCTTTATTTTCAATAGAGCCTTCTTATTTTCACTTATCTCTTGTTGTACGTCTGGTTCATGGTTCCGTGACAATTTGTGAATGTTGAGATGTTATATTGGTTTCACTGGTAAAAATAAATAATTGAAATGGGTATATATATTTTTTTTGTTAAGTTGCCTAATAATTATGCACAGTAATAGTCACCTGCACACACAGATATCCCCCTAAAATAGCTAAAACTAAAAACAAACTAAAAACTACTTCCAAAAATATTTAGCTTTGATATTAATGAGTTTTTTGGGTTCATTGAGAACATGGTTGTTGTTCAATAATAAAATGAATCCTCAAAAATACAACTTGCCTAATAATTCTGCACTCCCTGTAGGGATGAGCGAACCCAAACTGTATAGTTCGGGTTCGTACCGAATTTTGGGGTGTCCGTGACACGGACCCGAACATTTTCGTAAAAGTCCGGGTTCGGGTTCGGTGTTCGGCGCTTTCTTGGCGCTTTTTGAAAGGCTGCAAAGCAGCCAATCAACAAGCGTCATACTACTTGGCCCAAGAGGCCATCACAGCCATGCCTACTATTGGCATGGCTGTGATTGGCCAGTGCACCATGTGACCCAGCCTCTATTTAAGCTGGAGTCACGTAGCGCCGCACGTCACTCTGCTATGATCAGTATAGGGAGAGGTTGCAGCTGCGACGTTAGGGCGAGATTAGGCAGATTAACTCCTCCAAAAGACTTCATTCTGTGATCGATCTGCAGCTGTGGATCATTGAAGTGCTATTATGGACTTGCTCACTTTTTTGAGGCTGCCCAGAGCGTTTTTAGATCACTTTTTTTCTGGGGTGATCGGCGGCCATTTTGTGACTTGTGGTGCGCCAGCACGAGCTATCACCAAGTGTATTTAACCATCGATAGTGTGGTTATTTTGTGCTATATCCTACATCAGCTGCAGGCTGAGCCTGTGTCACCGAAGTGCATTTAACCATCAACAGTCTGGTTATTTTTTGGCCATATACTACATCAGCTGCAGGCTGAGCCTGTGTCACCCAAGTGCATTTAACCATCAACAGTCTGATTATTTTTTGGCCATATACTACATCAGCTGCAGGCTGAGCCTGTGTCACCCAAGTGTATTTAACCATCGATAGTGTGGTTATTTTGTGCTATATCCTACATCAGCTGCAGGCTGAGCCTGTGTCACCGAAGTGCATTTAACCATCAACAGTCTGGTTATTTTTTGGCCATATACTACATCAGCTGCAGGCTTAACCTGTGTCACCCAAGTGCATTTAACCATCAACAGTCTGATTATTTTTTGGCCATATACTACATCAGCTGCAGGCTGAGCCTGTGTAACCCAAGTGTATTTAACCATCGATAGTGTGGTTATTTTGTGCTATATCCTACATCAGCTGCAGGCTGAGCCTGTGTCACCCAAGTGCATTTAACCATCAACAGTCTGATTATTTTTTGGCCATATACTACATCTGGTGCAGGCTGAGCCTGTGTCACCCAAGTGCATTTAACCATCAACAGTGTGGTTATTTTTTGGCCATATATTACATCAGGGGCAAGTTGAGCCTGTCACCCAGCGCCTAAAAAATAGACCTGACATTTCTATTCAACCAAATCTGTACTGTTTTAGCTGGTCAAGTTATTTGTATTGACCGTAAAAGCACACTTTTTTTTCTGGGTTGAAAAAGCATTCCCAAATTTGCCATTCTCAAAATAACTAGTTTCTGGTATTTGAGGCCTACTTGAAATCTATCCCAAAAAGAAAATCTTACATTGAAGGTATTGATAGTGTCATTCAGAAAAACCTAAGACACACGCTAGCGTGCTGATAGAAGTGTGATTCTGTGATTAAACCTATACCTGTCACACAGCGCAAAAAAAAACAGGTCTCACATCTCTATTCAACCAAATCTGCACTGTTTTAGCTGGTCAAGTTATTTGTAGTGACCGTAAAAGCACACTTTTTGTTCTGGGTTGAAAAAGCATTCCCAAATTTGCCATTCTCAAAATAACTAGTTTCTGGTATTTGAGGCCTACTTGAAATCTATCCCAAAAAGAAAATCTTACATTGAAGGTATTGATAGTGTCATTCAGAAAAACCTAAGACACACACTAGCATGCTGATAGAAGTGTGATTCTGTGATTAAACCTATACCTGTTACACAGCGCAAGAAAAAACAGGTCTCACATCTCTATTCAACCAAATCTGCACTGTTTTAGCTGGTCAAGTTATTTGTAGTGACCGTAAAAGCAGACTTTTTGTTCTGGGTTGAAAAAGCATTCCCAAATTTGCCATTCTCAAAATAACTAGTTTCTGGTATTTGAGGCCTACTTGAAATCTATCCCAAAAAGAAAATCTTACATTGAAGGTATTGATAGTGTCATTCAGAAAAACCTAAGACACACGCTAGCGTGCTGATAGAAGTGTGATTCTGTGATTAAACCTATACCTGTCACACAGCGCAAAAAAAAACAGGTCTCACATCTCTATTCAACCAAATCTGCACTGTTTTAGCTGGTCAAGGTATTTGTAGTGACCGTAAAAGCAGACTTTTTGTTCTGGGTTGAAAAAGCATTCCCAAATTTGCCACTCTCAAAATAACTAGTTTCTGGTATTTGAGGCCTACTTGAAATCTATCCCAAAAAGAAAATCTTACATTGAAGGTATTGATAGTGTCATTCAGAAAAACCTAAGACACATGCTAGCGTGCTGATAGAAGTGTGATTCTGTGATTAAACCTATACCTGTCACACAGCGCAAAAAAAAACAGGTCTCACATCTCTATTCAACCAAATCTGCACTGTTTTAGCTGGTCAAGTTATTTGTAGTGACCGTAAAAGCACACTTTTTGTTCTGGGTTGAAAAAGCATTCCCAAATTTGCCATTCTCAAAATTGTGGTGAACGGGAACAATGAGGAAAACATCTAATAAAGGGACGCGGACGTGGACATGGTCGTGGTGGTGTTAGTAGACCCTCTGGTGCTGGGAGAGGACGTGGCCGTTCTGCCACAGCCACACGTCCTAGTGAACCAACTACCTCAGGTCCCAGTAGCCAGCAGAATTTACAGCGATATTTGGTGGGGCCCAATGCCGTTCTAAGGATGGTAAGGCCTGAGCAGGTACAGGCATTAGTCAATTGGGTGGCCGACAGTGGATCCAGCACGTTCACATTATCTCCCACCCAGTCTTCTGCAGAAAGCGCACAGATGGCGCATGAAAACCAAGCCCATCGGTCTGTCACATCACCCCCATGCATATCAGGGAAACTGTCTGAGCCTCAAGTTATGCAGCAGTCTCTTATGCTGTTTGAAGACTCTGCTGCCAGGGTTTCCCAAGGGCATCCACCTAGCCCTTCCCCAGGGGTGGAAGAGATAGAATGCACTAACGCACAACCACTTATTTTTCCTGATGATGAGGACATGGGAATACCACCTCAGCATGTCTCTGATGATGACGAAACACAGGTGCCAACTGCTGCGTCTTTCTGCAGTGTGCAGACTGAACAGGAGGTCAGGGATCAAGACTGGGTGGAAGACGATGCAGGGGACGATGAGGTCCTAGACCCCACATGGAATGAAGGTCGTGCCACTGACTTTCACAGTTCGGAGGAAGAGGCAGTGGTGAGACCGAGCCAACAGCGTAGCAAAAGAGGGAGCAGTGGGCAAAATCAGAACACCCGCCGCCAAGAGACTCCGCCTGCTACTGACCGCCGCCATCTGGGACCGAGCACCCCAAAGGCAGCTTCAAGGAGTTCCCTGGCATGGCACTTCTTCAAACAATGTGCTGACGACAAGACCCGAGTGGTTTGCACGCTGTGCCATCAGAGCCTGAAGCGAGGCATTAACGTTCTGAACCTTAGCACAACCTGCATGACCAGGCACCTGCATGCAAAGCATGAACTGCAGTGGAGTAAACACCTTAAAAACAAGGAAGTCACTCAGGCTCCCCCTGCTACCTCTTCTGCTGCTGCCTCGGCCTCTTCTGCTGCTGCCGCCGCCTCGGCCTCTTCTGCTGCTGCTGCCGCCGCCTCGGCCTCTTCCTCCGCCTCTTGAGGAACGTTGGCACCTGCCGCCCAGCAAACATGGGATGTACCACCAACACAACCACCACCGTCACCAAGCATCTCAACCATGTCACACGGCAGCGTTCAGCTCTCCATCTCACAAACATTTGAGAGAAAGCGTAAATTCCCACCTAGCCACCCTCGATCCCTGGCCCTGAATGCCAGCATTTCTAAACTACTGGCCTATGAAATGCTGTCATTTAGGCTGGTGGACACACACAGCTTCAAACAGCTCGTGTCACTTGCTGTCCCACAGTATGTTGTTCCCAGCCGCCACTACTTCTCCAAGAGAGCCGTGCCTTCCCTGCACAAACAAGTGTCCGATAAAATCAAGTGTGCACTGCGCAACGCCATCTGTGGCAAGGTCCACCTAACCACAGATACGTGGACCAGTAAGCACGGCCAGGGACGCTATATCTCCATAACTGCACACTGGGTAAATGTAGTGGCGGCTGGGCCCCAGGCGGAGAGCTGTTTGGCGCACGTCCTTCCGCCGCCAAGGATCGCAGGGCAACATTCTTTGCCTCCTGTCTCCTCCTCCTCCTACTCAGCTTCCTCCTCCTCTTCTTCCACCTGCTCATCCAGTCAGCCACACACCTTCACCACCAACTTCAGCACAGCACGGGGTAAACGTCAGCAGGCCATTCTGAAACTTATATGTTTGGGGGACAGGCCCCACACCGCACAGGAGTTGTGGCGGGGTATAAAAAAAACAGACCGACGAGTGGTTGCTGCCGGTGAGCCTCAAGCCCGGCCTGGTGGTGTGCGATAATGGGCGAAATCTCGTTGCAGCTCTGGGACTAGCCGGTTTGACGCACATCCCTTGCCTGGCGCATGTGCTGAATTTGGTGGTGCAGAAGTTCATTCGCAACTACCCCGACATGTCAGAGCTGCTTCCGGCGTTCACACCCTGCCGCTGCTCGCCTGTCTGCGCTACAGCGTAACTTCGGCCTTCCCGCTCACCGCCTCATATGCGACGTGCCCACCAGGTGGAACTCCACCTTGCATATGCTGGACAGACTGTGGAGTTTCAGCTGCAGCACGCATAGGTCAGTCGCACTGTGGATCAGACCCACTTCACCACCAATGACTGGGCCTCCATGCGAGACCTGTGTGCCCTGTTGCGCTGTTTCGAGTACTCCACCAACATGGCCAGTGGCGATGACGCCGTTATCAGCGTTACAATACCACTTCTATGTCTCCTTGAGAAAACACTTAGGGCGATGATGGAAGAGGAGGTGGACCAGGAGGAAGAGGGGTCATTTTTAGCACTTTCAGGCCAGTCTCTTCGAAGTGACTCAGAGGGAGGTTTTTTGCAACACCAGAGGCCAGGTACAAATGTGGCCAGACAGGGCCCACTACTGGAGGACGAGGCGGACGAGGAGGAGGTGGAGGAGGATGAGGATGAAGCATGTTCACAGCGGGGTGGCACCCAAAGCAGCTCGGGCCCATCACTGGTGCGTGGCTGGGGAGAAACACAGGATGATGACGATACGCCTCCCACAGAGGACAGCTTGTCCTTACCTCTGGGCAGCCTGGCACACATGAGCGACTACATGCTGCAGTGCCTGCGCAACGACAGCAGAGTTGCCCACATTTTAACGTGTGCGGACTACTGGGTTGCCACCCTGCTGGATCCCCGGTACAAAGACAATGTGCCCACCTTACTTCCTACACTGGAGCGTGATAGGAAGATGCGCGAGTACAAGCGCACGTTGGTAGACGCGCTACTGAGAGCATTCCCAAATGTCACAGGGGAACCAGTGGAAGCCCAAGGCGAAGGCAGAGGAGGAGCAAGAGGTCGCCAACGCAGCTGTGTCACGCCCAGCTCCTCTGAGGGCAGGGTTAGCATGGCAGAGATGTGGAAAAGTTTTGTCAACACGCCACAGCTAAGTGCACCACCACCTGATACGGAACGTGTTAGCAGGAGGCAACATTTCACTAACATGGTGGAACAGTACCTGTGCACACCCCTCCACGTACTGACTGATGGTTCGGCCCCATTCAACTTCTGGGTCTCCAAATTGTCCACGTGGCCAGAGCTAGCCTTTTATGCCTTGGAGGTGCTGGCCTGCCCGGCGGCCAGCGTTTTGTCTAAACGTGTATTCAGCACGGCAGGGGGCGTCATTACAGACAAACGCAGCCGCCTGTCTACAGCCAATGTGGACAAGCTGACGTTCATAAAAATGAACCAGGCATGGATCCCACAGGACCTGTCCATCCCTTGTGCAGATAAGTTATTAACTACCTCCCCTTAACAATATATTATTCTACTCCAGGGCACTTCCTCATTCAATACTATTTTTAATTTCATTTTACCATTATATTGCGGGGCAACCCAAAGTTGAATGAACCTCTCCTCTGTCTGGGTGCCGGGGCCTAAATGTGTGACAGTGGCCTGTTCCAGTGGTGGGTGACGTGAAGCCTGATTCTCTGCTATGACATGAATACAGATTCTGCGCTGACATAAGGCCAGATTCTCTGTTACGGGACCGCTCTCCTCTGTCTGGGTGCCGGGGCCTAAATGTGTGACAGTGGCCTGTTCCAGTGGTGGGTGACGTGAAGCCTGATTCTCTGCTATGACATGAATACAGATTCTGCGCTGACATAAGCCAGATTCTCTGTTACGGGACCTCTCTCCTCTGCCTGGGTGCCTGGGCCTAAATGTGTGACAGTGGCCTGTTCCAGTGGTGGGTGACGTGAAGCCTGATTCTCTGCTATGACATGAAGACAGATTCTGCGCTGACATAAGGCCAGATTCTCTGTTACGGGACCTCTCTCCTCTGCCTGGGTGCCGGGGCCTAAATGTGTGACAGTGGCCTGTTCCAGTGGTGGGTGACGTGAAGCCTGATTCTCTGCTATGACATGAATACAGATTCTGCGCTGACATAAGGCCAGATTCTCTGTTACGGGACCTCTCTCCTCTGCCTGGGTGCCGGGGCCTAAATGTGTGACAGTGGCCTGTTCCAGTGGTGGGTGACGTGAAGCCTGATTCTCTGCTATGACATGAATACAGATTCTGCGCTGACATAAGGCCAGATTCTCTGTTACGGGACCTCTCTCCTCTGCCTGGGTGCCTGGGCCTAAATGTGTGACAGTGGCCTGTTCCAGTGGTGGGTGACATGAAGCCTGATTCTCTGCTATGACATGAATACAGATTCTGCGCTGACATAAGGCCAGATTCTCTGTTACGGGACCTCTCTCCTCTGCCTGGGTGCCTGGGCCTAAATGTGTGACAGTGGCCTGTTCCAGTGGTGGGTGACGTGAAGCCTGATTCTCTGCTATGACATGAATACAGATTCTGCGCTGACATAAGCCAGATTCTCTGTTACGGGACCTCTCTCCTCTGCCTGGGTGCCTGGGCCTAAATGTGTGACAGTGGCCTGTTCCAGTGGTGGGTGACGTGAAGCCTGATTCTCTGCTATGACATGAAGACAGATTCTGCGCTGACATAAGGCCAGATTCTCTGTTACGGGACTGCTCTCCTCTGTCTGGGTGCCGGGGCCTAAATGTGTGACAGTGGCCTGTTCCAGTGGTGGGTGACGTGAAGCCTGATTCTCTGCTATGACATGAATACAGATTCTGCGCTGACATAAGCCAGATTCTCTGTTACAGGACCTCTCTCCTCTGCCTGGGTGCCTGGGCCTAAATGTGTGACAGTGGCCTGTTCCAGTGGTGGGTGACGTGAAGCCTGATTCTCTGCTATGACATGAAGACAGATTCTGCGCTGACATAAGGCCAGATTCTCTGTTACGGGACCGCTCTCCTCTGTCTGGGTGCCGGGGCCTAAATGTGTGACAGTGGCCTGTTCCAGTGGTGGGTGACGTGAAGCCTGATTCTCTGCTATGACATGAATACAGATTCTGCGCTGACATAAGGCCAGATTCTCTGTTACGGGACCTCTCTCCTCTGCCTGGGTGCCTGGGCCTAAATGTGTGACAGTGGCCTGTTCCAGTGGTGGGTGACATGAAGCCTGATTCTCTGCTATGACATGAATACAGATTCTGCGCTGACATAAGGCCAGATTCTCTGTTACGGGACCTCTCTCCTCTGCCTGGGTGCCTGGGCCTAAATGTGTGACAGTGGCCTGTTCCAGTGGTGGGTGACGTGAAGCCTGATTCTCTGCTATGACATGAATACAGATTCTGCGCTGACATAAGCCAGATTCTCTGTTACGGGACCTCTCTCCTCTGCCTGGGTGCCTGGGCCTAAATGTGTGACAGTGGCCTGTTCCAGTGGTGGGTGACGTGAAGCCTGATTCTCTGCTATGACATGAAGACAGATTCTGCGCTGACATAAGGCCAGATTCTCTGTTACGGGACTGCTCTCCTCTGTCTGGGTGCCGGGGCCTAAATGTGTGACAGTGGCCTGTTCCAGTGGTGGGTGACGTGAAGCCTGATTCTCTGCTATGACATGAATACAGATTCTGCGCTGACATAAGCCAGATTCTCTGTTACAGGACCTCTCTCCTCTGCCTGGGTGCCTGGGCCTAAATGTGTGACAGTGGCCTGTTCCAGTGGTGGGTGACGTGAAGCCTGATTCTCTGCTATGACATGAAGACAGATTCTGCGCTGACATAAGGCCAGATTCTCTGTTACGGGACCGCTCTCCTCTGTCTGGGTGCCGGGGCCTAAATGTGTGACAGTGGCCTGTTCCAGTGGTGGGTGACGTGAAGCCTGATTCTCTGCTATGACATGAATACAGATTCTGCGCTGACATAAGGTCAGATTCTCTGTTACGGGACCTCTCTCCTCTGCCTGGGTGCCTGGGCCTAAATGTGTGACAGTGGCCTGTTCCAGTGGTGGGTGACGTGAAGCCTGATTCTCTGCCTTGACATGAAGACAGATTCTGCGCTGACATAAGGCCAGATTCTCTGTTACGGGACCTCTCTCCTCTGCCTGGGTGCCTGGGCCTAAATGTGTGACAGTGGCCTGTTCCAGTGGTGGGTGACGTGAAGCCTGATTCTCTGCTATGACATGAATACAGATTCTGCGCTGACATAAGGCCAGATTCTCTGTTACGGGACCTCTCTCCTCTGCCTAGGTGCCTGGGCCTAAATGTGTGACAGTGGCCTGTTCCAGTGGTGGGTGACGTGAAGCCTGATTCTCTGCTATGACATGAAGACAGATTCTGCGCTGACATAAGGCCAGATTCTCTGTTACGGGACCGCTCTCCTCTGTCTGGGTGCCAGGGCCTAAATGTGTGACAGTGGCCTGTTCCAGTGGTGGGTGACGTGAAGCCTGATTCTCTGCTATGACATGAAGACAGATTCTGCGCTGACATAAGGCCAGATTCTCTGTTACGGGACCTCTCTCCTCTGCCTGGGTGCCTGGGCCTAAATGTGTGACAGTGGCCTGTTCCAGTGGTGGGTGACATGAAGCCTGATTCTCTGCTATGACATGAAGACAGATTCTGCGCTGACATAAGGCCAGATTCTCTGTTACGGGACCGCTCTCCTCTGTCTGGGTGCCAGGGCCTAAATGTGTGACAGTGGCCTGTTCCAGTGGTGGGTGACGTGAAGCCTGATTCTCTGCTATGACATGAAGACAGATTCTGCGCTGACATAAGGCCAGATTCTCTGTTACGGGACCTCTCCTCTGCCTGGGTGCCTGGGCCTAAATGTGTGACAGTGGCCTGTTCCAGTGGTGGGTGACGTGAAGCCTGATTCTCTGCTATGACATGAAGACTGATTCTGCGCTGACATGAAGCCAGATTCTCTGCTATGGCATGAAGAGACTGATTCTCTGCTGACATGAAGCCAGATTCTTTGCTATGGCATGAAGAGACTGATTCTCTGTTGACGTGAAGCCAGATTCTCTGCTATGGGACCTCTGTTCAATTGATATTGGTTCATTTTTATTTTTTTAATTTTAATTCATTTCCCTATCCACATTTGTTTGCAGGGGATTTACCTACATGTTGCTGCCTTTTGCAGCCCTCTAGTTCTTTCCTGGTCTGTTTTACAGCCTTTTTAGTGCCCAAAAGTTCGGGTCCCCATTGACTTCAATGGGGTTCGGGACGAAGTTCGGATCGGGTTCGGATCCCGAACCCGAACATTTCCAGGAAGTTCGGCCGAACTTCTCGAACCCGAACATCCAGATGTTCGCTCAACTCTAATCAGGACTGTATGAAGAAAAGTTGAAGTTAATAAAAAAAGTTATTTCAAGCATTTGGTGTGCTCTTTAAACCTACTGCTTCCATAGAATGGCGCTAGAGGAATTACAGAGTAATAGACAGTCTGGTTAGACTAAAAAGTCAGAGATATCAAAATTCTTCTAATGCCACAGTGCAATAGGCACTTCATAGTGCTGCGCCTGTCACAACCTGGTGTTCCCCTCAGGAAAGCCTATCCCCACCATCGGGGTACTGTGAATAACGAGGGGTTCACTAAGACAATGACCTTAGAGGATGGTCACGTGGCACAGTGGGCTCACACCCGCTGGTTTGTGACAATACGCACAGGCCCATGGACCCCGCTGGTCAACCCCAAGCCTGTTGTTCAGGAAGTGTTATATGAGATGAGACGTCAGAGCGAACATAAGGATGTCCTGATGCAGTTCATGCATAATGTCTCTGCTTGTCTGGATGCCATCTCTCCTCCAGCTACTGCAAGGTCGCCATTCACTGCCACCCCTGCAATACCCATACCTGTGGGTCTGAATTTAAGTGGCACTGGCGTGCGACTCCCTCTTCCACCACACTATAGTGGACATCCTAAAACTTCCGTGGCTTCCTGAACCAGTGCTGGATCCACTTTGAGTTGCATGGGCAGAAGTTTCCTTCTGAGTGGTCCAAGGTCACCTTCATTGTGTCCCTGCTGTCTCATGAGGCCCTTGCTTAGTCAAATCCTATTTGGGAACATGGAGGTGCAGAGACCACTAACCTGCAGTCTTTCCTGGCTACCTTACAGCTGGTCCTTGAAGAGCCTGGATGCACAACTTCCGCTGCTTCAGCTCAGCTGAATCTATGTCAGGGTTCCTTGTCTATAGGTCAGTACACCATCCAGAATACCACCTCGCCTGGTTCCATCCTTCCAGAAGCGAGTCCTTCCTCTAGTGTCCACCCTATCTAAAGAGCCCATGCAAGTAGAGCGCCTCCGATTGTCTGACCAGGAACATCTATGCCGCAGAGAACAAGTGTCTGTATTGTGGAGGCAAGGCCCTCTTTGTGCATAATTGTCCAGAGAAGCCAGAAAACGCCAATGTATAGGATCTGTTGAAGAGGTGGTCCTAGACAAGGAGAAGTCCTCTCCGAAACTGTCAGTTCTGGTGACTCTCTCTCACAAGGGATTTACTCTGTCAGTGCCTACTTTCTTGGACTCTGGGTCAGCCACTAAATTCATTCAGTAGGCTTTGGTCCAACATTACCATCCCTACCATCTATCTAGAAAGACCTCTGTCAGTGGATTCTGTAAATGGGCTGCCACTTCCAAAACCTGTGCTCTCTGTCACTATGCCCCTTAAGTTGCAAATAGGGGTACCGCTTTCAGAGATGATCTCATTCTATGTGCTGCCAGCTTCCGTGAATCCGTTTATCCTTGGTCTTCCCTGGCTGCGTCAGCACACTCCAGTCCTGGACTGGCACTCTGGTCAAATTCTGCATTGGGGATCCTCCTGTCGGTCTACTTGCTAATAAGAGGTCCGACCTGCTTCCTTGCCTCCAGTACACGAAGACCTTCCTGGACTTCCGCCGCAGTATGGATGTTTTGTAGATGTCTTCAGCAAGAAAGAGGCCTCCTTATTGTTCTTCTGATTGTCCAATTTACCATCTGCCTAGTGCCACTCTTCCCCAAGACCCAAGTGATGTCTGACTACATCAAGGAGAATCTTGAAAGGGGTTTATCCAAAAATGTACTTTGCCAACTGGTGCCGGGTTCTTCTTTGTACAGAAAAAAGATGGATCTTTACAGCCCTGTATTGACTATGAAGGTCTGAATAAGGTCACGGTCAAGAATTGATACCCTCTACCGCTGCTAATATCTGCTAACTCTTTCATAGGCTCTTGGGAGCTAAGGTCTTCACAAAATCAGACCTGCACAGTACATATAACCTTATCTGCATTCAAGAGGGTGACGAGTGGAAGACCACTTTTAACACTCATGACTGTCACTACGAGTCATGCCCTTTGTCCGTGCAATGCTCCCACAGTATTCGAGGAGTTCATAAACGACATCTTCCACGACCTGCTCTATGTCTGCCTGATAGTGTACCTGGATGATATACTGATCTATTCTCCAGATTTGACCTCTCACTGTAGGCATGTACGTTTAATATTACAGCGGTTGAGATAGAATCGACTTAATACCAAACTCGAGAACTGCGTCTGAGAAATCTATTTTACTGTTCCTGGTATACATCATCTCTGATACTGGGTTTCAGATAAACCCTGAAAAGCTGAATGCAGTAATGTACTGGCCCCGCCCACAAGGTCTTTGTGCCATTCAGCCTAGGTTTTGCAAATTTTTATCGCCAGTTCATTCCTAATTTTTAATCTCTTACATCCCCGATCTCTTAGATCCCTTACTAAAAAAGGGGTGAATGTCATGGCCTGGACTCCTGAGGCTGAAGCTGCCTTCGTCCATTTAAAGAAGTCCTTTGCCTCTGCTGCTGTTCTGCACAGTCCAGATGTCTACAGCCAATGCTTTTTAGAAGTGAATGCCTCCTCCATGCGAGCCGGAGCTGTTTTGCTACAGAAAGGTTCTAAGGGCAAGATGTTTACCTGAAGATTTTTCTCCAAGCTATTCTCCCCTGCCAAGAGAAATTACTGTATAGGAGATAGAAAGCTTCTGGCCATAAAACTAGCCTTGGAGGAGTGGCGTTATCTATTGGAAGGGGCCCAGCATCTGGTGATAATCTTCACCAACCACAAAAACTTTACATATCTGAATCCATGCCAAGCCAGATGGACACTCTTCTTCTCCCGTTTTAATTTTGAGCTTCACTTTCGCTCGGCAAAAAAGAACATCAAGGCGAATGCTCTGTCTCGGTCATTTGATTTCTCCGACCAGCAAGACGAACCCCAGTACATTTTTGATCCTGCTCGCTTGATCACTGTGGTTCCTGTCCTGGTCAAAGACATTACTCCCAGGAGGACATTCGTGCCACCTGCCAAGAGGAAGCGTATTCTAGCTTGGGGGCACAACTCCAAACTGGCCTGTCATCCAAGGATCCGAAAACTTTAGAACTTTTATCACTCCACTACAGGTGGCCCACACTGCCAAAGGATGTTGTTACCTCTTCTTGTTGATGTCCAATGGCAACACATTGCCATGGACTTTGTTACCGATCTTCCATATTTTGACTGATGTACTGTAGCTATATGGGTGGTTGTGGATTTTCCAAGATGGCTCACTTCGTTCCTTTGGCCAGATTGACCTCGGCTGCCAAACTTGCTAAATTATTCATAGAGCACATATTCTGGTTGCATGGACGACCTTTGCACATAGTTTCCGATCACAGAGTCCAGTTTACCTCTAAGCTCTGGAGAGCTTTTTTTTGGCTGATAGGGATTGAATTAGACTTCTCTTCGGGATACCATCCCTAGACCAACAGGCAAGTAGAGTGCATCCATCAAATATTAAAGAACTATCTCTGTCATTTTGTCTTGTCCCAATGCAGCAACTGGATACAATTGCTACCTTGGGCAGAGTTATCCTACAATAACCACTCTAGTGAGTTTGAATCCTCCCCATTCTTTGTCTCTTATGGACAACATCCTCATACTCCTTTTCCTGTTCCTAGGTCTTCTGAGGTACCTGCTGAGGATTCTTCTTTTAAGGATTACTAGAAGATTTGGCATCAGACCAAAGACTGCATCAACAAAGTGGTGACTTGTATGAAGGTGAATACAGACAAGAGAAGAAGAACCAAATGCAACTAAAATGACATCAATTGTTTTTGTAATACAGTATTAAATGTTTTTTTTTGTGATTTCTTCATTGACACAATTATTCAACCCCTTAAAGACTACCACTCTTAAGAACAGAGGTTCATTCAAGTGTTTTCGATCAGGTATTGAAAACACCTGTGGATGTCAAGGAGCAGCAATCAAGCATAATAAGCACCAATTAGGCAGATTTAAAAGGACTGTGATACTCAGCTCCTTCTAGACATTTACTGGTGTGTTTACAAACATGGTGAAGTCAAGAGAATGGTCCAGGAAGACAAGAGAAGAGGTGATTTCTCTTCACAGGAAGGGCAATGGCTATAAGAAGATTGAAAAGATGTTAAACATACCAAGAGACACCATAGGAAGCATCATTCGCAAATTCAAGGCAAAGGGCACTGTTGAAACGCTACCTGGTCGTGGCAGAAAGAAGATGCTGACTTCGACTGCTGTGCGCTACGTGAAGCGCAAAGTGGAGAAAATTCCCTGTGTGACTGCTGAGGAACTGAAAAAAGATTTGTCAGATGTGGGTACTGAAGTTTCAGCTCAGACAATAAGGCGCACACTGCGTAATGAAGGCCTCCATGCCAGATCTCCCAGGCGCACCCCCTTGCTGTCTCCAAACAATAAGAAGAGTCGACTGCAGTATGCCAAAAGTCATGTGGACAAACCACAAAAGTTTTGGGATAGTCTTCTGTGGTCTGATGAAACAAAATTAGAACTGTTTGGGCCCATGGATCAACGCTATGTTTGGAGGAGGAAGAACAAGGCCTATGAAGAAAAGAACACCTTGCCTACTGTGAAGCATGGTGGGGGGTCAATCATGCTTTGGGGCTGTTTTGCTTCTACAGGTACAGGGAAGCTTCAGCGTGTGCAAGGTACCATGAATTCTCTTCAGTACCAGGAGATATTGGATGAAAATGTGATGCAGTCCGTCACAAACCTGAGGCTTGGGAGACGTTGGACCTTTCAACAGGACAATGATCCCAAGCATACCTCCAAGTCCACTAGAGCATGGTTGCAGATTAAAGGCTGGAACATTTTGAAGTGGCCATCGCAGTCACCAGACTTAAATCCGATTGAGAACCTCTGGTGGGACTTAAAGAAAGCAGTTGCAGCACGCAAGCCTAAGAATGTGACTGAACTGGAGACTTTTGCCCATGAAGAATGGGCAAAGATACCCGTAGATCGCTGCAAGACACTTGTGTCAAGCTATGCTTCACGTTTAAAAGCTGTTATAACTGGAAAAGGATGTTGTACTAAGTACTAAGATTGAATGTCACTTGGGGGTTGAATAAAACTGATAATCATGTGAGCACAGAAAAGACATTTGTGGTTATTTCATTATAAATGTTATGTTATATTTGTCTGACTAACAAGTGCCTCTTTGATTTAATTGTAAACAAGATGACTGAAATGATCAAAATCAATTTCAAACTGGCCAAAACACTCAATTTCAGTGGGGGTTGAATAATTTTGAACACAACTGTACACATCACACATATCACGCAGAGACCTCATAGGTGAACTTCAGTGGCTTGTTGAACTGGCCCAGCTTTTATACTGTATTAACCAAAGAGCTTCACCCCCTATTGGAATGTAGCCAGCTTGCAATCCATGCAATCCATAATGGCCACTGTGTATATCTGTTAATCTATTATTATTTCGCACTTTGGAGTAGCTAATTCCCAGATCCGCAAAAAACCTTGACAGACAATAGTTAACTCTCTTGCACACACATTTCCAAACAAGTCCATTTAGAGGTCATCAAATAAGTGGGACAATACCTTGTACACATATAGAGGTAGCTAAAATTGATTCTGATAACACGTCATGGTGTTATCTTGATTATCTCGGGTCATCTTGTGACAAAAGCCAATACATTAAAAGAGTTAGTTAGGAAAAACATTTTTTTCCTAACATCTCTTTATTAGCACTTCTGCACTTACCTAAGGATAAACTTCCTTCTAACATATTTGAATTCCCTGTCTTATGGAACACTATTCAGGCCTGGCATAAAGTAAGGAAGCTCAATAAATTAGATGGCATGCATACCTTTTTTCAACCCTTTATAGGTCACCCAGGATTTTTGGGGGGCAGACCACCTAGGATATACTCTACCTTGGCTTCTCAGGGATGTGTTTGGATTTTGGATTTGTTGGATTCCAGCTATTCTGTTATTCCTTTTACAGAAGTTTCTCAACGGTTCCAGCATTCACCCATAATAAATGTATATATTTACAAGCCTGTAGTTTTTCTCAACAGTCTGTGAATGGCGTTCCGAGAAACTCGAGAGGGGCGTGCCTAGATATAGTCCTTAAAAGGGTTAGAACACAGATCTCCTCTACCAGTACTATATACAACTTCCTCAAACCCCTAATAGACTGTTATATAGTCAACACAGGTCCAGGAAAATGGCTCAAAGATTTTCCAAATCTTGACGTTAAAACGCTATTAGAGGCCACATTAAAAATTCATAAACATTCTCCAGTCAGCAGTTATAGGGATATGGCGCTGCTGATCTTTCATAGGGCTTTTGTAACACCGAACATTAAAAATAAAATGTCTACTGACTGCACATACTCTTGTTCTAAATGTAATTTACCTGACACCGATTTATACCATCATTCATGGAGTTGCGCATATGTTCAAGACTTATGGGAGCAAGTAAAATCTCATATACTAATAACATACAATATATCCTTCGCCATCACTCCTCAGTGGGCTATCTTTAACATATTCTCAGAGGAGCATCAACGGCTCTCTAGATGTGAGAAAGCATTATTACATATATGGGCGGCAGCCACACGGAAAAGCATTTTGCATGGATGGCTAGACCCAGAAACACCCTCCATTCCTTTTATCCAAACAAAAATAACCTTCTTGTTTCATATGGATTGGATCTTTGCATTATCAGATAAAGAAAAGCAGGGCAAACGATTTTTTTTCTAATATGGTTGTTCTTTATGAATATTCTTTCCAATTCCGTCACAGCTAAACTTATTTCACATTTTTAACATACCACATGGTATCTATATGAGTTTCTTCATGGACGCACACCTATTCATATTCCGTCAGGTACTTGAGGTTTCCCCAAGGTGCCTTGATCCTTAGGTTAACGCACAAGATCGGGGGGGTGGGGGGGGTGAACAGGAGGAGGAAATGTTATACCTTCTGTCATCTGATTCATTACTGATTATACTACCATATATATTTTACTTTGTCATCAAAGCTGTCTAATATGTATCTTCTCTGATATGTCTGAAATTTAATAAACAAATAAAATAAAAAAAATAATGAGTTACCGTAGTTAACATTTTTGTGCCATTTTTTACTTAACACGTTAACCCATCAAATTTAGCTCAGCTGCATCTGTATTTCAGACATTTCTCTTTTGTTTAGTCTATTAGATTAAATGGACAAAGTCTTCCACAAATATTTCAGACCAGCCTTTTTGTTTATTTCATCAGAAAGAAATGGATAAGGTCTCAAAAAATATTAAATTTATACATAGGTCAGGATAATTTTATCAGACCCAATGGATTCCAAATGATCAGAGACTCCATATTCACACTTCATCATCAATATTAAAAGAAATGAACACTTGAAACAGATCACTCTGTGTGTAATGAATCTATTCTGAAATAAATTAACTTTCGATGATATTCAAATTTATTTACATGCACATGTAGTAGTAAATAATCTAAGAGTATGCTCACATGGCCAAAAATTCACATCAGAAAAATTCAATGTATTTCCAAAGGAATCTGTAGCAAAAAAAATTATTTACATGGATTGTAATGTATCATAAACTAGTAACATAGTACATAAGGCCGAAAAAAGACATTTGTCCATCTAGTTCGGCCTGGTATCCTGCAAGTTGATCCAGAGGAAGGCAAAAAAAAAAAACTGTGAGGTAGAAGCCGATTCTCCCCACTTAAGGGGAAAAAAATTCCTTCCTGACTCCAATCAGGCAATCAGAATAACTCCCTGGATCAACGACCTCTCTATAGTAGCTATATCCTGTAATATTATTACACTCCAGAAATACATCCAGGCCCCTCTTGAACTCTTTTAGTGAACTCACCATCACCACCTCCTCAGGCAGAGAGTTCCATAGTCTCACTGCTCTTACCGTAAAGAATCCTCTTCTATGTTTGTGTACAAACCTTCTTTCCTCCAGACGCAGAGGATGTCCCCTCGTCACAGTCACAGTCCTGGGGATAAATAGATGATGGGAGAGATCTCTGTACTGACCCCTGATAATCTTTCAAGGTACTGTAGTCTATTCCAGTTATTACTTTACAGGGAGTGCAGAATTATTAGGCAAATGAGTATTTTGACCACATCATCCTCTTTATGCATGTTGTCTTACTCCAAGCTGTATAGGCTCGAAAGCCTACTACCAATTAAGCATATTAGGTGATGTGCATCTCTGTAATGAGAAGGGGTGTGGTCTAATGACATCAACACCCTATATTAGGTGTGCATAATTATTAGGCAACTTCCTTTCCTTTGGCAAAATGGGTCAAAAGAAGGACTTGACAGGCTCAGAAAAGTCAAAAATAGTGAGATATCTTGCAGAGGGATGCAGCACTCTTAAAATTGCAAAGCTTCTGAAGCGTGATCATCGAACAATCAAGCGTTTCATTCAAAATAGTCAACAGGGTCGCAAGAAGCGTGTGGAAAAACCAAGGCGCAAAATAACTGCCCATGAACTGAGAAAAGTCAAGCGTGCAGCTGCCAAGATGCCACTTGCCACCAGTTTGGCCATATTTCAGAGCTGCAACATCACTGGAGTGCCCAAAAGCACAAGGTGTGCAATACTCAGAGACATGGCCAAGGTAAGAAAGGCTGAAAGACGACCACCACTGAACAAGACACACAAGCTGAAACGTCAAGACTGGGCCAAGAAATATCTCAAGACTGATTTTTCTAAGGTTTTATGGACTGATGAAATGAGAGTGAGTCTTGATGGGCCAGATGGATGGGCCCGTGGCTGGATTGGTAAAGGGCAGAGAGCTCCAGTCCGACTCAGACGCCAGCAAGGTGGAGGTGGAGTACTGGTTTGGGCTGGTATCATCAAAGATGAGCTTGTGGGGCCTTTTCGGGTTGAGGATGGAGTCAAGCTCAACTCCCAGTCCTACTGCCAGTTTCTGGAAGACACCTTCTTCAAGCAGTGGTACAGGAAGAAGTCTGCATCCTTCAAGAAAAACATGATTTTCATGCATGAAATGGGTATACATTTGTTTTTTGTTAAGTTGCCTAATAATTATGCACAGTAATAGTCACCTGCACACACAGATATCCCCCTAAAATAGCTAAAACTAAAAACAAACTAAAAACTACTTCCAAAAATATTCAGCTTTGATATTGATATTGATATTGATATTAATGAGTTTTTTGGGTTCATTGAGAACATTAATCCTCAAAAATACAACTTGCCTAATAATTCTGCACTCCCTGTAGTTGCCCTCCTCTGTACCCACTCCAGCTTTGCTATATCTGCCTTGTTCTCAGGAGACCAGAACTCCATGTGTGGTCTGACTAGTGATTTGTAAAGTGGTAGGACTATGTTCTCATGACGGACATCTATGCCCCTTTTGATGCAACCCATTATCTTATTGGCCTTGGCAGCAGCTGCCTGACACAGTTTTTTACAGCTTAGTTTGCTGTTCACTAAAATACCTAGGTCCTTTTTCATGTCAGTGTTGCCCAGTGTTTTACCATTTAGTATGTACGGGTTACTTGCATTATTCCTTCCCATGTGCATAACCTTACATTTGTCAGTGTTAAACCTCATCTGCCACTTATCTGCCCAAACCTCCAATCTATCCAGATCCCTCTGTAGTAGTATACTGTCCTCTTCAGTGTTAATTACTTTACACAGTTTAGTGTCATCTGCAAAAATTTATATTTTACTGTGCAAGCTTTCTACAAGATCATTAATAAATATATTGACGAGAATAGGGACCAATACTGACTCCACTAGTGACAGAAACCCAATCTAAGTGTGTACCGTTAATAACCACCCTCTGTTTTCTATCACTGAGCCAGTTACTTACCCACATACAGACGTTTTCTCCCAGTCCAAGCATTCTCATTTTATACTGAACAAAAATATAAGCGCAACACTTTCGGTTTTGCTCCCATTTTGCATAAGCTGAACTCAAAGATCTGAAACATTTTATACATACACAAAAGACCCATTACTCTCAAATATTGTTCACAAATCTGTCTAAATCTGTGTTAGTGAGCACTTCTCCTTTGCCAAGATAATCCATCCCACCTCACAGGTGTGGCATATCAAGGTGCTGATTAGACAGCATGAATATTGCACAGTTGTGCCTTAGACTGCCCACAATAAAAGGACACTCAGAAATGTGCAGTTTGATCACACAGCACAATGCCACAGATGTAGCAAGTCGCAACGTTTGAGACAGCGTGCAATTGGCATGCTGACTGCAGTAATGTCTACCAGAGCTATTGCCCATGCAATGAATGTTCATGTCTCTACTATAAGCCGTTTCCAAAGGCGTTTCAGAGAATTTGGCCGTACATCCAACCTGCTTCACAACCGCAGACCACGTGTAACCACACCAGCCCAGGGCCTCCACATCCAGCATGTTCACCTCCATGGTCGTCTGAGAGCAGCCACCCGGACAGCTACAGCAACAATCGGTTTGCTTAACCAAAGAATGTCTGCACAAACTGTCAGAAACTGTCTCAGATCTTTGAGTTCAGCTCATGCAAAATGGGAGCAAAACCGAAAGTGTTGCGTTTATATTTTTGTTCAGTGTATATACTAACCTTTTATGCGGTATAGTGTCAAATGCTTTGGAGAAGTCCAGATATACGACATCCATTGAATCGCCGCTGTCAAGTCTAGAACTTACCTCCTCATAGAAACTGATTAAATTAGTTTGACATGACCGATCCCTCATAAAACCAAGCTGAAATGGCGTTATTTGCTTATTTTCATTGAGGTACTCCAAGGCAGCATCTCTTAGAAAACCTTCAAACAGTTAACCACGACGGATGTTAAACTTACCAGACTATAGTTTCCGGGCTCTGTTTTTGGACAGAATATTGCCACCACATTTGCTATGCGCCAATCCTGTGGAACACCCCCTGTCAGTATAGAGTCCTTAAATAGCAGAAATAAGGGTCTGGCTATGACATTACTTAATTCTCTTAGGATACGGGGTGTATGCCATCTGGTCCTGGCGATTTGTATTTTTTAATCTTTTCAAGACGCCGCTGTACTTCTTCCTGGGTCAGAACTTTTAATGGTGAATTTTCATTTTACATTCTGCATTTCATCTGACAGTTTATTTTTTTCAGTGAATACAGTGGAGAGAAAAAGTATTTAATAGCTTTGCTGTCTCCTCATCGCTCTCTGCAACTCCCCCCTCATTACTCTCTAGAGGGCCGACACCTTCAGATTTATACTTTTTACCATTTATATAATTGAAAAACATTTTAGTGTTAGTTTTTTGTCTCTTTGGCAATTAATCTCTCGGTCTCCAGTTTGGCTGCTTTTATTTGTTTTTTACATATATTTTTTCCTTATAGTTTTTCAGTGCTTACTCGCCTCCCTCCTGTTTTAGTGATTTAAATGCTTTCTTTTTGTAATTTATTGCTTCCTTTACAGTTCTATTTATCCACATTGTTTTTTTCTTGTTCCTTAACCTTTTATTCACATAAAGGTATGTACCTCTCACAATTAGATTTTAGGATGCTTTTGAGAATATCCTATTTTGTGGCTGTATTTTTTTATTTTTGAGTACTTTGTCTCTTAGTTGACTAAATTTAGCTTTTTGAAGTTTGGTATTTTTGTTCCTCCCTGAAGAAACACTCTTTTGAATGATAATTGGAAGGTTATTACTTTATGGTCACTATTTCCCAGGTGTCCCCTGACCTGCACATCTGTTGTTCTGTCAGGTCTATTAGTTAACACTAAGTCCAGTATGGCCGTCCCTCTAGTCGGGTCCAGAACCAGTTGGGAAAGGTAATTGTCTTTGGTTATTGCCAAGAACCTGCTTCCTTTAAGAGATGTACAAGTTTAAGTTTCCCAGTCTATATCTGGGTAGTTGAAGTCCCCCATAATAACCACCTCATTATGATTTGCTGCCTCGTCTATCTTGTTTAGTAGCAGATTTTCTGTGGACTTTGGTATATTAGGTGGTTTATAATAAACTCCTATTAGTAATTTATTATTGTTTTTACCTCCATGTATTTATACCCACAGTGACTCCACATGTTCATAATCCCTCACTTATATCTTCCCAGAGTGTGGACTTTAGACAGGACTTTACATAAAGGGAGGCCCCTCCCCCTCTCCGGTTTTGGCGATCCTTTCTAAACAGACTGTAACCCTGTACATTAACCGCCCAGTAATAGCTATTATCCAGCCATGTCTCAGTTATTCCCACTATGTCATAGTCCACCTCACACATCACTATTTCCAGTTCCCCAGTTTTATTAGTCAGGATTCTGGCATTAGTATACATGCATTTAAGAGGTTTATGTATATTTTGTACCATACAATTTTCCTTCTGAGCTGTTCTAGTGCCTTCTTCCATTCCTCCCCCAGTCCCATTACCTTGCTCCCGGTCTCAATCTGCACTATCTTCCCATCCTATAACCTAACTACCCTCCCCCAGCCCCTAGTTTAAACACTCCTCCAGCCTTCTAGCCATCTTCTCCCCCAACACAGCTGCCCCTTCCCCATTGAGGTGCAGCCAATCCCTACGATAGAGTCTGTAGCCAACAGAGAAGTCAGCCCAGTTCTCCAGGAACCAAAACCCCTCCTTCCTAGAGTAGTTCTTGAGCCACTTGTTAACCTCCCTAATCTCCCGCTGCCTTTCTTGTGTGGCTCGTGGTACCAGTAGTATTTGACCTAAATCACTAAAATCATTTTTAAGGACACTCCACCTACCTCTAACTTTGTCATTGGTTCCAATATGGACCATGACAGCTGGATCTTCTCCAGCATCTCCCAGTAATCTGTCAACCAGATCTGTCAACCGCGATGTGTCGAACTCGAGCGCCAGGAAGACATCACACCGTTCGACGATCTCGGTCTTTGTGACAGATTTCCCTATCTGTACCCCTAATAATTGAGTCTCCCACTACCAGCACCTGTCTGGCCTGCCCTGCTCTCCTGGTCCTCTGCTTACTGGAGCTGACTTTCCCCTGACTGGCAGAGAAAGCGTCTGGCTGCAGCAGTGCTCTCCCTGAACTGACATCCCCCTCATCTGCCAACCGTGCAAACTTGTTGGGGTGTGTCAGATCAGGGCTAGCCTCCCTGGCACTCTTACCTCTACCCCACTTTCTAACTGTTACCCAGCTAGCTACCTCACTTTCCTGAGCCTCCTTGCTAACACCCTCCCCCACATCTACCCCATAGAGTGCTTGCTCAGTGAGCAGCAAACTATTTTCCAAATTGTCAACGCTTCTCAGTGTTGAAATTCTCCCGTTTAGATACTCGATGTGCGATTCCAAACGGGCAATTTACTCACATTTTGAACAAAGATATGCACCCTCAAACGGCTGTTCCAGGACTGCATACATTAGACAAGATGTGCACTGGACTGCGCTGTCAATAATGGAACACATACTAAATGGGGATTTCGCAAGAAAAGAGAAAAATACAAAATAGTGTAATGATAAGAATCTAACTTACTGTAGTCCCCTCCTAAAGTCCCTAAATCTCAAGTCACGTAATCTAAAGTCACACACTAAATACAAACACACACTAGAACTCAAACATGCGAACGCTCACAAACTTGCGTTATTTGACTGCTTGTATAAATGCATATCTCAAACCAGCCTGCTTTTTTTCCTCTGGATTCAAACTTCATATTTTATTTGCACTTTGCTTATTGTTTGAGACTTTATATGGAGGGGGGGGGGGGGGGGCATTTGTAGCTATCTACGATGTGTATATACTTTATCATGGCTTTATGACTTTGTGTATGTACCATTCTTTTTATCACAGGACTGACGCATAGCAAATGTGGTGCCAATATTCAAAAAGGGTCCAAAAACAGAGCCTGGAAACTATAGGCCGGTAAGTTTAACATCCGTCACGAGTAAACTGTTTGAAGGTTTTCTAAGAGATGCTATTTTGGACGCCTCAATGAAAATAAGCAAATAACGCCATATCAGCAGGGCTTCGTGAGGGATCGGTCATGTCAAACTAATTTAATCAGTTTCTATGAGGAGGTAAGTTCTAGACTTGACAGCGGCTAATCAATGGATGTCGTATATCTGGACGTCTCCAAAGCATTTGACACTGTACCGCATAAAAGGTTAGTATATAAAATGAAAATGCTCGGACTGGGAGAAAATGTCTGTATGTGGGTAAGTAACTGGCTCAGTAATAGAAAACAGAGGGTGGTTATAAACGGTACAGACTCAGATTGGGTCACTGTCACTAGTGGAGTACCTCAGGGGTCAGTACTGGGCCCTATCCTCTTATTATATTATAATATATTTATTAATGATCTTGTAGAAGGCTTGCATAGTAAAATATCAATTTTTGCAGATGACACTAAACTGTGTAAAGTAATTGACACTGAAGAGGACAGTATACTACTACAGAGGGATCTGGATAGATTGGAGGCTTGGGCATATACTGTATATGGCAGATGAGGTTTAACACTGACAAATGTAAGGTTATGCACATGGGAAGGAATAATGCACGTGTCACGGCTGAGGATGGGGAAAGCCCTCAGCCGTGCGATGAAAGAAGATGTAAAGGTCGCTACTTGGCCAGAACCACAGAATTAGGGAGCAGGTCACCTCCTAGAGCTTCCCCAATCTGACCCTGACTCCTAGCTGCATGAGCCTCCCTTGAAGGTAGGAGGGCTCATGCTCAGGAACCTCGGATCCCTTCTGACCCTCTGCCGATCCCTGAGCTAGGAGCTGGGTAGACAGCCCGTTCCTCCTGGACGCGGAGAAACAGGAGTCAAAAGTGGCCAAGCTACAACGGGAAAAGAAACAACTTATGGCAATGGCAGGTAAATGCAACAAACACCACACTCACCTGCCACAGACAACAAAGCCTGGAACCCATGTGCAAGTGCTGCTGTCCAGAACACAAACGAAGACAGCACACACCACACATCACACAGGAACCCAACCAGGTGTAACTGCATGCACTTGACAGCAAGCTGCCTAGCAACAGCTCAGGCTGCTATACTGCCAAGTACCAAATCATGTTGCCAGCGGCAACCACACGTGAGGCAACATACCAGCAGCCCTCACCATGTGGTTGACAATAAAACCAAACCACAGGCAACTGCATGCGGATCCTGAGTCACGACCATGACCATGGTCGTGACAGCAAGCCATCCGTACATACTAAATGGTAAAACACTGGGTAACACTGACATGGAAAAGGATCTAGGAATTTTAGTGAACAGCAAACTAAGCTGTGAAAACCAGTATCAGGCAGCTGCTGCCAAGGCCAATACGATAATGGGTTGCATCAAAAGGGGCATAGATGCCCGTCATGAGAACATAGTCCTACCACTTTACAAATCACTGGTCAGACCACACATGGAGTACTGTGCACAGTTCTGGGCTCCTGTGAACAAGGCAGACATAGCAGAGCTGGAGAGGGTTCAGAGGAGGGCAACTAAAGTAATAACTGGAATGGGGAACTATAGTACCTTGAAAGATTATCAAAATTAAAGTTATTGACTTTAGAAAAAAGATGACTGAGGGGAGATTTAATTACTATGTATAAATATATCAGGGGTCAGTACAGAGATCTCTCACATCATCTACCGTATTTTTTGCCCTATTAGACGCACCGGCCCATAAGACGCACCTAGGTTTTTGAGGAGGAAAATAAGAGAAAAAATATTTTGAACCAAAAGGTGTGCTTTTGGTGGGTTTTGAACTAATGGTGGTCTGTGGATGACACTATTAAGGGGGATCTGTGGATGACACTGTTATGGGGTAAATCTGTGGATGGCACTGTTATGGGGGCATCTGTGGATGGCACTGTTACGGGGGCATCTGTGGATGGCACTGTTACGGGGGCATCTGTGGATGATATGACACTGCTATGGGGGATGTGTGGATGACAAATATATAGCATCTCATGCTATGTATCAGCCACAAAACCCCCCCCCCCCCCCCCATAACAGTGTACCTGTGTAGTGAATGACTCCCAAAACAGGGGCTGGGGCCGGCATCTGGTGCTGTAATGGCAGCGGGGCCCGGTGCAGTCACTGTATTCTATTACACCGGGCCCCTCTCACTGTAGTAATCATATCTAACATGTAGGCAATGTTAAAGTATAGAAATCCTCTGAAATCCAGCATGTAGCACTTACTAAACTCCCGTAGCAGGCAGGAGGCCAGGCGGCGGCAGCCTAACTCACTACGTAGTGCGCCTGTTCCTCCCACTTTATGAATGAAGCAGGCGCATGACGTTACGCTGCCGCCGCCTGGCCTCCTGCCTGCTACGGGAGTTTAGTAAGTGCTACATGCTGAATTTCAGAGGATTTCTATACTTTAACATTGCCTACACGTTAGATATGATTACTACAGTGAGCGGGGCCTGGTGTAATAGACTACAGTGACTGCACCGGGCCCGCTGCCATTACAGCACCAGATGTCAGCCTTCAGCCCCTCCTCCCTCCCGCTGATATCAGTGTAAATGGCAGCAATCGCCCCATAAGACGCACTGCTATTCCCCCCCCACACACACTTTTGGGGGGAAAAACGTGCGTCTTATCCCCAGTACACAAACATAGAAGAGGATTCTTTACAGTAAGAGCAGTGAGACTATGGAACTCTCTGCCTGAGGAGGTGGTGATGCTGAGTACAATAAAGGAATTCAAGAGGGGCCTGGATGTATTTCTGGAGCCTAATAATATTACAGGCTATAGCTACTAGAGAGGGGTCGTTGATCCAGAGAGTTATTCTGATTGCCTAATTGGAGTCGGGAAGGAATTTTTTTCCCCTTAAGTGGGGAAAATTGGCTTCTACCTCACAGTTTTTTTTTTGTCTTCCTCTGGATAAATTTGTAGGATAACAGGACGAACTGGATGGACAAATGTATTTTTTCGGCCTTATATACTATGTTACTTAGCAGCAACTAGAGAAGTACATTTATATGCAATTTCCCTGGATGCTCCTCATTTGTGTTGTGTGTTTTATTGTGATCTTTGAGGCTTTGTGAATGTTCTCTTCTAAAGGTGGTATTGCCACATGTCTAAGGCTTAGGGATAGTCATTATATATCTGTATTTGTAATGTCTTGTCAGTACATCCACAAACACCTCTAACAACAAAGACTGCTCCCCGTGCCCCCTCATATCATACATACTACTCCTACTCCACAGGCTTCTAAACTATGCCTCCCTCTTTCTCACACACACTACTCCCCATGCTCTTCACTTTCTCATACAGGCCTTTTCCTCCACATCCTCTCTTTCTCATGCACACTGCTCCCCATAGCATCATCTTTCATACACAGACTTCTCCCCATGTCCCTCGGATAGACTACTCCCCATGGCTCTCCTTTTTAACACTGAAATTGCTCCACATAGCTTCCTGATCTCAGACTGGTCTCCTTGCTCCCTCCCGCTTCCTCACACACTAATTCCCATGGTTCCCCCCTCTCTTACACAGACTGCTCCCTCTCATTCTGGTGACCTTTCAATTCCTTCATATTTATATGGGGAAGCAGTCTATGACCTCTCCCTCTTTGCAAGACTATTGTTATATGTAGGGGTGGGCTTGGTATTTCAGGGACCCCAAGCAAAGTGATGCCTGGAGGCCCTAATATGGTCAGCCAGCTAGGAATTGCTATTCCTGACAGTAGTTCCCTTTATTTATTTTATGCACTCATATAGTGCTGCTATATTCCGCAGCGCTTTACAGACATTAGCATCAAGCTTTTCCCAATGAAGCTCACAATCTAAGTTCCCTATCATTATGTCTTTGGAGTGTGGGAGGAAACGAGAGTACCTGGAGGAAACCCAGGCAAACACGGAGAGAACGTACAAACTCCATGCAGATGTTGTCCATGGTCAAACCTAGGACCCCAGCACTGCAAGGCACCAGTGCTAACCACGGAGCCACTGTGCTGCCCAGTAGATGCTTGAGGTGAAAACTGAAATGGTGCCCCCACCCTTGTGCCAAATTCTCAATCTAACCGATACCCCCCAGCACTACTACTGTGTTCAAAATAATAGCAGTGTGTTTAAAAAAGTGAATAAACTTCAAAATCCTTCTAATAGCTTCAGTTTCTGCACTTCTTTATATGTTTTCCTCTCTCCAATCAACTATTTAATCAAGGTAGGCTGTTCTTCTGAAGAATGTCTGGAATTACCCTTTTTCCTCAGAATTTCAGAAAGAAATACCTGTAACCAGCATGTACAACATTTGCTGCATTCCTTCCTTAAATAAGGGCAATAATTGCCACCTGTTTTTCAAAGAATGAATGATCTCACTCATTGAACTTCACACTGCTATTATTTTGAACTTGGCCCTTTCAATTAGTGATTGAATTACCCAGAATCAGCAGCATGCATGTAATGACTGTTCGGTCTTTTGGGTTTCTATTACTCTACTACACCTGCTAGTAAATTATTTGCCATGTAGAAATATAATTTCTACCAAAAACAGTGATTGAGCAGGTTAGTGATGTCTGACTGCTATTTTAAACACAACTGTACCTCTTACATACAGTGATGTCTCTTCTAATGTAAATGTTCTCTTTCCTTATCTTCTCCATTTGGACCAGACCGCCATGAAGGATTATTTCAGCCACATCTCGTCCCTGCAGAGTTTACCACACAGACATCTTAGATACCTCACTTTCCATAATTCTCCTCCTCCTGGTGACCCAACAGTACTACATATTGCTGCTATCCCCATATACTGTGCCTGCTGTGCTCCCTAATGCCCCCAAATATTATCCTGAAGAAATAAGTTTTCCTTAAAGTCCACCAATAGTAATAATTCTATCCCAGATTGTCTTCACTAGTTAGTAGTGCCCCTACAGTGTCCCTAATAGTGATAATGCTCTCCAGGAGTGCCCCAGTTAGTGGCAATGCCTTCCATATTGTGCCCAATAATAATGCCCCACAGTATCCCAGTAGTAATAATGCAGTTATAATGCCTCCCTGTAGTTCCCCAGCCATGAACTGATGTTGATGTTCATTTTGATATGCCATCCACATTTATGAATTATTATTTATAACCATATTGTATGTATTTATTATATCTCTTTATATATTAATGAAATATTCTTTGCGTTACTTTGGGCACGGTCGTTAACGTTTTGAAATATTGTACCTCGGCAACTTTATCTTGAATATTGGTTTATTTTGTATTCACTATATGATCTATTTATCACATATTTATATACATATGTTGTTTTTCTCTTTTTATATATAAAAATAATATTCTCTTTTTGTATAAACATTTTTTATATCTATTCAAACACTGATGGATGAATCTGTACACTGGTTTATTATGGCTCATTGTGTATTCACTAGATGAATTATTTTTGTTATTATTGCTCTTGGTTCCTACAGATATTGTCTTATAACAAACATGCGTTGTCGAGACATGAAACGGTATGATTGTGTGCATCATTACCTAATTTGTTCGTTCTACTCATTTTGCGTTCCATTTGGCCCTTTGTCCTTTTGCGTTCCACGGGACGGAGCTGCGCGATCTGTCGCCCGGACGTGACGTGGTGCCGGGTGCGTTTCCGGTCTGTGGAACGCATCACGGCATCGGCTTCCGGCCGGGCGCCATGTTGCGCAGGCGCACTAGCTTTTCCACCACGCCGGCTTGACCGGCACATGTCGCAGTGTTCAGACCGTGCACCGGGGAGCTCTGAGGTGGCGCCCCTCGATTTGCCCCATCTGGCCTTCCCCTCCTCCAATTACCTTAACAGGTTTGACCACAGATCTACTTACTTATAGGTTAATTATTGTAAATATAAGGACCTTGTAACACTGTTTTATATCTACATGGACCTCTGATGAAGCTAGTTGGGTACTAGCGATACGCGTGAGGATTCTTTTCCTGCTTGTCTCACTGAAGGGTTGCTTATTTTCCTCTCCCTGTGTTACCACTGTGCCACCTGATAAGTATACCGTTTTGGTTCTATGGATTATTTTTCCTTATTCCAGTATTGCATTACTCATGGTATCCTTGGATGATGGTTGTTTCATGCTTATCTATTTTCTCCCTTCAGTGGGGTACTGCTTTTTATATGTCCATGGTTTTAAACTTTGTGTCTTCAATAAATTAATATTTATTCTTGGAGGTGCGGCTGAGTTTGGTATTTCTTTCCCTTAGCTTAGCTTATGCTGTTTTCTATACCAGGCCTGCACTCCTTTACTTCACCTTTGGTGTGCCCCCCGTTGTTCAATATTATATTGTGGTTCTATAGCTAGGGAGTTCTTCCCTCTTGCTTTTTCTGGGGTTGTGGCACCCTTTTCTTTTCTTTTTGTGGTCTGAATAATGGCGTTCAATTTGGAGGCCAGGGAGGCGGCTTGGACCTCGCAGGCTACCGCGTTGTTCCATGAGGAAGGTGCCACTGATTCAGGTGGTGATTTTAGATCATTGACCTCTGAAATTATCGACACCCACAAACTCTATACACGGGTGTGGTGGAATATTAAAAGCCTTGAGGAATACCTCAGGTGCTCCATCATCCCCCGGGGTTTGAGGGTGCAGAAATTTCCAGCCTGGGAGGTCACTGCAGAATTTAAGGAGACCTGGGAACAGGGACTCCTACAATGTTCCAAAATTCTCATTGACATGCTGATTACACATGATAAGGAGCTTTTACAGCGGACCAAAGTCAGGCTTGTGGAACTGGAATTGAAGCTTGATCAGCATGACAAGGAGAGGGTTGATTCATTTCAGATTAAATTGAAGGAGATCTTGGAAAACTTCGACAAGGAGATAATGATGGGCAAAAAGTCCAAGTTTCAGCGGGATAAGGGTGATTTTGATAGGAAACAGGCCTTCAGGTGGAGGCACAGTGGTAACACGCGAGCACCTTCGAAGGGACATGATCTAAACAAAACTGCGGTTAAACAGGCCCCCAATTCAAATGCAGATATGGATTTTTTATCCGAAAGCAGCGAGGACGGCGAATTAGGAGGGGACTACGTAAATCCCACAAGAAGGGGCCCACAGTTGCGCAGGGGCAACAATCATCCACCCTCCTACAGGAAACGGACGTAGGAGTTGGATTAGCACAGGATAATGGGTCACTTCAGGTCATTAACCTTTCCTCCTATGTTCTATCAGATAAAGAACAAATGGTCCTGAAGAAAGGACTCTCCTTCTCTCCCATGAGCCTACTTGATAAGTTTGAGTTCATAAAAGATGTATATTTATTTTGCAGGCAATTATGTTTCAAACTATTGTATGCTCAACCGACCTTGATAAAAGATCTTGCAGAGGATGAACGTGGCGTTTTCCTGGATTTAATGGACCTACTTAAACTAAGTGAGAGTGACCTAGGTAGGAGATCATTCAACATATCAAAACCCTCCACCATCACGCCCTCTCTTAGTATGTTTCCCAATATTAATTTATTTTTTCAAGCAGTTCTATTGGAAATACGGAAACTACAAAGGAACACAATTAGGGGGAGGAACATGGCTGTGGCCGAATCTAACATTATCCGAAAACTTCAACAAAATAAATCCTTCGTCATCAAAGAGGCGGACAAAGGTGGGAATGTGGTATTATGAGATATGGGGATGTATATGAGTGAGGCCAAACGACAACTCAGCAATAAAACCTTTTACACCCCTATCCCTTCAGATCCCACCATACTATTTAACCACCTCCGGACCGCCTAACGCAGGATCGCGTTCCGGAGGTGGCAGCCCTGCGCACAGTCACGCATATACGCGTCATCTCGCGAGACGCGAGATTTCCTGTGAACGCGCGCACACAGGCGCGCGCGCTCACAGGAACGGAAGGTAAGAGAGTTGATCTCCAGCCTGCCAGCGGCGATCGTTCGCTGGCAGGCTGGAGATGTGTTTTTTTTAACCCCTAACAGGTATATTAGACGCTGTTTTGATAACAGCGTCTAATATACCTGCTACCTGGTCCTCTGGTGGTCCCCTTTGTTTGGATCGACCACCAGAGGACACAGGTAGCTCAGTAAAGTAGCACCAAGCACCACTACACTACACTACACCCCCCCCCCGTCACTTATTAACCCCTTATTAGCCCCTGATCACCCCTAATCACCCCTGATCACCCCATATAGACTCCCTGATCACCCCCCTGTCATTGATTACCCCCCTGTCATTGATCAACCCCCTGTAAAGCTCCATTCAGACGTCCGCATGATTTTTACGGATCCACTGATAGATGGATCGGATCCGCAAAACGCATCCGGACGTCTGAATGAAGCCTTACAGGGGCGTGATCAATGACTGTGGTGATCACCCCATATAGACTCCCTGATCACCCCCCTGTCATTGATTACCCCCCTGTCATTGATTACCCCCCTGTAAAGCTCCATTCAGACGTCCGCATGATTTTTACGGATCCACTGATAGATGGATCGGATCCGCAAAACGCATCCGGACGTCTGAATGAAGCCTTACAGGGGCATGATCAATGACTGTGGTGATCACCCCATATAGACTCCCTGATCACCCCCCTGTAAAGCTCCATTCAGATGTCCGCATGATTTTTACGGATGCACTGATACATGGATCGGATCCGCAAAACGCATCCGGTCGTCTGAATGAAGCCTTACAGGGGCATGATCAATGACTGTGGTGATCACCCCCCTGTCATTGATTACCCCCCTGTAAAGCTCCATTCAGATGTCCGCATGATTTTTACGGATGCACTGATAGATGGATCGGATCCGCAAAACGCATCCGGACGTCTGAATGAAGCCTTACAGGGGCATGATCAATGACTGTGGTGATCACCCCATATAGACTCCCTGATCACCCCCCTGTCATTGATTACCCCCCTGTCATTGATTACCCCCCTGTAAAGCTCCATTCAGACGTCCGCATGATTTTTACGGATGCACTGATAGATGGATCGGATCCGCAAAACGCATCCGGACGTCTGAATGAAGCCTTACAGGGGCGTGATCAATGACTGTGGTGATCACCCCATATAGACTCCCTGATCACCCCCCTGTCATTGATTACCCCCCTGTAAAGCTCCATTCAGACGTCCGCATGATTTTTACGGATGCACTGATAGATGGATCGGATCCGCAAAACGCATCCGGACGTCTGAATGAAGCCTTACAGGGGCGTGATCAATGACTGTGGTGATCACCCCATATAGACTCCCTGATCACCCCCCTGTCATTGATTACCCCCCTGTCATTGATTACCCCCCTGTAAAGCTCCATTCAGATGTCCGCATGATTTTTACGGATGCACTGATAGATGGATCGGATCCGCAAAACGCATCCGGACGTCTGAATGAAGCCTTACACGGGCGTGATCAATGACTGTGGTTATCACCCCATATAGACTCCCTGATCACCCCCCTGTCATTGATCACCCCCCTGTCATTGATCACCCCCCTGTCATTGATCAACCCCCCTGTCATTGATCAACCCCCCTGTCATTTATCACCCCTCTGTAAGGCTCCATTCAGATATTTTTTTGGCCCAAGTTAGCGGAATTTTTTTTTTTTTTTTCTTACAAAGTCTCATATTCCACTAACTTGTGTCAAAAAATAAAATCTCACATGAACTCACCATACCCCTCACGGAATCCAAATGCGTAAAATTTTTTAGACATTTATATTCCAGACTTCTTCTCACGCTTTAGGGCCCCTAGAATGCCAGGGCAGTATAAATACCCCACATGTGACCCCATTTCGGAAAGAAGACACCCCCAGGTATTCCGTGAGGGGCATATTGAGTCCATGAAAGATTGAAATTTTTGTCCCAAGTTAGCGGAACGGGAGACTTTGTGAGAAAAAAATAAAAAATATCAATTTCCGCTAACTTGTGCCAAAAAAAAAAAATTTCTATGAACTCGCCATGCCCCTCATTGAATACCTTGGGGTGTCTTCTTTCCAAAATGGGGTCACATGTGGGGTATTTATACTGCCCTGGCATTCTAGGGGCCCCAAAGCGTGAGAAGAAGTCTGGTATCCAAATGTCTAAAAATGCCCTCCTAAAAGGAATTTGGGCACCTTTGCCCACCTAGGCTGCAAAAAAGTGTCACACATGTGGTATCTCCGTATTCAGGAGACGTTGGGGAATGTGTTTTGGGGTGTCATTTTACATATACCCATGCTGGGTGAGAGAAATATCTTGGTCAAATGCCAACTTTGTATAAAAAAATGGGAAAAGTTGTCTTTTGCCAAGATATTTCTCTCACCCAGCATGGGTATATGTAAAATGACACCCCAAAACACATTCCCCAACTTCTCCTGAATACGGCGATACCACATGTGTGACACTTTTTTGCAGCCTAGGTGGGCAAAGGGGCCCATATTCCAAAGAGCACCTTTAGGATTTCACAGGTCATTTACCTACTTACCACACATTAGGGCCCCTGGAAAATGCCAGGGCAGTATAACTACCCCACAAGTGACCCCATTTTGGAAAGAAGACACCCCAAGGTATTCCGTGAGGGGCATGGCGAGTTCCTAGAATTTTTTATTTTTTGTCACAAGTTAGTGGAAAATGCTTATTTTTTTTTTTTTTTTTTTTTTCATACAAAGTCTCATATTCCACTAACTTGTGACAAAAAATAAAAAGTTCCATGAACTCACTATGCCCATCAGCGAATACCTTGGGGTCTCTTCTTTCCAAAATGGGGTCACTTGTGGGGTAGTTATACTGCCCTGGCATTCTAGGGGCCCAAATGTGTGGTAAGGAGTTTGAAATCAAATTCTGTAAAAAATGACCTTTGAAATCCGAAAGGTGCTCTTTTGAATATGGGCCCCTTTGCCCACCTAGGCTGCAAAAAAGTGTCACACATCTGGTATCTCCGTAATCGGGAGAAGTTGGGGAATGTGTTTTGGGGTGTCATTTTACATATACCCATGCTGGGTGAGAGAAATATCTTGGCAAAAGACAACTTTTCCCATTTTTTTATACAAAGTTGGCATTTGACCAAGATATTTATCTCACCCAGCATGGGTATATGTAAAAAGACACCCCAAAACACATTCCTCAACTTCTCCTGAGTACGGAGATACCAGATGTGTGACACTTTTTTGCAGCCTAGGGGGGCAAAGGGGCCCACATTCCAAAGAGCACCTTTCGGATTTCACAGGTCATTTACCTACTTACCACACATTTGGGCCCCTAGAATGCCAGGGCAGTATAACTACCCCACAAGTGACCCCATTTTGGAAAGAAGAGACCCCAAGGTATTCGCTGATGGGCATAGTGAGTTCATGGAAGTTTTTATTTTTTGTCACAAGTTTGTGGAATATGAGACTTTGTATGAAAAAAAAAAAAAAAAAAAAAATCATCATTTTCCACTAACTTGTGACAAAAAATAAAAAATTCTAGGAACTCGCCATGCCCCTCACGGAATACCTTGGGGTGTCTTCTTTCCAAAATGGGGTCACTTGTGGGGTAGTTATACTGCCCTGGTATTCTAGGGGCCCAAATGTGTGGTAAGGAGTTTGAAATCAAATTCAGGAAAAAATGAGGAGTGAAATCCGAAAGGTGCTCTTTGGAATATGGGCCCCTTTGCCCACCTAGGCTGCAAAAAAGCGTCACACATCTGGTATCCCCGTACTCAGGAGAAGTTGAGGAATGTGTTTTGGGGTGTCTTTTTACATATACCCATACTGGGTGAGATAAATATCTTGGTCAAATGACAACTTTGTATAAAAAAATGGGAAAAGTTGTCTTTTGCCAAGATATTTCTCTCACCCAGCATGGGTATATATAAAATGACACCCCAAAACACATTCCCCACCTTCTCCTGAGTACGGAGATACCAGATGTGTGACACTTTTTTGCAGCCTAGGTGGGCAAAGGGGCCCATATTCCAAAGAGCACCTTTCGGATTTCACAGGTCATTTTTTACTGAATTTGATTTCATACTCCTTACCACACATTTGGGCCCCTAGAATGCCAGGGCAGTATAACTACCCCACAAGTGACCCCATTTTGGAAAGAAGAGACCCCAAGGTATTCGCTGATGGGCATAGTGAGTTCATAGAACTTTTTATTTTTTGTCACAAGTTAGTGGAATATGAGACTTTGTAAGAAAAAAAAAAAAAAAAAAAAAAATCATCATTTTCCGCTAACTTGTGACAAAAAATAAAAGGTTCTATGAACTCACTATGCCCATCAGCGAATACCTTAGGGTGTGTACTTTCAGAAATGGGGTCATTTGTGGGGTGTTTGTACTGTCTGGGCATTGTAGAACCTCAGGAAACATGACAGGTGCTCAGAAAGTCAGAGCGGCTTCAAAAAGCGGAAATTCACATTTTTGTACCATAGTTTGTAAACGCTATAACTTTTACCCAAACCATTTTTTTTTTACCCAAACATTTTTTTTTTATCAAAGACATGTAGAACTATAAATTTAGAGCAAAATTTCTATATGGATCTCGTTTTTTTTGCAAAATTTTACAACTGAAAGTGAAAAATGTCATTTTTTTGCAAAAAAATCGTTAAATTTCGATTAATAACAAAAAAAGTAAAAATGTCAGCAGCAATGAAATACCACCAAATGAAAGCTCTATTAGTGAGAAGAAAAGGAGGTAAAATTCATTTGGGTGGTAAGTTGCATGACCGAGCAATAAACGGTGAAAGTAGTGTAGGTCAGAAGTGTAAAAAGTGGCCTGGTCTTTCAGGGTGTTTAAGCACTGGGGGCTGAGGTGGTTAAGAAGAAATTGGACCACCTTTTGAGAAGGGCCTTCGACATGAGGATCATCACCAAGCGTGAACTTCTGTTCTTGGAGGTGAGTTGCCCCATTACACCTACGTTTTACATGCTGCCCAAGGTGCATAAACATCTACAAACTCCACCTGGCCGCCCAATTGTGGCAGGCATTGGGGGCCTGTGTGAGCAGGCCTGCATTTATTTGGACTTTTTCTTGCAGTCTTTTGTCTTGGGCCTTAAATCCTATATCCGGGACTCCATGCACCTAATACAGGAACTAGGAGATGTCACCTTACCGCCCGGCACCTTGATGGTCACCTGTGATGTCGAGTCATTGTACTCAAATATTGCCCATAGCGACGGGCTAGATGCTGTAAAATTCTTTCTATCTGGCTCCACCACTGGTGATGCAGCTCATCATACATTTCTGGTGAGTTTACTGGAGTTTGTGCTCACGCACAACTACTTTGTCTTTGACCGGACCTTTTATAGACAAATCTCTGGTACAGCCATGGGTGCACGGTGTGCGCCCTCCTATGCAAACCTATTTTTGGGTTGGTGGGAGGCCACACGTGTGTACCCATTGGATCAATTTAGAAATCAGGTAATAGGCTGGTATAGGTTTATTGACGACATCGTCTTTTTCTGGCAGGGGTCAAGACAGGAATGTGAGGAGTTCATTGGTCATCTCAATGAGAACCCGTTGAATATATTTTTAACACACAAAATCTCGGACTCTGAAGTTGAATTCCTGGATCTTCGGATCAGACTGAAAGATTCCAAAATCATGACATCCCTGTTCCGTAAAAGCACTGCCACCAATAACCTGCTTCATTTTGCAAGTTTCCACCCGACACACTTAAAGAAGGGCATACCCAGGGGCCAGTTTCTGCGTCTACGACGTAATTGCTCTGATGTGAATGATTTTAGAGAGGCCTCACAAGATCTGACATCACGTCTGAATGAAAGGGGCTACCCCAAAAAGGTCATAGCCCAGGCATTTGAGAGGGCTAAAGAGGCAAATCGTGAGGACTTATTTATACCTAAGGTAAAACCAAGAGAAAACAAAATACGTTTGATTACTAGGTATAACAACCAGTGGCCTGACCTCTACAGAATTTTAAATACGCACTGGTTTCTACTTCGATCAGATGCCAAATTAGCCTTGCACGTGGATGAAACACCTAGGATTGTGGCACGGAGGGCACCAAATCTCAAAGATACCCTAGTTCGTAGCCACTTTCAACGCCCTGGGGTCTCCACGGGCAGGGGTGGCGTGCTGAAGGGTACATATCCCTGTGGGGACTGCAACATTTGCCAATTTATGCTTAATTCGGATACTCTCCTTTATGGAGATAACCACAGGGTTGATCTAAAACGTTATGTCAATTGCCGTTCCAGGAATGTAGTCTACGCTCTGCTTTGCCCCTGCAATAAGATCTATGTGGGCCAGACCATGCAGGAGCTTAGGAAGAGAGTACAACAGCACACATCGAATATTCGGCTAGCAGCACGGGACAGAAGTAAGGGGGAGAAACCCCTGACATCAGTGGCAACCCATTTCCTGGACTGTCATGATGGTAGGTATGATGGATTACGGGTGGCAGGACTGGACATTATCCGGGGCAACATTAGGGGTGCACATATCTCTAAGAGGTTGCTTTGCTCTGAATCAAGGTGGATTTTTAACCTTCGTTCACAGTTTCCAGGGGGCTTAAATGAAGAACTCACCTTCACGGGTTTTTATACATAGATCTTGTCTTAATTTAACAAAGACTATGTATTAATCACCTATCCCTTGCTTATTCCCACAGGGATATGTACTCTTTGATTCTATAAACTTTTTTCATTTCACTTTTTATCCTCATTCTATATCTTCTTTTTTCACTTCTCACCCCCTCTTTTTCACTTTTTAGGTTCTATAAAGACCCATTGACACTTGACCAAGGGACCTACTGAAGTCATGGACTTCATCTTCTTCCTCCTCATGGAATATATTTGACACTTGACACTTGGCACCTCAAAGCACTTTAAAGTACCTTTGGCTACTGAAAATGCACAGTCACTGATCCACCTCCTTTACTGGGACTTCCTCTTTACGCCTAGTTTATCGTTGTTATTATTGTCTTTTTATTCATATCTATACATTATGAAATGATCTGTAACGTTGTTCACATGAAATTGTGCTATCAGTGAAACAATATGCTATACTCCGTCCCTCCACCCCTACTTACTTTATTTATTTATTCATTTATCTATTATTGTCTATCTATATTCATAATATTTATATGTGTGTGCATTTGTTCTTCTCTTATTTCTGTGCGCTTGCGTGGCTGGTCTTTTACTCCCCGGTGCACGGTCTCCCGCCCGTGGGCCATTTAGGCCTTGAGTTCATGGATACATGATGATGTGTATATTGATTTTTCGAGACAATTGTCTGTACTAATGTCTTTAATTTTATACAATAACTATGGTGTCCAGAATCAGGGGCCTGGACATGGGCTATGGAAGATTCATTATTTTTTATTTGGAATACGTATGTCTGGGCATGTATAAATAATCTGTCTGAGCCATGAACTGATGTTGATGTTCATTTTGATATGCCATCCACATTTATGAATTATTATTTATAACCATATTGTATGTATTTATTATATCTCTTTATATATTAATGAAATATTCTTTGCGTTACTTTGGGCACGGTCGTTAACGTTTTGAAATATTGTACCTCGGCAACTTTATCTTGAATATTGGTTTATTTTGTATTCACTATATGATCTATTTATCACATATTTATATACATATGTTGTTTTTCTCTTTTTATATATAAAAATAATATTCTCTTTTTGTATAAACATTTTTTATATCTATTCAAACACTGATGGATGAATCTGTACACTGGTTTATTATGGCTCATTGTGTATTCACTAGATGAATTATTTTTGTTATTATTGCTCTTGGTTCCTACAGATATTGTCTTATAACAAACATGCGTTGTCGAGACATGAAACGGTATGATTGTGTGCATCATTACCTAATTTGTTCGTTCTACTCATTTTGCGTTCCATTTGGCCCTTTGTCCTTTTGCGTTCCACGGGACGGAGCTGCGCGATCTGTCGCCCGGACGTGACGTGGTGCCGGGTGCGTTTCCGGTCTGTGGAACGCATCACAGCATCGGCTTCCGGCCGGGCGCCATGTTGCGCAGGCGCACTCGCTTTTCCACCACGCCGGCTTGACCGGCACATGTCGCAGTGTTCAGACCGTGCACCGGGGAGCTCTGAGGTGGCGCCCCTCGATTTGCCCCATCTGGCCTTCCCCTCCTCCAATTACCTTAACAGGTTTGACCACAGATCTACTTACTTATAGGTTAATTATTGTAAATATAAGGACCTTGTAACACTGTTTTATATCTACATGGACCTCTGATGAAGCTAGTTGGGTACTAGCGATACGCGTGAGGATTCTTTTCCTGCTTGTCTCACTGAAGGGTTGCTTATTTTCCTCTCCCTGTGTTACCACTGTGCCACCTGATAAGTATACCGTTTTGGTTCTATGGATTATTTTTCCTTATTCCAGTATTGCATTACTCATGGTATCCTTGGATGATGGTTGTTTCATGCTTATCTATTTTCTCCCTTCAGTGGGGTACTGCTTTTTATATGTCCATGGTTTTAAACTTTGTGTCTTCAATAAATTAATATTTATTCTTGGAGGTGCGGCTGAGTTTGGTATTTCTTTCCCTTAGCTTAGCTTCCCCAGTATTGCCCCTCATATGTTTAATGCAATGGTATTTATAATTGCCCCCCTGTAGTGCCCCAGGATGTTTAAAGGGGTTGGCCACTTCCTGCCATTTCTGACCAATCTGTATGTAAGGTGGCTATAAGGCACTTACTAATACAGCCTTTGTTGATATTGTGTGCTTTTCGCTATATTTCATAAGCCATGCCCCCTTGTTAGGTAAATATTCTCTGCTGTCTGCATAGAAATCCAGTCCATAAGATGGCCGCTGATGGAGGGTTACGTGACCAGGCAAAGATTACTTTAGACATGGCATTCAGCCATTTCCACTCAAATACACTGTACCTGCCATCTGTACTTACCCTGTTGAGAGTTTAGTCCAGATGTACTATATCTGAATGGAGGAGACTAAGTGATTTGCCTGGTCACATGACTCTCCATCAGCAGCCATTTTATGGACAAGACCTTTGTGTGGACAGCACAAAAGATTTGGCCAACAAGGGTGTATACCTTATGAAATATATCAAATGGTACAGAATATCAACAGAGGCCCCCCTGTATTTTTATAATTCTACTTAGTAGTGATGCCCTGTATTTTTTAATGCTCCCAGTAGTGCCCCTTGTATTTTTATAATGCTCCAAGAAGTATCCCTTGTATTTTTTAATGCCTCTAGTAGTGCCCCTGTGTTGCCAGTAGCATTTTGAGGAAGAAAATAGAAAGTACTTACTTCAGTCCCATTCCATGTTGCCATCAGAATTTGGCTGTCTCCCGGCACAAGCTGCGCAATGACATCATCACGGCCGTGTGCCCTGGGACTCGGGCAGATGTGATTGCGCCGCTTACAAACCCGTCAAACGCAACCTCCTGCGCTGTTGTACTGTTTCATAGGCCTCAAGCAGAGTGGCCTGAGGCCTATGAGAGTGAAGGGTGGGGACGGGAGTTGTTGGCTCCCGTGCCCTGCAACCTGAGGCAAGATGTGGTGCTAGCTCACTTGTCTGACAGTGGGCCCCACACAACTGCGTGGTTTGCGTGGTGGTCAAGACAGCCACTGGTTATATGATGTTGATATTAACAAAAGGCCTAGCTGTAGCAAAACACAGCCGTTTTCCTGAAAGACATGGAACTGCTTTTCAAACAATGCAGTTCTGCACAAACCTCTGTGAATTCATAGCAGCTTTGCATAATTTTATGGAGATTGCTGCAAAATGAAAAAATGCACCTGGGCCAGCTGCACAATAAGCCTGGAGCTTGAGCTCCAGAAGCACCAATGGTGCACGAAGGCAGACTAACACTCTACAATGGAGCAGCTGACTGTAAGCAAGCCTGACAGGACGGGGTCATGTGACCATCCTTCTCCATCTTCTCAGTATTCTGCATTCTGATATACGAAATGAAGAAATCCATGTGCAGGACAAATCCCCAAAATGTTTGAGTGTTGTAAACTGATGTTTTTGTGAAAATCTTAACAAATTTGATTAATTTAAAATTAATTTGCTTGTGCATATGTTTATGGCTACTCATCTTCCCTCTTATTACTGTGTTGTATTTCATACACGTGGTTATGTCTGGATTTACCCGTGTGTTGGTAAATGAGGCGTATTTTTGACACACATTGTTAATCTGTAATATGCGTTTTCCTAATCCTGGAGAATACACAAGTGTAATCAGATTTAGTTGTAAGTATTAGGACATAATTCGCCCCCAAGAAGAGGAAGATATTCAGCCAGACAGAAGTACAGGCTCGAACTGGCCCACAGGGGTACAGATGAATCCCCCGGTAGGCTCCTGAGCAAGGTGGGCCTCTAGTCTCCCACCCCCTGCACAAGTGGCACATAACACAGTAGACTCACTGCACTATGTACATATATTTACAGTAATGTACAGCACCTAAACCAGCCTATGTTCATGTAAAAAAACTTAATAGATTAAAGAAACTACCCAGATTATTATTATTATAGACATGATCAGAGCTGAGATGACTTTTAGGTATGGAGGAAAGCTAGCCAGTATCCTCAGGACCTACCTTCTCAAAGTTGCTGCAGGGACCCCCATATTCAATCATCTGGTAGAATCTTGCTGCTGTGTGAGCAGGTAACATTTGAATGTAGCCATATGTTGGGCCCCCAAAATAAACTTTACTGGTGGGCCCTAGCCACCCCATTCTGACACTGCAGAAGTAACTTGGATTCACTGTCTGAACGTCATATGGCCAAGTTCAATCTGGATTTTGGCATACATATATTAGTTTACCTGAACAACTTCTGCCATTGTGTGTGGGTCTGGCCCCTGATTGCTAAACTAATGAAAAATTTTGCTGTATCATTGGAAATTAAAACCAGAATTTTAAAGGTACATTTTTGCATAGGTATAAATCTATCTTACCAGCGGCATTATGCTGATGATAGGTGATCAGTTCTGGAATTGAGGAATAGAGATGTTTCTCTGCTAAGTAATACTGGTTTGAAGGCGTCTCACATACTACATAATGACGGATAATTCCTTCCCTGCATAGAACAATTAATTATACAGTTAATATAAATACATATACAGAGTCTTGAAGGATGAATACATACGTTTTGGTGCACTATTAATGTATTTCACTCACCCAGATGACTTTGCATACACAGACACTGTATACTTTCCAGCTTTGCTAGAATCTCTAACAATAAATCCACCCTCCTTGTCCTGTAAAACATAATGACATACTGATGCAATAAAAATTATTTCTGCAATTTATATAGCATTTACACTTACCTAAAGAATTATTAGGAACACCATACTAATACGGTTTTGGACCCCCTTTTGCCTTCAGAACTGCCTTAATTCTACGTGGCATTGATTCAACAAGGTGCTGATAGCATTCTTTAGAAATGTTGGCCCATATTGATAGGATAGCATCTTGCAGTTGGTGGAGATTTGAGGGATGCACGTCCAGGGCACGAAGCTCCCGTTCCACCATATCCCAAAGATATTGGGTTGAGATCTGGTGACTGTGGGGGCCATTTTAGTACAGTGAACTCATTGTCATGTTCAAGAAACCAATTTGAAATGATTCGAGCTTTGTGTCATGGTGCATTATCCTGCTGGAAGTAGCCATCAGAGGATGGATACATGTTCTCATTCTGTTTACGCCAAATTCGGACTCTACCATTTGAATGTAGAAATCGAGACTCATCAGACCAGGCAACATTTTTCCAGCCTTCAACAGACCAATTTTGGTGAGCTCGTGCAAATTGTAGCCTCTTTTTCCTATTTGTAGTGGAGATGAGTGGTACCTGGTGGGGTCTTCTGCTGTTGTAGCCCATCCGCCTCAAGGTTGTGCGTGTTGTGGCTTCACAAATGCTTTGCTGCATACCTCGGTTGTAACGAGTGGTTATTTCAGTCAACCTTGCTCTTCTATCAGCTTGAATCAGTCGGCCCATTCTCCTCTGACCTCTAGCATCCACAAGGCATTTTTGCCCACAGGACTGCCGCATACTGGATGTTTTTCCCTTTTCCCACCATTCTTTGTAAACCCTAGAAATGGTTGTGCGTGAAAATCCCAGTAACTGAGCAGATTGTGAAATACTCAGACTCGCCCGTCTGGCACCAACAACCATGCCACGCTCAAAATTGCTTAAATCAACTTTCTTTCCCATTCTGACATTCAGTTTGGAGTTCAGGAGATTGTCTTGACCAGGACCACACCCCTAAATGCATTGAAGCAACTGCCATGTGATTGGTTGACTAGATAATTGCATTAATGAGAAATAGAACAGGTGTTCCTAATAATTCTTTAGGTGAGTGTATATTTTTGTTTATGAAGGCACATACATCGGTTTGATTCATTTTTCGACCAGAAAAATCTGTGCTTAGATGTTAATCAGTTCTCCACGATTTACATATTATTGACCTATCTTGAGGATAGGACATCAATATGAGATTGGTGGGGGCCCAACTCCCCTGCCAATTGTTTGAGGAAACTGAAGAACCCACTGCAGAGCTCACTGAAGACCCGGTCAGCATCGAGGCCTCCTTGCAGCTCATTAAACACAGCAAAGTCTATTTGATAGTGGCTGTGCATGGTACCGCAGCTCATCCACATTCACTTGCAAGGCTATGTGACCGATGAGCATGACAACACATGGCTTAGGAAGAGGCCTAAATGCTCACTGCGCCACAGTCTCTTCATACAGCCTCTTCATACACCGATCTCATACTCATGACCTATCCTGAGGATAGGCCATCAATATCTAAATCCTGGAGAACCCCTTTAAAGTGTATGTTAAAATATTGAAAAGTCTACAAAATATTAAAAAGTTTTGTATAGTGCTTGTGAGGCCAGTGGAGCTTTTATCAAAACATAGCATGGTCTAGGTATTTTTTGTAACACCCCAGAGTAGTGTTACACTACTGCATCCTGCTACTATCTCTAATGGGCTAATATAATGTCATCTATATATTTCTGTCCAGGTCCTATACACTGTGCATTCCTAATCTGTTTGTAACTGTTATGCTCATGTAATATTCAACAGCAGGTGGCAGCAAATACGGCAGAGCTATCTTAGATAGAATGGAACTTACCATTCCATTCTAAACCCCTCTGGAGAAAAGTGGGCTAGTCCTACTTCCATCAGGAAGGGTGGGACCAGTTAGAGTCAGTCTAGTTTAGCCCAGCTAGGGTAAGGGTTTACAGGGGCACGTCTCTGCTGGACGTGCCCACGCCAGCCAGAGCACCTTAAGCTCTGCTGGCCATAGAGGCCAAAGCTTAAAGCCTCAGGATCCAGGAGGAAAGTTCCCTGGCATAAACTAGTCAGACTAAAGAGAAGAAGTGCAGCATACAGAAGAAGCTTAGTTATACAGCCAGCCTGTCAGTACAGCAGAGTCAGAGAGAAACAGATATAGCAGAGTTGAGTTTGCCTGCCAGTCTCATGCTAAAGCCTGCTGGAACCAAGACAAAGCCTATAAACCGTTTTGGAGAACGTTTATTCAAATTAAAGCTGCCATTGAACTTCATCTTAAGGTCTGGACTCAAGTTATTTCTTCAAATCCCTCAATTATTCCCTCTATTTATTACTTCAGAGCCAAAGCCTGGGGTCCAGCCATATCCAGGTAGGAGTCCCGTGACACACATAAACTCCCGTGGCTCACTATACCACTCGGCATTCCTACACCTGGGACGTGACATAGAGGGCCCGTTGCATTTTATGCCATTGTTATCTACAGGCTTATCTACAGGGCTTCAAAAACATCTGTACAAAATGTAAGGAAAAAAAAAGCAACCAAAAGCTCTTGTCATGCATTCAGCAATATTTCTTATATTGCATATGTATTATGCTTTGTGTTCTAGGTGTAATCCTCCATCTAGTGGTTGTCTGTTCAATCAGTTTAGTTAACTAGAATACAATTCCCTGTATGTCCCTAGGGAGCCACTGTATACAGATGCAGCTGAGCTAGTCCGTTGTGCTAGTGAAACAGTTATTATGCGTCAGTATGACAGCATCACTCTTAGAATCACTTCACACTTCACTTATTTGGTCAGTTATGGAGCCAAAACTGTCAAGCAGGCAGGGATCAAACAGGTAGCGGAGTCCAGAAACACAAGCACGGGTCAGGTACACAGGAACACAAGCAGAGATATCAGCAACGTTTGCAGGACACAAGGACCTTGACACTCAGGCATCTGGGAAAGGGGCTGAGCCACGTATATACATGCAGGAGGGCTAGGATTGATCAGCGAATTCACATGATCTAACCCATAAAGCACAGGAAGTGATGCACGCCGGCCCTTAAGAAAGTGCTGCAGGGAGCAAGCAGCAAGCATGCTGTGGCCAGGGCTGAAAGGAAACTGTGGACAGGATCCGAGAACAAACAGTACCGACAAGGACAGAGCCCAGGACTGCAGTGGTAAATGGGGGAAGCATTGGCAGCAGGTCACCGCTGAACACGGCACCCGGGACCGCGACGGTAAGCAGGGGAACAGCAGCGCACAGCAGCCACTGTTACAGTAACCCCCGTTTCGCCCCTCCTTTTGAAACCACGACGAGACAGAAACCTCTTCACCAAGTTGGGAGCATGAATGTTTTCCTCTGGTTCCAAAGACCTCTCCTAAGGACCAAAGCCTTTCCAGTCCACAAGACAGTAGGTCTTCTTACCACGCTTCTTAATGTCCAGGATGTCTTTGACCTCAAATACCTCATTAGAATCTCCATATACCAGAGTCAGAGTAGAGGTGTCATGACCGGCATGCCGATCACATACGTGACGCAAAGGGAGGGAAATGGGAAGGCCCTGTCCAAGGGAGAGGGAAAGATGGTGACCCCTAACTCACCTTGAGGCTGGCACCTGACTGCCCTGACGTCCCTAGACGGGTTTCTCACCCGTACGCCGATCACGTGCCTAAACCCTGGCTTTCCCTGAGATGAGCCCTACGTAGTGAATAGGGCGGTGGGAACACTAGTCCGCACCACTAACACTAAAGGGAAACACCAAGGAGAGGACAGACAAGACAGACAAACATATAATCCCAGGTGGGCGACAACAGCGGACAACAAAAGCCCAACAGGGATCCGGAGGGTAACGCTCTGGAACAACAACCAGGAATCACAGCTACACAGCTCCAGTGGGTTAGTATAGAAGTCCAGGCAGGAAGTTCTACATCTGGCAACCAGAGAAGTGAGAGATGGGAATATAAGGAGGTTGGGATTGCTGGACAAGAAACAGCTGAGGAGGAGAAGCTACGGATCCCTGAGTGAGCCAAAAAGGATTGCAAGGCAAACCCAGAAAGCTACCATTAAGAAACAGCACTGTCTTTAGACATAGAGCGCGCAGCCACCTGCTGCGACTTCCTGACCCCGGGTATAACGGAGTCAGAAGTGGCTCTTGACACCCTCGTGACAAGAGGGAGCCATAGAGAAGTGAGTAAGAACTACTGGTTTTAGTAAGGACATATGGAAGGCTTAGGAATCCACAGACAGAGAGAGTGGCTCAGTTTGTGTACTGTTCACTATGTTAAATGCATTGCTTTTCTGTGCCTCTTCCCCTCCCCCTTTTTCCTATCCCATTGTTTCCCCAGCAGGAATTATCCCAAAGTCAAACAAGCCATCCTAGCATGGTATGCCATTATCTCTGAGGCATACCGACTCAAATTCCGGGACATCAAGAAACAAACAAAAGACTCACACACAGAATGGGCACACCGACTACAGCGAGCCGCCAAGGGGTGGATGGAAGCAACACGGGTCACCACTATGGAAGAGATGTTCCAGTTAATAGTAATGGAGCAGTTTTTCAATGGACTAACCACAGATCGCAAACCCCGTACCCTACCAGAGGCAGCCAAGCTAGCTGACGAGTTCCAAAACACCAGGCGAGACCAACGCACACCACACCGGACCACCTATGGATCTACCACCTCTCTGCCAGCAGTGACTACCTTGTCTCACCCACGACCAGCCGCGAGCCACAACCAGTACCCTCCTAGGTAATACCCGACCACCAATTCGCTGCCACACTTGCAACCAACAGGGGCACATCCAGAGAGACTGCCCACGTAACCTACCTGGCCAGAACTGGAACCACCAGGGTCCTCCTCCCCCCAATCGGGCTGCAGTACACTGCTGCCAAAGAGAATCTGTGCTCCCAACATCCACAGTTACCTCAATAGAAGAGCCTCTGGGGACCCTACACGAGGTAAACCCCATACAAGCCACCTCCGACAACCGCCAGGGGCACCGCCAGGTGGTACACATGTAGGGGAAGAGTATACAAGGATTACGTGACTCTGGGGCCACGTTAACCCTGGTCCGAAATCATTTGGTGCCTAAGCACACCCTCACTGGAGACTGTGTAGCTGTACGGGTGGCAGAGGGAGCAATTTACAAAGTTCCCACTGCCAAGGTGCATTTGAATTGGGAGGCAGGGCATGGAAATGTGGAGGTGGGAATTATGCAGGATTTGCCTGCTGATGTTATTTTGGGAAACGACTTGGGGAAGCTCACCTCTGCTTTTGTCCCTCAACCAACTATCCAAGAGGCCTACCCGGTTGTTACCCAGCAGCAAGCACGCACTAGATCCCTCCCTGCAGGTATATAAAGATAGGACCAAGGAGGGTTGGAGGGAGAGAGATATGCTTGGGACAAAGGTCTCATATACCGCTATGCAAAGAAGGTAGTAGCAGGGTCCATACCCGTGCCCACTAAGCAGTTAGTGGTACCCCGAAAGTATAGACGAGAGTTGCTGCGCATCGCGCACGATATACCATTATCAGGACATTTAGGAATCAGCCGAACTAAACATCGGCTGATGCAGAACTTCTTGTGGCCAGGTATCTCAAAGGATATTAGACAATACTGTCAAACGTGTGATACCTGCCAGAGGGTAGGGAAGAGAGGGGATCGCTATAAAGCCAAACTCAGATCCCTGCCCGTAATTGAAGAACCCTTCAGTCGGGTAGCCGTAGACATAATAGGACCCCTAGTGAAACCCTGTCCCTCCGGCAAGAAATACATCTTGACCGTAGTGGACTACGCCACTAGATACCCAGAGGCAGTGGCATTGACCAATGTACATGCAGAGACTATAGCGGATGCCCTTATGCAAATATTTTCCCGTATGGGATTTCCCCAGGAGATTATTTTGGATAGGGGCACCCAGTTCACTGCAGAGGTCACCCACCGACTCGGTAAAGTGTGTGGGGTGCAACCAATCTTAAACTCTGCCTACCACCCCCAGTCCAACGGGCTCTGTGAACGGTTTAACGGAACACTTAAACAGATGATCCGCACGTTCATAGATACTCAAAAACACTGGGAACGATTTTTGCCCCACTTGCTCTTTGCCTATAGGGAAGTACCCCAAGAATCCACGGGATTCTCCCCTTTTGAATCATTGTTCGGGAGGAGAGTGAGGGGTCCCTTAGACCTTATCAAAGAACACTGGGAGGGAGGGGTAACTACGAATGGTACCCCTATTGTCCCATACACGCTAGAGTTTAGGGAACGCTTGGAGGCTCTGACCCAGACAGGTCACTTGTTTGGAGTTTCTACTCTAGGGGTGCATCAGGGGGGCTTCAAATGGGACATGGTGTCAAAAAACCAGTCCAGCAAAATCTGCCTTCCAAAAACCGTATGGCATTCCTTTCCTTCTGCGCCCTGCCGTGTGCCCGTATAGCGGTTTACGACCACATATGGGGTGTTTCTGTAAACTACAGAATCAGAGCCATAAATATTGAGTTTTGTTTGGCTGTTAACCCTTGCTTTGTAACTGGAAAAAAATTATTAAAATGGAAAATCTGCCAAAAAAGTTAAATTTTGAAATTGTCTCTCTATTTTCCATTAATTCTTGTGGAACACCTAAAGGGTTAACAAACCCTGATGCACCCCTAGAGTAGAAACTCCAAAAAAGTGACCCCATTTTAGAAACGACGGGATAGGGTGGCAGTTTTGTTGGTACTAGTTTAGGGTACATATGATTTTTGGTTGCTCTATATTACACTTTTTGTGAGGCAAGGTAACAAGAAATAGCTATTTTGGCACCGTTTTAATTTTTTGTTATTTGATACCTAATATGTATACTATTTTTTTATTTATGTAAGTTTTACACAAGGATTTCATTTTTAAAACAAAAAGATGATGGTTTGATTAGCACTATTTTCGGGTGCGTATGACTTTTTGATCGCTTGCTATTACACTTTTTGTGATGTAAGGTGACAAAAAATAACTTTTTTTACACCGTTTTTATTTTACTTTTTTTACGGTATATACCTGAGGGGATAGGTCATGTGATATTTTTATAGAGCAAGTTATTACGGACGCGGCGATACCTAATATGTATACTTTTTATTTATTTATGTAAGTTTTACACAATGATTTCATTTTGAAACAAAAAAAATCATGTTTTAGTGTCTCCATAGTCTGAGAGCCATAGTTTTTTCAGTTTTTGGGTGATTATCTTAGGTAGGGTCTCATTTTTTGCGGGATGAGATGACGGTTCGATTGACACTATTTTAGGGTGCATATGACTTTTTGATCGCTTGCTATTAGGCCTCTTTCACACGGGCGTTGCGGGAAAAGGTGCGGGTGCGGGAGCTATTTTTCCGCGCGAGTGCAAAACATTGTAATGCGTTTTGCACGCACGTGAGAAAAATCGGCATGCTTGGTACTCAAACCCGAACTTCTTCACAGAAGTTCGGGCTTGGGATCGGTGTTCTGTAGATTGTATTATTTTCCCTTATAACATGGTTATAAGGGAAAATAATAGCATTCTGAATACAGAATGCATTGTACAATAGCGCTGGAGGTCTTTGCTGTGTGCAGGAAAAGGACCTGTGGTGACGTCACTCCGGTCATCACATGGTCCGTCACATGATCTTTTACCATGGTGATGGATCATGTGATGACCGGAGTGATGTCACCACAGGTCCTTTTCCTGCACACAGCAAAGAAGAAGACAGAAGAGATGCCGGGCTGTGCGAGAAAGTGGATTAAGGTGAGTTAAATTCTTTTTTATTTTTTTTTAACCCCTCCAGCCCTATTGTACTATGCATTTTGTATTCAGAATGCTATTATTTTCCCTTATAACCATGTTATAAGGGAAAATAATAATTATTGGGTCCCCATCCCAATCGTCACCTAGCAACCGTGCATGAAAATCGCACCGCATCCGCACTTGCTTGCGGATGCTTGCGATTTTCACGCAACCCAATTCATTTCTATGGGGCCTGCATTACGTGAAAAACGCACAAAGAGGAGCAGGCTGCGATTTTCACGCAACTCACAAGTGATGCATGAAAATCACCGCTCGTGTGCACAGCCCCATAGAAATGAATGGGTCAGGATTCAGTGCAGGTGCAATGCGTTCAACTCACGCATTGCACCCGCGCGGAATACTCGCCCGTGTGAAAGGGGCCTTACACTTTTTGTGATGTAAGGTGACAAAAAATGGCTTTTTTTTACACCGTTTTTATTTTTATTTTTTTACGGTGTTCATCTGAGGTGTTAGGTCATGTGATATTTTTATAGAGCAGGTTATTACGGACACGGTGATACCTAATATGTATACTTTTTAATTTATTTTTGTAAGTTTTACACAATAACAGCTTTTTAAAAAAAATAAAAATGATGTTTTAGTGTCTCCATATTCTGAGCCATAGTTTTTTTTATTTTTTGGGAGATTGTCTTAGGTAGGGGCTCATTTTTTGCGGGATGAGGTGACGGTTAGATTGGTACTATTTTGGTGGGCATACGCCTTTTTGATCGCTTACTGTTGTACTTTTTATGATGTAAGGTGACAAAAAATGGTTTATTTAGCACAGTTTTTATTTTTTATTTTTTACGGTGTTCCTCTGAGGGGTTAGGTCATGTGATATGTTTATAGAGCCGGTCGATACTCACGTGGCAATACCTAATATGTCAACTTTTTTTTCCCCCCTAACTTTTACCAATTTTTTTTTACTTTATTTGGGGAAAATGACTTTTTGTTTATTTTTACTTGAAACTTTAATTTTTTGGGGGGGAAAACTTTTTTTTTCACTTTATTTTTTGTCCCACTTTGGGACTTCAACTTTTGGGGGGTCTAATCCTTTACAATGCATTCCAATACTTCTGTATTGGAATGCATTGGCTGTATGAGTAATACAGTCTGTATTACTCATACAGCTTCCGGCCTGTGAGATCCAGGGGGCTGGATCTCACAGGCTCTTCACCGGAAGGCAGTGCCGATGCCTCAGGAAGGCATCGAGCTACCTTCCATGCCATCGAGTCCCCCCTACAGCTCCACGGGGACCCGATGGCACCGCCGCCACATGTAAAAGCCGCAAACCGCAGGTCTGCGCATTTAGCGCATTTAGCCAAGGTGCCTGCTCAATGATTTGAGCAGGCACCGGGTTCCGATCACCGGGTGATCGGAAATACATAGGACATACCGGTACGCCCTGTGTCCTTAAAGAGGACCTTTCACCGATTCTTACCCTATGAACTAACTATACAGATATGTAGAGCGGCGCCCGGGGATCTCACTGCACTTACTATTATCCCCGGGCGCCGCTCCGTTCTGCCGCTATGCCCTCCGGTATCTCCGCTCACTAAGTTATAGTAGGCGGAGATACCAGTCCCTAAGTTATGGTAGGCGGAGTCTGCCCTAGCGCTGGGCAATCGCAGCGCAGAGCTCACAGCCTGGGAGGTTATTTTCTCCCAGGCTGTGAGCTCTGCAATGCGATTGGCCAGCGCTAGGGCAGACTCCGCCTACCATAACTTAGGGAACGGAGATACCGGAGGGCATAGCAGGAGAACGGAGCGGCGCCCGGGGATAATAGTAAGTGCAGTGAGATCCCCGGGCGCCGCTCCACATGTCTGTATAGTTAGTTCATAGGGTAAGAATCGGTGAAAGGTCCTCTTTAAGTACCGGGTCATCAGGGCGTACCGGTACGCCCTATGTCCTAAACAGGTTAAGAACATGTTTGTTCGAAACGCGTAGACGATTATTTGGAACACTGAGGTGATGCTGTCACTGTATGGATCTGTGCTATTTTGAATAAAGGAACCTACAACGTTGTTTAACTTCGATGCTGGATTCATCTCTTTATTCCTGCAAGTCTACGGTCTTACCAAGGTTTCCGTGCATCAGGGAAGTCAATCCAAGGGATAGAGGCAGCAGGTGACTGGATACCGTCCACATTGCTACATATTATGCTATATATGTGTCATCCACAGATCCCCACTAGAACAGTGTCCCTGTGTAAATAGTGAATGACCCCCAATACAGGGGCTGGGGCCAGCAACTCGTGTTGGAATGGCAGCGGGGCCCGGTGCAGTCACTGTATTCTATTTCACCGGGCCCCGCTCACTGTAGTATTCATATGTAACATGTAGGCATGGGAGCCTTGTTAAGCTATAGAAATCCTCTGCAGCAGTAGCGAAATCCACATAGTACTCACTTGAAACTCCCGTAGCAGGTAGGCTGGCCGGCCGGCAGCGTAACATCACTCACTATGTCACGCGCCTGCTCCTCCTACTTTATGAATAAAACAGGCGGAGCAGGCGCGTGACATAGTGGGTGATGTTACGCTGCCGGCCGGCCAGCCTACCTGCTACGGGAGTTTCAAGTGAGTACTATGTGGATTTCGCTACTGCTGTAGAGGATTTCTATAGCTTAACAAAGCTCCCATGCCTACATGTTACATATGAATACTACAGTGAGCGGGGCCCGGTGTAATAGAATACAGTGACTGCACCGGGCCCCACTGCTATTCCAATATCAGTTGCCGGCCCCCAGCCCCTCCTCCCTCCCCGCTGATACATCGCCAGCTCCACTTTTGGGGGGGAAAAAGTGCATCTTATAGGGTGAAAAATAAGATAACTTTCTGACTATCCTTTATTAACTCTTTCTGGGAGGGAGATAGGAAAAACAGCAATACGGTCACTGCATTTTTACATTATAAATTTTACGGCGTTAATTTTTGGTATAAATAACATAATATCTTAATTCTCTGGGTCAGTACGATTACAGTGATACCAAATACATATAGTTATTTTTTTTTACATTTTACTACCTTTTTGCAAAAAAAAACCTTTTTTTAAAAGAAAATAATGTTTTTGCATTTACGTATTCCAAGACCCATAACTTTTTTATTTGTCTTTCTATGGAGTTGTGTAAGGGCTTGATATTTGCGGGACGACTTGTATTTTTCATTGGTATTATTTTGGAGTACATGACGCTTTTTTATCGCTTGTTATAACTTTTTTTCTGTGGCAACTAAGTATAAATTAGCAATTCTGGCTCTACCCACAACAATTAGTTGTTCGTTCCCTGCAGGCTCTTGCACTAGAAATAGTATTTTGAATGGAGCGAGAAGCACAGATCCATTTAAAGTGTAGTGGCTGGGACAGCTTACTGCGGCTCAGCTCCCATTCACTTTTCATTCTGGCACAGGAGGATGCAAGGAACAGCTGATCAGTGTGGATGCTGGGTGTTGGACTACCAGCAAGCTAATATGGATCCATAGGACAGGTCATCCGTATGTGAAGCCTGGAAAACCTCTTTAAACAGGTAATTTTCTAACTATACATTCCTGTAAACAATGTACGGAACAATATATGCAGTAGTTTGAGAGGTTTAGGATTGTGATGTCTTACCTCTGCTCTTAGTAATTGCTCTGCCTGGTTTCTTGTCATATTTTTTGAATACCATCTGCACAGCAAAAAATAAAAGACAATTGTTGAGACTGTATACCATATCCATCTGCATGTATTATTGATCTGGGTTTGTTTACAGCACTAATAAATTGAGAATGAAAAGAGAGACTATTTTGTTTTCTCTTTGGAAGAGCATCCTTTGGAAGAAGTGACAAAAGCTTCAGGGAGCCAAGAAGCACCAGAATCAGCATCTCCAGAGAGGGCACAGATAAGGAAGAAAGAGACCAAGCCGGTTGGGAGGGAAGGGGGGGAGGGGGGGTAGCATTACTGGCTTCTCTCTCCTCCATGCAGGCTGAGGCCTGTTTCTGCTGTACCCAAAGGGCATGTGCACTCCCTCCAGCTCTTAAAAGGGGAGCTCATGCGCACCCTAATCTTCCCCAGCTGCCTCCTCGCTGGGCAGGTGCCTGAGCAATAGGTTCTAATTTGTTAGTGTCCCACAAAGTTGTGCTATGTCTGTGTTCATCTGGTTGGATTTGACACTTTGCTGCCTGACCTGAGTTCTGCCTGATCTCCATTCTGACCCTGAGCTGCCTGCCTTGACCTCAGATTGTTTATCTCATTGCACAAACTCTACCTGGCCTGACTTCAGTTTGTCCCTGACAGTTGTTTTGCCTGATCCCCTGGTGCTCTGCACCAACAAACAGAGACTACTGAAAGAGGTACCAGCCTTTTGGTTCCCCTGCAGCGAAGTCCAAATCGCTGTACCTGGGTTAAATGGTGAATACCAAGGGGACCACTTAGATAACGCCCTTAGGAGTAGCTGAAAGTCAAATCTGTGGCACAGTGGATCCATAGCCGCTTTTTAACAATTATATAGTTAATAGTAGGCCAGGCGAATTTCCATTATTTTGCATTTTGTTTTTTTTCCCCTGCCTTCCCTGAACACCAGTTCTAAATTGAGTATTTGTGAGCACTTCCAAAAATCTAGATAAAGTCTACATGTTTGAAATGTATGTATTATTTATTGTACAGTTCTCTTGGATAACTTTCAGATCTAGACATTCTATAGTCATGAGGTTTGATGCATTAAGAAAGTTAGCCTGACTTCCTCTCCAAATCACAAAGAGGTCACCTACATATGTATCTATTCCACGACTATGTTGCAGCCTATTTTAGCATATTGATGTAATTCTTGAGGCACACTGCATGAGCCAAGGAATGTGAATCCATTTTCTTTTAGCGCTGAAGGGAGTATAAAAAAAATGCAAAAGACCACACTTCCTCCACAATGCTGAGCATATATATTTAGCCAATAATTTATTAATGGCATTAAACAGGTTATTATCAGAAATATGGGATCTATGGGAGTTGGCCTCATTTAGAATTTTTTTTTTTTTTTTAACAATATATCTAAGGCCCCTTTCACACGGGTGAGTTTTCCGCGCGGGTGCAATGCGTGAGGTGAACGCATTGCACCTGCACTGAATCTGGACCCATTCATTTCTATTGGGCTGTGCACATGAGCGGTGATTTTCACGCATCACTTGTGCGTTGCTTGAAAATCGCAGCATGCTCTATATTGTGCGTTTTTCACGCAAAGCAGGCCCCATAGAAGTGAATTGGGCTGCGTGAAAATTGCAAGCATCCGCAAGCGCGGATGCGGTGTGATTTTCACGCACGGTTGCTAGGAGACAATCGGGATGGGGACCCGATCTTTATTATTTTCCCTAAATAATAGCATTCTTAATACAGAATGCAAAGTAAATTAGGGATGGATGGGTTAAAAAATAAAAATGTAACTCACCTTATCCACTTGTTCGCGCTGCCTGGCTTCTCTTCTTTCTTCTTCTTTGATGACCTGGGAGAAAAGGACCTTTGGTGATATCACATGGTCCATCACATGATCCATCACCATGGTGATGGACCATGTGATGAACGCAGTGACGCCATCAAAGGTCCTTTTTGTCCCAGGTCATCAAAGAAGAAGAAAGAAGAGAAGCCGGGCTGCCCGAACAAGTGGAGGAGGTGAGTTTAATTTTTTTTTTTTTTTTTTTTTAACCCCTCCATCCCTAATTTACTTAGCATTCTGTATTAAGAATGCTAATATTTTCCCTTATAACCATGTTATAAGGGAAAATAATAAAATCTACACAACACCTAACCCAAACCCGAACTTCTGTGAAGAAGTCCGGGTTCGGGTCTGGGTACCAAACATGCAGATTTTTCTCACGCGCGTGCAAAACGCATTAAAACGCTTTGCACTCAGGATAGCTCATCAATATCAGATAGGCATTGGTTCGACACCCGGCACCCCCGCTGATCAGCTGTTTGAAGAGGAGACGCGCACTGTGCCAGCGCTGCCTCCTCTTCACTGTTTACCTTCTCGCCGTCGCCTCTGCAGTGGTGAGCAGGTGTAATGACACCTAACCGTCCCATTCATTTCAATGGGACGGATCGTTCCCATACACTTGGGACATCCGGCACCCCGTTGATCTGATATTGATGACCTATCCTGAGGATAGGTCATAAATATTAAAATCCTGGAGAACCCCTTTAAAACACTCCAAAATATTCCCTCATAGTGGCTATGAATTACCAAGATTATCATGAGGAATTCCTGCATCTCCTGAGGGATGCAAAAACAAATAAAAACTGACCAGAGACCCCACTAATGTATTTAGGTGCGAATTTGATGCACTGGCAAGTAAAAAACAGGAAGCTAACGAGTTGTAATGACTGTTGGTAGGGACAGACAAGGACAGTGAGCCCTAAGGCTAGAACCCAGCCCACTTTCCCTACCTACTTGCAGAATAAGCCCTAGATAGCTATACCGCAACTGGTCGCCGGTCCCTAAGCTATTTAAGTGCAGAGATGGACAACAAACAAAGACAGACAAACACAATACAAGAGTTGTTCATAATGGGCCAGAATCAGACGAGCTACACAGTACCAAGCAAGTGACAGAGTGGTCAGAAGACAAGTTGGGGTCAGAAGCATAAATTATCCAATAACGCACAGGAACAAGAACCAGGAACACAGCTAGTGAGTCCAAAGGCAATCACTGACAATGGTGTATGTCCAGGAAGGCAATGGATCAGAACCTGAGAGGTCTATGACTCGGCGCTACATTAGTCAGAAACATCAACAGGGTGCATGGCTCAGCAGCTAGTCTCTCCGGAGGAGCTAAGGGACCGTGCCACTGGGGCCCGGACAGGTTAGTTTATTACACTAATTTTGTAAATAATCAAAACCTAAGAATAGCCATATTTTACAATATCTCTAAAATACATAAGTGGAAGGCTGAAAAGTCAGCCTGAATTTGTGGGAGGGGCATCTTACCTTCTTAAGCGCCAGCCCCCAGCTCCTCAGGGCGCTTCTGTTCATACGCTGGATAAAGAGTCGCTCCGCTCTGGTACTGTACCCTTGCACGTCGTGAGCTGCTTCATCTGCTTTGTTTTCGCTTCCCATACACCGCCGTTTCACGACCTCAGGATAGGTAACTAATGTATGATGATGCTCCCTGCTCCACAAGGGCTCCTCCGAGCGGCGGTCACATACTTCCAGCTCACAGGGTCGGCGTGCGTTCCAGCGTGGAACGCACGTCGATATCCACTCCTGATCCGTGCGTTTCGCCTCCCTCATGCGGCGGCAGGATGGGCAGGGTCCGGCCTGCGGGTTACCCCCTCCACAGGGCCTTACCCGTCCCGTCCTCTGGCTTGGGCGCTGTCGCAGGCCGGCGTGCGTTCCAGCGTGGAGCGCACACCGGAATCCTCGGCCAGGCCTAGGCTTCTGGTCACGCGCTCGGCGTGTGCGTTCCAGCGTGGAGCGCACGCCGGAATCCTCGGCCAGGCCTGGGCTTCTGGTAACGTGCTCGGCGTGCGTTCCAGCGTGGAGCGCACGCCGGAATCTTCACTCAGGCCCGGCGGCTCTAATCGGCCAGGCGGCTCCAGTGCAGCGGCTCCAGGGCAGGTAAGCTCTGTCCCCACTGGGTCCCCCCTTACAGGAGCCTCCAGCCCGGGCCCCATGTTCCGAGCTTCTGGTGTCCAGATCAGCGGGCGTTCCAGCGTGGAACGCACGCCGATACCTGCTCTCACATCTGGGTCTCCCGCCCCACTTACAACTCGGGACGGGTGGGCCCCGTCCCCCAGTCCACATGGTCACCCCCCACCAGGAATTTTCCCCTTGTCTCCCTGCTTCCGGGGGTAGATGGCGGTGCGTTCCAGGGTGGAACGCACGTCTAAACAAACCCATATACGAAGTAAGCAGGGGTGTCTAGCCCCTGAGCAACAACGGTCCACGTCATTTATAAAGAAACTCAGCAGGGTTACCCAACAACCAAGCCATCTCAAACGCACACCCGCCGTGCCGCGCAGCGCCAGGTGGGATGAAGGAAAAGTCATCCTCGGTCCCCACTCATAGGGGGAGGGCTCCTGGGTCCCCGTTGGGCTGGAAGGGCTCTAGTTTCAGTGCGGAGGTCAAAGAGAGCTGCGGGTCTCACCAGGTGTAGGCTAGGTCGTTATCGCACTCCATACGCGATCAGCTTTCACTAAACGCTCACTGCAGTTATCTGTTCTGAGCCGTGGTGGCGGCAGGGCTACGTGATATATGTACAGTATAGACCAAAAGTTTGGACACACCTTCTCATTCAAAGAGTTTTCTTTATTTTCATGACTATGAAAATTGTAGATTCACAAATAGCCCTTACTTTCAAAGTTTTCCCAATTTTTCGGCTGACTGACTGACCTTCATTTCTTAAAGTAATGATGGCCACTCGTTTTTCTTTACTTAGCTGCTTTTTTCTTGCCATAATATAAATTCTAAGTAAAGAAAAACGAGTGGCCATCATTACTTTAAGAAATGAAGGTCAGTCAGTCAGCCGAAAAATTGGGAAAACGTTGAAAGTAAGGGCTATTTGACCATGAAGGAGAGTGATGGGGTGCTGCGCCAGATGACCTGGCCTCCACAGTCACCGGACCTGAACCCAATCGAGATGGTTTGGGGTAAGCTGGACCGCAGAGTGAAGGAAAAAGGGCCAACAAGTGCTAAGCATCTCTGGGAACTCCTTCAAGACTGTTGGAAGACCATTTCAGGGGACTACCTCTTGAAGCTCATCAAGAGAATGCCAAGAGTGTGCAAAGCAGTAATCAAAGCAAAAGGTGGCTACTTTGAAGAACCTAGAATATGACATATTTTCAGTTGTTTCACAATTGTTTGTTATGTATATAATTCCACATGTGTTAATTCATAGTTTTGATGCCTTCATAGTCATAAAAATAAAGAAAACTCTTTGAATGAGAAGGTGTGTCCAAACTTTTGGTCTGTACTGTATGTGCTTTCACGTTATATGCTGTTGTCTTCCTGCTCTGCTGGGTCACCCAGGCTCACACCTACCTCTGTCTCCTGGATCGCCCAGGCTCACTCCTACCTCTGTCTCCTGGATCGCCCAGGCTCACACCTACCTCTGTCTCCTGCATCGCCCAGGCTCACACCTACCTCTGTCTCCTGGATCGCCCAGGCTCACACCTACCTCTGTCTCCTGGATCTCCCAGGCTCACACCTACCTCTGTCTCCTGGATCTCCCAGGCTCACACCTACCTCTGTCTCCTGGATCTCCCAGGCTCACACCTACCTCTGTCTCCTGGATCGCCCAGGCTCACACCTACCTCTGTCTCCTGGATCGCCTAGGCTCCCACCTACCTCTGTCCTGGATCGCCCAGGCTCATACCTACCTCTGTCTCCTGGATCGCCCAGGCTCACACCTTCCTCTGTCTCCTGGATCACCCAGGCCTGTCATCCTTCCCAGTTATGTTCTCTTTCCCTTCCGAACTTTATGGATTTGTCCTCCCAGGAACGTATTCTGACCATTTCATTCACATGACATTTGACCAAGGTCAGGTGACCCGAGACATCAGCACAGGTATTAGCCTCTAATCCCAGGTACGTTGTCCAGACCGACACAAGCCTTCTCGTAGGCTCCGGTCGTACTACATTCCGGTTACATATAGTTATCCGGGACTATTTCTTTCTTTGCAGGTTAAGCATGTCACATGCTTCAGATGTGGAGGACACCATGTCACTCCCTGGAACGTCAGTCTCAGGCCAGGCTGGCAACATGTCCCTGAGAAGCTGGACGATTCCCAGGCTCATCGCCGAACTCAATAAGAGAGGCATCCCTCACCTGGCCTCTGCCCGCAAAGCAGAGTTATACAAGCTGTTGATGATCACCCCAGGTCCGTCAGGCGTCCAGCCGGGGACCACAGACACTCAACAGTCACTGAGGCATCTGCAAGCCACCATTGACTCCCTGGTCGGCATGGTGACTGACGCTCAGTCCAGGGTGTCGGTACTGGAGGACGTGCCCCCCCCCCCCCCCCCAGGCGTCCCACCCTCTGGCTGAGTCCGTTGTTCCTCAGACGGCCTCTATAGGTACTTCTATTTTCACTCCCCGGGTGGTCCCGGCCCATTTCATCCCTGACGGTATTAAAAAGGATATCCTGGCGGGAAAGGATGTGAACCTGGCGTCCATCCTTATCGCCTCACAAGACCTCCCTGAGAACAGGGTCATCAACTATGGTGACGTCTCCCTCGTCCTGAGGGCCAAGGATGCGAGGCTGAACCGAAAGCTCACCATCCCGGAATTTGTTTTGGCGTTTAGACTGTTCAGGGATATTGTGTGCTCGGCCCAGCCTAGAAGGAGGGAGGAACTAGATTCATACCTCTACCTGGTCACCGACCTGGGGCATAAGTACGGTGGCTCGTCATTTTATGACTATCACCGCTCCTTCTCGGCTAAGGCTGCGGCTGCCCTGGCTCAATTCCAGTTCGTCACCAACTGGGCAAATATCGATATGGAGTTGTTTTGCCGCCACTTCGAGGGTCTCAGGGCCCCATCTTGTTCAGGGTGCCAGTCAATCTTTCATTCCTCGGACTGGTGTCTGAACGCGGTCAACCCCGTCCAGGATAGGTCCCTGCCCGGTCCCTCAGGTCTCCAACTGGGCGCCCCCGGAGTTGACAAACTGGGTCGGCCCATAGTGTACCTGGGTAAGAGCCAGGTCTGCAACAATTTTAACGCGAACGGTTGCGGCTTCAATGGTTGCAGGGCTCTCCATATCTGAAGTCGGCTTCTGAGGACCGGCGGCAGTTATGGAGTTGCTCCAGTCCGAAGTCGACAAGGGTTTCCTCATCGGCCCGCTTGAGTCAATACCATTCCCTTCCTGGCGCATTAACCCCATTGGCCTGGTGTCCAAGAAAAATTCTATTAAAAAGCAGTTAATCTACGACCTGTCCGCGCCTCATGCCTCTGCCGTTCCCAGCCTCAACTCGCTTATTCCATCCAAAGAGTTCTCCATGCAGTATTCCTCTATAGACGAGGCAATTAAGGATATTGTGAACTCCGGCAGGGGTTCCTGGTTGGCGAAGGCGGACATCTCGGACGCCTTCAAGCTCCTCCCCGTTAAACCGCACTTATGGGGTTCCTACGGGCTTAGATGGGCCGATCACTATTTCGCGAACAGGCTCACGTTTGGTTCGAAGAGTAGCCCATGGTTGTTCGACCAATTTGCCAAGGCCCTGCATTGGATCCTCGTCCACCATGGCGGATTACCTACGGTCATCCACTACCTTGATGACTTCTTGATCATCGAGGGTCCACACGGCGGGTCGAGCAACCTGGCTACTCTTCTACAAATTTTTTCCAGCCTGCAGGTCCCGATAGCCCACGCAAAAACTGATGGCCCCGCCAATAGGGTGACGTTCCTCGGCGTCACCCTGGATTGCATCCGGATAGAGGCCAGCCTCCCGGAGGAAAAACTGGCGAGTGCGGCAATTTCCCACGCCATGTCCATGGGCTATCTGTCAAGGGTGGAGCTCCAATCCCTGCTGGGGCGATTCAACTTCGCCTCCAGAATCATGCCCCAGGCCAGGGCATTCACCTCCAGGTTGCTCCAGTTGTTGCCTTCGGCTCCTGACCAGAGCAGCATCGTCCACTTGGACAGCCATGCCAGGGTGGACTTGGCCATGTGGTCCCTGTTCCTATCCTCCTGGAACGGTATCTCTCTTTTTGTACCGTCATGGGCACCGTCATACCCCACCATTTTCTCGGACGCTGCCGCATCCCGGGGGTATGCCTCTATTTTAGAGTCCCATTGGTTGGCCTGCCAGTGGCCCGTAGAGATCCGGTCAGTCTCCGAAAGTCTGAGCTCGTCTTCCCTCCTGGAGCTTTACCACATTGTGGCGGCGGCTCAGGTGTGGGGTCATCGGTGGGCGAACACACCGGTGATGTTCATCACCGATAACCAAGCGTTGGTGGACATTATCACAAGAGGTCGGGCAAAATCTTCCAGGATCATGTCCCTCCTGCGCAGACTGGTTTGGCTCTCTCTCACTCATAACTTCCATGTGTTCTGCAGCCACATTCCGGGGGTCGAGAATGTGGCGGTGGATGCCCTGTCTCGATTTAATTTCCCCCTCTTTTTTCAGGTGCTGCCAGGAGCGGACCCCACGGGGTCCCCTCTTCCGGTCTTCCAGTCTCTGGTGATGGACTAGAGTCCCTCCTTGCTCACGCCAGGAACTTGGTACAGCATTCCCTCTCCTCCAATACCGTCAGGAACTACCAAGCCGGCGTCAAGGTTTACGAAGTTTTTTCCAGGTCCCACCCGCAAGGTTTATGATAATGCAAACGGATCCGTTTTGACTTTACATTGAAAGTCAATAGGGGACGGATCCGTTTGAAAATTGAGCCATATTGTGTCAACTTCAAACGGATCCTTCCCCATTGACTTACATTGTAAGTCTGGACGGATCCGTTTGCCTCCGCACGGCCAAGCTGCGTTCGGGTGTCCGCCTGCTGAGCGGAGCGGAGGACAAACGGTGCCAGACTGATGCATTCTGAGCGGATCCGCATCCACTCAGAATGCATTAGGGCTGGACGGATCCGTTCGGGGACGCTTGTGAGAGCCTTCAAACGGAACTCACAAGCGGAGCTCCGAACGCTAGTGTGAAAGTAGCCTAAAGGCCATATAATCCATACCCAGGCTGGTAGGAGTATTCCATATACAGTCGTGGCCAAAAGTTTTGAGAATGACACAAATATTAGTTTTCACAAAGTTTGCTGCTAAACTGCTTTTAGATCTTTGTTTCAGTTGTTTCTGTGATGTAGTGAAATATAATTACACGCATTTCATACGTTTCAAAGGCTTTTATCGACAATTACATGACATTTATGCAAAGAGTCAGTATTTGCAGTGTTGGCCCTTCTTTTTCAGGACCTTTGCAATTCGACTGGGCATGCTCTCAATCAACTTCTGGGCCAATTCCTGACTGATAGCAACCCATTCTTTCATAATCACTTCTTGGAGTTTGTCAGAATTAGTGGGTTTTTGTTTGTCCACCTGCCTCTTGAGGATTGACCACAAGTTTTCAATGGGATTAAGATCTGGGGAGTTTCCAGGCCATGGACCCAAAATGTAAACGTTTTGGTCCCCGAGCCACTTAGTTATCACTTTTGCCTTATGGCACGGTGCTCCATCGTGCTGGAAAATGCATTGTTCCTCACCAAACTGTTGTTGGATTGTTGGAAGAAGTTGCTGTTGGAGGGTGTTTTGGTACCATTCTTTATTCATGGCTGTGTTTTTGGGCAAAATTGTGAGTGAGCCCACCCCCTTGGATGAGACGCAACCACACACATGAATGGTCTCAGGATCCTTTACTGTTGGCATGACACAGGACTGATGGTAGCGCTCACCTTTTCTTCTCTGGACAAGCTTTTTTCCAGATGCCCCAAACAATCAGAAAGAGGCTTCATCGCAGAATATGACTTTGCCCCAGTCCTCATCAGTCCATTCACCAAACTTTCTGCAGAAGATCAATCTGTCCCTGATGTTTTTTTTGGAGAGAAGTGGCTTCTTTGCTGCCCTTCTTGACACCAGGCCATCTTCCAAAAGTCTTCGCCCCACTGTGCGTGCAGATGCGCTCACACCTGCCTGCTGCCATTCCTGAGCAAGCTCTGCACTGGTGGCACTCTGATCCTGCAGCTGAATCCTCTTTAGGAGACGATCCTGGCGCTTGCTGGACTTTCTTAGACGCCCTGAAGCCTTCTTAACAAGAATTGAACCTCTTTCCTAGAAGTTCTTGATGATCCTATAAATTGTTGATTGAGGTGCAATCTTAGTAGCCACAATATCCTTGCCTGTGAAGCCATTTTTATGCAACGCAATGATGGCTGCACGCGTTTCTTTGCAGGTCACCATGGTTAACAATGGAAGAACAATGATTTCAGCATCACCCTCCTTTTAACATGTCAAGTCTGCCATTTTAACCCAATCAGCCTGACATAATGATCTCCAGCCTTGTGCTCGTCAACATTCTCACCTGAGTTAACAAGACGATTACTGAAATGATCTCAGCAGGTCCTTTAATGACAGCAATGAAATGCAGTGGAAAGTTTTTTTTGGGGATTAGGTTAATTTTCATGGCAAAGAAGGACTATGCAATTCATCTGATCACTCTTCATAACATTCTGGAGTATATGCAACGTGCTATTATAAAAACTTAAGCAGCAACTTTTCCAATTTCCAATATTTATGTAATTCTCAAAACTTTTGGCCACGACTGTATATTCAGATGGTGAACTGTGAGCAAACCTGGTCCTCTTGATGTGATTTTTATTAGTGCTGGGGATGAAGCTTTTTTTATTGCAGTTTTTAAGGACATTAATAAAAAAAAGTTTTATTTATGCTTCACCCCAACTTTTGTCGTGGCAAATCAATTTTTTTGATTTATCTACATAGATGAGGGCACTTTAGTTACAAAATCATAGCAGAAAACAACTGTAATAGTTTTATCTCTATAACCAGTTGTCACTTACCAGTTTGGTTGATGAAAATTTCAAAGAGACAGTTTATGAGGTTGTGGGGAAATTTTACATATATGTGAGACTACAGGAAAGAAGCACAATTTTTAGAGGAACGGTTCTCAAACATGGTTTATATTTAGAGATGAGCGAATCGAATCAATCCGAATTTCAGGATAAATTTGATTCACCTCGAAGCCGAATTTCCTCGTGCTTCATGATAGCGAATCAATTTAACCTGAAATAGTGTAAAAAAAAAAACATACTTACCTCCTCCATTTGCTCGCGACGGGCAGCCAGCCGCCATCTTGATTGAAGACCTCGGCCTAAATCCTGTGCGCAGTGACGCTTGCTGTACTAAGTGGGCTGCTTAATAAGTGGAGTTAAAGAAGCGGAGTTTAAGACAAGGAGCAAGATAATAAAGTTTGATCGATTTTCCTTGTGTGTTGTTGGCTTGATTCTAGCTAGTCCTCCAACTGCAGCAGACAGAAGTCTAGATCTTAACTCATATTTACTGTTTTCCTTTTTTACTGTTCATCTCCATTTACATATGTGCTCCATGGACAATGCTACTAAGTGCAATGTATGCGTGCCTTGAAGAACCTTTCGAGGGTGAATACATTTGCACTAGATGCAATCATGTTGCATATTTGGAAGCCCAGATCTTGGATCTAAATAAGCAGCTTGAAATACTTAGGGGCATTGCAAAACTGGAGAGAGGCTTAGACCTCACTGTGCAGGCACTGACTGTGGTCAGTGAAATGGAGGTGGGAGGAGGAGGGCAAGACCAGGACTATCAGATTAGCAGTTGGGTTAATGTAGAAAGAAGGGATAGAGAGAAAAGTGCCAGGGAGGCTAGTCCTGAGCTGGAACGCCCAAGTAAATATGCCTGTTTAGCTGATATTAGGGATGAAAGCCCAGGGCCAGCAACACTGCAGCAGGGCGTTTCTCCTAGCAACCAGGAAGGGGGCAGTGGGGATTTAGTGGAGGCTGGGGTTAGCGAGGAAAGTAGGGAAAAGACTGCGCAGTAGCTTGCGCTCCCTTATTTTGCTAGCTAGACTTCTGGCATTTGTGAAAATACATTTTAAATTACTATTACCTGTAAAGTGAATATCCAGGATTTTTAGGTTACCTTGGTTGATGTTTGTATGTAACAGGTTCTTGTTACCAGCAGTTCTATTTTTCAAGTGTATATAACAATACACTTGAAAAATAGAACTGCTGGTAACAAGAACCTGTTACATACAAACATCAACCAAGGTAACCTAAAAATCCCAGATATTCACTTTACAGGTAATAGTAATTTAAAATGTATTTTCACAAATGCCAGAAGTCTAGCTAGCAAAATGAGGGAGCTGGAGGCTATGGTACTATGGTACACATAGATATAGTTGGTGTGGCTGAGACATGGTTGGATTCTTCGCATGACTGGGCTGTAAATATTAAGGGTTTTACACTATTTAGGAAAGATAGGGTCAATAGAAAAGGTGGCTGCCAAAAAAAACACTGCCAAACTTCTCACGAGCCCACCTACTGCACTGGGCCCCTGTGCAGCCAAACTGGCTGCACAGGCGGTATGTCCGCCCCTGTGGTATAGAAGATACTCAAGATAGTCTTCCATTGATGATTTGTGTGAAAAGCCTCAGTGTCTGGACTGGCATGAGGTGGAGGTTCAGGCGGAGGTGGGGAACTCGATGCATTGCTGTGTTGGTGGTGGTGAAAATAATACTAATAGCAATTTTAGCCACAGTGGTGGTGGTAGGGGCGGTGGTAGCCAAGGTGACAGTGGCACTTGGGGCAAATCCAATGGAAAAAATTGTGATGGTGCCAAGGAGTCCACAATGACATATCACAGTCTGATAAATTTGGCAGGGAGGGTAAAGACTATATTGATGATTGTGTATTAGACAGGATAGGATGGCTGTGGTGGCAGTAAAGCGCAGTGGCAAAATACGTCCGAAACCTCCAAAAGACTGCCAGGTTCAGATCTACTTCTATTTTGGTCAGCTCAGGAACTTGTGATGCCGCAGATACTGTGGGCAGAGGCTTGAAAAATACCAGAATGAGGCCAAGCTTGGATCCTACTAGCTTTTCATATGACGTTTTTTTCTCCACAGGGTCGGCACACAAAACCACTGCCGTGCTATCTGTATAGAGCAAGGGACATCACTCAGAGACATTTATAATGCAATTATGATTTTTACTGTAGGTTCAGTGTCACCAATGACAATACAGCAATGTTTTAAGCTAGAGTAGATGTATATCAAGCTGTGGTGTGGTGATGCCTAGGGACAGAGTCACTGTATTGTCATTGGTGACACTGGCACAGTAGTGTGCCTTTCTCTATATAGTTTTAATGGTCTTGGCAGTGGTTACTGGAGGGATAAGGTCTCATCTGAACTGTGCACAGTTTGGGCCCGGGTTCAGTCGTGGAAAATACCTGTAAGTAAATTCTAGTAGATTAGAGGGCAGGCATGGGTTAAGTGACTAAGGACCAGCCTAGGCCACACAAGTGTCAGGGATTAGGATCATTATATGACCTATGAGGAATAGACACATGGCACTTTGTGATTGGCTAGCAGGTGTTTAAGAGGTGATGTCCCTGGCTCGTCAGTGCCCACTGTTGTTTTGACAACCCGGGTGTATGCTGCGGTTCATATTCTCCCAGACTTACCTGTGCATGATCTCTGCCTTCCTCGATTTATCTCTAGAGACTGCCTCTGGATAGCGCATCTTTGCTGAACAGTTTGTCTCGTGTATGACCTTGGACTGGACCTCGATCGTCTCATCCCTAGGTACCACGTTACACAGACTAATACTGCGCATAAGAACTTTTGGCCTGGTCACTGGCTGTCTCCTTGGTGTTTCCCTGCACAGGTTATTATTCGGGTTGGTTACCTGTATATGCTTACTGGTTTGGACTGTGCTGCCGTTTATTTAATAAATCCACTATTGTTTAACCTCTGTCTGGTTGCTTGGGGTTCTGCACCATTACACGGGATTCAATTATTAAAATGTCTAACAAGTAAAATAAAATGGATAGCAGTGATACATGACATATATGGAACCCTAGTTGGAATCAAATATTCTATATATGATAAAATTACACATTAGCCCAAGGAGATAACATTATTACTAACTAGTAATTACACATTAGCAGCTCAATAGTATAAAATGTAAAATGTGGCTGGCTCACAATCTACTTCGGTGTGATCCGTCCTGACTTACAATGTAAGTCAATGGGGGCGGATCCGTTTTCACTGACACAATATGGTGCAATTGAAAACGGATCCGTCCCCCATTGACTTTCAATGTAAGTCAGGACGGATCCGTTTTGACTTTGTTCTTCATAATGCAAACGGATCCGTTCTGAACGGATACAATCGTTTGCATTATAGGTGCGGATCCATCTGTGCAGATACCAGACGGATCCGGACCTAACGCAGGTGTGAAAGTAGCCTTAGTCAGACATTTATTGCAAACTCATATCCCATTTAAAAGAATTGATGCAATATATACACAATTAAAAACTAAATAAAATCAATATATTAATAAACAGACTTGCAAATGTGGAAATATATATAGTCCAACAAGAAAGATAATCCAGCTCAGCTCGGGTGAAAAAGTTTTGCTACTTTAATCCAGCGGTTTTAAAATTTCCATACAACAAGATGTATACAGTGACGCGTTTCAGACCTCTAAGACATATGGGTCCCTCTTCATGACAAGCACAAAAATGTAATGGGAGCACCCTCCGATATATATACCTGCCAAACCACAGACTGATGAATATCACCTGGGGAAGGGAGGTGTCGGAGGGCGGTTCTGCAATATCCTCAATTAAAGAAAGAAAAGAAAAGGGGAGGAGAAAAGCGAGGGTATAGCTCTATTATTAAAATAACATATGGAGCAATGTGTTCACAGATTATCAGGGCGGATCAATATAAAGACAGAGAGCAAGCATATTGACATATTCAATATTGTAAAATAAGGTCATGTCGTTTATTTAAACCCTCTGGTTGGCGAGATGCAAGTTGAAAGATCCAGAAGGCTTCCCTATTCAGAAGTTTTATTCTATGATCTCCCCCTCTTGGTGGTAGAAAAACTCTTTCTATACCCTGTACTCTTAGGCTAGATACATCCCCCGCATGTAAAACTACAAAATGTAGGCTGGCTGCTGAAACGTTGCGGTTTTTATAGTGCGGTATGTCTGATATATGTTTTCGTATCCTATTTTTCAGCGGATTTATAGTGCAGCCTACATATTGCAAAGAACATATCTCGCAGGTAATCAGGTACACTACATATTTAGTGTTGCAATTAATGTATGTATATGTCTTGTATACTTTACTGTTTGCAGTGGACCTGAAAACCTTGTCAGTAATCATATGTTCACATCAAATACACTTTTTATGTCTGCACTTGATACTACGGTACCTTTGAAGTGAAGCCATGTCGGTTGTGAGGTTTTTCCCTCTGACAGAAAGCTTGGACTAAATAAATTGCCAAGAGTGGGAGCTCTCTTGGCAACACATCTCATGCCATCAGATATGGTTTTAGACCACTGTCCATCAAAATTAAGGACATGAAAATATTTTTTCATAATTTTGCAAATCGCAGGAAATTCTTGACTATACCTGCGTGACAAAATAAGTGGCTCGTTTCTCTGAAATATAAGAATTAGCACATCCCAGTCCCAGTTGTTAGAAGGGGACTTTGGAAAGACTGAAAGATGTCTATCCATATCAGAAACTGCTTTCTTTGCCCGCTCTATATTGTTGGATGTATATGCTGTCACGGCTGAGGATGGGGAAAACCCTCAGCCGTGCGATGGCAGAAGATGTAAGTGGCTGCTCGGCCAGGACGACACAATTAGGGAGCAGGTCACCTCCTAACACATCCCTAATCTGACCCTGACTCCTAGCTCAGGACCGGATTAAGAGCATCATGGGCCTGGTGCTGAGGATTTTGCTGGGCCTTTTTATGGAACTGCACTCAGTGTCTTAATTACATATATATTTTATCGATACCATTAAAGTATTTTGTTCCTGCAACTACCCCTTCATTTGGCGTCTATCTTGGCAACATGGAGGGGGACCACGGGAGGGGGACCCTGAGGGTGGGGGCACCCTCAGGGCACTATAGTGTCAGGAAAACCGCTTTGTTTTCCTGACACTATAGTGATCATTTAACATTACTATGAAGATTACTGTTTTCTAGCTGCTGTGGACTGTGGACAACAGCAGCTAGAAACAGTAATTTTCATAGAGCTGTGTTATGATTTATGGACACAGCACTCAGCATGCTTAGCCAGTCAGATAGAAGGCTGGCTAAGCATGCTGAGAGCTGTGTCTAAATAACATAACACATTAAAGGGATTCTGTCACCAGGTTTCACCCCTGTCAGCTAAAAATATGCTGATGTTCAGGGCGTCTACACGATTCCTAATGTGGGCTTATAAATGTCATCTGTGGGCTTATTTAGCTAAAAAACAGCTTTTACTAACCTGTCAGTCAAACAAATAAGGTGCCCAAGGGGATGTTAATGGATGCAAGGTGCCATATTTTTAGCTGACAGGGGTGAAACCTGGTGACAGAATCCCTTTAAAGAAATTACTGTTTCTAGCTGCTGTGGACTAGCAGCTAGAAACAGTAATTTCTTTATGTGTTATGTTATTTAGACTGAGCTCTCAGCATGCTTAGCCAGTCAGTAATTTTCATAGTGCTGTTATGATTTATGGACACAGCTCTCAGCATGCTTAGCCAGCCTTCTATCTGGCTGTGCTTCTTAAGAGTCACAGTCCACAGGCTCAGAAACAGCCTGTGGACTGTGACTCTCAAGATGCAAAGCCAGATAGAAGGCTGGCTAAGCATGCTGAGAGCTGTGTCCATAAATCATAACAGCACTATGATTGCCCTCCCTTCCAACTGGATGAATTTATCTGATACCTGCCCTGCTCCAGAAGCTCGGGCTGGTGTGGCTGAGCGCTGTGGGCCGTGTGCTGGTCGAAACTGCTGAGCAGGTTGTACACAGCGCAGCGTGCAGGAGGGATAACCGCGGGCGCACTGAGGTCATATCCGGCGGGCCGGCATTACAGGAACCGCACCAGCTGCTCTGACGTCCTGCCGCCGGATATCCTGTGACGTATATCCGGCAGCAGGACGTCAGAGCAGCTGGTGCTGTTCCTGTAATGCCGCGGCCCGCCGGATATGACCTCAGTAGTGATGGGAAGTTCGGATCTTTCAGATGAACCGATTCATGAATCGGATCTTCGGTTCACTTGCTGAGTCACTGACTGCTGAGCTGACTCGCAAGTGAACCGAAGACTCTAGGTGCCGGTGCGCATGCGCAGATGCTATCCATTCGATTCACTTGCTGCTGCTGACTCAGTCGGCTCTTCAGCTCTCTAATGAGTGAGTCAGGATCAGGAAGAGTGATTGATTATAGTGATAGTGAAGGGAAGCTGAGGCTGACGCCGGACAGGAGGACTCAGGAGCTGTCACTGTGGTGTGCATTGTTGTCTGTTGTTCATTGTTACCCACAGTGACAACAGTCTGAGACTGACAGCAGTACAAGGAACCAAGTGAAGTGAAATGTGAATGCACGCAAGGGGAAAACTATGTGCTGAATTACAGTCACTGGCTGATAATAAAATAGTCCCCACAGTCCCCACTTAACGGAATCCATAAAGGAGATGTGAACCCACCCTTAGTTATATAGCTACTGAACGAGATGCCTTTAACATATATATATCTCCTGAGAAGCCAATTTGATCCTAAAGGGTTAATTCAACCTGTAATCTAAACTCTGTGTCATCTGTCACTTCTCTTATCTCTCTGCTCCTGTCCCTTAATCTTATCACTGCTGCAACAAAAGCAGCCGACAGCCTCAGTGTAACCTGTTCTAGTGACTCACGGCTCTTTTAACTCAAAGAATCGAATGAGTTACTAAGTCGGCTCTTTAGATTCTTTTAACTTGTGACTCATTCGATTCATTTCTATTCTTAGACTCCCTGCACTACTCAGAGGACTCAGAGCTGCTAGTGCTTTCCTTGCCTCAGCTCTGATTGGTTGGTGGGCGGGGAGGGGAGGGGCTGGCAGAAGCAGCTTCCACTCTAGGATCATATTACGCTCCTCCCGAGTCCCTCCCTCAGGCTCCCTGCTGCCAGCGTGAGGTGAGCGTCTCTGCATTGTCTGTGTGCTATGTGACGCTGCGCTGTGTACAACAGAGGACTTTTAGCGCGGGCCGCTCCCGACGGCCTTTTGGCTGGCGGATGGGCCTATTTTATAGTAGGGGCCTGGAGCTGCAGCTCCATCACCCCCTACGTTAATCCGGCCCTGTCCTAGCTGCATGAGCCGACCTTGAAGGTAGGAGGGCTCATGCTCGGGAACCTCGGATCCCTACTCACCCTCTGCCGATCCCTAAACTAGGAGCTGGGTAGATCACCTGTTCATCCTGGATGCGGAGAAACAGGAGTCTAAACTGGCCGAGCTGCAAGGGGATATAAACATAAACAGACTATGGATATGGCAGGAGAGTGAAAGACTTCCACCCCTACCTGCCACAGACACACTGACTGGATCCCTGGACACAAGTGCTGAAGTCCACACACAGACATAAAAGGACACAGCACACATAAACACACAGGAAGCCAGAACCATAGCTGCAATAATAACAGACACCACATACACATAAAGTTAACATCACATAACAACATTTATGACCACAAGGGTGGCCCTCACTGGCAGATGGTATAAAGTAGGAGGATGACTCCAGCAGACCATGGCTGAAGTACCCCCCTGACTACTGCTCTCAGCAGAGGCTATATAGGCCCAAGTAGCCACACCCACACAGACACACCCAGTGTTCACACACACAAAAGGGAGTTAACCCTTCCTAGACCAGGCAAGGGAAAACAGCCACATACAGGGGAAGTGTACAAACCCTTATCACACTGCAGCTGTTACCGCAGGCAACGACATGCGTGGCAACCGTGTCCTGGGAGTCAGCCAGAAGGCCGAGACACTGCCACCACATGTACATAATACAACACGTTACCTCGGGCAGCCACAAGTGAAGGGAAACTATCACAGTGCACACATCCAAACTTGTGCACACCAAACATCTAAAAAGGCACACCTACAAAGACAGGTTGCCAGGTGTAACCGCATGCAGATTGCAGCAAGCTGCCAAGCATAAACATGTTGCCAGCGGCAACCACATGTGAGGCAACAATCCAGCCGCCCTCACCATGTGATTGACAAAAACCAAACCGCAGGCAACTGCATGCGGATCAGGAGTCACGACCATAACCATGGTCGTGACATATGCCCTGCGTAATAATCCGTTTTTTTATATTGGAAACTTCCCTATCATAAGCATCATTATCAGAGCAATTGCGGCAGGCCGGAATCTGTTCTCCCTTCGGGATGTTTCGAATAGTATGAGGTGGATGACATGAATGTGCAAATAGAGTGGTATTGCCGGCCAGTTCTTTTCGGTAGGTGGATGCATTAACCCTGTGGGTGGAAATATTCCCCCCCAGACACAAATCCAGAAATTGTATCTCTGTGGTATCAAAATGAAAAACAAATTGTATGGAATCTAAGCAAGAATTGAAATATGCAGCCAGCTCCGGTATGGACGCCACACCACCAGACCACACCATCAGCAGACATCAATGTAACGTCCATACTAGAGCAAGCGATCCAAAAAAGGTGTCGATGAGGAGAAAATAACCCTCCCACCATGCCATAAAAATATTTGCAATGGAGGGAGAGAACCTTGCTGTAACGGTCACGTCCACACACACACAGGGGGAAGGGTAGTGACCACTGCGCTCCACCCTCACCCCTGGCCCTGCCTACTTGCCTCACGAGTCCTAAAGACAGGGGACAACTGGACGGCAGTCCCTAACTTAGGATATGTGCAGGGAAGACAGACAAGACAAAATACGGAACATGAACGGACCGGGTCAGAACCAAGAGAGCTACGCAGTACAACGGATTAAGCAAAGAATGGTCAGGAGAAGCCGGGGTCAAATACCAGGAGAGTAGCGAAGTACAAGAGGAGTCCTAAGAGAGTAGTCAGGTGGGAGCCGAGGTCACAATACCAGGATGTATGCGCAGTACAGGAGGAGCAGGCAGAGGATCGTCAGGGAACAGGATCAGGTAAATATTCAGTAGTCCAACAAATAGCCAGGAACCTAGAAATTAACAGGCAACCTGTAGCCAGCAGGCTGCCTGTATTTATAGTGGGGAATGAGGGTCATGTGACGTGGCCAGCGTCACATGACCGACAGACCAACCAGTCGAGCACCGAGTGATCAGCTCGGCCCTCAAGGCAGGGAGCCACCCAGCTAGTAAAGCCGCCCTGGGAATGAGGTCAAACACAGATCCTCATTCCCAAAGCTAAGCAACAGGTCTGCGGGCGATGGGGGACCGAGTGCAGGCTTTTGATGGTACTACTGGTTCAAAATATTTTTTAAGCAGAGATTTATCGAACACATTATGAATGTGGAATGACTCGGGCAGCTCCAACCTAAATGATACCGGGTTAATCACCTCCGTGATCTTATATGGTCCAATAAAACGAGGAGCAAATTTTCTAGAAGCTACCTTGAGAGATAGATTCTTGGAGGACAACCATACTTTATCCCCAACCTGAAAGTTCACCCCCTTGAACGTCTCCTATCGGCCTTGAGTTTTTGAGAACTTTGAGCCTTTTCTAGGTTCGATTGAACCCGGGCCCAAACTGTGCACAGTTCGGAGGAGAGTTTATCAGCTTCAGGGTTAGAGGAGGAGACGGACGACCCAGAATGAAAACGGGGATGAAAACCATGGTTACAAAAGAAAGGGGAGACCCCAGCAGAAGAATTGACACGGTTATTCAGAGCAAATTCAGCCAACGGAAGGAATTTGACCCATAATTGCTGGTCATCAGCAACATACAACCTCAGGAATTGTTCCACAGACTGATTAAGGCGTTCAGTCTGCCCATTACTCTCAGGATGGTAGGCGGAAGAAAAAGACAACGAAATTTTACATCTTTGACAGAAGGCCCTCCAGAATTTGGACACAAACTGCACACCCCTGTCCGAAACAATATTTTCCGGGATGCCATGTAAACGAACAATCTCTATCACAAAAATAGACGCCAGGGTTTTAGCATTCGGAAGTTTAGACAGGGGAATGAAATGAACCATCTTGCTAAACCTATCGACCACTACCCAAACCACAGTCTTACCCTCCGCCAGCGGTAGGTCAGTTATAAAGTCCATCGAGATATGGGACCAGGGTCTACTGGGAATGGGTAGGGGTCGTAGGTTACCAGCAGGGCGAGTCCTAGGTGTCTTAGACCTGGCACAAACCTAACAGGCTGACACGTAGGACTTGACATCCCTGGTCAGAGTGGGCCACCAATAAGATCTAGAAACCAGATCCTTAGTGCCCTCAATACCCGGATGTCCACAAAAGGCAGAATCGTGACACTCACCCAACAGCTGGAGACGAAATTGTACGGGAACAAACAACTTATCTGTTGGGGTGGATGCCGGTGCCAGATGTTGTTCAGCCTTAATGCGAGCCGAGATATCCTGGGTTAGAGCCGCTAAGAAGATGTTTGCTGGTAGGATGGATTCAGGCGGCGTCTCAGTGGGTTGAAAAGCATGGAAGCTCCGAGATAATGCGTCTGCCTTCACATTTTTACTTCCCGGCCTGAACGTAATGGAGAAATCAAAACGGGTAAAAAACAGAGCCCATCGGGCTTGTCGGGGATTCAACCTCTTAGCGGACTCGAGAAACATTAGGTTTTTATGGTCAGTGACAACAGTTACTCGATGCCTTGCCCCCTCCAAAAAATGTCTCCACTCCTCAAATGCCCATTTAATGGCCAACAACTCCCTATTCCCTATGTCGTAGTTTCTCTCCGTGGGAGAGAATTTCCTAGAGAAGAAGGCACACGGTCTCAGGTTAGTGAGGCTAGCAGGACCTTGTGAAAGGACTGCTCCTGCGCCGTCCTCGGACGCATCCACCTCCACAATACACTGCGTGCAGAATTATTAGGCAAATGAGTATTTTGACCACATCATCCTCTTTATGCATGTTGTCTTACTCCAAGCTGTATAGGCTCGAAAGCCTACTACCAATTAAGCATATTAGGTGATGTGCATCTCTGTAATGAGAAGGGGTGTGGTCTAATGACATCAACACCCTATATTAGGTGTGCATAATTATTAGGAAACTTCCTTTCCTTTGGCAAAATGGGTCAAAAGAAGGACTTGACCGGCTCAGAAAAGTCAAAAATAGTAAGATATCTTGCAGAGGGATGCAGCACTCTTAAAATTGCAAAGCTTCTGAAGCGTGATCATCAAACAATCAAGCGTTTCATTCAAAATAGTCAACAGGGTCGCAAGAAGCGTGTGGAAAACCAAGGCGCAAAATAACTGCCCATGAACTGAGAAAAGTCAAGCGTGCAGCTGCCAAGATGCTACTTGCCACCAGTTTGGCCATATTTCAGAGCTGCAACATCACTGGAGTGCCCAAAAGCACAAGGTGTGCAATACTCAGAGACATGGCCAAGGTAAGAAAGGCTGAAAGACGACCACCACTGAACAAGACACACAAGCTGAAACGTCAAGACTGGGCCAAGAAATATCTCAAGACTGATTTTTCTAAGGTTTTATGGACAGATGAAATGAGAGTGAGTCTTGATGGGCCAGATGGATGGGCACGTGGCTGGATTGGTAAAGGGCAGAGAGCTCCAGTCCGACTCAGACACCAGCAAGGTGGAGGTGGAGTACTGGTTTGGGCTGGTATCATCAAAGATGAGCTTGTGGGGCCTTTTCGGGTTGAGGATGGAGTCAAGCTCAACTCCCAGTCCTACTGTAAGTTTCTGGAAGACACCTTCTTCAAGCAGTCGTACAGGAAGAAGTCTGCATCCTTCAAGAAAAACATGATTTTCATGCAGGACAATGCTCCATCACACGCGTCCAAGTACTCCCCAGCGTGGCTGGCAAGAAAGGGTATAAAAGAAGAAAATCTAATGACATGGCCTCCTTGTTCACCTGATCTGAACCCCATTGAGAACCTGTGGTCCATCATCAAATGTGAGATTTACAAGGAGGGAAAAACAGTACACCTCTCTGAACAGTGTCTGGGAGGCTGTGGTTGCTGCTGCACGCAATGTTGATGGTGAACAGATCAAAACACTGACAGAATCCATGGGTGGCAGGCTTTTGAGTGTCCTTGCAAAGAAGGGTGGCTATATTGGTCACTGATTTGTTTTTGTTTTGTTTTTGAATGTCAGAAATGTATATTTGTGAATGTTGAGATGTTATATTGGTTTCACTGGTAAAAATAAATAATTGAAATGGGTATATATTTGTTTTTTGTTAAGTTGCCTAATAATTATGCACAGTAATAGTCACCTGCACACACAGATATCCCCCTAAAATAGCTAAAACTAAAAACAAACTAAAAACTACTTCCAAAAATATTCAGCTTTGATATTAATGAGTTTTTTGGGTTCATTGAGAACATGGTTGTTGTTCAATAATAAAATTAATCCTCAAAAATACAACTTGCCTAATAATTCTGCACTCCCTGTAAAGGGTCTCTCCTGATCAGGCTGGATCAGAATGGGAGCGCTACTAAATGCCTTTTTTAATGTTTCAAATGAAGAAATGGCCTTGGTAGACCAATTCTCCAAATCCGCCCCTTTCTTAGTAAGGTCGGTCAATGGCTTAGCAATTACAGAAAAATTCATGATAAATTTACGGTAGTAATTTGCGAAACCCAAAAACCGTTGTAAAGCCTTTAAGGATGAAGGCCTTACCCATTCCTTAACCCCTTAAGGACGCAGGGCGTATCGGTACGCCCTATTTCCCGAGTCCTTAAGGACTCAGGGCGTACCGGTACGTCCTAACTTGAAATCAGTATTCCGGCGCCCCAGGGGTTAATCAGAACGGGATTTCGGCTGAAATCATTCAGCCGGCATCCTGTGACAACGCCAGGGGGGGTCATGTGACCCCCCCGTGTCGGCGATCGCAGCAAACCGCAGGTCAATTCAGACCTGCGGTTTGCTGCGCTTTTTGCAGTTTCTGATCCCCGCGGTCCCTGACCGCAAGGATCAGAAACTTTTGAGTGCCTAAAATCATGCGGTGGGGGCGTTGCGGGAGGCGGGCGGTGCGGCAGGCGGGATCGCGATCCCCCGCCCGCCTCCCCATGAATGATCGTTGGCTTCTAGTGGGTATACCAGGGTGCCAGCACATTGCTGGCACCCTGGTATAAACGGCTGACATCTGTGCAGATGTCAGCCGTTTAACCCTTTCCATACCGCGGTCCGTACGGACCGCTGTATGGAAAAAGTTAACTGTCATCGGTCAGGGAGCTCCCTCCCTCTCCATCGGGGGGCTGCTGTGCCTTTGCAGCCCCCCGATGGAGAGGGAGAGAGCCCCCCGACAGCCCCCCTCAGCCCTGTGCTTACCCTTCCCCGTCTGCGAAGTTGTGGCAGATGGGGAAGGTTCCCATGGCAACAGGACGCCTGCTCAGGCGTCCTGCTGTCCATGGTGCTGAACAGATCTGTGCTAAAAGCATAGATCTGTTCAGTGTAAGTAAAATACAGTACAGAACAATATATATTGTACTGTACTGTATTATACAGACATCAGACCCACTGGATCTTCAAGAACCAAGTGGGTCTGGGTAAAAAAAAATGTCAAAAAAAGTGAAAAAAGTTAAGATAAAAAAAAAACATTCATCACTGAATAAAAATAAAAAAAATAAAATACACTACACATATTAGGTATCGCCGCGTCCGTAACGACCTGATCTATAAAACGGTCATGTTACTTTCCCCGCACGGTGAACACCATAAAAATAAAAAATAAAAACTATGAGAAAATTGAAATTTTGCCCACCTTACTTCCCAAAAAAGGTAATAAAAGTGATCAAAAAAGTCACATGTACGCCAAAATAGTACCAATCAAACCCTCATCTCATCCGCAAAAATCATACCCTACCCAAGATAATCGCCCAAAAACTGAAAAAACTATGGCTCTCAGACTAAAGAAACACTAAAACATGATTTTTTTTGTTTCAAAAATGAAATCATTGTGTAAAACTTACAGAAATAAAAATAAAGTATACATATTAGGTATCGCCGCGTCCGTATCGACCGGCTCTATAAAAATATCACATGATCTAACCCCTCAGGTGACCACCGTAAAAAATAAAAAATAAAAACGGTGTAAAAAAAGCAATTTTTTGTCATCTTACGTCACAAAAAGTGTAATAACAAGCGATCAAAAAGTCATATGCACCCCAAAATAGTGCCAATCAAACCGTCATCTCATCCCGCAAAAAATGAGACCCTACTCAAGATAATCGCCCAAAAACTGAAAAAAACTATGGCTCTTAGACTATGGAGACACTAAAACTTTTTTTGGTTTTAAAAATGAAGTTATTGTATAAAACTTACATAAATAAAAATAATTGTATACATATTAGGTATCGCCGCGTCCGCGACAACCTGCTCTATAAAGATACCACATGATTTAACCTGTCAGATGAATGTTGTAAATAACAAAAAAAAAAAAACATGCCAAAAAAGCAATTTCTTGTTACCTTGCCGCACAAAAATTGTAATATAGAGCAACCAAAAATCATATGTACCCTAAACTAGTACCTACAAAGCTGCCACCCTATTCCGTACTTTCTAAAATGGTGTCACTTTTTTGGAGTTTCTACTCTAGGGGTGCATCAGGGGGGCTTCAAATGGGACATGGTGTCAAAAAAAACAGTCCAGCAAAATCTGCCTTCCAAAAACCTAATGGCATTCCTTTCCTTCTGCGCCCTGCTGTGTGCCCGTACAGCGGTTTACGAACACATATGGGGGGTTTCTGTAAACTAAAGAATCTGGGCCATAAATAATGAGTTTTGTTTGGCTGTTAACCCTTGCTTTGTAACTGGAAAAAAAAAATAATAAAATGGAAAATCTGCCAAAAAAGTGAAATTTTGAAATTGTATCTCTATTTTCCATTAAATCTTGTGCAACACCTAAAGGGTTAACAAAGTTTGTAAAATCAGTTTTGAATACCTTGAGGGGTTGTAGTTTCTTAGATGGGGTCACTTTTATGGAGTTTCTACTCTAGGGGTGCATCAGGGGGGCTTCAAATGGGACATGGTGTCAAAAAAACAGTCCAGCAAAAATCTGGCTTCCAAAAACCATACGGCGCACCTTTCCCTCTACGCCCTACTGTGTGCCCGTACAGTAGTTTACGGCCACATATGGGGTGTTTCTGTAAACGACAGAGTCAGGGCAATAAAGATACAGTCTTGTTTGGCTGTTAACCCTTGCTTTGTTAGTGGAAAAAATGGGTTAAAATGGAAAATTAGGCAAAAAAATGAAATTCTCAAATTTCATCCCCATTTGCCAATAACTCTTGTGCAACACCTAAAGGGTTAACAAAGTTTGTAAAATCAGTTTTGAATACCTTGAGGGGTGTAGTTTCTTAGATGGGGTCACTTTTATGGAGGTTTCTACTCTAGGGGTGCATCAGGGGGCTTCAAATGGGACATGGTGTCAAAAAAACAGTCCAGCAAAATCAGCCCTCCAAAAACCAACGGCGCACCTTTCACTCTACGCCCCGCTGTGTGGCCGTACAGTAGTTTACGGCCACATATGGGGTGTTTCTGTAAACGGCAGAGTCAGGGCAATAAAGATACAGTCTTGTTTAGCTGTTAACCCTTGCTTTGTTAGTGGAAAAAATGGGTAAAAAATGGAAAATTAGGCAAAAAAAATGAAATTCTCAAATTTTATCCCCATTTGCCAATAACTCTTGTGCAATACCTAAAGGGTTAACGAAGTTTGTAAAATCAGTTTTGAATACCTTGAGGGGTGTAGTTTATAGAATGGGGTCATTTTTGGGCGGTTTCTATTATGTAAGCCTCGCAAGTGACTTCAGACCTGTAGTGGTCCCTAAAAATTAGGTTTTTGTAAATTTCTGAAAATTTCAAGATTTGCTTCTAAAACTTCTAAGCCTTAGAACATCCCCAAAAAATAAAATATCAATCCCAAAATGCTACAAACATGAAGTAGACATATGGGGAATGTAAAGTCATCACAATTTTTGGGGGTATTACTATGTATTACAGAAGTAGAGAAACTGAAACTTTGAAATTTGCAAATTTTTCAAAATTTTGGGTAAATATGGTATATTTTTATGCAAAAAAATTAACTTTTTTGACCCAATTTTAGCAGTGTCATGAAGTACAATATGTGACGAAAAAACAATCTCAGAACGGCCTGGATAAGTCAAAGCGTTTTAAAGTTATCAGCACTTAAAGTGACACTGGTCAGATTTGCAAAAAATGGCCAAGTCCTTAAGGTGAAATAGGGCTGAGTCCTTAAGGGGTTAATTGCTAAAACCTTACCAGGATCCATCTTAAAGGCATGAGAAGTCAAAACATGCCCTAGAAACAGTATCTCCTGTACACCAAAGACACATTTCTCTTGCTTAGCGGATAGCTGGTTCTCCCTCAACACCTCTAATACTTGTTTGACATGGGACACATGAGATTCGAAACCAGGAGAGAATATCAAAATGTCGTCAAGATAGACAATAATAAATTTACCTAAGAACTCCCTAAGAATATCGTTCATTAAGTTTTGGAACACAGCTGGGGCATTGCTGAGTCCAAAAGGCATCACCTGATATTCAAAGTGTCCTATCGGAGTATTGAACGCTGTCTTCCATTCGTCTCCCTCCTTGATTCGGATTAGATTGTATGCCCCTTTCAGGTCAATCTTGGAAAACCAGGTTGCCCCCAAAACCTGGTTAAATAAATCCGGAATCAATGGGAGAGAGTATCTATTTTGGACAGTGATTTTATTTAATCTCCGTTAATCAATACAAGGCCTAAGACCACCATCCTTCTTTTTAACAAAGAAAAACCCTGCTCCCATAGGAGAGACTGAAGGTCTAATATGCCCTTTAGCAAGGCTCTCCTTAATATAATATATAATCTTCCATAGCCTTGCGTTCGGGCCCTGAAAGATTATAAATTCGACCTTTAGGAAATTCGGCACCCTCAATTAGCTCTATGGCGCAATCATAAGGTCTATGGGGGGGTAGAACCTCTGGAGTAAGGGACGAGAACACATCAGAATATTCCTTAATAACAGAGGGTAATGTATTAGACCTTACTGAAAGCCCAGCCTGACCAACGGACAAGCATGAGTCACACTTAGGTCCCATTTCACCAACTCTCCTTTGGACCAATCAATTGTGGGGTTATGTAAACGGAGCCAAGGCAACCCTAGTACCACCTCAACCGGTAGGTTCTTCAGGACTAGAAGAGAACATCTCTCAGAGTGGCACACACCCACGACAGAGAAATTTCAGAGGTACATGACCTCACCGTACCACCAATCAGGGGAGTAGCATCAATAGCCATGACATGGATAGGTGTAGGTAAAGCAAACATAGGAATACCCAATTTACAAGCAAACTCAAAGTCAATAAAGCTGGCGCTGAACCGGAGTCAATAAAGGCCTTACCGGCCACTTATTAACCCCAGAGAAATTGTTATGGGTACCAAAAGCTTACCTTTAAGAAAAAATCAGGGTTGTACCTGGGTCTTTAGGTTGTCTTGCCTTAGAAGACTTGTCAGAGAGGTCCCTCTTAGGACATTGTTGATCCAATGGCCAGGATCTCACAGTAGAAGCACTCTCCGCGGTCTGCGACGAAGATTACCCGGGGTCATGCCAACCTGCATGGGTTCCTCAGTGGAGACCTCAGTGTTGTCCCTGGAAAGGTCTCTGGCTGGACCACCATCTGAGAACAGAACTGTCGTTCTTGTCGTCTCTCTCTAACTCGTCTGTCAAGTCGGACAACTAGGGTCATCATCTCGTCTAAGGTCTCAGGAATTTGGTAATTGACCAATAGATCTTTTAAATTATCAGATAGACCAGACCTAAAACTGACTCTTCAGGGCTGGTTCATTCCATCCTGAGGGGACACCACCACCGTCTGAATTGGGTGCAATTCTCCTCCGCAGGGAGATGGCCCTGAACCAGTGCCCTAAGAGCTGTCTCGGCTACCAGGGCCCTGTCTGGTTCGTCATAGAGGGTACCCAGGGCCTGAAAAAAACCCTCCACAGAAGTTAGACAACTGTCCCCAGGAGGTAACGAAAATGCCCAGTCCTGGGGATCCCCCTGTAGTAGAGAAATGATAATCCCCACGCGTTGGCTTTCGGGACCGGAGGACACGGGGCGCAAACGGAAGTAGAGTTTGCAATTCTCCTTAAAGGAGAGAAACCTCTTCCGGTCTCCAGAAAAGGGTTCTGGGAGCTTGATCTGGGGTTCAAAATATGGACTGGAGGACAGAGGAGTGGAAGAACCTTGCCCTAACTCACAAGAACGGAGTTTCTCTCCTAGCTCCTGCACCCTCTGTGTCAAGTTAGAGACATGGTCAGTCAGGGTAGTAAGAGGATTCATGATACAGTGGTTATTGGGCCTGTTAATCTGTAACGGTCACGTCCACACACACACAGGGGGAAGGGTAGTGACCACTGCGCTCCACCCTCACCCCTGGCCCTGCCTACTTGCCTCACGAGTCCTAAAGACAGGGACAACTGGACGGCAGTCCCTAACTTAGGATATGTGCAGGGAAGACAGACAAGACAAAATACGGAACATGAACGGACGGGTCAAAACCAAGAGAGCTACGCAGTACAACGGAATAAGCAAAGAATGGTCAGGAGAAGCCGGGGTCAAATACCAGGAGAGTAGCGAAGTACAAGAGGAGTCCTAAGAGAGTAGTCAGGTGGGAGCCGAGGTCACAATACCAGGATGTATGCGCAGTACAGGAGGAGCAGGCAGAGGATCGTTCAGGGAACAGGATCAGGTAAATATTCAGTAGTCCAACAAATAGCCAGGAACTAGAAATTAACAGGCAACCTGTAGCCAGCAGGCTGCCTGTATTTATAGTGGGGAGTGAGGGTCATGTGACGTGGCCAGCGTCACATGACCGACAGACCAACCAGTCGAGCACCGAGTGTGGAATATTGGTGTATAAAGATGTGATGTCTGCTGTGATCCACACAAATTCCTCTTTCCATTCAATCCCGAAAAGGCCTGGAGTACAGATTGTGAATCTTTTATAAAATCCAGGGGATCAGCGGAACCAGGGTTGGAGGAGGGAATCCACCCATTCTGAGAAACGTTCAGAATATGAGCCAATTCCAGCCACCAATGGGTCTAAGAGGGGAGGAAAGTATTTTTGTGAACCTTCGGCCAGCGCATGAAAATAGGGGCTATCGGATGTTTCACAAAAATATAATCTTTTTCCCTATTGCTAAGACACCCAGATGACACTCCTAGCTCCAAAATATTCCTCATTTCAGATTGAAAGGACAGGAGGGGGTCACCGGACAAACAAGTATAAACCTGGGTGTCATGCAACATGGTTGTAATTAAATGCTTATATAAACCCCTATCCAAAATGACTACCGCTCCACCCTTATCTGCCTCCGTTATTAAAATATCCCTTTTATCCCTTAAATCCTGGAGTGCGGCTCTCTCAACTGAAGTCATATTGGAATGACTTTGTGATTTGGTAACATCATACAAGAGGCATAAGTCTCTTTCCACTAATTGCTGATATTTATCTAGTGCTGCAGACCGGGATTTGTATAGGATAGAAATCTCTATTAGAGGTCCTGAAATATCTCGAAGAGTTTACATGACCAGAATCATTTTGCGAAATGGGTTTGAAGGGAATTGCAGTGGACCATTTCAATGAAGTTCATCCCACTCCTATTACTATTATGGGATGGTGCACTAGTATTCTCACATTCAAAACCATTATGAGTGTCACACATAGACATAGCTGGAAAAGAATGCATTTGTTAACCCTTCACATGTATTATGTCCAGACATTAATGAAGGGGACAGAGTGAGTGACAGAATCAGGGACATCTTCTGAGAATTCATCTTGAAAATGTTTTTTCAATGTAAGGTTTCGGGGCAATCTTTTAAACGTCCAGGATGGTGCGATATAAATCAAAATGGTGGGTGGGTGAGAACGATAAACCCTTTCTTTAAAACACCAACCTGATCCGATGTAAGAATGGACGCCGACATATTGAGAACTTGGATGTCCATGGTCATCTCTTCTGTCGGGATGGATAGCTTGCCTGCTCTTCGTTTTTTGATTGTCTCTTATGTTGAGCAGTAGATTGTGGAGGATGGTCCAGAATTTCCTCCATGTCAGCAGGAAGGTTGTCAGCTTCAGGTGAGGACTCCATTGAGTCTCGTTCTGTTGGACTGAATGATACCTTAGTTGCTCGTCTGTGTCTAGAACGGGATCTCCATAAAATAGAGTGTGGTGTATTCGCACGAGTCTCCGCGAGACTGTGTTGTTACTATAGTCTAATAGGTCCCTATTAAACCTGCTCTGTTTGAAAAACATTAAATCCTCTTCCACTTTATTCAGATTGTCCTTCAGTTGGTTGTCTAATTCGACAAAAAAACGGCACATGTTAGAATGTGCTGATAGTGAATCTTGAGCTTTCTTAATTTCTTCCCTAAGATTAGAAAGGGTATCTTGCTCATGTTGTACTATCAGTTCCATGAAGAAAACAGAGATTTTGAGCAGCTCTCACCTGCCAAGGATTCCACTGTTATAGCACGGAACAACTCCTTCACCCGAATCAGGAGAAATACGGAAGTATAGAGAAAAAGAGGTTTTGTCCAGCTTGTGGTAATCCAAAGACTTCTTTATTGAATATTCAGTATAAAATCCAGGTACAGAAAGCAGAGTCTACATGTTTCGGGCACAATGCAATCTTAGCCCTTACTCATGAGTAAGGGCTAAGATTGCATTGTGCCCGAAACATGTAGACTCTGCTTTCTGTACCTGGATTTTATACTGAATATTCAATAAAGAAGTCTTTGGATTACCACAACCACAAGCTAGACAAAACCTCATTTTCTCTATATCAGTTCCATGAGTCTCAAGGAACAATCTGACAGAATAGGTTGCCATTGCATAATGAAGGAATCTGAGTAGTTGGTGGTAGGCTTTTTCTTTATCCTAAGGCCACGAGGAATTATTTTCTTATGCATGTATTTTTGCAATGATGTGGCATCCCACCAGGTTTGTAGTTCCTTTAATAATAGCTTTTCAAGAAATGACATTTGCACTTTCACATTTAGGACATCTTGCAACTCCTGTTTAGGAACATCAAAAATAGCATTCATTTTCCTCACCCTGTCATCATCATCATCATCCATAGGGCGTAACGAGATATGTGCCATGTTCCAACAGGAAAAAAAGGAAAAAAAAGGAAAAAAAAGGAAAAAAAAGGAAAAAAAACGCTGTATCTGTATTGAGTCCACACAGGGAGTGCACGCCACCAGGTAATTAACAGTGAAGCAAATGTAAGGCAGCTCTCACCTGTCTTAGACCCATTGTGGCTGGAATTGGCTCATATTCTGAACGTTTCTCAGAATGGGTGGATTCCCTTCTCCAACCCCTGGTTCCGCTGATCCCTGGATTTATAAAAAGATTCACGATCTGTACTCCAGGCCTTTTCGGGATTTGAATGGAAAGAGGAATTTGTGTGGATCACACTGACTATAACATGCAATTATTAGATTGCATCTCGTAATCTATAATTCAGATTTATGCCTTATAGAACAGCGGTCCCCAACCGCCGGGCCGTGGAAGATGGTTTGCCGGGCCGTGGTGATCAGGGCAGTCTTTAACGCTGTACTAATGAAGCGCTTCCATTATGGAAAGCGCTTCATAGTACAGAAGGACCAGGAAGCGAGTGAACTATCTGTACTCACCACTCCTGGTCCTCGGCTCGGCTATCGGCTGTGCAGGGCTGCGCACAGCGTGAGGTCTCTCTGTGACCTCACACTGTGCGCCGCTATACACAACCGTCAAGCAGAAGGAAGAGGATCGCGATGGTGACCAGGAGCAGGAGAGGTAAGTGTTTTTTTAATTTTTTTTATTTGCACTGGGGGCTGATGGCTGACCTGTGGGACATGGGGCAGACATGAGGGGCTTATGGCTGACATGAGGGCTAATGGGGGCTTATGGCTGACATGAGGGGCTAATGGGGGGGCTTATGGGCTGACAAGAATGGCTAAATGGGGGGCTTATGGCTGACATGAGGGGCTAATGGGGGGCTTATGGCTGACATGAGGGGCTAATGGGGGGCTTATGGCTGACATGAGGGACTAATGGGGGCTTATGGCTGACATGAGGGGCTAATGGGGAGGCTTAATGGCTGACATTGGGGGGGGTTTATGGCTGACATTGTGGCGGGTTTATAGCAGACATTGGGGCTGATAGATGGCTAAAGGTTTGGGGAAACCCATCTTTAAAGGACCTGGACCTCCGCTGGTACATGTATGGCAGAGGTCCACAAGGGGTTAATTGTTTGACATAACATGCAAATGTTGTGCCTGTTTGTCAGTTTCCCATTTTTAATTGTGCTCTGAAAGCTTGCAATATCGATATTTAGGGTTAGTCAATAAAGGCATCACTCCCATTTATTATTAACACAAAATGCATTCAACACCCCCATTTTTGGGCTGTGACAGTACTATGCAATTCTTACACACTTGAAAATTGTATAAAAAAACCCGAACATGTGGCTGTACCCTGTGGGTCATAGGGTTTAGGATTTATTATGTATTGCTGACGTGATTTTTTATTTTTTTTTGCATTGCATTACAAGAGAATACAGATGACTGTTATATACAGTATATGTAGTGTTATAGATTGTGATATTATAGATTCATGTTAATTTAAAAAAACAGGCTTGCTATGTTTTATTGTATGTTATACTGGTGCTTATTAGTTTATGAAATAAGCTATTTTGTATTTTTTGCTACATTACCTATTATTACCTATTATTATTATATTACCTTTCATTACATCTCTTATTCTTATTGTATATTCATGTTATTGTTTTAATATTATTGTAATGATTTTGAAAAAAATTCCAGATGGCAGAGGTTAGTTTGAATATTCCTTGTGTGGGAGAACCCATGAGCTAATTTCCCTTGAAAATGTTAAAACACTTACTCATATATTTCCATTGGATCCTGAGCTTCTGTCACATAATTGCTAGGGATATAACCCTCATTCCTGAAAGCAATAAAATAAATTACCATTCACAAATGAGATGATTCATCAATCTAGATTTAAAATATACAGTATGTTACTGACGCCATCCAAAATTACAGAAAGTGTGGAAATAAATTGTAATTTTCTAAATTTAAATTTCCCTGCTTTCAAGTTCTAATGTACATGACTGTATCCATATTTGTGGTCTGCGAATTGTGGATCCACAAAACACGGATACCAGCCATGTGCATCCCGTATTTTCCCTTCTGCAGGTCCCACGCTATGTTAAAAATGCCAAAAAACAGGATGTTCTTTTTTTTTGCGGGTCCGCGGAGCAGAAATTTGGCAGAACACACATAGCCAGCCCTATGATAGAGCATGTCCTATTCTTGAACGCATTTGTGGACAAGAATAGGTGTTTATATATTTTTTACGGGGCTGGGGAACAGAAGTACGGATGCGGACAGCACACGGTGTGCTGTCCGCATCTTTTGCGGTCCCTGTAAGGCCCCTTTCACACAAGCGAGTTTTCAATGTCATTCATTTCAATGGTGTCTGTGTACATGAGCAGTGTTTTTCACGCATCACTTCTGCGTTGCGTGAAATTCGCAGTATGTTCTATAATCTGCGTTTTTCACGCAGCCCTGGCGCCTGAATGGGGCTGCGTGAAAAATGCATTGCATCCGCAAGCAAGTGCGGGTGCGATGCGTTTTTCACTGAAGGTTGCTAAGAGATATTGTTTGTAAACCTTCAGTTTTTTATCACACGAGTGAAAAACGCATCAAAACGCATTGTACCCGCGCGGAAATACTGAACAATGACTGAACACAATCGCAGACAAAACTGACTGAATTGCTTGCACCGGCATCGGAGCCAATCCGTCACGCTCATGTGAAAGGGGCTAAGGTGTTGGTTTGCAAGGCAACCCCTGACGCCCGCCCCTATTGCTCATGGGAGCGATAGGTTAAGGCCTCTTTCACATGAGCGTGACGGATTGGCTCCGGATGCCGGACGATGCAAGCAAGTTCAGTCAGTTTTGTCTGCGATTGTGTTTCAGTCAGTGTTCAGCTTATTTCCGCGCGGGGTACAATGGCGTTTTGATGCGTTTTTCACACACGTAGATAAAAAAACGGACAGATTTACAAACAACATCTCTTAGCAAACTTCAGTAAACAACGCATTGTACCCGCACTGCTTCCGGATGCCAATGCGTTTTTCCACTGAAGCCCCATTCACTTCTATGGGGCCAGGGCTGTGGTGAAAACGCAGCCGAATATAGACATGCTGCCCGTTTTTCATGCAACGCAGAAGTGAAGTACAGTGCGGGTGCTATGCGTCACGCTCATGCATTGCACCCCGTGCTGGAAAACTCGTGAAAAGAAGGGGACTAAGAGAGGACTCCCCTCTCTCTGTAAATATCCTGATGTCCTGCAATTTACCGCAGAATCTATGGGCGTTAAGTCCACTGGCATAGGAGTTCTTCAGTGACACTGGCAGACACAGCAGGGGCCTTGCTGTCAGGAAAAGCCAGGCCCCTGTACTGATTGAGGGGGCACAGCTCATATGCCCACTCAATCAGAGCGGTGAACATGTACGAAGCTTTGCTCAAACACTATGTTCACTGCACAGTATATGTGTGGCGCTTATACTCTAGGGGTTAAAAAAGATTTTCAAGAATTACAAACAAACAGTACTGGAAGTAATGAGCAAAAAGTCCTATGGATAACTCTAAAATCTTGTAGAAAATCTTCACAGAAGACAAGAAGCTGTTTTAGCTGCAAGGGGGGGTGGGGGTGGGAGGTCATAAAAGTTCCTGTAATGTGGTGTAATATGTAGGTGTCCCAATACTTCTGTCCAAATAGTTTATGTGCATATAGTGTGTGTGAATCCCTAAGTGAAAGGTTTGTTGCGGCTCCTGGGCATCCTGTTCAGTTGGTAAACCTTTGCAAAAATTTGAACATATGCCTCATGTATATTTATAATCATATACTGAAAGATATGATTTGATACCATAATTACTCCATGCATTATGTTGGTATTTTTGCTCGGTCATTGTCATGGATTGTCATACACTGCCATGCCCAAAAATACCACAGTGCAGCACAAAATTCCTCCTCAGAGGCACCAAACGGATACCATAGTGCAGCATAAAATACAATACCTTCTCAACAGTACCAAACAAATACATGTACGTTAGTTCAGGACAAAATACCAAAGTAAAGCACAACATATTTCCCCAGGTTTGCTAAAGAAGGGCTCCACAGTGCAGCACAAAATATTAGGGATAAGCAAACTTCATATTTTGAAGTTCGGGTTGGGGTATATGCTGAATTGTGTTATGGATTCCGTTACCATGGACCATAACGCAATTCCATGATGGAATGCATAACACAATGCCTTTAGAGGCATTCCGTTATTCATTCCATCATAATAGAAGTCTATAGCCTGCATAACGGATCCGTCATGATTCCATCATGCAATTGTGTTATGGTCCGTGGTAACGGAATCCATAACACAATTCAGCATATACCCAAAACCGAACTTCAAAATATGAAATTCGCTCATCCCTACAAAAGATCTCTCCAGCAACACTAAATACCAAAATGCTACACAAAATACCCCTTTAGAAGTTCCAAACGAATACCAGATTGCAGCACAAAATACCTCCCTAGAAGCGCCAAGTACTGGACAATACGTTTCCAGAAGCGCTAAACAAATATCGCATTACAGCACCTATCACCACAGTGTAGTACAAAATAGATCCCCAAAAGCATTAAACAAATACTACAGTACAACACAAAATACTTCCCCCAAAAGTGCCAAACACCAGCAGCACTGTCTTCTTTCCAACCTCTCCCCCACTGGTAGTAGCACTGTCTTACCACCTCTCCTTCACTCAAAGCAGCAGTCCCCCTCTCACCTCTCCTTTTCTAGCAGCACCATTGTCCCCATTCCCACCCCTTCTCCTTTAGCAGCAGCATTGTCTTACCAACGAGGGGGGCCAGATGTTCTACTTTAAGCTGGACAGTCCACTTTCCTGGCATCCTGTCCTCCGTCTGGTGCAGGGCCTGGACTGACACTGGGGCATCCTCCTTTTTAGTGGCTCAATATTTAGACAGCAACATTGCACTGATTTAGTATGAACTGCAGGCATAAAATGACTGCAGCTTCTCTCACCCTGGGTCAGTCACTAAAGCTGGTGGACATGTCACTCTGTTTCTGACCGAGAGTGAGAGAAGCATTTCAGCCCCGCACAGCTCACCTTGAGATCTTCCAGTCCTTTTTATTTTTAATGTCAATGAGAGGCATGGCTTAGCATGATTGGGGAGTAATCTATAATGTCCAGCTTTTTGGGGTAAAGCAAGTAGCCAACTCAACCATTCCCCACTAAAAAGCTGCATTGTCTACCTTACCATTCCTCCCTCACTAAAAACAGCATTTTTGATCCTCTCACCTATTCCTCACTGGCAGCAGCATTGTCCCAATTCGGACATCTCATCTTGCAGCAGCATTGTCTCCCCTGCCCAGCACTCTCACATTGACAGTAGCATTGTCTTCCTTATCATCTCTCCCCCACTCAAAGCATCATTTTTCCCCTTCTCACCCGTCCAGTCAAGATCACAAAAAAAATTTAAGAAACAAATGTATTATTTTACCCATTTTTATCTCTTGCTCTTAGCCAGGGCTGTCCACTGCCCTCATCTAATAATAAATACTCTTCTCCTTTCTGTAACTGTAGATCCTGAGAATTGATTGGAGTGAAGTCATACATTGCTACCACTTTCTGTACTCCTAATGGATTGGTAACATTTGTTGGCGCAGGTGGTAGTGGCTTAACAGATTTTACCTGTGGGCAAAGACAAATCAAATACCATTGAAGTTAAGAAAATCCCCAAAGCAGCTTTTATGTTTTTCATAATCATGCTATATTATTATGTCTCAAAAAAGTTCCAGATGCATGCAAAGTGTTGTAACAATTTACCGTGCATCAAGTTTTGTGTTCAGCCTTTAAAATAAATGTAGTATTTTCGATTTTTATGTCGGCTGCTAACAAATGAAATGACCTACAAAGAGTGTCCCTCACATTGGAGAATCTAGCAGAGGAACACTCACACAATTAACTTGAAGGGTGGTCTTTAGCTTTCTGGTGCCTTCTTTAGACCCCTTCACATATGTCCAGTGATCTAGTTCAGTTTCCCTCTGCAGTGAAGTAGAAAATACTGGAGGGGAACTGAAGCCAGAACTGATGCCATAGTTTTCCATGGGATAGCTTTCACACATTCAGTGCATCAGTTGTGCTGCTGGATGGCAGAAAAACTTTGCATGCTCAGTTTTCCTGGCCGGCACTATCAATGGATAGGTACCAGATCTGTGCACTGAACTGGAGTTCACATAGTGTAATATCAGTACTGTCCAGCTGTCGGCTTAAAATATCTGGCCATACACAACTGATACATGTGAAGTGGGCTGTGCATGTTGTTGGACAATGCTTCTAACATAAATGCATCACCTACAGTAAACCAAGCAGAACAGGTTGTGTACTGTGTAAAGACAAGAAAGATGCATGGCACACCACAGCAAATCTCCCATCTTTCTGCCCATTGAAGTCAATTGGTCCCGCATCCATATTTTGCGGATGTGCGGTATGTAGACTGCAAAATAGATATGATTGGGTGTATGACGAGGCCTTAAATGGGAATACACACCATAGTGCACATAGGCACATATTTGTATGCAGTGCGGCAGTGGAGCTGCCAGAGGGCCACATGACAGCCATTGAAAGGGTGTATCTCACCCAGAGGAGCCTAGGTGAGAACAGAAAAGTCCCGGCAAAGCATGGAGAGGGGGTGTTGTTTGCACCAGGAGTGTGTCACCAAGAGGCTGGGCCTTGGTGGAGTAAAGGCCCTAGATATAGGTGGCCACTAAGCTAGTTGGTGGACACCAAGCTACTTAGCTTAGCTGGCTCCAGCTAGCCCATGGCAGGCTTTTACTGGGAACAGGCAATGTGTTGGGTGGATGCCTGTTCCTCATGCTCCACTCCGGGATTTAAGAAGATGCCCATGTCCAGGGATGCTATTTAGTCCTGTTGCTGGACTTGAGTGGGGCTCTCAGTCTGAGGAAGGAGCAGGCTTTGCTAAAGCCTGTGGGAGCTGGGACCCTCTGACCCTGTGTGGGGTAAGCACTGCTGTGTTTTGGGATGCTGGGTGGTAGACCCGGATCCTGCTAGAGAGGGACTATACTGTTTAGTCAGTGGCCAGACGGCTGAGGATTTGTTTTGATTTATATTTTGGTTGCTGTTTGTGCATCAAGACTGCCAAATTGATGCACTGTTTGGACACTAAAGCCTTTGTCTGAAAGAAGTCTGTGAGAATGACCCCCGAATAAAAAGACAATTCCTTACAGCAGCTATTTAAAAAAAAGCTTCAGAAGTGACGTCACTACTTTGAAACATATTTCAAGTGCTTTCCCCTTTGAAGTTAATGGTAACATAGTTCACAAGGCCAAAAAAGACATCTGTCCATCCAGTACAGCCTATTACCCTGCAAGTTGATCCAGAGGAAGGCAAAAACCCCTGTGAGGTAGAAGCCAATTTGCAAAAAATTCTTTCCCGACTCCAATCAGGCAATCAGAATAACTCCCTGGATCAATGACCCCTCTCTAGTAGCTATAGCCTGTAATATTATTACACTCCAGAAATACATCCAGGCCCCTCTTGAATTATTTTATTGTACTTACCATCACTACCTCCTCAGGCAGAGAGTTCCATAGTCTCACTGCTCTTACCGTAAAGAATCCTCTTCTATGTTTGTGTACAAACCTTCTTTCCTCCAGACGCAGAAGATGTCCCCCCATCACAGTCACAGTCCTGATAACTAGATGATGGAAGAGATCTCTGTACTGACCCCTGATATATTTATACATAGTTTTTACTGTAGATCTCCCCTTAGGCTTAGTTCACATCAGCGTTCAGCCTTTCCGTTCTCCTGCTCCGTTATAGGAGCAGGAGAACGGAAAGGACGGATTCTGCACATAACTGAGCCGAACGGAGCCTACAGACCCCATAGACTATAATGGGGTCCGTTAGGTTTCCGCTCAGAAGATGATTTTGGAGCGGAGACAAAAGTCCTGCATGCACAACTTTTGTCTCCGCTCCAAAATCATCTTCTGAGCGGAAACCTAACGGACCCCATTATAGTCTATGGGGTCTGTAGGCTCCGTTCGGCTCAGTTATGTGCCGAATCCGTCCTTTCCGCTCCCCTTCTCCCTTTAACGGAGCAGGAGAACGGAAAGGCTGAACGCTGATGTGAACTCAGCCTAAGTCGTCTTTTTTCTAAAGTGAATGACCCTAATTTTGATAATCTTTCTGGGTACTGTAGTCCACTCATTCCAGTTATTACTTTAGTTGCCCTCCCCTGAACCCTCTCCAGCTCTGCTATGTCTGTCTTGTTCACAGGAGCCCAGAACTGTACACAGTACTCCATGTGTGGTCTGACTAGTGATTTGTAAAGTGGTAGGACTATGTTCTCATCACGGGCATCTATGCCCCTTTTGATGCAACCCATTATCTTATTGGCCTTGGCAGCAGCTGCCTGACACTGTTTTTTACAGTTTAGTTTGCAGTTCACCAAAACTCCTAGGTCCTTTTCCATGTCAGTGTTACCCAGTGTTTAAGGTAACATGCTTGTCTTTTTTGTCTCTATAATGGAGAGTGACAGCATATGCCATCTCTGCCAAACACACCTACTCATTAGTAAGATCCCATTGGTCATACATTTATGCATATTCAGTTGACATTCAACATAAATTTATGGCATACTCATTTTTAATTTTTTTTAAGTTAATCTGCAAGTGTCTCTTCCAGGCTACTTTCACACAATCAGTATTTGCCCAGTATTTTGCAACAGTATGATCCAAAAAAGAAAAAGAATACCGAGATAAGAGCCGCACATCTGAAAAATATCCAATTTTATTCAAGACAACAGACACAACAAAAATGGCTTAAAATCATTGTATACAATAAATCAAGGCTATGTGGACCAAATGCGTACCACATGCCACCCTGGCTCACCACAAGACCATGAACATTCTCCCACATGAATAAGTAAATTTCAATTTAAAGTGCATAAGATCCATCAACATGAATGATATGAATAAAATACTTATCATTGAGGTAGCATAGTGGGAGTATGCGTGGTGTAGTGGGCTTTTCTTTCCCTGACCACCACGCATACTCCCACTATGCTACCTCAATGATAAGTATTTTATTCATATCATTCATGTTGATGGATCTTATGCACTTTAAATTGAAATTTACTTATTCATGTGGGAGAATGTTCATGGTCTTGTGGTGAGCCAGGGTGGCGTGTGGTACGCATTTGGTCCACATATCCTTGATTTATTGTATACAATGATTTGAAGCCATTTTTTTTGTGTCTGTTGTCTTGAATAAAATTGGATATTTTTTAGATGTGCGGCTCTTATCTCGGTATTCTTTTTCTTTTTTGGATCATATTGTATGTTTCATACCGTGTGCCGGCACTCTCATTTCAATCTTGCTGTGCCCCCGTCTTTTGGATTACCTTCAGTATTTTGCAACAGTATTTGTAAGTCAAAACCAGGAGTGGAACCTAGAGAAAAAACATAATGGGAAGATTTCTGCCTCTTCTTTGTTTTGGACTGACTCTTGGTTTTGTTGCTCAAATACTTATGAAAAATACCAAATACTGACTGTGTGATTATGACCTTAGGCTGTATTTAAACATACAATGGATCCAAAAGGAGGAAAACATGCAAAGTAAAGACTTAACTATCTCCTGTCCCTTGTACCTATTTCTGTGTTTGGCTCAAAACCTGCTTATAAAACTTAGGGGGTTGTTTATTAATCTGAAATACACCTAACCTATGCGTATTTCAGGCGCAGATTGTGGCGCAACACTGCAAAATCTGAGTTGATATAGTTGAAGCACCACCTGAGCCGGCCAAATGTGACCACCGCCTTGATGTGCACGGGAAAAAGTAGGAGTCCACTGATTCTGCTCCATGCACTTCGGAACCACCACTGAATACAGAGGTCCTGGCTATGAAAGACCAAGGGTCTAATATTTCTTGCTGTCCGGAGAATCTGTTACCTACCAGGAAAAAGCCAAGGCTTACAGAGGATCCTCCGGAAGAGGGTGATCCTGCAGTTCCAAGTCCTTGCACAGAAGGCTACCAGAAGATCATAAATAAAACTTCTGCTGGAATGAGGATGTTGTGCATCTTAAAGAAGGACTTTTGCGCTCTCAACTATGGGACCCAGGAGGAAGACTTCCAGCCCCTCATCTAAGGAGACCTCATGCTGTGAGGAAAACTACCCACGGTGGGAATTACCTACTACCTTATGTGGATTACAAATACCAGTTCTACTACCTTATGTGAATTACAAATGACTTTTTTCACTATACTGTGTGTTCCAGTTTTGCAACGTAACAAGCCAGCACCCAAAGAAAGGACTCAAACGTGTACCTGAGCTCTTTGCGATTTCTACTGTGACATTTTACACTAAAGTTCTAAGGTTCTGCAACAATCAAGCACTTTTGCCCATTGTATGGACTCCTATGGGTACAACAATGTGATCTATGCACTTTTTGTATGGACTTTGGACGTTATACTGTTAGCTAGATAGTTAGCATCCATGTTTCTTTGCTCATATGGACTGCGTCTGAGGACGTTAATACTAATGGTTCTTATGTCACCTTGTGTTAGCTTAGAAAGCCTAGGCATTGTATTGTATTGTTGCTACACAAGCGGGAACCAAGTGGTAAGTCACAAGCAGGTCTAACAATGTCAAGGGTAACCCCCCTGCAAATGTGTGTTTAGAGGGAGTAACCCTCATGGAGATATGGGAGAGAACAGGCTCCTTCTCCTAGTTTGGTATGTCCTAAGGCCTTGTGCACTGCCTTAAGAAAAAAAAAAGTTTAGCTACATGTTTAGTCATCAAGGTGACCGTGTAAAAAGCTTTATATAGACCTTGGTGCTTAGAAGGGAATACAGGATGAAGCTACCCTTCTATTTGTGAGCATCTCATAGCATTGTGGAGGGATTACAGTACATGACACCCACACGCTTCCGGTGGTACTAGGGTTTGGTATACACAACGGGAGTATTTGAGCATTTTGTGCAGTCTGTTGGTTCTCTGATTATTACAGAGAGGGACAACTGTGAATGGACACCCTACGCATACGGGGCCTAGTGGTAGCTGTTGCTATATCAGACAGTAATAGTATATAGTCTAAAGCAGCATTCTAACTTTCCTTGGGTACCCTTACAGCATAGCCTAAGCACAAGCCGAGGGCGGCTTGGTTTTAATTAAGGGGGAATGTAACGCCCCAGAGTGGCATTACCACTTCTATACCCCGCTACTATCTCTACTGGGCTAATAAAACGTCATCTTATGTATTTTGTTCAGGTCCTCCACAATGTGCATTTCTAATGTTTGCAATTGTTTATGTTATCATGTAATATGCCTGGTTCACCAGCAGGTGGCAGCAAACATGGCAGAACTACAGTTAGATAGAATGGAACCTTCCATTCCATTCTAACCCCCCTCTGTGGAGGAGTGGCGAGTCCTACTTCCTGCAGGAAGGGTGGGTCCCAGTTTCTAGTCAGTCTAGATCACCCCCTTACTTGGGGAACGTGTGCAGGGCACGTCTCTGCTGGACATTCCCCAGCCAGCCAGAGCACCTTAAGCTCTGCTGGCCATGGAGGCAAAACCCTTGAAGCCTCAGAAGCCAAGAGCATAGTTCCTTGGCATAACTTAAGAGTCAGACTACAGAGAGAAAGTGCAGCATACAGCAGAAGTAAAGTTATACAGCCTGTCAGTATAGCAGAGTCCGAGATGAGTTTGCCTGCCAGTTTAATGCTAAAGCCTGCTGGAACCAAGACAAAGCCTGAAACTGTTTGAAGAAACGTTTATTCAAAGTAAATCTGCCATTGAACGTCATCTCAAGGTCTGGACTCAAGTTATTCTTTCAAATCCCTAAATTATTCTCCCTATTTATTGCTTCGGAGTAATGTTCATTACCTACCATTCTACCTAAGAGTGATACTCTACCTAAGTGATACTATCATCCTTTGTATGAAAAAACCATCATGTAAACATGTATGTTTAATTCTCTCTATTAGTGTTTGGAAAAGGTCCAATCTGACCGAAACATCACACTTTTTGAGTTGCCTTGCATAAGAAAAATTTAAAATAAAGACACCTTGGTTTCACCATACTCGTCGTTGACCCGGGGAGTTATTCCGATTGCCTGAATGGAGTCGGGAAATAATTTTTTCTGCTAAAATTAGGAAAATTGGCTTTCACCTCATATTTGCCTTCCTCTGGATCAACAACAAACCAGCAATTACCTTCCGTCGCAGCCAAAATTTGCGGGACATTTTGGTTCATAGTATGTACCAGAGTCCTAGACAACATACCTGGTTACATAATCCCGTTTCGGGAACGTTTCCTTGTGGTTCTTGCAAGTTTTGTGGCTATATCAACAAGAACAAATCATTCTCTGGTTATGCATCTGACAGAACATTCTTCATTAGACCATTCGTGAATTGTAAAACTACTGGCGTGGTCTATTTGATGACATGTAAATGTAGCCTGAAATACGTTGGCAAAACGATACGGGAGCTAAGACGGCGGATAGGGGAACATGTATCTGATATCAACAAATGTCAGGACACACCTATCGCCCGCCATGTGGTTGAATGCCATAGCGGTAATGCTTCCGTTATCAAATTTCAGGGCATTGATACCGTGAAGAGATCACCGCGAGGCGGTGATTTGGACCGCATTCTTTTACAAAAGGAGGCACAATGGATTTTTAGGCTGGGTACCATCAAGCCTAGTGGTCTAAATGATGCCATCTCCTATGTTCCGTTTATTTGACTATGTGCGTCCTTTATTTGATGATATCCAGTCGATAGACATGTTGGCATTGATCTGTCATTGTGAGAGGGTGACATGTTCATCCATTGATATATGTTGATGATGATTCACTGCAACATACATTTGGACATCCATCATATATTTATCAATATATGTCATCTTCTGTAATATTACCTTCACTTTAACTATTCATCATAATATGTATATGGATATCTTCCATACAGTTCAGTACGGTCATTCTCTATGACTTTAACCATTATTTGATACTGCTTGCTTACCTTTAGGGCTTCCGATTTTGCTCATTTAATATTGCTGCCTGTCATATAGTAAGCCGCTGATATGTCCCTGCTATTTTGTTATAATACAGCGCTGCTGCGCTGACCCCCCCTGAACGCATCCTCATTCCTCCATAGCCGTCAGTGGACCAGCCCAATATGATTGTTTGATCTGGCGGATTGGCTGCCGGCAGGAGGCGTGTTCTTGGGGGCGTGGTGTTCCTCTTTAAACCACGGCGTCTGCCTGGCCGCTTCGCGGCCAGTACAGAGCCGAGACTATATGCAACTATCAGTACACCGTTTCCCACACCAGGATTCGGTGCAGCGTGACAAACACTGTTAGTAAGCCGATTTCAAACCTCTGCTATCGGCGTCAGGCAGTTAGGTGTAGTGGCTACCTGGCTCCTGATGACGTGCATGTACCAACTTGCACAGAAACGCGTAGAGCCGTAGCTCAGTGTGTGTAGACCTGCTGCTGCCGGTGCGGTTTGGTAGCCGGCATCAGCGGTGGTCTATGTAGTTAACTCACCTACTTGGTGGTTAGTATCTGTGAGTCGGCATAGTGCACAGCCGCTCCTCACTCTAACCGCCTCTGCTCAGTGACATGTGGTCACTGGTCAGTCATTTGGTTGCAGTGTGTGTCAATTCCTGTGATTAACTTTGGGAATCCCAGTTCCCCAGGGATTATACACACACAGTATCCATCTCCGTGAGCACATTACACCGGCATTACCTTGCCGGTCGGAGCATCATATCCGTGTGTCAGTGCGGCGGTTTTTAGATATTTTAGTCCGACTATCCCCTCATGATACTTTCTATAGACCTCCTATATATACATTAGGTAGTGTCAATGAATCCACATGAGGTTAGACCAACCAGGATAGACGGATTAGTCTCATTTTGATTCATATAGGTTTCACCCCCCTTCCTATGAGCACTAATAAAACCATTATTATTTTGCTCCATTTTAGCGTCCTTTTCAATATTTTTGTTTCTCATATTTTTAGGACGTGTACCTTGTACATATATTTAGCTGTATTTTGATTTTCCTCTGGATCAACTTGAAAAATAACAGGCTGAACTGGATGGACAAATGTCTTTTCAGCCCTATAAACTATGTTACTATGATGGGAGTTATAGCCCTCTTTGTACACTTGCTAAAGTATCTCTCAGTAAAATATAAGGCTGGCAACAGTACCTTAGCAATTATTATTGCTAACGTTGATTATTTTTTGTTTGTTATTCACTAATGTATTTTTTGGGCATTTTTCTACATCTTGCATGTCACTTTCACTTAACTTGGCACCATGCACTTTGCTGTTAGAGGTGCTAGTGTAGTTGATCATTCTGAGCGGTATCTTGCCCTATCCTATGCTCTACAGTGCATGCACCAGCATCTTGTCATACTCCATACATATTTCCTGATTGGACTTGATGCGTATACGTCATGCACTAACAATGTGACTATCTCTATTGCTGGCTACGGCACTAATACTTGGAACTGGCCGCCATTATCACGTGTGGCTTGCTCTCCACTATGTTTTGCGAGTGACGGATTAATTTTCATATCTAGTTAAGACATTCATTATTAATTATTAATGTGTGTGAATTTATTGCGATTATGATTATTTGGTTCTTAGTAGTTTTTACTTAGTGTCCCACACACAGCTAGCCCCCTGAGGAAGCCATGCGAAACATGTGTTGGTGTTGTCTGTGTCTGATTCTCTTTCTTAAGCAGTCCTCCAGATGTGCACTTATCTTTTCCTTTAGATGTAGAAACTAGTGTCAGACAGCTTCTGCCAAGGCCAATAAAATTGTGGAGTGCATCAAAAGAGAGATGGATGCATTTGATGAGAACACAGTTCTGCCACTTTACAAATCACTAGTCAGACCACACAAAGAGTACTGTGTACAGTTCTGGGCTCCTGTGAACAAGGCAGACATAGAGCTCAAGAGGGTTCAGAGGAGGGAAACTAAAGTAATAATTGGAATGGGTGGACTACAGTACCCAGAAAGATTATCAAGATTAGGGTTATTTAGTTTAGAAAAAAATGACTGAGGGAATATCTAATAACTATATATAAATATATCAGGAGTCAGTGCAGAGATCTTCTCTCTGAAGAACGTGATGGTGATTTCACTAAAAGAGCTTAAGAGGGGCCTGGATCTATTTCTGGAGTAGAATAATATTACAAATTATATTTACTATATTTCTGGACATGGGTTGATCCATGGAGTTATTCCGACTGTCTGATTGGAGTCGGGAAGGAATTTTTTCCCCCTAAAATTAAGAAAATTAGCTTCTACCTCACTGGATTTTTTGGCCTTCCTCTGGATCAAATTGCAGGAAAACATACTGATCTGGATGGACAGATATCTTTTTTCAGCCTTATAAACTGTGTTACTATGATGGGAATTCACAGCAATACCATCATTCTAAAATATAACTTTTAATATTTATGTATAAAAAGGTCAATACACCCTTATAATTTATAGATAATTAATAATAAGAAAAAGAAAATCAAAATCTAGGGTCAGATTGGTGTTACCTTGCACGATATTTGCAATCTGGTTAGTAGATGTTAGTGAAACCTACTGGGGGCAGTAGCCCTAATGCTGGCCCTAATGTAGCAGCCCTGCCTAAATACGGAATAGCCGCCCCGATAGGGGCGATCCCGTTTCTCGTGCCTCCTAGTGTCCCTGGTTTACCCTATCACGGGGTAGATACCTATATAATGAGGGACCCTATAGGAATGCCTGGGCTAATCTACACAAGAAAAATAATAAATGTATATAAATACCCAAAATTAGTGACAGACAACACCCTAATAACAAATGTGATATATGAGAAAAAAAATGATATAGAATTAGAAAAGTCAAATGTCCAATACCGTCCCTACGCGTTTCGCCTGGTTGGTTCATCAGGGGACATATTTGACAAGGAGTACCTATCACCATAGAGAGTTACAAATATTACTATACATATATAAATTTATTTTGTTTTTCTATTTTTTTCTTTGAAGATAATCAGAGAAATATTGGAACATATGATAAAAATAGGCCAATAGCTAGAGAACGCTGATCAATCAATTTAATAAGATGATTAAGTCAGTTACTGTAGCAGGAGATAGTAAATGAATGGAGATGATCTAAGTACTGATAGAAAAAACCTAGGATCATTCACGTGTCTCGTGCTTCAGGCTATGGCCAGACTGGGATATACCAAATCATATATCTAGGTATATAGCCCTCAGTCTATTATAGTGGGACTATGCCTATTTGTTTATACCAAGTCAGAAATTATGCCTATAATACATATCAGATGTAGGATACAGATAGATCTGACATCTATGGCATAACAATATTAGCTGCTTAATCAGCTCAATAACAACTACCGATCCACATCAAAGATATAACATCACTCATCAATATACAATGTTAAGTGGTATCAGATAGTTTCCGCCGGTAATACTTGCGTGCCCGTTCATGGCTAGATAGGTAGGCCGGTGGTAGTGTCCAAAAGTCAGGATGCCAATAACGGTGGTAGCATCGTGATGACACAAATATGATAGCGTCCGGCAGACAGGCAGCGAGGTATTGCCGGCGTTCTTGCCTTTTAAACTGTTACTTCCGGGTATCGGGTCACATGGGGATCCCACGTGATATCAGTGCCAGATGACGTCCGACGTCAGACGCTGGCACGTAATCCTCTGTGGGAAACGAAGCAGGTGGCGTCTGACATCAGACGCACCCACGTGACCACTGTGCCGGTCATGTGATTTATCAAACTGAGCCGGTCACATGACTATTAGGTCAGGCCGATTACATAGTATAACATAACAGCCATTAAGAGGGAGCAGAACAAAGACATAGAGAAGGCTGACTGTAAGGCAATGCTGTAGATGTCCTACTATATATTATTTTCAGCCACATATAAGTAAGATTACGTAACGGTAACCAGTTCAAGATTGTTAGATAAATATCTGTTTAGGTATATCAGGCTGATAACTTAATATCTATGTAGCCAATTTATAAATTACTTGAGTTATTAAAGGGTGATTGGCAAAAATATATTCGGGGTCCATTATAGAGAGATTGGCCCCCCGATTAATGTTTATTATGATATATAAAGGATATGATGATCCTAAAAGATAGATAGGACGTCTTAAATGAAGCACGCAAAATCTATAGATTCATTTAAACCAGCTGGTGTGACAGTATTTAACCTAAAAATCCACCTTGATTCTTTTTGTTTTAACAATTTGTCTAAGTCCCCACTTCTTTTGGACATTTTTATTACCTCAATCATCGAGAAATGTATGGTTTTAACGGATCCTGCATGTCTATTCCATACATGTCTTGAAATGGGTTTATCCCGTTTATTACGAATATCCCCGATGTGTTCAAGGATTAGTTTTTTAAAAATCCTCTTGGTTTTACCTATGTATTTAGGTCCACAGTCACATTGAGCCATATATATAACCCCAGAAGTATTACAATTAGCAAAGTTACGGGCATAAAATGTCGGATCTCCCGTACTGTTGGAAAAGGTTTTTCCTAGAGCTATGAATGTACAGGCTTTGCATTTGCCGCACTTGAATGTGCCCATCTGTCTATTGGACAACCACGTGCTCTTTTCTGGGGGCTCAAAGTGACTGTGGACTAACGTGTCGCCAACATTGCGCCCACGTCTATAGGTTATGGCCGGATTTTCAGATAATACCTGTGTTAAATCAGGATCTGTCTTTAGTAGAGACCAATACCGGTTTAAAATGTCTCGAACCTGTTGGGACTCTGAATCAAAGGTACCAACAATTCTTATTGGATCTTGAGAGTTTGTTTTCTTGATTTGTGAATGTAATAGGGCAGTGCGGTCCCTTAATTTAGCCCAATCCCATGCTTGATGCAGACAAGGACTTGGATAGCCCCTCTGTTTAAACCGGTCAAAAAGTTTGGATGCTTCATGTGTGAAATTTTTATTGTCTGAACAGTTTCTGCGAACTCTTAAAAACTGTCCCTTTGGGATGCCCCTTTTGAGGGGGGTGGGATGAAAGCTCTCCCAACGTAAGAGACTGTTAGTCGAGGTCTTTTTTCTAAAAAGGGTCGTCCTAATATAATTGTGTTCGTCTCTTTCTAGACACACATCCAAGAAATTAATGGTGTTACGGTGTATTTCAAAGGTGAAGAATAATCCAATGTGATTAGAATTAAGTGTGTCCATAAATTGCTGAAACTCACTAACTGTCCCAGACCATAGAAGTAAAATATCGTCTATGAATCTGGACCAGAGTGTGATGAACCTGGTCCAAGATATCATAGATTCAGAAAATACGACTGTGTCCTCCCACCAGCCCAGGAGTAGATTGGCATACGTAGGTGCACAAGGGCTACCCATCGCGGTACCCCTGAGCTGGTGGTAGAAGCGGTCTTCAAAAATGAAATAATTGTGTGTCAAAATAAAATTAAGAAGCTGGAGGGTAAATTGATTATGTTGGTACAAGTCCACAGATCTAGAATCCAAAAAATATTTAACTGCTGATAAGCCCTTGTTATGAGGGATAGAGGTATAAAGGGCTTCTACATCTATTGAAGCAAACCAGCCATCAGGTTCTATGGTGACACCCTCAACTCTTTGCAGTAGGTCAGTCGTATCCTGTAGATACGAAGGAAGTGTGGATACAAAGGGACGTAAGACTTTATCAATATCCACACCGGCATGATGGGTAAGACTCTCAATCCCAGATACTATGGGACGTCCTTTTAAGGGACTTATGCCCTTGTGTATTTTTGGAAGCCCATAGAACGTTGCTGTTTTTGGGGTGGTAGGTAATAAATATTCAAATTCTTTCCGGTCAATACACCTATTTTCCAGACCATCTTGTAAAATCTGAGTTAGTTCTATCTGGAATCTGTCAGTTGGATCCCCCCTCAGAACTGTATAATTATTTTTATCTAAGACCAAGGAGAGGCACATGTCTCTATACTGTTGTAATGAGAGGACAACAATATTCCCCCCCTTGTCCGATGTCTTAATTATGATGTCCCTATTTATACTCAAGTTTTGTAATGCAGTCATTTCTGCCGGAGTGTAGTTTTTTGCGCAAGTAGTATAGACTATTTTTTAGAGGTCCCGTGTGACTGATTTAAAAAAGATGTCTATGTTTGCGTCGTTTAATGTTTTGGGTGGCATCTTGACACTTTTATTTCTCAAGGTGGTGAAAGGCCCCTGGCCCTTGGGTCGTTCACTTTCCTCTAGAAGATGTACAAGGGTGTCAATGCCCTCTAGGTCCCCCATTTCTACACCCAATTCCTGACATCTCTGTTTATCTGATGATACAAAGATTTTATGCCAGCGCAGTTTCCTGGCAAAGAGTTGTATATCCTTGATCCAGTCGAAGCAGTTAAATCTCGTAGTTGGTACATAGGTAAGTCCCTTTCTTAATATAGACATCTCGTCCTCAGACAGAGTTTTCCCTGATAAATTTATAATTAAGGTGTCATCTGTGGATAACCAATTTATTTTTTGTTGACATGAGGCTGGGTTGCTTGGCGGTTCCTTAGCATATAGGTGTTCGGTTGGGTTTGATCTAAAAAAGCTACAGTTGTAGTCGTGGGGGGAGGTATCAAGGTTGGTGTAGTATAAGAGGAAGAGGGCCCAGATGTATATCCCTCTTGTTCTGATTGTTCCTGACTTGTCCTCTCCCTGTCTCCTGGTCCTCCTCTGTTTCGGGGTCCCCATGATCTAGACGGGTAATCACCTGTGAAGGGTTCGTTCCTCCAGTTGGACCTGGGGGCTGAATATCTATTACGTCCCCTCTAACGACCTCTGCCTCTCCAATTAGATCTTGGGTTGGGATATTGTGGTCGATAGGTAGAGGACTCTGGATCTGAGCTTTCCAATTCGGAAGCTGATGTATCAGTATTGGAGCCCCTTTGGCCCACCCCTGCAGTGATATACGCTGTATTATTTCTAAATTCAGTTAGATCATTAGTATTGCTAATGTTTTCTTTCCACTAAACTAGTTCTGAATTTTTCAATATTGTTTTGTAATTCAAGTTCTTTCTTGGAAAAATCAGTATGGTCCTTGAATTTTAGTGCTGTCTCTGTTAGAGCAATTTTTCTCTTTTCTAGCTGTTCAATATTAATTTTTTCTTGCTCCAGCAGTAGTCTCATGAATCTGACTGAGCTTGCTGTAGCTTCAGTTTCCCATTTAACCAACAGGTCGGGAGTACTGATCCGTGCCGCCGGTTGTATGTAGATTCTAAGGCCGCTCGGTACAATTGAGTTTTTTATATAATTATCTAGAGATTGGATCTCCCACCACGTCTTGATATATTCCTTATGAATATCATAGAGGTCTTTAAAGATGGTTTTAATTGAGGGACTCGTTATGCTGGATAGAGTTAATTCTTTATCTGAGAAAATCTCACTGGCCTCTGTTAGCCACCTGTCTTCATTGGTTTGCGTGCTCACAAAGCCGGCCATTACTTAGATATTATAGTGGCTAAATAATTGATATATAATATATTTTTTTATATTACTTCAACAATATTGTATTCACAGATTGAACATAGTCCTGTTCGGGGAATTCTATAGTAGAATGTGGTCATAAACATAAGAATTCACAGCAATACCATCATTCTAAAATATAACTTTTAATATTTATGTATAAAAAGGTCAATACACCCTTATAATTTATAGATAATTAATAATAAGAAAAAGAAAATCAAAATCTAGGGTCAGATTGGTGTTACCTTGCACGATATTTGCAATCTGGTTAGTAGATGTTAGTGAAACCTACTGGGGGCAGTAGCCCTAATTCTGGCCCTAATGTAGCAGCCCTGCCTACAGGTTCATCACACTCTGGTCCAGATTCATAGACGATATTTTACTTCTATGGTCTGGGACAGTTAGTGAGTTTCAGCAATTTATGGACACACTTAATTCTAATCACATTGGATTATTCTTCACCTTTGAAATACACCGTAACACCATTAATTTCTTGGATGTGTGTCTAGAAAGAGACGAACACAATTATATTAAGACGACCCTTTTTAGAAAAAAGACCTCGACTAACAGTCTCTTACGTTGGGAGAGCTTTCATCCCACCCCCCTCAAAAGGGGCATCCCAAAGGGACAGTTTTTAAGAGTTCGCAGAAACTGTTCAGACAATAAAAATTTCACACATGAAGCATCCAAACTTTTTGACCGGTTTAAACAGAGGGGCTATCCAAGTCCTTGTCTGCATCAAGCATGGGATTGGGCTAAATTAAGGGACCGCACTGCCCTATTACATTCACAAATCAAGAAAACAAACTCTCAAGATCCAATAAGAATTGTTGGTACCTTTGATTCAGAGTCCCAACAGGTTCGAGACATTTTAAACCGGTATTGGTCTCTACTAAAGACAGATCCTGATTTAACACAGGTATTATCTGAAAATCCGGCCATAACCTATAGACGTGGGCGCAATGTTGGCGACACGTTAGTCCACAGTCACTTTGAGCCCCCAGAAAAGAGCACGTGGTTGTCCAATAGACAGATGGGCACATTCAAGTGCGGCAAATGCAAAGCCTGTACATTCATAGCTCTAGGAAAAACCTTTTCCAACAGTACGGGAGATCGGACATTTTATGCCCGTAACTTTGCTAATTGTAATACTTCTGGGGTTATATATATGGCTCAATGTGACTGTGGACTTAAATACATAGGTAAAACCAAGAGGATTTTTAAAAAACTAATCCTTGAACACATCGGGGATATTCGTAATAAACGGGATAAACCCATTTCAAGACATGTATGGAATAGACATGCAGGATCTGTTAAAACCATACATTTCTCGATGATTGAGGTAATAAAAATGTCCAAAAGAAGTGGGGACTTAGACAAATTGTTAAAACAAAAAGAATCAAGGTGGATTTTTAGGTTAAATATTGTCACACCAGCTGGTTTAAATGAATCTATAGATTTTGCGTGCTTCATTTAAGACGTCCTATCTATCTTTTAGGATCATCATATCCTTTATTTGTGTTAGGTGCTTACGGTAGTACAGTGAAGAGCCCTGGAATGCAGGGAAAGAAATGCAGTCGGTTGTGGTGTGCCGAAACCGAGGATGAGGTAGGCCTAAGAAAGAAAAGGGCCCACCCAAGGAAAAGACATAAAAGAAATGAGTTGTAAATGAGTGGAGTGGTGGGAGGGACAAAGCTCAGACCTCAGACGGTGCAGGAGCCAGGTAAGGGGGGTGCCCTAAATAGGCTGGAGGCAGACCTCAGCCCCTCCCACAAATCCAGGCAAATGCCTTAATACTTGTGTTAGGTGCTTATGGTAGTACAGTGAAGAGCCCTGGAATGCAGGGAAAGAAATGCAGTCGGTTGTGGTGTGCCGAAACCGAGGATGAGGTAGGCCTAAGAAAGAAGAGGGCAAAAATGGAAATAAACCCGTTTATTTGTAGCCAATAAATACATAAATAGCTCAACCCGTCATGCTTTGGAAAGCCACTTTCAACTCTTGCGCTGGATTGGGAATGTATCGTGCGTAAGCGGATGACTTCCAGCGCCCCAATTTCTTGATGACATGAGTAGGGATGTTGGCACTGGAGGCCGTGGATGCAGCTCCGATGCGAAAGGAGTGCCCTGAGTAGTTGGCTGCGTTGAGGCCCAGTTGGGTGAGAAATGACCTGACATGGATCATGAAGGTGGTAGTGGTGAGTACCGACCCATGAAGTTGAAGTAGCGGTTGAGAGGGTAGAAACTTGTGAAGCTGACTGTAGGTGTCCAGAACCCTGACTGGACACCATTTGTTGTGCGTGGGGTAATATGAGATGTTGACGGGTGAATGCTGACTACTCTTGGAGTGAGGTATGGTCAGGATGTAGTGATCCAGGTGTTTCGACAGGTGGGAGACAAGAAGACAAGGTGAGGTTTGGGACGTGGAGGTTGTAGCGAATTCACCGGGCCTCAGGAACCCGTAGAAGGCTAAGTAAATTGCAGTTTTGATGACGGCGTTGGTATCTGTATCAAAAGGCGTGGCGTCCAGCAAGTCGGATAATGCTTTGAAGACATGACTGTTGATGGGCAGCCTCTGGGCTGGACGTGCGGGTTCCGTCTTCTGAATGCCTCTGAGTATTGTTTTGATTTGGTGTGAGGCCATGAACCTGATGTTGTTGGGATGCAAGATTAGCATATGATGTTGAATGCCAGTAAGATATAGTTTGATGGTGTTGTATGACATTTTGAGTTTGAGGTGGCAGAAAGAAGCAAACCCCAAAAGAGACGTCATGACAAAAGGGTGCGTGATGTTGTGTTCCAACAGGAACCTGTTGAATAGTGTGAATGCTCTGTTGTACGTTCTATGTGTATTGACTGACAGCGCTAAGTGGGACAAAGACTGGCTATGCCGCATGATGACCTCTAGTCCAGAATGAGTTGTTGAAATGACGGGGTGCTGGAGGCCGTGGGTGATGCTGATGGGAGAGCCTGATGAAATGCCTGAAATTTGAAGCGAGACAAATTGTCAGCTGCCGAATTGCACACCCCCGGGACATGGAAACAATGCAAGAAGAAATTATTGCAGGCGGCCAGCCAAGGAAGTCTTCGCATGAACCTCATGATTGTGAGGGATTTAGAACGACCTTTGTTGATGATCTGGCAGGTTGCTTGGTTGTCTGAGTAGCACCGGACCCACATGTTTGCCCATAAATGACCCCACGCCACGGCAGCCGCTACGATGGGATAGATCTCAAACAGCGCTGAGGTAGTGGAGAATCCTTCCAGACCCTGGACCGCAAGAGGCCAGCTGCCCCACAGCCAATCGTTCCCAAATATGGCCGCAAAGCCTGTGGTAGATGCCGCATCTGACCAGGCTGGAAGGGGGGGGGAAGTGTTTTCTTCCACCAATAGGAAATCATCAAGGTAATGTAATACCAACGGGCACCTTGCTACATTCAAAAGCAACCAGCATAATGCTTCTGCAAATATGTCGAAGATGGCCGGGCTACTTTTGGACCCGAAGGTCAACCGGGAGAAAAAATAATAATCCCCGGACCACTTGATGCCGTGCAGGTGCCACAGTGTAGGGTGAATCGGTAGCAATTTGAAGGCGTTGGTGATGTCGGTTTTGCTGAGCCATGCCCCCACCCCTGCTTGTATGATGGCTGTGATGGCGTGATCTATGGTGCTGTATTGCAGAGAGAATTCCTCCGAGGGAATGAGGGAGTTGAGACTGGGGTTGCCTGACCCGTGAGGCGCCGATAGGTCGATGATGAGCCTCTGTTTCTGGGAAGATTTTCCAGTGACGATGCCAATGGGGTTGGTGCGCCATGTGGCGAATGGGGGAGTTTTGAAAGGACCTAGCACAAAGCCCTCTGTTACTTCTTGGGCTATGAGGGCGTCATCGGCGGTGGGGTTGTGTAGAGCGGATAAAAGATTGGGACATTCCAGGGTGCCAATTGGCATATACAGGATGCCCGTGTGGAAGCCTTCTGTCAACCCCGAACCGAGGAAATCTGAGAGATGCCTGGATGGGTGTTGTGACATGAACGCGGTAAAAACTGGCATGTTGATGGTTGTTAGATACGGTTTTGCAAACATTTTATTTGGACACATGGATTTGGCATGCGCCCGGAAACATTTGGTGCATATATGTAACAACTTGCACCCGCTGTAATTACAGGACCCCTCATTGAAATTATTGCAAATCATGGATTTGCCTAGAAATTTGATCGGCCGACCCAGCTTGTCCCGGGCCAACCTTTCCGGGACCCCGGAGGGACCAGCTGCTTGTGAGAGGGCCTGTCTGTCTGACGTGTTCGGGCAGAAATTGGTGGTGTGGGCCGTGGAGGAGCAGTGCGCACAGGCTGGGGTCCTAAGGCCTGCGAAGTGGCGACAGAATATGACCGTGTCGATCCTCGCCCAGTTGGAGCGGACTCCGTACTGGGAGAAAGCCCCCGCCACTTTCGCCGAAAAAGACCTGTGATAGTTGTAAAATGCTGATCCTCCGTATTTGTTGCCCAGGTCCACCAGTTTGTGCATGTAGAGGTCAAATTCCTCCCTTCTGTTGGGGTAGACCGCACAGATGACCTCTCTATAGATTCCGAAAGCCAAAACGAATTCGGGAATGGTCAATTTCCTATTGAGCCGGGCATCCCTGGACTTGACCACAACTGAAACCTCGTCATAGGCATAAGTTGTGTTCTCGACCACATCCTGGGAGGCAATCAGAAGGGAGGCCAGGTTTACATCCTTACCTTCCAGGATATCCCGTTTTAAGTGCTCTGGTATCATATGCGCCGGGTTGACTTCCTGGTCCTCCACGCTAACGGACGGCGTGATCACCGGTAATCCAGCCGGTGCCGGTGATGCCGCCGGTGGCGGACCTGCCAAGGAAAGGGTCGTGGTGACCGATTCTAGCCTCTCCAACCTGGCGTTGACTGTCGACATGGATGTCATCAGAGAGGCCAGCATGGCATGGATGTCCCCGGTGCCGGACTGGCTGGGTCCTTCCCCCGCATCCCTATTATTGGTTGATGCGCGCAGCAGCCGGAACAGTTCCGCTTTGCTTGCCGTGGCGGGGAAGGGAACATGCCGTTTCCTCAACTCCGCCGTGATGCGCGGAATTGTCCAGGACCGGATGGATGCTGGACTGGCTAGATCGTCTCCCAGGGTAGCAGTGACGGATCTAGCAGGGGTGCCAGGCAGGGAGAAGTTTTCTAACCCATCCAGAGACATACTAAAAATAGAATAGTTGATTAGCTTGAGGACACACGGGATCGTGCTGGCAAGCTAGCTAGGCCGTACGGCGAAAAAATTATACTTGCATGGTGACAGATGAGGCCCTGCTAATTTGCCGAGCGGCTTGAGAGGCTCTACCTATGATTTGGCGCGAGGGGTTAATGAGGCCACTCGTGGTAGTGGCAGGAGCGTTGGCCTCTCGGTGACTGTAAGACAGGACTAGGGGAAGGGAGTGACAGGTGAGGCCCTCTCTATGCAACACGCGAGACGGCTTACTAACGAGGTGGCGCGTTGGGCGGTTGCCTCTGTACGTTTGAGGCGGGGTGTCGGCCTCGCGGGACCACTAACTGCTGGCAAAGCCAAGAAGGGGGTAACCTAGTGGGATGATGGTGCCCCTAAAGCCAGCACGCTGACCCTAACGGGACCATCCGAAATGTAAGGAAGACTTTGTTAATGAGCAGGTGAACGTACCTGGTAGTAAGAAAAAATTCTCCGGATACACGGTAGTGCAAAATACAATATAGGTTGACCGCCTGAAAAAGGGGGAGGGTAGACATAAAATAGTGTGATGAAATGTGAAATGTATATGGTACATATGCATGACCCAGAGGATCATGACGGTTGTTAATGAAATGACAGTTTGCGCCTGGTGTGAAAAGAGACCAGCGCGTGCCGCATGCCTATGCACAAGTGGGAACGTGCGGTTTGCAATCCAATGGTATGTATTGGTTTGTGTCTTTTTTTTTTCTTTATTAGCAACCAGTTGATATCTCTTCCCGCCTTTTTTTTTTTTTTTCTTTATTAGCAACCAGTTGATATCTCTTCCCGCCTTTTTTTTTCTTTTTTGTGTGGGGCTGCTGGGGTGATGTTTAACTGCAGGGTGCTTTAGTGGGGCGTGCTGGAAGCCCCCCTGCAGCCTGTGCAGGAGGGGCCTGCTGTGTGACCGGCGCCCCCGGAGCTCCGCCGACCAGCCGAGCCGGACCGCCCGACGGCGGCCCCCCGCATCAGATGTGGCGCGAACGGCCGCCGGGACACCGCGCATGCGCCGACGAATCGCCACGCATGCGCAGTACTTTGGCTGCGCATGCGCAGACCAGGCACCGGGACGCGGCCGGGCGCCATCGGCCGCGCGGCAGGAGGAGCGGCGGAACAGGCAGGAGGCGGTGGGGAGGGGATGCTTGTGGCAGCGGTCCTACACGACTCGCACAGATTGTCCCTGGATGCCCACGCTGCGGCGGATCTGGGCATGTGGAGGAGATTTCTGTCATGACGGTTGTTAATGAAATGACAGTTTGCGCCTGGTGTGAAAAGAGACCAGCGCGTGCCGCTTGTGGCAGCGGTATGCCCAGTGGAGGCGGACATGAATGGAGGGTGTACCGGGGGCACCGCAGCTGGCACCTGTAGCCGTGCACATGAACATGAGGAGGGGGGGGGGCATGAATGTGGATGATGTGGGGTGATATGAACTAACCCAGAAATGGGGAATGAGCCCGGAACCACCAGGGTGCTGACCGGAGTGTTGGTACTGTGGGAAGACGCCAGAATAGACATGAGAGAAATTAGATGCCGGTGATTGATGCGAGAAAGCCGTGACATTGGTGCAGCGTGTATGAGATGAACAAACAGAAATGGGGGATTAACCCAGGAACCATTGGCCGCCTGCTGCAGAGCTGTTGACCGGAATGGTGGTACGGTTGTGAACAAATTGTGCATGAACAGGCGTGACAGAAATGAATACTGGTGACTTGTATGAAAAATCCGTGACATTGGTGCGCGTTTGATGAAATGAAATGAACCGGTACAGGGGCAACCGTGAGGCCCCGGCCGTACCGTATGAATGACTCACAGTTTAACGGGCAAACGCGACCCACAGTGAACCGAGTGAAGGCAGAAAAATAGAACAGAAATGCTCCAAATCCAGAAACAGGCGGCGATGAAAAGCTTTCAGAAATTCAGCGGCTCGCAGGTAATTCTCCAGAAACTCCACAAGCGACCTCCTCTCTCAAAGCTCAGACCTCAGACGGTGCAGGAGCCAGGTAAGGGGGGTGCCCTAAATAGGCTGGAGGCGGACCTCAGCCCCTCCCACAAATCCAGGCAAATGCCTTAATACATATCATAATAAATATTAATCGGGGGGCCGATCTCTCTATAATGGACCCCGAATATATTTTTGCCAATCACCCTTTAATAACTCAAGTAATTTATAAATTGGCTACATAGATATTAAGTTATCAGCCTGATATACCTAAACAGATATTTATCTAACAATCTTGAACTGGTTACCGTTACGTAATCTTACTTATATGTGGCTGAAAATAATATATAGTAGGACATCTACAGCATTGCCTTACAGTCAGCCTTCTCTATGTCTTTGTTCTGCTCCCTCTTAATGGCTGTTATGTTATACTATGTAATCGGCCTGACCTAATAGTCATGTGACCGGCTCGGTTTGATAAATCACATGACCGGCACAGTGGTCACGTGGGTGCGTCTGATGTCAGACGCCACCTGCTTCGTTTCCCACAGAGGATTACGTGCCAGCGTCTGACGTCGGACGTCATCTGGCACTGATATCACGTGGGATCCCCATGTGACCCGATACCCGGAAGTAACAGTTTAAAAGGCAAGAACGCCTGCAATACCTCGCTGCCTGTCTGCCGGACGCTATCATATTTGTGTCATCACGATGCTATCACCGTTATTGGCATCCTGACTTTTGGACACTACCACCGGCCTACCTATCTAGCCATGAACGGGCACGCAAGTATTACCGGCAGAAACTATCTGATACCACTTAACATTGTATATTGATGAGTGATGTTATATCTTTGATGTGGATCGGTAGTTGTTATTGAGCTGATTAAGCAGCTAATATTGTTATGCCATAGATGTCAGATCTATCTGTATCCTACATCTGATATGTATTATAGGCATAATTTCTAGCTTGGTATAAACAAATAGGCATAGTCCCACTGTAATAGACTGAGGGCTATATACCTAGATATATGATTTGGTATATCCCAGTCTGGCCATAGCCTGAAGCACGAGACACGTAAATGATCCTAGGTTTTTTCTATCAGTACTTAGATCATCTCCATTCATTTACTATCTCCTGCTACAGTAACTGACTTGATCATCTTATTAACCACCTCAGCCCCCAGTGCTTAAACACCCTGAAAGACCAGGCCACTTTTTACACTTCTGACCTACACTACTTTCACCGTTTATTGCTCAGTCATGCAACTTACCACCCAAATGAATTTTACCTCCTTTTCTTCTCACTAATAGAGCTTTCATTTGGTGGTATTTCATTGCTGCTGACATTTTTACTTTTTTTGTTATTAATCGAAATTTAACGATTTTTTTGCAAAAAAATGGTATTTTTCACTTTCAGTTGTAAAATTTTGCAAAAAAAACGAGATCCATATATAAATTTTGCTCTAAATTTATTGTTCTACATGTCTTTGATAAAAAAAAAATGTTTGGGTAAAAAAAAAATGGTTTGGGTAAAAGTTATAGCGTTTACAAACTATGGTACAAAAATGTGAATTTCCGCTTTTTGAAGCAGCTCTGACTTTCTGAGCACCTGTCATGTTTCCTGAGGTTCTACAATGCCCAGACAGTACAAACACCCCACAAATGACCCCATTTCGGAAAGTACACACCCTAAGGTATTCGCTGATGGGCATAGTGAGTTCATAGAACTTTTTATTTTTTGTCACAAGTTAGCGGAAAATGATGATTTTTTTTTTTTTTTCTTACAAAGTCTCATATTCCACTAACTTGTGACAAAAAATAAAAAGTTCTATGAACTCACTATGCCCATCACGAAATACCTTGGGGTCTCTTCTTTCCAAAATGGGGTCACTTGTGGGGTAGTTATACTGCCCTGGCATTCTAGGGGCCCAAATGTGTGGTAAGGAGTTTGAAATCAAATTCTGTAAAAAATGACCAGTGAAATCCGAAAGGTGCTCTTTGGAATATGGGCCCCTTTGCCCACCTAGGCTGCAAAAAAGTGTCACACATCTGGTATCTCTGTATTCAGGAGAAGTTGAGGAATGTGTTTTGGGGTGTCTTTTTACATATACCCATGCTGGGTGAGATAAATATCTTGGTCAAATGCCAACTTTGTATAAAAAAATGGGAAAAGTTGTCTTTTGCCAAGATATTTCTCTCACCCAGCATGGGTATATGTAAAATGACACCCCAAAACACATTCCCCAACTTCTCCTGAGTACGGAGATACCAGATGTGTGACACTTTTTTGCAGCCTAGGTGGGCAAAGGGGCCCATATTCCAAAGAGCACCTTTCGGATTTCACTGGTCATTTTTTACAGAATTTGATTTCAAACTCCTTACCACACATTTGGGCCCCTAGAATGCCAGGGCAGTATAACTACCCCACAAGTGACCCCATTTTGGAAAGAAGAGACCCCACGGTATTCGCTGATGGGCATAGTGAGTTCATGGAAGTTTTTATTTTTTGTCACAAGTTAGTGGAATATGAGACTTTGTATGAAAAAAAAAAAAAAAAAATCATCATTTTCCACTAACTTGTGACAAAAAATAAAAAATTCTAGGAACTCGCCATGCCCCTCACGGAATACCTTGGGGTGTCTTCTTTCCAAAATGGGGTCACTTGTGGGGTAGTTATACTGCCCTGGCATTTCCCAGGGGCCCTAATGTGTGGTAAGTAGGTAAATGACCTGTGAAATCCTAAAGGTGCTCTTTGGAATGTGGGCCCCTTTGCCCACTTAGGCTGCAAAAAAGTGTCACACATCTGGTATCTCCGTATTCAGGAGACGTTGGGGAATGTGTTTTGGGGTGTCTTTTTACATATACCCATGCTAGGTGAGAGAAATATCTCGGCAAAAGACAACTTTTCCCATTTTTTTATACAAAGTTGGCATTTGACCAAGATATTTATCTCACCCAGCATGGGTATATGTAAAATGACACCCGAAAACACATTCCCCAACTTCTCCTGAGTACGGCGATACCACATGTGTGACACTTTTTTGCAGCCTAGATGCGCAAAGGGGCCCACATTCATTTTATGAGGGCATTTTTAGACATTTGGATCCCAGACTTCTTCTCACGCTTTAGGACCCCTAGAATGCCAGGGCAGTATAAATACCCCACATGTGACCCCATTTTGGAAAGAAGACACCCCAAGGTATTCAATGAGGGGCATGGCGAGTTCATAGAATTCTTTTTTTTTTGGCACAAGTTAGCAGAAATTGATATTTTATTTTTTTTTCTCACAAAGTCTCCCTTTCCGCTAACTTGGGACAAAAATTTCAATCTTTCATGGACTCAATATGCCCCTCACGGAATACCTTGGGGTGTCTTCTTTCCGAAATGGGGTCACATGTGGGGTATTTATACTGCCCTGGCATTCTAGGGGCCCTAAAGCGTGAGAAGAAGTCTGGAATATAAATGTCTAAAAAATTTTACGCATTTGGATTCCGTGAGGGGTATGGGGAGTTCATGTGAGATTTTATTTTTTGACACAAGTTAGTGGAATATGAGACTTTGTAAGAAAAAAAAAAAAAAATTCCGCTAACTTGGGCCAAAAAAAATGTCTGAATGGAGCCTTACAGGGGGGTGATCAATGACAGGGGGGTGATCAATGACAGGGGGGTGATCAATGACAGGGGGGTGATCAGAGAGTCAATATGGGGTGATCACCCCCCTGTCATTGATCACCCCCCTGTAAGGCTCCATTCAGATGTCCGTATGTGTTTTGCGGATCCGATCCATGTATCCGTGGATCCGTAAAAATCATACGGACATCTGAATGCAGCATGACAGGGGGGGGTGATCAATGACAGGGGGGTGATCAGGGAGTCTATATGGGGTGATCACCCCCCCTGGAAGGCTCCAGGGAGACGCATGTATGTGTTTTGCGGATCCAATCCATCTATCAGTGGATCCGTAAAAATCATGCGGACATCTGAATGGAGCTTTACAGTGATCAATGACAGGGGGGTGATCAGGGAGTCTATATGGGGTGATAACCACAGTCATTGATCACGGCCCTGTAAGGCTTCATTCAGACGCCCGTATGCGTTTTGCGGATCCGATCCATCTATCAGTTGATCCGTAAAAATCATGCGGACATCTGAATGGAGCTTTACAGGGGGGTAATCAATGACAGGGGGGTGATCAGGGAGTCTATATGGGGTGATCACCACAGTCATTGATCACGCCCCTGTAAGGCTGTCATGGTCTTACCTTCTTGCTGTTCTCCTTCGTTTGACATGTGCTGGCGGCCATCTTGGTTTCTGGGTTTCTTGTAGCCTTCCACCCTGCGGCTCCTCCTTCCCACTGGGAGGAGCTGGATGCCTAGCTCATATATATAGGAGGTCTGTGGCTTCAGTTCCTTGCTTGGTCCTCCTGTGTTCACATGCTTCTAAGACTGCTGCTGCTTCTGGTTCCTGATCCTGGCTTCGTCTGACTACCCTGCTGGTTCCTGATCCTGGCTTCGTCTGACTACCCTGCTGGTTCCTGATCCTGGCTTCGTCTGACTACCCTTCTGGTTCCTGATCTCTGGCCTCTCAAAGACTCTGCTTCGGTTTCACCATTCGTTTGGACTTTTGCTTTACAGCTTTATTTTCAATAAAGCCTTCTTATTTTCACTTATCTCTTGTTGTACGTCTGGTTTATGGTTCCGTGACATTAGGACCAAGCCATGAGTTCTGACGGTACAGGGCCATCCTCGCTACCCATGCTGGTTGCCAGACTTGATCAGCAGGATCACCTGTTGGGTCGGTTCGCTGTGGCGTTGCAAACCCTGCTTGAACGCACGGCTCATTTCGCTCCCGTTGCCGATGGGTCGGTTGTCGCTCCTACTGCCGCTCCGGTTGTTGCGCCAGAGTCTACCCCGACACCTGTTGTTGCGCCTGCGGTGTTTCGGGGTATGACCGGTTCTGCCCCTCTTCCACAGCGCTTTGGGGGAGAGCCAATTCAGTGCCGAGGTTTCCTTAACCAGGTGGGCATTTATTTCGAGTTGCTGCCACATGCCTTTCCTACTGAGAGATCAAAGGTGGGCTTCTTGATCTCGCTGCTCTCGGACAAGGCCTTGGCCTGGGCCAGCCCTTTATGGGAGAACAACAATCCGGTGGTTGCAGAGTTTTCCGGTTTTGTTGCTTCTCTTCGGAAGGTATTCGATGTGCCGGCTCGTGCTGCCTCTGCTGCGAAGCTCCTTATGTCCATCAGACAGGGTTCACGATCCGTAGCTGAATACGCCATTGAGTTTCGTACCCTGGCAGCAGAGGTGGGCTGGAATAATGAGGCTCTGGTCGCTGCTTTCTCTCATGGTCTCTCGGATGCCTTGAAGGATGAGGTTGCAGCTAAGGACCTACCAGTGGAGCTCGAGTCTCTTATTTCTTTCCTGATTTTGATTGACACCAGACTCAGGGAGAGACCTTCCTTTAAGGAGAGCCTGCGGAGGTCTTCTAACAGATTGGCGCCTACGTTTGCTGTCTCACCCGTGCCTTCCTCTCCTCCCACGCCTCCTGGGGATGACTTGTCTGGGGGTGAACCCATGCAGCTGGGGTTTGCTCGCCTGTCCGAGGGGGAGAGGGTACTCCGGAGACGCGAGGGCCGATGCATGTACTGTGGTCTCGGTGGGCATTTTCGGTTGGCATGTCCGAACCGTCCGGGAAACGCTCGTACCTGAGATCCTGTCGGGGGCAGATCTTGGGTGGAGTCTCCTCGTCCCCGGTTTCCCTTGTTGACAAACCACTGATCACTGTTGTCCTCTCCTGGGTCGGGGGCTCGGTGACGACTTAGGCGTTGGTGGACTCTGGTGCTGGTGGTTTGTTCATTGATAGTGTGTTCGCTGCCGCCAATTCCATTCCTCTGCAGGCTCGAGGTTCCCCACTGGCTCTTGAGGCGATAGACGGCAGACCCCTTCTGTCGTCACACGTGACTCATGAGACCCTTCCAGTGGGGATAGCCATTGGTGCCGTTCACAGAGAGTCGGTCTGCCTCCAGGTTATTTCGTCTCCACACTACTCGGTGGTCTTGGGGTACCCCTGGCTCCAGAAGTATAATCCGACTTTCGATTGGAGATCGGCCGAGATCCTCTCGTGGTCACCGCAGTGTGGGGCTAGTTGCATCCATGGGTCTGTCAAGTTGCTGTGTACTTCCTCGGACTCCCTGTTGCCTCCTGAATACGAGGAGTACCGGGATGTATTCGATAAGGTGCGCGCGGTTGCCCTACCTCCGCACCGCCCATACGATTGTGCCATAGAGTTACAACCTGGTGCCGTTCCTCCTCGTGGCAAAGTCTATCCACTGTCGGTAGCGGAGAATGAGGCCATGGAGGAGTACGTGAGGGAGGCGCTTTCACGCGGACACATTCGCAAATCCTCGTCCCCGGCAGGGGCTGGATTTTTCTTTGTGAAAAAGAAGGGCGGTGAGTTGAGGCCTTGCATCGATTACAGGGGTCTCAATCGCATCACGATCAAGAACGCTTACCCGATACCCTTGATTTCCGAGCTGTTCGATCGCCTTAAAGGGGCCACGGTCTTTACCAAACTCGACCTGAGGGCGGCATATAACCTGGTAAGGATCAAGGCGGGCGATGAGTGGAAGACCGCGTTTAACACCAGGACCGGTCATTATGAATCCTTGGTTATGCCCTTTGGGTTGTGCAATGCGCCCGCAGTCTTTCAGGAATTCATCAACGATGTTTTCCGTGACCTGTTGCAGCAGTGTGTGGTGGTCTATTTGGATGACATCTTGGTATATTCTGAATCCATGGAGGCCCACATTCTGGATGTCAGACGAGTGTTGCAACGGTTACGAGAGAACAAGCTGTTCGGTAAGCTTGAGAAATGCGAATTTCACCGATCCCAGGTAACCTTCTTAGGTTACATCATTTCCGCTGAGGGGTTCTCCATGGATCCTGAGAAGGTTTCGGCTGTCTTACAGTGGCCCCAGCCCAGTGGTCTTCGTTCTCTGCAGCGCTTTTTGGGCTTCGCCAATTATTATCGGAAGTTCATCAGGGACTTTTCCATGCTGGCCAAGCCTCTCACGGATCTGACCAGGAAGGGCAGTAATTCCCAGGTCTGGCCGCTCGAGGCCATCCGAGCTTTTGAGGCCCTAAAGTCCGCTTTTGTGTCGGCTCCGATTCTGTCGCATCCCAACCCTGGGTTGCCCTTTGTCCTCGAGGTGGACGCGTCTGAGACGGGAGTAGGCGCCCTTCTGTCTCAGCGTAGAACACCAGAGGGTCCTCTGCTTCCCTGTGGGTTTTACTCCCGGAAACTGTCTTCCGCGGAGTGCAACTATCAGATTGGTAACAGGGAGTTATTGGCCATCGTGCAGGCCCTTAAAGAATGGAGGCACTTGCTCGAGGGTTTGGTGGTTCCGGTTCTCATCCTGACGGACCATAAGAATCTGACCTACCTTTCTGAGGCCAAGAGATTGACACCACGTCAGGCCAGATGGGCTCTGTTCTTGTCACGTTTTAATTACGTGGTCTCCTACCTACCCGGTTCCAAGAACATCAGGGCGGATGCCCTATCACGGCAGTACTCCGAGCTGTCCAGGGAGGAGTCGATTCCGACTTCGGTCATACCTCCGAATCAGATCCTGGCCGCCATTCGCACCAGCCTGACCTCTCCCCTGGGTGAGCAAATTTTGGCGGCTCAATCTGGTGCTCCCTCTGGGAGACCCAACGGCAGATGTTTTGTGCCTGAGGAGTTGCGCACTCGGTTGTTGCAAACCTACCATAACTCCAAGACCGCGGGGCATCCTGGAAAGAATCAGCTGTCCTGGGCTGTTTCACGTCTGTTCTGGTGGCCTTCCCTACGTTCCGACATCGCCGCATATGTAGCGCATTGCTCCGTTTGTGCCCAGAGTAAGTCCCCTCGGCACCTTCCGTTGGGCCTTCTGCAACCCATAGCCACCGGGGAGCGCCCATGGTCACACCTGGGGATGGATTTCATTGTGGACCTCCCTGCATCCCGAGGCCATACGGTCATTCTCATGATTGTGGATCGGTTTTCCAAAATGTGCACTGTGTTCCTCTCAAGAAGTTACCCTCTGCACAAGAGTTGGCCACGATTTTTGCCAGGGAGGTCTTCCGGTTGCACGGTTTGCCCAAGGAGATTGTGTCGGATCGGGGGAGTCAGTTTGTGTCCAGGTTCTGGCGCGCCTTTTGCTCCCAGTTGGGGATTCATCTCTCCTTCTCTTCGGCCTACCACCCTCAGTCCAATGGGGCCGCAGAACGATCCAATCAGGCCTTGGAGCAATTCCTTCGTTGCTATGTCTCCGATCACCAAGACAATTGGGTTGACCTCCTGCCTTGGGCTGAGTTTGCCAGGAACACGGCGGTGAACTCTTCCTCTGGGACGTCTCCCTTCATGGCCAATTATGGGTTCCAACCTGCCGTGTTACCGGAGGTATTCTCTCCCCAGGATATTCCGGCTGTGGAGAATCACCTTTCCGTCCTACGTGCTTCTTGGGTACAGATCCAGAAGTCCCTTGAGGCCTCTGCGCAGCGCCAGAGACTCCAGGCTGATCGCAGACGAGCGCCTGCTCCTTCCTACCAGGTCGGATACCGTGTATGGTTGTCCACCCGCAACCTCAACCTTCGAGTGCCCACTCCCAAGCTGGCGCCTCGCTTTGTTGGTCCCTTCCGAGTGCTTCGCAGGGTAAACCCGGTAGCCTATGCCCTTGCGCTTCCTCCTGGCATGCGGATCTCTAACGTGTTTCATGTCTCCCTGTTGAAGCCACTGGTGTGTAATCGTTTCACTTCCTCGGTTCCTCGGCCTCGTCCGGTCCGAGTGGGCAATCATGAGGAGTATGAGGTGAGCAATATCCTGGACTCACGCCTGGTCCGCGGTCGGGTGCAGTTTTTGGTCCATTGGCGTGGTTATGGTCCAGAGGAGCGTTCCTGGGTTCCCTCCGCAGATGTCCATGCTCCTGCCTTGCTCCGAGCCTTTCACGCACGCTTCCCTCAGAAACCGTTTTTTGCTCCGCGGAGGAGGGGCCCTTGAGGGGGAGGTACTGTCATGGTCTTACCTTCTTGCTGTTCTCCTTCGTTTGACATGTGCTGGCGGCCATCTTGGTTTCTGGGTTTCTTGTAGCCTTCCACCCTGCGGCTCCTCCTTCCCACTGGGAGGAGCTGGATGCCTAGCTCATATATATATAGGAGGTCTGTGGCTTCAGTTCCTTGCTTGGTCCTCCTGTGTTCACATGCTTCTAAGACTGCTGCTGCTTCTGGTTCCTGATCCTGGCTTCGTCTGACTACCCTGCTGGTTCCTGATCCTGGCTTCGTCTGACTACCCTGCTGGTTCCTGATCCTGGCTTCGTCTGACTACCCTTCTGGTTCCTGATCTCTGGCCTCTCAAAGACTCTGCTTCGGTTTCACCATTCGTTTGGACTTTTGCTTTACAGCTTTATTTTCAATAAAGCCTTCTTATTTTCACTTATCTCTTGTTGTACGTCTGGTTCATGGTTCCGTGACAAAGGCTTCATTCAGACGTCCGTATGCGTTTTGCGGATCCGATCCATCTATCAGTGGATCCGTAAAAATCATGCGGACATCTGAATGGAGCTTTACAGGGGGTTGATCAATGACAGGGGGGTGATCAGGGAGTCTATATGGGGTGATCACCCCCCCTGGAAGGCTCCAGGGAGACGCATGTATGTGTTTTGCGGATCCGATCCATCTATCAGTGGATCCGTAAAAATCATGCGGACATCTGAATGGAGCTTTACAGGGGGTTGATCAATGACAGGGGTGTAATCAATGACAGGGGGGTGATCAGGGAGTCTATATGGGGTGACAACCACAGTCATTGATCACGCCCCTGTAAGGCTTCATTCAGACGTCCGTATGCGTTTTGCGGATCCGATCCATCTATCAGTGGATCCATAAAAATCATGCGGACATCTGAATGGAGCTTTACAGGGGGTTGATCAATGACAGGGGGGTAATCAATGACAGGGGGGTGATCAGGGAGTCTATATGGGGTGATCAGGGGTGATCAAGGGTGAATAAGGGGTTAATAAGTGACAGGGGGGGGGGTGTAGTGTAGTGGTGCTTGGTGCAACATATTTACTGAGCTACCTGTGTCCTCTGGTGGTCGATCCAAACAAAGGGGACCACCAGAGGACCAGGTAGCAGGTATATTAGACGCTGTTATCAAAACAGCGTCTAATATACCTGTTAGGGGTTAAAAAAAAACACATCTCCAGCCTGCCAGCGAACGATCGCCGCTGGCAGGCTGGAGATCCACTCTCTTACCTTCCGTTCCTGTGAACGCGCGCGCCTGTGTGCGCGCGTTCACAGGAAATCTCGCGTCTCGCGAGAGGACGCGCCGGCGCGTCCACCCAGAAGAGCAGGGCCGCCGCAAAGACGCAATCCTGCGTACGGCGGTCCTGAGGAGGTTAAATTGATTGATCAGCGTTCTCTAGCTATTGGCCTATTTTTATCATATGTTCCAATATTTCTCTGATTATCTTCAAAGAAAAAAATAGAAAAACTAAATAAATTTATATATGTATAGTAATATTTGTAACTCTCTATGGTGATAGGTACTCCTTGACAAATATGTCCCCTGATGAGCCTGACACCAACCAGGCGAAACGCGTAGGGACGGTATTGGACATTTGACTTTTCTAATTCTATATCATTTTTTTCTCATATATCACATTTGTTATTAGGGTGTTGTCTGTCACTAATTTTGGGTATTTATATACATTTATTATTTTTCTTGTGTAGATTAGCCCAGGCATTCCTATAGGGTCCCTCATTATATAGGTATCTACCCCGTGATAGGGTACACCAGGGACACTAGGAGGCACGAGAAACGGGATCGCCCCTATCGGGGTGGCTATTCCGTATTTAGGCAGGGCTGCTACATTAGGGCCAGAATTAGGGCTACTGCCCCTAGTAGGTTTCACTAACATCTACTAACCAGATTGCAAATATCGTGCAAGGTAACACCAATCTGACCCTAGATTTTGATTTTCTTTTTCTTATTATTAATTATCTATAAATTATAAGGGTGTATTGACCTTTTTATACATAAATATTAAAAGTTATATATTAGAATGATGGTATTGCTGTGAATTCTTATGTTTATGACCACATTCTACTATAGAATTCCCCGAACAGGACTATGTTCAATCTGTGAATACATTACTATGATGGGAGTTATGGCCCTCTTTGTACACTATCTTGCTAAAGTCTCTCTCAGCAGAATCTAAGGCTGGCAACAGTACTTTGGCAATAATGGCTGCGTCCACTGTGAAATACAGGGTTTTGAAGATATGTCTGGCCAGGATATGTCCAGTGGTGAAGGATGTCCTTAACTGCAACAAAGTCTAAATGGCTGTAATAGCATGTTACCTTGCTGACTCCTATACTTTCCCATACAGATTCTAAATTCTCCTTTATCTTCCTCTCTTTCTGTTAATCTTGCAGTAATTCACACAGAGATCTGTAGCTCTCTTGGCCTGAGAAGAGGAAGTATGAGGCACAGCTTCCTCTCTCACTGAACTCTCCCCTAAGGCCTCACACACACCATATTTTGCATCTAAGTATGATCTGCATTTTTTTTGGATTGCCTGGACCCATTAATTTCGATGTGTGTCCATTTCACAAAAAAATATAACATGTCCTATTCTTGGCTGCAAAATGTGGACCAAGGACCATTGAAGTCAATGGGTCCACAAATAAAATGGAAGCAACGTGGATGTCATACAGACATCATCTGTGTTTTGTGGATCCGTGTTTTGTGTACCACAAAATTATATAGTCGTGTGCATGAGGCCTAAAACTGACTCTCTGAGCCGGTTGCGGATCTTAGATCCCCACCAAACTTCCTGAAAAGGGCTGATACAGGATTGTAAACCCTGGGTGTGTCATCCATACATGGTTATGCTGCTTTAACATGACATTACATAGCATAACATTGCATGAGATTAAATAACAAATCATTTGCAGATACCCCCTGCTCTGGGGTACAGCAAAAAATGTGTACAGCACCCTTACACCCTGTAAAGATTAACATATAGATTTGCTCACCGGTAACCTTTCTTGAATTGTAATAAGTTATATAAAATAATACACATCACAGGGATCTGTCGCAACCATCCAGTCCAATTTTTCAAAAAACTACTGTATGCGTTTAACATATACATTTTTAACATAAGAACCTATGGCAATGAATGTCCTACAGATGGCATGAGTTGAGTCATCTATTATACATGTATGTTTTTTCCTGTTTCACATGCCATACATCTCAGGATATGTGTGCCTTAGAAACAAGTTAAGAAAGGACACATTGATGATGGAAAAATACATGAAATCCAATGAGCCTTAGAATTTTTCATTGTGTTCCAGCTTGCTTTGTGACAGATAAATAAAAAATACAAAAAATAAAAACCCAAGATAATTTGGAACTGTTTGATTTGCTAAGTATTTTTATGTACATAGTTTATTCGGAAAGTCTTCAGACCCTTTCACTTTTTTCAACATTTGTTATATTGTGGCCTTGTGCCAAATTAAAAAAGTAAAGTTTTCTCCATCATTCTGCACTCAATACTTCACAGAATGTTTGAAATCTTTGCTAATTTATTTAAAAAGGAAAAACTAAAATCTTGCATTGATGAAGGTATTTGGACCCTTTACTCAGTACTTAGTTTAAGCACCTTCAGCAGCGACTATTACAGCCTCCAGTCTTCTAGGGCATGATGCCACAAAGTTTGCATACCCGGATTTATTTATTTTTTCTGACATTCTTCTCTGTAGGTTTTTATTCTATGCGCATTTTAATGAAATAAAGAAGACTTTTCTATGTTCAAGACTGTCTATACCGGGCTTTTGAGCCGGATCAGGAACTTTGTCTTATTCTTCTCTGTAGATCCACTTAAGCTCTGTCAGGTTGGATAGAGACATTTTCATGTCTCTCCAGAGATGCTCAATTGAGTTCAAGTCAGGGCTGTGGCTGGACACTCCTATGTTGTCTTGGCTGTGTGCTTTAGGGTCATTATGTTGTTGGATGTGAAGTTTCAGCCCAGTTTAAGGTCCAGAGTACTCTGGATCAGGATTTTATTAAGAATATCTCTGTACTTTGCTTAAATCAGCTTTCCCTCAACTGTGACTAGTCTCCATGTCCCAGTTACTGAAAAACATCATTGAGCAGGTGATGATTAGTGCCTGATTTCCTCCAGACATTATGCTTAAAACTTCAATCTTGATCAATCCTGAGAGACCTTTAGGTGGTTTTTTGAAAACTTCAGGTGGGCTATCGTGTGTCTTTTACTGAGGAGTGGTTACTTTCTTGCCACTATGTCAAAAAGCCCAGATTGGTGGAGTGCTGCAGTGATGATTTACCTTCTGCAAGGTTCTCCCATCTACACACAGGATCTTTGCGGCTCAGCCAGAGTGAACATTATGTTCTTGGTCACCTTGAAGTACCTCAGACTTGGGGGTACTACACATAGTAAATAGTCATGTATTATATTGTATTTTATATTGTTATGTTATGTATTTTGTATGTATCTCCGCTATTCCCAGTAAGGAATGGTTGGCAAGAGTTAACAAGGAAAAGGGATAACCACCCTGTTGCTCTCCTCTTGGTAGGATTGGTGTAGTCCTGCTTAATGCCAGGAGGGGGAGTGCCTGTTGAGCTATAGAAAGGAGAGGAAGCAAGGAGAAGAAAGAAATCAACCTTATCTATTGCCTCAAATGAATCTATGAGAAGAGATACAGCAGAGTGAACAGCTAAATCCACCATTTGAATGTACTGCTGTGAGGTGAGGGACTACGGCTAAGACACTCATCACCCAGAACATTACTTGGCAAGTAGGACCTAAGTGCTAAATTGTAGCCATGCAACCTGCCGCCATCATCTTTACAGGTATCAGAGGATATTGAACTCAAATTCTGCTGCTATTGAATGTATTTGAAGTTCTATGTTGCACTTAGTAAAAAAGACTTTATGTTTAACTCTGGCCTCATTCTTCAATACTACATTTCCTCCGCACTGATCTCCAGGGAGCAACAGCCTGAGAGAGCAGACAGTGACACAGCACTTAATCCGGGCCATTATTACTCCCATGCTCTGCAACAGCTCCTCTGGGGCTCGCTGCAACCTATCTTACTAAGGCCCTTCTCCCCAGGTTACATAGTTTTGTGGGGAAGCCAGATCTTGAAAGAGTCCTGGTCAATCCAAACCTCTTCCATTTAATTCCATTGGGAATTATCAGTGCAGCAGAAATTGTTCGTACCATTCTCCAGATCTATGCCTCCATACAATCCTGTCCATGAGCTCTACAGGCAATTATTTCTTCTTCATGGCTTGGTTTTGCTCTGGTATGCATTGTCAGCTGTGAGACCTTATATAGACAGGAGCACGTGTTTCCATATCATGTCCCATCAACTAAATTTACAATAGGAGGACCCCAATCAAGGTGTATGCAAATCTCAAAGATGATAAAGAGAAATTGGAGGCCCCAAAGCTAAATTTCAAGTGTCATGGCAAAGGGTCTAAATACTTATGTCTACAAGATTATTATATTTTTTATTTTTAATAAATTAGAAAAAACTTCTAAAATTGTGCAGCCATTTTTGGTTACCTTGCCTCAAAAAATAAATAAATAATTAAATAAATAAAAAAGGGTGTTACAAAGCCTTGTCAGCTGTGAGACCTTATATAGACAGGGGCACGTGTTTCCATATCATGTCCCATCAACTAAATTTACCATAGGAGGACCCCAATCAAGGTGTATGCAAATCTCATCTGGAAGCATAACAGGATAACAGGATTGCCCTCCCAACACTCATTGAAGGAGGTATCCATAACACTAAAAAAGGTATACAAGAGGAAAATAACTGGATTTCCAGCTACAATTGTCTGCACTTGTTATTACCAAAGCATCAGAAGGTGCAGGTGGTAGTGGTTTTCGAGATCTTCTCTTTGAGGAATCATTCTTTAGGACTGTATGATAGAGAAACAGATAAAGAAAACATCATGTTACAAAAATTTGTTTTCAATAAAGCTATAAGATTAGTTTTCAATATTCAGTGTTTCTATACTAAGGTTTTTTACAGTAACATCATCGATAATATAACATAGTATCATAGGGGCACATTTATTAAGACTTGTATTTTAGACGCTGGTCTTGATAAAGCCCTGCACTGCCGATGCAGGCCTCTCCATAACTTCAGTGCATCCAGCACCAGTTCTAAATGTAAGACATTTAGACCATTTTCTATGCCTAAAACAGGCGTAAAAAATGATAAATCGTATGGGCCTGCCGACCCTCGCCCCTCCCCACACGCCACGCCCAGAATATTAGACCTGGCGTGAGGAAGGAAAAGTGGTGACATCTGTGCCTAAAATACGCCTACTTTAGGCACATTTCAGATTAATAAATAAATAGTTTATAAGGCTGAAAAAAGACATCTGTCCATCCAGTTCAACCTGTTATCCTGCAAGTTGATCCAGAGAAAGGCAAAAAACCCTGTGAGGTAGAAGCCAATTTTCATCACTTTAGAGGACTGGTAGTCCACCCATTCCAGTTATTACTTTAGTTGCACTCCTCTGAACCCTCTCCAGCTTTGCTATGTCTGCCTTGTTCACAGGAGCCCAGAATAGTACACAGTACTCCATGTGTGGTCTGACTAGTCATTTGTAAAGTGGCAGGACTATGTTCTCATCACGGGCATCTATGCCCCTTTTAATGCAAGCAGCGTTTTGGTGTACGCCTCCAAAGCGGAATGGAGACGGAACGGAGTCAAACTGATGCGTTCTGAGCGGATACTTTTTCATTCAGAATGCATTAGGGCAAAACTGATCCATTTTGGACCGCTTGTGAGAGCCCTGAACGATCTCACAAACGGAAAGCCAAAACGCCAGTGTGAAACTAGCCTAAGTTTGCTGTTCACTAAAATTCTTAAGTCCTTTTCCATGTCAGTGTTACACAGTGTTTTACCATTTACTATGTATGGGTAACTTGCATTACTTTTCTGCCAAAGCCTCCAATCTATCCAGATCCCTCTGTAGTAGTATACTGTCCTCTTTCATGTTAATTACTTTACACAGTTACTTATCCACATACAGACATTCTCTCCCAGTCCGAGCATTCTCATTTTGGTCAGATCAGCAGCAGGCCCTCGCCCCTAATGTTTTAGATGGTCAGCTCAGCAGCAGACCCTCACCCCTAATGTTTTAGATGGTCAGCTCAGCAGCAGACCCTCACCCCTAATGTTTTAGATGGTCATATCAGTAGCAGACCCTCACCCCTAATGTTTTAGATGGTCAGATCACCAGCAGGACCTTGCTCCTAATGTTTTTGAGAGTCACCAGCAGGTCATCAATCATAATTTTTCAAGGGTGTGTATGATGCCCTCTTTTATGTGTAATAAAGGGTGTATTGGAGTGCCGATTCCTTGTAATTTTTGGCAGCCCTTTCACTTAGTGCATAAGCTTTATGAGTGTAGAAGCCCCACTACCTGAACAATTGTACCACAATGTGAATGAGGCCCTCCTTTATGTGATATACAGGTTGTATTGGAGTGCCTCTTCCTTGTAATTTTTGGGCAGCATTTGCACTTTATATATAAGTAAATATAAAGAATGTTTGCTAATAATTTTTCCTCTAAAATCAATTTTTTTCTTCGGTTTTGTGCGTATTATTGTCAGTCTGTAAAAGTGGCGTACTACTCGGACAACATTATTCCCAGCAGCAGCCTGGGAGTCCAAGATGCATCCAGACATCCTCCTCATGCCGTTCCCGAACCATTTCAGTGGTGTTTCCATCAATTTCTGACCTTTTCCTCTGAACCAGACTCCCTCCCCTCTTCAGAGCAGGGGATGCCTGGTTTAACACTCTGGTTCTCCCATTGACTTCCATTGTGCTCGGGTGCCCTGTAGAGCACCCGAGCATCCCAAAGTGTTCTACTCGAGCACCAGAGCACACGGGCACTTTGGTGCTCGATCAACACTACTAATGAGCTACCAGTGCCTGACCTCAAACAAACGGATGCTCCCTGCTGAGTTGGACTGATGCATGACGTAATTATTTACTGCTTTATTCTCCTCCTAGCATATGCAAGGTGGAATTCCAGCGAGTTGGAATGTTGTGGATTAAGCGGTGCAATGGCAGACCGCTTGACTGCTACAAGTCCAGGAGGGTGTTCCTTGCCACATAAGAATGGCTGAAATGCAAGGACAGTCTCCTGTACATTGCCAGCACCCTCTGCAAGCCATTGTACTTTTTCAAAAAGCATTGCTGAACTAGGTTTATCATGTGCGCCATGCAGGGTGTACGGATGTAGCAGAGTTAACACCTAACTCTAATTCTTAACCCAAATTTCTTATCTCATTGTGATATCCCGAAACAAAAGTCATTGAAAAGCTATTGAAGGAGTTGGCTTAAAGGGAACCTGTCACCGGGATTTTGGGTATAGAGCTGAGGACATGGGTTGCTAGATGGCCACTAGCACATCCACAATACCCAGTCCCCATAGCTCTGTGTGCTTTTATTGTGTAAAAAAAACAATTTGATACATATGCAAATTAACATAAAAGAGTCATATCTTACTTGTGTGACCAGAGAAGAGTCATATTTTCAAGCTCTGACTCATCTCAGGTTAATTTGCATATGTATCAAATCGGTTTTTATACACAATAAAAGCACACAGAGCTATGGGGACTGGGTATTGTGGGTGTGCTAGCGGCCATCTAGCAACCCATGTCCTCAGCTCTATACACAAAATCCCAGTGACAGGTTCCCTTTAACACAACTAGTTTAGTTAACATGCCTAGTTAAGCATGTGTATGTGTTATTTCCCGAAATGCAGCATGGCCACTATGTTCCTTATATTGTTGCTGACCATCTTACCGAGTTGGAGTTGGTGAGGAGACAGCCAGCCCAGTCCAATCAGCTCCAACACAGCATGGTGACGCTTCACTTTACACATATGATGAGAGGGAATGGGAGCAACACATTACCCTCCTTCTGTTGGGGAAGGGAGGATTTCCATTGAGTAAGACATGAAGAAGGCAAATAAGCAGCTGGTGTGGGAACCAGACTGATACAAATGGGAAAGTGTCAATAGGACCTGAACTTCTTGCTGCAGTGCTGCCTTGCTACTTCCAGGTAAAACATTGATCCAGAGGGCCATGAAAGACATGCACTGTCCCTGCCAATAGCAGTTGCTCCAGGTGTCCACCATATTGTTCACCTTGCTGCACAGTAAGAATTACAAAGGAGCAGCTCATGTTTTCTGAGGGCTGGCTCAGGGCTGGCAAGGCAGGGCTGGCTTTTTTTGGAGAGGTCGCAGAATACACTAAGTGGTACAGCAGCAACTGCACTGCCAGCAACTTGGCCAGGTGAAAGTAGAGTGGTTTCCTGGCCACACAGTCCGTTATCGATTGCTGGCGATGGAACGGAGTAGTAGAAAGAGTAGTCTGAGTGAAAAAAGCAGTAACTGATGATGACGGTGACAATGACACTGTACTTCACCTGGATGCAGCTGTCACGGCGGACAGGAACTCAGATACACAAACAACCAAATACACAAGTGTCTAGGCTAGATGCTGGGGACAGGTCACCTCCTAGCACATCCCTGACTTCTCTCCCTATGCTGCTAAGCCCTATTTCAGACCTTAATGGTAGGAATGAAGTGTCCACGTGCCTGGACTGTAAACACCCTAGAATCCCTGAGATGGTGAGAGGGGAGAAGGGGCAGAAGACACACAAATAGCCTAGACCGCAAACAACACAAACAGAAATCAAACTTATCTGGGCTGGAACAGACAATCCTTCCTTCCTTGAATCCAAGGCCAGACAGAAAGCTATAACACGCATGGCCCTCTGGGATTGAAGGCAATTTAAGCCAATGACCCCACCCAGAGGACCTGAAGGAAGGCGGATCCAGCATGATTTCAAAACAAACAAAAGGTTAGACACGTGCTGCCAATCTGACAGACCTCAGAGCCGGGCATGACAGCAGCATGGCTGCCGCCAAGGAGACTGGAATACTGAGAATACTCATGTTGCACTAGCTGGTGCCCAACTGGTGACACCACATCCTGTGCTGTGAAAGAGCCATGATGCCTGCATTTGTGTTTAAATACCCTTGGCAATGCTTTTGTCTTTTGACACTGGAGAAAAACTGCCAGACTTGGCTTAGGTATGGCACATTGGCTTAGATCTTAGTTTAGGTCTGGCACGTTTTGAACACTGACTGTTCTCACATATGTCAACATCAGGGAGACTATCTTGAGTGTCTTCCATAGCATGTGTTGAGGTTTTTCTGCCTATTCTTATGAAAAAGAAGGTGCCCCAGTAGGAGGTTGACATGACAAAAAGATGCAACTGAAATGCTTCTCTGGGGTTGCAAAGAGAAGGAGCAGGCAGGAGCAGGCTTCAAGATGTAGGCATTTGTTATTGTAAGTGATTGTGCTGCCTGAGACCCTGGTTGCCTGTGGCCTGCATCACAGACAGTGGAGAAGAACACAAGTCAGGTGAGTATTTTTATTTATTATTTTTTTTAATTTTTTTAAACATGTCAGCATTACTGGGGGCACTACAGAGGAATAGTTCCACTACAGTACTAAAGGGAGCATTATAATACAGGCAGCACTACAGGGGGCAATACCATACTGGGAGCACTACATCACTATCGGAGGAATTATAATACAGGGATACTACAACACTACAGGGGGCCACTACAGAGGGCAATATAATACAGGTGAACTACAGGGGTCATTATAATACAGGCAGAACTACAGGGGGCAATATAATACAGGAGGCGATGTAGGGGGAAACTACAGCACTACATGGAGATCATTATAATACAAGCCAGAGCACTACAGTGGGGCATTATACTACAAGCTGCAGCATTATGGGGGGAATTATAATACAGGGGGCACTACAACGGAGGGAATTCTAATACAGTCCGGAGCACTACAGAGGAGGAATTTATAATACAGGTTAGAGCACTACAGTGGGCATTATAATACAGGCTGAATGACTACAAGGGGGGGGGGGGGGTTATAACTGCAGGGGGGGATGTAAATACTGAGGCCACAAAAGAGGACATTTTAGCTACTGGGGCCTTATTACTAGTATTAGTATAGTATACTAATATACTATATATTGTGGTCTCTAGAGGGGTCTAGTGTCCTGGTGGGGACACTATAGAGAGGCCTTATTTCCACTGGCGGCACTGTGGGGCAGTATTACTACTGATGGGTATTGTCGAGGCATTATTATTGGGCACAATATGGATGGCACTATTACTAATGGGGGAACTTAGAAACATAGAATGTGTCGGCAGATAAGAACCATTTGGCCCATCCAGTCTGCCCAATATACTGAGTACTATGGATAGCCCCTGGCCCTATCTTATATGAAGGATGGCCTTATGCCTATCCCATGCATGCTTAAACTCCTTCACTGTATTTGCAGCTACCACTTCTGCAGGAAGGCTATTCCATGCATCCACTACTCTCTCAGTAAAGTAATACTTCCTGATAGTACTTTTAAACCTTTGCCCCTCTAATTTAAAACGATGTCCTCTTGTAGCAGTTTTTCTTCTTTTACATTTTCTCTCCTCTTTTACCTTGTTGATTCCCTTTATGTATTTAAAAGTTTCTATCATATCCCCTCTGTCTCGTCTTTCTTCCAAGCTATACATGTTAAGGTCCTTTAATCTTTCCTGGTAAGTTTTATCCTGCAATCCATGTACCAGTTTATAGAGCTCTTCTCTAAACTCTCTCCAAAGTATCAATATCCTTCTGGAGATATGAGGAGCATTATGAGGTATCGGGGTACCATAGGGGGCACTATTAAGCCTCATTCACACAACGGTGTTTTGGTCAGATTTTGGACCGTTTCTGCTGCAAAATCTGCTCCAAAAATTTGACAAAACGAACTACCATTCACTTCAATGGGAAGCTTCACTTGCTTTTTTTTTGCGATTAATATTGTGCTGCACGTGCTGCTGTCTTGTCCTCATTATACCTGGGCTGGCAGGGCGTTATGCGTATGAGTGATGTGTGCAGAAGCCGCTCAGGAAACAGAAGGACCAGACCAGAAGGTGAAGAAGGCATCGCAGCTGAGAGAGGGAGAGGTATGTGGTTAGGCTAGGGGCTACATGGTGAAACTGGTCAAGTTACAGCCAGCATCGCTGAGTAGCGTGATCCCATAGAAAGCATGGCATCGATACGGCAGTTGAAAGAAATCCAACACAGCTGGATTCTTGCGACTGCCACAAGCCACAAGAGTGAGGGTTGCATGGGAGGAGGCGATTGTAAAGGGGGGGGTCCAGTTTAAAATTTGCTGTGGGCCTAGTCATTTTCTAGCTACAACCATTGCTGGGAGCACTATTACTATGGGGGGAGACTATTTGTATGGCACTATTAATTTTGCAGTATAGTGTTTATGGACATTGAGGAGCACAGCTGGCACAGTATTGGGGTAGCACGGGATATTAGTGTTGGGGCCCCATAGGGGGAGGATGATGTTAAAAGCGAGGAACCTACAATGTCTGTGTGGTAAACTCTGCAGAGACTAGACAAGACTAAATAAACAATCATGGCGGTCTTAGACAAATAGAGAAGATGATAAAAGAGAACATCTACATCAGAGGAGACATCATTGAGGTATGTGGTCCTGTATCAGCCTGTATGTTTTGTAGTGCTGTATGTAATGTTTTTCCAAAGTGTTTCTAACAGTAGGGCTGGGAGGTACGGGTTGGATTGAGAAATTGGCAATGGGGGAAGGGTTGCCATTTTCATTTTTTCACCTCAGACAGCAGCAGGGCTAGGTCAGTGGTAGCGAACCTATGGCACGGGTGCCAGAGGTGGCACTCAGAGCCCTCTCTGTGGGCACCCGCCCTCTGGAAAAGTCTATGGTGTACCAATAAGTCTTAGACTTTTACTGCCATTCATCAGCGCAGGGTACGCTATGAACTGCACAGGCAGCACATTGAATGTAGGCAGGCTATTATAGCTAAATGATAAAGTACATGGAAGATATACTATATTGGCATTCAGGTTAAATAGCCGTGTTGGCTCTTTGCAATAAATATGTGGATTTTGGGTTGCAGTTTGCGCACTCGGTCTCTAAAAGGTTTACCATCACTGGGCTAGGTGCACCACAGGACAAAGATATAACAATGCAATGTCTGCAGTAAAATGTATTTGAACTATGCATTCAATAGCACAGTTCTTGCAGAGAATAGTGAGTACCCAGGAACAGTTGAAGGAAGTAGTCAGCCTCATCTAGCCCGTGGCCCATGGATGAGGAGGATGACCGGTTTACTTCACTGACACCAGGGCAGTTTGGAGCCTCTTATGAAATCTGGGAGACAGTATAGTTATGTATGCTTGTATGGAGCATATATATGGCCGAGTAACATTATTATGACCACCAGTTAATATCCAGAGTAACCGCCATGTGCAGCATGGACAGCAGCTAGACGGCTGGGAGTGACTCAACAAGGTCCTGGTAGGTTGTCACACGTATCTGTAGTTGACTGAAGTGCATCACACAGTACTTGGAAGTCTTGTTCATGCTTTTCCAACCAATGTCAGACATTTCTGGCGATGTGACTGTAATACCTGTAGGTGGGGACAAACAAGGACAGTGAGCCCTAACCTAGAACCTAGCCTGCTTTCCCTACCTACTTGCAGTATAAGCCCTACTTGGCAGAACCTCAATTGTACGGAAATAGGCGGGCTATGCAGTACCAAACGAAAGACAGAGGGTGGTCAGAAGACCAACTGTGGTCAGAAGCACAGAGGAATCAGTATGCAAATGCAGGGACCGGAAAAAAGGAATCTAGCTAATGAGCCAAACAAAAATATTACTGGCAATGGTGTATGGCTGGGAAGGGATTTAAATCGAGCAGAGTCCCTGTATCAGAACCTGATAGGTCCATTGACTCGGCACGTCATTAGTCCGAAAGACTAGTACACAATAATAGAGCAGCTGAGCTAATCAGCCCAGTGCTAATCTCCCCCAGCACACACCCAATGTGGGGAGAAACAGAGCATTGCATCCTGTTACTAAGGATGTGGTTTCATCACCAGGGGGCGTGGTTCAGCAGCACATCTCTCCTGGGGCGGCCATGCCAGGGTTGAGGATCCCGCCGCTGTAAACCGGCCAGTTAAGTTTATTACAGTGACATGTTGCATTGTCTTGCTGGAAGATCCAATACGCCCCAGGGAAGACAATCAGCATGCATAGGTGTATGTGTTCTGCAAGCATGGATTCATACTCAAAACTGTTGAGAGCGCCTTCCACTTGGATGAGTGGGCCCAGAGAATGCCATAAAAATATTCCCCAGACCTTAACGCTGCCAGCCACCAAGTAGTGTTTTTTCAACAATGGTTGCAGGGTATTTCTTTATCAATTAATTGTAAATCTTGATTGTCTGAGGCTGCCTGCAAGTCATTATGGACAAGCCTACGGCTCTTGCCCACAGCCTGAAATAATGTGATCCTTGTTCATATTCTCTCTCTTGTGATCTACAAAATGGTGATTTGTATGGGATGAATCCCAGTAGTGTCCGATTTGCTAAAAAACAGCTTCATTAGCAATTAGAGATGGCAGCAGGAAGGGAGATGCCTGTGCAGAAGGAGCAGAACTTCCTTCTGTTGATGAGGGTGATGAGTGTATGCAGTATCTGAAAAGAATGTTACCCAGTATACAGAGGTACAAGCCTCAAGTTTTTACATAGGCTTATCAGGGCTTTCATTTTGGCTTCCGTTCAGTGCTCTCACAAGCGGTCCAAAACAGATCAGTTTTGCCCTAATACATTCTGAATAGAAAATGATCTGCTCAGAATGCATCAGTTTGCCTCCATTCCGCTTTGGAGGCAGACACCAAAACGCTGCTTGCAGCGTTTTGGTGTCTGACAAAACTGAGCCAAACTGATCCGTTCTGACACACAATGTAAGTCAATGGGGACAGATCCGTTTTTTATGACACAATCTGGCACAATAGAAAACGGATCCGTCCTCCATTGACTTTCAATGGTGTTCAAGACGTCTTGGCTATTGCTAAAGATAATACAAACGGATCCTTTTTGAATGGATACAGATGGTTGTATTATCTGAACGGATCCATCTGTGCAGATCCATGACGGATCTGCACAGAACGAGAGTGTGAAAGTAGCCTTAACCACTTAGGGACCGGGCTCATTTTCAGCTTAAGGACCAGGCCATTTTTTGCAAATCTGACCAGTCACTTTATGTGGTGATAACTTTAAAACGCTTTGACTTATCCAGGCCATTCTGAGAATGTTTTTTCGTCACATATTGTACTTCATGACACTGGTAAAATGGAGTAAAAAAAAAAACATTTTTATTTATAAAAAAATACCAAATTTGCCCAAAAATTTAAAAAATTAGCAAATTTCCAAGTTTCAATTTCTCTACTTCTATAATACATAGTAATACCTACAAAAATAGTTATTACTTTACATTCCCCATATGTCTACTTCATGTTAGGATCATTTTGGGAATGACATTTTATTTTTGGGGGACGTTACAAGGCTTAGAAGTTTAGAAGCAAATCATGAAATTTCTCAGTTTTCAAAAACCAACTTTTTACGAGTTCAGGTCTGAGTCACTTTGTGAGGCTTACATAATAGAAACCACCCCAAAATGATATATTTATAGAAACTACACCCCTCAAGGTATTCAAAACTGATTTTACAAACTTTGTTAACCCTTTAGGTGTTCCACAAGAATTAATTGAAAATAGAGATACAATTTAAAAATTTCACTTTTTTGGCAGATTTTCCATTTAATATGTTTTTCCAGTTACAAAGCAAGGGTTAACAGCCAAACAAAACTCAATATTTATGGCTCTGATTCTGTAGTTTACAGAAACACCCCATATGTGGTCATTTGGCACCAGGAGAGGTAAAATACAGAGTGGGATCAGCATGCATGTAGAGCCTGCATTCCCTGAAGTTAATGGAGGCCATTGTGGCACCAAAAGACGTATAATATAATGTGGGCTCAGCATGGATTTGAAACCTGCATTCCCTAAATTGAATTTAGGCAACTGTGGCACCAAAAGGGGTTTAATATAGTGTGGGCTCAGCATGCTTGTGGAACCTGCATTCCCTGAATTTAATGGACACCAGTATGGCACCAGCAGAGGTAGTACTGTATTTAGTGTAGGTTCCTATCCTAAATAGATCGCCTTACCGGTGGCGGACATAATTTTGTCTAAAATGTAAATAAGCTCTGGAACCCGCGCTGCCGTATAAGGAAGCAGACAATGCTGCACTAGTTCACACTCAGTGAGAGGGGTGTCGATGCTTAGTCGATGGAGGGGTTAATTGCCCAAAAAACTCCAATTTTATAGTTAGTTATTACTACAATCGGCTCCTAAATCAGGGGGACCACATATATATATATATATATATATATATATATATGCCTCATCTCTTTATACTGCATTATCAGCGCAAGTCTAACCTTTTACCCTTTTTGTCTAAAATGTATTTGCCAAGAATCTCACATTTATAACGTAGCATTAGCATTAGTACATCTTCTATAGTCAGTATAGCACAAATGTATTTACTTTATTATTTTTGAGTGCTGTTGCATTGTTTGTTTTTGCATTGATGTGCACCTGCGCACTGGGATGTGCTGACTAACACTAAATTCTTTCTTTGCGAAAATCTTACCAACTCTACCTGCCTTGTTATATTAGTGGTGTAGAATAATCGCATTACAAGTTTGCAATGTGTGTCTTAATAGTAAAGAAAGTTATTTTTTGAATCAGCATTTTTAAAAGCAAATAAAACAGTAGACAAAAAGTAGACTTCCCTGCATTGTTATATTGGTGTGTAATGTCTGTAGATAGGGACAGACACGTACAGTGAGCCCTAACGTAGAACCCAGCTCGCTTTCCCTACCTACTTGCAGTGCAAACCCTAGGTAGCAAGAATGCAACTGCTCAACAGTGCCTATGTTGCTAAGGTGCAGAGACAAACACCTAGATACAAATGACACAAAGAGTCATACGTAAATGGATCAGAAACATGAGGACAGCACAGTACAAAAACGAGAGACAGAGAGTAGTCAAAAGACGATCCGAGGTCAGAACCAGATGGGGATGCACAGTACAAATCACAAGAGAAAGAGAGTGGTCAAAGGACAAGCCGAGGTCACAAACATGAGCAATCCAAATCAGCACAGGAACAAGAACCAGGGACCTAGCTAGTGAGCCCAAGCAAGACTATCACTGGCACTAGTGTATGGACAGGAAAAGGTTTAAAATAGAACACCGATTCCCTGGATCAGCACCTGATAGGCGCTCCATTAGTCAGAAACACGCTTGCAGTAGCAGGGCCTGGGAGACTGTTCCGGTGGGGGAACAGCCTGCTGGATCCGTGCTAGTGCTAGCCCACCGTGCCACCGGAAGTCTGCTCCGGCCCCATTCACTAAAAACCAAGAGGCGGCCGGAAAAAAAATGCAGCCTGCTGTCGCAAGTGTGAAAGTAGCCTAATCTCCTCCAGCACACGCCCGCTGCAGGGAAAAACAGAGCATTGCATCCTGTTACAAAGGATGCTGTTGTGTAACCAGGGGGAGTGGCTCAGCACCGCGTCTCTCCTAGAGCAGCCGTGGTGGTGGAAGGGGGTGTTATCAAGTTTGTAACATATGTCTTAACAGTAAAGGAAGGTCTACTCTTTTTAAACCTGTTTTTTTAAATGGAAATAACACAGTTGGCAGAAATCTTAACAATGCCAATACTGCATTATTCCCAAAGTAAACTGTCACTAGCAGTGTTCAGTGTGTTTGCAGAAGGGCGAGAACATCAGCATTTTAAAATGCAAATAACACAATAGACAAAAATATTACCAGACTTTCTTGCATTATCATATTGGTGGTGGTGGAAGGAGGAGAATAATTGCATTACAAGTTCGCAAAATGTGTCTGTTTTGCTGATAAGAGACTTCAGGCTGGGATACTCTTTAACCTTTTCTGGACATAGAGCGTACAGGTACGCCCTGATGTCCTGGTACTTAAGGACACAGGGCGTACCTGTACGTCCTGAGTAGTTTCGATCACCGCCGTGTGGCGGGCGGTGATCGGAACTGGGTGCCTGCTCAAATCATTGAGCAGGCACCCTGGGACAATGTGCCGGGGGGTCCTGTGCCCCCCCCGTGTCGGCGATCGCAGCAAACCGCAGGTCAATTCAGACCTGCGGTTTGCTGCGTTTCAGGATTATTCGGGTCTCTGGGCACCCGATAACCCGGAACAGGATGGTGATCGGTGGTGTGATAATACACCACCAATCACCATCCTGCGATCCTGAGAGGTGATGGTGACATCACCTCTCAGGATCATCTCTCATTGGTCGGCTGGGCGGGTGGGCAGTTCAAATTACTGCAGTGCTCCTCTCCTCCTCCTTTTGTGTCCTGCACGTCGGTCCTTCAGAGCTGCAGGGATCATCAGCCAGCACCCCATCTGTGCCCCAGTACCCCCATCTGTGCCCCAGTACCCCCATCTGTGCCCAGCACCCCCATCTGTGCACCACCTGCAAGGTATTTAGGGAAAGGTTAGGGACAGGTTAGGTTAGGCAGGGATATTCAGGGAAAGTTAGTGAAAAAAATAAAATAAAATGTTTTGATTGCATCAGCCTAAATCGGGTGTCTGGGGTCCACAGGGGTGCTGCAGCTTGCCCCCCTGCGCCCCCCCCACCAGTTTTTTGGGGGGCGCAAGCATATATATTTTTTTTCTGCGTACGCTGACTGTGGCCGGCACTCTTAGCGTCCGGCCATTGTTAGTGCATTGTACACCCCACCGCTGATGAGCTTTGGATGGCTGATCAGCGAGTTAGAATTTTTTTTTACATTTTTTGCCCTTTTTTTGTTATTTATTAATTTTTTGTCTGTTAGGTTTAGGGTAAGTTCGTGAACACCCGTGCCCCCACACACACGCACACCAAATAAAGTTTAGCACGCACACACACACGCCCAAACACACTCCCCTATGGCCCGCCGGATGTTCTCGGCCGAAGAGGCATGCGCCCAGCTTGCCTCCTAGTCCGAGAGCCCCAGTGAGGACGAGGATGACCCCACTTTCCTTTTGTCATCCGCGTCCTCCTCACCATCTAGCGATGATGATGAGCCCCCAAGGCGGCAGAGCAAGGGGACCGCCATGCTAAGGACCCTGTGGCCCACACTAGTACGAGCAGCTCTGGGGCTCGTACTAATTATCCGGCCCACCAGATCAGTCCACCTGAGCCCCCTGCCGGTGAACTTGTCTGGTGTACCCCAGAGCATTTTGAGCCCGCAATTTCTGATTTTGTAGGCCAACCAGGAATCCAGATTTCCACAGTGGGCTTCACTGAATATGACTATATTAGTCTTTTTTTCAGTGACCACTTTGTAAATCTGATGGTGGAGCAGACGAACCTGTACCCCCAATAGTTCGTTGCTCAACACCGGGCTCCTTTTTGGCTAGGGCCGGTGGCTGGACTCTGGTCAGTGCAGCCGAGATAAGGACGTTTTGGGGCCTCGTGCTGCACATGGGCCTAGTCAAAAAACCTAGTGTCAGGCATTATTGGAGTGGGGACGTCCTCTACCAGACCCCACTTTACATTACGGCCATGACACGTACCCGGTTTGAGGCCATCCGGAAATGCCTGCATTATTCAGATAATGCAGCATGTCCCCCCCAAGGAGATCCTGCTTATAACCGCCTGTACAAAATCAGGCTGGTCATCGATCATTTTGGGGCCATATTTGTGCAGGCCTATGTACCTGGAAGGGAGGTCGCCGTTGATGAGTCTCTCATTGCTTTCAAGGGGAGACTCATTTTCCGCCAGTATGTTCCCTCAAAGCGGGCGAGGTATGGCGTGAAGCTGTACAAACTTTGTGAGAGTACCTCAGCGTACACTTACAAGTTTCGTGTGTACGAGGGACGAGATTCCCGTATTCAACCCACAGAATGTCCCCCCACTCTGGGTGTTAGCGGGAAACTTGTGTGGGACCTTATGCACTCACTGCTAGATAAGGGTTACCACCTGTACGTGGATAACTTTTATACTAGTATCCCCTTGTTCCAGTCCCTCGCCGCCAGATCCACGTCCGCTTGTGGGACCGTGCGGAAAAATCAACGCGGCCTCCCTACCTACCCCCTCTAGGTACATGTCCCCAGGGGGGAGACCCATGCCCTTACCAGAGGAAACCTGTTGCTGGTCAGATATAAGGACAAGAGGGATGTCCTTGTACTGTCCACAATTCACAGTAATGGAATCACCCCTGTCCCTGTGTGAGGTACTGCGGCAACGGTCCTCAAGCCCGATTGTATCGTCGACTACAATCGGTATATGGGAGGAGTTGATCTCTCTGATCAAGTCCTCAAGCCATATAATGCCATGCGCAAAACCCGGGCATGGTACAAAAAAGTTGCGGTTTACTTGGTTCAGGTTGCCTTGTACAACTCTTTTGTGCTGTCCCAGAGCGCTGGCAACACAGGGAAATTCCTTCAGTTCTATAAAGGCAGTCCTCAAGGCCCTGATCTTTTCTGACCGGGAAAGAGCAGGCCGGAGTACCTCGGGAACTGGAGGCGCCCGGATAGTCCCTGGCCAACACTTTCCAGGTGTGGTCCCCCATACTGGAAAGAAGGGACGGTGTCACGGCTGAGGATGGGGAAAACCCTCAGCCGTGCGATGACGGAAGTTGGTGGTCGCTGCTTGGCCAGGAGCACAGAATTAGGGAGCAGGTCACCTCCTAACGCATCCCTAATCTGACCCTGACTCCTAGCTGCATGAGCCGACCTTGAAGGTAGGAGGGCTCATGCTCCGGAACCTCGGCTCCCTAGTAACCCTCCGCAGATCCCTAACGCTAGGAGCAGGGTAAGACGACCTGTTCCTCCTAGACACGGAGGAACAGGAGTCTCACAGGCCAGGCTACAATAAAGGGGAACATATGCAACTCGTGGCAGGTAAATGCCATAAGCACAACACCTACCTGCCACAGACACAAAGCCTGGAACCCATGCACAAGTGCTGCTGTCCTAACACAGATACGGACACAGCACACAACACACATCACACAGGAACCCAGGACCATAAGCTGCAATAGGAAACATACAACAGACACATCTTCATCACATCAAACAAGATTTATGACCACAAGGGTGGCTCTCAGTGGCAGATGGTATAAACCAGGAGACTGCCTCCAGCTTACAAACAAGGCTGGAGTACCTCTCAGCTTCAGGTCTCCACTGAGGCTAAATAGCCCATGTAGCCACACCCACACAGACACACCCAGTGCACACACACACACTAGGAAGGAAGTTAACCCTTCCAACACCAGGGAAGGGAAGACTTCAACTTAAAGGGGAAAGTGTCCAAATGAACATCACACTGCAGCTGTTACCGCAGGCAACGACATGCGTGGCAACCATGTCCTGGGAGTCAGCCAGAAGGCCGGGACACTGCCACCACATGTACACCATACCAAACGTTGCCACGGGCAGCCACAGTGAAGGGAAGTGTCACAGTGCACACCTACATAAACCTGGCGCAGTTGTTTTTAAACACACTATTTGTTGACGCTGTCAGCCATGCCTTTTCCCATATCTATACAGTATATGTTAATGTCACCCTGACATTATTTGCTATTGCTGTCATTGCGTTCAAGAGCTGAGGGATGTGTTAAAGAAAAAATTATATACCAATTTACAGGGCAATTGGAACAACTTTGCTTCAGGTAGAATCGATTCGGGTCCGAACCAAACTTTTTAAAGAGTAAATTGGTTAACTGACCTCCATTGGCATTCTGCAGGACTTGACATCCCATGGCATTTTTAGCTGTTTGTGCACAGCATAGGTACTGTCCATCTTGGTGGAAGAGTGGATGAAACTTTTGAGCCAGGTCACTATTAAAACGAATAACTAAAAAAAAAAAGATATACATAAAAATATAAGTAAAATATATTTGAGGGAAATGAGATGCCTTAATCACATTAGGTACAATGCATTTGGAAAGTCTTCAGACCATTTCACTTTTTTCGTATTTTGATATTCAAATTCTTTCTCATCATTCTACACTCAATACCCCATAATGACAAAGTGAAAACAGAATGTCTGTGGATGACACTGAGGGGGGATATCTGTGGATGACACTGAGGGGGGATATCTGTGGATGACACTGAGAGGGTATATCTGTGGATGACACAGGGATCTAGGGAGGGGTGTGGGGATATTGGGGTGGGAGGTCCTGGAGGGGTGTTTGGGTGGGAGCTTTGGAAGGGGTGGGAGGTCCGATAGGTACAGTACAGACCAAAAGTTTGGACACACCTTCTCATTCAAAGAGTTTTCTTTATTTTCATGACTATGAGGGCATCAAAACTATGAATTAACACATGTGGAATTATATACATAACAAACAAGTGTGAAACAACTGAAAATATGTCATATTCTAGGTTCTTCAAAGTAGCCACCTTTTGCTTTGATTACTGCTTTGCACACTCTTGGCATTCTCTTGATGAGCTTCAAGAGGTAGTCCCCTGAAATGGTCTTCCAACAGTCTTGAAGGAGTTCCCAGAGATGCTTAGCACTTGTTGGCCCTTTTGCCTCCACTCTGCGGTCCAGCTCACCCCAAACCATCTCTATTGGGTTCAGGTCCGATGACTATGGAGGCCAGGTCATCTGGCGCAGCACCCCATCACTCTCCTTCATGGTCAAATAGCCCTTACTTTCAAAGTTTTCCCAATTTTTCGGCTGACTGACTGACCTTCATTTCTTAAAGTAATGATGGCCACTCGTTTTTCTTTACTTAGCTGCTTTTTTCTTGCCATAATACAAATTCTAACAGTCTATTCAGTAGGACTATCAGCTGTGTATCCACCTGACTTCTCCTCAACGCAACTGATGGTCCCAACCCCATTTATAAGGCAAGAAATCCCACTTATTAAACCTGACAGGGCACACCTGTGAAGTGAAAACCATTTCAGGGGACTACCTCTTGAAGCTCTTCAAGAGAATGCCAAGAGTGTGCAAAGCAGTAATCAAAGCAAAAGGTGGCTGCTTTGAAGAACCTAGAATATGACATATTTTCAGTTGTTTCACACTTGTTTGTTATGTATATAATTCCACATGTGTTAATTCATAGTTTTGATGCCTTTAGTGTGAATCTACAATTTTAATAGTCATGAAAATAAAGAAAACTCTTTGAATGAGAAGGTGTGTCCAAACTTTTTGTCTGTACTGTATGTGGGGGTGGGAAATCCGGGAAGGGGGGCCCATACATTTTTTTGCTATGGGGCCCAGCCATTTCTAGCTACGCCCCTGATTGGTAAGATTGGGCGGGCACTGGAGCGATAGAGCGCCCTGCTGTAGGAGAAGACGGCGGGAGATGAAAGGAGGAGGGGCCAGGTCCTGGTGGTGTCAGGCACACGGCGCAAGCATGGCGGTGGAGGATCTGACTGAAGCCTAAAGACCAGACATCAAGGTAGACCTGCAGAAGAAGGTGACAGCGCAGTATGTGATGTATACATGTGTGTAATGTATGTAGTGCAGTGTGTGATCACATACTGCACTACATACATTACACACATGTATACATCACATGCCCCCTCACAGTAATAATGCCAAGATATGTGCCCTCTTCACAGACGTAATGCTCACACATGCACCCTCACAGTAGTTATGCCCTGATATGTGCCCCCTCACAGTAGTTATGCCCAGATATGTGCCCCCTCACAGTAGTTATGCCCAGATATGTGCCCTCTTCACAGTAGTTATGCCCTGATATGTGCCCTCCTCACAGTAGTTATGCCCTGATATGTGCCCCCTCACAGTAGTTATGCCCTGATATGTGCCCCCTCACAGTAGTTATGCCCTGATATGTGCCCCCTCACAGTAGTTATGCCCTGATATGTGCCCCCTCACAGTAGTTATGCCCAGATATGTGCCCCCTCACAGTAGTTATGCCCAGATATGTGCCCTCTTCACAGTAGTTATGCCCTGATATGTGCCCTCCTCACAGTAGTTATGCCCTGATATGTGCCCCCTCACAGTAGTTATGCCCTGATATGTGCCCCCTCACAGTAGTTATGCCCAGATATGTGCCCCCTCACAGTAGTTATGCCCAGATATGTGCCCTCTTCACAGTAGTTATGCCCTGATATGTGCCCTCCTCACAGTAGTTATGCCCTGATATGTGCCCTCCTCACAGTAGTTATGCCCTGATATGTGCCCCCTCACAGTAGTTATGCCCTGATATGTGCCCCCTCAAAGTAGTTATGCCCTGATATGTCCCCCCTCACAGTAGTTATGCCCAGATATGTGCCCCCTCACAGTAGTTATGCCCAGATATGTGACCCCTCACAGTAGTTATGCCCAGATATGTGCCCCCTCACAGTAGTTATGCCCAGATATGTGCCCCCTCACAGTAGTAATGCTCACTCATGCCCCCTCACAGTAGTTATGCCCTGATATGTGCCCTCCTCACAGTAGTTATGCAAGCTATGTGCCCTCTACTTAGTAATGCTCACTCTTGCCCACTCACAGCGTTTGCATTTCTTTCTGGCAAAGCTACCTGGTTCCGGCCCGCAAAATTTATACCAAGTCTAGTGTGGCCCTCAGACGAAAAATGGTTGGGCACCACTGATCTAGAAGATCGACATCACTTCATTTACATATGACCACACTTGGGGAATACTATAAAGACCAGCGGATAACTAGAGGTATGAGGTCGCACCCCCAACCGAATTTTTTTTGGGTAATCCCAATTTTTGTAAAAGATTTGAGGCACTCTCCAACAGATATGCTTTTGACTTTATTTTGCTCAATATAGAGTACTTGCAACATGAACTTTCAGTTGTGGTTTCTGAACTATCTATTGTTGAACAACAACTTGCTAGTTTGATATCTAGCGATGATTTGATGAAGTTTAAGGAGGGTTTATCTATTCAACTCCAAAAGTTACAACTGGAATCTGAGGAAGGAAAACAGATTAAATGGAACAGAGACTTGGAGGATTTTAAGAAAGGCACTTTATATGTCTGGCAGTCTGATAACACGAACAATCAAAATTCCAAGGATATTAGAAGAAAAAAGCGAAATACACAGATGTCTTTAACTGGTGAGAACTCTTTTTTAGGGGACAACACGAGTGCAGAGAGAAAAGACGATAGCTAACCCGGCGCGGCGGTCACAAACATCGAAGATGGAGGAAGACTACGCAACAACAAGGTTCAGGCACCCGTGGGCAAAACCCTAATGCCCAAGAAGAAATTACCATTATTAATCTGTCATCAAAAGAATTTATTAACACACAAGTGAGTGTCCTAAGCAAAGGATTGTCTTTTTGTCCGAACACATCTATCAATTGGTTTGATCTTGATTTTGAGAATATGGTTCAGGGATAAAACTAAGGTTGACCATCCCCAGTTGAGTGATTTCTCCCTGAGGATGTTCAACCTGTCGAGAAATAGTAGTTTTAACCCTGTGATTAATGAGCCAGCTGTTGATGCCTATATTTCTGTTAGATCTGAGATAGAGACTTTGAAAATGACATACACAGGGTCTGGCTATAAATATACTAATCTTACCTCAGCTGAGGTAGAGGCACTTGTTGAACTTAAAAAAAGATCATAGTCTGACAGTGAAACCAGCGAATAAAGGGGGCGCATTGGTGGTTATGATATATGTTGCAGAGATATTGAGGCATCTCAATGATTCCAATGTGTACGAGGCTATCTATACTGATCCTAAGTTTAATATTGCCAAGATTATTAAACAATGTCTATCTGATGCAGTGGTGGCATGAATAATTGACTCTGACCTCGCAGACTATCTTACAGTGGCACATCTGGTTACCCCGGTAATATATGTGTTACCTAACATTCATAAATCTTTGATAGATCCTCCTGGACGTCTGATTGTGGCGGGGTCAGACTCTATTTTCAGCCAAATTTCTATTTTCCTTGACAAGGTGTTACGCAATTTCGCTACAGGAGGGACCTCCTACATACAGGATACATCTGATTTTTTTTTTGGTGCAAATTGGAACAAATTGTTTTACCTCATGCACAAACAATCATTCTGGCCTCCTTTGACGTGACCTCTTTATATACATTTATTGATTATGACAAGAGGAGTAGTGCCGTATCACGCATGCTAGAATTGTCCTCTCTCTCTACACAGGCCTCCCAGTTTGTCATATCTCTATTGGATATTATTTTGAGGTATAACTATTTCTTGTTCCAGGATACATATTTTATACAGAAGTGGGCTGTGGCCATGGGGTCGAATGTGGCCCCGACCTACGCAAATATCTTTATTTGACGATTTGAGGAGGATGTCGTCTGTGTCACACCACTTCACACAAGTTTAGGGGTGGTGGAGATACATAGACGACGTCTTCCTCATCTGGACAGGGAAGGAAAAGGAATTATTTGATTTCCAGGATTTTCTGAATAGTGCTAATTTTGGGCTACATTTTACATTGGTTCACTCCTATACAGAGGTTCAATTTCTAGACACAAATCTGGTTGTCTCGAATTGCACATTACACACTCAGTTATATACTAAACCAACTGATAGGAAAACCATATTGGGATTATATTGTGATTGGGTGGCTTGCCCAATGTCCCTTGGTCCGGTGCTGCTGTTCTCTTGCATATATGGTAGTTCTATTTAGCACAAATAAGTATTTTTAATATCTTAAGTATCTTTATTGGGTTTTAAGTCACTAATTATGGTTTTCATTTATTTTATAGATAACAAGCGGGAGATGGAGAGGATGATGGATACACTCGCCAGATGTTCGTGCGACTAGAGTGTTTATTATGTGTTTATTATGCTTGTTATGTGACCTATTGTATCCGAGTTGTTCCATTACGATGAAGGTTTAGATAATACGCCCTTTTTTTTTCTATGCATGAAGGAGAACCCTCTGGGGCTTATTCTTTGTATTGAGGATGTATGGGTAGATTGACTGCAGACCCGGTATTGAGTATGCCATAGTCTGCTCTATACTTTTGTCTCGGTATCGACACGATACTCAGATTTTCATTTTATCGATACTAGGCTGTGCTACTGCACAGCCAACTATCAGAGAACATGGATCGCACTGCTCTCAGCGCTGCTGTCACCGGCAGTTCTGTGAGAAGGTCTGGCAGACGTTCTTCTCTACTTCTTGTATGACGTTCTTTGTTTTGGTTTCACTTTGTCATCTTCTTTCCTTCTGCCAGGTGTCACTTATTTAAACTAATCGTCTTCCTTTATATTCCCTCCCATACTGCCTCACTTTGCGGTTTATACTACTTTTTGGATGAAGTGTTCACTGCTGGAGGCTGCTGCTGCTGTTCGCTCAGATAAGTCTTTTCCTTTATTGTATTTCCTTTCTGGCTTGATTTTAGGTGACCCTGACTCCGTCCGTATTAAAGAGGACCTTTCACCATAATAAAACCTCTAAACTAACTATACAGACATGTAGAGCGGCACCCAGGGAACTCCCTGCCCTTACTGTTATCCCCGGGCGCCGCTCCGTTCTCCGGTTATAGCCTCCGGTATCTTCATAGTTAGGCTCCACCCAGGGGAACCTGACGCCGTCTCTTTCTCCTATGCTGTAGCGCTGGCCAATCGCAGCGCTCAGCTCATAGCCTGAGAGGTGTTTTTTTTTCTCTCAGGCTATGAGCTGAGCACTGCGATTGGCCAGCGCTACAGCATGGAAGAATAAGACGCCGGCAGGTTCCCCTGGGTGGAGCATAACTATGAAGATACCGGAGGCTATAACAGGAGAACGGAGCGGCGCCCGGGTATAACAGTAAGTGCAGGGGGATCCCTGGGCGCCGCTCTACACGTCTGTATAGGTAGTTTAGAGGTTTTATTATGGTGAAAGGTCCTCTTTAAGTGCAGGGAGTCGGTGGTCGTGTCCCCTCACTATTATAGGGTTTTCAGGTGTCACAAAATCTTAGGTGCGTGGGCATGCAATCGTCTACCATTGAGACCCTTGCATGTGCATAGCAGTCAGGGAGAGCTCTTAGGGTTTTAAAGGGCTCGCCTATATGCTCCTTAGTTTGGGATCAAGCCAATCGGTCATTTATTTATACGTTCCAGCTATCTGACACTTCATCCGTGACATTATAAACCGCCTTAACCGTCTTAAGCATGGATCCGGTTTCAGCCTTGATTGACCGCATGCAAGGTCTTTCGCTGGAGGTAGCAGATCTCCGTAAAACTGTGTCTCAGTTTCAGGTGACTGGTTCTGCTGGCGTTCATGGAGTTTGTTCCGAGCCTAAGATCTCGCTTCCGGATACGTGTTCTGGGGGTAGTGAGAATTTTGTTTGCTTTAGAGAGGCTTGCAAGCTCAATTTTCGCCTACTTCCCCATTCCTCTGGTGATCAGGAGCAGAGGATGGGGATCATCATCTCGCTGCTCAGGGATAACGCTCAGTCTTGGGCCTTTTCGCTGCCGGTGGGGGCACAGCACCTCCGATCGGTGGATGAATTTTTTGTAGCCCTGGGGCAGATATATGATGACTCGGATCGTATTGCTCTGGCTGAATCTAAACTGCGTCTTTTATGCAAAGGTAAACAGTCAGCAGAGATATATTGTTCTGAATTTCGGAGATGGGCAGCTGATACTGGTTGGAATGATGCTGCACTCCGAAGTCAATTTTGCCATGGTCTTTCGGAAAGATTGAAAGATGCATTTGCTTTTCATGAGAGACCAGCGTCGTTAGAGTCTGCCATGTCTCTAGCTGTTCGTATTGACAGGCGTCTTAGAGAGAGAGAGAGAGGAGACTACTCTTTCCTGTCATATCCAGCCCAAGGACAGTGGGGCTGTCTCATTCAATGCGCAGGGGTCTCAGTCTGTCTCAATCCCCTCTGAGGAGGAGGCCATGCAGCTGGGTTTGCTTGCCTCTGATAGTAGAGGAGTCAGCTCTTAGAGGAGGGTTTGTTTCTGTTGTGGGGGTATAAATCATTTGGCTAATGTTTGCCCCTCTAGGAGATTTATGGAGTTTTCTGAGGGTAATAAAAAAAAGAAAAAAAAAGAAAGAGAAACCCTCTAAAAACTTTCCATTTGCTACTATTGGCAAGGTTGATGCGGAAATTGAAGGTTTGCCGTTTGCTTGTAGTTCCCGTTTTCTCCTACCTGCCAGGGTGGCGCTAGACAGCAAGAACATTGTTTTTGAGATTTTTTTAGATAGTGGAGCAGCTGTCAATCTCATTGATAATCAATTTGCAACAACGCATGGTTTCCAGGTGTGCACTTTGGAAAATGATATACCTGTTTTTGCTCCACTTTCTCAAAGATCGTTAAAGGGCATAGTTCACAATATCCGTTTGACTGTGGGTGACGCTCATGTTGAGGATATGTCATGTTTCGTCTTAAGCGGATTACCTACTCCTCTAGTGTTGGGGCTACCCTGGCTCACTAAACATAACCCCACCATTGATTGGCAAGCAAGGCAAATTAATAGTTGGAGTGAGTTTTGCAGAGAGAATTGCCTCACGGCGTCTCTTTCAGAGGTTTCTACCAAGACTGCCATCTTTTCTCTCAGAATTTTCTAATGTGTTTTCCGAGAGTGGTGTCCAGGAGTTGCCCCCTCACCGGGAGTACGACTGCCCTATTAATCTCATCCCAGGCGCCAAGCTGCCAAAATCACGATTATACAATCTCTCCCAACCTGAAAGAGTCGCTATGCGTACTTATATCTCTGAGAGCCTGAGAAAGGAACACATCCGACCTTCGAAGTCACCTGTTGCCGCAGTTTTTTTTTTGTTAAGAAAAAAGATGCTTCTTTAAGACCTTGTCTGGATTTCAGGGAGCTGAACTGTATCACGATTCGTGACCCATATGCGCTTGCTCTGATCCCAGACCTGTTTAACCAGATTGTTGGGGCTAAAGTTTTTTCTAAGTTGGATTTAAGAGGGGCATACAACCTAGTCAGGGTCAGGGAAGGGGACGAATGGAAGACGGCCTTCAATACCCCTGAGGGTCATTTCGAGAATTTGGTTATGCCCTTTGGTTTGATGAATGCTCCTGCCGTCTTCCAACATTTTGTGAACAGCATTTTTTATCATTTAATGGGGAAATTTGTACTGGTGTATCTAGATGACATTTTGATTTTTTCTCCTGATTTCAAGACTCATCGGGACCACCTATGTCAGGTCTTGCTGATTCTGCGGAGAATAAATTGTACGCTAAACTGGAAAAATGTGTGTTTGCGGTTCCGGAGATTCAATTTCTTGGTTTTCTTCTCTCCGCTTCTGGTTTTTGGATGGACCCTGAGAAGGTCTGCGCTGTGCTTGATTGGGAGCTCCCTGAGAATCAGAAGGCACTGATGCGGTTTTTGGGTTTTGCCAATTATTACAGAAAGTTCATTTTGAATTATTCCTCTGTTAAGCCACTCACTGATATGACTAAAAAGGGGGTGGATTTTTCCTCGCGGTCGGTAGATGCGCTTAAAGCCTTTTCTAGTATTAAAGAGAGTTTTGCTTCCGCTCCCATTTTGGTACAACCTGATGTCTCTCTACCTTTTATTGTTGAGGTGGATGCTTCTGAGGTGGGTGTGGGTGTGGTCTTATCTCAGGGTCCCTCTCCTGCCAAATGGCGAGCGTGTGCCCTTTTCTCAAGGAAAATCTCATCTGCAGAGAGAAATTACGATGTGGGAGATAGGGAGTTGTTGGCCATCAAATTAGCTTTTGAGGAATGGCGCCATTGGTTAGAGGGAGCCAGACACCCTATTACCATGTTTACGACCATAAGAATCTGGCCTACTTGGAATCGGCCAAGCGTCTGAACCCGAGACAGGCCAGATTCGTCTTTGTTCTTTTCTAGGTTTAATTTTGTTGTTACGTTCCGCCCTGGGGTTAAAAATGTGAAGGCGGATTGTTTTCCGGGAGGGGGTAACTTTGAAGACCCGGGTCCCATTTTGGCTGAAGGGGTGGTCGTCTCTGTTCTTTATCCTGATTTGGAGGCAGAGGTTCAGGCAGCCCAGGCAGAGGCTCCTGATCTTTGTCCTCCTGGGAGGTTGTTTGTGCCTTTCGCTTTATGACACAAGATTTTTAAGGAGCATCACGATACTGTCCTTTGCTGGGCATCTGGGGAGTAGAGCCACAGTGGATCTCATTGCTCGGAGATTCTGGTGGCTGGCTCTTTGTAAGACGGTTGAGGGTTTTGTGGCAGCCTGCGAGACCTGCGCTCATGCCAAGGTCCCTCATTCACGGCCATCGGGTTCTCTCCTCCCGTTACCCATTCCTTCCCGTCCTTGGACGCATCTGTCCATGGACTTCATTATGGACCTGCCTCGTTCCTCAGGGAAGACTGTGATTCTGGTGGTAGTGGACTGTTTTAGCAAAATGGCGCATTTCATTCCCTTTCCTGGGTTACCCAATGCTAAGACCCTGGCGCAAGCGTTTGTTGATCACATTGTTAAATTGCATGGCATTCCTTCAGACATCGTTTCTGATAGGGGCACGCAATTTGTTTCCAGATTCTGGAAGGCCTTCTGTTCTCGCTTGGGGGTTCGGTTGTCGTTCTCTTCTGCTTTTCACCCGCAGTCGAATGGTCAGACCGAACGCGTCAATCAGAATCTGGAGACATATCTGCGCTGTTTTGTGGCGGAGAATCAGGAGGATTGGTATTCTTTTTTGTCCCTTGCTGAGTTTACTTTAAATAACCGTCGCCAGGATTTCTCTGATAAGTCACCATTTTTTGGTGCTTATGGCTTTCATCCGCAGTTTGGGACATTCTCTGGAGAGGGGTCTTCTGGTTTACCTGATTAGGAGAGATTTTCCTCGTCTTTGTCATTTATTTGGCAAAAGATTCAGGGTAATCTGAAGAGGATGAGTGAGAGATATAAGCGTGTGGCGGATAAGAGACGTGTGCCTGGTCCGGACCTGAATGTGGGTGATCTGGTGTGGTTGTCTACAAAGAATATCAAACTGAAGGTTCCCTCCTGGAAGTTGGGTCCTAAGTTTATTGGGCCTTACAAGATCTTGTCTGTCATCAATCCCCTTGCCTTCCGTCTTGATCTTCTTCAGACTTGGAAGATCCATAATGTTTTTCACAGGTCCCTATTAAAAGCTTATGTCCAACCCACTGTACCCTCCTCTTTGCCTCCTCCTCCGATTTTTGTTGATGGCAATCTTGAATTTCAGGTCTCTAGGATTGTGGATTCTTGCATTATCCGCGGTTCTCTTCAGTACCTTGTTCATTGGGAGGGTTATGGTTCTGAGGAGAGGATGTGGGTCCCAGTGTCGGACATTAAGGCCACTCATCTCATCAGGGCTTTCCATAGACCTTCCATAGAAGGTGGGCTCTGAGTGTCCAGGGTCCACCCGTAGAGGGAGGGGTACTGTCACCGCCAGTTCCGTGAGAAGGTCTGGCAGACGTTCTTCTCTACCTCTTGTATGACATTCTTTGTTTTGGTTTCACTTTGTCATCTCCTTTCCTTCTGCCAGGTGTCACTTATTTAGACTAATCGTCTTCCTTTATATTCCCTCCCATACTGCCTCACTTTGCGGTTTATACTACTTCCTGGATGAAGTGTTCACTGCTGGAGGCTGCTGCTGCTGTTTGCTCAGATAAGTCTTTTCCTTTATTGTGTTTCCTTGCTGGCTTGATTCTAGGTGACCCTGGCTCGGTCCGTATTGAGTGTAGGGAGCCGGTGGTCATGTCCCCTCACAATTATAGGGTTTTTAGGTGTCACACAGTCTTAGGTACGTGGGCATGCAATTGTCTACCATTGAGACCCTTGCATGTGCATAGCAGTCAGGGAGAGTTTGGGATCAAGCCAGTCGGTCGTTTATTTATACGTTCCAGCTATCTGCAACTTCATCCGTGACAGCTGCCATGTTCCCTCAGCAGCACGGAGAGAAAGAAGCAGTCTCTCCCTGCCCCCTGTTGCTGCTGCTGCCTCCAATGAGAGCGCAGAGGGGCGGAGGAGTGAGGGGCTGTGGCCACTGCGCCACCAATGATAACTAACGTTTTATAAATTACAAATACAAGCGGCAGAAACACATTGCCGGCACCCTTCCTCTGACAGGATTCTGTGATCCGTGGCAATTAACCCCTCAGGTGCCGCACCTGAGGGGTTAACTGCCGCTGATCGCAGCGCTCTGTCAGAGCTCGGGTGTCGGCAATGTGTTTTTGCCGCCGGCTGTATTTGTATATTAAACGTTAATTATCATTGGTGGTGCAGTGCGCCCCCCGTACACAGTATTAAAAACATTGGTGGAGCAGTGTCCCCCCCCCTCCACAGTATTTAAAATCGTTGATGGCAGTGGCCACAGAGTCCCCTCACCTCCTCTCATTGGCGGTAGTGGCAGCTTCTGATCGGAGCCCCAGCAGTGTAATCCTGGGGCTCCGATCGGTTACCTTGGCAGCCAGGACGCTACTGAAGCCCTGGCTGCCATGGTCATCTCCCTGCAGCTGTGTGCACAAAGCACAGGGCAGCAGGGAGAGTATTAGATCCTATTAACCCTAATAGAGATCTATTAGGGTGAATAGGACAAGGGATTATAAGATCCCAGGTTCTACGCCTAAGGGGGGAAATAGTTATTAAATAAACTGTAAAAATAAAGTTAAAAAAAATACACCAAAATAGTATAAATCACCCCCTTTCCCAATTTTACATATAAAATATATAAACAATAAATAAATAAAATATTACATATCGCCACATCTGAAAAGTCAAAAATATAAAAAAATCTCTCTTATGCGGTGAACACTGTAAAAGAAAAGAAAAAGAAAAGAAAAAAACTGCGCGATTCTGCATTTTTTTTTTTTGTCACCTTGTCCCCCCAAAAAATAGGATAGGACTGTTCTATTATGGGCCGGACATTCCATAAAATGGAATGCACGAGGCTTTTTTTGGCATTTAATTTTTTCGCGTGGTATCGAATGGTATTGAGTACCGCAATACTTTTTTATGGTATCGCAACCGAATCAAAATTTTGGCATCGAAACAACCCTAGTCCTAATTAATATGTACCTTTCCTTACCCTAGTCCGTTCTTACCAGGTGCCCAGCTATTTATATAAAAGGCTATACACATGAGCGTTTATGTTGTCGGCCATAGGGATGCCTTACCCTTTACAAAAATGGCACTGTGCATCCTTGCGGGGATCTGCGCATGCGCCAGGTAGTGTCTGGTTCTAACCTTTTCCAATATGGAAACCGGGGATAGGAATGCCAAGTGTGCATGCCCCAATGGCCGTAACACATAATGACATCTTTTTTGTGATGAGCGCAGCTCGGACATGCGTGTTGATGACTCTGATACGCTGATTATGGTGCGTGTTTGTACATGCGGTCCCCCTATGTCTGGTTAGTGTACCTTAATCCTACACCTGCTCCTTATTTAGCACATATAATGTAATGCACATGGCACTTTAGTTTTCACACCTGAAGCATATACACTAATGATTAGGATCATTAACCTTTTTATAGTTGGTTTATATTCATAATAAGTTTTGTAATAAATTATTTTATTTATTATGTTTAAGTCACGTTTGCAATCATGTCTATTCTTTTTTGCACAGTATGAATTTTGATCTTTTTGATTAATTATGTAATCATTATGTATAATTGGCACTTATTGTTGTGTTAGCATATATATAGTATCACTTTGTCTTAGTCCTTTGCTTGAGAAATGCTCTATTGTTGAGCCGAAACGTTGCTGTACCACATGGGTGAATAAAAGGTTTTGCACGATTGTTTTTTGTTTGCTTTTTCTGCTCTTATTTTTAATATGTCTACCACTGAACTGGATTCACACTGTGGTTTTACCTATACGCAAGAGGAAGCAGACCGAAAACTACGGGTGATAGAGGGAGATGCCACCTTTCTCAATACCCCAAGGAATTAAGAAGGCAATATGAGTTTTTATTTAGAAGATCGACATGACTTCATTTACATATGACTACACTTGGGGAATACTATAAAGACCAGCGGATAACTAGAGGTATGAGGTCGCTTTTTTATACTTAATATCAGTGCTGCCATTATTTATATACACACTAATACTGATCTCCGATTACAATTATAGGGGGGTGGGGGGGGGGGGTTTGGGCACCATTCTCCCCATTTCTTTGGCCACTACTGAGGAACCCATGCAGCTGGATAGACTCAAGTTAGCTGAGAAAAAGTTTTAGAACAGAAGCAGCAGTAATTTATGCCTCTACTGTGGTGGTAAGGGTCCTTATGTGCAGACTTGCCCACTCAGGTCAATTGAAGAGACGACGCAAGGTGAACACGCTCTCTCTCCAAATACTGAGAAATCCTGTTGTCCTTTACTGTGGTAGCAGTCGGTTCACTGAACATGCCTTCTTGGATTCAGATTTTGATGGTAATTTCTTGCACCAGGTTTAAGTGATCTGGTACCGCATACATACAGTAGGTTTGTAAAGGTTCTTGACTCCATCTTCAGTCAACAGGGTACCTCTTGTAGAACCTATGCTACAGAGTCCATGGATCTTCAGGTGGGAGTCCAGCACACAGAGAACATCTTCTATGTCTTGCTGGTTCATCAGTCCTCAATTGCTTGGATTACCCTCACTCCACCTTCATGCATCTGTTCCTTCTTTCATCGATTGTGGCAATGGACAGATACTGCATTGGGAAGCAGGCTATCACTCAAGACGTTTGGCTTCTATTTAACCTGTTTTATGCCAAATATGCCAATGTATTTGACAAGAGGAAGACTTAGCCTCCTCACTGGACCTATGACTCATGCCTTATTGACTTTTTGCCTAGAACTACTCTCCCAAGTGGCCTTGTGTACCCACTGTCCCTGCCTGAGACAGAGACCATGTTGAATTACATTAAGGAAAACACTGAAAGAGAATTCATCTCGAATTACTTTGTCACAAAGTGCATTTTTTTTGTAAGTAGTGGGTGCAATGACAGGGAGCTGCGATAGCGCCACCCCCGTCATTGTACCCCTCAGATGCCTCGTTCATAAATGATCAGCCCGCGTGATTATGTAATATCGCGCCACACGGGATTTCGGCCCAGATCTTCAAGCAAGATGGAGGCTGGCGGTCCGTCGCGAGCAAATGGATGAGGTAAGTTTGAATTTTTTTGTTTTTTATACTATTTCAGGTTAAATCGATTCGCTTACATGAAGCATGAGGAAATTCGGCTTCTAGGCAAATCAAATTCGTGGGATTCGACTCGGTTATCTCTAGAGAGGATCCATAGATCCTTGAGGCCGGTCATTGCTAAACACAGCTCCATTAGACATCATTGCATGGATGACAGTTCCAGTTTCCCATGTGCATCTACCCTGCATAATGAGGAAGCACAAGTTGCCCAAGTCTAGGAATGCTGCTCCGCTCTGTCATATCTGGGCCTCTTACCTATTTACTAACTGCTACAGGCAATGAGTTGTGTTTGGATCTTACTTCTAGAACTTGGGAGCTTTCTTGCTTTTTGATCCATAACTCCTACTGCAGTCCTTGACAGATAATAGGTCAGACAAGTTGAACTACTCTATAGTTATTAGCACGTTTTCATTGAGACACAGTTATATGGGCTCCTTGCCTACTGTTATTTAAAGGCATAGGTTCAGGTTAAGCATTTGTTATGGTTACACTTACTATTACAGAAACACAGATTATGTAATTACATTACAGGATTTATGCTGGTTGTAGTACTGCTTACATGCCAATTTTGTTCCCCCTCATTTTTCTTTTCTCTACCTTGGGTTATGCTGTATTTAACCCTTTCTTATTGGGAACCCACACACAGTTATGAACTTTACCTCCTTTAATGTTAGGGGCATGAATACCCCTCAAAACCATTCACAAGTTATTCATCTCTTGATAAAAATTTTTTAAGACTATTTGTTTTTTCCAAGAAATACACTACAAGGCAGGGCACATACCTTCCCTAACATGTATATACCCTACTCACAAAAAATTTGGGATGTTTGGCTTGTGGGTGAAATTTCAGGATGAACCTAAAATGCACTCTAACCTTTACAGGGAAACTTAATGTAACCTTATCTAAACTGTTGAATGCACTTGTCCAACTGTTCAATGTTTCAGTACTTTTTGCACAACTTGCTGTTTTCTTACGTTAAGGAGCTTAACGACAAAATTCAGAACAGATGTTTGAGCCATAAATCGCCCAATAAATTTCCTTGTTCAATTAGAATTGGCAACTAAAAAGTCCTCCTCATCATACTGTTCACATTTTGACATCATGAGAGCAAGACAACACCTAACAATTGATCAACAGTACCTCGCCATTACGAGGCTTTAAACAGGATATTCTCAGACGGAAGTGGAGCTTAGAGTGCCACAGAGTGTCATCAGCAAGTTGCAACAGAGATACAGAGAGACTGGAAGAGTCACAGAAAGGCATAGAAGTGGACGTCCTTTGGTCAGATCCCACACTGATGACCACTCATTGTGAACAATGCCCTGCGTAACTATATGATGAATACCACACAATACCAGGCACATTTAAGGGAGGTGAGAGGCACCGAAGTGTCACATCAGACCATTCAAAACCATTTACATTAGTGTGATCTGCGTGCTAGACAACCTGCAAGGGTACCTGACCACACCACCAGACACAAGCGTCATTGTTTTGCATGGGGCAGGGAGCATCCAGTCTGAACGAGGAACCAGTGAGCCTCAGTGCTGTTCACTGATGGAAGTCTATTTACACTGAGCATAAATGATGGCTGCCAACGATGTTGAAGACGTCAAGGAGAGCGCTATGGATCTGCCACTGTTGTCATCAGATGACACTAGTGTTACAGTGTGGGGAGGTGTGTCTAGTCAATACAGAACTGCCCTACACTTTGTGAATGGTACAGTGACAAGCCCATACAACTCGAATAACATTGTTAATCCAGTCATCGTGCCTCTGCATGAACAACACAGGCCCAATTCCATCTTCATGGACAACAATGCACCAGCTCATCAAGGTCGCATCATTAGGGAACAACTTCTGGAGACTTGGGTACCTCAAATGGAGTGGCCTGCACTTTCTCCAGACCTGAATCCCATCGAAAACCTATGGGATCAGCTGAGTCGCCGTGTAGAGGCTCGTAACTCTGTACCCCAGAACCTCAATGACCTGAGGGCCGCCCTTCAAGAAGAATGGGATGCCATGCCTCAGCAGACAATAAGTCGACTTGTGAACAGCATGAGTTCTGGTTGTCAAGCTGTAATTGATGCTCAAGGCCACATGACAAGTTATTACATAGAATGTGTCGGCAGATAAGAACCATTTTTGAGACATTGACATTTTTGTGTGAGTATACCCACCACTGCTGTTGGCTTTTGTTTTAATAAGTTGTTTGGAAATCACCAATGCAGGCTTCTACTTAAATGCCCTACTTTCATGATATAATATCACTGGAGTGTGAACCTTTAAAATTTTCCATACATTTCACCCGAAAGCCAAATATCCCTAACTTTCTAAAGTAGTGTATTTTATGTCCCATTAAGATTACCTGTTTTACTATGACTAATTGGTACTGAGAAAATCTGGAAATGTAGGCCCCTATTGCTTAGATAAGTGTAGGTGGTGGTAGACATTGTAGTATGAAATATTGGTGTGTTGGAAAATTATGGGAGTAATTTCACATAATTCTGTCATGTAAAATAGGTAGGGGTGACTTTATGTGGTAAATTAATGAGCTCAATAGTGTAACTCACCCCTGCGACATGACCTGGGATCGTCACATTATGCATAGTAAAAATAAGACTACTATCTCTTTAAAGAGGACCTGTCACCACAAAATGTACTGCAATCTGAAAGCACCATGTTATAGAGCAGAAGATGCCGAGCAGACTGAGATATATTTTTGTGGGAAAAGATTTAGTAAAACATGTACTTTAACCATTTATATCTTTGCTTTTTCAACTTCCTGTGAGGAGTTATCAGTACAGGGAGGAAGAGTTATTAGTGACAGCTATCTCTGTATGCACATTTATACACACAGTGTTATCACTGATAACTTCTCTCCTGTACAGATAGCTGTTCGCAGGAGGTAGGAAAAGCAGAGAGCAGGTGGGTTCGCACTAGCATTATGCCATTCCGTTATAGGTTCCATTTGTAACGAAATATAACGGAATGGCCAGATGGAATGCAAAACGGAAGCCTTTAAGAGGCATTTTGCTCCGTCCTAATAGAAGTCTATGGGCAAGCATAACGGATCCGTCTGGTTTCCGTTATGCAGGACGGAAAAAATAGTCCTGTCGACTTGTTGTGGGAAGAAGTGACAGGTAAGTAATAAAACAGGATAATATAAATGAGCTATACAACAGGGTTCTGTCTGTAAATGGACATTCAACAACAACAAAAAAAAAAGGCCCGAGTCTGAAACAAAAGTCGCAATTATGCTTCAAAAGTCACAAATATGCTTCAAAATTCGCAAGTGTGGTCTGGTAGGGTTGGCTGAAATGGCGCAATTGTGTATAAAACAAGTTGCATTTTAATGCTATTGGTGTTAGAATGTCACAAATCAAGATAAATAGGTGAATAATCAATTAAAAAAGTAAAATTTTAAAAGTGGTGTGGGCCTTTTGATATATGAGTTGAAACAAATCACCACTTTTGGTTTGTAATGTTAGTATTTTATTTCCGCAAATTACGCCATTATTGATAAATGTCCCCCATTATCGTCCATCCTCCCATGTGGCAGCATTGCTGGTAAGAATATGGACTCACCTTGCACCACAGCGGACACCAGCTACACAGACTGTTGTTTCTAGCAATATCCAGCTGCACTTTCTCAAGTTATGATCAGCATATGACTGGCTTTCACATGTTCATCATGTTAGCGTCTTATGTTTCTGCCATTCTGTTAAATGTACTCATTACTAGGGTTGAGTGAAGCGAGCTTTGGATCATAGATTGAAAGTCACTTTGGTCAAAACTTAATTTAAATGCTGTACAGAGATCCAGAGATCAGTCTCCGTACAGGATTCAAATGTATGGACTCCGGTGAGAAGAAATACATTATCTCGTTATTCGTTATTCGGCCATCGATTTTTAAACTTGAAAACCATTTTAAAACTTGAATCCAAAGTCAGCTTTGGTATCTGCTGGTACCTCCGTACCGATGCTGACTTCGGATTCAAGTTTTTAAATGATTTTCATGTTAAAAAATCGAAGTCCAAAGTTATTCACGAAGTCTCGTGAGATAACGAATGCTGTATGGAGACGGATCTCCATATAGCATTCAAAGTTTTGACCGAACTCCACATTTCTCATTACCTACGCTTGGTTTAGACTATGGTTTATTCAGAAAATCATAGTGACATTAGATTGCATACATACTTATTATTCTTAAAAAGACACATTACCATGCTTTAGCTGATGAATCCATCGTTTCCTCAGATCCTCTGTTGGGGCGAAGATATAGAGTGGTCCATCATCATACATTATCTGTAAGTATAATATGTGGTTTAGAGAATAAGGGGGTCATTTATAAAACTGGTGCAAAGTAGAACGGGCTTAGTTGCCCATAGCAACCATATTCCTCCTTTCATTTTTAAGGAGCTGTCAAAAATGGAGTGGAATCTGATTGGTTGATATGGGCAACTAAGGCTACTTTCACACTAGCGTTCGGGTGTCCGCTCGTGCGCACCGTTTGAAGGGGCTCACGAGCGGCCCCGAACGCATCCGTCTGGCCCCAATGCATTTTCAGTGGAGGCGGATCCACTGAGAATGCATCCGCCTGCCAGCGCTCAGCCTCCGCTTCGCTCAGTGAGCGGACACATGAACGCTGCTTGCAGCGTTCGGGTGTCCGCCTGGCCGTGCGGAGGCGAGCGGATCCGTCCACACTTACAATGTAAGTCAATGGGGACGGATCCGCTTGAAGATGACACTATATGGCTCAATCTTCAAGCGGATCCGTTCCCCATTGACTTTCAATGTAAAGTCTGAACGGATCCGCTCAGACAACTTTCACACTTAGAAAATTTTCTAAGTTTTAATGCAGACGCATCCGTTCTGAACGGATGCGAACGTCTGCATTATCGGAGCGGATCCGTCTGATGAAACATCAGACGGATCCGCTCCGAACGCAAGTGTGAAAGTAGCCTAAGCCAGTTCTACGTTACACCAATTTGATAAATTACTCCCTATATTTTTTAATCTCTTTATTCAAGTTTCATATAAATCTCTTAAAGTCATATTCAGTAACCTAATAATTGATATTATAAAAACATTAAAATAAAAGAGTAGTATTTATACCTTCCTGGCCCACCACCATCCAGGTGAAGAAGGGAGGGAACAAAACAATACCCCTTTATCTCTAAATTCAATCAGAGCTGGCATTTGAAGAAAAAAATTCTCATATAGAAGATATTTTTCCATCTGCAAGACCCTGTGTGTTTGTCTTCTTCAATCCTCAAAATTTGGAGAAAGTCCTGATTTCCACTTCTGTAGAACAATAAATTGAGTGTAGAACAACAATTGAATCAAAAGTTTTTTTTCTGGGGGTGGGGGGGCTTACGGTATCTCAAGTGGCCAGAATTGAAATAGTCAAATTAAAAAATCTGTGGATTATTATTGAAATCTATTTCAAACATACAATTAATATAAAACGAATTTGTTTCCACTAGCGATATAACTTGGGGCACCTGCACATGTGAACAAAATTGTCGGCACCCTTGGTTAAATCAGTAGGGTGCTGTGCATCTGCACTATGCAAGGGGTAGGTCTGCTGCACCTTGCAGTTCCACCACTTCCGTAATGTAGCTGGGCCGGTGGATTGGTTTGTTGTGCCGACTGTCTGTTGAAACAGAGTGCATGAATAGCCCTTTCACTACCGAGCCATTTTTAATCTTAAATCCCATGCTAATTTTTTCTAATCTGACATGCATCACTTTATGTGGTAATAACTTTGGAACGCTTTTACTTATCCAAGCCATTCTGAGATTGTTTTCTTGTGACATTAAACTTCATGAAACAATAGATTCTCCCACAGCGCAAGAAACCAGCCACGGTCCAGATTGCTGAAGGTTGAAGTCGTTATATATATACTTCTGTGTTAATGCAAATGTTATAGTACATGCTATCTATACTTTATACTTATACATGCTATTTGTATTCTTGTAGTTTTACCAAACAATCCTGTTTTGCCAATCAACATTCCTGTTTTGCCAATAAACAAGTTAGACTACAAAGAACAGTCCTTTTATTTGGAAGACAGGAATGGTTTATGCTGAATGTCAGACTGCACACTGTGTAAACGTGTATGAAGACAGAACAGGTAGGGAGGGGGCGGTCCCAATAGTGATCAGTATGTCCCCATATTGTAAAAAACACAAAACAATATATAAAACTAATTATTGTATTTAATACATAAATACATTAGTGGTTCAAGTGGTTGGGTGGAAAAACAAGCGAAAATAAACATAAAAACGATGTCTGGCGGTACCGGAACGATCACTCAAAAAAGGGGGGGGACGTGACCGGAGTTCAGATCATGTGACGTTAGAGGGCATCACATGGTGCCCTGTAGTTTGGTAACAGGACGCTCTGGAGTCCGGGCCTGCGACTAAAGTGTATGGCCTTGGCCCGAGGTCCTCGGAAATAAGGAGGAGGGAATCTAGAGGGGCAGCCCCGGGGTAACGTCACCGGGGGAAACCAGATGCTGTCTTCTATAAAATGTACAAGCTGGCGTGATGGGAGTCAACCCTACTAAAATGAAATAGGAGGAATGTAGATCTTGAATATATAGGAAAGATAGATGGATAAAAAATACCTTGAATCAATGGAGTAGCTTGAAAATTTAGATAAAATTGTAATATAATAATAAAATTTATAAATTAAGAATAAATACTAAATGAATAATAAATGAAAAATTAATAAAAATGGGATGCTGGAATGAAGATGGATGAACATATAAAATGAAGATAGATGAATAAATAAAATGACGTGAGTGATACTGTAAATGAGTGGGATATCATGATATCAGGATATCAAGTAAATGAATAAATAAATAATATGTGCAGACATATCTTTAGAATGAGTTCTAATAGAACTAGGGATATACAAAATAAATAAATAAATAAATAAATAAATTACACATATATATATATATATATATATATATATATATATATATAAAAAGACGAAAAAAGTAGGACTGCACTCCGGAATAGTGGTGAAGTGAAGATTTTTATTCACCCATAGTATGGCAAACTTGCGACGTTTCGGCTCACAAGAGCCTTCCTCAAGCCCTCAAGATTGTCAATGCAACCCTCTTCTCCCACTCTTCACACACTGATAGCAACACCGCAGGAGAAATGCTAGCACAGGCTTCCAGTATCCGTAGTTTCAGGTGCTGCACATCTCGTATCTTCACAGCATAGACAATTGCCTTCAGATGACCCCAAAGATAAAAGTCTAAGGGGGTCAGATCGGGAGACCTTGGGGGCCATTCAACTGGCCCACGACGACCAATCCACTTTCCAGGAAACTGTTCATCTAGGAATGCTCGGACCTGACACCCATAATGTGGTGGTGCACCATCTTGCTGGAAAAACTCAGGGAATGTGCCAGCTTCAGTGCATAAAGAGGGAAACACATCATCATGTAGCAATTTCGCATATCCAGTGGCCTTGAGGCCTGCTTGCCTGTGAGATCCAGGGGGCTCACGCACCTGTCATGGCTGTCTCTATTCATTTACTACTTTGAAAAATCCGACAGCCACTATATACAGTACAGACCAAAAGTTTGGACAAACCTTCTCATTCAAAGAGTTTTCTTTATTTTCATGACTATGAAGGCATCAAAACTATGAATTAACACATGTGGAATTATATACATAACAAACAAGTGTGAAACAACTGAAAATATGTCATATTCTAGGTTCTTCAAAGTAGCCACCTTTTGCTTTGATTACTGCTTTGCACACTCTTGGCATTCTCTTGATAAGCTTCAAGAGGTAGTCCCCTGAAATGGTCTTCCAACAGTCTTGAAGGAGTTCCCAGAGATGCTTAGCACTTGTTGGCCCTTTTGCCTTCACTCTGCGGTCCAGCTCACCCCAAACCATCTCGATTGGGTTCAGGTCCGGTAACTGTGGAGGCCAGGTCATCTGGCGCAGCACCCCATCACTCTCCTTCATGGTCAAATAGCCCTTACTTTCAAAGTTTTCCCAATTTTTCGGCCGACTGACTGACCTTCATTTCTTAAAGTAATGATGGCCACCCGTTTTTCTTTACTTAGCTGCTTTTTTCTTGCCATAATACAAATTCTAACCGTCTATTCAGTAGGACTATCAGCTGTGTATCCACCTGACTTCTCCGCAACGCAACTGATGGTCCCAACCCCATTTATAAGGCAAGAAATCCCACTTATTAAACCTGACAGGGCACACCTGTGAAGTGAAAACCATTTCATCAAGAGAATGCCAAGAGTGTGCAAAGCAGTAATCAAAGCAAAAGGTGGCTACTTTGAAGAACCTAGAATATGACATATTTTCAGTTGTTTCACACTTGTTTGTTATGTATATAATTCCACATGTGTTAATTCATAGTTTTGATGCCTTCAGTGTGAATCTACACTTTTCATAGTCATGAAAATAAAGAAAACTCTTTGAATGAGAAGGTGTGTCCAAACTTTTAGTCTGTACTGTATGTCTCCTGTTTACTTAGTACATAACATAACATAGTAACATAGTACATAAGGCCGAAAAAAGACATTTGTCCATCTAGTTCGGCCTGTCATCCTGCAAGTTGATCCAGAGGAAGGCAAAAAAAAAAACTGAGGTAGAAGCCAATTTTCCCCACTTTAGGGGAATAAAAAATTCCTTCCCGACTGCAATCAGGCAATCAGAATAACTCCCTGGATCAACGACCCATCTCTAGTAGCTATAGTCTGTAATATTATTACACTCCAGAAATACATCCAGGCCCCTCTTGAATTCCTTTATTGTACTCACCATCACCACCTCCTCAGGCAGAGAGTTCCATAGTCTCACTGCTCTTACCTTAAATAATCCTCTTCTATGTTTGTGTATAGTGATGAGCGGGAGGTGCCATATTCGATTTCGCGATATTTTGCGAATATTCGATTGAATATTCGTCTTATATTTGTCGAAATCGAATATTCGGCATTATTCTATTTATCGCGAATAATATCCGATTAAATTATTCGCGTATTGCGATTTTTCTTTTGACAGTATAAGGCAACATTCCTATGACTATGGCTAGGCTAATATGTGTATTTTACGAATATTCTATATATAGCTATAACTTCGTCTTTTAGAATATTACGAATATTCTAAAAGACGAAGTTAGAGCAATATTACGAATATTCATAAAATACACATATAGATTGTAATTTTGCTAATATAGTGCTATAATCTTTTTTTTTTGGTCTAATTTTTTTGCCTCTTTGAAACTTCAGTTTTGGAAAATATGTACACTATAAAAAAAATTACTATAGCACTATATTAGCTAAATTACAGTCTATATGTGTATTTTATGAATATTCGTTATATTGCTATAACTTCGTCTTTTAGAATATTACGAATATTCTAAAAGACGAAGTTAGAGCAATATTACGAATATTCCTAAAATACACATATAGACTGTAATTTAGCTAATATAGTGCTATAATCTTTTTTTTTTTGTCAAATTTTTTTTGCCTCTTCTGAACTTCAGTTTTGGAAAATATGTACACTATTAAAAAAATTACTATAGCACTATATTAGCTAAATTGCAGTCTATATGTGTATTTTACGAATATTCGCTATATTGCTATAACTTCGTTTTTTAGAATATTCGTAATATTCTAAAAGACTAAGTTATAGCAATAGAGCGAATAAATTCTTTATTTAGAATATTCGTCTCTTTTTTTTCCAATGTGTACTGTTATTCCACTTTGGCATACTGCTCCCCGACATGCGTCCCCGTAACCATGGGAACGCCTGTGGGTTAGAATATACCATCGGATCTGAGTTTTCACGATCTCAGGGAAAACTCGGATCCGATGGTATTTTCTAACCCACAGGCGTTCCCATGGTGACGGGGACGCTTGTCGGGGAGGAGTATGCGAACAACTGTACAGATAGGAAAAAAATAATTAATAAAAATAAATTCTAAATAACGAATATATTCACTATATTGCTATGTATTTGTTTTTTAGAATATTGGTCATTTTATTTTCCATATGAAAACATGATTCCCCCCTGCTTAAGTTGCTTGTGGGCCAATGGCTTATTGACCCACAAGAAAGAAGCAGGGAGCAATCATGTTTTCAGATATGAAAAAAATGAAGAATATTCGATATATAACGAATATATAGCACTATATTCGTAATATTCGCAAATTTACGAAGTTACGATATTCGCGATTAATATTCGCTATTCGAGCTCAACACTATTTGTGTACAAACCTTCTTTCCTCCAGACGCAGAGGATGTCCCCTCGTCACAGTTACAGTCCTGGGGATAAATAGATGATGGGATAGATCTCTGTATTGACCCCTGATATATTTATACATAGTAATTAGATCTCCCCTCAGTCTTCTTTTTTCTAAAGTGAATAACCCTAATTTTGATAATCTTTCAGGGTACTGTAGTTGCCCCATTCCAGTTATTACTTTAGTTGCCCTCCTCTGGACCCTCTCCAGCTCTGCTATGTCTGCCTTGTTCACAGGAGCCCAGAACTGTACACTGTACTCCATGTGTGGTCTGACTAATGATTTGTAAAGTGGTAGGACTATGTTCTCATCACGGGCATTTATGCCCCTTTTGATGCAACCCATTATCTTATTGGCCTTGGCAGCAGCTGCCTGACACTGGTTTTTGCAGCTTAGTTTGCTGTTTATAAAAATTCCTAGATCCTTTTCCATGTCAGTGTTACCCAGTGTTTAATTATTTAGTATGTACGGGTGACTTGCATTATTCCTTTCCATGTGCATAACTTTACATTTGTCAGTGTTAAACCTCATCTGCCACTTATCTGCCCAAGCCTCCAGTCTATCCAGATCCCTCTGTAGTAGTATACTGTCCTCTTCAGTGTTAATTACTTTACACAGTTTAGTGTCATCTGCGAAAATTTATATTTTACTATGCAAGCCTTCTACAAAATCATTCATAAATATATTGAAGAGCATAGGGACCAATACTGACCCCTGAGGTTCTCCACTAGTGACAGTGACCCAATCTGAGTGTGTACCGTTAATAACCACCCTTTGTTTTCTATCCCTCAGCCAGTTACTTACCCACATACAGACGTTTTCTCCCAGTCCGAGCATTCTCATTTTATATACTAACCTCTTATGTGGTACAGTGTCAAATGTTTTGGAGAAGTCCAGATATACGACATCCATTGATTCGCCGCTGTCAAGTCTAATGTACTATATGTAATTCAATGTACTTGCATTGAATTACTTTTTCTTTGAACTTTGGCTGAACAACTACAATCAAAGCTATAACCAGCTATATATTAGAGGGACTTCATGTTCCTGCCACCTACAATAATTGTGGATCCATATAATTTTAGCTGCTGGGCCCGCAGTGCATCTGTGCACTGGGATTAATTCTTGATGGACTGCATTTTTTTTATTTCTACTGTGTCATTTTAATTTTATTAGTGTTATGTATACTTATTATACATTTTCATGTGATTAAATATATTTGAAATATATGCTTGTAGCTCTCCACCACTATTAAACATGTATTGAAGGCTGCGTGCAGCCTGTATTTGTGGGAGGGGCGCACTTACCTTATTTAAACCCCCTCCCACAAGCAGAAGGGCGCCCGGTTCTTGCTTCAGCAGCATCCAGCGCCTGACGTCACTTCCGGTCGCGTCTCCGTCCGTGCTTCATTCCATTCGGGTCTCCAGCAGCATCGCCTGTAGTAAGTATCACTCTGCGGCCCGGCCAGACACGCTTGCCACCGGCACCTCGTACCACCCCCAACCTACCGGCAGCTCCACCGCATCCGGGAGGCGAGCGGACAGCGCGGCGGCTGCCGGTTCCCGCTCTGCAGCTGCGGCGGCGCCGCAATACACGCGGCGATGCACATGCGCTCCACGCGGCTCTGTCCGCCCATGTAAGTAGAGATGCTGCGGTCATCATATTGTGGGGGGAGGGACTGCCCGGGAGGGACTGCTTGGTTCCCAGTGTCTATGTCGCCCGGCGCTGTAATTGCACGCTGCAGGCTGGACAGTGTATTCAGCCCAGGTTCTTATGAATACATAGTACGGCTTCCAGGGATTGCATCAGATTGTTATGGGGTCGATATGCACGCATGCCATAGTCATACCTGTCCAAAGGTTGCTGCCAGCAACAAGGGGAGTTATTTCTTATTTTCAGTGTCAGACTGCAATTCATAATTGCCGCTAAACACTGAGTGTTGCCAAAGCCGGCTGGGGGGGGGGCCAAAAAAATAAAATAAAAATAAATAAATAAATAAATGAGTTAATGGGGGAGTGGGAGCAGGCGCAATGGTTCCCTGATTCGCTCAGGCGCCTGAATCGCTCAGGCGCAAATGTCTTCCCTGAAGCGCTCAAGCGCAAATGTCTTCCCTGAGTCGCTCAGGCGCAAATGTCTTTCATGGATCGCTCAGGCGTAAATGTCTTCCCTGAATCGCTCAAGCGGAAATGTCGTCCCTAAATCGCTCAAACGCAAATGTCTTCCCTGAGTCGCTCAGGCGCAAATGTCTTTCCAGGATCGCTCGGGCGCAAATGTCTTCCCTGAGTCGCTCTGGCGCAAATGTCTTTCCTGAAATCGCTCAGGCGCAAATGTCTTTCCTGAATCGCTCAGGCGCGAATGTCTTTCCTGAATCACTCAGGCGCAAATGTCTTTCCTGAATCGCTCAGGCGCAAATGTCTTTCCTGAATCGCTCAGGCGCAAATGTCTTTCCTGAATCGCTCAGGCGCAAATGTCTTTCCTGAATCGCTCAGGCGCAAATGTCTTTCCTGAATCGCTCAGGCGCAAATGTCTTTCCTGAATCGCTCAGGAGCAAATGTCTTCCCTGAATCACTCAGGTGCAATGTCTTTCCAGGATCGCTCCGGCGCAATGGCTTTCCTGATTCGCTCAGGCGCCATTGTCTTCCCTGTATCGCTCAGTCACAATTCGTCCAGGTATCACCCAGGGGTGTCCCTCAGTTCACTCATGTGCAATGTTTTCCTGTTTCACTCATGCGCAATGTTTTCCTGTTTTACTCACGGGCAACGTTTCTCTTTTTTTTTTTTTCCCCCCTGGTTCACTCAGGTGCAAGTGTCCGTAAGTCGCTCTGGTGCTATGGTTCATAATTCCATCAGGCGCAGATGGTTCCCTGAATCGCTCAGGCGCAAATGATTCCCTGAATCGCTCAGGTGCAATGGTCCCCTGAATCGCTCAGGTGCAATGGTTCCCTGAATCGCTCAGGTGCAATGGTTCCCTGAATCGCTCAGGTGCAATGGTTCCCTGAATCGCTCAGGTGCAATGGTTCCCTGAATCGCTCAGGTGCCCTGAATCGCTCAGGCGCTATGGTCCCCTGAATAGCCCAGGTGCAATGGTTCCCTGAATCGCTCAGGGGCAGGTCTCCTTGTGTCGCCCGTGACAGTGTCGCCTCGTACCACTCAGGGCGATACCTCCCTGATTCGCTCAGGTGTTTGTGTCCACTGTCTAAGGGACCAGCAGGTCACGGCTCTCGCCATCCATCGGTAAACACTGCTTTTCTTTCGTAAGCAGGTCCGCGTCCACCAGAGCTACAAGCAAACCACGGTCGTTGCGCCTATTTTTCTCGGTTCAGGTAAGATACAGCCACAAGGCTGTGCTACAACCTGTCACTGCGTTAGCTATTCGTTGTCATGAGCTCCCGTTCATAGGTCTCTGCCTCAGTACAGAAGTCAGTAGCGTGGTCCCTTTAGTTTAAGGTAAGTAGCGGTCAACGCCATTCGGTCAAAAGAAACTATTTCCCCTGTAAGCTCTCGGTCGGGCACCCGGGGGAGGGGGAAGGAAGTCTCATCTGTCACCTTCATACCTCCTCCATGCAGCTTGAAGATGTCGCAGGTTCCTGAGTCGGAGGATAATCTGTCCTTGCCCGGAACCTCCGTGTCAGGCCGCACCAGCAACCCCTCCCTGAGGAGCTGGACCATTCCAAAACTGATAGCAGAGCTTAGACGCAGAGGGATTCACTATCCGGCCACCGCGAGAAAGGCGGAGCTGTACCGGCTCCTGATGACGGCACCAGCAGGTTCAAGTGAGGAGCCTTCTCCCTCATCGATACAGCTGACCCTCCTGCAGTTACAGGCCACCATCGCCAGTCTGGCAGGCTCGGTCGCGGACATCCAGACTAGGATGGGGGAGTGGGAATCCCGGACTCCTCCGGCCCTGCCTTCTCCAGCCCTTCCGGTCTTGCCATCCACATCCCGGGATTTGGCGCCAGGTACAGTCCATGTCAGACCCAAGATTGCCCCCTCGCACTACATCCCAGAAAGCCTTAAAAGGGACATCCTGGCGGGGAGGGACGTCAACCTCGCGTCCCTTCTCATTGCGTCCCTAGACGTAGCAGAGAATAAGGTCATCAATTGCGGGGAGGTCTCGGTGGTCCTACGGGCCAAGGATACCCGCCTGAATCGGAAGCTGTCGATCCCCGAGTTCGTCCTGGCATTCAGCCTCTACCGGGATACCATCTGCGGCGTCCAGCCACACAGACGGGAGGAGCTGGACTCCTACCTATACCAGGTCACTGACTTAGGCTACAAATACGGGGGAAAGAACTTCTATGACTACCATAGGTCTTTTTCAGCCAAAGCGGCAGCCGCCCTCGCTCAGTTCCAGCTCACCACGGACTGGGCGGACATTGACATGGAGCTGTTCTGCCGCCATTTTGCCGGGTTGCAGGCCCCTACGTGCGCGGCGTGCCAGTCCATCCAGCACACGGCCGACTGGTGCCCCAACTTTCCCATCCCGGCCCGAGAAGGCTCCCAGCCAGGCCCCTCTGGCACGCAACGGTCCCAGGGTTCCACTGACAAGCTGGGCAGGCCCATTACTTTCTTAGGCCAGAGTCAGGTCTGCAACAACTTTAATGCCGGGGGCTGTAATTTCAACAGTTGTAGAGCCCTACATGTGTGTTCCCTCTGCTTCAGGGCCCACCCCCGCTCCAGCTGCCCGAAGAGGCAACGTAAGGCTCTATGACTGACCGACGTCAACATCGAGCTCCTGGGCATCCTGTTGCAGGATCACCCCGATCGCCGGTCGGTGGATTTCCTCATCACCGGTTTCGAGAAGGGTTTCAACACAGGGCTCATTGCCCTCCCTCAGGTTTCCTGGGAGGGAAGGAACCTACAATCAGCCATGCAGGATCCGGAGGCCGTGGCCACCCTGTTACAGGACGAGGTCCGCAAAGGGTTCCTGCTAGGCCCGTTTGAAACGATTCCCTTTGCCAATTGGAGGATCAATCCTATCGGCCTAGTCTCCAAACAGGCATCAAATAAAAAGCGTCTAATTTACGACTTGTCTGCTCCACACATGTCGCCGATCCCCAGTCTCAACTCCCTGATCCCATCAGGGGAGTTCTCGATGTCCTATTCATCCATTGACGAGGCCATTCAGTTCATCCTGCTGGCGGGGGAAGGGGTTTGGCTGGCCAAGGCCGACATTGCGGACGCCTTCAAGCTACTCCCCATCCTCCCTCAGTTATGGCAGTATTATGGGTTGCATTGGGCAGACGGGTTTTATTTTGCTAACCGCCTCACATTTGGATCCAAAAGCAGCCCGTGGTTGTTCGACAAGTTCGCCTGTGCCCTACACTGGATCCTTGTCCATCATGGGGGGATGGACATGGTCATTCATTACTTGGATGACTTCCTAATCATCGAGAGGCCCCAGGGGCCCCCATCAGGTTTGAGGAACTTGCTCCAACTGTTCGCCAGGCTCGAGGTTCCGGTGGCATCCGCCAAGACAGAGGGTCCAGGCACTGGGGTTACCTTCTTGGGCATTACTCTGGACTCAGTCCGCATGGAGGCCAGCCTCCCCGCGACCAAGCTGGCCAAGGTCAGGGCCGCCGTTTCCTCCTCGGCCTCTTCTGGAGTTTTGTCCAGGCAAGAGCTCCAGTCCTTGTTAGGATTCCTTACTTGTACCTTCAAGATCATGCCACAGGGGAGGTCCTTCATCTCGCGGCTTCTCAATCTCCTCCCGACCGCTCCGGATCAGGACTCCACCGTCCGGCTGGATGGTCCCGCCATGGCGGATCTGCAGATGTGGCAAACTTTCCTGACCGGGTGGAATGGCATTTCGTTGTTCGTGCCATCCCCAAATGCAGCTTCCCCCACGGTTTACACTGACGCCGCGGGCTCCCGTGGGTTCGCGGCAATCTTCTATCCGCACTGGTTGGTCGGCAGCTGGCCGGTGGAGCTCCTGTCCGAGGTAGAGGCCATGAGGTCCTCGCCGCTATTAGAATTATACCCCATTGTGGCGGCTGCCCGCGTCTGGGGTCCGCTCTGGGCAAACAAAGCAGTCGTCTTAAGGACAGACAGTCAGGTCCTGGTGGAAGTGATATCCAAGGGGAGGGCTAGAAGTCTCAGGATGATGTCTATGTTACGTAGGCTTGTCTGCCTGTCCTTGGAGTTTAACTTCCACGTCTTTGCGGTCCACATCCAGGGAGCGCAGAACGTGGCGGCTGACGCCCTGTCCCGCTTTAACCTCAATATTTTCTTCCAGGAACTCCCAGAGGCAGATCCAGTCGGCGTCCCAGCTCCATCTTACAGCACCCTCCTGCTGGACTAGAACCCCTGATTGCAACCGCGCAGTCATTGGTCCGGCGGTCGCTAGCCACCAACACCGCCAGGAATTATGACACCGGGTTCAGCATGTTTAGACGTTTTGCTGACACTCATCCGCAGGGGGACATAGACGAGGTCACCTTCATCATGGCATTCATAGCCCATTGCCACTCCCACCGCCACCTCTCATACAATACCATCAAGCTGTATTTGGCAGGCATCCAGCACCACCGGATGCTCAGCGACCCCTCTGCCGGATCCATCTTTTCGAATCAAGCCATCAAAGCCACCCTCAGGGGCGTTCAGAGAGTCAGCACGGCAGTCCAGGTGCGCAGGCAACCGGTCTCAGGTGAGCTTTTCCGCAGGTTATCCGTAGCCCTGGATGGTCTTCCTTTTGGCCAATTCGCAAGCATCGTCACGAAGGCAGCCATGTATCTCGGGTTCTATGGGTTCCTCAGGCCCGGGGAATTCACCTGCAGCACCATCTCTCGAACGACCCTGCTAAGGCGGCATCTCGCATGGCACTCCGACCACTTTATTTTGTCTATTCCATTTTCAAAGACCAGTCAAACCGGTCCCCCCACGGAGGTAGAATTCTACCCTACATCTAATTGTTGGTGTCCTATCAAGGTGCTCCAGGAGCTCCTGGCCTCCCTTCAATCTCCCGCCTTAGATGGCCTGTTGCTCCCGGTCAACGGGAAACCCCTGTCTTCTACCATGTTCATCTCCAACATCCGCACCCTGGCCGCAGGTTTGGGTTACAACCCTAGCACGATATCCGGGCACTCATTTCGGATAGGGGCCGCGTCCGCAGCTTCCGGTCACCAGGTACCAGCGCACATTATCCGCAAGATGGGTCGGTGGAGGTCATCCTGCTTCTCAAGGTACATCCCGAATCCGCGGGCAGAAGTATCCCGAGCCTTCCGTTCCTTGGCATTATAGGTCGCACCATAATGCAATAAATATGTTATACCCTGCACTTGCCGGTTCTCTTTGCCCACTTATTCAGGCCTTACCTCGTCACTGGCATCGGGCACACTCCAGCCAGTCGGGTGGGACAGTCTATAGGCATGCCTATTCCATTTCTCGCCCAGCTCCTCCCACAAGTATTGAAGGCTGCGTGCAGCCAGTATTTGTGGGAGGGGCGCACTTACCTTATTTAAACCCCCTCCCACAAGCAGAAGGGCGCCCGGTTCTTGCCCTCCCTCCCATCCCTTTCTTCTTTCCTTCCTCTTGGGTGGCCCACTTATTCAGGCCTTACCTCGTCACTGGCATCGGGCACACTCCAGCCAGTCGGGTGGGACAGTCTATAGGCATGCCTATTCCATTTCTCGCCCAGCTCCTCCCACAAGTATTGAAGGCTGCGTGCAGCCTGTATTTGTGGGAGGGGCGCACTTACCTTATTTAAACCCCCTCCCACAAGCAGAAGGGCGCCCGGTTCTTGCCCTCCCTCCCATCCCTTTCTTCTTTCCTTCCTCTTGGGTGGCCCACTTATTCAGGCCTTACCTCGTCACTGGCATCGGGCACACTCCAGCCAGTCGGGTGGGACAGTCTATAGGCATGCCTATTCCATTTCTCGCCCAGCTCCTCCCACAAATATACTTTTCTCCAGTATCTGAAGGCACCAAATAGGTGCAGTAGCTCGGCATATTGTTCCCCTCAAAATAATTTGACCACAGGGACATGTTATACTAAGGTGTGTCCTGTAATTAGTATCACAGGTGTCTTCAAACTTGTAATCAGTCAGTCTGCCTATTTGAAGGGTGAAAAGTAGCCACTGTGCTGTTTGGTATCATGGTGGGTACCACACTAAACATGGACCAAAGAAAGCTAATGAGAGAGCTGTCTCAGGAAATTAGAAAGAATGGCTCTTGGCTACTATTCTAGTGTTTTAGGTCATTATCTTGTTGGAGGGCTCATTACCTCAGACTGAGACCAAGCTTTCTGACACTGGGCAGCACATTTCGCTCCAGATTTCCTTGATACTCATGAGATTTCATTGTACCCTACACAGACTCAATACATCCTGTGTCAGACGTTAACACCTTGGCTAAGATAGTGATGTATTGTGCAATCTGACACTGATGTACCTTAACTTTGAAATTCACTTCTAATCTCCTTGGAAGCTGTTCTGGACTATTTGGCTACCTTTTGTATTATGCGTCCCTTCAATTTGTCAGCAATTTTCCTCTTTCGGCCACGTCCAGGGAGGTTGGCTACAGTCCTGTATACCTTAAACTTCTTAATAATATGTGCAATTGTAGTAATAGGAACATCAGCATGTTTGGAGAATTACAGCCTTTACCTTTAACAGATTGCCTATAATTTTCTTTCTAATTTCCTGAGACAACTCTCTCCTTAGCATTCTTAATGTTCAGTGTGGTGCACAGAGTCTACTTCTCACCCTTTAAATAAACAAACTGACTGATTACAAGTTTAAAGGCACATGTGATGCTAATTAGAGGACACCCATTAGTTTAACATGTCAAATGTATTTTCTGTCTTTTCAAGGGATACCATAATTTTTGTCCAGGCCAGTTTTATTAGTTTTTTTTTTTTTATTATTGTGTTGAATCACAATTCAAAATCAATATTTAGTTGATTTTCAGTAAATTTGTATTTATTATAACCTTTGTCAGTTTCAAATGTCCAAGGGTACCAACAATTTTGACCACATGTGTATATTTAGTTTGCTGTGTCCATTTACTTAACTGATGGAGATTTGAGGATACAGATTCAGATTCACTGAAAAACATAGGTCTATAAAGGAAGAGTAGCAAGATGTGATTGGCTAACTCCAGTTATGAGTCCATTCCATGGATTGTAATTGGGCTATTTTATGAATGAAGCCAATGCTAGAAAACTCATTAGTTCCGTTTACTTATGTGTTCTGTGAATTTACAGCGCTGGAGCATATATAGAACGACAAGGATGTCTTATGATATACATGTTGAGTAAGCAAAAAAAGGAGTTGTAAAATGTTACCAGAATTTGGGTAGGAAGAAGGGAAAAAGGGGAAAAAGGGATGGAGGATTACAAAGCGCCAGGGGAATACTCTAAGCGATGTAGTGGTGTGGAATTGGACACTAAGGCTGCACCCTACGCATTCGATTCAACCCAAAAGGGTGAACTGTGAATATAGAGCAAGATAAAACGTAACCACTTCAGATCTGCCCGTTGACTATAAACGTCGGGTAGTGGTTGTTTATCTCTGAATGGACATTCTGAAAAGTCCATTCAGAGATCGCAGCTGCACGCTAATCGTGCAGCTGCTGTGTCAGGGGCCGCTGTCAGTGACAGCAGGGCACCCCAGGGAGAAGGCAGGGACAGTTCCCAGGTGTCCCTGCTTTCTAGATCGCTGTATACACAGTGCTCATTGAGCGCTGTGTATACAGATCAGGAAGCGCTATGCCCGATGGTCATGTGAGCTCAGGGGCAGGGAGAGTGCAGGAGCTGTCAGGTCTTTCAAGGACTTTTATCAGCCCTGCATTGAGGCTGTACAGCGCAGTATTCTGCTGTACAGCCTCTCTAGGGGCTGTATTTCCCCTGTAACTGGGGCTGACATAGATTACAGGAGAAATCAATAGTGGAAAAAAAAAGTGATGTTAAATGTCCCACAGACGTCTTGTATGACCTTATGGGGGATGCAAAGTGTAAGTTAAAAAAATACAAAAATAAAGTTTTTTTTATAAATAAAAAGGTTTCATATGTAAAAAATAAGTTAATTCCCCAATTACCGTATTTTCCGCTCCTAAGACGGACCTAGGTTTTATAGGAGAACAATAAGAAAAAATATTTTCCATTACACCTCAGGTCAGATCAGCAATCAGACCCGCAATGTCAATCAGACCTCAGATCAGACCCCCAATGCCTCAGCTTAACCCCCAACCTTCAGCTATCTATCAGCCCCCATATGTCAGCCATCTATCAGCCCTCATATGTCAGCCATCTATCAGCCCCCATATGTCAGCCATCTATCAGCCCTCATATGTCAGCCATCTATCAGCCGCCATACAGTATGTCAGCCATCTATCAGCCCCCATATGTCAGCCATCTATCAGCCCCCATATGTCAGCCATCTATCAGCCCCCATATGTCAGCCATCTATCAGCCCCCATATGTCAGCCATCTATCAGCCCCCATATGTCAGCCATCTATCAGCCCCCATATGTCAGCCATCTATCAGCCCCCATATGTCAGCCATCTATCAGCCCCCATATGTCAGCCATCTATCAGCCCCCATATGTCAGCCATCTATCAGCCCCCATATGTCAGCCATCTATCAGCCCCCATATGTCAGCCATCAGCCCCTATATGTCAGTCATCAGCCCCCTTATATCATCCCCTATATGTCAGCCATCAGCCCCCAGTGCAAATAAAATAAAAAAACTCACTTTCCTCTCCTGCTCCTGGACGCCACCGCACCTCACCATCTCGATCCTCTTCATTCTGCTGTCAGCTGTGTATCGCGGCGCACAGTGTGAGGTCACAGAGCACCCTCACGCTGTGCGCAGCCCTGCACAGCAGATAGCCGAGCCGAGGACCAGGAAGCAGTGAGTGCAGAGCCCTCACCGCTTCCCGGTCCTCCTGTACTAATGAAGCGCTTCCATAATGGAAGCTCTTCATTAGTATTCGCCCCATAAGACGCAGAGGCATTTTGGGGGGAAGAAAAGTGCGTTTTATAGGGCGAAAAATACAGAAAGTAATAAAAAAAAAAGTTAAAAATAGAAAAAATAAAATAGACATATTTGGTATTGCCACGTCTATGACAGCTGGCTCTATAAATATATCACATAATCTACCCTGTCCGATAAACACCATAAAAAAATTAAATTAAAAAAATGTGTCAAAAAAAGCCATTTTTGTCACCTTACATCACAAAAAGTGCAACACCAAGTGATTAAAAATGGTACCAATACCAAATTTTTTTGTTTAAAAAATGCTATTATTGTGTGAAAGTGAAATAATAAAAAAAAAGTATACATATTAGATATCTCTGCATCCGTAACAATCAGCTCTATAAAAATATCACATGACCTAACCCCTCAGGTGAACACCGTAAATAAAAATACAATAAAAACAGTGCCAAAAAAGCAATTTTTTGTCACCTTACATCACAAAAATTGCAACACCAAGCAATCAAAAAGGCGTATGTCCCCCAGAATAGTACCAATCAAACCGTCACCTCATCCCGCAAAAAATGAGTACCTACCTAAGACAATCGGTCAAAAAATAAAAAAAAATATAACTCTCAGACAATGGAGACACTAAAATATGTTTTTTTTTTGCTTCAAAACTGCTATTATTGTGTTAAAGTGAAATAAATAAAAAAGTAGACATTATGTATTGCCGCGTCCGTTACAACCTGCTCTAAAAATATCACATGACTTAACCCCTCAGGTGAATACTATAAAAAAATAAAAATACAGTGCCAAAAAAGCTATTTTTTGTCACCTAACATCACATAAAGTATAACAACCAAGCAATCAAAAAGGCCTATGTCACCCAAAATAGTACCAATCAAACTGTCACCTCATCCTGCAAAAAATGAGATCCTAACTAAGACAATCGGTCAAAAAATAAAAAAGCTATGGCTCTCAGACTATGGAGACACTAAAACATAATTTTCTTTGTTTTAAAAAATTATATTGTGTAAAACTTAAAAAAAAAGAGAAAAAGTATACATATTAGGTATTACCATGTTCGTAACGATCTGCTCTACAAAAATGTCACATGACCTAACCCCTCAGGTGAACGTTGCAAAAAGAAATAAATAAAAAGTGTGCTAAAACAACCAATTTTTTTGTCACCTTGCCCCATAAAGTGTTATAATGAATGATCAAAAAACCATATGTACCCAAAAATGGTACCAATAAAAACGTCAACACTTCCTGCAAAAAACAAGCCCCTGCACAAGACGATCGGCAGAAAAATAAAAAAAATATGGTGTTCAGAAAATGAAGACACAAAAAAGTTTTTTTCAAAAATGCTTTATTAAACAAAGAAAGTAGACATATTTGATATCATTGCGTCCGTAACAACCTGCTCTATAAAAATAGCACATGATCTACCCTCTCAGATGAATGTTGTAAAAAAAAAATGGTGCCAAAACAGCCATTTTTTGGTTACCTTGCCTCCCAAAAAACGTAATATAGAGCAATTAAAAATTATATGTACCCCAAAATAGTACCAATAAAACTGGCACCTTATCCCCTAGTTTCCAAAATGGAGTCACTTTTTGGGAGTTTCTACTGTAAGGGTGCATCAGGGGGGGCTTCAAATGGGACATGGCATCTAAAAACCAGTTCAGCAAAATCTGCTTTCCAAAAACCATATGGTGCTCCTTTTCTTCTGCGCCCTGCCGTGTGCCCTTACATCAGTTTACGACAAAAAAGTGAAATTTAGAAATGTAATCTCCATTTTCCTTTAATTCTTGTGGAACACCTAAACGTTTAACAAAGTTTGTAAAATCTGTTTTGAGTAACTTGAGGGGTGTCATTTCTACAATGAGGTCATTTATGGGGGTTTACACTATGTAAGCCCCACAAAGTGACTTCAGACCTGAACTGGTCCTTAAAAAGTGGGTTTTGGAAATTTTCTTAAAAAATTAAGAATTGCTTGTAAAATTCTAAGCCTTGTAACATCCTAAAAAAATGTAATGATATTTACAAAATGATGCCAACATAAAGTAGACATATGGGGAATGTTAAGTAATACATATTTTATGAGGTATCACTTTCTGTTTTAAAAGCAGTGAAATAGAAATTTTGAAAACTGCGAATTTTTCAAAATTTTGGGTAATTTGGGGATTTTTTTCATAAATAAAGGTGAAATATATTGACTCAAATTTATGACTATCATGAAGTACAATGTGTCACGAGAAAACAATCTCTGAATGGCTTGGATAAGTAAAAGCGTTCTAAAGTTATTACCACATAAAGTGACACATGTCAGATTTGCAAAAAGTGGCTCGGTTAGAAAGGGGGTAAATTCCCGGATGGGAAGTAGCTAAAAAGGAATATACACAAAGAGCATATGAAGTGTGGGGGCGCCAAAGAAATGCCAATTCTAGGTGTGTTAGTTAGTGAAGAATTACACAGTAAAAGATAAAAAACTACATACTTCTGAGTGAGGTTGATACTGGTTTTGAGACAGTATATTAAACACTTATTTTACCAGAGAGGGGAGTACGAGATAAACTCAATACACTCGTATCCTCATCTCCCTCGCCAAGATCACTTGACAGATGTAATGGATTCCTTATCCCAGAGTGGTAAAACAGGGACCTCACAGGATGTAGCATCAAAAGGTTGCTTTATTCCAATTAAAATGAGCTTGACGCGTTTCGGGGAAGTAAATAAATCCCCTTCTCCAGGAGCAAGATATACAAGCATACATACACATAAAAACTCACATATAAATAGGAAATTGCTTAGGAAGAGGTGGGCTTAGACGTGTGAGGTCACTTACTGTGGCATATGCTGGCCAGAGGCAATTAAGTTTGGAAAGAGAAGAAAAGAAAAGAAAAGTGAGATCACTTCCTGTGGCATATGGCTAGAGGCAAGTAAGTTTGGGGGGAAAAAATGAGGTAACTTCCTTTGGCATATGCTGGCCAGAGGCAATTCAGTTTAGAAAAAGAAGAAAAAAAAAGTGAGGACACTTCCTGTGCCATATGCTGGCCAGAGGTAAGTAAGTTTGAAAAAAAATATGAGAGGAAAAGAATATATATATATATATATATATATATATATATATCCCCATAAGGAAAATCTGGCAGCACTCCCTTCGGCAGTATCACAGGGTGCAGGCGGTAGTCCCTCGATTCAGGACGGAAGATAAGAAAGAAGATCCGCAGCACTCCTTGAAAGATAAAATGTGCTCTTTATTCACACATATCAAATATTGACAACGTTTCGGTTCTCTCACAGAACCTTTCTCAGAAAGGTTCTGTGAGAGAACCGAAACATTGTCAATATTTGATGTGTGAATAAAGAGCACATTTTATCTTTCAAGGAGTGCTGCGGATCTTCTTTCTTATATATATATATATAATGTCACGGCTGTAAGTGAGCAACTAGAGCATACACAGAAAATAGAGCCACTGACCGGACCCAAACTAGGGAGGATAAAGGGTGACCCCTGTCAGACCCTCAAAGCTTTCCCTATGCTGCTAAGCACATACCCGGATCCTAATGGTGTAACGAGGCATGCCCGCGTACCTAGACTGATGACCACTGTAACCCCTACAATAGTGGAAGGGGCACGGCCACCGGTGCCCTGCTCAGTATATGGAGGGAACCGTGGTCGCCTCGGATCCGGTCAGAAAACAAACAGATACACTACAATGTCTGCACACTTAGATGAAGGTGCTGCGGCAGCAGAGAAGACGGATCCAAAGACAGGTGGCAATATCCGGAGTACTTGCTGCAGCAGAACAAAGGTCCAGTGAAATGATAGCATACAAGTGAAGATACTCAAGCAAGAGCTACAACTCAAATGAGAAATATAATCCACACTCTACAAAAGGAGGAGGAGTGATTTAAAGGCAGAGAAATCAAACATAGGAGGAACAGCTGGAAGGAAGGAAACAGAAAGTAATGACCTCATCCCAGGGGCGGAGAAACAGAGCAGTGAGAACTCCTCCAAGCTCTGGTAGTGACATCATCACAGAGGTGGAGAAACAGAGCTGTGAGAACGTCTCAAAGCTCTGGTAGTGACAGTACCCCCCCCCCCCCTCTACGGGTGGACTCCGGACACCCAGGACCCACCTTCTCAGGATGAGCCCTATGAAATGCCCTGATGAGGCGAGTGGCTTTAATGTCTGACATCGGAACCCACATCCTCTCCTCAGGACCATAACCCTTCCAATGAACGAGGTACTGAAGAGAACCGCGGACAATGCGAGAGTCCACAATTCTGGAAACCTCAAACTCCAGATTGCCATCAACCAAAATCAGAGGAGGAGGCAAAGAGGAGGGTACCGTGGGCTGGACATATGGTTTTAAGAGAGATCTGTGAAATACATTATGTATCTTCCAAACCCGTGGAAGATCAAGACGGAAGGCAGCAGGATTGATGACTGACAAGATTTTATAAGGCCCAATAAACTTGGGACCCAATTTCCAGGAGGGAACCTTCAGTTTAATATTTCTTGTAGACAACCACACCAGATCACCCACATTCAGGTCCGGACCAGGCACACGTCTCTTATCAGCCACACGCTTATACCTCTCACTCATCTTTCTAAGATTACTCTGAATCTTTTGCCAAATGGTAGACAAAGACGAGGAAAATCTCTCCTCCTCGGGTAAACCAGAAGGAGCCCCTCCCGAGAATGTCCCAAACTGCGGATGGAACCCATATGCACCAAAGAATGGTGACTTATCAGAAGATTCCTGACGACGGTTGTTCAGAGCAAACTCAGCAAGAGGGAGAAATGAACACCAATCCTCCTGGTTCTCTGCCACAAAACAGCGCAAATATGTCTCCAGATTCTTATTGAGGCGCTCAGTCTGACCATTCGACTGCGGGTGAAAAGCAGAAGAGAAGGACAGCCGAACCCCCAGGCGAGAACAGAAAGCCTTCCAGAATCTGGACACAAACTGCGTGCCTCTATCGGAAACAATATCAGAGGGAATGCCATGCAACTTAACAATATGGTCGACAAAAGCTTGCGCCAACGTTTTAGCATTGGGTAAACCAGGGAAAGGTACGAAATGAGCCATCTTGCTAAAACGGTCCACCACCTCCAGGATCACCGACTTCCCTGAGGAACGAGGAAGATCCGTGATAAAGTCCATGGACAGGTGTGTCCAAGGACGGGAAGGTATGGGTAACGGGAGAAGGGAACCTGAAGGCTGTGAGCGAGGGACCTTAGCGCGAGCGCACGTCTCACAAGCAGCCACAAAACCCTCCACCGACTTACGAAGAGCCGGCCACCAAAATCTCCGAGCAATGAGATCTACCGTGGCTCTACTCCCGGGGTGACCAGCAAGAACAGTATCATGATGCTCCTTGAAGAGTTTGTGACGTAGCTCAGGAGGCACAAACAACTTCCCAGAAGGACAACGGGCAGGTGCCTCAGTCTGGGCAGCCTGGACCTCGGCCTCCAAATCAGAATATAGAGCAGAAACAACTACCCCCTCCGCCAAAATGGGACCCGGGTCCTCGGAGTTTCCTCCTCCCGGAAAACAGCGAGAGAGCATCAGCCTTCACATTTTTTATCCCAGGGCGGAATGTAACGACAAAATTGAATCTGGAGAAGAACAGAGACCATCTGGCCTGTCTCGGATTCATACGCCTGGCCGACTCCAAGTATGCCAGATTCTTATGGTCGGTAAAAACGGTGATAGGGTGCCTGGCCCCCTCCAACCAATGGCGCCATTCCTCGAAAGCCAACTTGATGGCCAACAACTCCCTATCTCCCACATCATAGTTTTTCTCTGCCGGGGAGAGTTTTTTTTGAGAAAAAGGCACAGGGTCGCCATTTGGCAGGAGAAGGGCCCTGGGACAAAACCGCACCCACACCCACCTCGGAAGCATCCACCTCAACAATAAAAGGTAAGGAAACATCGGGATGCACCAAGACGGGAGCAGACGCAAAACTCTCTTTAATCTTAGAAAAAGCTGCAAACGCCTCCTCCGACCAAGAGGAAAAATCCGCCCCCTTTTTTGTCATGTCAGTGAGGTGTTTGACAACAGAGGAATAATTCAAAATGAACTTTCTGTAATAGTTCGCAAAACCCAGAAAGCGCATCAATGCCTTCTGATTCTCGGGAAGCTCCCACTCAAGTACAGCACGGACCTTCTCCGGATCCATGCGAAAACCAGAAGCAGAGAGCAGAAAACCCAGAAATTGAATCTCTAAAACCATAAAAACACATTTCTCCAGCTTGGCGTACAATTTATTTTCCCGCAGAATCTGCAGAACCTGAAAAAGATGATCCTGATGGGTCTGAACATCAGGGGAAAAAAATCAAAATATCATCAAGATACACCAATACAAATTTCCCCATTAAATGGTAGAAAATACTGTTAACAAAATGCTGAAAGACGGCCGGAGCATTCATCAGGCCGAAAGGCATAACGAGATTCTTGAAATGCCCGTTAGGGGTATTAAAGGCCGTTTTCCATTCATCCCCCTCTCTGACCCTGACCAGGTTGTACGCGCCTCTCAAATCCAATTTGGAAAAAACCTTGGCCCCAACAATTTGGTTGAAGAGGTCCGGGATCAGAGGAAGGGGATAGGGATCGCGAATCGTGATACGGTTCAGCTCCCTAAAATCTAGGCAAGGTCTCAGAGAGCCATCTTTTTTTTTAACAAAAAAAAACCCAGCGGCAACAGGTGATTTTGAGGGACGAATATGCCCCTTATCGAGACTCTCGGAGATATAGGTTTGCATTGCGATTCTTTCCGGTTGTGAGAGATTGTAGAGGCGTGCTTTTGGCAGCTTGGCGCCGGGAATGAGGTTAATGGGACAGTCAAACTCCTGGTGAGGAGGTAGCTCCTGAACACCGCTCTCGGAAAACACGTCCGAGAAATCAGAGAGAAATGATGGCACAGTTTTAGTAGACACCTCTGCAAAAGTCGCTGTGAGACAATTCTCTCTACAAAAGTCACTCCACTCATTTATTTGCCTTCCTTGCCAATCAATAGTGGGGTTATGTCTAGTGAGCCAGGGTAACCCCAAAACTAGAGGAGAAGGCAATCCGTTAAGGACAAAACAAGATATATCCTCCACATGAGTGTCACCCACAGCCAACCGGATATTGTGAACAATGCCCTTCAGAGATCTCTGTGAGAGTGGAGCAGAGATCTCTGTGAGAGTGGAGCAGAGTCAATAGCAAAAACAGGTATATCCTTTTCTAATGTACAAACCTGAAAACCATGCATGGCTACAAATTGAGTGTCAATAAGATTGACGGCCGCTCCACTATCGACAAAAATCTCACAAGAAATGACTTTGCTCTCTAGCGCCACCCTGGCAGACAGGAGAAAACGGGAACTGCAGGTCAGAGGAAAAGCATCAATTCCTACATCAACTTTGCCCAAAGTAGCAGATGAAGCAGAGTTTGATGATTTACCTTTTGAGGTTTTTCTCTTATTATCGCTCTTAGTACAGTTCAAGAATCTCCTAGACGGACAAACGTTTGCCAAATGACCTATGCCCCCACAACAAAAACACACCATACTCTGAGGACTAAATCCTCTTTTACGTTCAATAAGTCTTTATTGAGATTTTTCCATTTATCCAGAATAGTCATAGATATAATATATAAAAAATCAGTGCAATAACATCCATACATCACAGTATAGAATAACAATATGCAGGGTAGTGCGTTGTATAAACATCGAGATGCAATATCATGTTACCTGAGGTGTCCAAAACTGGCAGGATAATAAATCTAGGCAGACTTTTGACATAAATGTAAGAACATTGAAAATAGAAAATAACTAGAACATAAGAAAAGAAAAGAAGGCAGAGAGATTTACATTAATCTTACTGTCGTGGTGTGTGTGTCCTCTGATTTTAATGAGCATTGTCAGTGTAACATATGTTGAACATGTATAGCCATGTAGGTCCAACGTAATCCTAATTAACTTTCAGGAGAGAGGTTGGTCCATTGTGCCCATTCTGTTTCAAACCTACCCAACATGAAATTCTTGTGGGCCAACATTTTTTCGTAGGATCTAGTAGTGTCCACCGCATTTATAATTTCTTGTATCTTCGGGATCGTTGAACTCTTCCAGTACCTGGTAATGGCTAGTTTTGTAGCCAAAAACAAGTGCATAGATATAGTTCTGAATTTATATGGGATTTCGGTAAGGTCTATAAATAATAAAGCTAGAGCCGGGTCTCTGTTTAGCTTGTGACCTGTTGCCCTTTCGACTAGTTGAAAGACACTAGACCACAATTCTCCCAATAGGGGGCAGTCCCAAAGTATATGTAGTAGGGATCCCTTGCCACCGCATCCCCTCCAGCACAGCAGTCCCGAGCCCGGAAAAATGCTATTTAGTCTCAGAGGGGTAAAATACCACCTAAGTAATGTTTTTGAATATGACTCTAAATGTGATACGCATTTCAATCTCTTGGTCACAAAATTTATAGCTATGGACCACTGTGCTGGGGAGATACCACGTCCCAACTCTAGTTCCCATGACAGAATGGGAGCTGTTTTAATAAAGGAATTTTTTCTGCCCAGAAAGGCGTAGAGTGGGCGGACTCCTTTCCAATTGGACTGCTTCAGGGTCCACTGATTCAGGAGCTCCATGTGTACATTTACTGTTAGTGTAGGGTTAGAGGATAATAAGTGACGGATTCTCAGATATTTATAAAAATCTCTCTTATGTATCTTAAATTGGTTCTGCAGGTTCCCAAAGGAGTTCAGGCTTGACTGAGAAAGCAGATCCGCAACCACTACCACCCCTCCCTCCTTCCACCCTGTCAAAGAGAGATCAGGAAGAAGGCATTGCAGCGCCTCTATTGGGGTCTTTTTTGCTATGGAAGCTGCTACACCTTGACCGTTTTTATGATATTCTCTCCAAATATTTATAGAAGTGGAAAGTAGATACGGGAGGGGATATGACGAAATGTCTCCAAAAAGGGAAGCTAGTAACATAGCTTTTAAGTTATGAGTTGGGGCAAGTGTTTGCTCAATATGGACCCAATGCTTGGGGTTGTCAGGGGTCCACCATTCTTTGAATTGGTGTACTCTGGTAGCTAGGTAATATTCGTGAATGTTTGGCAGGCTTAAACCACCAAATTTTTTAAATCTGGACATAACCGACCTAGCAATGCGGGGGGGACCTTTTTTCTAGATGAATCCATTAAGCAATTTGTTCACGGTATTAAATAAGGACTTAGGCAATTCCAGTGGGAGGATCCTGAACAGATAGAGAAGTTTGGGGAGCACATGCTGCTGGAAGGCCGCCAGCCTGCCAAGCCATGATATTTCTAATTTTGCTATATTTCCTAACTCCTTTTGGAGTTCCAGGAGGAAGCTGGGGAAGTTGGCATCATATAGTTTTTGTATAGTGGGAGTGAGTTGGACTCCAAGGTATTGGACACCAGAGGACTGCCAGTCCCAAGGGTAAAGCTCTTTTAGTTGCTTTAGTGTTTGCTTTGGGATAAAGAGGGGAAGTGCTTGGGATTTTCCCTCATTGAGTTTGTAATATGATAGGGAGCCATAATCTTGAATAACCTTTCTCACTTCTTGTAATGACCGGACAGGGTTGGTCAAGGAAAGGATAATATCGTCTGCGTATAATGAGAGAGTATGTTGCCTGTCTCCAATTTGTACCCCAGAGATGTTCTCAGCTTGTCTTATAGCCTGCGCCAGTGGTTCCAGGGATAATATAAATATTAACGGGGACAGGGGACATCCCTGTCTGGTGCCATTCGATAGACTAAAGGGATCCGACAAAACCCCATTAGCTAATACCCGAGCTGCGGGGCCCCTGTATAGTGCTTCTATGGCCCTTATCAGGTCGGCAGGGAATCCCATTTTATGGAGTACCGAGAAGGCAAACGACCAATTCACCCGGTCGAATGCCTTCTCAGCGTCCAGGGTGAGAAACACCGCAGGCATTCTCAGTCTATTAACTCTATCTAATAGGTTAAAAACTCTCCTGGAGTTGTCTGTAATCTGTCTACCCAGGACAAACCCTACCTGGTTGGGAGCTACTAAGGATGGGATAATTGCTGCAAGTCTGTTAGCTAATAACTTGGCGTATATTTTTAGGTCGGTGTTGAGGAGGGATATAGGCCGGAAGTTTTGGGGGGTCGTTGGTTCTTTGCCCGGTTTTGGCAAGGTGACAATAGTTGCCTCTAACATTTCTTTAGGCATGTGTCCGTCTATTGATATCCTTGATAAAGACAAGTGAAGATGTGGGCCTAAAAGTTCAGAGAAAATTTTATAATAGGAGTTAGACAGACCATCTGGTCCAGGGCTTTTGTGGTGAGGTAGCTTTTTAATTACACCCAATATCTCCTCAAGTGTGATGGGCTGACATGTACGTAGCTTTTGCTCCTCAGACATAGAGGGTAATGAGAGGGAGTCAAGAAAGTTGTTAATGTCACAGCCTGTGGGTTGGACCACTTCTTTGTTTTCCGCTAAGTTATAGAGGTTGGAGTAGAAGGTCATAAGCCTATTAGCAATCGCTTTTGGATCATAAATTTTGTGGGTTTTAGAGGAGTTCCAGAGGTAAGCAATACGGGAGTTTTGGGTTCTATTTTTAATTCTATTTGCTAATAATTTCCCCGCTTTGTTCGCCTGGGAATAGTACATGGCCTTGACTTTTTTAAGGGACAATTCATATTTATGCAGCATGTGCTCCCCCAACTGTGCTCTAAGGGAGCGAAGCTCCTCTGAGTAGAGAGGAGAAGGGGATGACTTGTTCAGAATTTCAAGGGCACGGATTTTATTCAATAGGTATGTGGTGTGGAGTTCTCTTTTTCTTTTGGCCTTGTGTCCTATTAGATAATGAAGACACCGCTGATATAAGCCTTATGTGCTGTCCAAACAATAGAAGGATTATCCACAGAATTCACATTATTTAGAAAGTATTCAGACAATGCCTCTGATACTTCTTTCTGACAATCTGAATTTGCAAGCAAATAGTCATTTATTCTCCATGTCGAGTTCGGGGGGCGGTTATACTGTTCTGAAATCATCACCGAAATGGGGGCATGATCTGACCATGTGATTGTTCCTATTTCGGATCTTGTGATATTTGAAAGAGAGGTTCTGTCCACTAACACCAAGTCTATGCGTGAGTAAGTAAGGTGAGAAGGTGAGAAATACGTATAATCTCGTTCCGTGGCATGATGTAAACGCCAAATGTCATATAGGGACATTTTGGACAAAAGGTTCATCAGTGTGTGGGGATTCCGTCTCATAAGAGAGGAGGAATCGATAGATGCATCAGGAACCATGTTGAAATCGCCACACATGAGGACCCTTCCTTGTTGCACAGACTGGACTTTATTGAATAAGTTTTGCAGGAAGCGCTGGGAGTGCGCATTAGGTGCATATAGGCCTACTAAAGTGTAGAGAATGTTATTTAAATAGCAAATATGTATAATATACCGCCCCCCGGAGTCGACAATGGATGACACAGCAGAGTAGGCTACAGTGTTCTTAATCGCCAGCAGTACCCCCCTTTTCTTTTTGGTACAGTGGGCCTGAATGACCACTGGAAAACACCTATGTTTGATGCGCTCAGCATCTGTGGCTAGTATATGCGTCTCCTGGGCGCAAAAAATGTCACACTGTAGGGAGAGGGCCTCCCTCCACATCAGGTTGCGTTTATAAGGGCTATTGAGCCCCCTAACATTTAGGGAACTGAGTTTTAGTACCATGGATATTCTGTATTGCTATAGACGCAATAGAAGTAGTGAAGTGGAGGGAGGCGCAGATCCAACCACAGTGAACACACATAGTGCAAATGTAGTTTAGACATAATACTCTGCCAAAAATAAATAGAGATAGAAAACCAGAACTGAAAAGCAAATAACCTGAAAAGTGACCGAGGGGTCACAACAAACATTGCCCCAAAGAAAGGACAAAATGGGGAAAGGAAAGTATGTAAGGCACATATATGCGCCTCGGCATCAGTAGGGGGAAGAGTCCTGCCAAATGCCATAGTGGAGAACTTGAGACTATTGCTCCACAGAGGTAATATCATATTCAACCCCTTTATTGCGTTTTCTTCCTTCTCCTATTTTCCACCAGCTGCCATTCTCCCTGTGAATGATGACATCTAGGAGCATCAGAGTCCTGAAAGGGTTCCACTGTGATGTTCCAAGATGCGAGGATCGCTTTGCCTTCAGCCACTGACCGGATCACCACAAAGGAGCCGTCCTTATGGATCAGGAGCTTGACGGGGAAACCCCATCTGTAAGCAATGGAGTGTGCTCTCAGAGTGGTAGTGATGGGTGCTAAAGCCCTTCGGAGTTGCAGTGTCGCCGCTGAGAGGTCCATAAAAAGCTTTACCTCCGCAAATGGAGTAGGTAGGGCCTCCAATTTCCTCGCTGCTGTGAGGACTTGTTCCTTGATGTGGAAAAAGTGTACCCTGGCCAGTACATCTCTTGGGATATCATCCGGCAGGTGTTTGGGCTTCACAATTCTGTGCGCCCTATCGATTATAAGGTCTCGATCTGCACAATTGGGTAAAAGCATTTTTATCAATTTCTGAATATATGCTGTCAGCTCAGGTGCAGTAATCTCTTCTGGGACCCCCCGCAACTTAAGGTTGTTCCGGCGGGAACGGTCCTCCATGTCTGCAATCTTCGCCTTAAGCTGAGTGACCTCAATAGAAAGGAGTTCATGGTAGTCTATCAGAGTGTTATGGGAGGAAGCGAATTCTCCCATTTTTGTTTCTACATGCTCCATTTTATCCCCCAGCTCCTTGACAGTGGTCTGAATCGGTACAATCGACCGTGATATTTGTGCTGTTATGGAGTGGTGAAACGCCAGCAGCATGTCCTTTATTAAGGTTCCTGAAGCTGGTTGGTCTGTTGTTTGCAGGCCCTGGAGCGCTTCATGTATAGAGGGCATGTCTGACATGGCAGACTCTAAGGACGTTGGTCTCTCATGGAAAGCAAATGCATCTTTCAATCTCTCTGAGAGACCATGACAGAACTGACTCCGGAGTGCAGCATCATTCCAACCTGAATCAGCTGCCCATCTCCGAAATTCAGAACAATAAAACTCCGCAGACAGTTTGTTCTGGCATAAAAAACGTAAGTTAGATTCGGCCAGCGCAACACGATCCGGGTCATCATATATCTGCCCCAGGGCCACAAAAAATCTTTCCACGGATCGAAGGGAGGGATCCCCTGATGGCAGCGAAAATGCCCAAGTCTGAGCATTACCCCTGAGCAGGGAGATGGCAATCCTCACCCTCTGCTCTTCATTACCAGAGGAATGGGGACACAAGCAAAAATGGAGTTTGCATGCCTCTCTGAAGCGAACAAAATTCTCACTGCCCCCGAAGAACGTTTCCGGAAGTGAGACCTTTGGCTCGCAACAGACTCCATGGGCCGGAGCAGAGCCCAATGCTTGAAGCTGAGTCATAGATTGACGGAGATCCGCTACCTCCAAAGAAAGACCCTGCATGCGGTCAACCAGGCCATAAAGCGGATCCATGTCAAAAAAGACAGTTTTGGTGGATTATAATGTCACAGCTGTAAGTGAGCAACTAGAGCATACACAGAAAATAGAGCCACTGACCGGACCCAAACTAGGGAGGATAAAGGGTGACCCCTGTCAGACCCTCAAAGCTTTCCCTATGCTGCTAAGCACATACCCGGATCCTAATGGTGTAACGAGGCATGCCCGCGTACCTAGACTGATGACCACTGTAACCCCTACAATAGTGGAAGGGGCACGGCCACTGGTGCCCTGCTCAGTATATGGAGGGAACCGTGGTCGCCTCGGATCCGGTCAGAAAACAAACAGATACACTACAATGTCTGCACACTTAGCTGAAGGTGCTGCGGCAGCAGAGAAGACGGATTCAAAGACAGGTGGCAATATCCGGAGTACTTGCTGCAGCAGAACAAAGGTCCAGTGAAATGATAGCATACAAGTGAAGATACTCAAGCAAGAGCTACAACTCAAATGAGAAATATAATCCACACTCTACAAAAGGAGGAGGAGTGATTTAAAGGCAGAGAAATCAAACATAGGAGGAACAGCTGGAAGGAAGGAAACAAAGTAATGACCTCATCCCAGGGGCGGAGAAACAGAGCAGTGAGAACTCCTCCAAGCTCTGGTAGTGACATCATCACAGAGGTGGAGAAACAGAGCTGTGAGAACGTCTCAAAGCTCTGGTAGTGACATATATATATATATATATATATATATATATATATATATGACAATCTGGACTAGAAGGCAGTAGAATAAAAAAAAACTGTATATCAATAAGATATATTCATCAATAGATATGTCAGAATAAATACATATAAGAGGATATATATCTTAATACCAATAATAATAATACAATATATGGGAATAATAAAATATATAGAAACCCATGTTAAAACTGTTTATTAATAGAGCAGATTAGTCAAAAGGAATACATACAAATTCCATTGGGCGCAGGAAAGAAGAATAAATTAAGTTAAAATGTGTAAGTCAATAGATGGATACATAGATAAATGGATGATTATAAATAATGTTGGGTGCAAAACTACATGAATAATTAGATATTTACACTGATTTATGAATTAATGAATAATTTAAGAAGGGGTGAAAAAAATATGTATATACACACAGTGGATATAAAAAGTCTACACACCCCTGTTAAAATGTCAGGTTTCTGTGCGGTAAAGAAATTTGACAAAGCTAAATAATTTCAGAACTTTTTTCACCTTTAATGTGACCTATAAACTGTACCACTCAATTGAAAAACAAACTGAAATCTTTTAGGTGGAGGGAAGAAAACAAAAATGAAAATAATGTGGTTGCATAAGTGTGCACACCCTCTTATAACTGGGCATGTAGCTGTGTTCAGAATTAAGCAATCACATTTAAAATCATGTTAAATAGGAGTCAGCATACACCTGCCATCATTTAAAGTGCCTCTGATTAACCCCAAATAAAGTTCTGCTGCTCTAGTTGGTCTTTCCTGAAATTTTCTTAGTCGCATCCCACAGCAAAAGCCATGGTTCACAGAGAGCTTCCAAAACATCAGAGGGATCTCATTGTTAAAAGGTATCAGTCAGGAGAAGGGTACAAAAGAATTTCCAAGGCATTAGATACACCATGGAACACAGTGAAGACCGTCATCAAGTGGAGAAAATATGGCACAACAGTGACATTACCAAGAACTGGACGTCCCTCCAAAATTTACGAAAAGACGAGAAGAAAACTAGTCTGGGAGGCTAGCAAGAGGCCTACAGCAACATTAAAGGAGCTGCAGGAATATCATGTGGGAAAAGGTGTTATGGTATGATGAAACCAAGGTTGAACTTTTTGGCCATAATTCAAAAAGATATGTTTGGCGCAAAAACAACACTGCACATCACCAAAAGAACACCATACCCACAGTGAAGCATGGTGGTGGCAGCATCATGATTTGGGGCTGTTTTTCTTCAGCTGGAACTGGGGCCTTAGTTAAGCTAGAGGGAATTATGAACAGTTCCAAATACCAGTCAATATTTGCACAAAACCTTCAGGCTTCTGCTAGAAAGCTGAACATGAAGAGGAACTTCATCGTTCAGCATGACAACCCAAAGCATACATCCGAATCAACAAAGGAATGGCTTTACCAGAAGAAGATTAAAGTTTTGGAATGGCCCAGCCAGAGCCCAGACCTGAATCCGATTGAAAATCTGTGGGGTGATCTGAAGAGGGCTGTGCACAGGAGATGCCCTCGCAATCTGACAGATTTGGAGTGTTTTTGCAAAGAAGAGTGGGCAAATCTTGCCAAGTCAAAATGTGCCATGCTGATAGACTCATACCCAGAAAGACTGAGTGCTGTAATGAAATCAAAAGGTGCTTCAACAAAGTATTAGTTCAAGGGTGTGCACACTTATGCAACCATATTATTTTATTTTTTATATTTTTTCTTCCCTGTACCTAAAAGATTTCAGTTTCTTTTTCAATTGAGTTGTACAGTTTATAGGTCACATTAAAGGTGGAAAAATTTTGCCTCATTTTCTTACAGCACAGAAACCTGACATTTTAACAGGGGTGTGTAGACTTTTTATATCCACTACACATGAGATGGAAGCCTTATTAGCATGTCGTGTGATTTAAAAAAGTATGTTTCTATTCAGTAAAATTAGAAAAACTGAAAAAAAAAAACTATATACAGTTGGTAACTCTGTTCACATCAAATTTTTACCACATGATGTACGCCGTAAAAAACAAAACAAAAATAGCAATGGCAGAATTGCTGAGATTTATTTATCCTGCTTCCCAAAAAGCAAACTAAAAAAGTGATAAAATTGTATGTACCTCAAAATAGAATCAAGAATAATGACAACTCATCTCACAAAACATAGGCCCTCACACAGCTTCATTGAGAAAATATTAAAAATCATATAGTTTTGAGAAAATGGCTGTATTGGTACTCCAGAGGCTGTTTGAAAGCAACATGATGCCCTTAAACCAATCCATCAAATTCTGTGCTGCAAAGGTAGCCTTTACCTTCTGAACCCTGCAACTTACCCAAACAGCAGCTTACATCTAGATTTAAGTGGTGTTTTGTTAGTCTCAGATGGCAGGATCTTGGAAAAATATATCAGGCACTGAAATGCCATATCTGTGGCAATGTCCAATTTGGCACAGTCCCCTGCTCATTAATTTCTGCAAAACACTTGTGGCATCAAAATGCTCGCTACCTTGAGGGGTTGTGTTTCCAAAAGGGGATCATTTCCACTGTAAGGTTACATCTGGTCTGTGAGAAAGTGATGTAGCACCCTAAAACCATTTATGCAAAATCCACTCTCCAAAAGACAAATGGTGCTCCTTCCCTTTTAGGCCCTGCTGTTTGCCTATACAGCATCTTACGTCAACATTTATGGCATTTCCTTTCATTTTTCATAGCTCCTTTGAAAGATGAAAGGTGGACTCTGGTTGCTATGGGCAACTAAGCCAGTTCTACTTTACACCAGTTTGATAACTCTCCCCCAATGTCTTTAGTCACAAAGATCCCCAAATTACTGGTCAGAGAGAAAGAAACTGGCAGCCCCATGTGAAAAACTCCTGGTCAGTCCATTTAATACAAATCCCTTCCTCAGAGCCCTGGTTGCAGAAAAGGCGGAACATCTGTTTTTGTGCACGTCAAAAATTGGCACATACATAGTGGAAACTGAAAAAATAAATCAAGGGTAGGTTTTTTCTTCTTCTGTCAGATGCTATGGAGGGCAGGAAAAAACACCTGATTGCGGACTATAAATTTACAAATGATTGGCAACTGTGCTGTGCAGTGTAAGAGCAGATATTGAGAATCTGTGTAGCTTGTATATATGGTAGGTAATCCCTGTAGATTCTGAGGAACCTGTGGAGCCCAGGAAGTGTGTACAGAAGTCCAACAGCATGAGTGACAATCAAAACCCCAATGCAAAAATGCTGAGCCAGGGCAGTCAAAATAGGAAAGGACTAGTTGGTACAGGTAGGACTTAGAAGGAGATCTTCTCAGTGTGCAAAATTCCCACTTGGAGCTTTATGGGCAGAGTGACAATTTGTATAGATTCCGAGAGTGCCATTCCATTGATGGATATTACCACCAAGGACTTCTGGTTAGTAGGGATATGGTATCAGGTTACCAAGGCCTGATGCAGAGTCCAAGTAGTCCTGTATAGTAAACTGAATCTCGCTGCATGACAAGGATACAGAAAGCCTCAGTTTTAGTGAGGACTTGACATTGCCTAGGGTCATCTCTGCAATAGACCCTAGGTGTTGGAGTTTCCTGCCTTGAGGAGACAGGTTTGCACATAATGACCTTTGACTCTGCAATCTATGCACAAGTCAATGCTGTGTCTATGTTGACGCTCCCACTCAGACAATGGGACATCGTCCATCTGTGTAGGCTATGGAGTAGGGGTTGAAGTTGTGAACGTAGGCCTCTGACAAGACGTTGTCAACTTGTGAACTCGCGTATTAACTTCCTGAGGCACTCTCTAAACTGTCTATCTGGGTGGACAGGGAAATCTGGTCATCTAAGCTAGATGAGGGGCCATGATTAAGAACCACAGGGTTTGAAATGCGATGGAAAAACATGCAGTGTTGTGCTCCATGGTGTCATTATATCTCTGGATTGCTTTATCTTGCAAGGTAGTTGGTACATCTTGACCTTGACCTTGTTGTTCCATGACAGTTCAGAGACAAAGGTGTGGAATTGTATAGCTTACTGTCCCACAGTGTGACTAGCCTGGCAAAGATGCAATAGTGATGGGGTTGCAGAAGCTGTAGAACCAGGTTTTTCAATGATCTTTTGAAAGGTAGCCAGAAATTCCTTATGATTGCTGTTGAGTGAGTTCCTGCATTGCCAGAGGGGAGTACCCCAGGCAGTTGCTTCCCCAGGAAGTTGGGAAACTGGAGAGTAGTGATTTAAGAGCAGTGAATTGACTGAGGGCTAGCCCGAAGGGTGTTATGCTGGCAGTCCCCTGGTTTTCACCCTTTAACCCATGTACAGGGATCTGTACTTTGCTGCAGAGGAACCACCAGGCCACTACCTTCTGGAGTAATCTCTGTTTGGTTGACTGCTGACCCATGTAGGTCAAGAGACATCGGAGTACAGCACTGATGGATCATGTAAAACCATCGTGAACAGGCCAATCCTCTCCTTAAGTATGGTTTCCATTAATTTCCCCACTATTGATGTCAGGCTTACTGGCCTATAGTTGCCCGATTCCTCCCTACTACCTTTCTTGTGAATGGGCACAACATTTGCTAATTTCCAATCTTCTGGGACGACTCCTGTTATCAGTCATTGGTTAAGTAAATCTGTTAATGGTTTTGCTAGTTCACAGCTAAGCTCTTTTAATAGCTTTGGGTGTATCCCATTAGGCCCCTGTGACTTATTTGTATTAATTTTAGACACCTGGCTTAGAACCTCTTCCTCTGTAAAGATACATGCAGGCAGGCAGAGTATATACAATCCAATAACAGTATGAGGTCAGAGCAGGCAGTTAAGGGTCAGTACAGAGATCAGGCAGGGGTCAGGACAAGCACCAAAGGGTGAAATCCAGAAAACAGAAGTCAGTACATGTGCAGACAAACATAAATCAGCACACCTTAACAGAGAACTATTCTACTAGAACCTATTGCTCAGGCACCTTCTCACAGGTTCCTTATGTACTCCAAGGTAGCCAGACATTGGCTGGTGAAGATTAGGGTGAATGCATAGAAACATATAGAAACATAGAATGTGTCGGCAGATAAGAACCATTTGGCCCATCTAGTCTGCCCAATATACTGAATACTATGAATAGCCCTTGGCCCTATCTTATATGAAGGATGGCCTTATGCCTATCCCATGCATGCTTAAACTCCTTCACTGTATTTGCAGCTACCACTTCTGCAGGAAGGCTATTCCATGCATCCACTACTCTCTCAGTAAAGTAATACTTTCTGATATTACTTTTAAACCTTTGCCTCTCTAATTTAAAACTATGTCCTCTTGTAGCAGTTTTTCTTCTTTTAAATATTCTCTCCTCTTTTACCTTATTGATTCCCTTTATGTATTTAAAAGTTTCTGTCATATTCCCTCTGTCTCGTCTTTCTTCCAAGCTATACATGTTAAGGTCTTTTAATCTTTCCTGGTAAGTTTTATCCTGCAATCCATGTACTAGTTTAGTAGCTCTTCTCTGAACCCTCTCCAAAGTATCAATATCCTTCTGGAGATATGGTCTCCAGTACTGAGCACAATACTCCAAATGAGGTCTCACTAGTGCTCTGTAGAGCTGCATGAGCACCTCCCTCTTTCTACTGGTAATGCTTCTCCCTATACACCCAAGCATTCTGCTAGCATTTCCTGCTGCTCTATGACATTGTCTGCCTACCTTTTAAGTCTTATGAAATAATGACCCCTAAATCCCTTTCCTCAGATACTGAGGTTAGGACTGCATCACTTATTTTATATTCTGCTCTTGGGTTTTTACGCCCCAGGTGCATTATCTTGCACTTATCAACATTAAATTTTAGTTGCCAGATTTTTGACCAGTCCTCTAGTTTTCCTAAATCTTTTTCCATTTGGTGTATCCCTCCAGGAACATCAACCCTGTTACAAATCTTTGCATCATCAGCAAAAAGGTACATCTTACCATCGAGGCCTTCTGCAATTTCGCTGATAAAGATATTCAACAATATGGGTCCCAGAACAGATCCCTGAGGTACCCCACTGGTAACAAGACCATGGTCGGAATATACTCCATTGACTACAACCCTCTGTTGTCTGTCCCTCAGCCACTGCCTAATCCATTCAACAATATGGGAGTCCAAGCACAAATATTGCAATTTATTGATAAGCCTTCTATGTGGGACAGTATCAAAAGCCTTACTAAAGTCTAGATAAGCGATGTCTACTGCACCTCCGCCATCTATTATTTTAGTCACCCAATCAAAAAAATCTATAAGATTAGTTTGACATGATCTCCCTGAAGTAAACCCATGCTGTTTTTCATCTTTCAATCCATGGGATTTTAGATGTTCCACAATCCTCTCCTTAAGTATGGTTTCCATTAATTTCCCCACTATTGATGTCCGGCTTACTGGCCTATAGTTGCCCGATTCCTCCCTACTACCTTTCTTGTGAATGGGCACAACATTTGCTAATTTCCAATCTTCTGGGACGACTCCTGTTACCAGTGATTGGTTAAGTAAATCTGTTAATGGTTTTGCTAGTTCACAGCTAAGCTCTTTTAATAGCTTTGGGTGTATCCCATTAGGCCCCTGTGACTTATTTGTATTAATTTTAGACACCTGGCTTAGAACCTCTTCGTCTGTAAAGATACATGCATCAAAAGATTCATTAGTCTTCCTTCCTAACTGAGGTCCTTTTCCTTCATTTTCCTTCGTAAAAACTGAACAGAAGTATTCATTGAGGCAGTCAGCTAGTTCTTTATCTTCTTCCATATACCTTCCTTCTTTTGTTTTTAATTTGGTAATTCCTTGTTTTAGTTTCCTTTTTTCATTTATGTATCTGAAGAATGTCTTATCGCCTTTTTTCACTGACTGAGCTAATTTCTCTTCTGCCTGTGCTTTAGAAGCTCTTATAACTTGTTTGGCCTCTCTCTGCCTAATCTTATAAATTTTCCTGTCATCCTCGTTTATTTTTATGATTACTAAATGCTATCTTTTTGTTTTTAATCATTTTGGCCACTTCTGCTGAGTACAGTTGCTTTTACTGACAAGCCTAATGCAATTATCTGTTGCCTTCAATAGTGCCACTTTTAAGTAGTCCCATTTCTCCTGGACTCCATTGAAACTGTTCCAATCTGATAGGGACTCGTATACCACTAATCTAATTTTAGAAAAGTCAGTTTTTCTAAAATCGAAAACTTTAGTTTTGTGTGGTGTGACTCAGTCACTGTACTTATAGTAAACCACACTGACTGGCGATCACTAGATCCCAAGCTTTCCCCTACAGTAATATCAGATACCAAATTCCCATTTGTGAATACTAAATCTAAAATGGCCTCCTTCCGGGTTGGCTCATCAACTACTTGCTGTAGAGATAATCCCAGTAGAGAATTTAGAATATCTGTACTCCTGGCAGAACTAGCCATTTTGGTTTTCCAGTTTACATCAGGAAGATTAAAGTTTCCCATAATGATAACTTCCCCTTTCAATGTCATTTTAGCTATTTCCTCAACTAGTAGATCATCTAATTCTTTGACTTGGCTAGGTGGTCTATATATCACACCTACTCGAGTTACCTTATGATTATCAAGCTGCAAGGTAACCCAAACTGACTCTAAATTGGTCTTTCTAACTTTAGATTTTCTGCTATCTTTCACATACAGGGCCACCCCTCCCCTTTTATTGCCTTCTCTGTCTTTCCTATATATAGAGAAACCTGGCATTGTTATATCCCAGTCATTACGCCCATTAAACCATGTCTTAGTAACAGCCACTAAATCTATATTCTCAGATGTCTTTATAGACTCAAGTTCATTGATCTTATTCCCTAAAATGTGAGCATTTGTAGACAAGACTCTGAGCTTGTCATTTCTTAACCTATGTGCTACTGGCATATTCTGGCACTGTTCACTGAGGACATTCGTTCCCTTGAGAGGAAGATGCAAACCATCTTTCTTGTAACATGAGACACAAAGCCAAACCCTTGGTTCAGACACCATTCACCAAGCCATACATTGAATTCCTTAATGCACATCTTCCTGTCATGCTGAAGGTTATGCACAGGCAAAACTGCAGAGAATGAAACAGTTGATGCAACCTCCCGTATATCATTTCCAAGTGTGTGAAAAGCTTCCTTCACCTTTGAAACCTCATTGCAAGCCGGATCATTTGTCCCAAGATGGACAATAACATCCACCTCCCTTTCCTGCTTTGCTTGCCTAACAATATTAAGGATACGTCATCTATCCCTGCTAGCGTTAGCACCAGGGAGACATCTCACAAAACCATTTTCCTCAAACTTCACACCTCTTATGATAGAATCGCCCACCACCAGCTGCTTACTATCAGTCCTCACCTTATCCTTTTTGTCTTTGGCTGCAGTCTTGCATACTTTAGGCATGGGAGATGATTGTTCCTCACCCACTGTGCCTGAGCCATCCTCCATGTTGCTCTTGCACTCTGAAAGTGCTGCAAATGAATTATGGAGAGCCACAGACTGTGGGACATGTCTTCTATCAACAACTCTCAACCAATAGAGATTTGTACTAAAATTGGAGTGGATTAATGGAAGGCCCAAGGAAAAAATTATTTCCGCATGAAGTGGTCATGATAAAAAACTTTTGTCTAATTAAAAGTTGTTGTAGGTGTAACTTATGTAGATCAGTGGTTATGCATAATAATGATGTAATCTGTGTGAGTAACATTGAAACTTATGGACTGCAGCATACTGTAGAAAACCTGAATTATAATACTAATTGTTACTTTGTTCTCTGTGGTATAAGAAATTGTGCCTGGGGCTTTTAAGAAGTACTGCTGCTTCACACTTTTATCTTCATGCCATAATCTGCCTGACTTTCATATTTATTTCTATGCTGTCTTGCTGCTCTTGTCTTCGAATCAACGAAAGGATCTTCTCAAAGAAGACATTGCTTCAAGAAGTTTTGTTTTGCTGCGGCCGATTTCCAACACAGATATGTGACTGATAGGCTTCTTCACCAAACAGCACTTTTTCTTCACAAACAAGCGATGATTGGTAATCAGGGGTTGCAACATCGCTCTGCAGCCAGAGAGGCAGGGCTTTTTAGCTCACAGGCCCATGTATGTGATCTACCTCCACTAAATTTACTTAACTGGAACCATTGAAAGATCTTAGGCTGAGGGAAGAGGCATTATAACAAACAAGCAAATGCAGTGGACATGGGCAGGAGTCAATAAACAGTGTGGAAGAAGACCACTTTTACAGGGATTAACTTGCAGGATAACAGGCTGAACTGGATGGACAGATGTCTTTTATCAGCCTTATAAACTATGTTACTATGTTACTATCCGTAATTCAAAACCAAGAGTCAGTGCAAAACATAGAAGACATACAAATTGTTCCATTATACTTTATCTTTGTAGTTTTTAAGTGAAACAGAAGATCAACTTCTTCCTCTCATAAATAATCACATATCTAAACTAGACTAAGATATATTTATATTCCCTTAGATGGCACATGTCTTACCTGGAATGGGTAGGGAAATCGCTCAATGATACTAATCTGTTCAGTTTCTGCAAAATCTTCCCTTGTCTGAAATAACAAGAAAGATAGTAAGTTACAGTAAGTTAACAGAAGAAAGACTGAATAAACATTTTTTTTTCATATTTCACAGTGAACCATGACGTGATATTAAAGGAAAACTGTCATATTTAAAAAATGCATTGCAGTCTGTGGGCAGCATGTTATAGAGTAGGAGGTGGTGAGCAGATTGCATATTACAGATTTGTTGAAAAGGATCCAGTAAAACAAGAAATTTATTCAGTCCAGTGGGTAGTCCTAATCAGTGACTGACAGCATTTTCTTATAAGTTTGCATACAGACATTAGAGATGTCCTGAATAGGGATGAGCGAACCCGAACTATATAGTTCGGGTTCGTACCGAATTTTGGGGTGTCCGTGACACGGACCCGAACATTTTCGTAAAAGTCCGGGTTCGGGGTTCGGCGCTTTCTTGGCGCTTTTTGAAAGGCTGCAAAGCAGCCAATCAACAAGCATCATACTACTTGCCCCAAGAGGCCATCACAGCCATGCCTACTATTGGCATGGCTGTGATTGGCCAGTGCAGCATGTGACCCAGCCTCTATATAAGCTTGGGTCACGTAGCGCTGCACGTCACTCTGCTGATACAAGTGTAGAGAGAGGATGCAGCTGCGACGTTAGGGCGAGATTAGGCAGTGATTAACTCCTCCAAAAGACTTCATTCAGTGATCGATCTACAGCTGTGGATCATTGAACTGCTGCTATTCAATTGCTCACTGTTTTTAGGCTGCCCAGAGCGTTTTTCAGTAATTTTTTTCTGGGGTGATCGGCGGCCATTTCGTGGCTTGTGGTGCGCCAGCACAAGCTGCCAACAAGTACATTTAACCATCAATAGTGTGGTTATTTTTTGCTATGTCCTACATCAGGGTCAAGCTGTCATCAAGTGCATTTAACCATCAATAGTGTGGTTATTTTTTGGCCATATACTACATCAGGGGCAAGCTGAGCCTGTCACCCAAGTGCATTTAACCATCAATAGTGTGGTTATTTTTTGCTATATCCTACATCAGGGTCAAGCTGTCATCAAGTGCATTTAACCATCAATAGTGTGGTTATTTTTTGGCCATATACTACATCAGGGGCAAGCTGAGCCTGTCACCCAAGTGCATTTAACCATCAATAGTGTGGTTATTTTTTGCTATATCCTACATCAGGGTCAAGCTGTCATCAAGTGCATTTAACCATCAATAGTGTGGTTATTTTTTGGCCATATACTACATCAGGGGCAAGCTGAGCCTGTCACCCAAGTGCATTTAACCATCAATAGTGTGGTTATTTTTTGCTATATCCTACATCAGGGTCAAGCTGTCATCAAGTGCATTTAACCATCAATAGTGTGGTTATTTATTGGCCATATACTACATCAGGGGCAAGCTGAGCCTGTCACCCAAGTGCATTTAACCATCAATAGTGTGGTTATTTTTTGGCTATATCCTACATCAGGGTCAAGCTGTCATCAAGTGCATTTAACCATCAATAGTGTGGTTATTTTTTGGCCATATACTACATCAGGGGCAAGTTGAGCCTGTCACCCAGCGCCTAAAAAATAGGCCTCACATTTATATTCATCCAAATCTGTCATTACTGCTTTAGCTGGTCAAGTTATTTAGTGTCCGTCAAAGCACAGTTTTTGTTCGGGTTTGAAATACAATTCCCAATTTTGCAATTCTCTAAATTAGTGGTTTCAGCTGTATCAGGCCTACTTTAAATCTATCCCTAAAAGGGTATATTAGATTAAAGGTGCTGATAGGGTAATTCTCAAGAACTTCACACACACGCTACTGTGCAGATCCACGTCTAATTCTGTCCGTAAACGTATACCTGTCACCCAGCGCCTAAATAATAGGCCTCAAATTTATATTCAGCTAAATCTGTCATTACTGGTGTGCCTGTATTAGTGTAATACGGTACCTAAATAGATAGCCAGATAGTGTTAGGTGTCTATAAAAAAAGGCCTGAATTTGAATTCAATACATTGGCCCGAATAATATTTTTCTTATTGTGGTGAACGGTAACAATGAGGAAAACATCTAGTAAGGGACGCGGACGCGGACATGGTTGTGGTCGTGTTAGTGGACCCTCTGGTGCTGGGAGAGGACGTGGCCGTTCTGCCACAGCCACACGTCCTAGTGTACCAACTACCTCAGGTCCCAGTAGCCGCCAGAATTTACAGCCATATTTGGTGGGGCCCAATGCCGTTCTAAGGATGGTAAGGCCTGAGCAGGTACAGGCATTAGTCAATTGGGTGGCCAACAGTGCATCCAGCACGTTCACATTATCTCCCACCCAGTCTTCTGCAGAAAGCGCACAGATGGCGCATGAAAACCAAGCCCATCAGTCTGTCACATCACCCCCATGCATATCAGGGAAACTGTCTGAGCCTCAAGTTATGCAGCAGTCTCTTATGCTGTTTGAAGACTCTGCTGGCAGGGTTTCCCAAGGGAATCCACCTAGCCCTTCCCCAGGGGTTGAAGAGATAGAATGCACTAACGCACAAACACTTATGTTTCCTGATGAGGAGGACATGGGAATACCACCTCAGCACGTCTCTGATGATGACGAAACACAGGTGCCAACTGCTGCGTCTTTCTGCAGTGTGCAGACTGAACAGGAGGTCAGGGGTCAAGACTGGGTGGAAGACGATGCAGGGGACGATGAGGTCCTAGACCCCACATGGAATGAAGGTCGTGCCACTGACTTTCAGAGTTCGGAGGAAGAGGCAGTGGTGAGACCGAGCCAACAGCGTAGCAAAAGAGGGAGCAGTGGGCAAAAGCAGAACATCCGCCGCCAAGAGACTCCGCCTGCTACTGACCGCCGCCATCTGGTACCGAGCACCCCAAAGGCAGCTTCAAGGAGTTCCCTGGCATGGCACCTCTTCAAACAATGTGCTGACGACAAGACCTGAGTGGTTTGCACGCTGTGCCATCAGAGCCTGAAGCGAGGCATTAACGTTCTGAACCTTAGCACAACCTGCATGACCAGGCACCTACATGCAAAGCATGAACTGCAGTGGAGTAAACACCTTAAAAACAAGGAAGTCACTCAGGCTCCCCCTGCTACCTCTTCTGCTGCTGCCGCCTCGGCCTCTTCCTCCGCCTCTGGAGGAACGTTGGCACCTGCGGCCCAGCAAACATGGGATGTACCACCAACACCACCACTTGAATCACCAAGCATCTCAACCATGTCACACAGCAGCGTTCAGCTCTCCATCTCACAAACATTTGAGAGAAAGTGTAAATTCCCACCTAGCCACCCTCGATCCCTGGCCCTGAATGCCAGCATTTCTAAACTACTGGCCTATGAAATGCTGTCATTTAGGCTGGTGGACACAGACAGCTTCAAACAGCTCATGTCGCTTGCTGTCCCACAGTATGTTGTTCCCAGCCGCCACTACTTCTCCAAGAGAGCCGTGCCTTCCCTGCACAACCAAGTATCCGATAAAATCAAGTGTGCACTGCGCAACGCTATCTGTGGCAAGGTCCACCTAACCACAGATACGTGGACCAGTAAGCACGGCCAGGGACGCTATATCTCCCTAACTGCACATTGGGTAAATGTAGTGGCGGCTGGGCCCCAGTCGGAGAGCTGTTTGGCGCACGTCATTCCGCCGCCAATGATCGCAGGGCAACATTCTTTGCTTCCTGTCTCCTCCTCCTCCTACTCAGCTTCCTCCTCCTCTTCTTCCACCTGCTCATCCAGTCAGCCACACACCTTCACCACCAACTTCAGCACAGCCCGGGGTAAACGTCAGCAGGCCGTTCTGAAACTCATATGTTTGGGGGACAGGCCCCACACCGCACAGGAGTTGTGGGGGGGTATAGAACAACAGACCGACGAGTGGTTGCTGCCGGTGAGCCTCAAGCCCGGCTTGGTGGTGTGCGATAATGGGCGAAATCTCGTTGCAGCTCTGGGACTAGCCGGTTTGACGCACATCCCTTGCCTGGCGCATGTGCTGAATTTGGTGGTGCAGAAGTTCATTCGCAACTACCCTGACATGTCAGAGCTGCTGCATAAAGTGCGGGCCGTCTGTTCGCGCTTCCGGCGTTCACATCCTGCCGCTGCTCGCCTGTCTGCGCTACAGCGTAACTTCGGCCTTCCCGCTCACCGCCTCATATGCGACGTGCCCACCAGGTGGAACTCCACCTTGCACATGCTGGACAGACTGTGCGAGCAGCAGCAGGCCATAGTGGAGTTTCAGCTGCAGCACGCAAGGGTCAGTCGCACTGCGGAACAGCACCACTTCACCACCAATGACTGGGCCTCCATGCGAGACCTGTGTGCCCTGTTGCGCTGTTTCGAGTACTCCACCAACATGGCCAGTGGTGATGACGCCGTTATCAGCGTTACAATACCACTTCTATGTCTCCTTGAGAAAACACTTAGGGCGATGATGGAAGAGGAGGTGGCCCAGGAGGAGGAGGAGGAGGAAGAAGAGGGGTCATTTTTAGCACTTTCAGGCCAGTCTCTTCGAAGTGACTCAGAGGGAGTTTTTTTGCAACAGCAGAGGCCAGGTACAAATGTGGCCAGACAGGGCCTACTACTGGAGGACGAGGAGGACGAGGAGGATGAAGCATGTTCACAGCGGGGTGGTACCCAACGCAGCTCGGGCCCATCACTGGTGCGTGGCTGGGGGGAAACGCAGGACGATGACGATACGCCTCCCACAGAGGACAGCTTGTCCTTACCTCTGGGCAGCCTGGCACACATGAGCGACTACATGCTGCAGTGCCTGCGCAACGACAGCAGAGTTGCCCACATTTTAACGTGTGCGGACTACTGGGTTGCCACCCTGCTGGATCCACGGTACAAAGACAATGTGCCCACCTTACTTCATGCACTGGAGCGTGATAGTAAGATGCGCGAGTACAAGCGCACGTTGGTAGACGCGCTACTGAGAGCATTCCCAAATGTCACAGGGGAACAAGTGGAAGCCCAAGGCGAAGGCAGAGGAGGAGCAAGAGGTCACCAACGCAGCTGTGTCACGGCCAGCTCCTCTGAGGGCAGGGTTAGCATGGCAGAGATGTGGAAAAGTTTTGTCACCACGCCACAGCTAACTGCACCACCACCTGATACGGAACGTGTTAGCAGGAGGCAACATTTCAATAACATGGTGGAACAGTACCTGTGCACACCCCTCCACGTACTGACTGATGGTTCGGCCCCATTCAACTTCTGGGTCTCCAAATTGTCCACGTGGCCAGAGCTAGCCTTTTATGCCTTGGAGGTGCTGGACTGCCCGGCGGCCAGCGTTTTGTCTGAACGTGTATTCAGCACGGCAGGGGGCGTCATTACAGACAAACGCAGCCGCCTGTCTACAGCCAATGTGGACAAGCTGACGTTCATAAAAATGAACCAGGACCTGTCCATCCCTTGTGCAGATAAGACATTAACTACCTCCCCTTAACAATATATTATTGTACTCCAGGGCACTTCCTCATTCAATCCTATTTTTATTTTCATTTTACCATTATATTGCGGGGCAACCCAAAGTTGAATGAACCTCTCCTCTGTCTGGGTGTCGGGGCCTAAAAATATCTTATAGTGGCCTGTTCCAGTGGTGGGTGACATGAAGCCTGATTCTCTGCTATGACATGAAGACTGATTCTCTGCTGACATGAAGCCAGATTCTCTGCTATGGGACCTCTCTCCTCTGCCTGGGTGCCTGGGCCTAAATATGTGACAATGGACTGTTCTAGTGGTGGGTGATGTGAAGCCTGATTCTCTGCTATGACATGAAGACTGATTCTCTGCTGACATGAAGCCTGAATCTCTGTTATGGGACCTCTATCCTCTGTCTGGGTGCCGGGGCCTAAAAATATCTGACAGTGGCCTGTTCCAGTGGTGGGTGACATGAAGCCTGATTCTCTGCTATGACATGAAGACTGATTCTCTGCTGACATGAAGCCAGATTCTCTGTTATGGGACCTTTCTCCTCTGTCTGGGTGCAGGGGCCTAAAAATATCTGACAGTGGCCTGTTCCAGTGGTAGGTGATATGAAGCCTGATTCTCTGCTGACATGAAGCCAGATTCTCTGTTATGGTGTCACTACCAGAGCTTTGAGACGTTCTCACAGCTCTGTTTCTCCACCTCTGTGATGATGTCACTACTAGAGCTTGGAGGAGTTCTCACTGCTCTGTTTCTCCGCCCCTGTGATGAGGTTTTTACTTTCTGTTTCCTTCCTCCCAGCTGTTCCTCCTGCGTTTGATTTCCCTGCCTTTAAATCACCCCTCCTCCTTTGTAGGGTGTGGATTATATTTCTCATTTGAGTTGTAGCTCTTGCTTGAGTATCTTCACTTGTAAGCTATCATTTCACTGGACCTGTGTTCTGCTGCAGCAAGTACTCCGGATATTGCCACCTGTCTTTGGATCCGTCTTCTATGCTGCTGCAGCTCCTTCAGCTAAGTGTGCAGACATTGTAGTGTATCTGTTTATTTTCTGACTGGATCTGAGGCGACTACGGTTCCCTCCATATACTGAGCAGGGCACCGGTGGCCGTGCCCCTTCCACTATTGTAGGGGTTACAGTGGTCATCAGTCTTAGGTACGCGGGCATGCCTCGTTCCACCATTTGGATCCGGGCATGTGCTTTAGCAGCATAGGGAGAGCTTTGAGGGTCTGACAGGGGTCACCCTTTATCCTCCCTAGTTTGGGTCCGGTCAGTAGCTCTATTTACAGTGTATGCTCTTGTTGCTCACAAACAGCCGTGACATTATAATCCACCAAAACCGTCCTTTTTGACATGGATCCGCTTTCTGGCCTGGTTGACCGCATGCAGGGTCTTTCTTTGGAGGTAGCGGATCTCCGTCAATCTATGACTCAGCTTCAAGCATTGGGCTCTGCTTTGTTCGCTTCAGAGAGGCATGCAAACTCCATTTTTGCTTGTGTCCCCACTCCTCTGGTAATGAGGAGCAGAGGGTGAGGATTGCCATCTCCCTGCTCAGGGGTAATGCTCAGACTTGGGCTTTTTCGCTGCCATCAGGGGATCCCTCCCTTCGATCCGTGGAAAGATTTTTTGTGGCCCTGGGGCAGATATATGATGACCCGGATCGTGTTGCTCTGGCCGAATCTAACTTACGTTTTTTATGCCAGAACAAACTGTCTGCGGAGCTTTATTGTTCTGAATTCCGGAGATGGGCAGCTGATTCAGGTTGGAATGATGCTGCACTCCGGAGTCAGTTCTGTCATGGTCTCTCAGAGAGATTGAAAGATGCGTTTGCTTTCCATGAGAGACCAACGTCCTTAGAGTCTGCCATGTCATTGGCGGTACGCCTTGACAGGCGTCTAAGAGAAAGAAACGAGACCTCTCTGTCCAGCCATTGTCAGTCTAGGGGCAGTGGTGCGGACTCATTCAGTGTGCAGGGGCCTCATCCTGTCTCGCTCCCCTCTGAGGAGGAGCCCATGCAGCTAGGTCGACTTGCCCCTGATAAAAGAGGATTTAGTCCTCAGAGTATGGTGTGTTTTTGTTGTGGGGGCATAGGTCATTTGGCAAATGTTTGTCCGTCTAGGAGATTCTTGAACTGTACTAAGAGCGATAATAAGAGAAAAACCTCAAAAGGTAAATCATCAAATTCTGCTTCATCTGCTACTTTGGGCAAAGTTGATGTAGGAGTTAATGCTTTTCCTCTGACCTGCAGTTCCCGTTTTCTCCTGTCTGCCAGGGTGGCGCTAGAGAGCAAAGTCATTTCTTGTGAGATTTTTGTCGATAGTGGAGCAGCCGTCAATCTTATTGACACTCAATTTGTAGCCATGCATGGTTTTCAGGTTTGCACATTAGAAAAGGATATACCTGTTTTTGCTATTGACTCTGCTCCACTCTCACAGAGATCTCTGAAGGGCATTGTTCACAATATCCGGCTAGCTGTAGGTGACACTCATGTGGAGGATATATCTTGTTTTGTCCTTAACGGATTGCCTTCTCCTCTAGTTTTGGGGTTACCCTGGCTAACTAGACATAACCCCACTATTGATTGGCAAGGAAGGCAAATAAATGAGTGGAGTGAATTTTGTAGAGAGAATTGTCTCACAGCGACTTTTGCAGAGGTGTCTACTAAAACTGTGCCATCATTTCTCTCTGATTTCTCGGACGTGTTTTCCGAGAGCGGTGTTCAGGAGCTACCTCCTCACCGGGAGTTTGACTGTCCCATTAACCTCATTCCCGGCGCCAAGCTGCCAAAAGCACGCCTCTACAATCTCTCACAACCGGAAAGAATCGCAATGCGAACCTATATCTCCGATAGTCTCGATAAGGGGCATATTCGTCCCTCAAAACCACCTGTTGCCGCAGGGTTTTTTTTTGTTAAAAAAAAAGATGGCTCTCTGAGACCTTGCCTAGATTTTAGGGAGCTGAACCGTATCACGATTCGCGATCCCTATCCCCTTCCTCTGATCCCGGACCTCTTCAACCAAATTGTTGGGGCCAAGGTTTTTTCCAAATTGGATTTGAGAGGCGCGTACAACCTGGTCAGGGTCAGAGAGGGGGATGAATGGAAAACGGCCTTTAAATACCCCTAACGGGCATTTCGAGAATCTCGTTATGCCTTTCGGCCTGATGAATGCTCCGGCCGTCTTTCAGCATTTTGTTAATAGTATTTTCTACCATTTAATGGGGAAATTTGTATTGGTGTATCTTGATGATATTTAGATTTTTTCCCCTGATGTTCAGACCCATCAGGATCATCTTTTTCAGGTTCTGCAGATTCTGCGGGAAAATAAATTGTACGCCAAGCTGGAGAAATGTCTTTTTATGGTATCGGAGATTCAATTTCTGGGTTTTCTCCTCTCTGCTTCTGGTTATCGCATGGATACGGAGAAGGTCCATGCTGTACTTGAGTGGGAGCTTCCTGAGAATCAGAAGGCATTGATGCGCTTTCTGGGTTTTGCGAACTATTACAGAAAGTTCATTTTGAATTATTCCTCTGTTGTCAAACCCCTCACTGACATGACAAAAAAGGGGGCGGATTTTTCCTCTTGGTCGGAGGAGGATCTTGCAGCTTTTTCTAAGATTAAAGAGAGTTTTGCGTCTGCTCCCGTCTTGGTGCATTCCGATGTTTCCTTACCTTTTATTGTTGAGGTGGATGCTTCCGAGGTGGGTGTGGGTGCGGTTTTGTCCCAGGGCCCTTCTCCTGCCAAATGGCGACCCTGTGCCTTTTTCTCTAAAAAACTCTCCCCGGCAGAGAAAAACTATGATGTGGGAGATAGGGAGTTGTCGGCCATCAAGTTGGCTTTCGAGGAATGGCGCCATTGGTTGGAGGGGACCAGGCACCCTATCACCGTTTTTACCGACCATAAGAATCTGGCATACTTGGAGTCGGCCAGGCGTATGAATCCGAGACAGGCCAGATGGTCTCTGTTCTTCTTCAGATTCAATTTTGTTGTTACATTCTGCCCTGGGATCAAAAATGCTCTCTCTTGCTGTTTTCCCGGAGGAAGAAACTCAGAGAACCCGGGTCCCATTTTGGCGGAGGGGGTAGTTGTTTCTGCTCTATATTCTGATTTGGAGGCCGAAGTCCAGGCTGCCCAGACTGAGGCACCTGCCCGTTGTCCTTCTGGGAAGTTGTTTGTGCCTCCTGAGCTACGTCACAAACTCTTCAAGGAGCATCATGATACTGTTCTTGCTGGTCACCCCGGGAGTAGAGCCACGGTAGATCTCATTGCTCAGAGATTTTGGTGGCCGGCTCTTCGTAAGTCGGTGGAGGGTTTTGTGGCTGCTTGTGAGACGTGCTCTCGCGCTAAGGTCCCTCGTTCACGGCCTTCAGGTTCCCTTCTCCCGTTACCCATACCTTCCCGTCCTTGGACACACCTGTCCATGGACTTTATCACAGAACTTCCTCGTTCCTCAGGGAAGTCGGTGATCCTGGTGGTGGTGGACCGTTTTAGCAAGATGGCTCATTTCGTACCTTTCCCTGGTTTACCCAATGCTAAAACGTTGGCGCAAGCTTTTGTCGACCATATTGTTAAATTGCATGGCATTCCCTCTGATATTGTTTCCGATAGAAGCACGCAGTTTGTGTCCAGGTTCTGGAAGGCTTTCTGTTCTCGCCTGGGGGTTCGGCTGTCCTTCTCTTCTGCTTTTCGAATGGTCAGACTGAGCGCCTCAATCAGAATCTGGAGACATATTTGCGCTGTTTTGTGGCAGAGAACTAGGAGGATTGGTGTTCATTTCTCCCTCTTGCTGAGTTTGCTCTGAACAACCGTCGTCAGGAATCTTCTGATAAGTCACAATTCTTTGGTGCATATGGGTTCCATCCGCAGTTTGGGACATTCTCGGGAGGGGCTCTTTCTGGTTTACCTGAGGAGGAGAGATTTTCCTCGTCTTTGTCTACCATTTGGCTAAAGATTCAGAGTAATCTTAGAAAGATGAGTGAGAAGTATAAGCGTGTGGCTGATAAGAGACGTGTGCCTGGTCCGGACCTGAATGTGGGTGATCTGGTGTGGTTGTCTACAAGAAATATTAAACTGAAGGTTCCCTCCTGGAAATTGGGTCCCAAGTTTATTGGGCCTTATAAAATCTTGTCAGTCATCAATCCTGTTGCCTTCCGTCTTGATCTTCCACGGGTTTGGAAGATACATAATGTATTTCACAGATCTCTCTTAAAACCATATGTCCAGCCCACGGTACCCTCCTCTTTGCCTCCTCCTCCGATTTTGGTTGATGGCAATCTGGAGTTTGAGGTTTCCAGAATTGTGGACTCTTGCATTGTCCGCGGTTCTCTTCAGTACCTCGTTCATTGGAAGGGTTATGGTCCTGAGGAGAGGATGTGGGTTCCGGTGTCGGACATTAAAGCCACTCGCCTCATCAGGGCTTTTTATAGGGCTCATCCTGAGAAGGTGGGTCCTGGGTGTCCGGAGTCCACCCGTAGAGGGGGGGGGGGGGGGGTACTGTCACTACCAGAGCTTTGAGACGTTCTCACAGCTCTTTTTCTCCACCCCTGTGATGATGTCAATACTAGAGCTTGGAGGAGTTCTCACTGCTCTGTTTCTCCGCCCCTGTGATGAGGTTTTTACTTTGTTTCCTTCCTCCCAGCTGTTCCTCCTGCGTTTGATTTCCCTGCCTTTAAATCACCCCTCCTCCTTTGTAGGGTGTGGATTATATTTCTCATTTGAGTTGTAGCTCTTGCTTGAGTATCTTCACTTGTAAGCTATCATTTCACTGGACCTGTGTTCTGCTGCAGCAAGTACTCCGGATATTGCCAGCTGTCTTTGGATCCGTCTTCTCTGCTGCTGCAGCTCCTTCAGCTAAGTGTGCAGACATTGTAGTGTATCTGTTTATTTTCTGACTGGATCTGAGGCGACCACGGTTCCCTCCATATACTGAGCAGGGCACCGGTGGCCGTGCCCCTTCCACTATTGTAGGGGTTACAGTGGTCATCAGTCTTAGGTACGCGGGCATGCCTCGTTCCACCATTTGGATCCGGGCATGTGCTTTAGCAGCATAGGGAGAGCTTTGAGGGTCTGACAGGGGTCACCCTTTATCCTCCCTAGTTTGGGTCCGGTCAGTAGCTCTATTTACAGTGTATGCTCTTGTTGCTCACATACAGCCGTGACATATGGGACCTCTCTCCTCTGTCTGGGTGCCGTGGCCTAAAAATATCTGACAGTGGCCTGTTCCAGTGGTGGGTGACATGAAGCCTGATTCTCTGCTATGACATGAAGACTGATTCTCTGCTGACATGAAGCCAGATTCTCTGCTATGGGACCTCTCTCCTCTGCCTGGGTGCCTGGGCCTAAATATGTGACAATGGACTGTTCCAGTGGTGGGTGACGTGAAGCCTGATTCTCTGCTATGACATGAAGACTGATTCTCCTCTGACATGAAGCCTGAATCTCTGTTATGGGACCTCTCTCCTCTGTCTGGGTGCCGGGGCCTAAAAATATCTGACAGTGGCCTGTTCCAGTGGTGGGTGACATGAAGCCTGATTCTCTGCTATGACATGAAGACTGATTCTCTGCCGACATGAAGCCAGATTCTCTGCTATGGGACCTCTCTCCTCTGCCTGGGTCTAAATATGTGACAATGGACTGTTCCAGTGGTGGGTGACGTGAAGCCTGATTCTCTGCTATGACATGAAGACTGATTCTCTGCTGAGTCGCTGACATGAAGCCAGATTCTATGTTATGGGACCTCTCTCCTCTGTCTGGGTGCCGGGGCCTAAATATATGACAATGGACTGTTCCAGTTTTGGGTGACGTGAAGCCTGATTCTCTGCTATGACATGAAGACTGATTCTCTGCTGACATGAAGCCTGATTCTCTGCTATGGGACCTCTCTCCAATTGATATTGGTTAATTTTTATTTATTTTATTTTTATTTTAATTCATTTCCCTATCCGCATTTGTTTGCAGGGGATTTAACTAAATTTTGCTGCCTTTTGCAGCCCTCTAGCCCTTTCCTGGGCTGTTTTACAGCCTTTTTAGTGCCAAAAAGTTCGGGTCCCCATTGACTTCAATGGGGTTCGGGTTCGGGACGAAGTTCGGGTCGGGTTCGGATCCCGAACATTTCCGGGAAGTTCGGCCGAACTTCTCGAACCCGAACATACAGGTGTTCGCTCAACTCTAGTCCTGAACTATTCACCGGCGAACAGTTCCCGATGAACATCGCTTGTTCGCGTTCGCCGCGGCGGGCGAACATATGAGATGTTCGGTCTGCCCTCTATACATCATCATTGAGCAAACTTTGACCCTGTACCTCACAGTCAGCAGACACATTCAAACCAATCAGCATACCCTCCCTCCCAGACCCTCCCACCTTCTATAAAAAAGCAAAGACAGCATCCATCTTAGATTCATTCTGAAGCTGCAGTGTTAGTGAGAGCAGGGAGAGTGCTGCTGCTGAATTAATAGGGAAATCGTTAGCTAGGCCAGTGTTCTGTGTCCACTCCAGTCCTCAAAGACTCATCTGATCTGCTGTAAGGACAGCGTCCTGACAGCACCCCAAAAAGCCCATTTAGGGCTAGTACATCAGTCTGCTTTTTTTTTCTTTTCTCTATAATATAATTGCAGTTGCCTGCCAGTGTGTGTCAGGCCCACAGAGTGTACTGTGCCTACTGCCAGTGCCCACCACTCATATCTGGTGGCACAGTAGCTTGTAGTTAAAACAGTAAAACATTTTTTTCTCTGTAATATAATTGCAGTTGCCTGCCAGCGTGTGTCAGGCCCACAGAGTGTACTGTGCCCACTGCCAGTGCCCACCACTCATATCAGGTGGCACAGTAGCTTGCATTTAAAACAGTAAAACAATTTTTTCTCTGTAATATAATTGCAGTTGCCTGCCAGTATGTGTCAGGCCCACAGACTGTACTGTGCCCACTGCCCACCACTCATATCGGGTGGCACAGTACCTTTCACACATAGTACCACTAATCTAAAAAAAAAATGACAGGCAGAGGCAGGCCACCCCGCAGGGGCCATCGTGGTCGTGGTGCTGTGATTTCCTTTGGCCCTAGAATAATGCCCAGTGTTCAGAGGCCACGTACCCTGAACTCGAAAAGTTCTGAGGACATAGTTGACTGGCTAACACACACACCCAATCTTCTACAGCTTCCGCTCGGAACCTTGACACACCATCCTCCTCCAGCTCAGCTTCGGGCACCTCTCAAGTTACCACTCGCCCGCCTGCCGCCACCACCAACACTAGCACCACAGCCGCTTCACTTGATCTGTCAGAGGAGTTATTTAGTTGGAAGAAATGAGTGATGCGCAACCATTATTGCAGGAGGATGTAGATAAAAGGGATATGTCTCAGTCAGGCAGCATTACACACATGAACGTACGGTGTGATGATGATGATGTTGTACCCGCTGCTGCTTCCTTTTCTGAGTTGTCAGATACAAGTGAAGCGGTTGATGATGACGATGTGTCCGTGGATGTCACGTGGGTGCCCGCTCGAAGAGAAGAAGAACAGGGGGAAAGTTCAGATGGGGAGACAGAGAGGAGGAGGAGACGAGTTGGAAGCAGGGGGAGGTCATCGCAAGGAGCTAGTGGCACAGTCAGACAGCATGTATCGGCACCCGGGGTCAGCCAGACAGCACGCCAATCAACGCATGCTGTTGCCACCACCAGAATGCCGTCATTGCAAAGCTCAGCAGTGTGGCATTTTTTTGTGTGTCTGCCTCTGATAACAGCGATGCCATTTGCAATCTGTGCCAAAAGAAACCGAGTCGTGGGAAGTCCAACACCCACCTAGGTACAACTTTGCGAAGGCACATGATCTCACATCACAAACGCCTATGGGACCAACACATGATGAGTACAAGCAGCACACAAACTCAAAGCCACCATCCTCCTCCTGGTCCAGCATCTTCAGCCACGTCAACCACTGCTGTCCTCCTTGCCCCCTCTCAACCACCCGCCTCTCCGCCTCTCACCTTCAGCAGTTCCTGCTCATCTGCCCACAGTCAGGTGTCTGTCAAGGAAATGTTTGAGCGTAAGAAGCCAATGTCACCCCCTTGCCCGGAACTCTTAGCCTGCCAGCTTTTACCATACAAGCTGGTGGAGTCTGAGGCCTTCAAAAAATTTGTAGCTATTGGGACACCACAGTGGAAGGTACCCGGCCAAATGTTTTTTTCACAAAAGGCAATCCCCAACCTGTACTCTATTGTGGAAAAGGAAGTCATGGCTAGTGATGAGCGGCAGGTGCCATATTCGATTTCGACGAAATTCGCGAATATTCGATAGAATATTCGTTTTATATTCGTCGAAACCGAATATTCGTCATTATTCTTGTTATCGAGATTAATATGCGATTTAAATAATTGCGTATTGCGATTTTAACTTAAAGGCTACTCTCCTATTGAAATAGCAATGCGATTAATTCAAGTTATAATAATAGAATTTCGATTTTAACTTAGCACTGCTATATTCCATATTCGTTAATTCTAGCTTAATATGGAATATAGCAGCGCTAAGTTAAAATCGAAATTCGATTATTATAACTTGAATTTTTTTTTTTTTATTGTTATATTTTTTTCTTTCCCACTTCCCTAAAGTTGTTCTTACCTGTCCTTTGGATTCCTGGCTTCCTGGCTGCTCCAGTCAGTGCCCGTTGCAGCTTCTGCCGACTTCCGTGCTCATGGAGCGTCCCCATCACCATGGGAACGTCTCCATATACTAGAATGTACTGTCGGATTTGAGAATTACGTGAAAAATCGCAATTCGATTATTTCAAGTTATAATAATCGAATTTCGATTTTAACTTAGCACTGCTATATTTAATTCTAGCCTAATATGGAATATAGCAGTGCTAAGTTAAAATCGAAATTCGATTATTATAACTTGAATTAATCGAATTGCGATTTCAACTTGGACCTGGTTTACTATGGTTGGCTTGGTAGAATTAGCGAATATGACGAATGTATTCGTCATATTCCACAAAACGAAGATAACGAAGTATTCTGCATCTTCGTTTTAGCTACCTATTCGTCAACTTCGCTAATTCTAGCAATCATATAGGAAAGTTTACTATAGAGACAGCTAAGTTTAATTCGCTATGCGATTATATGACCTTTTTTTTTTTTTAAAAGCAGTCATATAATCGCATAGCGAATTAAACTTAGCTGTCTCTATAGTAAACTTTCCTATATGATTGCTAGAATTAGCGAAGTTGATGAATAGGTAGCTAAAACGAAGATGCAGAATACTTCGTTATCTTCGTTTTGTGGAATATGACGAATACATTCGTCATATTCGCTAATTCTACCAAGCAAACCATAGTAAACCAGGTCCAAGTTGAAATCGCAATTCGATTAATTCAAGTTATAATAATCGAATTTCGATTTTAACTTAGCACTGCTATATTCCATATTAGGCTAGAATTAAATATAGCAGTGCTAAGTTAAAATCGAAATTCGATTATTATAACTTGAAATAATCGAATTGCGATTTTTCACGTAATTCTCAAATCCGACAGTACATTCTAGTATATGGAGACGTTCCCATGGTGATGGGGACGCTCCATGAGCACGGAAGTCGGCAGAAGCGGCAACGGGCACTGACTGGAGCAGCCAGGAAGCCAGGAATCCAAAGGACAGGTAAGAACAACTTTAGGGAAGTGGGAAAGAAAAAAATATAAAAAAAAAAAAAAAAAAAAAAAAAGAATATTCGAAATATCGAATTTAAATCACTATATTCGAAATATTCGTGAATTAGCGAAGTGCCGATATTCGTGAAAAAAATTCGATATTCGAATATTCGCGCTCAACACTAGTCATGGCATGTCTGGCACACAGTGTTGGGGCAAGGGTCTATCTGACCACTGATACCTGGTCTGCAAAGCACGGTCAGGGCAGGTATATCACGTACAGTCGTGGCCAAAAGTTTTGAGAATGACACAAATATTAGTTTTCACAAAGTTTGCTGCTAAACTGCTTTTAGATCTTTGTTTCAGTTGTTTCTGTGATGTAGTGAAATATAATTACACGCACGTCATACGTTTCAAAGGTTTTTATCGACAATTACATGACATTTATGCAAAGAGTCAGTATTTGTAGTGTTGGCCCTTCTTTTTCAGGACCTCTGCAATACGACTGGGCATGCTCTCAATCAACTTCTGGGCCAATTCCTGACTGATCGCAACCCATTCTTTCATAATCACTTCTTGGAATTTGTCAGAATTAGTGGGTTTTTGTTTGTCCACCTGCCTCTTGAGGATTGACCACAAGTTCTCAATGGGATTAAGATCTGGGGAGTTTCCAGGCCATGGACCCAAAATGTAAACGTTTTGGTCCCCGAGCCACTTAGTTATCACTTTTGCCTTATGGCTTGGTGCTCCATCGTGCTGGAAAATGCATTGTTCTTCACCAAACTGTTGATGGATTGTTGGAAGAAGTTGCTGTTGGAGGGTGTTTTGGTACCATTCTTTATTCATGACTGTGTTTTTGGGCAAAATTGTGAGTGAGCCTACTCCCTTGGATGAGAAGCAACCCCACACATGAATGGTCTCAGGATGCTTTACTGTTTGCATGACACAGGACTGATGGTAGCGCTCACCTTTTCTTCTCCGGACAAGCATTTTTCCAGATGCCCCAAACAATCGGAAAGAGGCTTCATCGGAGAATATGACTTTGCCCCAGTCCTCAGCAGTCCATTCACCATACTTTCTGCAGAAGATCAATCTGTCCCTGATGTTTTTTTTGGAGAGAAGTGGCTTCTTTGCTGCCCTTCTTGACACCAGGCCATCTTCCAAAAGTCTTCGCCTCACTGTGCGTGCAGATGCGCTCACACCTGCCTGCTGCCATTCCTGAGCAAGCTCTGCACTGGTGGCACTCCGATCCCGCAGCTGAATCCTCTTTAGGAGACGATCCTGGCGCTTGCTGGACTTTCTTGGACGCCCTGAAGCCTTCTTAACAATAATTGAACCTCTTTCCTTGAAGTTCTTCATGATCCTATAAATTGTTGATTGAGGTGCAATCTTAGTAGCCACAATATCCTTGCCTGTGAAGCCATTTTTATGCAACACAATGATGGCTGCACACGTTTCTTTACAGGTCACCATGGTTAACAATGGAAGAACAATGATTTCAAGCATCACCCTCATTTTAACATGTCAAGTCTGCCATTTTAACCCAATCAGCCTGACATAATGATCTCCAGCCTTGTGCTCGTCAACATTCTCACCTGAGTTAACAAGACGATTACTGAAATGATCTCAGCAGGTTCTTTAATGACAGCAATGAAATGCAGTGGAAAGGTTTTTTTGGGATTAAGTTAATTTTCATGGCAAAGAAGGACTATGCAATTCATCTGATCACTCTTCATAACATTCTGGAGTATATGCAAATTGCTATTATAAAAACTTAAGCAGCAACTTCCAATATTTATGTAATTCTCAAAACTTTTGGCCACGACTGTACACTGCGCATTGGGTAAACCTGCTGACGGCTGCCAAGCATGGAATGCGTGGCTCTGCAGAGGAGTTGGTGACACCGCCACAACTTGCAGGCAGGCCTGCTGCCACCTCCTCTACTCCTCCTACTCCATCCTCTTCGCTAACCTCCTCGGCTTAGTCCTCTTCTGCTGCTGCGTCTTGCTCCACATCAACTGCACCCCCCCCCCAGCTCCCCAGAGGCTATTCCATATCCCAGATATGACAGTGTCACGCTGTCTTGGGGTTGACTTGCCTGAAAGCAGAGAGTCACACCGGACCAGCACTCCTGTCCGCCCTGAATGCACAGGTGGATCAGTGGCTGACCCCGCACCAACTGGAGATTGGCAAAGTGGTGTGCGACAACGGAAGCAATTTGTTGGCGGCATTGAATTTGGGTAAGTTGACACATGTGCCGTGCATAGCACATGTGTTGAATCTGATAGTACAACACTTTGTGCATAAGTACCCAGGCTTACAGGACATCCTAAAGCAGGCCAGGAAGGTGTGTGGCGATTTCAGGCGTTCCTACACGGCCATGGCGCACTTTTCAGATATTCAGCGGCGAAACAACATGCCAGTGAGGCGCTTGATTTGCGACAGCCCGACACATTGGAATTCAACACTCCTAATGTTCGACCGCCTGCTCCAACAAGAAAAAGCCGTCGACGAGTATTTGTATGACCGGGGTGCTTGGACAGCCTCTGCGGAGCTGGGTATTTTTTTGCCACGTTACTGGACGCTCATGCGCAATGCCTGTAGGCTCATGCGTCCTTTTGATGAGGTGACAAACCTAGTCAGTCGCACCGAAGGCACCATCAGCGACATCATCCCATTTGTTTTCTTCCTGGAGCGTGCCCTACGAAGAGTGCTGGATCAGGCCGTAGATGAGCGTGAAGAGGAAGAGGAAGAGTTGTGGTCACCATCACCACCAGAAACAGCCTTATCAGCATCGCTTGCTGGACCTGCGGCAACGCTGGAAGAGGAGTCTGAGGAAGAGGAGGAATGTGGCTTTGAGGAGGGGGAAGACCAACCACAGCAGGCATCCCAGGGTGCTCGTTGTCACCTATCTGGTACCCATGGTGTTGTACGTGGCTGGGGGGAAGAACAGACCTTCAATGAGATCAGTGAGGACGAGGAACGGGACAGGAGTAGCTCGGCATCCAACCTTGTGCAAATGGGGTCTTTCATGCTGTCATGCCTGTTGAGGGACCCTCGTATAAAAAGGCTGAAGGAGAACGACCTGTACTGGGTGGCCATGCTACTAGATTCCCGGTATAAGCAGAAAGTGGCTGAAATGTTACCGAATTACCGGAAGTCGGAAAGGATGCAGCAGTTCCAAAACAAGTTAAAAAGTATGCTTTACACAGCGTATAAGGGTGATGTCACAGCACAATGGGAATCTAACAGGGGAAGAGGTGAAAGTAATCCTCCTCCAAACACGACCACGCCGGCGAGGACAGGACGCTTTACAGACGTGTTGATGGAGGACATACGGAGCTTTTTAAGTCCTACGCATCGCCACAGCCCTTCGAGGTCTACCCTCAGAGAACGAATCGACCGACAGGTAGCAGACTACCTTGCCTTAACTGCAGATATCGACACTCTGAGGAGTGATGAACCCCTTGACTACTGGGTGTGCAGGCTTGACCTGTGGCCTGAGCTATCCCAATTTGCGATAGAACTTCTGGCCTGCCCCACTTCAAGTGTCCTGTCAGAAAGGACCTTCAGTGCAGCAGGATGTATTGTCACTGAGAAGAGAAGTCGCCTAGGTCAAAAAAGTCTAGATTACCTCACCTTTATTAAGATCAATGAGGCATGGATCCCGAAGGGACTGACAGTGGGGGATGCATTTGACTAAAAGGCCTGATGAGATGCCTTGGGCTAAAAATGGTCCACACGCTGCTGTATTTAATCTCTGCATGCCGGATGACTTGCGTGACTGCAACAATACCTAATTTTTCAGGCATGTGTACATGCCTAATTTTTCTGGCCTCTGGTGCTGCACTGTGGCTGCAAAAACAAAACAAAAAAAAAAGGCACATACATGTGTCAATTCCCCTTCGTGATCGTTACCTTGTTGTGGTGAAGGGGCTTGCGTATCAAAATGAAGCGATCACCTCTATGAGTGTGTTGGCAATGGCAATGTTGGCACACCCCAGATGATAAGGTCGTTGCTTCATTGTGAACAGACCAAAAGCGGTCGGCTGGATAATTTTGCATAGAAAAAACATTCATTTTCTTTGTGATCATCTAAGGTGATCATTAAAGCCTACTAGGCCAACAATGGGCCCACACTGCAGAATCATTGTTTTCTGGGTCACTTAACTGTCACTGAACTACCTCTGTACGACCATAGGCTTTGAAAAGCGCACGAGCACAGTCATCACTACACCAAGATTGACGCATAGAGGAATAAAATTTATGTCATGAGTGTGTCAACTATTGACAACTCTTTGCAGTTGTCTAAACTCTATTCGATACACGTCCCCTGATAGGGGACGTAACAGGGAGTAAACTGATAAGAATAGTACTACTTAACATACCACTCATATAGGGTGGCACAGTACATTGCACGGCGCACGCGCAGTGCCCCAAAATGGAAGTAAGAGGACCGACCAAGCTTCTTTTTCCATCTCCCGGTTCCTAAAATCTATTCCATACACCGGCCCCTGATAGGGGACGTAACAGGGATTAAACTGATAGGAATAGTACTACTTAACATACCACTCATATAGGGTAGCACAGTACATTGCACGGCGCACGCGCAGTGCCCCAAATTGGAAGTAAGAGGACCGACCAAGCATCTTTTTCCATCTCCCGGTTCCTAAAATCTATTCCATACACCGGCTCCTGATAGCGGACAAAGCAGAGATTAAACTGGTAAGAACAGATTTTTTTAATAAAAAAAAAAAAAAGAGGACAGCCTCTGCGGAGCTGGGTATTTTTTGCCCACGTTACTGAACACTCATGCACAATGGCTGTAGGCTCATGCATCCTTTTGCGGAGGTGACAAACCTGGTCAGTCAAACCCAAGGCAACATCATCGACCTCATCCCATATGCGTTTTTTCTGGAGCGTGCCCTGCGAAGAGTGCTGGATCAGGCCGTAGATGAGCATGAAGAGGAAGAGTTGTGGTCACCATAACCACCAGAAGCAGCCTTGTTGTCGTCGATTGCTGGACCTGCGGCAACGCAGAGAGAGGAGTCTGAAGAAGAGGAGTCAGAGGAGGAAGGTGGCTTTGAGGAGGTGGAAGACCAAACACAGCAGGCATCCCAGGGGGCTTGTTGTCAGCTTTCGGGGACCCTTGGTGTTGTACGTGGCTGGGTGGAGGAAAAGACATTCAATGACGTCAGTGAGGATAAGGAACGGGACATGGCTAGCTTGGTATCCAACCTTGTGCAAATGGGGAGTTTGCGGTTGTGCAAATGGACTGTTTGCGGTGCGTTAAACGGGGAGTTTGGTCTGTCAGAGTTTGGTCTGTCACTGTGAAGCGGGCGTAACCCTTACACTACCTGATCGATACAACATCATACCTGATCGTATACACACACTGGATGTTTTAAAGCACGTTATTCCAAACAATTTAGGAATGTTAGGTGATTTATACCCTTTATGGATTAAAACCCGACTCTGCGTCAACTACGTAATTTTCCATGGGAGTTTTGCCATGGATCCCCCTCGGGCATGCCACAGTCCAGGTGTTAGTCCCCTTGAAACAACTTTTCCATCACTATTGTGGCCAGAAAGAGTCCCTGTGGGTTTTAAAAATTCGCCTGCCTATTGAAGTCTATGGCGGTTCGCGAACACTTGCGGAAACTCGCGTTCGCCGTTCGCGAACGGAAAATTTTATGTTCGCGACATCTCAAACAGACATAACTGTCCATCACTAATCAAGGTCACCCACTGGCAAGGGAGTTGCTAGATTAAAATGTTTTGTCCCAGTTCTCAAATGTACTGCTTGCCAGCTAGATACAACTGTACAGGGAGTGCAGAATTATTAGGTAAGTTGTATTTTTGAGGATTAATTTTATTATTGAACAACAACCATGTTCTCAATGAACCCAAAAAACTCATTAATATCAAAGCTGAATATTTTTGGAAGTAGTTTTTAGTTTGTTTTTAGTTTTAGCTATTTTAGGGGGATATCTGTGTGTGCAGGTGACTATTACTGTACATAATTATTAGGCAACTTAACAAAAAACAAATATATACCCATTTCAATTATTTATTTTTACCAGTGAAACCAATATAACATCTCAACATTCACAAATATACATTTCTGACATTCAAAAACAAAACAAAAACAAATCAGTGACCAATATAGCCACCTTTCTTTGCAAGGACACTCAAAAGCCTGCCATCCATGGATTCTGTCAGTGTTTTGATCTGTTCACCATCAACATTGCGTGCAGCAGCAACCACAGCCTCCCAGACACTGTTCAGAGAGGTGTACTGTTTTCCCTCCTTGTAAATCTCACATTTGATGATGGACCACAGGTTCTCAATGGGGTTCAGATCAGGTGAACAAGGAGGCCATGTCATTAGATTTTCTTCTTTTATACCCTTTCTTGCCAGCCACGCTGTGGAGTACTTGGACGCGTGTGATGGAGCATTGTCCTGCATGAAAATCATGTTTTTCTTGAAGGATGCAGACTTCTTCCTGTACCACTGCTTGAAGAAGGTGTCTTCCAGAAACTGGCAGTAGGACTGGGAGTTGAGCTTGACTCCATCCTCAACCTGAAAAGGCCCCACAAGCTCATCTTTGATGATACCAGCCCAAACCAGTACTCCACCTCCACCTTGCTGGCGTCTGAGTCGGACTGGAGCTCTCTGCCCTTTACCAATCCAGCCACGGGCCCATCCATCTGGCCCATCAAGACTCACTCTCATTTCATCAGTCCATAAAACCTTAGAAAAATCAGTCTTGAGATATTTCTTGGCCCAGTCTTGACGTTTCAGCTTGTGTGTCTTGTTCAGTGGTGGTCGTCTTTCAGCCTTTCTTACCTTGGCCATGTCTCTGAGTATTGCACACCTTGTGCTTTTGGGCACTCCAGTGATGTTGCAGCTCTGAAATATGGCCAAACTGGTGGCAAGTGGCATCTTGGCAGCTGCACGCTTGACTTTTCTCAGTTCATGGGCAGTTATTTTGCGCCTTGGTTTTTCCACACGCTTCTTGCGACCCTGTTGACTATTTTGAATGAAACGCTTGATTGTTCGATGATCATGCTTCAGAAGCTTTGCAATTTTAAGAGTGCTACATCCCTCTGCAAGATATCTCACTATTTTTGACTTTTCTGAGCCTGTCAAGTCCTTCTTTTGACCCATTTTGCCAAAGGAAAGGAAGTTGCCTAATAATTATGCACACCTAATATAGGGTGTTGATGTCATTAGACCACACCCCTTCTCATTACAGAGATGCACATCACCTAATATGCTTAATTGGTAGTAGGCTTTCGAGCCTATAAAGCTTGGAGTAAGACAACATGCATAAAGAGGATGATGTGGTCAAACAACTCATTTGCCTAATAATTCTGCACGCAGTGTATAGCCGTCCTCAGGATGACAATACAATTGAATCAAATGCACTGGAAGATCTGAAGGACCTGTGATGACATCACAGGTCATGTGTCCAGTAAAACAGTCAGTGGTTGAAAAGGACCTGCGATGATGTCACCATCATGTGACCAGTGCAGGAGAGGACGGCAGTGAACAGGAGAAGTCTTGGGGGAAGAAGCTGTGGTGAGGTCTGCTACATCAGGAGAGTTAAATGAAGGGGGAGGCAGAGGAATGCTGGGAGTTTTGGTTATTTAACTGGGACTGTATGTTAGGGCTGAAGGGAGGAATGTTATTTACATGGAACATGTAATCTGTATTACAACTAGGGGCACTAGAGGGGGCTTTATTACTACAAGGAGGGAGCTTAGCAGTGTGACAGGGGACCCCAGACATAAATTAGCAGGGGCCCCAGAAATGCAAAATTGGCCCCTGAATACATTACTAATTATACTGAATCTTTTCCATCAAAATTATATATCAATATGCTCAGCTCATTTTGCTTTAAATCATGATGTCTGCATATTAAAATGTTTTTTCCAAATTATGGGAACCGTTAATGAGTAACCCTAATCCCCTGTTAAGAATGTTGTTTGCTTTTAAAAGACTCCTTTCCATATGATGCAGCATATCTGCTTGAGGAATGATGAGTACAGTATGTACAGGGTGAGTCAAAAGGACACCCTTTTATTTCAGAAACAAAAAGGAAAAATTTAATATCTAAATACCCCAGCAAGTAATGGGTGAGGGGGCCACCATCTTGAAAGCCGCAGCCACCATCTTGAAAGCCGCCATATCAGATCATTTTTCAAATGGGAAGGAGTTCATATAGCATATCAGAGAAGACCAGAAAATTCTCAGAAATTGATTGCCAAAATCAGATTTTCAATATCGTGAAAATATTGTGGTTCAAAAGTTATTAATACAGAAAGTTCTAAACTTTTGCGCCTTCAGCTTTGTGTTCAGCATCTGGGACAACACATTGAACATGTCAAATAGCTGTGCATCACAGGGAACGTTCCCAGTTGTTGTTACAACTTTGTGCATTGATAACTTTTGAACCACAAGAGATATTGCAAATCTGACTGTGGCAATCAATTTCTGAGAAATTTCTAGTCTTCTTTGATATGCTATATGACCCCCTTTCCATTGGAAAAATGTACCCTTGATCCAATATGGTGGCTTTCATAGCTATATTCAATATTTCATTTTTCCTTTTTTTTCTGAAATAAAAGGTCTTGAGACTTTTGACTCACTTGTATTTCCACAGACATGACTGCTGATCACAACTGGGTGCCAACAGTGGGAACCCCACACTCAGATTGTAGTATGGGACCTCTAAGGTAGATGATGGCTGTACACAACATAATGTCCATTTAAGTGTGGCCTGCTTCACATATATCAGTTATGTCCGCCCAGCTATTTTAAGCCAGGAGCCAGACACGACTTATACACTGAACAAAAATATAAGCACAACACTTTCGGTTTTGCTCCCATTTTGCATGAGCTAAACTCAAAGATCTGAAACATTTTCTACATACACAAAAGACCCATTACGCTCAAATATTGTTCACAAATCTGTCTAAATCTGTGTTAGTGAACACTTCTCCTTTGCCGAGATAATCCATCCCACCTCACAGGTGTGGCATATCAAGGTGCTGATTAGACAGCATGAATATTGCACAGGTGTGCCTTAGACTGCCCACAATAAAAGACCACTCTGAAATGTGCACAGTTTTGCCTTACTGGCCTTACTGGGGTATCTGGTGTGGCCACCATTTGCCTCATGCAGTGCAACACAGCTCCGTCGCATAGAGTTGATCAGGTTGTTGATTGTATCCTGTGGAATGTGGGTCCACTCCTCTTCAATAGTTGTTCGAAGTTGCAGAATATTGGCAGGAACTGGCACATGCTGTTGTATACACTGATCCAGAGCATCCCAAACATGCTCAATGGGTGACATGTCCGGTGAGTATGCTGGCCATGCAAGAACTGGGATGTTTTCAGCTTCCAGGAATTGTGTACAGATCCTTGCAATATGGGGCCGTGCATTATCATGCTGCAACATGAGGTGATGGTCGTGGATGAATGGGACAACAATGGGCCTCAGGATCTCGTCACGGTATCTCTGTGCATTCAAAATACCATCAATAAAATGCACCTGTGTTCGTTGTCCATAACATACGCCTGCCCATACCATAACCCCACCGCCACTATGGGCCACTCGATCCACAACTATGACGTCAGCAAACCGCTCATCCACACAATGCCACACACGCTGTCTGCCATCTGCTCTGAACAGTGAAAACTGGGACTCATCCGTGAACAGAACACCTCTCCAACGTGCCAGACGCTATCGAATGTGAGCATTTGCCCACTCAAGTCGGTTACGATGACGAACTGCAGTCAGGTCCAGACCCTGATGAGGACAACGAGCATGCAGATGAGCTTCCCTGAGACGGTTTCTGACAGTTTGTGCAGAAATTATTTGGTTGTGCAAACCGATTGTTGCTGCAGCTGTCCGGGTGGCTGGTCTCAGACGATCATGGAGGTGAACATGCAGGGGGGCGGCCGGGCTGCGTGGCACACACACTCAGCGGGGTAAATGTAAGTTAGCAAGTTAATTGTTTTCCGCCCCGGTGCCGCCCCCCCTTTTCTGCGCCCTCAAGCAGCTGCTTGGGCTGACTAATGATAGAGCCTGCCCTGCATGGGAGCACAACCAAAACCAAAAGTGTTGCATTTATATTTTTGTTCAGTGTATATGTGAACTGCACTTCAGTGGACAGATCCAGTGTCTATCCACTAACAGTGCCAAACAGAAAAACAGTGCAAGTCTTGCAGTGAAGTTGTCTGACAGATATCTGGTGCGGTTGAACAATACAGACAACCATAGCCATATTGTCTCATGAGCCTCACACTTCAGCTTAGGTATTAAGTCAGAGAGAGGGCCAATCCTCTCCATTAATCTCCTGAGGTTGTGTCTGCCTTTGAAACCTTAAAAGGGAGTTTTATTCAGGCGCCAGTGCTCATCCAGCCTGATGTGACAAAACCTTTTGTTGTTGAGGTGAACGCCTCTGAGGTAGGTGTTGGCGCCGTGCTATCTGAGGATCCATCCTCCCTAATCTCAAACCCTGTGCGTTTTATGTCCTGTAAGTTTTCCCTCGCAGAGAAAAACTATGATATTGGCAACCAGGAATTGTTGGCTATCAAGTGGGCCTTTGAGGAGTGGCAGCAGTTCTTAGAGGGGCTCAGAACTAGGTCACTGTGCTGATGTATCATAAAAATCGAACCTACTTGGATACGGCCAAGCGCTTGAATCCCCGGCAAGCATAGTGGACCCTGTTCTTTACATGATTTAACTTTGTTATGACTTTTCACCCTGGTGCTGCTAATGTAAAGGAGGATGCCGTATCGCAAAGTTTTCATGATGAACAGTGTATTAATACTGAGCCTGGTAATAGTCTGTCTCCTGGTGTTGTGGTCACCATAATTAGTCCTATTTTAGCCGCTGAGATAAGTGGTTGTCAGGATTTGGTTCCCAATGATCTTCCGTCTGGTAAATTGTGTTTGTCTCCGAACTTGCGCCTTAAGGTCCTGGAAGAATCTCATTGTTCTGTTCTGGCAGGTCATCCAGGTATTGTGGGACTAAACATCTGGTTTCTTGAGCCCATCGGTGGCCTTTGTGGTCATGTGATGTGTTTTTTTTTGTCTCTGTGTGTGATGTATGTGGTAAGGCCAAGGTACCCAGGAGACTTCGTGCCTGTTTGGCATTGTCCCTTGCCCATTCCACAGAGACCCTGGATTTTTATTACGGACCTTCTGCCCTCCTGGGGCAGGTCAGTCATCTTGGTTGTGACTGATAGACTCTCAAAGATGTGTCATCTTGTGTCATTGAAAAAACTTCCTAGTGCTAAGGAATAGAGATGAACTAATTTCTCAAAAATTCAATTTGGCCGGTTCGCTGAATAAAAATAAAAAATTTGGTTTGATCCGAATTTATTTGCGGCGAATCGCATTAAAAAACGGCAATTTCATGGCTGCAGAGAGCCTTTATAGTAGTGTAGAACACTGTGCCTTGCAGTAACACACATAGGGAGTCTGCTGTGGTAGTAAAACAATACTGTGAGTCAGTATGACATGCAGATAACAGGCATCGCTCTTAGAATCACTGCACACTTCACTTATTTGGGCAGTTAAGGGGCCAAAACTGACCAAATAACTCAAGTGTAAACTCAACCTTACAGGTCAATGTTAGCGATAAGAAGAAGCTCACTCCTTTTACACCGTCGGCAGCTGATTCCACATAGATGTCTACAGACCCTGTTCTATTAAATGCTTATACAAGTAGAACCCCCCCGACAGCAGGAGAGGGTGTCAGCAGTAAGTTTGTGTTGACGTCACTAATTATTTTGCCCTTCCTCTGATCCGTCAGAACAATAAGCCCCAAAAAACAGATCCTGTCTGTCCGGTCAGCATTTGGTCAGTAATCTATGAGTATTGCTAAAGCCAAAAAAAAAACAGGAGTGGATCTAAAACAGAGATGACACGTGAATGGAATATTTGATTGTCTTCTGTCTTTTGTACCCACTCCTGCTTTTGGCTACCAAATCATAAGCCAATTTGGATGCAAAATAGGGACCATGTCATGCAGGCCTTACAGCTGTTACATAGACAGGATCCGTTGTGCGTCTCATTTTTCTCTTCCTTCTGACAGATCAGAATAAGGGTCAAATAAATGATGATGTCAGCCAGGCCGAAAGGCAAAATAGTGGCCCAGTCATGAAGTGGGAAGGGTGGGAACAGCATGAGAAGTCCACAGAGTGGCCCTATGACATAGTGGTGAGGTGGAAGCAGCATGAAGAGACCACAGAGTGGCCCAATGACAGAATCTGAAGGTGGCAGCAGCATCAGGAGGAGGCCACAGTGTCACAATGACAGTGTAGAGGTGGCAGCAGCATCATCAGGACGCCACAGAGTGGCACAATGACAGAGTGTGAAGGTGGTGGCAGCAGCATTAGGAGGAGGCCACAGGGTGGCACAATGACAGTGTGAAGGTGGCAGCAGCATGAAGAGGCCACAGGGTGGCATAATGACAGTGTGAAGGTGGCAGCAGCAGCATCAGGAAGCCACAGAGTGGCAAGGTGACATAGGGTGGAGGTGGCAGCAGCATCAGGAGACCACAGAGTGGCAAGGTAACATAGTATGGAGGTGGCAGCAGCATTAGGAGACCACAGAGTGGCAAGGTGACAGAGTAGAAGTGGCAAAAGCATCAGGAGACCACAGAGTGGCAAGATGACATAGTGTGGAGGTGGCAGCAGCATCAGAAGACTACAGAGTGGTAAGGTGACATAGTGTGGAGGTGGAAGCAGCATTAGGAGACCACAGAGTGACTCGGTGACAGAGTGGGGAGGTGGGTGGCAATACCAGTACCAGCTGAAGATGGTGGGTGAAAGAAAGAGCACTTGGCATCAGATGTGTGGCATCAGGCAGGTAGCCAGAAGAAACTGGTCTCTTTTGTCAAAGTGTTGGTGTGGCACCATGAATGATCTAGTCCAGTGGTGCCCAACCATTTTTCGTCTGAGGGCCGCACTAGACTTGGTATAAATTTTGCGGGCCGGAACCAGGTAGCTTTGCCAGAAAGAAATGCAAACGCTGTGAGGGGGCACGTGTGAGCATTACTACTGTGAGGGGGCACATATCTGGGCATAACTACTGTGAGGGGGCATATATCAGGGCATAACTACTGTGAGGGGGCACATATCAGGGCATAACTACTGTGAGGAGGGCACATATCAGGGCATAACTACTGTGAAGAGGGCACATATCTGGGCATAACTACTGTGAGTATCACGGTCGGCGTGACTATCACATACGTGACGCAGAGGGAGGGAACAAGGAAGGCCCTGCCCAAGTGAGAGGGAAGGTGGTGACCCCTGACTCACCTAGCGGCTGGCACCTGGCTGCCCTGACGTCCCTAGACGGGTTCCTCACCCGTACGCCGATCACGTGCCTAAAGCCCTGGCTTTCCCTAAGCTGAGCCCTAGATAGTGAACAGGGCGGTGGGAACACTAGTCCGCACCACTAGCTCTAAAGGAAAACACCAAGGGAAGGACAGACAATACAAACTCAACATATAATCCCAGGTGGGCGACAACAGGAGACAACAAGAAGCCCAACAGGGATCCGGAGGGTAGCACTCTGGAACGACAACCAGGATTCACAACTCCAGTGGGTCAGTATAGATGTCCAGGCAGGAAGCTCTATAACTGGCAACTAGAGAAGTGTGAGGGGAGAATATAAGGAGGTTGGGAGTGGCAGACAAGAAACAGCTGAGGAGGAGAAGCTACAGATCCCTGATTGAGACAAAAAGGATAGCAAGGCAAACACAGAAAACAATCACTAAGAAACAATGTGATCTTTAGATATAGAGCGCGCAGCCACCCGCTGCGACCTCCTGACCCCGGGTATAACGGAGTCAGACGTGGCTCTTGATACCCTCGTGACAGTGAGGGGGCACATGCGAGCATTACATCTGTGAAGAGGGCACATATCTTGGCATTATTACTGTGAGGGGGCACATATATGGGCATAACTACTGTGAAGGGGCACATATCTGGGCATAACTACTGTGAGGGGGCACATATCAGGGTATAACTACTGTGAGGAGGGCACATATCAGGGCATAACTACTGTGAAGAGGGCACATATCAGGGCATAACTACTGTGAGGGGGCACGAGTGAGCATTACTACTGTGAAGTGGGCACGTATCTTGGCAGTATTACTGTGAGGGGGCACATATCTGGGCATAACTACTGTGAGGGGGCATGTGTGAGCATTAGGTCTGTGAAGAGGGCGCATATCTTGGCATTATTACTGTGAGGGGGCACATATCTGGGCATAACTACTGTGAGGGGGCATGTGTGAGCATTACTACTGTAAAGAGGGCACATATCTTGGCATTATTACTGTGAGGGGGCATGTGATATATACATGTCACCGCCAGCTCTCTGAGAAGGTCTGGCAGACGTTCTTCTGTACCTCTTGCATGATGTTCTTTGTTTTGGTTTCACTTTGTCTTCTCCTTTCCTTCTCCCAGCTGTCACCTATTCACACTAATTGCCTCCCTTTATATTCCCTCCCATACTGCCTCACTTTGCAGTTTATAATGATCCATAATGTTTTTCACAGGTCCCTATTAAAACCTTATGTCCAACCCACTGTACCCTCCTCTTTGCCTCCTCCTCCGATTGTTGTTGATGGTAATCTTGAATTTCAAGTCTCTAGGATTGTGGATTCTCGCATTATCCGCGGTTCTCTCCAGTACCTCGTTCATTGGGAGGGTTATGGTCCTGAGGAGAGGATGTAAGGCCATCAGGGCTTTCCATAGGTCCCATCCCTCGTAGAGGGAGGGGTACTGTCACCGCCAGCTCTCTGAGAAGGTCTGGCAGACGTTCTTCTGTACCTCTTGCATGATGTTCTTTGTTTTGGTTTCACTTTGTCTTCTCCTTTCCTTCTCCCAGCTGTCACCTATTCACACTAATTGTCTCCCTTTATATTCCCTCCCATACTGCCTCACTTTGCAGTTTATATTACTTACTGGATTGAAGTGATCACTGCTGGAGACTTCTGTTACTGCTTGTTCAGATAAGTCCTTTCTTGTATTGTGTTTACTTGCTGGCTTGATTCTAGGTGACCCTGACTCCCTCCGTATTAAGTGCAGGGAGCCGGTGGTCATGTCCCCTCACTATTATAGGGTTTTCAGGTGTCACACAGTCTAGGTACGAGGGCATGCAATCGTCTACGTCTGAGACCTTTGTATGAGCTTAGCAGTCAGGGTGAGCTCTTAGGGTTTTCCAGGGGTTACCTTTATGCTCCTTAGTTTAGGATCAAGCCAGTCGAATGTTTATCCATAACTTCCAGCTATCTGCAATATCATCCGTGATAATACGTGTGTGTAATGTATGTAGTGCAGTATGTGATGATCACACACTGTACTACATATATTACACACATGTATATATCGCATACTGCGCTGTCACCTTCTTCTGCAGGTCTACCTTGATGTCTGGTCGTTAGGCTTCAGTCAGATCCTCCACCGCCATGCTTGTGCCGTGTGCCCGACACCACCAGGAGCTGGCCCCTCCTCCTTTCCTCTCCCACCGGCTTCTCCTACAGCAGGGCGCTCTATCGCTCCAGTGCCCGCCCAATCTTACCAATCAGGGGCGTAGCTAGAAATGACTGGGCCCCATAGCAAAAAAATTATTATAGGGTTTTCAGGTGTCACACATTCTAGGTACGAGGGCATGCAATCATCTACCTCTGAGACCTTTGTATGAGCTTAGCAGTCAGGGTGAGCTCTTAGGGTTTTCCAGGGGTCACCTTTATGCTCCTTAGTTTGGGATCAAGCCAGTCGGATGTTTATCCATAACGTCCAGCTATCTGCAATATCATCCTTGACATTATAAACCGCCATTACCGTCTTAAGCATGGATCCGGTTTCAGCCTTGATTGACCACATGCAGGGTCTTTCACTGGAGGTAGCAGATCTCCAAAAAACTGTGTCTCAGTTTCAGGTGACCGGTTCTGCTTGCGTTCATGGAGTTTGTTCAGAGCCTAAGATCTCGCTTCCGGATATGTTCTCTGGGGGTAGTGAGAATTTTGTTCTCTTTAGAGAGGCTTGCAAACTCCATTTTCGCCTACTTCCCCATTCCTCTGGTGATGAGGAGCAGAGGGTGGGGATCATCATCTCGCTGCTCAGGGATAACGCTCAGTCTTGGGCCTTTTCGCTGCCGGTGGGAGCACGGCCTCTCCGATCGGTGGATGAATTTTTTGTAGCCCTGGGGCAGATATATGATGACCTGGATTGTATTGCTCTGGCTGAATCTAAACTGCGTCTTTTATGCCAGGGTAAACAGTCCGCAGAGATATATTGTTCTGAATTTCGGAGATGGTTGGAACGATGCTGCACTCGGAAGTCAATTTTGCCATGGTCTTTCGGAGGGATTGAAAGATGCATTTGCGTTTCATGAGAGACCTGCCTTGTTGGACTGCCATGTCTCTAGCTGTCCGTATTGACAGGCGTCTTAGAGAGAGAGGAGAGACCACTCCTTCATGTCATATTCAGTCCAAGGACAGTGGGGCGGTCTCATTCAGTGCGCAGGGGCCTCAGTCTCTCTCAATCCCCTCTGAGCAGGAGGCCATGCAGCTGGCTTTGCTTGCCTCTGATAGTAGAGGATTCAGCTCTCAGAGGAGGGTTTGTTTCTCTTGTGGGGGAATAAATCATTTGGCCAATGTTTGCCCCTCTTGGAGATTCAGGGAGTTTTCTGAGGGTAATAAAAAAACAAAAAGAAAAAAACCCTCTAAAAACTTTCCATTTGCTACTATTGGCTAGGTTGATGCGGAAATTGAAGGTTTGCCGTTTGCTTGTAGTTCCCGTTTTGTCCTACCTGCCAGGGTGGCGCTAGATAGCAAGAACATTGTGAGATTTTTTGTAGATAGTGGAGCAGCTGTCAATCTCATTGATAATCAATTTGCTATAACACATGGTTTCCAGGTATGCACTTTGGAAAAGGAGATACCCGTTTTTGCCATCGACTCCGCTCCACTTTCTCAAAAATCGTTAAAGGGCATAGTTCACAATATCCGTTTGACTGTGGGTGATGCTCATGTTGAGGATATGTCATGTGTCGTCCTAAGCGGATTACCTACTCCTCTAGTGTTGGGGCTACCCTGGCTCACTAAACATAACCCCATGCGCCTTACGCGATGCCGGCCTGTCTGCTCTCCCTCCCGTGCGCGCGCACGGGAGGGAGAGCAGACAGGAGAGCAGACAGGCCGGCATCGCGTAAGGCGCATGCGCGATTCTCTTACATGATCGCGCTTTTGTCAGCAAGAAAGACGGGATCGCGCGGCGAATCAGGAGGACGGCGCATGCGCAGGTTTCGGGCGCGCCGTCCCGGCGACTGAGCCGGCTGTCAGTTAAGGAGCATAGAGGAGGGGTTAGGGCAGGGGCGGTACGGCCAGAGGAGATGGAAGGGCTACCCCCTTGACTGGTTGCATGACTGTTGGAGCACCGAATGTGAAGTTTATAAGACGATTTTTTGAAGTATAAAGAGCCCAGGAAAGCGGCACTAACATGGATAACAACACACTCAAGATAATCTATAAGGTACTGTTGCTAGTTTATAAAGTGAAAATGAGGTGAAAGGTTCGCTTTAAATCACCTTTCTTTCCCCTTCTGACATTCAGTTTGGAGTTCAGGAGATTGTCTTGACCAGTACCACCCCCCTAAATGCATTGAAGCAACTGCCATGTGATTGGTTGACTAGATAATTGCATTAATGAGAAATAGAACAGGTGTTCCTAATAATTCTTTAGGTGAGTGTATGTAGTGCAGTATGTGATGATCACACACTGCACTACATATATTACACACATGTATACATCACATACTGCGCTGTCACCTTCTTCTGCAGGTCTACCTTAATGTCTGGTCTTTAGGCTTCAGTCAGATCCTCCACCGCCATGCTTGCGCCGTGTGCCCGACACCACCAGGAGCTGGTCCCTCCTCCTTTCATCTCCCGCCGGCTTCTCCTACAGCAGGGCGCTCTATCGCGTGCCCGCCCAATCTTACCAATCAGGGGCGTAGCTAGAAATGACTGGGCCCCATAGCAAAAAAAATTATGGGCACCCCCCTCCCAGATCTCCCACCCCCACATACCTATCGGACCTCCCACCCCTTCCAGAGCTCCCACCCCAACATCCCCACACCCCTCTCTAGATCCCCCTCAGTGTCATCCACAAGCCCCCCCCTCAGTGTCATCCACAAGCCCCCCCCCCTCAGTGTCATCCACAGATCCCTCCCCCCTCAGTGTCATCCACAGATCCCTCCCCCTCAGTGTCATCCACAGATCCCTCCCCCCTCAGTGTCATCCACAGATCCCTCCCCCCTCAGTGTCATCCACAGATCCCTCCCCCCTCAGTGTCATCCACAGATCCCTCCCCCCTCAGTGTCATCCACAGATCCCTCCCCCCTCAGTGTCATCCACAGATCCCCCCTCAGTGTCATCCACAGATCCCCCCCTCAGTGTCATCCACAGATCCCCCCCTCAGTGTCATCCACAGATAACCCCCCCTCAGTGTTATCCACAGATAACCCCCCCTCAGTGTCATCCACAGATAACCCCCCCTCAGTGTCATCCACAGATAACCCCCCCTCAGTGTCATCCACAGATAACCCCCCATCAGTGTCATCCACAGATAACACCCCATCAGTGTCATCCACAGATAACACCCCCTCAGTGTCACCCACAGATCCCCCCTCAGTGTCACCCACAGATCCCCCCTCAGTGTCATCCACAGATAACCCCTCAGTTTCATCCACAGATAACCCCTCAGTGTCATCCACAGATAACCCCTCAGTGTCATCCACAGATAACCCCCCTCAGTGTCATCCACAGATCCCCCCCTCAGTGTCATCCACAGATAACCCCCCCTCAGTGTCAGCCACCGTTCCCCCCTCAGTGTCATCCACAGATAACCCCCCCTCAGTGTCATCCACAGATAACCCCCCATCAGTGTCATCCACAGATAACCCCCCATCAGTGTCATCCACAGATAACCCCCCCTCAGTGTCATCCACAGATAACCCCCCCTCAGTGTCATCCACAGATAACCCCCCCTCAGTGTCATCCACAGATAACCCCCCCTCAGTGTCATCCACAGATAACCCCCCCTCAGTGTCATCCACAGATAACCCCCCCTCAGTGTCATCCACAGATAACCCCCCCTCAGTGTCATCCACAGATAACCCCCCCTCAGTGTCATCCACAGATAACCCCCCATCAGTGTCATCCACAGATCCCCCCCTCAGTGTCACCCACAGATAACCCCCCCTCAGTGTCACCCACAGATAACCCCCCCTCAGTGTCACCCACAGATAACCCCCCCTCAGTGTCACCCACAGATCCCCCCTCAGTGTCATCCACAGATAACCCCTCAGTTTCATCCACAGATAACCCCTCAGTTTCATCCACAGATAACCCCTCAGTGTCATCCACAGATAACCCCCCTCAGTGTCATCCACAGATAACCCCCCTCAGTGTCATCTACAGATAACCCCCCCTCAGTGTCATCCACAGATATCCCCCTCAGTGTCATCCACAGATATCCCCCCTCAGTGTCATCCACAGATATTCCCCCCACTCAGTGTCATCCACAGATATCCCCCTCAGTGTCATCCACAGATATCCCCCCTCAGTGTCATCCACAGATATCCCCCCCTCAGTGTCATCCACAGACATCCCCCCCTCAGTGTCATCCACAGATATCCCCCCCCCCTCAGTGTCATCCACAGATACACCCCTTTTCAGTGTCATCCACAGATATCCCCCCTCAGTGTCATCCACAGATATCTCCCCCATCCGTGTCATCCACAGATATCCCCCCTCCCTCAGTGTCATCCACAGATATCCCCCCCACCCAGAGATGCTTCCTAGCTAATTTATTCACTGCACTTGCCTTGCCTCTGTAAAATTGAAGAGAAGCGCCGTAATCTCTCACAGGCGCACTGGCAGAGGCCAGGAAAAGACGGTGCATGCGCACTTCAATGCCTCTGCCAGTGCGCCTGTGCGAGATTACGGCGCTTCTCTTCAATTTCACAGAGGCAAGTGCAGTGAATAAATTAGCTAGGAGGCGGCGCTGGGTGGGGAGATTGCAGGCACAGGCAGCATCACTTTGCTGCCTGTGCCGTTCGCAGCACGCCCTGTGCTGATAAAGTCTGGTCACTGCGCGGGCCGCATTTAGCCCGCGGGCCGTAGGTTGGGCATCACTGATCTAGTCTGATGCATCAGGCACTGGTGGGTTGAAATCCTGGCTGATCCACGCCTAATTCATCTTAACAAAGGTCAATATCTCTACATTTTGGGTGGACAGGCGAGTTCTTCTTGGGGTAACTATGGCCCCCGCCACACTAAACACCCACACTACTGGCCGGGCAGGACAGCTTTTCCAGGGCAAACTCTGCCAGTTACAGCCACAAATCCAGTTTGGCTGCCCAGTAGTCTAGCAGATCTTCAATGTGGGGTGGAAGGGTACTGTCCAAGTATGCCACCACCTGCTGGTTCAGGTCCCTCCTGCTCCAGGTCTAGCTGCTGCTGCTGCTGCTGCTGGTGAGTAGTTTCTTCACTAGGCGGGTGAAGAAAGCTTCTTTGGATAGGACCGCGCTACCTCTGGAATCACAGAGAATCCACAATCGAAGCCAGCAAGATATTCACAAGCATGGGGAAGCAAACAGGCCAGCCTGCGACACCACCAAGCAACGTACTTTTGAGGCTTATTTATTTTTATAAATAGGGTGAAGAAAGCTGCTCATCAGTGACTCTAGACTCAAGTTGCTGCTGATGGAGCTGGAACTGCTCTTACCCCCCCACTCTGCCACAGCGGACATAGCAGAGGAACGTGAGCGCAGAGGCCCTCCCCGGTCAGACCTGCAAGAGGATGGACGATGGTGCAGATAGGCAGCAGCCAACTGACTACATAGGATGTCTCTATAGTAGGTCAGCGGGTGTAAAAAAGGCCCCCATGTTGGACCGGTAGAGAGGGTCCAACAAGGTGGAGAGCCAGAAGTCATCCCTCTGCCGAATAGTGACAATTTGGCTGTCACTACTGTGGGGATTCGCTCTGGTAGACAGGGTGCGGACGCAGTACAGAGGCAAATTACCAGTTCTTAAATCAAACTTCCGTGTTTATTCACACATAAAGCATAAACAAAACATCACTTTGCAGTCTTGGTGTTAGTTAACACACAATGGAAAGTCCACATAGCCAAAAATCACCTTGTTGGCAGTTCTGCCTCCAGCAGTCCATAGAAGGCTTTTAGGGGGCTCGTTTCCCTTACAGACGGGTCTCAGCTCTCCAGCACGGCACAAGCCTCAGATCCCAGCACACACACCTCCTAAGCTCCACTGTCAGACTGAGTTAATCCTCCTCACCTGGCAGTGCTGGCTGGTTTTTTAGGCCTGGCAAAACCCAGCCTGGAACATGGGGAGTAGTCACCCACCCAGCACTTTTACTACTCCAAGTAAGAGCTGTCCCGGATCAGCTATACAGCTACACTAAGTATTAAGGTGTCAAACAGCAACTGCTGCTGACACATAAAAACCGGCTCTTACTCCACCGAGGCCAGGAACCTTGGTGACACGTACCTATCATCCACGATGATTACTTGTACCTTCTTACATACATCCCCCTTTGTTCAACCCTGAGGGGTTGAACACATGCCATACACTATACTCGGGACAGGGCATCTGCGTTTCCCTGCAACCGGCCTGCCCTGTGTTCTACGGAGAACCTGAAGTTTTGTAAGAACAGGAACCACCTGGTGACTCGGGCATTTCTCTCTTTGGTCTGGCTCATTCACTTGAGAGGGGAGTGGTCAGTCACCAGGCGGAATGTTCTCCCCAACAAATAATAGCGGAGAGACTCGAGTGCCCATTTGATAGCCAGGCACTCTCCACTATACTGTAATGGTCTCGGCTGGGGTGAGCTTGCAGCTTAGGAAGACAACGGGATGCTCCTCCCTGTTGACTTCCTGAGACAGTAGAGCACCGAGGCCTACTTCAGAGGCGTCTGTCTGCACTATGGATTCCCGCTTGAAGTCGGGCGTCACCAAAACCTGGGACCCGCACAGGGCTGACTTCGAAGCGGAGAAAGCCTCTTCCGTCCAGTCATTCCAGTGAACCATCACTGACTTGCGTCCCTTCAATAACCCTGTCAATGGCGTGGCTACAGTAGCAAAGTGGGGAATAAATCTCATGTAATAGCCTATCATACCTAGGAATTACTTTACTTGTTTAGTGTCAAACAAAAGTTGAGGAGCAGCACCCACGAACCTTAGCGACCACACCGGAATGCACCAGCCAAACCACGACCGCAGATCCTCAGCAGTCCACAGATCAGCAATCAAAAAACGGTCACGGCAGCATCTCCAATTGAATCTTTATTATTTGTACTTTAAATGAATGTGTACAGAAACAAGCCAAGCAGCAATGTTTCGGCTACATGGTAGCCTTTATCAAGCTTGATAAAGGCTACCATATAGCCGAAAAGTTGCCGCTTGACTTGTTTGTGTACACATTCTTTTAAAGTACAAAGAATAAATATGGAACTGGAGATGCTGCCGTGACCGTTTTTTTTATTGCTTTACTTGTTTAGTGGTGACAGGTCGGGGGCCAATTTCTTATCGCCTCTATTTTGTTTACTTGGCGTTTCATCACTCTGCGCCCAATGACATAGGTATTTAGTCTCCTCTAACCCGATCTCACTTTTTTTTGGGTTAGAGGTTAGTCCCGCCTTCCGAAGGGAGTCCACTACAGCCTGCACTTTGGGTAGGTGACTTTCCCAATCTGTACTGTGGATGACAATATCGTCCAGGTAAGCCGAAGCATACCGACGATGTGGACGCAGCACAATGTCCATAAGCTGTTGAAAAGTGTTGGGGTCCCCATGCAGACCAAAGGGTAGTACCTTGTACTGTACAGCCATTCAGGTGTGATGAAGGCAGTTTTCTCTTTGGCAGACTCCGTTAAGGGCAACTGCCAGTACCCTATTGTGAGGTCCAAAACAGAAAAATGCTGGGTTTGTCCTAACCTCTCGATAACCTCATCCACCAGGGGCCTGGGATACGCATTCAATTTGGAAATCTCGTTCAGTTTACGAAAATCGTTACAGAACCGGAGTGTCCCATCCGGCTTGGGTATTAGCACTATAGGACTATCCCACTCACTTTTAGACTCCTCAATGATGTCTAGCCTCAGCATCATCTGCACTTCCTCTGAGATGGCTTGTCGCCAAGCCTCGGGTACCCGGTATGGTTTTAGCCGGACTTTCACCTGAGGCTCAGTGTTCTGCCGAATTGTGGAAGTGCGTCCAGGGAGATCCGAAAACACATCCGTATTCCGGCCAATAAACTCCCTGGCTTCCTGAGCCTGCTTAGAGGAGAGGCTATAAGCAATTCTTACTTTGGCAGCCGCTTCCCTTGCTTCAGACAGAGTGGCGGAAACCGCTTCCCCTAGAAAACCTGGCCGCGAGCTGTCTTCAGTACAGGTTTCCCTATCTTTCCACGATTTGAGTAGATTCACATGATACACCTGCTCCGGCTTTCGCCTCCCTGGTTGGTGTACCTTTTAATTTACCTCTCCAATTTTTTCAAGTACCTCGTAGGGCCCCTGCCACCTGGCCAGGAACTTACTGTCCACGGTTGGCACCAGCACCAAAACCCGATAACCCGGGTTAAAGATGCAGACCCGAGCCTGTGGATTATAGATCTGACTCTGGGCTCGCTGAGCGGCCTCCATATGCTCCCCGACAAGAGGCAAAGTGGTCTCTATCCGCCATTGCAGCTTGTTAACATACTCAAGGACACTTCTATGTGGAGTGGGTTACTGTTCCCACGCCTCTTTGGCTATGTCCAACAAACAGCAAGGATGTCTGCCATATAGCAATTCGAAGGGCGAGAACCCAGTAGAGGCCTGGGGCACCTCTCACACAGCGAACATGAGATAGGGAAGAAGAAGGTCCCAGTCCTTCCCATCTTTAGACACCACCCTTTTTAATATGGTTTTTAATGTTTTATTAAACCTTTCAACCAGACCATCCATTTGCAGATGGTAAACGGACATCCGTAACTGTTTGATATGCAGCAACTTAAAGAGCTCCCTCATGACCCTAGAGATAAAAGGGGTCCCCTGGTCAGTAAGAACCTCTTTAGGTAGCCCCAATCGGGAGAACATTTCCATTAGCTCCTTAGCTATCAGTTTAGCTAATGTATGTCACAGTGGCACTGCCTTCGGGTATCGAGTGGCGTAATCTAGGACGACCAGGATGTGTTGGTGTCCTCTAGCGGATTTCTGTACTGGGCATACGAGGTCCATCGCGATTTGCTCAAATGGTACCTCGATGATCGGGAGAGGCACCAAGGGACTGAGGAAAAGGTGCTGGGGGCTAGTTGCCTGGCAGGTCGGGCAAGACTTACAGAATTCGTCCACCTCTCTAAACACACTGGCCCAGTAAAACCGTTGTAGTATCCAGTCCTGTGTTTTCTGCATTCCCAGATGCCCCCCGAGAACATATTGGTGGGCTAACACAAGTTTGTGATAAGCCTAGGGGACCACTAACTGTTCAATATGTTCACCCAGCAGTTGGTTTACCCTATACAACATATCCTGATGAACCACAAAACGGGGAAACACTGACTCTGCCCCTGGTTGTTGTGGTTCAATATCTACTATTAATACATTTCCCCAAGCTCGGGATAGGGTTGGGTCTCGGTGTTGTGCAGTACCAAAATTATCCCCAGAAACATTAAGGTCGGCCAGCTCAGGCCCCGGCGGCAAGTCCTCTACATCTGCCACCATTACATTCAGTGGGGTTGTCCCCCCCTCTTCCACCGAAGTGGCGGTCACCCCTACCGCTGGCCCTTCGGCCTCGGGTTCCCAGGGTTATGGCCTCCCCCTGGAGCCAGGCCACTCTGCTGGGGTTACCCCTGTCTCATAGGTATCAGTCACTCTCGTAGCAGTACATAGTGCCAGGAAGCCCGGGAAGTCTCTCCCTATTATAAGTTCCTAGTGTAAATTTGTGGCAACTGCCACTTCGTGATTCCACCTGCCGGCCCCTATGGTTAGAGACACCAGGTTGGTGGGATAGTCTTTTAAGTCTCCATGGATGCACATGACCCCGACTTTTCGGCCAGTATACTCTGTGGTGCGTACAAGGGGAGCCCTTACTAGGGACACCAGACTCCCTGAGTCAAGCAGAGCCTCCGCTGGAGTGTCTCCCACTTCCACCTGGCACAAGTGGTTTAGAGTTTCTGGGGTACCTGCTGCACACAGCTTCCTGGCATATAACGACTGATGGTAGCCATAGTTAGTATCCATGGGTTCCACCTGATGTGGAGAGTTAGCTCTTACATGGCCAGGCTCCTGACACCGCCAGCAGACTATCGGAGCCAGGTTCGTAGGGGGTACATCCCTGGTGGGTTTGGTTGGTACAAGTCGCCGGGTCTGGGATGGAGATTTATGGTGTTTGACTGCCTCCCTCCCAAAAGAACCCCCCGTAAGATTCTTAGTAGCCTTGTAGTGCTCCACCAGGTCCACCATTTCCAGGGAATTGCCAGGAGACACCTGGCCGATCCAGTGCTGGAGAGGGGGTGGCAGGGCCCTCCAGAACATATCAGCCAATAGTCTATCTAGCATAGCCGTGGGACTCAGCACATCAAGCTGTAGCCACTTTTGCAAGAGGTGGAATAAGTCATAATACTGGGGTCTCACAGGCTCAGCCGGCTTAAACCCCCACTGATGTACCCGCTGGGCCCAGACCAACACATTCAACCCCAGTCTTGCCAAAATCTCACGCTTTACTTTTTGGTAGTCGGCCGCTTGATCGTCCGGCAAGTCGAAATACACTCGCTCTGAATCGGATGCCAGGAACGGAGAGACGACCTCAGCCCACTGGTCTCGGGGTAGCTTCATCCTGATGGCCACTTTCTCGTACATCACCAGGTAGGTTTCGATGTCGTCTGCGGGGGTCATCTTAGGAATCGCGGCACGGACTGCTTTCCAGGCATCGTGGACGTTCGGGGTTGCTCCTGCTGTCTGCAAAGCCATCACTTGTTGTAGCAGCAACTGGTTGGTCTCCTGCTGCTGCTTATTAGCCTCGCTTTGGTGCAGGTTTGTCTATCGCTGTTGCAGATTAGCCTCCATGAGGGCCTTCACAACAGCCTCCATTTTGTCGTGGGGCACTGGTTGTAATACAGCTGGTTTAATGTACGACATACAATCGTGCCTGGAAATAATGCAGAACCCAAAAATATCGGCGTTCACACCAGCCTCACTGCTCTTGCATGCATCCTCCACCAATTGTGGGCACTCACTAATACTTTGAACCAGACGATATAATTTATTATACAATAAACAGATCCCTATAGGTACATACTGCCCATATACGGAATAAAACTGATAAAAACTACATAAGATCAAAAATCCAAAATTCGCACATGGACCAATTACAGTCTGTAAATCATATATAAAAATGTCCCATGCAAGGATTAATTCCCCATATAGTCTCTTTAATTAAAAGGGGGATTATAATCCAATTTATCTTGCGGGACGCCGTACACTTGCTATGGGACTTTGTTTTTAAATTATAAGATAAATTGGATTATAATCCCCCTTTTAATTAAAGAGAATATATGGGGAATTACTCCTTGCATGGGACATTTTTATATATGATTTACAGACTGTAATTGGTCCATATGCGAATTTTGGATTTTTGATCTTATGTAGTTTTTATCAGTTTTATTCTGTACAGTATAGACCAAAAGTTTGGACACACCTTCTCATTCAAAGAGTTTTCTTTATTTTCATGACTATGAAGGCATCAAAACTATGAATTAACACATGTGGAATTATATACATAACAACAAGTGTGAAACAACTGAAAATATGTCATATTCTAGGTTCTTCAAAGTAGCCACCTTTTGCTTTGATTACTGCTTTGCACACTCTTGGCATTCTCTTGTTGAGATTTTCAGTTGTTTCACACTTGTTTGTTATGTATATAATTCAACATGTGTTAATTCATAGTTTTGATGCCTTCAGTGTGAATCTACAATTTTCATAGTCATGAAAATAAAGAAAACTCTTTGAATGAGGTGTGTCCAAACTTTTGGTCTGTACTGTATATGGGCAGTATGTACCTATAGGGATCTGTTTATTGTATAATAAATTATATCGTCTGGTTCAAAGTATTAGTGAGTGCCCAGCTTGTACATATTTTTGCTTTCCTTTTGTTTAGTGGTTGAGTCTATACAGCTGTGAGCACCACTGTTCTGTGGTCTGACACTTTAGTGCAGCCTCATTTTACCATTTAATTATGTTCTTCCTGTTGTCGGTCACCATGGTTCCGATTTTCAGTTGTTGCGGAGAAAGCCAGGATTCGATTTCTTGATGAAGGACACAGAGCAGTTCTTCCCCTGTGTGACTCCATTCGCTCATGTAAACGAGGTGCAGAACAGCGTGACACTGCCGTGCCCTGCACATGTGGTATGCTGGAGGGGAACTGTGAATTGTCCCTGCAGTGGTGGCTGAGGACACGGTGGAGGATGAGGAGGCAGAGGCGGACATTATCGCAGGACCAACGGCGTGACAACGTGGAGACGGAAGCGGCGTCACCTGGCCAAGTTGCTGGTATGGCTGTGCAGGAACCACATTCACCTAGTGGGCCGTAAAGGACATGTATTGTCCCTGACCGTAGTTACAGCTCCACACGTCGGCGCTGCCGTGCACTTTGGAAGATATCGACAGGCTCAAAGACTGGTCCACCTTCTGTTCTACATACGTGTGCAGGGCTGCTACTGCCTTTTTGGCAAAGAAATGACGGCTTGGGACTCTCCACCTTGGCTCGACACAAGCCATCAGATCTCTGAAAGGTGCAGAGTCCACAACTTGGAAAGGGAGGGACTACAGGACCAGCAACTTGGCCAGGAGCACATTCAGCTTCTGCGCCGTTGGATGAGTGCAAGCATACTGTTGTCTCTTGGCAATCGCTTCGGTGATCAATTGCTGACGGAATGACTGATGAGGAGTAGGAGGAGGAGCAGAAGCATCAGGACCAGCAGATGATGGGAAGGACAGACCGCTTCCTTTGGCTGAGGTGGTGCAGCCTTGACTGCCTGAAATCGGGTGCATGCCACTTGTTGATGCAGTGGTTGCTGCGGCAAGCTGGACCACCACATCGGAGCCACGGTTCTCCCAGGCAACTTTATGGTGACACTGCATATGTTGACGCAGGACCGTAGTGCCAACATTGGCATCTGGCCACGCTCCACCTTCTGCCCACAGATTCTACAAATGGCCATGTTCATCTCCTCTGGCGGCTTAACAAAAAACTGCCACACCGCCGAGTAGTTGATTTTACCCCAACACTCTGCACTGACTGACTGCTACCGCAGCTGCTTCTGTGAACCCCTGCACCACTACTTTCCGGGCAGGTAGGCTCCTGCGAAGCAGGTGGTCTACCCCGGTTACGTTTGGCTCCCGACCGCCCAGTGCTGCCACCCTGCTGACTCCCAGCCATGCTCACGGTCAAGCTGACACCCTCTTCTCCTGATGATGATGAAGCCCCTAATTCCCCAGACTCCCAAGTGCGATCAGCTACATCATCATCATCGAGTACTGTGTGCACGTCACTGATGTCCTCCTCAGCAGTCTCTGGGTCAGGAGCCTGACTGTTCGCAACACCAGCTCCCATGCCACTCTCCTCATCACTACTTGCCCTCCGCCACTCTCCTCCACATCTTGGCTGTTCAGTAGCTGCTGACTGTCCTCTAGTAGGTCATCCTCTCTGTATAGTGGAGCTGAGCCCACAGCATATAATACTTCTCTGGCTGAGGGAACAGAAAAGGACAGAGGCAGGTTGAGGATAGGTCAGGGCACAGGGCCTGTTACCTGGCCATGCCAACTAAGGGTTGTGTCTGACAAACCCACCGACTCTTGGCTGGGGGTGTCTGATGTCACTTGGGATGAAGTGGATGACCGAGTTGTAAGCCATGTACCAGGGTGGGCTCCCCAGGATACATCGAAGTCACGAACGAGGAAAACAACTCCACCACCAGCTTTTGCCAAAACAGAATTTTACTTAAACGCGGTAATAAACACACCCACAAATGCTGGAAACCTCCAATAGATTTACATGCACCTAGCCCGAAGGCTGAGACCCTTGTGCTGCGCAGCGCGGCGCCCTCCAATCGATGCAGGAACCGCTAAACCGCCACACCTTACCTGTTATTACCCTAAAAAAACAAGAATAACTGTAGGGTGTGTATTATGGGCTAGCCCACGGTGCAGCACAACAGCTTACAATCTCACAAAGCTCTACAGTATTTCCCCTCCCATAACTGGTGTTGTAGCACGTGCCTGAAATTTTTTTCTGAGCAAAATGCCAGCCTGGCTTGAGTTTGTGGGAAGTTTATCAGCTCTCCAATGTGAAATGTACCTTTAAGTTATGGAGTCCTTGCAATGAACAATAGCAACACTTTTGGCATGACACAAACAGAGACCCTAACTAACTAACTACAGGCCTGGTCTCAGTCTCTAGGAGCCAAAACTGTAATGAGGTGCGTGCACGATCTTACCGACCCGGGTATGCTCTGCATCCGCTGGTGACTCTGAACTGAACAAATGCCTCTCCAACATGCCTGTGGTCCCGCATTGTATGTAGCTTTGCTCCTCAGCTCTCCTGAAAGCGTTCCTGAAAGCAATCCTTGTTCCTCTGAACAGGATCAGGGTCTTGGACATGATCAGCTTCACTTAGCTGCAGTTCTGGTCACTGAGAGATGCTCTCACAACTGGATGCTGTCGGATTCTCTGCTCACACAGTTCCTCAGTCTCAGCTCCCTCTAAGATGGCTGCTCCCTTTCTCTTCCTTGCCAGGCTCTGTGTAACCCCACCTCTCATGAATATGGAAATATATGCAGTCTGTTTGCTGTGTTAAGGAAACAGCGGTATCTTGTGGCCAAACAGCAGAATGTCAGTCCAGATCTTTTAATCTACACAAACAGTGTTCAGACAAGAAGAGCTGTTTCCCCATCTCACAGAGTCAACCATTCAAGAACTGCTGGGTTGCTGGACAAGACACGACCGCTAGATGACACCGGGAGCTCAGGCCTCTCCACTCTTGCTGCCACGCCCCCTTACTATGCTGCGACCTGTGCCTGGGCCAGAAACATTTAGGCCTCTGCCACTCCCCTGTGCAGGGCCTGGCACTTGTCTGTCTGACATACTGTTAGCAACTCACAAAACGGAAATGATTACGGTACACGTTCAATGGAAAACTCGAATCACAGCCTGAAGGAACGTTAAATAGAAAATAATAAATATTTTAATGAAACTAGTTTAGGGGTATCGATAAAATCAGACATACAGGAACTCAGAGGTGTGGAGAGGGATCAGGTAATAGTCCATCCAACACTCTGAGAGCCTGACGAGTATCCTATGTCCAAGGTCAACGTCCAGTGTTGGAGCACACTGATAGAAGTATGGCCTAGGTCCACAGGGTATAAAAAACACCACACTCGGCACAAGGACTGAGAGTATTGATCAACTCCACTGATCATGTGCATTTGCTTAAGGTCCCTAGCAATGCCGTGGAGGATCAATGCAGTAAGAGCAGCTCAAATGGGTTATGGTGCACCCTCACGCTGCTGCTGGAACACCTGAATAGTGCATCTAATGGAGTATATGCTCACATATGGATAGTTCTAGTGACATGGTGATCACTTGATAGCTAGGACTTCCCTATTAGGTGAGTAATACATAACACGGCAATCGCTCTACACGTTTCGACATGCAGTATATTTTACATGTCTCATCAGGAGCGAGATTTCTGTTTTACAATGTCAATTTAAGTGGAGCAGCTACACTGTAATGTGGCTGCATCGGCGCTGTGATGGCCGTGTGCGGCCAGCTACACGCTGAATATTTATAATCTAGGCCCCGCCCCTCGAGAATGGGTGCCGACTCCGGTCTCCAATCAGGGACGGAGGCGCATCTGCTGACGCACTCCCTGACCCGACCGTACCACAGTGCGGCGTCATACATGTAAAATATACTGCATGTCGAAACGCGTAGAGAGATTGCCGTGTCATGTATTACTCACCTAATAGGGAAGTCCTATCAAGTTATCACCATGTCACTAGAACTATCCATATGTGAGCATATACTCCATTAGATGCACTATTCAGGTGTTCCAGCAGCAGCGTGAGGGTGCACTATAACCCATTTGAGCTGCTCTTACTGCATTGATCCTCCACGGCATTGCTAGGGACCTTAAGCAAATGCACATGATCAGTGGAGTTGAGTCCTTGCGCCGAGTGGTGTGTTTTTTATACCCTGAGGACCTAGGCCATACGTCTATCAGTGTGCTCCAAAACTGGACGTTGACCTTGGACATAGGATACTAGTCAGGCTCTCAGAGTGTTGGATGGACTATTATCTGATCCCTCTCCACACCTCTGAGTTCCTGTATGCCTGATTTTATCGATACCCCTAAACTAGTTTCATGAAAATATTAATTATTTTCTATTTAACGTTCGTTCAGGCTGTGATTTGACATACTGTTAGATCAAATAAATAAATAAAAAGGGAATTAAAATACCCCAAAAAAGTCTGTAATTTTCTCACTTCACCGCACAATGGCTAATAAGCCCTTTTTTTTCACTAATACACGCCAAAAAGGGCTTTATCATATATAACTGCACCGCTGAACGGCAAATAGACCCTTATTTTTTTCCACTTATACACGCCACAAAAGACTTTAGAACATATAACTGCACCGCTGAACGGCAAATAATATATATTTTTTTGCCACTTTTACACGCCAAAAAGGACTGTAATTTTCTCACTTCACCACACAGCAGAAAATACTTTTTTTTTGTGCCACTAATACACGCCAAAAAAGGGCTTTAGAACATATAACTGCACCGCTGAACGGCAAATGGCCCTTTCTTTTTTCCACTTATACACTCCACAAAAGGCTTTAGAACAAATAACTGCACCTCTGAACGGCAAATAATATATATTTTTTTGCCACTAATACACGCCAAAAAGGGCTTTAGAACATATAACTGCACCGCTGAACGGCAAATAGGCCCTTATTTTTTTGCACTTATACACGCCAAAAAGGTCTGTAATTTTCTCACGGCTAATAAGCCTTTTTTTCCCACTAACACAAGCCAAAAAATGCTTTAGAAAATATAACTGCCAGCACCAGGGCAAATAAGATGTAGAAATGTTTCCTTGTAATAAACCCTGCTAATGGCTGTATCAAACAGCACTTACACACTAATAACAAGAACAGTTTGCTGGAATTACAGAGCTGTATAATGGCAATTTGGATCCGCAGTCAGTGCAGCAAGGTGTAATAGGATTGTTCCTATTACCCAGGATGTAAACTCTCCTACTTAACCCTGTTCTGCTTCAATACTGTGGAATCATTCCTCCCTATCCTTTCCCTGAACCTCTATACAGCAAAATAAAAGTTTTAAAGTCTTTTCTGTCCCTAGTGCCTGCTGACATCTCTCCCTGCACTAAGTACACTAGAAATGGCTGAATCCAAGGTGGCTGGGGCTATTTATAGGGCTGCGACATCACAGGGCTGGCTGGCTGCTGATTGGCTGCATGTATGTCATTGTGGGTGATCCCTCGTTCCAAGAGTTCATTGCTCCATGTCCTAACACGTGCAGCAGCCATTTTAGGAAAAAATGCGATTCTTTACCACGAAGCGTGAGGAAATTCGGATTGAAATCCACTTCTTCAACTTCGATTCCCTCATCTCTACTAAGGAATTATCTACCTTGTTTGTGGATAACATCCTTAGACTGCATGGTATTCCTGACTCCATTATCTCACATAGGGGTGTCCAATTTGTTTTGGAATTCTGGAGGTTCGGCAATAAGTTTGGGATCAAACTCTCCTTCTCACCCGCAAATCACCCTAAGACAAATGGGCAAACAGAAAGTCAACCAAATAATGGAAAAGTTCTTAACCCCTTAAGGACTCAGCTCTATTTCACCTTAAAGGGACACTGACAGGCCAAATCAGCATATATAGTTAGATATATGACATTACAGGTCTTATACAGTCTTTTAAAAGCATATAAGTATCCCCCCTGTCCACCTTATAAAGAGCGAAATATAAAGTTTTATAACCTGCTTGTCCGGTCACCAATCTGCCCAAGGGGCGGCGTTTCATGTGAAAATGACCCCAGCCAGCCTTCCCAACTGCCGTTCTGAAGCCCCGCCCAGCTCATCAATATTCACTTCGCTGGGCGGCGACTAGAACTCTCCCCAGTCCCGATCCTGCGCATGGGCAATTCAATTGTCCGGGCATCGTTCATGCCCAATCTTCTGCGCCTGCGCCCCGCCGTGGTTAGATCGCGCCTGCGTACACACACAGCCTGCCTGCGTCTTCGAGGCAGCTGCAGCCTCAGCCTCAGCCATGCACTGTTCAGAGCAGTGCTTCAGAGCGCTGCTCACTCACATCGTCAAAGGGGTTATAGACAATTGAATTGCCCATGCACAGGATCGGGACTGGGGAGAGTTCTAGCCGCCGCCCAGCGAAGTGAATATTGATGAGCTGGGTGGGGCTTCAGAACGGCAGTTGGGAAGGCTGGCTGGGCGCATTTTCACATGAAACGCCGCCCCTTGGGCAGATTGGTGACCGGACAAGCAGGTTATAAAACTTTATATTTCGCTCTTTATAAGGTGGACAGGGGGGATACTTATATGCTTTTAAAAGACTGTATAAGACCTGTAATGTCATATATCTAACTATATATGCTGATTTGGCCTGTCAGTGTCCCTTTAAGGACCAGGCCATTTTTTGCAAATATGACCAGTGTCAATTTAAGTGCTGATAACTTTAAAATGCTTTGACTTATCCAGGCCATTCTGAGATAGTTTTTTCATCACAAATTGTACTTCATGACACTGGTAAAATGAAGTTAAAAAAAAATCATTTTTATTTATAAAAAAAAAATACCAAATTTACCCCAATTTTTTTTTTAAATTGCAATTTTCCAAGTTTCAATTTCTCTACTTCTATAATACATAGTAATACCTCCAAAAATAGTTATTACTTTACATTCCCCATATGTCTACTTCATGTTTGGATCATTTTGGGAATGATATTTTATTTTTTGGGGATGTTACAAGGCTTAGAAGTTTAGAAGGAAATCTTTAGGGACCAGTTCAGGTCTGAAGTCACATTGCGAGGCTTACATAATAGAAACCACCCCACTCTATAAACTACACCCCCAAGGGTATTCAAAACTGATTTTACAAACTTTGTTATCCCTTTAGGTGTTCCACAAGAATTAATGGAAAATAGAGATACAATTTCAAAGTTTCACTTTTTTGGCAGATTTTCCATTTTAATAATATTTTTCCAGTTACAAAGCAAGGGTTAACAGCCAAACCAAACTCAATATTTATGGCCCTGATTCTGTAGTTTACAGAAACACCCCATATGTGGTCGTAAACAGCTGTACAGGCACACGGCAGGGTGCAGAAGGAAAGGAATGCCATACGGTTTTTGGAAGGCAGGTTTTGCTGGACTGGTTTTTTTGACACCATGTCCCATTTGAAGCCCCCCTGATGCACCCCTAGAGTAGAAACTCCATAAAAGTGACCCCATCTAAGAAACTACACCCCTCAAGGTATTCAAAACAGATTTTACAAACGTCGTTAACCCTTTAGGTGTTCCACAAGAGTTATTGGCAAATGGAGAGGACATTTCAGAATTTCTATTTTTTGGCAAATTTTCCATTTTAATCCATTTTTCCCAATAACAAAGTAAGGGTTAACAGCCAAACAAAACTCAATATTTATGGCCCTGATTCTGTAGTTTACAGAAACACCACATATGTGATCGTAAACAGCTGTACGGGCACACGGCAGAGCGCAGAAGGAAAGGAATGCCATACGGTTTTTAGAAGGCAGATTTTGCTGGACTGGTTTTTTTGACACCATGTCCCATTTGAAGCCCCCCTGATGCACCCCTAGAGTAGAAACTCCAAAAAAGTGGCCCCATTTTAGAAACTATGGGATAGGGTGGCAGTATTGCTTGTACTAGTTTAGGGTACATATGATTTTTGGTTGCTCTATATTACACTTTTTGTGAGGCAAATAACAAGAAATAGCCGTTTTGGCACCGTTTTTATTTTTTGTTATTTACAACATTCATCTGACATGTTAGATCATGTGATATTTTTATAGAGCCGGACGATACGGACGCGGCGATACCTAATATGTATACTTTTTTTTTATTTATGTAAGTTTTACACAATGATTTCATTTTTGAAGCAAAAAAAAATCATGTTTTAGTGTTTCCATAGTCTGAGAGACATAATTTTTTCAGTTTTTGGGCGATTACCTTGGGTAGGGTAAGATTTTTGCGGGATGAGATGACTGTTTTATTGGCACTATTTTGGGGTGTGTGTGACTTTTTGATCGCTTGCAATTACACTTTTTGTGATGTAAGGTGACAAAAAATTGTTTATTTAGCACAGTTTTTATTTTTTATTTTTAAAAAAAGATGTTTTAGTGTCTCCATATTCTGAGCCATAGTTTTTTTATTTTTTGGGCGATTGTCTCAGGTAGGGGCTAATTTTTTGCGGGATGAGGTGACGGTTAGATTGGTACTATTTTGGTGGGCAAACGTCTTTTTGATCGCTTGCTGTTGTACTTTTTGTGATGTAAGGTGACAAAAAAATTGTTTATTTAGGACAGTTTTTATTTTTTACGGTGTTCATCTGAGGTGTTAGGTCATGTAATATGTTTATAGAGCCGGTCGATATGGACACGGCGATACCTAATATGTATACTCCCCCCCCCCCCTATTTTTTACCAATATTTTTTAACTTTATTTGGGGAAAATGACATTTTTGTTTATTTTTACTTGAAACTTTTAATTTTTTGGGGGGAAAACTTTATTTTTAAAACTTTTTTTTTCACTTAATTTTTTGTCCCACTTTGGGACTTGAACTTTTGGGGGTATATTCCTTTACAATGCATTCCAATACTTCTGTATTGGAATGCATTGGCTGTATGAGTAATACTGTGTGTATTACTCATACAGCTTCCGGGGCCTGTGAGATCCAGGGGGCTGGATCTCACAGTCTCTTCCCCCCCCGCGCATTTAGCCGAGGTGCCTGCTCAATGATTTGAGCAGGCACCTTGTTCCGATCACCGCCCGTGATCGGAACAACACATGACGTACCGATACGTCATGTGTCCTTAAGGACTCGGGAAACATGCCGTACCGGTACGTCATGTGTCCCTAAAGGGTTAAAGAGGTTGTCCGATCCCAAAATCAAAGTTCTTTTTATGTGCTCCTAACACCCCCTCACCATGCCTACATATGCCCCCAATACCTGTTTTTCATGTCTGAGCTTTCCTTCCCCCCTAGATGACATCACATTACCATGGCAGATCTGTTTTGTTGAATACATAACTTTATTGATACACAATCCTGCCTGCACAGTGATGAGTCACAGGCTGGACACGCCCCCACACAGCTCTGCATGCAGCAGCCACGCCCACTACAACTCCTGTGTCCATCTTTCTACACCCAGACAGGAATCTACTTCTCACTCAGTGTCTAAATCCCATCACTGACTGTTCACAGGCTCTGCCCTCACATGTGTATCTAATCCTATACTGTGTAATACAGCCTGCAGAGCTGTGTATATCATCCCATCACTGACCGTCCACAGGCTCTGCCCTGACATGTGTATCTAATCCTATACTGTGTGATACAGCCTGCAGAGCTGTGTATATCATCCCATCACTGACCGTCCACAGGCTCTTCCCTCCCCATCTCCAGAGTGTAATAAACAGCTGGAAGCAGCAAGCAAACCCAAACACATCTGTATCTAATCCTATCCTGTGTGATACAGCTTGTTGAGCTGTGTATCTAAACTTATCACTGACCGTCCACGGGCTCTTCCCTCACCATCTCCAGTGTGTGATAAACAGCTGGAAGAATAGCAATGTAGCGGGGGAGCAGACTTAGCGGAATGCGTCTTGACTTGGGGGGGGAGACTGCAGGCAGGTAAGGGTTAAGAGAGCGGGAGTGTGGGTAAGAGGGGAGGTAGTTAAGGGGTGGAGTTGAGGAACGGTTTGGCGGGCAGTATAAAAGAAAGGGAAAGGAGGGGCTTAGGTGAGTTGCAGAGAACGAGGAAGTTCCCGCCCACCCGCCCTGGTTTAGGAGTTCATTTCTTTGCGTGCTTGATCAGTGGTGCGTTTTTTGGTTATGTTGGGCAGTTTCTGATGTGGGATCCTGGGGGGCAATTCATGGTTAAGAGATGCGTTAGATGGTGGAATGCGCGTCTATTGGAGTTAAAAAAGCTGGTTAATGCGCCTCCTGTTCGGCCTAAGTAGGCCTAGGGGAGTTGTATACTTGGAATTGGTGGATCTGGTGTCCTTGGGTCGGTGAATGCGGCCAAGGGCAAGGAAAGTCATGAGTAAAGGAGATCGGGAATAAGACGTGTTGGGGTTGCCTCCCAGGATCTCTTTGAGGGATAACAGCGGTAAAAATGTTAAGATAATGTTTTGATATTATTGTTTAATAATATGCATGTTTGAAAGAAAGGTTGTAATTTATATGTTAAATTAATAAAGGTGGTCTTTTACGGCCATATTTTACCAACAAGATGGTGGTGAGTCTTATTAGAAAAGGGGGGTTGTGGTAAGGGTGTGGGGTAGCCGGAAGGGTTCTTCCATCCCATTAAGTCAGCAGCAAGCACGTCAAAAAACATCTGTATCTAATTCTAACATGTATGTGTGCCTGATACAAAGCCTGTTCTGTGCGATACTGCATGCTGAAGTGTGTCTCTAATCCCATCTTCTGTGATACAGCATGCTGAGCTGTGTATCTAATTCCATTTAGTATCATACAACCTGCTGAGCTGTGTATCTAAACCCTTATGCACACAACTGTATCCATTTTGTGATCCACATTTTTGGCAGTCCTATTGAGTTCTATGGATTTGAGGTCCTCATTTTGAAGACCAGAATAGGACATGTTCTGTCTTTACTGGAACTGACATACGGATGTAAAAAACACACTGATGACGTCCCTGTGCTTTCCACATCCATATGTCAGTTCTGCGAAAGATAGAACATGTCCTATTCTGGTCCTCATAATGCAGATCTAAAACTCTTAGAACTCAATGGGACTGCAAAAAAATGTGAATTGCACACGGACAGTAACCTTCTTTAGTGGATCCACAACTTACAGACCGCAAAACCGATACGGTTCTGAGCACGAGCCCTATCACTTATACTCAGCGCCCATAACAAAGACGTCCACAGTGCCCACATAACAGCGACGTCCACAGTGCCCCCATAACAGCGACGTCCACAGTGCCCCCATAACTATGACATTCACAGTGCCCCCATAACAGTGACATTCACAGTGCCCTCATAACAGCGACATCCACAGTGCCCCCATAACAGTAACATCAACAGTGCCCCCATAACAGTGACGTCCACAGTGCCCACATAACAGCGACGTCCACAGTGCCCCCATAACAGCGACGTCCACAGTGCCCCCATAACTGTGACATCCACATTGCTCCCATAACAGTGACATCCACAGTGCCCCCATAACAGTGACATCCACAGTGCCCCCATAACAGTGACATCCACAGTGCCCCCATAACAGTGACATCCACAGTGCCCCCATAACAGCGACGTCCACAGTGCCCCCATAACTGTGACATCCACATTGCTCCCATAACAGTGACATCCACAGTGCCCCCATAACAGTGACATCCACAGTGCCCCCATAACAGTGACATCCACAGTGCCCCCATAACAGTGACATCCACAGTGCCCCCATAACAGTGACATCCACAGTGCTCCCATAACAGTGACATCCACAGTGCTCCCATAACAGTGACATCCAAAGTGCCCCCATAAAAGTGACATCCACAGTGCCCCCATAACAGTGACATCCACAGTAAACCCCATAACAATGACATCTATAGTGTCTGGCAGAGCTCCCTATATACTATGACATCTCCCTATCCCAGGGTACAGCAATATGGTTTACAGAGGCCCTGGTGTCTGAAGGAGTCCAAAAGGGCTGGGGCACACAGGGACTCTGCATGATACATAGGATGTGTTGGGACCTGCAGTATCACCAGCAGAAGACATTATGTGAGTTACAGTACTGCAGCTCAGGAGGAGTTGGGACTTGCAGTACCACAGGAAGGCAATGTTGGGGCTCGTAGTCCCCTGAGGGTAGGGCACACTGGGGGTAGTAGCACACACATGGCAGGCTCTAACCTTGAACTCATGGCTGTGCTGCAGCGTGTACTCCAGGGTCCGCAGGAGCTTGGCCATCTGCTCGGTCACCTCCCCCCGGTCCTGCGCCCCTGGGCTGAGTAAGGGGCTCCCCGAGGCTTCGCTCTCCTTGTACTGCTCTGGGCCCAGGAGGAGCAGGAGGCCTTGCTCAAGGCTGTGACAGGTGCGGGGACTCTGGGGCTGGAGGCTGGTCCGGGGAGCCGCTCTTGTCTCGGGCGGCAGCGGCATCCTCCTCCTGCTCGGAGCTGAAGCGGCAGAGATACCGGCATATGTGCACTGTGATTGTGCGTACTGCGCCTGCATCAGAGGAAGAAGACGGAGGCCGGCACTTCTCCCTGCAGGAGGCGGTGACATCATTAGTGACGATCCATCTCCTGCTAAAGGCAGGTTTAGAAGACGGACTTCGGCCAGAAGAACTGAAAAGCCAACTGGAGGGACCACGTGACGAGGAGCCAGATCTCAAGAACGGCTGCATTGTGGAAGGTAAGTATGTGAGTAATAATCTTTTCTCCACAGGTTATTTTTATTTATTTTTTAAATAGTTTTTGCCCAGAGAACCCCTTTAAGATGCTTCGTTTCAGACTGCCGAAATGAGTGGAGAAGGTTTTTGCCTTTGGTGGAGTTCGCTATTAACAATCAGGTAAACTCTATTGGTTTGTCTCCTTTCTACTGTAACTATGGTTTTAACCCCTGATTTTCCTCAGTATCTGGGTCCAGTTTTGTTAATCTTGCTGTGGATGCTATTGTTGAAGATCTGTGCAGAGTTTGCGCCCAGACTCACCAGACCCTGGAAAAATCCTAAAGCATCCAACCTGAACATGCTAATAAGGCCGAACCTTGTGTTGAGTCATTTGGTATGGCTTTCTACCAAGAATTTACATCTTAGGGTGCCTTCTGGTAAACTTGTGCCTAAATTTATTGGACTGTATAAAATTTTGTCTGTTTTTAATCAAGTATCCTTTTGTCTTTAGCCACCATGATCATTCAGAATCCATGACGTAAAAAATATGTGCCGCCTGCAATTCCACCTAAACCCCCTGATCCTGTAATTATCCTACATGAGATTAAGTACGAGGTGGAGAGAATCCTGGACTCCCGAAAGGTTCAGGATTCTCTCTAATATTTAATACATACTGAGGAGAGGACATGTGTAACGGTTTAGAAAATCCATGCTCCTCACCTTATTAGGAAATTTTATGCTAAATTTCTGCTGAAGCCTTCTTCCCAGGTTGAGGGTTCGATGGCCCATCGTAATAATGGGGTTAATGTCACTAACTTACCTGTCCGTGCTCCAGCAGCGAGGCCACGCTCACTGGTGACACAACAGCATCCCTAGCAACAGGATGCAATGCTCTGTTTCTCTCCATTTCTGTGTGCTGTGTCTGACTAATGGACCACTGAAAAAAGTGTAGCAGCACAACGACAAAAATATGTATATACCGTTCCTTTATGTGGTGGTGCCAGCCGTGTTGGAAGCCGGTCCGAAGCTCCCCCAAACATAAATAAACTTTGTAGGAAAACCGCAGCACTCTCTTGTCTTCAATATCCAAAAGGTTTAGTCACCAATACAGTGCGACGGCTTGAGAAAGACCACACCGGTCGAAACGTCGCACTGTATTGGTGACTAAACCTTTTGGATATTGAAGACAAGAGAGTGCTGCGGTTTTCCTACAAAGTTTATTAATGGACCACTGAGTCATGTACCTATCAGGTTCTGATCCTGGGACTCAGTTCCCTTGTCATTTCTAGGTTTACTCCCTTGCTGTGCTCCTGGTTCTGCCTGTGAGTGTTTTGGATTGTTTAGTATATTGCCTTGGCTTGCCTCTCACCTTGATCTGTCTTGTGATTTTGTACTGTGATATCCATCTGGTTCTAACTTTGGCTTGGCTATTTTGACTACCCTCCTTCCTCTGATTTTGTACTTCATTCTCTTCCCAAATTTGACCAATTTCCGTACAACCTTTCTCTGTGTGGTTACCTCTCTGTGTCTGTCTGTCTGTCTGTCTTGCACTTAGGGAATGTTGACTACTTGCGGACTTGCAGCTTAGGGCTTGCGCTGCAAGTAGGGAGAGAAAGCGGGTTTGGTTCCAGTCAGGGCTCACTGTGTACGTGTTTCCTGCCTGATTTTTTTTTTTTATATTAATCATGAGATAACCCCCTTAAGTTAAAATCTTACCAAGATAACAATAATTAACCCTTTCAGCCCCAGGCCCATTTTAGCATTTTCATTTTTTAATCCTTCCCTTCCTAGAGCCACAACTTTTTATTTTTCTATTCACATAGGGCTTCTTTTTTGTGGGAAAACTTATACTTTCTAATGGCAACATTTACTGCATACAATGTAGTGGGAAGCTGGAAAGGAAAATAAATGCAATTCTGCCATAGTTTTATGGGTTTTGCTTTTATGATGTCCCTATGTGGTAAAACTGACCTGTGCCCTTCATTCTCCGGGTCAGCACAATTACAGATACATTTGTATAGTTTTTCTTGTGTTTTACCACTTAAAAAAATTATGGAAAAATGTATTTTTTCTTTTTATCGCTATACGTTTTTATAGTTACATTATATCTATGGAACTGTATGTAGGCTTGTTTTTTGCAGAGCAATCAGTATTTTTCAGTAATACCATTTTGGGTGTGTTTGACTTTTTAATCAATTTTATTCAATAGTTTTGGGGAGGTTAAGAGACAAATAACAGCGAACAGGCAATTTTTAGCTTTTTTTTATGTTACACTGTTTGCCATATGGAATCATTTTTTAAAATATTTTAATAGTACAGGCGTTTTAGGATGCAGTGATGCCTATGATGTTTATTTTATTATGGGAAAAGGGGATATCTGAATTTTTATATATTTTTTCAAACTTTTTTTTTACCTTAAGCGACTTGTAATCATCAAATTGCAATGTGTAATCATCAAATTGCTTCTCCTATACATTACTGTAATTTAATATATTAGCGTATAGGAAATTCTGTATATTCCAATGCAATTCTGCCACCAGCTGCCATACTACGACATCAGCACCCCACTATCACTTTCACAGGATGCGGACAGGGGGGGCCCCTCCCTCTAAACCAATTAGATGCTGCAGTCACTATTGACCATGGCATTTAAGGGGATAAACCGCCTGTATCAGCCAATCTGAGCCATTAGAGCAGGAGTCCGGCTCTCATTTGAGAGCCAAGCTCCTGCTCATTGCTGCACGGGAGAGGCGGTAGCCTAGCCTAAGGCCTATTAGTTACCACTCTAAAAAGGTGCATTGGTGGTCACTAAAGGGTAAAATAATATTCCAAAGTTAATTAAAGGGTTTCTGTCATGAGAAATAACGTTATGTAGCTGACTGACATTAGCGATGTGCTAGTGTCAGCAGTACATAACAGTATGCTTTATAACTCCCTGCCTGCCGCCGAGCCTCTAGGTGCTATAAGGGCATTGCTTCAGCACCTAGAGGCTCGGTCTACGCACCCTTGATTGACTTTTGAGTTCTCCTCATCGTCCCGTAAATCCCGCGCCTGCGCAGCTCCGTTTAGTATTCGGTGCAGGCGCAGTGAGTGAAGGACGCGCTCCTGCTGCCGGCTTCCTCCCTACGCTTGTGCTGAAGGAAGGAAGTCTTTATTTTAAGAGAACGGCGGCAGGCAGAGAGTTATAAAGCATACTGTTATGCACTGCTGACATTAGCACAGCGCTAATGTCCGTCAACTACATAACATTATTTCTCATGACAGAAACCCTTTAAATACATTCACTTGATCAGAGTGTGCCTGACATATCATTCTGTGTCAGTTATATAGCAATTGTTATGGACAATGGTTGTGGAACCACCGTGCCAACCAACCGGTTTGACTTTGTGCTAGTCCTGAGGGCGTTATCCTGGTGGTCCACTGGTTTTCACCCTTTAACCCTTTAGATGGATCTAGACTTCACTGTATGGGAGTCACCAGGCCACTACTTTTTGAATAGTACCAGTGTGGTTGGCTGCTGACCCCCAGAGACACCAGCGCGGGCACTTAAGAATCAGTCAATACTCAGTTAGGAAACAGGCAGAGGTCAGTGCTGACAGATTTCATGTGAATCCGTGAAACAGTCCAAAGCTCAGGGCAGGTGGCACAGGATCAGTGTGGTAAACAGGCACAGGTCAGGACAGGTGCCAGAATTTCAGGAAATAGGCAGCAGTTGGTACACTGACAGATACACGTGTTTTATCTCTTTACAGACTCTAGCAAGCTAGAAAGAACTTTCACAAACTACAGAGATTAATTGCTCAGGCAAAGAAGTGAGGTCAGCAACCAAGCTATATAGCAGAAGCTGATTAGCAATTGGGAACAGCCTCACAGCAGCTAACAAAGCAACATGCGGTTAACCCTTGAAGTACTGCAACAGAGGAGATATACATAAACAATGACCCTAATTCACACACCGGAAGCAGGCACTCATAGACATGGGACATCAGCGGCCATTACTCTATGCAAGTGAACATTAACATTTTTTCTTTAAAAAAAATTCAAAGTTAATTGAATAAATTTAGTTAATCAGAGTGTGACGGGTGAATTTTTCTGCATCACAGTTATATAGCAATTATACTGGACTCTATCCGAGTGATCATTCTTTCCTTAAAAATTTATTCCAAAGTAAATTCAATAAATTCAGTTGATCAGAGTGTGCCGGATATCATTTTGTGTCACAGTTATACACTCACCTAAAGAATTATTAGGAACACCATACTAATACGGTGTTGGACCCCCTTTTGCCTTCAGAACTGCCTTAATTCTACGTGGCATTGATTCAACAAGGTGCTGATGGCATTCTTTAGAAATGTTGGCCCATATTGTTAGGATAGCATCTTGCAGTTGATGGAGACTTGAGGGATGCACATCCAGGGCACGAAGCTCCCGTTCCACCACATCCCAAAGATGCTCTATTGGGTTGAGATCTGGTGACTGTGGGGGCCATTTTAGTACAGTGAACTCATTGTTATGTTCAAGAAACCAATTTGAAATTATTCGAGCTTTGTGACATGGTGCATTATCCTGCTGGAAGTAGCCATCAGAGGATGGATACATGTTCTCATTCTGTTTACGCCAAATTCGGACTCTACCATTTGAATGTCTCAACAGAAATCGAGAATTATCAGACCAGGCAACATTTTTCCAGTCTTCAACAGTCCAATTTTGTTGAGCTCGTGCAAATTGTAGCCTCTTTTTTCTATTTGTAGTGGAGATGAGTGGTACCCGGTGGGGTCTTCTGCTGTTGTAGCCCATCCGCCTCAAGGTTGTGCGTGTTGTGGCTTCACAAATGCTTTTCTGCATACCTCGGTTGTAACGAGTGGTTATTTCAGTCAACGTTGCTCTTCTATCAGCTTGAATCAGTCGGCCCATTCTCCTCTGACCTCTAGCATCCACAAGGCATTTTTGCTCACAGGACTGCCGCATACTGGATGTTTTTCCCTTTTCACACCATTCTTTGTAAACCCTAGAAATGGTTGTGCGTGAAAATCCCAGTAACTGAGCAGATTGTGAAATACTCATACCGGCCCGTCTGGCACCAACAACCATGCCACGCTCAAAATTGCTTAAATCACCTTTCTTTCCCATTCTGACATTCAGTTTGGAGTTCAGGAGATTGTCTTGACCAGGAGCACCCCCCTAAATGCATTGAAGCCACTGCCATGTGATTAATGCAATTATCTAGTCAACCAATGAGAAATAGAACAGGTGTTCCTAATAATTCTTTAGGTGAGTGTATATTAATTATACTGGACTTTGTCCATGTAACCATTTTTCTGGAAAGTTATATGTCAGTTATACAGCAATTATACTTGACTCTGTCCTAGTGACCATTTTCTCTTAATTTTTTCCCCAAAGCTAATTACATAAATTCAGTTGATCAGAGTTTGCATGACAGATCATTCTGTGTCACAGTTATATAGCAATTATAATGGACTCTGAGTGACCATTTCTTCTTCAAAAAGAGGCCAAAGTTAATTCAATAAATTCAGGTAATCAGTGTGCGCCTGGTGTATTTTTCTGCATCATATTTATGTAACTATGTCCAAGTAACCATTTTTTCTTAATTTTTTTTTCAAAGTTAAACAAATTAAGTTGATCGTAGTGTGCCTAACATATTGTTCTGTGTCACAGCTTAAAAAGCAATTAAACTGGACTCTGTCCAAGGAACCATTTTTTTTAAATCTAAAGTTAGTTAAATACATTCAGTTGCTCAGAGTGTGCTTGATATATTGTTCTGTGTCACAGTTATATAGCGATTTTACTAGACTCTGTCAACTATATAGTGTACTTTCATAGTGCATAGATTGTGTGACTTCAGATTTTTTTCTTGATAATTATCAGGTTGGACGGGGTAATGTAAGTTGAAACACCCATGCAAAATTATTTGCTGGTGAGAGTGTGTATGGCAGTAGCACAAGTAGCAGCAAATGCATTGGTAGCAGGCTATAGTTGTCCCTCGCCTCCTGTAGGCAAAGGATTAGTATTGCAGAGGCACAGAGGCAGTGGATGACATTGTGGACTGGATACATTATCTCAGTCAGAGCATGATGATGTTGATGTTTATTCTGAATCTGACTGCTTGCCTTTTAGTGTCCAGTGCATTCCTCCTGCTCCTTCTTAACAGTGAATTTAAGAATCAATAGAAGCATATTTTCTGTCATCCCTGTCTTCACTGACCTCTCCTAGCTGGGCATGTTCCTTTCTCCTAACAGACAATAGCCAGGTGCAAAGGAAGATATTTAAGATTTCACGATAGTGTTCCTGTTGATAAGTTGCATAAGTAGAGTCAAGTTTTGGACTGTAATTAAGTAGAGGTTCAGGCAGAGGTGGAGACAATTAAATAAAGGCATAGCTGTGTTGGTGGTGGTACGGGCACTTGTAGTTATGCTGGTACTGGTGGTAGGGGCACTGGGGGCAAATACACTGCTCAAAAAAATAAAGGGAACACAAAAAAAACACATCCTAGATCTGAATTAATTAAATATTCTTCTGAAATACTTTGTTCTTTACATAGTTGAATGTGCTGACAACAAAATCACACAAAAATAAAAAAATGAAAATCAAATTTTTTAACCCATGGAGGTCTGGATTTGGAGTCACACTCAAAATTAAAGTGTCAAAACACACTACAGGCTGATCCAACTTTGATGTAATGTCCTTAAAACAAGTCAAAATGAGGCTCAGTAGTGTTCGTGGCCTCCATGTGCCTGTATAACCTCCCTACAACGCCTATGCATGCTCCTGATGAGGTGGCGGACGGTGTCCTGAGGGATCTCCTCCCAGACCTGGACTAAAGCATCTGCCAACTCCTGGACAGTCTGTGGTGCAACGTGACGTTGGTGGATAGAGCAAGACATGATGTCCCAGATGTGCCCAATTGGATTCAGGTCTGGGGAACGGGCGGGCCAGTCCATAGCATCAATGCCTTCGTTTTGCAGGAACTGCTGACACACTTCAGCCACATGAGGTCTAGCATTGTCTTGCATTAGGAGGAACCCAGGGCCAACCGCACCAGCATATGGTCTCACAAGGGGTCTGAGGATCTCATCTCAGTACCTAATAGCAGTCAGGCTACCTCTGGCGAGCACATGGAGGGCTGTGCGGCCCTCCAAAGAAATGCCACCCCACACCATTACTGACCCAATGCCAAACCGGTCATGCTGGAGGATGTTGCAGGCAGCAGAACGTTCTCCACGGTGTCTCCAGACTCTGTCACGTCTGTCACATGTGCTCAGTGTGAACCTGCTTTCATCTGTGAAGAGCACAGGGCGCCAGTGGCGAATTTGCCAATCTTGGTGTTCTCTGGCAAATGCCCTACACGGTGTTGGGCTGTAAGCACAACCCCCACCTGTGGACGTTGGGCCCTCATATCACCCTCATGGAGTCTGTTTCTGACCGTTTGAGCAGACACATGCACATTTGTGGCCTGCTGGAGGTCATTTTGCAGGGCTCTGGCAGTGCTCCTCCTGTTTCTCCTTGCACAAAGGCGGAGGTAGCGGTCCTGCTGCTGGGTTATTGCCCTCCTACGGCCTCCTCCACGTCTCCTGATGTACTGGCCTGTCTCCTGGTAGCGCCTCCATGCTCTGGACACAACGCTGACAGACACAGCAAACCTTCTTGACACAGCAAACCTTCTTGCCACAGCTCGCATTGATGTGCCATCCTGGATAAGCTGCACTACCTGAGCCACTTGTGTGGATTGTAGACTCCGTCTCATGTTACCACTAGAGTGAAAGCACCGCCAGCATTCAAAAGTGACCAAAACATCAGCCAGGAAGCACAGGAACTGAGAACTGGTCTGTGGTCACCACCTGCAGAACCACTCCTTTATTGGGGGTGTCTTGCTAATTGCCTATAATTTCCACCTGTTGTCTATCCCATTCGCACAGCATGTGAAATTGATTGTCACTCAGTGTTGCTTCCTAAGTGGACAGTTTGATTTCACAGAAGTGTGATTGACTTGGAGTTACATTGTGTTGTTTAAGTGTTCCCTTTATTTTTTTGAGCAGTGTATAAAAGTAGAAATCATGAAGGGGGAAGGAGTCAATGACATATCACAGTCTGAGAACATTGGCAGGGTGTCACGGATGGTGTACAGGAAACAAGACAATACCATATAAACAATGTCTCTCTGGATCCACAACTAAGGAACAAAGGGAGACCCCTGCAATAGACCTGCCGCTCTCCCTCACTGCTCAGCCTATGCGAACACCCCAAAGGTGGATGGCCGCATATCCACGTTCCTCGGCTATCTATTACCTGAAGACCCTACAATAGTGAAGGGACACGACCACCGGCTCCCTACACTGACACGGAGGGAGTCAGGGTCACCTGGATCCAGAAAAGACAAAATCATAAATACATAAACAGCACTTATCTTGCAAACGAATTACGACTGACGACTGGGAACAGGGAACTGGGAACTGGGAACAGCATGCACACACACTCCAGGAAGTTGTATCAGCCGCACACTACTGCATTATGGGGAGGAACTTAAAGGGTAGCGATCAGTGCATGACAGCTGAGATAGACTAACGAGATGAGAAACTAAACCAAAACAAAGAAATTCAAGGAGGAGGATCTGAGAAGCTCCTGTGAGCGCTTCTCAGCTGTCTGGCTGTGACAGTACCCCTCCCTCTAGGAGTGGACTCCGGACACTCAGGGCCCACCTTCTCAGGATGGACCTATGGAAAGCCCTGATGAGACGAGAGGCCTTAATGTCCGTCACTGGGACCCACATCCTCTCCTCAGGACCATAACCCTCCCAATGAACGAGGTACTGGAGGGAACCGCGGACAAGACGAGAATCCACAATCCTAGAGACCTGAAATTCAAGATTTCCATCAACCATAATCGGAGGAGGAGGCAAAGGCGAGGGTACAATAGGTTGAACATAAGGTTTCAATAAGGACTTATGAAAAACATTATGGATCTTCCAAGTCTGAGGAAGATCAAGACGGTAGGCAACAGGATTGATGACAGACAGGATCTTGTAAGGCCCAATAAACCTAGGACCCAACTTCCAGGAGGGAACCTTCAATTTGATATTCTTGGTAGACAACCACACCAGATCACCAACATTCAGGTCCGGACCAGGCACACGTCTCTTATCCGCCACACGCTTATATCTCTCACTCATGCTCTTTAGATTATCCTGAACCTTTTGCCAAATAGATGACAAAGACGAGGAGAATCTGTCCTCATCAGGCAAACCAGAAGAGCCCTCTCCCGAGAAAGTCCCAAACTGCGGATGGAACCCATATGCACCAAAAAATGGTGACTTATCAGAGGACTCCTGACGACGGTTATTTAAAGCAAACTCAGCAAGGGACAAAAAAGAACACCAATCCTCCTGATTCTCCGCCACAAAACAGCGCAGATATGTCTCCAGATTCTGATTGACGCGCTCTGTCTGGCCATTCGACTGCGGATGGAAAGCAGAAGAGAATGACAACCGAACCCCCAAGCGAGAACAGAAGTCCTTCCAGAATCTGGAAACAAACTGCGTGCCCCTATCAGAGACTATGTCGGAAGGAATCCCATGCAATTTGACAATGTGGTCAATAAATGCCTGCGCCAGCGTCTTAGCATTGGGCAAACCAGGAAAAGGGATAAAATGCACCATTTTGCTAAAACGGTCCACCACCACCAGAATCACAGACTTCCCTGAGGAACGAGACAAGTCCGTTATGAAGTCCATGGACAGATGTGTCCAAGGACGGGAAGGAATGGGCAAAGGAAGGAGAGGACCTGATGGCAGTGAATGAGGGACCTTGGCACGAGCGCAAGTCTCGCAAGCTGCAACAAAACCCTCAACCGACTTACGAAGCGCAGGCCACCAGAATCTCCGAGCGATGAGATCCAGTGTGGCTCTTGCCCCCGGGTGCCCAGCAAGGACCGTGTCGTGGTGTTCTTTAAAAATCTTGTGTCTCAAAGCGAGAGGCACAAACAACCTCCCAGGAGGACAAAGATCAGGAGCTTCTGACTGGGCTGCCTGCACCTCTGCCTCCAATTCAGGAAAAAGAGCAGAGACCACCACACCTTCAGCCAAAATGGGACCCGGGTCTTCAAAATTCCCACCTCCCGGAAAACAACGTGAGAGGGCATCTGCCTTCACATTCTTAACCCCAGGGCGGAACGTAACAACAAAATTAAAGGGACTCTGTCACCACTTTCTAACCCCCCCTTTTAAAAGTATTGTTCTCTCCATGGCGCCCTTGTGATTACAAAGGTGTTGTTATAACATAAATTCGCCATCTCGTTTTGATAAAAATACCTTTTATCTAACCTGTCAATCTTGTGGATAAGGTGCCCAGGGCGTTTCTGAAGGTCTGAAGCTGCCGCCGCCGTTGGTGCCCAGCTCCTCCCCTGATCCTTTCAGCGCCGCCTGAATGTAAAGAAATCCGCCTCCGGCTCTCGCTCAGTGCCCCCTCCTCCTTTTCAAAGATCCCGCGCGTGCGCACAGGCCTGTGCCTGATGCGCCCGTGCGGACATTTAGAATCAGCCTCATTGAGCGAAGTGCGCATGCGCGCACTTCGCTCAACCTCCTCATAAGACGAGCACTGCAGCCAGCCACTCAGAGCCTGCGGCTCCATACAGCGCTTGGCAGGCTCTGAGTGGTTGGCTGCAGTGCTCGTCTTATGAGGAGGTTGAGCGAAGTGCGCGCATGCGCACTTCGCTCAATGAGGCTGATTCTAAATGTCCGCACGGGCGCATCAGGCACAGGCCTGCGCGCACGCGCTGGATCTTTGAAAAGGAGGAGGGGTCACTGAGCGAGAGCCGGAGGCGGATTTCTTTACATTCAGGCGGCGCTGAAAGGATCAGGGGAGGAGCTGGGCACCAACGGCGGCGGCAGCTTCAGACCTTCAGAAACGCCCTGGGCACCTTATCCACAAGATTGACAGGTTAGATAAAAGGTATTTTTATCAAAACGAGACGGCGAATTTATGTTATAACAACACCTTTGTAATCACAAGGGCGCCATGGAGAGAACAATACTTTTAAAAGGGGGGGTTAAACCTTGAAAAGAACAAAGACCATCTGGCCTGTCTCGGGTTCAGACGCTTGGCTGACTCCAAGTAGGCCAGATTTTTATGGTCAGTAAACACGGTAATAGGGTGTCTGGCTCCCTCTAGCCAATGGCGCCATTCCTCAAAAGCCAACTTGATGGCCAACAATTCCCTATCTCCCACATCATAATTTCTCTCTGCGGAGGAGAGTTTCTTTGAGAAAAAGGCACACGGTTGCCATTTGGCAGGAGAGGAACCCTGAGACAAGACCGCACCCACCCCTACCTCAGAAGCATCAACCTCAACTATGAAGGGTAACGAAATATCAGGTTGTACTAGGATGGGAGCGGAAGCAAAACTCTCCTTGATATTAGAAAAGGCCTTACGCGCCTCTACCAACCAGGAAGAAAAATCTACCCCCTTTCTGGTCATATCAGTGAGTGGTTTAACAACAGAGGTATAATTCAAAATAAATTTCCTGTAATAATTGGCAAAGCCCAAAAAACGCATCAGCGCCTTCTGATTCTCAGGAAGCTCCCACTCAAGCACAGCGCGGACCTTCTCGGGGTCCATGCGAAAACCAGAAGCGGAGACAAGAAACCCCAGAAATTGGATTTCTGGAACCGCAAACACACATTTTTCCAGTTTCGCGTATAATTTATTCTCCCGCAGGATGAGCAAGACCTGACGTAAGTGTTCCTTGTGAGTCTTGAAATCAGGAGAAAAAATCAAAATGTCATCCAAATACACTAATACAAATTTTCCCATTAAATGATAAAAAATGCTGTTGACGAAATGCTGAAAAACGGCTGGGGCATTCATCAAACCGAAAGGCATAACCAAATTCTCAAAATGGCCCTCAGGGGTATTGAAAGCCGTCTTCCATTCGTCTCCTTCTCTGACCCTAACCAGGTTGTATGCCCCTCTTAGGTCTAATTTGGAAAATACTTTAGCCCCAACAACCTGGTTAAACAGGTCCGGGATCAGAGGAAGCGGATAAGGATCACGAATAGTGATACTGTTCAGCTCCCTGAAATCCAGACAAGGTCTTAAAGAACCATCTTTTTTCTTAACAAAGAAAAAACCAGCGGCAACAGGTGACTTCGAGGGTCGTACGTGTCCTTTTCTCAGACTCTCAGAGATATAAGCCCGCATAGCGACCCTCTCAGGTTGGGAGAGATTGTATAAACGAGATTTAGGCAGCTTGGCGCCTGGGATGAGATTAATAGGGCAATCATATTCCCTGTGCGGAGGCAAACCCTGAACTCCACTCTCAGAGAAGACATCCAAAAATTCAGAGAGGAAAGGTGGTACAGTCTTAGTAGAAACCTCAGAAACAGATGTTATGAGGCAATTCTCTCTGCAAAAGTTACTCCAACCATTTATTTGCCTCGCTTGCCAATCAATGGTGGGGTTATGTTTAGTGAGCCAGGGTAGCCCCAACACTAGAGGAGTTGGCAAACCGCTAAGGACGAAACATGACACATCCTCAACATGAGCATCACTCACAATTAAACGGATATTGTGAACTATGCCCTTTAATGATTTATGAGAAAGTGGAGCTGAATCAATAGCAAAAACAGGAATATCCTTTCCCAAAGTGCATACCTGGAAACCATGAGTTATTGCAAATTGATTATCAATGAGGTTGACAGCTGCTCCACTATCCACAAAAAATGCTCTTGCTCTCTAGCGCCACCCTAGCAGGCAGGACAAAACGGAAACTACAAGCAAACTGAAAACCTTCAATTTCCGCCTCAACCCTGCCAATAGTAATAGAGTCAACATTTTTAAAAGATTTTTTCCTTTTTGTCTCTTTATTACTCCCAGAAAACTGCTTGAATCTCCTAGAGGGACAAACATTTGCCAGATGATTTATACCTCCACAACAAAAACAAACCCTCCCCTGCGGGCTGAATCTTCTATTGTCAGAGGCAATCAACCCCAGCTGCATGGACTCTTGCTCAGAAGGGGCTGACAGCGACTGAGACCCCTGTGCACAGAATGAGACCGCTGCACTGTCCCGGGACTGAGTATGACAGGAAGGAGAGATCTCTCCTCTCTCTCTAAGACGCCTGTCAATACGAACAGCCTGAGACATAGCAGAATCCAAGGAGGTAGGTCTTTCATGAAAGGCAAATGCATCTTTCAATCCCTCTGAAAGACCATAGCAAAATTGACTTCGGAGTGCAGCATCATTCCAACCCGTATCTGCTGCCCATCTCCGAAATTCTGAAAAGTATATCTCTGCGGATTGTTTACCCTGGCATAACAGACGTAGTCTAGACTCAGCCAGAGCAATACGATCCGGATCATCATATATCTGACCCAGGGCTAAAAATAATTCATCCACTGAACGAAGGGGCCGTGCCCCCTCCGGCAGCGAAAAGGCCCAGGACTGAGCGTTACCCCTGAGCAGCGATATAATGATCCCCACCCTCCGTTCTTCATCACCAGAAGAATGGGGAAGAAGGCGAAAATTGAGTTTGCAAGCCTCTCTAAAACGCACAAAATTCTCACTACCCCCGGAGAACGTATCCGGGAGCGAGATCTTAGGCTCAGCACAAACTCCATGAACGCAAGCTGAACCGGTCACTTGAAACTGAGAAAAAGTCTTACTGAGATCAGCTACCTCCAAAGAAAGACCCTGAAAGCGTTCAGCCAAAAGTGAAACCGGATCCATGCTTGAGACGGTTTTGGCAGCTGATAATGTCACGGATGGTGTACAGGAAACAAGACAATACCATATAAACAATGTCTCTCTGGATCCACAACTAAGGAACAAAGGGAGACCCCTGCAATAGACCTGCCGCTCTCCCTCACTGCTCAGCCTATGCGAACACCCCAAAGGTGGATGGCCGCATATCCACGTTCCTCGGCTATCTATTACCTGAAGACCCTACAATAGTGAAGGGACACGACCACCGGCTCCCTACACTGACACGGAGGGAGTCAGGGTCACCTGGATCCAGAAAAGACAAAATCATAAATACATAAACAGCACTTATCTTGCAGACGAATGACGACTGACGACTGGGAACAGGGAACTGGGAACAGCATGCACACACACTCCAGGAAGTTGTATCAGCCGCACACTACTGCATTATGGGGAGGAACTTAAAGGGTAGCGATCAGTCTAACTGCATGACAGCTGAGATAGACTAACGAGATGAGAAACTAAACCAAAACAAAGAAATTCAAGGAGGAGGATCTGAGAAGCTCCTGTGAGCGCTTCTCAGCTGTCTGGCTGTGACACAGGGATGATGTCAATAATTGTGTGTTGAACAGAAACTGGAAACCAGATCAGGGTGATGAGGAGGTGATGACATCAGAGAAGGAGGTTGGTGACCGAGATAAAGAGTTGATGCTACATACGACCAAAATAATTTAAGAAAAGCCTTCCAGGTGCAGATCTACGTCTTCTGTGGTCAGCTCAGGAGCAGGTGATGCCACTGTAGCTGTTGGTGCAGGCTCAAAAGCTTTCAGCCCTTGGGCAAGCTTGGGTGGTGTTTGCAGGCACCTCCAGTGTGGAAATTTTTCTCTACATTGCCGGCCGACAAACCACTGCAATTTTCAAACTCTGCAAACTGAGAAAAAGGTGTGGCCACGTAAAAAAAAAACAGCTCTCCTTTAGCACATTAAGAAGCACCACATGCTTAAGTGGGTAAATTGAACTGGCCAGCAAGACTGTCCTCCTCCTCCTGATCATTATTCTAGTAGACAGGCAACATGCACAGGTTGGTGTTAACATCATCCGCTCATGCTTCTCCTGATCTAACTACTTCTCCTCCTTCTCTGATCTATATACAGTAATCCATAATGGAATGTATGGGCAAGAAACAACAATATGCATCCAGTAGGCCACTTATGTGCCAATTGAACTCCCACCTGGCCAAGTTGCTGGCAGTGTAACCACTGCCATACCACGTAGTCGATTCCACTTGCTTTATGAAACTGATCGATTGAAGATACCTAGCCACCATTGCAGTACCCCAGTGCAGGGGGTATCTGTAAATGGTTTGTTATGTAATAAGCTGTTATCAATTGTCATGTTATATAATGCACCCAACACAGTGTGTATGGATGGTGCAGTCAGAGTAATCACACCTGGTTTAGCCTTTGTAGGTAGTTAGGTGTGGGCTGGTCCGTACCCTAACCTTAGGTCAGTCTAGATTGGAGTTCAGAGAGAGAGGCAAAGTCCATGTCCTCCTTGTTCCTAGGCCCAGAAAGCTACATAAACTCACCTATATTTCTATGATATACAGAAGGAGAGAAGGAGAAAGACACAGGAGAGAATAAGATAACTTAGAATCTGCGTGGCTGAGCATAGGAGTCAATAAGGTTACCTGTTCTCAAAACCTATTCAGACCTTGCTGCTGTGAGGGACACCATTAAGACACCATTCACACATGGACACAACCTGGCCAGTCATATCACTAAAACGCTGTATTCCACTGTGGGCACTACAGCCACCATAGAAAGAGTAATATTACCCACCATAAGCTCTCTCCTTTTTTCTTTTAACTGGAAGAGACTTGAGACACAGAGGGGGAAGAGGGCCAAGAGCCTGACCGCTCGCAACACCTGCTCCCACACGACTCTCATCATCACTACTTGCCCGCCTACCGGAGAAAGCGGAGGATGTCTCCTCCAGATCTTGGCTGGGCAGTAGCTGTCTTCTAGTAGCTTGTCCTCGCTGAAGTGGAGCCAAGCCTATGACATATAATACTTCTCACACTGAGGGAACAGAAAATGACAGAGGCAGGTTCAGGACAGGTGTGGGCACAGGGCCTGCTCTCAGGCCATGCCAACTAAGCGTCCTGTGAGAGGAACCCACCGACTCTTGGCTGGGGGTGTCTGATGTCACTTGTGACAAAGTCGAAGACAGAGTCAACCATTCAAGCACCGCTAGGTTGCTGGTCAAGACACGACCAATAGATGACACTGGGAGCTCAGGCCTCTCGCTGCAACTCCTACTGCCACCCCCCTTCTTCTGCTGCTACTTCTGCCTGTGACAGAAACATTTTGGCCACTGCCCATTCCCATTAAAGGGCCTGTCACCTGTCTGTCTGACATATACTGTATAATAAAATAATACAATTTAAAATAAAATAATACACCTCAAAAAATGAAGGTACAATGTAACTTTACCGCAGAACGGCAATTAAGACGTATTCTTTTTCCTATTAATTCACCGCCCAAAAAAATATAACAATCACAATTCACCGCAGAACGACTAATAGGTTGTATGTATATTTCCTATTAATACACCCTGTAAATGGCAGTAGTACAATGTAACTTATACAATATGTGAGAGAGAATCTAAATCGCACATCCTCATTACTATGCTTTTGATATAACAACTGTTCTAAATTGCCTGGGTCCCATTGCCTGCTGGAGCGTTGTGGGGGCGCGATGGTCGCCGCACTGCTCCGCGCCAAAGTTAGAGTAGGTCCCCACTTAAAAGAGGCAACCTTGTCGTGGTAAGTGGGCCTATGCTCTTCGATCAAACTGTATACTAATGCCTCCTAATAGTGCATAGCAATTTATTTATTATAGTGCTGTAGAGCCATGTTTTATCATGCTGAAATTTAGAACAGTTGTTATATCAAAAGCATAGTAATGAGGATGTGCGATTTAGATTTTCTCTCACATATTGTGTACAATGTAACTTCACCGCAGAACAGCAATTAAGACATATATTTTTTCCTATTAATAAACCCCCCCCCCAAAAAAAATTATTAACAATCACAATTCACCACAAAACGGCTAATAGGACGTAAGTATATTTCCTTTTAATACACCCTGTAAATGGCTGTATTACCGCTGAACGGCAATTATGACATATATTTTTTCCTTTTTTTTTCCTATTAATACACCCCCAAAAAAGTAAAACAATGTAAAATCAACGCAGTAGGAAGTAGGTATATTTCATTTTAATACACCCTGTAAATGGCTGTATCACACAGAACTTGAACCCCAATAACAAGCAAGGTTTGCTGGAATTACTTATGTATCATATAGTGCAAACAACCTAAAAGCAACAGTATGACTGCAATTTGAAACCCCAATTAGTGTAGCAAGGTGTAATAGAATCGCTCCTATTACCCAGGCTGTACACTCTTCTGCTCCTATTACCCAGGCTGTACACTCTTCTGCTCCTATTACCCAGGCTGTACACTCTCCCATTGCACCCTGTTCTCCTTTTATAGTGTGGATAATGCCTCCCTATCCTTTCCTTACACCTTGAATAATCCATCCTGAACTTCTAAATAGATTTTTAAGCACAATAAAGTCTTTCCTAGCACTGTCCCTAGCGCCTGTTGACGTCTCTCCTGGAACTTAGTACACTGGAAAATGGCTAAATCCAAGATGGCTGAGGCTATTTATAGGACTGCGACATCACAGGTGCTGGCTACTAATTGGCTGCATGCATGGCATTGTGGGTGATCCCTCGTTCCCAGACTTTTTTGCTCCATGTCATAACATGTACAGCACCCATTTTAGGAAAAAATGTTAACACGAAGCGTGAGGAAATTCTGCCTTCGGAATCAAATTTTTGGATTCCACTTCGTCAACTTCGATTCAATCATCTCTAGTAGTTGGGGTGCTCGTGATGTTAAGTGTTTGTATGGTTGCATGACAGTTTTTGTATAGTACAATGGCTGGTGTATGGTGCAGAAATCAGTAACCAGGTCAGAGGTAGCAGAATAAAAGTCTCTCTTTACTAAAGTGCAAAACAGGAGTTGTACATCCAAGGATAGCAAAACACAGTTCCAGTGCAATTCTTACCAGATAATGATGTATGGATTTAGGCACGGATGGGTGTAATGGCCCTGAGACCGTTGAGGGGGGACAGCAGTGGGAGGTCGGGAGCCAAACGTGCCCGGGGTAGACCCCCCGCTTTGCAGGAGCCTACCTGCCTGGAAAGTAGTGGTGCAGAGGTTCACGGAGGCACCGGTAGCAGGCAGTCAGCAGGAGTGTTGGGGGGAAAATGCCATACTCGGTGGTGGCAATTTTTTGTTAAGCCGCCGGAAGAGGTGAACATGGCCTTTTTTTAAGCGGTACCCCCAACATCATATTACCAGCTAAGAGAAAGGGTTATTCCACCATCACAGAAGAGTTATCTAAAACTCCTTCCTCTCCCACCTCAATTCACTCCAGATTTTCCTCAAGTGACAACAGAGGAGAGGAATTTCAAGGCATTAATTTATCCTCTAAGAATGTATTCACTGAGGAACTGACACTTCTAAAAAGAGGCTGGTCTTTTGTGCCTTCGGTCAAATTTAACTCTTTTAATTGCGTCAAAGATCTACCTGTATTTCTTTTTGTCAGGAAGCTTAAGTGGATGAAGTACTTCAGAACCCATATCAGAAAACAATGTCTTGAAATGGTTTTTGAAAAGACTGATCTCCCAGCTCTCCTGACATTAGAAGATCTGAATGAACAGGCCACGCATCAGGAAGGTGAAGGACCCTTCACAAAATTGAGACCAACTAGCAAACAGGCTGATTTCACACATATTGATCCATATGTCTCAATGGTAATAAATGAATTGAGATGATTTGAATGTTCCACTATGCAGGACCAAAATCTCTGTAGGGCTAAAATTAGGGCCCTCTGTTCCCTTAGGAAAGATCTTTCTTTGATAATTAAACCCTCTGACAAAGTTGGAGACATTGATATCCTTTCTGTAGAAGATTACAAAGGAATGTTTCTCCACACCCTAAATGATAGAAGTTGTTATAAGCAACTGCTTGAAAACCCCTTGTCTGAGTTTAAAATCAATCTTAAACGGATTCTTGATAATGCTAGGTTGGATAACCTTATCAACAAAAAGTGTTTCCGGAGCATCCCCAGATGACGACCTTTTACTCACTACCCAAAGTGCATAAAGGTTTTCCCCCTTTTAAAGGATGCTCTATTGTCTCTGGGATTAACAACCTTATGCACAATGTTAGTTATTATCTTGATCAGGTCCTCAGATCATTTGTCGTGTCCCTATCGTCCTATGTGAAGGACATGATGGATGTTCGTAATACACTGGTGGGAATATTTGTAGAAACAGGCACTCATCTAGCTAGTCTAGATGTTGAAGCTCTCTGTTTGTCAATATCTCATGATAAGGGCTGTGAATCTGTTTTTTTTTTTTCTGAATATAACAGGCCAGCAATTGATGGCTAAGGAACATCGATGATGTGCTAATCAAGTGGACCGGATCGGTACCAGAGTTCAATAAATTTGTTCAAGCCCTGAATACTAATGAGCTTGGCCTTCGTTTTCACCAATGAGATTAAAGGGGTTTACTGAGGTCATCGGTATCTAATCGGTGGGGATCTGACACCTGGGACCCTCGCCAATCAGCTGTTCGACAAGGCAGTGGTGCTCGCAGTAGCATCGGGGCCTTCTCTCAGTTTTCCCTAGGCCAGAGATGACACATTCATTGGTCACTGACCTACGGAAAGCTAATTCAATTGAATGGGGCTGAGCTGTGATAACAAGCACAGCCGCTATACAATGTACGTCACTGTGCTTGATAAGCAGGGAGAAGGCAGTGGTGCCACAGGAGAGCTGATGCCTTCTCAAACAGCTGCGGCGGTCCCAAGTGTTGAACCCCCACGATCAGATACTGATGACTTATCCAGTAGATAGATCATCAGTACTAAAATCTCTGGAAACGCTTTTAATTTCATGAATATTGCTTTTCTGTAATCCTTACAAAGAACTCAGCTCAGTCAGTACCACTGTGTTTTGGAAAGCCTCTGCAACGAATAACTTACTTTGTTGTCACCTTCCCATCTTACTTTATAGAGGGATTCCCAGAGGGCAATACCTAAGAATGCGTCACAATTGCAGTTCAAGTGACGGGTTTAAATTAAAATCTGATCTACTGTGTTGTTGCTTCAAAAGGAAAGGCTTTCCAGATGGCATTCTGAGAGAAGCTTAGCAGCTTGCCTCCAGTAAAAACAGGAAAGATTTGCTATGACCAAAGATGCACCCAGAAAATCTCATTCATACAGTACAGGTAAAACTCGAAAAATTAGAATATCGTGCAAAAGTCCATTTATTTCAGTAATGCAAATGAAAAGGAATTGCATTAATGCAGCTTAAAATTAGAATTTTGTGAAAAGGTCCAATATTCTAGGCTCAAAGTGTCACACTCTAGTCAGCTAATTAATCCATATCCCCTGAGCAAAGGGTACCTCAAAATTGTGACTTTGGGGTTTCATAAGCTTTCATAATCATCCAAATTATAACAAATAAAGGCTTGAAATATCTCGCTTTGCATGTAATGAGTCTATCTCATATGTTAGTTTCACCTTTTAAGTTGGATTACTGAAATAAATGTACTTTGCACAAATATTTTTCGAGTTTCACCTGCATAACTGGCACCTTTGAGATCAAGCACAAAGAATTGAGGAACATTCTTAAAACCTTCTGGGGAATATTATAGGAGGAAAAGGATTTATCTGATTGTGTATCCCATACACCACAGATCACATTCCAAAGAGACAAGAATTTACAGGACCACTACATGACTTGAAAACAACCCCCATGGAACCTTTTGCAGTGGACATTGTTCAGCATGTAATTTTATTTATGCCAATATTTGGTGGAAACAGGTATATAGAACCCCTTAATGAGTATTTGCTGGAAGCCAGTATATCAAACCCCTTAATCAATATTTGGTGGAAGACGGTGTATCGCAGGCCTCAATTAATATTTGGTGGAAGCCAGTATATCAATCCCCTTGTTGAGGAAGGGTTGAGACGTATGCATATATATCCATGCATGCCTGCAAACACGTGCGGGCATGTATGGTATATATATGCATACATTAACCACCGCATCATGGGGTGATGTGCGCAGATGTGCCCAGCATCTGCGCACGTCTGGCCATGGTGATCCCCAGGGGCTCATGGTGGCCCCTGTGGGAAATATGTGGTCCCTGGAAGCTGTGCCCCCTTATAATCCCCCTTATATTAGTATATATGTGCCCCCTTATATGTGTCCCCTTATAGTTAGTATATATTTCCTGTATGACCGTATATATATTGGCCCTGTATGGCAAGTGGGGACATATGCATGTCCCCTGTATGTGATGCCCCAGATATATGCGAGGGTGTGTGTATATATAGATATGTGTGTATGTATTTGCACACGTGTCTATGTATATACACTTATGTCAGCATGACAGTATGTATGTGGGCTTATTGCTGCCCATTCATACCCCCGGTTTTGTATGTGTATATGTTTATAGATGTGCCAAGCATCTGTGGATATATATATGTATATATGCAATTCCAACTGTTATCAACAGAGTTGTTTAGAGAAAAACTTGTGCTGATAGCCTGTAGGATAACAGCTGATTAGCATCTAGTCCCCTTTTGTTCAGGCCCAAAGCAATCAGACTCTTTGGCACCGTTTGTGAGGGGACCTTCTAACCAGAGACATCAAAAACCTGTTTTCTGCCCCATGGCTAAACGAAGGCACACTATGATGTCACATGCCTGAGGAAGGAGGAGGGGGCTGTTTTGGGGCTATAATAACCCAAACCGGACAGAGGTGCCCTCTCTTGCAACCAGACTAGAATCAGAGAATGACCGCCTGGAAAAGGCCTAGTAACGCTGGAAGGATTAAGTATATCCCCTGACCCCCGACCGCTATATCTCTCCCCTGGTTAACCCACACCCCTGGTCCTGTAACCCCTACCCTTGCCGTGTTACTGGACACCCTGATCCCCCAAACCCTTGCCTTATTGTATCCTTGTTTGTACCCCTGATCCTGTGCCACTGGTTCCCTGATCCTGTGCCCCTGATTGTATTTGTGGTTCAGTTACACCCCCCTGATTAACCCCTGGGTTACCCCTACCCCTGCATCCCCTGGTTCCCTTTGTGCTGGTAACCCCTGATGGACCCTGGTCCCTGCCTACTGTGCACCCTGGCCCATGAAACCCCTGATATACCCTTTCCCTACCCTGATTAACCCCTGGTGGTAACCCCTGCTTAAACCCTGCCACACACACCCCCTCACTGTACACTTGCAGGGTATTTAGCCCCTGCGTTGCTGTACAGTTCTGATATTATCCCCATTGTTAACCCTTTGTGTTTGTGGTCGGCTTACACCCCTGTAAGGCCACCGTTAACCCTCGGCGTACCCCATAGGGATAGTATAGAACTAGATGGGTGGGCTGTTAATATTGAATGTGTGTATCGTATAGATAGTTTGTGGGGGGAATTTGGGATTGTGCTGTGTAGAGTAGTTAGGCTTGTATTGTGTTTATTGTAGTACTGTTTCTATACTGCAGTGTGTACGTCTATATGTATGTATATTCATATCCATTGATCCATGAATGTATATAGATATAGCGTATTGCTAGACTTGTATAATTGTATTGTGTAATAAATATTATTGTTCATAATACAGTGTATGGTGTTTTTAGTAGTCGCCGCCGTAGTATAGTGATAGTAAGGCGCATGCAGCTAGTTTAGCGATCAGTGTAAAGTATAGCAAAGGTATTGTTATTATATAAAGGCATAAATAGGCGGAGTTATCAATAGACGGCTCCTCCCATTTATGAATATTAATTAGCAATATTCGCATAAATATTGGTGACTATTATTCCCCCTTTACACCCAATATTTTTCGAGTTTCACCTGCATAACTGGCACCTTTGAGATCAAGCACAAAGAATTGAGGAACATTCTTAAAACCTTCTGGGGAATATTATAGGAGGAAAAGGATTTATCTGATTGTGTATCCCATACACCACAGATCACATTCCAAAGAGACAAGAATTTACAGGACCACTACATGACTTGAAAACAACCCCCATGGAACCTTTTGCAGTGGACATTGTTCAGCATGTAATTTTATTTATGCCAATATTTTGTGGAAACAGGTATATAGAACCCCTTATTGAGTATTTGCTTGAAGCCGGTATATCAAACCTCTTAATATTTGGTGAAAGCTGGTGTATCGCAGCCTCAGGCCTGAATCAATATTTGGTTGAAGCCAGTATATTAATTCCCTTTATCAGTATTTTGTGGAAACATGTATTTAGAACCCCTTAATGAGTATTTGCTGGAAGCCAGTATATCAAACCCCTTAATCAATATTTGGTGGAAGCCGGTGTATCGCAGGCCTCAATCAATATTTGGTGGAAGCCGGTATCTCAATCCCCTCTATCAGTATTTTGTGGAAACAGGCATATAGAACCCCTTAATGAGTATTTGCTGGAAGCCAGTATATCAAACCCCATAATCAATATTGGGTGGAAGCCGGTGTATCACAGGCCTCAATCAATATTTTGTGAAAGCCGGTGTATCACACCTCTCAATCAGTATTTTGTGGAAGTAGGTATATTGCACCCCTTAATCAGTTTTTTGGGGGGGCAACAGGTATAGCACACCAGTTGAAATTAGTTATTCCAATACCGTTTGTCCCTCTGTCTAGCTGCGTTATCTCAGCAGAACTGCACACAACTGCTGCACAATACAAATGCACTATAATATACTTTCTATATTAGAAGGTATAATTATAGGAATATCACACCCCTCAATCTGTTGTTTTTTTTTTGGGCAACAAGTACAGTTGTGTTCAAAATTATTCAACCCCCACTGAAATTGAGTGTTTTGGCCAGTTTGACATTGATTTTGATCATTTCAGTCATCTTGTTTACAATTAAATCAAAGAGGCACTTGTAAGTCAGACAAATATAACATAACATTTATAATGAAATAACCACAAATGTCTTTTCTGTGCTCACATCATTATCAATTTTATTCAACCCCCAAGTGACATTCACAATCTTAGTACTTAGTACAACATCCTTTTCCAGTTATAACAGCTTTTAAACGTGAAGCATAGCTTGACACAAGTGTCTTGCAGCGATCTACGGGTATCTTCGTCCATTCTTCATGGGCAAAAGCCTCCAGTTCAGTCACATTCTTAGGCTTGCGAAATGCAAATGCTTTCTTTAAGTCCCACCAGAGGTTCTCAATCGGATTTAAGTCTGGTGACTGCGATGGCCACTTCAAAATGTTCCAGCCTTTAATCTGCAACCATGCTCTAGTGGACTTGGAGGTATGCTTGGGATCATTGTCCTGTTGAAAGGTCCAACGTCTCCCAAGCCTCAGGTTTGTGACAGACTGCATCACATTTTCATCCAATATCTCCTGGTACTGAAGAGAATTCATGGTACCTTGCACACGCTGAAGCTTCCCTGTACCTGTAGAAGCAAAACAGCCCCAAAGCATGATTGACCCCCCACCATGCTTCACAGTAGGCAAGGTGTTCTTTTCTTCATAGGCCTTGTTATTCCTCCTCCAAACATAGCGTTGATCCATGGGCCCAAACAGTTCTAATTTTGTTTCATCAGTCCACAGAAAACTTTTGTGGTTTGTCCAAATGAATTTTGGCATACTGCAGTCGACTCTTCTTATTCTTTGGAGACAGCAAGGGGGTGCGCCTGGGAGTTCTGGCATGGAGGCCTTTATTACGCAGTGTGCACCTTATTGTCTGAGCTAAAACTTCAGTACCCACATCTGACAAATCTTTTTTCAGTTCCTCAGCAGTCACACGGGGACTTTTCTCCACTTTGCGCTTCAGGTAGCGCACAGCAGTCAAAGTCAGCATCTTCTTTCTGCCACGACCAGGTAGCGTTTCAACAGTGCTCTTTGCCTTGAATTTGCGAATGATGCTTCCTATGGTGTCTCTTGGTATGTTTAACATCCTTGCAATCTTCTTATAGCCATTGCCCTTCCTGTGAAGAGAAATCACCTCTTCTCTTGTCTTCCTGGACCATTCTCTTGACTTCACCATGTTTGTAAACACACCAGTAAATGTCTAGAATTAGCTGTGTATCACAGTCCTTTTAAATCTGCCTAATTGGTGCTTATTATGCTTGATTGCTGCTCCTTGACATCCACAGGTGTTTTCAATACCTGATCGAAAACACTTGAATGAACCTCTGTTCTTAAGAGTGGTAGTCTTTAAGGGGTTGAATAATTGTGTCAATGAATAAATCACAAAAAAAACATTTAATACTGTATTACAGAAACAATTGATGTCATTTTAGTTGTATTTGGTTCTTTAAAAAGTCCTTGTAAGATTTCATTCTGAACACAATTACAAATGTACACTAAATTCCCTAAAACCCTTTACAGCATTGGGGGTTGAATAATTTTGAACACAACTGTATATCACACCAGTTGCAAGTAGTTATTCCTATAGTGTTTGTACCTCTATCTAGCTGCAGAATATTAGCAGAACCACACACAACTACTGCACAATACAAATGCACTATAATATACTTTCTATGTTAGAAGGTATATTATAGGTATATCACACCCTCAATCAGTTTTTTTGGGGGCAACAGGTATATCACACCAGTTGCAATTAAATATTTAAAATATTGAATTGGATTAAAACATGGCTAACGAAATCCCCCCTTTTGAAAAAAAACCCTAATGATAATAGTTGAAATTCGATAAAACGTGGTCGTCACTAGTGTTGAATTCCTCCGAGGCCCCAACAATTCTTCATTCAGCGTACAGAAAGGAACAAGTAAGTATGTGGCTGGAGGTAGATTACACGGTCTTTGGATTTCAATTTTACAGCAGGACAGTGGATTATAGCCCCAAAAATTATGCATTCACCGTACAGAAAAGAAAAAGTAAGTATGTGGCTGGATGTAGATTACACGGTCATTGGATATACATTTTATAGCAGGCCAGTGGACAATAAGCCCCAAAAATTATGCATTCAGCGGACAGAAAAGAACTAAGTATGTGGCTAGAAGTAGATTACATGGTCATTGGATATCAATTTTACAGCAGGCCAGTGGACTACAGGCCCCAAAAATTATGAATTCAGCCTACAGAAAAGAATAAGTAAGTATGTGGCTGGAGGTACAGATGTAGCAGGGTTAACACTCAAACTCAACTCAAATTTCTTAACTCATCGTGTTATCTTGAAACAAAATCTATTAAAAAGCAATTAAAGGTGCTTGCTTAACGCATTTAGTTTAGATAACACATCTCAAAAAGCATGAGTGTTAAGTCTACTACATCTGTAGATTACACGGTCAATGGATATCAATTTTACAGCAGGCCAGTGTATTACAGGTCCCAAAAATTATGCATTCACCGTACAGAAAAGATCAAGTGATTATGTGGCTGGAGGTATATTAGAAGGTCAATGAATATCAATTTTACTGAAGGCCAGTACAAATACAGGTCAGATACATATGTTTAAAAGAACTAAAAATATTAAATTGGATTAAAAACAAGGCTAACGAAATCCCCCCTCTTGAAAAAACCCTAATGATAATAGTTGAAGCACCTGGTCGTCAAAGGTGTTGAATTTCTAAGAGGTCCAAAACATTAGGCATTCACCGGACAGAAAAGGCCTTTTATGCCGCTGTATTTACCTAAGACAGGGACCATTGTTTGTTCTGGCGGATATTTGTGGGCTGTCATGAGGAAATTCAATTAAACGTGGTCGTCGCGTGTGTTGAATTCCTCCAGGATCCATGCCTCATTCATTTTTAGAAATGTGCGGTAGTCCACACTGTCGTGAGCTAGGTAAGTGCGCTTATCGGTCACGATCCCCTTTGCTGTGCTGAACGTCCTTTTCGACAGGACACTGGACAAGGGGCAAGCCAACAGTTTCATGGCAAATTGTGCCAGCTCTGGCCACAGGTCAAGCCTGCACACCCAGTAGTCCAGGGGTTTGTCACTTCTTAGAGCGTCCACATCGGCCATTAACCCGATGTAAGACACAAAGAAAATTTCTGTGTGATATCAGGAAGAGGTGAAGCAGCAGTCCCAGAAATTGGAGTAAGTCCCTTCTCCAGAAAATCAGCCAAAGTACATATGTATGGGTCCGCGCTAGGTTTCCACAGGTAGGCGTTTCACTCACAGGAAGATTCTATGGAGATTCCACAATGTTACAGGCACATCTCCAATAACTATCCCGATACCGACCAGCAAAAAAAAACTTTGCTGGTCGGTATCGGGATTGTTATTGGAGATGTGCCTGTAACATCGTGGAATCTCCATAGAATCTTCCGTTAACCCGATGTAGTCGGACACCTGCCATTCTAGGCGTTCCCTGAGGCTGGATCCGGAGGACGGCTGTCGATGGGTTGGCTGCAAGAATGATCTCATATCCAAAGTGACCAACACATCTTCAAACCGCCCTCTTCTTGCATGCGCTGTTGGTACCAGCAACTGTTTCTTTGTGAGTGGAAATTACTCTGCTAGCGCCCGCAAAAGAAGAATACAGCATTTCTCGAAGCAAGGCCTGGAAGTACTGCATTATGACAGCCCTCTGTGATGCTGGTAACATGTCCGCCATTTTGTTTTTGTACCAGGGGTCTAAGTACGTTGCCACCCATTACTGGTCCTTGCTGTTTATGCTTTTTATAAGGGGGTCCCTCTTCAAACACTGGAGCATGAAGGCCCCCATTTGCACAAAACTTAAAGCGGCTCATCATCCAGGATAATGTCATCCTAGGTCTCCTCCCCCAGCCACGGACAACCCCAGGGATCCCAGAAAATTTTAAAGCATGCTCTTCTTGCTCCTCCTCTGCCCTGGCACCATCCTCCTCTGACTCCTCTTCAGACTCCTGTTGACTTGTCTCAGATGGAGTAGCCCCCCTGGGAATTCATCCAGTATTGCGACTTCCTCATCTTTCAGCTCCTGCTCCTCGATCACTTGATCAATGACACAATGCAATGCACGCTCCAGAAAGAAGGCGTAAGGTACAATGTCACTGATGGCGCCCTGGCTGCGACTGACCAGTTTGGTGATCTCATCAAATGGCCGCAGAAGTCTGCATGGGTCGCTCATGAGCAGCCACTGGCGCGGTGAAAAAAAACAAGCTCCCCAGAACCTGTCCTGCCGCAGAGTTCACACAGGTAGTCGTTAACTGCATGTTTCTGCTGGAGCAGTCTATCAAGCATATACAAGGTGGAGTTCCAGCACGTCGGGCAGTCACAAATCAGACGTCTGACGGGCAGGTGTTGTCGCCGCTAAATGTCAGCAAGGCGAACCATGGCCGTGTAAGATCTTCTAAAATGGACAGAGATTTTCCAGGCCTGCTGCAAGACGTCCTGGACTGGGGTATTTGGCAATGCATCGCTGCACAACTAAGTTCAGGACATGTGCTATGCACGGGACATGTGTCAATTTGCCCTGTTCCAGTGCGCTCAGCAGATTACCAACTGTCAAATTGAGCGGGGTTAGCGGGCCTGTGGCCACAAAACTGAAAGGAGTGCAGGACAAGTGTGGCTCTTGGCTTCTAGGCACAACAGCCGCAGCACAGCATGGCAACGTCTCACCTGGCGTGTCTAATAGGTTCTGGGGAGCTTGGGGGGCGCAGCGGAAGAGGCGATAGCAGTGGAAAAGGAGGAGCCAGCTGAGGAGGACAAAGAGGATGGAGTAGGAGGGGAAGAAGAGGCAGGCCTGCATGCAATCCGTGGCGGTAACACCAAATGCACACGGGTGCCACGGGTTGCATGCTTGAAGGCCGTCAGAAGGTTCACCAGTGGGCAGTAAAAGTTATGCACCTTCCCTGCCCGTGTTTGCTAGACCACGTGTCTGTGGTCAGATGTATCTTGCCACTGACACTGTGTGCCAGAGATACATTTACTTGCCGCTGAATGTGGCCATATAGCTCCGGGATGCCCTTCTGGGAGAAATATTTCCTCCCTGGACCTTCCATTGCGGTGTGCCAATGACCACAAATTTTCTAAAGGCCTCTGAGTCCACCAGTTTATATGGCTGTAGTTGGTGGGCTAGCAGTCCTGACAAGCCGGCAGTCAGTTGTTGGCCAAGAGCATGGGTGTCAAACATGCGGCCCGCAATGAATATCTTTGCGGCCCGGCAAAGATGCAGCATCGGGAGAGAGGAGGGGCTGGAGTCCGTAACTTGGGGCGGGGCCCGGTGCAGTCACTGTACTCTTACACCGGGCCCCACCGCTCACCAAAGTATTTATAAACGTGAATCATTATCCTGTTATTAAGTTGAACTAACGCTGCCCTCTCCCATGTTCCCCTGTATCCCCATAGCACTTACTTAAGCTTCAATAGCAGGCAGAGCGGACGGCAGCAGTAACGTCACTCACTGACGTCGAGCGCCTGCTCCGCCCACTTTATGAATTAAGCAGGTGGAGCAGACGTGCGACGTCAGTGAGTGACGTTACTGGTGCCGTCCGCTCTGCCTGCTATTGAAGCTTAAGTAAGTGCTATGGGGATACAGGGGAACATGGGAGAGGGCAGCGTTAGTTCAACTTAATAACAGGATAAGGATTCACGTTTATAAATACTTCGGTGAGCAGAGGGCCGGTGTATTGGGGGACACTGTTATGAGGGGGATCTGTGGATGACATATAGCAGTGTCATCCACAGATCCCCCCCATAACAGTTCCATCCACAGATCCCCCACCTCATAACAATGCCATCCACAGATATCCCACCCCATAACAGTTCCATCCACAGATCCCCCACCTCATAACAATGCCATCCACAGATCCCCCATAACAGCACCATCCACAGATCCCCCACCCCATAATGCCATCCACAGATCCCCCCACCCCATAACAATGCCATCCACAGATATCCCACCCCATAGCAGTACCATCCACAGATCCCCATAACAGTGCCATCCACAGATCCCCCATAACAGTGCCATCCACAGATCCCCCATAACAGTGCCATCCACAGATCCCCATAACAGTGCCATCCACAGATCCCCCATAACAGCACCATCCACAGATCCCCCATAACAGCGCCATCCACAAATCCCCATAACAGTGCCATCCACAGATCCCCCATAACAGTGCCATCCACAGATCCCCCATAACAGTGCCATCCACAGGTCCCCCATAACAGTGCCATCCACAGATCCCCCACATGACAGTGCGTCATCCACAGATCCCCCATAATAGTGTCATGCACAGACCACCATTAATTCAAAGCCCACCAAAAGCACAACTTTTGGTTAAAAATATTTTTTTCTTATTTTCCTCCTCAAAAACCTAGGTGCGTCTTATAGTGAAGTTTAATATTTGTTTGTATATATATATATATATATATATATATATATATATAAAAATATAAATATAATAATCATTCGTGAATACATTTTCACTTTTTGATATTTGTTGATTTATTACCTAGTTGCCACGTCGGCTTGGTCTTGCGGTTTAGCTGGTTTCCTAGTAACCACAATATTTTTGCGAGCATCATTACGTCATAACGACACCTGCGGCTTCCCGTCACTTCCGTTTTGGAATCCATTTGCAGTCACTTTATTGGTGAGTGTTTTATGTACTGTTTTACATTGTGATCTTGAGGAAGACCCATTGAGGGTAGCACCCAGGCTGATTGAAACTGGATATAGTGCCAAGCATATTTAGTGTGTGTGTTTGTATGTAATATATATATATATATATATATATATATATATATATTATTGTGTGTGTGTGTATATATATTTTAGGGGGGTGTCAAATAAAGCACCTGTCCTAGGTGCCAAAGGCTCTAGGTATGACCCTTGATGGCACGTAACAAATGTTTTAATAAAAATATAGATTTTTATTAAAATGTTCTATTAATCAAATATTATTTGATTACTCATTAATTTCAGCTCTCTGTATTCAGTATGTCTTCATCAAAAAAACCAAGTGGTAGTAAAAGTAATCGAAAAATTGCTGAAGAACACCGAAATTTCCAAGAAAAGTGGGAATTGGAGTTTTTTTGCTGTGAAGTAAGCGAAAAAATCATCTGCTTGATTTGTAATGATGCTATTAGTGTACCAAAGTTATATAATATTAAACGTCACTATGAACAACATAAATCAAAATATGACAATTATGAAGGATTAATGAGACAAGAAAAATTGAAAGAGCTCAAGTTGGGGCTGAAAAAACAACAGTTTATGTTTACTAAAGTATCACAAGAAAGTGAAGCGGCGGTGCATGCAAGCTACGTCTTGTCGGAATTGATTGCTGAACACTCAAAACCTTTTACCGAAGGGGATTTCATCAAGGAATGTTTAATAAAAGCTGCAGAAATTGTTTGTCCTGGAAGTGTGAAGGCTTTTCAAGTAATCTCTTTGTCTCGAAATACAGTTGCGGAAAGAGTTACTGATTTGGCTGCCAATTTAAGTGATCAGTTAAAATCAAAATCATCTAGTTTCAAAGCTTTTTCCATTGCCTGTGACGAGAGTACGGATAATGGGGGCGTAGCTCAGTTAGCTGTGTTTCTTCGTGCGTGCGACACGGATTTCAACATTTTTGAGGAATTATTGGAACTAGTACCAATGCGCGGCACTACTACAGGAAAAGATATATTTATTTGTGTTGATGAAGTTCTGCAAAAATACAATCTACCTCTGTCAAAATTAACTTCTGTAGCTACAGATGGAGCTCCTTCAATGACTGGAAAAACCAACGGTTTTGTGTCATTACTACGAAAGAAGCAAAGTGAAATTAATGAAGGATCCAAGCTTCATCATACATCAAGAAGTATTATGCACAAAGGTAATAAACATGGAAAATGTGTTGACATCTATAAAAAAAATTATCAATTTCATAAGATCTCGAGGCTTAAATCAGCGACAGTTCTCTGCTTTCTTAAGTGAAATAGAAAGCAAATATTCCGGTTTGTCCTACTATACCGAGGTACGTTGGCTATCCTGCTCCAAGGTTCTTAAACAATTCTGGGACTTGAAAGAAGAAATATGTCAGTTTTTGATCACTAAAAATCAAGACACACGCTTGTTTTCTGATCCAGTATGGTTGCAAGATTTATCCTTTATGGTTGATATAACAAAACACTTATACGATTTAAATTTAAAACTGCAAGGAAAAGATCAGATCATTACGAACATGTGTGACCAAGTTAAAGCATTCAAATGTAAGCTAGTTCTTTGGGAAAAGCAGTTGAAAAATGAAGATTTAACGCACTTTCCAACATGCAACATTAACAAATTAAGTTCAGGTGAAACTGCATCATATCAAAAATACGCAGAAAAAAATTTAAGTCTTAGAAATGAATTTGAAACAAGGTTTGCAGATTTTAAATCTTTGGAAGACAAGTTTTGTCTGTTTTCTTTGATTTTTTCAATAAACATAGAATCAGTACCTAATCATATGCAAATGGAAGTAATCGAGATCCAGTGCGATTCAGATTTGAAGGCAAAATTCAGTGAAGTTGGGGTGCCTGAATTTTACAAATATTTGCCAGCCAGGTTTGAAAATACTGGAAAACTTGCATATGAAATTATTTCCATGTTTGGAAGTACTTATCGGTGCGAGCAGCTGTTTTCACTTATGAAAGGAAATAAGTCTCCTGTCAGAACCAGAATTACAGACATTCACCTTGGGTCAGTTTTGAAAGTGATCACTGCAAACAAGATTTCCCCCGAAGTAGGAAAGCTAGTGGCAGAGAAGAGATGCCAAGTGTCTGGAAAAAAACATTAATTTTCTTGTTGTTGTTGTTGTTCTTGTTTTTTTTATGTTGTTTTTGTACCTCCCTGGACTGCCAAGGAAGGAAGGACCAGACTGATGAGGTTGAGACCAAAGGGTCTTTCAGAAGAAGTGTGGGCGTCCTGGCCAGCACAGTGCAGTGGTAAAAGGTGCAGAGGCGGCTTGGGGAAAGCCTACTGAGAGCAGGTTGCTCCGGACTCTTTTATTATTAATGGTAGAGCTGTCTGTTGGGGAAACATTCCAACAGCTGACAGGGTGATATGTTTGCTGGCATTTGATGTTTAAAATAAATAAAGCTGTGGCCGTTGCCCTTACCCAACAAACCTAGGTCTCACTTGTGTTATTGGGCAACGGGATGTTGGGGGTCAGCAGTCATGAAACAACAATGTTGTTCTATGAAAATGTACGATTTTTTTTTTTTTTTTTTGATGCGGCCCACATAAACTTAAATTTTGTTTTTTTGGCCCATGTTAGCCTTTGAGTTTGACATGCTTGGCCAAGAGGGTTTCCGGCGTCATCAACTTTTACGCTCTAACATTTGGGCCACGGAAGCTTGCCTTTTGCCAGATGAACGCGACGGCACAGTGGAAGGTGGAATGGAGGACAAATGAAAGGAGAGAGGAGAAGAAGAAGAGGCAGGATGTTGAGCGCCGGGAGTGTGGCTTTAGATGGTGTTGCTCCCACTGGGCTCAGTGATGGGAGGCCAGGTGCCTTCTTAAGGCGGTCATCCCTAGGTGAGTGTTGGGCTTACAGCGACTTATGCATTGACAGCACAGGCTGTAGATGGCAACACTATTTTCAGCAGCGGACACGTAAAAAAAAAAAGCCTAGGAGCGTCCTAGCAGCGCCAGATGTGACCGTGCATGGTGGATGGCTCGTCCCAGATACATTAGCAGTCTGCTTTTTACCTCCTGTGCACTGTAAGTTCTGCCTGCTTCTCCTCCCTAACTGCTGCTTCGTCTCTCCCCTCCTCTTCCTCTCTTGTGGGCACCAATGTGACGTCCATCGACGCGTCATCATCGTCACCTTCACCACCACTGACATTAGAGATCTCGGAGTAGGCAGCAACATACCTCCTCTTCCTGATCCGATGCCATGAATGGCTGCGCATCGGCAAGGTCTTGTAATGCATGGGAAAATAATTCCTATGACTCGAGCGGAGGGGATATGGTGGTGGTGGTGTCTTTGGGGGTGCAGAGATTGAAGAGGGTGCATATAGAGAGGATGAGGAGGGTGCAGAAGCGGAAGGCTGAGTGAGCCTCTCAACCAACTCTGGTGCGTCCTTTGACGTAATTGCAGGCACCTTCTGCAACTTCCCACTTAAGCTCCGGCCTGGTGCACCTGCCCGACCCCTACCACCCTTGCGGAATGGCCTGCCTCTTCCTCTGCCTGTCATTTTCAAAATGAGCCTGTGACAAAAGTCCCTATAGAAGAGCAGTATTTGTGGAAGAAGGTATATCACAACCCTGCCTCAATCAGTTTTTTGGGGGGGCAACTGGTATATAACACGAGTAGAAATTATTTGTTCCAATAGCGTTTGCCCCTCTGTATAGCTGCCGTATCGCAGCAAAACCGCAAACAAATGCTGCACTACACAAATGCACTATATAGAAAGTATATTATTGGTATATCACACCCCTGCCTCAATCACTTTTTTGGGGGGGCAACTGGTATATCACACCAGTAGAAATGATTTGTTCCAATAGCGTTTGTCACTCTGTGTAGCTGTGGTAACACAGAAAAAGAGCAAACAAATGCTGCACTACCCAAATGCACTATATAGAAAGTATATTATTGGTATATAACACCCCTGCCTCAATCACTTTTTTTTGGGGGGCAACTGGTACATATATCACACCAGTTGAAATTATTTGTTCCAAGAGCATTTGCCCCTCTGTAGAGCTGCAGTATTGGAGCAGTAATTAACACAACTGCTGCAAAGTACAAATGCATTATATAGGAAGTATACTATAGGTATATCACACCCCTGCCTCAATCAGTTTTTTTGGGAGGCAACTGGTATATCACTCCAGTTGCAATTAGTTGTTCCAATAGCGTTTGTCCCTCTATGTAGCTGCAGTATCGCAGCAGAACTGCACACAACTGCTGCACAATACAAATGCACTATAATATACTTTCTATGTTAGAAAGTATATTATAAGCATATCACACCCCTCAGTAAGTCACACCTATCGATAGCACACCTATACCAGTCCTTAAAAGGACTTTTGTGGCCTATTAGCTAGCGTTTGGTGTCCCTAAGTCTGTCCCTGCTCCACACAGCAACCTCTTCCTACGCTGGCAAAAGACTAAATATAAAATGGCGGCCAGATCAGGTTTATTTATAAGTTAGGGGGTATGTTCATGTGCTGAAACATCTCAATTGGCTGTCCTGAACCACCTGATGGATGTGTCATGGGTCAAAGTTCGACATAATGCAAAAGATGATGAGCTTCAAGAGGTAGTCCCCTGAAATGGTTTTCACTTCACAGATGTGCCCTGTCAGGTTTAATAAGTGGGATTTCTTGCCTTATAAATGGGGTTGGGACCATCAGTTGCGTTGAGGAGAAGTCAGGTGGATACACAGCTGATAGTCCTACTGAATAGACTGTTAGAATTTGTATTATGGCAAGAAAAAAGCAGCTAAGTAAAGAAAAAACGAGTGGCCATCATTACTTTAAGAAATGAAGGTCAGTCAGTCAGCCGAAAAATTGGGAAAACTTTGAAAGTAAGGGCTATTTGACCATGAAGGAGAGTAATGGGGTGCTGCGCCAAATGACCTGGCCTCCACAGTCACCGGATCTGAACCCAATCGAGATGGTTTGGGGTGAGCTGGACCGCAGAGTGAATGCAAAAGGGCCAACAAGTGCTAAGCATCTCTGGGAACTCCTTCAAGACTGTTGGAAGACCATTTCAGGGGACTACCTCTTGAAGCTCATCAAGAGTATGCCAAGAGTGTGCAAAGCAGTAATCAAAGCAAAAGGTGGCTACTTTGAAGAATCTTGAATATGACATATTTTCAGTTGTTTCACACTTGTTTGTTATGTATATAATTCCACATGTGTTAATTCATAGTTTTGATGCCTTCATAGTCATGAAAATAAAGAAAACTCTTTGAATGAGAAGGTGTGTCCAAACTTTTGGTCTGTACTGTGTATATATATGTATTTGGTATCACTTTAATCGTACCGAGAGAAGATATTATTTTATTTATGCCTAAAAATGAACGCTATAAAATTTATAACGTAAAAGCTCAGTGGCAGTATTGCTGATTTTTCCCATCTCCCTCCCAGAAAGAGTTAATAAAAGTTCATCAGAAAGTTATGTGTACCCCAAAATAGCACTATTTAGCATCGCACCTTGTCCTGCAATAAACAAGCCCTCATACAGCTACATAGACGGAAAAATAAAAAATGTATAGCTCTTGGAAGGCAATGATAAAAAAATGAAGAGAAACGCTTGGTCAGTAAGGCCCAAAACAGGCTGGACACTAAGGGGTTAATATTGATGACCTATCCTCAGGATAGGTCATCAATATCAGATCAGCAGGGGTCCGACACCTAGCATCCCCGCCGATCAGCTGTTTGAAGAGAAGGCTGCACTCTGTGACGGTCCCAGCCTTCCTTTCATTGTTTACCTGCTTGCCATCGACATCGCAGTGGAGAGCAGGTGTAATTACAAGCCGTCCCATTCACTTCAATGGGACGGCACCTTCCTATACACTTGACGGCTAATTGTAATTACACCTTCTCACCACTGCAATGTCATTGGCGAGCAGGTAAACAATGAGGGGAAGGCTGCGCTTCCATGGAGCGTAGCCTTCTCTTCAGCCAGCTGATCGGCTGGGATGCCATGTGTTGCCATGTGTTGATAGGTCATCAATATCAAAATCCAGGGAAAACCCTTCTAAATATGTCAAATGTTTAAATAAGGTTCAGGAGGTAAGTGTTCTTAATAAGAAGCTAAACACAAGAACAAGAGGGCACAATCTGAAATCTACACTAAGTTTATTTAAAGGCTATGTATACCTTTGGGGGGAATATTTTTTGACCTAAATATAATTTTTTCAATTGGTCTTTATTAACAATATGGAATCCTTTTTCTGTACAGAGCTGAGATGTTCTACTAGCTGCCTCTGGATTTTGTGTCTTTTCCATCTAAGGAGCAGATGGATTCCTTATCTCAGCTCTGACATTATAAACACTTATGAAAGGTCAATTCTTATGTTACTGATAAGAATGTGGTTTACATAAGTGTTTATGACCTCTTAGTTTAGAGATGAGGGTTATTAGATGACCAGCAGAAGTGAAAGTAAACATATCAGTCACACAGTTAGAAAAACAGTTAACCCTTTGTGACAGAATGGTTCAATATTTTTAATAAAGGTCAATTAAAAATATGATTTTTAGCAAAAAATAGGTTATATGCAATAATAGAAAAATTGCATCCAAAAGGTGTACATAGCCTTTAAACAAGCCTGGGATAAACACATGTCTTTACTAAGATAAAAAAAAGAAATAATATAAGTGCAGGCTAGATGGTCCAGGTGGTCTTTTTCTGCCGTCGATCTTCTACTTTTCTATGTTTACATGAGACGCTATTACAATCAACATATATTTTAAAAAAGTGAAAAATGATTATAAAATAGCTGCCTTACCGGGATTTGTCTTTCTGGAGGTGGGTTTTCTTCAGGCTCTACACACTCTACACAAAAGATCTTGTCCAGATCTACTGACCCCTTCTTACTTCCTCGACGCTGTGGATAAAACAAAAAGGATTCTTAATTTAGCAGTTAATATCAAAGGGGTCTTCCCAGCATATACATTTATCTCATATACACAGGATATGCCATGCATGCAGTGTTGAAATGGCACACCAGAGTACCAGAGACCCTCCAATGGACCCAGACTCTGATACAATAATGTATTCCATTCCCTAATACCATACCTTCCAGCCTTCCTGAATTTGGTGGGACAGTCCCAGATTTCAGCGGCTATGCTGCTGTCCCTGGAAAGCTAAGGAATGTGCAGTACCTCAGACCAGGGTACTTGCCAGGGCGCCACATGACGGCTAGTTATTGGGGGCACAAATGTAAAAAATGTCCCTCGCAGCGCTGAACTTTTAAATTTTATTTGTAAAGCAAATATCGGTCCCATCTCCCTGTGCTATGTGTGGCATGATCTCAGCTCCAGCTATGCTTCTGGTTCATTTAATCCCCACTGCTGAGAGGAACAAGGGTGCTGTGCCACGGTTTAATACCTGGCAGAACATAGCAGCGCTCTTGTCCCAGTCTCAGCAATGACAACTAAATCAGCCAGAAGCCCAGCTGGGGCGGAGATCGCAGCACTGGCATCAAGAAACTGTTCAGTGCAAGGAGCAGGTCTACCAATGAGCGCCACCCTTATGAGGCTGATTGAAGTGCTCATTGGTTGTTTCACTGACCAATGAGCATCAGGATAATATTGGTTAGGCTCCATTCACACGTCCGTAACGTGTTTTGCGGCTCCACGGATCTGCAAAACACGGACAGCGGCAATGTGCGTTCCGCATTTTGCGGACCGCACATTGCCGGCACTAATAGAATATGCCTGTTCTTGTCCGCAATTGCGGACAAGAATAGGACATGTTCTATTTTTTTGCGGGACGGAAGTGCGGACCCGGAAGTGTGGGTCCGCAATTTCGTGTCACGATGTGCTGCCCCATGGAAATGAATGGGTCCGCAATTCTGTTCCGCAAAATGAGGAATGAAATTGTGGACTTGTGAATGGAGAAAGGAGAAAGCCTTTACACTGCTGAAGGGATGCCTGCACAAGTCCTCCCTCCTTCTCAGGTTAGCTGTTTCTCCCTCCTCTCCCTGCCTTAGTTGCCTCAGTGTCCCTCCTCCCCCCCCCCCCCCCCCCACCACAAGTGCATCACTTTCCCTCCTAGTCTCACCACACCACAAGTTCTTTACTGACCCTCCTGCTCCCCCTGCCTCAAGTGCCTCATTGACCCTCCTGCTAACCCCTGCCCCAAGTGCCTTACTGACCCTCCTGCTACCCCCTTCCACAAGTGCCTCACTGACCTTCCTGCTCCACCCTACCTGGGTGTCTTACTGACCTTCTGCTCCCCCCTGCCCCAAGTTCCCCACTGCTTCTTCTGCTTCCCCCTGCCCCAATGGCCTCACTGCCTCTTCTGCTCCCCTCTGCCCCAAGTGCCTCTCTTACCCTCCTACTCCCCCACCACCTCAAGTGCCTCACTTTCCCTCCTAGTCTCCCCGCCCCCCAAGTACCTCACTGACCCTCCTGCTCCTCCTTGCCCCAAGTGCCTCACTGACCCTCCTGCTACTCCCTTCCCCAAGTGCATTACTGACCCTCCTGCTCCTCCCTGCCCCAAGTGCCTCACTGCCTCTTCTGGTCCCCCCTGCCCCAAGTGCCTCACTGCCTCTTCTGCTCCCCCCTGCTCTGAGTGCCTCACTGACCCTCCTGCTACTCCCTTCCCCAAGTGCATTACTGACCCTCCTGCTCCTCCCTGCCCCAAGTGCCTCACTGCCTCTTCTGGTCCCCCCTGCCCCAAGTGCCTCACTGCCTCTTCTGGTCCCCCCTGCCCCAAGTGCCTCACTGCCTCTTCTGCTCCCCCCTGCCCCAAGTGCCTCACTGCCTCTTCTGCTCCCCCCTGCTCTGAGTGCCTCACTGACCCTCCTGCTGCCTGAGTGCCCCGAGTGCCTCACTGACGCTCCTGCTCCCCCCTGCCCCAAATGCCTCACTGCCTCTTCTGCTCCATGTGCTATCAGTGCCTCACTGAACCTCCTGTTCCCCCTCTGCTCCAAGTGCCTAACCGACCCTCCTGCTCCCCCCTGCCCCAGGTGCCTCCCTGCCTCTTCTGATCCCCCTGCCACAGGTGCCTCACTGACCCTCCTGCTTCCCCCCCAGCCCCAGGTGTCTCCCTCTCCCATCTGCTCCTCCATGCCCCAAGTGCCTCACTTTCTCTTCTGCTCCTCCCTGCCCCAGGTGCCTCACTGCCTCTTCTGATCCCCCTGCCACAGGTTCCTCACTGACCCTCCTGCTTCCCCCCTGCCCCAGGTGTCTCCCTCTCCCCTCCGGCTCCCCAAGCCCAAAGTGCCTCAATACCCCTTCTGCCCCCCCTGCACCAGCTTCTCTGTCTCTCCACATGACAAGATTTTGAGACATTAATATTTTTTGTAGGGGTATACCCCCCACTGTTGTTAGCTTTTGTTTTAAAAAATAGTTTGAAATGAGGAAATCATCAATGCATGCTTCTACTTAAATGCCATACTTTCATGATATAATATAACTGTAGCGTAAACTTTCACCTGAAAGCCATATATCCCTAACTTTTTGTGAGTAGTGTATATTCCTAGCATGGAAGTAAAAGATTTACTGACACCGTGTGACGCTTCGCGATCTCAGCAATACAAAGAAATCGCGAATGCATCATGTTCTAAAATCACAGAATCACCAGAGCCATCTCCTGCACACAAAGAGTTAAAACTTTAGGTTACAGCTCACAGAGCAGAGGTTAATTAGCAAACCCTGGCCAAAGATTCCTACTGACCCCCTGTCAGGTTACACATCCATCAATCTGATAACATCATGACAAAACCTCATAAACGGGTCTTCTCTCTAGTCTGAGCGGCCCCAACACAGCATGAGTTTTCACAATCCTTAAGCCTGGTCAGACCTTCAAAAGAGAAGGACAGATCCTTATCACACAACTGGTTGGTACAAGAAGGAAGATGATCTTAAGGTCACCTCCAATCCATAGACCTTATATTTTTCCCATATTTCCTTCATATTTCCTGGGTTAGGAAAATAGGAAAATGAACAATCTCTTCAGAAAATGTTTCGGTTCTTCTAACACACCTTCCAGGAAATACACAAGTCAATTGGAAATTCCCGCTCTTAGATATAACGGTTCTCAGGCACCCTGTATTATCTTCCAGTCATATTTGGTATCAGATGATGCATAAAATTGTCCTGATTATAAATATTTCTTAATTTGACCTATGGGTACGGAGAAACTGAAAAAGCAAAGATTCTGCCAGATTTTCTCCCTCTCGGGGCAAGAACTGCCCCTCTTCCAATTACACAGGGCTGGACTTGTACATGTCATAGCCACTCCCACCTACAGAGTGGGTAAAACACAGTGACCCACTCAGGTCCTGGTCCTTCACCTACAATCTGAAGTCGATTAACATCACGACCGCCCGCTGGACACGGGGACGCCATCTTGGATTATTCGTTGCAAAGACTTTGTCTTTTACTGGACCCTACCACGGTAATTCTGAACTTACAGACATACTACTCCTTTCCATCTCTTACCATTTCCATCCAATCAATCTGTTCGACTGGCAGGTATATTTATCTGTCAGTTTTAATGTATATTTTTGTGTATAGTTTTTAAAATAAAACTAACGATTTAGTCGTTCCAGTTTTGTTACCTGATTATCTGGTCTATGCTAAGAACTCTGTCCTCAGAGGAGACATACTACCGCATTTGTCTTATTTTTATACATTGTTAATTGGTAGTGTTGAGCAAGCATGCTCGGTCAAATACCTGTCCGGCTCTAGAATCGCTATGCTCAGCACATGGCAGTACTCGGCCGAGTACCGCATGTGCTCGAGCGCCATGCTCGAGTCTCCTCCCCGCACGTTTCGCAGCTGCTAAGCAGCCGATAAGCGTGCAGGTAAGTACTGTCATCACTGTAATGCCAGTAGCCATGTTGGCTACTGGCAGTACAGTGATTGTCTGGCCGGAACGCGTCATTGGGTGCTATATAGCACCCGATGACGCGGGTTCGGCTCATTGCGAGTCAGGGAGAGCTGCGCTTAGGAAGGGACAGATAGTGTAGGGAGTTTGTGATCGCAATTTATTCAATTTTAAAATGTTTCAAAGACCCAAAAGTCCTTTTAAAGAGGACCTTTCACCGATTCTTACCCTATGAACTAACTATACAGATATGTAGAGCGGCGCCCGGGGATCTCACTGCATTTACTATTATCCCCGGGCGCCGCTCCGTTCTCCTGCTATGTCCTCCGGTATCTCCGCTCACTAAGTTATGATAGGCGGAGATACCAGTCCCTAAGTTATGGTAGGCGGAGTCTGCCCTAGCGCTGGCCAATCGCAGCGCAGAGCTCACAGCCTGGGAGGTTATTTTCTCCCAGGCTGTGAGCTCTGCAATGCGATTGGCCAGCGCTAGGGCAGACTCCGCCTACCATAACTTAGGGAACGGAGATACCGGAGGACATAGCAGGAGAACGGAGCGGCGCCCGGGGATAATAGTAAGTGCAGAGAGATCCCCGGGCGCCGCTCCACATGTATGTATACTTAGTTCATAGGGTAAGAATCGGTGAAAGGTCCTCTTTAAGGACTATTGTGTGTGGTGGCAGCAATTTAATCTTGCAAAGTAGTCTTTGATATTTTTTTCCATACTTTGCAATTTTTTTTTCTATAGATGGTGTCTGCAGTGACTTGTGACATCTGTTCAGCAAAACCTTCTGTGTGTCAGGCCCAGATATTGGGAAAAATATTAGCGACAAATATATTATTTCCATAATTTATCCCTGATTTTCCTATAAACTGTTCCTGCAGTCAATTGTCACATCTGTGCTGCAATAAATGGCATGTGTGTGTCAGGCTCAGATATTGGGAAAAATAATAGTGACAACAAATATATTTTTTCCATAATTTATCCACATTTTTCCTATAAACGGTCCCTGCAGTGAATTGTCACATCTGTGCTGCAATAGTGTGTGTGTGTCAGGCCCAGATATTGGGAAAAATATTAGCGAAAACAATTATATTTTTTCCATAATTTATCCACACTTTGCCTATAAACGGTGTCTGCAGTGAATTGTCACATCTGCGCTGCAATAACGTGTGTTTTTCAGGACAAGAGATAGTAAAAATATAAGTAAAATCTATTTTCCTTTTTCCATACTTTTCCATACTTTTTCCATATACTGTGCTTGCTGTGAACTGTGACATCCGTGCCACATCTTGTGTGTCAAGCATGCATATAACATATAATTAGTGATGAGCGGCAGGGGCAATATTAGAATTCGCAATATTTTGCGAATATTCGCCATATATTCGAGAATTCATGATCTCCAGGCATTATTTTCTTGATTGCGAAAATTCCCATAAAATTCGGCTAAAATATTCGCATGAACTGGAATTTAAAAAAAAATGTAATATTCGCGATTACGAATATATTTTGCGATATTCTAAATATTCGCAAATTCTCGAAGTGCCGATATCCGCGATTAAAATTCGCAATTCGAATATTCGTGATCAACACTACATATAATATAAAGAAGGCGATCATTAAGAGACGGGATGCTGATGGTGCACGCAGAGGCCATGGCCCTGGGCGCGTTGAAGAAAAACAATCATCCAAGATACCTAGCTTCATGTCCCAGTTTGCAGGGCGGCGCAGGATACCACTCTTGAAGTCAGCCCAGTGCGAGCAGGTGGTCGGAAGGATTGCAGTAGATAGTGCTTCCAGTCGGTTAAGCACCACCCTGTCTTCTACCAAGTCCAATCTCAGTAGCCAGGAGTCTGGCCCATACAATCTTCACCCTGATCCTCCTTCCTCCCACCATTTACAGTCTGGCCAAACAAGTGATCCCACACTCAGATATTCAAAGGACCTCTTTTCATCGCCATTAATTGATTTGGCCCTCTCGACAAGCATGCTTGATGAGGGACCTGAGATCTTGTGCCCCGATTCTCAACCTCTTGAGCATCCAGAGTCACAACAACATGATGCTGGGAAATGGCAATTAGTGTTTAATGAGGTGGATGATGATGAGACACAGTTGCCAATGACTCCACTGCAATTACTGTCTCAAGACGTTGAGGAAGAGGATGACACACAGTTGTCAATCACTGAGGTTGTGGTTAGGTCAACAAATCAGGAGGATGATCAGAGTGAGGAAGTGGAAGAGAAGGTGCTGGACGACGAGGTCACTGACCCAACCTGGGAAGGTGGCAACAAGCCGAGCGAGGAGAGCAGTACAGAGGGGGAGGGATTTTCAGCACTGCAACAGGCTGGAAGAGGCAGTGGGGTGGCAAAAGGTAGAAGGCAGGCACCATCAAACAGGCCCGCAACTGTTCCATGGAGCACCCCCTTGAGCAAATCTCCCTTGCCAAGGGGTAGGTGTTCGGCAGTATGGCTCTTTTTTGAGGAAAGTGCGGACGACAATAGAATAGTAGTTTGCAACCTGTGCCAAACCAAAATGAGCCTGGGAGTGAACACTAGCAACCTCACCACCACCAGCATGAACCGCCACATGTCATCAAAGCACCCTAATAGGTGGGCCGAACGCCTGGGTCCACAATCTGTGTCTGCGGGTCACACCACTGCCTCCTCTTTTCCTGTGTTACGTGCTGGCCAATCCCCTGTCCAAGACCCAGATGTCTCTTGCCCTGCACTTGGACCTTCGCAAGCACCATCAGTAACCACATCCACTTCCCTGTCCCAGCGCAGCGTCCAAAGGTCAATACCCCAGGCACTACACCAACATGTGTCCCTTAACATCATACGTGCCCTGACCAACGCAGTTACTGGGAAGGTCCACTTAACCACGGACACATGGACAAGTGTTTTCGGCCAGGGACACTGCATTTCTCTGACGGCACACTGGGTGAATGTTGTAGAGGCCGGGAGCGACTTGTATCCTGGGATGGCACGGGTGCTACCGACCCCAAGGATTGTGGGCCCCAATTCCATCAGGGTTTCCGCCATGACCTACGTTAGTGGCTCCAACCCCCACTTCTCCTCCTCTGCCTCCTCCTCCACTTCCACTTCAGAATTATGCACTTGCAGCACCAGTCAGCCATCAGTTGGTAGCTGGAAGCAGTGTAGCACTGCAGTGGGGAAGCGGCAACAGGCCGCGCTGAAGCTGATCTGCCTAGGTGACAAACAGCACACTGCCGCAGAGCTGGGGCAGGGGATAAGAGACCAGACTGAGCTGTCGCTCTCGCCCTTCAACCTAGAATCAGGCATGGTTGTGTCTGATAATGGCCTTAAATTGGTGGCGGCTTTGGCACATCCCATGCCTTGTCCACGTATTTAACCTTGTGGTTCAGTGGTTTCTAAAAACATACCCTAATTTGCCTCAGCTGCTGGTGAAGGTGCGCTGCATGTGTGCACATTTCCGCAAGTCACCGACAGCTTCAGCCAGTCTGTCAATGCTGCAGCAGCGCTTGAAATTGCCAGCTCACCGGCTGTTGTGCGACGTGAGCACGTGCTGGAATGCCACGTTCCACATGTTGGCCAGGCTTTGTGAACAGCAGAGGACAGTTGTGAAATACCAGCTGCAACATGGTCGCCACCTTTCCAGTCAGCTTCCGCTATTCAAGTTTCTTGCATCATGTATTTTGTTTCATATAGTGCAAAAAGAATAATTGTACAAAGCAGAATATCCAACATACTAGATTATTGGTACATAAATCCCCAAAAACTCCTCTCTTCCCCACCCACTGTGAGACCTTTAATATGGTTAAATAAACACGAGCATGTGGTTGAGAACTATTCATTATAGCAGCAGACCATTATATCACTATCATACTATAAGGTGAAGCGCGCAGAGAATGAATACTCTCAATCAGCCACACTCACTCCCCCCCCCCCCCAAAAAAAAAAAGTTAGCCCGAGAAAATCCTTAGGCTATTTTACAGAGTCAGCCATGGGCTGTAAATACCAGATCTGTCTATTCAAGGGCCCCAGATATTATCATATTTTGATAGGCAGTTACGTTTCATATATACACCCCTCTCCAACCTTATAATCGTATTCATTCTTGCAATGAATTCAGGAATGCTCGGGGGCAGCGGCTGTATCCACTTAGCAGCAAGAGTTTTACGTGCCCGATACAGGATTCTGTTGATTCTAATTATAATATTCAGCTGCAAATTATCTGAATCCAACATACCTAGTAAGCATAATCTGGGATCTAGTCTATAATTAGCGCTATAAATTTTGTTTATCAAGTTAACTATACCCGTCCAATATCCCTGCAGGGCACTACAACTCCACATCATATGAAACAAACCAGCCCCCTCTTCCCTGCATCTCGTACAGCAGGAGTCGGATCTATATCCCACCTTCCATAAAAAAATTGGGGTTCTATATACTCTGTGTATCATATAGAGTTGGGATAGTCTAGCCGCTTCACTAAGGGTCAGAGTAGGAGTTAGTGCAAGAATGTCCTCCCATTGGGTGTCTAAAATGGGGCCCAAATCCCTCTCCCACTTCAATTTAACCTTGAGTGGAAATTTTTTCAACTGTTCATTCTGCAAAGCTTTATAAGTGCCGGAGATAGCTCCTTTCCTCTGAGTTTTACACAACTTTGAGGAATCAAAACAGATGGTGAGCGGCGATAACGCTATTATTAGAGATGTCCCGAACTATTCGCCGGTCCACCCCCTATACATCATCATTGAGCAAACTTTGACCCTGTACCTCACAGTCAGCAGACACATTCCAGCCAATCAGCATACCCTCCCTCCCAGACCCTCCCACCTCCTATCAAAAAGCAAGGACAGCATCCATCTTAGATTCATTCTGAAGCTGCAGTGTCACAAATTTGATTAAGTTGTAATCGCAATGCGATTAATACAGGTTATATTAATCGCATTGTGAATTCAACTTAGAGCTGGGTTCCTAATGGTTGTATTGCTAGGATATAACGAAGATTGAGAATATAGTGCTATATTCGTTATATTCGTCAATTCTAGCAATACAACCATTAGGAACTCAGATCTAAGTTGTAATCGCAATGCGATTAATACAGATTATATTAATCGCATTGTGAATTCAACTTACCACACTCTGCGTCAACTACGTAATTTTCCATGGGAGTTTTGCCATGAATCCCCATCTGGCATGCCACAGTCCAGGTGTTAGTCCCCTTGAAACAACTTTTCCACCCCTATTGTGGCCAGAAAGAGTCCCTGTGGGTTTTAAAATTCGCCTGTCTACTGAAGTCTATGGCGGTTTGCCCGTTCGTGAACATTTGCGTAAATTCGCATTCGCCAACGAAAATTTTTATGTTCGCGACATCTCTAGCTATTATCAGCGTCACCATCCCACTTCTGTGTCTTCTCAAACGCTCGCTGCTCACAATTAAGGATGACGCTTTGCATGTGAAAGAGATAGAAATGGGGGAAGACATTACACACGTTGATGATAGCCAGACCACCCTCAGTTCATATTCTCAGCGCGAATTGGAGGCTGAAGAGGAGGAGGAGCAGGAGACGGTTGCCTCCGCTACAGAGGGTAGTACCCATGGAAGTTTAATTCCATCTGTTCAGCGTGGGTGGGCAGAAGAGGAGGAAGAGGATGAGGAGATTAGGAGTGATCCTCCTGATGATGACAGCAAAGTCTCGCCTGTTGGTACTCTGGCACACATGGCTGACTTCATGTTAGGCTGCCTTTCCCGCGACCCACGCATTATACGCAATTTAAAAAAACATGGATTACTGGTTGTTCACCCTTATCGACCCCCGCTACAAACAGAACTTCTCATCTCTCATTCCTCTGGTGGAGAGGACGAGCAAAATGGTGCAATACCAGGAGATCCTTGTTGAAAAATTGCTCCAAAGTTTTCCATCTGACAACGCTGGCGACAGAGTCCGTACTTCCTTGGCCAACCGAGGAGGGGAGACAAGGGAAACACACAGCAGTTCCAACAGAGGCAGGGCAACACTCTCCAAAGCCTGGGACAGTTTCATGACACCCACCAGCACCATCAGTCTGTTGTGCGGCCTACTGGCACAAGGAGAGAAAAATTTTGGAAGATGGTGAAGGAGTACATAGCAGACCGTATCAGCGTCCTCAATGATCCCTCAGTGCCTTACAACTACTGGGTATCAAAGCTGGACACGTGGCACGAACTGGCGCTCTATGCTTTGGAGGTGCTGGCCTGCCCTGCCACCAGCGTTTTGTCTGAGCGTGTATTTAGTGCTGCTGGTGGCATTATAACAGATAAGCGTATCCACCTGTCAACTGAAAATGCTGACAGGCTGACTCATATAAAAATGAACAAGGCATGGATTGACCATGACTTCTCGACTCCACCAAAGGAATGCTGATGAACATAAAGGCACTTTACATGTGTTGTTTTTAATGTAGGTAATAGACTGTATTCCCATGCACCCCTTCCACCACAAACAAGGGTATATGGTTGAATATTCCATTTCTCATCCTCCTCTTCAGTCATATCAATATGCATTGCTTATACATCACATATAATGCCCTTGCATATATGGCCTTCGAATATAATTTTTTAGAGGGTCGCTCACCAGCAGGCCCTCACATATAATTCTTTAGACGGTCCGCTCATCAGCAGGCCCTCACATCTAATTTTTTACAGGGTCCGCTCACCAGCAGGCCCTCACATATAATTTTTTAGAGGGTCCGCTCACCAGCAGGCCCTCACATATAATTTTTTAGAGGGTCCGCTCACCAGCAGGCCCTCACATATAATTTTTTAGAGGGTCCGCTCACCAGCAGGCCCTCACATATAATTTTTTAGAGGGTCTGCTCACCAGCAGGCCCTCACATCTAATTTTTTAGAGAGTCCGCTCACCAGCAGGCCCTCACATATAATTTTTTAGAGGGTCCGCTCACCAGCAGGCCCTCACATCTAATTTTTTACAGGGTCCACTCACCAGCAGGCCCTCTCATCTAATTTGTTACAGGGTCCGCTCACCTGCAGGCCTGCAACTCATATCTTTTACAGGGTCAGCTCACCTGCAGGCCCAAACCTAAAATCTTTTACAGGGTCAGCTCAGCTGCAGGCCCTCACATATAATGTTTTACAGGGTCAGCTCGCAACTCATGCTGCCTTGCTTTGAAGTAGTAGCTGTAGCCGTTTATCAGGCTCCCTCTCTGAAATCGAACAATGATGCCCCGTTACCGGTGGTCACCATGTTAGGCGCATAAAAAAAAATATCGAAAGTTGATAGGGAAGATATCAAAATGGATCGTGGATGCCACGGGGACGTGCGATCAGGCACAAAGCGGCAGCAGGGCCTCTCCTGTACAACGTTTCCTCATCCAAAATACCGCAGTGACATTCCCTGTAATTTTTTATTACTCATTCCAATAACAGGGCCTCTTAAGAGTCCTGTATTGTTATTTATCGTCACTACCTCCACGAGTCGGGAGTGTGTGATTTGCCCGCCACCCGCTTGCCTTCCTTGGATGTGGTAGCCGTTTCTCAGGCTCCCTCTCTGGAATCAAACACTGATTCCCCGTTACCCGCAGCCCGTAGTTTACAATGGTTTTGAGCTGACAATTACATCGAAAGTTGATAGGCCAGACATCCGAATGGATTGTCGCCGTCATGGGGACGTGCCATCGGCCCCAGGTTAACTAGAGTCACCAAAGCGGCAGCAGGCCGCCCCCCATAATGTTTTAGATGGTCAGATCAGCAGGCCCTTGCTCCTAATGTTTTTGAGGGTAACTAAGGGTGTATCGGAGTGCCTCTTCCTTGCAATTTTTGGCAGCATTTGCACTTTATATATAAGTAAATATTCAGGAAAGAATGTTTTCTATCAGTTTTTCCTCTAATATCGATTTTTTTCCCCCCATTGGTTTTGTGCGTATTATTGTCATTATGTAAAAGTGGCGTACTATTCGGACAACATAGTTCCCAGCAGCAAACAGCGAGTCCAAGATGCATCAATACATCCTCCCCATGCTGTTACAGAACCATTTCTGACATTTTCTTATGAACCAGGCACCCTCCCCTCTTCAGAGCAGGGAGTACCTGGTTTAATGCTCGGGTTCTCCCATTGACTTCAATTATACTCAGGTGCTCGGTTGAGCACCCGAATATCACAATGTGTTCCGCCCGAACCCCTGAGCCCCCGAGCACTACGCTGCTCGATCAACACTAATTGAGGGGTGTGATATACGTTGGTAAGGCTGATTAGTGAGCCACAGCCTCACTCACAGGTGTGTGTCATGACACTATCACCACCATGCTTCACTGATGAGGTGGTATGCTTAGGATCATGAGCAGTTCCTTTCCTTCTCCATACTCATCTCTTCCCATTACTCTGGTACAAGTTGATCTTGGTCTCATCTGTCCATAGGATGTTGTTCCAGAACTGTGAAGGCTTTTTTAGATGTCGTTTGGCAAACTCTAATCTGGCCTTCCTGTTTTTGAGGCTCACCAATGGTTTACATCTTGTGGTGAACCCTCTGTATTCACTCTGGTGAAGTCTTCTCTTGATTGTTGACTTTGACACACATACACCTACCTCCTGGAGAGTGTTCTTGATCTGGACAACTGTTGTGAAGGGTGTTTTCTTCACCAGGGAAATAATTCTTCGGTCAGCCACCACAGTTGTTTTCCGTGGTCTTCAGGGTCTTTTGGTGTTGCTGAGATCACCGGTGCGTTCCTTCTTTTTAAGAATGTTCCAAACAGTTGTTTTGGCCAAGCCAATTGTTTTTGCTATCTCTCTGATGGGTTTGTTTTGTTTTTCAGCCTAATGATGGCTTGCTTCACTGATAGTGACAGCTGTTTGGATCTCATCTTGAGAGTTGACAGCAAGATTCCAAATGCAAATAGCACACTTGAAATTAACTCTGGACCTTTTATCTGCTCATTGTAATTGGGATAATGAGGGAATAACACACACCTGGCCATGGAACAGCTGAGAAGCCAATTGTTCCATTACTTTTAGTCCCTTAGCAAGTGGGAGGCACATATGCAAACTGTTGTAATTCCTACACCGTTCACCTGATTTGGATGTAAATACCCTCAAATTAAAGCTGACAGTCTGCAGTTAAAGCACATCTTGTTTGTTTCATTTCAAATCCATTGTGATGGTGTATAGAGCCAAAAATGTTAGAACTGTGTTGATGTCCCAATATTTATGGACCTGACTGTAATCGTGAAAACTACAAATATGGATCTTCAAGATGTAATTTATGAACTTATATGGGTAAAGGCCTTACTTTTAACTCCATATATAAAAGTTACACTTATCCGATTAAGATGCATTTGAATTGTAATAGTTCATATGTTGTTTATGTGGGGAAGTGACCGTCTGGGTCCCCCAAGATGAGACATATGATACCTAGTGATAATCGAGCACCAAAGTATTCGGGTGTTCGGCCCGAATACATTGCTATATTTGTTTGCTCGGCCGAGCACCCGAGTATAATGGAAGTCAATGGGAGACAGCCAGGCACCCCCTGCTCTAAAGAGGGGAGGGTGCCTGGTCCATTAGAAAAAGTCAGAAAGTGACAAACACCACCGAAATGGATCGGGAACAGCATGGGGACCATGTCTGGATGAATCTTGAACTCCCAGGTCGCTGCTGGGAACCATGTTGTCCGAGTTGTACGCCACTTTTGCAGACTGACAAAAATACGCACAAAACCCCCCCCAAAAAAATCAATTTTACAGGAAAAATTGTTAGGAAACATTCTTTCCTGTATATTCAATTTTATATAAAGTGCAAGTGCTGCCAAAAATTACAAGCAAGAGGCACTCCGAAACAGCCTGTATATCACATAAAGGAGGGCCTCATTCACATTGTGGTACAATTGTTCAGGTAATGGGACTCCTACACTCAAAGTGAAAGGGCTGCCAAAAATTACAAGGAACCGGCACTCCAAAACACCCTTTGTTACACATAAAGGAGGGCATCATACACACCCTTGAAAAATTATGATTGATGGCCTGCTGGTGACCCTCAAAAACATTTAGAGCAAGGGCATTCTGATCTGACCATCTAAAACCTTAGGGGCGAGGACTTGCTGCTGCATCGGTGACTCTAGATAACCTTTTGGCGATTGCACATCCCAGTGACGGCGACGATCCATTTGAATGTCTGCCCTATCAACTATTGATGTTCTTTTCTGCGCCTACCATTGTGATCACGGGTAACGGGGAATCAGGGTTCGATATCGAAGAGGGAGCTTGAGAAAGGGATACCACATCCAAGAGAGGTCAATGGCTGAAATATGATTGGCTGTTGTTGCCCCTTTTTTGTCCTAATTGTGAACCACCCAGAGTGGGTGGGTCAAGTTATTAAAGCACAAGCATCCAAGGAAGGCAGCAGGAACGCGGCAGTCGCAGCAATTACCCACTGCTGACTCGGGGAGGTAGTGACGATAAATAACAATACTCCTAAGCGGCCCTGTTTTGGAATGAGTACAATTTCCGTTAACGAGGATTTATTGGAGGGCAAGTCTGGTGCCAGCAGCCAACTTGCTCCCAGCCTCCACAACGTTCACCCAGTGTGCCATCATGGTGAGGATTGTGTTGACCAGACTCTTGGCTACTGAGACTGGACTTGAAGGTGAGGGCCTGCTGCCGCTTTGTTGACTCTAGATAACTTCTAGTCGATCGCACGTCCCCGTGACGGCAATGATCCATTTCGATATCTGCCCTATCAACTTTGGAGCAATTATTCAACAAGGACCTTCTGGTATAGCACAGTTTTGCTTGTCCTTTCCACCAGAAGAATGAGAGATGAGAAGTTCTCTTTGTAGCGGGGGTCAAGAAGGGTGAACAACCAGTAATTTGTGTTGTCTAAAATGCATATAAAGCGCAGGTCATGGGAAAGGCAGCCTAACATGAAGTCAGCCATGTGTTCCAGAGTACCAACAGGCAAGACTTCGCTGTCGTCATCAGAAGGTGAGCTGACCCTGTAAAAGATTTTAGGTGAGAGCCTGCAGTTGAGCTGACCCTGTAAAACATTATATGCAAGGGCCTAATGCTGACCTGACCCTCTAAAACATTAGGGGCGAGGGCCTGTGTCACGGAAGGTAGGGAAGCAGGGAAATGACCAAACACAGGCAAAACAAACAGAACAATAGACTAGGCCCAAAAGCTAGGGAGAAAAGGGTCACCTCCTAGCGATCCCTAAGGCCTTCCCTATACTGCTGTGCACATATGCATACCCTTATGGTGGATATGCATATGCCCTCGTGCCTAAGACTATATACCCTGGGAGAACCCTGAGCAGTAGGGAAAGGGGAAGAGGCGACCTGCTTCTTCAAACAGTAAGAAGCAAGCATCTCCCTAGAGGCCTAGATAAAAGACACCAAAGGAAGAAACAGAGAGGACTTATCTTGAGCTGAGCTGGAGCAGACAATCCACAACACATCCAAAGCCCACAGGAATGAACCAGAACCCACACAGGCCACTGGGAGAAGGAGGAATAAATAGCCTCACTAACAATTAACCCAGTATACCTGAGGGAAGGTGGATCCAGCTCAAACCAAAACCAAAACAAAGAGAAGAATCAGATATGTGCAGCCAGCCTGGCAGATCTCCGCACATTCATAGGGCAAGGCGTGACAACCTGCTGGTGAGCTGATGCTCTAAAACATTATATGCAAGTGCATGCTGTTCAGCTGACCCTATAAAAAAATTGAGTTGAGGGCCTGCAGTAGAGCTGACCCTATAAAAAAAAAATTAGAGTGGAGGAAGTATATACAATCTGGATGAGGAGGAGGAGAAAACAAGATTCAACCATATACTCTTTTTTTTTTTTTGTGGTGGAAAAGGTGCATGGGAATACACTACAGTAGATTGAGTACATTATAAAGGATAGATTGAAAATGCCTTTATGTTCATCATCAGCTCAGCTCTACTCTGGTGGAGTTGAGAAGTCAGGGGCAATCCAGGCCTTGTTCATTTTTATCTGAGTCAACCTGTCAGCATTGCCAGTGGACAAGCGGATACGCTTATTTGTTATAATGCCACCAGCAGCACTAAATACACGCTCAGACAAAACGCTGGCAGCAGGGCAGGCCAGCACCTCCAAGGCGTAGAGCGCAAGTTTGTGCCACGCTTCCAGCTTGGACACCCAGTAGTTGTAAGGCACCGAGGGATCATTTAGGATGCTGACACGGTCTGCTATGTATTCCTTCACCATCTTCCAAAACTTTTCCCTCCTTGTGCCAATAGGCCCCGCTTCAGGGTGAGGTTGCTGGCGGGGTGTCATGAAAGTGTCCCATGCCATGGAGAGTGTTTCCCTGCCTTTGTTGGAACTGCTGTGTGTTCCTCTTGTCTCCCTTCCTTGGTTACCTAAGGAAGTATTGTCAGACGGAAAATTTCGGAGCATTCTCTCAACAAGTACCTTATGGTATTGCACCGTTTTACTCGTCTTCTCCACCACATGAATTAGAGATGAGAAGTTCTCTTTGTAGTTGGGGTCGAGAACACTCAGTAATCCATGTTATCTAAAATGCGTATAACGTGAGGGTCCCTGGAAAGGCAGCCTAACATGAAGTCAGCCATGTGTGCCAGAGTATCAACAGGCAAGACGTCGTTGTCGACATCAGGATGACTCTCTATCTCCTCATCCTCCTCCTCTTCTGCCTATCCACGCTGAACAGATGGAATTAAAGTCACATGGACACTACCCTCTGTAACAGAGGCAACTGTCTACAGCTCCTCCTCTTCTTCATAGTCGAATTCACGTTGAGAAGAAGAACTGAGGGTGGGCTGGCTATCACCCTGTGTAATGTCCTCCCCATTTCCTCGTCTGCCACATTCAGAGCATCGTCCTTAATTGTGAGCAGCGATAGTTTCAGTAGACACAGCAGTTGTATGGTTACGCTGATAATAGCGTTATCGCCACTAACCATCTGTGTGGACTCAAAGTTTTTCACAGAGGTCTGACAAAAGTCGCTTGTGAATAGTGGCAGTTGACTCGAAAGGTGACAACTATGTTGCAGCTGGTATTCAAAAACTGCCCTCTGCTGCTCACAAAGCCTGGCCAACATGTGTGTGCTCACGTCGCACAACAGTCAGTGAGCTGGAAGCCGCAAGCACTGCTGCAGCGTTGACAGACCGGCTGAAGCTGTGGACAACTTGCGGAAATGGGCACACACGCCGCCCGCCTTCATTAGTAGCTCTGGCAAATTGGGGTAGGTTTTGATAAACCGCTGAACCACTAAGTTTAAGACGTGGTCTAGGCATGGGATGTGTGTCAGGTTGCCGAGCTCCAAAGCTGCCACCAAGTTACGGCCATTGTCAGACACAACCATGCCTGGTTGTAGGTTGAGTGGCGAGAGCCACAGCTTGGTCTGGTCCCTTATACCCTGTCACAATTCTGTGGCGGTGTGCGGTTTGTCCCTTAAGCAGATCAGCTTCAGCACGGCCTGTTGACGCTTACCCACAGCTTCCAGCTAGCGAACGGACTGATGTCTGACTGCTGCTGGAGGTGGAAGTGGAGGAGGAGGCGTTGGTGGAGGAGAAGTGGGGGTTTGAGCCAGTAACTAAGCTGCTGGCGGAGACCCTGATGGACGTAGGGCTCGCAATCCTGGGTGTGGGTAGCACCTGTGCCATCCCAGGGTACGACTCACTCCCGGCCTCCACAACATTCACCCAGTGTGCGATCAGAGAAATGTAGCTTCCATGGCCACCAGCACTTGTCCATGTGTCTGTGGTTAAGTGGACCTTCCCAGTAACTGCGTTGGTCAGGGCACGGGTGATCTTCTGGGACACATGCTGGTGTAAGGCAGGCACGGCACACCGTGAAAAACAGTGGCGGCTGGGGACTGTGTACCGAGGGACGTCCGCCAACATCAGGCTGCGGAAGGCCTCAGTGTCCACAAGCCTAAATGGCAAAATTTCAAGGGCCAGTAATTTCGAAAGTTGCACATTTAGTGCTATGGCCTGGTGGGCGGGTGTATATTTGCACTTGTGTTCAAATGACTGTGTTATGGACATTTGGACGCTGCGCTGTGGCAGGGAAGTGGATGTTATTGCTGATGGTTCATGCAAAGGTCCAGGTGCAGGGCGAGGGGCATCCGGGTCTGCGCCTTCGATAGAGGATTAGCCAGCAGTGCTTAACATAGGGGAAGAGAAAGCAGTGGTGTGACCCGCAGACCCAGATTATGGACCCAGGCGTTCAGCCCACTTATTAGGGTGCTTGGATGCCATGTGGCGGATCATGCTGGTGGTGGTGAGGTTGCTAATGTTCATGCCCCGACTCATTTTGGTACGGTTTTTGGTGTGCACTTTCATAAAAAAAGCGCCATACTGCGGAACACACACCCCTTGGCAAGGTAGATTTACACATAGGGGTGCTCGGTGTAACGGTTGCGGGCCTGTTTGGTGTGGGCCGACTTCTCCCTTTAGCAACCCCACTGCCTGTTGCGGTGCTGCTGATCCCTCCCATTCTGTACTGCTCTCCTCGCTCTGCTTTTCACATTCCCATGTTGGGTCAGTGACCTCATCGTCCATCACATCCTCTTCCACTTCCTCACTCTGCTCATCCTCCTGACTTGACCTAACCACAACCTCAGTGATTAACAACTGTGTTTCATCATCATCCACCTTGTGAACGAATAATTGCCGTTCACCTCCGTCATCTTCTTGAAACTGTAAAGGCTCAAGAGGTTAGGAATCAGGGCACAATATCTTAGGTCCCTCTTTAAGCGTGCTGGGCATGAGGGCCAAATGTAATAGTGGTGCTGGAAAGAGCTCTTTGGAATATCCGAGTGTGGGATCACTCGTTTGGCAAGCCTCTCCATGGTGGGAGGAAGGATGATCAAAGTGAGGATTTAGTTTACCAGACTCTTGGCTACAGAGACTGGACTTTGTAGAAGAGAGGGTGATGCTTAACCGACTGGAAGCATTATCTTCAGCAATCCAATCGACCAACTTTTCGCACTGGTCTGACTTGGACAGTGTTGTCCTGCGCCGCCCAGCTAATTTGGACATTCAGCTGGGTACGGTGGATGTTTTTTTTCTTCTAGTGCACTGGCAGCAGGCACAGTTTCATTGCGCCCAGGGCCTCTGCGTGCACCATGAGCATCACGCCCACTTCCCTGTCCCTTAGTGCTTGCCTTCTTCATATTAATGGTTTTGTCACTAGATGTGGCGCAGATTTTTTAACTGTACGCTAAAGAAACTGTTTTCGGATGCAGGACAGTATATGTCACAGAATACCACAGAATATGGACACTATTTTAGGCCCAGATTATTGGAATCTGCAGTACAGACAGTTTTTTGATGTAGTTTATATTTATATTTTTCACTATATCTGGGCCTGACAACCACACAAGGTGTTGAAGCACAGATCACACAATTCACAGATTACACCGTTGACAGCAAAAATGTGGATAGATTATGGGGAAAAAATTGTGTTTTCTGTATTATAATTTTTTCCCTATATATGGGCCTGACAACTACACAAGGTATTGAAGTGCAGATCACACAATTCATGGATTACACCATTGACACCAAAAATGTGGATAGATTATGGGAGATTTTTTTTTTCTGTATTTTGAATTTTCCCTATATATGGGCCTGACAACCACACAAGGAGTTGAAGCAGAGATCACGCAATTCACGGATTACACTGTTGACAGCAAAAATTTGGATAGATTATGGGGGGAAAAAAATAGTGCTTTCTGTATTATAATTTTTTCCCTATATCTGGGCCTGACAACCACACAAGGTATTGAATTGTAGATCACACAATTCACAGATTACACCGTTGACAGAAAAAATGTGGATAGATTATGGGGGGAAAAAATAGTGCTTTCTGTATTATAATTTTTCCCTATCTCTGTGCCTGACAACCACACAAGGTATTGAATTGCAGATCACACAATTCACGGATTACCCCGTTGACAGAAAAAATGTGGATAGATTATGGGGGGGGGGAAATTGTGTTTTCTGTATTTTAATTTTTTCCCTATATCTGGTCCTGACAACCACACAAGGTATTGAAGCACAGATCACACAATTCACGGATTATACCGTTGACAGCAAAAATGTGGATAGATTATGGGAAAAAAATTATTTTTTTCACCAATATTCTTCCTATCTCTGCCCCTGACACACAAAAGGTATTCCTGCACAGATGTCACAAGTCACTGCAGACACCTTCTATATAGCAAAAGAATCTCTATTTCGCAAAGTATAAAAAAAAAATAAAATAAAAAATCGAGTAATACTTTGCACAATTACATTTCTGCCGCCACACACAATAGTCCTTAAAAGGACTTTTGGATATTTGAAACGTTATTCACTGGAATATATTGCGATCACAATCTCCCTAAACTATCTGTCCCTTCCTAAGCGCAGCTCTCCCTGACTCGCAATGAGCCGAACCCGCGTCATCGGATGCTATATAGCACCCGATGACGCGTTCCGACCAGCCAATCACTGTAATGCCAGTAGCCAACATGGCTACTGGCATTACAGTGATGGCAGTACTTATCTGCACGTTTATTGGCTGCTTAGCAGCCGTGAAACGTGCGGGGAGGAGACTCGAGCATGGCGCTCGAACACATGCGGTACTCGGCCAAGTACTGCCATGTACCGAGCATAGCGATGATCGAGCCGAACAGGTATTCGGCTGAGCATGTTCGCTCATCACTAATGATACCCCATTTGAATACATCTGTGACTACATTAAATAAGCTATGAGTGAGATAACATGCAGTTTGTGTGACTGGCCACTACAGGCCCTTAGTCGGGCAGCTTACTGTAATATAAAAAGAAAAGTAATCTTATAGCTGCACAGGATTTGCTTTCTTATCACAATGGACTGTAAAGTAGCTTCTTTATTTTGTGCATTTTGTTATTTTGTTGCCATGTCCTGACTACCTGGGAAAAGCTAGAGGGGCTGGTGAGAGGAAGTTATAGGAGGGCAGAAAGTCGGCAGATGGAGAGCAACGGATTCAGATGTGTCTGCTAAGTTGTTTACCTGAGGTGTCCTGTGATCAGCCAGAGATCCAAGGCTTCATCCACAGTGAACAATGGATGATTGTTGAAGATCTGCTGCCTACTAAAGAGGATCTGTAGTCTTCATTTATAATCAGGAGCTGAGTAGATCAGAGGCATTTTCCATTCGGTTAGTGCGTACTTTGAATGGGACTTAAATCCTAAGCTCAGGTCCCTCCCTGCAATCAGGGTGAGGACAAGTTTTGGAGCCAGTGCAGCAGTTAAAGCTTTACTTTACTGCGACAGTAAGTGGATCCACATCCCGGTTCTGGAGTTACAAGTAGCCAGGTGGGAGCTAAGGTGAGGTGGTAGGCATTACCAGCATCCAGGAGGGATAGTGTGGGAGTGTGGGATTTTTTCTGTGTTTGGCTTCTGTGAGCCACAGTTCCCCTCAGCCGGGATCCCAGGTACACAGACCCCAAACTTGGTGTTGATTTCTAGTGTCCGGTTCTCTGTGTTTGGTTAGGAGATCCTGCCATATTAGGCGGCATTTAGGAAAAATAGAAATCCTTAAAGTTACAGTACCTAAATTATGGAATTCCCGGCTGGGGACACACTGTGGACAATCTTGGGTTGCTAGCAACCCAGAGAGATTATACCACCACTTCAGTACACCGGAGCGCACCTCACTCCGTGTGGTCCAACTGGATCACGGTCTACATTATGTTTTTCTGAAAAAATTATGTTCGATACAAATTTATTAATGGCGAATCGCATAAAAAATTGCTATTTCCTGGAAGCAGAGAGCCTTTATAGTGGTGTAGAACACTGTGCCTTTCAGTAATACGAATAGGGAGTCTGCTGTGGTAGTAAAACAATACGGTGAGTCAGTATGACATGCAGATGACAACAATCGCTCTTAGAATCACTGCACACTTCACTTATTTGGGCAGTTAAGGGGCCAAAACTGACCAAATAACTCAAGTGTGAACTCAGCCTTACAGGTGAATGTTAGCGTCAAGAAGAAGCGCACTCCTTTTACACCGTCGTCAGCTGATTCCACATAGATGTCTACAGAACCTGTTTTATTAAACGCTTATACAAGTAGAGCCCCCTGACAGAGTGGAGAGGGTGTCAGCAGTAAGTCTGTGAAGGTTCTCATTTATCCAGGTCATGGTATATCTGTAAAGAATAAATCAAGGCAACTGGACTTACTGTAGATTTCTTGAAAACGTTTCACTCATTCTTCCAACGAGCTTTCTCCATTCTGAGAAAGCTCGTTGGAAGAACGAGTGAAGCGTTTTCAAGAAATCTTCAGTAAGTCCAGTTGCCTTGATTTATTCTTTACAGATGTGTCAGCAGTAAGTTTGTGTTGACGTCACTGAATATTTTGCCCTTCATCTGATCCATCAGAACCATAACCCCCAAAAAATGGATCCTGTCTATGGAGCATCTGCCTTCACTCAGTCAGCATTTGGTCAGTAATCCATCAGTATTGCTAAAGCCCCAAAAAACAGGAGTGGATCCAAAACAGAGATGACACATGAATGGAATATTTGCATGTCTTCTGTGTTTTGTACCCACTCCTGCTTTTGGCTACCAAATCATAAGCCAATTCTGATGCAAAATAGGGAACATGTCATGCAGGCCTTAGAGCTTTTACATAGACAGGATCCGTTGTGCGTCTCATTTTTTCTTCCTTCTGACAGATCATTAGAAGGGTCAAACAAATAATTATGTTAGCCAGGCCGAAAGGCAAAATAGTATTTAGGGTGGCACAATGACAGTGCGGAGGAGGCAGCAGCAGCATCAGGAGGCTACAGAGTGGCAAGGTGACATAGTGTGGAGGTGGCAGCAGCAGCATCAGGAGGCTACAGAGTGGCAAGGTGACAGTGTGGAAGTGGCAGCAGCATCAGGAGACCACAGAGTGGCAAGGTGACATAGTGTGGAGGTGGCAGCAGCATCAGGAGACCACAGAGTGGCAAGGTAACAGTGTGGAGGTGGCAGCAGAATCAGGAGACCACAGAGTGACTCGGTAACAGAGTGGGGAGGTGGGTGGCAATACCAGTACCAGCTGAAGGTGGTGGGTGAAAGAAGGAGCACCTGGCATCAGATGTGTGGCATCAGGCAGGTGGCAGCATCAGAATAGTAGCTGAGGCAGGTAGCCAGAAGAAACCGGTCTCTTTCGTCAAAGTGTTGGTGTGGCACCATGGATGATCTAGTCTGATGCATCAGGCATTGGTGGGTGGAAATCCTGGCTGATCCACGCCTGATTCATCTGGACAAAGGTCAGTCTCTCCACATTTTGGGTGGACTTAGGGTAACTATGCCACCGCACTAAACACCCGTTCTGATGCCACACTACTAGCCAGGCAGGACAGCTTTTCCAGGGCAAACTCAGTTGCAGCCACAAATCCAGTTTGGCTGCCCAGTAGTCCAGCGGATCTTCAATGTGGGGTGGCAGGGTACTGTCCAAGTATGCCACCACCTGCTGGTTTAGGTCCTTCTCCAGGTCTAGCTGCTGCTGCTGGTGAGTAGTTTCTTCACTAGGCGGGTGAAGAAAGCTGCTTATCAGCGACTCTAGACTCAAGTTGCTGCTGATAGAGCTGGAACTGCTCCTACCCTCCCTCCCACAGCAGCCATAGCAGAGGATGTGAGCGCAGAGGGCCCCCCCGGTCAGACCTGTGAGAGGATGGATAATGGCGCAGATAGTCAGAGGCCAACTGACTGCATAGGATGTCTCTATAGTAGTTTAGTTTGTCCTCCCTCTCAGCGGGTGTAAAAAAGGCCACCATTTTGGACCGGTAGCGAGGGTCCAACAAGGTGGAGATCCAGAAGTCATCCCTCTGCCGAATGTTGACAATTCGGCTGCCATTACGAAAGCAAGTGAGCACGAATAGGGCCATTTGGGCAAGTGACTCGGATGGACTCTCTGCCTCCATCTCCACTGCATACTGTGATGTTGTGTCTGGGTGTTCTGCCAAGTCTTCCTAATCGCCCTGTAGCTCCTCTGGTTGCTCCTTCTCTCCTGTCACCTGTGTAGAAAAACCACCCATTTCTCTACACTTTTCTTGTGCTCCAATGTCCTCCTCCTCCTCCAGTTCAGCCCCCACAGGGCTCATGTGGCCTTGAGATCTAGGTGCCACGTCTCCAGTTCCCTGACCAGCTAGATTTACCAGCATCTGTTCCAGGACATGAAGCAGTGGAATGACGTTGTTCATCCCGTAGTCCTGGCCACTGACAAATAACATGGCCTCCTCAAAGGCAGGTGTCATGCATGAGCTGCCACTGGCTGACATGGAAGTTACACAGGGGAGTACTCCTGTCCGCTTGGATCATCAAGAAATCGTTTATGGCCTTTCTCTGTTCATATAGTCGGTCCAACATATGGAGGGTGGAATTCCAACGGGTGGAAACGTTGCATATCAGCCTATGTTGGGGGATGCCGTTCTGCCGCTGCAGCTCAAAGAGGGTGTGCTTTGCGGTGTACGAGTGGCTGAAGTGCATGCAAAGTTTCCTGGACATTTTTAGGATGTCTTGCAGATGGGTGTTAGACTTCAGGAACCGCTTAACAACCACATTGAACACATATGGTTGCATGGCTCAGCCCTCCTTGATGCAGCGCCGACACCATGTTCTTCCCGTTGTCGGTCACCATGGTTCTGATTTTGAGTTGTCGCGGAGAAGATTACAATTACTTACCGGTAATTGGTTTTTCCTCTACCCTCCACAGCGGCACGGATTCACAGGAGGTTACCCCACCTCCCCCAGGGACAGGAAACAACGTGGAGATCTTTAAATAGCCCCCTCCCCTTACCTGCTCCAGTAAATAACCGAGAAACTCTGAGATGGATGCAACATAAAGTTATTTATCTTTTTTTTTTTTCAATAACTAACAAAAAAAATCTGATTACGGCATCAGATTATTACATAAATGGGGGGGGGGGGGGGAATTTCATGTTCCGCTGTGGAGGCTAGAGGAAAAAGCAATTAGAGCAATTAAAGATGGCCTTGCGGGTCGCCCGGCGGTCGTTTCGCGGTGAACTTTGCGTGTTCGCGATTTGCCGAACATGCGAACATATGGAGAAATTCGCGGCCGCCATATTCTTTTACAGTATGAAGAACTTTGACCCATGACACATCCATCGGGCGGTACAGGATAGCCAATTGAGACATTTCAGCACATGGCCATACCCCCTACCTTATAAATAAACCTGATCTGGCCACCATTTTACATTCAGTGTTTTGCCAGTGTAGGGAGAAGTTGCTGTGTGGAGCAGGGACAGGCTGTTAGGGACACCAAACGCTAGCTAATAGGGCCACAAAAGTCATTTTAAGGACTAGTATAGGTGTGCTATCGATAGGTGTGATACACAGAGGGGTGCGATATACTTATAATATACTTTTATAATGAGTCAAAAACACATAGATCTATATAGTGATCACCTGGAAGTCAGGGGCCTAAGGGCTAGGGGCTTACTAGGGCCATTTTTATATAGGGTAAGGTTCCGGACGGGGTTGCTCTTATCAGGGCGGGTGATCTGTGGTTAGGCTATCAGGGCCAGAATAGCACCTCCTTGTAGGGCAATATCAGGGACAGTTCTTTGCCCACCCTGTCCTTCAATACCACATCATCATCTAACCCAGGGATAGATGGTTTTTGCTTTCCCTCCGGGATTCATGGATGTGCACTGGAACCCCCCGGATTGTGGTAGGACATATGGTTTCTGATTTGGTGCCGTCGAGCACTTGTTATTGCCTACCACATCTTTGCTTTTTGCTTAAAGGGGTTCTGCACTTTGTTTTAACTGATGATCTATCCTCTGGATAGATTATTAGCATCTGATCGGCGGGGGTCCGACACCCGGGACCCCTGCCGATCAGCTGTTTGAGAAGGCAGCGCTGCTCCAGCAGCGCCACGGCCTTCTCGCTGTTTACCGCTGGCCCAGTGACGTCACGACTAGTATCAATTAGCATGGGCGGGGCTAAGCTCTGTTCACTTGAATGGAGCTTAGCCCCGCCCACGCTAGATGATACTAGTCGTGACATCACTGGGCCGGCGGTAAACAGCGAGAAGGCCGCGCCGCTCTCCAATCAACTTTTTAATCAAGGTACGCTGTTCGTCTAAACAATATCTGGAAGAACCCATTTTTCTCAGAATTTCAGAGAGAAATGCACTGTAACCAGCATGTACAACATTTGCTGCCTTCCTTCCTTGAATAAGTGCAATAATTGCCACCTGTTTTTTAAAGAATGAATGACCTCACTCATTAAACTCCACACTGCTATTATTTTGAACATGCCCCTTTCAAAAAGTGATTGAATTACAGAGAATCAGTAGAATGTATGGCATGACTGTTGGGTCTGTTGGGTTTCCATTACTCTACTACACCTGCTAGTAAATTATTTGCCATGTAGAAATATCATTTCTACCAAAAACAGTAATTGATCAGGTTAGTGATGTCTGACTGCTATTATTTTGAACACAACTGTATATTGTGATGGAAAAATGAATTAAGGCTACTTTCACACTTGAAGTCTGCTCCGGCTCCATTCACTATAATGGGGGCGGGACAGAAGTCCGGCCGCAGCACGGCAAACATGTCGAGAGGTGGCCGGACAAAAACTGCAGCATGCTGTAATTTTATTCTTCCTGCCTCTCGGCAGTCTGCCGAAAAAGGCTACCGCAAGTGTGAAAGTGGCCTGAGCCAGCAAATGAGTCAATATGGACAATCACAATACATTAGTAAGTGCCTTGTATTAACTGTGTCCTCATGATAAATGTAATTTGCTGATGTGAGACAACCAGGAGCTGCACCCGCCCGATCTACGGCAGTCACTGATAGCCGGACCCCTGCTGTATGCGCCGGCATCAGTGAAATCACCAATGCCGGCGCATTAACCCCTACAAGGCTGCAGTCAGCGCTGACCACGAGACGTGCGGACTTCAGACGTGTGCGGAGTGGCCATCGGGTCCCCGCGCTGCTGTGACGGAAACCCGATGGCAGGGAAGGCAGCCTAATGCCTTCCTTAGGCACCGTGGCTGCCTTCCGGGAGAGCCTGTGAGATCCAGCCCCCTGGATCTCAGAGGCAAGCAGGCTGTAAGTGTATTAGGCTCCATTCACACGTCCGCAACGTGTTTTGCAGATGCACGGAGCCGCGAATCCACAAAACACAGAAAGCGGCAATGTGCGTTCCGCATTTTGCGGACCGCACATTGCCGGCACTAATAGAATATGCCTGTTCTTGTCCGCAATTGCGGACAAGAATAGGACATGTTCTATTTTTTCGCGGAACGGAAGTGCGGATCCGGAAGTGTGGATCCACAATTCAGTGTCCGGGCAGCACATCGTGCTGCCCTATAGGAATGAATGGGTCCGCAATTTGCGGAACGAAATTGCGGACGTATGAATGGAGCCTTACACTGGTAATACACTTACAGCCAATGCATCACAACACAGAAGTACTGTGATGCATTGTAAAGGGGATCAGACCCCCAAAAGTTGAAGTCACAGAGTGGGACAAAAAAGAAAGTGTCAAAAAAAGTTACAGAAAAATTTTTAAAGTTTCAAGTGAAAAATAAAGCGTCCTTTTCCCAAAAGAAAGTAAAAAAAATGGTAAAAAATAGGGAAGAAAAGAAAAGTAAACATATTAGGTATTGCAGCGTCCGTATCGACCGGCTCTATAAAAATATCACATGAACTAACTCCTCAGGTGAACATCGTCAAAAAAAAAAAAATAATAAATAAAAAAATTCTCGTCTTACATCACTAAAATGGCAATACCAAGCAATCAAAAAGGCATATGCCCCCCAAAATAGTACCAATATAACCTTCACCTCATCCTACAAAAAATAAGCATCTAACTCAGACTATGGAGTCACTAAAACATGATTTTTTTGTTTAAAAAATATCATTGTGTAAAACTTACATAAATAAAAAAAAGTATACATATTAGGTATTGCCACATCCATAACGACCTGCTATATAAAAATATCACATGACCTAACCCCTCAGGTGAACACCGCAAAATAAATTAAATAAAAACGGTGTCAAAAAAGCAATTTTTTGTCACCTTGAATCAAAAAAAGTGTAATAGCAAGCGATTAAAAAGTCATATGCAAGGGGGCGTGTCTGGATGCCGACGGTGATGGCTGCTTGAAGGAGCTGCTCCTGCCTGCACCGCAACTTTCTGGCCAGCTACACATCCTTCTGCGATCTTATGGGGAAGAAAATGGCATCGAAAAAGACCCCTAACCCTCCCAGATCCCCCTTACCTACTAGGACACTTGAGCAGTGCTGAGATCGCACACCGGGTCCGGCGCTTCCACCTCGCAGCACCAAGGCACAGAGGGCCTCCCGCCATTCCTCCCTCCCCCCACTGGATTCCCGCGCCTTGACCAGGGAAAGGGACTCAGCGCTACTTACCCCTGTTGGATCTCTTCCAGGAACCGGGCCGCCGTCCACAGTGTCTCCACGCGGATCCTCTGACCTGGGGCTCTCACCGGCCGCTCCGGATTTTCGGCCCGCTGCTGCTGGAAGGAGGGATCCCGCCATGATGGCTCCTGGATCCATCTCTCAGGGGGAGACTGCAATTAAAAGGTACTGTGACCACTAGGGGAGGGAATATTATCCCAGGGGACCCTACATCCAGCCTCCCTGGAACCCCCCCACATGAGCCCCAGCAAAATATGCAGTCCCCAGCCCCTCCATTGCTGGACCAGGGGGACAGCAGCTCTCCTCTCCCTTCTGACATTTGGGCCAGATCCCCAAGCCCTCCATCACTTGTTGTTATGGACCCCCCCCCACCCCTGCCTGAACCTCCACAGCACTGGAAGAGCTATTTTAGTCGCTTTCCTACAAAAGATGACTTTCGGGTTCTTATTTCTGAAGTTACGGAAGCCTGCAGAGCTGAAATTGCGGCAGTTCGCACCGATATTAAACAGGTGGTGGACCGGGTTGACTCCCTAGAAAATGCCCATGCTGATACCAGGCAGTATATTTCCACGCTTCATGAATACATTTCTGCCCAAACGGCTGTGCTCAGGGGTATGGGGCGACATTTAGAGGACTTGGATAACAGAGGGCGCCGTAATAATATCTGAGTACGGGGTCTTTCAGAGGCTACCGGCGACGAAGATCTCTTTGCTACACTGGAAGCCTTCTTTAACATGATCCTGGGGCAACCATCTTCGCACAAGATCAAGCTGGACAGAGCTCATAGAGCACTCAAACCTAAGGGATCTGCTGCGCGTCCTAGGGACGTAATTTGTTGTGTCCACGATTTTGCCCTTAAAGAATCCATCATGGCTAAGGCGAGATCTCTATGCAACTTTGACTTTGATGGTGCCGCAGTTCAATTGTTCCTGGACCTATCCTGGTTCACACTCCAGAAAAGGAGACATCTCCAGCCTCTCCTCACATTACTCAGGGACCGCCAGATCGCCTATCGCTGGGGATTCCCTTTCGCTCTGACGGTCCGTCATCAAGGAAGAACAGAGACTCTCCGTTCCTTTTCGGATCTTCAACCTTTCTGCGAAACACTTGGAATTCCTATTCTTGACATGTCGGACTGGGAGTTTGAGTCTCCAGCGCTTCCACCGCCCCGCATTTGGTCTCCTGTAACCAGGAAAAGAAGACCTGGTTGTCCAGAACTGGCCCTTAACCCCTTTCGCCCTCAGGATTGATGGTCCCTGAAGGGTCCCCATATTGATCACTTATTCCCTCTGTTTAGCCAGTCATTGTTTTGTTGTTGCTACATCACGGTGCAGGCTCTCTGAAGGTTCCACCTAGTTGTAACTTGTTTTAGTTTCTCTCAAATAACTTGTAGTTGGCATCCTGGTTAGCCTTAACCTGTTGGTCTCCGACACTTACACCCCCAAAGGGGCTTTTTTTATTGCCCTAGCAGGGATTACAATCCTGGGAAAAGCTGTTTATTGCTATCTGTTTGTCTGTCTTTGTGTTGTCCCGTCCTGTCTTTTCCCCCTCCCCCCTTGTGTTCTCTCTCCTGTTGTAAGTACCTGAACTTCTTTGCCTGTGGAGATCGTGTACCTCAGCTCTGCTTTTGAACCGTTGTCCGACTGGTGCGAACCTCCTGACATATACGGACCTCCTTGGTGAGCTGTACCCTACATACATTGTGTACCATTTCATTCTCACAAGATGCGGTGCATAACCTTTAATGTCAAGGGGCTTAACTCCAATGCCAAGAGGAAACTCTTGCTTTTGGAATTGAAATCCCTTAAGGCGGACATTGTGTTCTTACAAGAAACACACTTTGATGGCAGCTCCTCCTTCCGTTTTTCCTCTCACCTTTATCCTACCGGTTACTCGGCTACTCACAGCCGTCAGAGCGCAGGTGTTGCCATCTTGATGTCTGCACAGTGTCCCCTCAGGATTGAATCTTCAATATTAGATCCACAGGGCCGTTACATTATACTCCGGGGCCGTTTGGCGGATAGACCTATTACCTTGTGTAATATTTATGCACCAAACACGTCCCAGATTCGCTTTCTCGGCGGAATTTTCCGCAAGGTGTTTGGTGGGGGGGGCGGACTCTTCGGAGCCCCTGGTCCTCCTAGGTGGAGATTTTAATGCAGTGTTCTCTGAATCGATGGATCATCTGGCTCTTCCAGGTAGACCAATACACTCGACACAACAGCGCTTAGCCAGAGATTTTCATAAACTGGTGCGGAAATACTCTCTGTATGACCTCTGGTGCCTCACCTATCTCACCGATAGGTCCTTCTCCTTTTACTCGGCCCCACATGGTTCACACACCCGTATTGATTACCTCTTTGGTACCATTTAAACCCTCAGATTATTGGAAGGAGCGGACATGGGCCGAGTGCTATTAGGGGATCTGACGGAACAATCCACTATGACCCCCGGGTGATAGCGGAGCGGTACTCAGCCTATTATTCCTCCCTGTATAACTTACCCTCCGACCTTCCCGCAGATGAAGGACTGAGAGATAGTACAGTCGTGGCCAAAAGTTTTGAGAATTACATAAATATTGGAAATTGGAAAAGTTGCTGCTTAAGTTTTTATAATAGCAATTTGCATATACTCCAGAATGTTATGAAGAGTGATCAGATGAATTGCATAGTCCTTCTTTGCCATGAAAATTAACTTAATCCCCAAAAAATCTTTCCACTGCATTTCATTGCTATCATTAAAGGACATCCTGAGATCGTTTCAGTAATTGTCTTGTTAACTCAGGTGAGAATGTTGACGAGCACAAGGCTGGAGATCATTAGGTCAGGCTGATTGGGTTAAAATGGCAGACTTGACATGTTAAAAGGAGGGTGATGCTTGAAATCATTGTTCTTCCATTGTTAACCATGGTGACCTGCAAAGAAACGTGTGCAGCCATCATTGCGTTGCATAAAAATGGCTTCACAGGCAAGGATATTGTGGCTACTAAGATTGCACCTCAATCAACAATTTATAGGATCATCAAGAACTTCAAGGAAAGAGGTTCAATTCTTGTTAAGAAGGCTTCAGGGCGTCCAAGAAAGTCCAGCAAGCGCCAGGATAGTCTCTTCCCAGTCCATCTTTTCGGGGGTCACGGTTTCCCTTCCGACCCCCTTTGAGCGCATATGCAGGGAAGGGGTACATGCGAAAGGTTTAATTTCTGAGATTTACTCCATATTGCTGACTCCCTTCCCTGATCGGGTCCAAAGGCATTCCTACATGGTGCGGTGGGAGGAATATCTGGGGAGGGCCTTGCCGGACTCACTCTGGCACCTTATATGGAGGAGGGCAGCGAAATGATCTATGTCGGTACTTCATCAGGAGAACCAATATAAAATCTTAATGTACTGGTATCACACTCCTGACCTCCTCCATAGAATGAATCCAGTAGTTCCGGGTGATTGTTGGAGATGTGGCTTACATAGGGGTACATTGCCTCACATTTTGGGGGATTGTCCCAAGATAGGCCCTTACTGGACTGAAGTAGGCGCCCTCCTGAGCGATGCTTTTGGAATTGAAATCCGACTGGAACCTGTGTCTTTCCTGCTTAATGTGGTCCCCATACAAGTTAAAAAACATGCACTCAAGCTGCTGCTACTAATACTAACAGCAGCTCGTTGTCTAGTCTCTCGAGCCTGGAAAAGCCCCGAACCACCACGGGTCTCTGATTTGTATGCCAGGGTGATGGAGGTCCAAACAATGGAGTACTCCCCTGCTATGTTTCAGGACAAAATGGCTCTCTTTAATGCCATATGGGACATATGGGATACTTACTGGGCTACTCTCTAGATGCACTCAGTTAGTTTAATTCAATGCTTTATTTTTGTTCGATCTTCAATGCTTCATCACTGAATATTATCAAGTGTTACATATGCCCATCCAATATGTATTTGATATATTTTGTGTATTATCCTTTCCTTGTACTTCTGTGCACTATGCTATTGTAAAAGTGTATTCACGTTTCTGTTTTATACCATAATAAACATACAATTATAAAAAAAAAGTCATATGCACCCCAAAATAGTGCCAATCAAACCGTCATCTCAACCCGCAAAAATGATACCCTACCTAAGACAATCGCCCAAAAAGTGAAAAAACTATGGCTCTCAGACTATGAAGATACTAAAACATTTGTTTAAAAAATTATATCATTGTGTAAAACTTACATAAATAAAAAAAAAGTATACATGTTAGGTATTTGCACGTCTGTAACGACTTGCTCTATGAAAATATCACATGACCTAACCCCTCAGCTGAACACCGTTAAAAAAAAGAAAGTGTAAAAAAAAATCTATTTTTGGTCACCTAACATCACATAAAGTGCAACAGCAAGCGATCAAAAAGTCATGCGCACCCTAAAATAGTACCAATCAAACCATCATCTCATACCGAAAAAAATGAGCCCCTACATAAGAAGGTCAACCAAAAAATAAAAAAAATTATGTGTCACGACTAGGAGGTCCCAGGAGAGACCTCCGCGTCGTCAAGCAATAAACAAATGGAAATCAGGTACAGACACAAGAGTTTATTGCACAAACAAAAACCAGGGAAGGCAGCACAGACAAAACATGAGCTCTATGTACCGTCAGCACAGTGGGAGAAAACTCCAACTGCGCCACTGTCTACTAATACTCCAGAGGGGCGTGACTAAGCAACTCCTGGTATTCACTAGGGCCCCAGATGGTAGGGTTAGACTTTGCAGCAGGAAGTTGCCAGGGTCCACTCCAGAGCGTGAACTAGACAGTGACAGCAAGAACGAATGGACAACAGGTACCAGAAGGTACCAACAGCACATAGGCAAACATAACAGACAGGCAAATACAAACAGGGCAACTAATAACACAAGCAGGAGTACATAGCAAGGAAACAGGAGTGACAATGAGCAGAGAAGGACTTGCTCCACCAGTAGTAAACTGCATGGCCTTACCCATGGCACTCTGCTGCAAAAAAAGGTGCAGCAAGGGCTTTCTGAACAGAGACATATGAAAACACACAAGGTGACGAAAACATAACTGGCAGAGCAGATAACAGAAACACAGGAAAGAGGACGGGAATGAACAAGTAGGAAACCCACAGAGCACAGACAGACACGGATCCCATGGGTCAGCAGCATGGTTGAGTAAGTACAAACAAGGAGCAGGACAAGACAACACACACCAGGAGAGCTGACACAGAACTGAGGACACCTCAGCCTTATATACAGGTTCCATGGGTGCAGCAGAGAGGCCACACCCATGGAGCAGAGAGGATTAACTCCTAATAGACACACAGGGGAGTTAACCCATAAAGAACCACAAATGACACACAGGAACGGAGCTGCAGCGAGAGAATAGACAGAAGGTAACGACTGTGACACTATGGCTTTCAGAATATGGAGACACTTAAAAATATTTTTTTTCAAAAATGCTGTATTATGTAAAACTGAAACAAACAAACAGAAAAGTTTTCATATTCGGTATTGTCGCGTCTGTAACAAACTGCTCTATAAAAATACCACATGATCTAACCTGTCAAATGAACACTGTCAATAACAAAAAATAAAAACGGTGCCAAAACAGCTAAAATAGTACCAACAAAACTGCCACCTTATCCCCTAGTTTCCAAAATGGGGTCTTTTTTCGGAGTTTCTACGCTAGGTGTGCATCAGGGGGTCTTCAAATGTGACATGGCAGCTTAAAATTATCCCAGTGAAATCTGCTTTCCAAAAACCATATGGCGTTCCTTTCCTTCTGAGCAATACCGTGTGCCCGTACAGCAGTTTACGACCACATATGGGGTGTTTCTGTAAACTACAGAATCAGGGCAATAAATATTGAGTTTTGTTTGGCTGTTAACCCTTGCTTTGTTAGTGAAAAAAAGTTGATTAAAATGGAAAATCTGACAAAAAAGTGAAATTCTGAAATTATCTCCATTTTCCATGAATTCTTGTGGAACACCTAAAGGGTTAACAAAGTTTCTAAAATCAGTTTTGAATACCTTGAGGGGTGTAGTTTCTAAAATGGGGTCAGTTCTGGGTGGTTTCTATTATGTAAGCCTCACAAAGGGACTTCAGACCTGAACTGGTCATTAAAAAGTGGGTTTTGGATATTTTCAGAAAAATTTGCTTCTAAACTTCTAAGCCTTGTAACATCCCCAAAATTAAATGGAATTCACAAAATTATTCAAACATAAAGTAGACATATGGGGAATGTAAAGTAGTAACTATTTTTTAAGTTATTACTATCTATTATAAAAGTAGAGAAATAGAAATTAGAAAATTTGCAAATTTTTCTAAATTTTTCTAAATTTTGTATTTTTTTTTATAAATAAAAATGACTTTTTTTACTCAATTTTACCACTGTCATGGAGTAGAATATGTGATGAGAAAACATTCTCCGAATGGCCTGGATAATTAAAAGCGTTTTAAAGTTATTAACACATAAAATGTCAGAAATGACCTGGGCAGGAAGGTGATAAATAGCTTGGTCCTGAAAGGGTTACTGTACATAGTGCTATTATTACAGTGTTTTGCACTACACTTACCCAAATAATTATTCTTTCTTTTCATACATTATTTGCATACATAGTTTGTTTATTGTATGAAAAGTACAGTATGTAAATAAGAAAGGTACATTGTGACCTTATGAAAGTAACATTTGAATGCTTTACAAGGTATTGGCAACCATAATTAACTTTTTGTTAGAGATGCTTGCTAGTTAAATCCTTAACAGTCGGTCGTGTATTATTTAGGTTGTGTTATTCAGGATTTGTCTTGTATTCAGTGCATTTTCTCATTTTTTTTGTAGTTGACATATGTAATTGCATAATGTTTAAAAGGTGACTGGATGCCATTCTTAATAATATTATAAGTTATAGTTACTGGTGTTGAGCGCGAATATTAGAATAGCGATTTTTTTCTCGCAAATATCGCCACTTTGATAATTCGCGAATATTTAGAATATATTGATATATATTCGCTAAAATGAATTTTTTATTTTTTTTCATCTGAACCCATTAGTCATAATATAGCGCTATATTCTACATATTCCACAATTCTGCCAAGGGGAAAGTTGCTTAACTCCCTTACGCGATTCGATTAAAGCGCATATTTAATTGCCGATTTTGGCATAAGATAAACTATATTAAATAATGAAGAACATTCTAATTCAGTACTGACTAAGATATTTTAGCCTTCTCACATTGGCCCACAAGTAATGGTTGATTACCGGCCTGCTTTTTGCTTGTGGGCCAACGTGAGAAGGCTAAAATATCTTAGTCAGAACTGAATTAGAATATTCTTCATTATTTAATGTAGTTTATCTTATGCCAAAAATCGGCAATTAAATATGCGCATTAATCGAATCGTGTAAGGGCGTTAAGCAACTTTCCTATTGGGTTGGCTTGGTAGAATTGTTGTATATGTAGAATATACCGCTATATCCTACATATTTGATATCAGAGGCAATAAGGGTCAGGCACATTGGATTTCAACTGCCCAACCCTTTTGTTCTAAGGAGAAATGTCTGGCAGTGTCTCTCCTATCCCCAATCACTACATATGCATACTTGTATGAACGAGCATGCATATTATGGGGAAATCAGGACAGACAGCTTTGGCCGGCTTAAGAGGAAGACAATTGGCCTTTTCCTCATTGTCTTCAGCTAGATTAACATGAAGGACAAAAGGCTTCGGATTTTTTTTTAAACCTTTAGACACTTTCGCAGAGTAGTGTTAGGTTGTGCGAACACAGCCGTGTACATTAATATCTTTACTTCCAACATATTCTTGTGTAAGGGTAGTCACAACATTCTTCCATTAGCCATTATCCTGCACAAATGACTCAAGGGAGACAGTATTCTGTTTTTTGTGTCCCACCCTACAGAAAGTGGTGTGGAGGTGAGGGGTGCAAATCTGGGGACAGCACACTGATCAGCATCTGCTCACAGCAGTAACCTAAAGCAGGCTTTTAATATTAATAGTATATATAACCTGATGTATAATCATCTTGGCTGAACACAGAGAGTAGAACAATTGGAGAAAATGGGGGGACGAATATAAAGAAATAAAGGCAGCGCTGAGAAATATGCTAATGTAAAAACAAAAATGAAATAAATAAATAAAATTATATATAGTAATTAAAAGGGGATGTAAAGAAGGAGGGGTTATTGTCTAACTAAAGTAAATAGAATACTATGACTGCTGTGAATAAGCCAATGCAATGCCATGCTTATATTCCAAGCCACCCAAACTCTTCAGCAGGTTTTTCCTATGTGCATGGAACAAGACATATGGAGGAGGATAATAAACACGGAGAAGCTAATATTAATGGAATAGGAGTGCACAAAATTTTACTACTTCATATGATGAGGAACTTTTAGACATCCAAGTAGACATACTTAATAAAAATCCAAAGAGATTGGCCAAAACAGTTGCTAGTGAAATTGTACCGACAAATATTAGGGATTTGGCTCAAAGGATTACAGTTACACTGAACAAAAATATAAACACACCACTTTCAGTTTTGCTACCATTTTGCATGAGCTGAACTCAAAGATCTGAAACATTTTCTACATACACAAAAGACCCATTACTCTCAAAATTTTTTTTGACACACTTGACAAGGGGTATGGCTTAGTGGAAAGTGGGCATATCTTGGTGGGAAATGCCATGGCTTAACCACTTCCCGCAACTGTAACGCCGAAAGGCGTCATTGCGGCGGCTCCCCCAGGCTACGCTAACGCCAATAGGCGTCATCTCGCGTGAGCCGAGATTTCCTGTGAACGCGCGCACACAGGCGCGCGCGCTCACAGGAACGGAAGGTAAGAGAGTTGATCTCCAGCCTGCCAGCGGCGATCGTTCGCTGGCAGGCTGGAGATGTTTTTTTTTTAACCCCTAACAGGTATATTAGACGCTGTTTTGATAACAGCGTCTAATATACCTGCTACCTGGTCCTCTGGTGGTCCCCTTTGTTTGGATCGACCACCAGAGGACACAGGTAGCTCAGTAAAGTAGCACCAAGCACCACTACACTACACCCCCCCCCCCCCCGTCACTTATTAACCCCTTATTAGCCCCTGATCACCCCATATAGACTCCCTGATCACCCCCCTGTCATTGATTACCCCCCTGTCATTGATCACCCCCCTGTAAAGCTCCATTCAGACGTCCGCATGATTTTTACGGATCCACTGATAGATGGATCGGATCCGCAAAACGCATCCGGACGTCTGAATGAAGCCTTACAGGGGCATGATCAATGACTGTGGTGATCACCCCATATAGACTCCCTGATCACCCCCCTGTAAAGCTCCATTCAGATGTCCGCATGATTTTTACGGATGCACTGATAGATGGATCGGATCCGCAAAACGCATCCGGACGTCTGAATGAAGCCTTACAGGGGCGTGATCAATGACTGTGGTGATCACCCCATATAGACTCCCTGATCACCCCCCTGTCATTGATTACCCCCCTGTCATTGATTACCCCCCTGTAAAGCTCCATTCAGACGTCCGCATGATTTTTACGGATCCACTAATAGATGGATCGGATCCGCAAAACGCATCCGGACGTCTGAATGAAGCCTTACAGGGGCATGATCAATGACTGTGGTGATCACCCCATATAGACTCCCTGATCACCCCCCTGTAAAGCTCCATTCAGATGTCCGCATGATTTTTACGGATCCACTGATAGATGGATCGGATCCGCAAAACGCATCCGGACGTCTGAATGAAGCCTTACAGGGGCGTGATCAATGACTGTGGTGATCACCCCATATAGACTCCCTGATCACCCCCCTGTCATTGATTACCCCCCTGTCATTGATTACCCCCCTGTAAAGCTCCATTCAGACGTCCGCATGATTTTTACGGATCCACTAATAGATGGATCGGATCCGCAAAACGCATCCGGACGTCTGAATGAAGCCTTACAGGGGCGTGATCAATGACTGTGGTGATCACCCCATATAGACTCCCTGATCACCCCCCTGTCATTGATTACCCCCCTGTCATTGATTACCCCCCTGTAAAGCTCCATTCAGACGTCCGCATGATTTTTACGGATCCACTGATAGATGGATCGGATCCGCAAAACGCATCCGGACGTCTGAATGAAGCCTTACAGGGGCATGATCAATGACTGTGGTGATCACCCCATATAGACTCCCTGATAACCCCCCTGTCATTGATCACCCCCCCTGTCATTGATCACCCCCCTGTCATTGATCACCCCCCTGTAAGGCTCCATTCAGACATTTTTTTGGCCCAAGTTAGCGGAATTATTATTATTTTTTTCTTACAAAGTCTCATATTCCACTAACTTGTGTCAAAAAATAAAATCTCACATGAACTCACCATACCCCTTACGGAATCCAAATGCGTAAAATTTTTTAGACATTTATATTCCAGACTTCTTCTCACGCTTTAGGGCCCCTAGAATGCCAGGGCAGTATAAATACCCCACATGTGACCCCATTTCGGAAAGAAGACACCCCCAGGTATTCCGTGAGGGGCATATTGAGTCCATGAAAGATTGAAATTTTTGTCCCAAGTTAGCGGAACGGGAGACTTTGTGAGAAAAAAATTAAAAATATCAATTTCCGCTAACTTGTGCCAAAAAAAAAATATTTCTATGAACTCGCCATGCCCCTCATTGAATACCTTGGGGTGTCTTCTTTCCAAAATGGGGTCACATGTGGGGTATTTATACTGCCCTGGCATTCTAGGGGCCCCAAAGCGTGAGAAGAAGTCTGGTATCCAAATGTCTAAAAATGCCCTCCTAAAAGGAATTTGGGCACCTTTGCGCATCTAGGCTGCAAAAAAGTGTCACACATCTGGTATCGCCGTACTCAGGAGAAGTTGGGGAATGTGTTTTGGGGTGTCATTTTACATATACCCATGCTGGGTGAGAGAAATATCTTGGTCAAATGCCAACTTTGTATAAAAAAATGGGAAAAGTTGTCTTTTGCCAAGATATTTCTCTCACCCAGCAAGGGTATATGTAAAATGACACCCCAAAACACATTCCCCAACTTCTCCAGAATACGGCGATACCACATGTGTGACACTTTTTTGCAGCCTAGGTGGGCAAAGGGGCCCATATTCCAAAGAGCACCTTTAGGATTTCACAGGTCATTTACCTACTTACCACACATTAGGGCCCCTGGAAAATGCCAGGGCAGTATAACTACCCCACAAGTGACCCCATTTTGGAAAGAAGACACCCCAAGGTATTCCGTGAGGGGCATGGCGAGTTCCTAGAATTTTTTATTTTTTGTCACAAGTTAGTGGAAAATGCTGATTTTTTATTTTTTTTTCATACAAAGTCTCATATTCCACTAACTTGTGACAAAAAATAAAAACTTCCATGAACTCACTATGCCCATCAGCGAATACCTTGGGGTCTCTTCTTTCCAAAATGGGGTCACTTGTGGGGTAGTTATACTGCCCTGGCATTCTAGGGGCCCAAATGTGTGGTAAGGAGTTTGAAATCAAATTCTGTAAAAAATGACCTGTGAAATCCGAAAGGTGCTCTTTGGAATATGGGCCCCTTTGCCCACCTAGGCTGCAAAAAAGTGTCACACATCTGGTATCCCCGTACTCAGGAGAAGGTGGGGAATGTGTTTTGGGGTGTCATTTTACATATACCCCTGCTGGGTGAGAGAAATATCTTGGCAAAAGACAACTTTTCCCATTTTTTTATACAAAGTTGGCATTTGACCAAGATATTTATCTCACCCAGCATGGGTATATGTAAAATGACACCCCAAAACACATTCCTCAACTTCTCCTGAATACAGAGATACCAGATGTGTGACACTTTTTTGCAGCCTAGGTGGGCAAAGGGGCCCATATTCCAAAGAGCACCTTTCGGATTTAACAGGTCATTTTTTACAGAATTTGATTTCAAACTCCTTACCACATTCGGGCCCCTAGAATGCCAGGGCAGTATAACTACCCCACAAGTGACCCCATTTTGGAAAGAAGAGACCCCAAGGTATTCGCTGATGGGCATAGTGAGTTCATGGAAGTTTTTATTTTTTTGTCACAAGTTAGTGGAATATGAGACTTTGTATGAAAAAAAAAAAAAAAAAAAAAAATCATCATTTTCCACTAACTTGTGACAAAAAATAAAAAATTCTAGGAACTTGCCATTCCCCTCACGGAATACCTTGGGGTGTCTTCTTTCCAAAATGGGGTCACTTGTGGGGTAGTTATACTGCCCTGGCATTCTAGGGGCCCGAATGTGTGGTAAGGAGTTTGAAATCAAATTCTGTAAAAAATGACCTGTGAAATCCGAAAGGTGCTCTTTGGAATATGGGCCCCTTTGCCCACCTAGGCTGCAAAAAAGTGTCACACATCTGGTATTGCCGTACTCAGGAGAAGGTGGGGAATGTGTTTTGGGGTGTCATTTTACATATACCCATGCTGGGTGAGAGAAATATCTTGGCAAAAGACAACTTTTCCCATTTTTTTATACAAAGTTGGCATTTGACCAAGATATTTATCTCACCCAGCATGGGTATATGTAAAATGACACCCCAAAACACATTCCTCAACTTCTCCTGAATACAGAGATACCAGATGTGTGACACTTTTTTGCAGCCTAGGTGGGCAAAGGGGCCCATATTCCAAAGAGCACCTTTCGGATTTCACAGGTCATTTTTTACAGAATTTGATTTCAAACTCCTTACCACACATTTGGGCCCCTAGAATGCCAGGGCAGTATAACTACCCCACAAGTGACCCCATTTTGGAAAGAAGAGACCCCAAAGTATTTCGTGATGGGCATAGTGAGTTCATAGAAGTTTTTATTTTTTGTCACAAGTTAGTGGAATATGAGACTTTGTAAGAAAAAAAAAAAAAGAAAAAAATCATCATTTTCCGCTAACTTGTGACAAAAAATAAAAAGTTCTATGAACTCACTATGCCCATCAGCGAATACCTTAGGGTGTGTACTTTCCGAAATGGGGTCATTTGTGGGGTGTTTGTACTGTCTGGCCATTGTAGAACCTCAGGAAACATGACAGATGCTCAGAAAGTCAGAGCTGCTTCAAAAAGCGGAAATTCACATTTTTGTACCATAGTTTGTAAACGCTATAACTTTTACCCAAACCATTTTTTTTTTTACCCAAACATTTTTTTTTTATCAAAGACATGTAGAACTATAAATTTAGAGCAAAATTTCTATATGGATCTCGTTTTTTTTTGCAAAATTTTACAACTGAAAGTGAAAAATGACATTTTTTTGCAAAAAAAATCGTTAAATTTCGATTAATAACAAAAAAAGTAAAAATGTCAGCAGCAATGAAATACCACCAAATGAAAGCTCTATTAGTGAGAAGAAAAGGAGGTAAAATTCATTTGGGTGGTAAGTTGCATGACCGAGCAATAAACGGTGAAAGTAGTGTAGTGCCGATTTGTAAAAAAGGGCCTGGTCTTTAGGGGGGTATAAACCTGTGGTCCTTAAGTGGTTAACATGTATCACTGTGTGCCAAAATTATGGTACAAAGTAAGCTAGGTGATGTAAACATGAACTACGCAATAGCCACTGTAATAAATCTGGCACATCTTTGGATTGCCTAATCTAAGTTTGCACATAAAAAAATTGCTCAGAAAAATTATACATGATCAGGAAATCTTCCTCATTGTTATTTTTTTCTCTGATAGGATATATTACCTGTGCTACTGATTTATACAATGTTTATTTAAATGTTAGTGATCTTTTCTATTATTATGGAATAAAACACCTTGTGATTTTTGTTAGAGCCATAAATACCAGAAGGTGTTTCCATCTACCCACCTTGTCACGCCTAACTTTTGACACTTTTATTTTTATTATAAAGAAGTGTTGAGACTCCTCCGCTTTTTTTTTTTGCAGGTTAACCACATTTTTGGTCTACCCATGTTAGTTTAAGGATATGACCGCATCGCACGGTTGTGTGGTGCTTTCGACACTCCGCAACAGGCTCTAATTAAACTAATTGGGCTGCACTGTTTAATTGGTCCGTATTGTTAAGGGCCACATGGCATTGTGGGTAGTGTACGGCCATTAACATTAGCCTCATTAGCTTTATGGTTGCACAGTACTTGACTTACACTGTGCAGTTGTACCCTAAGTTTAGAGAGTTCTATTGCAGATATGTCTCCTGCAGTAGGATAACATCTGTTTTCAATGTTATTTTTGTCACAGAATTCCTTATTTTGTATGTTTGGGAAGGTTTTGGCAACCCCTTCCTGGGCAGACATGTGAGGGGAAGTATACTTACCTGCTTCTTGGCACTAGCTCCTCCGCTGCTCTGCTCCCTGGATGTAAACTTCCGGTTTTACAATCACTGGCCGCAGCAGTGAACTACTCCCCTTGAGTCACAAGACCATTTGTGAGTATGCTTCCCTTCCCAGATTTTTCTAGGCGGAGGGAAGGGGGTTGCCAAAAAACCCCAAAAGTGCACAACCCCTTCATTGATTTGCAGGAGTCAAGAGCCTTTACATAAAAAATTATAGTTTTATTGGTGAAACAAAAATAAAATGGAGAAGCTTTATTCAACTTAAAAGCAATGATTGGTGCACATCAACTCAATGCATTTCCCTTATTATTGCATTTATAAAAAAAAACGATCAGTTGTTTATAATCACGCAGATGTTTATATCAGTTATATTCCCTTGTTTTATAGTTATTATATGTGAGGTTCTTTTTTTAAGCTTTATAGTTTCCAGAGCTGTAGAAAATGTTCACTGGGGACGTTCAGGCAGAAATATTTTTAACGTTACTGAATAAATGAAGTAAAAACGTCCTTTCTTTCCAGAATGATGCTTGACTGAAGGGCTTTCTCTTACTTGAAACTTCTGTTGAATTATCTTGTAATCTCAATATCGTGTTGCTTTTGGGAATGTAATCTTTCTAGCTCCAATAAATGTACATCACTAATTCTTTGTCTTCAAAAAGGCTAAGACTTCAGGTGGCATTTGTCAGTTTTTAGGGACCAAGCCAGTGAGCTCACTTTATTTGACCGACTATCCTCAGTGATTGCAGAATCTTTTTTGCTACTTTTTTGCTACTGCTTTTAGTACTGCAGATGGTGATTTTTCTTCAGATATTTCAATAATCTGGGTATTGTTACCTTTTGAGTGCATCTCTTTTTTTTCTTTTTCTTTTTTTAACTGCTAATTCCTTGTGAACTTTCATCACTTCTTTGTGGCCTGTGAGTAGATGTTCAATTTCTTGTTACAGTGTTACTATTTTTTGCTTGAACTCCAAAATAAATGTTGGTTTGCTTTCATACATACACTGAACAAAAATATAAACGCAACACTTTCGGTTTTGCTCCCATTTTGCATGAGCTGAACTCAAAGATCTGAAACATTTTATACATACACAAAAGACCCATTGCTCTCAAATATTGTTCACAAATCTGTCTAAATCTGTGTTAGTAAGCACTTCTCCTTTGCCGAGATAATTTATCCCACCTCACAGGTGTGGCATATCAAGGTGCTGATTAGACAGCATGAATATTGCACAGGTATGCCTTAGACTGCCCACAATAAAAGGTCACTCTGAAATGTGCAGTTTGATCCCACAGCACAATGCCACAAATGTCGCAACATTTGAGGGACGGTGCAATTGGCATGCTGACTGCAGGAATGTCTACCAGAGCTGTTGCCTGTGCAATGAATGTTCATTTCTCTACCATAAGTTGTCTCCAAAGGCATTTCAGAGAATTTGGCAGTACATCCAGCTGGCCTCACAACCGCAGAGAACGTGTAACCACACCAGCCCAGGACCTCCACATCCAGCATGTTCCCCTCCATGATCGTCTGAGACCAGCCACCCAGACAGCTGCAGCAACAATCGGTTTGCATAACCAAAGAATTTCTGCACAAACTGTCAGAAACCGTCTCAGGGAAGCTCATCTGCATGCTTGTCATCCTCATCGGGGTCTGAACCTGATTGCAGTTTGTCGTCGTAACTGACTTGAGTGGGCAAATGCTCACATTCGATGGCGTCTGGCACGTTGGAGAGGTGTTCTGCTCACTGATGAGTCCCGGTTTTCACTATTAAGGGCAGATGGCAGACAGCGTGTGTGGCGTCATGTGGGTGAGCGGTTTGCTGGCGTCAACCAACAATGTGGATCGAGTGGCCCATGGTGGCGGTGGGGTTATGGCATGGGCAGGCGTATGTTATGGACAATGAACACAGGTGCATTTTATTGATGGCATTTTGAATGCAGAGAGATACCGTGACGAGATCCTGAGGCCCATTGTTGTCCCATTCATCCACGACCATCACCATGATACGTTGCAGCACGACCATCACCACGTTGCAGCATGATAATGCACGGCCCCATATTGTAAGGATCTGTACACAATTCCTGGAAGCTGAAAACATCCCAGTTCTTGCCTGGCCAGCATACTCACTCATATGTCACCCATTGAGCATGTTTGGGATGCTGTGGATCAGCGTATACGACAGCGTGTTCCAGTTCCTGCCAATATTCTGCAACTTTGCACAACTATTGAAGAGGAGTGGACCAACATTCCACAGGCCACAATCAACAACCTGATCAACTCTATGCAACGGAGATGTGCACTGTGTGAGGCAAATGGTGGCCACACCAGATACTGACTGGTTTTCTGACACCCTGCGATGCGGTCATATCCTTAAACTAACATGGGTAGACCAAAAATTTCGTTAACCTGCAAAAGAAAAAAAGGGAGGAATCTCAACACTTCTTTATAAAAAAAAGGGTCAAATGTTAGGTGTGACAAGGTGGGGAGATGGAAACGTCTTCTGGTATTTATGGCTCTAACAAAAATCACAAGGTGTTTTATTCCATAATAATAGAAAATATATTTAAAAGATGACTAATATTTAAATAAACATTGTATAAATCAGTAGTACAGGTAAATATAAGAAACTTTGTAATATAGCCTATCAGAGAAAAAAATAACAATGGGGAAGAATTCCTGATCCTGTATAATTTTTCTGAGCAAATTTTTTATGTGCAAACTTAGATTAGGCAATCCAAAGATGTGGCTGATGTGTAGCTCATGTTTACATCACCTAGCTTACTTTATACCATAATCTTGGCACACAGTGATACATGCTTAGCCATGACATTTCCCACCAAGATATGCCCACTTTCCACAAACCTTTAAAAGTACACTGTGTGCAGAATTATTAGGCAAATGAGTATTTTGACCACATCATCCTCTTTATGCATGTTGTCTTACTCCAAGCTGTATAGGCTCGAAAGCCTACTACCAATTAAGCATATTAGGTGATGTGCATCTCTGTAATGAGAAGGGGTGTGGTCTAATGACATCAACACCCTATATCAGGTGTGCATAATTATTAGGCAACTTCCTTTCCTTTGGCAAAATGGGTCAAAAGAAGGACTTGACAGGCTCAGAAAAGTCAAAAATAGTGAGATATCTTGCAGAGGGATGCAGCACTCTTAAAATTGCAAAGCTTCTGAAGCGTGATCATCGAACAATCAAGCGTTTCATTCAAAATAGTCAACAGGGTCGCAAGAAGCGTGTGGAAAAACCAAGGCGCAAAATAACTGCCCATGAACTGAGAAAAGTCAAGCGTGCAGCTGCCAAGATGCCACTTGCCACCAGTTTGGCCATATTTCAGAGCTGCAACATCACTGGAGTGCCCAAAAGCACAAGGTGTGCAATACTCAGAGACATGGCCAAGGTAAGAAAGGCTGAAAGACGACCACCACTGAACAAGACACACAAGCTGAAACGTCAAGACTGGGCCAAGAAATATCTCAAGACTGATTTTTCTAAGGTTTTATGGACTGATGAAATGAGAGTGAGTCTTGATGGGCCAGATGGATGGGCCCGTGGCTGGATTGGTAAAGGGCAGAGAGCTCCAGTCCGACTCAGACGCCAGCAAGGTGGAGGTGGAGTACTGGTTTGGGCTGGTATCATCAAAGATGAGCTTGTGGGGCCTTTTCGGGTTGAGGATGGAGTCAAGCTCAACTCCCAGTCCTACTGCCAGTTTCTGGAAGACACCTTCTTCAAGCAGTGGTACAGGAAGAAGTCTGCATCCTTCAAGAAAAACATGATTTTCATGCAGGACAATGCTTCATCACACGCGTCCAAGTACTCCACAGCGTGGCTGCAAGAAAGGGTATAAAAGAAGAAAATCTAATGACATGGCCTCCTTGTTCACCTGATCTGAACCCCATTGAGAACCTGTGGTCCATCATCAAATGTGAGATTTACAAGGAGGGAAAACAGTACACCTCTCTGAACAGTGTCTGGGAGGCTGTGGTTGCTGCTGCACGCAATGTTGATGGTGAACAGATCAAAACACTGACAGAATCCATGGATGGCAGGCTTTTGAGTGTCCTTGCAAAGAAAGGTGGCTATATTGGTCACTGATTTGTTTTTGTTTTGTTTTTGAATGTCAGAAATGTATATTTGTGAATGTTGAGATGTTATATTGGTTTCACTGGTAAAAATAAATAATTGAAATGGGTATATATTTGTTTTTTGTTAAGTTGCCTAATAATTATGCACAGTAATAGTCACCTGCACACACAGATATCCCCCTAAAATAGCTAAAACTAAAAACAAACTAAAAACTACTTCCAAAAATATTCAGCTTTGATATTAATGAGTTTTTTGGGTTCATTGAGAACATGGTTGTTGTTCAATAATAAAATTAATCCTCAAAAATACAAATTGCCTAATAATTCTGCACTCCCTGTACTTGTCAGCAGAATCAACCCCATTAATCCAGGCTTAGGATTGATCATGCAAATTAAAATGATACCTGTCTTGTAAAAATTGGTTGCTGCATTCCCTAGAAAGAAGACTTTTATTCTTTATGCAAATAAGGAATTAATTGCATTGAGGGGCAGTACCTAGCTACTCAGTGCACCTCAGCTTCTCCGCTTTTCAGTGCTGACCAAGTCCCTTGGTGAAATTAGGCCCTCATTTGCATAAAGAGTATAAAAGTACTTTTTCTCTGGACTCAATTGAAAGAAAAGGTATCCCACGGCGCAAAAACCACCCAGTGGTTGGAGTGATAAGGTTATTAATTTATTTCGGCAAGTGGTACAACGCGTTTCGGGGTTTAACCCCTTCTTCAGGTACAATTAGCTTGCATACCTTGCATTTTCTCTGGACTGCCAGGCATCATTTAACTCTGCAAAATCAACTCTACCAGGCCAGTATGTCTGGTTTAATAGGGTTGATTCTGCTAACAGGTAGACTTAATAGATGCAGTGTAAAACATGTGTGCCAGAATTCTGGTGCATTTGCAATAATAAATTTGCCCCATTCTCTGCTAAATCTGTCTTGAGAAACAAAATGGACTGTCAGCTCACTTAATGATCAGAATACTTGCTGCCTATGAAAGTCAATAGAGGTGGGAGAAGGAGGGAGGATTTTCAAGTCTATGGGGAAGGGGTTGGGGAAAGAGAAATATGCTTGAAAGTGGATGGCAGCACCCTCAAAGTTTATGTTCGCTGCTTGCCTTTTGTTATATCCAGGGCCGGTGCAAGTTTTTTTTGCCGCCCTAGGCAAGATAAAAATTGCCCCCCCCCCTTCCCCCCTTATCAGATCATCTGCCCATATCATGAAATCACATATGTTCCACCCCTTTCTCAGCATTTAAATTAAAAGAACTGCTATGTTTCCCTTAGGGTTAATCAAGCTTCTTGTAGATGTCTCCCTGACAGCCGCTAGAGGTGCTTCCGCGTTTCTCACTGTGGAAAATTACAGTGGGAAGACGCGGAACATAGTTTTGAATGCGTGAGTATGCGCATTCGCAGCTGAGAGGAGGTTTGGGGAGAAGAGTTTCGAGTGCCGGCACTGGAGAAAGGTAGGTGGCTGAAGGGGTTTTAACCCCTTCCGCCCAGTGGGAGGGGGACACGAGAGTTCTCCACTCCTAACAACTATATAGTGCCAGGAAAATGAGTTTGTTTCCCTGGCACTATAGTGCTCCTTTAACACCAGTACTGCACAGTGTCTTTTCTCTGCAGGAACAGACTATAGACACCAGTACCACTACATTAACTGTACTGGTTCTGGGACTATAGTGTCCTTTTAATGTGAGGTAAATTAGTTTCCAATGTAGTATTAATAACTAAACAATTAAATAATAAACATATTGCATTATCTACTTACCACCAGGACAATAAGATGATCTGGTCTCTGGCTGCAGTCTGGCTCTTAGGCTGGATCTGGGGACTCCCTTGTCACTCTTCTCCCCCCCCCCTCCCCCCCTTGTCACTCTCTTCTCCCCCCCTCCCTCCCCCCCTTGTCACTCTCTTCTCCCCCCCTCCCTCCCTTGTCACTCTCTTCTCCCCCCCTCCCTCCCTTGTCACTCTCTTCTCCCCCCCTCCCTCCCTTGTCACTCTCTTCTCCCCCCTCCCTCCCTTGTCACTCTCTTCTCCCCCCCTCCCTTGTCACTCTCTTCTCCCCCCCTCCCTTGTCACTCTCTTCTCCCCCCCTCCCTTGTCACTCTCTTCTCCCCCCCTCCCTTGTCACTCTTCCCCCTCCCTCCCTTGTCACTCTCTTCTCCCCCCCTCCCTTGTCACTCTTCCCCCTCCCTCCCTTGTCACTCTCTTCTCCCCCCCCTCCCTTGTCACTCTCTTCTCCCCCCCCTCCCTCCCTTGTCACTCTCTTCTCCCCCCCTCCCTCCCTTGTCACTCTCATTTCCCCCCCTTGTCACTCTCATTCCTTCCCCCCTCCCTTGTCACTCTCATTCCCCCCCTCCCTTGTCACTCTCATTTCCCCCCCTTGTCACTCTCATTCCTTCCCCCCCTCCCTTGTCACTCTCATTTCCCCCCCTTGTCACTCTCATTCCTTCCCCCCCTCCCTTGTCACTCTCATTCCCCCCTCTCGTCACTCTCATTTCCCCCCCCCACTCCCTTGTCACTCTCATTTCCCCCCCACTCCCTTGTCACTCTCATTCCCCCCCCCTCCCTTGTCACTCTCATTTCCTCCCCCCCTCCCTTGTCACTCTCATTTCCTCCCCCCCCTCCCTTGTCACTCTCATTCCCCCCCCCCCACCTCTAGTGTAGCGTGGCCAAGCTCTGTTCGGTCCACGGTACAGGAGCATTTGTTTCCTGTACCCGGCCGGACTGAAAGGAAGTGCACACTAAGTGAGAATTTCCTGTCAGTCCGGCCGGATACAGGAAACAAAAGCTCCTGTACCGCGGACCAAACAGAGCTCGGCCACGCTACATTAGAGGCGCTTCCCTCCTGTCAGTCCCTCTCTTCAGGCAGCGCCCGGGCAGTGCACAATCATAGACGCGTCAGCCCGGGCAGTGCGGCAGCCGCCTGGTGCGGGGGAGGGCCCGTCGACGTACTTTAAAAAAAAAAACGCGGCAGGACCGGCCCGGCCGCCACTTGACCAACGCTTTTTTTTTTAACCGCACGGCGCTCCCTGCTAAATTGCGCCCTAGGCGGCTGCCTAGGTCGCCTTACAGGTGACGCCGACCCTGGTTATCTCCTGGTTATGTTCTTATTCCCCATTTAGGGTGGACTGTGGGGTTTGGAAGAATAAATTATTCTTAACACACTTCTTTAATGACTTGGTGGTCCTTCACTATTTACCAGTTGGACACAAACTCCTTAAGGTGACATCACTAGCTATAAAAGGAATTTTTCCCACCAAAATGAAGAATAGTGTGATGTTGCTGATGACATGTGATTCTCTGGCTGTGGACTAAGAATTTAAGGTTCACACCACAGCTCCTGGAGAGAAGTCAGGTAGTGTGAGAGAGAGAGAGAGAGAGAGAGAGGAGTGACCTAGTTGGGACGCTGAGTTTGTGCAGAGGACTGGTGGGACAAGCCAGTCAAGTGAAGGATTGGAGGATTCAGTCACCAACTGTCGCTGACAGCAGGCCACCTGGCCCTATCAGGGTTGGTTTTAGACAAAATGTGGCCCTGGGCAAAATCAAAAGTGGGATCCCAAATCTTGTAATAATGTACTAACAACAGTTACATTCTGTCGATTCTGGCCCTCCCTCACAGATTTTCACCCTCATGGCCCCAGAACACGCCACATGCCTCCTTCCCTCACAGCAATGAGTTCCCCTCATTTACAGCATCTGAGAGTTTTAGAAACCAAAAGCACGGGCTTCCTCTTCAGGCGTGCTTTTCCCCAGCGGAGATTGGGGAAACCACCCTGTTCTATAAATAAGCCACAGCCTGTACTAGGCTTCCAGACTTATTGTTAGAATATCCCAGTTCAGTGACTCCCAGTTCATGTTTCAGCTGAAGTCTATTCGATCATCCCTAGTTGCCACCTTTCCCAACAAAAAATACTGGTCACACAAGTTAAAAAGGTTGGTGTGAGTTAATACTGCTGTTTTTTGATAATATTTAATGTTTTGTTCCATTTTTTTTTTTTTTTTTTGCCTCTATTTTAGAAGCTATAGAGCTCTATGTTAAGCTACAGTATTGAAAATATATTATGGCTAAAAACCTGAGTAGTAGTTCCCCCTAAACTATGCATTCATATATATCAGAGGTATCATTATAATATAAATATATATATATATATATATATATATATATATATATATATATTTTTTAGTAATTACATATTTATTTTGTGCCATACTTTTTTTTACAATTGCTAAAAAATATACAAAATTATACTTCTGCTGTATATGCATACGTAATAAAAGAGCAACTTTTATAAGGTTTTTCAGCAATGACTTAGCATTGAGCTCTATAGCTCAGTGGTTAAGCTTCTTGCTTTTTAATGTAGATGGATGTCCCCAAGCATAGTGATCATGGAGATACCCCTTTTATGTTCATAACGCTGACTCCATATATGAAGATGGGAAATTCCCCACTTTTAAATAACACTGGAGTACTGACTGTTCAACCATCTCCTGGGACTGAAGCAGTGGGCCTTTGATAGTCCAACTATAGTACTTTACATTCTGATTTCATTGTTAAAGAACAGTATTGTGCCCTCAGTTACAGACATTCATAGTTGATTTAAACAGCCCCCTACAAGCTTCTATAGAGGGAGAAAGACATTTTTCTCTGAGATATATTACAAAGTTTCATATGTTCACCTGTACTATTAATTTATGCAAAGTTGGTTGAAAGATTATAGAAACATAGAAACATAGAATGTGTCGGCAGATAAGAACAATTTTGCCCATCTAGTCTGCCCAATATATCTGAATCCTATGAATAGTCCCTGGCCCTATCTTATATTAAGGATAGCCTTATGCCTATCCCATGCATGCTTAAACTCCTTCACTGTATTTGCAGCTACCACTTCTGCAGGAAGGCTATTCCATGCATCCACTACTCTCTCAGTAAAGTAATACTTCCTTATATTACTTTTAAACCTTTGCCGCTCTAATTTAAAACTGTGTCCTCTTGTGGTAGTTTTTCTTCTTTTAAATATGCTCTCCTCCTTTACCGAGTTGATTCCCTTTATGTATTTAAAAGTTTCTATCATATCCCCTCTGTCTCTTCTTTCTTCCAAGCTGTACATGTTAAGGTCCTTTAACCTTTCCTGGTAAGTTTTATCCTGCAATCCATGTACTAGTTTAGTAGCTCTTCTCTGAACTCTCTCTAGAGTATCTATATCCTTCTGGAGATATGGCCTCCAGTACTGCGCACAATACTCCAAGTGAGGTCTCACCAGTGTTCTGTACAGCGGCATAAGCACTTCACTCTTTCTACTGCTTATACCTCTCCCTATACATCCAAGCATTCTGCTGGCATTTCGTGCTGCTCTATTACATTGTCTTCCCACCTTTAAGTCTTCTGAAATAATTACTCCTAAATCCCTTTCCTCAGATACTGAGGTCAGGACTGTGTCAAATATTCTATATTCTGCTCTTGGGTTTTTACGCCCCAGGTGCATTATCTTGCACTTATCCACATTCAATTTCAGTTGGCAGAGTTCTGACCATTCTTCTAGTTTTCCTAAATCCTTTTCCATTTGGCGTTTCCCTCCAGGAACATCAACCCTGTTACATATCTTTGTGTCATCAGCAAAAAGACAAACCTTACCATCGAGGCCTTTTGCAATATCACTTATGAAGATATTAAACAAAATTGGTCCCAGTACAGATCCCTGTGGAACCCCACTGGTAACATGACCTTGTTTTGAATGTTCTCCATTGACTACAACCCTCTGTTGTCTGTCACTCAGCCACTGCCTAATCCACTCAACAATATGGGAGTCCATGCTCAATGACTGCAGTTTATTGATAAGTCTTCTATGTGGGACAGTGTCAAAAGCCTTACTAAAATCTAGATATGCGATGTCTACTGCACCTCCACCGTCTATTATTTTAGTCACCCAGTCAAAAAAAATCTATAAGATTTGTTTGACATGATCTCCCTGAAGTAAACCCATGTTGTTTTTCATCTTGCAATCCATGGGATTTTAGATGTTCCACAATCCTATATTTTAATAGGGTTTCCATTAATTTGCCTACTATTGATGTCAGACTCACTGGTCTATAGTTGCTCGATTCCTCCCTACTACCTTTCTTGTGAATGGGCACGACATTTGCCAATTTCCAATCTTCCGGGACGACTCCTGTTACTAATGATTGGTTAAATAAATCTGTTAGCGGTTTTGCCAGCTCACCACTAAGCTCTTTTAATAATTTTGGGTGTATCTCATCAGGCCCCTGTGACTTATTTGTCTTCACTTTAGACAGCAAACTTAGAACATCTTCCTCTGTAAAGACACATGCATCAAACGATTTATTAGTCATCCTTTCTAGTGGAGGTCCTTCTCCTTTTTCTTTTGTAAAAACTGAACAGAAGAAGTATTCATTAAGGCAGTCGGCTAGCCCTTTATTCTCTTCTACATACCTTCCGTCTTTTGTTTTTAATTTAGTTATTCCTTGTTTTAATTTCCTTTTTTCATTTATATATCTGAAGAATGTCTTATCCCCTTTTTTCATAGACTGAGCTAGTTTTTCTTCTGCCTGCGCTTTAGAAGTTCTTATAACTTGCTTGGCCTCTTTCTGCCTAATCTTGTAGATTTCCTTATCTTCATTGCTCTGGTTTTTTTATAATTACAAAATGCTACCTTTTTATTTTTAATGATTTGGGCCACTTCTGCTGGAATTGTATGTCGAGTATTTGTTTGCCTTTATTACATGTGAGTTTCTGAGGTGCAGTGGTGGTGAAGATAATTGGGCAGGTCCTGACCAGTCAATATTATTGTTGTTAGTGTTTGGGCTGTCCATAGCAATGTTGTTGCCAGAAGTGTGCTGAAGTGCGTGAGCAGGTTTGCTGCCATAGGCTGATGCTGTCAGGGTTGCTTCCCAGTAGGCCAACGCCTAGAGAGATGCACAAGCTAATCTCTTGGCTGTCAGCCAAGTACATAATGATATGATGCGCTCACCATTATTTAATGTTGGAACATCAGGCAATTATGCACCTGGCTGGCAGCAGCAGGTGCCCTCCTGAATTCAACTGCATTGCTGTTTTCAGGATGATGATACAGTTTCATACTGTGGCACAGGCAGCAGTATATTGTGCTGCACTATAGTATTTGGTTTTGCAGAAGCAGTATTTTGTGCTGCACTGTGAAATCTTGTTCTGCTGAGGCAGTATTTTGTGTTGCAGTATGGTATTTGCGTCTTCTGGGGCGGTATTTTGTTCTGCACTATGGTATTTCTGACCCACCTAGTTCTGTTGTCCTGCCTTCTTTCAGTTTGGACCCTTCTACAACATGGGGCCACTTTTAGGTTTTTCACAGGGCCACTTTAAGTTCCCAGTCCACCCCTGGTTGCTGTGCATTGAAGCAGCGGATGGGACTTCAACTCCACTGCACACTTGATTTAACTTTTTCTATCCAAGAGCGGTACCTTTCTCTGCTGAAGAAATGTTAGAGGATGACAAAGCTACATAAAGTTGACTTTTGTTATTAAACTCTCCCCAGTGTATGCATCAAATTTCTCCCACCACTTACCTAGCAGACCTTTGACTTTGACTTAGAAGTGTGGCCCTGGGCAAAATTTTAAGTGGGGCCCCAAAAGAAATATTGCACAAACACATTCACACATAGCCTACCTGCGCTGATTGCGGATTACACATGTTTTTTCCACACAGATTCTCGTGCAGAGAAACTGCAGTGTAATACAGTACCAGCAAGGTGTATAAGATTATCTTTAGGATAGGTCATCAATATCAGATTGGCTGGCGTCCTTCTCCTGGGACACCTGCCGATCAACTGTTGGGAGCAGGGTGGGCCCGGGGTTGTCTACCCAACTTGGGCAACTCCCTCCATTTTAGTTTAGTTTTTTTGTATGAAGAGGCTACGGTGCTTCGTGAGCACCACAGTCTCTTCCTAGGCCATAAGACATCTCCAGACAAAAAAAAAAAATACCCCAAATTGGCTCCTAAACTGAAAAATTTGGTCGCCAAATTTAAAATACATATAATTATAATAAAAAAGACTTGGAGGAAAATACAGCATCACATACTCCTGTCTCCTGTCATGTAAACATTCTCTTTCCTCTTCTACTCCGTTTGACCCGGACCGCCATGACAAATTCTTTCAGCCGCATCTCGTCTCTACAGAGTTTGTAACACAGACACGTTATATTTCTCAATTTTTCCATCAACCTCTGCATCCTGGTGTCCCCACAGTGTCATCCTGCTGCCCCTCCCAATACTGTGCCTGTTGTGCTCCCCAATGTCCCAGGTACTATACTGCTGAAAAAATAGTGACCCTAAGGCCTCATGCACACGACAGTGGTTTTTTACTGTCAGTGATTTGGCTTCAGTGGTCCGTGTCCGATTTTGCTTCAGTTGTGTTTCCTTGTGTCTTCCCTTTTTTTTGTCTGACAGGGGGAAAAAAAGGAAGGTTAATGAAAAGTGTAATTTTATTGCACCAAGGTCTTGTAGAAAAAAAACGGACATGGACACAGATGACATACCAGTTGTGCATCCGTTTTTTTTGACGGACCCATTGACTTGAATGGGTCCGTCCTCTGTTTTCCACTGACAAGAATAGGACAGGTAATATTTTTTTGACGGACTGGAATCACAGATCACGGACACGGAGAAAAAACTGACCATCACAGCTCCATTTTTTTCACAGCTCCATAGAAATGAATGGGACCTCCGCTAAACTGTGAAAAATGACAGAACGGACGCGGATGCACACAACGGTCGCGTGCATGAGGCCTAAGACTATGCAGACACTGAAACATCATTTATTTTGTTTCACAAATGCTATTATTGTGCAAAACGTAAATAAATAAGTATACATTTTAGGTATCGCCACGTCCGTAACGATCTGCTCTATAAAAATTTCACATGACCTAACCCCTCATGTGAACGCTGTAAAAATTAATAAATAAAAACTGTGCTAAAACAACCAATTTTTTGGTCACCTTGCCCCATAAAGTGTTATAATGAATGATCAAAAAATCCTATGTACCTAAAAATTGTACCAATAAAAATTGGTCAACTGTTCCTGCAAAAAACGAGCCCCTGCACAAGACGATCGGCACAAAAAAAATGGAGACAAAAACTTTTTTTTTCAAAAATGCTTTATTATTTAAAACTGAAACAAACAAAGAAAGCAGACATATTTGATATAATTGCGTCCGTAACAACCTGCTCTATAAAAATGAGGTTAATTTTTGGGAGTTTCTACTGTAAGGGTGCATCAGGGGGGCTTCAAAAGGGACATGGCATCTAAAAACCAGTTCAGCAAAATCTGCCTTCCAAAAACTATATGGCGCTCCTTTTCTTCTGCGCCCTGCCGTGTGCCCTTACATTAGTTTATGACCACATGTGGTGTGTTTCTGAAAACCACAAAATCAGAGTAATAAATATTGAGTTTTGTTTGGCTGTTAACCCTCAATGTGTTAAAGAAAAAAATGGATTAAAATGGAAAATCTTCCAAAAAAGTGAAATTTTAAAATTTAATCTCCATTTTCCTTTAATTCTTGTGGAACACCTAAAGGGTTAACAAGGTTTGTAAAATCAGTTTTAAGTAACTTGAGGGGTGTAGTTTCTATAATTGGGTCATGTATGGGGGTGTCCACTATGTAAGCCCCACAAAGTGACTTGGGTTTTAAGCAATTTTCTTAAAAATTTTAAGAATTGCTTCTAAAATTTTAAGCCTTCTAACGTCCAAAAAAAATAAAATGACATTTACAAAATGATGCCAACATAAAGTAGACATATGAGGAATGTTAAGTAATAAATATTTTATGAGGTATCACTTTGTTTTAAAAGCAGAGAAATAGAAATTTTGAAAAATGCAAATTTCTAAAATGTTTTGGTAAGTTTTGGATTTTTTCATAATTAAAAGTGATATTAATTGACCCAAATTTATGACTATCATGAAATACAATGTGTCACGAGAAAAAAATCTTTGAATGGCTTGGATAAGTAAAAGCATTCCAAAGCTATTACCACATAAAGTGACATATGTCAGATTAGCAAAATTAGGCCTGGTCAGGAAGGGGGCAAATGGCCCGGATGTGAAGTGGTTATTGACCTCTAACAGGCAGGGGAGCAACACATCCCGATATCTCCTATAGACCTCAAATGGTATCCCATCTGAGCCCGGAGAAGTGTTACCTTGAAATGAATCCAAGGCCCTCTGTAGGTCAGTCACAGAGATCGGCATATCCAGAGCAGATCTCTGCTCCTCAGATAACCTTGGACATTTAATATGGTTTAGGTAGTCTTCCATCTCATGTTCAGATACCATACTTTCAGTTCTGTATAAATCTGCAAAGTAGCGATGGAAGGCATCCCTAATTTCTTCCTGACTCTGAAGAATATTACCTTGTGATGATCTTAATGCAAGTATAGAGGGGGCACTGCCCTGGTTCTTAACAATGGCGGATAATAGCTTACCAGGTTTCCCTGATTCTCTAAAGGCATTATAGCCAGAAAAAAACATATCACCATATGTTCGTTGTGCATCTATCATATCCTCTCTCTTAATGTCTGTCTGATGTTCATAAAATGCTTGTTCTGTTCTATTAGCCTCTTCTTTAAGCTCATTTTCTCTCAAGGCAAAGTCCCTCCTCATGGATGCTATCCTACTCTTTAGGTTTACCCTAAAAAAAGCTTTCATAGCATCCCAAACATAATACATTTTCGTAGAACCATTATTAATATTCCAGACAGCGGAGATCTCCTCCTGAATATATTAGTGTTCTTCAATGTGACTCAACCAATGCGGATTAACCCTCTGACAGACTCCACACCCTCTACCCAAGCCAAGATCGATCTCCAACAACATAGGAGAGTCATCGGAGATCGATCTTGGCTCATGAGACATTTTTACCACACTACCCACATATCCATGGTTAAATAGCGCCAAGTCAATACGAGACATGGAGAAGGCCTTATTACTACCATTCCTATGCCTCCAAACATCAACATAACCCGTTCTTCTACAAAATTTTGTCAGTGGGGAAGTGTATCTACAAAGATCACTTTCCCCCCTAGTACTACTAAGCCTGTCCAATTCTATATCCATTACACAGTTGAAATTGCCAATAATAATGTTTGCACAACCTTCCCTCTGATCCATACATGTTAATAATTGACCCAGTATATACGGGGATCATGGCGGAGGAATATATACAAATGCGAGAATACATTTTGTACCATTTAATATACCATGAAGGAAGATGTATCTCTCTTCTCCATCGCTAGACACGGAAATGCACTTAAAGTCAACCTTTCTATGTATCAATACAGAAACTCCCCTTGACTAGTGTGGTAACAAGAAGTCATCCAGTTCTTTTTGGTACAATGAATGGTGTCTTTAGTCAAATGCGTTTCCATTAAACCAGCTATGTCTGGAAGATCAGAAAAATAAAGGAATATTCTCCAGCATCCGTCAGTATTGGTCGTCTTTACCAAAATTGAATGTCTGTATTACAAGTGTGAAATAGGTGTGGATGTTAAAACTGATGTTGACTGATGTTGACTCTGAATGACATTACTATCATAAATATTAAATCTAAGGGAGAAATTGGCCTGATTCAACCAGTTTTGGGGTGTTTATTTCATATTAAAAGTACTTCCATTTATTCTTATTTACAGTATGTCAGACAGACAGGTGACAGGCCCTTCTAAGGGAATAGGCAGTGGCCAAAATGTTTCTGGAGCAGGCAAAAGTAGCAGCATAAGAAGGGGGGTTGGCAGCAGCAGTCGCAGCGACAGGCCTGAGCTGCCAGGGTAATCTAGCAGTCGTGTCTTGACCAGCAACCCAACAGAATGGTAGACTCTGTCTTTTACTTCGTCACAAGTGACATCAGACATCAGCCAGGAGTCGGTGGGTTCCTCTGACACGACCCTTAGTTGGCATGGCCCGGGAACAAGCTCTGTGCCCCCACCTGTCCTCAATCTGCCTCTGTCATTTTCTGTTCCCTCAGCTTGAGAAGTATTGTATGCCGCCAGCTCGGCTCCAATTTTTAAGCAAGGACGAGATTCTAGGGGCAATTAGCAGCTACTGCCCAGTGAAGATCTGGAGGAGAGATCCGTTGCTTCCTCTGGTAGCCGGGCAAGTAGTGATGATGAGTAGGGATGAGCGAACCCGAACTGTATAGTTCGGGTTCGTACCGAATTTTGGGGTGTCCGTGACACGGACCCGAACATTTTCGTAAAAGTCCGGGTTCGGTGTTCGGCGCTTTCTTGGCGCTTTTTGAAAGGCTGCAAAGCAGCCAATCAACAAGCATCATACTACTTGCCCCAAGAGGCCATCACAGCCATGCCTACTATTGGCATGGCTGTGATTGGCCAGTGCAGCATGTGACCCAGCCTCTATATAAGCTTGGGTCACGTAGCGCTGCACGTCACTCTGCTGATACAAGCGTAGGGAGAGGTTGCAGCTGTGACGTTAGGGCAAGATTAGGCAGATTAACTCCTCCAAAAGACTTCATTCAGTGATCGATCTACAGCTGTGGATCATTGAACTGCTTCTATTCAATTGCTCAGTGTTTTTAGGCTGCCCAGAGCGTTTTTCAGTCACTTTTTCTGGGGTGATCGGCGGCCATTTTGTGGCTTGTGGTGCGCCAGCACAAGCTACCACCAAGTGCATTTAACCATCAATAGTGTGGTTATTTTTTGCTATATCCTACATCAGGGTCAAGCTTTCATCAAGTGCATTTAACCATCAATAGTGTGGTTATTTTTTGGCCATATACTACATCAGGTGCAGGCTGAGCCTGTGTCACCCAAGTGCATTTAACCATCAATAGTGTGGTTATTTTTTGGCCATATACTACATCAGGGGCAAGTTGAGCCTGTCACCCAGCACCTAAAAAATAGGCCTCACATTTATATTCATCCAAATCAGTACTGTTTTAGCTGGTCAAGTTATTTTTAGTGACCGTAAAAGCACAGTTTTTGTTCTGGGTTGAAAAACAATTCCCAAATTTGCAATTCTCAAAATTAGTGGTTTCTGCTGTATCCGGCCTACTTTAAATCTATCCCTAAAAGGGTATATTAGATTCAAGGTACTGATAGGGTCATTCTGAAAAACTTAACACACATTCTACAGTGCAGATACAAGTCTAATTCTGTGATTAAACGTATACCTGTCACACAGCGCCTAAAAAATAGGCCTCACATTTATATTCAGCTAAATCTGTCATTACTGGTGTGCCTGTATTAGTATAATACGGTGCCAAAATAGATAGCCAGACAGTGTTAGGTGTCTGTAAAAAAAAGGCCTGAATTTTAATTCAATACATTGGCCCGAATAATATTTTTCTTATTGTGGTGAATGAGGTAACAATGAGGAAAACATCTAGTAAGGGACGCGGACGTGGACATGGTCGTGGTGGTGTTAGTGGACCCTCTGGTGCTGGGAGAGGACGTGGCCGTTCTGCCACAGCCACACGTCCTAGTGTACCAACTACCTCAGGTCCCAGTAGCCGCCAGAATTTACAGGGATATTTGGTGGGGCCCAATGCCGTTCTAAGGATGGTAAGGCCTAAGCAGGTACAGGCATTAGTCAATTGGGTGACCGACAGTGCATCCAGCACGTTCACATTATCTCCCACCCAGTCTTCTGCAGAAAGCGCACAGATGGCGCATGAAAACCAAGCCCATCAGTCTGTCACATCACCCCCATGCATATCAGGGAAACTGTCTGAGCCTCAAGTTATGCAGCAGTCTCTTATGCTGTTTGAAGACTCTGCTGCCAGGGTTTCCCAAGGGCATCCACCTAGCCCTTCCCCAGGGGTGGAAGAGATAGAATGCACTAACGCACAACCACTTATGTTTCCTGATGATGAGGACATGGGAATACCACCTCAGCACGTCTCTGATTATGACGAAACACAGGTACCAACTGCTGCGTCTTTCTGCAGTGTGCAGACTGAACAGGAGGTCAGGGATCAAGACTGGGTGGAAGACGATGCAGGGGACGATGAGGTCCTAGACCCCACATGGAATGAAGGTCGTGCCACTGACTTTCACAGTTCAGAGGAAGAGGCAGTGGTGAGACCGAGCTAACAGCGTAGCAAAAGACAAAGAGGGAGCAGTGGGCAAAATCAGAACACCCGTCGCCAAGAGACTCCGCCTGCTACTGACCGCCGCCATCTGGGACCGAGCACCCCAAAGGCAGCTTCAAGGAGTTCCCTGGCATGGCACTTCTTCAAACAATGTGCTGACGACAAGACCCGAGTGGTTTGCACGCTGTGCCATCAGAACCTGAAGCGAGGCATTAACGTTCTGAACCTTAGCACACCCTGCATGACCAGGGACCTGCATGCAAAGCATGAACTGCAGTGGAGTAAACACCTTAAAAACAAGGAAGTCACTCAGGCTCCCCCTGCTACCTCTTCTGCTGCTGCCACCTCGGCCTCTTCTGCTGCTGCCGCCGCCTCGGCCTCTTCCTCCGCCTCTGGAGGGACGTTGGCACTTGCCGCCCAGCAAACATGGGATGTACCACCAACACCACCACCTGCGTCACCAAGCATCTCAACCATGTCACACGGCAGCGTTCAGCTCTCCATCTCACAAACATTTGAGAGAAAGCGTAAATTCCCACCTAGCCACCCTCGATCCCTGGCCCTCAATGCCAGCATTTCTAAACTACTGGCCTATGAAATGCTGTCATTTAGGCTGGTGGAGACAGACAGCTTCAAACAGCTCATGTCGCTTGCTGTCCCACAGTATGTTGTTCCCAGCCGGCACTACTTCTCCAAGAGAGCCGTGCCTTCCCTGCACAACCAAGTATCCGATAAAATCAAGTGTGCACTGAGCAACGCCATCTGTGGCAAGGTCTACCTAACCACAGATACGTGGACCAGTAAGCACGGCCAGGGACGCTATATCTCCCTAACTGCACACTGGGTAAAATGTAGTGGCGGCTGGACCCCAGGCGGAGAGCTGTTTGGCGCATGTCCATCCGCCGCCAAGGATCGCAGGGCAACATTCTTTGCCTCCTGTCTCCTCCTCCTCCTACTCAGCTTCCTCCTCCTCTTCTTCCACCTGCTCATCCAGTCAGCCACACACCTTCACCACCAACTTCAGCACAGCCCGGGGTAAACGTCAGCAGGCCGTTCTGAAACTCATATGTTTGGGGGACAGGCCCCACACCGCACAGGAGTTGTGGCGGGGTATAGAACAACAGACCGACGAGTGGTTGCTGCCGGTGAGCCTCAAGCCCGGCCTGGTGGTGTGCGATAATGGGCGAAATCTCGTTGCAGCTCTGGGACTAGCCGGTTTGACGCACATCCCTTGCCTGGCGCATGTGCTGAATTTGGTGGTGCAGAAGTTCATTCACAACTACCCCGACATGTCAGAGCTGCTGCATAAAGTGCAGGCCGTCTGTTCGCGCTTCCGGCGTTCACACCCTGCCGCTGCTCGCCTGTCTGCGCTACAGCGTAACTTCGGCCTTCCCGCTCACCGCCTCATATGCAACGTGCCCACCAGGTGGAACTCCACCTTGCACATGCTGGACAGACTGTGCGAGCAGCAGCAGGCCATAGTGGAGTTTCAGCTGCAGCACGCACGGGTCAGTCGCACTGCGGATCAGCCTCACTTCACCACCAATGACTGGGCCTCCATGCGAGACCTGTGTGCCCTGTTGCGCTGTTTCGAGTACTCCACCAACATGGCCAGTGGCGATGACGCCGCTATCAGCGTTACAATACCACTTATATGTCTCCTTGAGAAAACACTTAGGGCGATGATGGAAGAGGAGGTGGCCCAGGAGGAGGAGGAGGAGGAGGAGGAGGAAGAGGGGTCATTTTTAGCACTTTCAGGCCAGTCTCTTCGAAGTGACTCAGAGGGAGGTTTTTTGCAACAGCAGAGGCCAGGTACAAATGTGGCCAGGCAGGGCCCACTACTGGAGGACGAGGAGGACGAGGATGAGGAGGAGGTGGAGGAGGATGAGGATGAAGCAGGTTCACAGCGGGCTGGCACCCAACGCAGCTCGGGCCCATCACTGGTGCGTGGCATGGGGGAAACGCAGGACGATGACGATACGCCTCCCACAGAGGACAGCTTGTCCTTACCTCTGGGCAGCCTGGCACACATGAGCAACTACATGCTGCAGTGCCTGCGCAACGACAGCAGAGTTGCCCACATTTTAACGTGTGCGGACTAGTGGGTTGCCACCCTGCTGGATCCACGGAACAAAGACAATGTGCCCACCTTACTTCATGCACTGGAGCGTGATAGTAAGATGCGCGAGTACAAGCGCTTGTTGGTAGACGCGCTACTGAGAGCATTCCCAAATGTCACAGGGGAATAAGTGGAAGCCCAAGGGGAAGGCAGAGGAGGAGCAAGAGGTCGCCAACGCAGCTGTGTCACGGCCAGCTCCTCTGAGGGCAGGGTTAGCATGGCAGAGATGTGGAAAAGTTTTGTCCCCATGCCACAGCTAACTGCACCACCACCTGATACGGAACGTGTTAGCAGGAGGCAACATTTCAATAACATGGTGGAACAGTACCTGTGCACACCCCTCCACGTACTGACTGATGGTTCGGCCCTATTCAACTTCTGGGTCTCCAAATTGTCCACGTGGCCAGAGCTAGCCTTTTATGCCTTGGAGGTGCTGGCCTGCCCGGCGGCCAGCGTTTTGTCTGAACGTGTATTCAGCACGGCAGGGGGCATCATTACAGACAAACGCAGCCGCCTGTCTACAGCCAATGTGGACAAGCTGACGTTCATAAAAATGAACCAGGCATGGATCCCACAGGACCTGTCCATCCCTTGTGCAGATTAGACATTAACTACCTCCCCTTAACAATATATTATTGTACTCCAGGGCACTTCCTCATTCAATCCTATTTTTATTTTCATTTTACCATTATATTGCGGGGCAACCCAAAGTTGACCTCTGTCTGGGTGCCGGGGCCTAAATATGTGACAGTGGCCTGTTCCAGTGGTGGGTGACGTGAAGCCTGATTCTCTGCTATAACATGAAGACTGATTCTGTGCTGACATGAAGCCAGATTCTCTGTTACGGGACCTCTCTCCTCTGCCTGGGTGCCTGGGCCTAAATATGTGACAGTGGCCTGTTCCAGTGGTGGGTGACGTGAAGCCTGATTCTCTGCTATGACATGAAGACTGATTCTGTGCTGACATGAAGCCAGATTCTCTGTTACGGGACCTCTCTCCTCTGCCTGGGTGCCGGGGCCTAAATATGTGACAGTGGCCTGTTCCAGGGGTGGGTGACGTGAAGCCTGATTCTCTGCTATAACATGAAGACTGATTCTGTGCTGACATGAAGCCAGATTCTCTGTTACGGGACCTCTCTCCTCTGCCTGGGTCTAAATATGTGACAGTGGCCTGTTCCAATAGTGGGTGATGTGAAGCCAGATTCTCTGCTATTGCATGAAGAGACTGATTCTCTGCTGACGTGAAGCCAGATTCTCTGCTATGGGACCTCTGTCCAATTGATATTGGTTAATTTTTATTTTTTTTATTTTTATTTTAATTCATTTCCCTATCCACATTTGTTTGCAGGGGATTTACCTACATGTTGCTGCCTTTTGCAGCCCTCTAGCTCTTTCCTGGGCTGTTTTACAGCCTTTTTAGTGCCGAAAAGTTTGGGTCCCCATTGACTTCAATGGGGTTCGGGACGAAGTTCGGGTCGGGTTCGGATCCCGAACCCGAACATTTCCAGGAAGTTCGGCCGAACTTCTCGAACCCGAACATCCAGGTGTTCGCTCAACTCTAATGATGAGCATTGCGCGGGAGCTGGTGTTGCGAGCGCTCAGGGATGTGGTCCTGAGACTGCTGAGGATGATATTAGCGATGTGCATACAGTTGTGGACGAAGATGTGGCAGATCGCACGTGGGAGCCGGGTGAAGAGGGGGCTTCATCATCATCAGGAGAAGAGGGTGGCAGCTTGCGCGTGAGTCAGCGGCTGAGCCAGCAGGGTGTTAGCGGTGTGGCAATTTTTCATCAAGCCACCGGAGAATGTCAGCATGGCAATTCGCAGAATCTGTGGGCAGAAGGTGAAGCGTGGCCTGGGTGCCAATGTTGGCACTATGGCCCTGCATCAACACATGCAGCATCACCATAAAGCAGCCTGGGAAAACCGTGGTTTTAATGTAGTGGTACACCCCAGGGGCGTACATAGAAATCATGGGACCCCATAGCAAAACTCAGTAGAGCTGAGTTGCTGTCACCGCCAGATCTCTGAGAAGTTCTGAAAGACGTTCTTCAGTACCTCCTGCATAATGTTCTTTTGTTTTGCTTTCGCTTTGACATATCTTCTCCCTCTCCCAGCTGTCACCTATTAGCAGTGATTGCCTCCCTATATATCTCTTCCCATACTGCTTCACTTTGCGGTTTAAACTACTTCCTGGATTGGGTTCACTGCTTGAAGTTGCTACTGCTGGTTCCTAAAGATAATTCTATTTCTGTATTGGTGTTTTCCTGTTGGCTTGATTCTAGGTGACCCTGACTCCCTCCGTATTAAGTGCAGGGAGCCGGTGGTCGTGTCCCCTCACTATTATAGGGTTTGCAGGTGTCATTCAGTCTAAAGGTACGTGAACATGCAACTTTCTATCATTGAGATCTTTGCATGGGCTGAGCAGTGAGGGAGAGCTCTAGGGATTTAATAGGGCTCACCCTTTTGTTCCTTAGTTTGGGATCAAGTCAGTCGGATCTTTATTTGTTACTTATTGTTTCCTGTAACACCATCCGTGACAACTGCAGGGAGAAATTCACCGTCCCTCCCCTGCAACTGACAAAGTCTGTCTTTTCAGACTCCCCCCTCCCCCCCCCCCATCCCCACACACACACACACACTCCTGTGTTGGTACAGTTGCAATAAAAAGTATGTGAACCCTTTGGAATGATATGGATTTCTGCACAAATTGGTCATGAAATGTGATCTGATCTTTATCCAAGTCACAACAATAGACAATCACAGTCTGTTTAAACTAATAACACACAAAGAATTAAATGTTACCATGTTTTTATTGAACACACCATGTAAACATTCACAGTGCAGGCGGTAACGTGTGGCTTAGTTTGCTTGTGTGCGCACTTCCCTTTTAAGTCGCTTCCTTCCTCTGTCTGGTGTTGGAAGGGTTAACTCCCTTCCTAGTGTTTTGTGAACACTGGGTTTGTGTGGGTGTGGCTGCTTGGGCTATTAAGTCTCTGCTGGATGCCTGAAGCTCAGAGTTCTTCCAGCCTTGGTGTATGCTGGTGGTTCTCTGCTCCTGGCTTTACCATCTGTCCAGTGAGGGCCATCCTTGTGGTCATAGATGTTCTATGTTATCCCGGTGTCTCCTTCCCTTCCTGTCCTTATTTGTATTGAGTGGGTTATGTTCATGGTGTTGGTATGTTTAGTTTGCTGTTTCATGTCTGGTGGTGTTTGGTGTCCAGCATGTTTGGCTAGACATTCCCCTGTCATATGTTTATTGCAGCTATGGGTGTCCTGGGTCCCTGTGTGCTTTGCGGTGTGTGCTGTGTCCTCTAATGTTGGTGTGGACACCAGCACTTGTGCATGGGTTCCAGTCAGTGTGTCTGTGGCAGGTAAGTGTGTTATGGGTTTCGCCTACCTGCCATATCAATAGCTGTATATGTTCCCCTCTCCTTGCAGCCTGGCCTCAGATAGAGACTCCTGTTCCTCCATGACTGGGATGAACAGGTCGTCTCTCCCCTGCTCCTAAGTGAGGGATTTCCAGGGCGACTCAGGATATTAGGTATTTAGGGTATGAGCCGTCCCACCATCGGGGTCCGCTCATACGGTGAGGAGTCAGGGAGAGGATTAGGAATGTTGTAGGAGGTGACCTGCTCCCTTATTACTCCTTTTGGCCAGGCTGATCCCCTTTTACCCTTTGACACCGCACGGTGGGGGGTTTCCCCCACTCCCCGCCGTGACATTGAGACTTAGACTAAGTAGTTTTACTAACCTGCAAAACTTCAACCTCCTAGCTTAACTACTTAATATACTGTGCCTTGACAAAGTTGCCACTTTGCGTTACGCAGCAAGCAGCGCATTGCAGCTGGTCCATCATCAGCTGCCTGAAACTCTTGAACCAACAGAGGCCCAGATGAAAAAATTAGTAATATTTCATCTGTGCAAAATTTTATTCAATTTGGAGAGGGTCGGATTTTTATGTTGGTCCATTTGACCCAAATGGAATTTGTAAAAGACAAATAAAAGCAGCCAAACTAATTGCCAAAGAGAGTAAAACTAACCCTAAAATTTGCTTCAATTACATAAATGTTAAAAAGTATAAATCTGAAGGTGTCGGCCATTTACACAGTGATGAGTGGGGAGTTGCGGGCAGTGATGAGAAGAAATCAAAGCTATTAAATGTTTTCACTGAGGAAAATAAACTGTCAGATAAAATGCAGAACATAAAAGTAAATTCCCCATTAAAAGTGCCCTGTTTGACCCAGGAAAAAGTACAGCAGCTTCTTAAAAAGATTAAAATAGACAAATCGCCAGGAACAGATGGCATACACCTCCGTATCCTAAGAGAATTAAGTAATGTCCTAGCCAGACCCTCGATATTTAAGCACTCTATGTTGACAGGGAGTGTTCAACAGGATTGGCACTTAGCAAATGTGTGCCAATATTTAAAAAGGGTTAAAAAACAGAGCCCAGAAACTATAGGCCGGTAAGTTTAACATCTGTTGTGGGTAAACTGTTTGAAGGTTTTCTAAGAAATACCATCTTGGAGAACCTCAACGAAAATATGCAAATAACACCATATCAGCATGGCTTCATGAGGGATCGGTCATGTCAAACTAATTTAATCAGTTTCTATGAGAAGGTAAGTTCTAGACTTGACCGTGGCAAATCAATGGATGTTGTATCTCTTGACTTCTCCAAAGCATTTAATACTGTATCACATAAAAGGTTAGTATCTAAAATGAGAATGCTTGGACTAGGAGAAAACGTCTGTAAGATTGGGTAAGTAACTGGCTCAGTGATAGAAAACAGAGGGTGATTATTAATGGTACACACTCAGATTGGGTCACTGTCACTAGTGGAGTACCTCAGGGGTCAGTATTGGGCCCTATTCTCCAATATATTTATTAATGATTTTGCGAAGGCTTTCACAGCAAAATATCAACTTTTTCAGATGACACTAAACTGTAAAGTAATTAACACGGAAGAGGAGAGTATACTGTTACAGAGAGATCTGGATAGATTGGAGGCTTGGGCAGATGAGGTGTAACACTGACAAATGTAAAGTTATGCACATGGGAAGGAAAAATACGTGTAACTAGTACATACTAAAATGGTAAAACACTGGGTATCACTGACAGGAAAAGCAGTTAGAAATTTTAGTGATCAGCAAACTAAGGCTACTTTCACACTAGCGTTCGGGGGCTCCGCTTGTGAGCTCCGTTTGAAGGGTCTCACAAGCGCCCCGAACGCATCCATACTGCCCTAATGCATTCTGAGTGGACGCGGATCCGCTCAGAATGCATCAGTCTGGCAGCGTTCAGCCTCCGCTCCGCTCAGCAAGCGGACACCCGAACACTGCTTGCACTGTTTGGGGGTCCGCCTGGCCGTGCAGAGGCAAACGGATCCTTCCAGACTTACAATGTAAGTCAATGGGGACGGATCCGTTTGAAGATGACACAATATGGCAAAATTTTCAAACGGATCCGTCCCCATTGACTTTCAATGTAAAGTCTGGACGGATCCGTCTGAACTACTTTCACACTTAGAATTTTTTCTAAACTATAATGCAGACGGATCCGTTCTGAACGGATCCAAACGTCTGCATTATAGGAAAGGATCCGTCTGTGCAGACACCAGACGGATCCTCTCTGAACGCTAGTGTGAAAGTAGCCTAAGCTGTAGAAGCCAGTGTCAGGCAGCTGCTGCCAAGGCCAATAAGATAATGGGTTGCATCAAAAGGGGCATAGATGCCCGTGATGAGAACATAGTCCTGCCACTTTACAAATCACTAGTCAGACCACACATGGAATACTGTGTACAGTTCTGGGGCTCCTGTGAACAAGGCAGACATAGCAGAGCTGGAGAGGGTTCAGAGGAGGGCAACTTAAGTAATAATTGGAATGGGTGGACTACAGTACCCTGACAGATTATCAAAATTTGCTTTATTCACTTTAGAAAAAAGACGACTAAGGGGAGATCTAATAACCACCGTATTTTTCGCCCTATAAGATGCACTGGCCCTATAAGACGCACCTAGGTTTTTCAGGAGGAAAATAAGAAAAAAAATTTTTTTAACCAAAAGGTGTGCTTTTGGTGGGTTTTGAACTAATGGTGGTCTGTGGATGACGCTATTATGGGGGATCTGTGGATGGCACTGTTATGGGGGCATCTGTGGCTGGCACTGTTATGGGGGCATCTGGCAATGGCACTGTTATGGGGGCATCTGAGGATGGCAATGTTATGGGGGCATCTGAGGATGGCACTGTTATGGGGGCATCTGGGGATGGCATGACACTGCTATGGGGGGGATCTGTGGATGATACATAGCATCTTATGCTATGTGTCATCCACAGATCCCCCCCATAACAGTGTACCTGTGTAGTGAATGACCCCCAATACACGGAGTGGGGGTCGGCATCTTGTTTTGTAATGGCAGCGGGGCCCGGTGCAGTCACTGTATTATATTACACTGGGCCCCGCTACCTGTAGTAATCATATAGGCAATGTTAAACTGTAGAATTCCTCTCCAATCCAGGCTGTAGTACTTACTACTAACTTCCATAGCAGGCAGGCAGGCCGGGCGGTGGCAGCGTAACTCACTACGTCATGCACCTGCGCTGCCTGCTTCATTCAGTGGGAGGAGCAGGCGCGTGATGTAGTAAGTTACGCTGCCGCCTCCCGCCCACCAGGCCTCCTGTCTGCTATGGTAGATTGTAGTAAGTACTACAGGCTGGATTGGAGAGAAATTCTACAGTTTAACATTGCCTATATGATTACTACAGTGAGCGGGGCCCGGTGTAATAGAATACAGTGACTGCACCGGGGCTAGCTGCCATTACAAAACAAGACGCCGGCCCCCAGCCCCTCCCCGCTGAAACACACGCCGGCTGCGCAGTGGAGTATCAGTGTAAATTGCAGCATTCGCCCCATAAGGCGCGGTGCTATTTTCCCCCCCCACTTCTTTTTTTTGGGGGGGGAAGGGAGTGCGTCTTATAGGGCGAAAAATACGGTATGTATAAATATATCAGGGGTCAATACAGAGATCACTCCAATCATCTATTTATCCCCAGGACTGTGACTGTGACGAGGGGACATCCTCTGTGTCTGGAGGAAAGAAGGTTTGTACACAAACATAGAAGAGGATTCTTTACGGTAAGAGCAGTGAGACTATGGAACTCTCTGCCTGAGGAGGTGGTGATGGTAAATTCAAGAGTGCCTGGATGTATTTCTGTAGTGTAATAATACTGCAGGTTATAGTTACTAGAGATGGGTTGTTGATACAGGGAGTTGTTCTGATTGCTTGATTGGAGTCGGGAAGGAATTATTGTTCCCTAAAGTGAGAAAAAGTAGTTTTTTTTGCCTTTGTCTGGATCAACTTGCAGAATAAGAGGCTGAACTGGATGGACAGATGTCTTTTTTCAGGCTTATGAACTATGTTACAGTCCTGATCAAAAGTTTAAGACCACTAGAACAGCCTCCCTTGCCACCTGCCTCCTCTCCTCCGGTAATTTACTAGCAGAGCAGGCACCTTCCATTAGGGTAAGCAGATGCCTGCTCTGACATATTTAAGAAGGACCTCCACCTCCTGGCCCCACTGTAACGGCGCTGGGGGTGGCTCAAGAGCCGCTCGCTCAGGGATGCAGCCCCAGTCCGGGTTGAGCCCACCAGGGAGCCCCCAGCAGGTCGGCGCCCTAGGCGAGCGCCTAGTTCGCCTATATGGTTGCACCGGCCCTGCCGGTATGCAAGTAAGCCCAAATGTTTTTGAGGCCTCTTGCACACGAACATGTGCGCCCCGTGGTCGTGCTGCAGCCCGCAAAATGCGGGCCGCAATGCACAAGCACAGTCCGTGGGGCAGCCGCAGCGGATCTCGGACCAATTCACTTTAATGGGTCCGCCATCCGGCTGTTCCGCAAAAAGATAGGACATGTTCTATCTTTTTGTGCAACGGAAGTACGGGACGAAACCCCACGGAAGCACTTCCGTAGGGTTCCGCACCATTCGGCATCTCCGTATTTGCGGACCCATTGAAGTGAATGGGTCCGCATCCGTGATGCGGAATGCCCACGGAACGGCACCCGTGTATTGCGGATCCGCAAATGTGGTCCGCAATACAGCAACGAGGCGCACACGTTCATGTGCAAGAGGCCTAAACCATATTTTGAGACTATTTAACGACAGAATTCTTGAGTGCCATACTTGATAAATACCCCCTAAATGTTTCCCCTTAATTACTTCCAGTTTAGCAGAATGTTTACCTGAATAGAGAGAGCTGATTTGCAAGCCACAGCGACTGAGCTCATGACCCAATATCCTTATGGTCAGGCAAATTTCATTTAAACATATTTTAAGTGCACTGCTTACACATGGAGAACAAATGTTGAACAGGTTAGATACTGAATGTTGTGCTGCACAAAAAAGGGACTAATCACTAGACCACTATAGGACTATGCTTTGTATTAATAAAAATAAAAAAAGTATTCTTACCCCTCTATCAAAGTCGTATTCATAGTATGTGATCTTGCTCTCTGTGAGTACAAACAGCCTCTTCTTGTAGTTTAGAGGTGATGTCTTACGTTTTTGCTGTGACCGCTTCAAAAAAATACTCTCCAGGATACTAGCAGTAGCTGTGGCCATATTTCTTCATTGCTGTATGAATGACAGAAAGATTTTAGTTGTTTAACTTTGCAGTAAATGTGTCTTTCGGAATTAATAGATGACAATCAGTGTATTAAAGATAATATGTAAGGTTATGCACATGGGAAGGAATAATGCAAGTCACCCGTACATACTAAATGGTAAAACACTCGGTAACACTGACATGGAAAAGGATCTAGGAATTTTAATAAACAGCAAACTAAACAGCAAAAAACAGTGTCAGGCAGCTGCTGCCAAGGCCAACAAGATAATGGGTTGCATCAAAAGGGGCATAGATTCCAGTGATATGAACATAGTCCTACCACTTTACAAATCGCTAGTCAGACCACACATGGAGTACTGTGTACAGTTCTGGGCTCCTGTAAACAAGGCAGACATAGCAGAGCTGGAGAGGGTTCAGAGGAGGGCAACTAAAGTAATAACTGGAATGGGGCAACTACAGTACCCTGAAAGATTATCAAAATTAGGGTTATTCACTTTAGAAAAAAGACGACTGAGGGGAGATCTAATTACTATGTATAAATATATCAGGGGTCAGTACAGAGATCTCTCCCATCATCTATTTATCTCCAGGACTGTGACTGTGACGAGGGGACATCCTCTGCGTCTGGAGGAAAGAAGGTTTGTACACAAACATAGAAAAGGATTCTTTACGGTTAAGAAGCAGTGAGACTATGGAACTCTCTGCCTGAGGGAGGTGGTGATGGTGGAGTACAATAAAGGAATTCAAGAGGGGGCCTGGATGTGTTTCTAGAGCGTAATAATATTACAGGCTATAGCTACTAGAGAGGGGTCGTTGATCCAGGGAGTTATTCTGATTGGAGTCGGGAAGAAATTTTTTTATTCCCCTAAAGTGGAGAAAATTGGCTTCTACCTCACAGGGTTTTTTGCCTTCCTCTGGATCAACTTGCAGGATAACAGGCCGAACTGGATGGACAAATGTATTTTTTTCGGCCTATGTACTATGTTACTATGTTACTATGTAAAATCATGTTTGTTTTGTTTTTTGGTGCATTTTTTTTAATTTTTCCATTCTCCACTATCTATATATATATATATAAAAAAAATATATATAATCCACAATTTTTACACTGGCCACTAAGCCAAATAATAGATCTTGTTCTGTGCAGGTAACTTTTCAGTTATCACCACAGGCAGAATTACAATGACAAGTTTATCACAGGATCCACCATTCATAGTAGGCGATATCACAGTTTATCAGCTCCCTCCAGGTCACAGAGCATGCCGAGAAAACTCTCCCATATAAGTCAATGGGGTCAGATCCTGTCCATTGTGTCTATGGCCTATGTAGTTGCTCTCAAAAGACATGAAGTCTTAACATTTATTTAGGGGCTAGTGTGAAAATTGCAGAATTATATACAATATTTTAATAATAAAATGAAAAAAAAAAAATAATGTTTAACATAGAAACAGTGATTTAAACAATAGGTCATTTTCTGATGACACATTCCATTTAAACTTCTTAGGGTCCCTTTACACTGATAGGTTTAGCAGACGATTGTCGGGAGGGAAGCGTTCCTTGGTGACAATGGCCTGCTCATCAATGGAGAAGGCCGCTGCCATTATATGCAGTGATCTCCTCCACAGTGAGGAGGAGTGATTACTAATGCAATCGCTTGTCACCATACAGAATCATTTATTGCCGGCAGCAGAGGGCCGTTTAGATATCATGACCTGCTGCCAGGAAAAAAAGATTTAGGTGACTGCAGGAACAATGCTGTTACCTGATGAACGAGCGTTTTGCTTGATCATCGGAGGCACCTTTATACCAGCAGATTATTGCTAATGGTAGTTTCTACAAACGCTTGTTAGCCATGATCTGCCCAATGTTTGGGGGGTGTAAAGGGGCCCTAAGAATCTTTCGTAATATATAAATTAAGTATTTACGAAATCAGAGAATAAATAGGGACAAGGTTACATAGTTACATCATCAGTACAGTTAAAAAAAAAGTCCTTCAAGTTCAATGTTTGACAAGTTATTAAATCTTGGCAGTAATCCATGTAGTTCAAATGTTCTGCTGTATCAAAATGCTAACGTTACAAAGAAAACGAACTGTGTCTTTATTTTCAGAAAATAATTTTGCCACTGATATTTTGTTGTCTCCTCAATGACATTATACCGATGATTATACTTCAGTTTCCAGAATGGGATACACCTTCCATGCATGCATCCATCAACATTATAAGTGTTTCCATTTCTATTTTTAAAAAAAATATATATATATAAAAAGCATTTTATTTTCCACTTTTCTGATAGTTCTACTAGGGGACTTCTGATTGCTGGCTCTCTGATATAATGGTCTGTACCTCAGTGTACAAAATTAGACCATTTTAGCATACCTTCCAACTTTAACACCTAATCCCACCCAGTCCCCTAAATGCCTCCACATAGTAATTATTCCCGCTTTATGCCACCACACAGTAGTTATGCCAGTATTGTGCCCCTTTCACAGATTATGCCCAGATATGTGCCCCCTCACAGTAGTTATGCCCATATATGTGCCCCCTCACAGTAGTGATGCCCAGATAGGTGCCCCCTCACAGTAGCGATGCCCAGATAGGTGCCCCCTCAAAGTAATATGCTCAGCTGTGCCCCCTCACAGTAATATGCCCAGCTGTGCCCCCTCAAAGTAATATGCCTAGCTGTGCCCCCTCACAGTAATATGCCTAGCTGTGCCCCCTCACAGTAATATGCCCAGCTGTGCCCCCTCACAGTAATATGCCCAGCTGTGCCCCCTCACAGTAATATGCCCAGCTGTGCCCCCTCCCAGTAATATGCCCAGCTGTGCCCCCTCACAGTAATATGCATAGTTGTGCCCCCTTGCAGCAATATGCCCAGTAAAATGCCCCCTTCACAGGCAGTAAAAAAAAAATAATAATAATTCACATACTTACCTCGTTCCCCAGCAGAAGTAGCAAGAGCAGGATAAACACGGAGCTCCCGGGCAGCCCGGCCCCTTCCCAGACCTGTAGTGTGGAGCACAGACAGGGGAGGAATGATGGGAACAGCTACCAGAGAGCAGGACATACCTCCCCCGTACCAAGACCGCGGGACAGCCACTGAGATCCAGGACTGTCCTGCCGGAACCGGGACGGTTGGGAGGTATGATATTAGGACACAATATTAGTCCATTTTAGGCCCCTAGTGAGTGAGAAGAGGTTGGTATGGCTGCCTTCAGCATGCATCTGCCAGACAGCCATGTCTCAGCCTTTGCCCACTCCTTCCTCTGGCAGCTCCCGTACTATAGCATCAGTATCTGATTGGTGGGGGTCCAACACCAGGGACCCCCGCCAATCAGTTGTTTGAGAAGGCAGCAGTGCTCCTGTGAGCTCTACGGCCTTCTTTCAGGGCACCAAGCACAGCGCCATTGTATTGTGACTGTGCTTGATATCGCAGCTCAGCCCCATTCACTTCAAAGGGGCTTACCTATACCTAGGCCAGTGACGGCTAGCCTCTGGCACTCCTGCTGTGGTGAAACTCTATTACTTTCTAGAGAACATCCAAGCAAGTATGCATTTTGGCAAATGTAGTTTTACCACAGCTGGAGTGCGGAAGTTAGCCATCACAAGCCTAGGCCATGTGACCGATGAAGGTGATGTCACATGGCCTAAGCTGGTAGACGGCTGTGGTGCTCAGAACATTACATATATTTTATGTGTATTTACTACAATTTATATATTTAGACTAGCAGAAGGACCCGGCTTTGCACAGGTATATTTCATCTATTTCATTTAATGTTTGTGTGTGTCGTTAAAAGATATTGACAGTATCCCCCATACCAGTGACCTCTACAGCACCCCGTCCCTTTAACAGTGAACTCCACAGTCCCCCACCCCTTAACACTGACCCCCCCACAGTGCCCTGCCAATTAAAATGGGACCTCCACAGCAGCCCATCCCCTTAACTTTGACCTTCACAGCAGCCCGCCCCTTTAAAAGTGAGTTTTTACAGCACCCCACTCCCTTGACAGTGACCTTCTCAGGGGCCCGCCCCCCTTAACAATGACCTTCACAGTACCCCGCTCCCTTAACAGTGACCTCACAGTACCCTGCTGCCTTAACAGTGACCTCCACAGCAGTTGCCCTTTAATAGTGGCCGCTGCCCCCTTAAAGGGCTTCTGTCACTCCACTAAACTCTTTTTTTTTTGTCTCCTTAAAATCCTTATGCTGCAATTTCTCAATATATAGGGCTATTACTCAGTTTGGCGTACCTGTCTTCAGTCGGCGCAGGTGCACTGAGGGGAGGACGCTCCATCCTCAGTGCGCCGATGACGTCAAATGTACACCCGGTGCAGGCGCACTGAGGATGGAGCGGCCGAGCGAGCGTCCTCCACTCAGTGCGCCTGCGCCAACTGAAGACCGGCGCGAGATTTAAAACGCAGACAGGGACAGCAGAGAACGAGCGCGTCCGCTGGCCCTGTCAATCGACATGAGGAGGGGGCGTCATTATGAGAGGTAAATTGCTAGAGAGGTAAATTGCATATTATAAAAGTCCGTTTTTTTATATAACTACTGAACCAAACTGAGTAATAGCCCTATATATTGAGAAATCGCAGCATAAGGATTTTAAGGAGACAAAAAATAATAATGAGTTTAGTGGAGTGACAGAAGCCCTTTAACAGTGAACTCCACAGTGTCCGCCCCTTTAACATTAACCTCCACAATGGCCTGCCCCCTTAACAGTAACATCCACAGTGAACGCTTCTTTAACAGTGACCTCCACAGTGTCCGCCCCTTTAAGAGTGACCTCCACATAGCTCTGCCCCTTTAATGCTAGGGCTAAACGACGACATGTGTCGCGCAACATTTTGTCTCAACAATTTTTATAATTATAGGCTATGGTGTCGCACTGCGACATGTGACATGTTGCCACTGCGACACGACAGTCGCAAAAAATCCATCCAAGATGTCGCAGTGCAACACCATAGACTATCATTATAAAAATTGTGGAGACAAAATGTCGCACGACACTGCTGTGGCGGTCTCGTACATCGCCAGGTAGGTTTTGATGTCGTCTGTGGGGGTCATCTTAGGAATTGCGGCACGGACTGCTTTCCGGGCATCATGGGCGCTCAGGGTTTTATGCAGGTCTCCTAGCAAGGGACACTCCCCCTGGGGACCTTGTAGGAGAATGTGACAGTTTATATATTAGCCAATCACATGCATTTACAGTATTAAAACCTTCCCAGCAATTGTACACAAAACCCCCTTCCCTCTGTCTGTAACGCAATCAACAAAATACAATTACCAAAACACAATAGGCTCTGCCTGTGATACAATTACCAAACATAATAGGCTAACTTAATCACTCACAGGCAGAAAACACAAATATTTCCCAAAACACAGAAAACACCTCAAAACCCCACATATCCCTATAATAATTATACATCCATGGCTAGCTCTGATCTGGGTGAACAACATATCCAAAAATCACCCAGATCCGAGCAGGGGTTCCTGAATTCCATGGAAGTCATATTTGGCCGACCGCAAGCATGGCTTTCCTGCCCAAAACAGTTCCACAGATTTAGGCTGTGCGGCCGGTCTCTCTTCTCTTTTTAAAGTTAGTATATGGGCCATAATCCTGAGGCAAGAGGCTGGCAAACAGGCCCCTCCAAAACCCAGTGGCGAGGTTATGTTCGCCACATCAGTCTTGATATGCAGTGAAATCTCACGTTATTTCAACTGTGAAGAAACGCATATACACATAATAAAATGCCGGCCATGGAGCGCATGCGCGCGGCTTGCTGAGAGGACATGCCTCAGTGAGCTCCGCTCCGTACGCCAAGAATATCCCGAAATTAGCGCCGGCTCCAACAGCCTTCTAAACAGATGCAGGGGATCCCGAAGATGACCCGCAACAAAAGTAGAAACAAAATAGCGGGTACGCCCGCCCCGTCACAGACTTTACCGGAGATGTTTCGGCACTCCAGAGAAACTGTCATGGTGGACCCTACCTCATCTCTGGCCAGTCCTGCCTCATCCACTGATGGTGGACACTCATCGGGCCCTAACATCACCGATCCGGGCCAGGCAACACTATATAAAAACATAGCTTCCCTGTTTAAAGCGGAGCTCTCAGGCGGTGGAGGAGTTTTCCCGCCAAATCCAGGACTTGGGGACCGAGTGTCTGAACTAGAGACCCGGACTGACGACATATCAGATGCCATAGGTGCTGACAGGGAGGAAATCAACTCCCATGCCGCACAGTTAGCCGCTCTGGAGCTAAAAATAGAAGACCTGGAGAATAGATCCAGAAGAGGGAATCTGCGGGTCAGAGGCCTCCCTGAAACGTCCCAGGATCTACAAACCACCATGATCACTCTGTTTGGGGCCCTTCTACCCCAAGCTCAGCCGACACAGCTACGAATGGACAGAGTTCATAGAGCTCTGGGTAAACCCCGCTCAGTGGACCTACCAAGGGATGTTGTCCTCAAGTTCCACTATCCGGAGGTGAGAGATCAAGTATTGGCGGCCGCACGAAATCGGCCCAACCTACCAGGGCTCCCTTCCTCTGTGCACCTATATGCGGATTTAGCACCTTCCACACTCCGCAAACGCAGAGAGATGAGGCCGGTGACATCAGCACTGCAGAATGCACAGGTACGCTATAGATGGGGGTTTCCGTTCAACTTATCCTTCCAGCTAAACTCCTGTTCTCACACGGTCCATACCCTGGCGGAAGGCCTAGAAGTGCTGCAACGGGCAGGAATCCCATTTGAACGCTCTGAAATTCCAGCTGCCCCACCGAGACAACAAAGACCGTCTAGGGTCTGGACCAAGGTCCCCTCCTCCACACCTCGCACGACTAGATCGGCAGATAATTGAGACTATACAACTACAGGACAGTCTCTACCCTTCTCCAGGATCGAAGGACAGCATTCATCTACTGATCCGGACGCAAGTGATACCTTTCTTATATACCTTTGGGGGCCCTTTTGCCCTGGTTTTGTTGTTTTTATGTCCCGCTATTTTTCTTTCCTTCAGGGATTTGGCGTGACAGACTTTTATGTTACTCACTCCTTCAGGGTTGACCGGAATGGAGCAGTCTGCCCTTGTTGGGCACCGTCTCCCTTCTACTAACCCACTACTATTTGCTGGCCTTGCTAGGCTCAGCCATATTGCATGTTATGTAGTGCTTGCAAGCACATTGTTAATGTTATTTGGTTTAATGGTTACTCAAGGGGGTTATTTCTATTGCCATTATAGATTCCAGCAGTATCAGTCCAACTTAGATGGGTCCTACACCACTTCTTTATGTGTAAAATATTAACCCATAATGTACGGGCTTTAATTCCCCCAGAAAACGCAAATCAGCTTTCTCTACATATCTAAAACATCTACCTGATGTTATCTGCCTGCAGGAGTCACACTTCACTCCTGCATCCCATCTGAAATATTTCCACCAGCAATACACAAGATATTTCTCATCCACGTATCCCACTAAAAGCAGAGGGGTTATCACCCTGTTAAACTCCTTTCCGTTTTCCTTGACTCAGTCTATCATTGATCCAAATGGGAGATATGTATTATTAGTGGGCACCTACAAAGAAGAGACCTTATGTATAGCCAATGTTTACGCCCCAACTGATGTGAGTCGCATAATTGAACCCCTCTCCTACCATAAGCTTTTATGGTGCGGAGACTTCAATTTTGTCCTCAATCCTATATTGGATCGCTCATCTCCCCCTGGCCATCCTCGCCCATCTACTCACACAGCCAAAATACGTCATGTCTTAGAATCTTTGTCTCTGGCTGACTCATGGAGAGAACGGCCCACAAAGAGGCTACACCTACTACTCCCCTGCTCATAACTTATATACCCGTATTGACATGATACTGGTCTCTACAACCTGCCTTCCATATATTTCCTACTCCAGGCATATTGTTTCCTCATGGTCTGATCATGACATGGTTTTGGCAGAGATTCTCTCTGCGGACAAGTACAGCATTCCCTACTCTTGGAGGCTGAATGAATCCCTCTTAACGCGCCCTGCCTTGTATGACCAGCTCCATGATGAATTAAAAAAATTCTTTATTGAGAATGCTTCTCCTGACATTGACCCTATGATGCTGTGGCTAACCCACAAAGCCTTTATGCGGGGGAGATTGGTGGGAGTGGCTTACCAGTTAAAAAAAGAAAGGAATTCAACCCAAATTGCTTTAGAAGCTAAATTGACCAGGTTGGTCCGAGCTCACCAACAAGCCCCTTCACGTTACCTTCTAAAAGCAATCAAAGATGGTAAACTACAGATAAATATGCTATTCTCCAACAATACAGAAAAAGCCCTCCGCTGGACAGCTTCCTACTACTATAGATATGCCAACAAACCAGACAAGATGCTAGCCCGCCAACTTAAAGCTAGACAGAAAAATCAATCAGGTATTCCAAATACGCACAAGCTCAGGACAGACCACATCAAATCCTGACCTTATATACGATACGTGTCATGCTTTCTACAAACGACTTTCTACAATCCTGTGGCGCATCCTGGATTGAATGGGGAAGATTTTCTATTTTCTATTCCACTTCCGAAACTCACCCCTGAAGCATCAGCATGTTTAGGCGAGGATATCATGGGGGAGAAAGTAGAATTTACAATTAAAAACCTAAAACTTGGTAAAGATCCTGGCCCTGACGGGTTTTCTGCACTATATTATAAGAAATTTGCCCCTTCACTAATCCCGCACATCACCCATTACTGTAACCATTTAATGCACGGTTCCAAGCCCCCGTCAGAATTCCTATCTGCCAAAATCACTGTAATACCCAAGCCAAACAAGGACCCCTTATCGCCCTTCAATTACAGACCCATTTCCCTCCTCAATTTGATAACAAAATATTTCCCTCTATTCTAGCTAGCCGCCTTAACAGGCTGCTCCCTGACCTCGTACATAAAGACCAAGTGGGCTTCATTCCTTGTAGAGAAGCCCCAGATAACATCGGAAAAATTCTGAATCTAATACAAAGAGCCAACAAAACCAATATCCCTCTGGTGGTGCTAGCACTGGTTATAGAAAAGGCCTTTGACACTGTGACTTGGCACTATCTATATAAGGTCCTCTCCTCAATGGGCTTTAGGGGGCCTTTCCTGACGGCAATACAATCCCTGTATTCCACACCCGAAGCAGGCCTTAAATTACCAGCCACGCATAGCTCACCAATTCAGATTCATAGGGGTACACGACAGGGGTGCCCTCTATCCCCAGCCCTATTTGCTTTGGCAATGGAACCCCTAGCTACCCACATAAGAGCTCACCCGGATATTAGCGGTATCTCAGTTGGAGGGAAGGAATATAAACTAAACCTTTTTGCAGACGATATCCTATTGTCCATTACCAACCCCATTATATCCTTTCCCTCTCTAATGAAGATGTTGGATTCCTTTTCAATGACCTCAGGCCTTAAGATTAACCATACTAAATCAGAGCTTCTCCTATGCAATGTTACACCCCTTACAAAATCCCTCTGTCACGCTGGACAGGATACAAGATACAACAGAAATCCACAAACAAGTGTCTAGGCCAGAAACTGGGGATAAAGGTCACTTCCTTACAAATCTCTACCAGCTCTCCCTAGACTTCTGTGCCCATGTTCAGACCATAGAGGTGGGAATAAACGTGCCCCCATGCCTAAGGCTGAAGATTCCTTAAAATCCCTAAGATGGTGACAGGGGAAAGAGACAGCTTGCTTCCTCAGATCTGGAGGAGGCAGGCGTCTCTCTAACAGCCTAGACAGAACACACACAAGAAAACAAAACCAACTCATCTTGTCACAGAGCAGATACAGCAAATCCTTCTTTCCTTGCTTCCTTCCTTCCTTCCACTGAGCAAGATAGAAGCTATAACCCGCACAGGACACTGGGAAGGGGCGTAATTTAAACTCATGCAAACGACCCCACCCAGTGCACCTGAAGGGAGGCGGATATAGCTCAACTCCAAAACAAAAACAAAAAACTAAGACAGTACCCCCCCTTCTACGGGTGACCTCCGGACACGCCGGCCCAACTTTATCCGGGTGGGATCTGTGAAAAGCCCTTACCAGTCGGCTGGCACTAACATCCACAGCCGGAACCTACATCCTTTCCTCAGGGCCGTATCCCCTCCAGTGTACCAGGTACTGAAGGGAACCCCGAAAAACCCGTGAGTCGAGAACCCTAGAGATCTCGAACTCTAAATTTCCATCAACCAGAACAGGGGGAGGAGGCAATAATGATGGTTCCACCGGTTTCACATATTTCTTAAGTAAAGACCTGTGGAACACATCGTGGATCCTCCAGATCTGTGGAAGATCCAGACGAAACGCTACTGGATTGATCACCGCAGATATTTTGTAAGGTCCAATAAATCTTGGACCCAGTTTCCAAGATGGTACTTTCAGTTTAATATTTTTAGTAGATAACCACACCAGATCACCCAAACACAGGTCCGGACCAGTCATACATTCGCTTGTACCTCTCACCCATCCTCTCCAAATTCACTTGAATCTTCTGCCAGATAGAGGACAAGGCAGAAGAAAATCTCTCCTCCTCTGGCATCCCAGAGGAACTAGTCTCAGAAAAGGTACCAAACTGAGGATGTAAACCGTATGCGCCAAAAAATGGCGACTTACTCGTGGACTCCTGCCTACGGTTATTCAAAGCAAACTCTGCTAGTGATAAGAATGAGGACCAGTCCTCCTGGTTTTCAGCCACAAAGCACCTCAAGTAGGTCTCCAGGTTTTGATTAGTACACTCTGTCTGTCCATTCGACTGCGGATGAAAAGCCGAAGAGAACGAAATTTGGATACCAAGACGAGAGCAGAACGTCCTCCAAAATCTGGAAACAAACTGCGTGCCCCTATCAGAAACCACGTCCGAGGGAATGCCATGTAATTTCACGATGTTATCCACAAAAACCTGAGCAAGAGTCTTAGCATTGGACAGACTAGCTAACGATACAAAGTGAGCCATTTTACTGAAACGGTCAACAACCACCAAAATCACAGTTTTCCCAGAGGAACTCGGCAGATCAGTAATAAAGTCCATAGACAAGTGCGTCCAAGGACGAGATGGAATAGACAAAGGAAGAAGTGAACCAGAAGGTCGAGTGCGAGCAACCTTTGCCCGTGCACAGGTCTCACAAGCTGCTACGTAATCCTCAACACTCTTACATAACCCGGGCCACCAGAATCTCCGGGAAATCAGATCAAAGGTGGACTTGCCACCAGGATGTCCCACAAGGACAGTATCGTGATGTTCCTTGAATACCTTGCATCGCAATCCAGCAGGAACAAACAACCTACCTGGGGGACAAGAATCCGGAGCCTCCTCCTGGGCTCCCAATACCGCCATCTCCAACTCGGGGTACAGAGCGGAAACAACCACCCTCTGAATCACCTCCCCCAGGAAAACTACGAGACAATGCATCCGCCTTGACGTTTTTAACCCCCGGGCGAAAAGTAACCACAAAGTTGAACCGTGACCATCTAGCCTGTCTAGGATTCAGACGCTTGGCAGTTTGCAGGTAAGCCAAGTTCTTATGATCAGTATATACCGTAACGGGATAAGACGCCCCAGGGCTCCAGATGGCGACCAAAATGGTCGCCAATGCGCCTTAAAATTTGCAAATGGCGACAAGACTTTTTAGTCTTGTCGCCATTTGTGACTGTACCGCCGCGATCCTGCGCAGCCTAAGTTCTCTTCAGTAGCACAGTGGAGAAGGAAGGAGTCCCTCCCTCTCCACTGTGACGCAGCCGCCACTACCACCAATGGGGAGATAGCAGGGGAGGAGCTGTCGCCACTGCGCCACCAATGAATGTAAAGCATAAGTATAGGCAGCGGTATCACAGACCCGGCCTCAATAACAGGGCATGCGATACGCGGCAATTAACCCCTCAGGTGCCGCAGATCGCATGCCCTGTTATTGAGGCCGGGTCTGTGATACCGCTGCAGACAATTGTAAAAAGGAGTTAAAGAGGACCTTTCGTCGGTCCAAAGAATATGAACTTAGTAGCAGGCTGCATAGAGTGGCGCCCAGGGATCTAAGTGCACTTACTATTATTCCTGGGCGCCACTCCGTTCACCCGCTGTGGCCCCCGGTATTTTTAACATTCAGAGCAAGGAGGAGGAGACGCCAGTGTCTCTCCGTCTCCATGACAGCAGCGCTGTCCAATCAGAGCTCAGAGCGAGGGAGTTTTTTTTGCTCCCTGGCTCTGAGCTCTGCGCTTAGATCCCTGGGCTCTATGCAGCCTGCTACTAAGTTCAAATTCTTTGGACCTATGAAAGGTCCTCTTTAATTACATTCATTGGTGGTGCAGTGCGCCCCCCCAAAGCCTCTCCCCCCCCCATCATTACTGGCCACAAGTCTTCCCCCCCCATTGTTATATGGTGGCCACAGGGTCCCATCCCCTCCATTGGTGGCAGTGGCAGATTACACTGCCACCAATGGGGCTCAGATCGTTACCATGGCAGCCAGGACGCTACTGAAGCCCTGGCTGCCATGTTCAGCTCCCTGCTGCCCTGTGCACAGGGCAGCAGGGAGATGTGTGAGATCCTATTCACCCTGATAGATCTCTATCAGGGTGAATAACACAAGGGATGAAAAGATCCAGGTTCTAGTCCCTAAGGGAAGAAATGGTTATTAAATAAAAAATTTAAAAAACAAACAAAAAAAACCACCAAAATACTAAAAGTTTAAATGGCCCCCTTCCCAGTTTTACATATAAAATTTACAAACAATAAAGAATAAACATATTACATATCGCCACGTCCCACAAAGTGTGAGCTATTAAAATATAAAAAAATATTTCCACTCGGTGAAGGCCGTAACAGAAAAAAAAAAAAACTCTAAACCATGCAATTCGCCATTTTCAGTCACCTTGTCCCCCAGAAGATGTCCCTGGATGTGAGGTATATGGTGCTGTTTTCTCCTATATGTAGTGCTGGCTCACTACTGTGACCTGCGTCTCATCCTCTCAAAGTCTTATATGCATTTTAAATTTGGCGACAACATTTTTTTATTTGGCTCCTAAATTTATTAGTTTAGGAGCCAATGGCTCCTGGTCTTTTTTTTTTTTGTCTGGAGCACTGCGCCCCCTCCAACCAGTGATGCCATTCCTCAAAGGCCAATTTAAAGGCCAGCAATTCCCTATCTCCTACATCTTAATTCCTCTCGGCGACCGAGAGCTTCTTGGAAAAAAAAAGCACACGGACGCCACTTGCCAGGAGATGAACCCTGCGACAACACTGCTCCAACCCCAACCTCTGATGCATCCACCATGTAACGGTCACGTCCACACACACACAGGGGGAAGGGTAGTGACCACTGCGCTCCACCCTCACCCCTGGCCCTGCCTACTTGCCTCACGAGTCCTGATGACAGGGGACAACTGGACGGCAGTCCCTAACTTAGGATATGTGCAGGGAAGACAGACAAGACAAAATACGGAACATGAACGGACCGGGTCAGAACCAAGAGAGCAACGCAGTACAACGGATTAAGCAAAGAATGGTCAGGAGAAGCCGGGGTCAAATACCAGTAGAGTAGCGAAGTACAAGAGGAGTCCTAAGAGAGTAGTCAGGTGGGAGCCGAGGTCACAATACCAGGATGTATGCGCAGTACAGGAGGAGCAGGCAGAGGATCGTCAGGGAACAGGATCAGGTAAATATTCAGTACTCCAACAAATAGCCAGGAACCTAGAAATTAACAGGCAACCTGTAGCCAGCAGGCTGCCTGTATTTATAGTGGGGAGTGAGGGTCATGTGACGTGGCCAGCGTCACATGACCGACAGACCAACCAGTCGAGCACCGAGTGATCAGCTCGGCGCTCAAGGCAGACTAGGAGCAGGGAGCCACCCAGCTAGTAAAGCCGCCCTGGGAATGAGGTCAAACACAGAACCTCATTCCAAAAGCTAAGCAACAGTTCTGCGGGCAATGGGGGACCGAGTGCACCTTCGGAACCCCGTGACACACCACCACCACGAATGGCTGAGACACATCGGGCTGCATCAGAATGGGAGCAGACGCAAAACATTCCTTAATAGCCGAAAAGGCCTGCAATGCCTCATCTGACCAGACAGAGAAGTCAACGCCTTTCTTAGTCATATCGGTCAGGAGTCTTACAATGGTAGAGTAGTTCAATATAAATTTTCTATAATAATTGGTAAACCCCAAAAACCGCATCAAAGCTTTCTGATTCTCCGGTCGGTCCCATTCCAGAACTGCCCCCGGACCTTTTCGGGGTCCATACGAAAACCAGAGTCAGAAAGCAGGTAACCCAGAAACGGAAGCTCCTGAACAGTCGCGATCAATAAGTGCAAGTCGACCACTTCCTCCATTGAGGCTCAATTGAAAGACTGTCTCAAGTTTGAAGAACTGACAACTCTTAAAGAGAAGATTGACAAGCATTGCTCTGATTTACGTGGGAATATTGAGAGCACGAAAATTTAAAAGAGACTGAGTATTACCAGATACAGCGTGTGTATAAATGGCAAGATACCTCGGGCATAGCCATCCCACAAGTGCGTTCATTTGGCCGCACGACAGGCTCTGCATCTTCAGGCTCAGGCAGCGATATTACCACTGACCAACGCAACATTTTTTTAGGCAGACGCAACCGACAAAGAAAGTCAATACCAGGAGAGCAGGCCGCCATTATCGGGGAGGTGGACGCACCCAGGACGACCAGATCGCAGGTACAACAGAGACATTAGTTTTGAACCGCTCGACCTCTCGTCAAAGAACTTAAGTCCAATACAAATGAAAATATTACAAAAGGGATTGTTTTTTAGCCCTACGGGCAATTGGATAAGGACATGCAGAGGTTCTTTCGTAATGTGCGTCTTAAAACACATTTCTCTATTAACCAACATGTACCTGTAGTGGGGGAGAGGGATAATGCTGATAATCTTACCCTTGCACGCTTTGGCCTCAAAGTTAAGAGCTGGTTTACGCCCCCAAAACTATACCATCCAGTTGAAACATTTGTTAACCTTGTCCAATGGGATTTATCTACACTTTTAGGGAAATTTCAACAGGGCGATTTCCACATACATCACAATGTGACTACAGAAGAAAGAAATTCCCTATCCCAGTTAGGCATCATGCCGCCGGCTGTGTGCACCCCGCATCACGGATGTGGACCCATTCACTAGAATGGGTCCGCAATTCCGGAGATGCGGAATGTTGTCACGGAACAGAACACCGGAAGTACTACGGAGTGCTTCCATGGTGTTTCTTTCCGTGGTTCCACACCGCAAAAAAAGACATGTCATATTTTTTTGCGATGCGGACATACCACGGACCCATTAAACTTGAATGGGTCCAGCCCGCTGCACGGATGTTGCCTGTGCATTGGGCACCGCAATTGCGGTCCCCAATGCACGGAACGGCCGCACAACATGAGCATGAGGCCTTAGTGGAAGATAAATCCCTTGTCTTCAAACCTGCAGATAAAGGGGGAGCCATGGTGGTCCTTGATAAATCTTATTATGTCTCAGAGATCATGGGACAGTAGCAGGACAAGGAAACATACCGTGTACTGCAATCAGACCCCACAGGTTACATTAAACAAATGCTATTCAACTTGGTTGAACAATACAAAGAGAATGGAATAATAGATGCCAAGTTAGGCGACTTTTGATCAATCAGCACCCCATTATACCGGTGTTTTACACCTTACCAAAGGTGAATAAATCTATGATTCATCCTCCCGGCCGTCCCATAGTGGCTGCTATTGATTCCATTCTCTCTCCTCCGGCGATACTCCTAGAAAAAATATTAACGCCACTCACGAGGTTAGCTTTATCTTACCTGAGAGATACTCATCACTTTTTGAATTAAGTTAAATCTATGCAACTTGACACAGAATGTATCTTAGTGACATTTGATGTCTGCAGCCTCTATACTTCAATTACACACATAAAAGGGCTGGAAGCCGTGAGAAGGCTGCTGGATAGGAGTATATATAAGGAGGAAGAAAAAAACGTCTTTCTCTCTCTCCTAATCATTGTGCTGGAACAGAATTATTTTTGTTTCAGGACACTTTCTACCAACAGCAACGCAGGACCGCAATAGGTTCGAATGCCGCACCGCCATATGGCACACTTCGAACAGGATTTTATTTACTCCAATCCATTATATATACAATATTGTATTTTTTGGCGTCGACTATGTGTTCTGTGTGTGGCGGTGTGACGTTCGAACCCTGTTGCAATTCACTGATTGTTATTCCGTGTGGCCAGAGTTACAGTTTACTCTGCATTTCGATAGAGATCAGATCTCCTTTCTCGACACGCGAGTAATTTGGGGTGAAGGCAATAAGGTTGACACTGATTTGTACATTAAGCATACTGACCGCAATAGTATACTTTTTTATACCAGCAATCACCCTACCACCACAAAGCGATCGTTACCATATTCCCAATACCAGTGGGTGAGACGTATTGTGGGTGATCCTGAACAGTGTGAAATCAGATTGAATGAAATGTCTGCTAAATTCAGAGGAAGGGGATATCCCCCACATCTGTTACAGGGACAAAGGGACAGAAACCCATATACAGCTGAAAAAAACTAAAAGAAGCCATTTATACCCCTTATTGTTAGTTATCATCCATGGGTACATAAAATCAGAGGGGTAATAAATAAACATTGGCACATTGCAAGTGAATCTTACCCTACAATTGTTGAGTTCCAGAGTCGACCTATGATATGTTACAAAAGAGCGGAGAATGTCCGCGATAAGATTGTTAAAGCTGACATATGCAGTGACAAGAGGGACTTGAAACAAAAAGTTCTTGCCACCCCGGGACAGGAAACTTTTTCCTGCCTTGGATGTATACACTACTCTAGCGTTATTAAGGGCTCTTTCCTCACTCACCCACGATCTGGGGAACATATCCCCATATGGGATTTTTTTTACCTGTGACAGCAATTACGTCATATACGTTTTGAAGTGCCCATGTGGACTTCTATATGTAGGAGAAACATCCACATGAATAAAAGACAGGTTTAGTAAACACAAATCCACTATCAGGAAAAAGAACCTGCTGTTACCAGTACCGCATCATTTCCATCAACAGAGACATAACATAGCGCAATTGCTATTTCAAATTATTGAAGGTGTAGCACAGCCGAGACGAGGAGGAGACAGTAATCAGTTACTGATGAGACGAGAGGCATATTGGATCCATCGGGTCCAAACTTTGGAACGATGGGCTTAAACCATGACTACAAACTCAACAGTTTTTTGTGATTTATGTTTTATATCAAAAAATAGTTTTTTTCTGTAGAAATGAATATGGCCGGCATTTTAATATGTGTATATGCGTTTCTTCAGAGTTGAAATAGCGTGAGACTTTACTGCATATCAAGACCAATAATTGAGATATATATTCTATTATGTATTGACATGATTTTTCTTGCATAAATCTTTCAATAAATACCCCATTGAAACATAAAATGGCAGCCATATTTATTTGTACCGAAAAAAAATTTTTTTGCTATAAAACATAAATCACAAAAAACTGTTGAGTTCGTAGTCACGGTTTAAGCCCATCGGCCCCATTCATTTTGTGCACGGTTTTCTTTTCTTTCTTTTCTTTGCTAAGTTGGGGGGCGTGTCTTAAGACATCACGATCATGTGATGCCTACACCTTGTTTAGGGTTGGGCTATTTAAAGGTCACTTGTAATGTGATTTTTACTGTTTGAGAAAGACACAATGAGTGTCGAAACGTGTCACAGGAACATATGTGACAATAAACACAATTGTTGAGAACATCTGGAAGTGAGTGCCGGTCCTTCATTGCTACTATTACATGGGATGCCGATCCTAGGACGCGAGCACCACGAGATTTTACCCGCAGTGCTGACCTATTGGACAAAAAACTTACAATTCCAGTCTGCTTCTACAGCTCAATGAATTTAAGTGTTGTACTGTTATAGGATGCTACCTTTGCAACAAATCAGTTCATGACATTTCTTCCCTTCTATACTGTATATGCCATGATTAACAGAGTGGTGTTATTAATTGCAAAGTGGAAGCATCTAGCACATCCTCTAGTCCTTTTCATCTTAAACTGCCTGGAACAGTCAGGTGCTACAGACAGTGCTACTTTTTAAAAACCTTTTAACAGATTTATGCCTCATGCACACAATAGTGTGCATTTTGTGTGTACTGTTGATTCCCAGCGGAGGAAAGGTCTATACAAAAGTTTACTGTGCGGCCCCGCTTTTCCTAGTTATGCCCCTGCTGTCATGGGTTTCCATTGGCGAGAAGTTGCATGCAAGCAGTGGCATGGATGAGTCTGTATTTGGTGAATGCCAGGAGAATGTTACCTTCCTGTTTACATTGTGACAGCTGTAATGTTTGATTGAGGAATGATAAAGCTATGTGGCTATTTATTAGTGGTTGGCTTAGGCCCCTTAGTTCTAGTGCAGGAAAACCTTAAAGGGGTTGTCCCCTTTCCCTTGTTCACCTCCATAGCAGCTCTGAAGCTCAGCACTTCCTGGAAATTCAGTGGGTGCATTCATCCCACACTGTAATTACATCATTGCGCGGCTTGCCTATGTGTGCACGATTCCAATGCTCAGTTCAGCTGCTCTGACTTATCATAGCTGCATAGAATAGCTCCAGGGCTTCTGCGCATGCCCCAGACATCCCAACCTGAAAAAACTCATTTCAGGGAGGTGCACTTCTCATTTCAGGGAGGTTTTCTTTTTTTTTTTTTTTCACAAACTTTTTATTACATTTTCCAAACATATGCAGTATCTGCACACTTTGCTCTATGGTGTGGAGGACTGGGCTCATTACCCTGCCCCAAATTATCATATTTATGTATATGATTAAAGCATCCAGGGGGTGTGAATTTAACACTGGGGTAAATAATATAATTAAAATGGAGGGTTAAATGTGTAAGTGTATTTTAAAAAAATACATCTCTCTCAGTAGTTATATAGCTACTGAATGAGACAGAAGAAGGGATGCCTTTAACATACAGGGAGTGCAGAATTATTAGGCAAGTTGTATTTTTGAGGATTAATTTTATTATTGAACAACAACCATGTTCTCAATGAACCCAAAAAACTCATTAATATCAAAGCTGAATATTTTTGGAAGTAGTTTTTAGTTTGTTTTTAGTTTTAGCTATTTTAGGGGGATATCTGTGTGTGCAGGTGACTATTACTGTGCATAATTATTAGGCAACTTAACAAAAAACAAATATATACCCATTTCAATTATTTATTTTTACCAGTGAAACCAATATAACATCTCAACATTCACAAATATACATTTCTGACATTCAAAAACAAAACAAAAACAAATCAGTGACCAATATAGCCACCTTTCTTTGCAAGGACACTCAAAAGCCTGCCATCCATGGATTCTGTCAGTGTTTTGATCTGTTCACCATCAACATTGCGTGCAGCAGCAACCACAGCCTCCCAGACACTGTTCAGAGAGGTGTACTGTTTTCCCTCCTTGTAAATCTCACATTTGATGATGGACCACAGGTTCTCAATGGGGTTCAGATCAGGTGAACAAGGAGGCCATGTCATTAGATTTTCTTCTTTTATACCCTTTCTTGCCAGCCACGCTGTGGAGTACTTGGACGCGTGTTATGGAGCATTGTCCTGCATGAAAATCATGTTTTTCTTGAAGGATGCAGACTTCTTCCTGTACCACTGCTTGAAGAAGGTGTCTTCCAGAAACTGGCAGTAGGACTGGGAGTTGAGCTTGACTCCATCCTCAACCCGAAAAGGCCCCACAAGCTCATCTTTGAGCTTGACTCCATCCTCAACCCGAAAAGGCCCCACAAGCTCATCAAGCTCACCAGCCTCCACCTCCACCTTGCTGGCGTCTGAGTCGGACTGGAGCTCTCTGCCCTTTACCAATCCAGCCATGGGCCCATCCATCTGGCCCATCAAGACTCACTCTCATTTCATCAGTCCATAAAACCTTAGAAAAATCAGTCTTGAGATATTTCTTGGCCCAGTCTTGACGTTTCAGCTTGTGTGTCTTGTTCAGTGGTGGTCGTCTTTCAGCCTTTCTTACCTTGGCCATGTCTCTGAGTATTGCACACATTGTGCTTTTGGGCACTCCAGTGATGTTGCAGCTCTGAAATATGGCCAAACTGGTGGCAAGTGGCATCTTGGCAGCTGCACGCTTGACTTTTCTCAGTTCATGGGCAGTTATTTTGCGCCTTGGTTTTTCCACACGCTTCTTGCGACCCTGTTGACTATTTTGAATGAAACGCTTGATTGTTCGATGATCACGCTTCAGAAGCTTTGCAATTTTAAGAGTGTTGCATCCCTCTGCAAGATATCTCACTATTTTTGACTTTTCTGAGCCTGTCAAGTCCTTCTTTTGACCCATTTTGCCAAAGGAAAGGAAGTTGCATAATAATTATGCACACCTAATATAGGGTGTTAATGTCATTAGACCACACCCCTTCTCATTACAGAGATGCACATCCCCTTATATGCTTAATTAGTAGTAGGCTTTCGAGCCTATACAGCTTGGAGTAAGACAACATGCATAAAGAGGATGATGTGGTCAAAATACTCATTTGCCTAATAATTCTGCACGCAGTGTATATATCTCCTTGAGAAGCCAATTTGACCCTAAAGCGTTAATTCAACCTGTAATCTAAACTCTGTCCTGTCACTTCTCTTATCTCTCTGCTCTGCTATCAGTAAACCTTTCCGGGATATATTGTCTCACATGCGGGCGTCAGGGAGCCGCTTAGATAGCGGGAGACTCCCTGAACGTCCGGGAGACTTGAGATCCCTGATGCCCTGTTCTATTAAAACATGATATGCTGCAGAGCAGTGGCCGGGACAGCGGCTGCTACGCATGCATGGACGTACTCCTGCAATCTTGGCGACCACAGTAAGCAACGGGCTTTATCTCACAGTGAGTGCAAGGAGAATGGGGAGCCAGCACTTTCAATAAAGCATTGCAATTGGTAAGTGCCTTCTATTGACTTTTGCCACATGAGGTGACCCAAACAGCAAGATGGGAATGCTCCTTTAAAGCTTCTGCATACCAAGACATTTTGGAAAATTGTATGCTTACATCTTTTTCAGAACAGTTTGGGAAAAGCCCATTTCTGTTCCAGCATGATTGCTCTATTATTACACAAAGCAATGTCCATGAAGGCATGGTTGGGTGTGTTTGGTGTGGAAGACATTGAATGACTTGCACAGAGCCCTGATCTCACCCCCATAGGGGAGATATTGCAAGTTATATTCTGTTGGCCAACATCAGTGTCTGACCTCACAAATGCTCTTCTGGATGAATGGACAAAAATAAAATTCCCATGGACACACTCTACAATCTTGTAGAAAAGTGGAAGCTGTTTCAGCTGCAAAGCCCTTTTGTAAAAAATACAAAAAAAAAAAATACCCATAGGCAAACAAGACCTTCCATACCGACCTGTAGCACACATCATCTGGAGATGTCTGTCAACTGATGCATACGTTTTAGAATTCAGGAGGCATCACATGGAGGTGATTTGCCTGGTCACATAACCTTCCATCAACGGCAATTTTACAGACAAGACCTCTGTGGACAGCATAAAAGACTTGGCAAGCAAGGGGGCATACTGTATGAAATATAGAAAATGGAGCAGAATTTCAAAGATTATATTAGTAACTGCCATATAGTCATCTTATATACAAATTGGTCACAAGTAGCCAGAGATTGGCCAACCCCTTTAACAATCAAATTTATCTTTGATGATGCAAGCACCATTTTTTTTATCATTTGATGAGGAAAACCCTGGACTCATAAAAAGCTGTGTTTCCAGTGGCGTATTGTGTGGGGGCCGTGGGGGTCATTGCCCCAGGCGCAAGCTTCATGCTAGTGGCCTGAAGCCTATGAGGCAGTAGAGTGATGCAGGAGATAACCATTACCTCACCATGACCTCCTGCGCCGGGTTTTGCGAGATGACAAGATGACGCGGCGCAGGAGGGCACGGTGATGTGTTCGTGAATGCCTGCGTCGGGACGCCTGAACACAGGCTACAGAAGGTGATGAAGAGAGGTATTTTTATTTATTTTTAATAGGCAGGCCATAATGGGGGCACTATGGGGGGGCATTATACAAGGGAGGCCATTATTAATACTATAATACAGAGGGGCCATTATTACTACTATAATAAAGAGGGGGGCCATTATTACTACTATAATACAGAGGGGGCCATAATTACTACTATAATACAGATGAGGGCCATAATTATTACAATAATACTACAGAGGGGGCCATAATTATTACTATAATACTACAGAGGGGGCCATAATTATTACTATAATACTACAAAGGGGGCCATAATTATTACTATAATACTATAGAGGGTCCATAATTATTACTATAATACTACAGAGGGGGTCATTATTACAATAATACTGCAGAGGGGGCCATTACAATAATACTACAGAGGGGGCCATTACAATAATAATAATAATAATAATAATAATAATACAGAGGGGGCATTATATATTATAATTATACAGAGGGCATTATACTTATGAGCACTACAGGGGGAGGGGAGGTCTGTTATCTGAGGATGATAGTAAAGTGAGGAATCTAAAAAAGATTCTGTGAAACTCTGCAGAGACGAGACGCGGCTGAAAGAAGGTATTATGGCGGTCTTATCTCCGAATGAAGATGCTGAGGAAAGAGTCTACATCACAGGAGACGTCACTGGATGTAAGAGGTATGTGGTGCTGTATTCTCCTGTATATTTCATAGCAATTTATGTAATGTCCATCCAAATATCTGTTTTGGAAGGGGTGTGGATATAGAATTTGGGCCACACTGCCGAAGCCTGGCCCCAGACTTCAGGTCACACTGTGTGTGTTCTGAATTCTGGGTCCTCACACCCATCTACTACATTATCTGTACTCAGAGAGTTACCACTGTGTTATCTGTGGTGTTACGTAGGACTGCAGGTGACATCTACTACAATATCTGTAAAAGGGGGTGTGGTCACAGGTTTGGGGGGCTTAATACTTGGCTTGCCCCGGGTGCTGGCAACCCAATCTATGCCACTGTATGTTTCTCTCCTGGTTGGGTTAGAAAATTTTATGAAATCATTCAGTCAAAAATACTTTACTGGATGCAACCACTCACCATTTCACTTCCACATTGTTTTTTTAGAAATTTGCATTTCCACACCTTTGGTGGAATAAAGCATGCATCATCCCTAGGATTCTTTCTCTGTCTACAATGCATTTGGAAAGTCTTCAGACCCTTTCACTTTTTTTTACATTTTGGTATGTTGTGGCCTTGTGTTAAAATAAAAAACAAATTCAACACTGATCGCAGCATCTGATGCTACAATTAAGGCCTTTCAGGGGTTAATCAATTTTTTAAAAAAACATACTCACCTTATCCATTTGCTCATAAAGATGTCATCCTGGCATTCCTTGATTGAAGGCATCGTGCGAAATCTCGCACGGTGACATGATGTCATCACACTGGCCAGCGCGAATTAGGTCACCCTGTGTGAGATTTCACACAGTATTGTAACGATTACAGCCTTCAGTCTTCTTGGGTATGGTGCCACAAGGTTTGCACACCTGGATTTGGAGATTTTCTACCATTCTTCTTTACAGATCCTCTCAACATCTATCAGGTTGGATGAGGACCATCAGTGTACAGCCATTTACAAGTTTCTCCAGACATTTACAGCGTTGTCCATAAGCTATTCCTGTATTGTCTTGGCTGTGTGCTTAGGGCCACTGTCTTGTTGGGAGGTAAATCTGCCCATTTTGAGGTCCAGAGCGCTCTGGTTCAGATTTTCATTAATAATTTCTGTACTTTGCTCCATTCAGCTTTCTCTCAACCCTGACCAGTCTCCCTGCCCCAGCCACTCAAAAACACCCCCACAGCATTATGCTGCCACCACCATGCTTTACTCTAAGGATGGTACTTGGCAGGTGATGAGCAGTGCCTGGTTTCCTCCAGACATGATGCTTAGAATTGAGGCCAAAAGTTCAAACTTGGTTTAATTGGACCAGTGAATCTTGTTTCTCACAGTCTGAGAGTCCTTTTTTTTTGCAAACTCAAGGAGGGCTTTTATGTGCCTTTTACTGGGGAGATGCTTCTTTCTAGATCTTTTGATCCTAAAGCTTCCCTCAAACAGCCCTAGTCTCCTGGCTTTATGAGCCGCCTTCAATGGTAAGGGGGCTCATACCCACGAACCTAGAAGTCTAGGAATCCTTGCATCACCCTCAACATTGTGACAGGGCAGAGACCTCCTGTTCATCCAACACCACGGATGAAAGGCGTCTCCAGAGGCCCAGTAGGTGACAGGGAGAAAGACAATGCAGCAACTGCACGGCAGGTAAGTACACTGTGTAACAACAGAACACTAGCAACAACCAACACTTACCTGCTGCAGCAGAGATGGAGAAACAACACCAAACTTCTACCCGGACCTCCATGCGAACACCAAATGCACGGAAGCTCCAGGCAGCGCTGCATTCAGGCTTATGGTTCACCCCTCCGTGAAACCAGCCCCCTTTTGGAGGTAACACACACAAAGGGAAACGTCTTGCACACATGCAGGGACAAACACCAACAACATCCCAGACATGCAACAACAAACAAGACGTACAACAAACCTCCAACTCAAACCCACACCATAAACAACACACCAGGAGGGGAAGGAAGACAAAGAGGAAACACACAGTATGACATCGCAGATGACATTGCTAAGAACATCGACGTCAAACTTGGATGGCCCTCAGACCTCACATGCAAGGCAGACAAACCAAAACTCATCTCAGTCTCCAGTCCAAAGTATATAAAGAGACCTGAGACCACACCCAACTCACCACTTTGCTCCAGCCAGTGTATTAACCCCACACACACCACACAGCAGGGAGACACTACTTAAAGGGGAATTGCACACACAAGCAAAAGGCAACAGGTTGCCGCAAACAACAGCATGTGTGGCCAGCAAGTCATGGCGCACACAGCAAAACCTGTGACACTCCCACAACATGCCAAAACAGCAAGCGTGGCAACAGTGTCACGGCGTACACCATAGGCCGTGACAGATATGCAATGTCAGTTGTGAGATCTTATATAAACAGGGGTGTCTCTTTCCAAATCATGTCCAATCAGCTTAATTTATCATAGGTGGACTGTAATCAAGGTGTAGAAACATCTCAAAAATTATCACAAATATGGGAGAACCCAAAGCTAAATTTCAAGTGTCATAGCAAAGGGTTTCAGTACTTATTCTCCTGGATAATTTTTGTTTTTCCTTTTTAATAATTTTTCATTTCTAAAATTCTGTTTTCACTTTTTCATTATGTGGTACTGAGTGCACAAAAAACACAAGGAAACAACATAATAAAATTTTAAAAAAGTGAAGGGTTATGAACACTTTCCAAATGCATTGTAATGGGTGGAACGGGTATGTCTGATTCAAGACTTTATTATGAATGCATACACACCTCTCGAGCTCTAGAATAGACTAGAAGGGTTGTTAACCTTGGTAGTCAATTAAAGAAGACCTTAATCCAATTCCCCAGTGAACCCTCTTATGGTGTCCCAAGTCTTAGACTAGCAGCCAAAATGATCAATAGCATTACAAGACCCACACTTCACCTCCATACCATGAACATCTCTGCCTGGAAACTGATCTGTTTACTTCCTTTTGTGATAAGGAGATCATGCAGATTAATTCAAGATCTAATGGATGGTCATGTTGTGCCCAACTTCAGGTAAACCCCTGCATTCATGACCACTACCCAGTAGGAGCAGATCCTGCCCCACCTTGACATTCTACTGTAAAAGAGCTTATGGTAGAGGTTGTCTTTTTTAAGTGTCTTGTTAATACACCATCAGCCATTCACTAGAGTAATAAATGTCCTTTACGTTGCAGCCACATGGGATGCACTGTCCTGTTATCCCTATTCATTACACACCATTATAGATTATTTCCATTCTCAAGAGTGCAATACTTTGATGATGGAAAAGCTAAAATTTTCCATGGACAAGAGAAAGGCAAATTACTTCCTGATTCTGAAACAACCTTGAAATTTGAAGAAAAAAAAAGAAACCTTCCAACGTTGATGACTGATTTGTAAATAACTGTATATAATTGATGCATGCTAACAAACAGCACAAAAATATAAAACCATAAAAGAACAAACAGATTTCCTCATACTAAATATAGCAATGTGTCAGTGCTCCTCAACTCCCCTGCTACAATAAGTGCATGATTCTGTTTCAGTACAGGTTTATGAGGGATTGGTCCTGTCAAACTAATCTAATCAATTTCTATGAGTTCTAGACTGGATCGGGGTGAGTCGTTGGATGTCATATCTTGACTACTGTGTCTTGGATACTGTGCAACATAAAAGGTGTCACGTGGGGAAACAGTGAGGCCACACCCTTCCTACTTGCACAATCTGCCCTTACGGGTGGCCCGCAACTGGATGGCAGTCCCTCCCTTTCTACATGCTGGACCTGAGTCAGGGGGAGAAACACAGGTAGGCTGTTAGCGGTTTTCTTCAGGCAGGTTTATGCTGGTATAAGATGAGGCATCAGACCTCCCGTGAATAGTTCCCTGTGCAACGAATATCCCTTTGCTTCTGATCAGAGAGATAAATATCAGCCCAGACCAAACTTAGGTTGTTAAATATCTGACATCTTTATTTTTCATCACATACTTATAGGGCTTTTTGGAGGCGGGCGCATATTGTTTCTCAAGGTCCAATTGGAACAATCCTGGTATTTCCAAAGAGGCCTTTGGGAAACATGTGTTGTCAAAATACAGTTGAAACTTTGTTAAACAATGCTGGTATCTGCTGTATACAATACTTGCAAAAGAGCTATTTTACATTGAACAGGGTTTCCTCTATATGCTAACAAGGTGAATAGGCTATCTTAGTTTGTTTCATTGTATGTGAGGTGAGATGTTAAATAGCTCCTTTGTTCAGAGATGCTGCTATTGTGTCCAGCACTGGCAGAGGGTGTGTTACGTGCTAATTCGATGTGCTGCATGCATAAGAGATGAGGCTTGTATAATATATGTCTTATCTGTGATGTATCAAACGATTTATGAAAATCCCTTTCATAGGCAAAATACTGTAACAGAAAGCTAGTGACAGAAAAGCACAGTGGAAAAGAAGCAGAACTAAAGTGTACCAATCTGAGGTCAATACCAGGAGAGTCCAAACCAAACTAGGATCAGAACCAGCAACAAGAACCAGGGATAGCCAATGGTTAGAAACAGGAGATCACGATCAAGTCCAAGGGGTCAAACACGAGTCAGATTCAGGGTAAAGGCTAAGGTCAGAAATCCAAATAGTAATCTGCAGGAAACTGCTAGTGTGGCAATCCAAAGATAAGACCAATCCCTATGGCCAGCAGGTTGCCTGTTTAAATAGGCCATGATTCTGAGTCATGTGATGCGCTCGGCGTCCTGTGACCAGTGACGTGAGTGCACCTCCCTCCCTGCATGAGCGTTGGCCCTGATACATTACAAAAGGTTAGTACATAAAATGAGAACATTACAGTACCACCCCCCCCCCCCCCCACCCCTTTATGAAGGGCCACTGAACCCTTAACCTGGGGAGCAGGTTTCTCTGGGTGAATGGCATGAAACTTTTTGATCAACTCATCAACTGTACTACTAAGTACAGTATATATTTTGCAGCTACCAAAGACCTCTACTCCAGACCATATCTCCCCCAACTAGGTACTGTATTGAGCCGCGAGCTGTTCTAGAGTCCACAATCTTGTAGACTTCGAACTCCAATTGACCCAACACTTCAACTGGGGGAAGAGGAGTCTGTGGTGGCGATAAGGGAGGTACATAGTTTTTCAACAACAATTTGTGAAATACATTTTGGATTCTAAAAGAAACAGGTAATTTCAGTCTAAAACATACTGGATTCATAATTTTAATCACTTCATACAGATCAATGAAGCGTGGCGCAAGTTTTCCAGAAGGTACCATTAGATGCAGATTTTTAGTTGACAACCACACTTTATCTCCAATACAATATCTGACCCCCAAGAACATGACCTATCGGCCTTTCTCTTTTGCATTTCCTGGAATTTTCTCAGGTTCATTTGAACCTGAATTTTATTAACCTACAAAAAAGGCCAACTGCCAACTAGACAGCTATAATTTACCACTTGAAAACTATGATAGACCAAAACGAGCAAGTGGAAATGTTGTATCAAAATATAAGTTTATTTATAAAATATAACATGTGGAGAAACTACAGGATGATATCCAAAGATACGGAAAAGCACAGGGTAAATGACACCAATCAATCACCAATACTACTGTGAAATATAGCATACGGTAGAATGCAGTCCATAAATCCAAATCAAAGCTCATGGAGAACCAGGATGTTGAGTGCCACTATAGGACTATGCACCCACTATACAAATGACCATACCTGATAGTCCATGGGCTGATACGCACCTGACACAGTACATAAATACCTAGACTGGCCAATATAATGGTAGATACTAAGGATAGAAGTAAATATCCCAGTCGAGAAGAGGGGATAATGCCAATATGCACAGAAGAAATATAACTGTATGGGAAACTCACTATGGATACGAGCAAGGGTCCCATGCAAGATGTGATATAGTACTAGTGACAGGACGTACCTGAGGACATGGTGATGGATGGAAAGTCAAACCCTGAGCGCGAGACCTCGACGCGCGTTTCACCTCAACGAAGCCGTTGAGGTGAAACGCGCGTCGAGGTCTCGCGCTCAGGGTTTGACTTTCCATCCATCACCATGTCCTCAGGTACGTCCTGTCACTAGTACTATATCACATCTTGCATGGGACCCTTGCTCGTATCCATAGTGAGTTTCCCATACAGTTATATTTCTTCTGTGCATATTGGCATTATCCCCTCTTCTCGACTGGGATATTTACTTCTATCCTTAGTATCTACCATTATATTGGCCAGTCTAGGTATTTATGTACTGTGTCAGGTGCGTATCAGCCCATGGACTATCAGGTATGGTCATTTGTATAGTGGGTGCATAGTCCTATAGTGGCACTCAACATCCTGGTTCTCCATGAGCTTTGATTTGGATTTATGGACTGCATTCTACCGTATGCTATATTTCACAGTAGTATTGGTGATTGATTGGTGTCATTTACCCTGTGCTTTTCCGTATCTTTGAATATCATCCTGTAGTTTCTCCACATGTTATATTTTATAAATAAACTCATATTTTGATACAACATTTCCACTTGCTCGTTTTGGTCATTTGAACCTGAACCCAGACTGTGCACAGTTCTTTAGTTACCATATCCACCACCCGAATTGTCAGACAATACAGAAGAAAAAGACCCTCATTGCGGATGAAAACTATAATTACAGAAGAAGAGAGAAGTGTCAGTGAAAAAATTCACATTATTATTGATGGAAAACTATGCAGGTGCAGTGTGGGGCACCCAGTCAGATTTATTGTCAGAAATGTAGCATCTCAAGTATTATTCCAGAGATTGATTCACGTGTTCTGTCTGACCATTGGCCTCAAGGTGAAAGGCTGACGAATGTGACTACAAAATCCCCAAATTATCACAAAAAGCTCTCGAAAATCTGGAAACATCTTGCCACCCATATCAGAAACAATGTTCTCCGGAATCCCATGCTGACGTAAAATATGAACTATAAACAGGGAAGCCAAAGTTTTGGTAACCTGGATAACTGCACATCTTACTGAACGTTTCAACAATTACCCATATCAGCTGTGAGGAATATGGATTATTATTTTATGTCAGCCATGTTCCCACACCAGCCATTAGCTGTCAGATAGCAGAGGTAGTGAACTCCACAGGGGGGCCCTGCTTCAAAGACCAGCCAACTGGCAGAGAACCTCTAGCAGGCCACCGTTGTTTACAATTTCTCACCTCCATTCAGCCAGCCAGGAACCCAGCTAATGGAACAGGAAAAACCTCTCTGCAGGGGGTCTAGGTCATTCCCCAGTTCAATGAACATTATCAGACATCATGGAACCAGCCTGTCCATCACAGACATAAAACAGATGCATATTTGTGTCCCTGTGGCCACGACGAACAGGCCTGTGGTCATAGTTTGGTGGTGGGATGCCAGGGAGGGGAGATGTACATATCTCCCTACATAAACCAAATAACAGTACCATGCTTGGACTCTACTGGTAGCCGTAATCCAGGTGGATCCATTGGTACCAGAACCACCTCCCTGCGACATTCTGGTCTGAAGCCATTAGCCCTAATCGGTTTTGTGGCTCATGTGCTGCCAGCCCAGCAGAGGGGGGTGGACCCCTCCCAGAGGCCGGGAGGGGAGGGGCCGGCTACAGGTTAAAAGGCTTGTGCCAGCAAGCGTGAGTGTCTTTTCTCTGAAGGGAGGTCACATAATGTCATGTGTTTAGAGGGACCCGCAACCAGCTGACATCACTGCTTCCCATGTGACCACAGCTAAGAACTCATCACAACCCAAAGGACTCCTATACCTGGTAAACTGACTTTTGTTCTGCTTAACCCTGTTTGTACCACGCCATCTGTATTTACCACTCAGACCACTGTATATATTTTCTGTGTATATTGTGTTATGTCTAGTGAGCCCTTAAGGCAATTAAATATATAATTTAATCTTGTGCTGTTCATGTATCTCGATCACGAATCCCCACGTTCATGTTTCAGCATAGTTATAGGCTACCGCGGGCTGGTTTCTTGCCCTATATAATCCTGTTAGCGGACCGGGCTTATATCAAACAAGAAACTGATGGCAGTATACCCGGGCTGAGAACGAGCTGTCTCACTAGGGCAGTAAAAAGGCTCTTTCAGTTCGTCAGGGTTGTGAGCGAGTGTCTCCAACCCTCTGCCTCTCTGGGCCCACATGGACAGGAGGGAGCTGTGTAAACTGTACCAAGACTGACCTTACCCGCTCCTCCTGGAGGGCGTAACGTCACGCCTTAGGAACCAGTGACCATACCGTATCTCGCTGGCTCTACGCATTTGACTACTGACGTCAGTCGGGGTACAATATTCGTCACATCAGCGTCTTGCCATATTGGCATTTTTTGATGTTGAGCTTCTTCCAGGAAGTGGTGCCACTCTTTAAAAGTCCACTTAATTTAGCCACATCTTAATTCATCTAAACTAAAATTTGCAGGAAAAGAAGGAACATGGTTGGTGAGTGAGGTCGACCACTACAAGAGTACAGCCCCCACTCCCACCTCGGACGCATCTACCTCTACAATAAAAGGTCCAGCCTGGTCTGGCTGCACTAAAATTGGTCCCTCAAGAAAACATCTTTTGAAAGTTTCAAATGCCAATTACCTAAATCCGCTCCCGTTCTGGTCATGTCGGTGAGTTGTTTGACAATAACTCAAAAAGATATTTCTTGTACCCCAAAAACACACTTCTCACCCTTCACGAGTAATTGATTTTCACGGAAGATCTGCAGAACCGTCCTAATGTGTGTGACATGGGATTCCCAATCTGTGGAGTAAACTGTCCAGATAAACCACTAAAAATTATCTGATAATTTCCCTAAAAATATCATTGACAAGATTCTGAAACACTGCAGGGGCATTACTTAGCCCAAACAGCATTACTAAATATTCAAAGTGACCCTCAGGGGTGGTAAATAGTGATGGACGAACATCTGCCGGGGCGGTTTGCGAACGCGATCAAATGTTAGCGATCTCCTTCATTTTTGCGATCTCCTTCATTTTTGTTTTCAATGCGAAATATCGGCAATATAATTTTTGCGTACGCACATGCGCAAATGCACTATACAGTACCCAAATGCACTATAAAGAAAATATATTGGTATATAACACCCCGCTTCAATCTGTTTTTTGGGGGATGACTGGTATATTACACCAGTAGAAATTATTTGTTCCAATAACGCTTGTCCCTCTATATACCTGCAGTATCGCAGCAGAACCGCACACAACTGCTGCACAATAGAAATGCACTATAATATACTTTCTAACATAGAAAGTATATTATAACATTGTACAAGAAAGGCAATCCATTAGAATATACATGAAGATAAAACGTAACCTTTAATAATTTTACTATGAGGGTCCATTCATGCATTCCGCAATTTGTGGACCGCACATCGCCGGCACTATAATAGAAAATGCCTAATCTTGTCTGCAAATGCGGACAAGAATAGGACATGTTCTATTTTTTTGCGGAAACGGAAGCACAGATGCAGAAGTGCGGATCCGCGGATGCGGACAGCACATTCCAGCCCCATTGAAAATGAATGGGTCTGCACCCGTTCCGCAAAATTGCGGAACGGATGCGGACCCATTTTGTGGACATGTGAATGAAAAAGATATCCCTCAAAATGAAAATAAATGAAATGATTAAAGTTAACCAAAAAGCATAGATGTGATAGGCAATAACAAGTTCTCGGCGGCACTAAATCAGGTGTTCGGCGGCACCAAATAAGAAACCATATGTCCTACCACAATCCGGGGGGTTCCAGTGCACATCGATGAATCCAGGAGGGAAAGCAAATAAACATCCATCCCTGGGCTAGATGATGATGTGGTATTGAAGGACAGGGTGGGCAAAGAACTGTCCCTGATATTGCCCTACAGGGGGATGCTATTCTGGCCCTGATAGCCTAACCACAGACCACCCGCCCTGATAAGAGCGACCCCATCCGGAACCTTACCCTATATAAAAATGGCCCTAGTAAGCCCCTAGGCCCTAGGCCCCTGACTTCCAGGTAATCACTATATAGATCTATGTGTTTATGACTCATTATAAAAGTATAGTATAAGTATATCGCACCCCTCTGTGTATCACACCTATCGATAGCACACCTATACTAGTGCTTAAAATGACTTTTGTGGCCCTATTAGTAGCGTTTGGTGTCCCTGCTCCACACAGCAACCTCTCCCTACACTGGCAAAACACTGAATGTAAAATGGCGGCCAGATCAGGTTTATTTATAAGTTAGGGGGTATGTCCATGTGCTGAAATGTCTCAATTGGCTGTCCTGTACCACCTGATGGATGTGTCATGGGTCAAAGTTCTTCACAATGTAAAAGAATATGGCGGACGCGAATTTCTCCATATGTTCGCATGTTCGGCGAATCGCAAAAAAGCAAAGTTCGCCGCGAAACAACCGCCGGGCGAACCGCAAGGCCATCTCTAGTGGTAAACTATGTCATCACTCTCCTTTATGAAAATGAGGTTATATGCATCCCTGGGGTCTAATTTGGTAAACCACTGAGCCCCCAAAATTTGATTGAATAGATTTGGAATTAATGACAACGGATACTGATTTTTAACCGTGATGTTTTTCAATTCATAGTTACATAGTTTATACAGTTGAAAAAAGCCATAAGTCCATCAAGATCAACCATGGATAGGTGGGGACGCAAATCCCAGAAAGGAAGTAAGACTGATTTCTACACATTTTCATGAGCATTAATATCATTTACTTTTAAGAATTAACATAGTATATAAGGCCGAAAAAAGACATTTGTCCATACAGTTCGGCCTGTTATCCTGCAAGCTGATCCAGAGGGAGGCAAAAAAAAAAAAAAAAAAACTGTGAGGTAGAAGCCAATTTTCCCCACTTAAGGGGAAAAAAATTGTTTCCTGACTCCATTCAGGCAATCAGATAACTCCCTGGACCAACGACCCCTCTCTAGTAGCTATAGCCTGAAATATTATTACACTCCAGAAATACATCCAGGCCCCTCTTGAACTCTTTTAGTGAACTCACCATCAACACCTCCTCAGGCAGAGAGTTCCAAAGTCTCACTGCTCTTACCGTAAAGAATCCTCTTCTATGTTTGTGTACAAACCTTCTTTCCTCCATTATCTTATTCGCCTTGGCAACAGCTGCCTGACACTGTTTTTTACAGCTCAGTTTGCTGTTCACTTTTTTCCATGTCAGTGTTACCCAGTGTTTTACCATTTAGTATGTACGGGTGACTTGCATTATTCCTACCCATGTGCATAACCTTACATTTGTCAGTGTTAAACCTCATCTGCCACTTATATGCCCAAGCCTCCAATCTATCCAGATCCATCTGTAGCAGTATACTGTCCTCTTCCGTGTCAATTACTTTACACAGTTTAGTGTCATCTGCAAAAATGTACAGTACAGACCAAAAGTTTTGACACACCTTCTCATTCAAAGAGTTTTCTTTATTTTCATGACTATGAAGGCATCAAAACTATGAATTAACACATGTGGAATTATATACATAACAAACAAGTGTGAAACAACTGAAAATATTCACTAGGTTCTTCAAAGTAGCCACCTTTTGCTTTGATTACTGCTTTGCACACTCTTGGCATTCTCTTGATGAGCTTCAAGAGGTAGTCCCCTGAAATTGTCTTCCAACAGTCTTGAAGGAGTTCCCAGAGATGCTTAGCACTTGTTGGCCTTTTTGCCTTCACTCTGCGGTCCAGCTCACCCCAAACCATCTTGATTGGGTTCAGGTCCGGTGACTGTGGAGGCCAGGTCATCTGGCGCAGCACCCCATCACTCTCCTTCATGGTCAAATAGCCCTTACTTTCAAAGTTTTTCCAATTTTTCGGCTGACTGACTGACCTTAATTTCTTAAAGTAATGATGGCCACTCGTTTTTCTTTACTTAGCTGCTTTTTTCTTGCCATAATACAAATTCTAACAGTCTATTCAGTAGGACTATCAGCTGTGTATCCACCTGACTTCTCCTCAACGCAACTGATGGTCCCAACCCCATTTATAAGGCAAGAAATCCCACTTATTAAACCTGACAGGGCACACCTGTGAAGTGAAAACCATTTCAGGGGACTACCTCTTGAAGCTCATCAAGAGAATGCCAAGAGTGTGCAAAGCAGTAATCAAAGTAAAAGGTGGCTACTTTGAAGAACCTAGAATATTACATATTTTCAGTTGTTTCACACTTGTTTGTTATGTATATAATTCCACATGTGTTAATTCATAGTTTTGATGCCTTCAGTGTGAATCTACAATTTTCATAGTCATGAAAATAAAGAAAACTCTTTGAATGAGAAGGTGTGTCCAAACTTTTGGTCTGTACTGTATATTTTACTGTGCAAGCCTTCTACAAGATCATTAATAAATATATTGAAAAGGATAGGGCCCAGTACTGACTAGTGATGAGCGGCAGGGTCATATTTGAATTCGCGATATCTCGCGAATATTTTGTAGAATATTTGGCAAATATTCGCGAATTCGAATATTCGTTATATTCTACGATTTATTTTTACTCGAAAAATCGGCAAGGTAATGATAGCATAATATGCGAATTTTCCTAATGCGAATTTTTCGTAATGAAAATTTTTATCGCAAATTTTTCAATTGCCGAGCAAAAACATGATTCCTCCCTGCTTCTTGCTTGTGGGCCAATGAGTCATAGCACTATATCGAATATATTTGTTTTTTCGAATATTCGTAATATTCTAAAACAAGAATATATAGCGAATATTCAAAAAAAGCTATTTAGCTAATATCGTGCTATAATCTTTTTTTTTAATAGTTGAAATATTTTTCCCAATCTGAACTTCAGATCAGAAAAAAATTACAACTATTAGACAAAGAAGATTACATCATTATATTAGCTGAATTGCTCTACATTCGTTTTTTTTCCCGAATATTTGCTATATTGCTATATATTCTTCTTTTAGAATATTCTGAATATTCGAAAAAAGGTATATATTAGTTTTTCCGTATATTCGTAATATTCTAAAACAAGAATATATAGCAATAGAGCGAATATTCAGGAAAAAAAACGAATATAGAGCAATTTAGCTAATATAGTGCTATAATCTTTTTTTTCAATAGTTGAAATTTTTTTCCAATCTGAACTTCAGATGAGAAAAAAATTACAACTATTAGACTAAGAAGATTATAGCACTATATTAGCTAAATTGCTCTATATTTGTTTTTTTGTTTTTTTTTATAATATTCGCTATATTGCTATATATTCTTTTTTTGGAATATTACGAATATTCGAAAAAACAAATATATTCGATATAGTGCTATATATTAGTTTTTTAGAATATTCATCATTTTTCATATTTATTGCCTCCCTGCTTTTTGCTTGTGGGCCAATGAGTCATTGGCCCACAAGTAAGAAGCAGGAAGGAATCATGTTTTTACTCGGCAATTGAAAAATTGGCGGTAAAAATTAGCATTACGAAAATTTGCAATAAAAAACCTCGAATATTTGAAATGACGAATATATATCACTATATTCTAAATATTCACAAATTTTAGAAGTACCTATATTCGCGATAAAAATTCGCAATTAGAATATTCGTGATCAACACTAGTACTTACCCCTGAGGTACTCCACTAGAGACAGTGACCCAATCTGAGTGTGTACCATTAATAACCACCCTCTGTTTTCTATTACTGAGCCAGTTACTTACCCATATACAGACATTTTCTCCCAGTCCGAGCATTCAAATGCTTTGGAGAAGTCCAGATATACGACATCCATTGATTCGCCGCTGTCAAGTCTAGAACTTACCTTCTCATAGAAACTGATTAAATTAGTTTGACATGACCAATCTCTCATGAAGCCATGCTGATATGGCGTTATTTGCTTATTTTTATTTAGGTGCTCCAAGATAGCATTTCTTAGAAAACCTTCAAACAGTTTACCCACGACGGTCATAACTATCATCCAGCCATGTCTCAGTTATTCCCACTATGTTATAGTCCTCCTCACACATCTTTAATTCCAGTTTCCCAGTTTTATTAGTCAGGCTTCTGGCATTAGTATACATACATTTAAGAGGTTTATGTATATTTTTTACCCTACACCTTTCCTTCTGAACTATTCTAGTCCCTCCTTCCTTTCCTCCCCCAGTTCCATTACCTTTCCCAGGTCTCTATCTGCACTATCTTCCTCTCCTGTAACATAATTACCCTCCCCCAGTCCATAGTTTAAACACTCCTCCAACCTTCTAGCCATCTTCTCCCCCAACACAGCTGCCCCTTCCCCACTGAGGTGCAGCCCATCCCTACGATAGAGCCTGTAGCCGAGAGAGAAGTCGACCCAGTTCTCCAGGAACCCAAACCCCTCCTTCCTACACAAGTTCTTGTGAACCACTTGTGAACCTCCCTAATCTCCCGCTGCCTTTCTTGTGTGGCTCGTGGTACAGGCAGTATTTCGGAAAATACTACCTTTGAGGTCCTTGCCCTAAGCTTTTGACCTAAATCCCTAATATCATTTCTAAGGATGATCCCCCTAACTCTAACTTTGTCATTGGTTCTGATATGGATCATGTCCGCTGGATCTTCTCCAGCCCCTCCCAGTAATCTGTCAACTGATCCGCAATGTGTCTAACTCGAGCGCCAATAAGACAACACAATGTTCGACGATCCCGGTATTTGTGACTGATCGCCCTATCTGTACCCCTAATTCATCTAAACCCTTTTTAAAACTATCCATTGTCCCTGTTGTTCCAAATATATATAAGACAGCTCTCACCTTTGTTGCTTTCACAGAAGCACGAGCCCAGTCCGGACTTGACTGTGTACAAACGTAATCCAAAGAAAAAACTTGGGGTCCAGCGTCCCATAAAAACTTGCATCTTTATTAATAACAATAAAAAAAACTGTTGTCCAAACACGAATCACATACAAGATCCAAGATGTCTACGCGTTTCGGACTCCACAATCTCGGTCCTTACTCATGACATACAGAAAAGTAAATGATCACATCTCTTTAAACATGTGGTGCACCAGGTAATCAAGACTTCGGCATCACATGCTCAAAAAGAACTAATCAGACACCAAAAACCAACACCCAATGCATCAAAAAGAAAAGACAACCTGTATATAGTACTGAAAAACTATAAAAAAAAAATAGTTCTTTTAACGATATTCTAAAATCAGATCGTGTTTTCTGTTCAGACCTGTGGGAAAGCAACTTCCCAATTCAAACATCCAATATGCCTCACGGCAGAGTAATTTTTGTTTGTGATCTCCTCTTCCAGTGGGAAGAGTAACCCTTTCCACTCCCTGAACAGAAAACGCTCTTGTATCTCCTTTGTGCACAGTGGCAAAGTGAAAACTGGCTGCAGATACATTGCGAGTTTCATAATATGGTATATCTGATAAATGTTTGCGTATTCTGCTTTTTATTTGTTTTGTAGTGCAACCTACATATTGTAGAAGACAATCTCTACAGGTGATTAAATAAATAGCATAATCTGTGTTACAGTTCAAATATTGTTTTATGGTGTAATTCTTGCCATTCACAGTAGATGTCACATTTTGACACACTGAAATGTATTTAAAACAGATACATCTGTTACTACCACATTTGTAGCTCCCTTTATATGTGAGCCACATAGGTGGAGTTGCTGATCTCTGTTGTGACCAGGTCCAGAGATAGTCTATTGTATAGGTTAATCATGTCTCCCCTTAGACGTCTCTTCTCAAGACTAAATACATTTAATTATTTTAATCTTTCTTCATAACTAAGACCCTCCATGCCCCTTAGTTTAGTCGCTCTCCTTTGTACTTTTTTAAGTTCCAAAGCATGTATTCTATGGACTGGTGCCCAGAAATTAACTGCATATTCCAGGTGAAGCCGCACCAAAGCTTTGTATAGTGGTAATATTACATCCCTGCCTCGCGATTCCATGCCTCACTTTATACATGACTGTGATGAAAGCACCTTCATCACTGGGAGTTGGAGAGGCCTGCTATGGCCCCTGGGACACTATTTGGCCATATTGGATTTTAAAGGCACTGTGACTGCACCTTGGACCTTTTACTGGAACAGATTCAAACATGTGGCGGCGGCCATCTTAAATTGTCCAGCAGTGTTTTGCCATCAAGTGTATGGAACTATTTTGGGCATGGGACCATGTGCAGGAAATTCCTGAACCCCTGAACCGAGCTGGGTGATTTTTGGATAGGTTGTTCACCCATATCGAGGCTATCAGGGGATGTGACTTTTATGGGATATGTGGTGTTTTGGGGTGTTTTCTGTGGTTGGGAAAAATGTGTGTTTTCTGCCTGTGAGTGATTAAGTTAACTGTGTTTGGTAATTGTATCACAGGCAGAGCCCATTGTATTTTGTTAATTGTGTCACAAGCAATGCCCATTGTATTTGTTGATTTTGTCACAGACAATGCCCATTGTATTTTGTTAATTGTATCACAGGCAGAGGGGGGTTGTGTACAATTGCTGGGAGTGTTTCAATACTGTAAATGCAAGTGATTGGCTAATGTATTAACTGTCTCAGTCTTCAACAAGGTCTTCAGGGGGAGTGTCCCTTGCTGGAAGACCTGCATAAAAGGCTGACAGGTAGCCTCATTAAAGAGTCCTGCTTTACACCTTCATGAAGTCTTGGCTCATGTTTGGGGGATGCGATAACTACACACTTGGGGATTGCTATATCACAATACTCCCCTGAGTATAGGCTCTTGTAAGAGCTTGTTTCTGGATTTAGGAGAGGTTCACCCACTGGAAGCTGAAGCCCGGTCTTGGGTCCAGCGTGGGTGGAGGACGGCTAGACCCCAACCAAGCTGCGGCGGTTCGTGGGGTATGTGGTGGTTATGGTGTCCGGTGGAGTGCTTGGAGCCCTCGGGAACTGCTAGGAGCACCGTCAGCGGAAGGTGAGATTATGGATTATTGATGCCCATTCTATTTGTTGATTTTGTCACAGACAATGCCCATTGTATTTTGTTAATTGTATCACAGGCAGATGGGGGTTGTGTACAATTGCTGGGAGTGTTTCAATACTGTAAATGCAAGTGATTGGGTAATGTATTAACTGTCTCAGTCTTCCACAAGGTCCCCAGGGGGAGTGTCCTATGCTGGAAGACCTGCATAAAAGGCTGACAGGTAGCCTCATTAAAGAGTCCTGCTTTACACCTTCATGAAGTCTTGGCTCATGTTTGGGGGATGCCATAACTACACTCTTGGGGATTGCTATATCACAATACTCCCCTGAGTATAAGCTCTTGTAAGAGCTTAATATGTAAACTATTGGAGGGCACTCAATTATCTGGAAACATCAATATGGGGTGTCAATAACCTCATATAATTTATATAAAAAACTGACATAAACCTATACATACATAAAATAGTGCAACATGCACCCGGTTGAACCTAAAACCTATATGGCGCAAACAAACAATATATGACCGCAAGTGCAAACTGTGGACTTGATCTCAAGTGGGCAGTCCGAGTCCAACTACAATTTCCTGAGGAGATATAGAATGATATTGGTCCGTGTGTTGGACCGCACTCAATAGCCGTACATGGCGTAATAATAATGTATAGATGGATACAGCCCCGTGGGGCAAAGTACGTTACCCCTCTTCTTAGGCTGGATAAAGATTAGGGAATGTCCTTGCTCCGCCGCTCGGACTCACATCAGCGTCCCGTGTGGTCTCTAGGTTTAGTACGCGGCGTCCCACGTGCCCCAGCGGCACACCACTTGATCCACAGGGCTCCTTGGGGAACAAATAGGTATGTTGGGTCCTAAAATACAGACCGTGCGATGTCAATAATGCACAAATCCAATCAGCGAGGATCCAGGGGGCTGCCTTTGGATGTCGGCACCTCAAGGACTTGAGCGGGAACTTTGCTGTCTTATACCGGACGCGTTTCGGAGATCAAACCCCTTCCTCAGCGGTTTGTTCCCCAAGGAGCCGCGTGGATCATGTGGTGTGCCGCCGGGTCACGTGGGACGCCGCATACTAAACCTAGAGACCACACGGGACGCCGATGTGAGTCCGAGCGGCGGAGCAAGGACATTCCCTCATCTTTATCCAGCCTAAGAAGAGAGGTAACGTACTTTCCCCCACGGGGCTGTATCCATCTATACATTATTATTACGCCATGTATGGCTATTGAGTGCGGTCCAACACACGGACCAATATCATTCTATATCTCCTCAGGAAATTGTAGTTGGACTCGGACTGCCCATTGGGGATAAAGTCCACAGTTTGCACTTGCGGTCATATATTGTTTGTTTGCGCCATATAGGTTTTAGGTTCAATCAGGTGCATGTTGCACTATTTTATGTACAGTACAGACCAAAAGTTTGGACACACCTTCTCATTCAAAGAGTTTTCTTTATTTTCATGACTATGAAGGCATCAAAACTATGAATTAACACATGTGGAATTATATACATAACAAACAAGTGTGAAACAACTGAAAATATGTCATATTCTAGGTTCTTCAAAGTAGCCACCTTTTGCTTTGATTACTGCTTTGCACACTCTTGGCATTCTCTTGATGAGCTTCAAGAGGTAGTCCCCTGAAATGGTCTTCCAACAGTCTTGAAGGAGTTCCCAGAGATGCTTAGTACTTGTTGGCCCTTTTGCCTTCACTCTGCGGTCCAGCTCACCTCAAATCATCTCGATTGGGTTCAGGTCCGGTGACTGTGGAGGCCAGGTCATCTGGCGCAGCACCCCATCACTCTCCTTCATGGTCAAATAGCCCTTACTTTCAAAGTTTTCCCAATTTTTCGGCTGACTGACTGATCTTCATTTCTTAAAGTAATGATGGCCACTCATTTTTCTTTACTTAGCTGCTTTTTTCTTGCAATAATACCAATTCTAACTGTCTATTCAGTAGGACTATCAGCTGTGTATCCACCTGACTTCTCCTCAACGCAACTGATGGTCCCAACCCCATTTATAAGGCAAGAAATCTCACTTATTAAACCTGACAGGGCACACCTGTGAAGTGAAAACCATTTCAGGGGACTACCTCTTGAAGCTCATCAAGAGAATGCCAAGAGTGTGCAAAGCAGTAATCAAAGCAAAAGGTGGCTACTTTGAAGAACCTAGAATATTACATATTTTCAGTTGTTTCACACTTGTTTGTTATGTATATAATTCCACATGTGTTAATTCATAGTTTTGATGCCTTCAGTGTGAATCTACAATTTTCATAGTCATGAAAATAAAGAAAACTCTTTGAATGAGAAGGTGTGTCCAAACTTTTGGTCTGTACTGTATGTATAGCTTTATGTCAGTTTTTTATATATATTAAATGAGGTTATTGACACCCCATATTGATGTTTCCAGATAATTGAGTGCCCTCCAATAGTTTACATATTTTGCATCTTTCTTTCTGGATTTGGGTGGCTCCGTGGAGTGAGCACCTTGTCCTTTGGGAGTGTTTGGGGTGAGCCGCTGACATTTTGTATATCTTTTAAGAGCTTGTTTCTGGACTTAGGAGAGGTTCACCCACTGGAAGCTGAAGCCCGGTCTTGGGTCCAGCGTGGGTGGAGGACGGCGAGACCCCAACCAAGCTGCGGCGGTTCGTGTGGTATGTGGTGGTTATGGTGTCCGATGGAGTGCTTGGAGCCCTCGGGAAGCGCTAGGAGCATCCGTCAGCGAAAGGTGAGATTATTACTACCAAGATGCATAACTTTATATTTATCCACATTGAACCTCATCTGCCAAGTTGATGCCCAATCACTCAGAGTGTCCAAGTCAGTTTGTAGTTCTTGGACATCTTGCCTAGACTGCACAGTACTACATAGCTTGGTATCATCTGCAAAGATAAAAATGTTGCTATTAATCCCATCCTTGATTTTAATAATAAAGAAATTAAATAATAGAGGATCCAGCACTGAACCTTGGGGTACACTACTTATAACCCGGGACCATTCTGAATAGGAATCATTGACCACAACTCTCTGGACACGGTCCTTCAGCCAGTTTTCAATCCAATTACCAACTATGCTTTCCAAGACTACAGTCCCTGACAAAAGTCTTGTCGCTTGTGTACAAATTCACCTGAAGTGCCGCTAAAATATATTTCTAATCAAGATTTTGTTACAAGAAATGGGTCATTTTAATCCCAACAGCTTTTTTAATAATGTTTCAGTGCAAAACAAAACTGACAAAAAGTATTCTAATATTCACAGCTTGGTAAAGCCCATTGAGTCGATTTTTGCCAAGACATAAGTGTTGTCGCCTTTTCATATGAGCTTCACCTGTGACTAATAATGGATCAATTAGGTCTCAGGTGTGTATAAAAAGAACCCCAGTACACTAGACCTTCACATCAACTGCAACTAGACCTCTGCAAACATGCCTAAGATTCACCCGGAGACTAAAGTGTTAATTATCAAGAGGCTGAAGACCAGATCCACTGCTGATGTGGCAGACACCTTCAATGTGTCTCAGCGTCAAGTTCAGAGGAAAAAAAAAGATTTGAAGAGACTGGAGACGTTTTGGACAAGGCCAGGTCAGGCCGACCCCGCAAGACAACTGCTCGAGAGGACCGTTTGTTGGCTCGAAAATCCAAGGCCAGACCAATTTCCACTGCAGCAGAGCTCCACGAGACCTGGTCACCTGAAGTCCCTGCGTCAATCAGAACAGTTTGTCGGAGTCTATCTCGAAATGGCCTCCATGGTCGAATCAGTGCCCATAAGCCAGCACTAAACAAAAGACAATTGAAAAACTGTGTGGCATTTGCCAAGGGCCACAGCCTGCTAAAAGGATGGACGCTGGAAAAGTGGCAGAAGGTGGATTTTTCAGATGAATCTTCTGTTGAATTACAGTCGTGGCCAAAAGTTTTGAGAATGACACAAATATTAGTTTTCACAAAGTTTGCTGCTAAACTGCTTTTAGATCTTTGTTTCAGTTGTTTCTGTGATGTAGTGAAATATAATTATACGCACGTCATACGTTTCAAAGGCTTTTATCGACAATTACATGACATTTATGCAAAGAGTCAGTATTTGCAGTGTTGGCCCTTCTTTTTCAGGACCTCTGCAATTCGACTGGGCATGCTCTCAATCAACTTCTGGGCCAATTCCTGACTGATAGCAACCCATTCTTTCATAATCACTTCTTGGAGTTTGTCAGAATTAGTGGGTTTTTGTTTGTCCACCCGCCTCTTGAGGATTGACCACAAGTTCTCAATGGGATTAAGATCTGGGGAGTTTCCAGGCCATGGACCCAAAAGGTCAACGTTCTGGTCCCCGAGCAACTTAGTTATCACTTTTGCCTTATGCCACGGTGCTCCATCGTGCTGGAAAATGCATTGTTCTTCACCAAACTGTTGTTGGATTGTTGGAAGAAGTTGCTGTTGGAGGGTGTTTTGGTACCATTCTTTATTCATGGCTGTGTTTTTGGGCAAAATTGTGAGTGAGCCCACTCCCTTGGATGAGAAGCAACGCAACACATGAATGGTCTCAGGATGCTTTACTGTTGGCATGACACAGGACTGATGGTAGCGCTCACCTTTTCTTCTCCGGACAAGCCTTTTTCCAGATGCCCCAAACAATCGGAAAGAGGCTTCATCGGAGAATATGACTTTGCCCCAGTCCTCAGCAGTCCATTCACCATACTTTCTGCAGAAGATCAATCTGTCCCTGATGTTTTTTTTGGAGAGAAGTGGCTTCTTTGCTGCCCTTCTTGACACCAGGCCATCTTCCAAAAGTCTTCGCCTCACTGTGCGTGCAGATGCGCTCACACCTGCCTGCTGCCATTCCTGAGCAAGCTCTGCACTGGTGGCACTCCGATCCCGCAGCTGAATCCTCTTTAGGAGACGATCCTGGCGCTTGCTGGACTTTCTTGGAAGCCCCGAAGCCTTCTTAACAAGAATTGAACCTCGTTTCTGGAAGTTCTTGATGATCCTATAAATTGTTGATTGAGGTGCAATCTTAGTAGCCACAATATCCTTGCCTGTGAAGCCATTTTTATGCAACGCAATGGTGGCTGCACGCGTTTCTTTGCAGGTCACCATGGTTAACAATGGAAGAACAATGATTTCAAGCATCACCCTCCTTTTAACATGTCAAGTCTGCCATTTTAACCCAATCAGCCTGACATAATGATCTCCAGCCTTGTGCTCGTCAACATTCTCACCTGAGTTAATAAGACGATTACTGAAATGATCTCAGCAGGTCCTTTAATGACAGCAATGAAATGCAGTGGAAAGGTTTTTTTTGGGATTAAGTTAATTTTCATGGCAAAGAAGGACTATGCAATTCATCTGATCACTCTTCACACCATTCTGGAGTGTATGCAAATTGCTATTATAAAAACTTAAGCAGCAACTTTTCCAATTTCCAATATTTATGTAATTCTCAAAACTTTTGGCCACGACTGTACACCACAGTCGCCGCAAATATTGCAGGAGACCTACTGGAACCCGCATGGAGCCGAGATTTACCCAGAAAACAGTGAAGTTTGGTGGAGGCAAAATCATGGTCTGGGGTTACATCCAGTATGGGGGTGTGCGAGGGATCTGCAGGGTGGAAGGCAACATCAATAGTCTAAAATACCAAGAAATCTTAGCTACCTCTTATATTCCCAACCATAAAAAAGGCCAAATTCTGCAGCAGGATGGTGCTCCATCGCATACTTCCATCTCCACTTCAAAGTTCCTTAAGGCGAAGAAGATCAAGATGCTCCAGGATTGGCCAGCCCAGTCACCAGACATGAACATCATTGAGCATATGTGGTGTAGGATGAAAGAGGAAGCATGGAAGACGAAACCAAAGAATATTGATGAACTCTGGGAGGCATGCAAGACTGTTTTCTTTGCTATTCCAATAAATTGTATGAATCCTTGCCAAACCGCATGGATGCTGTCCTTCAAGCTCATGGAAGTCATACAAGATATTCAATTTGGATCTCACAGCACCACTATTTAATTTGCTGACATATTTTTGGATTTGCAGTAAAGTTGTTCAATTTCTGTATAGGCGACAAAACTTTTGTCTTGCCAAAATTTGACCTTTCTGTCTTGATTAAATGATAAATCTTTTTTCAGTGAAACTAATTTATTTCAGTGCCTTAAACATCATTTGGGAGGGCTTTAGCTTTTCATATGAGCTATTTCTAACACCAATTGATTAATTAAAAGTCAGGTTAATAGCAGGAGTTTCTACAAAATAGAGAAGCGACAAGACTTTTGTCAGGGACTGTATAGATCTTATTTAAGGGCTCTTTCACACCTGCGTTATTGTCTTCCGGCATAGAGTTCCGTCGTCGGGGCTCTATGCCGGAAGAATCCTGATCAGGATTATCCTAATGCATTCTGAATGGAGAGAAATCCGTTCAGGATGCATCAGGATGTCTTCAGTTCCGGTACGGAACGTTTGTTGGCCGGAGAAAATACCGCAGCATGCTGCGCTTTTTGCTCCGGCCAAAAATCCGGAACACTTGCCGCAAGGCCGGATCCGGAATTAATGCCCATTGGAAGGCATTGATCCGGATCCGGCCTTAAGCTAAACGTCGTTTCGGCGCATTGCCGGAGCCGACATTTAGCTTTTTCAGAGTGGTTACCATGGCTGCCGGGACGCTAAAGTCCTGACAGCCATGGTAAGTGTAGCGGGGAGCGGGGGAGCAGCATACTTACCGTCCGTGCGGCTCCCCGGGCGCTCCAGAGTGACGTCAGGGCGCCCCAAGCGCATGTATCACGTGATCGCATGGATCACGTCATCCATGCGCATGGGGCGCTCTGACGTCATTCTGGAGCGCCCCGGGAGCCGCACGGACTGTAAGTATACCGCTCCCCCGCTCCCCGCTCCTACTATGGCAACCAGGACTTTAATAGCGTCCTGGGTGCCATAGTAACACTGAAAGCATTTGGAAGACGGTTCCGTCTTCAAATGCTTTCAGTACACTTGCGTTTTTCCGGATCCGGAGTGTAATTCCGGCAAGTGGAGTACACGCCGGATCCGGACAACGCAAGTGTGAAAGAGGCCTTAGCTTTTAAACGTCTATGAGGGACAGCATCAAAAGCCTTTGCAAAATCCAGAAACGCTACATCCACAGCAGCATCTCTCTCCAGGCTTCTACTCACCTCAATAAAAACAAATCAGGTTAGTCTGACAACTTCTGTCCTTGGTAAACCCATGCTGGTTATCACTTATGATATTATTTACAGTCACATACTCCTTAAGAGTCCTTCAAACATTTTTCCCACAACAGAAGTTAAATTAACTGATCTATAATTACCTTTTTGAATACGGGCACCACATTTGCCTTGCGCCAGTCACTTGGCACTGTACCAGTACCTAGAAAATCTTTTAAAAAAATTAAACAGGGGAAAAGCAATGACTGACCTGAGCTCTTTAAGAACTCTTGGGTTTAATCCATCTGGACCTAGAGCCTTCTGCACATTTACCTTATTTAATAGCTTGGACCATATCTACAGTTAGCCAGTTGAGTATATTAGTGGCTGTACTAACAACCCTGGCACCACCGATATCAGCTCCTTTCTCTTGTTTTGTATATACAGAGCGAAAAAACATTTAGTAACTCTGTCTTTTCACTATCACCCATTTACCATTATTTAGGGAGCCTACCTGCTCAGACCTTGTTTTTTTTAGCATTTCTATATTTAAAGAATTTTTTGGTATTTGTTTTGCTCTCTTTTGCCACCTGTTGTTCGCTTTGTATTTTTACAGATTTTATTAAACCCTTTGTAAACTTCAAGCAAGATTATGGGCTGCATAAAAAGAAGCATAGGTACACGTGATGAGAACATAGTCCTGCCACTTTAGAAATGACTAGTCAGACCACACTTAGAATATTGTGTGCAATTCTGGGCTCCTGTGCACAAGAAAGACATAGCAGAGTTATAAAGGGTACAGAGGAGGGCAACTAAAGTAATAACTGGAATGGGTGGACTACAGTACCCAGAAAGATTATCAAAACTAGTGCTATTTAGTTTAGAAAAAAAGATGACTGAGGAGAGATCTAATAGCCATGTATAAATATATCAGTGGTCAGTACAGAGATCTCTCCCATCATCTATTTATACCCAGGACGGTGGTTATTACTACGAGACATTCACTACTACTAGAAAAAAGAAGGTTTCTACATCAACACAGAAGATTCTTTACTGTGAGACTATGGAACTCTCTGCCAGAACAGATGGGGATGGTGAACTCACTAAAAGAGTTCAAGAGGGGTCTGGATGAATTTCTGGAATCTAGTTATAGTTACTAGATTTCTAGAGAAAGGTCCTGGATCCAGGGAGTTATTCTGATTGCCTGATTGGAGTCGAGAAGGAATTCTTTCCCCTAAAATTAGGAAAATTTGCTTTGACCTCATGAGGTTTTTTAATTTCTTCCTCTGGATCAACTTTGCAGGATAACCGGCTGAACTGGATGGAAGAATGTCTTTTTTCAGCCTTATATACTATGTTACTATGTTACAAGAAGAGGCATAGGATAGAGTAAGTATAATACATATGAGAGGAGCAAAAATATATATAAAACCATTAAAAATTTCACAAAAACTATGAAGCAACACAAGGAATGGGGTTCACGTCTCCTGCCCTGGGAGGATTATAATCCTGCAAATACTTCCACATTTTCTATTTTAAAGAGGCTCTGTCACCCAGATCAAGTCTACCCTACCAGGCATATGACCTGGTAGGGCCGACGATGGAGACAAAAAAACATACCTTTATTTTTCATGTCGCAGGCCGGTTAGGCAGAAAAAGCAACTTTTAAAAATATGTTAATGAGGAATTTGAGCACTCTGAGGCAGGCTTATGCATTCCGAGCACTGTTTCTGCGACTCCCCTGTTCATTGCTAATGCTTGGCCTTCTGCACCTAATCACGCCCCCATGTCTTTTGATTGACAGCGCTACACCCATCGAAAAATAGGTGCACAAGTGCACAGGCGCAGGATCTCAATCAAAAGATATGGGGGTGTGATTAGGTGCAGAAGGCCAGCATTAGCAGTGCTTGGAAGGCATAAGCCTGCCTCCGAGTGCTCAAATTCTTCATTAGCATATTTGTTAAAGATGCTTTTTCTGCCTAACCGGACTGCCGACATGAGAAATAAAGGTATGTTTTTTGTCTGCATGGACGGCCCTACCAGGCTATATGCCTAATAGGGTAGACTTGATCTGGGTGACAGAGCCTCTTTAATGTTTTATGGAAAATCAAACAAGAGTTTTCTGGAGACAATTGTATTTTGTGTGCAATGGAAATGCAGAGAGCACACACAGTGGTGACACACAGTGGTGGTATACCTAGGTGACATTTTTGGCATACATGGCACAGTCATGGCATACCAAAAGGATAGAGTGCTGGCATCCCGCTGGCAGCGTGATGGCATATTAGAGCCCAGAGCTTTCTGGAGCACATAGTATTTTTTACACAACAGCCTTTATTACTAGTTAATTATAATTTCTCTGTGTTTAGTCATGATGCTGTATGATCTACTCTGGGACAGCACCTGGATATGAACATCATCCATCTGCATGAGCCCTTAGAGGGCATTCTTCATATTCTTTTGTTGCAAAAGCTTTCTGGTAGTCTCATTTATGTAAATAGAGATTGCAGAGATCTATGCACCTGCTGCAGAAAGGTCTCCTACACACATAACAAACCATCGATCTTTGAGGGGGGTGCCATATAGAATTAAGGCAGGTGCTGAAAATATATGCTTTATTCAGTAGTCACCCACTTCACACATCACAAAAATGTGGTTGCTATTATGCACTGTTGTCAACAAACTATTCAGTACAATGTTTTTTGCATAATTTGTGCAATAGTCATCAATATTATTACATAACATAATGCTTACAAGCAAGATAAAGGAGGACGGGACACTCTCAATGTCCGAAATCCAAATGTAAACAATGGGTCAGATTTGCTTTTAGATATTGTAATGCAAACGCTCGTTCATCTGTTGAAGGCATAGTCAAACACAGTCTAAAAATGTGCCATATTAATTGTGGCTCATGCTAGATGCTAAATTTAGTGCATATTTAGACTAATTTAAGTTTATACCACCCTTTAGCTTCCATTGTGCCATAATTTTGTACATCTGTAGCCACACATCCCTTCCAACAAACCACCCACTAAGCACCATCTTGTTGGACAAGTCAAAAAGGTGGTTTAAAAAATGTGGTGCACAGTATGCATGCAAGTTTTGACACATTTCGATAATAAATCTCAAATGTTTATGTAAATTGTAATTAATTACAGTATGCATGTCTCATTTCAAATGCTCTCACCAAACAACTGGTATTTTATCTATATGTTTACCTGTCTTTTTTATATATCTTAAACACATATTATGAAATAAAGAACTAACAGAAAATCAGTAACAAGATAAATCACTACACTAAACATACTTACAGTGTTACTTGGGGTCTTGAAGAGCACTCCTACAGTCAGGCTTGGTTGTGTTAATGTAGAACAAACAGTTCTAATGAACTAGATGAAGGAAAGCATGCTTTAGTTTGAGAAGCTTTTTATTCTTCCGTTTTTTATTTTTTTTCATAATACTCCCAGTTCCTCTTTTTAGTTTCCTGTGTCAGGAGCTGGCTCAGTTTTGACTACTGTACAAATGACACTCAATTGGCACTCTCATGTATTACTATTTAATATTCAGAGTCCATTTGTAATATACTGTAAGTATAATTTCTCTTTTAAAAAAGATTACCTAGTAAACTAGTACGTTAAATAAAAAAGAATGGTTAAGTATCATAGACAAATATTATATTTCTCACTAAGAATCCACAGCAATTGTATATTAGTTAGAAATAATGTGTATAACTTCAGATATCAGTCATTTGACAATATGAATTGACATATTACAATATATGAATCTCAGTCTTAAAACTGGTTAGAGTAACTTTAAGTGTAAACTTGTAAGAGGTGTAAAGTGTATTAGTAACGGACAGTGGGTGCAAACCCACTGTACCAACTAACCGATCTGGTTTTGGGCTAACTATAAGGGCATTATAAGTCCCTTGGTTTTCACCTTTTAAACCCCTATACAGGGATCTGGTCTTCGTTGCAGGTGAGCATCTTGAGATAGCCCAGGTGTAGTTGGAGGCAGATCCACAGGGATTTGAGACACCGGTGTGACGCACATAGCGGTCAGGCAATATTCATAATCAAGGAAAAGGCCTTGGTCACAGCAGATAGAGTTCAAACGTATTTGAGAAACAAGTCAGCTGTTAGGGCAGGTGGCAATAAAGCAATGTAGTAAACAAGCTAAGGTCAGGGCAGGCAGTGTAGACTCAGAGTAGGTTGTCAGTCAGAAGTTTGGTACACAAGCAGTCAGACAGACAACGCACATTCACTGCTTAAATAGAGACTAGGAACCTAAAGCTCAGGCAGCCCCTTCCCTTCACTGGGGGAAGGTGTGTTTTATAACTTGGGGTGGCCAACCATGGGCTGGGGAAGAATTTGGATGTGCATGTGCTGGCTCTTTAATAGGCCAGGAAAGGGTACATGCACACCTTATGGGACGGGCCTAGAGACCTACACACAGAATGCAGGCTGCAGCCTGCAGAAGACATAAGAGGGGCCAGCAGTTGGGACTGCTGCTGACTGGGAGGGCAAGTGCTGACTGAGGGAGCTAGTAGGGTGAGCAGTGTGGCACCTGTGCCTATAAGGAGGAGTAGAGCAGCAGAGGGAATGGGATGTCAGCTCAATAGATAGAAGATAGTGCTCAGAAGGACTTTCAGAAAACTGTTTATGGACATTGCAATGTAATTGTTGAATATGTATGCCATACTGAATATAGTGAAACCTCTCCAAAAGACCACCTCTTTGAGAAGACCACTATCTTATCACAACCATTTAGTGTGGCATATTTTCAACCTTTAACTATATTATGCATTATCATTTTCTCTGAGATGACCAGCCTACTAATAGACTATTTTTCAATGCAGGTGAGAGGAATAGATCAGGTCTATTTCTCAATAAGAGGGAGTAACTGGAAACGTACTTTGGCACAAAGGGAGACAATATGGATCCAAAAGTTAGGTATGCTTTACCCTCGGGGACTTAATGAGTACAACAGTTTTGTACACTTTATATAGACCCTGAATTTGGTTCTCTTGTCTACTCTCTGTAGTTTGATGGTGTTGTATGTATGTTTTTTATGTACTATTTAAGGAATGCCAGTCTCGTACCAATGAATGAACTTTTTGGCCCAGATCTCTTCACAGATTTACTATGTCATTAGGGATTCCTCTGGTCTTTTTGATTATAACCTTTGTTATTGTTATGACCTACAGTATATTAAATTAACCCGTTGGATACGGGAAAGTGGGTCAGAAATCTCAGCGCCGTACAGCTGCGGTGTTTTGTGTCCCCTGCCTGCGCTGTGATTGGCTGGAACAACTCTCCAGCCAATGGCAGCAGTATAGCAGCACAGGAAAAGGCTGAACCTGTCTGCAGACAGCCATCATAGAGGTTCTGTCCTTCTCTGTGCTGCTTGTTGGCTTGCTGGGACTTGTAATGCACCACCACTGTGATTTGACCTTATTCTGCTGAAAGAAGAAGAAGAAGATCCTGAATTGCTGCTCTGATAAAAAAAAATTCATTTGCAGCAGTTCCAGATCCCTAAACCACCCTCCATTCCTGTCCCTGTCCCTTCCCTTCTGCGTGCATGCATTTTGCAACCACCGAGCATCGATCAGTACTGATTGCGTCTGCTCAGTTTGCACAGCAATATTTTTTTTTTGTGCAGAAAATACTTTTTTTTGTATCAAAAAGACTTTTTTTGTTACAATTTTTTTTTCTCCTTTTTTAAATTTAAGTTAAAATATATTACAAGCCCCTTCACGTGTGAAAACGCAACATACACACCAAACTCACACTAAATAAAGGTTTACGCATTTCACACATCACACTCCAATAAAATAAAAATGGCCCGTCCACCGACGAGTATACTCAGCTGAAGAGTCATACGCCATGCTTGCCTCCGATACTGAGTCTGCCAGTGAGGGAGAAGAGGATGCCACTTTCCTCTACTCCTGTACCCCTCATCATCATCCGCTGATGAGGGACCCTCTAGAAGGCACCCCAGAACAACAGCTGAGACAGCCCCCCAGAGTGAGGCCAAATGGACCCCACCCCCTGAAAATTATCAGCCCCAAATTCCTTTGATTGTGGGCAACTCAGGAATTCAGATAGATTGTGTGGGCTTCACAGAAATGGATTTAAAAAAATATATTTTTCTCTGAAGATTTTATAAATTTGATCGTAACTAGAGATGAGCGAATTTTTCTAAAATTCTATTCGCCGGTTCACCGAAATTTTTAGGAAAAATTTGGTTTGACACAAATTTATTTGCAGCGAATTACGTTCAAAACGTCTATTTCCTGGCTGCAGAGAGCCTTTATAGTGGTGTAGAACACTGTGCCTTGCAGTAACACGCATATGGAGTCTGCTTTGGTAGTGAAATAATACCATGAGTCCATAGGACATGCAGATGACAGGTGTCGCTCTTAGAATAACTGCACACTTCACTTATTTGGGCAGTCATGGGGCCAAAACTGACCAAATAATTTAAGTATGAACTCAGCCTTACAGGTCGATGTTAGTGCCAAGAACAAGCGCACTCCTTTTGCATCAGCTGATTTCACATAGATGTCCAATTCCAATTCTGATGGGACCATACAGGCCTTACAGCTGCTACACAGACAGGATCAGTTGTGCGTCTAATTTTATCTTCCTTCTGACAGATCAGAGGAAGGGTCAAATAAATGATGATGTCAGCCAAGCCAAAAAGGCTAAATAGTGGCCCAGTCATGAAGTAGGGAGGGTGGGAACAGCATGAGGAGACCACAGAGTGGCAAGGTGACATAGTGTGGAGGTGGGTGGCAATACAAGTACCAGCTGAAGATGGTGGGTGAAAGAAGGAGCACTTGGCATCAGATGTGTGGCGTCAGGCGGGTGGCAGCATCAGAATAGTAGCCAGGCAGATAGCCAGAAGAAACCAGTCTCTTTTGTCAAAGTGGTAAAAGGAAGATGGAATGGTCACTCTTATATGGAAATATAGGACACTTTATTTAACATATAATAATTAAGTTGTGCGCAATAAAATTACAATAAAATATTAAAAATAAATATTTCCTATCAAAATACTTGATCGATGATATAGTACAAGACAGACAAGAAAAAAGCATTTAGGTAGGTACTGGTGGCTCCAGATAAGCCTCTCTCTAATGTTCCCACCTAGACTTATCAAGTCCTAGGTGTGATGCGCATTACCAATTATAGAGATAGGTTGGTGCAAACAGTATCTATCTATCTAGCTGGCAATCCGTATGATAGCAAAATACATCAGATTCATAAAAAATTATAAGGTGTATAATCCTATATTCAATTAAAAAACAAGAAATGTCACACCATCGGATCGGTCAGTCTCTGGATTTTTGTTATTTTCTTATGTTTAGACATATTCAGACGTCTGTATCAAAAAAGCACTCCAGCTGCTGCAGACTAGTTATATATTGTGTCAGTTTTCCGGCTGCTGACTGTCGCAATATGCTAGCATTCAACTTAATTACAACGGGGATTCTTCACTTGGATAACCAAAAGCAGTTCATTTAATTGTTTGGTACAACACTTTTTAGTGTGATACCCACTACTGTGGGCTTCCCTTTACCCGCGCCGCTGGTCAAACCGGGACTTACTACTGAGCTTGGACCATCAGGAATTCGTTGATGGCCTTTCTCTGTTCGTACAGGCAGTCCAACATATGGAGGGTGGAATTCCAATGGGTGGAAACGTCGCATATCAGCCTATGTTGGGGGATGCCGTTCTGCCGCTGCAGCTTAAGGAGGGTGTGCTTTGCGGTGTACGAGTGGCTAAAGTGCATGCAAAGTTTCCTGGCCATTTTTAGGATGTCTTGCAGATGGGTGGAAGATTTCAGAAACTGCTTGACAACCAGATTGAACACGTGTGCCATGCAGGGCGCATGGCTCATCCCTCCTTGACGCAGCTCCGACACCATGTTCTTCCTGTTGTCGGTCACCATGGTTCCGATTTTCAGTTGTCGCGGAGAAAGCCAGGATTCGATTTCTTTCTGAAGGACATGGAGCAATTACTCCCCTGTGTGACTTGTTCGCCCAGGCAAACGAGGTGCAGAACAGCGTGACACCACCGTGCCCTGCACATGTGGTATGCTGGAGGGGCACTGTGCATTGTCCCTGCAGTGGAGGCTGAAGACACGGTGGAGGATGAGGAGGCAGAGGCAAACATTGTCGCTGGACCAACGGCGTGGCAAAGTGGAGGACGAGGGGACATCACTTGGCCAAGTTGCTGGTGTGGCTGTGCAAGAACCACATTCACCCAGTGGGCTGTAAAGGACATGTACTGTCCCTGACCGTAGTTACAGCTCCACACATCGGCGCTGCCGTGCACTTTGGCAGACACCGACAGGCTCAAGGACTGGCCCACCTTCTGTTCTACATATTTGTGCAGGGCTGGTACTGCCTTTTTGGCAACGAAAGGACGGCTTGGGACTCTCTACCTCGGCTCGGCATAAGCCATCAGTTCTCTGAAAGGTCCACCACTTGGAAAGGGAGGGACTGCAGCACCAGCAACTTGGACAGGAGCACATTCAGCTTCTGCACCGTTGCATGAGTGCACGCATACTGTTGTCTCGTGGCAATTGGTGATCGATTGCTGAAGTAATGCGTGATGAGGAGTAGGAGAAGCATCAGGACCAGCAGATGATGGGAAGGACAGACAGCTCCCTTTGGCTGAGGTGGTGGGGCCTTGACTGCCAGAAACTGGGTGCATGCCAGTGGGTGATGCAGTGGTTGCTGCTGCAGGCTGGACCATCACATCAGAGCCACCGTTCTCCCAGGCCACTTTATGGTGATGCTGCATATGTTGACGCAGGGCCGTAGTGCCAACACTGGCATCCTGGCCACGCTTCACCCTCTGCCCACAGATTCTACATACGGCCACGTTCACCTCCTCCAGCGGCTTAAGAAAAACCTGCCACACCACCGAGTAGGGGATTTTACCCCCAACACTACGCACTGACTGACTGCTACTGCCGCTGCCTCCTTGAGCCTCTGCACCGCTACTTCCCGGGCAGGTAGGCTCCCACGAAGCGAGTGGTCTACCCCTGGCACATGTGGCTACTGACCTCACACTGCTCCCACACTGCTGACTCCCACCCACGCTAGCGATTTGCTGGCTCACGGGCAAACTACAACCCTCTTCTTCCGATGATGATGAAGCCCCTTTGTCACCCGCCTCCCAAGTGCGATCAGCTACATCATCATCATCGAGTACTGTCTGCATGTCACTGATGTCCTCCTCAACCATCTCTGGGTCAGGAGTACAGATGGCCTTGCGGTTCACCCGACGGTCGTTTTGCAGTGAACTTTGTGCGTTCGCGATTCGCCGAAAATGCGAACATATAACGATGTCCGCCGGCGCCATATTCTTTTGCATTGCGCCGAACTTTGACCCATGACACATCTATCAGGTGGGACAGGACAGCCAATTGAGAAGTTTCAGCACATGGACACACCTCCACCCTATCACAGAAACCGAACTGGCAGCCATTTTACATTCTGTGTTTTGCCAGTGTAGGGAGAGGTTGCTTTGTGGAGCGGAGAGACTGTTAGGGACACCAAACGCTAGCTAATAGGGCCACAAAAGTCCTTTTTTAGGACTGGTATTGGTTTTCTATCGATAGGTGTGATATACTGAAGGGTGTGATATACTTATAATATACTTTCTAAATTGTGCAGCAGTTGTGTGCGGTTCTGCTGTAAAACCGCAGCTATATAGAGGGACAAACGCTATTGGAAAACTGAATAAGGGGTTCTATATGCCTGCTTCCGCAAAATACTTATTTAGGAATGAGATATACCTGCTTCCACCAAATATTGATTCAGGGGTTCTATATACCTATTTCCACAAATTACTGATTGAGGGGTGCGATATACCTGCTTCCACAAAATAATTATTAAGGAGTTCTATATACCTGCTTTTACAAAATACTGATTGAGGAGTGCAATATTTCTGCTTCCACAAAATATTGATTAACCGCCTCCGGACCGCCTAATGCAGGATTGCGTTCCGGAGGCGGCTGGCGCAGGCACACTCACGCGCCGGCGCGTCATCTCGCGAGAGGCGAGATTTCCTGTGAACGCTTGCACACAGGCGCGCACGTTCACAGGAACTGCAGGTAATTGAGTGGATCTGCAGCCTGCCAGCGGCGATCATTCGCTGGCAGGCTGTAGATCCGATTTTTTTAACCCCTTAAAGGTATATTAGACGCTGTCTTGATACCTGCTACCTGGTCCTCTGGTGGTCTCTTTTGCTTGGATCGACCACCAGAGGACACAGGCAGCTCTGTAAAGTAGCACCAAACACCACTACACTACACCCCCCCCTGTCACTTATTAACCCCTGATCAGCCCATATAGACTCCCTGATCACTCCCCTGTCACTGATCACCCCTCTGTAAGGCTCCATTCAGACGTCCGTATGTGTTTTGCGGATCCGCGGATCCGCAAAACACATACGGACGTCTGAATGGAGCCTGACAGGGGGGTGATCAAAGACAGGGGGGTGATCACCCCATATAGACTCCCTGATCACCCCCCTGTCATTGATCACCCCCCTGTAAGGCTTCATTCAGACGTCCGTATGTGTTTTGCGGATCCGCGGACCCACGGATCCGCAAAACACATACGGACGTCTGAATGGAGCCTTACAGGGGGGTGATCACCCCATATAGACTCCCTGATCACCCCCCTGTAAGGCTCCATTCAGACGTCAGTATGTGTTTTGCGGATCCGCGGACCCACGGATCCGCAAAACACATACGGACGTCTGAATGGAGCCTTACAGGGGGGTGATCACCCCATATAGACTCCCTGATCACCCCCCTGTCATTGATCACCCCCCTGTAAGGCTCCATTCAGACATCCGTATGTGTTTTGCGGATCCACGGATCCGCAAAACACGGACACCGCGGATCCGCAAATCACGGACACTGGCAATGTGCTTTCCGCATTTTGCGGATCCGCACACTGGCAGAACTATATAGAAAATGCCTTTTCTTGTCCGCAATTGCGGACAAGAATAGGACATGTTCTATAGGCTCTACAAAAAACGCAGTGTTCGCCCGATCAGGCCTGATCTTGTGCGCCCACTTGCGTTCAGTCCGCCCCACCGCAATGACAGAAATATATTTTTTTCTGATCACTGCAAAAACACCGTAAAATCGCTGCGGCACTATAAAAAGATCACTTTTGAGGGGCATGGCGAGTTCATAGAAGATTTTTATTTTTTTTGTCACAAGTTAGCGGAAATAGATTTTTTTTTTTGTTTTTTTGTTTTTTTTTACAAAGTCTCATATTCCACTAACTTGTGACAAAAAATAAAATCTCACATGAACTCACCATACCCCTCACAGAATCCAAATGCGTAATATTTTTTAGACATTTATATTCCAAACTTCTTCTCACGCTTTAGGGCCCCTAAAATGCCAGGGCAGTATAAATACCCCACAAGTGACCCCATTTCGGAAAGAAGACACCCCAAGGTATTCACTGAGGGGCATATTGAGACCATGAAAGATTGAACTTTTTGTCACGAGTTAGCGGAAAGGGAGACTTTGTGAGAAAAAAATTAATAAATAAATTTCCGCTAACTTGTGCCAAAAAAAAAAAACTTCTATGAACTCGCCATGCCGCTCACGGAATACCTTGGGGTGTCTTCTTTCCAAAATAAGGTCACATGTGGGGTATTTTTACTGCCCTGGCATTATAGGGGCCCTAAAACGTGAGAAGAAGTCTGGAATCCAAATGTCTAAAAATGCCCTCCTAAAAGGAATTTGGGCCCCTTTGCGCATCTAGGCTGCAAAAAAGTGTCACACATGTGGTATCGCCGTACTCAGGAGAAATTGGGCAATGTGTTTTGGGGTGTCTTTTTTCATATACCCATGCTGGGTGAGATAAATATCTCTGTCAATTGCCAACTTTGTATAAAAAAAAAGGGAAAAGTTGTCTTTTAGAGAGATATTTCTCTCACCCAGCATGGGTATATGTAAAAAGACACCCCAAAACACATTGCCCAACTTCCCCTGAGTACGGCGATACCACATGTGTGACACTTTTTTGCAGCCTAGGTGGGCAAAGGGGCCCAAATTCCAAAGAGCACCTTTAGGATTTCACAGGGCATTTTTTACACATTTTGATTTCAAACTACTTCTCACGCATTAGGGCCCCTAAAATTCCAGGGCAGTATAACTACCCCACAAGTGACCCCATTTTGACAAGAAGACACCCCAAGGTATTTCGTGATGGGAATAGTGAGTTCATGGAAGTTTTTATATTTTGTCACAAGTTAGTGGAATATGAGACTTTGTAAGAAAAAAAAAAAATCATAATTTTCCGCTAACTTGTGCCAAAATAAAAATATTCTAGGAACTCGCCATGCCCCTCACGAAATACCTTGGGGTGTCTTCTTTCCAAAATGGGGTCACTTGTGGGGTAGTTATACTGCCCTGGCATTTTAGAGGCCCTAAGGCGTGAGAAGTAGTTTGAAATCAAAATGTGTAAAAAATGCCCTGTGAAATCCTAAAGGTGCTCTTTGGAATTTGGGCCCCTTTGCCCACCTAGGCTGCAAAAACGTGTCACACATGTGGTATCGCCGTACTCAGGAGAAGTTGGGCAATGTGTTTTGGGGTGTCTTTTTACATATACCCATGCTGGGTGAGAGAAATATCTATCTAAAAGACAACTTTTCCCATTTTTTATACAAAGTTGACATTTGACAGAGATATTTATCTCACCCAGCATGGGCATGTGTAAAAAGACACCCCAAAACACATTTCCCAACTTCTCCTGAGTATGGTGATACCACATGTGTGACACTTTTTTGCAGCCAAGGTGGGCAAAGGGGCCCAAATTCCAAAGAGCACCTTTAGGATTTGACAGGGCATTTTTTACGCATTTGGATTCTTCTCACGCTTTAGGGCCCCTAAAATGCCAGGGCAGTATAATTACCCCACAAGTGACCCCATTTTGGAAAGAAGACACCCCAAGGTATTTCGTGATGGGCATAGTGAGTTCATGGAAGTTTTTATTTTTTGTCACAAGTTAGTGGAATATGAGACTTTGTAAGAAAAAAAAAAAAGAAAAAAAAATCATTTTCCGCTAACTTGTGACAAAAAATAAAAAGTTCTATGAACTCACTATGCCCATCAGCAAATATCTTAGGGTGTCTACTTTCCGAAATGGGGTCATTTGTGGGGTGTTTGTACTGTCTGGCCATTGTACAACCTCAGGAAACATGACAGGTGCTCAGAAAGTTAGCGCTGCTTCAAAATGCGGAAATTCTCATTTTTGTACCATAGTTTGTAAACGCTATAACTTTTACCCAAACCATTTTTTTTTACCCAAACATTATTTTTTTTATCAAAGACATGTAGAACAATAAATTTAGAGAAAAATTTATATAGAAATGTAGTTTTTAAAAAAAAAAATTACAACTGAAAGTGAAAAATGTCATTTTTTGGCAAAAATTTCGGTAAATTTCGATTAATAACAAAAAAAGTAAAAATGTCAGCAGCAATGAAATACTACCAAATGAAAGCTCTATTAGTGAGAAGAAAAGGAGGTAAAATTCATTTGGGTGGTAAGTAGTATGACCGAGCAATAAACGGTGAAAGTAGTATAGTGCAGAATTGTAAAAAGTGGTCTGGTCATTAAGGGGGTTTAAGCTAGGGGAGCTGAGGCGGTTAAGGTGTTCTATATACCTGCTTCCACAAAATACTGATTAAGGGGTTTGATATACATGCTTCCACAAAATAAAGAATGAGGGGTGTGATATACCTGCCTCACGAAAATACTGATTAAGGGGTTTGATACACTTGCTTCCACAAAATACTGATTGATGGGTGCGATATACCTGCTTCCACAAAATATTGATTCAGGGGTTCTATATACCTGTTTCCACAAAATACTGATTGAGGGGTGCGATATACCTGTTTCCACCAAATATTGATTGAGGCCTGCGATACACTGTATACCATAAAATACTGTTGAATGGCGGGATATACCTGCTGCCACCAAATATTGATTCAGGTGTTCTATATACGTGTTTCCACAAAATACTGATTGAGGGGTGCGATATACCTGTTTCTACAAAATACTGATTAAGGGGTTCTATATACCTGGTCTACAAAACAATAATTGAGGGGTTTGATATAGCTGCTTCCACAAAATACTGATTGAGGGGTGCGATATACCTACTTCCACCAAAAATTGATTCAGGGGTTCTATATACCTGTTTCCACAAAATACTGATTGAGGGGTGCGATATACCTGCTTCTACAAAATACTAATTAGGGGTGCGATATATCTGTTTCCACCAAATATTGATTGAGGCCTGCGATACACTGTATTCCACAAAATACTGTTGAATTGTGGGATATATCTGCTTCCACCAAATATTGATTCAGGTGTTCTCTATACCTGTTTCCACAAAATACTGATTGAGGGGTGCAATATACCTGTTTCTACAAAATACTGATTAACCCCTTCAACCCCGGGCCTGTTTTCACCTTCCTGCCCAGGCAATTTTTTGCAAATCTGACATGTGTCACTTTATGTAGTGATAACTTTAAAACGCTTTTACTTATACAGGCCATTCTGAGATTGTTTTCTCGTCACATATTGTTCTTCATGATAGTGGTAAAAATAAGTAAAAAAAAACATTTTTATTCATAAAAAAATACCAAATTTACAATAAAAAATTAAATATTTGGAAATTTCCAAATTTCCAAATTTCAAATTCTCTACTTTTATAATAGATAGTAATACCTTCAAAAATAGTAATTACTTTACATTCCCCATATGTCTACTTCATGTTTGGATCATTTTGAAAATGACATTTTATTTTTTGGGAACATTAGAAGGCTTAGAAGTATGGAAGCAAATCTTGAAATTTTTCGGAAAATTTCCAAAATCCACTTTTTAAGGACCAGTTCTGGTCTGAAGTCACTTTGTGAGGCTTACATAATAGAAACCACCAAAAAATGACCCCATTTTAAAAACTATACCCCTCAAGATATACAAAACTGATTTTACAAACTTTGGTAACCCTTTAGGTGTTCCACAAGAATTGATGGAAAATGGAGATGAAATTTCAGAATTTCACTTTTTTGGCAGATTTTACATTTTAATCCATTTTATCCAGTAGCAAAGCAAGGGTTAACAGCCAAATAAAACTCAATATTTATTACCCTGATTCTGCGGTTTACAGAAACACACCACATGCTGTACAGGTACACGGCAGGGCGCAGAAGGAAAGGAACGCCATATGGTTTTTGGAAGGCAAATTTAGCTGAACTGTTTTTTAGATGCCATGTCCCATTTGAAGCCCCCCTGATGCACCCCTACAGTAGAAACTCAAAAAAGTGACCAGACTTTGGAAACTACGGGATAAGGTGCCAGTTTTATTATTACTATTTTGGGGAACATATGATTTTTTATTGCTCTATATTAAGTTTTTTGTGAGGCAAGGAAACAAAAAAATTGATGTTTTGGCACCGTTTTTATTTTTACAGCGTTTACCTGAGGGATTAGGTCATGTGATATTTTTATAGAGAAGATCGTTACGCACGTGGTAATACCTAATATGTCTACTTTTTCTTATTTAAGTTTTACACAATAATAGCATTTTTGAAACCGAAATAATGATATTTTAGTGTCTCATAGTCTGAGAGCCAAAGCTTTTTTATTTTTTTACTGATTCTTTTTTGTGCGATGAGGTGACGGTCTGATTGGTACTATTTTTTTTACACAGTTTTTTTTTTTAATTTTTATGGTGTTCATCTGAGTGGTTAGGTCATGTAATATTTTTATAGAGCTGGTTGTTACGGACGTGGTGATACCTAATATGTATATTTTTTTTATGTTTTTCACTTTAGCACTATAATAGCAGTTTTGAAACAAAAAAAATTATGTTTTAGTGTCTCCATGTTCTAATAACTATAGTTTTTATATTTTTTGGGCGATTGTCTTAAGTAGGGGCTCATTTTTTGCGGGACGAGGTGACGGTTTTATTGATACCATTTTGGGGGGCATACGCCTTTTTGATCGCTTGGTGTTGCACTTTTTCTGTTGTAAGGTGACAAAAATGGCGTTTTTATTTTTATTTTTTTATGGTGTTTATCGGACAGGGTGGATCATGCGATATATATATAGAGCCGGTCATTACAGACGCGGCGATACCTAATATGTGTGGGTTTTGTTTGTTTTTTCTGTTTTTTATTATAAAATAAGGGGAAAGGTTTTTTTTTTTTTTTTTTACTTTATACATTTTCTTACTTTAATAATTTTATTAAAAACACTTTTTTTTACTTTACTTTATTTATGACATTCACTTTTGGGGGTCTTATCCCCTCTGCAATGCATTACAGTACATCTGTATTGTAATGCATTGCCTGTTAGTGTATGACACTGAGTCATACACTAACAGGTTGCCTAGGAGAGCCAGCCTGAAGCTGAATCTCCTCGGCTCCCGTAGAAGGCCGTTACCGATGCTGTGCAAGGCATTGGGCAGCCTCTGCACGGCATAGAGATTCCTTGTGCCGCATCGGGTCCCAGCCACAGCAGCGCAGGGACTCGATGCGATCGTTCACTTGACACAAACCTCTTCTATGTTGCGGTCAGCGCGGACCGCGGCATAGAAGGGGTTAATCTGCCGGCATCGGCTTTTACAGCGATGCCGGCGGATACAGCAGGGGCCTGACTACCACGGACTGCCGGGCCCCTGCAGTGATCGCGCGCGCAACGCTCCGGTGCCCCCGCGATCACTATGAAGTACTATTACGTCAAATTGCTGGAACTCAGTGGTTCCCATGACGTACTAGTACGTCAAAGGTCGGGAAGGGCTTAAAGGGTTCTATATGCCTGCTTCCACAAAATACTGATTGAGGGGTGCGATATAACTGCTTCCACCAAATACTGATTGAGGCCTGCGATACACCGGATTCCACAAAAGTACGAGGAAAATTAGTAACATAGTATACAAGGCCGAAAAAAGGAGATTTTTTGTGAAACTCACCTGTAAAATCTTTTTCTCGACTTTTCCATTGGGGGACACAGACCATGGGTATAGCTTGAGGTATTAGTAGGAGGGACACTATGCAAATTAAAGAGCTCCTCCTCCTCGGGCTATACCCCCAGGCTCCAGCAGGAGAAACTCAGGCATTGCAAAAGCAGTAGGAGAAGGAGAAGAAAAAATAATGGAAGCCATCGGATCAAAAGCCCATGAGGTCCAACCACAAACAGAAACTGAACTGAAAATCCCTCCTGCAACAGGCAGAATGGGTGGGAGCTGTGTCCCCCAATGGAAAAGTCGAGAAAAAGATTTTACAGGTGAGTTTCACAAAAAATCTCCTTTTCTCTGACTTTATTCCATTGGGGACACAGACCATGGGACGTCCTAAAGCAGTCCATGGGGTGGGAGAAATATCAGCACCGCCAGAAGGAACGTCCAGCGGTCAAACAGGAACCACATCCTGTAAAAACCCGCGGCCAAAGACAGCATCAGCCGAAGTCAGGGAATGCACCGACAAAACTTCGTAAAAGTATGTAAGGACGACCAGGTGGCCGCCTTACACAGCTGAGACGCAGAAAACACGATTGCGCCCTGCCCAGGAAGCTCCCACCACCCTAGTGGAGAGAGCAGTAATCCGCGACGCGGGAACCTTGCCACGAGTGCGATAAGCCGCGGCGACAGACGAGCGGATCCATCTCGCCACAGAGACCTTAGAGGCCGCCAGGCCCTTACAAGGCCCCTCTGGAATCACAAAGAGGGAGTCCGAATGGCGAAAAGGAGGCAGTAGCCTTCAGATACGCCTACAGGGCCCGGACCACATCCAGGAAAAGTAAAGCGCGCTCCCAGGGGTTTGCCGGAGAAGGGCAAAAGGAGGGCAGACCAAGATCCTCATAAAGGCGGAAGGGCAAAAAGGATGGAACAGGACTGAGTACCACCTTATCCTGATCAAAAACCCAGAAAAAGCTCCTGGTAGGAAAGAGCGGCCAGCTCCGATACTCGCCCAATGGAAATTATGGCTACAAGGGAGACCACCTTCCAGGCAAGAAAAGTCAGGGAGACCTCCCTCAAAGGTTCGAAGGGAGCTGACTGAAGGGCGCTGAGGACCAAATTGAGGTCCCACGGAGACAAAAGGGGGGACGTACGGAGGAGCCGAACGTGCCATCCCCTGCAGGAAGGTCCTTACAGGACCCAGGAGAGCGAGAGATCTTTGAAAGAAGACTGCTAAGGCCGAAACTTTGCCCTTCAGGGAACTCAGGGACAGCCCCAGCTCCAGGCCAGACTGAAGGAAAGAAAGAATCACCGGAATGGAGAAAACAAAGGGGAGGGAACCCTGAGTTTTCACAAAAAGCAAAAAGGCCTCCAGGTATAGTAGCAAATCCTGGAGGAAGCCGGCTTCCTTGCCCAGATCAAGTTCTAACTACAGAATCCGAGAACCCCCTCTTTTTTAGGATGGAGGTTTCAACAGCCACGTCCTTAAATGAAGCGACCGTAAATTCCGATGGAAGAGCGGTCCTCGAGACTGGAGATCTACACTGTCGGGAAGAGGCCGTGGGGCGTCTGCCAGAATCCAGGCGACACCCGAGAACCATGCGCGACGAGGCCAATCCGGGGCGATGAGAACGGTCGGGATTCCTTCCGCCTTGATCTTGCGCAAAACTTCAGAAGTCCTCGGTTTCGATCCGTCGACCTCTGGGTTATGGGCCCAGCCGCTTCCGCTGCGCTCCTCTGCTGTGCGTACCACGGAGACACCAGCGCGTCTACCCCTGTGCCTTCAGGTCCCGAGAGCGAGCCAGGAACACCGGAACCCTGTTGCTGAGCCTGGACGCCATGAAGTCCACGTCCAGACGGTCCCACCGGAGACAGACGTTTTCAAATACGGCTGGATGCAGAGACCACTCGCCCGGATCTACCCTGTAGCGTCTTTAGAAAGTCCGCTGCCCAGTTGTCGACTCCCGGGATGTACACCGCTGCCAACAGCGGAACGAACGACTCCGCCCACTGCAGGATCTTCCTCACCTCCTGCATGACCACCCGGCTGCGGGTCCCACCTTGGTGATCGATGTAAGCCACAGCCGTGGCATTGCCCGACTGAATCCGCACTGGACGGCCGGCAAGAAAAGGAGTCCAATGGGAGAGGGAGGAAAAAAACGCTCTAAGTGCTAAAATATTGATCAGGAGGCGGGATTCTGCCCCTGACCAAACCCCCTGGACTGTGAGGAACCGGAGAAAAGCCGCCCCCCATCAGGAGATGGTCTCGGTGGTGATTATCATTCAAGAGACCGGGAGAAACAGACCTCCCCGACGTCAGATTCGGAAGAGACAGCCACCAAGGAAGAGAAGCCCAAACCTGCCGGGACAGGCGGACGCAAGCGTCCGACCCTGAGAGGTCATGTCCCCGAGGGAAGGATCTCTTGTTGCGGCTAACGGGTGTGAAATTGGGCCTAGCACGGCCTCGAAGGAGGCCACCAATAGACCCAGGATCCACATGCATTCCCGGCTGTTGATACGGGGAGCGCAGGAGGTGCGACACCGCCCCCTGGATCCGGGAGGGGAGTCTGGAAGACACCCCTAGGATCCGGATGTCGTCCAGGTAGGACAGCAAAGGGAAAAAAAACGATGTGCAGAAGCGCCGGGGATGGTGTAAGGATCTTGGTAAAGACCTGAGGGGCGGTCGCCACCCCAAAATGCACGGCGACAAGTCGGTAGTGACGGCCACCAATGGTGAGGGGCAGGAATCATCGGTGAGATTCCGCAATAGGGACATGCAGCTAGGCGTCCCATATGTACCACGGATGCGAGGAATTACCCTGGCAGAAGAGTAGGAACAAAGGAGCGGAGGGACCCATTCGGAACCTCCATACTCGCAGAAAACTCGCTGAGCAGCACCAAGTCTAGGATCGGACGCACCGACCCCTCCCATTTTTGGAATACGAGTAGGATCGAGTAGAAACCTGTGCCCTGTTCCTCTGAAGGAACTGGGGTAATAACCCCCTGGCCTAGAAGGGACCATCAAGAGGCCCAAGGCTCTGCCCGGATCCCTCGGAAGGCGTGAAGAGAAAAAATTTCCGGCGGTCTGGAAACGAACTCTAAGAAGTAACTGGAAGTTAGCATATCTAGAGTCCAAATGTCCAGAACATGGGCCCTCCAAACTTGAAGAGTGGAGAGCAGACGGATCCCCCACCATGAGGGGTGGGGGCGTCCTATCTCGTGGAAGCTTGCTTAGGAGCAGCAGGGCAGACCGCCTGTGTTCTCGGGCGCCAGGAGGGCAGGAACCCTCGAGGGGGAGGTTAGCAAGGGAACGCTTAGAATCAGTGTCAGCGCCCCACCTTTCTGTCAGACCCTTCTGCGCTGATGATCGAGAGGGCTAGAACGCGGGCACAGAGGAACCATTGACCCTGGAGGCCTCGCAAGGAACTTGGAAGCCTGGGACATTTGGAAAATCAAATCCAACATGTCCGCAGATGTCTCTTGTTCCGCCAGGTCTTGGTGGAGGCGTCAGCGATCATACCGAGAAGGCTCTGGCAACCTAGTGCCAAGGCAAGGGCAGGTCGCAGGGACGAGCCCGCCCGTGAGAAAATGGATCTGGAGAGAGAATCCAGACGCCTGTCCACTGCATCCTCGGAGAGGCACCGCCGAAAAACAGGGAGCCGTGTTTTTGGTTAACCTGGCCACAAGGGAATCTATCTTAGCCTAGGACATTTTGAGAACCAAGGCCAGCGCGTCAGCGGACGCATCTTATTCCGCCAGGTCCTGGTGGTGGTGCTGTTACCACACGAGAGAGCTCTGGCAACCCAAGCCGAGGCAAAGGCAAGCCGTAGGGACATGTCTGTCAGCTAGTTGGACAGATAATCCAGGCGCCTGTCCACGGCATCCTGCAGAGATAAAGGCAGGGAGGGTCCTGGATATGACCTCGGAGATTTTGCCTATGGGAAGGGAAACCCGTCAGTCTCCGGCTTTTTGGGCGGAAAAAAGGGGGCAAAACTCCCAACCAGTGAGGAGAATCCCCTTGGAGATTAAAGGTATCACGGACAGCCGCCCTAAGTCAGCCACATAGTGGAGAGCTTAGGCGGGAGGTCCCGCTCCATGACCACGTTCGAGCCGGACAATATCCCTTCAGACTTACGCTCCCCCGAGGGATGGGGGAGAGACGTCCGAATGAGCCCGCAGGCGAGGGATGGGGGGAGACGGAGCCATCTAAGGGGGGATGCTGCCGCTCACGCTGCCTCTTAACTGCCAAGCGTCCTCTGTGGATACCACTAAGAGGAGATGGAGTGGATGGCGCCACAGGGTTGGAATCTGCCATATGTTTCATGGACATGACTGTCATGGCGAATAAGGCCAAATCAGTGGCCGCCCTAGACGTGGTGGATGGCCAGGCGGGTACCACAGGCCGCGCAGGGACATGGGCCAGAGAAGGGAGTGAAAGAAAATTCTGTCCAGGGGCAGAACAGGAGACACATATACCAGCGACAAAAGAGAAAATAAAAAAATTTCTGCCAGCTGTGCAAGGGTTAATCGCTTCACCCGGCCAGCAGCAACATGAAAAAATCCTCATAGAACGTGCAGGCACGCTGCGAGAGCTTCCAGCAGGAAGGAGGAGTCGGCAGAGCAGAGTGCTGAGGCTCCACCCCCATGACGCGAGCGCGCGCTCTATGAAAAAAATAATAATAAATGTCCCCCGGTGCCGATAAATTTGCAGGAAAAATGCTCGGGGGGACCCCTAATGAAAAGGGGGGGTCCATAGCTGGCGAGCGCCTTGCCCAAGATATAAGGTAGGGGCGGCATGCCGCTAATCTCAGCCTGGAGCTTGCAGAGCCTGCAGCTAAAACGCTCCCAGAGGGGAATAGCCTCGTGGTTCTGTCCAGGGACCCCATCAGAGATTCAGCAGTCCCCTGGTATAGTGCCTCCAGTGCCCCCAGACCTTCACTCTGTAGTTCACCCAGGCTGCCCATAGATATCGGGCAGGGAGAGGGGGGAGAGAGAGAGGGAAGGGAGCAGAGGAGGATGTCAGCCATACTTATCTGCTCCTGCAGTCTTCTCCCTCTGTTCAGGACCAGCAGGGTTCACCTCTTCAGACGTCTGACTCCAGGAGTGCAGTGCTCTGGGAGGAGGGCAGCATAGGTGACCCAAGGGCTGGTGGGATACCGGAGCTAACAGGTCGAGCCCGGTTCCACTTTTCTTCTGGGGGGAAAAGAAGGCAGCCAGGCAACGTCCCAAAGACGGCGGCGGGCACTCCATTGGGGACCAGGAAAGCGCCATGGTGACCTGTGTCCCCATCTAGAAAGAAAATAACAAACCAGAGTAGCGTGTCAACCTCCTTCACCGGACACTAAGCAAAGACTGAGTTTCTCCTGCTGGAGCCTGGGGGTATAGCCCGAGGAGGAGGAGCTCTTTCATTTGCATAGTGTCCCTCCTACTAATACCTCAAGCTATACCCATGGTCTGTGTCCCCCAATGGAATAAAGTCAGAGAAAAGACATTTGTCCATCCAGTTCGGCCTGTTATCCTGCAAGTTGATCTAGAGGAAAAAAAACAAAAAACTGTGAGGTAGAAGCCAATTTTCCCCACTTGAAAGGGGAAAAAAATTCCTTCCCGACTACATTCAGGCAATTAGATAACTCCCTTGATCAATATGCTTGGGATCATAAATCACATCACCGTGCTCTCCTTTAATCACCTTTGGGCTATCCAAGTCCTCCAAGTGACAGCCCATGTCGCGGAGAGCCGTTGACTGAGTAGCTACCGCTGAATGGAGATGGGTAATATATTGCCTGGTATCATCATGGGCATCCTCCAAAGAGTCAATCCTCAGCCCCAGGAGTTTAATATAAGAACGGACGGCTGCAATTTCAGTCCTGCAGGCTACTTTAACTTCAGAAATAAGAGCCTTGAAGTCATCTTTAGTGGGTAGCTGACAAATAAACCTGCCAGAGTGGCGGAGTTCCCTGTAATGCAGGTCGGGAGCCAGAGGAGGGGGACTGGTAGAGCAAACCCACATGTCTGTTAACTGGGGAGGATCACCCCAATCATCCCTAAAAACAGAGGCAATTCCCTCTAGTGTTGCTGGCCCCTGAGAAGAATGAGGGTCCCTGTGTGGCATATGTGTAGGTTGTTTGGGCAACAAAGCCCCTGGGAAGGTAGGTACCATACCATTCACGTGGTGCGGGTCCCCCGACTGCGATCGCTGTACAGCCATGTCTTCCAGCACCACCAAGGGCAGAGAGTCCGGTAAATGAAAGCCCGCAGCCTCCTGAGAGAGTCTGGAACCCCGGTATGAAGACCAGGAACAGGACATAACAGCAGGCGGACCGGGAGAGTCCACCTCCATCCTGAAGGCAGGAGCTGAAGGATCAGTGCTGGAGGCCAGGTTCCGTGGCCAGGTTCCTGCCTGCAAGTGTGGCTGGAAGGTACGTGTCCAGCAGGCATCTAAGGTCCACGGCTGTGAAGACCGTCGACTAAGAGAGGCAGGACGCTTCGGGAGAGTTTTTTTTCCTCATTTGGAGGTCGTGAGGCCAAAGCTTCAGAATCACGCTGCCATCTTGCGCGGCTCCAGTCACCACCCTCATACATTTTATTTCTCTCTCAACAGAGCTATGTGAGTACTTATTTTTTGCAGGATGAGTTGCCATTATCATTAGTACTATTTTGGGATACATACGACTTTTTATTTAGCTTTTGGGAAGCAGGATAAAGAAAAGGCAGCAACTGCCATTTCTTTTTGGGTTTAGTTATTGCCGCGAACACTGTGTAGGAAAAATTATGTTATCTTTATTCTGCTGGTCAGTGCAATTACAGAGATACCAATTTTAAATAGTTTTTGTTTACATTTTACCACTTTCACACAGAGCATTTTTGAAAAATAAATAAATGTCGCCATTTTCTGAGAGCCATATTTTTTTTATTAATCTGTCAATTGTCTTGTGTGGGGGCTCATTCTTTGCGGGATGACTTGCCCTTTAATTGGTACCATTTTGGGGTACATAGTTCTTTTTGATCGCTATTACACTTTTAGTAAGGCAAAGTGACAAAAAAAAAAGACACCCTTTTTTTTTTTACGTTGTTCATCTGATGGTCTAGATAAGGGATAGGCAAACTGCGGCTCTCCAGCTGTTGTAAAACTACAACTCCCAGTATACCCAGTCTGCCTACAGCTATCAGCCTACAACTGGGCATGATGGGATTTGTAGTTTTACAACAGCTGGAGAGCCACAGTTTGCCCATCACTGGGCTAGATCATGTGATGTTTTTATAGAGCTGGTTGTTAATATATCTATTTTTTATTTCATTTATTTCAGTTTTCCACAATAAAAAGCATTTAAAAAAAAAAAAAAAAAGTTTTTTGGTCTCCATTTTCTGAAAGCCACATTTTTTTCATTTTTTTTGCTGACAAGGTGACCAAAAAAATGGCTTTTTTAGTTTTTACTTAATTTTTTTTTTACGGCGTTCACCTGGGGGGGGGTAGGTCATGTGGTATTATAAAGCCGCTTGTTATGGACACAGTGATATCTAATATGCAAATTTTTGTTAAAATGTTTTTTATTTTATATAGTGAAAGTGGGTTTATATAGTGAAAGGGGCACTTTTTTTTACAGTAAACTTTTATTAAATTTAAAAAAAAATTATAACACACTTTGAATAAACCTTTTAATGGTGCTGGTGTGCATTCCGGTTGCATCCTGCAGTGTCGGAGTCTGAGAATTCCAACAGGCTGTTTTCTGCCGGAGATGTGAAATTAGCCTAATTACATTTTTAAAAGGGGGGAAGAATTTCTCTTACAAAAGGCATTAAAATTTGCACCCTCATAACTATTTAACCCTTCTGATGCCTTAAGTGGAGTAACAAGTTTTCTCACAAAGACACAAACTTGCCCTGAAAAAAGTGTTTTTAGCTTTCCAGACTTTGGTTTGAAGGGATAGACGTAAGATTAACGCAAAAGAAAAATTGGCACAGTTGCAATTTAACTCCACAGGAACAGCAGGCTATTAAATAGCTTCAAACCAATAATGGGATTATCATTCGCCCCTCTGTTAAAGAGGGGGGGGAATAGTTATTACGTTAAGACCATTACCATCAGAAGTCTCTTGATGGCAAAACCTATAAACAACTATTTAGCAATTCAATATTCCAATACATATGGGAATTGTGGAGGCTAGTTAGGGATGGTAGAACAAACAGTATCCTATCCAAAGAAGAAGCATCTTTTGGGAATAATCAGAACCCTAGGACAGCACATTTTCACCACATTCCCAAAATTCATGTCTGAAAAATCACCCCCTGGGAGATCTATAATTTTGACATCTAATTTATCCAAATATGTTGATTGTCTTTTACAAGGGTATGCCCAATCCCTCCATGCCTACCTACACTAAACATATTCTACAAATATTAGGAGTAGAATGGAGGGAGGGTTATATTTTGGACACCCTAGACATCATATCCGTATACAAAGTTACTGAAAATAAAAGAGGGAGGGAAGATGGGGATCTCTTTAATTTTAACTGACACATATTTTATGTATGAGGACTGTTTTTATCTACAGATGTGTGATACTGCTATGGGGTTCAGGTTTGTGCCAAGCCTTGCTTATCTGTATGTGGGGGAATGGGAGGGCCTCACATCTACCACCAGGGTAGGCTCCGCGCAAACATGGTTATGTGGCATTCTGTTACAGATGACATTATCTTCACTTGGAAAGGGATGGGCGGGGGGGACTTTGCTTCATGCCTTTTTTAAAGAAATTAATAAAAATGATTTTACCTTCAGTTCACACCGACCTTCAGTTTTAACCACATTTTTGGGATTTATAAATTTTCATTAAAGATAGGAAAATATATACAAAAATGTTATAAACCCACTGATTGTAATAGCTTTATTATAACTAGTAGTTGCCATCTACCAGTTTGGTTAGCTAATATTTCAAGGAGCCAATTTACATGCCTTAGAAGAAACTGTACCGATGTAGAGCAGTATCAGGTGGAGGCAGAGACCTTACAATCCAAATTTGGGGAAAGGGATACAACTCCGTTAGGTCAAGTAAGATTAAAAATTAAGTAAATATTCAGAATCACAAAATGCTTATACAAGAGAAAGGTGGAAGTAAAGGTTATATAGACCAAGCCTTGAAAATTCTAATTATCACTCAGTATCGTGAACAATAGGGGCACTTTAGGAAAATTATTAAACAACACTGAGAAATCTTGTAGCAAGATAAAATCATTGGAGATAAATTGTCACGGTTTCTATGTAGAAAAGCCTGGAATTTGGGTAACCTGATTAAGCAACCATTATATCCAACAAAAATAAAAGGAGGGTAGGTCTTTATCCCTGTGAGGCCTGTAATATGGTGTAATATGACCGCCAGGAGCCAAGTTTTGTGTATATATAGTACTGACAGTCACAGTACATTTTGAATAAAGATTATATCACTTTTGTCACGAAGAGGGTGATTTATTTAATCAAATGCCCTTGTAATAAATTTCCTGTTGGTAGAATTAATCATCAATTAAGCACTAGGATAGGTGAGCACATATGTAACATTAATAAAAAAAAATATTTTGGCCACCCATTATCCTGCCATTTTGCAGACAAACATGGAAGTAAATTTGCACACTTGTGTTTTGGAGGTATTGAGAAAGTGCAATCGGACTGTCAAAGTGGGGATTTTATTAAACATTTATCTACTGAGAGCAAAATGATATATAATTTGAATTGTCTAGCCCCAGTGGGACATAATCATGAAATTGAACTGCACACCTTTTAGCAACTTTTAACAGTTTTTTTGTTGCGCCATTTTAATATAATGCATTTTTTTCAAGTCTAAATTTGGCTGCTTTTCACTAGCCCCTACTTTGTAGTTTAGCTTTGAATACAGTTTTTTTTTTCAGTTTCCCCTTTTTTTGTTCTGCTTTGTATTTTGAAAGATAAGGGTAGCAACAATAGGCTATTATTGATAAGGTAACGCAGTCATGTACTTCAGTTGGAAAATGTAGGAAGTGGCACACTCCTTGTAATGTAACTTGCAGGTTACCATGGAAACATGAACGCTATATATGATTAAATAAAAAGTGCAGCTCCCAACTATGAGCAAGGAACACTGTGTGCTCCGAAACGCATTGGAAGTGTGTCCCTCTTTGGCAGCCGCTCAAGCGCGTGACGTTACACAGAAGTCCTGCAGTGATCTTCGCAAAGCTGTTTCTCCATGTGCTTCTGCTACCATCTGGGGCACTGCATGTGTAAAGAGCATAAGACTGGAAGTTGCCTGCTCCTATTTTTGACACAGGGAGTTTAGCAGTGAAGAATTCCTTCTTAAAAACTGGACAGAACAAGGTACAATTCTGCTTCTAGTGATTACCGGACACTGCCTACAGTATCTTATCACTTGAAGTGGTGTACATCTCCTTAGTCAATTTCTGTGTGTGTTAGCATGAGCATGGATAGTAATTTAAATTCACAATAGGTAAAGGAGACTTACAAGCTAGCAGCAGTCTTTGTGTCTGTCTGCAGAAGTCCCTACTGTATCTTCTCCTCCTCACCTCTCCATAGACTTCTATGTAATCTGTCCCTTCAGTGAGCTTGAGAAAAAGGAAAAAAAATCACCAGGTGGCGCCTGACTGCTAATAAAATGTATGTAGATCAATATAATGTACACCAATAATAGGAACTGTAGATATATAAATCAATAAATAAATAAATGAATAAATACCCCTTACGATTAAAAAGGAGGGGGGAACTTTAGTGCTCAGTAGCAGTGGCGTCTCTAGCTTTCAAATTTTGGGGGGGCACACTGGGGGCCAGGACAAAAGTAGGGGGGGCAGCTATAACAACGATACATTTACACAAGTATGCTTAGAAATGCTGCAATACTTTACCCAATACCTAAAACCGCAACAGGGAAGAAAAGTCCAGCTGTCTGTGGATGACACTTTTATAGAGAGGGGGATCTGTGGATGACACTGCTATGGGGGGGATCTGTGGATGCCACATACAGTATATAGCATCTTATGCTATATGTGTCATCCACAGATCCACCCCATGACAGTGTCATCCCCATTTCCCCCTCCATAACAGTGTCATCCCCATTTCCCCCTCCATAACAGTGTCATCTACAGATCTCCCTCCCCGCCTCTCACAGGAGTGTACATATATAAAATAAACATATTTCACATGAACACTTACAGTTACTTGGCTTGGCCCTTGGGGATCTCGGACACCACTTCCACACTTGGTCGGGGGCTCGGCGGAGCTGATGTTGTGTTTTATCCTAATGAGAAAGATTTCATAATAAGGATTTGGAGAAGGGGCAGAGGGATAGCAGAGCAGGGAGAGGATGGTACTGCTACTAGGGGGTCATACCATGGGGGAGTAATAAAACCCACCATAATGCCCCCCAGTAGAAATAATTATCCTTATAATGTGCAAAACATACCCTCTTATGCCCCCAGTTGAGCTAATGTCCCCCATAATGTGCCAGTATAAAAAAAAACTATATAGTGCCCCAGTAAATGCCTCCATAGTGCTCCTCTCCCCCATTCCTGCTAGTGTCCCCCCATAATGTACCAGTATAAAATGCCCCATATATCGTGCCCCAGTAGATGCCCTCAGTGTCCCCCATAATCTGCAAGTATAAAATACCCCTTCTTAGTGCCCCCCGTAGATGACTACATAGTACATAGTCTCCCCTTCTCCATAGTACCCACCATAATGTGTCCCAGTATAAAATGCTACTGTACAGAGCCCCCCATATAAAACACCCCTTCTTTGTGGCCTCAGTAGATGTCGCTATAGTGGCCACCAATAATGTGCCAGTAATAAGTGCCCTCAATAACGTGCCACTGCCAGTAACAAGAGCCCCCCAATGTGCCAGTAATAAGCCCTCATCACGTGCCAGTAACAAGAGCCCCCATCACGTGCCAGTAATAAGCCCCCCATCACGTGCCAGTAATAAGCCCCCCAATGTGCCAGTAATAAGCCCCCCATTACGTGCTAGTAATAAGCCCCCCCATTACGTGCCAGTAATAAGCCCCCCATTACGTGCCAGTATTAAGCCCCCCATCATGTGCCAGTATTAAGCCCCCCCATCATGTGCCAGTATTAAGCCCCCCATCGTGCCAGTATTAAGCCCCCCATCATGTGCCAGTATTAAGCCCCCCCATCATGTGCCAGTATTAAGTCCCCCCCATCATGTGCCAGTATTAAGTCCCTCCCATCATGTGCCATTATTAAGTCCCCGCCCATCATCATGTGCCAGTATTAAGTCCCCCCCATAATCATGTGCCAGTATTAAGTCCCCCCATCATCATGTGCCAGTATTAAGTCCCCCCATCATCATGTGCCAGTATTAAGTCCCCCCCATCATCATGTGCCAGTATTAAGTCCCCCCCATCATCATGTGCCAGTATTAAGTCCCCCCCATCATCATGTGCCAGTTTTAAGTCCCCCCCATCATGTGCCAGTATTAAGTTCCCCCCCATTGTAATAAGCCCCCATAATGTGCCAGTAACACTATTGTAAAAAACAAACAAATACTTACCTCAGTGTCAGCGATGCGATGCAGACTCTTTCTGTGTCCCGTGCTGTAAGGCTCAGGCGGCGCGATGACGTCATCGCGCCGCCTGCGCCGGCCTCTGATAGGCTGCCGCCCTAGTGCCTGCAGCCTATCAGAGGAAGGGGAAGGGACACGCCTCTCCCTCCCCCAGTGGCGTAGCGTGGGTTGCCAGCACCCGGGGCAAGCCAAAAATTGCGCCCCCCCTATCCCAGGCAAGCCCCTTTTAACAGATACTGTAGTAGATCACCTGCAGTCCTATGTAACACCACAGATAACACAGTGATAACTCTGAGTACAGATAATGTAGTAGATGGGTGTAAGCCCCCAGAATTCAGAACACACACAGTGTGACCTGAAGTCTGGGGCCGAATGCGGCAGGGTGGGCCATTATCTCAATCTCCTCCCCCAACCCTACTGTGAAACAGATATATGCATGGACATTATTATTACAGTATAATACCGCCCCATACCTGTTACATCCAGTGACGTCTCCTGTGATGTAGACTCTCCTCGACGTCTTCATTCAGAGATAAGACCGCCATGATACTTTCTTTCAGCCGCTTCTCGTCTCTGCAGAGTTTCACAGAATTTTTTTTAGGTTCCTCACTTTACTCTCATCCTCTCCTTCCTGGTGTCTCAACACTGTCATCCTGCTGCCCCCCAATACTGTGCTAGAGCCAGACAGATAGTCCCCCATTCCGCATAATATTATTTCCCCTGTATATTATAATGTCCCCCTCTTTGTTAATAATACAATAGCCCCCTCTTTGTTATTAATATAATGTCCCCTCTTTGTTATTAATATAATGTCCCCGCTTTATTATTAATATAATGTCCCCCTCTTTGTTATTAATATAATGTCCCCCTCTTTGTTATTAATATAATAGCCCCCTCTTTATTATTAATATAATGGCCCCCTCTTTGTTATTAAAGAGGGGGCCATTACATTAATAATAAAGAGGGGGCCATTACATTAATAATAAAGAGGGGGCCATTACATTAATAATAAAGAGGGGGCCATTACATTAATAATAAAGAGGGGGTCATTATATTAATAATAAAGAGGGGGTCATTACATGAATAATAAAGAGGGGGCCATTACATTAATAATAAAGAGGGGGTCATTACATTTATTATAAAGAGGGGGCCATTATATTAATAATAAAGAGGGGGCCATTACATGAATAATAAAGAGGGGGTCATTACATGAATAATAAAGAGGGGGCCATTACATTAATAATAAAGAGGGGGTCTTTACATTAATAATAAAGAGGGGGCCATTACATTAATAATAAAGAGGGGTCATTACATTAATAATAAAGAGGGGGTCATTACATTAATAATAAAGAGGGGGTCATTATATTAATAATAAAGAGGGGGTCATTACATTAATAATAAAGAGGGGCCATTACATTAATACTAATGTATTGGCCCCCTATTTATTATTAATATAATGGCCACCTCTCCCTTCCTCTCACCTAATTACACAGGGTGGGACTCTGCACTCAGGGACTGTCACTCACTCTGGGTCGCTTGAATCACTGCCTGGCCTGGAGTCTGGACTTCAGTTCTGCATCTTCAGTTCATTCATGCTCCGGCTACTGGCTCTGCACTCACTGCCTTGCCCGCCTGGAAGGGGGGCGGAGCCTATCGGGAACTGCCGTGCATGCCCCGCCCCCTCTCCCCTCCTCACTCTGCTCTGCAGCCGGACGCTGTGTGAAGACGCTGGCGGCTCACTTCACTTGGGGGGGGGGGGGGGCATTTTAGTTGGGGGGGCACAGCATGATGTAGGGGGGGCCGTGGCCCCCTCTGCCCCCCCCCTGGCGACGCCACTGCTCAGTAGCCATGTGATAAAACCATAAAACAACTGGTAATTAATATCAAATGGAGAACATAAAAACATGTAAAAGGTGATATACAAGACACTCAACTCACCAGGGAGGAGCGTAATGGGATAAAACTCAAGACACCCAAAACAACCACCTCCCTCGCCTGGCTCGCTTGTAGAATGGCTAGAGGATACAGCAGTCCACTACTAAGAACTTCTGGTATATTCCTTTAATAAATAAATAAGTCAGGTGGGCTCAACGCGTTTTGGGGATTAACAAACCCCTTCCTCAGGAGCAGAGAAGGTATTAGGCTTATACAAAGTGTTATAGCAAACACACATCTAAATATATCAAGTCAGATTCAAAACAGAGGGCGTTTTTGGCGCCAAAAAGATCATCAGTGTCACTTCCGGTCCCGGAAGTGACATCAATAGTAACAAATGAATGAAATAAAAAAATTTAAATATAAAAAAAGGAGCAAAACAAACCATGCATAATACATTAAATATTTGGTAATATACATATACATGATGGTATGCATGCCAGCCATGTTTAGAAAGGTGAAGGGGCCGAGATCAATATAATACGAGACACGGGCGGGCGGGAGTTCCGGTGATTGGAACGCACCAACCGGAAGTGCGTTCCAAATCACGGCGTCACAGAGTGTTCGGTAGGTGTCAGAGGGACAGGATAAAAGGTTGTGATTTTTGGTGAGTAGTAAGTAGGTGGGGATGTTAGGGATCTTAATGATTACCGACAGGACAAAATCAGAAATTGGGAACGCAAATGGTACCAAAAACATAGTGTTCAGTCCCAAAACATTCACACCAATAGACCCTCCCAAATTCCCCCATTGATGCCTCTGGTACGTGATCAAACCTACCCTACCACATATCCCCAACAGAGAATAACCTTCTACACTAAGAATTACAACAGACATAAAAAAATATCTCCTCCTAGAGAGCATCATAAGTTTCATCCCCATCAGTCTCTTCCTACTAGAGATCCTACTAAGCCAGCTACACCTAATATGGCCCCTGACCCATTATATTAGGACAAGCCCCTTATCAATAGTACCAATGTCAACCATAATACTATTTTTATACAGGATGAGGGACCCCAGATATCCAATACCACGGTAGATAATATCGAGGAATTATCTATCCACATCATACCCACCCCTACTCTTACAGCACCCACTAGTAGCAAGCTAGCGGCTACATCCCCCTGTAGTGGTATAGTTGGGGATTCTTCCAAGGGACCACCAGAAGAATATCCAGCAGATTCCACACTCAACCTTTCCATCTATTCCACATCCACCACTCATGATGATCTTTTTTTAGCCCTTCCAAAAAACCTGTCCGAGAGCCCTTTTCTAGGGAAAATAACACCAGATACCACCCCATTTCCTCCTAAACCACCAGCCAGACCCACACTGTGCAGCGTCCAACAACTCACCCCATTCCTTACACCAACAGGTCCATCACCATACAGGGTGACATCAGACAAACAGAACCACAAGATCACCCAATTCTTCACCCCATTATCTCAATCAAGAAAAAGGCGAAACGTTTTAGAGGATGCCGTGGAGGAAAATTTAAGAATACCCGAAAATAAAAAAATACAAATGAAGTGTCCATTGTCACAATAGGTACTTCCCATCCTGGTAAGGCCCCCACTCCTTCCGTGACTAATATAATAAGTGATACTCCCCCTTCGATTGAAGCTATTACTGCCAAAGGTATTTTTAACCTCTCTAAACACACCCTCTCCACAGATGAAATAAAATTACTGAGTAAAGGGCTATCTTTTTGCCCATCCAACCAACCTGACCCTTTTGAACTCTTTGTTGACCTTAACAAATTTATACGGAATCTCACCCTCAAGCGCCATTTTAAAATCAAAGAACTCACTAATACGGCCATTGCCGATACCACGATAGTCGCTTCACTGCCTATTGTCGACCCTTTCACCCAACCAGCAGCTAGACAAGACACTCAGTCCCCCACTAGCCCTACTCCTATACGATCTAAACTCTCAATGAAATCGACTTTTTACCCCCTAGAGAGTAAAGGACCACACCTTGAGAGCTACTATAACATGGTCCTCGATGAGTTCAAATCCCTTACCACCACTAATAAATCTCCCTCTGTGGCCAAACATCATAATTTAACCTTTAATGAGAAAAAAGCTCTGAAGAATTTTCAACTTAATAGAACGGAAAAAATCATTCAAATCCATGGATTTGAATGATTTTTTCCGTTCTATTAAGTTGAAAATGTTTTTTAAGGGTCGCGTTGCCAATACACAGGTACACTCTAGTGAATTCTCACTTCAAAAAGTGGGTTTAACTAACAAGAGTGCTTTTTATCCAGTTATAGATGAGCCTGCGGTTGAGGCCTATATATCTGCAGTTAAAAGAGACATCAGAGAGCTCAAAACCCGTTCTGGGGAAATAGACAGATTCACCCATCCGAATCTGACTACTGCAGAGATAGAGGCCTTAACTCAACTCAAAAGTAATTCTCGGTTGACGATCAAACCTGCCGACAAGGGCGGAGGGGTGGTTGTACTCGATACATCCAAATATGTTAAAGAAATTACACGACAATTGAGCGACACAAATGTATATGGTATATTATATGGTGACCCTAAATTTAATATCATGAATATGATTCGTCAGAGCCTATCCGATGCGGTGGCCGGGGGCATCATCGATGAGGGGCTTAAGGAATACTTGATGGTACCTTGTCCCATCACTCCGGTGATATATATATTGCCCAAAGTCCACAAAAGTCTAGTGGACCCCCCCGGCCGCCCCATCGTTTCCGGCTCTGATTCAGTGTTTAGTAGAATAGCCATTTTCCTGGACAAACTGTTAAGGGCTTTCTCGACAGCTGGTAGATCATACATTAAAGATACAGGTGAATTTTTACAGCAGTTGAGAGGCACTGATGTGAGTGACGTGCAGAGCCTTACTCTAGTGTCCTTTGACGTTGTATCGTTATATACGTCAATAGGACATGAAAAGGGCATGACTGCAGTCAATAAATTTCTGGATGAGTCGCCTTTAACACAAAATGCCAAGCATTTTATCAACACTTTGTTGAGACTGATCTTGGAGAAAAACTATTTCTTGTTCCAAGACACTTTCTATAATCAAAAGCGCGGCGTTGCGATGGGGTCGAATGTGGCCCCTACGTACGCCAATATATACATGCGCCACATGGAGGAGGACTTTATCTATGTATCCCACCACTTTCAGCATGTTCTGAGGTGGTGGCGATACATAGATGACGTCTTCCTCCTGTGGACAGGTACGGAACCTCAATTGATCGATTTCCATGCCTACTTAAATAGTATTGATACAGATCTTCAATACACAGTGTCTTTTTCAAAAACACAATTATCATTTTTAGACACTAATGTTCGATGGATTGATGGCTCTATTCACACGGGCCTGTTTGTCAAGTCAACTGATCGAAATACACTCTTGCGGTTTGAAAGTAATCATCCCCGCAGCTTAGTCAAACATCTACCTTATTCACAATTTTTACGTACTAAGCGCATTGTATCAGATCAGATTGAGTTTACAACCACTTTGGAGACGATGGCAGGCAAATTCAAAGAACGGGGCTATCCCCGTCGACTGTTGGATCAACAAAAAAGTAGAATTCTCCTTACTAACACAGAGATTGCTCCACCTGCCCCTCAGAAGACACGCAGGATACCCTTTATGTCCACATTTTCTGATCACAGTGTGGCAATAGGGCGCATTCTGAGGGATAACTGGAGCATTCTAAGTAAGTCCATTCAGGACGTACCCGAATTTAGACTTCCTCCACTTCTATCTTATCGAAAAAATAAAAACATTAAAGATCATTTAGTGAGGGCAGATGTTGGCCCCGAGAAGGTCAGTATACAGCGGACATTGGCACCGTTGGGGCTTGGATGTTATCCGTGCCTCAACTGTGTCAATTGCCGCTATATCTGTAAATCTAGATCTTTTATACATCCATCTACTAACAAAGAATATCCCATTAAATTCCATCTGACTTGTTCGTCATCATACGTGATTTATGTGTTGGCTTGCCCTTGCAACCTAATCTATGTTGGAGAAACATCAACAGAACTAAAGTTGAGACTAAACAATCATAGAAATTCCATTAGGAAAAAACGCACTGATCTACCAGTAGCCAGGCACTTTGGATCCCTACAACACACGGAACGGGATCTAAGATGTTGGATTGTTGATCAGATCACACTCCCTAGGAGAGGAGGTGATCGCTCAGCAATCCTCAAAAAAAGAGAATTGCAATGGATCTATAATCTGGATAGCTTGTACCCTAGAGGTCTTAATGTTGAGTTCAGGTGAGAGTTTTGGGACTTGTGGCTCGTTCCCCCTCTCCCTTGGTGCGATATATCGTTCTCTTATATGTATAATAGTGCAGGAGGATTGTGAAAGATCAATATGTAATTGCAATGTAATATATACAAAATATTGACATATATATTTTCTCTTTGCCTTTTAGAACATTTTAATACACATGGTACTGGATACGGATCCGTGAACTATATCCTTTTGGAAGCAATGGAGACCAGAGCGGATACCATCTTCTCTCTTCTGTGCGCAGTCCTAGATTTATAATTTTCTATAGTGCAGACCTAGATCTTTGATTATCTTTATGTTGTGATGCTGTTCCATCTTACTAGGGATGATCTCCCTGTGGCCACGATATTGTCAGCGGTCAGGCTATTGGTGTCGGTATGGTTCATGGAAGTGTTCCCGTCCGGCACCGGCGGCCCTTTGGTTCGGTGTCCCTCTCGGTGGGGCGGGATCCCGATCCATCTGCTGTCACATGTAGGAGATCCCTACCATGGCTACTTACCCTATTTCGGTGATATTCGGTACAGCTCACATCGGTGCAATGTATAAATGTATAGGGCAATATGCCCTTTAATAAGATGGCGATGTTTGTTTGATACTATAGAACGCATGCGCCACATTTTCTGCATCACGACTTCTAGGATTACGTTTGTCTGGACATGCGCATTGAAGAGACAGAGACGCTCAACGAACGCGATGGTCTATGTGGGCGCTATGACTTCCTAAGGTTTTATTTCTTTGATCCGTACTCATTATTATATCACTGTTTTTATCATGATCTGTAACGGCATCATTTTCACATATAGTGAGTTAGTCTTGAGGATATAGACCATATGACACATGTCACTTTATGCACATGCACTTTGTGTTTTGTATCAGATGTATGTAATTGGAACTTAATTGTAACTTCAATCTGATTGGTTTCACACTTATGAAATGTCTTTTATATGCTCTCACTTTCACTACCTCTATGCTTGAGGAAGGCTCTTGTGAGCCGAAACGTCGCAAGTTTGCCATACTATGGGTGAATAAAACCGTGTATTTCACTATTTTTTGGAGTGCAGTCCGACTTCTTTTATCTCTATATATATATATATATATATATATACTGCTCAAAAAAATAAAGGGAACACTTAAACAACACAATGTAACTCCAAGTCAATCACACTTCTGTGAAATCAAACTGTCCACTTAGGAAGCAACACTGAGTGACAATCAATTTCACATGCTGTTGTGCAAATGGGATAGACAACAGGTGGAAATTATAGGCAATTAGCAAGACACCCCCAATAAAGGAGTGGTTCTGCAGGTGGTGATCACAGACCACTTCTCAGTTCCTATGCTTCCTGGCTGATGTTTTGGTCACTTTTGAATGCTGGCGGTGCTTTCACTCTAGTGGTAGCATGAGACGGAGTCTACAACCCACACAAGTGGCTCAGGTAGTGCAGCTTATCCAGGATGGCACATCAATGCGAGCTGTGGCAAGAAGGTTTGCTGTGTCTGTCAGCGTAGTGTCCAGAGCATGGAGGCGCTACCAGGAGACAGGCCAGTACATCGGGAGACGTGGAGGAGGCCGTAGGAGGGCAACAACCCAGCAGCAGGACCGCTACCTCCGGCTTTGTGCAAGGAGGAACAGGAGGAGCACTGCCAGAGCCCTGCAAAATGACCTCCAGCAGGCCACAAATGTGCATGTGTCTGCTCAAACGGTCAGAAACAGACTCCATGAGGGTGATATGAGGGCCCGACGTCCACAGGTGGGTGTTGTGCTTACAGCCCAACACCGTGCAGGACGTTTGGCATTTGCCAGAGAACACCAAGATTGGCAAATTCGCCACTGGCGCCCTGTGCTCTTCACAGATGAAAGCAGGTTCACACTGAGCACATGTGACAGACGTGACAGAGTCTTGAGACGCCGTGGAGAACGTTCTGCTGCCTGCAACATCCTCCAGCATGACCGGTTTGGCATTGGGTCAGTAATGGTGTGGGGTGGCATTTCTTTGGAGGGCCGCACAGCCCTCCATGTGCTCGCCAGAGGTAGCCTGACTGCCATTAGGTACCGAGATGAGATCCTCAGACCTCTTATGAGACCATATGCTGGTGCGGTTGGCCCTGGGTTCCTCCTAATGCAAGACAATGCTAGACCTCATGTGGCTGGAGTGTGTCAGCAGTTCCTGCAAGACGAAGGCATTGATGCTATGGACTGGCCCGCCCGTTCCCCAGACCTGAATCCAATTGAGCACATCTGGGACATCATGTCTCGCTCTATCCACCAACGTCACGTTGCATCACAGACTGTCCAGGAGTTGGCAGACTCTCAAGACGCAATTAACCACCCTGAAAAACCGTTTTAGAGAAAAAGGCTATCCCAAATCGCTTATAGTAGGATCTGAGAAACGGGTACTGCAATTAGATCAGGAAGAGTCTCTCAGGCCTAGGAAGGTCGACAAGAATGAACGTTCTACCAAAAGAATGGACACTCAATGTTACCTTGTTACTAGATATAACATTGAACACAAAAAGATTAGGGAAATAGTAGCCAAACACTGGCCTATTTTACAGAAAGACCCTATATTAGGGAAAATCCTTCCCCCTACTCCTTCCCTTACATTTAGACGAGCCCCTACTTTGAAAAACATATTGGCCCCCTCTTGTCCTAAATTGAAACAGAAATATGTTCAAACGTCTATCCTTAGAGACCCATCAGGACCCACGGCAGCTAAAGCTGACCCCCTGGGTGTCTTTAAATGTAATAAAACCAGGTGTAAATGTTGTAGGATGATTGCACATGGGAGGAAGGAAATTAATATCACAGGCACACAGGAACTCTTCACTTTCAAACATCATTTGAGCTGTTGATCAAAAGATGTTATATACCTATTTGAATGCACGTGCCAACTCAAATATATAGGTAGAACAACTCAGACGGTTAGAGAACGTATGAATGACCACCGGTCGAATATAAAAAGGAAAATATTGACCCATAGTGTTTCTAGACACTTTTCGGAAATACATGATGGTAACCCATATTTCCTGAAAGTTACTCCACTTGAATGGGTCCCGTCTTCATTTCAGAACCTGGCCAGATAAGAAATGTTTTGGATCTACCGCATGAATACGCTGACACCCTTTGGTTTAAATGAGAGTTTAGAGTATACGAAATATTAAATAATTACTCTTTTTGTTGGTTCCTGGTACCTTTCCTCCTTCCCTTTTATATACCTTTAGATTCATTTTATAAATGTACTCTTTAAGTGCGCATGTGTGTATATATATATATTTTCACACATATGTATACTTTTTTCATATATGGCTATATATTTTTCAATAATAATTATATATCTGTTTTGTATCCTATGTAATTTCTTTTCCAACAGGCATTTGGTTGTGGATTTACATATATATACATATATATATATATATATATATTTTTTTTTTTTTAATATATTTATTACATACATGTTCGGCCATACTTCTTTAAGGGGTTTCTAAACGTGATCCTTGACCCAGACATATTTATATATATTTTTTGTGGATTCATATATATATATATAAAAAAAAAATATATATATATATATATATATATATACTGCTCAAAAAAATAAAGGGAACACTTAAACAACACAATGTAACTCCAAGTCAATCACACTTCTGTGAAATCAAACTGTCCACTTAGGAAGCAACACTGAGTGACAATCAATTTCACATGCTGTTGTGCAAATGGGATAGACAACAGGTGGAAATTATAGGCAATTAGCAAGACACCCCCAATAAAGTTGTTCTGCAGGTGGTGATCACAGACCACTTCTCAGTTCCTATGCTTCCTGGCTGATGTTTTGGTCCCTTTTGAATGCTGGCGGTGCTTTCACTCTAGTGGTAGCATGAGACGGAGTCTACAACCCACACAAGTGGCTCAGGTAGTGCAGCTTATCCAGGATGGCACATCAATGCGAGCTGTGGCAAGAAGGTTTGCTGTGTCTGTCAGCGTAGTGTCCAGAGCATGGAGGCGCTACCAGGAGACAGGCCAGTACATCGGGAGACGTGGAGGAGGCCGTAGGAGGGCAACAACCCAGCAGCAGGACCGCTACCTCCGGCTTTGTGCAAGGAGGAACAGGAGGAGCACTGCCAGAGCCCTGCAAAATGACCTCCAGCAGGCCACAAATGTGTATGTGTCTGCTCAAACGGTCAGAAACAGACTCCATGAGGGTGATATGAGGGCCCGACGTCCACAGGTGGGTGTTGTGCTTACAGCCCAACACCGTGCAGGACGTTTGGCATTTGCCAGAGAACACCAAGATTGGCAAATTCGCCACTGGCGCCCTGTGCTCTTCACAGATGAAAGCAGGTTCACACTGAGCACATGTGACAGACGTGACAGAGTCTTGAGACGCCGTGGAGAACGTTCTGCTGCCTGCAACATCCTCCAGCATGACCGGTTTGGCATTGGGTCAGTAATGGTGTGGGGTGGCATTTCTTTGGAGGGCCACACAGCCCTCCATGTGCTCGCCAGAGGTAGCCTGACTGCCATTAGGTACCGAGATGAGATCCTCAGACCTCTTATGAGACCATATGCTGGTGCGGTTGGCCCTGGGTTCCTCCTAATGCAAGACAATGCTAGACCTCATGTGGCTGGAGTGTGTCAGCAGTTCCTGCAAGACGAAGGCATTGATGCTATGGACTGGCCCGCCCGTTCCCCAGACCTGAATCCAATTGAGCACATCTGGGACATCATGTCTCGCTCTATCCACCAACGTCACGTTGCACCACAGACTGTCCAGGAGTTGGCAGATGCTTTAGTCCAGGTCTGGGAGGAGATCCCTCAGGAGACTGTCCGCCACCTCATCAGGAGCATGCACAGGCGTTGTAGGGAGGTCATACAGGCACGTGGAGGCCACACACACTACTGAGCCTCATTTTCACTTGTTTTAAGGACATTACATCAAAGTTGGATCAGCCTGTAGTGTGTTTTTCCACTTTAATTTTGAGGGTGACTCCAAATCCAGACCTCCATGGGTTGAAAAATTTGATTTCCATTTTTTTATTTTTGTGTGATTTTGTTGTCAGCACATTCAACTATGTAATGAACAAAGTATTTCAGAAGAATATTTAATTAATTCAGATCTAGGATGTGTTATTGTTGTGTTCCCTTTATTTTTTTGAGCAGTGTATATACATACACACTGCTCAAAAAAATAAAGGGAACACTTAAACAACACAATGTAACTTCAAGTCAATCACACTTCTGTGAAATCAAACTGTCCACTTAGGAAGCAACACTGAGTGACAATCAATTTCACATGCCATTGTGCAAATGGGATAGACAACAGGTGGAAATTATAGGCACTTCTCAGTTCCTATGCTTCCTGGATGATGTTTTGGTCACTTTTGAATGCTGGCGGTGCTTTCACTCTAGTGGTAGCAAGAGACGGAGTCTACAACCCACGTTATTTTTGATTCAGTTGTGTATATATATATTCTTTCCACCGATAGTGTTTTTATGGACGTCCTCATGGGCTTCTATTACATGTAGGATTTATCTTATATTTATTATATTTTTTATATATACACTCACCTAAAGAATTATTAGAACACCTGTTCTATTTCTCATTAATGCAATTATCTAGTCAACCAATCACATGTCAGTTGCTTCAATGCATTTAGGGGTCTGGTCCTGGTCAAGACAATCTCCTGAACTCCAAACTGAATGTCAGAATGGGAAAGAAAGGTGATTTAAGCAATTTTGAGCGTGGCATGGTTGTTGGTGCCAGACGGGACGGTCTGAGTATTTCACAATCTGCTCAGTTACTGGGATTTTCACGCACAACCATTTCTAGGGTTTACAAAGAATGGTGTGAAAAGGGAAAAACATCCAGTATGCGGCAGTCCTGTGGGCAAAAATGCCTTGTGGATGCTAGAGGTCAGAGGAGAATGGGCCGACTGATTCAAGCTGATAGAAGAGCAACGTTGACTGAAATAACCACTCGTTTCAACCGAGGTATGCAGCAAAGCATTTGTGAAGCCACAACACGCACAACCTTGAGGCGGATGGGCTACAACAGCAGAAGACCCCACCGGGTACCACTCATCTCCACTACAAATAGGAAAAAGAGGCTACAATTTGCACGAGCTCACCAAAATTGGACTGTTGAAGACTGGAAAAATGTTGCCTGGTCTGATGAGTCTCGATTTCTGTTGAGACATTCAAATGGTAGAGTCCGAATTTGGCGTAAACAGAATGAGAACATGTATCCATCCTCTGATGGCTACTTCCAGCAGGATAATGCACCATGTCACAAAGCTCAAATCATTTCAAATTGGTTTCTTGAACATGACAATGAGTTCACTGTACTAAAATGGCCCCCACAGTCACCAGATCTCAACCCAATAGAGCATCTTTGGGATGTGGTGGAACGGGAGCTTCGTGCCCTGGATGTGCATCCCTCAAATCTCCATCAACTGCAAGATGCTATCCTATCAATATGGGCCAACATTTCTAAAGAATGCTATCAGCACCTTGTTGAATCAATGCCACGTAGAATTAAGGCAGTTCTGAAGGCAAAAGGGGGTCCAACACCGTATTAGTATGGTGTTCCTAATAATTCTTTAGGCGAGTGTATATATATATATATATATATTTTTTTTTTTTACATATGCTGTTTTATATATTTATATGTAGAAAGGCCATTAGGCCTGAATTTGTGGGAGGAGTAAGTCCCCTACTTAAACACCCAGCCCCTACTCACCTCTGACGTTCGAGTTCAAGTGTTCCTTGTTCTACTTCCGGTTCGCGTGTGTCTGCAGGTTCGCGTCACTTCCGGTTCGGGCGTCTGACATATTGGCTGCACGGCGGAAATGCTCCGTTTTTCGGCGGTCCGATCTTGGCTTTCCAGCCTAATCGTGAGTTACTGCGTTACATTACAGTCCCCACCACACCGCACAGTGGTCTCATCAAGGGACCAGAACGCACATTTCGAAAAAATTTACCAGGGACCACCCACGGTCCCCCTCACGTCGGCATTTAGGCGGCTCTTTCGTGCACCCACCTGGCGGGTAATCATGCTGTTAATAAAAACTATACTGCATTCTATGTGGGAAAGTCAAGTTACTATAAAGCAAACCTGTCTACAAACTTTCATTCATACTGTTCATTGTACTAAATCACATACCCAGTTTGGCCTGTCATCGCCACCTAGTGGTTCTTATGGTATTTTCTGTCTTATTCTGTATAAATGTATTTCCCCTGCACCAAAACTATAGCAGCACCTACTAGCATACTTATTTGGAGGTTTACCACGTAATAACTATTCACACAATACTATACCATGCCTTTACGTACAAAGTTAAGCTCAGCCCTGTTAAAAAGTTTTCTTTGATCTCCACAGATCGTACTGTGTAATACGACAAAAAAAATTGCAAAAAACAGGGGTTCTTCTCCTCTAAAAATCCAGGTTCTCTTTCTACAATAGCACCAACCGGTTTGCTCATTCTATATGGCAAACCCTGATTCTTGTTCTTAATCCAGGTATAGTATTTATTTATTCCACTTTTCTTCGCACACTACGCTCATACGTCACGCTCGCTCAGATTTACATCTGTCTTAAAACCCTTAGGTTTCTTCTATCATAAACATCAAACAAGCTTTGCTTCTCCTAAAGAATCGCTAGACCCTGGTTCTCGTCCCTTATATCCAGGTATAGTTTTTTTCTTTTTTTTCTTTAACACTTCAGTATTTTATTTTTTTACTTCAGTTTCTGTTTTAAGGTCGCAGTCAGCCTTCATTTTCATTTGCCGCTCTCTCGTTTCACTCATTTATGCCCCCCAGTAATTCATGAGGCGCTCATACGCCACGCTCACAGATCTACATCGGTCTCAAACCCCTTAGGCTTCTTCGGCGATATCAACAACCGCTGGGCCTGTCTTCCATATATACTCAAAGATCAAATCCCCGGGTATAATCACTATCAAGGTAAGTATCCTACCATCACAAAAATTGGCCAATTTATCCCATAGATGGTACGTGAACTGGCTCACAGGGTCTGGGCGTCAGACCTAGCTCACCGAGGCATGTACAAACCATCTCCCACCTCAACACGGAGGTACTGCCCAACGCCCAAATCATAGTTAAACACCTCATTCACTCTTCTATAGGGCCATATTCAGGGCCTCACTTTCCACGGCCACACGTTTTGAACCTTTTAACTATCATCGAGAGGCCAATATCCCGCCACCACATCTGTGGCAACGTAGTTCACCTCGCCCAAATCATAGATAGAGCCTCTCACCGCCACTTGGCATTAGCAGGGTCTCATCCGTCACTAGTCTAAGTTAAGTTTTTCGCTTCGGCAGTAACCTTACAGTCCAGTTCACAGGAGCAATCCCCCCCCGTGAAATTATTTTTCTCAGACGCCCCTACTAAATCCAACTCATTTAATTAATTTTCTAGAATGTCGCAAGATACATCTCCCATGAATGAGGTGCCTGATGAGGATATAATATCCACTCCTATCAGACCAGAATCCCCAGGAGTATCTCTCGCCCCTTCTACCCCTACGTCTTTGAGAGCATGGACTATACCTAAAATCACGAACGAATTTAGGCTTAGGGGCATCCCCTTTCCTGCTACGGCCAGAAAGGCGGAATTATACAGAATGTTAACCAACCAAGCCCCTGAGCCTAGGCCAGGCACAAGCTCTCAAAGTCAACCTTCTGGCGCTGGCATTGCCACCCAGGACACCCTTGCGGCAATCCTGGCCAACCTACAGACCTTAAACAGCAGGTTAAGCAAGGTGGAAAGTGCCATAGCCTCCCCAGGTAACCTTCCTGATCCTTCAGCCCCCAACACCCGTCCCTACACTTCCCCCTCCAGCTCCTGCTCCAGTCACGTCGCCTTTCGTGTCACCAGCTCACTCCGTCCCAGACTCCATTAGGAAAGAAATCCTAGATGGGAAGGACGTGTGTCTGGTGTCATTACTTATTGCCTCCCAAGACGTACTGAAGAACAGTCTTATAATTTTGGCGATATCTCGGTCGTTCTTAAAACCAGAGACCCAAGGCACAACAAAAAATTGTCGATCCCCAATTTCGTGTTGGCCTTCGGGATATACCATGATGTCATCTGCTCGGTATATCCCCACAGGAGAGAGGAACTGGACCTCCATCTCCATAAAGTGGTGGATTTGGGCGTTAAGTACGGGGGCTCATCTTTTTATGATTATCATAAATCGATATCAGCAAAAGCAGCGACACATTTGAAACAGTTTAATGTAAGAATTAACTGGTGTCAAATGGATAAAGAACTATTCTGTCGCCACTTCGCTGGTCTGAGGCCCCCGTCCTGCGCCATATGCAATTCCTCAACCCACTTGGCCGATTTGTGCCATTCTATGGCCGACCCATCAACCCCCACACCCACCCCTCAATCCTCTTCCACTCCTCACCTTAAACAGGAAGGCGGACAGCGGGATAAACTGGGGAGGCCCATCTCCTTTTTAGGGAAGGCTCAGGTGTGCAACAACTTCAATGCAGGTTCCTGCAGCTTCAGCGCTTGTAGATTGTTGCACATCTGCTCTATCTGTTTCAGGGCACACACTAAGACCATTTGCCCGGCCAGGTTGTCCCCTAACAAATGACTAACCGACGTTAATATCGACAACCTGGCTTTTTACTTAGAAAATCATCCAAGTAAACATCTGGTGGAGTATTTGATAACAGGGTTTACCCAGGGCTTTCTCACGGGTCTCGTGGCCATTCCCTCAGGGATACTGGAATGCCCCAATCTCTTATCAGCCTGCCTAGACCCGGAGGCCACGGACGTTCTCCTCTCCACAGAAATAGCACAAGGTTTCAGGATCGGCCCCTTTACCTCCTCACCGTTTTCCTCCTGGCGCACTAACCCTATTGGTATAGCTGTACACAAATATTCAAATAAAAAGCGCATGATTATTGATTTATCGGCACCGCACTCTTCTTTTGTTCCTAGCATCAACGCACTCATTCCTGCAGACGAATTCTCACTACAATACGTAAAAATAGATGACGCTATACAAACCATCATTTCAACTGGTAGCAACGCTTGGCTTAGTAAAACAGACATTACCAATGCATTCAAATTACTGCCCATGCACCCATCACTTTGGCACTTGCACGGTGTTAAATGGCAAAACAGGTACTATTTTTCCACGCGACTCCCTTTTGGGTCCAGAAGCAGCCCTAAACTGTTTGATATTTTCGCAGAAACTCTATGCTGGCTGCTTCTGAACATTATTAGGTGTCACGCCGTCATTCACTACTTGGATGACTTCCTTATCATAGAACCAAGCACATGCACCGATATCCTCAGCACCTCTGCACTTTTCTCCACCCTCGGGGTACCTTTGTCTCCCGCTAAAACAATTGGCCCCAATACTAAACTCACTTTCTTGGGGATAGAGCTGGACTCTGGTACCTTCCGCGCTAGCCTTCCCCCTGAAAAACTGGTCCGCCTGAGAGGGGAAATAGATATGTTCCTGCGGAATGATGTATGCACCAGGAAAGAACTTCAGTCCTTATTGGGGTCCCTGAATTTCGCAATGCGCATCGTTCTGCAGGGTAGATCTTTTGTGTCCAGGCTCCTTTGTCTGCTTCACGGGGTACCAGACGCCTGCCCAATTGCGTTGGACCATCACGCCAAAGCTGACCTACTCATGTGGGGGAAGTTTTTGACTCAATGGAACGGTATCTCCATGTTTATTCCCCCTCTCTCCGACTCCTCTCCCTGCTTTTACACTGACGCTGCAGCCAACACGGGTTTTGCAGCTATATTTGGTGATCACTGGTTTAGGGGTCATTGGCCAGCTGAGACGGATGCCTTGCCGGGGTTTAGAGAAACTTCAGCTCTGTTTGAAATTTACCCCATTGTGGCGGCCGCACACACTTGGGGTCACCTCTGGTCCGGCAAGGCAGTAAAGTGTTATTCCGACAACTCGTCAGCTTGCAACATCATTAACCACCTCAGCCCCCTTAGCTTAAACACCCTTAATGACCAGGCCACTTTTTACACTTCTGACCTACCCTACTTTCACCGTTTATTGCTCGGTCATGCAACTTACCACCTAAATGAATTTTACCTCCTTTTCTTCTCACTAATAGAGCTTTCATTTGGTGGTATTTCATTGCTGCTGACATTTTTACTTTTTTTGTTATTAATCGAAATGTAAAGATTTTTTTGCAAAAAAAATGACATTTTTCACTTTCAGTTGTAAAATTTTGCAAAAAAAACGATATCCATATATAAATTTTTCTCTAAATTTATTGTTCTACATGTCTTTGATAAAAAAAAAAATGTTTGGGTAAAAAAAAAAATGGTTTGGGTAAAAGTTATAGCGTTTAGAAACTATGGTACAAAAATGTGAATTTCTGCTTTTTGAAGCAGCTCTGACTTTCTGAGCACCTGTCATGTTTCCTGAGGTTCTACAATGGCCAGACAGTACAAACACCCCACAAATTACCCCATTTCGGAAAGTAGACACCCTAAAGTATTCGCTGATGGGCATAGTGAGTTCATAGAACTTTTTATTTTTTGTCACAAGTTAGCGGAAAATGATGATTTTTATTTTATTTTTTTCTTACAAAGTCTCATATTCCACTAACTTGTGACAAAAAATAAAAACTTCTATGAACTCACTATGCCCATCAGCGAATACCTTGGGGTGTCTTCTTTCCAAAATGGGGTCACTTGTGGGGTAGTTATACTGCCCTGGGATTCTAGGGGCCCTAATGTGTGGTAAGTAGTTTGAAATCAAAATCTGTAAAAAATGGCTGGTGAAATCCGAAAGGTGCTCTTTGGAATGTGGGCCCCTTTGCCCACCTAGGCTGCAAAAAAGTGTCACACATCTGGTATCCCCGTACTCAGGAGAAGTTGGGCAATGTGTTTTACATATACCCATGCTGGGTGAGATAAATATCTCGGTCAAATGCCAACTTTGTATAAAAAAATGGGAAAAGTTGTCTTTTGCCAAGATATTTCTCTCACCCAGCATGGGTATATGTAAAAAGACACCCCAACACACATTGCCCAACTTCTCCTGAGTACGGGGATACCAGATGTGTGACACTTTTTTGCAGCCTAGGTGGGCAAAGGGGCCCACATTCCAAAGAGCACCTTTCGGATTTCACAGGTCATTTACCTACTTACCACACATTATATGAGGTGATCACCCCCGTCATTGATCACCCCCCTGTAAGGCTATATTCAGATGTCCGTATGTGTTTTGCGGATCCGATCCATGTATCAGTGGATCCGTAAAAATCATACGGACGTCCGAATGGAGCCTTACAGGGGGGTGCTCAATGACAGGGGGGTGTTCAGGGAGTCTATATGGGGTGATCAGTGGTTCATAAGGGGTTAATAAGTGACAGGGGGGGGTGTAGTGTAGTGGTGTTTGGTGCTACTTTACTGAGCTACCTGTGTCCTCTGGTGGTCGATCCAAACAAAAGGGACCACCAGAGGACCAGGTAGCAGGTATATTAGACGCTGTTATCAAAACAGCGTCTAATATACCTGTTAGGGGTTAAAAATAAATCGCATCTCCAGCCTGCCAGCGAACGATCGCTGCTGGCAGACTGGAGATCCACTCTCTTACCTTCCGATCCTGTGAACGCGCGCGCCTGTGTGCGCGCGTTCACAGGAAATCTCGGCTCACGCGAGATGACGCGTATATGCGTCGCTGAGCGCAGGGCTGCCGCCTCCGGACCGCAATCCTGCGTTAGGCGGTCCGGAGGCGGTTAATAAAGGGCGCTCTTCCTCTCTTACCATCATGCGGCTGATTCGCAAGCTGACCTGGTTGGCAGCAACCGTCTAGTTCCACTTAATTTGTCTTCACATCCCGGGTATTCACAACACGGCTGCTGACGCTCTGTCTCGATCTCAATTTCAGGTGTTTTTCCAGGCACTCCCGTCAGCCCACCATCAACCATCCAGAACACCGAAGTTAATCTTGGATTGAACACACTTATGCACCATGCTAGGACTCTGTTGTGCCTTTTCATAGGTAAATACATTCATATCCAATTCATTATTGTCAAGATGGATCTTCATTGCCTTTAAGAGCCATGCTCGACTATAGTTACAATTTTGTATGTCTTGAGTAGGCCAAATTAAGGTCACACAAAAGTTTCTACTTCAGTGTTATTCTACTCATGAATATACCAGTCTGAGAAGAATCTGCCTTGTCTACTTTTAAATTTATGACGGGAGATAAAGATGAGCTCTATGCAGCTGGTGATAATTACCTATACAATTAGGCATTTATTAATGAAGCAAAATATATAATATGTATGTATTCATTTAATGAGCCTAAGTTAGTCCTTAGCATAAGACAATCAGTAGGACATATAAATATTTGTTTATATTATATTGTTATATGTTACGAAGACAACATGTATCCAGTATATTGTATATATTTCTCATTAGGGGAATATCTGTCTCAAGAAGAGTGTCTGTGAAGATGTGTGTTTTGTAACAATTAATCACATCTTTGGTATGACAGAGGAGGTACTGATATCTCTGTGAGAAAACAAGGCTATTTACGATCCACAAATAAACAGTGTGAGAAACATTAAGTGAGACGCCTAGAGGTCTGTCTCTAATTGCTACAAGTGTCAGAATTAATCCCTATAGCTTTGAATTAAAGCTTCTAAGGTCAAAATGTATATTCAGACTTATATAAGTTAACCCTTTATACTATGATGCAGATAGCTTATACAGCAGTGCCACTTAGGTATCAGTAGGTGACATTACAACAGTAGCAAAAGTGCATTCTGGGTAAGGTTATGATGTCACATTTTTATCAATGGTCACACCCATCCGACAATGATTGGAAAGTTCCAAACTAGGAAGGTGTGTCTAACTGATAAGTTTGTGATCATAAGCCATACACAGGAGAGAAAGAGAAGGTAGAAGGAAAGAGAGGAGAAGTTGAGGGCTATCAAGATGAAAGTCATGGTGAGATGTGCTATGATGGCCCACCCAGCTTTCCTAGGAGCAGAAGTGAGATTCCTACTAGGACTTGGTAAGAGACACAGAAAATGATATTTCACTTTATTAAGACTAATTTGATATATATATTTTAATAGAACATTCTTCGCCAAGCTAAGTGATGGATTCCCACAGGAAGGACTTATTTCAAGTCCTTCCATTTAAGATATGGTCTAGCAAAATCCTAGATCCCTGTTATTTGTCTTAATAGTCTTACCAAAGTTATATGTGTGAAAATAGTCCAGGATGAGGCGGAAGGATACAGTTATCTCTTCTAAGTTATATCCTTGAATGGAAGTGCCCATCTTGAAGTCATGTGATGTGTAGTTGGTTAGGGGGGGGGGGGGCAGAATGTATTTAGCATTCTATAATGATGTCTAGGATTAGACATGCCCATCCTGATATCATGAGGTTTTCTCTGAACAGAAGTAATGTATATAACTTATGTTCCCACTTTGATATCCTAACCTAATAATAGCTTGGTTATAACGTGACAAGTTATTTCCACTCACATGTATTGTTAAGCTTGTAATGCTTTATATTAACGCTATATATATTCATTTGCATGTATCATTGTGTTTATTTACTTATATATGTTTATAATCTTGTAACCAATAAATCTGCACATTTTTATAATACCTGCGTATTATTGTATAATGCAGAACTACATTTTATCATTAACGTCATCTCACGTCAAAAATAACTTATTTATCTGAGGAAATAGTCGGACTCAGATGTGAATTGTATCAATTAGGTTGTCTACAATTCACCAGGTCATGATTTTAAGAATTTATGACAAATTTTATAAATTTTATTTTTTATGGTTAATTTTTTTTAGGACCATAATTAATAATTCTTAATTGAATTATTACCCCCCCGACAACTCTTACGCACCAAGCACTATCACTATCACCTACAGTAGGGCACTTACCATTTTCAACAAATTTACAGCTGAATTCGGATTACAAGGCTATTTCTCAACCCAAACTATGGTGGCTTTTGCCTCTTACACTTAAAACTTTCCCACAACACAATTAAATTATACCTCATGGGGGTGCAGCATCACAGCCTCACAAATTTCCCTAACAATAGCCTCTTTTTGTCATCATACCCCATCAAGAAAATCTTAAAGGGGATCTCTAAAGTATCGGTTCCACCTATCACCACCAGTCTACCTATAGACGGGACTATCTTTAGAGCACTTAGCAACCTCCTCGATGAATCCCCTTTTGATCTCAACACTAACCTGGTGATCAAATCTGCTATCTATTTAGCTTTTTATGGGTTCTTAAGACCTAGGGAATTTACCGTTGTTTGTCAAGGAGATACCACTCACAGCCTTAAAACCTCACAACTCACTAAAGTAGACGACCATTACATTCTCACAATCCCATCTACCAAAACTAATCAGTCCCTACACCCCACTATCATTCCTCTCTTTCCAACAGACAATGCTTGGTGCCCAGTTAAGACACTAGACCTCTTACGGTCAACCTATAGCACGCACTTATCAGACTCACCACTCTTACAACTACAAGGGCACCCAGTCACTACAGCAAAATTCACCACGCACGTTAGAACCTTATTGGGAAAATTGGGTTACAACCCAACTTCATTCTCTGGGCATTCCTATCGTATAGGAGCAGCTTGATCAGCTTCTAGCACTAACACCCCGGTCCACATCATAAAGAGACTGGGTCGCTGGAAGTCCTCTATATACAATGCGTATATTCCACGACCAGAAAGAGAACTTCGCCAAGCCTTCAGGAATTTAGTCATGTAAACAAATGCAATAAAGTGTGGTTTTTTTAACTTCTCTTTGCCCTCTTTTATTTACAGGCCCACTCGGACGTTGGTTTCGGCACACCACATCCAACTTTTATCTCTGACATTATCCATTACATATTAAATTCCGAGCAAAAATTATATATATATATATAATTTGTTTATATCCTTTTATCTCCACTGATGCCCAATACCCATTTGTCTTATTGCACCATTATAGATATTCCCGGCGCTTTGGCTCATTGAAACGTACACCTCCTAGCCTTTAGTTGTATTTGCGTTCCATTCATAATAATTTCAATCCCGCCCCCACTGGTATTTGCGGCTCAGCTGCCGGGAATCTTGGACGACGTGAGGTGGAACGCACTTCCGGTTGATGCGTTCCACCCCCTGGAACCCCAATCTCCGTCCCCATGCGTGGCGGTAAGTACTGGTCCCCTGCCCGGCCCATAGGATTTTACATGTATAATACCGTCCCCACCTACTTACTACTCACCAAAAATCACAACCTTTTATCCTGTCCCTCTGACACCTACCGAACACTCTGACGCCGTGATTTGGAACGCACTTCCGGTTGGTGCGTTCCAATCACCGGAACTCCCGCCCGTGTCTCGTATTATATTGATCTCGGCCCCTTCACCTTTCTAAACATGGCTGGCGTGCATACCATCATGTATATGTATATTACCAAATATTTAATGTATTATGCATGGTTTGTTTTGCTCCTTTTTTTTTTTTTTATTTCATTCATTTGTTACTATTGATGTCTTTTCCGGGACCGGAAGTGACACTGATGATCTTTTTGGCGCCAAAAACGCCCTCTGTTTTGAATCTGACTCTATATATTTAGATGTGTGTTTGCTATAACACTTTGTATAAGCCTAATACCTTCTCTGCTCCTGAGGAAGGGGTTTGTTAATCCCCGAAACGCGTTGAGCCCACCTGACTTATTTATTTATTAAAGGAATATACCAGAAGTTCTTAGTAGTGGACTGCCGTATCTTCCAGCCATTCTACAAGCGAGCCAGGCGAGGGAGGTGGTTGTTTTGGGTGTCTTGAGTTTTATCCCATTACGCCCCTCCCTGGTGAAGTGAGTGTCTTGTATATCCCCTTTTTTTCATGTTTTTATGTTCTCCATTTGATATTAATTACCAGTTGTTTTATGGTTTTATCACATGGCTACTGAGCACTAAAGTTCCCCCCTCCTTTTTAATGGTAAGGGGTATTTATTCATTTATTTATTGATTTATATATCTACAGTTCCTATTATCGGTGTACATTATATTGATCTACATATATTTTATTAGCAGTCAGGCGCCACCTGGTGATTTTTTTCCTTTTTCTCATTTTCATTACTACTATATTGCATCCTTGCTTATAGTCCATCACCTATGCTGCCCTGCTTCTGTCCTATTAGCTCACTGTTCAGTATCTCCTGGACTCTAAATTACTTCATATTTATTACTAACCCTTCCCCTCCACTCTGGTCTCCACCTTTGGCGCCCTGTGTGTTTATCCCATATCTCCTTTCATAGGAGTACAGGATTAACCCTCTTTTTTTTCTTCCTTTACCTCCCTTCAGTGAGCTGTAGACTGTCTTCACTGAAGATGGATTTGAACAGTGAATTGACAGAGAAGGGGGACAAGGGAAATATTCTGATAAGAGCAGAAAGAGGCAACAAAATTGGGAAGAGGGTGAGAAAAAACGCAATTTATAAGGCCCAGGGTAACATAGCACTAGTGAAAAGTAACTAAATTGCATACCGTCATGAATTATCCTACACCAGGGGTCTCAATCACATGGCCCGCTGGAGGATCCTCCAGTGACCCACTAACACCTAACCTACTTGGGTGTCAGTGCAGCGCTACCTCTGCAATAAAGCGACATAAGTCATGAGTATTCACTGATGCCTGGGGTCAGGGGAGCTCCACTGGTCTCAAAATTAAGCCTAACACTGGTTGGCTGAGCTGAGCCATCTGTGGTCCTACTCCTAAAATTTCCTTTAAACCTACAGGTATTATTGCAGTAATGTAGTATTGTAATAAGAGATCAAATAAATAACTGATTAACAATAATTTTGTTAATTATTATGAACACGGATCGTCAACTTGAAATGTTTTGTGCGGCCCATATATCCGGCTGAGTTTAAAACCCTGATTTATAGCTCATATATAACTGTTTAAAAAAAACGTTAAAACACACAGAGTAGTGATGGTAGATTCAGATTCATCCTGCTTTGGATAAATCCGAATCCATAACGAATACAGGTTCGGATTCATTCAGTTTGGCAAGCGCCACTACTCACAGTTAATGGCGTATGCACAAGACTCCCATAGTCTCACGTTACTAGCAACCATGTTCATTGGGCCGCAAAGGGACCAATACTGTATAACTTACATACAGCAATAGGGAACTCATAACATTTACTGTAGACAGAAAAAAGATCCGGATTTGTCTAAAGCAGGATTAATTTCTATTTTACGTTTATTAATACTTTATTATAAAAAAATAAAAAGCAAAAATTGTTATATGGTAATTATATAATCAAATACAATGCCGTGGGAGAACAAAAAAAAAAAAGAAAGATATTATAGCATTTATTGTAAAGGTCGACAATCAAGGTCCAATACAACGTGGTCCACATGTGGTGCATATGATTTCAGCTTCTCAATACGTACAATACTTGTGTGCCATGGAGTGTTATGAACTTCCTGTAAAAACGTCCGGATTTTACTTTCAGTAGACTCTGCCCACTCTCTCCAGATTATTCTCTGTAAATCTCTAGGATTTTTAGCAATGTTTTTAGCATCTACTTCATTTTTGCTCAGGAAACAGTCCACATTGTGATGAATATGTAGTATACCACCAGTATTCTTCTTCAGAACTCTACAAGCTACAAGATAACCTGCTTCAGATGTGGGGATTAGGCCCAAATTCACACGATCAGCTACATCTTGCAGCAACAGCTAAGAGAATAAAAAATAATGTGTTATAACACCATGAGATCATGTTATATATAGTGTAACATTGAAGTGACTGCGGATCAGATGCAGACTAAAACAATGGTCGTGTGCATAAGCTCTGACCAGAAGTCCTATTGAAGAGCTAGGTAAGTATCTCAGTAAAGCTGTAATGAAAAATGGCAGGATTTTTATTTCTTTTTGAAATAAATTCCCCAAAACGCTTATAAACTAAATCCTCTAGATTTATCACAGGGTTTCAGACCTGCTCCAGATTTATCACAGGGTTTCAGGATGGATGATAAATCTGGCGCAGGGCTACACAGTTTTTATCTAACTATACCAACTACAGTCCTGATCAAAAGTTTAAGATCACTTGAAAAATGGCAAAAAATTATATTTAGCATGGCTGGATCTTAACAAGGTTCCAAGTAGAGCTTCAACATGCAACAAGAAGAAATGGGAGTGAGACAAAACATTTTTTGAGCATTCAATTTAATGAAAACAACGAATAAACTGAAACAGGCTGTTTTTCATCAAAAGTTTAAGACCACACCTCCAAAAAAAAAACAGAAATCCTACTTCCAAACATGAACTCAGTAATGAGTAGCTCCACCGTTATTGTTTATCACTTCAAAAATTCGTTTCGGCATGCTTGATGCCAGCGTTTCAATGAGGCGAAGGGAACATTTCTCCAAGTGGTGAAGACGGCCGCACGAAGGCCATCTACTGTCTGGAACTGTTGTCCATTTTTGTCAACTTCCCTTGCCATCCATCCCCAAAGGTTCTCAATTGGATTTAGATCAGGGGAACACGCAGGATGGGCCAAAAGAGTGATGTTATTCTCCTGGAAGAAGTCACTTGTCCTGCGGGCATTGTGTACTGTAGCGTTGTCCTGTTGAAAAACCCAGTCGTTATCACACAGACGAGGGCCCTCAGTCATGAGGAATGATCTCTGCAACATCTGGACATAGCCAGCGGCCGTTTGACGCCCCTGCACTTCCTGAAGCTCCATTGTTCCACTGAAGGAAAAAGCACCCCAGACCATTATGGCGCCCCCTCCACTGTGGCGCGTAGAAAACATCTCAGGTGGGATCTGCTTGTCATGCCAGTAATGTTGGAAACCATCAGGACCATCAAGGTTAAATTTTTTCTCATCAGAGAATAAAACTTTCTTTCACCTTTGAATGTCCCATGTTTGGTGCTCTCTTGCAAAGTCCAAACGAGCAGTTCTGTGGAGCCCTTCAGTCTCAGATGCCGTCTAATGGTTATGGGGCTGCAGTCAGCACCAGTAAGGGCCTTAATTTGGGTCGAGGATCGTCCAGTGTCTTGACGGACAGCCAATTGGATCCTCCGGCTCAGTGCTGATGAAATTTTTTTAGGTCTTCCACTTGACTTTTTTGTTCCATAACCCTCAGGATCATTTAAGAAATTCCAAATGACTGTCTTACTGCGTCCCACCTAAGCAGCGATGGCGCGCTGTGAGACCCTGCTTATGCAGTTCAAAACCTGACCACGTTCAAAAAAGGGAGAGTTTTTTTGCCTTTGCCATCACAACGTGTGACTACCTGACAGATTTGGACTTTTAAAGGCATGTGGTCCTAAAATTTGGATCAGCTGAAAAACAGCCTGTTTCAGTTTAATCATCATTTTCAATTAATTGAATGCTCAAAAAATGTTTTGTCTCTTCTTCTTGTTGCATGTTGCATGTTGAAGCTCTACTTGGAACCTTGTTAAGATCCAACAATGTAAAATATGATTTTTTGCCATTTTTCAAGTGGTCTTAAACTTTTGATCAGGACTGTATTAGTTGGCTTTCTTTGAGACATAGTTTTACGCCAGAATTGTGGCAAAATTTTGGCACAAAATGTTGCATCTTGGGCAAAGCAGCTTTTCCACTAATCCTCACCTCTTCACTCCAAGCCCTACCCCTTTTCAAGCAAGTCCTAAAAATTGTAGAAAACTTTAATTGCCCCAAACTGCTGCACTTTTTAGACAAATTCTAGGCGCACTCATTTGCCAATGTAAATGAAACCATCAATCCATCCCATGGAGCTTCACTCATCTCTAACATCAGGTTCTTCAGCTAACAGACTCATTTATGTATGAATATCTGAATGTGGCATATAAGATTTTTCTGTTCTTGAAGAACAGGAAAAGATGAAAGTTTCAAAGCAATTTATGCCCCACTGGAATTGTTATAGGTATTATTTGGAGAGGTCAGGGTGACTGTCAAAATAAAAAAAGGTAATATCTATGGAGTAATAAATCAGGAAGGTTAGGTTATACTAGGCTAGGGAAACACAGCAAATTCTTGCAGTGCTACTGACAGATTTTAAAGGGGTTAGCCAACCCCATAATTGCATCCCCAAATGCCCGGACCCCTCACACAGATCGCACTTACCTCACTCCCCAGCACCCACGTTGCTTCTGATGCCCATCGCTGGATGTTTTGATCCGAGTGACAGTGAGATGCAGCGGCGGCTGTGCGGGCATCAGAAGCGACGCGGATGCCAGGGAGCTAGGTAAGTACGATCTGTATGAGGGGCCCATGAATTTGGAGGGGGGAGGGCATTTTTGGGGTTGGATAAACCCTTTAACTAAATAGAAGTGTAGCCCAGGCCTGAAGACATGTGCGAATGATAGCATATTATGGAAACCAATACTTTGGGGGGTTCAGACACATGGTGCTTGCCCTTCTATGACTACAATCATCTAGCTGTTCCTCTGCCTGAACAGCTCAACAAAATTTCCTCAGGAGTAAAAAACCTTTTGAGCCAAATGTATAGAGATTTGCATGGACTGATTTGTGTGCACAATGGCAAGAAAACAAAGCCCAAAGTGCACCTACCACCTGAACACCCCACTGGCTCATTCCTACAGGAGGACCTGTCACTGCTGTTCTTCAGCCTACCCACCTGCTTGCTTCCACTCAAGGGTAGGCATCAAAACAGCAGTAATAAATTCGGACTGTTATTTATGCTGCTCGCAGGTGCTTGCTGCTGTCTGCATTCTGTCTCTCTCTGTATGGAAAGCACCTGTAAGCAGCTGCCTCAGGTGGACTATTTGTTGTTGTGGCCTCGACCACCACCAAACCAAATCCCGCCTAGTGGTAGAAACGGTTTTGTGTATCTTATGGTCCATTTCTTTTGTTCCAGAGGGCACTTGTAGTATAAATAACATGATTTAATACACAAAACAATAACAATACACCTTAGTCAGATTAAACTTTTTTAAGTTAAAATAGATGAGCAAGCATAAAATATAGATTTCCTTGATGCCTTAATTCCTTGTTGTGTTACCTGTCTGTTGTCACCTTCAATAATTTGGCATTTGTGAGACACCTTGTTAAGCTCCAGGTTTTTCCGCAAAGCAGCTACAGCATAGGGATTCCATTCACACGCGTAAACAAATGCTGCTCCTGCATGGACCAGGAAAGGCAGGGTAAAGTATCCAATACCTAAAATAATATTGCAAAAATAATTACACAGCAGTAATGGTAGTAATGCTAAAGGTTTACATGACCAGAATATGGTACTGCAGTCTGGGACCAAAGTTCGGATACCCACCAAGCTATAGACATTTTTTGGGACAATTTTTGCGATTGGTCTTCATTAAAATGTTTTAGCCATTTGTCCTCTACGGCCTTCAGGTTTTCACTGACTGCAGAATGACTCAGAATACTGTACAGGACAAAGGGTTAAACATGTTTAATAAAGGCCAACTGGAAAATGCCGATTAGCCCAAAATAAATGAAATGCATTAATTTAAAAAAAAAAATTGTCTAACAGTGTCTATACAGTTAAATGCAAAAGTTTGGGCACCCCTGGTTGCTGTTACTGCGAACAGTTAAACAAGCTCTGTCAGCATGATCAACCCTATTAAACCAGGCATACTGCGTGGTAGGGCTTATCAGGCTGATTAAAACAATACCTTTCTGGGGGGCGGAGCTAGCGTCTGAGCCGGATGGCTGTGTGAAGTGCTGCTCTGCAGATAACGATTCCTCCTGAAGCTCCTATACCCGGCTAATTAAACCCATAATGGTCAAGATTGGTGGACCAAGACCTGCTGATGCCCCAGAGCCGTCCAGACCGACTTCTTAGGCGGGAGGAATGGAGAAATTTATAAAGAAAGCGGCTCAAACCTACGTCGCCAGAGATTCCAAAATGGCGCCGGAACCTCCGTGCACACCAAAGAACAAACGGCAGGATGAATGCGCAGCTGACAAGGTGAGAGACGAATCCCCTGAAAGGGACACACTCTCGCTCTCCAGATCCTTCCTAAAGAAGGCCTTAGCTGAAGCCCTAGAACCGCTCAAATCTGACCTCAACTTCATTAAGGAAGATGTGAAGCATATAGGGAGAAGAGTAGAAGCATTAGAAGAAGCGAACACTGCCCTTACCACCCATCAGCTTGCGATCACAGATACCCTGAATGTTCACCAAAAGCACTTAAATACCTTATACATGCAGCTTGAGGACCAAGAAAACAGGGGCAGGAGGAACAACCTCCGATTCAGAGGAGTCCCAGAAACAGTAGGCCCAGATGAAATCCCTGAAACGGTGATGCAGATTTGTTTAAAACTCCTGGGACCTGACTCCACACACGAAGTGATTATAGAAAGAGTCCACAGAGCTCTGCGCCCCAAGCCTCAATCCACAGATCCCCCCAGGGATATAATCTGCAAATTCTTGCATTTTCCTGTCAAGGAAGCTATCCTAAAAGGCGCAAGAAGTATTCCCCATGTTTCATGGGATGACAACCCTATCTCCATTTATCAAGATTTAGCTCAAACCACTCTGAAAAAGCGAAAATTCTTGAAACCCCTCACCGACCTGCTAAGAAATAAAAAAGTCATCTACAGATGGTTATTCCCGTTTGGTTTGTCCTTCTTTCATAACGGACGCAGAATCTCCATCCAATCTTACACAGATTTGGACAAAGCATATGACATCTTGCAAATTCTGCCACTTCCAATTGAAAACTGGGAATCTGTCCGAGACGCCTCTGATATACCCACTCTGACTTCAGATGGTCCATGGGAGACCCCCCGTGCCCAAAGGTCTCGTAAGATAAGAAGAAATTACAGATCACCTTCTTCTAAGCAACTGTCACTTACAGATGACTGATAGATATACCTCATTACTGTGAGAAAGCTGCCTGGTCTGATTTGCATGCTGTTAATCTCTCTATAGTTGAATCTTTACAAAGTTCACTCAGACAGACCAGTAAAAGAAATTAGTTCTTTTTCTACATAAGTAGCTGGATTATAAACCCATAAAAATTTTCTCATTACAGAGGAATCGTCATGTTTGCATTTACTGAAAGTGATGCAATACCCCCCCTTACCTATAATGCCAGTTTGCTCGTATTTTTTACTAGCATACTGGTGCTATTTTTTGTTATGTTTTTGTTTACTTTGTTATGTTTATAACCTCTTTTTGTCCTTTGATAGGTCTCAAGAATACTCTAGATTACACTATCCATGTACTGATATGTATCTTCTATTTGGTGAAGACTCTTGCCTGCATCGGAGCCATCGCTTACCTCGGGGCAGTACCCTCCCTCCATTCTGGTTGGTCGAACATATACACTTAACATCCAGGTTTTCAATTATGTCCACTACCTATAACCTTTACAAATATGTCAGAATTAAGAGTAGTATCTTATAATGTTAAGGGGTTAAGGTCTCCATCAAAGAGATGCCAGATCTTTTCCCTTTTAAATAAAGAAAGATGTTCCTTAGTTTTCCTCCAGGAGACACACTTTAAACATGGAAACTACCCCAACCTCTCCTTTTCTAAATACCCCACATGGTACCACTGTGGAGCTGGGGGTGCCGCCTCGAGGGGAGTCAGTATTGGCTTCCATAGAAACTTGCCCTTTCAATACAACTCACATGTACAAGATTCAGAAGGCAGATTCCTCATACTCAAAGGTTTGATAGGAAGCTCACTATATACCTTAGTGAATGTTTATGCTCCAAATACGGAACAAATCTCCTGGCTCTCCACGTTAATAGATCTAATACAGATTCATAGAGAAGGCATACTGATACTGGCTGGAGATTTTAATATAGCCTTCAACCCGCTACTAGACACCACCTCCAAGAAATCCGCTATTTCTCAAAAAGCCCTTAACTTCCTCCAGACTAAACTTTTAAGCCTTGGAGTTACAGATATCTGGCGCTGTCTAAACCCCCAGGAATTAGACTATTCCTTCTACTCTTCTTCTAATAGATCCTATAGTAGGATAGATTATATCCTTATTTCAAAAGAGCACCTACAATTATGTTCACTCGCCAGGATAGGAGATATAACTTTATCTGATCATTCTCCTATATTTTGCGATATACACCCACCTAACAGATCCAATAAAAAATCTAATTGGAGACTTAACGAATCTCTACTGGGAAATGAGAAACATACAACCCAAATTTCCTCCTTTCTAGAGGAATACTTCTCAATTAACAACACTAAAGATGTTTCTCCCCAAATATTATGGGATGCCCATAAGGCCTTTATAAGGGGCAGACTAATTAGCCTTTGCTCTTTTCTTAAAAAACAATCTGAGAAAAAACTTTCCAACTTACTAACTAGAATCCATACCCTAGGGAAAGCACACAAACAATCCTTGTTAGCCCAACAACTATCAGAACTCACCTCCCTCAGGACAGAATTAAAAAACTTTCTCAATGAGAAGTCTGCCAAATACTATTTATCAGCACAACAAAAAGTCTTTGCACATGGTAATAAGGCATCTAAGTTTGCAATGCAGAAAATTAAACAGAGAAAGACTGCCCATTACATACAGAGCATTAGGTCACCCCAGAATACCCTCCTATTTAAAGCAAATGAAATTGCAGACCAATTCAAGAAGTTCTACGAGTCCTTATATAATCTCCCTTCTACTATACTTCCAGACGCTTCATTGGATAGAAATTCCAATATTAATACCTTTCTATCTTCCCTAAAACTGCCAACATTATCTATAACCCAGGGAGAGTCTCTGTCCAAACCATTTACCATCCCCGAACTATTAATAGCCATCAAATCAACTCCTAGAGGAAAATGCCCCGGTCCGGATGGATTTCCCATAACATACTACTCAACATTTAAAGAAATTCTCCTCCCCTTCTTGCTCCCAGTTTACAATCAGGCCTTAGACAAAAGTCCACTTACTGCAGATATGACAAAAGCCACCATCACAGTTATCCCTAAACAAGGCAAAGATCCCACTTTATGTTCAAACTTTCGCCCCATTTCCCTCCTAAATGTGGATCTTAAATTACTCTCAAAAATGCTAGCCATTAGATTGCAGAGCCTTTTGCCCCAATTGATCCACCCAGATCAGGTGGGCTTTGTCAGAGGTAGAGAAGGCAAAGACAATACTACTAAAGTATTAAATGCCCTATATTATGCCTCTCATAGATCCTCTCCTTTGGTTTTGCTTGGCACAGATGCCGAAAAAGCATTCGATACAGTGGACTGGACTTACATCTCTCTGACTCTATCAAAATTTCAAATACCGTTACCATTCATTAATGCTATTTCTTCCATGTATACCCACTCTTCGGCGTCTGTGTCAGTCAATGATATCTTATCCTCTAGTTTTCCCATTAGCAATGGAACAAGACAGGGATGCCCACTTTCTCCCCTTCTCTTTGTCCTGGTTATGGAGACCCTACTACAATCCCTTAGACAAAATCCTGACATTAAAGGTTTACAGGTTAATGGTTACGACTTTAAACTTGCTGCATTTGCAGACGATCTCTTAATAATTACTACCAACCCACTTAAATCCATACCGGTAATTTTATCCAGCCTCACTTATTTTGGCTCCCTGTCAAACTTTAAAATTAATGCAACTAAATCCCAGATAATCCACATGGGCCTCTCTCCACATACCCTCATATCTCTCCAGAACAAATCCCCTTTTAATTGGCATACCCAACAATTGACATATCTAGGAGTAAAATTATCCCCTTGCCTTGGAGAATTATTTAAACTTAATTATAAACCTCTCTTAGCATCCATGATCACACAACTTGACTCCCTCAACTTTCCTTATTTGTCCTGGTTTGGGAGGAAAAACATTCTTATGTCCCTGGTAATACCTAGACTTACATATTTGATGCAAGTACTTCCCATCGAAATCCCAAAATCCTATTTCTCCGCTCTTAATAAGAATATACGTAAATTTATATGGCAGGGGAAGAAGTCCCGTATTTCTTTTGAAACTTTAACTAGACCGAGATCCGGGGGAGGTATTGGACTCCCTGACCCGGAGATATATATGAAAGCTATTCAACTCACAAGAGTAGTGGACTGGATTAGAAACCCCCCCCATAAGTTGTGGTTGATGCTAGAAGATGCTTTCTTACCTTCCCCTATTAGAGCCCTCATTTTGGCTAACAGACCCCCCCCCCGGCCCTCAACACCATACCGAACCCCTTGATCAGAAACACCCTAAAGGTCTGGGGGTGGTTCTCGGCCAACATGGGGGCTTTGACTTTACCTTCTCCTTTCATCTCCATAAAGGATATAATTACCCTTGCTCCCAAAGAACTAAGAGACAGCTGCCCCTCTGTTCTTGAAAAATCAGAATTGGAGGTTTCAAAACTATTTGACAAAGATGGAGGTATCCTTTCGGATCAAGATATTTGTGACCTTCTTAAGGTTACAATGAAAAACCCTTTTCTTTTAAGCTTTATTAGAAAGGAATCACTCCTTATTGCTAAAGAAACCTCACCAGCTCAAGATCTTCTTTGGTTTGACAAGATGATTGGAGCTTCTCTTTATCCCCCCAAAGCCATATCTAGTATTTACAAGCAACTTAAATCTCCCCCCTCCGCTATTAAACCTGCCGCAATTGGGCTCTGGGAAAGGGATTTGCAACGTACATGGTCTCCTTCTGACATACTAAAGATCTTGATAACGCCACATAAGATATCTAGATGTATTCTTATTCAAGAGAACAGCTACAAAATACTGATGCGTTGGTACAAGACCCCAGATAAGACCTGCCTCTATAATCCTCATTACACTGACACCTGTTGGAGATGTTGTAAAGAAAGGGGCTCTTTCTACCACATTTGGTGGACGTGTGAATTAATTCAGCCTTGGTGGTCTGAGATCATTAAACTCAGCAACCATATATGTCAAACCTCCTTCCCCTGCACCCCTGAAATGTCATTACTTAGCCTGGGTATGAGGACAACCAAATCCCGCAAAACAACACTCTTCTCTTTCATGATAGTAGCTGCCAGACTACTAATTCCCAAACTCTGGTTGTCAACAGAGGTCCCTAGTCTAGAACACTGGATCAATAGAATGGATCAAATATATCGCTTGGAAGAGATCTCACACTGGGAACTGCGTACTAGAAATGTCTTTCTCCAAATTTGGGCCCCCTGGAGAAAATACAGAAAATTCACTTAAAAACTGAAATCTATTCCACAATACCTAGTTCACACAAGATTGGTACATAGTCATATGACATATTTACAGCTCCTGGCCTACAACTATCTACACACTAACGCCCTCCGATGCAGAGACACTTATGCAATACACCTAAATAGAGGTTCTTGAATTTGTTCTACCTATCCTTTAGGACCTTGGTCCTCTTTATGAGTTATTTTATTTTCGTTATGTTCTTTAATTGTTCTACTCTATTTCAACATAGACTGGAAGGTCTAATTACTTGGTCCAACGAGAATGTACAAATGTGATCATCTGTGCTATTTATCTGACCAATGCTATGTATGTTTGTTACAAGAAAAACAATAAAAATTGTTAATATATAAAAAAAAAAAAACAATACCTTTCTTTTGTCTGTATGCTAAACAGATGCAGAGTTATCTATGTTTTATTCATATGCAAATTAGCAAGATGGAGCACCAGGGGGGAAAAAAGGGGGGGGGGGGGAGGTGAATCCTCTGTGCACTCCCTTTGATTGACAGGGCTAGACATCAGCATGTTGAGGGCACAGCAGTGTCCTAGAGCTGTCTCCTAGAATGTACATATTATATAAACTACTTACTGTAGCTTTACCACATTAACATATGCTCAGAAAGCTAATCTACATATGTAACATCCTGAAGTATGTCACTAAACATCTGTTTCCCCGCTGCATCATGTCAGGTGCATATGTATTGCCATCTTGTGTAGTCAAACAATGCATTTTCTATTATATGTCTTATCCAGGCCTGTTTTATGTATTTGCTGTAATTTCAATGTACACCAGCAGGTGGCAGCAATATGTAGCAGACCATAGTCAGTTAGTACCTAGCCTGGAATAGTCCATTCCAGCCTAGTCTCCCCTGTGTGAGCAGAAGTGGGCTGGTCCCATGTCCTGTCTCATGAGGAGGAGAAAGGGAAGTTAGTCAGTGTGTACCAGCCCCCTCCTTGGGGAAGGCTGTGTTGGTAGGAGCTCCCAGAAACAGGGATTACAACTTAGGATCCAAGCCTCGGCTGAGGCCCAAGGATCACCCTTCCCAGCCTGAGTCATCTACCTCAGCTGGTTGACAAGCAAGCAGCCACCTCCAGATCTAAAGATCTCCAGGAAGAAGCCATCATACCCTGCGAGCAGTCCTGTGAGTACTTATCCAAAGACCAGGAGAAGCTAAATACCTCCTTTAGCTAGTCAGGCCCATATCAAGCAGACTACGGACAGAGCAGAAGATAGATACCTGCCAGATCTACTAGGCATATGATAAGAAGCAGAATACATATAGATTCCTGCCACATATTGCCAATACCTGCTGGGACCCAAGACCTATGCTGTATCTTGTATGGATTCAAAGCTGCATTAAGTAAAGACAAGTTGGATTATATTTCCTGTCTGGATTGCATTCATTCCTCAGTTACTCCTACTGACCACACTCATTTTATTGCAAGTGAGCCAGGATCCAGGAGTCCAGCCGTACCAAGGTAGGAGACACCGTTGACACAATACCTACTACACAGACATTATCCCCCTCTGGCATTCCTCACCTGGTATGTGAGCTATTACATCTTAAAGGGCCCTGCTACAGTACCTGCGCAAGCTGCAATTGGCATCACGAACTAGAAACTATTAATTTTGCGCCAGTGTGCATCTGTCCCAATCCGGCTTACTGCACATATTACTCCTTTATTCACATTATTATAAAGATACCAGTAATATATACATTAAGAATAGAAAAAAAAGAACACTCTACAGGTGAAATGCGAAAAATTAGAATATCGTGCAAAAGTCCATTTATTTCAGTAATGCAAATTAAAGAAATTGCATTAATGCAGCTTAAAATTAGAATATTGTGAAAAGGTTCAATATTCTAGGCTCAAAGTGTCACACTCTAGTCAGCTAATTCATCCATACCCCCTGAGCAAAGGGTACCTCAACATTGGGGTTTCATAAGCTGAAATATCTCGCTTTGCATGTAATGAGTCTATCTCATATATTAGTTCCACCTTTTAAGTTGCATTACTGAAATAAAATGAACTTTGCACGATATTCTAATTTTTCGAGTTTCACCTGTATGTCATAAGGCTGTAGCTTAGTAGTAAGTGTTTAGCCTTGTATATAGAGATCCTAAGTACAAGTCCCAGGAGAGAAATATATACTGTATTTTTCATGCTATAAGACGCAGTACCTCTTACGGGGCGAATAGTAATGAGCGCTTAAATTATGGGATCGGGAGGTGGTGAATGCAGCTCTCCCTTGGCTCTGTACTCGCCACTTCCTGGTATTCTCTTGGAGGCTCCTTGTGCTGTGCTGTGACCTACGTACAGTGTGAAGATGTTGGCACTCTGTGCGACCTCGGGTTACAGCACAGTGTGGCAGGAGGACCAGGATCAGCGATGGATATTAGGAGCAGCGTCCAGAGCAGGAGAGGCAAGTTGATTTTTTATTTTTTTTTGTCTGCTCTGAGCATGGGGGTTTGAACGGGGGTCATTTACATTGGGAGTCTGACCTGAGGTCGGAATGGGGGTCTGATTTGAGGTCTAATGAATAATATTATTTTTCTTATTTTCCTCCTCTAAAAACCTAGGTGCATATAATGGGCAGGTGCCTCTTATAGGGCAAAAAATATGGTATAGATAAAAAAATAATTAAAAAATTACAGGATAGATACATGCAAAACTATGCACTTACTACAAAGCTATAGCCTTTTCACACAAAGTAAGCTTTTTAAAAAAATTCTTATAAGCCAACATATATTACTGGTGTCTTTATAATCACATATTGGGCTTGTGAATAAAGCAGAAATATGTACATTAGCATTCTGAGCATATCTCAATGTGGTAAAGCTACTTTAAGAGGTGTATATAATATGTACATGCTAGGAGACATCTCTAGGACATGCTGATTTCTAGCCCTGTCAATCAAAGGTGTTGCTCCCTGTGTCGATTTCCTTTAAGTCATGTAAAAGATTTAGGGTGGCCTTTGTTGATTCTGGGTCCTCAGCTAGCTTAACCAATTTTGAATTTGCCACTAAGATAGGTATCCCCTTACGTAGGCTCCCAGCTTCCATTCAGATTAGAATGGCTAAGAGGTTTATAGAATTTTGTACCCCTTGCGAGATGGGGTCATTCATACTGAAAAAAGATTTTTATTTGTAATAAAGGGTTTGCCAACAAATATTATTTTGGGTCTGCCACGGCTCCAAAAACATAATCTATTGATCAACTGGATTTCAAGGAAGTTGGAGAAATAGGGACCCAAATGTTCCAGTAACTGTTTCTGTATGGCTAGTGTTGCAACAGAATCCGAGCATCTTCAAAAATATTTACAGGATTACGTTGACGGATTTTCTTAAATTGACTCTGAAATCCTTCGCCCTCATAGGCCATATGACTGTGCAATAAAATTATTGCCTGGGGTAAAATTTTCGAAAGGTTGCATGCATATATAATCTTTCCTGAATGTCAGGCGATGCAAGATTATATACAGGAAAGCTTACATAAGGGTCATATTCGTCCTTCGGAACAAGAATCTTTTTGTCAGTAAGGATGGGGGGTCTTAGGCCATGTACAGACTATCAGGAATTAAACAGAATCACTGTGAATAAACAGGGTCCTTTTCTTTAATCCCCAATCTATATAATCAGATTCTGAGGGCAAAACGGATTTCTAAATTGGTTCTCAGAGACGCCTATAATCTTTTTTTTGAATCAGATCATTTTTATTACTTTAAAAAAAATTTATACAGGTACATCAACAACCCACCCAACCCTACCCCAGCCCCTCCCCAAAGCACGACCATTTAGAAGACACTGAGTACAGTCCATATCAGTTGTTGGTAAGTCTGCTTGAAGACATCACAGTCCTTTCTTCCAATACATGGTAAATGACACTGGAGGGCTTCCGTAGCTCAGAATATATCCAGATAATGTTTAGGCACAAGCATCCATTCATCATCTGCAATCCCATATTCTGACATATTCATAAACATTCACCACCCACCCCTAACACACCATTCAAGCCCCACAAATGCACTCTAAGACAGATTGTAATGCAAAATCCATGAGGACCAAATCTCAAATTCAAATATTTTCCTCGAGTTCCTCTTTAAGTAGACATATTCCTCCAACTTAACCAGTGTGTGTACCCTACCCACTACTTCTTGAACTGTAGGAGCTGACTTATCAATCCAATGAAATGCTACGCACTTCCTTGCCTGATACAATATTCTCATAACAGCCACCTTCTTTTTCAGCATGATTCTTGGCACCTTCACGAAGCCAAGTAGGCAGGTCAGTGGGTCAACCTCTAGGTTAATTTGAAAAACCCGATTTATGAGTCCCACTACCTCTACCCAGTACCTCCTCAAGCGTGGACAGTTCCACATAAGATGGATCAAGTTTGCACTCGTGACATTACAGCGCGGGCATACATCGTCTCTCCTATAGCCCATTTTGAATAGTAGCGCAGGTGTTCTATAAACCCTATGCAGAAGATATAACTGGGAAATCCTATATGACTCGCTCAATGACAACGTCGGTAAGTCAGTGAGAATTTCTTCCCACTTTTCCTCTGTCAGATCCTCAATATCCGCCTTCCATTTCTCATACAATTTCAGTGGGTTGGATTTATTAACTTCCATCCTGAGTGTGTCATAATAAAGGGATATCACCCCACTTGTGGTACCTGCTCTCACTGTGTAGTCAATGATAATACATCTGGGCACTTGTTGGACCTTCCCCTGCTTTTCCTGAGTCTGAATAGCATGCCTCAGCTGCAAATATACATAAAAATACCTATGCGGAATACCAAATTCCTGCCTTAAAACCTTCAAAACTCTTCAATGACTTGTCTGAGAACATTTTAATCATTTTGCCTAACCCATATTGCTCCCATTGTTGCACTCCACTAACCTTGTTTAATTCAGCATATAGGTGATTAGGCCATATAGACGTGTGGGTACTATACCCAGCAATATTCATCCTTTCTTTAGTTTTCCACCATATTTTATGCATCATACTTATCAGCGGATATTGAGTACCATGAGTATGAAATGATCCATCCTCCAGAGCTGACAATAAACAAGTACGGTGAGTTAAGTGTTGAATAATGCGACCAGCATTATTCAATTGAGATTCGTCCCCCCATCCTCTGAAATGTTGCAACTGGGCTGCAATGTAATAGGTCCAAGGGTCTGGCACTGCTAACCCCCCCTGTGTTTTTGGCCGCTGAAGGGTTGAAAGTTTAATCCTAGGGACACCTCCCCTCCATATCAAGTCTCTAAAGACTGCGTTAACAGTGTTAAAAAACCTAAGCGGGATCCAGATTGGTGCATTATGAAGAAGGAATAGAAGTTTTGGCATCAATATCATTTTCAAGAGATTAACCCGACCAATTACAGACAAGGGTAATTTGTTCCAGGGTTGTATCTTTTTCCGAAATTCAGCGAGCATTGGCACCAGATTCAGACGTTCATAGTCACCTAAATTTGCCGTTACCCAAACCACCAAATATTTTAAGGATGAGGCCACCTGCAACCCTCCCGCAGAGGGTGGTGGTATATTATTACTACCACCTAAGGGCAATAAGGCAGACTTTGACCAGTTAATCACTAATCCAGACATATCCCCAAATTGATTAATGATTGTCATTGCAGCAGGAAGAGACTGCTCCCAGTCATCCAAGAATAAAAGCAAGTCATCGGCATATAAGGCCACTTTTTCCGTCCTAGTTCCATATTCAAGACCCTTGACTGTAGCAGCCATTCTCAGAGCCTCCGCCAAGGGTTCCACCGCCACCGCGAAAAGAAGCGGTGACAGTGGACACCCCTGTCTAGTACCCCTAAACAGCATGAACGGGTCAGACATATCGCCATTAACCCTCAACGCCGCTCTAGGGCATGCATACAGTAGTTGAACCAACCATAGATAACGCCATTCCACGCTATCAAATGCCTTGGCCGCATCAAGAGATGCGACCGCCGCGGTCGAGGCGTGGACATGGGTTGCTTGAATGTTCAGAAACAAACGTCTGATATTCACCGCAGTCGACATATTGGGCATAAAGCCTGCTTGATCCTGACATATCAAAGTGGTTATCACTGAGTTCAGACGATTCGTTAATACTTTTGCCAAAAGTTTGATATCAACTGGGAGTAAAGAAATGGGCCTATAAGATTCAGCTTCAAGGACATCTTTACCGGGTTTAGGTAGAAGCGCAATGACTTCCTAATTCATGGAGTCAGGGAGCCGACCCTGCCGCTTAGCATCATTACAAACCGCAAGTAGTTGAGGGAGGAGAATGCTGGAATAACGTTTGTACACCTCTACTGGTAAGCCATCCCGGCCTGGGGCTTTATTATTGGACATCGTACCTAGTGCCACTTCTAGTTCTTGAACCGTAATAGGACCATCTAAAAGTGCCTTATGCTCACTTGATAGGGTACGTAGTTCTAGGGGCTGCAAAAACTGATCAATCTCTGCATCCATAACTCTCAGTTTAGATTTATATAGTGTAGAATAAAAGGAGTACCTGACCTGGAGCAACTGCGGTGGTTCAGTTTGAATAACACCATGCGAATCCCTCAAGGCTGCAATATACGTAGGTTGCAATTGGGCTTTAGATATTAATGCCAAAAGTCTACCCGCTCTCTCTCCTTCCTCATAGAAGGTTTGTTTTTGAAAGAATTGTTTGTTTTTCGTCTGCACCAATAACCTGTCATTCAATTTTTGTTGGGATTCTTTCCATTTGTCTCTAGTAATTCCTTGTGGTTGCAAAATATACTCAGCATCTGCCGCTTCAACTTCCATAATTAATTATTTTCCTATTGACTTCCGCTATAAGCAAGCCCCTCAAGAACGCTTTCATAGTCTCCCACACTACTGACTTAGTTGCGGATGATAAATTCAACTGGAAGAATTCCTTAAGCTTTTCACCAATTCCGCCAGCGTCTGGTAGGAGAGGTAGCCAATAAGGATTAAACTTCCAACCCCCACATTTATGAGCTCGCGATGCACGAAAGTCAAGCACTGCAATCACCTGCGAGTGATCTGAGATCCTGCGCAGCAGATATTGTACATCCCTCACATATTGTCCCATAAGGGCGTTCCCAAGAATAAGGTCAATTCTGGATAGAGAATTATATGTGCTAGAGCAGCAAGAGAACTGTTTCACTAGTGGATTTTTTAATCTCTAGAAATCTAACATCATAGCTTCTTGCATAAGGACCCCAAAAGGTGTTATTCCGTTTGTTTGAGAAGTTTGTCCAGCCCCCATCCTATCTAGATTATGATCAAGATTATTATTGAAGTCCCCCAGTAATAGAACCGGAATATCGGGCACATCTGCTAGAAATTGTAGTATACCTTTAAGTACCACCGGTGAGTATGGCGGCGGAATGTACACTCCCACCAAGACACACGGAGTTGTGAAAATCACACAGTGCAAACAGACATATCTCCCCTCTTTGTCCACCTTTTTAGCAATGCAGGTAAACACAATCGATATGTGTATCAGGAGGCTCACCCCCCTTGCATAGGACGAGAAAGTGGAATGATAAAAGTGCCCTGCCCACTTAGGGGTAAGCAATTTGGTCTGGTCCGGGGTAAGATGAGTCTCCGGAATACAACAAATCAACGGTTGATGTTGATTTAAGCAGTCCATGACTGCTAGCCTTTTAATGACGTCCTTAATCCCCCGTATATTCCAGCTGAGAATATTAACCTTCCCCGCCATACTCAGATATCCATAAATGTGCTAATCTAACGCCATGCCTAATAGTATTAGGAGAGCAAACATATTGACATGATATATCATACTCAGACAGTAGACTAATACCTGCATCTTCATATAGAGTGCGTGCATTTAGGTTAAATGAAACATCCCCCCACCCCCCTCCCTCAAACTTTTCTTCCCAAACATTCCAAGATATCACCCAACACAGCGGCCACCCCAGTAGCAGGTCCCACTACAACACCTAAATAAGGCCTGTGGGAAGAGATACACAACCCGCTATTAGAGAGTTAGCCGAGTGTCCAAAATCTCCCTACATTTTAAAAGGAAGATTAAAATGTACCTAGAAACAAACGTGGGTGCTCAACCACTAGGTAGTGAGCTCAAAAAGTACCCAGAGCTTCCCCTCACATTGCTCCTCGGTCAATCATATAAGAATACAGTTAAGGAATAACAGTAACTATCAGACTATACATTCCAATGGTAATACAGTAAGATTCCTATCCACATACCCTCATCATACACAGCACCACTCCTGAACACTCACACCCAAACACAACTAGGTCGCATCAAACACGATCATATGATCTGAGTCGAAAAACACGATGTTGCTTCTCCAATAGTGAATCAGTCGTGTTCCGCTGCAAGCTGCTTCTCATGACGATCCATCCACCTTTCAGATCCTCAAAAAAATGCGTGTTTCCCAGTGCGGCCACCCGTAACTTAGCCGGGTACATCATGGAATAAGACACAGCAAGTGCCCGCAAACGCCTTTTCACATCTATAAATCTGGCCCTTAGTTTTTGGACCTCTTGTGAATAATCTGGGAAGAGTGCCACTTTATGTCCATCAACAGACAGGTCGGGTTTATCCCGCGCTTTCCGTAAAATAATGTCCCGATCTCTATAGTGCAGAATCTTGATCAAGACTGTTGTGGAAATTTTATTATGCGGACATTTTACTTTAGGATGTGTGTGTGTTTTTATAGTTTGTCATCTGTCTCCCTGTGTCTTGGAGAAATGTCTGCTTTTAAGACATGCATATCTGCCTTGTCGGTATACTAGTACCGTATACTGACAATAGCTGTAGCAATGTCTCGCAGATAATTTCAAACCTATGGGAACCAGTAGAATGATCTTTATTAGACACTGATCACCTTTGAGCAGTATTGAATGAGGTCCATGCTGACAGGGATGGGGCGTGTGCATTGTCTGCCTAGCCACATTGATTGCCCCGCCCTGTCCTTTGACATCACTTCCTGCATGTTATAACTTCCTGTATCCTTGTCTTGGGCCAGCCCCTTTTACACCTTTTGTTAGTAAATAAAAGGTGAGCAGACTGGGGAGCGCGGAGGAGTCTCTCAGAATTTTCTACCAAGATGGTAACACCTGTGTCTGTCTCTGACTGGGGCTGAGAAGAGGGACTTGCTTTTTCCTTACACAAACTTTGATGCGAGCTGATTGCAACTATTAATATTTACCACAACAAGACTGTTCTAGGTGGGGCACCTGGTGGTAAAGGACGTGTAGGGACCCTATGGGCCCTCTCCACGGCAAATAAAGTGGTCAGTACATCTGCGCCAAAGTTCTCCCGCAGCCAGGATTCAAAAAATTCCGACGGGTTGCTGCCTTCCACTTTTTCTGGTGCCCCCACCACCCGGACATTATTTCGGCAGGATCGGTTTTCCAGATTATCCTGTTTTGCTGCAATAATGTCCAATCTCGTTGAGTAATCACTCACATTTTTGGTCAAAGGTGACATGGCGTCCTCCATTTCTCCCATCCGACCCTCCAGAGCGGTTGTGCGGTCAGCTAATTTTTTCATGTCATGCCTCACTATGGAGACTTGCATGGTGAGGGTGTTCAGTGACCTGCCACATTTAGTTATGGCCTGCATGACGTCCTTTAATGTCGGCTCTTCTGAATCAGAGTCGGGTGCTTCTGAAGGCAGGCGGTCACTTGCAGCAGCCAGGGCGCCAAATCGGTTTAAACGAGCCGCCGGAACACTATCCGGATCAGGCCCTTCAGTATCAGAGTCCACATCAAACAGGTCTCCAGTAGCCACTGGTTTCTTAGGAGTGCCTTTCCCAGAGGTAGCAGCCGATAATCTGGCATATTTTTCAAGTTTAGCCGCCGCTTCTCTTTGAAGTTCAGTGACGCGACCTGAGCGTCCAGGAGTGGTGTCGGCGCCATCTTGACTCTCCTTCACTAATCCTCTCTGCTCCTTCCTACGGGTCATGATAGCCAGATTCAGCCTCCCCAACAATCCAAGGGGGTTCTTTAGTGCCCGCTCGGTAGGGTATGCTCAGGATAAGCTTGAATTCAGTAGCTTGCCAGGATAAAATAACCGAGGTAGCAGAGGAGCTCTGCACCACACGTCCGCTCACATGCTCCGCTAGGCCACGCCCCCAGAGACGCCTATAATCTTAACCGTATGAAGGAAGAGGATGAATGGAAAACTGCATTCAACACCCTGTAGGGCAGGGGTGCGCAACCTATTTTAGAGGGCCACATTGTCACAACGCTCTATTTCAAGGGGCCGCAAGCAAAAAAAAAAAAAAGTTGATTGCCGCTCATTTGCATCAGCCTATTACACAGGCCAAAGTGACTAGGGAGGAATGATCGCCACCACAGTCATTTCTCCTTCATTTAGTTATATTGATTATCAGTAGCACATCCCTGATTACACAGAGAGATGTGCGGCACGATTATACCAGCCAGTTATCATGAATGAGTGCTCTTATGAAGACTAGTTCCCAGTAATTGGCTGAACATCTCGCAGTGTAATAGGGGCTTAAAGGAAATTCCCAGTAAAAATTTATTTTTAACACGTTCTTGCAGCATGGCCCCTTAAACCGAAGAGTTATACTTACCTGCTCCCGCCAATTCGGTCCTCCACACTGCCCCTGCTGCCTCCATCTTCCGGTCGCCGCGCTGTTTGGCCATGGTCACATGCACCTCTTCAGCCAATTACTGACTTCAGCGGGTGATGTGGCCACAAGCAGCATGTCTGCTGAAGCCAGTCATTGACTGGAGCGGTGTATGTGACCATGGTCATGCACTGACAGGTAAAAAAGTGCAGGAACCAGAAGATGGAGGCAGAAGGGGCCAGGGCGGCATAAAGCAGGTTAGTATGAATCTTCTGTTTCAGGGGCAGTGCTGCAGGGACTTGTTAAAAGTAATTTTTACAGGAAAAGTGGCGACATTTCCTTCCTGCCTCCTATTCATAAATCAGCGCTTTCCTTCACTGCAGAGGATGGCGCTCCCTGGTTATTACCATCTCCTCACAGTTACAGGCGCCATGCAATAACCAGTAAGCATTTTCCCTTACAAATGGGAAAAGTGCTTATTGGTTAACACTTTAATAACCAGGCCTGAACAGACACTTTTTTTTGTGATTTAGCATACGTGGTGGTACGAACGGTTGTAACTTTTTTATGTGTTGGGACTAGCAAAATAATTTTTGCAACAATTTTTCACTTAAAGCATAGGGCCTTATAATTTAATTTTTTTTGTTTTATTTGGGGAAAACTGTACAAAACATTTTTAAAAAGTTTTTTTCAAACTATAGCTCCTTATTCCATAAATATGTAAACTGACACCAAAATAAATTATTATAATTAGTTCCCTATTTTGTGTCAGTCATTTTATTATATATGTATAGTTTCACGTGAATGGGACAATAATGGTGACGGTGACGGTTTTGGTTGGTGTGGGTGTTTTTTCTTTTATGTATTTTATTTTTTATCTTTTTTAACTTTATTTTTAATATATTTCTGCTACAAATAATATCTCCCAAGAGGTCATAAAAAGACCTTTGGGGGACATTGACATTTTTTTGTAAATTTTTCACTTTTTTTTTTTTTTTTTTACTTTTATTAATATTTTATTTCACGTCTATTTCATCTCTAATTCATTCTGCTGCAATTTCTGTATTCCTGTAGTTATTAGTTAGGTAACAGCACCATCTAGCGGTGGTAAAAATGTATTGCACCTTGTTTTCTTGTTAATAAAGATTATTGGTTTGTGGGAGGTGCTAAGCATTGTGGGTAGTGCAAGGCATTCTGGGAAGGAGAAGCCCAGTCTTCAGTCTACATACAGACATCAGCAGAGCTGTTCCATGCAGTACTCATTCTTAAACTCCACCATCTTTGTGCAAGTATATCTGGTGAGTGAGATCTACCTTGTTTCAGGGACATTATATTATGCAAAGTTGTTTAGCAAGGTATAAGTGTCACTCTGCGAGTTATTTCTGTTAGCTAGCCATGCAATCTATGTATAGGCAGCGATTTTGGACATCTGCTTTCTCTATTAATGTATTACTGTACATGCTATTCTATATGTTATTCTTATACAAGCCATTTGTATCCTTGTAGTTTTAGCAATTCACAATCCTGTTGACCAATAAACAAGTTAGACTACAGAAAACAGTCCTCTTATTTGGAAGACAGGAATGTTTTATACTGAATGTCAGACTGCACACTGTGTGAACGTGTATGAAGACAGAACAAGGTCACTGAAAGACCTTTGGGGAAACAGACTTTCTTTTTTGCACTATTTCCAATGTAAATGGGGCATTCAAAGGAGATCCAGTTACATGGGAAACCAGCCTGCTGTGGGGGCATTGTACACAGGCAGAGCTGAGAGCGGTCTCCTGACCCTGCAGCTCTGCACTCCTCTGCCCCCAAGCTGGGTCCACCCTGCATAGCACTCACCTATCTAAGGAGAAGACAGAAGCATGATCAGCTGTGTTTCTCTCCAGGAGGACGGGGCCGCAAACCTTGGCTCCGGGGGGCCGCATGCAGCCCGTGGGTTGTGCACCCCTGCTGTAGGGTCATTTTGAATATTTAGTTATGCCATTTGGGCTGAGCAATGCCCTGCTGTATTTTAGAATTTGGTTAACGATATCTTTAGAGAATATAATCAGAAGATTTATGGTGGTCTATCTGGATGATATAGTAATTTATTTCCCCGACTGGGCCTTGCACATCTCGCATATTAGACTGGTTCTACAGATTCTCCGGGAGAACTAATTGTATGCGAAAGCAGAGAAGTGTGTATTTAGACTCCAGAAAGTAAATTTTTAGGGTATATTCTCTTTTCTAATGCCTTTAAGATGGATCCCAGTAAAGTAAAGGCAATCGTTGATTGGGTTCAACCTATGTTTCTCAAGGCTCTTCCGTGCTTTTCAGGGTTAGCAAATTATTATTGCAAATTTCTTACAATTTTTTCAGTAGTGGTTAAACTAGTTACCTGACTAAACAGGGTGCAGATTTATGTCACTGGCAACCAGGGGCCCTTTATGGTTCAGGAAGGTGCTTCTGAGGTCGAAGTGGGAGCAGTGCTCTCTCAGGGAACTAGGGCTCTGACTCCTCTTAGGCCATGTGCCTTTTTTTCTCTTAAATTTTCTGCAGTCGAAAGGAATTAGGATGATGGAAATCAGGAGCTCTTTGCCATTAAGTGGGCCTTTTGAAGAATGGCGTCACTTCTTGGAAGAAGCTCAACACGAAGTAACGGTTATTACAGATCACAAATATGTAACCTTTTTGGAATCTGCCAAACAACTGAAACCTAGGCAGGAAAGGTAGGCATTGTTTTTTACTCATTTTAATTTCGTAATTATTGCTCCTTATGTTGCTGCCTGTGAGATTTGTACTCCCTCTAAAGCCTGTTTTACACTGGTGGATTTTCTGCCAGATAACTGCTAACGAACGTTTATCATAACGCACGTTAGTGATCATCTGTCAGTCTAGTACTGCCGCCGATTACCCGATGAATGAGCATCGAGCAATTGTGATCTTTCAGCATGCTGAAAAATTGCGGTTTGCTGGCGGCAGACCGTGCTGTGTAGTCACGATCTACTGCCGGCAAATAGCTAGACTCCGTACAGCATTAAATCAAAGATTTGAGCGGTGCGACTTTGTATCTAGGATCCAAAGCTCGCTTCGCTTATCCCTAATTCCAATCATTGAAAAGAGAATTCAATCGGAAACCTGGATTTATGACACTTTACATTGACACACTTCCTCCCCCTCACCTGTTGACTGACTCCAATTCTCCTTAAACTTGTAAATCTACCGGCCGTTTACACACATAGATCTTTTGTTATACACAACTATTGGTTACCTCATTGGTGATAGTCGTTATCTCTATTACTGCAGTTGCAGTGTATAACAGGTATCACTACAGAAGCGCCACACTGGTTTTAGCCTGAAGATCAGGTATGGACGGCATACAGACAGTATAAAATGCGAACTTTGTTTGAGCTTGCATGTGGGGTACAAAACTTTGGTGCAACTTATCTGATTAATTGATCCAATGTTCACTAACGCCATGAGGTGCAGAGGAGTGATTAGATCAGCATGTGCTCACCTTCTCACTCCTCTTATGTCAAGTATGCTCTCTGATTGATAGGGAAAGGGGGCTACATAACATGCACAGAAGATCATGTTACCCTTCCCTTGGGGACATGAATGATATCATTAATATGAGAAAGGTTGACCTTGATGACATTTACAGCCAAAGTATTGATTAGTCAGGGTCATTTGAGAGTTGAAAAAAGTACAACACATTCTTCAAATCTATGCCATTTGTTGAATCAATAAAGTAAATAAAAAGTAAAGGCATACTTCACCTGCATAGAGATCAACAACTATTTCTTTGGAACACTGAAGAGTTGCCACTCTCTTTTTTTCTACTATATTTCCAGCTGAGAACATGCACTTTGTCAAATCAAAAGTGTAGCTGCAAACAGATTTATAGATCATGACATAATGAAGTCAAATGGGAAAAAAAAAATGAAAATTGAGTATCAAATACTACAATACTTACTGAATGCCATTGTCCACATGTTCCACCCAACTATTGTCCCCAAGCAACAAAGTCACATTAGGTGATCTTACACCATCATTCAACACACGACCTTGTTTTGCTAGGCGTTTTACTCCAAGAGAGCATGCTACACTGTGCCAGAGTTCATCACCTACAGATGCATAAGAAGTAAATGACTTTTGATTTCTAAATGTAAGACCTATTACCATACGCCACAAACAATATTGTATACCTAATTGTTTCCATATAGCGTCACAAAAGCAGTCTTCACTCAAAACGGCTAAGTCACCATGTCCCTGCCAGGAGTGAGGAAGGTCACGATCCAAATTCCGTGTCCACATTATTCCATAGCTTTCCAACAGGTTGTATAGGTCCATTCGTAACCTCTGTGCAGGAGATTGAACCCTAGCTCTTTTGGAGAGGACAGGATTCTGGAATATAGGCAACATGCAGAATTATTAAATAGTACCATAAATCAAACCCACTAAAGACCAAAAAAAGAGTTTTTCATGTTAATAGTGTAACACAGTGAAGGGTCTGTTAGTATATGGGAGGTATTTTCCACCAAAACTTGACCAGTATACACGGTACTTGCAGCAAGGTGTGAACTGAACACCAGGACTTGATCTTTATACGTTGTACCCGCAGCATGGTGTGAACTGAACACCAGAACTTAAAACTAAGGTGAAGTTGTTTTCTGTTTTGTGAACCAATCCAGACAGCACATTATTTCCACCTGTCCCACAACTGTGGTTTGAGTTGAGGAACTCAAGCTGGTGTCCCAAGCTTGTTTGGTGTACGATCCTCTGAATACTGTCTAACACAGATGCAACTAGAATACAGGAGAATAGTTTAGAGGTACTGTACAGGTGAAACTCGAAAAATTAGAATATCGTGCAAAGTTCATTTATTTCAGTAATGCAACTTAGAAGGTGAAACTAATATATGAGAGACTCATTACATGCAAAGCGAGATATTTCAAGCCTTTGTTATAATTTGGATGATTATGGCTTATAGCTTATGAAACCCCAAAGTCAATTTTGAGGTACCCTTTGCTCAGGGGATATGGATTCATTAGCTGACTAGAGTGTGACACTTTGAGCCTAGAATATTGGACCTTTTTGAAAAAAAATCTAATTTTAAGCTGCATTAATGCAATTCCTTTTAATTTGCATTACTGAAATAAATGGACTTTTGCACGATATTCGAATTTTTCGAGTTTCACCTGTATGTACAGTTTCTAGGCTCAAGTAAAATTTTGAAGTCCAGCTGTTTTGTGGGCTTTCCTGTGGAGTAAATTGGTTTTCGTATTATTTATCATAGGGAAAGTCTCAAATTGTCTCAATGGCACTCCACTCCTGACCTTCCATAGCTGTGGCAGGTGAATATAAGTCACGATGTGGTAGTTTGCTTGTACTAATTTAGAGGGGTACTCCAGTTGTTACAAGTTACAGTACAGGGGATAACTGTACTCTGCTATCACTGGTACTCTCATTGAAATGAATGGTACAATCAGCCGCATGTGCGACCAGCCGCTCTGTTCTTTTCAGGTGGCTGCAACGGGTATGCGCCCCTGTTCTCTTGATCCGTTCCTAGCAGTAGGACCCCCACTGATCTAATAGTTATTCCCTATCCTGTGGATAGGGAATAACTTGTAACAACCGGAATACCCCTTTAACCGTTTTGCTACCATTGCCCGTACATGTACGGTGCTAGAGCGATAGGCAAACATGGCGCCCGCTCCCACGTGTAGCGAGCGTCGTGGCCGGCAGGTCTCTGCTGTTTCCAACAGCAGAGACCTGCAGCTAATTACCACGACTGACAATAATGCCGATCACGGTAATTAAAGGCTTTAGATGCCGCTTACGGGAGTGTTACCAGCATCCCCTGCGGCCAATGGGGATGCCGGTAAGGCTAAGAACATTCAAACTGCAATTCTTATTTTGGCCACCAGATGGCAGGCCAACATAAGAAATGAGCAATTCTCAGTAATAAGTCTAGTTTAACCTGTTTGCTATCAGCACCGTACATGTATGGCGCTTGAACAATGTGTAAATATGGCGCCTGCTCGCATGTGCAGCAGGAGTCATGGCCGGCAGGTCTCTTCTGTTTCAAACAGCAGAGACCTGCCGCTAATTACCGTGATCGGCAATAATGTCGATCGCGGTAATTAAAGGCTTCAGATACCAGGATCAAGTGAGATCATGGCATCTAAATGGTCAAAAACGGCCAATGGGGATGTCGATGCTTTTAATGCTGTGAGTCACACTGACGAGACACACAGCATTTATGCTGCAATTCTTATTTTGGCCACCAGATGGCAGGCCAACATAATGAGCAATTTTTAGTAGACAGACGCGTGGCGATGTAGACAGACGCGTGGCGCGGAGCTCCTGGACATACTCCTGAAATTTATCTTCTGCCTGTCTCCTACCTGACTTTATTGGGGACCGATACAGCTCAGAAGCCTCCCCAGACGTTGGACACCTATCTGGAGGCACCATGACCTGCCAAAAGTCTAAGGAGAAGGAGGTTAAAGAGAGCGGCATGGATACGCCGAACAAACAAAATGGCGCCGCGGACGCTGCAAAACTCTCCGAAGTGGCGGCGAAGCTGGGGAAGTTTGCCCGCACCTCGACAGCTGCAGCTAGTGCTCCGTTGCTTGATGATGTTCCGTTCGCTGGGCCGCAGGGAGCAGAGAGTTCAGAAGCGGCCTCATATGCCTCAGATCTACAACAGAAGGTGGGCCCAGAGTTGCTGCTAGAGACTGCACCCATAGCCGAACCTACTATAGCAGATGTGTATAGAATGGTGGCGCAGTGTAGTACAGCCCTCACGTCCCTAAATACTAATGTGGGGAGCCTCAAAGAAGAGGTACTGCTGATAATACAAGATATGCGGCAGTTTAAGGAGCGAATTGGAGAGTTGGAGGGTCGTATGAGTGAGATGGAAGACCATCTGCCACCCGTTAAGAGGGACTTACAATGTGTCATACATAATGTCTCCCTGCTCATATCAAAGTCGGACGACTTGGAAAACCGTCTGAGATGGAACAATGTGCGATTTATTGGAATTCCAGAACGCACTGAGGGTTCAGACCCCGTATCGTTTATGGAAAAATGGCTTGTGGACACTATTGGAAAATAAAAATTGTCCCCGCTCTTTGCAATTGAACGAGCGCATCGGGTACCGTTTCACCCACCACCACCAGGGGCGCCTCCGAGACCTCTCTTGATCAAAGTTTTATATTACAGAGACCGGGACGCCATCCTTAGAGCGGCCAGGAACTGCCCAGATATACAAATCGACGGTAACCGAGTTCTGTTGTTCCCGGACTTTTCTGCGGAAATACAAGAACGGAGAGCGAGATTTTTGGAGGATAAAAAGCGGTTGAGATCCCTGCAATGGCCATACTCCATGTTGTACCCGTCTAAACTTCGGGTGGTGGCGAATGGATCCACACACATCTTCGAAGATCCTGCGGAGGCCTGTCAATGGCTGGATGCCCATGAGAAAGATCGGCGTGGCAACAACACCTGAAGGAACGGTGAAATTATTGGCAGAACTGTTCTATAATTACAGTTTTTCTTAGGATATTATCCTTTATTATGCTTTATGGTTCTCTGGAACTATTGCTATCTAAAGAGGGGGGGGAGGTTTTGTATGTTGACTTTTCTTTTTGTACTCATAGCATTATAAGGGTCGCCATGCTGTTAGGATGGGAGGTTAGGTGAAATAACCCATTTGTACATCCAGGATGCAGCGCTTATGTTAACTACATAACCGTTTCGTCACCTTTGTTTATATCGTTAGTTTCTAACGGTTAGGTTAACTTTGCTTATCTCTTGTGTACCCCTGTTTGGTTCACAATACGAAACATGTCTACGATGGTTATGGGAATGTTGGGATGGGGGGTTAATGGAGCAGGATATATTTCTCTTCCTATTGTTATTGGGAGATTCCTCCGGGGTGATCGGCACTGGCTTCTATATATTCACATGTGGCACCATGATGTATTCCGTTAAAGTTCTTGCATGGAATGTGAGAGGGATGTCGCAGGCATCTAAACGGTCTGCTATTTTTCATACCCTGCAGGATTTACAACCAGCTATTATATGTTTGTCCGAGACCCATTTAACCCCTGATAAGACGCGCCTGATTTATAAAGCATGGATGGGTTGTGAGTTTCACTCTACCTACTCCACGCATGCCCGAGGTGTCAGTATTTTAGTACATAGATCTATTCCATTTATAGCTCAGGAATCATATATTGATATTGACGGTAGATTTGTATGTGTAGACTGACAGATTTTTAAATTCTGGCTTATTCTAGTGGCCGTATACGTTCCCCCTCCATACTCGGCTGAAATTATGAAGACTGTTATTGCTTTCACTTCCAAATTCCCGTCAGTCCCTATACTTATTGTGGCAGACTTTAACATGTATCTTGACGGCTCTCTAGATAAATTTCACACTGGATCAGGGACATACACTTAGGGCTGAAACGATTACTCGATTAAATCGAGTAATTCGACACAAAAAAATCCTCGATGCAAATTTTTTGCATCGAAGATTCGTTTGTGTCATGTGACCACGGATCGGGAGTGAAGCGCTTGCTATTACTCCCGCTCCGTGGTCTCCTGCGGCGCTTGGAATACTTACCTTTCCAGCAGGCGGCCTCCGGACACTCCACAGTACGTCCATGGTCCCGCGCTGCTCTGACCTCCTGACGTACGCACGCCGTGACCCGACGCACTGTGTGACGTCAGGAGCAGAGCAGCGCAGAACGATGGAGTGTCGGCAGCGCCCCTGCTGGAAAGGTAAGTGGATGAAACCGAGGGGGTGGGGGCGCAACTAAGGCCAGGCGCCTGGAGTGCACAGCGTCATAGAAACCAGTGACGCTGTGCACTACGGGTGTCAGGAGGAGCATGGCAACAGAGCTGATGGCACAATGGGGGCAGAGCTGATGGCACAATGGGGGCAGAGCTGCTGATGGCACAAGGGGGCAGAGCTGCTGATGGCACAAGGGGGGCAGAGCTGCTGATGGCACAAGGGGGCAGAGCTGCTGATGGCACAAGGGGGCAGAGCTGCTGATGGCACAAGGGGGCAGAGCTGCTGATGGCACAAGGGGGCAGAGCTGCTGATAGCACAAGGGGGCAGAGCTGCTGATGGCACAAGGGGGCAGAGCTGCTGATGGCACAAGGGGGCAGAGCTGCTGATGGCACAAGGGGGCAGAGCTGCTGATGGCACAAGGGGGCAGAGCTGATGGAACAAGGGCACAGAGCTGATGGCACAAGGGGGCAGAGCTGATGGCACAAGGGGGCAGAGCTGATGGCACTGGGGGGAACTGATGCACTTGGGCTGATCGCACAGTGGGGAACAAAGGGTGTTGGGGGCTAATGGCAGGGCGTCTGAGTTTTTATAAAGGAAAACAGTATTATTTTTTTCTTATTAGATTACTCGATTAATCGTAAAAAATAATCGATAGAATACTCGATTACTAAAATAATCGTTTACTGCAGCCCTACATACACTAATGCACCTACTTCTCTGGCAAAACTGCTGGAGGAAGTAGATCTATGTGACATTTGGAGAACTATGCATCCTGTGCAGGTCAATATTCATGTTACTCTCCTGCTTACAACTCCTTATCCAGAATAGATTTAGCAATTGGATCCTCAGCCTTGGTGGCTCTGACAAAAGAGATTTCATATCTACCTCGCAGTATATCAGACCATTCTCCACTATTGATTACATTGGTAGTGGGAAGGCAACTGCATACAACTCGGCCTATTTGGCGTTTGAACCCATTCTGGCTCACGTTAGTGGATACCGGAAGTGAGATCTCTGGGGCCATTGCTGATTATTTAGCTATTAATGTAGGCTCTGCATCTGTGGCAATACTTTGGGACGCCCTAAAGGCGTATGTTAGGGGATTATATATTAAACATATTAGTGTAAGGAAATCTAAGAGCCGAGATCTGTTTAGGGAGCTCTCAGATAGAGTTATGCATTTAGAAGCTAAATATGTAGATCAGCCCACATCGATTAACGAGGCAAATTGGAAGGAAGCCCAAAATCTATTGAAAGAACACGTACAAACTAAGGCTGAGGACAAGCGTCTTTTTGCGGCTCAGAGATACTTTGCTGAAGGGGAAAGTACGGGCCATTTATTGGCTACCGTGATTAAGGCACAATCTGGCCCTTCTAGTATAGCCTCAATTAGAGAGTCTGGGGGACAATTGGTAACAGGAGATGAAAATATTCTGAGAGAGTTTTATGCTCATTTTAGGGAGGTGTACAGGTCCAGACAGGCCACCACTGCATCCGATAGATCCAATTATTTGGCAGGGATAGATATGCCAGTCTTATCAGAGGAGAATAGGCTGCTCCTGGATGAAGATATATCTTTGGAGGAACTAGAAGTGGCGCTGAAATCTATCCCTAATGATAAGGCGCCGGGTGGGGATGGCCTACCTGGCGAACTCTATAAAAAACATGGGGAGCTGTTACTTCCGCAGCTTCCAATGGTCTTTAAAGATGCCCTTTGGGAGGGTAAATTGCCTTGCTCCATGAGAGAGGCGATCGTAGTAGTGCTGCCCAAACCAGGCAAGGACCCCACTCTTGTAAACTCCTATAGACCCATCTCGCTCCTGACAGTGGATGTAAAACTTCTTGCTAAAGTCTTGGCCAATCAGCTACTTAAGGTTATTCAAACTATTATCCATGACGATCAATCTGGATTTATGCCTGGAAAATCCACAGCTCTGAATCTCAGGCGGTTATTTTTGAATCTTCAGCTTGAGGGGAGAGATAGACAGGATAGTGGAGCTGCGGTGGTCTCACGCGACGCTGTCAAAGCCTTTGACAGCGTCGAGTGGGAATATCTATGGGCGGTTATGAATAGGATGGGCTTTGGCTCGGGATTTCTTAGTTGGGTTAAGCTTCTATATTGTGAGCCTAGGGCTAGAATTAGAGTGAACGGTCAGCCGTTGCCTGCATTGGCTCTGGAGAGAGGGACGAGGCAAGGTTGCCGTTGTCCCCCCTCTTTTTCGCATTGGCGATAGAGCTGTTAGCATGTCTCCTAAGGTCCACACCATTGGTACGGGGGTTCGTGAGGGGTACCATGGAAGAACGCGTATCTCTCTATGCGGACAATATGTTGATTTATGTAGGTAATTTAGCTCACTCCCTGAAATATATAATCTCCATAATTTCGGAGTTTGGTGGCCAGTCTGAAATTCTCATAAACTGGGATAAATCAGTGATCCTCCCAATATCTGCGCACTTAAAAGCTTATGATGCCAATTCCTCTGAGCTCAAAGTAGTATATTCCTTTAAGTACCTTGGGGTGGTAGTATCGATGAACCCCGGTGAATATACACTGCTCAAAAAAATAAAGGGAACACAAAAATAACACATCCTACATCTGAATTAAATATTCTTCTGAAATACTTTGTTCTTTACATAGTTGAATGTGCTGACAACAAAATCACACAAAAATAAAAAAATGGAAATCAAATTTTTCAACCCATGGAGGTCTGGATTTGGAGTCACACTCAAAATGAAAGTGGAAAAACACACTACAGGCTGATCCAACTTTGATGTAATGTCCTTAAAACAAGTCAAAATGAGGCTCAGTAGTGTGTGTGGCCTCCACGTGCCTGTATGACCTCCCTACAACGCCTGTGCATGCTCCTGATGAGGTGGCGGACGGTCTCCTGAGGGATCTCCTCCCAGACCTGGACTAAAGCATCTGCCAACTCCTGGACAGTCTGTGGTGCAATGTGACGTTGGTGGATAGAGCGAGACATGATGTCCCAGATGTGCTCAATTGGATTCAGGTCTGGGGAACGGGCGGGCCAGTCCATAGCATCAATGCCTTCGTCCTGCAGGAACTGCTGACACACTCCAGCCACATGAGGTCTAGCACTGTCTTGCATTAGGAGGAACCCAGGGTCAACCGCACCAGCATATGGTCTCACAAGGGGTCTGAGGATCTCATCTCGGTACCTAATGACAGTCAGGCTACCTCTAGCGAGCACATGGAGGGCTGTGCGGCCCTCCAAAGAAATGCCACCCCACACCATTACTGACCCAATGCCAAACCGGTCATGCTGGAGGATGTTGCAGGCAGCAGAACGTTCTCCACGGCGTCTCAAGACTCTGTCACGTCTGTTACATGTGCTCAGTGTGAACCTGCTTTCATCTGTGAAGAGCACAGGGCGCCAGTGGCGAATTTGCCAATCTTGGTGTTCTCTGGCAAATGCCAAACGTCCTGCACGGTGTTGGGCTGTAAGCACAACCCCCACCTGTGGACGTCGGGCCCTCATATCACTCTCATGGAGTCTATTTCTGACCGTTTGAGCAGACACATGCACATTTGTGGCCTGCTGCAGGGCTCTGGCAGTGCTCCTCCTGTTCCTCCTTGCACAAAGGCGGAGGTAGCGGTCCTGCTGCTGGGTTGTTGCCCTCCTACGGCCTCCTCCACGTCTCCTGATGTACTGGCATGTCTCCTGGTAGCGCCTCCATGCTCTGGACACTACGCTGACAGACACAGCAAACCTTCTTGCCACAGCTCGCATTGATGTGCCATCCTGGATAAGCTGCACTACCTGAGCCACTTGTGTGGGTTGTAGACTCCGAAAGCACCGCCAGAATTCAAAAGTGACCAAAATATCAGCCAGGAAGCATAGGAACTGAGAAGTGGTCTGTTGTCACCACCTGCAGAACCACTCCTTTATTGGGGGTGTCTTGCTAATTGCCTATAATTTCCACCTGTTGTCTATCCCATTTGCACAACAGCATGTGAAATTGATTGTCCCTCAGTGTTGCTTCCTAAGTGGACAGTTTGATTTCACAGAAAGTGTGATTGACTTGGAGTTACATTGTGTTGTTTAAGTGTTCCCTTTATTTTTTTGAGCAGTGTATTTCTAATAACTTATTGCCTTTGATAGAGAAGTTCAAAAATAAGGTTGCCACCTGGCACAGGTTACCATTATCGTTGGTAGGGAGAGGTAACCTATTGAAGATGATTCTGATGCCCCAGTTGTTATATATTTTGCACAACTTCCCTGTGTGGATTCAGATTCAGATTCAGATTCAGATTCAACAGCTGTTTCGGTTTTTTCTCTGGAAAAATAATAGAGGTAGGATCAAATATGAGACCTTACAGAGAAATAGGAATGCGGGTGGTTTGGCACTACCTAATCCTATGTTATACTTTTTGTCTGCTCAATTACAACATTTCAAGGGCTGGGGTGTGATGGGTGAAATGGGAGGGAGTGGTCAGTTGATGGGGTGGGTCTCGGGTAGGTCTCCCCCATTAGCAGCCATAGAGGGAGAAGTAAAAGGAGAAGCTGGGCGTATTCCAACTTTACAACTTATGAGAAGGGTTTGGGTTAAGGCAAAGAACATTTTAGGAATAACGGGACTGGTCAATAACTCCCCTTTATGGAACAACCCGGCGCTTCATGAACAGGTTGGCTTAAATGGGTATTTACAGTGGGAAAATAAAGGGATTTGGAATCTAGGCCATATCTACTCAAATGGGATCCTAAAGCAGTACCAGCAGTTATGAATTTAGCTTACCTTCCACACAGTTCTATAGGTATCTGCAGCTCAGGCATGCTTTGGAAGCTAAGTCTAAAATAGCTACGGTGACGTTCGTATCTAATAAGATGCTAAACGCAGCGGTTAATGCAGGACCGGTAAAGGGAGCGATTTCCATAGTGTATAAGGCCTTGTTAGAAGATTTTCTAAAAAAAATATCCTCTCAAAATTAGACATCACTGGGAAAGAGATGTGGGTAGTATTACAGATGCACAATGGGAGGAGGTATTAGACCTCACCCCAAATTTATCCCTCAGTGAGGCGGCGCGGCTATCCCATCTAAATTTAATCCATAGAGTCTATAAGACCCCTGTGTTTCTATTTAAAGATGGCTGTAGAGACAGTCCGGAATGTCCTAAATGTAGAAATGCTGAGGCAGACCTGTTCCATATGCTATGGGCATGTCCCTTATTGACAACATATTTGAAGGCAGTGATACACCTAGTAAATAAGGTATATAGTGCCCATTTTGCTCTTGACCCTAAGTTGAGCTTATTGGGTATAATACCAGAGGATAATTTACAATCAGTAATAGCCACTGGAATAAATAGAATGTTGTACCAAGCACGGAAAACGTTAGCGGCAAAATGGTTACAATCGATACCTCCAGATATATCCGAGTATGTAAGTAGATTGAATATGGTAGTTCGCCTGGAAAGGGGAGTATACCAAAAAAGAAATCTATCTAAATTTGAGGCAATATGGGGAGCCTGGATCAATAATTCTGGATGTTGTAGTCCTTGGTTGGCGCTCACAAGAGGATTATTGCGCTCCGTGTGAATGTACTGATCGAGGAGGATAGGTATGGGCTAGGAATAAGAGCGGGGGAAGGTTACTGTGGATATTGTTTGAGCGGTGTATATGTCAAAATTTTTAGCATACCAACCAAAATTGAGTTATGGTACAGCTTACAGTCTGTATGGATGCTTGCTTGGGATGTACTGTGTTTATATGCGCAAATGGGAAACAGTGCTGCGTGATGGTTTACAATTGAGTTTGTGGTGCCGACATAAAAATAAGATCCTATTATTAGTGGAGGGCCTTGGGATATTTATGGTACGCATCTCTAATTCTCATAGGAGTAATCTTATTGGGATTATCATCACTCTGTCCTGCTCTGGTAGTGATGGGGGGAGGGGGAGTTACTTGCTGTTGGGAGGTTTTTTTGACCGTTTGATGTGCTTATATATTGTAATATTCTATAATTGGATATATAACTTGATTATGTATCTATGTGTTCCATACTACAATTACTGTATGTATCTTACAATGAATCTACTTATTGTCTAAAGCATAACATATTGATGTTAAAAAACTGAAAAGCAATAATAAAAATTATCTGAATAAAAATATGATGGTTCAAAATTAAAAAAACGGATTTTATAGGCTCATATCAGTTTTAAAATAATTACTAAATAAAAATAAAAACTTTAAAAATATATTTTAAAAAAATATAAAAGTTTAAATCACCCCCTGTTTTTAATAAGAAACTGACCACGAAAACAAGGGGGCACAGTCTGAGGAGGTTGGGAGGAACATCAGAACCAAAGTCAGAAAGATGCTTGGAACAAATTTCCAGAGGATGTGGTTAGAAAATCTACAGTAACAGAATTTAAACTGGCCTGGGATAATGTATTTATACTAGTATAAAAATGAAAAGGAAATAGTATAAGGGTCGATGAGATGGACCCAGTGGTCTTTTTCTGCTATCATTCTTCTGTATTGCAGTGTACCCTGGCTTCACCAGGTATCTCCTCTAAGCACTTGTGTGCAGAAAACATAAATTGCTTACAGGTAATTGTTTTTCTTGAAACTCATGACAGCACCCATTCGTGATGGACCTCCCATCCAGGACCGGAAACCTGAGGATATAAAAAGTTCACACCCCCACCACACCTCAGTGATTTGCAAGGAAAAGACCCTCTGGAGGCGTGATAACACAAGAAAAGAAAAAAGAGATAGACCCCAGCCAGGGAACCAATACGGTACATTCTTTTCCTACCTAACCTGGAATATAATAACTTCAAGAATAGGCCCCATTAAAGAAAATGAAAAATAAAGGGTTGGGAAAATTTTGGGGTGCTGTCATGGGTTTCAAGAAAAACAATTACCGGTAAGCAATTTATGTTTTCCCCTCACCCATGACAGCACCCATGCGGACTAAACTATGAATTTAAAATTACGGGGTGACCACAGCTTGAAGTACCTTCCTCCCAAAGGCACGATCAGAGTCCAGATGCAACCTGTAATGTTTTAAGAAAGTATGGGGCGAAGACCATGTGGCCGCTCTGCAAATCTGAGATACGGAAGCCTCCGCCCTCTCTGCCCAAGTAGTAGCTACTGCTTTAGTTGAGTTTGCACCAAATCCCTCTGGAACGAGCAGACCTCTTGCCAAATAAGCACAAGATATAGCAAACTTAACCCATCTTGCAATCAATGCTATGGAAGCTTTCTTTCCCTTACCAGATCCCTGAAACTGGATCAGGAGATTTTCATCTATTCTCCAATCCTTAGTGGATTCCAGGTAAGTGATTAAACATCTTCTAACGTCTAGACAATGAAAATTTTGTTCTCTAGAATTATTGGGATTAACACAAAAAGAAGGTAGAATTATGTCCTGGTTTCTATGGAAGTCAGAAACCACCTTAGGCAGGAAAAAAGTTAAAAGGACTTAAAATGACTATCTTCCAAATATATTTGTATAAGGAGGAAAGGCAGAAAGGGCCTGGATCTCAGAAACTCGCCTAGCAGATGTGATATCTAAAAAAAAAAAAAGTCATTTTTAAAGTGAGCATCTCCTTAATAGGTTCAAATGGGGAATGAATCAAGGCAGTTAATACTACATTTAAATCCCATGGGGGGGACAGAGGTCTTAAAGAGGGCCGTGATCTGGAGGCTGCTAATAGAAACCTTTTTATCCAAGAATGCTCTGCTAGTTTAAAATCGTAGAAAAAACTCAGGGCCGCTATTTGGACTTTTAGAGTTGTACTTTTTAGATTCTTGTCCAGCCCTGCTTGCAAAAAGTTTAGTATGTCCGGTACACAAGGTACCTGCAAAGGGTCAGGAGACCTTTCCAAAAATTTAGAGAATGTATCCCAAATCCTAAAATACTTTTTAGCCGTGACCTCTTTCCTACTGGCCAGTAAAGTGGAAACTACCTCATTCGACAAGCCCCTCCTAGCCCATATTATCCTTTCAATTTCCAGGCTGCTAGTTGTAAAAGACCTGGTCTGGGGTGAAAAACTGGACCCTGATACAGAAGGTTGTCCCACACTGGAAGCATCCATGGGGGTTCCGTCGCTAGGCTTTGTAACATTGAGAACCAGGCTCTTTTGGGCCATCTTGGAGCTATTAAAATCAAAGAAGCCCTCTCCTGGATAACTTTCTTCAGGACTTTGGAAAGGAGTAAATACGGAGGGCATATCCGAACTCCTGATCCCATGACTGGGAAAATGCGTCTATCCCCGTCGGGAAGTCCATTCTGTTGAGTGAAAAAAATCTGTCCACCTTTTTGTTTTTCCTTGTCGCAAAAAGATCTATAGTTGGTAGACCCCACTTCTGTACTATGAGCTGGAAAATTGAATTGTGAAGACACCATTCTCCCTGCTTTAACTCTTTCCTGCTAAAAAATAAATTAATTAATTAAAAAAAAAAATCGGCCAGGGCATTGTCCTTCCCTCTGAGATGAACTGCTCTGAGAATGAACTGGTTCCTCTCTGCAATTTGAAAAATCTCCTGGGATAACGTCAACAAATCTCTTATTCTTGTGCCCCCCTGGTTGTTTATATAAGACACTGCTGTTGTATTGTCTGAATATATTATTACAGTTCTTTCCGCCAATATCGATGGGATTTTTAATATACGCTCTTTTATTGCACTGAGTTCCTTGTAGTTTGAGGAAAGGTTTCTGGGCTAAATGTTCCATCTTCCCTGCCAGAAGTTCCCCCATCTCCAAGGACTTGCATCCGTGGTGATTGCTATGGGATTCTGAGATAACCAAGGGCATCCCCTCGATAAATTTGTTGGGATTGTCCACCATAGTAATGACATCCTTGCTACTGACCTCAGATGGAAGTTGTAGTCCAAGGATAGGGGAGAACCGTCCCAGTTCTTTAGAATGTCCTCCTGCAAAGGTCTTGATTGAAACTGAGCATAGCTTACTGCTGGAATGGTGGATGTCATTAAACCTAGTACTGACCTAGTCTGTCTCAGGGAACACCCATAACTGAGAAAGAGATCCTGTATTTTGTCTACCAATAACATCACCTTCTGTTCTGGCAGGAAACATCTCTGATTTTGGGAATCTAGTAGTATCCCCAAAAACACATATCTCTGAAAAGGAAGTAACTTGGATTTTTTCCAATTTATCTTCCATCCTAAAGATTCCAGAATTACACACAATTGATCTATCTCCTGCTTCAAAGACGATTCTGTCTGGGAAATTCTTAAAAAGTTGTCTAAATAATGGACTAGAGTGATTCTTTTTAATCTTACATTTGGCTGCTACTTCCGCTATAATCTTGGTAAAGAAGAGAAGCCTGTTATAGTCCAAAGGGATCGATTAGAGATATGTGGAGAATGGAAGGTGCCTGTGTAGGGGGCACCTCCAGTGTACACGGATCCCTTCTATACACAAAAAAAAGGGTGGATAGTCAAGCGCCAAAAATCAAGAAGAATCGACTTCTTATAAGTGTTTTTGATACTATCAAACACTCAGTTGAGCAGCCTTCCTCTTCCGTTTATTCACTTTACCTGGTCTCTTCACTCCTTTCATCAGCACCACTGTTGGCGCCCATTTTATTTCACCCCCTTTTGGGATTATATCATCCCTAAAGGATTGGATAAACCTTCCGTTCTTTTTCTTTTATTACATATTCCAAAGGGGAGGGCTTTGTATTGCAGATGAAGAGAGCCCTGAACCCAAACTGCCTCTCTCCAGTTTGGGAGCCGACACTGATCGGGACATGACAGTATGCCTCCTCTAGGTCTATAGTTGCCATACAACAGTTCTGGGAGAGGATATTTATGGCAGATGATAAAGTCTCCATACTAAATTTTTTGTAAATCAGATTCTTGTTTAATCTCTTTAAATTCAATATTACTCTGAAGGAGCAGTCTTTTTTTTATTTATTTTTTTAACAAAAAAAATGCGGAGAATAAAACCTGGTTCCTTTTTCCCCCCTCAGGAACTAAACTTACAACCCCTTTCTGAAGTAAAGAAAAAACCTCCCTTTGCGAAAATAAAGATTTTTCTGCTTCTTTTGGATTCTTAGTTATTGGATAAAAAAAAAAAAAAAATAAATAAATAAATCTTCCCAGGCCGGGTAAAACTTAGAGAGTTTTCCTGGCACCTGGCGTCAATCCTGCTTATCCTTGGATTTGGAGTCATTCGACGCTCTAAAAAAAAAAAACGACTTTCTGGGAGCTCTAGCTTTCTTTTCTGGGTGTCTGAACCTCTGTTTACTTTTCAAATTTCTAGACCTTCTGAACTCACTTATTTTCTGAGGTACCGGAAATCCCTTTTTTCTGTCTAATGCTTTTTCAAGAATGTCATCCAAAGAAGACCCAAATAACCTCTGACCCTCAAATGATAGGGAACAAAGCCTCGCTTTGGAACCCTGGTCGCCTTTCCAAGATTTAAGCCAGATGGCCCGTCTAGCAGCATTAGATAAAGCCGCTGATCGAGCAGAAAATCGAATGGCATCAGAAGAAGCATCCGCCAAAAAAATCGTCCGCTTTTATAAATGTTGGAAGGGAGGCCAGAAGTTCATCTCTAGGGGTTTTATCTTTAATATGTGACTGCAATTGTCTTAACTATAGCTTTAAAGACCTAGATACCCAGGAAGCAGCAATACTAGGCCTAAAACTAGTAGAAGCAGATTCCCATGGTTTTTTAAGGTAGATGTCTGCTTTCTTATCTAAGGGATCACTAAGAACCCCCTAAGTCATCAAAGGGAAGTTCCGATCTCTTTGCAATTTTTGCCACCAGGGCATCTACATTAGGTGCTTTATCCCAGACTGAAGACACTTGTTCATCAAAAGATGTTTTCTTTTAATTGTATTAGGAACAAAAAATTTACAATCTGGATTCCTCCATTCTTTTTTAAATAGGGCCTACATATTTGTATAAACAGGAAAAACTCTGTGCTTTTTAGGTGCTAATCCTTCAAAAACCTGGTCGGCAATGGAATTCTGCTGCTTAACATACTCCAATTGCATTGTCACTCTTACTGCTTTTAATAATGGCTCCATATCTTCTGTGGGAAAAAGTGCTCTGCCTGCTTAATCTTCAGAAGAAGAATTGCTCCCCACATCACTAGACACATCAAAATTCCATTTATCTTCATCTGAAATATCGGAGTCAGAATCCACAATCTTTCTAGTGCCACATGCGGATTGAGGAAAGAGCTGTTTTAGGGGTTTAAGGGAAGCTCTAACCTCTGATTTTACCAGAGCCTTGATACTTTTTGACATAGATTGAGACTCTTCCAATACTAACTTCTCAATACAGGATTGACAAATTGGTTTCAGATGAATAGTAGGCAGCATATTTTTACAAATAGAACACTCTCTGTGCTTAGTCTTAGTAGTTTTTTAGGAATTCTATGCACCTATAATAAATAGCCAAAAAGAATCCAATCAGCAATGCAAGAGAAATAAAGGAATAATCTCATCCTCTTGGTAGCTGTCCCCAAATCTTCAGGCCAAAGTACCGGGCTTGATGGTCTAGAGGGCTCAATAGGGTCAGCGCGGACCGCATCTCCTGTTTCAGACATTCTCAGGAGGAAACCTGTACAGCACTGTGTGCAATAAGGCTTGCTGGCTGCTGTCCCCCACTGCCCATTTATATACTACGCGCCAGGCACTCTCCCCTGCCACCGCAGGTCCCAGTCACATGTGTCCCCAGTTTGATCCGGCGTGGGTCCACGCTGCCAGCGTCATGACACCGCTCAGACGTTCCTCTGCGCATGCCCACGCCCAGATGCCGCGGCCATCTTTGAAAGTCCTCCAGACTGTGATCAAACTGGAGCCGCCTGGCACGGCCACAGCGGCTCCAAACATGGTGGAAACTGGGAGGAGAGGTGGAGTAACAGCAGGCTCGACGAGCGGCTCTCCAAAGAGTCTTACGCCGCCATAGGAAAGGTCACCCACAGACTTAAAACCTGGACCCTCCACAGCCATCTTGATGTGAACTTCTTCAGAGGTAGGTTCCCCAGGACCTCCTATCCGGAGGACAGAAAAACCTGAACTGAGGTGTGGTGGTTGTGTGAATTTTTTATATCCTCAGGTTTCCTGTCCTGGATGGGAGGTCCATCACACATGGGTGCTGTCATGGGTAAGGGGAAAAACATTATTTTGCATAATTTGCTGTTAGAAACTTCTAGTGTCTAACTATTCCTTTAACCCCTTAAGGACTCAGCCCTATTTCACCTTAAGGACTTGGCCAATTTTTGCAAATCTGACCAGTGTCACTAAGTCCTGAGTTAACGCTTTGACTTACCCAGGCCGTTCTGAGATAGTTTTTTCGTCACATATTGTACTTCATGACATTGCTAAAATTGGGTATAAAAAATGAAAAAAAATGTGCATAAAAAAATACCAAATTTACCAAAAATTTGGAAAAATTTGCAAATTTCAAAGTTTCAGTTTCTCTACTTCTGTAATACATAGTAATACCCCCAAAAATTGTGATGACTTTACATTCCCCATAAGTCTACTTCATGTTTGTATCATTTTGGGAATGCCATTTTATTTTTGGGGATGTTACATAGCTTAGAAGTTTAGAAGCAAATTCAGAAATTTTTCTGAAATTTTCCAAATCCCACTTTTTATGGACCAGTCCAGGTCTGAAGTCACTTTGTGAGGCTTACGTAATAGAAACCACCCAAAAATGACCCCATTTTAGAAACTACACCCCTCAAGGTATTCAAAACTGATTTTACAAACTTTGTTAACCCTTTAGGTCTCCCACAAGAGTTCATGGCAAATGGACATAAAATTTAAGAATTTAGATTTTTTGGAAAATTTTCCAATATAATCCATTTTTTCCAGGAACAAAGCAAGGGTTAACTGCCAAACAAAACTCAATATGGGTTGCCCTGATTCTGTAGTTTGCAGAAACACCCCATATGTGGTCCTAAACTACTGTTTGGCCAAACGGGAGGACATAGAAGGAGGGGAACGCCATATGGTTTTTGCAAGGCAGATTTTGCTGGACTGGTTTATTTACACCATGTACCCTTTCAAGCCCCCTGATGCACCCCTAGAGTAGAAACTCCATAAAAGTGACCCTTCGGGATAAGGTGGAAACTTTCCCTTCGGGATAAGGAAGGAAACTTCGGGATAAGGTGGTTGTTGTTTTGGGACTATTTTAGGGTAAATATGATTTTTGGTTGCTCTATATTACACTTTTTTGAGGCAAGGTAACAAAAAATTTAAATTCTAAAATTGTTTCTACATTTGCTATTTAGTTTTGTGGAACACCTAAAGGGTTAACAAAGTTTGTAAAGTAACTTTTGAATACCTTGAGGGGTGTAGTTTCTTAGATGGGCTCACTTTTTTGGAGTTTCTAGTCTAGGCTACATCAGGGGGGCTTCTAATGGGACATGGTGTAAATAAACCAGTCCATCAAAATCTGCCTTCCAGAAACCAAATGGCGTTCCCTTCGTTCTATGCCCTGCCGTGTGGCTATATAGCCATTTACGACCACATATGGGGTGTTTCTGCAAACTACAGAATCAGGGCAATAAATATTTAGTTTTGTTTGGCTGTTAACCCTTGCTTTATTACCGGAAAAAAAGGATTCAAATGGAAATTGTGCCAAAAAAATTGGTGTTTTGGCACAGTTTTTATTTTATATTTTTAACGCTGTTCATCCGAGGGGTTTGGTCAAATGTTATTTTTATAGGGCAGATTCTTACGGACGCGGCGATACCTAATATGTCTACATTTTAAAATTTATTTAGATTTTACACTATATTATCATTTTAGGAACAAAAAAAAATTATTTTAGTATCTCCATAGCCTGGGATCTACAGTTTTTGTTTTTTTTTGTTGGGCGACTTTCTAATGTTCATTTTTCTAATGTTCATTCATTTTTTGCAGGATGAGATGGCGGTTTTATTGGCACTAATTGGGGGTGCATATGACATTTTGATCGCTCGCTATTACACTTTTTGTGATGTTAGGTGACAAAAAATGGCTTTTTTTTACATTTTTTTTTTAAGGACAGGGGTGATGCTGTTACCGTGGATTGTGGACAGTATAAGGACATCCCTCTTGTCCTTATACCTGACCAGCAACAGGTTTCCACTGGTAAGGGCACGGGTCTCACCCCTGGGGATAGGTACCTGGAGGGGGTAGGCAGGAAGGCCGCGTTGATATTTCCGCACGGTCCCACAAGCGGACGTGGATCTGGCGGCAAGGGACCTGAACAAGGGAATGCTAGTATAAAAGTTATCCACGTACAAGTGGTAACCCTTATCTAGCAGTGGGTGCATAAGGTCCCACACGAGTTTCCCGCTAACACCCAGAGTGTTAGAGAGTTTTCCTGGACGGATCCGTCCTGACACACAATGTAAGTCAATGGGGATGGATCCGTTTTCTATTGTGCTAGAATGGATCCGTCTTGGCTATGTTAAAGATAATACAAACTGATCCGTTCTGAACGGATGCAGACGGTTGTATTATCTGAACAGATCCGTCTGTGCAGATCCATGACGGATCCGCACCAAACGCGAGTGTGAAAGTAGCCTTAGGCATATTTCTGGCGCCTCAGTCTGCAACTTTTCGCCACTCACACCAGGTCTAACAAAAAGTGGGCGTTTTAGGCGTAGAAAATGGTCTAGCCAGGAAGGAAGCTGTCGTACGTTTACACTTGCGCTGGATGCGCCGAAATTATGTAGAGGCCTGCACCTCTTCATAACTTTGGCGGACCCTTCGCCACATATGGGGGTTATTAAGACCAGCATTTTAATTAATAACCCCTATAGTTTGTAAGGCTGAAAAAAAGACATCTGTCCATCCAGTTCGGCCTGTTATCCTGCAAGTTGATCCAGAGAAAGGCAAAAACCCCTGTGAGGTAGAAGCCAATTTTCCTCATTTTAGGGGAAAAAATTACTTTCAGACTCCAATAGTAAAATCCTGGAATACCTCTTTAAAGAAGGAATATAAAAGTGCACAAAGAATCACACGATAAAGTCAGCTCCATGTGAATGTGCAGCTTTCAGTGCCAGGGTCACAGGTGCGCCGCCTCCTTTAACCTGCATAACTTACATTATAATTCAGGTTTATTCACACCCTTTAATTATATGAAAAAATCTGTGGAAAAAACACAACCACATTGTTTGAATATAACCTTAGAGCAAGTCCACGGGTGCCTGATCCGCTGTGGATAGGAATGAAAACGGCCACTGCATAAACCATCTGAAATGGGCAGTTTTTCTCAGTGGCGGGATGACATTGAGTCCTATGCACTGCGGGAGGCGGCTGCTGAAGAGAACACGGACATACAGTGTGATGGCGGGAGGGAAGCTGGCGAATCAGCGCCTGACTCAGCATCAGAGAAGGTGGCGGGGCAGATTGCCGCTCCAGACCTGATGGGGTATAGGTATGTCTATTGTGTTACTAATAAGGACTAATTTGTGCAGGATTTTGAGTTGCCACCTTTTTCACAAAAAATAGCAGCCAGGTTTAGACAGGTAAAACAGAGGGGTGCCCATGGGGGTTTGGCTTCACAGGTAGCGTGGGGGGAAATTAGTATGAAAGCTTCTAATGAGAACAAGAGTTCAGGTCTGTAAAACCGCAGAAGAATCTGGGTGTTCTGACCAAAATACAGACATCTAAATTATTCTATATTTTTTAGCAGCATAAAATTGCCTTCATGATTTTGCCCATGTTTCAAGCAATCATTTTGTTGGCGACAGCATTACATTTGTGGCATTTTCCAAAAAAAATCCTTAATTTTTTCAACCATGGAAATGAGCAGTGTATATTGTGATGGAAACATGGAAGCAATATGGATAATCACAATACATTAGTAAGTGACTTGTATTAACTTCCTCTGCATGATAAGCGCCATTTTCTGATGGGACGCAACCCCTTTAAACCAGCTTATTCTTCAAGAAGAGCTTCAGAACATAATGTTACCTGCCAAACTGAGCTCCAATTCCATAGTTCAAGCCCATACATTGCATAGAGAGACACGCTACAGAAGGGGAAGCCTCTCTGGGCAATGTATGGATTGGACACCACTGCAATTCTGTTCAGCAGAGGATCTCAACCAGGAGAGCGCTGCAGCGGAGGCGCTTACTGCAGTAGAGCTCGAACATCAGGAAAATGAGGCAGTATGTACTGAATGCCTCCAGCGCTGGAGCTGGCCCTTTTCCCTATGGGTATCTGCCCTTAACATAAAACTGGTGACAGACTCCCTCTGAACTAACAGGAGGGGTTGGCCCACTTCAGCAAATGCCATTTATCATGTAGACAGAGGTCATGCTGAAAAAGCTGAGCAGAGTCATGAACGCTAAAGGGACAGAGCTCTGAGAAGCGCTGCCGTTAAGTCCCGTTTAGGGCTGTTTCACACAAGCGAGTCCATTGCAGGAATCACGTGTGTGTGTGAGTGATCCTCCATTCTGGACTTGCAGGAGCACACGGCATTATCATGGAGTACAATGATGCTTGCCCTTACTGCTACAGGATCATAGTGTGATTTAGAGTTGTTGCGATACCAAATTTTTGATTCGGTTTCGATACCATGAAAAAGTATTGCGATACTCGATACCATTCGATACCACGCGAAAAAAATAAACAAAAAAAGCCACGTGCATTCCTCATTTTTAAAAATGGCGAATCGCGCAGTTTTTATTTTATTTTTTCTGTTCCGGCATTCACCACCTAGATTTTTTTTTTATATTTTAATAGTTTGGACTTTTCTGACGTGGCGATGTAATATGTTTATTTATATATTTTATATGTGAAATTGGGAAAAGGGGGGTGATTTATACTTCATATTTTAGTGTTTTTTTTTTTTTCACTTTTTATTTAATAACTATTTCCCCCCTTAGGGGCTAGAACCTGGGATCTTTCATCCCTTTTCCTATTCACCCTGATAGATCTCTATCAGGGTGAATAGGACTCCACACTGTCCCTGCTGCTCTGTGCTTTGTGCACACAGCATCAGGGATGTTACCATGGCAACCAGGGCTTCTGTAGCGTCCTGGCTGCCATGGTAACCGATCGGATCCCCAGGCTTACACAGCTGGGGCTCCGATCAGAAGCTGCCACTGCACCACCAATGAGGGGGAGTGGAGAGGTCCCTGTGGCCACTGCCACCAATGATTTTAATACTGGAGGGTTGAGAGGGGCCGGCGCACTGTGCCACCAATGATTTTAATGGGATGGGGGGATTGAGGGGGGGGGGCACACTGCACCACCAATGATTTTACCCCTTTATACAGGAGGCGGGTACTAGCAGATCAGCGGCAGTTAACTGCCGCTGATCGCAGCTCCCTGTCAGGGGCAGGGTGCCGGCAATGCGATTCTGCTGCCGGCACCCGCCTCCTGTATGTGTTAAAGACTGACTACTGTATATGAGTCCAGACTTTCACTATTAGGCCACACAGAGCGGCGCCCAGCGATGTCTCAGCACTCACCATTTAGTCCTGGGCGCCGCTCCGTTCGCCCGCAGTGCCCCCTTACTGTCTCCTCTCCTGCTCCACATGCTGCTGATTACTATCGGAGCGATGGGAGGAGACATCAGCTTCACTAGTGGGCGTTCCTTCTCCCTGGCTGTAGCGCTGTCCAATCGCAGCGCAGGGAAAAGGAACGCCCACTAGTGAAGCTGATGTCTCCTCCCATCGCTCCGATAGTAATCCTATCATTGGTGGCGCAGTGCGCCCGCCCCTCCTCCGCCCCTCTCTTCTCATTGCCGCCCCTCCTCCACCCCCTCTCTTCTCATTGCCGCCCCTCCTCCGCCCCTCTCTTCTCATTGCCGCCCCTCCTCCGCCCCTCTCTTCTCATTGGTGGCAGCGGCAGCAGCACAGGGGGAGGGAGGACAGCTTCCTTCTCCCGGTGCTGCTGAGAGAGAACATGAGCGCGCCGATAGCAGCGCGCTCATGTTCAGAGATACTAGACTGCGCAGAAGCGCAGCCCAGTATCGAAAAAACGGAAATCCCGGTATCGTATCGATACCGGGACAAAAGTATCGATTGGGTATCGAAATTTCGATACCCGCAACAACCCTAGTGTGATTAGAAGTAAGGTCAAGCATTCTAAATCAGGATAGATGCAGTGAGTGGCAACAGGCTAAAACGGTATAAGCATCCTGCGGAAATGTTGTGTAAAACAGCTACGGTAATACTTACAGTAATCAAAGTTTTCCTGCAAGAGCTGCCAGGGGCGATTTTTTCTAACAGGTTTTCTTGCACAGATACATTAAGTTTTTCTTCAAGAACTGGCAGAGCTACCATCCCATTCTCAAGCTTCTGTGCACGGTAACGACCATCTAGAATGCCTGCCTTCTCCAAGTACTCTCTGTAAGAAAAGCACGGAATAGAGAGAAATTTGCATAGAATATTATCATATTTAGCTTTTTTGCACTTTTTAAAGGGAACGGTGAGCTCCTTTATGCTGCCCTCTCTGAGAAAGTATATTGTGTAGTGACAGACACTAGTATATTAACATTCAAGGGAAAATCCCACAAATATAGAAGTGCTTTACACACACTGCCTGTCCCAAAAAAAAAAGTCGCTACCTGGATTTAACTAAGCAAACAGTTATGAGCCTCCTATTGGATGATTACTGCATGGGCGATTATCTTTCAGCTGGCAATAAGTTATTTAACCCCAACTGGTGCAAGGAGTTGCTTCTCATTTCTTAAACAACCATGTCGAAAGACACATCTCGTGGTCGTGGAAAAGATGTTAGTTTGTTTGAGAAGGGTCAAATCATTGGCATGCATCAAGCAGAGAAAACATCTAAGGCGATTGCAGAAACTACTAAAATTGGGTTAAGAACTGTCCAATGCATTATTAAAAACTGGAAGGATAGTGGGGACCCATCGTATTCGAGGAAGAAATGTGGCGGGAAAAAAATCCTGAATGATCGTGATCGGTGATCACTTAAACGTTTTGTGAAATCCAATCAAAGAAAAACAACAGTAGAACTCAGGGCTATGTTTAATAGTGAAAGTAAGAGCATTTCCACACGCACAATGAGAAGGGAACTCAAGGGATTGGGACTGAACAGCTGTGTAGCCGTAAGAAAAACACTAATCAGTGAGGCAAACCAGAAAAAAAAGGCTTCAATTTGCTAGGGAGCATAAAGATTGGACTCTGGAGCAATGGAAGAAGGTCAAGTGGTCTGAGTCCAGATGTACCATGTTCCACAGTGATGGGCGCATCAGGGTAAGAAGAGAGGCAGATGAAGTGATGCACCCATCATGCCTAGTGCCTACTGTACAAGCCTGTGGGGGCAGTGCTATGATCTGGGGTTGCTGCAGTTGGTCAGGTCTAGGTTCAGCAACAGAATGAGGTCAGCTGACTACCTGAACATACTGAATGACCAGGTTATTCCATCAATGGATCTGTTCTTCCCTGATGGCACGGGCATATTCCAAGATGACAATGCCAGGATTCATCGGGCTCAAATTGTGAAAGAGTGGTTCAGGGAGCATGAGACATCATTTTCACACATGGATTGGCCACCACAGAGTCCAGACCTTTGAGAATCTTTGGGATGTGCTGGAGAAGGCTTTGCACGGCAGTCAGACTCTACCATCATCAATGCAAGATCTTGGTGAAAAATTTATGCAACACTGGATGGAAATGAATCTTGAGACATTGCAGAAGCTTATCGAAACAATGCCACAGTGAATGCATGCCGTAATCAAGCTAAAGGCTTTTTTTTTTCATGGACAGGCAGTGTATTTGGAGGACTTGTTTCCCTTCTTGGAGGCCAGCAGTTAATCAAATGCAACTTCCAGGACACTGCTGTAAGCTCTTGTTAACCCCTTCCTCCTCTGCATACAAAATAGCCCATCGAATATAGCCTTGGAATCTTCTATGAGATACCTATGTTGGCGCTTAGAGGAGGAAGAGGGCAGGGAAGTTCAGCTACGATAACAGGTGCGGTTGAAATCCAGCAGGCTCTTCCAGTAGCCAGTTCCGGCATAGATGCTGGAAAGCAGCTGGATCACTGCCAGACCCCATTATAGTCAATGGGGATCCGGCAGAGAACTGCAGAATACAGCAACGTTGCACTGCTGCATATGTGAACATACCCTTACTGAGCATGTTAGTCCACCACTGAATGCAGAATAGGGTGGACAAGAAGGATAAACAGCAGGGGGCGCTACCAAAGAGGAAAATGTAATGTAAGTAATAAAAAAAAAGAAAAAAAACTTACAATAAATTAATTGCATGTATATTACAGTTATACTTAAGGTGTTGTCTCGCTTCAGCAAATTGGAGGAGACAACCCCTTTAACCCTTTCTGATGATGCAATTTTCAGTTTTTGCTTTTTCGTTTTTTCCCTCCCCGTCTTGCCAGAACCATAACTTCTTTATTTTTCAGTTCACATAGCCATATGAGGACTTGTTTTTTGCAGGAAAAGTTGTACTTTCTAATGCCACCATTTTATATTGCATAGGATGTAGTGGGGGGGAAATTCCAAATCGGATGGAAATGAAAAAATAATTTAAAAAAATTTAAAATTCTGCCACAGTTTTACATTTGTTTATTTTTTACAGCATTTACTATGACAAATTGACTTCTGCTCTTCATTCTCAAGGTCAGTACGAATCCAGGGATACCACATATGTATAGTTCTTCTTGCGTTTTGATACTGAAAAAAATAGTTACAATTTTTGTCGCCATTTAATTTCAAGTAGGAGGAGAAGAAACCAAAAAACTGCGAATCGGCCATTTTGACACTTTTTTGTTTCCCCTTTTTCCACATGGGATAAATATTTTTAGATTTTGCTAGTACAGACGTTTTCTCATGCGCAATACCTATGATTTGGATTTTATTTTTTCATTTTGGGGGAAAGGAGGTGATTTGAATTTTAATATTTTTCCCCATATGGAACTATAACAAACAATCATTGGATTGCTATTCTCATAGACCCCAATGCATTAGCAGTAGAGTCTATGAGAAATTGACTTTGTTTCTATGGGGCCCTGCAACTACTATACAGGAGCCTCCTGTCATTCTGAATAACAGGGGCTGCCGCATACACACTCCGGCTTTTCCGATTGCCACACATGGGTGCCAGAGCATACCCAAAAGCGCGTGCTTCCGGGATTTTCACACGCTCAGATGCCATGTCTGCCGTTCATGGTCAATAGCCGCGGGTGCCTGCTGAATGAAACAGCAGGCACCTGGTTGCTATGGCGCCCACTCTGGTCACTTTTTTGTAATTTAGCGCATTTGATGGTTTAACGGTTGTAACTTTTATTTGTAGGACTATGAAATAATTTTTGCTGAATTTTTACATAACACATACAGCCTCTTAAATATATTTTTTAGCTTTATTGGAGAAAACTATAATTTTCTTCAATCTTTTTTTTTTTAACTATAGCTTCTTATTCTTTAAAGGGCATCTGTCAGCAGACTTGTACCTATGACACCGGCTGACCTGTTCCATGTGCGCTTGGCAGCTGAAGACATCTGTGTTGGTCCCATGTTCATATGTGTCTGCATTGCTGAGAAATATGGTTTTAATATATGTAAATGAGTCTCAAGGAGCAACAGGGGCGTTCCCATTACACCTAGAGGCTCTGCTCTCTTTGCAACTGCCGCGCCTTCTCCACTGTGATTGACAGGGCCAGGCAGTGAAAATGTCATCATGCCTGGCCCTGTCAATCACAGTGGAGAAGGCGCGGCAGTTGCAAAGAGAGCAGAGCCTCTAGGTGTAACGGGAACGCCCCCGTCTACTCTTCAGATTGCACCGTACGGCCCTGCACTCAGAAATACAGCGATCGGCTGTCTCTGTCCAGCAACCTCGCAAACTGTGGCCAGATGTGGATCAAAAACAGAGATCAGGAGCAAATCTTTCCATTATATCTGATCTCTGTGTCGTCTCCACCACTGCTTTTGGCTCAAGGTGACTGAGAAAAAAAACCTCCTTTGACCGACTGGAAATTTGGATACAAGCATCCAATCCTTTATTAAAAAGAGCCGAGGTAACAAGGTGCAAGGCAGGGACAGGCTCCACTGATGCTCCAGGGGTAGATTCACTGAGTCTAGGAAGAGGCTTCGAGGCAGATTCTCCTGCAGGTTTTGCAGCCAAAGACAGAAGTGGATCCAGGAGGATCCACTTGAAATCCATTTCTGGCCCCTTCCCAAGGCTCAACTTAGCAGGCGATTGTCAGGAAGGAAGCGCGCCATTGCTCGTCCGCGTACACAATCATTATTTGCCGGTAGCAGAGGCGGTTTAGACCGCTCGATCTGCTTACATGATGACTCCGGCACATCATCACTAAGGAGCATTCACAATCTGCCTGAACATCAGGCTGCACAGAGCACACAAGTGGTTAATACGCCACAGATCTGCCATTGTACAATACCAGCAAAGTGAATGACTCTCCTCCACAGAAAGAATCTGCAGAGTAAACTGGGAGTTAACCATGTGGACTACTGCCCCCAATATTCTACAGCACTGTCCAGTACCTGTAAGCCTGTGCAAAAGCGGATTCTGTGAGAAGCGCAGGAACCTGACACACAGGAGACCCCAGGGACTCCATGACTGTCCGGCAATACTACAGCTCTTTACAGGTGCCGGGTTATTGCACGCCGCCAATCCACAAGGCTCACACAAGCCCAGTCTCTGGCGGCTAGTCACTCCTGACAAGTAGAAGCCATGTGACTTTAGCCTGTCACGTGACCTTGTGACATCACAAAGTCCTTAGGGCGCATGGAGCGTACTCGCAACCTTGGTAGATCAGATGTCGTGGGGAGCCTCTAACATCGTGCCCATGTGACCGGACTTTCCTGCGGGAGGAGCCATGCTAGGAAGTTTTTCTGGGTAGTTTGATTGGTTGAGGCTTGTGTCTAACCTCAATGCGCCGTAAGGGCGTCGTGATGTCACGTGATCACGTGATCTGCTGAAGTCTCATGGGTTTGGTGCAGCAGCCGAGTAATGTCTATGTTCCATGCGCTGTGCTAATAAAGATTAGTAATGTAATGTGGCAACTTTGGAAGTTGGAACACTTCCTGATATTGTTTTCTCATGACACATTGTACTTCACGACAGTCATAAATGTGAATCAATATTTCAACTTTATTTATGAAAAGGTAAATGTATCAAAAATTCGCAAAACTCTGCTTTTAAAACAGAATGGGATACCTCATAAAATATTTATTAACATTCCCCATATGTCTACTTTATGTTGGCATCATTTTGTAGTTAGAAGGCTTAGAAGCAAATCATAACATTTTTAAGAAAATTTCCAAAAGCCACTATTTAAGGACCAGTTCAGTTATGAAGTCACTTTGTGACCCCATTGTAGAAACGACACCCCTCAAGTTATTAAAAACTGATTTTATAAACTTTGTTAACCCTTTAGGTGTTCCACAACAATTAAAGGAAAAAAGAGATGACATTTTTAAATTTCACTTTTTTGGCAGATTTTCCATTTTAATCAATTTTTTTTCTGTAACACATCAAGGGTTAACAGCCAAATAAAGCTCAATATCAATCGAGAAATACCCCACATGTGGTGGTAAACTTCTGTAAGGGCACACGGCAGGGCGCAGAATAAAAGGAGCGCTGTATGGTTTTTGAAATTGGATTGGTATTACTTTGGGGCACATATGATTTTTAATCACACTATATTATGTGTTTTGTGATGTAAGGTGACAAAAAAGGGCTTTTTTGGCACTGTTTTTATTTTATTTTTTATGGTGTTCACCTAAAGGGTTAGGTCATCTGCTATTTTTATAGAGCTGGATGTTACGGACGCGACAATATCAAATATACTTTTTTTGTTTATTTCAGTTTTACATAATAAAGCATTTTTGAAAAGAAATTATGTTTTTGGGTCTCCATTTTCTGAACACCGTATTTTTTTTATTTTTCTGCCGATCATCTTGTGCAGGAGCTCTTTTTTTGCAGGAAGAGTGTTGATGTTTTTATTGGCACCATTTTTGGGTACATATGATTTTTTGATCATTCATTATTACACTTTTGGGGCAAGGTGACCAAAAAATTTGTTGTTTTGGCACAGTTTTTTATTTATTTTTAAAAGTTTTCACCTGTTGGGGTAGGTCATGTGATATATTTATAGAGCAGGTCGTTGCGGATGTGGCAATACCTAATATGTCAACTTTTTTTTATTTTTTTAAGTTTTACACTTTATTTCTGTCCCACTCTGGGATTTCAACTTTTGGGGGTCTGATCCCCTCTGCAATGCATTCCAATACATCTGTATTGGAATGCATTGCCTGTTAGTGTATTACACTGAGTAATACACTAACAAGTTGCCTAGGAAACCGAGCCTGGGCTGGATCTCTTCAGCTTCTGTAGAAGGCAGGTCCCGATGCCTTGCAAGGCATTGGGCAGACTCTGCAAGGCATTGAGCTGCCTTATTACCTATTGGGTCCCCGTTACTGCAGAGCGGGGACCCAATGGGATTACTCACTGACCGCAAACACCTTCTATGCCGTGGCCAGCGCTGACAGCGGCATAGAAGGGGTTAATCCGCCAGCATTGGATTTTACAGCGATGCCGGTGGATACAGCAGGGGCCCAGCTATCAGTGACTCCCGGGCCCCTGCAGTGATCAGGAGGGCACCGCTCCAGTGCCAATCACCATGACATAATAGTACGGCAAATTGCGGCAAGACACCTGCTGCTATGACGTACTATTACATCATGTGCCAGGAAGGGGTTAAGGTGAAGCTCATGGACACTTTGAAATTTAGCTTTGGATGTCAAGTGATCCTAAGATACTACTGTTTAGTTGAATGGAATGGGCAAATGAGGCCCTCCCTCTGGTGTCAGTAAATGCAGTGAGTTAAAAGAGGTCTTCCCCTCTTCTCTCCATGTGTCCATAATACTATAACACAGGAAAGGCCCTGGCCTGGATCAACCGACTCTGGGAGAGGAGTGACCCAGTGTCACTACCAGAGCTTTGGGACGTTCTCACAGCTCTGTTTCTCCACCCCTGTGATGATGTCACTACTAGAGCTGGGAGGAGTTTTCTGTTTCCTTCCTCCCAGCTGTTTCTCCTGCGTTTGATTTCCCTGCCTTTATATTCCCCCTCCTCCTATTGTAGGTGTGGATTATATTTCTCATTTGGGTTGTAGCTCTTGCTTGAGTATCTTCCCTTGTATGCTATCCTTTCACTGGACCTGTGTTCTGCTGCAGCAAGTACTCCGGATATTGCCAGCCTGTCTTTGGATCCGTCTTCACTGCGGCTGCAGCCCCTTTAGCTAAGTGTGCAGACATTGCTGTGTATCTGTGTGTTTTCTGACTGGATCCGAGGCAACCACGGTTCCCTCCATATACTGAGCAGGGCACTGCTGGCCGTGCCCCTTCCACTATTGTAGGGGTTACAGTGGTCATCAGTCTTAGGTACGCGGGCATGCCTCCTTCCACCATTTGGATCCGGGCATGGGCTTAGCAGCATAGGGAGAGCTTTTGAGGGTCTGACAGGGGTCACCCTTTATCCTCCCTAGTTTGGGTCCGGTCAGTAGCTCTATTTTCTGTGCATGCTCTTGTTGCTCACATACAGCCGTGACATTATAATCCACCAAAACCGTATTTTTTGACATGGATCCGCTTTCTGGCCTGGTTGACCGCATGCAGGGTCTTTCTTTGGAGGTAGCGGATCTCCGTCAATCTATGACTCAGCTTCAAGCATTGGGCTCTGCTCCGGCCCATGGAGTCTGTTGCGAGCCAAAGGTCTCACTTCCGGAAACGTTCTCCGGGGGCAGTGAGAGTTTTGTTCGCTTCAGAGAGGCATGCAAACTCCATTTTTGCTTGTGTCCACATTCCTCTGGTAATCAGGAGCAGAGGGTGAGGATTGTCATCTCCCTGCTCAGGGGTAATGCTCAGACTTGGGCTTTTTCGCTGCCATCAGGGGATCCCTCCCTTCGATCCGTGGAAGGATTTTTTGTGGCCCTGGGGCAGATATATGATGACCCGGATCGTGTTGCTCTGGCCGAATCTAACTTACGTTTTTTATGCCAGAGCAAACTGTCTGCGGAGCTTTATTGTTCTGAATTTCGGAGATGGGCAGCTGATTCGGGTTGGAATGATGCTGCACTCCGGACTCAGTTCTGTCATGGTCTCTCAGAGAGATTGAAAGATGCGTTTGCTTTCCATGAGAGACCAACGTCCTTAGAGTCTGCCATGTCATTGGCGGTACGCCTTGACAGGCGTCTAAGAGAAAGAAACGAGACCTCTCTGTCCAGCCATTGTCAGTCTAGGGGCAGTGGTGCGGACTCATTCAGTGTGCAGGGGCCTCATCCTGTCTCGCTCCCCTCTGAGGAGGAGCCCATGCAGCTAGGTCGACTTGCCCCTGATAAAAGAGGATTTAGTCCTCAGAGTATGGTGTGTTTTTGTTGTGGGGGCATAGGTCATTTGGCAAATGTTTGTCCGTCTAGGAGATTCTTGAACTGTACTAAGAGCGATAATAAGAGAAAAACCTCAAAAGGTAAATCATCAAACTCTGCTTCATCTGCTACTTTGGGCAAAGTTGATGTAGGAATTGATGCTTTTCCTCTGACCTGCAGTTCCCGTTTTCTCCTGTCTGCCAGGGTGGCGCTAGAGAGCAAGGTCATTTCTTGTGAGATTTTTGTTGATAGTGGAGAGGCCGTCAATCTTATTGACACTCAATTTGTAGCCATGCATGGTTTTCAGGTTTGTACATTAGAAACATAGAAACATAGAAACATAGAATGTGTCGGCAGATAAGAACCATTTGGCCCATCTAGTCTGCCCAATATACTGAATACTATGGATAGCCCCCGGCCCTATCTTATATGAAGGATGGCCTTCTGCCTATCCCATGCATGCTTAAACCCCTTCACTGTATTTGCAGCTACCACTTCTGCAGGAAGGCTATTCCATGCATCCACTACTCTCTCAGTAAAGTAATACTTCCTTATATTACTTTTAAACCTTTGCCCCTCTAATTTAAAACTGTGTCCTCTTGTGGTAGTTTTTCTTCTTTTAAATATGCTCTCTTCCTTTACCGAGTTGATTCCCTTTATGTATTTAAAAGTTTCTATCATATCCCCTCTGTCTCTTCTTTCTTCCAAGCTATACATATTAAGGTCCTTTAACCTTTCCTGGTAAGTTTTTATCCTGCAATCCATGTACTAGTTTAGTAGCTCTTCTCTGAACTCTCTCTAGAGTATCTATATCCTTCTGGAGATATGGCCTCCAGTACTGCGCACAATACTCCAAGTGAGGTCTCACCAGTGTTCTGTACAGCGGCATAAGCACTTCACTCTTTCTACTGCTTATACCTCTCCCTATACATCCAAGCATTCTGCTGGCATTTCGTGCTGCTCTATTACATTGTCTTCCCACCTTTAAGTCTTCTGAAATAATTACTCCTAAATCCCTTTCCTCAGATACTGAGGTCAGGACTGTGTCAAATATTCTATATTCTGCCCTTGGGTTTTTACGCCCCAGGTGCATTATCTTGCATTTATCCACATTAAATTTCAGTTTCCAGAGTTCTGACCATTCTTCTAGTTTTCCTAAATCCTTTTCCATTTGGCGTTTCCCTCCAGGAACATCAACCCTGTTACCTATCTTTGTGTCATCGGCAAAAAGACAAACCTTACCAGCGAGGCTTTTTGCAATATCACTTATGAAGATATTAAACAAAATCGGTCCCAGTACAGATCCCTGTGGAACCCCACTGGTAACATGACCTTGTTTTGAATGTTCTCCATTGACTACCACCCTCTGTTGTCTGTCACTCAGCCACTGCCTAATCCACTCAACAATATGGGAGTCCATGCTCAATGACTGCAGTTTATTGATAAGTCTTCTATGTGGGACAGTGTCAAAAGCCTTACTAAAATCTAGATATGCGATGTCTACTGCACCTCCACCGTCTATTATTTTATTCACCCAGTCAAAAAAATCTATAAGATTTGTTTGACATGATCTCCCTGAAGTAAACCCATGTTGTTTTTCATCTTGCAATCCATGGGATTTTAGATGTTCCACAATCCTATCCTTTAATAGGGTTTCCATTAATTTGCCTACTATTGATGTCAGACTCACTAGTCTATAGTTGCTCGATTCCTCCCTACTACCTTTCTTGTGAATGGGCACGACATTAGCCAATTTCCAATCTTCCGGGACGACTCCTGTTACTAATGATTGGTTAAATAAATCTGTTAACGGTTTTGCCAGCTCACCACTAAGCTCTTTTAATAATTTTGGGTGTATCTCATCAGGCCCCTGTGACTTATTTGTCTTCACCTTAGACAGCAAACTTAGAACATCTTCCTCTGTAAGGATACATGCATCAAACGATTTAATAGTCATTCTTTCTAGTGGAGGTCCTTCTCCTTTTTCTTTTGTAAAAACTGAACAGAAGTATTCATTAAGGCAGTCGGCTAGCCCTTTATTCTCTTCTACATACCTTCCGTCCTTTGTTTTTAATTTAGTTATTCCTTGTTTTAATTTCCTTTTTTCATTTATATATCTGAAGAATGTCTTATCCCCTTTTTTCATAGACTGAGCTAGTTTTTCTTCTGCCTGCGCTTTAGACGTTCTTATAACTTGCTTGGCCTCTCTCTGCCTAATCTTGTAGATTTCCTTATCTTCATTGCTCTGGGTTTTTTTATAATTACAAAATGCTAGCTTTTTATTTTTAATGATTTGGGCCACTTCTGCTGAGTACCACAGTGGTCTCCTCCTTTTTTTGCTTTTACTGACAAGTCTAATGCAATTTTCTGTTGCCTTCAATAATGCACCTTTTAAGTAGTCCCATTTCTCCTGGACTCCATGTAATCCGTTCCAGTCTGATAAGGACTCATTTATGACTAATTTCATTTTTGAAAAGTCTGTTTTTCTAAAATCTAAAACTTTTGTTTTTGTGTGGTGGGACTCTTTCACAGTTCTTATATTAAACCACACTGACTGGTGATCACTAGTTCCCAAGGTTTCGCCTACAATGACATCATATACCGAATCCCCGTTTGTGAATACCAAATCCAAAATGGCCTCCCTCCGGGTTGGCTCCTCAACCACTTGTTGTAGAGATAACCCCAGTAGGGAATTTAGAATATCTGTACTCCTGGTAGAACTTGCTATTTTGGTTTTCCAGTTTATATCTGGGAGATTGAAATCTCCCATAATGATAACTTCTCCTTTCATTGTCATTTTAGCTATTTCTTCAACTAGTAGATCATCTAGTTCTTTAACTTGACCAGGTGGTCTATATATCACACCTACACGAGTTACTGCATGGTTGGCAAACTGCAACGTAACCCAAACTGACTCTATGTTGGCCTCACCAACTTGTATTAGGTTAGATTTAATGCTATCTTTCACATACAGGGCCACTCCTCCTCCTTTCTTGCCTTCTCTGTCTCTTCTGTATAAAGAGTACCCTGGTATGGTTATGTCCCAGTCATTTCTTTCATTAAACCATGTCTCTGTAACAGCCACTAAATCTACATTCTCAGATGCCATTATTGAATCAAGTTCATTGATTTTTTTACCTAAACTGCGAGCATTTGTAGACAGGACTCTGAGCTTATCATTTCTTAACCTCTGTGCTTCTGACCTGTTCTGGCATTGTTTCGGGGGGCAAATGGACTCTTTTATTTTCACTCTTTTGCCCCCCCTTCCTAGTTTAAATACTCTTTCGCAAATTCTTGGAGTTGTTCACTAAGTACATTTGTTCCTTTGAGAGAAAGATGCAAACCATCTTTTTTGTACAGTTCCTTTCTATTTCAAGTAGAGCTATCATGAGAAACAAAGCCAAATCCTTGCTCTTGACACCATTTACCAAGCCATATGTTGAACTCCTTTATGCGCCTCTGCCTATCATTCTGAACATTATGCACAGGCAGAACTTCAGAAAATGAAATGGTGGATGCAAAATCCTGTACGTCATTACCAAGTGTGATAAAAGATTTTTTCACCTCTGACACTTCATTGCAAGCCAGGTCATTTGTCCCTAGATGGACAAGAACATCCACGTCCCCTTCCTGCTTTGCTTGCTTAACAATATTAATAATACGTCTTCTATCTCTTCTAGCAGTAGCCCCAGGGAGACATCTCACAAAACCATTTTCTTTAAGCTCCACACTTCTTATGATTGAATCACCCAGCAACAGCTGCTTCCTTTGAGACTTCACTTTATCTTTTTTGTTGCATACATTAGACATAGGAGTCGATGGTTTCACACCCTCTGTGCTTGAGTCCATATCCATGTTGTCCTTACATTCTGAGAGTGCTGCAAATGAATTATGGAGAACCACCGACTGTGGGACATGTCTTCTATCCACCACTCTAAGACTTCCAGAACCTACAGTAACCCATCTGCCATTTCTGGGGGTCCTCTGTGGCAGTGGCATTGCAGCAGTCCTAGCTGGAGTTTGTTTAACAGATAATTTAAATATTTCAGCTTTCAAAAATGCAATTTCCTGCTGCAGTAAGGAGAACTGTCTACAGATCTGACAGCATCCGAATCTCCAAAGAGTGGAACATGAAATAAATGCACAACAATTCCTGCACTGAACCAAGTCTGCCATTTTAAAGAGGAGGAAAAAAAAATATAATAATAATACTTTGTAACTTTAAATCAAACAAATCTTACCTTCTTTTTGTATTGTTTCCACCTTCCAGCCTACCTCCTGACTATCTCCTGCAATATCTCTTTACTAGTACTTAATGTAGTACTTGAAGCTAATGAATTAGGCCAGCTAATGAGTCTGTCTCTATATATACACACACTGCTTCCCAAGCTCCGCCCCTAGCAACAAATGTAACACCTTAGTGAGCTAGGCTCATTAGCAAACGCACAATAGCAAACAGCTGACCGAATTCCTTACCTCTTCTCAAGCAATGATCAGCAAAAACAACACAGATGAGCCAGTTGGAGACTCTAAGCCAATCTCTTGCAGTATCTCTTGAGTCTCTTCAGTCTCCTGCAATATCTCTTTACAAGTACTTAATGTAGTACTTGAAGCTAGTATTTGCAGCTAATGAATTAGAAAAGGATATACCTGTTTTTGCTATTGACTCTGCTCCACTCTCACAGAGATCTCTGAAGGGCATTGTTCACAATATCCGGTTAGCTGTAGGTGACACTCATGTGGAGGATATATCTTGTTTTGTCCTTAACGGATTGCCTTCTCCTCTAGTTTTGGGGTTACCCTGGCTCACTAGACATAACCCCACTATTGATTGGCAAGGAAGGCAAATAAATGAGTGGAGTGACTTTTGTAGAGAGAATTGTCTTACAGCGACTTTTGCAGAGGTGTCTACTAAAACTGTGCCATCATTTCTCTCTGATTTCTCGGACGTGTTTTCCGAGAGCGGTGTTCAGGAGCTACCTCCTCACCGGGAGTTTGACTGTCCCATTAACCTCATTCCCGGCGCCAAGCTGCCAAAAGCTCGCCTCTACAATCTCTCACAACCGGAAAGAATCGCAATGCAAACCTATATCTCCGAGAGTCTCGATAAGGGGCATATTTGTCCCTCAAAATCACCTGTTGCCGCTGTTTTTTTTTTTGTTAAAAAAAAAGATGGCTCTCTGAGACCTTGCCTAGATTTTAGGGAGCTGAACCGTATCACGATTCGCGATCCCTATCCCCTTCCTCTGATCCCGGACCTCTTCAACCAAATTGTTGGGGCCAAGGTTTTTTCCAAATTGGATTTGAGAGGCGCGTACAACCTGGTCAGGGTCAGAGAGGGGGATGAATGGAAAACGGCATTTAATACCCCTAACGGGCATTACGAGAATCTCGTTATGCCTTTCGGCCTGAAGAATGCTCCGGCCGTCTTTCAGCATTTTGTTAACAGTATTTTCTACCATTTAATGGGGAAATTTGTATTGGTGTATCTTGATGATATTTTGATTTTTTCCCCTGATGTTCAGACCCATCAGGATCATCTTTTTCAGGTTCTGCAGATTCTGCGGGAAAATAAATTGTACGCCAAGCTGGAGAAATGTGTTTTTATGGTATCGGAGATTCAATTTCTGGGTTTTCTCCTCTCTGCTTCTGGTTTTCGCATGGATCCGGAGAAGGTCCGTGCTGTACTTGAGTGGGAGCTTCCTGAGAATTAGAAGGCATTGATGCGCTTTTTGGGTTTTGCGAACTATTACAGAAAGTTCATTTTGAATTATTCCTCTGTTGTCAAACCCCTCACTGACATGACAAAAAAGGGGGCGGATTTTTCCTCTTGGTCGGAGGAGGCGCTTGCAGCTTTTTCTAAGATTAAAGAGAGTTTTGAATCTGCTCCCGTCTTGGTGCATCCCGATGTTTCCTTACCTTTTATTGTTGAGGTGGATGCTTCCGAGGTGGGTGTGGGTGCGGTTTTGTCCCAGGGCCCTTCTCCTGCCAAATGGCGACCCTGTGCCTTTTTCTCTAAAAAACTCTCCCCGGCAGAGAAAAACTATGATGTGGGAGATAGGGAGTTGTTGGCCATCAAGTTGGCTTTCGAGGAATGGCGCCATTGGTTGGAGGGGGCCAGGCACCCTATCTCCGTTTTTACCGACCATAAGAATCTGGCATACTTGGAGTCGGCCAGGCGTATGAATCCGAGACAGGCCAGATGGTCTCTGTTCTTCTCCAGATTCAATTTTGTCGTCACATTCCGCCCTGGGATCAAAAATGTGAAGGCTGATGCTCTCTCTCGCTGTTTTCCGGGAGGAGGAAACTCCGAGGACCCGGGTCCCATTTTGGCGGAGGGGGTAGTTGTTTCTGCTCTATATTCGGATTTGGAGGCCGAGGTCCAGGCTGCCCAGACTGAGGCACCTGCCCGTTGTCCTTCTGGGAAGTTGTTTGTGCCTCCTGAGCTACGTCACAAACTCTTCAAGGAGCATCATGATACTGTTCTTGCTGGTCACCCCGGGAGTAGAGCCACGGTAGATCTCATTGCTCAGAGATTTTGGTGGCCGGCTCTTCGTAAGTCGGTGGAGGGTTTTGTGGCTGCTTGTGAGACGTGCGCTCGCGCTAAGATCCCTCGTTCACGGCCTTCAGGTTCCCTTCTCCCGTTACCCATACCTTCCCGTCCTTGGACACACCTGTCCATGGACTTTATCACGGATCTTCCTCGTTCCTCAGGGAAGTCGGTGATCCTGGTGGTGGTGGACCGTTTTAGCAAGATGGCTCATTTCGTACCTTTACCTGGTTTACCCAATGCTAAAACGTTGGCGCAAGCTTTTGTCGACCATATTGTTAAATTGCATGGCATTCCCTCTGATATTGTTTCCGATAGAGGCACGCAGTTTGTGTCCAGGTTCTGGAAGGCTTTCTGTTCTCGCCTGGGGGTTCGGCTGTCCTTCTCTTCTGATTTTCACCCGCAGTCGAATGGTCAGACTGAGCGCCTCAATCAGAATCTGGAGACATATTTGTGCTGTTTCGTGGCAGAGAACCAGGAGGATTGGTGTTCATTTCTCCCTCTTGCTGAGTTTGCTCTGAACAACCGCCGTCAGGAATCTTCTGATAAGTCGCCATTCTTTGGTGCATATGGGTTCCATCCGCAGTTTGGGACATTCTCGGGAGGGGCTTTTTCTGGTTTACCTGAGGAGGAGAGATTTTCCTCATCTTTGTCTACCATTTGGCAAAAGATTCAGAGTAATCTTAGAAAGATGAGTGAGAAATATAAGCGTGTGGCTGATAAGAGACGTGTGCCTGGTCCGGACCTGAGTGTGGGTGATCTGGTGTGGTTGTCTACAAGAAATATTAAACTGAAGGTTCCCTCCTGGAAATTGGGTCCCAAGTTTATTGGGCCTTATAAAATCTTGTCAGTCATCAATCCTGTTGCCTTCCATCTTGATCTTCCACGGGTTTGGAAGATACATAATGTATTTCACAGATCTCTCTTAAAACCATATGTCCAGCCCACGGTACCCTCCTCTTTGCCTCCTCCTCCGATTTTGGTTGATGGCAATCTGGAGTTTGAGGTTTCCAGAATTGTGGACTCTCGCATTGTCCGCAGTTCTCTCCAGTACCTCGTTCATTGGAAGGGTTATGGTCCTGAGGAGAGGATGTGGGTTCCGGTGTCGGACATTAACCACCTCCGGACCGCCTAACGCAGGATCGCGTTCCGGAGGTGGCAGCCCTGCGCAGAGTCACGCATATATGCGTCATCTCGCGATGGGCGAGATTTCCTGTGAACGCGCGCACACAGGCGCGCGCGCTCACAGGAACGGAAGGTAAGAGAGTTGATCTCCAGCCTGCCAGCGGCGATCGTTCGCTGGCAGGCTGGAGATGTGTTTTTTTTAACCCCTAACAGGTATATTAGACGCTGTTTTGATAACAGCGTCTAATATACCTGCTACCTGGTCCTCTGGTGGTCCCCTTTGTTTGGATCGACCACCAGAGGACACAGGTAGCTCAGTAAAGTCCCACCAAGCACCACTACACTACACTACACCCCCCCCCCCGTCACTTATTAACCCCTTATTAGCCCCTGATCACCCCTGATCACCCCATATAGACTCCCTGATCACCCCCCTGTCATTGATCACCCCCCTGTCATTGATTACCCCCCTGTAAAGCTCCATTCAGATGTCCGCATGATTTTTACGGATCCACTGATAGATGGATCAGATCCGCAAAACGCATCCGGACGTCTGAATGAAGCCTTACAGGGGCGTGATCAATGACTGTGGTTATCACCCCATATAGACTCCCTGATCACCCCCCCTGTCATTGATTACACCCCTGTCATTGATCAACCCCCTGTAAAGCTCCATTCAGACGTCCGCATGATTTTTACGGATGCACTGATAGATGGATCCGATCCTCAAAACGCATCCGGACGTCTGAATGAAGCCTTACAGGGGCATGATCAATGACTGTGGTGATCACCCCATATAGACTCCCTGATCACCCCCCTGTAAAGCTCCATTCAGATGTCCGCATGATTTTTACGGATGCACTGATAGATGGATCCGATCCGCAAAACGCATCCGGACGTCTGAATGAAGCCTTACAGGGGCATGATCAATGACTGTGGTGATCACCCCATATAGACTCCCTGATCACCCCCCTGTAAAGCTCCATTCAGATGTCCGCATGATTTTTACGGATGCACTGATAGATGGATCCGATCCTCAAAACGCATCCGGACGTCTGAATGAAGCCTTACAGGGGCATGATCAATGACTGTGGTGATCACCCCATATAGACTCCCTGATCACCCCCCTGTAAAGCTCCATTCAGATGTCCGCATGATTTTTACGGATGCACTGATAGATGGATCCGATCCGCAAAACGCATCCGGACGTCTGAATGAAGCCTTACAGGGGCATGATCAATGACTGTGGTGATCACCCCATATAGACTCCCTGATCACCCCCCTGTCATTGATCACCCCGCTGTAAAGCTCCATTCAGATGTCCGCATGATTTTTACGGATGCACTGATAGATGGATCCGCAAAACGCATCCGGACGTCTGAATGAAGCCTTACAGGGGCATGATCAATGACTGTGGTGATCACCCCATATAGACTCCCTGATCACCCCCCTGTAAAGCTCCATTCAGATGTCCGCATGATTTTTACGGATGCACTGATAGATGGATCCGATCCTCAAAACGCATCCGGACGTCTGAATGAAGCCTTACAGGGGCATGATCAATGACTGTGGTGATCACCCCATATAGACTCCCTGATCACCCCCCTGTAAAGCTCCATTCAGATGTCCGCATGATTTTTACGGATGCACTGATAGATGGATCCGATCCGCAAAACGCATCCGGACGTCTGAATGAAGCCTTACAGGGGCATGATCAATGACTGTGGTGATCACCCCATATAGACTCCCTGATCACCCCCCTGTCATTGATCACCCCCCTGTAAAGCTCCATTCAGATGTCCGCATGATTTTTACGGATGCACTGATAGATGGATCCGATCCGCAAAACGCATCCGGACGTCTGAATGAAGCCTTACAGGGGCATGATCAATGACTGTGGTGATCACCCCATATAGACTCCCTGATCACCCCCCTGTCATTGATCACCCCCCTGTAAAGCTCCATTCAGATGTCCGCATGATTTTTACGGATGCACTGATAGATGGATCCGATCCGCAAAACGCATCCGGACGTCTGAATGAAGCCTTACAGGGGCATGATCAATGACTGTGGTGATCACCCCATATAGACTCCCTGATCACCCCCCTGTCATTGATTACCCCCCTGTAAAGCTCCATTCAGATGTCCGCATGATTTTTACGGATGCACTGATAGATGGATCGGATCCGCAAAACGCATCCGGACGTCTGAATGAAGCCTTACAGGGGCATGATCAATGACTGTGGTTATCACCCCATATAGACTCCCTGATCACCCCCCTGTCATTGATCAACCCCCCTGTCATTGATCAACCCCCCTGTCATTGATCACCCCCCCTGTCATTGATCACCCCCCTGTCATTGATCCCCCCCTCTGTAAGGCTCCATTCAGATATTTTTTTGGCCCAAGTTAGCAGAATTTTTTTTTTTTTTTCTTACAAAGTCTCATATTCCACTAACTTGTGTCAAAAAATAAAATCTCACATGAACTCACCATACCCCTCACGGAATCCAAATGCGTAAAATTTTTTAGACATTTATATTTCAGACTTCTTCTCACGCTTTAGGGCCCCTAGAATGCCAGGGCAGTATAAATACCCCACATGTGACCCCATTTCGGAAAGAAGACACCCCCAGGTATTCCGTGAGGGGCATATTGAGTCCATGAAAGATTGAATTTTTTGTCCCAAGTTAGCGGAACGGGAGACTTTGTGAGAAAAAAATTAAAAATATCAATTTCCGCTAACTTGTGCCAAAAAAAAAAAATTTCTATGAACTCGCCATGCCCCTCATTGAATACCTTGGGGTGTCTTCTTTCCAAAATGGGGTCACATGTGGGGTATTTATACTGCTCTGGCATTCTAGGGGCCCCAAAGCGTGAGAAGAAGTCTGGTATCCAAATGTCTAAAAATGCCCTCCTAAAAGGAATTTGGGCACCTTTGCGCATCTAGGCTGCAAAAAAGTGTCACACATCTGGTATCGCCGTACTCAGGAGAAGTTGGGGAATGTGTTTTGGGGTGTCATTTTACATATACCCATGCTGGGTGAGAGAAATATCTTGGTCAAATGCCAACTTTGTATAAAAAAATGGGAAAAGTTGTCTTTTGCCAAGATATTTCTCTCACCCAGCATGGGTATATGTAAAATGACACCCCAAAACACATTCCCCAACTTCTCCTGAATACGGCGATACCACATGTGTGACACTTTTTTGCAGCCTAGGTGGGCAAAGGGGCCCATATTCCAAAGAGCACCTTTAGGATTTCACAGGTCATTTACCTACTTACCACACATTAGGGCCCCTGGAAAATGCCAGGGCAGTATAACTACCCCACAAGTGACCCCATTTTGGAAAGAAGACACCCCAAGGTATTCCGTGAGGGGCATGGCGAGTTCCTAGAATTTTTTATTTTTTGTCACAAGTTAGTGGAAAATGCTTATTTTTTTTTTTATTTTTTTTTTCATACAAAGTCTCATATTCCACTAACTTGTGACAAAAAATAAAAAGTTCCATGAACTCACTATGCCCATCAGCGAATACCTTGGGGTCTCTTCTTTCCAAAATGGGGTCACTTGTGGGGTAGTTATACTGCCCTGGCATTCTAGGGGCCCAAATGTGTGGTAAGGAGTTTGAAATCAAATTCTGTAAAAAATGACCTGTGAAATCCGAAAGGTGCTCTTTTGAATATGGGCCCCTTTGCCCACCTAGGCTGCAAAAAAGTGTCACACATCTGGTATCTCCGTAATCGGGAGAAGTTGGGGAATGTGTTTTGGGGTGTCATTTTACATATACCCATGCTGGGTGAGAGAAATATCTTGGCAAAAGACAACTTTTCCCATTTTTTTTATACAAAGTTGGCATTTGACCAAGATATTTATCTCACCCAGCATGGGTATATGTAAAAAGACACCCCAAAACACATTCCTCAACTTCTCCTGAATACAGAGATACCAGATGTGTGACACTTTTTTGCAGCCTAGGTGGGCAAAGGGGCCCACATTCCAAAGAGCACCTTTCGGATTTCACAGGTCATTTACCTACTTACCACACATTTGGGCCCCTAGAATGCCAGGGCAGTATAACTACCCCACAAGTGACCCCATTTTGGAAAGAAGAGACCCCAAGGTATTCGCTGATGGGCATAGTGAGTTCATGGAAGTTTTTATTTTTTGTCACAAGTTTGTGGAATATGAGACTTTGTATGAAAAAAAAAATTAAAAAACAAATCATCATTTTCCACTAACTTGTGACAAAAAATAAAAAATTCTAGGAACTCGCCATGCCCCTCACGGAATACCTTGGGGTGTCTTCTTTCCAAAATGGGGTCACTTGTGGGGTAGTTATACTGCCCTGGTATTCTAGGGGCCCAAATGTGTGGTAAGGAGTTTGAAATCAAATTCAGGAAAAAATGAGGAGTGAAATCCGAAAGGTGCTCTTTGGAATATGGGCCCCTTTGCCCACCTAGGCTGCAAAAAAGTGTCACACATCTGGTATCCCCGTACTCAGGAGAAGTTGAGGAATGTGTTTTGGGGTGTCTTTTTACATATACCCATGCTGGGTGAGATAAATATCTTGGTCAAATGACAACTTTGTATAAAAAAATGGGAAAAGTTGTCTTTTGCCAAGATATTTCTCTCACCCAGCATGGGTATATATAAAATGACACCCCAAAACACATTCCCCACCTTCTCCTGAGTACGGAGATACCAGATGTGTGACACTTTTTTGCAGCCTAGGTGGGCAAAGGGGCCCATATTCCAAAGAGCACCTTTCGGATTTCACAGGTCATTTTTTACAGAATTTGATTTCAAACTCCTTACCACACATTTGGGCCCCTAGAATGCCAGGGCAGTATAACTACCCCACAAGTGACCCCATTTTGGAAAGAAGAGACCCCAAGGTATTCGCTGATGGGCATAGTGAGTTCATAAAACTTTTTATTTTTTGTCACAAGTTAGTGGAATATGAGACTTTGTAAGAAAAAAAAAAAAAAAAATCATAATTTTCCGCTAACTTGTGACAAAAAATAAAAAGTTCTATGAACTCACTATGCCCATCAGCGAATACCTTAGGGTGTGTACTTTCAGAAATGGGGTCATTTGTGGGGTGTTTGTACTGTCTGGGCATTGTAGAACCTCAGGAAACATGACAGGTGCTCAGAAAGTCAGAGCTGCTTCAAAAAGCGGAAATTCACATTTTTGTACCATAGTTTGTAAACGCTATAACTTTTACCCAAACCATTTTTTTTTTACCCAAACATTTTTTTTTTATCAAAGACATGTAGAACTATAAATTTAGAGCAAAATTTCTATATGGATGTCGTTTTTTTTGCAAAATTTTACTACTGAAAGTGAAAAATGTCATTTTTTTGCAAAAAAATCGTTAAATTTCGATTAATAACAAAAAAAGTAAAAATGTCAGCAGCAATGAAATACCACCAAATGAAAGCTCTATTAGTGAGAAGAAAAGGAGGTAAAATTCATTTGGGTGGTAAGTTGCATGACCGAGCAATAAACGGTGAAAGTAGTGTAGGTCAGAAGTGTAAAAAGTGGCCTGGTCTTTCAGGGTGTTTAAGCACTGGGGGCTGAGGTGGTTAAAGCCACTCGCCTCATCAGGGCATTTCATAGGGCTCATCCTGAGAAGGTGGGTCCTGGGTGTCCGGAGTCCACCCGTAGAGGGGGGGGTACTGTCACTACCAGAGCTTTGGGACGTTCTCACAGCTCTGTTTCTCCACCCCTGTGATGATGTCACTACTAGAGCTGGGAGGAGTTTTCTGTTTCCTTCCTCCCAGCTGTTTCTCCTGCGTTTGATTTCCCTGCCTTTATATTCCCCCTCCTCCTATTGTAGGTGTGGATTATATTTCTCATTTGGGTTGTAGCTCTTGCTTGAGTATCTTCCCTTGTATGCTATCCTTTCACTGGACCTGTGTTCTGCTGCAGCAAGTACTCCGGATATTGCCAGCCTGTCTTTGGATCCGTCTTCACTGCGGCTGCAGCCCCTTCAGCTAAGTGTGCAGACATTGCTGTGTATCTGTGTGTTTTCTGACTGGATCCGAGGCGACCACGGTTCCCTCCATATACTGAGCAGGGCACCGCTGGCCGTGCCCCTTCCACTATTGTAGGGGTTACAGTGGTCATCAGTCTTAGGTACGCAGGCATGCCTCCTTCCACCATTTGGATCCGGGCATGGGCTTAGCAGCATAGGGAGAGCTTTTGAGGGTCTGACAGGGGTCACCCTTTATCCTCCCTAGTTTGGGTCCGGTCAGTAGCTCTATTTTCTGTGCATGCTCTTGTTGCTCACATACAGCCGTGACACCCAGTCGTTATGGATCTACAGGCCTTCCTAAATGTTTTCCGTAGGGTGTTTGACAAGCCAGGACGCACCACCTCAGCCGTATGAGCAGTATGCTGTCCAGTTCCAAACCCTTGCCTCTGAATTGGGCTGGAATAATGGGGCTTTAGTGGCTGCCTTCTGGGATGGTCTCTCTGGTAAAATTAAGGATGAACTGGCCGATCGGATGTCCCCTCTACCCTGGATGACCTTATTTCCCTGGCCACCCGAATTGATCAGCGCTTCCAGGAACGTGCTAAGGAGGTAGCACGTGAGAGTAGACCATTTCATCCAGTGTCTTCTTTCCAGCGATCTTCAGTCAGCTGCTAACAAGCAATTTTATCTTGAGGTGGTTGCATCGTCTCTTGCTTTCACAAAAAACTTCCTTGGGCAAGATGTTAACCTGTAGTTTCTTCTCCAGGGCCTTCTCTGCACCTGAGTTCAACTACTCGATTGGGGACTGGGAGCTGTTGTCCATCAAAATGGCACTGGAGGAATAGCGTTTTAATTCTGGAGGAAGCATCTCATCTTGTGATCTACACCGACCCCAAAAATGTGACCTATCTGCAGTCTACACAAAGACTGAATCCTTGTCAAGCCAGGTGGTCCTTATTCTTTGCCCATATTGTTTTGCTGTATTTTTCCACCCCATAAGACGCAAAATGTCCATTATGGAAGGGCTCATTAGTTCCGGAGGACCAGGATGCAGTGAAGGCTCTGTATTCACCGCTTCCTGGTCCTCGGCTGTCAGCTGTGCTGTGGCTGCGCACACATTGAACACATTTTTCGCCTCCATGGTTTTCCCCACCGTATTGTGTCAGATAGTGGTATGCCATTCACGTCTAAGTTCTGGACAGCTCTCTGTAAGCGACTGGGCCGAGCTATTACCTTGGGCTGAGTTTTCGTACAATAACCATGTCAGCGAGTCTTCCAAGAAGTCACCATTTTTTATTGTTTACGGTCAACAACCTAACACCCCACTCCTGGTGTCTTCTACTCCTGGTATCCCTGCAGCAGATGCAACTTCAAGAGAGTTCTCTAAAGTCTGGGAGGAGACCAGGGCAGCTCTGAAAGAGGCTTTGAAAGTTCCGTCCTGGTGATAAAGTGTGGATTGCCTCCAAATACTCAGGCTCAAAATATCCTCTTACAAATTGGGTCCAAGCTCATCGGTCCATTTGCATAACAGTTGGTTACTCCAAAACTTAAAGAACAAAAAAAGCTAACTACAAAATATAACTAACAACAAAATATCTCAGGAAGATTAGCATATCATCTACACCAAAATAGCAGGGGAGGAGGGCATTTACTGTCCAGGCTCTTCATTGCATCACAACTCTAGCATATTTGTGGTCTTTGCATCAACTTTTCATACAAACAAGTAGAATGAACTCGAGCTGTAATTTCTACCACTAAAGAGATATTTGTGCTTTTCCAATTTTTGGTAATGGCCAACTCTGTGGCTAAAAAGAGGTTAAACCATGGGTATGCAATACATTACCGGGATATCATACATTTCCATAAAAAATAATGCCCAATAGGATAACTTTTCAATAACTATGCCACTGAACTGCAAGGCCCTAAGAAATATCTCAGTCCATAAGGTATTTAACTTAGGACATGACCATAAGATATGTAGCAGGGTCCCTTTAGCCCAACATTGACGCTAACACATAGGAGTACCGCCTCTACCTGGAGTAAGATACCGCCTCAAACAAGTTTTACTGGCAGCTTCATATTGTGTCATACATGGTATTGGAAATAAAACATAGAGTGTGGCATCTAATTCTTTATCCCAGGTCAAGTATAGAGTAGATTTACAAAATACTTGTTTGGACCCCAAGGCTGTACAGGGAGTGCAGAATTATTAGGCAAGTTGTATTTTTGAGGATTAATTTTATTATTGAACAACAACCATGTTCTCAATGAACCCAAAAAACTCATTTATATCAAAGCTGAATATTTTTGGAAGTAGTTTTTAGTTTGTTTTTAGTTTTAGCTATTTTAGGGGGATATCTGTGTGTGCAGGTGACTATTACTGTGCATAATTATTAGGCAACTTAACAAAAAACAAATATATACCCATTTCAATTATTTATTTTTACCAGTGAAACCAATATAACATCTCAACATTCACAAATATACATTTCTGACATTCAAAAACAAAACAAAAACAAATCAGTGACCAATATAGCCACCTTTCTTTGCAAGGACACTCAAAAGCCTGCCATCCATGGATTCTGTCAGTGTTTTGATCTGTTCACCATCAACATTGCGTGCAGCAGCAACCACAGCCTCCCAGACACTGTTCAGAGAGGTGTACTGTTTTCCCTCCTTGTAAATCTCACATTTGATGATGGACCACAGGTTCTCAATGGGGTTCAGATCAGGTGAACAAGGAGGCCATGTCATTAGATTTTCTTCTTTTATACCCTTTCTTGCCAGCCACGCTGTGGAGTACTTGGACGCGTGTGATAGAGCATTGTCCTGCATGAAAATCATGTTTTTCTTGAAGGATGCAGACTTCTTCCTGTACCACTGCTTGAAGAAGGTGTCTTCCAGAAACTGGCAGTAGGACTGGGAGTTGAGCTTGACTCCATCCTCAACCCGAAAAGGCCCCACAAGCTCATCTTTGATGATACCAGCCCAAACCAGTACTCCCCCTCCACCTTGCTGGCGTCTGAGTCGGACTGGAGCTCTCTGCCCTTTACCAATCCAGCCACGAGCCCATCCATCTGGCCCATCAAGACTCACTCTCATTTCATCAGTCCATAAAACCTTAGAAAAATCAGTCTTGAGATATTTCTTGGCCCAGTCTTGACGTTTCAGCTTGTGTGTCTTGTTCAGTGGTGGTCGTCTTTCAGCCTTTCTTACCTTGGCCATGTCTCTGAGTATTGCACACCTTGTGCTTTTGGGCACTCCAGTGATGTTGCAGCTCTGAAATATGGCCAAACTGGTGGCAAGTGGCATCTTGGCATCTGCACGCTTGACTTTTCTCAGTTCATGGGCAGTTATTTTGCGCCTTGGTTTTTCCACACGCTTCTTGTGACCCTTTTGACTATTTTGAATGAAACGCTTGATTGTTCGATGATCACGCTTCAGAAGCTTTGCAATTTTAAGAGTGCTGCATCCCTCTGCAAGATATCTCACTATTTTTGACTTTTCTGAGCCTGTCAAGTCCTTCTTTTGACCCATTTTGCCAAAGGAAAGGAAGTTGCCTAATAATTATGCACACCTAATATAGGGTGTTGATGTCATTAGACCACACCCCTTCTCATTACAGAGATGCACATCACCTAATATGCTTAATTGGTAGTAGGCTTTCGAGCCTATACAGCTTGGAGTAAGACAACATGCATAAAGAGGATGATGTGGTCAAAATACTCATTTGCCTAATAATTCTGCACTCCCTGTATATATATAACGGATTGACTCCAGATGTAGTTTTTACTTGATGTGGGCAGCTGAGCTATATAAGATGCCTTAACTGCAAGTATTTAAAAAGTCTTCACGGGGAGATTAAACTCTTAAGTTGAACATGTCAAAATAACTGAGAGACCGAATGCAGACCATAGAGGCACCACAGAGAAAAGTCTGTATCACGGATTCCCATTTTTAAAAGTTGGAAAAGGCTACCAACAGTAGAGAAACTGAGCTCGGGTTGTATGTCATATGTCATATGGTAAGTTCGCCAATGATACAAAGATGAAGCACCTAGTTGTGATGGACGAACATCGGCTGGGACGATTCGCGATCGTGCGAACGCAATTAAATGTTCGCGAACCGCAAGTTCGCGGCGGGCCCCATTCACTTTAATGCCACGGAACCTAAAAAACCTTCAGGTCATATATTTGCAGCCACCAAATACTTACTAGAAGTGCACAAATCGTCCCACAAAATGGGCAGTGACATACCAGAGGGTCAATGGCAAAAATTCCCTCAAAATATATGTATTTTAATCAGGTGACATTTTTATGCGTCTTAAAGGGAAACTGTCAAAAATGTGCCATGCTGGAGCCTAGAATTATTTTATTTTAGGCCATGGGAGTACAGGCCCCAAGCATTAGGCATTCACCGGACAGAAAGCATCAAGTGATTATGTGGCTAGAGGTATATTAGACAGTCATTGGATATCAATTTGGAGTACAGGCCCCAAAATTTATTCATTCACCGTACAGAAAAGAACAAGCTTTGTCTTCTCATTGTCGCTAGAGGCCTAAGTATGGCAGGCAAGAAGTACCTTGCTGGATGAGCAGCCAGTACCGCACTTGCATCAATCTTGACAGGATTCGGATCCAGGTATAGAGGAATGTTTTTTTGGAATGCTTTCTCCATTGCAACACCCTCCACGTCATTGAATAAACTGAAGACTGGCCGATTCTCTTCTAAGAAAAAAAATTGAATGTTATTATTAAATTTATTAAACATTTTATTATGAAATTTATTCCGTATATATTATAAAATTCGGTGTCTCCATGATCAATCTGCCCACACGGGTTCTACACACTTTCAAAATAAAGTGGGGCGAATAGATGATCGGGACGCTCCATGATCTTCCCAGGGGCTGCTTTTGGGAGCCAAGGTTGATTTCTGAGGCGTCTGTGTGGGAATCCGAAGACCATCTCCATCTCCTCCTGTGTTAGAAAAAATGAAATTTTTATTATAAAAGTTATTAAACTTTTTATTATAAATTTTTTAAATATAATTAGGATGCCCTCCTTTCCATTCCATGATGACTGGGAACCCCTGACGAGAAGACTGGGCATTGGTTGGTTTGAATCGTGATTAAATTCGCAACTCTTCCGGGCTCCAAGCAATCTTGAAGCTTTGTCTTCTTCTCATTGTCTGTCGCTAGTAGAGGCCTAAGCATGCCAGGCAGGTTCCCCCAGAAGTATCTTGCTGGATGAGCAGCCAATACTGCACTTGCATCAATCTTAACAGGATTCAGCTCCAGGTGGAGAGTCATTTTTTTTTGGAATGCTTTCTCCATTGCAACACCACGTCGTTGAATAAACAGAAGACTGGCCGATTCTCTCCTGTCTTACGCAACATTTAATTTTTATTATAAAATTTATTAAATATTTTAACATGAATTTTATTAAACCAAAACTTGATTAAAATTATAATAAAGTATACTTAAATTTGCCAAAACTGGCCTAATAACTCAAGTATGAACTCTGCCTTATAGGTCGATGTTAGTGTCAAGAAGAAGTGCACTCCTTTTACACCATTTTCAGCTGATTCCACATAGATGTCTACAGAACCTGTTCTATTACACGCTTATTCAAGTAGAGCCCCCCCTGACAGAGTGGAGAGGATGTCAGCAGTAAGTTTGTGTTGACGTCACTGATTATTTTGCCCTTCCTCTGATCCGTCAGAACAATAACCCACAAAAAACGGATCCTGTCTTTGGAGCATACGCCTTCACTCGGTTAGCCAATAAAAACAGGAGTGGATCTAAAACAGAGATGACACGTGAATGGAATATTTGCATGTCTTCTGTGTTTTGTACCCACTCCTGCTTTTGTCTACTAAATCATAAGCCAATTCTGATGGGACCATACAGGCCTTACAGCTGCCACACAGACAGGATCTGTTGTGCGTCTCATTTTTCCTTCCTTCTGACAGTGGCCCAGTCATGAAGTGGGGAGTGTGTGAACAGCATGAGAAGTCCACAGAGTGTTGAAGTGGAAGCAGAATGAGGAGACCACACAGTGGCCCAATGACAAAATCTGGAGGTGGCAGCAGCATCAGGAGGCCACAGAGCGGCACAATGACAGTGTGGAGGTGGCAGCAGTATGAGGAGGCCACCGAGTGGCACAATTACAGAGTATGTAGTTGGCAGCAGTATGTGGAGGCCAGCGAGTGGCCAGGTTACATAGTGTGGAGATGGCAGCATCAGGAGGCCAGAGTGGCAAGGTGACATAGTGTGGACATGGCAGCATAAGCAGCATGATACAACAGAGTGGCACTGTAACATAGTGTGAACATGACAGCACCAGGAGGCCACAGAGTGGCAAGGTGACATAGTGTGGACATGGCAGCATCAGTAGGCCACAGAGTGACAAGGTGACATAGTGTAGAGGTGGGTGGCAATACTAGTACTCGCTGAAGATGTGGGTTAAAGAAGGAGCACTTGGCATTAGATGTTTGGCATCAGGCGGGTAACAGCATCAGAATAATAGCTGAGGCAGGTAGCCAGAAGAAAACTGTCTCTTTTGTCAAAATGTTGATGTGGCACCATGGATGATCTAGTCTGATGCAGCCATTGGTGTGTTGAAATCCTGGTTGATCCACGCCTGATTCATCTTGATGCAGTGTCCCACTATGTGCTATATGTGGGCACTTTAAACTCTTGCTAAATGTCATATCAATGTATTGTGGTATCATGCTGTAGTTCCCTTTAACAGGCTGGCAGTATCATTTACCTTTATTCGCTCCTACGTGGTGCAGGAACCACTTAGATATATAGCTGACGGGGGGGGGGGGTAAAGTTAGTGTGTCTGATGTTAATGAAGAGATGAGGAAATTAATGGAGGAGGTGTACATTTTTTGGACAAAAGATTTTACCGCATGTAGGTGCAACGCCGAATACAAGATTTTTTGCCATCCAAATATTTCAAAAGAGATTTTAGCGCATATCAGTGCAGCGCTTAATGCAGAATACAAGATTTTTTCGGAATTGAAAGGGATGTAGCGGAGGAAGTAGGTCCGCGCTGGAAGAGCGAGATGCGGACCTCGTGCAGTTTCTGTGCTGCAGAAAATTCCCCGTAGTGTCCAGTAAGCAATACCGTAGATAGATGTGGGCTGGTGTAAATTATTTCGCATTTTTGTGCAGGGTAAGTAAATACAGTATTCACCTATATTGGTGTGCCGCTCCTATGGACGTCGTCACGTAAGTGCGCAGTGTGTAAAACGTAAATACTAAATTTCAACACAACGTAATTCAGTCCATACCGCAAAAATTACTTTCCCACATATAACTGCAGCGCTGAACGATAAATATATCTTGATTTTTGTACAGATATACACCACTAAAGGCTTTACCTCATATAACTGCAACAGTGAACGCTGAATATATTTTTATTTTTCTACTGCTATACAAGAATACATTTTTTTCAAGATATTGTGCTTTTGGTGAATTATGAACTAATGGTGGTCTGGGGATGACATTGTTATGGGGGACCTGTGGATGACAATGTTATGGAGGATCTGTGGCTGACGCACTGTTATGGGGGATCTGTGGCTGACGCACTGTTATGCAGTATTTCTAGCTTGTATGTCACACTAACAAATGCAGCATGGGCTGCAAAATTAAGTTTTTTAACCCCTTAAGGACTCTATTTCTATTTCACCTTAAGGACTTCGCCATTTTTTGCAAATCTGACTAGTGTCACTTTAAGTGCTGATAACTTTAAAACGCTTTGAATTATCCAGGCCATTCTGAGACAGTTTTTTCGTCACATATTGTACTTCATGACACTGGTAAAATGAATTCAAAATTTTATTTTATTTTTTATAAAAAAAATACAAAATTTACCAAACATTTATAAAAAAAATAGCAAATTCCCAAGTTTCAATTTCTCTACTTCTATAATACATAGTAATACCTCCAAAAATAGTTATTACTTTACATTCCCCATATTTCTACTTCATGTTTGGATCATTTTGGGAATGATATTTTATTTTTTGGGGATGTTACAAGGCTTAGAAGTTTAGAAGCAAATCTTGAAATTTTTCAGAAATTCTCAAAAACCCAATTTTTAGGGACCAGTTCAGGTCTGAAGTCACTTTACGAGACTTACATAATATAAACCACCCAAAAATGACCCCATTCTATAAGCTACACCCCTCAAGGTATTCAAAATTGATTTAACAAACTTTGTTAACCCTTTAGGTGTTCCATAAGAATTAATGGAAAATAGAGATACAATTTCAAAATTTCACATTTTTGGCAGATTTTCCATTTTAATAATTTTTTTCCAGTTACAAAGCAAGGGTTAACAGCCAAACCAAATTCAATATTCATGGCACTGATTCTGTAGTTTACAGAAACACCCCATATGTGGCCGTAAACCGCTGTATGGGCACACGACAGGGCGCAGAAGGAAAGGAATGCCATACGGTTTTTGGAAGGCAGGTTTTGCTGGACTGGTTTTTTTGACACCATGTCCCATTTGAAGCCCCCCTGATGCACCCCTAGAGTAGAAACTCCATAAAAGTGACCCCATCTAAGAAACTACACCCCTCAAGGTATTCAAAACTGATTTTACAAAGGTCGATAACCCTTTAGGTGTTCCACAAGAATTAATGGAAAATAGAGATACAATTTCAAAATTTCACTTTTTTGGACGATTTTCCATTTTTATAATTTTTTTCCAGTTACAAAGCAAGGGTTAACAGCCAAACCAAACTCAATATTTATGGCCCTGATTCTGTAGTTTACAGAAACACCCCATATGTGGTCGTAAACCGCTGTACGGGCACACGGCAAGGCGCAGAAGGAAAGTAATGCCATACGGTTTTTGGAAGGCAGGTTTTGCTGGACTGTTTTTTTTTACACCATGTCCCATTTGAAGCCCCCCTGATGCACCCCTAGAGTAGAAACTCCATAAAAGTGAAACCATCTAAGAAACTACACCCCTCAAGATATTTAAAACTGATTTTACAAATGTCGTTAACCCTTTAGGTGTTCCACAAGAATTAATGGAAAATAGAAATACAATTTAAAAATTTCACTTTTTTGGCAAATTTTCCATTTTAATAATTTTTTTCCAGTTACAAAGCAAAGGTTAACAGCCAAACCAAACTCAATATTTATGGCTCTGATTCTGTAGTTTACAGAAACACCCCATATGTGGTCTTAAACCACTGTACGGGCACACGACAGGGCGCAGAAGGAAAGGAATGCCATACGGTTTTTGGAAGGCAGGTTTTGCTGGACTGTTTTTTTTGACACCATGTCCCATTTGAAGCCCCCCTGATGCACCCCTAGAGTAGAAACTCCAAAAAAGTGACCCCATTTTTGAAACAATGGGATAGGGTGGCAGTATTGTTGCTACTAGTTTAGGGTACATATGATTTTTGGTTGCTCTATATTACACTTTTTGTGAGGCAAGGTAACAAGAAATAGCTGTTTTGGCACCGTTTTTATTTTTTGTTATTTACAACATTCGTCTGACAGGTTAGATCATGTAATATTTTTATATACCAGGTTGTCACAGACGCTGCGATACCTAATATGTATACTTTTTTTTATTTATGTACGTTTTACACAATGATTTCATTTTTGAAGCAAAAAAAAATCATGTTTTAGTGTTTCCATAGTCTGAGAGCCATAGTTTTTTCAGTTTTTGGGCGATTACCTTGGGTAGGGTATGATTTTTGCGGGATGAGATGACGGTTTTATTGGCACTATTTTGGGGTGCGTGTGACTTTTTGATCGCTTGCTATTACACTTTTTGTGATGTAAGGTGACAAAAAATGGCTTTTTTACACCGTTTTTTTTTTTACGGTATTCACCTGAGGGGTTAAGTCATGTGATATTTTTATAGAGCAAGTTATTACGGACGCTGCGATACCTAATATGTATACTTTCTTTTTATTTATGTAAGTTTTACACAATGATTTCATTTTTGAAGACCAAAAAATCATGTTTTAGTGTTTCCATAATCTGAGAGCCCAAAAGTTTTCAGTTTTAGGGCGATTACCTTGCGTAGGGTATGATTTTTGCGCGATGAGATGACGGTTTTATTGGCACTATTTTGGGGTGCGTGTGACTTTTTGATCGCTTGCTATTACACTTTTTGTGATGAGAGGTGACAAAAAATGGCTTTTTTACACCGTTTTTTTTTTTACGGTATTCACCTGAGGGGTTAGGTCATGTGATATTTTTATAGAGCAAGTTATCACGGACGCTGCGATACCTAATATGTATACTTTCTTTTTATTTATGTAAGTTTTACACAATGATTTCATTTTTGAAGCAAAAAAATTATGTTTTAGTGTTTCCATAACCTGAGAGCCATAATTTTTTCAGTTTTAGGGCGATTACCTTGGGTAGGGTATGATTTTTGCGGGATAAGATGACCGTTTTATTGGCACTATTTTGGGGTGCGTGTGACTTTTTGATCGCTTGCTATTACACTTTTTGTGATGTAAGGTGACAAAAAATGGTTTATTTAGCACAATTTTTATTTTTTATTTTTTTCGGTGTGCATCTGAGGGGTTAGGTCATGTAATATTTTTATAGAGCCGGTCGATACGGACGCGGCGATACTTAATATGTATACTTTTTTCTATTTATGTAAGTTTTAAAACAAAAACTACACATTTTTCTTGGCCCCGCACTCTTCCTATAGTAGGATAGATTACATTCTAGTCCAACAATCCGCCCTGTCATGGCTAGATTCCACTTCTATTGGCAACATTTTGTGGTCTGACCATGCCCCAGTGTATATTGCTCCCTCACGCGCCCGTTCTTGACTAAAAGTGAATGGACTTGGCGATTGAACGAGTCCCTCCTCCTTGACACTGTATGCGTACAGGACCTTACTGGCACTGTTGCTAATTTTATGTCTGATCACGCTTCGGACCCCACGCCCCTTCCTACTCAATGGGAAGCCCTCAAATGTGTTCTCAAGGGGATCTTCATTAAACATGGTTCTCGCCTTAAAAAAGAAAAAGCTGCCTCTCTCAGGGCTGCTTTGCAAAAAGTGGCCTCCTTGGAACTGGCCCACAAGCGAGCCCTCTCTTTGCCGGTGCTCCGCGACCTCCATAATGCACGAATGGATGCGCGTCTTCTTTTGGACTCTTCCTATAAACGGATAGTTCAAACATGTCGCAGCAAGTTCTACGAATACGGCAATAAGTGTGGCCGCTTGTTGGCTAGGGCACTCAGGGGTCATATTGCTGCTTCTCATATCCCAGCAGTCAAGAACTCCCGGGGACAATTGTCGCACACGATGGAGGACATTTCCTCGTCCTTTCAGTCCTTTTACGCTGATTTGTACAATTTTCCCGACTCCTCTGGCAGGGAAACTGATGTGTCTCCCCACCCGCTGAGCTGCTGCCCCACGCTGTCTGCCGAACAAGCTGCCAGCTTGGAGTCGCCTTTTTCGGAAGGGGAGCTGAAGGAAGTGATCAAATCCCTCCCGGGTGGTAAGAGCCCGGGCCCTGATGGGTTCACCGCTGGCTTCTTTAAATCTTTTTCCACCATCCTTGCTCCCTTTCTGGTGAGGGTCTTCAATGCGGTATCCCCTCAATGTCCCTTCCCCTCCCAATCCACTATGGCCCACATTGCGGTTATTCCTAAGCCCGACAAGGATCCCCACTTATGTTCCAGCTATCGTCCTATTTCTTTATTAAACGTAGACTTAAAAGTCTACACCAAAATGCTAGCCAATAGACTGAACGCTTTCCTGCCCTCTCTGATACACCACGACCAGGTGGGTTTTGTCCCGAGGAGGGAGGCTCGTGACAACACCCTCCGGACCTTGGATATCATTCACCACGCAAAATTCTCCAATACCCCTCTTATGATTTTGTCCCTAGACGCGGAGAAAGCCTTCGATTGTATATCTTGGCATTCTCTCCGCTCTGTCCTTTCTAAATTGGGTCTGGGCCAAACCTTTCTTGGGAAAATAAATACTTAGTCTTTACCACCAGCCTTCTGCTAGAATTAAAATTAACAGTACCCTTTCCCCCCCCCTTTTTTTCATCCGCAATGGCACGCGCCAGGGATGTCCCTTATCTCCTCTTTTGTATGTTTTGTTGATGGAACATCTCCTTTCCGCGATCCGTGCCAACCCGGACATATCTGGGGTCACGATTGGCTCTGTGGAACATAAGTGCGCGGCCTTTGCGGGTGACCTCTTGTTATACATCACTAACCCCCACGTCGCCCTCCCTTCCCTATTACGCGAGATTGCACTCTTCAGTAAATGGACGAACTTTAAAATCAACATGACCAAATCTGATGCATTGAATGTATCCCTACCTCAAACATTAGTCTCCTCGCTTAAATCTCCGTTCCCATTTAAATGGCCATCGTGGGGATTAAATACCTAGGTGTTAAGCTCTCGGCGGACTTATCCGCGCTTTTTAAGTTAAACTTTGGCCCACTTTTGCGAAGTTTCCAGAAAGACTTGGACTCTTGGCATCGTCGAGACTTTTCTTGGTTCGGCAGAGTCAGTATTTTGAAAATAAATCTACTATCTAAATTGCTTTACCTCCTGCAGACCATACCCATTTGGCTGCCGCTCACTTTTTGGCCGCAAATAAGACGCTGCTTCACGCGCTTTGTATGAGCCCCGGGCAGACCGCGGATAAAATGGGAGGTCTTGACTCAGTCTAAAGAGCTGGGGGGTGTTGGTTTGCCGGATTGTAAGCTATATTATTATTCTGCGGTATACGCCAGGCTTCTGGATATGTTGCGATCGGAATCTAGCAAATTATGGGTCCATATAGCACGCAGCTCCTCTTCACACGCGCTCGCGGTCCTTCCTTGGCTATTTGGCAAGCCTGGCTTTAAAGCTCCCCCACTGTCTTTCACGACCAGTCACACGCTCACGACGATTGCGTCCATTAATCGCCGTACACTCCTCATTGACACAACTGGCCCTCTGACGCCGATCACCGATAACCCAGCTTTCCGCCCAGGACACTCCTCTGGGCTCTTCCTTACTGGTACCAAACTGTGCCCCCTTCGGTTCTGTGATGTCCTCACAACCTCAGGACTGAAGCACTTAAGCCAATTGATATAGCCTTCTCATATACACCCCAGGCATAACTTTGAGTATCTACAACTCCAACATTTTTACTCTTCCATACGTCCCACCCACACCTTGAGCAGGAGCCTTACAGTGTTTGAACAGATGTGCCTAGCTCCCTCTGCAGTCCTCCGGGACATTTCTACCATGTATAACTTGCTTACTCTCCAGACTTCTGACCAACTCCCTTCCTTCTGCCACGCCTGGAATCGTGACCTAGGGAATGGCCTCACCTCTTCTCAATGGAAGCAGGCTTTCCTTCTCTCTCGTAAAGCTGTAATTTCCACTAAGGAGCAGGAAACGAATTATAAAGTTCTCTCCAGGTGGTACAGAGTGCCGTCTTTGCTTCACAAATGGTTTCCGTCTGTTTCAGATCGTTGCTGGAGGTGTCACACCGATGAAGGCACTTTGTTGCACATTTGGTGGCACTGTACCGTCCTGCGACCTTATTGGAACTTTGTGCATCGCATTGTACGAGAAGTAACAGGAATTCCCATCCCCAACACTCCTGAAGCACTTCTGTTGTTTATTTTTGATTTGACTATTCCTGCCTTTAAGGTCTCGCTCCTTAAGTATATGTTACAGGCTGCAAAAACGGTCATCCCTCGCCACTGGAAATCACCTACACCTCCCTCCCCGGAGGAATGGTTTGAGGAAATTGCTCTACACCAGCGTATGGAGGATCTTATCTGCGTCTCCCCCCTGGACACCTCTCGGTTTGTTCGTACCTGGGGCCCTTGGGAAACTTTCCGGGGGTCAGATGAGTTTTGTAATGCCCGCTGTGACGTACAGGTCTTTAACCCCGCCCTTCCCCACCTCCCGCTTCCCCTGCTCCTTCCTTCCTTGTGTTTGGTCTTTTGTTATGTGTCCCCCCTTCTGTTGTGTGTATGTCTTACTAGGGTTAGACCCCTATAGCCTTCTCTGTCCCACATGATCTATTTACTTATTTTACTCATATACTGGCGCGTGTTTGTAGTGCCCTTTCATGTGGGAAGATATACCTTAATGCCTTTTACTTCTGGAGGCTACTCCGTGCTGCTCATGGCATTGTAAGACATTGTAATTTGCTGTTCTTTTTATACCACATCTGCTTATTTGAAAATCTCAATAAAAACCTTGAATGAGAAAAACAAAAATAAATGATGTTTTAGTGTCTCCATATTCTGAGCCATAGTTTTTTTATTTTTTGGGCAATTGTCTCAGGTATGGGCTCATTTTTTGCGGGATGAGGTGACGGTTAGATTGGTACTATTTTGGTGGGCAAACGCCTTTTTGATCACTTGCTGTTGTACTTTTTATGATGTAAGGTGACAAAAAAATGGTTTATTTAGCACAGTTTTTATTTTTTACGGTGTTCATCTGAAGGGTTAGGTCATGTGATATGTTTATAGAGCCGGTCGATACGGACACGGCGATACCTAATATGTATACTTTTTTTTTCCCTAGTTTTTACCAATTTTATTTTACTTTATTTGGGGGAAATGAAGTTTTTGTTTATTTTTACTTGTAACTTAAAAATTTTTGGGGGAAAACTTTTTTTTTTAAACTTTTTTTTCACTTTATTTTTTGGTCCCACTTTGGGACTTGAACTTTTGGGGGTCTAATCCCCTTTACAATGCATTCCAATACTTCTGTTGGCGGTATGAGTAATACTGTGTGTATTACTCTTACAGCTTCCGGCCTGTGAGATCCAGGGGGCTGGATCTCACAGGCTCGTCACCGGAAGGCAGCGCTGATGCCTTCCATGCCATCGGGTTCCCCCTACAGCCCCATGGGGACCCGATGGCACCGCCGATCGCCGCCGCAAACCTCAGGTAAAGCCGCAAACCGCATGTCTGAATTGACCTGCGGTTTGCTGCGATCGCCGATGCGGGGGGTCACATGACCCCCCCCCCCCCGGCGTTGTGACAGGATGCCCGCTGAATGATTTCAGCGGACATCCTGTTCCGATTAACCCCCGCCGCGCCGCAATGTAGTTTTAAAGTTAGGACGTTCAGGTACGTCATGGGTCCTTAAGGACTCGGCAAACATGGCGTACCGGTACGTCCTAAGTCCTTAAGGGGTTAATAACAGAATAGAACACCAGTATCAAACGCGTGTATCTCACACTGACAGATGCAGCAAAGGCCACAAATTTTTTTATTTGCCAAAATGGGTGTTTTTTTTATAACAGAATAGAACACCTTTATCTAATGCGTGTATCTCACACTGACAGCTGAAGCATAGGCCCCTGATGTAGGGTATTGCCAAAAATTGGTGTTTTATTAAACCTAGAATATTATTGCAGTATTTCAAGCTTGTATGTCACACTAACAAATGCAGCATAGGCCCCAGATGTAGGGGATTAACAAAAATGGGTGTTTTTTAAACCCAGAATATTATTGCAGTATTTCAAGCTTGTATGTCACACTGACAGATGCAGCATAGACTGCAAAATTAAGTATGTTGCCCAAAATGGATGTTTTTTTAAATAACAGAATAGAACACCAGTAGCTAACGCGTGTATCTCATACTGACAAATGCAGCAAAGGCTGCAAATTTTGTTTTTTGTCCAAAATTGGTGTTTTTTTAAACCCAGAAAATTATTGAAGTATTTCAAGCTTGTATGTCACAGTAACAAATGCAGCATAGGCCCAGATGTAGGGGATTGCAAAAAATGGGTGTTTTTTTAAACCCAGAATATTATTGCAGTATTTCAAGCTTGTATCTCACACTGACAAATGCTGCAAAGGCACCCGATGTAGGATAATTCCAAAAATGGGTGTTTTTTTAAACCCAGATTATTATTGCAGTATTTCTAGCTTGTATGTCACACTGACAGATGCAGCAAAGGCTGCAAATTTAGTTTTTTGCCCAAAATTATTTAAAGGGAACCTGTTACCAGTTTTATGGTGTCCTAACTAAGGGCAACATAAATAAGTGACTGATTCTCTTAGAAAAAATGCTGGGTCACTTTCTTTAATTGACCCAGTCAATCTGCCAACATCTTGTATTGAAAAGCTCCAGCTGATAATGATAAGTCCTGAATATTAATGAGCTCCTGACTCTCCCCATTTAATCTGGTTTCTGCAATTGGGTGTGTCTCACTCTGGAGAGTGTGCAGACAGAGGTCTGGTGAGGTTCTGTCAGTGTGGTCTCAGCTAGGCAAGGCTGAGGGGCCACGAGGCAATGCAATAGCCTGAGATTTGGGGCACCTAGCGGTGCCTAGAGAATGAGGGTTGCACGGCCAGCGTCTGGAGGACTACTGGGCCACACTCCCCCAAAAGGTACTGGAGGCTGCTGTATTGATGTTGGCTGAGGAAAGCCACATATAATGTCCATGTGTGAACTGTGGTCTACAAGTGAGGTAGGGACGTACTTTGTTTAGGTAGCACCTAGATGGGCAGGAGTTTATTTGTGTTTTTAAATGTTGGCGGTGCGGGAACCTCACCCCACCCAGTGATGTATAACTGGACTATATTTTATGAGAAGAGTGTCAAAATAAATGCACAGTTTGGACATGAAAGTCCGTTGTCTGGTGAGATATCTGTGAGTGTGACCCCCTGAAAAGAGACGATCCCTTACAATATATATAGCTGGCACTAACTAAAAAACTAACTGAAAAACACAAGTGCTGATCAGCAATTGCCAGTAAGAGCTCGCACACAGAAAAAGTGGTTCAGAGTAGTGTTGATCACGAATATTCTAATTGCGAATTTTAATCGCGAATATCGGCACGTCGAGAATTCACGAATATTTATAATATCGCAAAATATATTCGTAATCGCGAATATTCGATTTTTTTTAAAATACCAGTTCATCCGAATTTTTATGTGAAGATTTTATGCGAATTTTATGCGAATTTTTCGCAATCAAGAAAATAATGTCACAGCCAGACAGCTGAGAAGCTCTGACAGGAGCCTTTCAGATCCTCCTCCTTGAATTTCTTTGTTTTGGTTGAGTTCCTCATCTCGTTAGTCTATCTCAGCTGTCATGCAGTTGGACTGATTGCTGCCCTTTAAGTTCCTCCCCAGAATGCAGTAGTGTGCGGCTTATACAACTTCCTGGAGTGTGTGTGCTTGCTGTTCCTAGTTCTCAGTCCACAGTCCCCAGTCGTCTGCAAGATAAGTGCTGTTTATGTATTTATGATTTTCTGTTTTCTGGATCCAGGTGACCCTGACTCCCTCCGTGTCTGTGTAGGGAACCGGTGGTCGTATCCCCTCACTATTGTAGGGTCTTCAGGTGTAAGATAGTTGAGGTACGTGGATATGCGCCCATCCACCTTTGGGGTGGTCGCATAGGCTGAGCAATAAGGGAGAGCGGCAGGTCTCATGCAGGGGTCTCCCTTTTGTTCCTTAGTTGTGGATCCAGTAAGTCATTGTTTATATTGTATTGTCTTGTTTCCTGTACACCATCCGTGACATTATAAGCCGCCAAAACCGTCTCAAGCATGGATCCGGTTTCACTTTTGGCTGAACGCCTCCAGGGTCTTTCATTGGAGGTAGCTGATCTCCGTAACACTTTTTCTCAGTTTCAAGTGACCGGTTCAGCTTGCGTTCATGGAGTTTGTGCTGAGCCTAAGATCTCGCTCCCGGATACGTTCTCTGGGGGTAGTGAGAATTTTGTGCGTTTTAAAGAGGCTTGCAAACTCCATTTTCGCCTACTTCCCCATTCCTCTGGTGATGATGAACGGAGGGTGGGGATCATTGTATCGCTGCTCAGGGGTAACGCTCAGTCTTGGGCCTTTTCGCTACCGGAGGGGGCATGGCCCCTCCGCTCAGTGGATGAATTCTTTTTAGCCCTGGGTCAGATATATGATGATCCGGATCGTATTGCTCTGGCTGAGTCTAAACTACGTCTGTTATGCCAGGGTAAACAATCCGCAGAGATATACTGCTCAGAATTTCGGAGATGGGCAGCTGATACTGGTTGGAATGATGCTGCACTCCGAAGTCAATTTTGCCAGGGTCTTTCAGAGGGATTGAAAGATGCATTTGCCTTTCATGAGAGGCCAATCTCCCTGGACTCTGCTATGTCTCAGGCCGTTCGTATTGACAGGCGTCTTAGTGAGAGAGGAGAGATCTCTCCTTCCTGTCATACTCAGTCCCGGGACAGTGCAGCGGTCTCATTCTGTGCGCAGGGGTCTCAGTCACTGTCAGCCCCTTCTGAGCAGGAACCCATGCAGCTGGGGTTGATTGCCTCAGACAATAGAAGATTCAGCCCGCATGGGAGGGTTTGTTTTTGTTGTGGAGGTATAAATCATTTGGCAAATGTTTGTCCCTCTAGGAGATTCAGGCAGTTTTCTGGGAGTAATAAAGAGACAAAAAGGAAAAAATCTTTTAAAAATGTTCCGTCTGTTACTATTGGCAGGGTTGAGGCGGAAATTGAAGGTTTTCCGTTTGCTTGTAGTTCCCGTTTTGTCCTACCTGCTAGGGTGGCGCTAGAGAGCAAGAGCATTTTATGTGAGATTTTTGTGGATAGTGGAGCAGCTGTCAATCTCATTGATAATCAATTTGCAATTTACTCATGGTTTCCAGGCATGCACTTTGGGAAAGGATATTCCTGTTTTTGCTATTGATTCCGCTCCACTTTCTCAGAAATCATTAAAGGGCATAGTTCACAATATCCGTTTAATTGTGAGTGATGCTCATGTTGAGGATGTGTCATGTTTCGTCCTTAGCGGTTTGCCTACTCCTCTAGTGTTGGGACTACCCTGGCTCACTAAACATAACCCCACCATTGATTGGCAAGCGAGGCAAATAAATGGTTGGAGTGACTTTTGCAGAGAGAATTGCCTCACGACATCTGTTTCTGAGGTTTCTACTAAGACTGTACCACCTTTCCTCTCAGAATTTTCGGATGTCTTCTCTGAGAGTGGAGTTCAGGATTTGCCTCCGCACAGGGAGTATGATTGCCCTATTAATCTCATCCCAGGCGCCAAGCTGCCTAAATCTCGTTTATACAGTCTCTTCCAACCTGAGAGGGTCGCTATGCGTGCTTATATCTCTGAGAGTCTGAGAAAAGGACACATACGACCCTCGAAGTCACCTGTTGCCGCTGGCTTTTTATTTGTTAAGAAAAAAGATGGTTCTTTAAGACCTTGTCTGGATTTCAGGGAGCTGAACAGTATCACTATTCGTGATCCTTATCCGCTTCCTCTGATCCCGGACCTGTTTAACCAGGTTGTTGGGGCTAAAGTCTTTTCCAAATTAGACCTAAGAGGGGCATACAACCTGGTCAGGGTCAGAGAAGGAGACGAATGGAAGACGGCTTTCAATACCCCTGAGGGCCATTTTGAGAATTTGGTTATGCCTTTTGGTTTGATGAATGCCCCAGCCATTTTTCAGCATCTCGTGAACAGCATTTTTTTATCATTTAATGGGAAAATTTGTATTAGTGTATTTGGATGACATTTTGATTTTTTCTCCTGATTTCAAGACTCATAAGCTACACTTACGTCAGGTCTTGCTTATTCTGCGGGAGAATAAATTATACGCAAAACTGGAAAAATGTGTGTTTGCAGTTCCAGAAATTCAATTTCTGGGGTTTCTTCTCTCCGCTTCTGGTTTTCGCATGGACCCAGAGAAGGTCCGCGCTGTGCTTGAGTGGGAGCTTCCTGAGAATCAGAAGGCGCTGATGCGTTTTTGGGCTTTGCCAATTATTACAGGAAATTTATTTTGAATTATTCCTCTGTTGTTAAACCACTCACTGATATGACCAGAAAGGGGGTAGATTTTTCTTCCTGGTCGGTAGAGGCGCGTAAGGCCTTTTCTAATATCAAAGAGTTTTGCTTCCGCTCCCATCCTGGTACAACCTGATATTTCCTTACCCTTCATAGTTGAGGTTGATGCTTCTGAGGTAGGGGTGGGTGCGGTCTTGTCTCAGGGTTCCTCTCCTGCCAAATGGCAACCGTGTGCCTTTTTCTCAAAGAAACTCTCCTCCGCAGAGAGAAATTATGATGTGGGAGATAGGGAATTGTTGGCCATCAAGTTGGCTTTTGAGGAATGGCGCCATTGGCTAGAGGGAGCCAGACACCCTATTACCGTGTTTACTGACCATAAAAATCTGGCCTACTTGGAGTCAGCCAAGCGTCTGAACCCGAAACAGGCCAGATGGTCTTTGTTCTTTTCAAGGTTTAATTTTGTTGTCACGTTCCGCCCTGGGGTTAAGAATGTGAAGGCAGATGCCCTGTCACGTTGTTTTCCGGGAGGTGGGAATTTTGAAGACCCGGGTCCCATTTTGGCTAAAGGTGTGGTGGTCTCTGCTCTTTTTCCTGAATTGGAGGCAGAGGTGCAGGCAGCCCAGTCAGAAGCTCCTGATCTTTGTCCTTCTGGGAGGTTGTTTGTGCCTCTCGCTTTGAGACACAAGATTTTTAAAGAACACCACGATACGGTCCTTGCTGGGCACCCGGGGGCAAGAGCCACACTGGATCTCATCGCTCGGAGATTCTGGTGGTCTGCGCTTCGTAAGTCGGTTGAGGGTTTTGTGGCAGCTTGCGAGACTTGCGCTCGTGCCAAAGTCCCTCATTCACGGCCATCAGGTCCTCTCCTCCCTTTGCCCATTCCTTCCCGTCCTTGGACACATCTGTCCATGGACTTCATAGCGGACTTGCCTCGTTCCTCGGGGAAGACTGTGATTCTGGTGGTGGTGGACCGTTTTAGCAAAATGGTGCATTTTATCCCTTTTCCTGGTTTGCCCAATGCTAAGACGCTGGCGCAGGCATTTATTGACCACATTGTCAAATTGCATGGTATTCCTTCAGACATAGTCTCTGATAGGGGCACGCAGTTTGTTTCCAGATTCTGGAAGGCTTTCTGTTCTTGCTTGGGGGTTCGGTTGTCATTCTCTTCTGCTTTCCACCTGCAGTCGAATGGCCAGACGGAGCGCGTCAATCAGAATCTGGAGACATATCTGCGCTGTTTTGTGGCGGAGAATCAGGAGGATTGGTGTTCTTTTTTGTCCCTTGCTGAGTTTGCTTTAAATAACCGTCATCAGGAGTCCTCTGATAAGTCACCATTTTTTGGTGCATATGGGTTTCATCCGCAGTTTGGGACTTTCTCGGGAGAGGGGTCTTCTGGTTTACCTGATGAGGACAGATTCTCCTCGTCTTTGTCATCTATTTGGCAAAAGATTCAGGATAATCTAAAGAGCATGAGTGAGAGATATAAGCGTGTGGCAGATAAGAGACGTGTGCCTGGTCCGGACCTGAATGTTGATGATCTGGTGTGGTTGTCTACCAAGAATATCAAATTGAAGGTTCCCTCCTGGAAGTTGGGTCCTAGGTTTATTGGGCCTTACAAGATCCTGTCTGTCATCAATCCTGTTGCCTACCGTCTTGATCTTCCTCAGACTTGGAAGATCCATAATGTTTTTCATAAGTCCTTATTGAAACCTTATGTTCAACCTATTGTACCCTCGCCTTTGCCTCCTCCTCCGATTATGGTTGATGGAAATCTTGAATTTCAGGTCTCTAGGATTGTGGATTCTCGTCTTGTCCGCGGTTCCCTCCAGTACCTCGTTCATTGGGAGGGTTATGGTCCTGAGGAGAGGATGTGGGTCCCAGTGACGGACATTAAGGCCTCTCGTCTCATCAGGGCTTTCCATAGGTCCCATCCTGAGAAGGTGGGCTCTGAGTGTCCGGAGTCCACTCGTAGAGGGAGGGGTACTGTCACAGCCAGACAGCTGAGAAGCTCTGACAGGAGCCTTTCAGATCCTCCTCCTTGAATTTCTTTGTTTTGGTTGAGTTCCTCATCTCGTTAGTCTATCTCAGCTGTCATGCAGTTGGACTGATTGCTGCCCTTTAAGTTCCTCCCCAGAATGCAGTAGTGTGCGGCTTATACAACTTCCTGGAGTGTGTGTGCATGCTGTTCCTAGTTCTCAGTCCACAGTACCCAGTCATCTGCAAGATAAGTGCTGTTTATGTATTTATGATTTTCTGTTTTCTGGATCCAGGTAACCCTGACTCCCTCCGTGTCTGTGAAGGGAGCCGGTGGTCGTATCCCCTCACTATTGTAGGGTCTTCAGGTGTAAGATAGTCGAGGTACGTGGATATGCGCCCATCCACCTTTGGGGTGGTCGCATAGGCTGAGCAATAAGGGAGAGCGGCAGGTCTCATGCAGGGGTCTCCCTTTTGTTCCTTAGTTGTGGATCCAGTGAGTCATTGTTTATATTGTATTGTCTTGTTTCCTGTACACCATCCATGACAAATAATGCCTGGAGATCATGAATTCGCGAATTCTGGAATATATGGCGAATATTCGCCCAAATATTCGTGAAATATCGCAAATTCGAATATTGCCCCTGCCGCTCATCACTAGTGCAGAGCTGAAAAAGACAAAAATAAAATAAAATAAGAGACTTCAGATGTGTTTTTGCAAAATGTAGCCTGGCTTGGATGTTTTTCTTCATAAGAAAAGGCTTTCGTCTTGTAACTCTGCCCCATAGCCCAGACATACAGTCAGGTCCATAAATATTGGAACATCTACACAATTCTAACATTTTTGGCTCTATACACCACCACAATGGATTTGAAATGAAACAAACAAGATGTGCTTTAACTGCAGACTGTCAGCTTTAATTTGAGGGTATGCGGGAGGTGAACGCATTGCACCCGCACTGAATCTGGACCCATTCATTTCTATGGGGCTGTGCACATGAGCTGTGATTTTCACGCATCACTTATGCGTTGCGTGAAAATCGCAGCATGCTCTATATTGTGCGTTTTCCACGCAACGCAGGCCCCATAGAAGTGAATGGGGCTGCGTGAAAATCGCAAGCATCCGCAAGCAAGTGCGGATGCGGTGCGATTTTCACGCACGGTTGCTAGGAGACGATCGGGATGGAGACCCGATCATTATTATTTTCCCTTATAACATGGTTTTAAGGGAAAATAATAGCATTCTGAATACAGAATGCATAGTACAATAGCGCTGGAGGGGTTAAAAAAAAAAAAAAAAAATTTAACTCACCTTAATCCACTTGCTCGCGCAGCCCGGCATCTCTTCTGTCTTCATCTTAGATGTGTGCAGGAAAAGGACCTGTGGTGACGTCACTCCGGTCATCACATGATCCATCACCATGGTAAAAGATCATGTGACGGACCATGTGATGACCGGAGTGACGTCACCACAGGTCCTTTTCCTGCACACAGCTAAGATGAAGACAGAAGAAATGCTGGCTGCTCGAGCAAGTGTCACTACCAGAGCTTTGGGACGTTCTCACAGCTCTGTTTCTCCACCCCTGTGATGATGTCACTACTAGAGCTGGGAGGAGTTCTCACTACTCTGTTTACTTTTGGTTTTTTTCACCACAGCTGTCCTTCATGTGTTTGATTTCCCTCTCTTTATATCACCCCTCCTCCTATGATAGGATGTGGATTATAGTTCTCACTTCAGTTGTAGCTCTGGCTTTAGTTTCTTCACTTGTAGCTATCAGTTCACTGAACCTGTGTTCTGCTGCAGCTAGCACTCCGGATATTGCCAGCCTGTCCTTGGATCCGTCTTCTCTGCGGCTGCAACATCTTCAGCTAAGTGTGCAGACATTGTTGTGTTCCTGTTTATTTTCTGACTGGATCTGAGGTGGCCACGGTTCCCTCCATATACTGAGTAGGGCACTGGTGGCCGTGCCCCTTCCACTATTGTAGGGGTTACAGGGGTCATTAGTCTTAGGCACGTGGGCATGCCTCGTTCCGCCATTTGGATCCGGGCATGTGCTTTAGCAGAATAGGGAGAGCGTTGAGGGTCGGACAGGGGTCACCCTTTATCCTCCCTAGTTCTGGGTCCAGTCAGTAGCTCTGTACTGTGTATTACTATTGTTGCTCACATACACCCGTGACATTATAATCCACCAAAACCGTCCTTTTTTGACATGGATCCGCTTTCTGACCTGGTTGACCGCATGCAGGGTCTTTCTTTGGAAGTAGCGGATCTCCGTCAATCTATGACCCAGCTTCAAGCATTGGGCCCTGCTCGGCTCATGGAGTCTGTTGCGAGCCCAAGGTCTCACTTCCGGAGACGTTCTCCGGGGGCAGTGAGAATTTTGTTCGTTTCAGAGAGGCATGCAAACTCCATTTTTGCTTGTGTCCTCACTCTTCTGGTAATCAAGAGCAGAGGGTGAGGATTGTCATCTCCCTGCTCAGGGGTAATGCTCAGACTTGGGCTTTTTCGCTGCCATCAGGGGATCCCTCCCTTCGATCCGTGGAGGGATTTTTTGTGGCCCTGGGGCAGATTTATGATGACCCGGATCGTGTTGCTCTGGCCGAATCTAACCTACGTGTTTTATGCCAGAACAAACGGTCTGCGGAGCTTTATTGTTCTGAATTTCGGAGATGGGCAGCTGATTCGGGTTGGAATGATGCTGCACTCCGGAGTCAGTTCTGTCATGGTCTCTCGGAGAGATTAAAAGATGCGTTTGCTTTCCATGAGAGACCAACGTCCTTAGAGTCTGCCATGTCATTGGCGGTACGCCTTGACAGGCGTCTAAGAGAAAGAAACGAGACCTCTCTGTCCAGCCATTGTCAGTCTAGGGGCAGTGGCGCGGACTCATTCAGTGTGCAGGGGCCTCATCCTGTCTCGCTCCCCTCTGAGGAGGAGCCCATGCAGCTAGCTCGACTTGCCCCTGATAAAAGAGGATTTAGTCCTCAGAGTATGGTCTGTTTTTGTTGTGGGGGCATAGGTCATTTGGCAAATGTTTGTCCGTCTAGGAGATTCTTGAACCGTACTAAGAGCGATAATAAGAGAAAAATCTCAAAAGGTAAATCATCAAGTTCTGCTTCATCTGCTACTTTGGGCAAAGTTGATGTAGGATTTGATGCTTTTCCTCTGACCTGCAGTTCCCGTTTTCTCCTGTCTGCCAGGGTGGCGCTAGAGAGCAAAGTCATTTCTTGTGAGATTTTTGTCGATAGTGGAGCGGCCGTCAATCTTATTGACACTCAATTTGTAGCCATGCATGGTTTTCAGGTTTGCACATTAGATAAAGATATACCTGTTTTTGCTATTGACTCTGCTCCACTCTCACAGAGATCTCTGAAGGGCATTGTTCACAATATCCGGCTAGCTGTAGGTGACACTCATGTGGAGGATATATCTTGTTTTGTCCTTAACGGATTGCCGTCTCCTCTAGTTTTGGGGTTACCCTGGCTCACTAGACATAACCCCACTATTGATTGGCAAGGAAGGCAAATAAATGAGTGGAGTGATTTTTGTAGAGAGAATTGTCTCACAGCGACTTTTGCAGAGGTGTCTACTAAAACGGTGCCATCATTTCTCTCTGATTTCTCGGACGTGTTTTCCGAGAGCGGTGTTCAGGAGCTACCTCCTCACCGGGAGTTTGACTGTCCCATTAACCTCATTCCCGGCGCCAAGCTGCCAAAAGCACGCCTCTACAATCTCTCACAACCGGAAAGAATCGCTATGCGAACTTACATCTCCGAGAGTCTCGAAAAGGGGCATATTCGTCCCTCAAAGTCACCTGTGGCCGCGGGTTTTTTTTTTGTTAAAAAGAAAGATGGCTCTCTGAGACCTTGCCTAGATTTTAGGGAGCTGAACCGTATCACGATTCGCGATCCCTATCCCCTTCCTCTGATCCCGGACCTCTTCAATCAAATTGTTGGGGCCAAGGTGTTTTCCAAATTGGATTTGAGAGGCGCGTACAACCTGGTCAGGGTCAGAGAGGGGGATGAATGGAAAACAGCCTTTAATACCCCTGACGGGCATTTCGAGAATCTCGTTATGCCTTTCGGCCTGATGAATGCTCCGGCCGTCTTTCAGCATTTTGTTAATAGTATTTTCTATCATTTAATGGGGAAATTTGTATTGGTATATCTTGATGATATTTGGATTTTTTCCCCTGATGTTCAGACCCATCAGGATCATCTTTTTCAGGTTCTGCAGATTCTGCGGGAAAATAAATTGTACGCCAAGCTGGAGAAATGTCTTTTTATGGTATCGGAGATTCAATTTCTGGGTTTTCTCCTCTCTGCTTCTGGTTTTCGCATGGATCCCGAGAAGGTCCGTGCTGTACTTGAGTGGGAGCTTCCTGAGAATCAGAAGGCATTGATGCGCTTTCTGGGTTTTGCGAACTATTACAGAAAGTTCATTTTGAATTATTCCTCTGTTGTCAAACCCCTCACTGACATGACAAAAAAGGGGGCGGATTTTTCCTCTTGGTCGGAGGAGGCGCTTGCAGCCTTTTCTAAGATTAAAGAGAATTTTGCGTCTGCTCCCGTCTTGGTGCATCCCGATGTTTCCTTACCCTTTATTGTTGAGGTGGATGCTTCCGAGGTGGGTGTGGGTGCGGTTTTGTCCCAGGGCCCTTCCCCTGCCAAGTGGCGACCCTGTGCCTTTTTCTCTAAAAAACTCTCCCCGGCAGAGAGAAACTATGATGTGGGAGATAGGGAGTTGTTGGCCATCAAGTTGGCTTTCGAGGAATGGCGCCATTGGTTGGAGGGGGCCAGGCACCCTATCACCGTTTTTACCGACCATAAGAATCTGGCATACTTGGAGTCGGCCAGGCGTATGAATCCGAGACAGGCCAGATGGTCTCTGTTCTTCTCCAGATTCAATTTTGTTGTTACATTCCGACCTGGGATAAAAAATGTGAAGGCTGATGCTCTCTCTCGCTGTTTTCCGGGAGGAGGAAACTCCGAGGACCCGGGTCCCATTTTGGCGGAGGGGGTAGTTGTTTCTGCTCTATATTCCGATTTGGAGGCCGAGGTCCAGGCTGCCCAGACTGAGACACCTGCCCGTTGTCCTTCTGGGAAGTTGTTCGTGCCTCCTGAGCTACGTCACAAACTCTTTAAGGAGCATCATGATACGGTTCTTGCTGGTCACCCCGGGAGTAGAGCCACGGTGGATCTCATTGCTCGGAGATTTTGGTGGCCGGCTCTTCGTAAGTCGGTGGAGGGTTTTGTGGCTGCTTGTGAGACGTGCGCTCGCGCTAAGGTCCCTCGTTCACGGCCTTCAGGTTCCCTTCTCCCGTTACCCATTCCTTCCCGTCCTTGGACACACCTGTCCATGGACTTTATCACGGATCTTCCTCGTTCCTCGGGGAAGTCGGTGATCCTGGTGGTGGTGGACCGTTTTAGCAAGATGGCTCATTTCGTACCTTTCCCTGGTTTACCCAATGCTAAAACGTTGGCGCAAGCTTTTGTCGACCATATTGTTAAATTGCACGGCATTCCCTCTGATATTGTTTCCGATAGAGGCACGCAGTTTGTGTCCAGGTTCTGGAAGGCTTTCTGTTCTCGCCTGGGGGTTCGGCTGTCCTTCTCTTCTGCTTTTCATCCGCAGTCGAATGGTCAGACTGAGCGCCTAAATCAGAATCTGGAGACATATTTGCGCTGTTTTGTGGCAGAGAACCAGGAGGATTGGTGTTCATTTCTCCCTCTTGCTGAGTTTGCTCTGAACAACCGTCGTCAGGAATCTTCTGATAAGTCACCATTCTTTGGTGCATATGGGTTCCATCTGCAGTTTGGGACATTCTCGGGAGGGGCTCTTTCTGGTTTACCTGAGGAGGAGAGATTTTCCTCGTCTTTGTCTACCATTTGGCAAAAGATTCAGAGTAATCTTAAAAAGATGAGTGAGAGGTATAAGAGTGTGGCTGATAAGAGACGTGTGCCTGGTCCGGACCTGAATGTGGGTGATCTGGTGTGGTTGTCTACTAGAAACATTAAGTTGAAGGTTCCCTCCTGGAAATTGGGTCCCAAGTTTATTGGGCCTTATAAAATCTTGTCAGTCATCAATCCTGTTGCCTTCCGTCTTGATCTTCCACGGGTTTGGAAGATACATAATGTATTTCACAGATCTCTCTTAAAACCATATGTCCAGCCCACGGTGCCCTCCTCTTTGCCTCCTCCTCCGATTTTGGTTGATGGCAATCTGGAGTTTGAGGTTTCCAGAATTGTGGACTCTCGCATGGTCCGCGGTTCTCTTCAGTACCTCGTTCATTGGAAGGGTTATGGTCCTGAGGAGAGGATGTGGGTTCCGGTGTCGGAAATTAAAGCCACTCGCCTCATCAGGGCATTTCATAGGGCTCATCCTGAGAAGGTGGGTCCTGGGTGTCCGGAGACCACCCGTAGAGGGGGGGGGGGTACTGTCACTACCAGAGCTTTGGGACGTTCTCACAGCTCTGTTTCTCCACCCCTGTGATGATGTCACTACTAGAGCTGGGAGGAGTTCTCACTACTTTTGGTTTCTTTCACCACAGCTGTCCTTCATGTGTTTGATTTCCCTCTCTTTATATCACCCCTCCTCCTATGATAGGATGTGGATTATAGTTCTCACATCAGTTGTAGCTCTGGCTTTAGTTTCTTCACTTGTAGCTATCAGTTCACTGGACCTGTGTTCTGCTGCAGCTAGCACTCCGGATATTGCCAGCCTGTCCTTGGATCCGTCTTCTCTGCGGCTGCAACATCTTCAGCTAAGTGTGCAGACATTGTTGTGTTCCTGTTTATTTTCTGACTGGATCTGAGGTGGCCACGGTTCCCTCCATATACTGAGTAGGGCACTGGTGGCCGTGCCCCTTCCACTATTGTAGGGGTTACAGGGGTCATTAGTCTTAGGCACGTGGGCATGCCTCGTTCCGCCATTTGGATCCGGGCATGTGCTTTAGCAGAATAGGGAGAGCGTTAAGGGTCGGACAGGGGTCACCCTTTATCCTCCCTAGTTCTGGGTCCAGTCAGTAGCTCTGTACTGTGTATTACTATTGTTGCTCACATACACCCGTGACAGCAAGTGGATTAAGGTGAGTTAAATTTTTTTATTTTTTTTTAACCCCTCCAGTGCTATTGTACTATGCATTCTGTATTCAGAATTCTATTATTTTCCCTTATAACCATGTTATAAGGGAAAATAATACAATCTACAGAACACCGATCCCAAGCCCGAACTTCTGTGAAGAAGTTCGGGTTTGGGTACCAAACATGCCGATTTTTCTCACGCGCGTGCAAAACGCATTACAATGTTTTGCACTCGCGCGGAAAAATTGTGCATGTTCCCGCAACGCACCCGCACCTTTTCCCGCAACGCCCATGTGAACTCAGCCTTAAATAATGAGATCCCTCTGATGCTTTGGAAGCTCTCTGTGGACCATGGCTTTTGCTGTGGGGTGAGACTAAGAAAATTTCAGGAAAGACAAACTAGAGCAGCTGAACTTTATTTGGGGTTAATCAGAGGCACTGATTGCTTAATTCTGAACACAGCTACATCCCCAGTTATAAGATGGTGTGCACGCTTATGCAACCACATTATTTTAGTTTTTTTTGTTTTCTTCCCTCCACCTAAAAGATTTCAGTTTGTTTTTTATAATTGAGTTGTACAGTTTATAGGTCACATTAAAGGTGAAAAAGGATCTGAAATGATTTATCTTTGTCTCATTTTTTTGACATCACAGAAACCTGACATTTTAACAGGGGTGTGTAGACTTTTTATATCCACTGTGTATGTGTGTGTATGTATGTGTATGTATATATATATATATATATATATATATATATATATATGTCAATTTTAGTTGTGTAGATTTTTGAACCCACGCACGTGCCGTCTGCGTGCGTTGGTCCTGCACCTGTTGAGCGTCAGTCAGTTCTAAATTACTGACAGTGTCTGCTCAGGTTTCAGTGCTGCTTTATTTTTTTTATTTTTGCTTTTTTTGTAAAAAACGAAATCAATTAGTGCTAGCTAGTTATAAGTCAATTTTAGTTAGTACTAGCTTAGATTTGCGAACCCACGAACGTGCCGTCTGTGTGTGTGGGTCCTGCACCTGCTGAGCGTCGGTCAGTACTGTAAATTACTGACAGCATCTGCTCAGATTTCTGTGCTACTTTTTTTTTTTTGTAAAAAAAAAGACATCAGTTAGCGCTAGGTTTCATTCCTCTTTTTTTTTTTTTTTTAGCCTTTTTATTTCTAAATTTTTATATTATTCTTTCACTTATCTTTTTTTCTTTTCTTTCTTTCTCCTTTTTTTATGTTTTTTTTTTATCATAAATTTTATTTAAAATTCATTACAAGCCCCCTCACATGTTAAATCACTACATACACCCCCCTGACACTTTTCACTTTACACACACCAATAAAAATAAAAATGTCCCATTCATCCCAGAGAATGTACTCCGCTGAAGAGGCATACGCCATCCTTGCCTCTGAAACGGAGTCTACAAGTGAGGGAGAAGAGAATGCCACATTATTCTACTCCTCCACTCCATCATCGTCATCCGGTGATCCTCTATGGATCCCCAGTGATCCCCTATGGACCACACCGCCTGAGGATTATGATCCCCAAATTCCAGAATTTGTGGGAAACTCTGGAATTCAGATTGACTGCACGGGCTTCACAGAAATAGATTTTTTTCAAAATCTTTTTCTCTGACAAATTCATTGATGGTGACCCAAACAAATTTATACATCCAGCAGTTTATTGTTCAAAACCCGACATCCTAAACCCCTAGGTTGGACCCCAGGAAATGCAGCCGACATTATGAAGTTTTGGGGGCTCTTGCTGTATATGAGCCTAGTAAAAAAAAACGAAATTAAACAATATTGGAGTTCGGTTGCCTTGTACAACACTCCAATTTACAATATGGCCATGTCCCGCTCAAGGTTTGAAACCATTTTGAAATTCCTACATTATAATGATAATGCAAACTGCCCCCCCCCCCCCAAATGATCCACAATTTGACCGTCTATAGACACGGCAGGCGGCAGTCCAAACCACAGGGGGACATCAACATGTGACATTTCCTCGTCTGGGGAATTAATGTGAATCCACAGTTCCTCCATAACGGCCTGCCCTATCATGGCATCGATCAGGACACAGTAATTATATCTAACTATCTACTGTATTTCATCCTGCATAATGTTAATTATTCTAATTATTATCCTATAACCGACCCCCTGACGAACCAAAAGTGGGAAAACGCGTCGGGGTAAAAATATATATATATAAAAAATTATCTGACATCATTTGTAATAAATTTCCACTGTACAGGGCTGTACAGGGCTAGACAGGGTAGGTACGGGGACAGGGTGATCCCACCATCAGGGCTCATCCCTGGGCAGAGGATTATCTTAGGGCGGGTACAGGGAAAGAATCATCCCTAATACCCCCATCAATGAGCCCCACTCTCTACCCAACCCCAAGCCTCAAAAGTCACTAATGCCACGGGAATTCCTTGCACATCTGTCTATCTATTTTTTCTTCACCAATTTACGGTGGTAGCTGGGCAACATCTTGTCCTATTATTATTTTGGATATCCAGTTATCAAAGGGTGTCTATACTTATGCTTTTTAAATAAAACTAATAAAAGCGAATTTTTTTTAAAAGGGTCCACTCCAGGTAAAAAACTCACGTATACGGACACTTATACTATATGCAATTCTATAAAATAGTGTGTGTCAGGCCCAGATATTGGGCAAATATATTTTTTCCATAATTTATCCACATGTAGTGTCCCACTAGGTAGGGGTGGGCACTACACAAGGGTCAATTGGGTCACGTGTTACTCCTACTCCTAAGGGACAGTAATATTATATTTGACCATGTATGTTAATGTATTTTCTATGTGCTTTTTCATGTATATTTCCCCTGTGACATGCATAGCAGGCCTATTAGGGTGTAGTTAGGCATCCTAGGCACTAGAGGGAGATAGGGAGCCCCTAGTATAAATGTTCAGGCCCAGACAGGGAGGAGGGAGTCTGTAGTCAGGAGTCTGTGGACACAGAAGTGAGAGGGCATCTTAGCCAGAGATATGCTGAGGGCCTCCTCCTGACATGCAGCTAGATAGTCCAGGCTTCTAGTTGCCACCAGGAGGCTAGTGAAGGACCATAGCCTGCCTGAAGTAGTATTGAGATGATAGCCCAAGAAGAAGTCACCCCAGTAGAAGAGATGTGCCTCCTGGGAGAAACCTGCAGTACCCTCAAGCCAAGCAGTGCCAGCACAACCAGCTCAGATAAGTAACCTGATGGGCAGAAGTACTCTAAAATAGAAGCAAGGGTCAATACGGGAGGAAGATTTATTTACCAAGGATTAAAGCCAGCATTTAGGCATCCGGGCCTGGGGATACAGCCAGACAGAATAGCTGTGGAGATAGCGCAGCCTGGACTGTGAAGCATTAATTGTATACCCTCCAAGTATCTTGCAAGATTATACCTGCCATTATTGAATGTAAGCCTGCTTGTGGAACATATGCTAAAAGGGACTGCATCATTACTAACTGTATGTACAAAGTTTGGACTGTTTTAAGTAAAGCAACGTTTGGTTCATCATACCATCTGTGTACCTCAATTACTGCTCCTATAAATCGGTGTGCCACCGTTACAGGCACTGGCGTCACGATCCTTAAAGGGACCTTGCCCCAGGCACTCAAAATACTTGTAACATCCAGCGCACCTCATCCACCATCAGGCCTGGTACCTACATACAGAGTGTGCCCCAGAGGAACTTGTGTCTACCTCTCCTTCCCTGCCGCATTCCTGCCCAGGGTCCTCCAAAAAGTGAGTAACCCTCGATTGCCCATAACCGTGACCTCACTATCGCAATACCCTGCAGGTCTGGCGTGCTGCACACATTTTTCCTATAAACAGTTCCTGCAGTGAATTGTCAAATCTCTGCTGCAATAGCGTGTGTGTGTGTGTGTGTGTCAGGGCCAAATATTGGGGAAAAAGTTAGCGAAAACAATTATATTTTTTCCATAATTTATCCACATTTTTCCTATAAACGGTCCCTGCAGTGAATTGTCAAATCTGTGCTGCAATAGCGTGTGTGTGTGTGTGTGTGTGTCAGGCCCAGATATTGGGAAAAATATTACTGACAACAAATATATTTTTTTCCATAATTTATCCACACTTTTCCTATAAACGGTGTCTGCAGTGAATTGTCACATCTGCGCTGCAATAGCGTGTGTGTGTCAGGACAAGAGATAGTAAAAATATAAGTGAAATCTATTTTCCTTTTTCCATACTTTTACGTACTTTTTCCATACACTGTGCTTGCTGTGAACTATGACATCCGTGCCACATCTTGTGTGTCAAGCTTGCATATAACATTTAATATGAAGAAGGCGAGCATTAAGGGACGGAGAAGTGGCCATGATGCTGATGATGCACGCAGAGGCCGTGGCCCTGGGCGTGTTGAAACTGTGCCTGCTGCCAGAGCACAAGGAAAAACAATCATCCAAGATGTCTAGCTTCATGTCCCAGTTTGCAGGGCGGCGCAGGACACCACTCTTGAAGTCAGCCCAGTGTGAGCAGGTGGTCAGTTGGATTGCAGCAGATAGTGCTTCCAGTCAGTTAAGCACCACCCTGTCTTCCACTAAGTCTAGTCTCGGTAGCCAGGAGTCTGGTCCACACAATCCTCACCCTGATCCTCCTTCCTCCCACCATTTACAGTCTGGCCAAACAAGTGATCCCACACTCGGATATTTTGAGGACCTCTTTTCATCGTCATTAATTGATTTGGCCCTCTCGCCAAGCACGCTTAAAGAGGGACCTGAGATCTTGCGCCCCGATTCCCAACCTCTTGAGCATCCAGAGTCTCAAAAAACATGATGCTGGGGAATGGCAATTAGTGTTTAATGAGGTGGATGATAATGAGACACAGTTGCCAATGACTCAACCGCAATTACTGTCTCAAGAGGTTGAGGAAGAGGACGACGCACAGTTGTCAATCACTGAGGTTATGGTTAGGTCAACAAATCGGGAGGATGATCAGAGTGAGGAAGTGGAAGAGGAGGTGCTGGATGACGAGGTCAATGACCCAACCTGGGAAGGTGGCAACAAGCCTGGGAAGGTGGCAACAAGCTGAGCGAGGAGAGCAGTACAGAGGAAGAGGGATCTGCAGCACTGCAACAGGCTGGAAGAGGAAGTGGGGTGGCAAAAGGAAGAAGAAGGGCACCACCGAACAGGCCCGCAACTGTTCCACAGAGCACCCCCTTGTGTAAATCTCCCTTGCCAAGGGGTAGGTGTTCGGCAGTATGGCGCTTTTTTGAGGAAAGTGAGGACGACAAAAGAATAGTAGTTGTGCCACACCAAAATGAGTCGGGGCGTGAACACTAGCAACCTTACCATAACCAGTATGATCCACCACATGGCATTAAAGCACCCTAATAGGTGGGCCGAACGCCTGGGTCCACAATCTGTGGGTCACACCACTGCCTCCTCTTCCCCTGTGTTATGTGCTGGCCAATCCCCTGTCCAAGACGCAGACCCGGATGCCTCCCGCCCTGCACCTGGACCTTCGCAAGCACCATCAGCGACCACATCCACTTCCCTGTCCAAGCACTGTGTCCAAATGTCATTACCCCAGGCATTTGAACGCAAGTGCAAATACCCAGCCACCCACCCACAGGCCATAGCACTAACTGCGCAGCTTTCCAAATTACTGGACCTTGAAATGTTGCCATTTAGGCTTGTTGACACTGAGGACTTCCGCAGCCAAATGTCGGCGGACATCCCTCGTCGACACATGGACAAGTGCTTTCGGCCAGGGACGCTACATTTCCCTGACATTTCCCCTACATTTCACTGGGTGAATGTTGAGGAAGCCGGGAGCAAATCGTACCCTGGGATGGCACAGGTGCTACCGACGCCAAGGATTGCGGGCCCCAATTCCATCAGGGTTTCCGCCACCACCTACGTTAGTGGCTCCAACCCCCACTTCTCCTCCTCCTCTGCCTCCTCTTCCTCCACTTCTACCTCTGAATTATACGCGTGCAGCACCAGTCAGTCATCAATCGGTAGCTGGAAGCAGTGTAGCACTGCAGTGGGGAAGTGGCAACAGGCCGTGCTGAAGCTGATCTGCCTAGGTGACAAACAGCACACCGCGGCAGAGCTGTGGCAGGGGATAAGAGACCAGACTGAGCTGTGGCTCTCACCAATCAACCTAGAACCAGGCATGGTTGTGTATAATAATGGCCGTAACTTGGTGCCCGCTTTGGAGCTGGGCAACCTTAGACACATCCCATGCCTTGCCCACGTATTCAACCTTGTGGTTCAGTGGTTTCTAAAAACATACCCCAATTTGCCTGAGCTACTGGTGAAGGTGTGCACATTTCCGTAAGTCACCAACAGCTTCAGACGGTCTGTCAACGCTGCAGCAGCGCTTGAAATTGCCAGCTCACCAGCTGTTGTGTGACGTGAGCACGCGCTGGAACTCCACGTTCCACATGTTGGCCAGGCTTTGTGAGCAGCAGAGGACAGTTGTGGAATACCAGCTGCAACATGGTCATCGTCTTTTCAGTAGTGATGGATGAACATCTGCCGGGACGGTTCGCGAACGCGATCAAATGTTCGCGAACTGCAAGTTCGCGGCGGGTCCCATTCATTTTAATGGCAGGCGAACCTGAAAAACTTTCAGCTCATATTGGCAACCAAGAAATAATTACTAGAATTGCACAAATAGTCCCACAACATGGACAGTGACATACCAGATGTATTATTCGAATTTGCGATCTCGATTCATTTTTTTTTCAAATGCGAAATGTCGGCAATATAATTTTCGCGTATGCGCATGCGCAAATGCACTATACAGTACCCAAATGCACTATAAAGAAAGTATATTGGTTTATAAAACCCCACTTCAATCTGTTTCTTTGGGGGACGACTGGTATATCACACCAGTAGAAATTATTTGTTCCAATAACGCTTGTCCCTCTATATACCTGTAGTATCGCAGCAGAACCGCACACAACTTCCGCACAATACAAATGCACTATAATATACTTTCTAACATAGAAAGTATATTATAACATTGTACAAGGAAGGCAATCCATTAGTATATACAGTACAGACCAAAAGTTTGGACACACCTTCTCATTCAAAGAGTTTTCTTTATTTTCATGACTATGAAGGCATCAAAACTATAAATTAACACATGTGGAATTATATACATAACAAACAAGTGTGAAACAACTGAAAATATGTCATATTCTAGGTTCTTCAAAGTAGCCACCTTTTGCTTTGATTACTGCTTTGAACACTCTTGGCATTCTCTCGATGAGCTTCAAGAGGTAGTCCCCTGAAATGGTCTTCCAACAGTCTTGAAGGAGTTCCCAGAGATGCTTAGCACTTGTTGGCCCTTTTGCCTTCACTCTGCGGTCCAGCTCACCCCAAACCGTCTCGATTGGGTTCAGGTCCGGTGACTGTGGAGGCCAGGTCATCTGGCGCAGCACCCCATCACTCTCCTTCATGGTCAAATAGCCCTTACTTTCAAAGTTTTCCCAATTTTTCGCCTGACTGACTGAACTTAATTTCTTAAAGTAATGATGGCCACTCGTTTTTCTTTACTTAGCTGCTTTTTTCTTGCCATAATACAAATTCTAACAGTCTATTCAGTAGGACTATCAGCTGTGTATCCACCTGACTTCTCCTCAACGCAACTGATGGTCCCAACCCCATTTATAAGGCAAGAAATCCCACTTATTAAACCTGACAGGGCACACCTGTGAAGTGAAAACCATTTCAGGGGACTACCTCTTGAAGCTCATCAAGAGAATGCCAAGAGTGTGCAAAGCAGTAATCAAAGCAAAAGGTGGCTACTTTGAAGAACCTAGAATATGACATATTTTCAGTTGTTTCACACTTGTTTGTTATGTATATAATTCCACATGTGTTAATTCATAGTTTTGATGCCTTCAGTGTGAATCTACAATTTTCATAGCCATGAAAATAAAGAAAACTCTTTGAATGAGAAGGTGTGTCCAAACTTTTGGTCTGTACTGTACATAAAGATAAAACGTAACCTTTAATAATTTACTATGAGGGTCCATTCACACGGATCCGCAAAACACGGACACCGCCAATGTGCATTCTGCAATTTGTGGACCGCTCATCGCCGGCACTATAATAGAAAATGCCTAATTTTGTCTGCATTTGCGGACAAGAATAGGACATGTTCTATTTTTTGGCGGAAACGGAAGCACAGATACGGAAGTGTGGATCCGCAAATGCAGATGCGGACAGCACATTCCGGCCCCATTGAAAATGAATGGGTCTGCACCCATTCTGTAAAATTGCGAAACGGATGCGGACCCATTTTGTGGACGTGTGAATGGAAAAGATATCCCTCAAAATAAAAATAAATTTAATTATTAAAGTTAACCAAAAAGCATAGATGTGGTAGGCAATAACAAATGCTCGGCGGCACTAAATCAGGTGCTCGGCGGCACCAAATCAGAAACCATATGTCCTACCACAATCCGGGGGGTTCCAGTGCACATCGATAAATCCAGGAGGCAAAGCAAAAAAACATCTATCCCTAGGCTAGATAATGATGTGGTATTGAAGGACAAGGTGGGCAAAGAACTGTCCCTGATATTGCCCTACAGGGGGGTGCTATTCTGGCCCTGATAGCCTAACCACAGACCACCTGCCCTGATAAGAGCGACCCCGTCCGGAACCTTACCCTATATAAAAATGGCCCTAGTAAGCCCCTAGCCCCTAGGCCCCTGACTTCCAGGTAATCACTATATAGACCTATGTGTTTTTAAAACATTATAAAAGTATATTATAAGTATATCGCACCCCTCTGTGTATCACACATATCGATAGCACACCTATACTAGTGTTTAAAATGACTTTTGTGGTCCTATTAGCTAGGTTGGCCAAGGAAGTAAGGACTCTGCCGCCAGCATTGTCAGATGGAAAATTTTGGAGCAATTTTCCAACAAGGATCTTCTGGTATTGCATTATTTTGCTCGTCTTCTCCACCAGAGGAATGAGAGATGAGAAGTTCTCTTTTTAGCGGGGGTCGAGAAGGGTGAACAACCAGTAATCCGTGTTGTTAAAAATGCGTATAACGTGCTGGTTGCAGGAAAGGCAGCCTAACATGAAGTCAGCCTTAATTAGATTGTGGGCCTGGTGATCAGTTCAAGGCCTTTTAAGCAGCATCAGCAGCATGGTGATAAAAATGAGTGGCAAGGTGACATACTGTGGAGATGGCAGCATGAGAAGGCCACATAGTGGCACAATGACAGAGTCTGGATATAAGACTTAGGCCACAGATTGTTGAGAAAGATGCAGATGGAAACAAATCTGTAGAGCTGTATGACAGTCACCTGCAGATTAATGCAGCCATCAAAATCAAGTTGAGTTTGTCGGTTCCACCTCAGCTCACCAGCAGGCCCGCAACTCAAATCTTTTACTGGGTCAGCTCACCTGCAGGCCCGCAACTCAAATCTTTTACTGGGTCAGCTCACATGCAGGCCCGCAACTCATGCTGCCTTGCTTTGAAGTAGTAGCCGTAGCCGTTTATCAGGCTCCCTCTTCGAAATCTAACAAGGATTCCCTGTTACCGGTGGTCACCATGTTAGACGCATAAAAGAACATTGAAAGTTGATAGGAAAGATATCAAAATGGATCGTGGATGTCACAGGGATGTGCGATCAGGTAGAAGTTATCTAGAGTCAACAAAGCGTCAGCAGGGCCTCTCCTGTATAACGTTTCCTCATCCAAAATACTGCAGTGACATTCCCTGTAGTTTTTTATTACTCATTCCAATAACAGGGCATCTTAAGGGTCCTGTATTGTTATTTATCGTCACTACCTCCACGAGTCGGGAGTGTGTGATTTGACCGCCACCCGCTTGCCTTCCTTGGATGTGGTAGCCGTTTCTCAGGCTCCCTCTCCGGAATAAAACACTGATTCCTCGTTACCCATAGTTTACAGTGGTTTTGAGGTGACAATTACATCGAAAGTTGATAGGCCAGACATCCGAATGGATTGTCGCCGCGACGGGGACGTGCCATCGGACCCAGATTAACTAGAGTCACCAAAGCGGCTGCAGGCCACCGCCCATAATGTTTTACATGGTCAGATCAGCAGGCCCTGCTCCTAATGTTTTTGAGGGTCACCAGCAGGTGTCACGGGTGGTGTTACAGAAAGCTGGAACTTATAAATAAACATCCGACTGGCTTGATCCCAAACTAAGGAGCATATGGGTGAGCCCTATAAAACCCCTAGAGCTCTACCTGAGTGCTATGCCCATACAAAGGTCTTTATGGTAGACGATTGCATGCCCACGTACCTAATACTGTGTGACACCTGAAAACCCTATAATAGTGAGGGGACACGACCACCGGTTCCCTGCACTTAATACGGACGGAGTCAGGGTTACCTAGAATCAAGCCAGCAAGGAAACACAAATAAAGGAAAAATACTTATCTGAGGATCAGCAGTAGCAGCCTCCAGCAGTGCACAACTCATCCAGGAAGTAGTATAAACCACAAAGTGAGGCAGTATGGGAAGGAATATAAAGGGAGACAATTAGTGTAAATAGGTGACAGCTGGGAGAAGGAAAGGAGATGACAAAGTGAAACTAAAAAAAAGAGCGTCATGCAAGAGGTAGAGAAGAATGTCTAACAGACCTTCTCACAGAACTGGCGGTGACAGTGCCCCTCCCTCTACGGGTGGACTCCGGAAACTCAGAGCCCACCTTCTCAGGAGGAGAACTATGGAAAGCCCTGATGAGACGAGTGGCCTTAATGTCCACCACTGGGACCCACATCCTCTCCTCAGGACCATAACCCTCCCAATGACAGAGGTACTGGAGAGAACCGCGGATAATGCGAGAATCCACAATCCCAGAGACCTGAAATTCAAGATTACCATCAACAACAATCGGAGGAGGAGGCAAAGAGGAGAGGGTACAGTGGGTTGGACATAAGGTTTTAATAGGGACCTGTGAAAAACATTATGGATCTTCCAAGTCTGAGGAAGATCAAGACGGAAGGAACGGGATTGATGACGGACAAGATCTTGCAAGGCCCAATAAACTTAGGACCCAACTTCCAGGAGGGAACCTTCAGTTTGATATTCTTTGTAGACAACCACACCAGATAACCCACATTCAGGTCCGGACCAGGCATACGTCTCTGTCACAACCAGACAGCTGAGAAGCTCTGACAGAAGCCTTTCAGAACCTCCTCCTTGAGTTTTCTTTGTTTTGGTTTCAGTTCCTCATCTCGTTAGCCTCTCTCAGCTGTCATGCAGTTGGACTGATTGCTTCCCTTTAAATTCCTCCCCATAATGCAGTAGTGTGCGGCTTATACAACTTCCTGGAGTGTGTGTGCATGCTGTTCCTATATCCCAGTCTTCTGCAAGATAAGTGCTGTATATTTATTTGTGATTTTCTGTTTTCTGGATCTTAGGAGACCCTGACTCCCTCCGTGTCTAGTGTAGGGAGCCAGTGGTCGTGTCCCCTCACTATTGTAGGGTCTTCAGGTGTTAGATAGTCGAGGTACGTGGATATGCATCCATCCACCTTTGGGGTGTTCGCATAGGCTGAGCAGTCATGGAGATTGTGCCAGGTCTCATGCAGGGGTCTCCTTTTTGTTCCTTAGTTGTGGATCCAGTGAGTCATAGATTATTTTGCATTGTCTTGTTTCCTGTACACCATCCGTGACAGTCTCTTATCCGCCACACGCTTATATCTCTCACTCATCCTCTTCAGATTACTCTGAATCTTTTGCCAAATAAATGACAAAGACGAGGAAAATCTCTCCTCATCAGGTAAACCAGAAGACCCCTCTCCAGAGAATGTCCCAAACTGCGGATTAAACCCATATGCACCAAAAAATGGTGACTTATCAGAGGACTCCTGGCGACGGTTATTTAAAGCAAACTCAGCAAGGGACAAAAAAGAACACCAATCCTCCTGATTCTCCGCCACAAAACAGCGCAGATATGTCTCCAGATTCTGATTGACGCGTTCGGTCTGACCATTCGACTGCGGGTGAAAAGCAGAAGAGAACGACAACCGAACCCCCAAGTGATAACAGAAGGCCTTCCAGAATATGGAAACAAATTGCGTGCCCCTAGATAAGTGCTGTATATTTGTGATTTTCTGTTTGCTGGATCTTAGGAGACCCTGACTCCCTCCGTGTCTAGTGTAGGGAGCCAGTGGTCGTGTCCCCTCACTATTGTAGAGTCTTCAGGTGTTAGATAGTCGAGGTACGTGGATATGCGTCCATCCACATTTGGGGTGTTCGCATAGGCTGAGCAGTCAGGGAGAGTGTGCCAGGTCTCATGCAGGGGTCTCCCTTTTGTTCCTTAGTTGTGGATCCAGTGAGTCATAGATTATTTTGCATTGTCTTGTTTCCTGTACACCATCCGTGACATTATAAGCCGCCAAAACCGTCTTAAGCATGGATCCGGTTTCACTTTTGGCTGAACGCTTCCAGGGTCTTTCATTGGAGGTAGCTGATCTCCGTAAGACTTTTTCTCAGTTTCAAGTGACCGGTTCAGCTTGCGTTCATGGAGTTTGTTCTGAGCCTAAGATCTCGCTCCCGGATACGTTCTCCGGGGGTAGTGAGAATTTTGTGCGTTTTAGAGAGGCTTGCAAACTCCATTTACGCCTTCTTCCCCATTCCTCTGGTGATGAGGAACGGAGGGTGGGGATCATTATATCGCTGCTCAGGGGTAACGCTCAGTCCTGGGCCTTTTCGCTGCCGGAGGGGGCACGGCCCCTCTGTTCAGTGGATGAATTCTTTTTAGCCCTGGGTCAGATATATGATGATCCGGATCGTATTGCTCTGGCTGAGTCTAGACTACGTCTGTTATGCCAGGGTAAACAATCCGCAGAGATATACTGCTCAGAATTTCGGAGATGGGCAGCTGATACTGGTTGGAATGATGCTGCACTCCGAAGTCAATTTTGCCATGGTCTTTCAGAGGGATTGAAAGATGCATTTGCCTTTCATGAGAGGCCTATCTCCTTGGACTCTGCTATGTCTCAGGCCGTTCGTATTGACAGGCGTCTTAGAGAGAGAGGAGAGATCTCTCCTTCCTGTCATACTCAGTCCCGGGACAGTGCAGCGGTCTCATTCTGTGCGCAGGGGTCTCAGTCGCTGTCAGCCCCTTCTGAGCAGGAGCCCATGCAGCTGGGGTTGATTGCCTCTGACAATGGAAGATTCAGCCCGCATGGCAGGGTTTGTTTTTGTTGTGGATGTATAAATCATTTGGCAAATGTTTGTCCCTCTAGGAGATTCAGGCAGTTTTCTGGGAGTAATAAAGAAACAAAAAGGAAAAAATCTTTTAAAAATGTTCCGTCTGTTACTATTGGCAGGGTTGAGGCGGAAATTGAAGGTTTTCCGTTTGCTTGTAGTTCCCGTTTTGTCCTGCCTGCTAGGGTGGCGCTAGAGAGCAAGAGCATTTTTTGTGAGATTTTTGTGGATAGTGGAGCAGCTGTCAATCTCATTGATAGTCAATTTGCAATAACTCATGGTTTCCAGGTATGCACTTTGGGAAAGGATATTCCTGTTTTTGCTATTGATTCCGCTCCACTTTCTCAGAAATCATTAAAGGGCATAGTTCACAATATCCGTTTAATTGTGAGTGATACTCATGTTGAGGATGTGTCATGTTTCCTCCTTAGCGGTTTGCCTACTCCTCTAGTGTTGGGGCTACCCTGGCTCACTAAACATAACCCCACCATTGATTGGCAAGCGAGGCAAATAAATGGTTGGAGTGACTTTTGCAGAGAGAATTGCCTCACGACATCTGTTTCTGAGGTTTCTACTAAGATTGTACCACCTTTCCTCTCTCAATTTTCGGATGTCTTCTCTGAGAGTGGAGTTCAGGATTTGCCCCCACACAGGGAGTACGATTGCCCTATTAATCTCATCCCAGGCGCCAAACTGCCTAAATCTCGTTTATACAATCTTTCCCAACCCGAGAGGGTCGCTATGCGTACTTATATCTCTGAGAGTCTGAGAAAAGGACACATACGACCCTCGAAGTCACCTGTTGCCGCTGGTTTTTTCTTTGTTAAGAAAAAAGATGGTTCTTTAAGACCTTGTCTGGATTTCAGGGAGCTGAACAGTATCACTATTCGTGACCCTTATCCGCTTCCTCTGATCCCGGACCTGTTTAACCAGGTTGTTGGGGCTAAAGTCTTTTCCAAATTAGACCTAAGAGGGGCATACAACCTGGTCAGGGTCAGAGAAGGAGATGAATGGAAGACGGCCTTCAATACCCCTGAGGGCCATTTTGAGAATTTGGTTATGCCTTTTGGTTTGATGAATGCCCCAGCCGTCTTTCAGCATTTCGTGAACAGCATTTTTTATCATTTAATGGGAAAATTTGTATTCGTGTATTTGGATGACATTTTGATTTTTTCTCCTGATTTCAAAACTCATAAGGAACACTTACGTCAGGTCTTGCTCATCCTGCGGGAGAATAAATTATACGCGAAACTGGAAAAATGTGTGTTTGCGGTTCCAGAAATTCAATTTCTAGGGTTTCTTCTCTCCGCTTCTGGTTTTCGCATGGACCCCGAGAAGGTCCGCGCTGTGCTTGAGTGGGAGCTTCCTGAGAATCAGAAGGCGCTGATGCGTTTTTTGGGCTTTGCCAATTATTACAGGAAGTTTATTTTGAATTATTCCTCTGTTGTTAAACCACTCACTGATATAACCAGAAAGGGGGTAGATTTTTCTTCCTGGTCGGTAGAGGCGCGTAAGGCCTTTTCTAATATCAAGGAGAGTTTTGCTTCCGCTCCCATCCTGGTACAACCTGATATTTCTTTACCCTTCATAGTTGAGGTTGATGCTTCTGAGGTAGGTGTGGGTGCGGCCTTGTCTCAGGGTTCCTCTCCTGCCAAATGGCGACCGTGTGCCTTTTTCTCGAAGAAACTCTCCTCCGCAGAGAGAAATTACGATGTGGGAGATAGGGAATTGTTGGCCATCAAGTTGGCTTTTGAGGAATGGTGCCATTGGCTAGAGGGAGCCAGACACCCTATTACCGTGTTTACTGACCATAAAAATCTGGCCTACTTGGAGTCAGCCAAGCGTCTGAACCCGAGACAGGCCAGATGGTCTTTGTTCTTTTCAAGGTTTGATTTTGTTGTTACGTTCCGCCCTGGGGTTAAGAATGTGAAGGCAGATGCCCTGTCACGTTGTTTTCCCGGAGGTGGGAATTTTGAAGACCCGGGTCCCATTTTGGCTGAAGGTGTGGTGGTCTCTGCTCTTTTTCCTGAATTGGAGGCAGAGGTGCAGGCAGCCCAGTCAGAGGCTCCTGATCTTTGTCCTCCTGGGAGGTTGTTTGTGCCTCTCGCTTTGAGACACAAGATTTTTAAGGAACACCACGATACGGTCCTTGCTGAGCCACACTGGATCTCATCGCTCGGAGATACTGGTGGCCTGCGCTTCGTAAGTCGGTTGAGGGTTTTGTGGCAGCCTGCGAGACTTGCGCTCGTGCCAAAGTCCCTCATTCACGGCCATCAGGTCCTCTCCTTCCCTTACCCATTCCTTCCCGTCCTTGGACACATCTGTCCATGGACTTCATAACGGACCTGCCTCATTCCTCGGGGAAGACTGTGATTCTGGTGGTGATGGACCGTTTTAGCAAAATGGTGCATTTCATCCCTTTTCCTGGTTTGCCCAATGCTAAGACGCTGGCGCAGGCATTCATTGACCACATTGTCAAATTGCATGGTATTCCTTCAGACATAGTCTCTGATAGGGGCACTCAGTTTGTTTCCAGATTCTGGAAGGCTTTCTGTTCTCGCTTGGGGGTTCGGTTGTCATTCTCTTCTGCTTTCCACCCGCAGTCGAATGGCCAGACGGAGCGCGTCAATCAGAATCTGGAGACATATCTGCGCTGTTTTGTGGCGGAGAATCAGGAGGATTGGTGTTCTTTTTTGTCCCTTGCTGAGTTTGCTTTAAATAACCGTCGTCAGGAGTCCTCTGATAAGTCACCATTTTTTGGTGCATATGGGTTTCATCCGCAGTTTGGGACTTTCTCGGGAGAGGGGTCTTCTGGTTTACCTGATGAGGACAGATTCTCCTCGTCTTTGTCATCTATTTGGCAAAAGATTCAGGATAATCTAAAGAGCATGAGTGAGAGATATAAGCGTGTGGCAGATAAGAGACGTGTGCCTGGTCCGGACCTGAATGTTGGTGATCTGGTGTGGTTGTCTACCAAGAATATCAAATTGAAGGTTCCCTCCTGGAAGTTGGGTCCTAGGTTTATTGGGCCTTACAAGATCCTGTCTGTCATCAATGCTGTTGCCTACCGTCTTGATCTTCCTCAGACTTGGAAGATCCATAATGTTTTTCATAAGTCCTTATTGAAACCTTATGTTCAACCCATTGTACCCTCGCCCTTGCCTCCTCCTCCGATTATGGTTGATGGGAATCTTGAATTTCAGGTCTCTAGGATTGTGGATTCTCATCTTGTCCGCGGTTCTCTCCAGTACCTCGTTCATTGGGAGGGTTATGGTCCCGAGGAGAGGATGTGGGTCCCAGTGACGGACATTAAGGCCACTCGTCTCATCAGGGCTTTCCATAGGTCCCATCCTGAGAAGGTGGGCTCTGAGTGTCCGGAGTCCACTCGTAGAGGGAGGGGTACTGTCACAACCAGACAGCTGAGAAGCTCTGACAGAAGCCTTTCAGAACCTCCTCCTTGAGTTTTCTTTGTTTTGGTTTCAGTTCCTCATCTCGTTAGCCTCTCTCAGCTGTCATGCAGTTGGACTGATTGCTTCCCTTTAAATTCCTCCCCATAATGCAGTAGTGTGCGGCTTATACAACTTCCTGGAGTGTGTGTGCATGCTGTTCCTATATCCCAGTCTTCTGCAAGATAAGTGCTGTATATTTATTTGTGATTTTCTGTTTTCTGGATCCTAGGAGACCCTGACTCCCTCCGTGTCTAGTGTAGGGAGCCAGTGGTCGTGTCCCCTCACTATTGTAGGGTCTTCAGGTGTTAGATAGTCGAGGTACGTGGATATGCATCCATCCACCTTTGGGGTGTTCGCATAGGCTGAGCAGTCATGGAGATTGTGCCAGGTCTCATGCAGGGGTCTCCTATTTGTTCCTTAGTTGTGGATCCAGTGAGTCATAGATTATTTTGCATTGTCTTGTTTCCTGTACACCATCCGTGACAGTCTCTTATCCGCCACACGCTTATATCTCTCACTCATCCTCTTCAGATTACTCTGAATCTTTTGCCAAATAAATGACAAAGACGAGGAAAATCTCTCCTCATCAGGTAAACCAGAAGACCCCTCTCCAGAGAATGTCCCAAACTGCGGATTAAACCCATATGCACCAAAAAATGGTGACTTATCAGAGGACTCCTGGCGACGGTTATTTAAAGCAAACTCAGCAAGGGACAAAAAAGAACACCAATCCTCCTGATTCTCCGCCACAAAACAGCGCAGATATGTCTCCAGATTCTGATTGACGCGTTCGGTCTGACCATTCGACTGCGGGTGAAAAGCAGAAGAGAACAACAACCGAACCCCCAAGTGATAACAGAAGGCCTTCCAGAATATGGAAACAAATTGCGTGCCCCTATCAGAAACGATGTCTGAAGGAATGCCATGCAATTTAACAATGTGATCAACAAACGCTTGCGCCAGCGTCTTAGCATTGGGTAACCCAGGAAAGGGAATGAAATGCGCCATTTTGCTAAAACGGTCCACTACTACCAGAATCACAGTCTTCCCCGAGGAATGAGGCAGGTCCGTAATGAAGTCCATGGACAGATGCATCCAAGGAAGGGAAGGAATGGGTAACGGGAGGAGAGAACCCGATGACCGTGAATGAGGGACCTTGGCACGAGCGCCGGTCTCGCAGGCTGCCACAAAACCCTCAACCGTCTTACGAAGAGCCGGCCACCAGAATCTCCGAGCAATGAGATCCACTGTGGCTCTACTCCCCGGGTGCCCAGCAAGCACAGTATCGTGGTGCTCCTTAAAAACCTTGTGTCGTAAAGCGAGAGGCACAAACAACCTCCCAGGGGGACAAAGATCAGGAGCCTCTGCCTGGGCTGCCTGAACCTCTGCCTCCAAATCAGGATAAAGAGCAGAGACGACCACCCCTTCAGCCAAAATGGGACCTGGTTCTCCAAAGTTCCCCCCTCCCGGAAAACAACGTGACAGAGCATCCGCCTTCACATTTTTAACCCCAGGGCGGAAGGTAACAACAAAATTAAACCTAGAAAAGAACAAAGACCATCTGACCTGTCTCGGGTTCAGACGCTTGGCCGATTCTAAGTAGGCCAGATTCCTATGGTCTGTAAACACGGTAATAGGGTGTCTGGCTCCATCTAACCAATGGCGCCATTCCTCAAAAGCTAATTTGATGGCCAACAACTCCCTATCTCCCACATCGTAATTTCTCTCTGCAGAGGAGAGTTTCCTTGAGAAAAAGGCACACGGTCGCCATTTGGCAGGAGAGGGACCCTGAGATAATGTGATAAAAAGAAAAAGAAAACAAAACGAGCGGCACTCACCGTTGATAGGCAGGTTACTTTATTCCATGGCAGGAGGGGGGTGCAGGGGTTGCAGATACAGCAGCAAATAAGCAACAGCCGTTTCGCGCGTGTATGCGCTTCTTCTGGCTTTCCAACACTGAAGAGGTCACGGCACCTTCTTATAGTGCACAGGAAGCCGCATCATCACAGTAATATGCTTAATTACTAAGTAATCAACACCTGGCCTCTCAAGAGGGAGGGCAGGGATTACAGTCAGGCGGGACCTCTTCAATGATGTAAGGTGCATATGTGAACATACATAAACCAATAAGAACAAATCAAAATACGAAAATACAATAAGCAAGAGTGGTTCATTACAAAAATACGCTCATATCTATTTTTTCATTTAGTCCCAGCGGACCCAATGCATCCGTGCGTAGGATCCATATAGTTTCTCTTCTCAGAAGCTCCCTTTCTCTGTCACCACCTCTTTCAGTGCGGTTAACTACTTCAAGGCCAGCAAAAGTCAGCACATTGGGATTTCCACTATGTGCCTTATTCACATGATCTATTAACCGCGGAACACCCTTTCCTGTTTTTAAGGAGTTTAGGTGTTCGCGGAATCTTTCAAATAAGCAGCGGATAGTTTTTCCGATGTAGAAGCGTCCGCATCTACATAAAATTATATAAACCACAAATTTGCTGCGGCAGGTAATAAGTGGAAAAACCCTATGTTCTATCCCTGCAAAAGAGATCACTTGTAGTTGGGAATTGAAGCTGCAGAAGGAACAGTGTTCCGCGGTTAATAGATCATGTGAATAAGGCACATAGTGGAAATCCCAATGTGCTGACTTTTGCTGGCCTTGAAGTAGTTAACCGCACTGAAAGAGGTGGTGACAGAGAAAGGGAGCTTCTGAGAAGAGAAACTATATGGATCCTACGCACGGATGCATTGGGTCCGCTGGGACTAAATGAAAAAATAGATATGAGCGTATTTTTGTAATGAACCACTCTTGCTTATTGTATTTTCGTATTTTGATTTGTTCTTATTGGTTTATGTATGTTCACATATGCACCTTACATCATTGAAGAGGTCCCGCCTGACTGTAATCCCTGCCCTCCCTCTTGAGAGGCCAGGTGTTGATTACTTAGTAATTAAGCATATTACTGTGATGATGCGGCTTCCTGTGCACTATAAGAAGGTGCCGTGACCTCTTCAGTGTTGGAAAGCCAGAAGAAGCGCATACACACGCGAAACGGCTGTTGCGTATTTGCTGCTGTATCTGCAACCCTTGCACCCCCCTCCTGCCATGGAATAAAGTAACCTGCCTATCAACGGTGAGTGCCGCTCGTTTTGTTTTCTTTTTCTTTTTATCACATATGCTCACTGCAGCTACAAGCTGAGCACCTCCGTGAGGCACCACTCCTCGGCAGTCGCATCCTGACAATTTTAGGTTTGGTGTAGTGCCACTGGTTATCTGCTCTACATTTTACATGAACTTTTTGAACTTTGCTCCTTATTGGCTCCGGTAGAGCACACACGCAACCTACTCATATGGACCAAATTGGTTCTGTACCAAATATGATGGACAGTTCAGCAGAGTCTGAACTTAAACCGGGAGTAATGGAAGGCAGAGAGGGGGCAGACGCATATTTCTTGCAGTGCAACCAAAAAGATATTTACGAAATACTCAGCACAAAAGCTCTGGAGGGAAAAGTGATACAAATGGCTGCAAAAGAAGTCCGTATTTATTGGACAGTCAGCTCGCTTAAATCCTACCAGGAAAGCAAAAGAGTGCCAAGAGGTTTAAGAATTTTCAAGGAAATATCCCAGTTCCAAGAGGACCCACTTTTTGTCACTGAATGGCATCGGATCCACCAGGAATTTTCCCTCACCATTATGGACACAGTGCTAAAACAAAACGAGAAAGAATACGCTAAAATAACAACTGAATTACAGAAAGCAAAGACCGTTTTGGCATCCCGCCATACTGACAGCCAATCGCAAGCCTTTTTGAAACGAATGGATAAAAAACTGACCATAATACAAAATAGCATAAAAGAAAATAAACGTGACAAGTTTTTACGTGATAAGCTAGATTACGACGCAGGCAAAATGTTCAACTGGGGCAACAGACAACAGACAAGGATACGTCCAAAAAGAAGGAAGAGCGACTACTGGACATCAGATTCGGACTCTAGTGCCCATGATGATACCGACAACTCTTCTATGGACATGAGCCCTTTAGACAGGGCACTAGAAGGGGAAGAGGGAATAGTAAGAAACAAAAACAAAAATATAGGGAAGCAAGGTTACAAACGCAAACAGGTATCCTGGAAACGATAGAGGAGGAACCTGTCAGTGAGGAGACCCTGGTGGTTAATTTGTCCGGGATCGAATTGCCCCGGGACTGTGAACGCGTGCTCAATAAGGGCCTCAATTACAGTCTTACGGAACAGTTCGATCCAGTACAATTCGAGATAGACCTATTTAAAGCCACCAGAAAACTTAACCTTAAAAGAATATATGAGAACCCTATAGCTCCCAAAATACCTCCTATCCACCTTGAAGGGGAACGACCTATGAGTATCGGCCCTCTAGGTTTCAGCATCAATGCTAACTTTAGCGATGAAGAAATCTCTTGCCTTGAGGCCTTGACAGATTCCGTGTTGAGGGATCAGGCACAGGATATTGAATGCCCTGCGTTTACAGGGGGCATTCGCTCCACCTATTGTCCCCCCTTGCCCGCCGGCTCTAGCATTGACCTCTTCCAGCAAAGAGTGTTGGAAGAGGTTAAGGCTTTGGTATATCCCCGTGCTGAAAATAATCTCACAGATGCAGAGAAAAAAGCCTTAAAGTGGCTGAAAAACAGAGAGGATCTAGTGGTGAAGCCGGCGGACAAGGGGGGTAATATAGTGATACTGAGCAAGTCTTACTATGTTTCCGAAGCACTTAGACAATTGGATGACAGACAGGTGTATGAGAAATTGTGTACAGATCCCACTTGGAAAATCCAAAATATTCTGCGCAGTTTTTTACATACATACGTAGAGAAAAATGTAGTACCACGCCAGCAGGCAGAAAAACTGCTTCCGATTTTTCCGAGACGGCCCACCTGGTATTTTTTGCCTAAAATACACAAGTCACTGACCCAGCCCCCTGGGCGACCTATTGTCTCCGGGACTGGGTCAGTGACCGAACCGGTGTCCAGGTACATAGACTGGCTGTTGAGACCTATCGTTAAGATGATACCCTCACATTTGAGGGACACGTCGGACCTCCTCCGGTCACTGACCGATATTCAGTGGCAGGAGGAGTTCCGACTCGTGTCCCTCGATGTGGAGAGTCTCTATACCCGGATCCCTCAGGATAAGGGCATTGAGGCAGTGATGGAAGTCCTACAGAACACAGATAGAAGTGAGGACTTCAAGATGTTCATCACGGAAGGCCTGAAACTAATTCTCACTAACAATGCCTTTATGTTCGGAGATTCCTGGTATAAACAAAGGGTCGGTACCGCGATGGGGACCCCAGTGGCGTGTACTTTTGCCAATCTGTACCTGGCCCGGTTCGAAGACCGTTTTGTGTACTCGAGTTTTAATCCATTTCTGAAATATATGCATGCCTATTACAGATTCGTGGATGATGTTTTCATCATATGGTCCAGCGACGAGGCACACTTCCGGGCTTTCGTGGATTACTTGAATACACAGAATGACATGAACATGCGATTTACTTACCAGTTTGGGGGCAATAAAATCGAGTTTCTGGATGTAGTGGTATCAGTGGTGGAGGGGGAGTTGGTGACGGAAGGTTTTCGCAAGCCGACCGCCGCCAACTCCCTCCTCCATTTCTCCAGCTATCACCCAAGCACAGTAAAGCAATCAGTGCCATATGGCCAATTCAGAAGACTTGCACGTATAAATACCACCTCAATGAGTTATGATAAACAGGCGCAGGATCTGCGCGCTAGGCTGAGACGTAGAGGGTATCCCCCAGACTTGTTGAATCAAGCTATGACAAAAGCGTCACAAGTACATCAGACAGAAGTAAGGGAGGGTAAACCCTCAATAAAAGGGCCCCCACCCTTCGCCTTTTCCTTTAAATTCAGTCCTATGGCCGATAAGATAAAACAGGTCATAAAGAAAAATTGGAGTATCCTAGTGAGGGACGATTCCCTAAAACAATTGAAAGATATGAAACCAGTGATAGCGTTTAGAAGATGCCATACTATACGCGATCAAGTGGTAACTAGCCATTTCAGGAAAAAACGTCTCACATGGCTGTCTGAACAGAGACCAAAAGGGAATAGGAGTTGCAGAAACTGTTCCTTCTGCAGCTTCAATTCCCAACTACAAGTGATCTCTTTTGCAGGGATAGAACATAGGGTTTTTCCACTTATTACCTGCCGCAGCAAATTTGTGGTTTATATAATTTTATGTAGATGCGGACGCTTCTACATCGGAAAAACTATCCGCTGCTTATTTGAAAGATTCCGCGAACACCTAAACTCCTTAAAAACAGGAAAGGGTGTTCCGCGGTTAATAGATCATGTGAATAAGGCACATAGTGGAAATCCCAATGTGCTGACTTTTGCTGGCCTTGAAGTAGTTAACCGCACTGAAAGAGGTGGTGACAGAGAAAGGGAGCTTCTGAGAAGAGAAACTATATGGATCCTACGCACGGATGCATTGGGTCCGCTGGGACTAAATGAAAAAATAGATATGAGCGTATTTTTGTAATGAACCACTCTTGCTTATTGTATTTTCGTATTTTGATTTGTTCTTATTGGTTTATGTATGTTCACATATGCACCTTACATCATTGAAGAGGTCCCGCCTGACTGTAATCCCTGCCCTCCCTCTTGAGAGGCCAGGTGTTGATTACTTAGTAATTAAGCATATTACTGTGATGATGCGGCTTCCTGTGCACTATAAGAAGGTGCCGTGACCTCTTCAGTGTTGGAAAGCCAGAAGAAGCGCATACACGCGCGAAACGGCTGTTGCTTATTTGCTGCTGTATCTGCAACCCTTGCACCCCCCTCCTGCCATGGAATAAAGTAACCTGCCTATCAACGGTGAGTGCCGCTCGTTTTGTTTTCTTTTTCTTTTTATCACATATGCTCACTGCAGCTACAAGCTGAGCACCTCCGTGAGGCACCACTCCTCGGCAGTCGCATCCTGACAATTTTAGGTTTGGTGTAGTGCCACTGGTTATCTGCTCTACATTTTACATGGACCCTGAGATAAGACCGCACCCACACCCACCTCAGAAGCGTCGACCTCTACAATAAAAGGTAGAGAGACATCAGGTTGTACCAAAATGGGAGCGGAAGCAAAACTCTTTGATACTAGAAAAGGCTTTAAGCGCATCTACCGACCACGAAGAAAAATCAACTACCTTTTTAGTCATATCAGTGAGTGGCTTAACAACAGAAGAATAATTCAAAATGAACTTTCTGTAATAATTGGCAAAACCCAAAAACCGCATCAGCGCCTTCGGAATCTCAGGAAGCTCCCAGTCAAGCACAGCGCAGACCTTCTCAGGGTCCATGCGAAAACCAGAAGCGGAGAGAAGAAAACCAAGAAATTGAATCTCCGGAACCGCAAACACACATTTTTCCAGTTTAGCGTACAATTTATTCTCCCGCAGAATCAGCAAGACCTGACGTAGGTGGTCTACATGAGTCTTGAAATCAGGAGAAAAAATCTAAATGTCATCTAGATACACCAGTACAAATTTCCCCATTAAATGATGAAAAATGCTGTTCACAAAATGTTGGAAGACGGCCGGAGCATTCATCAAACCAGAGGGCATAACCAAATTCTCGAAATGACCCTCAGGGGTATTGAAGGCCGTCTTCCATTCGTCCCCTTCCCTGACCCTGACTAGGTTGTATGCCCCTCCTTAATCCAACTTAGAAAAAACCTTAGCTCCAACAATCTGGTTAAACAGGTCCGGGATCAGAGGAAGCGGATATGGGTCATGAAGCATGATACGGTTCAGCTCCCTGAAATCCAGACAATGTCTTAAAGAACCAACTTTTTTCTTAAGAAAAAAAAAAACAGTGGCAACAGGTGACTTCGAGGGTCGGATGTGTCCCTTTCTCAGGCTCTCAGAGATATAAGTTCGCATAGCGACTCTTTCAGGTTGGGATGAGATTAATAGGGCAGTCGTACTCCCGGTGAGGGGGCAACTCCTGGACACCACTCTCGGAAAACACATCCGAAAATTCAGAGAGAAAAGATGGCACAGTCTTGGTAGAAACCTCTGAAAGAGACGCCGTGAGGCAATTCTCTCTGCAAAACTCACTCCAACCATTTATTTGCCTTGCTTGCCAATCAATGGTGGGGTTATGTTTAGTGAGCCAGGGTAGCCCCAACACTAGAGGAGTAGGTAGGCTTAAGACGAAACATGACATATCCTCAACATGAGCGTCACCCACAGTCAAACGGATATTGTGAACTATGCCCTTTAACGATCTTTGAGAAAGTGGAGCAGAATCGATAGCAAAAACAGGTATATCCTTTTCCAAAGTGCATACCTGGAAACCATGCGTTATTGCAAATTGATTATCAATGAGATTGACAGCTGCTCCACTATCTACAAAAATCTCACAAACAATGTTCTTGCTGTCTAGCGCCACCCTGGCAGGTAGGAGAAAACGGGAACTACAAGTAAACGGCAAACCTTCAATTTCCGCATCCACCTTGCCAATAGTAGCAAATGGAAAGTTTTTAGAGGGTTTTTTCTTTTTGTTTTTCTTTTATTACCCTCAGAAAACTCCATGAATCTCCTAGAGGGGCAAACATTAGCCAAATGATTTATACCCCCACAACATAAACAAACCCTCCTCTGAGAGCTGAATCCCCTACTATCAGAGGCAAGCCAACCCAGCTGCATGGCCTACTCCTCAGAGGGGATTGAGACAGACTGAGACCCCTGCGCACTGAATGAGACAGCTCCACTGTCCTTGGACTGAATATTGGAAAACGTATCTTAGCTTGTCACTGTGGGGTGATCAAGCTGGTAGACGATCATAAGGCGCATTACCACGACCCGGTACAGGATACAATAAAGTTTATTTTGAGACAACGCGTTTCGGGGTCTCGACGGCCCCTTTATCAAGTCTACATGGAACATAAATGTTCCATGTAGACTTGATAAAGGGGCCGTCGAGACTTTATTGTATCCTGTACCGGGTCGTGGTAATGCGCCTTATGATCGTCTACCAGCTTGATCACCCCACAGTGACAAGCTAAGATACGTTTTCCAATATATACCCGAGTGGCGACTTGGCCTTCGTCCCAAGGGGCTTCTTGACGCATCTGGCAGCACTGACCTGCACCTTTTATACTTCACTGCTCACCTACAATACGGTTGCACTTAACTTCGGTGCAACCATAACAGGTGAGTCTATCGCATCCACCAGCTCTCTGAAAGAAGCTGTTGCACCTCGACTTACTTACCCTATGAGCGCCTTTCTCACCCTTTGGCCGTTACCTTACTTGGACTGAATATGACAGGAAGGAGTAGTCTCCTCTCTCTCTCTCTAAGACACCTGTCAATACGAACAGCTAGAGACATGGCAGATTCTAACGAGGCTGGTCTCTCATGAAAAGAAAATGCATCTTTCAATCTTTCCGAAAGACCATGGCAAAATTGACTTCGGAGTGCAGCATCATTCCAACCAGTGTCAGCTGCCCATTTCTGAAATTCAGAACAATATATCTCTGCGGAATGTTTACCCTGGCATAAAAGACGCAGTTTAGATTCAGCCAGAGCAATACGATCCGGGTCATCATATATCTGCCCCAGGGCTACAAAAAATTCATCCACCGATCGGAGGGGCCGTGCCCCCATTGGCAGCGAAAAGGCCCAAGACTGAGCGTTATCCCTGAGCAGCGAGATGATGATCCCCACCCTCTGCTCCTCATCACCAGAGGAATGGGGAAGTAGGCAAAAACTGAGTTTGCAAGCCTCTCTAAAGAGAACAAAATTCTCACAACCCCTGGAGAACGTATCCAGAAGCGAGATCTTAGGCTCGGAACAAACTCCATGAACGCCAGCAGAACCGGTCACCTGAAACTGAGACACAGTTTTACGGAGATCTGCTACCTCCAGCGAAAGACCTTGCATGCGGTCAATCAAGGCTGAAGCCGGATCCATGCTTAAGACTGTTATGGCGGGTTATAATGTCACGGGTGGTGTTGCAAAAAGCTGGAACTTATAAATAAACATCCGACTCGCTTGATCCCAAACTAAGGAGCATATGGGTGAGCCCTATAAAACCCCATGAGCTCTCCCTGACTGCTATGCCCATAAAAAGGTCTTTATGGTAGACGATTGCATGCCCACGTACCTAATACTGTGTGACACCTGAAAACCCTATAATAGTGAGGGGACACGACCACCGGTTCCCTGCACTTAATATGGACGGAGTCAGGGTCACCTAGAATCAAGCCAGCAAGGAAACACAAATAAAGGAAAAAGACTTATCTGAGGATCAGCAGTAGCAGCCTCCAGCAGTGCACAACTCATCCAGGAAGTAGTATAAACCGCAAAGTGAGGCAGTATAGGAGGGAATATAAAGGGAGACAATTAGTGTAAATAGGTGACAACTGGGAGAAGGAAAGGAGATGACAAAGTGAAACCAAAACAAAGAACGTCATGCAAGAGGTAGAGAAGAACGTCTAACAGACCTTCTCACAGAACTGGCGGTGACAGCAGGCCATCAATCATAATTTTAAAAGGGTGTGTATGATGCCCTTTTTTATGTGTAACTAAGGGTGTATGGGAGTGCCTCTTACCTGTAATTTTTGGCAGCACTTGTACTTTATATACAAGTAAATATTTAGGAAAGAATGTTTTCTATCAATTTTTCCTCTAAAATCGATTATTTATATTTTTTTCCTCTTGGTTTTATGCGTATTATTGTCATTATGTAAAAGTGGCGCACTATTCGGACAACATAGTTCCCAGCAGCGACTAGCGAGTCCAAGATGCATCCATACATCCTCCCCATGCTGTTACAGAACCATTTCGGTGGTATTACCAACAATTTATGACATTTTCTTATAAACCAGGCACACCCCCCTCTTCAGAGCAGGGGGTACCTGGTTTAATGCTCGGGTTCTCCTACTGACTTCCATTATACTCAGGTGCTCGATCAAGCACCCGAATATCACGATGTGTTCGGCCTAAGTCCCCGAGCACTACAGTGCTCGATCAACACTAGTCTCCTCTCTCCCTATTCATTCATTAAGATACTGGGACGGATGTCTGTTTGCATGCTGTTCATGGTTGATTGATTTATGTTAGTAGACTTCTTGAACTGTATATATACTGAGTTGGTCTTTAATAAAGTCAGTTCCTGTTTTACCCTTTAACATAGAGTGCCATCTCATGTGTGGGGGGAACAGCTATATTTACTCTGGGGATTGCTATCGGTATTATACTCCCCTGGGGTTACAACACGGTTCTACCCACTGGAAGCTGGATTCTGGTCTTGGGCCCATGGTGGGTGAAAGACGGCGAGATCCCAACCAAGCTTTCACGGTTCGTGGGGTCGGCAGTGCTTATGGTGTCAAGTGGAGTGCTTGGAGTCCTCGGGAATCACTAGGAGCATCCATCAACGGAGGTACCCAGTCGGGGTGCCAGGAGATCCGTTACATGGTACAAAATGCTTGCCATGTACAATACGTACATTTTACATCGAACTGCAGGCCACACAGGAACTTTCCTTCAGTTCCAAGAGGTGGTCATCAAGGCCCTAATTTTCCAATATCAGGAAGGGGAGGGCCTGAGAACTTCAGGAGGTCATGGTGCCCGTGTCGTACCAGGACAAAATTTTGCTGGTAAAGTCCCACAAACAGCGAAGAGGGGAAAGATGCCGGGTTTGTTACAAAAGGGGAGTACGAAAGGACACCATTTATCAGTGCGACACCTGCCCTGATAAACCTGGCCTCTGCATAAAGGATGGTTTCCGAACCTACCACTCATCCATGGATTATTAATTTTATCCTTTATGCTCCCTGTAATATTTCAATGTCTCTTATTTAGTCCACCTCGCTGGCATACACACTTTCCAACAACCACTACATATTCTTTCTGTGAGACAACTGTTAAGTCCACCACTTGAAATGTTCGTACAGGGGTAAAATTTCCAAAAATGTGGTCACTTTTTTGGGCTTTGTAATTTCTGGGGACCTCAGGAATTTTTTAAATGTCTGTTTATTCAGGCCTGCAAAATCCATATTTTGCTCCTTGCCTCTAGAGCCCTGCTGTTGGCCAATACAGCAGGCTACAAGCACATGTGGGGTTTTTGCAGAAAGGGGAACATATTCTGGGGTGCATTTTCTCCTTTAACCCCTTGTGAAAGTGCTAATGGCACCTAAAATCCATGTCTGCCAATTCAGGCCTGTCAGCAAAATTCATATTTTGCTGTTTCCCTGCTGTGAGCCCATACAGCAGGCTACAAGCACATATGGGGTGTTTTCTGAATGGGGAGAAAATGGGGAACACAACCTGGGGTGCATTTTCTCCTTTAACCCCTTGTGGGAAAAAAAATTGGGGTCTGCTAGTAATTATATTTTTTTCACAAATGTGTGATTTGAAATGCTTTCTCAAGTATTTCTGTCTTTTGTAAGACACCTGTTTGCCAAAAAGTACCCTTTCTACCACTTAAAATGTTCGTACGGGGGTGCTTTTTCTGAAATGGGGTCACTTTTTGGGGGTTTCCACTGTAGGGCCACCTCAGGGTGTCTTCACATGCGACATAGCTATCAATTACCATTCCAACTAAATCCGTTCTCCTAACGACATATGGTGCTCCTTCCACTCTGAAGGCTTCTGTGCGCTTATACATCATTTTTTGAGCACATATGAGGTTTTGGCGTATTCGGGGGAAATGGGGAACACATTGTTGGGTGAATTTTGTCCTGTTACCCCTTGTGAAAGTGAAAAATGTGGGTGTAAAGCAACTTTTTCTGGAAAAAAAAAAATGTTTTATTTTCACAGCCAATTCCATGATTTTCCTTTTTGAGGACAAAGTTCTCACTACACATCTTGAAATATTCCTTGAGAGGTGCAGTTTCCAGAATGGGGTCACTTATTGAGCACACATGGGGTGTTGGCGTATTTGGGCGGACATGGGGAACAAAATGTGGGGTGCATTTTGTCCTGTTACCCCTTGTAAAAGTGAAAAATGTGGGTGTAAAGCAACTTTTTCTGGAAATTTTTTTAATTTTTCATTTTCACAGCCAAGCGTTTTCTAATTCTGTGAAACGCCCGATGGGTCAAAGTGCTCTCTGCACACCTTGAAATATTCCTTGAGGGGTGTAGTTTCCAGAATGGGGTCACTTTTTGGGGGTTTCCATTGTAGGGCCACCTCAGGGTGTCTTCATGTGCGACATTCCAACTAAATCCACTCTCCAAAAGCCATATGGTGCTTCTTCCTCTCTGAAGCCTGCTGTGCGCCCATACTTCAGTTTTTTAGCACTCATGGGGTGTTTCTGTAAACTACAGATTCAGGGTAATAGATTTTGAGTTTTGTTTGGCTGTTAACCCTTAATGTATTGAAGAAAAAATAGATGAAAATTTGAAATCTGCTAAAAAAAAGGGAAATTTTGAAATGTCATTACCATTTTCCTAAAGGGTTAACAAAGTTTGTAAAATCAGTTTTGAATACCTTGAGTGGTGCAGTTTCTAAAATGGGGTTATTTATGGGTGGTTTCTAGTATATAAGACCCAGAAAGCGACTTCATAACTGAACTGGTCCTGAAAAATTTGGGTTTTGGAAATATTGTTAAAAATTTTAAGATTTGCTTCTAAACTTAAGCCTTCTAACGTCCCAAAAAAATAAATTGTAATTTTCAAAATGATCCAAACATGAAGTAGACATACGGGGAATGTAAAGTAATTACTATTTTTGGAGGTATTACTATCTATTATAAAAGTAGAGAAATGTAAATTTGGAAATTTGATAATGTTTCCAAATTTTTGGTAAATTTGGTATTTTTTTTATAAATAAAAATGATTTATTTTTTACTTATTTTTACCACTGTCATGAAGTACAATATGTGACGAGAAAACAATCTCAGAATGGCCTGTATAAGTAAAAGCTTTTTAAACTTATTAGTAGTGATGAGCGAGCATGCTCGGCCGAGTACCGGTTCGGCTCGAGCATCGCTATGCTCGGCACGTGCGTGGCGGTACTCGGCCGAATACCACGTGTGCTCGTCGCATTGGTCGAGTCTCCTCCCCGCACATTTGGCACCTCCTAAACAGCCAATCAGCGTTCACAGGGCCGTCTTTAATATTGATTGGACCCTGGGCAAGAATTTACTTGGGCCCCCTGGATCCCCCCCCCCCCCCCCCCGCACTTTGCTGTACTTGCTATACAGCAGCACTTATCTATCACGTTCAGGGCCTCCAGGTGACGTCTCTCCTCTCTGTCATCATCTTCTCTGTAGATCTTCTCTCTCATCATCTTCTCCACTCGGTCTGGACAACTTCTCTCAGCCGCCTCGTCTCTGCAGAGTGTGACACACAGACATCTTAGCTTCCTCACATTCTATCATTATTCCCCAACATGAGTCCCCACAGTGTTATCCTGCTGGTTGATGTGCCCCCCCCAGGTGTGTAGCTATAGGGGGTGCAGAGGTAGCAGTCGCTACCGGGCCCAGGAGCATGAAGGGGCCCAAAGACACTTGTGCCGCATAAGAAGACACACAAAGCACTGAGGGAAGGGGGGCCCAAGCTGAACTCTTGCACCGGAGCCCATGAGCCTTTAGTTATGCCCCTGCTCCCCCCCAATACTATCCTGAAGAAACATTACTGCCCCCCATAGTAATAGTGCTCCTCATAGTCCCACCAATAGTAATTCCCTTCTAGAATGCCCTCATTAGTAACACTGCCCCAACCGTGATAATGCTCCTCAACAATGCTCCCATTATTAGAAGAGCCCTCCCATATTAATAATACCCTCACAGAGCCCCCCAGTAGAAATAAGGCCATCTATTGCTGCCCCAGTTGTAATAAAGCTCCCTACAGACCCCCAGTAGTAATAAGGCCCCCATAGTGCGCTTAGTAGAAAAAAGGCCATCCTATAGAGCCCCCAGTAGTAATAAGACCACCTATAATGTCCCCTGGATCTGCAGTGCCCCCTGCAGTTATAATCCTCCCTCCACCATACAGTCCCATGTAAATAACATCACCTCCTCCCCAGCCGCCTCCAACGCACAATCCAATGTAAACATCACCCCCTAAGGCTACTTTCACACTTGCGTCATGCGGATCTGTCCTGTACTTGTACAGGACGGATCCGCACCGATAATACAAACGAATGCATCCGTTCAGGACCGATTCGTTTGTATTAGATTTGAATTTCTAAGTCCCAATACGTATCCGTCCTGACTTACATTGAAAGTCAATGGGGGACGGATCCGTTTACAATTGCACAATTTTGTGTCAATGCAAAGGGATCCGTCCCCATTGACTTACATTGTAAGTCAGGACGGATCCGTTTGGCTCCGCAAGGCCATGCGGACACAAAAACGCTGCTTGCAGCATTTTGGGGTCCGCCTCCAAAACAGAACGGAATGCCGTACGGAGCCGAACGAATGCATTCTGAATGGATCCGCATGCATTCAGAATGCATTGGGGTTAAACTGATGCATTTGGGGCTGCTTCTGAGAGCCTTGAAACAGATCTCACAAGCGGATCCCCAAACCCAAGTGTGAACGTAGCCTAAATATTAAGTCCCATTAGGCTCCTTCTCCTCTTCACTCCGGTCCAATCCTGCACTGGTCACATGATGGTGACATCATCCAGGTCATCCTATCACAGCCTGTTTTGCTGATCACATGACCTGTGATGTCACCACAGGTCCTTCACCTCTTCCCAGTGTATTAGATTCAATTGTATTGCCATTCTGTGTACGGCAATACAGTTGTATCTAGCAGGCAGGAAGGACATTCGGGGCCTGGGACAAAACATCCGGGGCCCAGGCCCCGAATGTTTTAACCTAGTGAATGTCTCACCACAGATCTATTGAACTGTAGTCATGGCATTATATGACTACAGTTCAATAGACCTGCGGTGAGGAGAGAATTCACGAGGAAACCGGATAACTCTTGGGGTCCACCTGCAGTGAAAATCTGATAAGTACTTACCTAGCAGATCCAAATCCATAACTAGTCACTAGTGAATGGGAGTCGGGAAACGGAGCTCCCTTGGGCCCCCAGGAGCAACTGGGCCCGGGGCAGCTGCCCCTTTTGCCCTGCGGCAAAGATGGCCCTGAGCGTTCAGGTAAGTAATTCCCTTCAGTGTAATGCCATAGCCATGTTAGCTATTAGCCTTACACTGATTGGCTGGATGGAACACGTGATACCAGTTTATATAGGAGCTGATGTCCCGCGCTCGGATCATTCAGCGTCAGGGAGAGCAGACAGTAGGCAGGGACTGGAGCTATCTGCGTTTCGCTGGAAATTCACAGATTTAACTCTCAACTCTCAACCTCTTAAGGACTACAGTGTGTGTTTAACAGCAGTGCAGCACAATTTTTTCTTTTTTTACCAGGGGTTAAATTCAGCAGTATCAGGGACAGTCTGCAGGAAGGGACAGATAGTGCAGGGCTGGAAAATCACTTTTTTAAGTACCCAAAAGCTTTTAAAAGACAGAAAGATTTGATATTAGTGAGATCTACAGTACACCATCAGAAAGCAGTGTGTTTAGCAGACATTATAAAATAGGGCTTATTCACTAGAGTGTCCCTGCTAGTATCTCACCGCGCCATCAGATAATTTTTTTTTTCTGGGGAAATTAACCTAATTTGTGCCACATCTGTGTGTGTGTTCAATCCGCAACCGTTATATTCAGTATTCCAGCAGAGAATTATTTATATTTTGGGCAAATTTAACTAGTGTTGGGCACATCTGTGTGTGCGTTTAGGCCGCAACCGTATATACAGTATTCCAGCAGAGAATTATTTGTATTTGGGACACATTTAACTACTTTTGGGCACATCTGTGTGTGCGTTCAATCCACAAACATTATATACAGTATTCCAGCAGATAATTATTTAGCTAAGGGCAAATTTAAATAAATTCTCCAACATCTATTGAATAAACCTTTTAATATGAAGAAGGCGAGCACTAAGGGACAGGGAAGTGGGTGTGTTGCTGACGGTTCAGGCAGAGGCCATGGCCCTGGGTGCAATAAAACTGTGCCAGCTGCCGGTGAAACTGAAAAAATAAAAAAATCCACCATACCCAGTTTCATTTCACTTTTAACTGGTCGTCGCAGGACAACACTGTCCAAGTCGGACCAGTGCGACCGGGTGGTCGGTTGGATGGCAGAAGATAATTCTTCCACCCTCTCTTCCACCAAGACAAGTCTCATTAGCAAAGAGTCTGGTCCACAGAATCCTCACCCTGATCCTCCTTCCTCCCACCATGTAGAGTCAGGAGTCGGACAAACCATTGATACCACACTCGGACATTCCGAGGACCTATTTTCATCACCATCACTAGATTTGGCCCTCTTGCCAAGCACACGTGAAGAGGCACCGATCTTGTGCCCTGATTCACAACCTCTTGACCTATCACAGGGTCAAGAAGATGAGGGTGGTGAACGTCAATTATTTGTTCATAAGGTGGATGAGGATGAGACACAGTTGTCAATCAATGAGGTTGTGGTTAGGTCAAGTCAGGGGTTAGGTCAAGTCAGGAGGAAGTGGAAGAGGAGGTGGTGGACGATGAGGTCACTGACCCAACTTGGGAAGGTGAAAAGCCGAGCGAGGAAAGCAGTACAGATGAGGAGGGATCTGCAGCACCGCAACAAGCTGTAAGAGGCAGTGGTGTGGCAAAAGGGAGAAGTCGGCCCACACCAAACAGGTCCGCAACCGTTACACGTAGCACCCACATGAGTAAATCTCCCTTGCCAAGGGGTAGGTGTTCCGCAGTATGGCACTTTTTGGGGGAAAATGCAGACAACAAAAGAGTGGTAGTTTGCAACCTGTGCCGTACTAAAATGAGCCGGGGAGCGAACACCAGCAACCTCACCACCACCAGCATGATCCGCCACATGGCATCCAAGCACCCTAATCAGTGGGCCCAACGCCTGGGTCCACAATCTGGGTCTGCGGGCCACCCCACTGCCTCCTCTTCCCCTGTGTTACACACTGCTGGCCAATCCCCTGTCGAAGACGCAGGGCCGGATGCCCCTTGCCCTGCACCTGGGTCTTCGCATGCACCATCAGAAACTACATCCACTTGCCTGTTCCAGAGCAGCATCCAATTGTCCTTACCCTAGGCATTTGAACACAAGCGGAAATACCCAGCCACCCAGCCACTGTCCATAGCACTAAATGCGCAACTTTCAAAATTACTGGGCCTTGAAATGTTGCCATATAGGCTTGTGGAGACTGAGGCCTTCCGCAGCCTGATGTCCCTCGGTACGCAGTCCCCAGATGCCACTATTTTTCACGGTGTGCCGTGCCCGCCTTACACCAGCATGTGTCCCAGAACATCACCCGTGCCCTGACCAACGCAGTTTCTGGGACGGTCCACTTGACTATGGACACATGGACAAGTGCTGATGGCCAGGGACGCTACATTTCCCTCACCGCACACTGGGTAAATGTTGTGGAGGCCGGGAGTGAGTCGTATCCTGGGATTGCACAGGTGCTACCCAGGCCCAGGATTGCGGGCCCTACGTCCATCAGGGTCTCTGCCAGCAGCTATGTTACTGGCTCCAACCCCCACTTCTCCTCCTCCTCCTCTTCCGCCGCTACCTCCACCACTTCTACCTCCAGCAGTCAGCCATCAGTCGGTAGCTGTAGGCAGTGTAGCACTGCTGTGGCAAAACGTCAACAGGCCGTGCTGAAGCTGATCTGCCTAGGGGACAAACAGCACACCGCTGCAGAGCTGTCACCACTCAACCTACAACCAAGCATGGTTGTGTCGGACAATGGTCGTAACTTGGTGGCGGCTTTGGATCTTGGCAATCTAATGCACGTGCCATGCCTAGTGCACATATTAAACTTAGTGGTTCAGCAGTTTATTAAAACATACCCAAATTTTACAGAGCTACTAGTATAGGCGCGCCGCGTGGGTGCCCATTTCTGCAAATTGCCCACAGTTTCAGCCGCTCTGTCAACGCTGCAGCAGCTCTTGGGGCTTCCAGCTCACTGACTGTCGTGCGACGTGAGCACGCGCTGGAACTCTACGTTCTACATGTTGTCCAGGCTTTGTGAGCAGCAGAGGGCAGTTGTGGAATACCAGCGGCAACATTGTCGCCGCCTTTCGAGTCAACTTCCACTATTTAGAAGCGAGGAGAGGGCATTGATGGCAGACCTCTGTGAGGTTTTAGGAAACTTTGATAAATCCACACATATGGCTAGTGGCGATAACGCTATAATCAGCGTAAGCATCCCACTTCTGTGTCTACTCAAACGATCGCTGCTCACAATTAAGGATGACACTCTGAATGTGGCAGACGTGGAAATGGGGGAGGACTTTAGTGTGGGTGATAGCCAGACCACCCACATTTCGTCTTCTCAGCGCGAATTGGACCATGTGGAGGAGGAGCTGGAGACAGTTGCCTTTTCAACAGAGGGTACTACCGAAGGAACTTTAATTCCATCGGTTCGACATGGATGGGCATAAGGGGATGAGGAGAAGGATGAGGAGATGGAGAGTCATCCTGACGTCGACATAGACGTCTTTCCTGTTGGTACTCTGGCACACATGGCTGACTTCATGTTAGGCTGCCTTTCCCGCGACCCTCGCGTTACACGCATTTTAGATAACACGGATTACTGGGTGTTCACCCTTCTCGACCCCCGCTACAAAGAGAACTTCTCATCTCTCATTCCTGTGGTGGAGAGGGCAAGTAAAATGGTGCAATACCAGAAGGTCCTTGTTGAGAAATTGCTCCAAACGTCTCCATCTGACAAAGCTGTCAGCAGAGTCCGTACTTCCATAGGCAAATGAGGAAGGCAGACAACGGGAACACACTCCAATTCCAACAAAGGCAGGGAAACACTCTCCAAAGCATGGGACACTTTCATGAAACCCCGCCAGCAACCGCACCCTGAAGCGCGGCCTACTGTCCCAAGGAGGGAAAAGTTTTGGAAGACGGTGAAGGAATACATAGCAGACTGTGTCAGCGTCCTCAATGATCCCTCGGTGCCTTACAACTACTGGGTGTCCAAGCTGGACACGTGGCACGAACTTGCGCTCTATGCCTTAGAGGTGCTGGCCTGCCCTGCCGCCATCGTATTGTCTGAGCGTGTATTTAGTGCTGGTGGTGGCATTATAACAGATAAGCGTATCCGCTTGTCCACTGACAATGCTGACAGGTTGACTCAGATCAAAATGAACAAGGCCTGGATTGCCCCTGACTTCTCCACTCCACCAGAGGAAAGCTGAGCTAATGAGGAACAAAAACGCAATTTAAATGTATGCTTTATAATGTACTCAATCCACAAGATTCAGATGCACCCTTTTCACCGCAAAAAAAGGGTATATGTTTGAATCTTGATTTCTCATCCTCCTCCTCCTCTTCCATACAGTGCCGTATATGCGCTCACTACAATGTTTTATATGGTCCGCTCACCGTCAGGCCCTCACCTCCAATGTTTTATACGGTCTGCTCACCTATAGGCCCTCACTACAATGTTTTATAGGGTCCGCTCACCTTCAGGCCCTCACCTCCAATGTTTTATACGGTCTGCTCACCTGTAGCAGCAACATTGGAGTCCAAGATGCATCCAGACATGGTCCCCCTGCTGTTCCTGATCGATGGTTTCCATCACTTTCAGACCTTTTCCTATGAACCAGGCATCCGAGCAGGGGGTGCCTGGTTGTCTCGCTTTGACTTCCATTATACTTGGGTGCTAGACCAACGCGCATGAATATCGCTATGTGTTCGGACCGAGTACCCGAACACCTGAACACTTTGGTGCTCGCTCATCACTAGTTATTACCACATAAAGTGACACATGTTAGATTTGCAAAAAATGGCCTGGGCAGGAAGGTGAAAACTGGCCCGGGCTAGAAGGGGATACATAACTTTATTGATACACAAGCCTGGCTGCACTGCACAGTGATGAGTCACAGGCTGGACACCCCCCCCCCACTCTGCTCTGTCTGAAGCATACACCCACTACAACTCCTGTGTCCATGTTTCTACACCCAGAATCAATCTACTTCTCACCCAGTGTCTAAATCCATTCACTGACCGTCCACAGGCTCTGCCCTCATGTGTATCTAATCCTATCCTGTGTGATACAGCCTGCTGAGCTGTGTATCTAATCCCATCACTGACCGTCTGCAGGCTCTTCCCACACTATCTCCAGAGTGTGAAAAACAGCTTGAATCAGCAAGAGTATCCAATCACATCTGTATCTAATCCTATCCTGTGTGATACAGCCTGCTGTGCGGTGTATCTAATCCCATCACTGACCGTCAACAGGCTCTTCCCACACTATCTCCAGAGTGTGATAAACAGCTGGAAGCAGCAAGAGTATCCAATCACATCTGTATCTAATCCTATCATGTACAAGTGAAACTCGAAAAATTTGAATATCGTGTAAAGTTCATTTATTTCATTAATGCATCTTAAAAGGTGAAACTAACATATGAGATAGACTCATTACATGCAAAGCGAGATATTTCAAGCCTTTATTTGGTATAATTTGGATGATTATGGCTTACAGCTTATGAAACCCCAAAGTCACAATTTTGAGGTACCCTTTGCTCAGGGGATATGGATTAATTAGCTGACTAGAGTGTGACACTTTGAGCCTAGAATATTGAACCTTTTCACAAAATTCTAATTTTAAGCTGCATTACTGAAATAAATGGACTTTTGCACAATATTCTAATTTTTAAAGTTTCACCTGTATGTGTGCCTGATACACATCCTGTTGTGAGCGATACTGCCTGATGAAGTGTGTATTTAATCCTATTTTGTACGATACTGCCTCCTGAAGTGTATATCTAATCCCATCTTCTATGATACAGCGTGCTAAAATGCGTATCTAATCCCATTTTGTATGATACTGCCTGCTGAGCAATGTATCTAATCCCATTTTGTATAACACAGCCTGCTGAATGGTGTATCTAAGCCTATCTTGTATGATCCTGCCTGCTGAGATGTGTATCTAAACCCTTATGCACACGACCGTATCCATTTTGCAATCCACATTTTTTGCAGTCCTATTGAGTTCTATGGATTTGAGGTCCTCATTTTGAAGACCAGAATAGGACATGTTCTGTCTTTACTGGAACTGACATACGGATATAAAAAACACACTGATGACGTCCCTGTGCTTTCCACATCCATATGTCAGTTCTGCAAAAGATAGAACATGTCCTATTCTGGTCCTCATAATGCAGATCTAAAACCCATAGAACTCAATGGGACTGCAAAAAAATGTGAATCGCAAACGGACAGTATCCTTATTTAGTGAATCCGCGACTTGCAGACCGCAAAACGGATATGGTTCTGTGCACAAGCCTTATCACTTATACTCAGCGCCCATAACAATGACATTAACAGTGATGTCCACAGTGCCCGCAATAACAGTGACATCCACAGTGCCCCCCATAACAGTGACATCCACAGTGCCCCCCCATAACAGTAACATCCACAGTGCCCATAACGGTGCCATCCAGTGCCCCTAGTGCCATCCAATGCCCCCTATTTGTCAGCCAGTGCCCCCTAGTACCATCCAGTGCCCCCACTATGCCATCCATTGCCCCTTGTGCCATCCAGTTCCCCGATTGTGCAATCCAATGCCCCCTTGTTTGCCATCCAATGCCCCTGTTTGCCATGCATTGCCCCCATTGTGCTATCCATTGCCCCCATTGTGCCATCCAGTGCACTCATTGTGCCATGCAGTGCCACCTTGTTTGCCATCCATTGCCCCCCTCGTGCCAATCTTTTGCCCCTCTTGTGCCATCCATTGCCCCCTTGTGCCATCCAGTGCCCCCTTGTTTGCCATGCAGTGCCCCCTTGTTTGCCATCCAGTGCCCCCTTGCTTGCCATCCAGTGCCCCTTTGCTATTCCTTGTGCTATCCATTGCCCCCATTGTGCCATCCATTGCCCATTGTGCCATCCAGTGCACTTATTGTGCCATGCAGTGCCCCCTTGTTTGCCATCCATTTCCCCCCTTGTGCCAATCTATGGCCCCTCTTGTGCCATCCATTGCCCCCTTGTGCCATCCATTGCCCCCTTGTGACATCCAGTGCCCTCGTTGTGCCATGCAGTGCCCCCTTGTTTGCCATCCAGTGCATTCATTGTGCCATCCAGTGCCCCCTTGTGCCATCCAGTGTCCCTGTTTGCCATGCATTGCCCCCCTTCTCACTCCTGCGCTGTACCGGTCTTTAGTCGGCGCAGTCGCACTGAGAGGAGGACGCTCGCTCGGCCGCTCCTTCCTCAATGCGCCTGCGCCGATGACGTCACATCTACACCCGGCGCAGGCGCACTGAGGAAGGAGCGGCCGAGCGAGCGTCCTCCTATCAGTGCGCCTGCGCCGACTAAAGGCCGGTACGGCGAAGGCGCGAGATTTAAAACGCAGACAGGGCCAGCCAGAGGACGAGAGCGCTCGCTGGCCCTGTCAATCAACAGGAGGAGGGGGCGTCATTTTGATAGGAGGATGCGGCTGCTACCAACAAGTAGCCGCCCTACTTGCTGGTAGAGAGGTAATTTACATATTATAAAAGTCTGTTTTTTGAAGAAACTGCTGAACGAAAAAGAGTAAGAGCCCTATATATTGATAAATCGCAGTATAAGGATTTTAAGTAGCCAAAAAATGAAAAATGACTTTAGGGGGGTGACAGAAGCCCTTTAAGTCAGGTCTATGAGTTGCTACATATAGCAACATACGAGGGGCGTTCATTAAAGATTTTCCCTGACCCACTTCTATTTATCACAGGATGCTGAAACTGCACATGTGTAATGGTATAAGTCTCTATAGGTTACATGGCAATTTGCAACTCAGAACTGATAACGGTCTTGATTTTACAGGTGCTGAAGCAGTGTGAGGTATGATAATGGACCCAGTGGAATACAGAGCAGTCATGAAGTTCCTTTACTTGAAAGGCCGCACACCAAAGGAGACGTTCCATGAAATGAAAGAGGTTTATTGTGATGATTCCCCATCATATGATGTAGTCAAGAACTGGCACCGTCAATTCAAATGTGGTCAGACTTGTGTGGAAATAGCTCCAATTCCAGGGCGATCCCACTCTGCTATCGATGAACACACCATCCAGTAAGTGGAGGTCGCCATTTTGGAAAATCGGTGCGTAACCATTCGCCACCTAGCCCAAAATTTCAAGATTAGTGTGGGGTACGTGGAAAAAATCATCCAAGACCATCTTTACATGCATAAGGTATCCGCTCGCTGGGTTACCCGGCTGCTCACACCTTTCCAGAAGCAGGAACGAGTCGAAATGCTCTCAGGCTCTATTGACGATGTGCCATGGAAACCAGGAGGACTTTTTCAACAGACTGATCACACAGGATGAAAGCTGGGTCCATCACTATGATCCAGAGACTAAAGTCCAGTCGATGCAATGGAAGCATCATGACTCACCACCTCCAAAGAAGGCACATGCCCAACCCTCGACAGGCAAGGTCATGCTCACAGTCTTTTGGGACCAGCACAGAGTAGTATTGATGGATTTCCTAGCAAAGGGTACCATGATCACTGGGGCATACTATGCTTTACTGCTGTGGGAATTGTGGGAGGACATCAAAACCAAGAGACGTGGCATGCTCACCAAAAGTGTCCACCTTCTGCAAGACAATGCACTAGTTCACAACTCACATGTTGCCCAAATGGAAGCATGCTCCTGTGGCTTTGAAATTCTACCGCATCCCTCTTATTCGCCTGACCTCGCACCATCGGACTTCCACCTCTTTCCAACAATTAAGTTATTTTTGAAGGGCAAGCATTTTCCAGATGATGAGACTCTGATTTCCAAAGTCACAACGTGGCTTTTGGAGCAACCTGGCGACTTCTACAAGCGAGGTGTTTACAGTTGCATAAAGAGATGGGAGAAGTCTGTGTCCCTAGGTGGCACCTATGTAGAGAAGGACTAATAACTGGGCCAAGTTTCATTGCTCTCAGTCCACAGGAAGTGGGTCAGGGGAAATCTTTAATGAACGCCCCCCGTAAACATTAACTGATACTGTATGATATTCCTAAAAACCTGCTATAATTAACCCCTTAAGGACCCATGACGTACATGTACGTCATTTCTTTCCGGGACTTAAAGACCTGTGACGTACATGTACTTCATGGGGATCGGGTGGGTGCAGGAGCTGCGCCCGCCTAATCCGCAGCAGGGGTCTGGCAGTCACTGATAGACGGACCCCTGCTGCATGCGCCGGCATCAGTGAAATCGCCCTTTATGTGCCGCGGTCAGTGCCGTCCACGGCACATGCGATATCGGGCGGGGATTGGAGCTGCCATCGGGTGCTGCTGTGACGGGGACCCGATGGCATGGAAGGCAGCGCGATGCCTTACTTAGGCATCGGGGCTGCCTTCAGATGGAGAGCATGTGAGATCCAGCCCCCTGGATCTCACAGGCAGGAAGCTGTATGAGTAATACACACTGTATTACACATACAGCCAATGCATTCCAATACAGTAACTTCTGGGTTTTTTTTTGCAGACCAGACACTGAAAGAAAATACGTTCGTATGCATGAGCTCTAATGGTGAGGATGAATAATACCATATAGGCTTATAGCAGTAATATATGGGAGAGTGGAAAGATGTGTAAGTGGAATTGGAAGTTAATAGATAATGACTTTTTTTTGTGTAGATAAACATTCCTAATTATTATGTATGGGTAAAAATATACATTAAATATCATTGTTGTTTAATGCCACTTTCTGAACACAACTTGCTACTCCAACTGCTAAAATTATCTAGAAGGATGTGCTACTGACATAATGAAACTGTATGGGGCACAAATGATGGCTGTGGCAATTGATCAGCCAAGTAGTCTGCATTGACCTGTGTAATGCCTTATCTCCATCAGTGATTGCGAGCCAAAACCAGATTTGGCTCTAAACACAAAACAGGTGCAGATCTTTCCCTTATACCTTATGTCTATGGAGGCTCCAAGCCTGGTTTTGGCTCAAAATCACTGATGGAAATCAATGACCAAAACACTGACGTGTGAATGAGGCTTAACCACCTCCCGTCTCGCTAACGCCGAAAGGCGTGATTGCGGCGGCGCTGCCAGGTCACACTAACGCCGATCGGCGTCATTTCGCGTGAGCCGGTATTTCCTGTGAACGCGCGCTCACAGGAGCGAGCGTTCACAGGATCGTGCAGTTCACAAGTTCATCTGCAGCCTGCCGGCCGCGATCATTGGCTGGCAGGCTGTGGATTTTTGAAATGACCAATGAAAGAGGCATGTCAGACGCTATTTTGAAAATAGCGTCTGATATAACTGCTGCCTGGTCCTCTGGTGGTCCCTTTTGCTTGGATCGACCACCAGAGGACACAGGCAGCTCTGTATGTAGCACCTAATCACCACACTACACATTACACATTACCCTGTCATTTATTAACCCCTTATTTAGCACCTGATCACCCATATTAGACTCCCTGATCACCCTGATCACCCCCCTGTCATTGATCACCCCCCTGTAAGGGTCCCTCATCACCGCCAGGTAGTTAGCTACTTGTTAGGTAGTTAGCGCCCAGCACACCGCACCGCAGTCACTGATTAGTCGCTGATTAGTGTCATCGCTGTCGCTAATCAGCACTAGTACTATATAGTATCTGTAAGTGATCAAGACTGATCGCAATCAGATCTATATCAGTACATTAGGGTCACCTTAGGCTCTACAAAAAATGCAGTGTTTGCCCGATCAGGCCTGATCTTGTGCGCACACTTGCGTTCAGTCCGCCCCACCGCAGTGGCAGAATTATTTTTTTCTGATCACTGCAAAAACACCGTAAAATCGCTGCGCCGCTATAAAGATCACTTTTGAGCTTTCTGGATCTTTATTAGCGATCGCAGCTTTACTTCGCAAGCACTCCTTTTTACTAGGCAGGTTTGCTCTTTTTCCTGGGTAGTCTCAGAGGAATACCCCCTAAATTTTGTGAACCCAAAATGTCAAACAAGGGGTATTCCACTGAAGAGGCCTACAGGATTCTGTCCGTGATGGATGAAAGCGATGGGGAGGCCTCACCCGCTGAATCCAGTGGTTCAGAATATGAACCTGTAGACAGCAGTGGCACTCTAACCGCTAGTGAGGATGACGAGGTAGAGGTCCCTGCTACGGCCAGACGTACCCGATCCCATGTCAGGGTTCTGCATACCCCGCATGATGAGCCTCATTTGCAGCAGAGTGGTGCTAGCGCTGATCTTGTTTATGGTGCGGCATACACCAGCAGCGCAGCACATCCTGGACCTTCTACCAGCACTGCCGTATTCCCTGGTGAAGTGGCGAGCACCAGAAGGGCAGTTCAAGCTGGTGCGGTGGCACGTGCAGTAACTCCCCCGTCACAGCCACCGCGTTCACAGGCCCGTAGAACCCTTAGTCTCCCAGGGGCGCTGGCTAATCCTAATTGGCACTCCCCTGCTTCCGCCGCACCCGTATTGCCCCCTTTCACTGCCCAGCCTGGAGTTCGCGTGGAGACGGCTCATTTAGGATCGGCCCTTCAGTTTTTTGAGCTGTTCTTCACCGCGGATCTCTATGACCTAGTTGTGGCAGAAACCAACCGCTACGCCACACAGTTTATTACCGCCAATCCGGAAAGCTTACCGGTGGAAACCAGTCACAGTTTCCGATATTAAATTTTTTTTGGGCCTTATCCTCAGCATGGGTCTAACAAAAAAAAATGTATTGCGGTCATATTAAAGACCCAATACATTACATGCCCATGTTCTCTGCTGCAATGTCCGGGGCACGTTTTGAGGTCATCATGTGCTTTATGCATTTCGCTGACAATAACACCTGTCATCCAAGAGGCCACCCTACTTATGACCGGCTCCACAAAATTCGGCCCCTCTTAGACCATTTGTCATCCAGATTTGCAGATGCTTATACCCCTAATCAAAACATCTGCATAGACAAGTCCCTAGTACATTTTACCGGGCGCCTTGGCATAAAACAGTACATCCCCAACAAGCGCGCCCGGTATGGGGTCAAACTGTATAAGCTCTGTGAAAGGGCCACAGGCTATACATATCGTTTTAGGGTCTATGAGGGAAAAGACTCAAAACTGGAGCCGGTCGGATGTCCTGACAACCTGGGGAGCAGTGGCAAGATTGTCTGGGACTTGGTGTCACCCTTACTCCACAAGGGGTACCACTTATACGTGGACAATTTTTACTCAAGCGTGGCCCTCTTTCAGCACTTACATCTAGTCGGAATTCAATGCTGTGGCACCGCGCGACCTAGTCGCCGGGGCTTCCCCCAACGGCTCGTTAGTACGCGACTTGCACGGCAGGAGAGGGCTGCCTTGTGTGACCAAGAACTGCTCGCGGTGAAGTGGAGGGACAAGAGGGACGTTTACCTTCTGTCCACCATTCACGCAGACACGACTGTCCAAATTGAAAGGGCAACTGGAGTCATTGTGAAACCCCTCTCTGTCCACGACTATAACCTTCACATGGGAGGGGTGGACTTCAATGACCAGATGTTGGCTCCCTATTTAGTTTCCCGACGCACCAGACGCTGGTATAAGAAGGTGTCTGTATATTTAATTTAATTGGCTGTCTATAATAGTTTTGTTCTCTAGAGTAAGGTTGGGAGAACAGGATCCTTCCTAAAATTCCAGGAAGAGATCATTTCGGAAATCCTGTATCCAGGAGGGTCCGTGCCCCAAGTCCCTGATGTAGTGAGCCGGCTACATGGCAGACACTTCCCGTCTGTCTATCCTGGTACCCCAACTCAACGTTCCCCAAGAAAAAGATGTCGTGTCTGTAGCAGGGGTGGAATAAGGCGTGACACCACCTTTTTTTGTCCTGACTGTCCTGACCAGCCTGCCCTATGCATAGGGGAGTGTTTCCGCAAATTCCACACACAGGTACACTATTAGTATAGGGATTGCGTGACACAGGACAGGCACACAGGGGTCTTAGGGCCCTTTCACACAGAGCTGCCACAAACCTCTCCTTTCACCTGAGACAAAGTGCATAATTTACTTCGCCACATCTCTGGGCGATTTGCGCTTTGCACATTGTCCCATGGGGAAGGAGAAGTTTGTCCTCTAAAGGTAAAAAATAAATAAAAAATCACAGGTAAGCAAAAAAGTTAATGTTCTGTTTCAAAAGTTCAATAAAGTTGATAAAAGTTAATGTTCTGTTCAAATGTTATATAAAGTTAATGTTAATAAATTTATTGCGTTGCGGCCTGTTTTTTTTGTTTTTTTTTACCTTCTAGGTGGACCAAGCGATCAAGCAGCTGCAGCACTGATGTGCATTCTGACAGAAGCATTGCGCTGCTGTCAGATTACACAAAAGTCGGTGTATGCAGCACTGCAAGGCGAGATTTCTCCTCTGCAGTAAAAAAGATACGCTTGCCGAGGCTTATGAGCTGTGGGGCGGTGTTCATATGCTTTGGCAAACATTTTTTATAAAAAAAAAAAAATTCCGGCAATGATTTATTCATCCACATCGATTGATGTGAATGGAGAAATCGGGTTTACCAGGGCATACGAGCTGAGTGGGTTTGGATGTTGGGCGGAGCTCCTATGTCCTGGCAGACGCCTTTCCCCTCCTTTTTTTTTTTGCACATTTTTTGGCAGAGATTTTTTCATCCACATTGATCGATGCGAATGAAGAAATCTGTGGCGTTCATTTTTTCTTTCAGCCCAGAGGCTGAACGAAAAAAAAAAATCTCATTACCCGTATGCTCAATATAAGGAGAATAGCAGAAACTCCTAATGCTGGCCATACATGTAATGATTGTGGAGACCTCAAATGCCAGGGCATTACAAACACCCCACAAATGACCCTATTTTGGAAAGAAGACACCCCAAGGTATTCGCTGAGGGGCATATTGAGTCCATGAAAGATTGAACTTTTTGTACCAAGTTAGCGGAAAAGGAGACTTTGTAAGAAAAATTAAATAAAAATCAATTTCCGCTAACTTGTGCCAAAAAAAAAATCTTCTATGAACTCGCCATGCCCCTCACGGAATACCTTGGGGTGTCTTCTTTCCAAAATAGGGTCACATGTGGGGTATTTATACTGCCCTGGCATTTTAGGGGCCCTAAAGCGTGAGAAGAAGTCTGGAATCCAAATGTCAAAAAATGCCCTCCTAAAAGGTACTCATTGGAATTTGGGCCTCTTTGCGCACCTAGGCTGCAAAAAAGTGTCACACATGTGGTATCGCCGTACTCAGGAGAAGTTGGGCAATGTGTTTTGGGGTGTCATTTTACATATACCCATACTGTGTGTGAGAAATATCTCTCTAAAATGACAACTTTGTATAAAAAAAAATGGGAAAAGTTGACATTTACAGAGATATTTCTCTCACGCAGCATGGGTATATGTAAAAATACACCCCAAAACACATTGCCCTACTTCTCCTGAGTACGGCGATACCACATGTGTGACACTTTTTTGCAGCCTAGGTGCGCAAAGGGGCCCAAATTCTAAAGAGCACCTTTAGGATTTCACAGGGCATTTTTTACGCATTTGGATTACAAACTACTTCTCACGCTTTAGGTCCCCTAAAAGGCCAGGGCAGCATAAATACCCCACAAGTGACCCCATTTTGGAAAGAAGACACCCCAAAGTATTTCGTGAGGGGCATGGCGAGTTCATGTAAAATTTTATTTTTTGTCACAAGTTAGTGGAATATGAGACTTTGTAAAAAAAAAAAAAAAACATCATTTTCCGCTAACTTGTGCCAAAAAAATAAAAATTCTAGGAACTCACCATGCCCATCACGGAATACCTTGGGGTGTCTTCTTTCCAAAATGGGGTCACTTGTGGGGTATTTATACTGCCCTGGCATTTTAGGGGACCTAAAGCATGAGAAGTAATTTGTAATCCAAATGCGTTAAAAATGCCCTGTGAAATCCTAAAGGTACTTATTGGAATTTGGGCCCCTTTGTGCACCTAGGCTGCATAAAAGTGTCACACATGTGGTATCGCCGTACTCAGGAGAAGTTGGGCAATGTGTTTTGGGGTGTCATTTTACATATACCCATACTGGGTGAGAGAAATATCTCTCTAAAATGACAACTTTGTATAAAAAAAATGGGAAAAGTTGACATTTACAGAGATATTTCTCTCACCCAGCATGGGTATATGTAAAAATACACCCCAAAACACATTGCCCTACTTCTCCTGAGTACGGCGATACCACATGTGTGACACTTTTTTGCAGCCTAGGTGCGCAGAGGGGCCCAAATTCTAAAGAGCACCTTTAGGATTTCACAGGGCATTTTTTACGCATTTGGATTACAAACTACTTCTCACGCTTTAGGTCCCCTAAAATGCCAGGGCAGTATAAATACCCCACAAGTGACCCCATTTTGGAAAGAAGACCCCCCAAGGTATTTCGTGAGGGGCATGGCGAGTTCATGTAAAATTTTATTTTTTGTCACAAGTTAGTGGAATATGAGACTTTGTAAGAAAATAAATTAAAAAAAATAAATAAATACATCATTTTCCGCTAACTTGTGCCAAAAAGATTAAAATTCTAGGAACTCGCCATGCCCCTCGCGGAATACCTTGGGGTGTCTTCTTTCCAAAATGGGGTCACTTGTGGGGTATACTATCCTGGCATTCTAGCACCTCAAGAAACATGACAGGTGCTCAGAAAGTCAGAGCTGCTTCAAAATGCAGAAATTCACATTTTTGTACCATAGTTTGTACCATAGTTTGTAAACGCTATAACTTTTGCGCAAACAATAAATATACACTTATTGCATTTTTTTAATCAAAGACATGTAGAACAATAAATTTAGAGAAAAATTTATATAGAAATGAAGTTTTATTTGAAAAATTTTACAACAGAAAGTGAAAAATGTCATTTTTTTGCAAATTTGTCAATTAAATTTTGATTAATATAGAAAAAAGTTAAAATGTCAGCAGCAATGAAATACCACCAAATGAAAGCTCTATTAGTGAGAAGAAAAGGAGGTAAAATTCATCTGGGTGCCAAGTTGTATGACCGAGCAATAAACCGTGAAAGTTGTGGAGTGCCGATTTGTAAAAAAGGGCCTGGTCACTAGGGGGGTTTAAACCTGTGGTCCTTAAGTGGTTAAAGGGGTATTCCGAGAACGGAGTGGGGAAGGTGGCGGAGCGGAGGGCACACTGCACATGCACAGTCGCCTTCCATTCATTTCTATTGGGCCCCATAGAAATGAATGGGAGCGCTGGCCACGCAAGAGCGGTGTACTCCCATTCACTTGTATGGGAAGAGCGCTTGGCGGTGGTCAGGCCCTGGGAAACCCGGTGTCCTCCAGCTACCAATCTCCCCACTCCGTTGTTGGTGTCCCACCTCTGGGACCCGCACCAATCAGACAATTGGAGCATATCCTAGCGATAAGCCCCCATTGTCTGTGTTGGGAATACCACTTTAAGGCTGATTCAAAACGGTGCTGGCACACAGTGCAGTTTTGACATGAATACAGGATGCAGTTTTTTATTGTAGCAAGATGAATTTAATTAAATCATTCCCACTATGCAGAACACCAGGGTTTAACGAGGCTGCTAAACTGGCTAAATTGAAAACTGCATCCTGAATGCATCTCAGAACTACAGTGTTCATTTTAGGACATGGTCAGATATCATAGTCAAGTATCAAAATAATGCCAATGTGACACCTGACCCTGATACCTGACTCTGACACCTGACACCTGACCCTGACACCTGACCCTGACACCTGACCCTGACACCTGACCCTGACACCTGACCCTGACACCTGACCCTGACACCTGACCCTGACACCTGACCCTGACACCTGACCCTGACTCCTGACCCTGACTCCTGACCCTGACACCTGACCCTGACACCTGACCCTGACACCTGACCCTGACACCTGACACCTGACCCCTGACTCTGACACCTGACTCTGACACCTGACTCTGACACCTGACTCTGACACCTGACTCTGACACCTGACTCTGACACCTGACCCTGACACCTGACCCTCATATCTGAGTTTGACTTATGCTCTTCATAGGTCAGGGTCAAAGTGAGAATGAGTTATAGATATATATTATGTATTTGTATGCTAAATCACACAACCAAAGTATGTCTATTGCTGAGCTTATAGCTCTGTGCCTAAAATGCTGTAAGCTAACACATTACAGTGTTATGAGCGCATAGCTGATAACTCAGTGGTAACGAAGGGAGCAAAGGATTTTAGGTTTACTGTGGTTTTGTATGCTACATCACATAGATGAACAAAAAGCCCAAGCTCATACAAGGCAAGCTGGTAGCTCAGTGGTAATGCTGTTGCCCCATGTCTAGGCTTTCTGAGTTCAAAACCCCTTTCAGCCTCTAACAAGTGTTTATATTTTATTATGCCCTAGATAAGAGGCAAATTTAAATGATGTGTGACGCTGATGTGTGACGATGATATCTCAGTCACGTCCTTCATTTGTCAGTGTCGCAAGGGATCTTAGGTTTACTGTGTTTTTTGCTATACTACATCTCATAGATCAAAAAAATCACCACCTTTGGTGTCTAAAGCTATGGCTCAGTGGTAAGACACTTGCTTTGCATGCAGTGTTTATGGGTTCAAAACCCCATATAGGATTTTAATAAAATTTATATTTTATATTTTATTGAGCTCTAGATCAGAGTCAAATTCAAATGGTGTGTGATGTAAGTAGTCCTTTTTTTATTTTATTAATAGTACATGGGCAGCACTATAGTAAAGGGGCCCTGTATACAGAGCTGTATCCTGGATTTTACATATCTACTGTATATATGTGTATTATACACACAGTGTCTATAGCTTCACCACACTGAGATCTGCTCAGAAAGCTGATATCCATATTACTGGTTTATCCACAGACACGATATATGGTCATACAGATGGCAGTACTATGTGATAGCTTCTAAGTATAGAAAACCATGTGGTCATGTTATAGATTGGAGGTTACATTAATAGCTTTGCATGTTGAAGTCCCCAGAAAGACATATGTTTTTTTCTTTAATAGCATATACTATAATAAATAATATGTCATTAACCCATAGGATACCAGGTCGCTGGAAACACGGTCACAAATCCCAGCGCCATACAGGTACAGCGCTCTGATCGGGCGGCCACAGGAGCTACTCCCGCCCGATCAGCTGCAGGGGTCCGGCAGGCACTAATAGTTGGACCCCTGCTGTATGCACCGGCATCGGTGAAAACACTGATGCCTGCTCATTAACCCTTGCACTGCCGCGGTCAGCGCTGACGGCTGCATGTGCGGTATCCCCGTGGTGCTGTGACGTCAGCCTGGTGTCTAGCCCTGTCAGTCAATGGGGGGAGGGGTGTGTGTGCAGAGCACAGGGGGTGTTATAGAGCATTGCTCAGAATAGGGTTGCCACCCATACGGGAATGACCCGGACAGTCCGGGTTTGCAATCCTGTGCCCGGGTACAAGCCTTTGTCAGACCCGGGCACAGGATCAGCTGTGAATGATGGTGGCGGTGGCTGGGCACAGGGAGATGAGCGCTTCCATTGTGGGGGCTCTGTGGATGGCACTGTGGGTGACACATATATAGCACCTTATGCTATATATGTGTCATCCACAGATACCCCCATAACAGTGTCCTGTGAGTGAATGACCCCCAATACAGGGTCTGGGGGCCGGCATCTGGTGTTGTAATGGCAGCGGGGCACGGTGTAGTCACTGTATTCTATCGCACCGGGCCCCGCTCACTGTAATACTAATTTTCATATGTGAACAAGAACAAGAGAAATCCTCTGCGATCCTCTCCCTCTCGGTACTCACAAACTCAGTAGCAGGCAGGCCGGGCGACAGCGCAACTCACTGACGTCACGCACCTGCTCCTCCCACTTTATGAATGAAGCAGGCGGAGCAGGCGCGTGACGTCAGTGAGTTACGCTGCCGCCCGGCCTGCCTGCTACTGAGTTTGTGAGTACAGAGAGGGAGAGGATCGCAGGAGTCTCTCTTGTTCTTGGTCACATATGAAAATGAGTATTACAGTGAGCGGGGTCCGGTGCGATAGAATACAGTGACTGCACCGGGCCCCGCTGCCATTACCACCATTACCAGGCCAGCATAACATTCGGAATCGGGGCGCTGGGCATAATACATTATGCTATTCTGCGGCAGGCCCCCATCCCAGCCGGGCCCTCGGACCATGTCCCAAGTGCCCGACCGGTCAGTCCGCCCCTGGGGAAGGGGATTATAAATTTAGTACTCCATGGAAGTGTGGTTCTCCCTGAAGCAACCGTCAATACAGAGGCCCGGATGATTGGGGCACGTGTCACACTGAGTGGTGGTGTCCTTCCGTTACCCCCTCCTGTTACACACGCTGCACTTTTTTTGGGACCGTCCCTTCTTTCCAGTATGGGGGAACCACACCTTGAAAGTGTTGGCCAGGGACGATCCGGGCGCCTCCAATTCCCGAGGTACTCTGGCCTGCTCTTTCCCGGTCAGAAAAGATCAGGTCCTTGAGGACTGCCTCATAGAACTGAAGGAATTTCCCTGTGCTGCCAGCACTCCGGGACAGCACAAAAGAGTTGTACAAGGCAACCTGCACCAAGTAGACCGCAACTTCTTTGTACCATGCTCGGGTTTTGCGCATGGCGTTTAGGGTTGCCACCTTTTCTTCAAGCCAAACCCGAACAGAAGGGAGGGAGGGCCCCCTTCCAGGCCCCACCCATGTCCCGCCTCCAACCACGCCCATGTCCCACCTCCAGTCACACCCATGTCCCACCTCCACCCCTGGTCACTGTCGCACCACGATCGTTACGCCCCTGATCCCGTCACTACAGAAATACAGCGCCTCATACCTCTTACATCCAGTGACGTCTCCTTTGATGTAGATGTTCTCTTTCCTCATCTTCTCCTTTCAGACCTTCAGACCAGACACCATTTTTCAGCCATTTCTCGTCTCTGCAGTTTGACAATAAAAATCTTAGTTTACTACTTTTCCATCATTCTCCCATCTTCTGGACAAATCATCCTACTACCCCCAATACTGTGCCGCTGTGCTCCCCAATACTATACTGCAGAAACAGATAAACCCCCTGATAATAGTAGTACCACACAGAGCCCCCCATATAAAATACCCCTTCTTTGTGGCCTCAGTAGAAGCCCCCAAATAATGTGCCAGTAAGAAGTGCCCCCCATAGATGCCCCCATGTGTCAGTAAGAAGTGCCTCTTTTCTCCCGCCCAATATATGCCAGTATAAGGTGCCTCTTCCCCCCCCTTCCCTTATATGTGCCAGTATCAAGTGCCTCATTTCCCCCCCCCAATATGTGCCAGTATAAAGTGCCTCTTCCCCCCCCTTCCCTTATATGTGCCAGTATCAAGTGCCTCATTTCCTCCCCCCAATATGTGCCAGTATAAAGTGCCTCTTCCCCCCCCTTCCCTTATATGTGCCAGTATCAAGTGCCTCATTTCTCCCCCCCCCAATATGTGCCAGTATAAGGTGCCTCTTTCCACCCCTTCCCCCATATGTGCCAATTTCAGGTGCCTCTCTTCTCTAAAAACAAAACAAAAAAACTTTTACTTACCTCCAACGAAGCGATGCAGGCCTCTTCCCGGCCTGTGTACCGTGCTGTATGGCTCAGGCGGCGTGATGACATCATCGCACCGCCTGCACCAGCCTCTGATAGGCTGCAGGCACAAGGTCTGACAAAGGCTTGTACCCGGGCACAGGATTGCAAACCCGGACTGTCCGGGTCATTCCCGTATGGGTGGCAACCCTATTCTGAGCAATGCTCTATAACACCCCCTGTGCTCTGCACACACACCCCTCCCCCCATTGACTGACAGGACTAGACACCAGGCTGACATCACAGCACCACGGGGATACCGCACATGCAGCCGTCAGTGCTGACCGCGGCAGTGCAAGGGTTAATGAGCAGGCATCAGTGTTTTCACCGATGCCGGTGCATACAGCAGGGGTCCAACTATTAGTGCCTGCCGGACCCCTGCAGCTGATCGGGCGGGAGTAGCTCCTGTGGCCGCCCGATCAGAGCGCTGTACCTGTATGGCGCTGGGATTTGTGACCGTGTTTCCAGCGACCTACATGTACAGCGCTGGTATCCTATGGATTAATGACATATTATTTATTATAGTATATGCTATTAAAGAAAAAAACATATGTCTTTCTGGGGACTTCAACATGCAAAGCCATTAATGTAACCTCCAAGCTATAACATTAGCACATGGTTTTCTATACTTAGAAGCTATCACATAGTACTGCCATCTGTATGATCATACATCGTGTCTGTGGATAAACCAGTAATATGGATATCAGCTTTCTGAGCAGATCTCAGTGTGGTGAAGCTATAGCACACTGTGTGTATAATACACATATATACAGTAGATATGTAAAATCCAGGATACAGCTCTGTATACAGGGCCCCTTTACCATAGTGCTGCCCATGTACTATTAATAAAATAAAAAAAGGACTACTTACATCACACACCATTTGAATTTGACTCTGATCTAGAGCTCAATAAAATATAAATTTTATTAAAATCCTATATGGGGTTTTGAACCCATGAACACTGCATGCAAAGCAAGTGTCTTACCACTGAGCCATAGCTTTAGACACCAAAGGTGGTGATTTTTTTTGATCTATGAGATGTCAGAGTCAGGTGTCAGGTATCAGGGTCAGGTGTCGCATTGGCATTATTTTGATACTTGACTATGATATCTGACCATGTCCTAAAATGAACACTGTACAGAACTGCAGCGTGTGCCAGCACCCAAAGAGCTCAAACTGACTTGTTACTTATCAATTGGCATCTGTAATGATGCCATGTAAATGGGCCCTTACTAACAGTGACATACATTTAAAGAGGACCAGTCACCGACATATCTTCTGTAGTAACTACTTGTATTTCTCATGTAATAACAATAATAGAACATCTATTCCTATGACTGTATGTTGTGCCATTCCTTAATTATTCCTGCTACAAGTTATGAATTAATTGCCAGCAGCTTGCAGTAAAGGTACAGATGGGTGTTACCAGTTGGGAATGGGAGGTGTCCCTGCACAGTCTGATGCCTTAGGGCTCATGCACACGAACGTGATGCGTTTTGTGGTCCGCGAATTGCGGATCCGCAATACATGGATGCCGCCTGTGTGCGTTCTGCAATTTAAAGAACAGGCCTCCCCATAATAGAAATGTCTATTCTTGTCTGCAAAACGGCCCCACGGAACGGAGCCACAGATGCGGACATCACAAGGAATGCTGTAGCATCTTTTGCAGCCCCATTGAATTAAATGGGTCCGCATTCGAGCTGCAAAGAATGCGGCTCGGATGCGGAGCCAAATTATGTTTGTGTGCATGAGCCCTTATTCACACAGTCAGTGTTTTGATCAGTGATTTCCATCAGTGATAGGCCTTATGCACACGACCGTTCCGTTTTTTGCGGTCCAAAATCCACGGATCTGCAAAAAACGGAAGCCGCCCGTGTTGCCTTCCGCAATTTGCGGAACGGAACGGGCGCCGGCAATATAAATGCCTATTCTTGTCCGCAAAGAGCGGACAAGAATAGGACATGTTATATTTTTTTTGCGGGGCCACGGAACAGAGCCACGGATGCGGACAACACACGGAGTGCTATCTGCATCTTTTGCGGCCCCATTGAAGTGAATGGTCGTGTGCATGAGGCCATAGTGAGCTAGAACCAGGTGCGGCTCTAAACACAGAACAGGTGCAGATCTTTCCCTTATACCTTATGTCTGTGGAGGCTCCAATCCTGGTTTTGGCTCAAAATCACTGATGGTAATCACTGACCAAAACACTGATAAGGCTTGACACCAGCAGAACTGATTGGAGTCAGCCACATCCACTACTGGAAACAACCAGCAGTACCGTTACTGCAAACTGCTGCCAAATTATTTGCAAACTTCTAGCAGGAATAGTACAGGCACATAGAGTCATAAAAATAGATCCTCCAGAATTACAGATGTAGCAGAGTTAACAGTCACAGTCGTAACGCGTTAACTAGATGTGATAGCTCAAATGTGACCGTTAACATCTGTAGGAATGCATGGGGAAAGCAAGTAGTCAGGAGAGGTGACAGGTCCTCTTTAATATAACAGATAGTTTTATACTGTTTTCTAGTCTCTCTCATGCTTGCAAATACTTTTTCTGTCATCCATTTACTCATATATGAACTTTGCTAGAAAAAAAGATTTACAGAAACTGATTAACCCGATTGCTGCCTGGAACAAAGTCTATAGCAGCTTCTGAAATATCACAAAAAAACCTTCTCAGCAGGACAGGACAAGGTATTTTAGTGCCCTAGGCAGAGTAGAAAAATTGCGCCCCTGTCCCCCTCCCCCAAATAACTTAAAGTGACCATACTTTCTAATAAAGAGATTTAGGCAGTGTAAATCCAAAGACTCACAGATAACGTCTCCACATATTTTAGTTGTTCACTTTCCTTATCTTCTCCATTTAGTCTAGACCAGGGGTGCACAACCTTTTTTGGTCTCAGGGCCGCATTGTCACATTGCCCTATTTCATGGGGCCGCAAAAAAAAAAAAGGTTAGCACTTGTTTGCATCAGCCTATTACACAGGCTGATACAAAGTGAATGGGGAGGAATGATCGCTACCACAGTCACTGCTCCCTCATTCAGTTCTGTTAATTATTGGCAGTACACTGATTACACATTGAGATGTGCTGACAATAATTGTAATCTTTCATCCTGATAAAACATGCAAATCAGCTGACAAACGAGTGATCGCTTGTTTATCAGCTGATCAGCGGCAGTGATGTGCCTAGGTTGTTTGGCACCCGGGGAGGGTCCTTTCTCTGGCACATCCCCCCCCTAATACTTTAAAAAAATCGTACCCCTCACAGTAGTATTGCCCTCATTGTACAACCTTCACACTAGTTTTGTACAGATTTGTGCCCCCTAACAGTAGTTATGTCCACATTGTGCCCCCTAACAGTCGTTATGCCCACATTGTGCCCCCTTAAAGTACTTATCCCTTCATTGTTCCCCCTTTATAGTAGTTATGCTCCCATTGTGCCACTCGCACAGTAGTTGTGCCCTCTCTGTGGCCCTTTCACAGTAGTAATGCCCTGTCTGTGCCCCTTCATAGTTGTAATGCTCTCTTTGTGCCCCTAATACAGTAATAATGCCCCTTAATAATAGTAATGCCCATTGTCCCCCTTCACAGTAATAATGCCCATTGTGCCCCCTTAATAGTAATAATGTACATTGTGCCCCTTCACAGTAATAATGCCCTCTATGCCCCCTTCATAGTAGTAATGCCCTCTGTGCACTGTGCCTCCTCCATAGTAGAAATGCCCATTGTGTCCCCTTCACATTAGCAATGCCAATTGTTCCCCCTCCAGAGAATAAATGCCCATTGTACCCCCTCCAGAGAAGAAATACCCATTGTGCCCCCTTCACATTAGCAATGCCCATTGTGCCCCCTCCAGAGTAGAAATGCCCATTGTGCCCCCTCCAGAGAAGAAATGCCCATTGTTCTGCCTCCAGAGAAGAAATGCCCAATGTGCTGCCTACAGAGAAGAAATGCCCATTGTTCTACCTCCAGAGAAGAAATGCCCAATGTGCTGCCTACAGAGAAGAAATGCCCATTGTGCTGCCTCCAGAGAAGAAGTGCCCATTGTGCCCCCTCTAGAGAAGAAATGCCCATTGTGCCCCCTCCATAGTAGAAATGCCAATTGTGCCCCCTCCATAGTAGAAATGCCCATTGTGCCCCCTCCATAGTAGAAATGCCCATTGTGCACCCTTCACATCAGCAATGCCCATTGTGCCCCCTCCAAAGTAGAAATGCCCATTGTGCCCCCTCCAGAGTAGAAATGCCCATTGTGCCCCCTCCATAGTAGAAATGCCCATTGTGCCCCCTCCAGAGAAGAAATGCCCATTGTGCCCCCTCCAAAGTAGAAATGCCCATTGTGTCCCCTTCACATTAGCAATGCCCTCTGTGCCCCCTCCAGAGTAGAAATGCCTATTGTGCCCCCTCCATAGAAGAAATGCCCATTGTGCCCCTTTCACATTAGCAATGACCATTGTGCCCACTCTGTGTTAGAAAAAAAACAAAAAAAAAACACAGTAACTACTCACCTTGTCATGTTCCTGAAGCTCACAGCCCTCTCTCCCCTGCCAGGCTGGCAGCTCGATCTGCGGGCTGAATGGTGGAGCTGGGAGAAGTCTTCCTGCTCTACCATTCAGAGCGCCACAGGCCTGAAGGAGGGGAAGAGCGCTGGGAGCTGAGCGGTGAATGACAGGACCGCAGCTCCCAGCTCTCCAGCAATGAGCGCTTCCATCTGTATTGATGGAAGTGCTCATTGCTTCTAGGCTCTGGCACCCTCTGAGAGTGGCACCCAGAGCGGACCGCACCCCCCCCCCCCTTAGTACCCCACTACTGCAGAGCACTCCTTGAGAAGAAGGCAGCACTGATAAACTGCACCTGCATTCTTCTCGGCTCCCGCACTCTCACCAATAGCCAGGAACCCGTCCTGCTCCAGACTCCTGCTACAGTACAGGAGCAGGAGCTGTCATCCTTCCCTGTGCGGCACTCCAGGAAGAAAGACAGATGATCGCACGATCAGCTGTGTTTCTGTCCAGCAGGACAGGGGCCGCAAACCTTGGCTCTGGGGGCTGCAGGTTGTGCACCCTTGCTCTATAGCAAAGAACCACCTATACGATGTGGAAGTGCAATAATCAGTGAGGACATGGGAAGCAACAGAAGGAGAACAGCGGGGGATAGGAATGGTACCACTACTTTTATTGTTTTATAACATTCAAATCAGCTTTGAAGTAAATTATCAGTGGTTGGATAACTCCTTAATACAGGCCCCAAAATTATTACAAACCCCCAGACTCCCAAAATGAATACAGATTCCCAGACAAACCCAAAAATGAATACAGAACTCCAGACAGACTCCATAATTAATTAATACAGATTTCCAGGCAAACCCCAAAATAAATACAGCCCCCCAAGCCCAACATGATACAAACCTCCAGACAGACCCCCTAGACCCAAAAATTATGGGTCGGAGGGGGAACAACAAATAAGTGAGCAGCTCTGGCGGGGGTCGCCATGCACCCTGTCCGCATGGGGGTCCAGGCAGTTACTGGTTTGCTGGATTCCGTGTTTGTTGTTTTGTGCTGTTGTTTTGTTTGGTGTTCGGGTTCCAGTACAGATGCATGGGTTCCAGTCATTGTTGCTGTGGCAGGTAAGTCCTATGCATCGCCTATGTTGTTCTGGGCTCTTTCCTACCGATCCAACCCTGTCTCTATTCCAGGGATTTTCAGGGCGACTCAGGGTTCGAAGTTCCGGTGTATGAGCCCTCCTACTATCTGGGTTCGCTCATATGGATAGGAGTCAGGGCGAGGATCAGGGTTGCAATAAGAGGTGACCTGCTCCCTTATCCTGGTCGAGGCCTAGTTGCTCTTCCCGTTTACCTATGGTGTTCCGTGGGGAGTTTCCCCCACTCCCCTCCGTGACAGTATGTCTCACTTAGGCCACTCCGTTTGGTCCCATTTTCTGTGTTACCTTCGGAAGAGGGTGTCAGCATGTTCCACCTTCTGTTTTCTGGTGCGCATGTATGTCCTCCGGAGGGAGGGTGAAAGGTGAGATGCTGTTAACAGTGCAGTTCTCTGTGACAGTGGTTGCAGTTTAGGTGTACCGTTACTTGTGTTTGTGTCTCCCCTCGTCCATATCTCAGTGGTTCTGTCGCTTGTGCGGTTTGGCTGGCTGCATTCCTTGTTGTACTGGCTCTAGTGTTTGTTAGTCCACCGGCCTGTGTCGGCGCCGCTGCCCCTATCAGCAGGCACGGGTGCCGGGCTCCCTCTTTTCCCTCCTGCCGCCCAGCTGACAAACACGGGCAGCAACTAACTTAACTCTGCTACATGTGATCCATGCCAGTGTTTCATTGCTGCTAGAAACTTGCACTGCTGCTAAAGCTTGCATGGGTGTGTCTCTCTTTCCTATGTGGCAACACACACACGCCCTCTGTCTCAGCAGCCAATGGCCGGATTGCAGCATGTATTTAAAGGCACTTCCTACTACTTCCTGTCTAGCTTGTCTAGTCCCTGTGCAAAAGTGTTTATCTTGTCTGCCTTCCTGTGTACCGAATCCTGCTATTGTACTCCTGGACTTTGCTTTCTGCCACCTGCCTCTGACCTTGGACTTAGTTTATGGACTTTGCCTGTTTTTATGCCTGCCCCTGACCTCGGATCTTGTTTGCTCACTTTGCTTGATTGCCGCCTGTCCTGACCCGTACCTCCAGGCCTTACCTCCCCCTGCTTGCACTGAGCACTCTGACCCTCTGGTCAGCTGCCACTGACTTGGGGACTACTCTGGAGTGGCACCTGGCAGCTACCCTACAGCCCAAGCCTATCCCCACCATCACGGGCTCTAGTGAATACCAGGTAGCTGCTTAGTTACGCCCCTCCGGAGTATACCCAGTAAGTGGCGCAGTGGGTCACTTGCATAACAGTGTTTGCTAGTTGGGGATGCTTGCTGGCAGCGACCTGGGCCTGAGTTGGACGCAGTATTCAGTGCGGTCACTCCTGACTGTTTGTGGGCAGGCTGCCTGTTTCCTAGGTGTGGTTCGGGCGTGCTGGCGACAGTTTGGGTGACTTCCTTGCGCTGACGCTGATCTTTCACTTTTTTTTCCCCCCGTTGTTTTGGGTGTTCCACCTAGTTTCCCCTTTTCAGTTTGGGAGGGCTTTGAGGAGGAGGAGTGTCACGGCTGTGTCTCGGTCTTGTTGTGCGCCGTGACACGTTAGCCGTGCATGCTGGTTGACAGGGTCAAAGTGTTGTTTTGCAGCATGTGTGTGCTTTCCTCCTTTCTCCTGGTTCCTTCTCTGTCTGTGCTGGAGGAGTTAACTACCTGGCTCGGAGTGGTCACTGGGTGTTTATATTGCCTGTGGCTTGTAGGCTGGAGTCAGTTGTCCTCCAGCCTCTGTTGGTGCTGGATCTATGCTCTGGGTGTTCCATCTGCCCAGTCCTTGAGGGCCACCAAGTGAGACATCGAAGTCATCTCAATGTCACCTTTGCTTCCCTCCCCTATTCTATATGTGGTGTGGTTCGTACGGGTTGGTGTTGAATGTCTAGTTGTTGTTCCGTGTCTGGTCTGTCTTTGGTGTTTATAGTCCTGCATGGATGCTAGACATGTTCCCTGTCTGTTTTGTACCTTCGATGAGAGGGCTCCTGGGTTCCCCGGAGGGGGAACAACAAGTCAGTGAGCAGCTCTGTTGGGGGTCACCATGCACCCTGTCCGCATGGGGGTCCAGGCAGTTACTGGTTTGCTGGATTCCGTGTTTGTTGTTTTGACAACGGAAGCAATTTGTTGGCGGCATTGAATTTGGGCAAGTTGACACATGTGCCGTGCATGGCACATGTGTTGAATCTGATCATACAACGCTTTATGCATAAGTACCCAGGCTTACAGGACATCCTCAAGCAGGCCAGGAAGGTGTGTGGCCATTTCAGACATTCCTACACGGCCATGGCGCACTTTTCAGATATTCAGCGGCGAAACAACATGCCAGTGAGGCGCTTGATTTGCGACAGCCCGACACGTTGGAATTCAACACTCCCAATGTTCGACTGCCTGCTCCAAAAAGAAAAAGCTGCCGGCGAGTATTTGTATGACCGGGGTGCTAGGACAGCCTCTGCGGAGCTGGGTATTTTTTTGCCACGTTACTGGACGCTCATGTGCAATGCCTGTAGGCTCATGCGTCCTTTTGAGGAGGTGACAAACCTAGTCAGTCGCACCGAAGGCACCATCAGCGACATCATCCCATTTGTTTTCTTCCTGGAGCGTGCCCTGCGAAGAGTGCTGGATCAGGCCGTAGATGAGCGTGAAGAGGAAGAGTTGTGGTCACCATCACCACCAGAAATAGCCTTATCAGCATCGCTTGCTCGACCTGCGGCAACGCTGGAAGAGGAGTCTGAGGAAGAGGAGTCAGAGGAAGAATGTGGCTTTGAGGAGGAGGTAGACCAACCACAGCAGGCATCCCAGGGTGCTTGTTGTCACCTATCTGGTACCCGTGGTGTTGTACGTGGCTGGGGGGGAAGAACAGACCTTCAATTACATCAGTGAGGACGAGGAACGGGACATGAGTAGCTCGGCATCCAACCTTGTGCAAATGGGGTCTTTCATGCTGTTGTGCCTGTTGAGGGACCCTCGTATAAAAAGGCTGAAGGAGAACGACCTGTACTGGGTGGCCACGCTACTAGACCCCCGGTATAAGCAGAAAGTGCCTGAAATGTTACCGAATTACCGGAAGTCGGAAAGGATGCAGCAGTTACAAAACAAGTTAAAGAGTATGCTTTACACAGTGTATAAGGGTGATGTCACAGCACAACGGGAATCTAACAGGGGAAGAGGTGAAAGTTATCCTCCTCCTACCACGACCACGCCGGCAAGGACAGGACGCTTTACAGACGTGTTGTTGATGGAGGACATGGGGAGCTTTTTAAGTCCTATGCATCGCCACAGCCCTTCGGGGTCCACCCTCAGAGAACGACTCGACCGACAGGTAGCAGACTACCTCGCCTTAACTGCAGATATCGACACTCTGAGGAGCGATGAACCCCTTGACTACTGGGTGCGCAGGCTTGACCTGTGGCCTGAGCTATGGCAATTTGCGATAGAACTTCTTGTCTGCCCCACTTCAAGTGTCCTGTCAGAAAGGACCTTCAGTGCAGCAGGAGGTATTGTCACTGAGAAGAGAAGTCGCCTAGGTCAAAAAAGTCTAGATTACCTCACCTTTATTAAGATGAATGAGGCATGGATCCCGAAGGGACTGACAGTGGGCGATACATTTGACTAAAAAAGGCCTGATGAGATGAGATGCCTTGGGCTAAAAATGGTCCACACGCTGCTGTATTTTATCTCTGCATGCTGGATGACTTGCGTGACTTATCCGCCACCAACTAGGGTTCAAGCCGCAATGTTTTAGTGCACTCTCTGCCTGGAAAACATCAATTTTCCGGCCGCTGCTACAGCAGCGGCTGCAACAATACCAAATTTTTCAGGCATGTGTACATGCCTAATTTTTCTGGCCTCTGGTGCTGCACTGTGGCTGCAAAAAAAATAAATAAAAGGCACATACATGTGTCAATTCCCCTTTGTGATCGTTACCTTGTTGTGGTGAAGGGGCTTGCGTATCACAATGAAGCGATCACCTCTATGAGTGTGTTGGCAATGGCAATGTTGGCACACCCCAGATGATAAGGTCGTTGCTTCATTGTGAACAGACCAAAAGTGATCGGCTGGATAATTTTGCATAGAAAAAACATAAATTTTCTTTGTGATCATCTAAGGTGATCATTAAAGCCTACTAGGCCAACAATGGGCCCACACTGCAGAATCATTGTTTTCTGGGTCACTAAGGCTACTTTCACACTTGTGTTTGGGGTTCCGCTTGTGAGATCCGTTTGAATGCATAAGTTTGGCTCCGTTCCGCCTCCATTCCGCTCTGGAGGCGGACACCAAAACGCAGCTTGCAGCGTTTTGGTGTCCGCCTGGCCGTGCGGAGCCAAACGGATCCATCCTGACTTCCAATGCAAGTCAATGGGGACGGATCCGTTTGACGTTGACACAATATGGTGCAATTGCAAACTGATCCGTACCCCATTGACTTTCAATGTAAAGTCAGGAGTCCCTATTAATATACCATCGGATCGGAGTTTTCTCCAATCCGATGGTATATTTTAACTTGAAGCGTCCCCATCACCATGGGAACGCCTCTATGTTAGAATATACCATTGGATTTGAGTTAGATTGTGAAAACTCAGATCCGACAGTATATTCTAACACAAAGGCGTTCCCATAGTGATGGGGACGCTTCAAGTTAGAATATACTAAGAACTTTGTACATAACTGCCCCCTGCTGCCTGGCAGCACCCGATCTCCTACAGGGGGCTGTGATCCGCACAATTAACCCCTCAGGTGCCGCACCTGAGGGGTTAATTGTGCGGATCTCAGCCCCCTGATCGGGGGCTGTCAGGCAGCAGGGGCCAGATCCCCCTCCCTCCCTAGTATTAAAGCATTGGTGGCCAGTGCGGCCCCCCTCCCTCCCCAGTATTAAAGGCATTGTTGGTCAGTGCGGCCCCCCCCCCCTCCCTCCCTTCCCAGTATTAAAGGCATTGGTGGCCAGTGCGCCCCCCCTTCCTCCCTCCCCAGTATTAAAAGCATTGGTGGCAGTGGCCACAGGCTAACAACCCCTCCCCCCCATCATTGGTGGCAGCGGAGCGGCATTTCCGATCAGAGTCCCAGTTTAATCGCTGGGGCTATGATCGGTTACCATGGCAGCCAGGACGCTACTGCAGTCCTGGCTGCCATGGTTACTTAGCTTATACTTACCTGCGCTGTCTGTGGCCGGCGCTCCTCCTACTGGTAAGTGACAGGTCTGTGCGGCGCATCGCACAGACCTGTCACTTACCAGTAGGAGGAGCGCCCGGCTGGCCACAGACAGCGCAGGTAAGTATAAGCTAAGTCCATGTGAAAGAGTAAACACCCCCCCCCCAACCTTTACACCCCCTGCTCCCCCCCAAGGCCAAAGTTTCCTCTTCCACATAAGAAGACACCAGAAACAACAGAACATGAGCCAGTTATGTACCACTTGGGGGCACATATCACCGCTGCGGCCAGTCCTTGGCTACATTGGTACATGCGATCCCTGTCCATGCCGGAAGTTTACAAGCAGGGACAGGAGCAAGACAAATGTAGCAATGGATAGAAGGAGCCAAAACTTTGCAGTGAGGGGCAAAAAAGTGTGCTTCCCTCCACAAGTCCGACAGGGAGTAGAGCCAAAAACTGTCAAAAAGCTGGGAACCACAAAAAATATTCTTACCTGCGCTGTCTGTGGCCGGCCGGCGCTCCTATTACTGGCGCTCCTCCTACTGGATGCGCCGCACAGAACCTGTCACTTACCAGTAGGATGAGCGCCGGCCGGCCAGCCACTGACAGCAGGTAAGTATAAGCTAAGTAAACATGTCAGCTAGGACTGCAGTAGCGTCCTGGCTGCCATGGTAACCGATCGGAGCCCCAGCAATTAAACTGGGACTCCGATCGGAAATGCCGCTCCGCTGCCACCAATGCCTTTAATACTGGGGAGGGAGGGAGGGGGGGCCGCACTGGCCACCCATGCTTTAATACTGGGGAGGGAGAGGGATCTTGCCCCTGCTGCCTGACAGCCCCCAATCAGGGGGCTGAGATCCGCACAATTAACTCCTCAGGTGCGGCACCTGAGGGGTTAATTGTGCGGATCTCAGCCCCCTGTAAGAGATCGGGTGCTGCCAGGCAGCAGGGGGCAGTTATGTACACAGTTCTTAGTATATTCTAACTTGAAGCGTCCCCATCACCATGGGAACGCCTCTGTGTTAGAATATACTGTCGGATATGAGTTTTCACGATTGTGAAAACTCAGATCTGAAAAAGCTGTTATGCAGACGGATCCGTTCTGAACGGATGCAAGCATTTGCATTATAGGTGCGGATCCGTCTGTGCAGATACCAGACGGATCTGCACCTAACGCAAGTGTGAAAGTAGCCTTACCTGTCACTGAACTACCTCAGCACGACCATAGGCTTTGAAAAACCGCCATCGCCTGCAATCTCCCAAACGTGCGCACAAGCACAGTCATCACTACACCAAGATTGACGCATAGAGGAATAGAATTTATTTCTTTGCGGTTGTCTAAAATCTATTCGATACACGTCCCCTGATAGGGGACATAACAGGGATTAAACTGATAGGAATAGTACTACTTAACATACCAGTCATATTGGGATTGCACAGTACATTGCACAGCGCACGCGCAGTGCCCCAAATTGGAAGTAAGAGGACTGCCAGGCGATGAGCTGTGCGCTACGATTGGCCAGCGCTGCAGCAAGGGACAACCTTAATACAAAAACTCCGCCCAGTGCAACAGAGGGAGCTGCAGACACCGGAGCCTATACCGGGCGAACGGAGCGGCGCCCAGACATACTAGTAAGTGCAGGGGGGCCCCTGGGCGCCGCTCTGCCCACTGATATAGTTTGTTTTTAGTTTTTAAACTAGTGAAAGGTCCTCTTTAACATACCACTCATATCTGGTAGCACAGTACATTGCACAGTGCATGCGCAGTGCCCCAAATTGGAAGTAAGAGGACCAACCAAGCATCTTTTTCCATCTCCCGGTTCCTAAAATCTATTCCATACACCGGCCCCTGATAGGGGACAAAACAGAGATTAAACTGGTAAGAACAGATTTTTTTTAATTAAAAAAAAAGAGGACAGCCTCTGCGGAGCTGTTTTTTTTTGGCCACGTTACTGAACACTCATGCACAATGGCTGTAGGCTCATGCGTCCTTTTGCGGAGGTGACAAACCTGGTCAGTCAAACCCAAGGCAACATCATCGACCTCATCCCATATGCGTTTTTTCTGGAGCGTGCCCTGCGAAGAGTGCTGGATCAGGCCGTAGATGAGCATGAAGAGGAAGAGTTGTGGTCACCATCACCACCAGAAGCAGCCTTGTCGTCGTCGATTACTGGACCTGCGGCAACGCAGAGAGAGGAGTCTGAAGAAGAGGAGTCAGAGGAGGAAGGTGGCTTTGAGGAGGTGGAAGACCAACCACAGCAGGTGTCCCAGGGGGCTTGTTGTCACCTTTCGGGGACCCTTGGTGTTGTACGTGGCTGGGTGGAGGAAGAGACCTTCAATGTCAGTGAGGACAAGGAACGGGACATGGCTAGCTTGGTATCCAACCTTGTGCAAATGGGGAGTTTGCGGTTGTGCAAATGGACTGTTTGCGGTTGTTTGCGGTGCGTTAAACGGGGAGTTTGGTCTGTCAGAGTTTGGTCTGTCACTGTGAAGCGGGCGTAACCCTTGCACTACCTGATCGATACAACATCATACCTGATCGTATACACACACTGGATGTTTTAAAGCACGTTATTCCAAACAATTTAGGAATGTTAGGTGATTTATGCCCTTTATGGATTAAAACCCGACTCTGCGTCAACTACGTAATTTTCCATGGGAGTTTTGCCATGGATCCCCCTCCGGCATGCCACAGTCCAGGTGTTAGTCCCCTTGAAACAACTTTTCCATCACTATTGTGGCCAGAAAGAGTCCCTGTGGGTTTTAAAATTCGCTTGCCTATTGAAGTCTATGGCGGTTCGCCCGGTTTGCCCGTTCACGAACATTTGCGGAAATTCGCGTTCGCCGTTCGCGAATGGAAAATTTTATGTTCGCGACATCTCTAGTTAGCAGTGATGGTTTTAGACAATTCCTCCATCCGCTGCATCAACATACCAAACTGATTCTGGATTTGATCCATTCGATCATATAGGTTACTTCTCTTTCTCCCATAATCTTTGGGAGATTGATTTTGGGACCGATATGATTGTGACCTCCCAGAACCGTCTGACTCAGAACCACTTTGAACCCTTTCTGGCCTACGTTGATATCCCCTATAATAATTACTTTGATATCTTTGAAAAGGAGGGAACCGTCTATTTTTAAACTCCTTCTGGTGGTTTGGGGTTATTTCGGCAACTTTTGGGCCCTTATTCCCATCTGGCCTAGGCTGAATTTTATTTGGCTGGGAAGGCCTAGGAGTTTTCAACACCTCAGCATAACTCCTTTTTGGACTCTTAAAAGTTTCCCTGATCTCTTTTTTTATCTGAGTTTCTGCTATTTCCTCACTCGCTCTTTTAATTTTCCTATCAGCAGACTCATAGTAATTTTGTATCGTAGCATACAGAGTTGTACTCTCGGTGACTAACCCCAATCCAGAGTCTTTCTGGGATGGTAATCCCTGGCCAAAATAAATTTTATTTTATTGGGCAAAGCGTCATAAAATAACTGGATGAATTCACTACTTTCAAAATTGGGATGTTTTTCAGATAAACTATAAGCATTTTTGAGGACTGACAAAAATTCCCTGGGACTTTGATTAGGTCTACATTTCAAGGTAAATAAGGCCCTCCTTGCAGCAGTAGCTGACTTATAGGGACCAAATTCAGTTTTTATTTCTGCGACCACTTCTGACCAAGAATCCCTACCCATATCTCTAAGGAAATTAAAGAAATACCGGTGTTTTATTTCGAATACCCAGGTAATAAATTCAAGTTTCTGTATGTCCTGTTCTAAATGTAAAGTTTTCATGGCCTCCTCATATGTTTCCAAATGACTTTTTATGGAGGGTGATCCCTTTTTAGCAAACGACTCACAGTTTCCTTGAGAAACTTGATCACTTTAGTATGTCTATCATGGGTTGAGAAGCTCTCTGTACTAAACTTTTAGAGGACCTAGGAGGTGAAATCGGTTTTAATTTAGGAAGAGAATGTTCTCTCAGAGACATTAGCTCTTCTCCTTCAAAGGGGTTGTCATTTTTACTTTCTGCATCTGATTCCTCCCTAGAATATTTTACCTTCACTCTGTTAGGATCGTTTGGCTGTCTGAATTGTAAAGGGGCAAGATCTCGATTATCTAACTCTGTTTGTAAATTTCTATTGTCCTAATACAACTTTTTACATTCCTCATCTAGATCCGCCATAGACAATTGATGTTTAGACAGTTCATTTGTAGCTTGACTTAATTTCCATTCAAGAGTTGTTATTACCTCTTGCTGTTGATTGCCTCTGTCACTATATTCTGATAATTCACCAGAAACCGTGGCCGCCTTAATTTCCATTTCAGATATGTTTTTTGAAATGTATAAATTTCATATGTGTCACGAGTAGGAGGTCCCAGGAGAGACCACTGCGTCGTCAAGCAATAAACAAACGGAAATCAGATACAGACACACAAGAGTTTATTGCACAAACAAAAATCAGGGAAGGCAGCACAGACAAAACATGAGCTCTATGTACCGTCAGCACAGTGGGAGAAAACCCCCACTGCGCCACTGTCTAGTAATACTCCAGAGGGGCGTGACTAAGCAACTCCTGGTATTCACTAGAGCCCTAGATGGTAGGGTTAGACTTTGCCGCAGGAAGTTGCCAGGGTCCACTCTGGAGCGTGAACTAGACAGTGACAGCAGGAACGAATGGACAACAGGTACCAGAAGGTACCGACGGCACATAGGCAAACATAACAGACAGGCAAATACAAAACAGGGCAACTAATAATACAAGCAGGAGTTCTCGCAAGGGAGCAGGAGTGGCAATGAGCAGAGAAGGACTTGCTCCACCAGTAGTAAACTGCATGGCCTTGCGCATGCCACTCTGCTGCAAAGGCTTGCTGAACACAGACATATAAATACACACAAAGTAACTAAAACATAACTGGCAGAACAGATAACAGAAAGACAGGAAAGAGGACATCAAAGAAGACGGGAATGAACAAGTAGGGAAACCCACAGAGCACAGACAGACAGACACGGATCCCATGGGTCAGCAGCATGGGAGAGAGAGAGTACAAACCAGGAGCAGGACAGGACAACACACACACCAGGAGAGCTGACACAGAACTGAGGAAACCTCAGCCTTATATACAGGTTCCATGGGTGCAGCAGAGAGACCACACCCATGGAGCAGACAGAGAGGATTAACTCCTAATAGAAACACAGGGGAGTTAACCCATACAGAACCACAAATAGCACACAGAAACAAAACTTCAGCGAGGAGAGCCGAACGAGCAAGGACGGAAGGTCACAGCCAGAGGTAACGACTGTGACAATATGCCTGTTCAGCATTTTTATATTTTGCTTTTTCCAATTGCTTTGCTATTTCACCAACTACTGTACATATACAAATTCAGGCCACGATTGAAGGATTAATGAATCCTTATCTTTCTTATGTTTAGCTTGGGAAATGTGACAGAGATAATCAGCAAACCGAGATTTATCAGACCAGACATCATCTGCATATTCTACAGCTCTCCTTTCCAGTTCAACCATCCAATCCTTTAACTCTCTCTTAATATCCAACCTGTCATACATATGACACATCACAATATGTTCAACTAATTTCTGAGTCTCCCTATCATGCATATCAGTCTTAACCACTGCAGCAGCCTGCATGCCTTATCTAGCTTCGCTATTGTTCTCAGACATATTTTTACTTGTTGCACTACAAATACAACAATGCCCTGATCAAATATATATTTGGCACAACAAAATGTTGTTTCTATTACAAGCAGATCTCGGTGGGACCTCCAAAATATGTCGGAATATTTATGCTGTCTCCGATTGGCAGTCTATATTATTTATGTGAATAAATTAGAATCTGTAATGAAGGAGATTCTAATCTAATATCATAAATACCAAGCTAAAACAAGCTCGTGATCTGCGTTGAATTGAAGACAAAACCCAGTTACAGGCAAAATATATATGAAATTTATTAATACAATTTTTAGTGCAAAATAATATATATAATAAAACTGGTGACAATTGAAATTCAATCAATGATATGCAAAATAGTAATAAAGTCAAAATAATTGAGAGTATATATATATATATACAGTACAGACCAAATGTTTGGACACACCTTCTCATTCAAAGAGTTTTCTTTATTTTCATGACTATGAAAATTGTAGATTCACACTGAAGGCATTAAAACTATGAATTAACACATGTGGAATTATATACATAACAAACAAGTGTGAAACAACTGAAAATATGTCATATTCTAGGTTCTTCAAAGTAGCCACCTTTGGCTTGGATTACTGCTTTGCACACTCTTGGCATTCTCTTGATGAGCTTCAAGAGGTAGACCCCTGAAATGGTTTTCACTTCACAGGTGTGCCCTGTCAGGTTTAATAAGTGGGATTTCTTGCCTTATAAATGGGGTTGGGACCATCAGTTGCGTTGAGGAGAAGTCAGGTAAATACACAGCTGATAGTCCTACTGAATAGACTGTTAGAATTTGTATTATGGCAAGAAAAAAGCAACTAAGTAAAGAAAAACGAGTGGTCATCATTACTTTATGAAATGAAGGTCAGTCAGTCAGCTGAAAAATTGGGAAAACTTTGAAAGTAAGGGCTATTTGACCATGAAGGAGAGTGATGGGGTGCTGTGCCAGATGACCTGGCCTCCACAGTCACCGGACCTGAACCCAATCGAGATGGTTTGGGGTGAGCTGGACCGCAGAGTGAAGGCAAAAGGGCCAACAAGTGCTAAGCATCTCTGGGAACTCCTTCAAGACTGTTGGAAGACCATTTCAGGGGACTACTTCTTGTAGCTCATCAAGAGAATGCCAAGAGTGTGCAAAGCAGTAATCAAAGCAAAAGGTGGCTACTTTGAAGAACCTAGAATATGACATATTTTCAGTTGTTTCACACTTGTTTGTTATGTATATAATTCCACATGTGTTAATTCATAGTTTTGATGCCTTCATAGTCATAAAAATAAAGAAAACTCTTTGAATGAGAAGGTGTGTCCAAACTTTTGGTCTGTACTATATATATATATATATATATATATATATATATATATACAGCAAAAACGAAGGCAGCACTCCAATTTGTGAAAAAAGTGGAAGGTTTATTCACCCAACCAGCAGCAACGTTTCAGCTCTCTCTATGGAGCCTTTGTCCAGCTGAGTAACATGTGCATAATGGCGTACATAAATAGTGACAGTGATTAACATGATTACAAATCAATTCCAATTGTCATAAACACAAATGAGATAAATATAAAAATTACAGTCATATAAATAGTACAATTCATCCATACAGCTAGTGTATATATAGTAACGAATAAGTGCATACATAAAAAACCATAGTGTAGTTCATATTGTGTACAATATACCCCGATCTTACATAATTGGTAATTATTGCAATAGTGAACAAATGTGTGAATATATAAGAAAATATAATTAAAAACCTTTGAATGGGTAAGAGGCTGAAGCGGCATGGTGGAGACTGCTGGCGTCCGGAAACAGCAGCGGCGCATGCGCCGCACTGTATATTATCGCGAGACTTGTACCGAAGCTGAGTATCGTTGCTGACCATAACAAAGATGGCCACAATGGAAGCATGATGTAAGGGCGCATGCGCCACAAGGCGTTAACGCCCATCCAGCTTAACAAAGCACTAGTTAATAGAATATATACCGCATGTTCAGCAGAGAAGCCGATCCATAGATCGGGGGCCGGCGGTTCAATGCCGGTCACCGTCAGGACATCCGTCTTGACAGGGGGGCGTGGCTATCATACCAACTCCACCCCGTCGTCCAGATATATCGGCCCATCCACTCCAAAGCGCTCATACCTGTCATGTAGCGACTAATCCAAATCAAGAATCAGTCGCAACAGACTGCAAGAGCGCAAGGATCCAATGCATCGGTAAACTTATAAAAGTGAAAATATATGCAAAAAATGAAAGCAGGATTATCCAACCGTCAGTGTGATGTGACCCCAGTCCCCCTTACAGGGGCTGGAGCCACAGCAGACAGACAGAGACAATCACTACACCATTCAGCAACGCAAATAAGTACAAGAATGTGAATAAGGATCGCCGACACAGTTCCTCCAGTCTTCACCATAAATGTCCATTCACAGTATGAAGTCATAGTAATATCCTGTATAAAACAGAGAAGATAAAGAGAAAACCAATTAGATAAGTAGCACATGTTATTTTCCATAGACGTAATCAAAAAGAGAAAGAATATGCACAGTTAGCAATTAGACGACCCTGAACTCCACATTTAAGCCCTGAGGTTTCAGGGTGCCCAAAGTGTAAATCCAATACAGTTCACGTTTTTTTAGTAATTTGACACGATCACCCCCTCGTCTGGAAGGAGTTATTTGTTCCAGAATTCTAAATCTTAAATCATTTTGTGTGTGTTTGGCATCAGCAAAATGTTTTGACACTGGGAGATCCATTTTTTGTTTCCGAATGGAATAGCGATGTTGGTTGAGACGAGTTTTGACGTCCCAAGTAGTCTCCCCAATATATAAAAGATTACAAGGACAAATCAGCAAGTAAACAACATAGGACGAGTCGCATGTTAGGTACTGTCTGATTTTTACATTCTGTCCTGAAATTGGATGGAGAAATGTATCACCTTTCAGCATCAGCTTACAATTAATGCAATTATAACATGGATAGCAGCCCTTCCTGGTGGACCCAAAATAAGACTCGCAAGTCTCCCTAGATGTGCCAATATCTGATTTAACCAGTCTGTCGCCTAAATTCCTCAATTTGTTCAAAGTTACTAGCCAGAATGCGCCAATGTTTTCTAATAATGGCCGCAATAGTCGTGCTATTGGTATTATACTCAGAGACAAAAGGGATCCGGGGCTGGGATCGTTTAGGATCACCCAGTCCTGCCTTAATAATCTCTTTAGTAAGGGGTTTCACCCTATTGGTGTGTTCTTGAATAAGCTTTTTGGGGTAACCACGTGTCTGGAATTTCTGGCCCATCTCTTTTAATCTGACATGTGCTGGATCTTGTACGATTTTCTTTACACGAAGAAGTTGACTGAAAGGGAGTGACCTTAGCATAGGTTTTGGATGATGACTCTCATAACGCAACAGTGTGTTTTTATCACATCAACGGAGGGTGTATACCTCCGTTGATGTGATCCATGTTGCAGGTACTTGGCTTCTTTGGGTCCAAATATAAAAAAAAGAAAAGAAAAGAAGCAGCACTCCAAGAATGTGTGCGGGTGCAAAAAGTCCCAGGACTTTTTGCACCCGCACACATACTTGGAGTGCTGCTTCTTTTCTTTTCTTTTTTATATTTGGACCCAAAGAAGCCAAGCACCTGCAACATGGATCACATCAACGGAGGTATACACCCTGATGTATTTTCCTACACGCCTGAAGATGGAGAGAGGATATTGCAAGAGTCGGTGAGAGACATCTCCTTTTTGTCCACATTTTCTGCCACTGATCTCAAAAAGAAATATGAAAATGAAAATAAGCGTCTTATTAGCCTGGATTTGCATCTCATAACATTGAGTGAGTACCACCTTGCACATAGGATCCCAAGAGGGATGCGTTCGCATCTAAGACCTGATTTATTTTCAAATAATGCTGACTTTTGTTCCAGATTTGTTCAGATTTCGAACAAATATGCGTTTGATATTATTTTACTCAATGTTGAATTTTTGCAGAAAGAAAAAATGACAGTACAGGGAACTCTGGATGAACTGATAGTGAAATTGAAAAATGTGCTATCCACAGAGGACTTTGACTCATATATGTCCAATAGTGTACCACACTTTGATAAATTTAAGGCGGATCTGCAAAGTAAAAAACGTGGCAAATGGATGCGAGACCTGAATGATTACGCAACAGGCTTCATTTACAACTGGCAAGGCGACCAAAGGAGAAATCGCAGGATGCCGGGGGAGAAATATGGTCCTATCTCTCCTTCTAGGAATAAAAAGTCACAGGGACACTCTGCTCGGGACAATGCTACAGATTCACAATTGGATACCATGCCCTCTGTTCCTTTTTTAGGGGCAACCCCCGAGTCAACAGGACTCGCAGAGGGGGGAGGAGACAACATAAACAGAAGAAAAGGGAAAAATGTGCAGCCCCAACAGGGCAGGACTCTAAGACGCAAGATATAGGGCATGATACAGTGGTAAATATTTCTTCGGCACAATTGAGTGCTGCACAATTGTCTTTGCTAAACAAAGGTCTATCATTCTGTCCTGTAAATGCCACCAAATGGTTCGATTTAGAAATGGATCTGCAGAGATTCTTATGTAATAATAAATTGAAGGTATTTTTTGCGAACCAGGATTCTAGACCTTTGTCTGAGAATACAGGTATTAGCGAATTGAATCTGAAAAATTTGGGGTTATTCCTCAAAAGTGATTTTACTCCAGTCATAGACCATCCTGCCATTGAGGCTTTTGGTCTCGCGGTCAAACGCGACATCGAAAACCTCAAACAGGATACACTTCAGCATCCATTGAAATTTGCCAATATCACTTCAGCAGAAATTTCGGCACTTGGAGATCTGGCTTCGGACCGCAGCCTCACCATCAAGTCCGCCGACAAAGGTGGTGGGGTTGTGGTCATGGACACCGGATCCTATGTGGCCGAAATTAGGGAGCAATTGGCTGATTTTAAGGTTTATGAGAGGATCTACAATGATCCCAAGTTTGTGCTGTTAAGAGAGCTAAAGGATATTCTGATTGGAGCAAAAGTAAAAGGTATAATTGATGACAATATTTTTTCATTTTTGTATTGTGACAAGCCGACAACGCCCATTTTATATACTTTACCGAAAATACACAAATCTCTGACTCCACCCCCGGGACGTCCCATTGTCTCGGGCATGGACTCATTGTTTTGTAAAGTAGCCATCTTTCTTGATAAAATCTTGCGTCCTTATGCAGCAGCATCACGTTCCCATATCAGAGACACCAATGACTTTTTAACCAAAATTGCAGATCTGTCCGTACCAGAGGGGGCAATATTGGCTTCATTCGATGTGGTAAGCCTTTATACCTCTATAGAACATGAGTTAGGTATATCATCGAACAGACTCTAGAAAAGACACAATATAGTAGTGACTGTCAACAGTTCTTGAGTTCCCTTCTCAGGTTCATCCTGACTAGGAATTATTTCCTATTTCAGGATGACTTTTTCCTACAATTGCGTGGTACCGCGATGGGGTCCAACGTGGCGCCGACTTATGCAAATCTTTACATGTCCCATCTTGAGGAGTCTGTCGTCTATGTGTGCCACCACTTCAGCCATGTGCTGGGGTGGTGGCGATACATCGACGACATTTTCCTGATTTGGGTCGGCGCCACGGAGGACCTCATCGCCTTCCACGTTTTCCTTAATACCATTGATCCCAGTGTGAAATTCACACTTTCTCATTCTGAATCCACAATACAATTTTTAGATACTCAGGTTAGCATCCAAAATGACAAGCTAATAACCGACTTATATGTAAAACCAACAGATAAAAACACACTGTTGCGTTATGAGAGTCATCATCCAAAACCTATGCTAAGGTCACTCCCTTTCAGTCAACTTCTTCGTGTAAAGAAAATCGTACAAGATCCAGCATTAGTCGATGTCAGATTAAAAGAGATGGGCCAGAAATTCCAGACACGTGGTTACCCCAAAAAGCTTATTCAAGAACACACCAATAGGGTGAAACCCCTTACTAAAGAGATTATTAAGGCAGGACTGGGTGATCCTAAACGATCCCAGCCCCGGATCCCTTTTGTCTCTGAGTATAATACCAATAGCACGACTATTGCGGCCATTATTAGAAAACATTGGCGCATTCTGGCTAGTAACTTTGAACAAATTGAGGAATTTAGGCGACAGACTGGTTAAATCAGATATTGGCACATCTAGGGAGACTTGCGAGTCTTATTTTGGGTCCACCAGGAAGGGCTGCTATCCATGTTATAATTGCATTAATTGTAAGCTGATGCTGAAAGGTGATACATTTCTCCATCCAATTTCAGGACAGAATGTAAAAATCAGACAGTACCTAACATGCGACTCGTCCTATGTTGTTTACTTGCTGATTTGTCCTTGTAATCTTTTATATATTGGGGAGACTACTTGGGACGTCAAAACTCGTCTCAACCAACATCGCTATTCCATTCGGAAACAAAAAATGGATCTCCCAGTGTCAAAACATTTTGCTGATGCCAAACACACACAAAATGATTTAAGATTTAGAATTCTGGAACAAATAACTCCTTCCAGACGAGGGGGTGATCGTGTCAAATTACTAAAAAAACGTGAACTGTATTGGATTTACACTTTGGGCACCCTGAAACCTCAGGGCTTAAATGTGGAGTTCAGGGTCGTCTAATTGCTAACTGTGCATATTCTTTCTCTTTTTGATTACGTCTATGGAAAATAACATGTGCTACTTATCTAATTGGTTTTCTCTTTATCTTCTCTGTTTTATACAGGATATTACTATGACTTCATACTGTGAATGGACATTTATGGTGAAGACTGGAGGAACTGTGTCGGCGATCCTTATTCACATTCTTGTACTTATTTGCGTTGCTGAATGGTGTAGTGATTGTCTCTGTCTGTCTGCTGTGGCTCCAGCCCCTGTAAGGGGGACTGGGGTCACATCACACTGACGGTTGGATAATCCTGCTTTCATTTTTTGCATATATTTTCACTTTTATAAGTTTACCGATGCATTGGATCCTTGCGCTCTTGCAGTCTGTTGCGACTGATTCTTGATTTGGATTAGTCGCTACATGACAGGTATGAGCGCTTTGGAGTGGATGGGCCGATATATCTGGACGACGGGGTGGAGTTGGTATGATAGCCACGCCCCCCTGTCAAGACGGATGCCAGCAGTCTCCACCATGCCGCTTCAGCCTCTTACCCATTCAAAGGTTTTTAATAATATTTTCTTATATATTCACACATTTGTTCACTATTGCAATAATTACCAATTATGTAAGATCGGGGTATATTGTACACAATATGAACTACACTATGGTTTTTTATGTATGCACTTATTCGTTACTATATATACACTAGCTGTATGGATGAATTGTACTATTTATATGACTGTAATTTTTATATTTATCTCATTTGTGTTTATGACAATTGGAATTGATTTGTAATCATGTTAATCACTGTCACTATTTATGTACGCCATTATGCACATGTTACTCAGCTGGACAAAGGCTCCATAGAGAGAGCTGAAACGTTGCTGCTGGTTGGGTGAATAAACCTTCCACTTTTTTCACAAATTGGAGTGCTGCCTTCGTTTTTGCTGTATGTTTACAATCTGGACCTTGGTCACAGGTCTTATAAGGAGGACACATTCTTGGAGTGCTGCTTCTTTTCTTTTTTTATATATATATATATAAGATACTTCTGATATATATGAATGCATTATACATAGGAAACTACTACTGAGATTTTTAGCTATAATACATTTTCAGCACTTTAACATGGAACTCTATAGCTCAGTAGTTTAGGTTCTTGCCTTTAATGTAGATGGTTATAAGTTCAAATCCTGGCAGAAACATTTCAAAAATATAGACTAAATAAAACGTAAATAAATTAGATTTTATTGGAAAAAAAAATGGAGCAAACTGTAAAATATGATCAAATAACACCTGTGTTAAACCACACCAACCTTTTTAACTTGTGTAAAATTGGCCAGTATCTTTTGTTGGGAAAGGTGGCAACCCCAACATAACCCCTGCTCAGGACCTCTATAGGCCCACTCACTGCAGAAAGCCCAGCCTAAGTCAGTGCTATAAACATTAGGACTCACTTTGGAAAAAAAAAAAAATTCTTTTCTTCGCTATATTCTGACCCCCCCCCCCCTAACTTTTGTATAGTTATGTCTACGGACAGGGCTGGCCTTAGGTGTTCAGGCGCCCTGTGCGAGCTAATCTCGTGGCACCCCCCCCCCCCCTGTTCACCTAAACATACACAAAGAGGAAAACAATCTTTGTAACAAACAGTTTTCTTTAATTACAGATAATTTAAGTGCAAGTGCAAACAAGTACAATCATACCCAGTGTCACCCATAGCCAGTCTCCTGCCCCCCTTAATCATACCCTGTCACCTTTGCCCAGTCCCCTGCCCCCCTTAATCATACCCAGTGTCACCCAGAGCAAGTCCCCTGCCCCCCTTAATCATACCCTGTCACCTTTACCCAGTCCCCTGCCCTTCTTAATCATACCCAGTGTCACCCTTACCCAGTCCCCTGCCCCCTTAATTAGACCCTGCCCCCTTAAATTAAGGGTGACAGACACTGGGTATGATTAAGGGGGAAGGGCACTGGATAAGGGTGACACTGGGTATGACAAAGGGGCAGGGGACTGGCTTTAGTTGACACTGGGTATGATTAAGGGGGCAGGGGACTGGGTAAAGGTGAAAGGGTATGATTAAGGGGGGCAGGGGACTGGCTATGGGTGACACTGGGTATGATTAAGGGGGGCAGGGTCTAATTGAGGGGGCAGGAGACTGGGCAAAGGTGACACTGGGTGTGATTAAAAAGGGAAGGGGACTGTGTAAAGGTGACAGGGTATGATTAAGGGGGGCAGGGAACTGGGTAAGGGTGACAGGGTATGATTAAGGGGGGCAGTGGACTGGCTCTGGGTGACACTGGGTATGAATAAGGGCCTTAATCATACCCAGTGTCACCCATAGCCAGTCCCCTGCCCCCCTTAATCATACCCTGTCACCTTTACCCAGTCCCCTGCCCTTCTTAATCATACCCAGTGTCACCCTTACCCAGTCCGCTGCCCCCCTTAATCATACCCAGTGACTGTCACGGTGTCACCCACCTTATCCAGTCCTCTGCCCCCTTAATCATACCCAGTGTCTGTCACCCTTATCCTTATCCAGTCCCCTGCCCCCAGGCCCCATTTAAAGAAAGATATTTTGTAAAAAAAAAAAAAAAAAAAGGAGTACCGCACCATACCTGTTACATCCAGTGACATCTCCTGTGATGTACACTTTCCTAAGCATCTTCATTCGGAGATAGGACCGTCATGATAACTTCTTTCAGCCGCGTCTCATCTCTGTAGAGTTTCACAGAAAATTTGGGGGATTTCTCACTTTACTATCATCCTCAGATAACAGACCTCCCCTCCCCCGTAGTGCCCATAACTATAATGCCCTCTGTATAATTATAATATATACTGGCCCCTCTATATTATTATTATTATTATTATTATTATTATTATTATTCCCTCCTCCTTTGTAGTATTATTATTATTATTATTATTAATATTATAATGGCCCCCTCTGTAGTATTATAGTAATAATTATGCCCCCCCTCAGACCCTCCAGCATACAGTCCCATGTAAGATACAACCTTCCCCCTGCCTTCAGCCCCTCTAGCATACAGTCCCATGTAAGACACATTACTTCCCTGCCTTCAGCTTCTCCAGCATACAGTCCCATGTAAGGTAGATCACTCTCCTGCCTTCAGCCCCTTCAGCATACAGTCCCAAGTAAGGTACATCACTCTCCTGCCTTCAGCCCCTCCAGCATACAGTCTCATGTAAAATACATCACTCCCCGCCTTCAGCCCCTCCAACATACAGTCAGAGGCGTATCTAGTGAAAATGGCGCCTATGGCAAGCACTGAAACTGCGCCCCTGTCAAAATATTTTAAACCCATCTTTCAGATAACCATAACAAACAAAAAAAACAGCTGACAAATCTTCAAGTCAAACTCTTTAATCTTCCAATTAAAGTTTTTGTTGCCTAAAATTAATGTTTGTAAGGTAGAAAAACAGAATAGTGTAATGATTCTGTTAAAAAACGAGTAAATACTTATTAAATTCCTTCATCTATATCACCTCCGGCGTTCTAGTTTCTGTTCTCTCATTCACTTCCTGGCTTGCGGCGCTCGTTCATGTAAGAACTACATTTCCCAGTATGCATTGCAGCACGCATAGTAATTCACATCTCCTTGATGTCTCTAACACGTAGAGAGCGTCCTGCCACACAGATGTAGTTCCCAGGAGGGGGTAGGAACAGTGTACACACTGATTCGAAAGCGCCACTGCCCATTGAAATCAATGGGCAGCGCCGCCGAACCGCCAGCAATGCACCGCTGCAAGCTGCATTTTGCGGGCGGTTTTAACCCTTTTTGGGCAGCTAGTGGAAGCTCAAAGTCCTGCGAGCCGCATATTTGAGGCGCCCTGCTAGCGGCTGAATAGCGCCGCAAAAACTACAGTAAAGCGCCGCTCAAATAGCGACGCTTTACCGCCAATAGCGCAACGCCCCAGTGTGACAATAGCCTAAGCCTGGCATCATGACAGTCTCAAACAGAAGCAAGCAGCCCATCCAATATAGTGCTTGCACAATATGGATTAAATTAATTATAATTATGCATAGCCATAGATATAAATAAAGTGATTTGTGCAACAGCAGGTACAACTTGCACAAATCACTTTATTTAGGATATCTATGCATAATTCTAATTTATTTATTCCATATATTTAGCAGCACTATATTAGGTATTTAGCAAGGTTACATTTATTAGGTTGCCTGCAGTGCTTGGCAGATTGCAGAATGTCAGTACATCATTATACAGTGTGATCATGATGTGTGTGTGTACCGTAGCAGACTAGCAGTGCTGCCTGGCTGGGGGTCCAATCGTCCAACTTCTCACAGTTCTTCTCCTCACTTCACCTCAGTGCAGTCAGTCACCTCACGAGTGACACGCTTGGATAAATGAAGCTACGATACGCAGAGGAGGGTAGGCGGAGCTTGAGGCGGAGCTGGAGGCGGAGCCTCTGCAAGTTAGCAGATACACGGACGGACTGGGCGATCCCATTCATAGAAAATCATGGGGGCGCCTGTCTTTCTCCTACATGCCAGCCCTCAGTCCAGACTGTCCAGCCAAGGTACAAGTACTTTCCAAGTTAATTTGCGTGCCGCCGCCAGCGCTGGGGCTAAAGGAGGTGGCTGCAGAATGGGTGGGAATTTTTTTTTCATGATATTTTTTTTTTTGTCGCCCCCCCCCCCGCTTGGCGCCTATGGCACTAGCCATGGCTGCCATAGCTTGGATACGCCACTGCATACAGTCCTATGTAAATAATATCACACTCCCTCTCTTTGCCGCCTGCCTTCAGCCCCTCCAGCATACAGTCCCATGTAAGATACATCACACCCCTGCCTTCCAGTCCTTCTTGCACAGTCCCATATAAAATGCATCACTCATCCTGCCTTCAGCCCCTCCAGCATACAGTCCTATGTAAAATACATCACTCCCCCTGCCTTCAGCTCCTCCAGCATACAGTCCCATGTAAGACACATCACTTCCCTGCCTTAGCCCCTCCAGCATACAGCCCTATGTAAAATAATATCACCCCCTGCCTTCAGCCTCTCCAGCATACAGTCCCATGTAAATAATATCACCCCAACTACCCTCTCTTTAGACCCCTCTAACATACAGTCTCCAGTACAAAGATGATTCCTTCTCCCTTCAGCCCCTGCAAAAAGCCCCCAAGTAAAAATAACAGTCACTATTCTCCTCCACATACTTACCTGCAGACTTTGCTCCTGCTCTGTAGAATCTCCTGCACATCATTAGGCCCCGCCCCCTGGATGACGAGACTCCGCCTCTTTCCCTGACATCATACCTCCTAGGATCAACTACATTCTAGACACTACGCTCGCTCTACTGCCTCATAGGCTCCCATGATCCTCATTTTAGTGTTTGCTGCCTGGCGCCCCCTGCAATTTTGCGCCCAATCTCGGCTCAGGTCGGGCTGGCTGCTGTAGCCTGTAGAGACCGACTGCGAGCTGTGTCGGCCGCCGGGCACCCCTGTTGCCATGGCGCCCTGTGCGGCCGCACAGCTCGCACACCCCAAAGACCGGCCCTGTCTACGGAGATGTGTGGGGGCTCGTTTTTTGCGGGACAATCTGTCGTTTTTGAAAATACCATTTTGGGGTCTGTATGACTTGATCATTTTTTATTAAATTTTCTTCGGCTATAAAGTGATGAAAAACGTCAAATCAGCCTTTTTTTTCTGCTACATCATTCACCATATGGGATAACTTTTTTAAATATTTTCATAGTGGATGTTTTCACATGCAGTGATGCCCATGATGTTTTTTTTGTTTGTTTTGTTTTTATTTTATTTTGGGGAAAGGGAGGTGATTAGAATTTTTATATTTTTTTATATTTTAAAAATTTATCTTTTTTTTTGTTAGGTCCTCAAGTGGACCACAATTTTCAACTTATAAAGACTAATGGAAATTGCTCCATTATTCTTTATAGAATGAGGGTCTGATATGAGGTCTGATGAAGAATGGGGGTCTGCTCGGAGGTCTGATGGAAAATGTTTTTCTTATTTTCCACCTCCAAATCCAAGGTGCATCTTATAGTCCAGTGCGTCTTATAGTCTGAAAAATATTGTATCTATCTGTCTGTCTATCTTATAACTATCTATTTATCTATCTATCTCATATGTGAGTGCAATCTGCACTTTTCTGCCCTCCCAACACTGCTCCTGATTAGATAAAATAATATATACAGTATTTGTCTGTGTAGCCTGGGCTACATAGTGACAAGTGTTGGACAACAGCTAATCAAAGAAAAGTCACATGACAAAAAAATGTCTGACTTGTCTGCAACTTGCTCTATTTTTGAACTCTGATTTGGCTATAAAAATACAGTTAAGTCACAGACAAGTTGCAGCCTAGTCATGTGTCGCACACAATTTACATTACAATAAGAGATGAGTGAATTTCTCAAAAATTAGATTCGGTCAGTTCATCGAATTTGCCAAAAATATTTGATTCGATCCAAATTTATTCGTGATGAATCACGGTAAAAAACTGCTATTTCCTGGACGCTGAGAGCCTGCATAGTAGTGTAGAACAATGTGCATTGCAGAAACATGCATAGGGAGCCAACTGTGCTAGTGAAACAGTACTGTGAGTCAGTATGACACACAGATGATAGGCGTTACTGTTAGAATCACTTCACACTTCACTTATTTGATCAGTTACGGGGCCAAAACTGACCAATTAACTCAAGTGTGAACTTAGCCTTAGAGGTCAGTGTTAGCGTCAAGAAGAAGCGCACTCTTTTTACACCATTGTCAGCTGATTCCACATAGATTTCCACAGAACCTGTTCTGTTAGTCTACTTTCACACTCGCGTTTTGGCTTTCCATTTGTGAGATCCATTCAGGGCTCTCACAAGCTGTCCAAAACTGATCCGTTTGTATTCTAATGCATTCTGAATGGAAAAGGATCCACTCAATTTGCATCAGTTCACTCTCCATTCCGCTTTGGAGACAGACACCAAAACGCTGCTTGCAGCGTTTTGGTGTCCGTCTGATGAAACTGAGACAAACAGACCCATCCTGGCATATAATGTAAGTCAATAGGGATGGATCCGTTTTCACTGATACAATCTGGCACAATAGAAAATGGATCCGTCCTCCATTGAATTTCAATGGTGTTCAAGACGGATCCGTCTTGGCTATGTTAAAGTTTAATACAAACGGATCCATTCTAAACGGATGCAGACGGTTGTATTATCTGAACGGATCGGTCCATGATGGATCTGCACAAAACGCGAGTGTGAAAGTAGCCTTACACGCTGAAACAAGTAGTGCCACCATAATCGAGTAGTGAGGTGGCAACAGCATCATGAGGAGACCACAGGGTGGTGAGGTAGCAGAATCAGCATGAGGAGACCACAGAGTGGCCTAGTGACAGAGTGGTGAGGTGGCAGCAGTCCAAGGAGACCACAGAGTGGTGAGGTAGCAGCAGCATGAGGAGCCCACAGAGTGGCCCAGTGACAGAGTGGTGAGGTGGCAGCAGCATGAGGAAACCACAGAGTGGTGAGGTAGCAGAATCAGCATGAGGAGACCACAGAGTGGCCTAGTGACAGAGTGGTGAGGTGGCAGCAGTCCAAGGAGACCACAGAGTGGTGAGGTAGCAGCAGCATGAGGAGCCCACAGAGTGGCCCAGTGACAGAGTGGTGAGGTGGCAGCAGCATGAGGAGACCACAGAGTAGCCCAGTGACAAAGTGGTGAGGTGGAAGAAGCATGCGGAGACCACAGAGTGGCTAGGTAGTAACATGAAGAGACTACAGAGTGGCCTAGTGACAGAGTAGTGAGGTGGCAGCAGCATGAGGAGACCACATAATGGTGAGATGGCAGCAGCATGAGGAGACTACAGAGTGTTGAGGTGGCCACAGAGTGGTGAGGTAGCAGCAGCAGCATGAGGAGACCACAGAGTAGCCCAGTGACAAAGTGGTGAGGTGGAAGAAGCATGCGGAGACCACAGAGTGGCTAGGTAGTAACATGAAGAGACTACAGAGTGGCCTAGTGACAGAGTAGTGAGGTGGCAGCAGCATGAGGAGACCACAGAGTGGTGAGGAAGCAGCAGCATGAGAAGACCACAGAGTGTGATCCCCTCATGCTGCTGCCACCTCACCACACTGTAGTCTCCTCCTGCTGCTGCTACCTCACCAGAGTATTGAGGTGGCAGCAGCATGAGGAGACCACAGAGTGGTGAGGTATCAGCATCAGCATGAGGAGACCACAGAGTGGCCCAGTGACAGAGTGGTGAGGGGGCAGCAGCATGAGGAGACCACAAAGTGATGAGGTGGCAGCAGCATGAGGAGACCACAAAGTGGCCCAGTGATAGTGTTGAGGTGGCAGCAGCATGAGGAGACCACAGCGTGGCCCAGTGACAGACTGGTGAGGTGGCAGCAGCATGAGGTGGGTGAGGGTGGGAATCGTATGAGGAATCACATGAGTCGTCAACACAGTGGCCCAGTCACAGAGTGGTGAGGGTGGGAATCAAATGAGGAATCGCATGAGTCGTCAACACAGTGGCCCAGTCACAGAGTGGTGAGGGTGGGAATCGCATGAGTTGTCAACAAAGTCACAGAGTGGCGAGGGTGGAAGTCACGTGAGGAATTGCATGTGTCGTCAACACAGTGGCCCAGTCACAGCGTAGTGAGGGTGGAAATCATATAAGGAATAGTGATGGACGAACATCTGCCGGGGCGGTTTGCGATCGCGTGAACGCGATCAAATGTTCGCAAACCGCATGTTCGCGGCTGGTCCCATTCATTTTAATGGCAGGCGAACCTGAAAAACCTTCAGCTCATATTTGCAGCCAAAAATAATTACTAGAAGTGCACAAATAGTCCCACAACATGGACAGTGACATACCAGATGTATTATTCGAATTTGCTATCTCCATTCATTTTTGTTTTCAATGCGAAATATCGGCAATATAATTTTCGCGTACGCGCATGCGCAAATGCACTATACAGTACCGAAATGCACTATAAAGAAAGTTTATTGGTATATAACACCCCGCTTCAATCAGTTTTTTTGGGGGGCGACTGGTATATCACACCAGTAGAAATTATTTGTTCCAATAACGCTTGTCCCTGTATATACCTGCAGTATCGCAGCAGAACCGCACACAACTGCTGCACAATACAAATGCACTATGATATAATTTCTAACATAGAAAGTATATTATAACATTGTACAAGGAAGGCAATCCATTAGAATATAGATGAAGATAAAACGTAACCTTTAATAATTTTACTATGAGGGTCTATTCACACGTCCGTAAGTGTTTTGCGGATTCGCAAAACACGGACACCGGCAATGTGCATTCCGCAATTTGTGGACCGCACATCGCCGGCATTATAATAGAAAATGCCTAATCTTGTCTGCAATTGCGGACAAGAATAGGACATGTTCTATTTTTTTGTGGAAACGTAAGCACAGATGAGGAAGTGCAGATCCGCGGATGCGGATACCACATTCCGGCGCCATTAAAAATGAATGGGTCTGCACCCGTTCCGCAAAATTGCGGAACGGATGCGGACCCATTTTGCGGACGTGTGAATGGAAAAGATATCCCTCAAAATGAAAATAAATGAAATTATTAAAGTTAACCAAAAAGCATAGATGTGGTAGGCAATAACAAGTGCTCGGCGGCACTAAATCAGGTGCTCGGTGGCACCAAATCAGAAACCATATGTCCTACCACAATCCGGGGGGTTCCAGTGCACATCGATGAATCCAGGAGGGAAAGCAAAAAAACATCCATCCCTGGGCTAGATAATGATGTGGTATTGAAGGACAGGGTGGGCAAAGAACTGTCCCTGATATTGCCCTACAGGGAGGTGCTATTCTGTCCCTGATAGCCTAACCACAGACCACCCGCCCCGATAAGAGCGACCCCATCCGGAACCTTACCCTATATAAAAATGGCCCTAGTAAGCCCCTAGGCCCCTGACTTCCAGGTGATCACTATATAGATCTATGTGTTTTTGACTCATTATAAAAGTATATTATAAGTATATCGCACCCCTCTGTGTATCACACATATCGATAGCACACCTATACTAGTGCTTAAAATGACTTTTGTGGCCCTATTAGCTAGTGTTTCGTGTCCCTAACAGCCTGTCCCTGCTCCACACAGCAATCTGTCCCTACACTGGCAAAACACTGAATGTAAAATGGCGGCCAGATCAGGTTTATTTATAAGGTAGGGGGTATGTCCATGTGCTGAAATGTCTCAATTGGCTGTCCTGTACCACCTGATGGATGTGTCATGGGTCAAAATTCTTCACAATGTAAAAGAATATGGCGGTGCGAATTTCTCCATATGTTCGGCGAATCGTGAACACGCAAAGTTCGCAGCAAAACGACGACCGGGCGAACTGCAAGGCCATTTCTAATGAGGAATCGCATGAGTTGTCAATACAGGCCCAGTGACAGAGTGGTGAAGTGGCAGCATGAGGAGACCACAGAGTGGTGAGGTGGCAGCTTCGAATCACAGCAAGACCTCAGCACACGTCTTATCAGTGGCTTTTGCGGGTGCACATCCCCTCAGACTCCTTCCACTCAAGGTGTCTATAAATAACTTATATCAGTGGTTTGGAGACAGCACACCAACATTTATTGCTTATTGCGACGTTTCAGGCTTAATTTCGTGCCCTTTATCAAGCTATAAATGCAAAAACAAGGGATATATCAATACAAATATAAAAAAAATCATTAATCATAATGTACAATATTTCGTCCATAATATTTAATTTCATTAATCATAATGTACAATATTTCATCCAAAACATAAGGAAAAACATAGTATGTCCGTGTGGGTAACACGGGCCAAAGGGTAAGTATAATGAAAATACATGATTAAGTGAATAGGAAGCGGAAAAATGAAATTACATGATTGGAAAACATGACCGTATATACTGAATAACATGATTACAGGAAACAGTTTCGGACGCAATCTCAAGAGTGGCAAACTAAGCAAATTGATTAGAACAAGTAGCCAAAGAGGGTAGTATCAGTTGGCCTGGATGCTTACAGTGGGGAATGACTCTGATATAAGCACCAGGTCAGTTGAGTAGTATCATAGTACAAATAAGCAATTGACAGGCTGGAATAACCTTTTAGGGTTAATATATTATATTTTAGGGTTAATATATTATATGCAGGTCAGAGGTGAAATGCAGAAGGTGCCCATAAATATGTAAAATCCAATTACACACAAACAAACTAGATATAGCCAGTATACCGTGTTTCTCCGAAAATAAGACAGGGTCTTATATATTTTTTTTTCTCCGAAAAAAGGGTTAGGGCTTATTTTGGCTCCATGAACATATTTTATATAGACACATGCCAATTACAGGACAGTCCCTGGACAGTATTTATATTAAATATGATTATAACCCCCTTCATCCATAGGAATGCACCCATATACTGCAGTACATGGGTGCATTCCTGTCGATGAGGGGGGTTATAGTCATATTTGCCACACATTTTTAATTCTGGTACCGTATATTGCCCCTGAGCTGTCCTTACTCAAAGGACCTAGGCAGCAATCTACGGTACCAGGGAGAGATGTAGGGAGCTCCTCCAGGCAGCAGAGAGGAGAAGGAGATCCTCCTGCTGCCTCCTTCATGTAAGTAAGAACGTGCGGGCTGGCGGTAGTACAGGGCATACAGAGAAGCCGCCAGCCCGCAAAACGTGAAAGTGAAGGGAAGCGCGGGCTGCTGGCATAATTTAGCATTTAGTGAAGCCACCAGCCCGCCCATCAGGTGCTGCTTAGTGCCGTGATGTATGCGCGGGCTGGCGGCTTCACTGAAGGCTAATTCACTGAAGCCTGCACTGCCCGCCCACAGTTTCATGGCAGCTCAGGAGCCATTAGTGAGCACTCCTGAGCTGCTGCAGCCCGCACATTTCCCCCACATTCCCTTTATATAAAATAAAATACGGCTGTATCTAGGGCTTATTTTTGGAGTAGGGCTTATATTTTAAGCCTACTCCAAAAACCCTGCAAAATAGCGCTAGGGCTTATTATCAAGGTAGGGCTTATTTTCGGGGAAACACGTAGCATGCACTATATATGCAGTAATGTGCTATAGAGTCGGCAAAGTATCCGACCCAACCAAGCGTGGTGCTAAAAATAAGTTTAGGTGATCAAAATGTCATAGGAGCATTGGCGATGCCTTACCTGAGAAGGCCGGGTGTCAGAATTCCACAGCGTGCAGTAGATCAGAGGCACGCCGTGGGTTTTTATCGGGAAGTAAGCCCAGTCACGTGTGGGGCAGGACATCCGGCTTGGCAGGCGTATAATGAGTCGCGATGTTTGGACGTTATAATCTAAAAGGCAGTGTGCCGTCAGGCGCATGCGCCCTATTGCGTCTTAGGCATGCGGCGCCATATTGCATACTGGTAATGACTGGAAAAAGGTTGGCGCATGCTCAGTGTCGCCAAGAGTTGTAGCGGCCATCTTAAGAACTGGAAATACCTTCAAATAACAGATTATTTCTTAAGGATTAGTGGGAAGGTTATTGCCAGTCAACTACACAGCCAATTTGGAGTGTTCCTCAGTATTTGGTGGATCATGAGGAATATCTATATAGGGCACATCTGGTTTTGTGTGTTTGGTGCAGCATATATGTAATCATTGACTTCGTGAATTCTATACTCTAAATACAATAAGGCACCAATACCACCCTGGGAACAGGAAGAAACATAATACCCACCAGCCTCAGTATATAGTGACGGCAGTAAATGACAATTGAGGGCTGTCTATAGTTAATTCTCTAGTTGGGATCATGTGATTATGATGCAAGGGAAGGACCTATTGGAAAAACATAAAAGGCATATGAGTCAGAATATAGGACACTGAAATTATTGCAATTAGGAAAATTTGTAATCCTTATTAAGGCCTCCAGGGCCCAAGGTACCCAGGCGGTGGATCTATTGCATTTCCCTTAAGTGTAAGATTTCCTCGCGATTACCCCCTCTACGGGGGATCGGGACCCAGTCAATGACTTGGAAACAGAGTTGGCTGGGTGTATGTTTAAGTTCCTGAAAATGCTGTACTAATGGAGTTTCCCTCTTACTGGTACGAATATTAGATTTGTGTTGACTGATTCTGTCCTTGATTTTTTTGTGTAGTCTCACCCACATACCCCAGTCCTCAAGGACATTTGATGAGGTAGATGACAAAACTGGTAGTGCATGAAAAGTGAACTCTGATATAGTATTTTTTATCTGATGACAGAGGTTACCTTTGGTGACATTGCCATATTGGGCACATCCCAAACATGGGTATGTGCCCAAATTGGGTGACCCGGTGATGGTTCGTTGTGGGTTGTTTTTCCCAGATCCGAAGTCGGACCTCACCAAGCAGTCACGAATGATATAAGAGTTCTGAAATGAAAGACACTGGGGGAATTTCTCTGTAGGATCCGCCAGTGTCTGTTTATAATCTTTTTGATGGAGGGACTCCAAGTGGAGTAAGTGGTAACGCAAGGGATCCTGATGTTTTTGTTTGGTTTTCAGATATGGACTTAGGTTTGAGGAGGTCATCCCTATTAATATTATTGATGCGGTGCGTGTGTTCCATCAATACTTCTGATGGGAACCCGCTGTTAGAGAATTTTTTATTCTTTTGTAGTATCCTTGTTTCGGCTCTTTTAGGATTGGATACAATTCTCTTGACCCTCATTAGTTGCGATAGTGGGAGGGATTTAATCAGACCTGGTGGGTGGTAGTGTAATTGAAAAGTGGGATTGCCTTGAAAGATAACTTTTAATAGTCAATGGTTAAAATAGTAGGCCCAATAGTTTGTTAGGAGGCTACATACATACTTAGTCATACACCACCAAATGAAAGAAGGTGGAGAAAAATGGCAGGTGTGAAATGTAAACATCTGCTATGAGGGTGAGTTTACGAAACATAGGGATACCAATAAAGAGGGAGACAGATGCTAGGTCTCTTCCCCTAATGTATCCCTAGGTTCTAACTCCAAGTAATCCCCTCTCTGTATGTCCCTTCGTGTCCCTTGCAGGCAATAACCGTGACTGCCCAGCTTCGGCAGAAGTGCAAAGGTATCATTCATCCCAGGACATACACATCATAGGTACTAGACATACACATAGTCCCGACGCGTTTCACTGGCAGTCAGCCAGGTCATCAGGGGACCTATATACAAAACAAGACAAAGTATACGCCTGTACACAACAGAGAAGTATCCAATCTACTGCGCTTCCAAGTTTGTTGGAGCCAGCCCCGAAAGCAACAGTATTGTGAGACAAGAACTGATACTGATAGCTTCTCTTTGTGCAGCGATTCAAGGTCCACTCCTCCTGCTTGGCTATTTATGCCACTATAATTTGTTGATTGGGGGTGACGGAGTTAGCCCATCCCCTTCACCCCTTTATCTCCAATATTCCTGCCCCCTAATGTTCTCTGAGTCACCGCCCCCTAACATGCAGGGGACGGACATTGGGCTATACTGATATACCTTCAGTCTATGTCCCGATCATGTGACTCCTCTCCGTGACGCGATGCACTTGTGACCACTGACGTCACTGCCCGCGTGATCGGAGCAGGTGATCTTGGGGGCAGATCCATCTAAGGCCCGCGCTGGTTTAAAAGAACGCCAGTACGGGCGCACTCTGCCATCTCTGCCATACGCAGGAGGAGTGGACCTTCTTTCATTTGGTGGTGTATGACTACGTATGTATGTAGCCTCCTAACAAACTATTGGGCCTACTATTTTAACCATTGACTATTAAAAGTTATCTTTTAAGGCAATCCCACTTTTCAATTACACTTTCAATAATTACGAGTGCCATATAGAATATTATTTGTTTGACTGGTCATTATTCCAGTTAAGTGATCATTCTGGTGGGTGGTAGCTATTAAATAACAGCAAGCTGTTGTAACGCACCTAGTTGATCAGTTAGGATCTCAACTGCGGAAGCAATGGACATCCACTATTATCTCACCGCCCTTGTTTTTGGCTGTGGGATTCGCGGTTACTCAGTATGTACCCCAGGCGGCTCTCTCAGTCTTGGGCGGAGAGTTTGGGGTAACAAAATCATTTACCGCTATCCATCTAATTAGTTACTGCTGGAAAGGAAGGTCCCCCAGTATTACAGGAGTCACAAGTTAGTATAAGCTTGTGCACAGTTCAGAGTTAGTATATAGTATGCCCTCAGTTTAGTCTATAGTATGCCATAGGTTCAGGGTTAGTATATAGCATGTCCTCAGTTTTAGTATATAATATGCAGTAGGTTCAGAGTTAGTATAGCATGTCCTCAGTTTTAGTATATACTATGCAGCAGGTTCAGAGTTAGTATAGCATGTCCTCAGTTTAGTATATAATATGCTGCAGGTTCAGAGTTAGTATAGCATGTCCTCAGTTTAGTATATAATATGCAGCAGGTTCAGAGTTAGTATAGCATGTCCTCAGTTTAGTATATAATATGCAGCAGGTTCAGAGTTAGTATAGCATGTCCTCAGTTTAGTATATAATATGCAGTAGGTACAGAGTTTGTATAGCATGTCCTGAGTTCAGTGTTGGTTTGGGAATATCGCCTCACACCAGCAGGAACCACCCCACTCTGAGTTCCAGGACCTTAATCAGAGCAGGTAACAGGCATATACTTGCGGTTAGTTGGTCCTGGCTAGGAAGCCAGCAGTGGGGAAGCCAGTGGCAAGAAGGTAGGCAGTCCTTCACAATGTTGTTAGGGATTCAGGTCTGGATATGTGGACAGAGTCCTCAGATGCAATGGAGCTAGCAGGGTGCGCACTCCATTAGTGGAACACCCTGCTTAGCACCTGTCTTCTATTTAAGGCCCGGAGGTAAGTGGGCGGAATCACAGGGAGCCGCTGCGATCCAGGCTGTACTGTTACAGTACCCCCCCTTAAGGGACCCCTCCGGGGTACCCCACTAGGAGAGGGTCGGTTGGGAAATCTTTTATGGAACAATCTTTGGAGTCTGGGAGCATGAACGTTTTGCACATCTTCCCAAGAGTCATCCTGGGGACCATACCCCTTCCATCTAACGAGATACTGGATCTTCCCCCGTCTTCTTCTGGAATCAATGAGCTGCTCAACTTCAAATTCTTCTTCTCCTTGGACCTCTATCGGCGGCAAGGGTCGAGGATCATTTGATGGGAACGGCCTAGGTCTAAACGGCTTCAGTAGTGACACGTGGAATGTGGGATGTACCTGTAATCGAGGAGGAAGGGTGAGTCTCACCGTGTTGGGGTTAATAATCCTATCTATCGGAAAAGGACCCAGGAATTGTCTTCCCAATTTCTTGGAAGGTACCCCCAACCGAAGGTTTCTTGTTGATAACCAAACCGAGTCTCCGACCTGGTAGGAAGGATTTTCTCTCCTACGACGGTCGTAGTAAAACCTCTGTCTTTCCTTTGCCCGTTGAAGGTTGTCTTTTAGCGTCTTAAGGGTAGTTTGCAAAGTGGTCAGATAATCGTCTGTGGCTGGAACGTTTGTGGGAAGGCTGGTTTGAGGAAGAGACCTAGGGTGAAATCCATAATTAGCAAAGAATGGAGTATGTAATGTGGAGGAATTCGTAGAATTATTATAGGCGAATTCAGCGAGAGGAAGTAGGCCCTCCCAGTCATCCTGGAGAAATGAGCAGTGACATCTGAGAAACTGTTCCAGACACTGATTCACCCTTTCAGTCTGCCCATTAGTTTGGAGGTGATAGGCGGTAGACATTCTGTGGTCGATTTGAAGTCTGGAACAAAGTGCTCTCCAGAATTTGGATACCAATTGCGAACCCCTGTCTGATATGACCTGGCTAGGAATTCCATGTAACTTAATAATATTAGACAGGAATACCACGGCCGTTTCCTTGGAGGAGGGTAACTTCTTGAGGGGTACGAAGTGTGCCATCTTAGTCAGCAAATCCACTACCACCATGATGGTGTTGTTTCCTCTGGAAAGGGGAAGTTCAACTATGAAATCCATCGAGACCCATTCCCAGGGTCTGTTGGCGATGGGAAGACTCATTAGGAGACCATAAGGTCGGTTCCTGTCAGTTTTACATGAGGCACAGGTCACGCACGTGGAAACGTATTCCTCAATTTGTTTGGTCATCTTTGGCCACCAGAAGTTCCTGCGTATCAGAGTTGTGGTTTTAGCAATGCCGGAATGTCCCGCGAGGGGTAAATCATGGCAAAGTTTGATCACCTGATTGGTGAGGGAGGGTGGTATATACAGTTGGCTGTCCTTGTAAAGGAGACCCTGTTGGTTCTGCGAAAGACCAGGGGGGGTATTAGCATGGTCATTAATTAGAGCATCCTTGAGCTGGGTTTCCAACGTTATGGTGGCAAGGACGAGTTTCTTCGGTGGAATGATCCATGTGGGGGCCGTGTCTGAGGTGCGAATTTCAGCCAGTCGTGACAAGGCGTCAGCCTTCCCATTTTTTGAGCCTGGTCGGTATGTAATTTGGAAGTTAAACCTGTCGGAAAAAAAACTCCACCGTACTTGGCGGCCTGATAGTGTTTTATTGGTTTTCAGGTATTGTAGATTACGGTGATCCGTATAAATTGTGATGGGGTGTATTGATCCTTCAAGTAAATGCCTCCGATTTTCCAGGGAGCATTTTATGGCGAGGAGTTCCTTTTCGCTTATGGGGTAATTGAATTCGGCGGTATTTAGCGTCCGGGAGTAGAACCCGATAGGATGTAACGGAGTTGAAAAAGAGCTTCGCTGGGACAGAACGGCTCCTATGGCTGCCTGGGATGCGTCTACTTCCAGCACGTAGTGATGGTTCGGATTTGGGAGAGTCAGTATCGGTGCCGTAGTGAACCTGTTCTTTAATAACTCAAACGCTGATTGGGCGTCCTTGGACCAAACGAACTTCGTGTTGACACTAGTTAAGCGGGTTAGTGGTTTAGTGGTAGCGGAGAAATCTTTAATAAATTTCCTATAGAAGTTTGAGAACCCCAGGAACCGTTGAAGAGCTTTCCTGGAATCCGGGATCGGCCAATTTTGGATGCAAGTGATTTTTGAGTGATCCATCTGGATACCCTTGGGTGAAATTATGTATCCGAGGAAGGGAAGCGAAGTAGTCTCGAACACACATTTTTCCTGTTTGACGTATAAGCGATGAACACTGCAAGAACCCAACGGACATGTTTCCTGTGATCGTGTAAGTTATCGGAATACACTAGTATATCATCAAGATAGATGATTACACATACGTCCAGTAGATCCCTAAAGATGTCGTTAATAAAATTTTGGAATGTGGCAGGGGTGTTGCACAACCCAAAGGGCATCACTGTATACTCGAAGAGTCCATACCGAGTGCGGAAGGCTGTCTTCCATTCATCACCTTTTCTGATCCTAATTAAGTTGTATGCGCCTCTCAAATCCAGCTTGGTGTAGATTGTTGCTGTTTGTAATCTTTCTATGAGTTCGGATATTAGCGGCAAGGGGTACCGATTTTTGATTGTTACTTTGTTCAAGGCTCTGTAATCTATGATGGGCCTTAGGCTTGAGTCTTTGTTTCTCACGAAGAACATCCCTGCTGCTGCCGGGGAGGTTGAAGGCTGAATAAAACCTTTTCGTAAATTCTCTTCTAGGTACTGTTTGAGGTGAACAAGTTCTGGTTGTGCCAATGGATAAATTCTACCCGTGGGTATCTCACTACCCGGCAGCAAGTCTATGGGGCAATCGTAAGATCTATGGGGCGGAAGAGATTCCGCCTTCTTTGCGCTGAATACCTCAGCAAAGTCTGCGTATTGGCTGGGAACCTGGTTCACTCCCACGTGCATGAGAGATTTGAGAGGAAAGCAGGTCTCCATACAATAAGGTGACGTAAACTGAACTCTCCCCTGTTTCCATAGGAGGGTTGGCTGGTGTATTTGCAACCATGGCAACCCAAGAATCACGGGAAACAATGGAGAGTGTATGATATCAAGGGATAAGAATTCTGTGTGGTTATTTTCACATGTCACCATGAGGGGTTGAGTCTGACTGTGGATAGGACTAGAAGTGGTACCGTCAATGAAACTCACGGATATCGGAACGTTTTTTCTCATGTGGGGAATTTTATTTCGCTCAACCAGATGCATGTCGATAAAATTCCCCGAAGCTCCCGTGTCCACCATGGCTTCAACGATAATCCGGTTTTGGTCCCACTGTAAGGTGAGAGACGTGTATATGTAACCACCAGTACTATTTTTTGTACTGCCTAAGGTACAAAACGTGCCGCTCTTACCTTCGCACTTCTTACGTACCGCGGGGCATCCGTCAACGGTATGGTCAGCAGACGCACAGTATAAACAGAGGTTGAGGTTACGTCTCATGGCTTTCTCTCTCTCGGTCAGAGGTCCTCGGATCGCCCCAATCTCCATCATCTCTACAGCAGGACCCTGACTGGACGGTCTTGGGTTGGGTGTGAAGCCTGAGACTCTCTCAGCTCTGCGTTCCCTCAGCCGTCTGTCAATGGTGGTGGCCTTCTGCATCAAGGCATTAAGTGTAAGTGGTAATTCTCCTCGGGCTAATTCGTCCTTCAGGGCCTCGGAAAGACCTAGGCGGAACTGATTCCTAAGAGTGAAGTCATTCCATTCAGTCTCCCGGGCCCAGCGAGTGTATTCCGCAATAAAGTCCTCTACAGGTCGTCTCCCTTGTTTAAGGCTGCGTATAGCGGTCTCAGCGGTCAGCTGTTTACTATGGTCCTCGTAGAGAAGGGCCATTTTTTCAAGGAACAGAGGGAAGGAATCCAGGACTGGGTCTTCCTTTTCTAAATAAGTATTGGCCCATGCTCTGGGCTCCCCCCTGAGGTAAGAGATCATGGTAAGTACTTTTGTTCTGTCAGTTGGGTAAGTCCGGGGCTGCAGCTCAAACATTAGTTTGCACGCGTTCAGGAAATCCCTGAACTGCCTTCGGTCACCCGAGAATATCTCAGGTGGGCTGACCTTGGGTTCTGGTCCATCACGGGGGTGTCCTGGCCCCTGAGTGACAAGTTGCCGTAGTGCCTGGTTTTCTAGCTGGAGATGTTGTACAGTCACGTTGAGGGTCTCCACCCTCTTAGTGAGGGTGACGAGGTGACCTGCAACCTCCGCTGGATCCATGTGGGTTCCACTAATATGTAACGCACCTAGTTGATCAGTTAGGATCTCAACTGCGGAAGCAATGGACATCCACTATTATCCCACCGCCCTTGTTTTTGGCTGTGGGATTCGCGGTTACTCAGTATGTACCCCAGGCGGCTCTCTCAGTCTTGGGCGGAGAGTTTGGGGTAACAAAATCATTTACCGCTATCCATCTAATTAGTTACTGCTGGAAAGGAAGGTCCCCCAGTATTACAGGAGTCACAAGTTAGTATAAGCTTGTGCACAGTTCAGAGTTAGTATATAGTATGCCCTCAGTTTAGTCTATAGTATGCCATAGGTTCAGGGTTAGTATATAGCATGTCCTCAGTTTTAGTATATAATATGCAGTAGGTTCAGAGTTAGTATAGCATGTCCTCAGTTTAGTATATACTATGCAGCAGGTTCAGAGTTAGTATAGCATGTCCTCAGTTTAGTATATAATATGCTGCAGGTTCAGAGTTAGTATAGCATGTCCTCAGTTTAGTATATAATATGCAGCAGGTTCAGCGTTAGTATAGCATGTCCTCAGTTTAGTATATAATATGCAGCAGGTTCAGAGTTAGTATAGCATGTCCTCAGTTTAGTATATAATATGCAGTAGGTACAGAGTTTGTATAGCATGTCCTGAGTTCAGTGTTGGTTTGGGAATATCGCCTCACACCAGCAGGAACCACCCCACTCTGAGTTCCAGGACCTTAATCAGAGCAGGTAACAGGCATATACTTGCGGTTAGTTGGTCCTGGCTAGGAAGCCAGCAGTGGGGAAGCCAGTGGCAAGAAGGTAGGCAGTCCTTCACAATGTTGTTAGGGATCCAGGTCTGGATATGTGGACAGAGTCCTCAGATGCAATGGAGCTAGCAGGGTGCGCACTCCATTAGTGGAACACCCTGCTTAGCACCTGTCTTCTATTTAAGGCCCGGAGGTAAGTGGGCGGAGTCACAGGGAGTCGCTGCGATCCAGGCTGTACTGTTACAGCTGTTTCTATCTGTGAGTTTAGAGTATAGATCGTAGTGTAGGGAGTTATTTTCTACCTGAAGTAGCACATTGAGGAATGAAATTTTAGTCTGGCTAGTTTCCAAGGAAAAGGCAATGGATCCAACCAATGAGTTCAGGTCAAGATGAAAATTCCTCCATTGACCCCTGCCACAAACAAAAAACATCATCAATATATCGTAGCCAGGTCTTGACACATTTATGAAACAGATGATGAGTATAGACATAACGTTCCTCAAAGCCATTCATATATATGACTGCAAATGTCGGCGCCACATTACATCCCATTGCAGTACCTGAAAGCTGTAAATAGAAATCATCCTCGAACAGAAAGTAGTTTCTTTTTAACACAAATCTCAACAGTTCTATGATGAAGAGGTTTTCTTCGTTGGAGTATTCCTGGTGTTGTACCTGGACTTCCATGGCACAGTTGATACCATCCTCAATGGGAATGTTAGTATATAGGCTGGAAACATCCATGGTAACCAAGAATGTATCGTTCCGTGGATCCCTAGACTCTTAGTTTTGTTAATAAAGTCAGTAGTGTCCAGAATGAAGGATTTTCCTGCTTGGGCATAGGGGCGTAAGAGTCTATTCAAAAAGATTGCGTCTGGTTGGAAGATTGACTCACATCCATGGGGGCGGCCCAGGGTGTTTTTTAGGCTCTTATGAATCTTGGGCAGAACATAAAATACTGGGATTCTAGGATGTTCTATTAACAAGAAATCTGCAACTTTTTTTTCAATTACTTTTTGATCTAGGGCTTGTGACATCAAGTTGAGTAGATTTAAACTCAACTGTGGGATCATAATTAATGCGTTATGTATTGGTGTCATAGAGTTGTCTAAGGACTTCCTTCCTATAGTCCTCCCTATTTAGAACCACAATACCCGAGCCCTTATCTGCTGGCTTAATTATTATGTCATTATTCCTAAGGTTATTAAGGGCCCTTTGTTCTGATTTTTTTAAGTTATATCTCACCTTTTTGGAAGAAGCCCTTTTCTCGAGTTGCAGCAGATCAGCTTTGACAAAGGAGATATACGTCTCGACAGCGTCGTTGTTATATGGTGGCTCAAAGGTACTTTTGGGTTTACATTTCTGGTTTCTTGAGTGGAAAACAGATGGAGTAGAGGTAGGATGTGTATTGGCCCATACGGGATTACCCAATGCAATATGTGCCTTCAAGCGGAGCATGCGGTAGAGTTTTGCCATTTCAGAGTCCAAAGTGAAAGGATCTGTGTAATTAGTGCCAGCAAAGCCAAGTCCTTTATTGAGGACCGTGATTGCAGTAGAGTCTAATACAGTGTTGGATAGATTCACCACCAGGTCTGTTGATTCTTCAGGTGGTGGACCCAATCTGGTATTATCAATGTTTATCTGCCCCTCTTGCTGGATCTGGTTTGTATCGGATCCCGCCTGTTGGCGTTGGTATTGTTTCATCCGATGCTTCCGCCCAGACCTCCTCAGCATCTTCCTCGAGGGGGTCGGGGGTCTTCTAAAAAATTGGTATCGCTGGTATTAGAGGAGCCGGAGGCCCTTGAACGTGCTCGTTGGTGAGTTGGGTGGGTTCGTGGTGGAATCCTATAAACGTGTCCTGATTCGTAGTCTTGGGAGTCTCGTAGGAATTTGATGAGTTTCCTATCTTCCAAGTTCCTCTTAAAGAAGTTGATCTTCTGAGTTAGGTTTGTTTTAATAGTAGTACTTTCTTCTTCAGAAATATTGCAAAACAGAGTATTCTCCAATGTGGTGATCTCCTCTTTAGTTTTTCTGATCTCCTGATCAGCCCGTTCGAGGATCAGTAAGATAATATCGAATGATGCCTTATTCAGGATTTTTTCTAAATTTTGACAAAAGTCGGGATCTTCAGAGAACAGAGTAGGACGTAAATTGCATCTCAGTCCTCTTGGTATACGTCTGGTCTTGTAGTATTCTGCCAATGTTATGGTATGAAATTCTAGAGCGGTCACTTTTTTGTAAGTTTTTTCAAGAGTTGAAATAGATCCTGGATTGGTCAGGAATTCATTAGATGCGGTCACACTTGCAGTGATTCTTATTGCTGGTTCAGCTGCACAGGGGCCCAGAGAGAGAGGGGGATCCTTTCCAGTGCCAGCTGAGGTGTTTTTTTAATTTTATTATTTTTTCCCTCCCTTCCTCTGCCAGGGTAACCAGGTCACTTTGGGGTGGAGGGGAGTGGGGGCATTGGGGGGGAAGGGCTGCTGATTAGCACTTACTGTGAATCTGCTGCCCGTTCTCCCTATACTAGATAGCTGAAGGACCTGCGATGACATCATAATCATGTGATCTTTGTCACCATCATGTGACCATTGCAGAAAAAGGCAGCACCCAGCAGTGGAGACCTGTGATGCCATGGAATGAATGTGAGTGCCAGGAAAATGCTAGGAGATGTGGTTTTATTAGACCTCCTCCCTTATTTAACTGGGACTGTATGTTGGAGGGGCTGAAGGGAGGGGAGAGGTGTTATTTACATGGGAATGTATGTTATTGAAGATTGCAGGGAGATAACTTGTGTTATTTACATGGGACTGGATATTATAGAGGACTGGAGGGTAAGGAGTAATGTTACTTACATGGAACTATGTGTTGGAGGGGCTGAAGGAGGAGGTTTAAGTTATTTACATGGGATTGTATGTTATAGAAGACTGTAAGGAAGAGATGTTATTTACTTGGGACTGTATTAAAAAGAAGACTGGTGGGAGAGGACTGGTGTTATTTACATGGAACTGCATGGTATAGAAGACTGGAGGGAGAGGAGTGGTGTTATTTAGATGGGACTGTATTGTATAGAAGACTGTAGGGAGAAGACCGGCATTATAATTTATGGGGGCACTACAGAGAAGATTATAACTCCAGGGAGTATGGCAGGAGGTATTATAATTACAGGGGGCACTGCATGGATCATTATAAATACTGTGGGCAGTGGTGGTGGGCGTTACTACTGAGGAATCCATAAGAGTGCCTTATAGAGTGGCCTTTTTTCTAGTAGGGGTGCCTTATTAGTACTGAGGGTAGTGAGAGGGTACTATGGGAGGGGGGGCGTCACCGGCACCTGACAGGCTTTAGCGCTGCCTTAACCTGTAAAGCCGCCCATCAGTGCCGGTGACGTCAGCGGGAACACTGCTAGGGCTGTAAACAAAACAGCCCTTGCCCTACGCTTTACAGAGCAGGCCATGGTAGAGCATCGGAGTGTGAAATGTTAGAGGGGCTGATTGGGGAGAGAAGGGGATATGTCCAGGTTCAGCTTTGAACCCGGACAACTGCTTTAAAGGGCATCTGTCAGCAATGTTTAACCTATGGCTGACTTGTTAAATGTGCACTTGGCAGCTGAAGACATCTGTGTCGGTCCCATGTTCCTATTTGCCCGCATTGCTGAGAAAAATGATGTTTTAATTTATCCAAATGAGCCTCTAGGAGCAACGGGGGCATTACCAGTACACCTAGAGGCTTTGGTTTCTTTGCAACTGCTGCTCCCAGTCTACTTTGACAGGACATGAAAATGTCATCACACCTGGCCATGTCAAAGTGCAGAGGGCGCGGCAGTTACAGAGAGAGCGGAGCCTCTAGGTGTAATGGTAACGCCCCCGTTTGTATATAATAAAACATAATTTTTCTCAGCAATTCGGGCACATATGAACATGGGACAACACAAATGCCTTCAGCTGCCAAGTGCACATGTAACAGGTCAGCCCTATCATTGTGCAAGCATATGAGGGAGTCCTAAAAGGATAGCTGAAGGGCTTCGGAGCACTTTACTGTCCACTATCTAAAAAATATGGACTTCAGTTTGGGGAGAAAGCCGGCACTAAAGTGCCTAGGGCAGTATAAAAACTAAATATGGCCCTGGCTCTACAGCAGCAGGAGGTAGTGTCACACATTACACTGCTACTGTGAAGGGGGGACAATATCTGGGCATAGCTATTGTAAAGGAGGCACATATCTGGACATAACTACTGTGAGGGGGGCACATATCTGGACATAATTACTGTGAGGGGGCACATACATGGACATAACTACTATGAAGGGGGCACATATCTGGGCATAGCTACTGTGAAGGGGGCACATATCTGGACATAACTACTGTGAAGGGGGCAAATATCTGGGCATAACTACTGTGAAGGGGGCTCATATCTGGTCATAGCTACTGTGAAGTGGGCTACTGGGAAATTACTATGTGGGGCATTAAGGGGACTGGTTATGTATAGTTATGCTTTGGGCAGAGTTAGAGGCGTGGCCTAGTATAAATACTGTAAAAGTATTGACCCATATTAACAAGATGTTTTTTATTTGCACGTATATATTTATTTTTGTATGTGTGGTTTAGGGGGTGGGGCAGGTACATTCCTTGCACAGGGGCCCTCTGCTGTCTGTGTCCACCCCTGGGCCCGGCGTAGGGTGTAACAGCGTGTGAGGGCGTGAGGTGAATCGGCCTGAAGGGCTTGGGCAACCCTTGTCACATGACTTGGGGGGCTGGTCTGGTCCCCAGTACGTGACAGGTGCTATATACCTACTTCCACAAAATCCTGATTGAGGGGTGATATATACCATTTTCCGTCAAATACTGATTGAGGGGTGCTATATACCTTCTTCCACAAAATACTGATTGAGGAGTGCTATTGCTATATACCTTCTTCCACTAAATACTGATTGACGGCTGTGATACACCTGCTTCCACAAAAAACTGATTGAGGGGTGCCATATACAGTCAGGTCCATAAATATTGGGACATCGTCACAATTCTAACATTTTTGTCTCTATACACCACCACAATGGATTTGAAATGAAACAAAGAAGATGTGCTTTAACTGCAGACTGTCAGCTTTAATTTGAGGGTATTTACATCCAAATCAGGTAAGTGGTGTAGGAATTACAACAGTTTGCATATGTGCCTTCCATTTGTTAAGGGACCAAAAGTAATGGGACAATTGGCTTCTCAGCTGTTCCATTGTCAGGTGTGTGTTATTCCCTCATTATCCCAATTACAATGAGCAGATAAAAGCTCTAGAGTTCATTTCAAGTGTGCTATTTGCATTTGGAATCTGTTGCTGTCAACTCTCAAGATGAGATCCAAAGAGCTGTCACTATCATTAAAGCAAGCCATCATTAGGCTGAAAAAAAAATAAAAAAACATCAGAGAGATAGCAAAAACATTAGGCGTGGCCAAAACAACTGTTTGGAACATTCTTAAAAAGAAGGAACGCACCGTTGAGCTCAGCAACACCAAAAGACCTGGAAGACCACCGAAAACAACTGTGGTCGATGACCGAAGAATTCTTTCCCTGGTGAAGAAAACACCCTTCACAACAGTTGGCCACATCAGGAACACTCTCCAGGAGGTAGGTGTATGTGAGTCAAATTCAACAATCAAGAGAAGACTTCACCAGAGTGAATACAGAAGGTTCACCACAAGATGTAAACCTGTGAGCCTCAAAAACAGGAAGGTCAGAGTTTGCCAAACAACATCTAAAAAAGCCTTCACAGTTCTGGAACAACATCCTATGGACAGATGAGACCAAGATCAACTTGTACGAGAGTGATGGGAAGAGAAGAGTATGGAGAAGGAAAGGAACTGCTCATGATCCTAAGCATACCACCTCATCAGTGAAGCATGGTGGTGGTAGTGACATGGCGTGGGCATGTATGGCTGCCAATGGAACTGGTTCACTTGTATTTATTGATGATGTGACTGCTGACAAAAGCAGCAGGATGAATTCTGAAATGTTTCAGGCAATATTATCTGCGCATATTCAGCCAAAGAACTCATTGGACCGCGCTTCACAGTGCAGATGGACAATGACCCAAAGCATACTGCAAAAGCAACCAAAGAGTGTTTTAAGGGAAAGAAGTGTAATGTTATGCAATGGCCAAGTCAATCACCTGACCTGAATCCGATTGAGCATGCATTTCACTTGCTGAAGACAAAACGGAAGGGAAAATGCCACAAGAAAAAGCAGGAACTGAAGACAGTTTCAGTAGAGGCCTGGCAGAGCATCACCAGGGATGAAACCCAGCGTCTGGTGATGTCTATGCGTTCCAGACTTCAGGCTGTAATTGACTGCAAAGGATTTGCAACCAAGTATTAAAAAGTGAAAGTTTGATTTATGATTATTATTATGTCCCATTACTTTTGGTCCCTTAACAAGTGGGAGGCACATATGCAAGCTGTTGTAATTCCTACACCGTTCACCTGATTTGGATGTAAATACCCTCAAATTAAAGCTGACAGTCTGCAGTTAAAGCGCATCTTGTTCGTTTAATTTCAAATCCATTGTGGTGGTGTATAGAGCCAAAAATGTTAGAATTGTGTCGATGTCCCAATATTTATGGACCTGACTGTACCTGTTTCCGCCAAATACTGAATGAGGGGTGCTATATACCTGTTTCCGCCAAATACTGATTGGGGGGTGCTATAAACCTGTTTCCGCCAAATACTGATTGAGGGGTGATATATACCTTCTTCCACAAAATACTGATTGAGGGGTGCTATTGCTATATACCTTCTTCCACAAAACACTGAGGGCTGCGATACACCTGCTTCCACAAAATACTGATTGAGGGGTACCATATGCCTGTTTCCGCCAAATACTGATTGAGGGGTGTGTGAGATAGTGACAGATCTCACAGAGGTGAGAGGCAAGGAAGGGTGGATAGTGCGGTCCACACTCCTATTCCACCACAGGTGAGACCAGCTGAAGAAGCTCGGGCTGGCATAAAGCACCTCCCAGGGTGTCAGTCAAGGGGAAAGAGATTCGTTGTGCAACAGGGTCCTGCTGGAGGCTCTGTATTATTGGTCTCAGCCGGGCTGGCTGAGGGACCACGGGGCTAGGTGCTAGCCGGAGCACTGGGGGACGTTGTGACGCCTGAGCACAAGGGTAACAAGGCTGGAGTCGGAGGGACTACTGGGCCAAACTCCCCCTTACAGGTACTGGATGTGAGACCGTGTGTACAGCCAGGCGGCTATGGGACACTGGGAAAGCCACTTGTAATTACTGTGTGCAAACAGTGCTTTAAGTAAGGTAGGAAGATACCTTGTTTAGTTAGAGCCCAGCCGGGCAGGTGTTTATTTTGTATGATTTATGTTTGTTTTGCTGAGGTACCAAATAAAAGCGATGTTTGGACCTTAAACTTGGTGTCTGGCGAAGATACTTGTGTGAATGACCCCCGGAGAAGAACTAACCCCCCACAGGTGTTATATACCTGTTTCTGCCAAATACTAATTGAGGGGTGCTATATACCTTCTTCCACCAAATACTGATTGAGGGCTGCGATACACCTGCTTCCACAAAATACTGATTGAGGGGTGCCATATACCTGTTTCCGCCAAATACTGATTGAGGGGTGCTATATACCTTCTTCCACCAAATACTGATTGAGGGCTGCGATACACCTGCTTCCACAAAATACTGATTGAGGGGTGCCATATACCTGTTTCTGCCAAATACTGATTGAGGGGTTCTATATACCTGTTTCCGCCAAATACTGATTGAGGCGTGCCATATACCTTCTTCCACCAAATACTGATTGAGGGCTGCGATACACCTGCTTCCACAAAATACTGATTGAGGGGTGCCATATACCTGTTTCTGCCAAATACTGATTGAGGGGTGCTATATACCTGTTTCCGCCAAATACTGATTGAGGAGTGCTATATACCTTCTTCCACAAAATACTGATTGAGGGGTGCTATTGCTATATACCTTTTTGCACCAAATATGGATTGAGGGCTGCGATATACCTTCTTCCACAAATACTGCTCTTCTCTACGGACTTAGGCAGAGGTTTATTTAGAAAATGACAGGCAGAGTAAGAGGCAGAGTGTTCCGCAGGGATGGTAGGGGTTGGGCAGGTGCACCAGGCCGGAGCCTAAGTGGGAAGTTGGAGAAGGCGCGTGCGATAACTTCAAAGGGCGCACCAGAGTTGGTTGAGTGGCTCACTCAGCCTTCCGCTTCTGCACCCTCCTCACTCTCTGCTGTGTGCACCCCCAAAGACACCACCACCACCACCATTGCCCCTCCACTCAAGTCAGAGGAATTATTTTCCCATCCATTCCCAGACCTTACCGATGCGCAGCCATTCTTGGCATCGGATGAGGAAGAGGAGGTAGCAACGGCCACCACCCAGCGGTCTGACGACAGTACCCAGATCAGCATAAGGAGGGTGGTCCCCGCTGTTGCTGCCTACTCCGAGATCTCTAATGTCAGTGGTGGCGAAAGTGACAATGATGATGTGTCGATGGACGTCATGTGGGTGCCAGAAGAGAGGAAGAGGAGTTCAGAGGGAGAGACGGAGCAACAGATAGGTAGGAGAAGGAGGAGAAGCAGGCAGAACTCGCAGTGCACAGGAGGCAAAAAGCAGACTGCAAAAGTATTTGGAGCGAGCCATCCACCATGCACCGTCACATCTTGCACTCCCAGGATTCCGACACATGGCTCCGCAGTGTGAACATTTTTTAACGTGTCAGCTGCTGATAATAGTGTTGCCATCTGCAGCCTGTGCTGTCAACGCATAAGTCACGGTAAGCTAAACCATCACCTGGCCTCCCATCACCGAACCCAGTAGGAACGCCGTCAGAACCCACAAAGCCACACTCCCTGCGCTCCACATCCTGCCTCTTCTCTCTCCTCCCATTTGTCCTCCACTCTATCTTCCACCGTGCCGTTGTCGTCTTCATCTGGCACAAGGCAGGCTTCCGTGGCCCAAATGTTCGAGCGTAAAAAAATGATGACTCTGGATAATCCTCTTGCTCACCGGCTGACCGCTGGCTTGTCGGAACTGCTAGCCCGCCAACTACTGCCATAGAAATTGGTAGATTCGGAGGCCTTTAGAAAATTTGTGGCCATTGGCACACCTCAATGGAAGATCCCCGGAAGGAAATATTTCTCCCAGAAGGGCATCCCTGAACTATATGGCCACGTTCAGCGGCAAGTTAATATACAGTGGATATAAGAAGTCTACACATCCCTGTTAAAATGTCAGGTTTCTGTGATGTAAAAAACTTTTTACACTTTTAATCTGATCTATAAACTGTACAACTCAAATGAAAAACAAACTGAAATCTTTTAGGTAGAGGGAAGAAAAAATCTATAAATAAAATAATATGCATAAGTGTGCACGCCCTTAAACTAAAAACACTCCAAATTTGTCAGATTGCGAGGGCATCTCCTGTGCACAGCCCTCTTCAGATCACCCTACAGATTTTCAATCGGATTCAGGTCTGGGCTCTGGCTGGGTCATTCCAAAACTTTAATTTACTTCTGGTGAAGCCATTCCTTTGTTGATTTGGATGTATGCTTTGGGTCGTTGTCATGCTGAAAGATGAAGTTCCTCTTCATGTTCAGCTTTCTAGCAGAAGCCTGAAGGTTTTGTGCCAATATTGACTGGTATTTGGGACTCTTCATAATTCCCTCTAGCTAAACTAAGGCCCCAGTTCCAGCTGAAGAAAACCAGCCCCAAAGCATGATGCTGCCACCACCATGCTTCACTGTGGGTATGGTGTTCCTTTGGTCATGTGCAGTGTTGTTTTTGCGCCAAACATATCTTTTGAAATTATGGCCAAAAAGTTCAACCTTGTTTTCATCAGACGATAACACCTTTTCCCACATGCTTTTGGGAGACTTCAGATGTGTTTTTGAAAAATGTAGCCTGGCTTGGATTATTTTCTTCATAAGCAAAGGCTTTCATCTTGCCATTCTACCCCATCGCCCAGACATATAAAGAATACTGGAGATTGTTGTCACATGTACCACACAGCCAGTACTTGCCAGATATTCCTGCAGCTCCTTTAATGTTGCTGTAGGTCTCTTGGTAGCCTCCCAGACCAGTTTTCACCTAGTCTTTTTTATCAATTTTGGAGGGACGTCCAGTTCTTGGTAATGCCCCAGTTATAAGAGGGTTTGCACACTTATGCAACCACATTATTTTAGTTTTTTTTGTTTTCTTCCCTCCACCTAAAAGATTTCACTTTGTTTAGAGTACAGTTTAGAGGTCACATTAAAGGTGAAAAAAGTTCTGAAATTATTTAGCTTTGTCATTTTTTTTTTACAGCAAATAAACCTGACATTTTAACAGGGGTGTGTAGACTTTTTATATCCACTGTATCTCTGGCACACAGTGTCGGTGCCAAGATACATCTGACCACAGACACGTGGTCTAGCAAACACAGGCAGGGAAGGTACATAACTTTTACTGCCGACTGGGTGAACCTTCTGACGGCCGTCAAGCATGTAACCCGTGGCACACATGTGGATTTGGCGTTACCGCCACAGATTGCATGCAGGCCTGCCTCTTCTTCTCCATCCTCAGTTTCCTCCTCGGCTGACTCCTACTTTTCCACTGCTACTGCCTCTTCCGCTGCACCCACCAAGCTCTCCAGAACCTATTCGACGTGCCAGGTGAGACTCTTTCATGCTGTACTGCGGCTGTTGTGCCTGGAAGCCAAGAGCCACACCGGTCCTGCACTCCTTTCAGCTCTGCGGTCACAGGCCGATCAGTGGCTAACCCCACTCAATTTGACAGTTGTTAAAGTGGTGTGCGACAACGGTGCCAATCTGCTGAGCGCGCTGAAACAGGGCAAAATGACACACGTGCAGTGCATGGCACACGTCCTGAACTTAGTCGTGCAGCGATTCGTTACCAAATACCCCTGGCCATTTTAGAAGATTTTACACGGCCATGGCTCGTCTTGCTGACATTCAGCGGCGACACCACTTGCCCGTCAGACGTCTAATTTGTGACTGCCCGACGCGCTGGAACTTCACCTTGTATATGCTTGATAGGCTGCTCCAGCAGAAGCGTGCCGTTAACGACTACATGTACGAACTCTGCGGCAGGACAGGTTCTGGGGAGCTTGTTTTTTTTTCACAGCACCAGTGGCTGCTCATGCGCGATGCAAGCAGACATCTGCGGCCATTTGATGAGATCACCAAACTGGTCAGTCACAGCCAGGGCACCATCAGTGACATCGTACCTTACGCCTTCTTTCTGGAGCATGCTTTGCGTCATGTCATTGATCAAGCCGTTGAGGAGCAGGACCTGGAAGATGAGGAAGTCGCAATGCTGAATGAATTCCCAGGGAAGGCTAATCCATCTGAGACAAGTCAGCAGGAGTCTGAAGAGGAGTAAGAGGAGGATGGTGGCTGGAGGAAGGAGGAGGAGGAGCAAGAAGAGCAGGCTTTAAACTTTTCGGGGATCCCTGGTGTTGTCCGTGGCTGAGGGAGGAGACAGTAACAGCACCCCGGGCATAAAAGGGGGTAAAAGCCGTTTAAGAGATATTCCCTTTCCAGATGCAAAGGCAGCTACTAAAGACAAAAATAAATAAAAAATCACAGAAAAAACTAAGATAAAAACATCCTGCACGGTATGATATACAAATCTGCGGATGTCACTGGCCATATTATTGAAGAAAATCACAGAAATAAGATAATAATGCACTTAGTAAAGTAACTGCAAGCATTATATATGGGCAAAGTCCTCACTCTGATATGATAAAATCTGAGACACTTAGCCAATATATTTTGATCAAAACACATCTGTGCCCACCTACCAAGCGCCAAGGTGGTCTCAGGTCAGGCGGGTCCTACGCTAAACCTACCTAAGCCATTGGGCTTCTATGTTCAGGAGCGCAGACGCCGCTCATATGGTGTGCTGCTCCTAGTCACCTCCATGTGCATCAAGCAACCAATGGGAGGAGGAGCAAGCACACCTATATGTACCACGTAATCAAGGTGCTCTATTGGATAGGAAGGGCAAATGTGCAAAGGAATGCTACTCCCAAGATAAATAGGTGCGCATTCACACTTTAAGGTGCCACTCCCTCAAGCAAATACTACATAGACAAAAAAAATAAAATCACAGAAAAAACCTAAGATACAAACATCCTGCACGGTATGATATATAAATTTGCGGATGTCACTGGCCGTATTATTGAAGAAAATCACAGAAATAAGATAATAATGCACTTTTTTTTTTTGCCCTGGTGCCAGTGCTACCACGGAAGAAGCCTGGTTGGAGCCTGGTTGTTGGAGGGGGAGACCGACTGTCTCCCTTTTGGCTAAACAGCCCTGTGGCTGGGGGACAGGACCGACTGTCCCTTCCCCCTGTGCTGTAAGTGCAGAGACCACGGTCCCATCTGCACTGTTGTGGGGCTTACTGTCTCCCCCTGGTACGTTAAGCTGCCGCTGGGGAGAGGGGGTAACAAGCTCCTCTGCCATACATACTTCCAGCCGCTGGGGAGGGCGACCGACCATCTCCACTCCCAATACAGTCTCCTGCTGCTGGGGAGAGGAGACTGGGCTTTCTATTCCCTGCTGGACACTCTGGCGCTGGGGTGGGAGGACAAAGCTCTCCTCTCCCAATAAAACACTCTGCTGCTGGGGGACAGGACTGACTGTCTCTGTCCCCTGTAACTCAGCCTGCAGCTGGGAAATGGAGACTGGGCTCCCAATTCCCAATAAATCCCATTGCTGCTGGGGAGAGGGGGTAGCAAGCTCCTCTGCCATACATACTTCCAGCCTCTGGGGAGGGTGACTGACTGTCTCCACTCCCACTACAGTGTCCTGTTGCTGGGGAAAGGAGATTGGACTCTCTATTCCCTGTAGGACACTCTGCCGGTGGGGGACAGGACCGACTGTCTCTGCCCCCTGTAACTCAGCCTGCCACTGGGGAATGGAGACTGGGCTCCCAATTCCCAATAAAGCACGTTGCCGCTGGGGAGAGGGGGTAGCAAGCTCCTCTCCCATACATACTTCCAGCCTGTTGATCTTAGGGTCGCTGTACTGGGACATGCGTTGCCCCCAACTTGTAAATCCACAAAATGGTGTCTCCTGTAGCTGTCCCTCTGGCTGTGGGAATGAATTTATGAAAATTTGTAAAAATTGGCACATTTTCCTATTTTCAAATGCAATATTTCATATACATACATAAATACTATTCAATATTTTTATCAGAAATATATTTCCACATCTTTACTTTATTTTGGCTGCACTTACAAAACATTTTAAATTTTTTTTATTTATTTAGGGGATTTAACATTTTAACATAATTTTTTAAATTTTTGAAGCACATATTTTTTCCTGCAATAAGCCAAGTTTGCAGAGGCTTATAAGTGTCAGAATAATAGAACCCCCCAAAAGTGAACACATTTTAAAAACTAGGTCCCTTACCGTATTTATCTATGGGTGTAATGAATTTTTTGACTCACTAGTTTTTTAAAGAAATTAATGCTAAGAAGGTGAAAAAAATTTAATTTTCATTTTTTACACAAAAGTGTCAATTTAAAGACAGATTTTTTTCTACAGAGCACATGAAAATGAAGATGTACACTCCAAAATGTATCACCCCATTTCTCCTGTCCTCAGAAATACCCCCATTGTGGCCCTAATCTTATGTCTTGACAAACGGCAGAGCCCAAACATAAATGAGCACCCAGTTGTTTTCAAAACACAAAATTTGCTTGAAAATGGTTCAGGCCCCATTGCACACTTGTAATGGCGTTGAGATGCCAAAACAATAGAAAACCCCCATAATGGACCCCATTTTGAAAACTAGACCCCCTAAGGTATTAATCTAGGGGTGTAGTGAGCATTTAGACCCCCTAGTTTTTTGTAGAAATGAATGCAAAGCAGGCGGAAAAAAAATATTTTTCATTTTTTACACAAAAGTGTCAATTTAAAGACAGATTTTTTTTCTACAGAGCACATGAAAATGACGATGTACACTCCAAAATGTAAGGAAACAAATCAGAAAAGGTAAAATTAGTTCCAATGTCTGAAAAAAAAATTAGCTCCACGACCCATCCCAAAGGGATCCCTCCCTCCCTGGAAAGCCCACAAACTAAACAGAAAATTTGAATAAATTGAATTCCTGAACCCCCCCCTGTTCTTTTTGGTATTAAATAAAATTAATAATTCGCAACCGTATGGTACGTTTCAAAACAGGGGTAATTACAGAGGCCTGGTTGTGATGGGCAACTGGGGCAGTAAATCCGGGTGTCCCTCCTCCTTCCATGTTTGTTACACACCCAGCATCTTTTCTGTGGATAAGTTTTGCTGGTAGAGGCAGGGATGGGGTGAGGGAAATGGCGTTCTGAAAGCCTTCGAACGTCCTCCGATTCGAAGGCTTGCCCAGGTGCGAGGGACTCAAACAGGAGACTCTCAACCATCTTCTCCTAGTACTCGAGGAAGTTGAGGTTTCCCTGGGACTTTTTAAATAAAATAAAACTATTGTAGGTAGCAATCTGGATGAGGTAGATTGCTACCTTTTTATACCAGGCCCTGTTTTTTCGCTTCACCAGGTAGGGATTAAGCACCTGGTCCGAGAGGTCTACACCTCCCATAAATTTATTGTAGTCTGCCACACAGGCTGGTTTGTGCTTGTCCGCCGTAGCGCCCCTCTCCCTAACTGCCACTGTGGTGTCTGCATGCAAGGTGGTCAGCATGTAGACATCCTTCCTGTCCTTCCACTTCACGGCAAGCAGCTGGTCACTTGCGAGGGCGAAGGATGTTCCTTTCTCCAAACGTTTGGAGACCAGCGGTTGTGGGTATCCAACTCTATTTTTGCGGACTGTCCCACAAGCCCCTGTGTTTGCAGCATGGAGGGATTTATAAAGGGGTATACTGGTATAAAAATTATCTGTGCACACATGGTACCCTTTGTGCAGGAATGGCGCCAATAAATCCCACACAATTTTGCCTGATGTTCCAATATTTTTGGGGAAGCCTGGGGGGTCTCTGCCCTCATAAATAGACAGTGTACTGCACTGAATAAACAGGGGTTAAACCTGTTTAAACCGTAAAAAATGTGTTTTTCTCAAGCAACCCTGACTCACGTGGTTGGTCTGGTGGTGACATTGGGGGGTTAGATAGCATCTCTGAGTGTTGCCACCCAGGGATCCAACCTAGCCTACTTTAATCAGGTAGTGAGAAAAAGATGAAACATTATTTGGTGCATAGAAAGAGAGCAAAAGCTGTATTAGAAAACTTAGCTGGCAGTCAAAATACAGATATGCCTTAATATCTTTAAGGACGTTTCGTTCAAGTGGATCCTGGATTTCCAATTTCTCCCATCTTGAGCTTTAACTCTTCGATCAGGTGAACGTTTTGGTGACTTAGAGTATCCAATGACTGTCCACTCTCGCGTTAGGGTTGGTGTTTTTCTGTTTGGCAGTGGTGACTTTTCCATCGTTGAGGGAATTTGGAACCAATTGGTCACTAATTTGGAAGATGCTTTAGGGGAGTGTAAAGTGTGAGATGATTCATTTCTGTAGATGGTACCCCCATCTGTATTAGATACCTTTTTCTCTCAGAATTTTCGTTACTGCAGAGAATTCTTGCCTTCTGTTGAGAGTGGCAACCGACAGGTCTACAGAGAAATGTCAGCATATTTTTCTGGTAAATCAGTAACATTTCTGGCTGCAGCCATTATTTTTTCTTTAAAATGGTAAAAATGCAGCCTGGCCAGTACATCTCTAGGTGCAGACGGAGGCGATTGTTTCGGTTTTTGGGGTTTTATGTATCCTATCTATGATCATGTCTCTTTATTCAGACTCAGGAAGCAAGATGACAAAAAAGTCGATTAGAAGGTCCCTTAATTGTTCAGTTTGTACTGTTTCAGGAATCCCTCGAAATCTAATATTGTTTCGGTGGGATCTGTCCTCAAGATCCGCCAGTTTAAGCTTAACTGCCCCATGTCATCATACAACTCATTCTGTGCGTCCACTAGTGAGTTGTGTGCATTAGAAAATGTGTCCATTTTACCCTCTAAATGGGCCGTTCTATCCCCTATGTCTTTTATTTCTTTATAGATATTTTGTACTGTTGTTTGAAAGTCAGCTTGAATAGAGCTGCGTAGCTCTTGTAACATAGCCCCCATGCTGATGTCAGTAATGGCGGCGCCAGTGTTTGCTTTCGGTTGTCGAGCCTGTCGGTGGCTGTGTCAGGGGATGAGACTGACCTGGTTGAGGGAGAGCTCGATGGTGTGGAGGATCTAGGTGAGCCTTGTGGCGTCTGGTAATCAGGATTCGCTGCACTTGTGAGCGATGAGGCATGTAGCAATCTTTCTTCAGTAGCTATGTCATCCTCTCTCTGTATATTGCGGACGCCATCTTGGGAATTGCTCGCCGGCTGAAAGAAGGACGTCATCTTTGTAGGTTCTGTTTTTTTCTGCCTACTTTTCACCATCTCTGCAGGCCTGGGATGTTTAGCAAGCTAAGTATGAGTCAAATAGCTAAGTTAGCCATCTTCTTTCTCTGCTTTGAGCCGCTTTTAGCGTAGGCTAGTGGCGGGGAAGATTCTCACACAGCCGTCCTGCTCGGCATCCGGCCACGCCCTTTTTATTTTAAAAAATGCTTTTACTGTCTAAAAACAAACAAAAGAAAAGAAAAATTGGTATCGCTGCATCTGTAACAACCTGCTTCATAAGAATATGACATGAAATATCCCCTTAGGTGATAGGTGCCAGAACATCCATTTTTTGGTGATCTTGCCTCACATAAAGCGTAATAGCGAGCGATCAAAAAGTTGGACATACCCCAAAATGATACCAACGAAACCGTCACCTCATCCCGCAAGAAATTAGCCCCCACACAAGACCATCCCCAGAAAAATAAAAAATATGGCTTTCAGAAAATTGTGCCACAAACATTTTTTTTCCTTTTCAAAAATGCTTTCATTGTGTAAAACCTAAAAAAAATAATAATCACTAGTTATCACTACATCCGTAACAACTGGCTCTATAAAAATATAATATGATCCACCCCATCAGGTAAATGCTGTAAAAGCAAAATAAATAAAAACATTGCCAGAACAGCCATTTTTTGTCAAATCACCTCACAAAAACTGTAATAGGGAGCAATCAAAAAGTCTTATGTGCCCCAAAATATTATCAATAACAAGTCATCTCATCCCGCAAAAAATGAGCTCCCACACAAGACCATTGTCAACAAAGTTAAAAAAATAAAATAAAGCTTTCAGAAAATGGCAACGCAGAAAGCAAGATTTTTGGTCAAAAATGCATTGTGGGAAACTTTAAAAAACTACGGTATATAAAATTGGTATCACCAGCAGAATAAAGATAACATTACATTTCTCCCACTTGGTGTATACCACAATAACAAAACCCAAAAAGCTGTGATAGAATTGCTGTCTTTTCTTTATCTTACTTATTATCAAATTATCAAAAAGTTGTATGTATCCCAAAATAGAACCAATATCATCTCATCAGCTCATACCACAAAAAAAAGTCCTCACACAGTTCCATTGAGAGAAAAATAAAAGTGTAGGGGTCATTTACTAATCTGAAATATGCCTAAATTAGGTGTATTTCAGACGCAGATGGCAGGGCAATGGTTAGTCTAAAATGCCTTTCTTAATAAATGTGCCCCATAGTTCTCAGAAAATAGCTGCACCTGTCCCCAGAGGCTGTTCAATAGCAACATGGTGCCCATAAAGCAATCCATCAGAATCTGTGCTGCAAAAAACGGCATTCTTTCCCTTTTGAGCCCTGCAGCATACCAAAACAGCATTTTATGTCAAAATTGATGGCATTTCCGTATCCAGTAAAACCCACCTAATAATTTAACAGGCATGGTGTTTCTCAGATGGCACGAGCTGGGAACAACATATTAGGCAATCAAGTGCCATATCTGTGGAAAAAATTGCAATTTTAATTTTGGACAGTCTGCAAAACACCTGTGGGGTCAAAATGCTCACTCAAACCCTTAATAAATACCTTGAGAGATTGTAGTTTTCAAAATGGGGGCACTTCTAGGAGTTTTTATAGATTATTTCACCCCAGAGCCTTTAAAGTTGTCAGCACAAGTGTCACGTTCGGGTGTGGGAGGGAAACACCACACCGAACATAGGAGGGAAAGGGGTGAGGGAATGAGGGCTGGAAACTAGGGAAAGAAGATGGACACCTACTAGTAAAACCCTAATCAAAGTCCTGACTAACTACCAGCATGAACAGACCCCAGAGGTAGGTGAGTTCATACACCGGAATACCTAGTGTCTTAACTGACCCTATAGGACTCTAGTACTAATGTCAGGACTGAGACAACCTGTTCCTCCAAAAGGAAGGACGAACAGGAGTCTCCCTCAAGCCTTAATACAAATGACAGGGAAATGCAACACACAAAATAACCCAAACAAAATACAAAAGGGAAAGAAAACACTTAACTTCAAGTGGCTATGGCAGCACCAGGAACTCAGCTGAGATCCACACACCAGCTATCCACAACTCCAACAGAAGCTATATACCGCATAGCATAGTGGGAGAAACAACAATAAATAGAGAAGGTTAAATTACCATAATAGCCACACCTGGGGAAAGAAGGTGTGGCAAGCACCAGAAACAACACAAACGTCATTTGATCCAAATGGAAAATATGTCAGATCAAACGACGTGTTGCTAGTCTCACTGATCTCCTTCCACCTGTCGCGGGAACATCCTTGACAAGATGTGTAAATTACCAAATTGGGCCTCAAATGCGCATGGTGCTCTTTTACTCCTAAGCCATGTGGCAGGGATGAACTGACCATAGATGTTACAGGGAAATTTTCTGGTGTGCTGATTTCCAGTGACCTGCCTAAGCCCTCCTCATGGCCGCCGGCCTGGTACATCACTACCTCATGCTCTCAACATTAATTACTGCTAGGAGCATCAGTTACTTATGCACTTGACTGGCAGCCGCAGGTTCCCTCCTGAATTCAACTGCATCTCCATCCTCAGGATGGTGATATAGTTGAATACTTCAGTGGAGAGCAGTATTTTGTGCTGCACTGCAGTATTTGGTTCTGCTGGGGCAGTGTTTTGTGCTGCACTATAGTATTGCTAGTAGCTTGGACCCTCCTACAACATTGGGCCATTTATTTTTTATTTTTTGCAGGGCCACTTTAAGTTCCCAGTCCGTCCCTGCCCTGTGGTATGTCCAGGTAAAAAATTAGGGTCACATGCAGGGTGTTTATAAAACCAGGAAGCACAGCATTTCATATTTTTTTTCCAGCCATTTCTGACCTTAAGCACATGTTTAGGCATATTTTACTTCCATTATTTATAAATGGTCAGTGAGACCAAAGAGGCCTTTTATTCCATGTGCTTTTAACTACTCATATAAAATGTAACTTTTATTATGTCTTGCACATCTATTGCAAATAAAAATATTAAAAATTCTCAGCTGTATCATTTGGTTTCTTTTAAATTAAGATTTTTTATATAGAACACTGTTAGGCCTCATGCACACGGCCGCGTGCATTTGGCCTAACTCTCACAGTGTAATGTAGCAACTGCAGGGATATAACAAGCTATTTCACAAACTTGCTACTGTTATCCTCTTGCCCTGCCCTGCACTACTTTTAAACCTTTCCTATTTTTCCATTCCATTTCACACTGTCTAAAAACAACTTAAGCACAGTGTTAGGCCAAGATGCTCACTGCACCCCTTTAAAAATTCCTTGGGGTGTGTAGTTTGAAAAAATGTGTTTTTTTGGGGGGTTTTCAGTGTAGGAGTACATCAGGGTCTCTACAAATGCAACATGGCACCCGAATATTATTCCAGTGAAATTTGTGCTCCAAAAGCCATATGGTGCTCCTTCCCTTCTGAGCCCTGCTGTGTGTCCATACAGCAGAGTATGAGCACATATGGGGTGTTGCTGTATTCAGGAGAAAATGTGTAACATTGTAGGGTGCATTTTCTCCTGTTACCCCCTTTGAAAATGAAAAACTTGTCCCTAAATCGACATTTCTTGTAAAATATGTAATTTTTTTATTTTCACAGTCAAGTGTTTCTAAATGGGTCCAAGTGCTCAGGACACCCCATGAAAAATTCCTTGGCGGGGTATAGTTTCCAAAAAAAGGTAACTTTTTGAGTTTCCCTGTAGAGTAAAATCTGCCCTCCAAAAGTTATATGGCGCTCCTTCCGTTCTGAGCCCATACAGCAGTTTACCACAATACATAGGGTGTTTCTGTAAACTATGGAACTATGGCAAACAATATTGAGGTTTGTTTTGCTGTTAACTCCGGCTGTTTTACAGGAAAAAATAGATTCAAATTGAAAATCTGCAACAAAAAAAAGTGCAATTGTGAAATTTCACCTCCATTTTCCTTTAATTCTTGTGGAACACCAAAAGGGTTAACAGAGTTTGTAGTAGTTTCTAAAATAGAGTCACCTTTTCGGAGTTTCCACTGCAGGCTTACCTTGTTTTCAAAAGCGACATGGTACCTGAAAATTATTCTAGTGAAATCTGCCCTCAAACTACAGGGTGGGCCATTTATATGGATACACCTTAATAAAATGGGAATGGTTGGTGATATTAACTTCCTGTTTGTGGCACATTAGTATATGTGAGGGGGGAAACTTTTCAAGATGGGTGGTGACCATGGCGGCCATTTTGAAGTCGGCTATTTTGAATACAACTTTAGTTTTTTCAATAGGAAGAGGGTCATGTGACACATCAAACTTATTGGGAATTTTACAAGAAAAACAATGGTGTGCTTGGTTTTAACGTAACTTTATTCTTTCATGAGTTATTTACAAGTTTCTGACCACTTATAAAATGTGTTCAATGTGCTGCCCATTGTGTTGGATTGTCAATGCAACCCTCTTCTCCCACTCTTCACACACTGATAGCAACACCGCAGGAGAAATGTTAGCACAGGCTTCCAGTATCCGTAGTTTCAGGTGCTGCACATCTCGTATCTTCACAGCATAAACAATTGCCTTCAGATGACCCCAAAGATAAAAGTCTAAGTGGGTCAGATCGGGAGACCTTGGGGGTCATTCAACTGGCCCACGACGACCAATCCACTTTCCAGGAAACTGTTCATCTAGGAATGCTCGGACCTGACACCCATAATGTGGTGGTGCACCATCTTGCTGGAAAAACTCAGGGAACGTGCCAGCTTCAGTGCATAAAGAGGGAAACACATCATCATGTAGCAATTTCGCATATCCAGTGGCCTTGAGGTTTTCATTGATGAAGAATGGCCCCACTATCTTTGTACCCCATATACCACACCATACCATAATTTTTTTTGTTCCAACAGTCTTGGAGGGATCTATCCAATGTGGGTTAGTGTCAGACCAATAGCGGTGGTTTTGTTTGTTAACTTCACCATTCACATAAAAGTTTGCCTCATCACTGAACAAAATCTTCTGCGTAAACTGAGGGTCCTGTTCCAATTTTTGTTTTGCCCATTCTGCAAATTCAGTGCGCCGATCTGGGTCATCCTCGTTGAGATGCTGCAGTAGCTGGAGTTTGTAAGGGTGCCATTTGTGAGTAGCTAATATCCGCCGAAGGGATGTTCGACTAATGCCACTCTCCAGTGACATGAGGCCAGTGCTACGCTGTGGGCTCTTGCTGAATGAAGCTAGGACAGCCACTGATGTTTCTTCATTAGAGACATATTTCATGCGTCCACATTTTGGCAAATCCAACACTGAACCAGTTTCACGAAACTTAGCAAGCAGTTTGCTAACTGTAGCATGGGAGATGGGTGGTCTCGTAGGGTGTCTTGCATTGAAATCTGCTGCAATGACCCGGTTACTACGTTCACCAGACATCAACACAATTTCTATCCGCTCCTCATGTGTTAACCTCGGCAACATGTCAATGGCTGTAAACAAAGAGAAACTTGTAAATAACTCATGAAAGAATAAAGTTACGTTAAAACCAAGCACACCATTGTTTTTTCGTGTGAAATTCCCAATAAGTTTGATGTGTCACATGACCCTCTTCCTATTGAAAAAACAAAAGTTGGATTCAAAATGGCCGACTTCAAAATGGCCGCCATGGTCACCACCCATCTTGAAAAGTTTCCCCCCTCACATATACTAATGTGCCACAAACAGGAAGTTAATATCACCAACCATTTCCATTTTATTAAGGTGTATCCATATAAATGGCCCACCCTGTATATGTTGCTTCCATTCTGCCATGCCGCTGTGTGCGCATACAGCAGTTTACACTACACATGGGGTGTTCCTGTAAACTGCAGAATCATGGTATTAAAGAGGTTGTCCCAGTTATGAAAAAGAAATATATAGCACTGAAAATCTGATGGGCAGCAATATATAACTAAGCTAAGCAAGTTTTATGCAAAAAAAAATTATATATATATTTCCTCATTTCCCTGGTTCTTTTCTGGCCCTTTGTTTACATGCAATAACAACAACCTCTGCCCCTCCCCCTGCACTGCTAAGGGAGTGAATACAAGAGCTGCCCTGAGTGACATGTCTGCCTGCTGGGAGACTCAGCAGCATGTTGTATGTGTAGGACTACAAGTCCCACCTGTATAATGACACTGCTAAGGGAGTGAATACAAGTGCTGCCCTGAGTGACATGTCTGCCTGCTGGGAGACTCAGCAGCATGTTGTAAGTGTAGAACTACAAGTCAAGGAAACACAGAGAGGCCGGGTTTCACAACCGGACCTATTTACTCCCAAAATTATTAAGGCATATGTACTGATCCCCTGGGGGACAGAGGGGTAAAACTTAGCATTTAATGTGGGTAATTCTAAAATAAATGGACGCTAGAGGATGGACCTCTGTAACATACAACATGAAAAACAGCCCTAGGGGCCTAGACTGAACACACACAAACAGTATGGGAAAGATGGTGTAAATAAACAAGAACGTTCTCACCCGGTTGTAGATGTAGACCGAGGGTTCTCTCAGAGGTTGTTGAGAATAGAGGACCTGTGTTGGTGGATCGCCATACTGGAAGGTACCAGGCGTATGTGCCCCTTTGCGTAGTAGGGTGACGGGGTGGGTTAACCCTAGACAGCCCTAAGTAAGGGGCAGGGGCTAGTACGCCCTACCTATCTACACGAGGAACTTGCCCCGCAAGGGGCGTCCCCGTCCGGATGCCTGACCCTGTAGGGGCGGAATCCCTAATAAACCCTATGAGGGTGCTCCCTACGTGTCACGTTTCAATTCGTGAAGCAAAATCATCAGGGGAGAAATGGAAATAACAAGGCTATGGATGGGGCTTGTATAATCAAAAAAGGGAGATGGTAGAGGAGGTGATGTAACAGTCCCCCGTGGATTTTGACTATCCTGTCTTTTTCTGTCCATTATAGATGTCACCCACTGGTGCACCTATACCCTAAACAGGAGGTTTTTGTTGCGGTCATTTTGGGTGTTCTTGTCTGCTGACTCCACACCTATGTCCTATTTTTGACATTTGCTGACCCTTACATCCCCTCCTCTACCATCTCCCTTTTTTGGTTATACAAGCCCCATCCATAGCCTTGTTATTTCCATTTCTCCCCTGATGATTTTCCTTCACAAATTGAAACGTGACACGTAGGGAGCACCCTCATAGGGTTTATTAGGGATTTTGCCCCTACAGGGTCAGGCATCCGGGCGGGGCAAGTTCCTCGTGTAGATAGGTAGGGCGTACTAGCCCCTGCCCCTTACTTAGGGCTGTCTAGGGTTAACCCACCCCGTCACCCTACTACGCAAAGGGGCACATACGCCTGGTACCTTCCAGTATGGCGATCCACCAACACAGGTCCGTCTCTATTCCCAACAACCTCTGAGAGAACCCTCGGTCTACATCTACAACCGGGTGAGAACGTTCTTGTTTATTTACACCATCTTTCCCATACTGTTTGCGTGTGTTCAGTCTAGGCCCCTAGGGCTGTTTTTCATGTTGTATGTTACAGAGGTCCATCCTCTAGCGTCCATTTATTTCAGAATTACCCACATTAAATGCTAAGTTTTACCCCTCTGTCCCCCAGGGGATCAGTACATTTGCCTAGAACTACAAGTCCCACCTGTATAATGACACTGCTAATACACACAGGATCTTCCTCCTACCTTCTTGTGCAATGCTCTCTCTAGTTCTTCAGCTCCTGTGCCCAGAATTCTCACTGCTGCAAATACCCAGTGTGTGCAGCTGAAGGGGTTAAGAATCCTAGGAGAGAGCAGACCGCAGTGAAGGGGGAGGGGGGAGGCGTGGCCAGCACAGTGACGTCTCGTTTACAGGCTTGTAAACGAAGTTTATCAGAGCAGGGAGAGAAGCTGACATCACAGGTCATGTGACCCTCAGTGAAATCTGAGAAACCAGCCACTGAAGATAAAGTGAGTTAATTGGAAAGCTGTTATATTTGCCCAGTAAGGAACATAGAAAGAACAAAAAAATAACTCGGACAACCCCTTTAAGAAAATTATATTAAAAAAATACAAAGAAAAGAAAAGGAAAAATTGCTAAATAAAAGTGTTCACTGTGTCCCAACAGTCTTTTTGTGACGTCTTGAGGGACATATTATGTGGTAAAAAAAATTTTTTAAAAAGTAATAAACCAATCATAAAAAAACTAAAATAAAAAAATTATAAAATACAAATAAAAGTAAAAAATAAAAAGTGCAAAAATAAAAAAAAGGGTCATTGTCACCCAAAGGTCTTTTTATGACCTTTGGGTCACACTTGAGGGACATATTATGTAGCAGGAATATATTAAAAATTAAGTTAAAAAAAGGAAAAAATAATAAAGTACATAAAAGGAAAAACACCCACACCAACCAAAACTGTCTCCATTACCGCCCCATTCACATGAAACTATACATATTATAAAACAAAACAACCGAGACAAAAAAGGGAACTAATTATAATTAATTTTGGTGTTAGTTTGCATATTTAAAGAATGAGTTACAGTTTGAAAGCAAATTACTTTTTAAAAATGTTTTGTACAGTTTCCCCCAAATAAAACAAAAAAAATATCATAAAGCCGTATGTGTCATGTAAAAAATGTTGCAAAAATTATTTTGGTCGTCCAAATAAAAAAGTTTGAACCATGTGAGCTAAAAAAAAAAAATAAAAAATGTCTGGTCATTAAGGTCTTGCCAGGCCTGGTCATTAAAGGGTTAACCAATGAGCGCTCCTCACACTAGAAAGGCAAAGTGCTTACTGGTTATTACATGGCGCCTGAAACTGGAGGTGGTAATAATCAGTGAATGCCGTCCTCTGCAGTTAAGGAAAGCACTGATATTTATCAACAGGAGGCAGGATGGAAGGAAATGTCGCCACTTTTCCGGTAAAAATAATTTTTTAACAAGTTTCTGCAGCACGGCCCCTGAAATAGAAGATTCATAACTACCTGCTCCCTGCCACTCCGGTTCTCAGGGCTGCCTCCATCTTCTCGTCTCTGAGCTGCTTACATCCAGCTGGCTGTGGACATGGTCACATACACCACTCCGGTCCCCCGTGCTGCCTCCATCTTCCCGTCTCTGAGCTGTTTACATCCAGCTGGCTGCGGACATGGTCACATACACCACTCCGGTCCCCCGTGCTGCCTCCATCTTCCCGTCTCTGAGCTGCTTACATCCAGCTGGCTGTGGACATGGTCACATACACCACTCCGGTCCCCCGTGCTGCCTCCATCTTCCCGTCTCTGAGCTGTTTACATCCAGCTGGCTGTGGACATGGTCACATAGACCACTCCGGTCCCCCGTGCTGCCTCCATCTTCCCGTCTCTGAGCTGCTTACATCCAGCTGGCTGTGGACATGGTCACATACACCACTCCGGTCCCCCGTGCTGCCTCCATCTTCCCGTCTCTGAGCTGCTTACATCCAGCTGGCTGTGGACATGGTCACATACACCGCTCCGGTCCCCCGTGCTGCCTCCATCTTCCCGTCTCTGAGCTGTTTACATCCAGCTGGCTGTGGACATGGTCACATACACCGCTCCAAAGATTGGCTTCAGCACCGACATGCTGCTTGTGGCCACACTGATGCTGAAGCTAGTCATTGGCTAGAGCACTACATGTGATTATGCCCAGAGCCAGACGGATATAAACATCGCAGGGACCAGAAGATGGGGCAGCGTGGAGGAACGGTGCACCAGGGAGCAGGTAAGTAAAAATCTTCGGTTTCAGGGGCCATGCTGCGGGCACTTTTACCGGGAAAACCCTTTTAAGCATCTATTACACTGCATCATATTTAGGCCAATCACTGGGAACAAGTGTTCATAGATACACTCATTCTTGATATCTGGCCGGTATAATAGTGCCGCCGATCAGCTGATAAACAAAGAATCACTCGTTTGTCGGCTGATTTACATATTTTGTCAGGATAAAAGATGTACAATTATCATTAGCATATCTCCCTGTGTAATCAGGAATGGGCTACCGATAATCAATAGAACTGAATAGTGATCATTCCTCCCTATTCACTTTTTTATTAGCTTGTATAATGCAAAAACCGATGCAAACCGCCCCTCGATATAGAGAGATGTGACAATGCGGCCCTCAGACCAAAAAAAGGTTGTGCACTCCTGCCATAAGCCTAGAGGCATGTAGAGTCCTCGATGCTTCTTTCCTGTTTTTTTTATTGTGCGTTGGTTTCTGAATTATTAATCTTTATATTGGGATCCCGCCATTTGTAAATTATCTTTTCGATGTCAAGGGGGCTGCGCCTTGCTTCCTTCAAGTCAGTGTTGCTACGCCCTATTCCAGCCTCCTGCACCATGACTGATGCTGCCCCCCCCCCATGCCCACGTCATCCTGCTGCATCTGGAACTCGCTTATCGTTCTTGCACAGGCACACTGAGATTCTTTTGGAGTGCCTGTACTTGGGGGCTACGTGTCCCCCACCTAACGTCATCGCTGCCAAGTGCAAGCGCACTAGAGGAATCCGAGAGTGCCTGCGCAAAAGGTGTAACGGAGAAAAAAAAAACGTACCAAAACGGTATTAACAAAAACTACAGATCGGCCCGCGAAAAATACACATCTGACACATCTCCATAGACATAACTATAAAAAAGTTATGGGGGTCAGAATATGGCGATGAAAATAAAAAAATTATTTAAAAAAAATATATATTTTTTTTCAGTATTAAAATGCAAGATAACTATACAAGTGTGACATCGCCATAATCGTACTGACCTGGAGAATGAAAAGCACAGGTCAGTTTTACCGCATAGTCAACACCATAAAAACAAAACCCATAAAACTGTGGTGGAATTGTGTTTTTTCCAATTCTACCCCAGCTTCACACTACATCCTATGCAATATTAAATGGTTCCATTAGAAAGTACAACTTATTCTGCAAAAAACAAGTCCTACAGTATGTGAATGAAAAAATAAGTTATGGCTTCAGGAAGGCAAAATCCCTCCGTCAGGAAAGGGTTAAACAATACAAAATTTTCTGAGGACACAGCAGGGAAACCAGTGAAGGAGACTAAACATTTGTCCATATCTCAGGCCCTTTTCACACCAGGTCACTCATACAGTAGGGTGGGCAGCAGGGGACCCGGACCCCCGCATTTCCTATGCTGCCATGTTACTTCATATCAAAACCGCATCACAGCACAAAGCAGCGCGGCTTCACCGCTTTCCTCAGCGTCCAGGTTCCGTCGCCTGTAAGCCCCGCCCCCGGTAAAGTGTAGCCCCTGGCAGTGCTGGCCCCTCCCCTATTTCCTTGTCATTAGGAAGAAAGAGTGGATGTCCTGCCTGTGGAATGTCGTCCGTCTGCTTACTGGCCATTACCCGGCTCCTTATACGGTTGTGACTAAATACTATACTCTGTTAGGACCTGGTCCTCTTACCAGTGATAGGAAATAGCTGACTCAGTGTGAGCTGTCTATTTCCCATTACTGGTAAGGACTAGGGATGAGCGAATCGACTTCGGATGAAAGATCCGAAATCGATTTGCATAAAACTTTGTTCCAATAATGTACAGAGCAGGAGCTCTGTACAGTATGAGGCTACTTTCACACTAGCGTTCTGCTGTCCGCTCGTGAGCTCCGTTTGAAGGGGCTCACAAGCGGAGCAGAACGCTTCCGTCCAGCCCTGATGCAGTCTGAATGGATGCGGATCCGCTCAGACTGCATCAGTCTGGCGGCGTTCAGCCTCCGCTCCGCTCGCCTCCGCACGGCCAGGCGGACAGCTGAACGCTGCTTGCAGCGTTCGGGTGTCCGCCTGGCCGTGCGGAGGCGTGCGGATCCGTCCAGACTTACAATGTAAGTCAATGGGAACGGATCCGCTTGAAGATGACACCATATGGCTCAATCTTCAAGCGGATCCGTCCCCCATTGACTTTACATTGAAAGTCTGAACGGATCCGCTCAGGCTACTTTCGCACTTAGAAATTTTTCTAAGTTATTAATGCAGACGGATCCGTACTGAACGGAGCCTCCGTCTGCATTAATATGATCGGATCCGTTCAGAACGGATCCGATCAAGCGCAAGTGTGAAAGTAGCCTTAGAATGTATTGGCTCCGATGAGCCGAAGTTATTACTTCGCAAAGTCTTGCGAGACTTTGGGCAATAACTTCATAAATAAGTTTTGTATAGTAAAAAAACATTTCCTGAACTCGGGTTCGGTTCCAAGTGGTACCTTGGAACCAAACCCGAGTTCGGGAAATGTTTTTTTACAGTACAAATTAATTTATGAAGTTATTACCCGAAGTCTCGCGAGACTTTGCGGAGCAATAACTTAGGCTCATCTGAGCCAATACATTCTAATACTGTACGGAGCTCCTGCTCTGTACAGTGTTGGAACGAAGTTTTATGCAAATCGACTTCGGATCTTTCATCCGAAGTCAATTTTCTCATCCCTAGTAAGAACCTTTTTACCCCCTAGTGGTCAGGTCCTGAACTGAAATAGTATATAGCCAGTTCACAGGGAGTTGGCTAAATCCTATAATCCATAAGGACCTAGTCCTTACCAGTGATAGGAAATAGTAGACTCTACAGTAGCTGGCTATTTCCCATCATTTGTAGGGACCTCTTCTGCCTCATTGCTCTGGTTACTGAACTGTGTTAGGATTTAGTTGCTTCTCAATGACTTGGCTAAATCCTCTTGTCTATTAGGACCTGGTCATTAACTAAGTCCAGTAACACAGCTTCCACATGGATGCAGTGTTATAGTATATGTAATACCCGAGAGTGGCATTACCACCTCTTTTGTACCCCCACTATCTTGGTTGGTGCATCATGTGTCATCTCTTATATTTATTTCCTGCGATGTGTGTATTCCTATTTTCTCATAATTGAATGTTTAAATGTAATGTGCCTGGTTCACCAGCAGGTGGCGGCAATCTGTGCAAAGCTAGTTTTCCTGGAGAGGAAGCTTTTTGTTCCTTCCAGCCCTCTCTAAAGAGGGAGGAGTTAGTTAGTTAGAGGTGAGTTCAGAGTTTCCCTTCCTAGGGGAAGGTTGTGGGTTGGCCAGCAGAGCACTGCCTGCTCTGCTGGGCCCGCAGGCCCTGCCTGTGAAGTCTACATGGTTGCATGTCCCCTCCTGGGCTTGCATTGCCTATATCTAAGCTAAGTGAGCTTGGTGCCAGGAAGAAGTTCCTAGGACTAAAGATATAGATACAGTAAGAGACAGACTACAGCTAAGCTCAGTTCCAGCAGAAGAGGAAAAGTTCCTATTTAACCCAGCTAACCTAGCAGAGCTGAGAAAGCTACAGCATAGCAGATCTGAGATTGTTGCAGAAGTGTTTGCCTGCCAGAAATTAAGCCAATACCTGCTGATGACCAACAAAGGATTGGAAACTGTTTTGATTACCATTTATTCAAGTAAAGCTGTGTCTAACGTTAACTCCATTTATTCTACTTCCTTCATCATCCAAGTTAACCAACCCCTTTTTTGTACTGCTTCAGACCACCACGTATGGGATCCAAGGATATCCAGGTAGGAGCACCGTGACACGTGCATACAACACCTTCAGAGAGACATCACTCTGGCAATCCTACACCTGGGTACCAACACTACCATCTACAAAGGGGACTCCATGTCCTCGTTGCTTAACTGCAACTGGAGTCACGACTACTTGCTCTATAAGAGGGACATATTTTGTAGAAACCTTCTAAGTGGCAAGGGATATCCCAGGTCCGTAGTAGGTCTGCTGCATATACAATAAAGTTATATAGATGAATATGGTAGAATACTTAAGCAAGAGAATTGAACGGCACTCCTCTTGGAGATAGGCGGTGCTCAGTGGTAAAAGGTGATAGCAGTATTGGTAGAAACCACGGCACTCTGAAGAAATTTTGTAATGATTTCTTATTTATTTCATTATTTTTATGTCATTGCTTTAATCTATCCGTATGTGACTATTTATACGGATGGATTAAAACAATGAAATAAAAATAAATAAATAAGAAATCATTACAAAATTTCTTCAGTGTCGTGGTTTCTACTAATACTACTATTGTAGAATAAGCCTCTTTTATGTTTAATTTTAGAAAATCTTTACAATAAACAAAAATATCATGTGACTTCTGAGCAGTTGTCTCTGCAGAAATGTCCGGTTCTGTGATATTCATGGTAAAGCGCTCCGCAGAAACATCAGGTCATGTGATTCTCTGTAATTTCCTAGAAGTTAGGCCTCTTGCACACAAATGTTTTTTTTTCCGTTTCCATTCCGTTTATTGCGTTCCATATATGGACCAAATATGGAACCATTCATTTCAATGGATCCGTAAAAAAACGGAAGGTACTCCGTATGCCTTCCGTTTCCGTATTTTCATTCAAAGATAGAACATGTCCTATTATTGTTTGCATAATGGACAAGGATAGTACTGTTCTATCAGGGGCTAGCTGCTCCGTTCCGCAAAAAAAGGAATGCACACGGACATCATCTGTATTTTTTCCGGTTCCGTTTTTTGAGGACCGCAAAATACTGAAAAAAACCATACGGTCGTGTGCAAGAGGCCTTAAAGGGGTTATCCGATATAGACAATTTCCCCGCCAATGCCCGGGCCCCTTGAATGGATTATACTTACCTGCTCCTCGGCACCCGCGTCACACCGGATCCCTGCATGACTGCTGCTGCATCTCTCGTCAGTCGTATTAAAACATCCAGTGACGGGGGGCAGCAGCCAATAGCAGTTCGCAACGGTGACCAGTCCCAAGGGGGCTCATCCGAGTCGCAGCCAATTGCTATTGGCTACTCTCCCCGCCGCCGGATATTTTGATCTGAGCGACAGGGAGATGCAGCGGCGGCCATGCAGGGAACCGGAGTGACGTGAGTGCCGAGGAGCAGACAAGTATAATCCATACAAGGGGCCCAGACATTGGGGGTGATATTTCAGATATCGGATAACCCCTTTAATATTATTTGTTTCATTTTTTTTTTTTAAAGGGTTTCTATCACTTCGTTTCACATAATTAGCTGTCAGACACTAGCGATCCGCTAGTGTCTGCTCTGCCAAACCATCCTAATATAATTGCTTTTGGGGCAGCCGTTTTGCTAAAAAAAGAACTTTTATTAATATGCTAATGAGCCTCTAGGTGCTATGGGGGCGTCATTAGCACCTAGAGGCTCCGTCTACCTTCACAAACTGCCGCCGCCCAGCGCGTCCCTCCAGCCCGCCCATCTCCTTTGGAATGCGATCCTCCCTGTGAGCGCCTGTATTCGGCGCATGCGCAGTGAATGTCTGACCGCTTCCCTGCTCAGACATCTCCACTGCGCCTGCGCGATGACGTCATAGTGCCACGAGGAACAGGCGCAGTGGAGATGTCTGAGCAGGGAAGCGGTCAGACATTCACTGCGCATGCGCCGAATACAGGCGCTCACAGGGAGGATCGCATTCAGGAGGAGATGGGCGGGCTGGAGGGACGTGCTGGGCGGCGGCAGTTTGTGAAGGTAGACGGAGCCTCTAGGTGCTAATGACGCCCCCATAGCACTTAGAGGCTCATTAGCATATTAATAAAAGTTCTTTTTTTAGCAAAACAGCTGCCCCAAAAGCAATTATATTAGGATGGTCCAAAAGCAATTATATTAGGATGGTTTGGCAGAGCAGACACTAGCGGATCGCTAGTGTCTGACAGCTAAATATGTGAAACGAAGTGATAGAAACCCTTTAATTTCCTATACCTCAAAAGGACCTTTTCCATCTATTATGTACAAGGGAGGATTCATACTGCTGAGGTCCATTTCCGGGATGGGATTTAGCCGACTTCCATTGAAGTGGCCATTTCCCGTACCCCAAAAGGACCTTTTCCATCTATTATGTTCAAGGGAGGATTCATACTGCTGAGGTCCTTTTCAGGGATGGGATGTAGTCGACTCACACTGAAGTGGCTATTTCCCGTACCCTAAAAAGACCTTTTTCATCCATTATGTACTAGGTCCTTTTCCTGCTGAGGTCATTTTCAGGGATTTAGCTTATTTACATAGAAGTGACTCTGTTCCTTACCCCAAAAGGACCTTTTCCTTTTACACAAACTTTATAAAAATATTGTGACAGTGATCATGATCGTGGTGTTCAGAAATGAAGAAGCTGCTTTTTTTTTTAAATGGCCTTTCAAAATGCATCCCTTTAGAAGGGGCAGATCCTAGATGGCAGCTGACACATTACTAGTGGACGGGGGCAGTGAAATGAGATGTCAGTGAAGGCAGAATAGTAGGAAGAGGTAAAAAATGAGTATGACGTCAATGTCAGAGGTAACATCATCCTGTTGTCAGATGATGTTGTTGACGGCTCAGTCGTCCTTTCCACATTTTCTTCTTCTTCATCCATTATAACAGTTGCCCAACAGCTAGTGGAGTCACTGATTAATACTGACTGAGAGGCTGGGGCCGAGTCTGACAGTGCCGCCACCGCCGCTACAGCCACTGACATTACTTGTGGATGATGTGGTTTTTCCTTCATTATTCTGTCCTCTTTCATTTTCTGTTGCCAAACATATAATAATCAAATATGCCTCCGTTTTAAACTACACACCAAATTGCAGTCTGTGATGCAGGAAATAATTTTTCTGTACTACAAGCAATATTCCAGTGTACGTTTTTATTTTAAATACACACATAAATGGTGATTGTACAGAGTCATGCAAGAAATTGAATTGCCTTAGAAAATGCAATATTGAAATGTAAGTTTTCTCAAATACACACCAAAATGTCGTGTGATGATTGTCTGCTGTATAAAATGCAGGTTTTGCTCAAATTAATAAAAAAGAAAAAGCCAATTTTAGCTGGCACTGCACTAAATAAAGAATGCGCAGTCACTTAATTGTCAGTTTTCTTTTGCACAGATAGATTGTGTGCGTGACAGTGTAAATGACTCCCTCCCTGAACACACAATATTTTCACAATACCTAAAACTATCCAGCTATTATTTAAATAAATATTCGCTTGTATTCACACACTAAATTGCTCACACTATCAACACCACTCACTTGGCTTGTGGATGAACTTTCAGGATGAACCTAAAAAGCACATGTCCAACTGTTCAGTGTTTCAGTACTTGCTGTTCTCTAACAAGGAGCTTAACGGTAAAATTCACAACAGGTGTTTGATCCATGAATTGCGCAATAAATTTCCAATAATAATCAGTATTTAAACAGTCCTCCTCATCATGTTCACATTTTACCATTATGAGATCAAGACGACACCTAACAATTGATCAGCAGTACCTCGCCATTGCGAGGCTTCAAGCAGGATGTTCTCAGATGGAAGTGGCCACTGAGCTTAGAGTGTGACAGAGTCATCAGCAGGTTGTATCAGAGAGTCACAGAAAGGCAGAGAAGTGGACGTCCTTTGGCCACATCCCATACTGATGACCACTTTATTGTGAGCAATGCCCTGTAGAACCGGATGATGAATGCCACACAACTCCAGGCACAAGGGAGGTGAGAGGCACCCGTGTCATGTCAGACCATTGGAAACCGTTTACATCAGCGCGGTCTGCGTGCTAGATGACCTGCAAGGGTACCTGACCACACCACCAGGCACAGGAGTCATTGTCTTGCATGGGCCAGGAGCATCTATGCTGGATGAGGGACCAGTGGGCCTCAGCGCGGTTCACTTATGAAAGTTGATTCACGTTGAGCAGAAATGATGGTCGTCAACGATGTTGGAGATTGCTATGCATCAGCCACTGTTGTCACCAGATGAGCCTTTGGTGGTGGTGGTGGTGTTACATTGTGGGTAGATGTCTTTTCAATACAGAACCTCCCTACACTTAGTGAATGACCCATACTACTTGAAGAACATCATTAATCCAGTCATTGTGCCTCTGCAGGAACAACACAGGCCTAATGTCATCTTCATGGAGGACAATGCGCCAGCTCATTGAGGTCCATCATTAGGGAATGGCTGCTGGAGACTGGGGGACCGTGTAGAGGCCCAGAACCTTAATGACCTGAAGGTCCCCCTTCAAGAAGAGTGGGATGCCATGCCTCAGCAGACAATAAGTCGACTTGTGAATAGCAGGAGACGTCATTCTCAATCTGTAATAGAAGCTTAAAGCCACATGACAAGTTCTGGAGATATTGACATTTTGTGGGGGTATTCCCACTACTGGTGTTGGCTTTTGTTTCAAAATATTGTTTAAGATGAGGAAATCACTATTGCATGCTTCTACATAAATGTCCTAATTCCATGATATAATATCACTGGAGACGGAACATTTACATTTTCCATAAATTTCATCAGAAAGCCAAGTATCCCTAACTTTTTGTGAGTAGTGTATGTTTGGATTGTGTATGTTTTTATTTCTTTTAACCCCTTCAGGACCCTGCCATTTTTCACCTTAAGGACCAGGCCATTTTTTGCAAATCTGACATGTGTCACTTGTGGTGATAACTTTAAAACACTTTTACTTATCCAGGCCATTCTGAGATTGTTTTCTCGTCACAAATTGTTCTTCATGACAGTTGTAAAATTAAATCAAAAAAATAGATTTTTATTTATAAAAAAAATTACAAATTTACCCAAAATTTTGAAAAATTTGCAAATTTCTATTTCTCTACTTTAATAATAGATAGTAATACCTCCAAAAATAGTTATTACTTTACATTCCCCATATTGTCACAACCAGACAGCTGAGAAGCTCTGACAGAAACCGTTCAGAACCTCCTCCTTGAGTTTTCCTTGTTTTGGTTTCAGTTCCTTATCTCGTTAGCCTATCTCAGCTGTCATGCAGTTGGACTGATTGCTTCCCTTTAAATTCCTCCCCATAATGCAGTAGTGTGCGGCTTATACAACTTCCTGGAGTGTGTGTGCGCGCATGCCTGCTGTTCCTAGTTCCTAGTCGTCTGCAAGATAAGTGCTGTATATGTATTTGTGATTTTCTGTTTGCTGGATCCAGGTGACCCTGTCTCCCTCCGTGTCTGTGTAGGGAGCCGGTGGTCGTGTCCCCTCACTATTGTAGGGTCTTCAGGTGTTAGATAGTCGAGGTACGTGGATATGCGACCATTCACCTTTGGGGTGTTCGCATAGGCTGAGCAGTCAGGGAGAGTCTGTCAGGTCCATGCAGGGCTCTCCCTTTTGTTCCTTAGTTGTGGATCCAGTGAGCCATTGATTATATTGCATTGTCTTGTTTCCTGTACACCATCCGTGACACATATGTCTACTTCATGTTTGGATCATTTTGTGAATGCCATTTTATTTTTTGGGGACGTTAGAAGGCTTAGAAGCAAATCTTGAAATCTTTCAGTAAATTTCCAAAACCCACTTTTTAAGGACCAGTTCAGGTCTGAAGTCACTTTGTGAGGCTTACATAATAGAAACTTTTTGGGCAGATTTTCCATTTGAATCAATTTTTTCCAGTTGCAAAGCAAGGGTTAACAGCCAAACAAAACTCAATATTTATGGCCCTGATTCTGTAGTTTACAGAAACTCCCCATATGTGGTTGTAAATGCTGAACGGGCACACGGTATTGCGCAGAAGTAAAGGAACGCCATGTGGTTTTTGGAAAGCAGATTTCACTGGGAGAATTTTAAGCTGCCATGTCACATTTGAAGACCCCCTGATGCACCCCTAGAGTAAAAACTCCAAAAAAGTGACCCCATTTTAGAAACTACACCCTTAAAGGTATACGAAACAAATTTTACAAACTTTGTTAACCCTTTAGGTGTTCCACAAGAATTAATGGAAAATAAAGATGAAATTTCAGAATTTCACTTTTTTGGCAGATTTTTCATTTTATTTCCAGTTACAAAGCAAGGGTTAACAGCCAAACAAAATTCAATATTTATGGCTCTGATTCTATAGTTTACAGAAACACCCCATATGTGGTCGTAAACTCCTGTACAGGCACACGGCATTGCGCAGAAGGAACGCCATACGCTTTTTGGAAGGCAGATTGTGCTGGACTGTTTTGTTGACACCATGTCCCATTTGAAGCCCCCCTGATGCACCCCTAGAGTAGAAACTCCAAAAAAGTGACCCCATTTTGGAAACTACGGGATAGGGTGGCAGTATTATTGGTACTATATTAGGGTATATATGATTTTTGGTTGCTCTAATATTACCCTTTTTGTAAGGCAAGGTAACAAGAAGTAGCTGTTTTGGCACCGTTTTTATTTTTTGTTATTTACAACATTCATCTGACAGGTTAGATCATGTGGTATTTTTATAGAGCAGGTTGTTACAGATGCGACAATACCAAATATGACAACTTTTTTGGTTGTTTGCTTCAGTTTTACATAACAAAGCATTTTTGAAATTTTTTAGTGTCTCCACATTCTGAAAGCCGTAGTTTTATTTATTTTTTGGGTCACAGCAGCACGGGGACCCGATGGCAGCTCCGATACCCGTGAGGACATCGCATGTGCCGCGGTCAAAGCTGACCGTGGCACATCAAGGGATAATGCGCCGGCATCGGTGATTTCACCGATGCCGGCGCATGCAGCAGGGGTCCGGCTATCAGTGACTGCCGCGGAGTCTAGCAGGGGTCCGGCTATCAGTGACGGCGCGGGTCCTCTACGGGTTAATATTTTGCTGGCAGATTAGCACATATATGATGCTGTCTGGTCTCTATTCTTCCCCACAAAATGGCACCATTCTGGTTATCGCTGATCCCACCAGGAAACGCATTCAATGCTGCAACCAACATGATTAAAGGGGTTATCCGAGAACAAAACAGTCCCACACTGGTGATGATACTCACCTGGTCCCCACCGCTGGATTCAGTCTGTGTGACATCACTGCCGAAGCCTGTCATTGGCAATGACACATGTTGATGCCGATGCAGAAGTGCCATTCGGGAGCCACACAGGCCAAATTCAGCAGCGAGGACCAGGTGAGTATAATCGCCAATGCGGGTATGCCAGATCTAGGAGGTTTATTTTTGTCTTGGATAACCCCTTTAACACATTGAGGACAGGGCTATTTAAATTTTTTTACTGCCAACCTTAACAGTTTATTTTTTTTTTCCTTTCACATAGCCATGTAAAGGGTTTGCTTTTTGCGGGACAAGTTGTACTTTTTTTTTTGTAATTTTATATTGCATATGATGTAGTGGGAAGTAGAAAAAAAATATTCCAAATGGGGCGGAGTTGGAAAACAAAAGTCAATTCCACCACAGTTTTTTTTTTTTTTTACAGCGTTCCCTATGAGATAAAATTGACCTGTTCCCTTTATTCTCCGGGTGAGTACAATTTACAGTGATTTATATAGTTTTTCTTGATTTTTAATCTGAATTTTTTATTTTTTTTACATCGCCATATTCTGACTTTTGTTTTTATATGTACGGAGCTGTTTTTACTGATACCATATTAATTTTTGAATGCTTTTTATAAAAAACTGTTGGGGAGGTGAAATGACAAAATAGTGACAAATCAGCGATTTCTTTGGTTTTTTTCCCCATACCCAGTATGTTTTTAGATTTTAATAGTACAGGTGGTTTCACATGCGTCGATACCTAAGCTGTTTATTTTTTTCTGTTACACTTTTTAATAGTTCCCCCAGGTATCCTGAACCAGCATTTATTAGACTATGTCTCTCATAGACTCCAATGGACAGGCAGGGTCTTCATAGGAACATAGCTGTGGCAGCCTTGGATCACTTAGGAGTACTGAGGTTGCTGCACACACAATCCGGCTCCCCTGATCCCCGCTAGGGGGAGCCAATGCTCATGGTTTGACCACAGCATCTTAGGGGTTAAATGTGTGCAATTAATGTTATTGTTAATTGCATACATTAGTCCTGGGTGCCTGTAGCTTAAAACACCAGGCACCCAGGGAAATGGTGCTCACGAGCGGGCACCATGTATAAATACCAAACTGCCGACGTATATTTACGTTGGGTGGTCGGGAAGGGGATAAAGCACTGTTGTCACGGTCCCTCCTGTGAGAGAGGTGAGAAGATCGGATAGACTTGCTGCACGTGAGGCTATCTGACAGGCCTCTCTGTTTTCCTCTGTGTATGTTGTTGTTTGGCAGGATCTCACCTCTCCTCAGGTGCCGCTCGTTATCAGTGATGAGGCTCTATTTAGATCCGCCTCACACTGCTGACCATGCAGTTGATAGTTTCTGCTTGGAGTTCCTAGTGCTGGTTTGTCTTGGATTACCTGCTTCTCCATACATCTCTAAGCTAAGCACTTGTTGTCTTCGTGGTTTCTTATTATCTGGTGTGTGTTGTTTCTAGGCCTCTGGGAGACGCAGGTTCCTTCATTCTGGAAGGTACCAGCTGTCTCATCCCCTGCTACCTATCCTAGGGCTCGTCAGTTTTAGCAGGGCTTTAGGTATCCAGTGTATGAATATTTCCACCATCAGGATCTGCTCATACTGGCAGGTGTTAGGGAAAGGCCTAGGGATTACTAGGAGGTCACCATCTCTCTTCCTTAGCTTTTGAGGCCTAGATTGTTGTCTATTCGTTGTGGTGTGCATCTAGTGTTTTCTCTTCTCCGCCTAAACCGTTATCCTTTGTTTTATCAGTGCAGCTATGTATACTGTTTCTGCACTGGTCGATCGTATGCAGGGGCTGTCTTTGGAGGTGGCTAACCTCCGCACGGCCGTTGCACAGTTTCAGAGACCACAGGAGGTGGGTTCCGGCAGCGGGAACGAGGCCTGCCCTGAACCAAAGGTTGCTCTCCCGGATAGGTTTTCCAGAAGAAGTGGCAACTTTGATCAGCTCAGGATATCGTGCAAATTATATTTCAGATTGCGTCCTATCTCTTCTGAGGACGAGAGTCAGAGAGTGGGGATTATTATTTCATTGCTGAAAGGTGACGGTCAGTCTTGGGCTTTCTCTTTGCCGACTGGTTCACAATCCCTCCGGTCGGTAGATGAATTTTTCAGAGCTCTGGGACTTATCTATGATGACCCAGATCGGGTTTCCCTGGGCAAATCTAAGTTGCGTTGCTTGCAGCATGGAGAGAGTTCAGCTGAGTCCTATTGCTCTGAATTTCGGAGGTGGGCAACTGATACGGAGTGGAATGACCCAGCTCTCCGTAGTCAATTTTGTCAAGGACTGTCTGAGAACCTAAAGGACGCTTTGGCATTTCACGCAAATCCAGAGTCATTGGAGGCGGCCATGTCTCTGGCGGATGCGTATTGATAGACGCCTGAGGGAGAGATCTAAAGTTCCTCTTGCTCGGGATGTATTTTCATACAGGGAAGCAGTCTCTTCTGACACTCTGGGTAAAGAGACACTCAAGCTCGTGTCTGGTAATGAGCCAATGCAATTGGGTCAGGTCACACTTGGACCAGGTGATAAAAACTTTAGGGTTAAGAAAAGACTTTGCTTTTTCTGTGGTCAAGGAGGACATTTTGTTAACGTATGTCCTTATGTTAAACATCAAGGTGAAAAGGGGAAAAAAAAAAGTCCTAATGTGTCTAGTCCTCTTCTCACTCTTGGTAGTGTGGATGGGGAAGTTGAGAATGTACTTTTGTTTTTTAACGGTAGTACCCAATTTCTCCTGCCTGCCAAGGTAGCGCTAGATTCCAAAACTATGGAAATGGAATTATTTATTGACAGTGAGGCAGGGGTTAACTAGTGGATGGCCAGTTTGTTCGTATGCATGGTTTGACAACAAGCGCATTAGACAAAAATATTTGTGTTTGCGATTGATTCCGCCCCTCTCTCTCAAAAGTGTCTGTCTCAAATGGTGCAGGACAGTCGCCTAAAGGTGGGAGATTCTCATATTGAATCCATTTCATGTTTTGTGCTGGAGGGTTTGCCTGCTCCTCTGGTGTTAGGTTTACCTTGGTTAACCAAACATAACCCTACTATCGATTGGCAGGCGAGACAGATTCTCGATTGGAGTATTTCTGCCTTGGCAACTGTGCTTTCTGTTGTAACTACTAAAATGTTACCTCCTTTCCTTTTGGATTTTTCTGATGTATTCTCTAAGGGTGGAGACCAGGAATTGCCTCCTCATCGGGAGTATAATTGCCCCGTCAACCTTATTCCCGGAGCTAGATTGCCAAAGTCTCGGTTGTATAATCTTTCTGAACCCGAAAGAGTAGCCCTGCATATCACCGAGAGTTTGGCTAAAGGTCATATTAGACCATCCAAATCACCAATGGCGGCGGGGTTCTTCTTTGTTAAAAAAAAAGTCTGGAACTCTTAGGCCATGTTTGGACTTCCGAGAGCTTAATCGCATCACTATCATTGATCCTATATTTATTCAATCAGATTGTCGGCGCCAAGGTGTTCTCCAAGTTGGATTTAAGGGGAGCATATAATCTGATGAGTCAAGATAGGGGATGAATGGAAAACGGCCTTTAATACTCCTGAGGGTCATTTTGAGAATCTGGGCATGCCTTTTGGTTTGTCCAATGCTCCTGTGGTTTTTCAACACTTAATCAATTACATCTTTCATCATCTGGTGGGCAAGTTTGTGTTGGTTTATCTGGATGATATTTTAATTTATTCCCCTGATATGGAGACGCATAAGGATCACATGAGACAGGTCATACAGATCCTAAGAGAGAATAAATTGTATGCCAAAATGGAGAAGTGTGTATTTGTGGTCCCTGAAGTGCAATTCCTGGGGTACCTACTCTCATCTTCGGGTTTTCGTATGGATCCGGAAAAAGTCCGGGCTGTGTTGGACTGGGATCGACCTGAAGGCACTCATGCAATTTTTGGGGTTCACCAACTACTACCGTAAATGTATCTTGAATTACTTAACTGTTGTTAGATATGACTAAGAAAGGCACGGATTTCTCAGTCTGGTCTGGAGAAGCATTGCATGCTTTTTCAGCAATAAAGGAATGTTTTGCTTCTGCTCCTATTCTGGTGCAACCGGATGTGTCACAACCATTTATTGTGGAAGTTGACGCATCAGAGGTAGGGGTTGGAGCAGCCTTGTCGCAGGGTTCTTCTCCTAGCAAATGGCGCCCTTGTGCTTTTTTCTCTAAAAAAAACCTCTCTTCTGCCAAAAGAAATTATGATGTAGTTAATAGAGAGTTGTTGGCCAATAAATTGGCTTTTGAAGAGTGGCGTCATTGGTTGGAAGGAGCGATTCATCCCATTACGGTAATTACTGATCACAAAAATCTGGCCTACCTGCAGTCGGCTAAACCTCTGAACCCAAGGCAGGCCAGATGGTCATTGTTTTTTACTAGATTTAATTTCATTGTCACTTATCGTCCTGGGATTAAAAGCTTCAAGGGGGGGGGGGGGGTGATTCGGAGGATCCTGCTCAGATATTGGCTGATGGGGTAGTTGTATCCGCCCTTTATCCTGAACTTGTGACTGAGGTGTTGGAGGCCCAGGGAGAGACACCTGATTCCTGTCCTCCAGGACTACGACACAAGGTGTTTAAGGAACATCACGATACTGTTCTTAAGGGACACTCTGGAAGCAGATCCACTGTGGATCTCATTTCTCAAAGATTCTGGTGGCCAGGGTTACATAAATGTGTTGAGGGCTATGTCGCAGCTTGTGAGACTTGTGCGCGTGCTAAGGTGGCCCATACTCTGCCTTCAGGATCTCTACTTCTCTTGTCTATCCCATCCCGACCCTGGACTCATTTGTCAATGGACTTTATCACAGATTTGCCTAATTCTTCTGGAAAAACTGTGATTCCTGTGGTTGTTGACAGCTTCAGCAAGATGGTGCACTTTATACCATTATCAGGTTTACCTAATGCCAAAACTCTTGCTCAAGTGTTTGTCGGTAACATCGTGAAACTACACGGCATTTCCTCTGATGTGGTGTCTGATAGAGGGACTCAATTTGTTTCCAAAATTCTGGGAGGCGTTCTGTACTCGCCTGGGGGGGTCAAATTGTCCTTCTCTTCGGCCTTTCATCCTCAGTCGAATGGGCAGACTGAGCGCACTAACTAGAATCTGGAGACTTATTTGAGATGTTTTGTCTCTGAGAATCAAGAGGAGTGATCTTCATTTTTGTCGTTGGCTGAGTTTGCCATAAATAACCGTAGACAGGAGTCCACTGATAAATCGCTGTTTAGTGCATATGGGTTCCATCCGCAGTTTGGCAAATTTTCTGGTACTGAGACGTCTGGTATACCTGAAGAGGAAAGATTCTTCTCTTCGGTGTCATCTATTTGGCGGAAGATTCAAAACAATTTGAATAAAATGGGCAAAAAGTATAAACGTATGGCTGACAAGAGACGTGTGAGTGGTCCGGACCTGAGTGGGTGATTCTGTGTGGCTGTCCACAAGAAACATTAAGTTGAAGGTACCCTCTTGGAAGTTGGGGCCAAGGTTTATTGGGCCATACAAGATCTCTGCCATTATTAATCCGGTTGCTTTTCGTCTTGAGCTTCCGCAGGCTTTGAAGATTCATAATGTGTTTCACAAGTCATTGCTGAAAAGATATGTTGAAACTGCTGAACAGTCCTCCCTGCCACCACCTCCTGTCATGGTGGACGGTAATCTAGAGTTTCAGATTGCAAGGATAGTGAACTCACGTATTCTTCGTGGATCTCTTCAGTACGGGTTACGGTCCAGAGGAAAGAATGTGGGTTCCTACGACCAACGTGAATGCCAGTCGCCTTGTGAGGGCCTTTCACAGGGCGCATCCTGATAAAGTTGGTCCTGGGTGTCCGGAGGTGGGGGGGGGGTACTGTCACGGTCCCTCCTGTGACTGTCACGGATGGTGTACAGGAAACAAGACAATACCATATAAACAATGTCTCTCTGGATCCACAACTAAGGAACAAAGGGAGACCCCTGCAATGGACCTGCCGCTCTCCCTCACTGCTCAGCCTATGCGAACACCCCAAAGGTGGATGGCCGCATATCCACGTTCCTCGGCTAACTATTACCTGAAGACCCTACAATAGTGAAGGGACACGACCACCGGCTCCCTACACTGACACGGAGGGAGTCAGGGTCACCTGGATCCAGAAAAGACAAAATCATAAATACATAAACAGCACTTATCTTGCAGACGAATGACGACTGACGACTGGGAACAGCATGCACACACACTCCAGGAAGTTGTATCAGCCGCACACTACTGCATTATGGGGAGGAACTTAAAGGGTAGCGATCAGTCCAACTGCATGACAGCTGAGATAGACTAACGAGATGAGAAACTAAACCAAAACAAAGAAATTCAAGGAGGAGGATCTGAGAAGCTCCTGTGAGCGCTTCTCAGCTGTCTGGCTGTGACAGTGACAGAGGTGAGAAGTTTGGAAAGACTTGCTGCACGTGAGGCTGACAGGTCTCTCTGTTTTCCTCTTGTTGTTTGGCAGGATCTCACCTCTCCTCAGGTGCCACTCATTATCAGTGATGAGGCACTATTTAGATCTGCCTCACACTGCTGACCATGTGGTTGATAGTTTCTGCTTGGAGTTGCTAGTGCTGGTTTGTCTTGGATCTCCTGCTTCTCCATACATCTCTAAGCTAAGCACTTGTTGCCTTCGCTGTTTCTTATTATCTGGTGTGTGTTGTTTCTAGGCCTCAGGGAGACGCAGGTTCCTTCATTCTGGAAGGTACCAGCTGTCTCATCACCTGCTACCTATCCTAGGGCTCGTCAGTTTTAGCAGGAGTTAGGGAAAGGCCTATGGATTACTAGGAGGTCAATTCCTTAGCTTTTGAGGCCTAGATTGTGGTCTATTCGTTGTGGTGTGTATTTGGTGTTTTTCCTTCCCCTTAACCTGTGACAACTGTACAATGCAGGGAGGCCCCATGTAGCAGTAAATGCTGGTCAGGAGGTGGTTTAGTGTGGAGGTCTGTGGGGTCATTGTAGAGGTATGTGTCGATCTCTATCCACAGCTACAAGCTCAGAGCAGACAGAGGAACGCTAGTGGATAGTGGGGAAAAAAAAAAGTTAATTAATTTTTTTTTTTATAAAACTATTAGTTTTTATTAAAGACAAGAAAACCGGCAGATTTCACCTCTACATGTACAGCAGAAGATATCAGACAGGGAAGACATGATAACTAGGATTGTATGGCATTGTATGGAAGGGGGGCTGCCGTGTGAGACTGTATGGGAGGGGGGCTGCCGTGTGAGATTGTATGGGAGGGGGGCTGCCGTGTGAGATTGTATGGAGGGAAGATTGCTGTGTGAGACTGTGTGGAGGAGGAGCTGTTGTGTGAGACTGTGTGGAGGAGGAGCTGTTGTGTGAGACTGTGTGGAGGGGGAGCTGTTGTGTGAGACTGTGTGGAGGAGGAGCTGTTGTGTGAGACTGTGTGGAGGAGGAGCTGTTGTGTGAGACTGTGTGGAGGGGGGCTGCTGCTGTGTGACATTGTATGGATGGGGGCTGCTGCTGTGTGACATTGTATGGAGGAGGGGCTGCTGCTGTGTGACATTGTATGGAGGGGGGCTGCTGCTGTGTGACATTGTATGGAGGGGGGGCTGCTGCTGTGTGACATTGTATGGAGGGGGGGCTGCTCCTGTGTGACATTGTATGGAGGAGGGGGGGGGGCGCTGCTGTGTGAGATTGTGTGGAGGGGAGGCTGCTGTATGGGATTGTATGGTGGGGATGGGACTGCTGTATGGTGGGGATGGGACTGCTGTATGGGATTGTATGGTGGGGATGGGACTGCTGTATGGGATTGTATGGAGGGGGATGGGACTGCTGTATGGGATTGTATGGAGGGGGATGGGGCTGCAGTATGGGATTGTATGGAGGGGGGGGGGGGGGGGGGGGGGGATGCTGTATGGGATTATATGCCGGGGGGGGTCTGCTGTGTCGGATTGTATGGCGAGGGGAGGTCTGCTGTGTCGGATTGTATGGAGGCATACCTAACAACTTTTTGGACTGTCAAAGAGGGACAGTTATGGTTCATTGCTTGAAAGATCCATTTTTCCTGCATATCTATACACGTCAATAGTTTTCTCTTACGAAGTGGAACAAATCTAATCTGAATATAGAAATTTCAAAAATCCCAACTGCATCAAATAATGAAGTAATATGCAGGGTGGGGTCAAATATACAGAAAGGAACACTTTCTGGGTCAATATTGTGAATGTAATAATGCAAATCTATACTTCAGACCAAAAAGAGGGACATTTAAAAGGAGCAAGGAGGGACAGAGGGACACTTAGGAGGTCGGTGGAGGGGAGGCTGCTGGGTGGAATTGTATGGAGAGGGGTGGGCTGTGTGGGATTGTATGGGGGGTGGCAGCTGTGTGAAATTGCATGTGGGATTTTATGGAGGGGTGGGCTGTGTGGAGTTGTATGGAGGGGGGAGGCTGCTGTGTGAGATTGTATGGAGGGGGGAGGCTGCTGTGTGAGATTGTATGGAGGGGGGAGGCTGCTGTGTGAGATTGTATGGAGGGGGGGTTGTTTGGAATTGTATGGAGGGGGGAGGCTGCTATGTGAGATTGTATGGAGGGGGGTCTGCTGTGTGAAATTGTTTGGCGGGGGGCTGCTGTGTGAAATTGTATGGAGGGGGGCAGCTGTGTGAAATTGCATGGAGGTGGGCTGCTGTGTGAAATTGCATGGAGGTGGGCTGCTGTGTGAAATTGCATGGAGGTGGGCTGCTGTGTGGGATTGTATGGAGGGGGGAGGCTGCTGTGTGAAATTGTACGGGGAGGTTGCTGTGTGACATTGTAAGGAGGGGAGTGGCTGTGTGGGATTGTATGGAGGTGGGGGCTACCGTGTGAGATTGTATGGAAGGGGGGGGTCTTTTAGAATTATGCTGAGAGGGGGGGTCGTGTGTGGGATATTATGCTGAGACACATTTGCATATTTACCCTTTAACGCCCAGTGCCTACTCTTACCGGCAGACAGCCATGCCGGGTAAGGGCAGCATGGTGCTGCACTGCCCCCCCTGCAGCTCCAATCGCTGCGATTGGCCAATCAATGAGACCGGCATATCGCAGCGCAGGAAGCGGTCAGAGGCATCAGGGAGGGTCGGGAGGAGGTGGCAGGCGCAGAAAAAAAAAGGCAGCACCGGTCACCTCCGAAGTGAACGCTGCTATTGGCTGGAACCATGCTATAGCTATAGTTGCACAGGAAGAGGCAGAACTTCCCTGCATGCAGCCATTCTAGCCGTTTGTTGGCTTGCTGGGACTTGTGCTGCACACCACACCGATTTAACCCCTTTCCTGCTGAAAAGAAGAAGAACATCTGGAATAGCTGCACAGATATATTTTTTTTCATTTGCAGCTGTTCCAGATCCCTAAACCACCTTCTGTCCCTGTCCCTCCCCCCAGCCGCCCGTCGTTTTACGGACACCATTTGGTCCGTGCACATTTTTTGGGTCTTTTTAATTTTATTTTACCATTTTCCAGCTCTGCACCACTTTTCCTGCGTGCAAGCTGTGACCGCCAAGTGCTGTGTTCAGTGCGTGCATGCCTGATCAGCACCTGCGGATTATTTGTGCAGATTTTTTGACATTTTCAGGGCTTTATATAAATAAATTAATATATATATATATATATATATATATATATATATATATATATATATATAGAGAGAGAGAGAGAGAGAGAGTTGTATATTTCTATATACAGTGGATATAAAAAAAAGTCTACACAACCCTGTTAAAATGTCAGATTACTGTGATGTAAAAAAAATATGAGACAAAGATAAATCATTTCAGAACTTTTTCCACCTTTAATGTGACCTATAAACTGTACAACTCAATAGAAAAACAAACTGAAATCTTTTAGGTAGAGGGAACAAAAAATATAAAAATAAAATATGGTTGCATAAGTGTGCACACCCTTAAACTAATACTTTGTAGAAGCACCTTTTGATTTTATTACAGCACTCAGTCTTTTTGGTTATGAGTCTATCAGCATGGCACATTTTGACTTGACAAGATTTGCCCACTCTTCTTTGCAAAAACACTCCAAATCTGTCAGATTGCGAGGGCATCTCCTGTGCACAGCCCTCTTCAGATCATCCCACAGATTTTCAATCGGATTCAGGTTCTTCTGGTGAAGCCATTCCTTTGTTGATTTGGATGTATGCTTTGGGTCGTTGTCATGCTGAAAGATGAAGTTCCTCTTTATGTTCAGCTTTCTAACAGAAGCCTGAAGGTTTTGTGCCAATATTGACTGGTATTTGGAACTGTTCATAATTCCCTCTAGCTTAGGCTACGTTCACACTGCCGTTTCTGGGTCCGCCTGTGAGATCCGTTTCAATGCTCTCACAAGCGGCCCCAAACGGATCAGTTTAGACCCAATGCATTCTGAATAGATAAGGATCCGTTCAGAATGCAACAGTTTGGCTCTGTTCCGCTCTGGAGGCGGACACCAAAACGCTGCTTGCAGCGTTTTGGTGTCCGCCTGGCGATGCGGAGCCAAACGGATCCGTCCTGACTTACAATGTAAGTCAATGGGGACGGATCAGTTTACATTGACAATATGGTGCAATTGTAAACGGATCCGTCCCCCATTGACTTTCAATGTAAGTCAGGACGGATCCGTTTGACTTACACTTAGACTTTAAAGGGACACTAACAGGCCCAATAAGCATATTTAGCTATATATCTATATATATATATATATATATATATATATATAATATATATATATATATATATATATATATATATATATATGTATGCACAGGTCTTCTAATGTGTATTAAAAACATGGGTGCCGGGCGCATGAGGAGAAGCTGAAAGGGAGTCCGATGCCCATAGCTTTCTATTGGGCATGCGCCGGATCTCGGAACGTCGGGGACAGCAGAAGCCGCCCAGCGAAGTGAATATTGATGAGCTGGGCGGCGCTTCAAAACGGCGGTTGGGGGGCGGCTGGCTGGGCAGAAGTGAAGCTGAAACGCCACCCCTTGGGCAGAAAGAAAAGCGATTACTTCAGGTTATAAAACATCAGTTTGCTGTATTTATAAGGTGGACAGGGGTTATACTTATATGTTTTTAATACACATTAGAAGACCGGTGCATGCATATATATAGCTAAATATGCTTATTGGGCCTGTCAGTGTCCCTTTAAACTTTTTTTTGACTGAGTTATGCAGACGGAACCGTACTGAACGGATACCAGCGTTTTCATTTTAGGTGCGGATCCGTCTGTGCAGATACCAGACGGATCCGCACCTAAACGCAGGTGTGAAAGTAGCCTTAACTAAGGCCCCAATTCCAGCTTAAGAAAAACAGGCCCAAAACATGATGCTGCCACCACCATGCTTCACTGTGGGTATGGTGTTATTTTGGTGATGTGCGGTGTTGTTTTTGCACCAAACATATCTTTTGAAATTATGGCCAAAAAGTTCAACCTTGGTTTCATCAGACCATAACACCTTTTCCCACATGCTTTTGGGAGACTTCAGATGTGTTTTTGCAAAATGTAGCCTGGCTTGGATGTTTTTCTTTGTAAGAAAAGGCTTTCGTCTTGCCACTCTACCCTCATAGCCCAGACATATGAAGAATACGGGAGATTGTTGTCACATGTACCACACAGCCAGTACTTGCCAGATATTCCTGCAGCTCCTTTAATGTTGGTGTAGGCCTCTTGGTAGCCTCCCAGACCAGTTTTCTTCTCGTCTTTTCATCAATGTTGGAAGGAAGTCCAGTTCTTTGTAATGTCACTGTTGTGCCATATTTTCTCCACTTGATTGTCTTCACTATGTTCCATGGTATATCCAATGCCTTAGAAATTTGTTTGTACTCTTCTCCTGATACCTTTTAACAATGAAATCCCTCTAATGCTTTGGAAGCTCTCTGTGGACCATGACTTTTGCTGTGGGATGCGACTAAGAAAATTTCAGGAAAGACCAACTATAGCAGCTGAACTTTATTTGGGGTTTATCAGAGGCACTTTAACCCCTTAGGGACCGGGCTCATTTTCACCTTAAGGACCAGGCCATTTTTTGCAAATCTGACCAGTGTCACTTTATGTGGTGATAACTTTAAAATGCTTTGACTCAGGCCATTCTGAGATTGTTTTTTCATCACATATTGTACTTCATGACCCTGGTAAAATGGAGTAAAAAAATATCTTTTTTATTTATAAAAAAAAAAATACCAAATTTGCAACAAATGTGGAAAAATTAGCAAATTTCCAAGTTTCAATTTCTCTACTTCTATAACACATAGTAATACCTACAAAAATAGTTATTACTTTACATTCCCCATGTTTCTACTTCATGTTTGGATCATTTTGGGAATTACATTTTATTTTTTGGGGATGTTACAAGGCTTAGAAGTTTAGAAGCAAATCTTGAATTTTCTGAAATTTTCAAAAACCCACTTTTCAAGGACCAGTTCAGGTCTGAAGTCACTTTGTGAGGCTTACATAATAGAAACCACCCAAAAATGACCCCATTCTAAAAACTACACCCCTCAAGCTATTCAAAACTGATTTATTTTACAAACTTTGTTAACCCTTTAGGTGTTCCACAAGAATTTATTGAAAATAGAGATACAATTTCAAAATTTCACTTTTTTGGCAGATTTTCCATTTTAATAATTTTTTTCCAGTTATTTAGCAAGGGTTAACAGCCAAACAAAACTTAATATTTATGGCTCTCATTCTGTAGTTTACAGAAACACCCCATATGTGGTTGTAAACCGCTGTACGGGCACACGGCAGGGCGCAGAAGGAAAGGAATGCCATACGGTTTTTGGAAGGCAGATTTTGCTGGACTGTTTTTTTTTTACACCATGTCCCATTTGAAGTCCCCCTGATGCACCCCTAGAGTAGAAACTCCAAAAAAGTGACCCCATTTTGGAAACTACGGGATAAGGTGGCAGTTTTGTTGGTACTATTTTAGGGTACATATGATTTTTGGTTGCTCTATATTACACTTTTTGTGAGGCAAGGTAACAAGAAATAGCTGTTTTGGCACTGTTTTTATTTTTTGTTATTTACAACATACATCTGACAGGTTAGATCATGTGGTATTTTTATAGACGAGGTTGTCACGGATGCGGCGATACCAAATATGTATACTTTTTTTTATTTATGTAAGTTTTACACAATGATTTCATTTGTGAAACAAATAAAATCATGTTTTAGTGTTTCCATTGTCTGAGAGCCATAGTTTTTTCAGTTTTTGGTTGATTATCTTGGGTAGGGTATGATTTTTGCGGGATGAGATGATGGTTTGATTGGCACTATTTTGGGGTGCGTATGACTTTTTGATCGCTTGCTATTATACTTTTTGTGATGTAAAGTGACAAAAAAATGGCTTTTTTACACCGTTTTATTTTTGTTTTTTTTACGGTATTCACCTGAGGGGTTAGGTCATGTGATATTTTTATAGAGCAGGTTGTCACGGACGCGGCGATACCTAATATGTATACTTTTTATTTATTTATGCAAGTTTTACAAAATAACAGCTTTTTAAAACAAAAAAAGATGTTTTAGTGTCTCCATATTCTGAGCCATAGTTTTTATTTTTTGGGCAATTGTCTTAGGTAGGGGCTCATTTTTTGCGGGATGAGGTGATGGTTAGATTGGTACTATTTTGGTGGGCATACTACTTTTTGATCGCTTGCTGTTGTACTTTTTGTGATGTAAGGTGACAATTTTTTATTTTTATTTAGCACAGTTTTTATTTTTTACGGTGTTCATCTGAGGGGTTAGGTCATGTGATATGTTTATAGAGCCGGTCGATACGGACGGGGCGATACCTAAAGTGTCAACTCCCCCCCCCCCCCCTATTTTTTACCACATTTTTACTTTATTTGGGGAAAATGATGTTTTTGTTTATTTTTACTTTAAACTTAATTTTTTTGTCCAACTTTGGGACTTCAACTTTTGGGGGTCTAATCCTTTACAATGCATTTCAATACAGTCAGGTCCACAAATATTGGGACATTGACACAATTCTAACATTTTTGGCTCTATACACCACCATAATGGATTTGAAATGAAACAAACAAGATGAGCTTAAACTGTAGACTGTCAGCTTTAATTTGAGGGTATTTACTTCCAAATCAGGTGAACGGTGTAGGAATTACAACAGTTTGCATATGTGCCTCCCACTTGTTAAGGGACTAAAAGTAATGGGACAATTGGCTTCTCAGCTGTTCCATAGCAGATGGACAATGACCCAAAGCATACTGCAAAAGCAACTAAAGAGTTTTTTAAGGGAAAGAAGTGGAATGTTATGCAATGACCAAGTCAATCACCCGAGCTGAATCCGATTCAGCATGCATTTCACTTGCTGAAGACAAAACTGAAAGGAAAATGCCCCAAGAACAAGCAGGAACTGAAGACAGTTGCAGTAGAGGCCTGGCAGAGCAGCACCAGGGATGAAACCAGCGTCTGGTGATGTCTATGCCTTCCAGACGTCAGGCTGTAATTGACTGCAAAGGATTTGCAACCAAGTATTAAAAAGTGAAAGTTTTATTTATGATTATTATTCTGTCCATTTTTGGTCCCTTAACAAGTGGGAGGCACATATAATTCCTACACTGTTCCCCTGATTTGGATGTAAATACCCTCAAATTAAAGCGGACAGTCTGCAGCTAAAGCACATCTTGTTCGTTTCATTTCAAATACATTGTGGTGGTGTATAGAGCCAAAAATGGTAGGATTGTGTCGATGTCCCAATATTTATGGACCTGACTGTACTTCTGTATTGGAATGCATTGGCTGTATGAGTAATACAGTATGTATTACTCATACAACTTCCGGCCTGTGAGATCCAGGGGGCTGGATCTCACAGGCTCGTCACAGGAAGGCAGCGCCGATGCCTCAGGAAGACATCGCACTGCCTTCCATGCCATCGGGTCCCCCTACAGCCCCATGGGGACCCGATGGCGGCACCGCCACCGCACCATAAAAAGCTGCAAACCGCAGGTCTGAATTGACCCCCCCCCCCCCCCCCCCGCGCCTGCTCAATGATTTGAGCAGGCTCCTTGTTCCGATCACCGCCTGCCGGGCGGCAGTGATCGGAAATACACATGACGTACCTGTACGTCATGTGTCCTTAAGTACCGGGACAACATGCCGTACCGGTACGTCATGTGTCCGAAACAGGTTAAATGATGGCAGGTGTATGCTGACGCCTATTTAACATGATTTTAATTCTGAACACAGCTACATCCCCAGTTATAAAAGGTTGTGCACGCTTATGCAACCACATTATTTAAGTTTTTTTTGTTTTCTTCCCTCCACCTAAAAGATTTGTGTGCATGCCTGTTGCAGAGCACCGATCAGTAGTGTGCTCCGTAGCATCTGCACATTTTTGAGGTTATTGTTTTTGTTTAACATTTTTTTTTGGTGTGAAAAAACAGCTGCAGTTAGTGGTAGTAAGTTAGATATATATATATAAATTTCAGTTTAGGTTTTTGCAGGAACACACCATCTGCGTGCGTGCATTTTGCAGAGCACTGTAGTGAATTTTTATACTAAAGTTTTTGCACGCACACACAATCTGTGTGCATGCGTGCTGCAGAGCACCGATCAGTAGTGTGCTCAGTAGCATCTGCACATTTATGAGGTTTTTTTTTCTTAATTTTTTTTGGTGTGAAAAAAGACTTGCAGTTAGATATACATACACTCAGGGCCGGCTCCAGGTTCATGTGGGCCCTTGGGCGATAAATCCCAGTGGGCCCCCATGAGGCATTTTTTTACATTGACATGTCCCCCTGTCCCCCATACAGTATAATGACTACTAGTGGCCCTTCACACAGTATAATGAACCCCCAATTTCCCCCCCACACACTGTATAATGACCACCTGTGGCCCTGCATTCAGAATAATAACCCCCAGTCGCCCCCATTTAGAATAATGACCCCCAGTAGCCCCCACACTGGGGGAATACTGTATGGAGGGGGCTCTGGGGGTCATTATACTGAATGGAGGGTCATTGGTGATCATTATACTAAATGGGGGACACTGGGGGTCATTATACTATGTAAAGGGCCCTCACAGTATAATGACCCCACAGTGACCCTCCATTCAGAATAATGACCCCCAGTCGCCCCCACATTGGGGGTTATACTGTATGGAGGGGGCACGAGGGGTTATTATATTTAATGGGGGATCTGGTGGTCATTATGCTAAATGGAGGGTCAATGGGGATCATTATACTAAATGGGGGGCACTGGGAGTTATTATACTGTGTAATGGACCCTCACAGTGTGATGAATGACCCCCCAGTGGCCCCCTCACATACCTATCATTGCAGGGGAGCTGGTGGTCCTGTCATTCACTAACCGCAGCTCCCAGCTCCCCACATGAACCTGGAGCCGGCCCTGAATGACCCCCAGTAGCCCCCACACTGGGGGAATACTGTATGGAGGGGGCTCTGGGGGTCATTATACTGAATGGAGGGTCATTGGTGATCATTATACTAAATGGGGGACACTGGGGGTCATTATACTATGTAAAGGGCCCTCACAGTATAATGACCCCACAGTGACCCTCCATTCAGAATAATGACCCCCAGTCGCCCCCACACTGGGGGTTATACTGTATGGAGGGGGCACGAGGGGTTATTATATTTAATGGGGGATCTGGTGGTCATTATGCTAAATGGAGGGTCAATGGGGATCATTATACTAAATGGGGGGCACTGGGAGTCATTATACTGTGTAAGGGACCCTCACAGTGTGATGAATGACCCCCCAGTGGCCCCCTCACATACCTATCATTGCAGGGGAGCTGGTGGTCCTGTCATTCACTAACCGCAGCTCCCTGCGCTCCTTCTCTCCTCCGGCCGCTGCAGCAGTGGGCCAGGCCTGGAGGAGAGAAGGAGATGTGCAGTGATGGAGCCAGAACTGACTGGGCCCCACAGCGAAATTTAGTACGCCCCCCTCCCCCCCAATGTGTGTTCACATTACGTTTTTCCTATCGGTTGGATGTATACAAATGTGCAGCACTCCACGTTTTTGTATCCTGCAGAGTCAAGTAAAAAATGCAGAGGTTAACGTATATGTTTTTTTACCATGGAACTGTATGGTGAACGGACGCCACTGTACGGCATCAGTCTGAGGCATCTGTTAACGCATACATTTTTGGTATGCATTAAATGGATGGAAAAAATTTGATGTGAACCCAGCCCTAGTGTCAGAATAAGCCCCAGTACACAGCGGAGCAGCGTGGCGGATAGGGGAGGCCGCCATGTACTGACAGAGCGCTGCCTGGTCCTGTGGTCAGGGATGAGGACTGTGCTTCCCAAGGATCATTTTCTACTGGGAAATACAGGGCACAGTATAATACACTAGAGTCTATATAATATAACGATATTAGCCTTACCCCCTAATGATAATACAATTAGGTGGTCATTTATTATATAGAAATACGTCTATATTAGGCGTATTTCTGACACAGATGTGGCGCAAAGGTCCTTAACACCGCAATCTGTATCTTTTCCCGCTCATGCCAGGTCTAAAAAAAGTGGTGTGGGCAGAAAGGGATACAGTTATGGCCATCCAGTTATTGGATACCACCGCCATATAGTGATAACACCGCCATATAGTGATAACACCGCCATACAATGATAAAACCACCATACAGTGACCGGATAAGGCTACTTTCACACTAGCATTCGGGGCTCCGCTTGTGAGCTCCGTTTGAAGGGTCTCACAAGCGGCCCCGAACGGATCCGTCCAGCCCCAATGCATTCTGAATGGATGCGGATCCGCTCAGAATGCATCAGTTTGGCACCGTTTGTCCTCCTCTCCGCTCAGCAGGCGGACACCTGAACGCAGCTTGCAGTGTTCGGGTGTCCGCCTGGCCGTGCGGAGGCAAACGGATCCGTCCAGACTTACAATGCAAGTCAATGGGGACGGATCCGTTTGAAGTTGACACAGTATGGCTCAATTTTCAAACGGATCCGTCCCCCATTGACTTTCAATGTAAAGTCAAAACGGATCCGTTTGCATTATCATGAACAAACATGTTCATGGTAATGCAAACGGATCCGTTCTGAACGGATCTAAGCGTTTGCATTATAGGTGCGGATCCGTCTGTGCAGATAACAGACGGATCCACACCTAACGCAGGTGTGAAAGTAGCCTTAAAGGGTATAAGAGGGCACAGTACAGGGAATGACTAGGGGCACTGCACAGGGTGTGGTAGGAGGGCACAATGCAGGGTATAAAGGGGCACAGTACGGGGTGGGGGGGGGCACAGTCACATGACCCTGTGACGTTAGAAGGTTCTTATGGTGAATGCGGTTCAGATGCCACCATAATGAGAGGCAGAGGAGTGAGACAGGGGCCCGGGGCCCTGGATGGACAGGAGGGGTGGACACAGCAAGTAGGTTGAAGGGGCTCTGAGGGGGATTCATACAAGTAGTGGCAGGAGGTCTGTGCAGGGCAGCAATAGGAGATAGGAGGGTGGGACAGGAGCCCTGGATACATGAGGGAGGAAAGGAGACAGCAGGGGCTACATGAGGGTGATATAGGACAGGATATGGGGGGGGGGGGGGGGGGGGCAGGTGTCATGGAGACAATCAGCTTAATAAAACAGTAACACAACTAAATAGAATGAAGCAGCAGCGTCCCCCCCTTTCCTTCTGTCCCACAGAGAAGAGACAGTCACAGTGCAGACTCACTCACAGACTGTCTTCACACTTCTCTGCTCCAGCTCCAGCCCTGCGGTCTCTCTCCAGTCTCCTCAGGCAGCGTGTGTCCTGTGTAGAGGGGGGCGTGTCCTGTGTAGAGGGGGCGTGTCCTGAGTCTCTGCAGCTCAGAGGGCCCACCAGAGGGGTACTGCGTATGTGAAATGACAGCAGTGAGAGCTCCCATCTGTATTGATGGAAGTGCTCATAGCAGCTCAGTGGGCCCCCCCAGGAGCATTGGGCCCCGGCACTTGCCCGGGGATGCCGGGTTATGACGCCGGCCCTGCATACACTGCTCAAAAAAATAAAGGGAACACAAAAATATCACATCCTAGATCTGAGTTAATTAAAAATTCTTATGAAATACTTTGTTCTTTACATAGTTGAATGTGCTGACAACAAAATCACACAAAAATTAAAAAATGGAAATCAAATTTTTAACCCATGGAGGTCTGGATTTGGAGTCACACTCAAAATTAAAGTGGAAAAACACACTACAGGCTGATCCAACTTTGATGTAATGTCCTTAAAACAAGTCAAAATGAGGCTCAGTAGTGTGTGTGGCCTCCACGTGCCTGTATGACCTCCCTACAACGCCTGTGCATGCTCCTGATGAGGTGGCGGACAGTCTCCTGAGGGATCTCCTCCCAGACCTGGACTAAAGCATCTGCCAACTCCTGGACAGTCTGTGGTGCAACGTGACGTTGGTGGATAGAGCGAGACATGATGTCCCAGATGTGCTCAATTGGATTCAGGTCTGGGGAACGGGCGGGCCAGTCCATAGCATCAATGCCTTCGTCTTGCAGGAACTGCTGATACACTCCAGCCACATGAGGTCTAGCATTGTCTTGCATTAGGAGGAACCCAGGGCCAACCGCACCAGCATATGGTCTCACAAGGGGTCTGAGGATCTCATCTCGGTACCTAATGGCAGTCAGGCTACCTCTGGTGAGCTCATGGAGGGCTGTGCGCCCTCCAAAGAAATGCCACCCCACACCATTACTGGCCCCACTCCAGAACCACTCCTTTATTGGGGGTGTCTTGCTAATTGCCTATAATTTCCACCTGTTGTCTATCCCATTTGCACAACAGCATGTGAAATTGATTGTCACTCAGTGTTGCTTCCTAAGTGGACAGTTTGATTTCACAGAAGTGTGATTGACTTGGAGTTACATTGTGTTGTTTAAGTGTTCCCTTTATTTTTTTGAGCAGTGTATAAATTTCAGTTTGTGTGAGTTTAGGTTTTTGCACGAACGCACAATTTGCGTGTGTGCATTTTGCAAACACTGAGCACCAATCATTGTCCATTACGGATTGTGTCTGCTCAGTTTGCACTGCAAGTTCTTTTTGTGTGCAGCAAATACTTTTTTTGTGTGCAGAAAATACTTATTTTTTTACAACTTTTCTTCTAAATTTAAAGTTCTAATTTATTACAAGCCCCTTCACGTGTGAAAACACTACATTCACACCCCACACTAAATAAAGGTTTACACGTTTCACACATCACACCACAATAAAATAAAAATGGCCCGTCCATCCCAACGTGTATACTCAGCTGAAGAGGCATACGCCATGCTTGCCTCAGATACTAAGTCTGCCAGTGAGGGAGAAGAGGATGTCACTTCCCCTCATCATCATCCGCTGATGAAGGACCCTCTAGAAGACGCCCCAGGGTATCAGAGGAGGCAGCCCCCCAGAGTGAACCCTTATGAACCCCACCCCGTGACGATTATCAGCCCCAAATTCCAGAGTTTCCCACAAACTTCCAAATTGACTTGACCATAACCCGGAATCGATTTAATAATAATAATAATAATAATAATAATAATAAATATTTGTTTATATAGCGCCACCATATTCCGCAGCGCTTTACAAATTCATAGGGTTCATGTACGAAACAAAACTAACTGCCTAATATGCAACTGAAACACTAGGAGTCAGGGCCCTGCTCTCAAGAGCTTACAATCTATGAGGAATTGGGGGTGACACATAAGGTAGTTGATTGTGATAAGTAGGATTTGAGCCATTATTGAACTGACAGGAGTTGTGCCAGCCGATCTGCTTCGGGTTTGGGACTACTAGAGGATAGAGTTCATGCCAAAGGAGTTGGTGGGGGGAGGTTTAGTCGGGGAATAGTCAGTTTAGGTAGCTTGATAAGCCTGCCTAAAAAGATGTGTTTTTAAGGCACGTTTTAAGGTGGAGAAGTTGTGAATTGACCTAGTATTCCGGGGCAGAGTATTCCAGAGAGTAGGTGCAGCTCAAGAAAAATCTTGAAGACGGGAGTTTGAGGTACGAATTATGGAGGTTATTTATCTTAGGTCGCTTAGGTCGCTAACAGAATGGAGAGCATGAGTAGGGTGGTAGATGGAGATGAGATGTATGCAGCACTGTGGAGAGCTTTGTGGGTGAGAAGTTTGAACTGTATTCTGTGGTGGATGGGCAACCAGTGAAGTGACTGGCACAGACTAGTAACATCAGTGTTGGATGGATAGATGAGCATGGCTGCAGAATTTAGGACAGACCGAAGGGGGCGTATAGTGAGAGGGAGACCGATTAGTAATGCGTTGCAGTAGTCAAGATGAGAATGAATCAAGGCAACAAGAGTTTTTGCCATTTCCACCGTAAGAAAAGGGCGGATTCTGGCGATATTCTTGAGGTGCAGACGACAAGCGTGTGTAAGTGATTTAATATGAGGAACAAAGTAAAGATCAGAGTCAAATGTGTCCCCAAGACAGCGGGCATGTTGCACAGGAGTTATGATAGTGCTGCAGACTGAAATATCAAGTTTAGCTGAGTTAGTAGATGGGGGAAAGACAAAAAGTTTAGTTTTTGAGAGGTTCAGTTTTAGATACAGAGAGGACATGATGTTAGAGACAGCTGACAGACAATTATTGGTGTTTTGGCGTAAAGTAGGGGTGAGGTCAGGGGATGAAGTGTATAGTTGGGTGTCGTCAGCATAGAGATGGTATTGAAAGCCAAATCTACTGATAGTCTGTCCGATGGGGGCTATATAGAGGGAGAAGAGTAGAGGACCTACTACTGAGCCCTGAGGAACACCGATATCAAGAGGAAGAGGAGAAGAAGAAGAGACAGCGAATGATACACTAAATGAGCGCCCAGAGAGCTATAAAGAGAACCAAGAGAGAGCAGTGTCCTTAAGGCCAATTGAGTGGAGCATAGTGAGGAGGAGTTTATGGTCTACGGTATCAAACGCTGCAGAGAGATCCAGCAGAAACAGTAGAGAATAGTGACCATTTCTTTTTGCTGTTAGGAGATTGTTAGACACTTTAGTAAGGGCAGTTTCTGTAGAGTGAATAGGGCGAAAGGCAGAATGTAAGGGGTCAAGAAGAGAGTTTGCACAGAGATAGCTTATTAAGCGAGAGTAGACAAGACGTTCAAGGAGTTTAGAGAGGAAGGGGAGGTTAGAAACAGGTTTGTAGTTAGCAGCACAGGTTGGGTCAAGAGATAGTTTCTTTAGTAGTGGAGTGATAATAGGGTGTTTAAAAGTGGAGGGAAAGATACCAGAAGAGAGAGAGAGAGGTTCAAAATTGTAGTTAGGTGAGTGATGACAGCCGGGGAGAGGGACTGGAGGAGGTGTGATGGAATAGGATCACTACTACAGGTTGTGGGTCGAGAAGAAGAGAGAAGCCTGGAGACTTCCTCTGTTATAGGGTCAAAAGAGGAGAGAGAGCATGTGGAAGAATTGGAGGGAGTATGATTGAAATTATTTAGGGACTGGGAGATTGCAAATCTTGTCTCTGAAGTAAGTGGCCATGGCATCAGCGCAGAGGTCAGTGACAGGTTCTGGAACTTTAGGGCTTAGAAGGGAATGAAAAGTGTCAAAGAGTCGTTTTGGGTTATTTGAGTGTGAGGAGATGAGAGAGGTGAAGTACTTTTGTTTGGCAATGTTGAGAGCCAAATTATATGTTTTGAGCATATATTTATATTGGAGGAAGTCTGATGATATTCGCGATTTTCTCCATAAGCGTTCTGCACATCTGGAGCAGCGCTGAAGAAAACGTGTTTCAGGTGTTTGCCAGGGTTGCCGTGTTCTGTGTCGAGAGGGACGGATTGATATTGGAGCAACTTCATCAAGGGTAGTTTTGAGGGTCTGGTTGTAATGATTGGCAGCCAAGTCTGGACAGGGGAGGGAAGTGATTGGGGTAAGAGCTAATTGTAGGGCGTTAATAAGATGCTTGCAGTTAATGGTATGTAGGTTTCTGTAAGTGTGAAAGGTAGGATTGCCATGAGAAAAGTGAGAGGTCTTTATGGTAAATGAAAGAAGATTGTGGTCAGAAAGTGGGAAGGATAAGTTACTAAAGTTTGAGACTGAGCAATGACGGAAGAAGACTAGATCAAGTATATTGCCCTGTTCATGCGTGGCAGAGGAAGTAAGTTGTGATAGGCCAAGAGAGGAGGTTAAAGAAAGAAAGTGAGCGGCTGATGGGGAGATAGGATCATCAATGGGGATATTAAAATCACCCTTAATAAGAGTTGGTGATTCAGAAGATAGGAAGTGAGGAGGCCAAGCTGCAAAGTGATCCAGAAATTGGCGGGGGGAGCCTGGGGGACGATAGATAACTGCAACTCTCAGGGGGAATGGATGGAAGAGTCTAATGGTGTGAACCTCAAGAGGGGAATGTGAGAGAGGGTACAGGGGGAATGACCTTAAATGTGCACTGTGGAGAAAGTAGTATGCCTACTCCTCCACCGTATCTGTCATTAGGTCTGAGGGTGTGGGAGAAGTGAAGGCCACCATAGGATAGGGCAGCAGGGGAAGCAGTGTCAGAGGGTTGAAGCCAGGTTTCTGTAAGGGCTAGCAAGTTCAAAGAGCATGAGAGGAAGAAATCGTGGATTGTGGGTAGTTTATTACGGACCGACCATGCGTTCCAGTGTGTGCAGTTAAAAGAGACTGAAAAGGATGTGCAGTGAACATTAATCAGATTTTTGGAGTTTGTGTGTGGCAGAGGAGAAGTTAGCAAGAGGGAGAGCCAGTATTCTGACTCCGATTGTTGTAATAGCGATTTATCCCTAGTGAGACCTCTATGTCTGGCCTGTATAAGCAGATATAATCACTGCGGACAATCCTTATCAGATAGCTTGAACTCCCCAACACCGAGTTTATCCGTGTAAGTTGCTTTATCTGTAAGCCAGATAACAGAGTACAGCAGAACAGATGGATTCTGGTATTGTGCGGTCAAAAGATGATGCTTTTGTAAGCTTACATGAGAATACATGTGTACCTGTTCAATGCCTGGAGCAGTATGGAAAAACAGGAAGTGAGATACACAGAAGAAGGGGTGGAGCAATGAAATGAATGACATATCACGAACAGAAAAACATGTGCATTACCAAAAACGACCACTAGGTGGGAGCATATAACCAAATATAGAATATCATATAAATTAAACTATATAGATTTTAACTGCGTAGCAGCATAGCCAGGATTTGGTGAAATATCCCCAGCAGCTAGTAGCAGGAGAACAGAAATAGACAGCAAGTGGTTGAAAGATTTATATTGGTGTTTTTTATGCTGCACCGTGGAGGAAGATGGGTCATTGTAATGCATGAGGGTATAAAGTGTATGGGAACTGAACAAGGGTAAGGGAAGGAGGGAGGGACTGATGTGGAGAGAGGAGACATAGGGTGGAAGGTGTGGTTGAATATGAAAGTAGACAGCCATAGTGATGAGAAGAACAGCCAGAGCCTGAGTGAGACAATATCGTAGCATACCTGTGCCATGTGTAACTTTGTTAGAGTAGTACACATAGAATCTCAGTCTCCAATAACTGCAATGATTAACTGCCAAGCGCTTAGGCAAAATGGCGCCCTGCGAGTTCTTCCCCTTAGATTGGGTCTATATTTATAGGAAGTGTGATCAGAGAACTAGGGGTAATTTAGCTCATTAATCACTGAAGTAAGGCACATGAGAAGAGATGCTATATGTAGGTAAACAAAGCTAAGGATCTGGATGGGCCATAAAATCACTACAGATCACAAGCATTACAACAGTCACAAAAATTACAGGTCAATTGGAAGAACATCTCAAGGACTAATCACAAGGATATCACACTTGCAGAAAATAGGATACATTGATGAATATGCAACGTTCTATACCAGGGGAGATGAAAGCTGTACTATTAGGCTTGTGGAAAGCTGGGTGAAGCATATGCTAGACCCCTAGGTTGGACCCCAGTAAGTGCAGCAGAGATGATATTTTGGGGACTCGTGCTGCATATGGGCAGTGTAAAAAAACTAACCATTAGGCAATATTGGAGTTCGGACATTTTCTACCAGACTCCAATTTACAGTCAGACCATGACCCAGAATCGATTAGATTCAATTCGGAAATTCCGACACTAAAATGACAATGCACAGTGCCCACCCCAAAACGAACCAACATTTGACCGTCTGTTCAAAGTTAGGCCTGTCATTGACCACTTCAGCACAGTTTGGTGAGGTGTACAACCCTGATAAAGATTTGTGTGTAGATGAGTCCCTATTACTGTTCAAAGGGAGGATTAGATTCCGCCAGTACCTGCCTAGCAAACGTGCAAGGTATGGCATAAAAATATACAAACTTTGTGAGAGTAGCTCCGGGTACACCCACAAATTCAACGTTTATTAAGGGAGAGATTCCCGGATAGAACCCCAAGAATGCCCCCCGTCCTAGGAGTTAGTGGGAAGATCGTGTGGGATTTACTGCACCCACTGCTGGATAAGGGTTACCACCTCTATGTGGATAACTATTATACCAGCATAACCCTATTATGTTCCCTAAAAGGGGATAAGGAAAGACACCATTTACCACTTCGAAACCTGCCCTGAAAAACATGGCCTATGCATGCAGGAGTGTTTCAGAATCTATCACTCATCCATTGAGTATTAATTTAATTTCATCATTTATGCTCCCTGTAATATTTCCACTTCATACCTCTGATTTAGTCCACCTCGCTTGCATATCCACTTTCCAACAACCACAACATATTCTTTTCTGTGAGACAACAGTGACCTTCCACCCCTTAAAATGTTCGTACGGGGGTGCACTTTCCAAAAAGGGGGCACTTCTTGGGGTTTTATAATTTCTGGGGACCTCAGGAACTTTTTTAATGCGACATGGCACCTAAAATCCATGTCTGTTTATTCAGGCCTGCAAAAAACTGTTTTGGCACCTTGCCTCTAGAGATCTGCTGTGCGCCCATATAGCAAGCTAAAAGCTCATATGGGGTGTTTGCAAAAACGGGAGAAAATGGGGAACATATACTGGGGTGCATTTTCTCCTTTAACCCCTTGTAAAAGCAAAAAATTGGGGTCTGCTAGTAATTTTTCATTTTTCCAAATGTGTGCTTTGAAATCCTCTCTCTAGTATTTCTGTCTTCTGAGAGACACCTGTTTGCTGACAGATACCCTTTCCACCACTTAAAATATTCGTACGGGGTGCTCTTTCCGAAATGGGGTTACTTGTTGGGGTTTTTCATTTCTGGGGACCTCAGGAATTTATTTAATGCGACATGGCAGCTAAAATCCATGTTTGCCAATTCAGGCTTGTCAGCAAAATTAATATTTTGCCGTTTCCCTGTTGTGCACCCATACAGCAGGCTACAAGCACATATGGGGTGTTTCCTGAATGGAGAGAAAAATGGGGAACACATGCTAGGGTGCATTTTCTCCTTTAACCTCCTGTGGAAAAAAATTTGGGTCTGCTAGTAATTTTTTCCCCCCACAAATATGTGGTTTGAAATGCTTTCACAAGTATTTCTGTATTCTGTGAGACACCTGTCTGCTGAAAAGTATCCTTTCTACCACTTAAAATGTTCGTAAGGAGGTGCTCTTTCCAAAATGGGGTCACATGTTTGGGTTTTTCTTTTCTGGGGACCTCAGGAATTTATTTAATGCGACATGGCACCTAAAATACATGTCTGCCAATTCAGGTCAGCAAAATCCATATTTTGCTGTTTGACCCTAGAGCCCTGCTGTGCGCCCATACATCATTTTTGAGCACATATGGGGTGTTGGCGTATTCGGGGGGAAATGGGGAACAAAATGTGGGGTGCATTTTGTCCTGTTACCCCTTGTGAAAGTGAAAAATATGGGTGTAAAGCAACTTTTTTGGAAAAAATTTTTAATTCTTCATTTTCACAGCCAATCGTTTCCTAATTCTCTCCAAAAGCCATATGGCGCTCCTTCCACTCTGAAGCCTGCTGTGCGCCCATACTTCGGTTTTTGAGCACACATGGGGTGTTTCTGTAATCTCCAGATTCAGGGTAATAGATTTTGACTTTTATTTGGCTGTTAACCCTTGATGTGTTGCAAAAAAAAAATATATATGAAAATTTAAAATCTGGAAGAAAAAAAGTGACATTTTGAAATTTTAATCCCATTTTCATTTAAATCTTGTGGGGGACCTAAAGGGTTAACAAAGCTTGTAAACTCAGTTTTGAATAGCTTGAGGGGTGTAGTTTCTAAAATGGGGTGATTTATGGGTGGTTTCTAATATGTAAGCCCCAGAAAGTGACTTCATAACTGAACTGGTTCTGAAATGGTGTTTATTCACCCATGTGGAAGGCAACGTTTCAGCTCATACAAGAGCCTTTCTCAAGCCGCTTTGTTTTGGTTATTGTTTTGGTTATCCTTCCCCCACATCCTTGTCTATTTGTGTTGGTTGTCCCAGCCTTGTGATGTTACCCTTTTGTTGTGTTGTCCTTGGGGGTTCTGGTGAATTCTGCTTGTCTTCCTTGTAAGGTTTTATACAAGTGCAATTTTTGTATTAAAACCAATAATTAATATTTTGTATTTTTTTTTAAATATTTTTTCTATAGATCAACATGAAAATATATCTTACAATGGATTGTCTCCTTGGAAACTGGAAGACAGCAGGACCCGATTGGCAACTAATGATGATTAAAAGAAGTACTACTGTTTTGAATTAATTGCTTTTTATGAATATATGCTTGCTGCCCGGCGATATGGGCGGGGTGGGAGTTGGCATCACACGCGTTCTGTGACAGCGAGTTTCCCTGACAGAACATGGGTGGACGGTGACTGCAGGCATGGCACATGTGTGTTTGATGGTTATTTAACACCGACAGTGTTTATGGATGTCTGCTTGGTCCTCCCGATGTGGGGACAATGACACAGAGTCACTTCACGGTGGCGTCTGTGTTCACTGGACCCACTACGGTGTGCCGCCTCTGGTCTGGTTCCCCCGGCGGAGGCTTCACATATATGGAGAACAGGTGTGAAAGTTCATATTGTGTGGACCTATAAATTGACAATTTTAAGAATATAATTATGGGGATGAGGTGGCTAAAGGTGACAGTGGTGTTAGCCACTAGCCTGGTTCATACCGCTGGACCCCCTTTGTTATGGTTGAGTAACTTGGAAATCAATAGTGTAACAGGTTCGTTGCTATGCATGAGTGTCAGGTGACTGGTCACATGATCGCTGTGCCTGTTTGACTATGCCCGCCTAGCTTTGGGAGTGAGCACGCTCGGTCCGTGTGTGATGCCGAGCCGCCATCTTGACTGTGGGCCGTTGGTTGCTGTATGCCATAGAGTTAGACAGTCTCGCGGGAGGGAACATCTCCCGCGCCTGCGCAGTGTCAAGTTCCGGATGCCGAGTGAGTCCTGCGGTCTCCAGAGTCATGTGAGATGTCCAGAAGTTAATTAATTTTTAATTAACACTATTATGTACACCTGCAAGGGATTATCAATTGACTATTTTTATGCACTATAACTGTATGTATAGATGATCAATATTTGTGACACTTGGCACTGTTTTGATACCTTTTGTTGTGTGGCTATACTTCTTAGATTATAATCATGTACAGTCGAGATTCACTGATTTTAGTAATGTTTATGTATTAATTGGAATATAATTATGTAATCACATTCTGTTAAATTTGTATGCTTTATAAGCACCTGAGTTTGCACTGAGTATTATGGCTTGACAAAGGCTCCATAGAGAGCTGAAACGTTGCTGTCCACACATGGGTGAATAAAATACCCTTTGCTTTTCACGGATATCTGTGTGCTGCCTTGGATTCTTTTTTACCTATATCCTATGGATCATAGTCCGTGATCTATTCCAAGGAATTGCACCTCCTGGATTTGTGTGCTGCTCATCCATTTTTCATTTTATATATATATATATATATATATATATATATATATATCACATTTTCAAAATGATCAAAATATGAAGTAGACATATTGGGAATGTAAAGTAACAACTATTTTTGGAGGTATTACTATCTATTATAAGAGAAATAAAATTTGTAAATTTATCAAAATTGTTGGTAAATTTGGCTTTTTTTTTATAAATAAAAATAACATTTTCTGACTCAATTTTACCACTGTCATGGAGTACAATATGTGAAGAAAAAACAATCTCAGAATGGCCCGGATAAGTAGAAGTATTTTAAAGTTCATATCACATAAAGTGACAATCCCACACAGCAGCCCCCCCAGCCTACAATCCCACACATAGTATACCTACTGTAGTATAACTTTACTATAGTATAACTGCATAGTATATGTACTGTAGTATAACTACTATGGTAGCATACAATCCCACACAGCAGCAGCCCCCACCAGCCTACAATCCCACGCAGCAGCAGCAGCAGCGCCCCCAGCCTACAATCCCACGCAGCAGCAGCAGCGCCCCCCAGCCTACAATCCCACGCAGCAGCAGCAGCGCCCCCCAGCCTACAATCCCACGCAGCAGCGCCCCCCAGCCTACAATCCCACGCAGCAGCGCCCCCCAGCCTACAATCCCACGCAGCAGCGCCCCCCAGCCTACAATCCCACGCAGCAGCGCCCCCCCAGCCTACAATCCCACGCAGCAGCGCCCCCCAGCCTACAATCCCACGCAGCAGCGCCCCCCAGCCTACAATCCCACGCAGCAGCGCCCCCCAGCCTACAATCCCACGCAGCAGCGCCCCCCAGCCTACAATCCCACGCAGCAGCGCCCCCCAGCCTACAATCCCACGCAGCAGCGCCCCCCAGCCTACAATCCCACGCAGCAGCGCCCCCCAGCCTACAATCCCACGCAGCAGCGCCCCCCAGCCTACAATCCCACGCAGCAGCGCCCCCCAGCCTACAATCCCACGCAGCAGCGCCCCCCAGCCTACAATCCCACGCCGCAGCGCCCCCCAGCCTACAATCCCACGCAGCAGCGCCCCCCAGCCTACAATCCCACGCAGCAGCGCCCCCCAGCCTACAATCCCACGCAGCAGCGCCCCCAGCCTACAATCCCACGCAGCAGCGCCCCCAGCCTACAATCCCACGCAGCAGCGCCCCCAGCCTACAATCCCACGCAGCAGCGCCCCCAGCCTACAATCCCGCAGCCCCCCCCCCCAGTATACAATCTCACACAGCGCCCCCCCCCAGTATACAATCTCACACAGCGCCCCCCCCCAGTATACAATCTCACACAGCAGCCCCCCCAGCATACAATCTCACACAGCAGCCCCCCCAGCATACAATCTCACACAGCAGCCCCCCCAGCATACAATCTCACACAGCAGCCCCCCCAGCATACAATCTCACACAGCAGCCCCCCCAGCATACAATCTCACACAGCAGCCCCCCCAGCATACAATCTCACACAGCAGCCCCCCCCCAGTATACAATCTCACACAGCAGCTCCCCCCCAGTATACAATCCCACACAGCAGCCCCCGCTGCATACAATCCTCAGCCCCTCCCCAGTAGTCACATCCACCTCTCCAGCACTGACAGACTCTCTCCCCTCTCAGTGCTACAGACGCTGCTGAGCAGCCATCCCTGACCTTCCTACTCTGCAGGCGGCCAGTACCTGTGGTAGCAGAGCCGACCCACGTGACCTAGGGATGACGTCAGGAGGTCCTTACAGAGTATAGTATTACTTCATATCAAAACCGCATCACAGCACAAAGCAGCGCGGCTTCACCGCTTTCCTCAGCGTCCAGGTTCCGTCGCCTGTAAGCCCCGCCCCCCGGTAAAGTGTAGCCCCTGGCAGTGCTGGCCCCTCCCCTATTTCCTTGTCATTAGGAAGAAAGAGTGGATGTCCTGCCTGTGGAATGTCGTCCGTCTGCTTACTGGCCATTACGCGGCTCCTTCTTATTCCCTCAACCCCCTGGATTCAGGAAGACGTGGGATTGTTCATGGTAAACTGAAGCAGGACTTCCTCCTTGATGGATCCTCCGGCCACTGATGGGATTCGAGAGCCGCTGCAGTACGTCCATGTGGAGTTACAGGGGGGCGCACCCTGGGGCTTTACCCTTCAAGGGGGTCTGGAGCACAGGGGTCCTCTGATCATCTCCAAGGTATGTAGGGGAGAAGGGAGAGAGCGCCCCCAGACGCCGGATCTCTGGCTCTCCACGGCAGCTTTCTGTGGGGGGTTTCTGGGGGAAATACACAATGTCTGTGTAATGGGAGAAAGCAGTGGAGTCCACAGGCACAGGCACAAGTCGTCCTGAAAGCGTCAGAAACAAGCTTAGTACATGTAGAACGGTACAATAGTAGAACTGCATAGTATACCTACTGTAGTATAACTTTACTGAAGTAGAACTGCGTAGTATACCTACTGTAGTATAACTTTACTGTAGTAGAACTGCATAGTATACCTACTGTAGTATAACTTTACTGTAGTAGAACTGCATAGTATACCTACTGTAGTATAACTTTACTGAAGTAGAACTGCATAGTATACCTACTGTAGTATAACTTTACTGTAGTAGAACTGCGTAGTATACCTACTGTAGTATAACTTTACTGTAGTATAACTGCGTAGTATACCTACTGTAGTATAACTTTACTGTAGTAGAACTGCATAGTATACCTACTGTAGTATAACTTTACTGTAGTAGAACTGCGTAGTATACCTACTGTAGTATAACTTTACTGAAGTAGAACTGCATAGTATACCTACTGTAGTATAACTTTACTGTAGTAGAACTGCGTAGTATACCTACTGTAGTATAACTTTACTGAAGTAGAACTGCATAGTATACCTACTGTAGTATAACTTTACTGAAGTAGAACTGCATAGTATACCTACTGTAGTATAACTTTAGTATAGTATACCTACTGTAGTATAACTTTACTGTAGTAGAACTGCATAGTATACCTACTGTAGTATAACTTTACTGTAGTAGAACTGCATAGTATACCTACTGTAGTATAACTTTACTGAAGTAGAACTGCATAGTATACCTACTGTAGTATAACTTTACTGTAGTAGAACTGCGTAGTATACCTACTGTAGTATAACTTTACTGTAGTATACCTACTGTAGTATAACTTTACTGTAGTAGAACTGCATAGTATACCTACTGTAGTATAACTTTACTGTAGTAGAACTGCGTAGTATACCTACTGTAGTATAACTTTACTGTAGTAGAACTGCATAGTATACCTACTGTAGTATAACTTTACTGTAGTAGAACTGCGTAGTATACCTACTGTAGTATAACTTTACTGTAGTATAACTGCGTAGTATACCTACTGTAGTATAACTTTACTGTAGTAGAACTGCATAGTATACCTACTGTAGTATAACTTTACTGTAGTAGAACTGCGTAGTATACCTACTGTAGTATAACTTTACTGAAGTAGAACTGCATAGTATACCTACTGTAGTATAACTTTACTGAAGTAGAACTGCATAGTATACCTACTGTAGTATAACTTTACTGAAGTAGAACTGCATAGTATACCTACTGTAGTATAACTTTAGTATAGTATACCTACTGTAGTATAACTTTACTGTAGTAGAACTGCATAGTATACCTACTGTAGTATAACTTTACTGTAGTAGAACTGCATAGTATACCTACTGTAGTATAACTTTACTGAAGTAGAACTGCATAGTATACCTACTGTAGTATAACTTTACTGAAGTAGAACTGCATAGTATACCTACTGTAGTATAACTTTACTGAAGTAGAACTGCATAGTATACCTACTGTAGTATAACTTTACTGAAGTAGAACTGCATAGTATACCTACTGTAGTATAACTTTAGTATAGTATACCTACTGTAGTATAACTTTACTGTAGTAGAACTGCATAGTATACCTACTGTAGTATAACTTTAGTATAGTATACCTACTGTAGTATAACTTTACTGTAGTAGAACTGCGTAGTATACCTACTGTAGTATAACTTTACTGAAGTAGAACTGCATAGTATACCTACTGTAGTATAACTTTACTGAAGTAGAACTGCATAGTATACCTACTGTAGTATAACTTTACTGAAGTAGAACTGCATAGTATACCTACTGTAGTATAACTTTAGTATAGTATACCTACTGTAGTATAACTTTACTGTAGTAGAACTGCATAGTATACCTACTGTAGTATAACTTTACTGTAGTAGAACTGCATAGTATACCTACTGTAGTATAACTTTACTGAAGTAGAACTGCATAGTATACCTACTGTAGTATAACTTTACTGAAGTAGAACTGCATAGTATACCTACTGTAGTATAACTTTACTGTAGTAGAACTGCATAGTATACCTACTGTAGTATAACTTCACTGTAGTAGAACTGCATAGTATACCTACTGTAGTATAACTTTAGTATAGTAGAACTGCATAGTATACCTACTGTAGTATAACTTTAGTATAGTAGAACTGCATAGTATACCTACTGTAGTATAACTTTAGTATAGTAGAACTGCATAGTATACCTACTGTAGTATAACTTTAGTGTAGTAGAACTGCATAGTATACCTACTGTAGTATAACTTTACTGAAGTAGAACTGCATAGTATACCTACTGTAGTATAACTTTACTGTAGTATAACTTTACGATAGCAGAACTACATACACTGAGCAAAAATATAAACACAACACTTTCGGTTTTGCTCCCATTTTGCATGAGCTGAACTCAAAGATCTGAATTTTCTACATACACAAAAGACCCATTACTCTCAAATATTGTTCACAATTCTGTCTAAATCTGTGTTAGTGAGCACTTCTCCTTTGCCGAGATAATCCATCCCACCTCACAGGTGTGGCATATCAAGGTGCTGATTAGACAGCATCAATATTGCACAGGTGTGCCTTAGACTGCCCACAATAAAAGTCCACTCTGAAATGTGCAGCACAATGCCACAGATGTCGCAACGTTTGAGGGAGCGTGCAATTGGCAAGCCGTCTCCAAAGGTGTTTCAGAGAATTTGGCAATACATCTAACCGGCCTCACAACCGCAGATCACATGCAACCACACCAGGACCTCCACATCCAGCATGTTCACATCCATGATCATCTGAGACCAGCCACCCGGACAGCTGCAGCAACAATCGGTTTTGCGTAACCAAAGAATTTCTGCACAAACTGTCAGAAACCGTCTTAGAGAAGCTCATCTGCATGCTCGTCGTCCTCATCGGGGTCTGGACCTGACTGCAGTTCGTCGTCGTAACTGACTTGAGTGGGCACATGCTCACATTCTGCCACGTTGGAGAGGCGTTCTGTTCACGGATGAGTCCTGGTTTTCACTGTTCAGGGCAGATGGCAGACAGTGTGTGTTGCGTCGTGTGGGTTAGCGGTTTGCTGACGTCAACGTTGTGGATCGAGTGGCCCATGGTGGCGGTGGAATTATGGTACGGGCAGGTGTATGTTATGGACAATGAACACAGGTGCATCTTATTGATGCCATTTTGAATGCCCAGAGATACCGTGACGAGATCCTGAGGCCCATTGTTGTGCCATTCATCCACGACCATCACCTCATGTTGCAGCATGATAATGCACGGCCCCATATTGCAAGGATCTGTACACAATTCCTGGAAGCTGAAAACATCCCAGTTCTTGCATGGCCAGCATACTCACCGGACATGTCACCTATTGAGCATGTTTGGGATGCTCTGGATCAGCGTATACGACAGCGTGTTCCAGTTCCTGCCAATATTCTGAAACTTCGCACAACTATTTAAGGCAAAACTGTGCACTTTTCAGAGTGGCCTTTTATTGTGGGCAGTCTAAGGCACATCTGTGCAATATTCATGCTGTCTAATCAGCACCTTGATATGCCACACCTGTGAGGTGGGATGGATTATCTCAGCAAAGGAGAAGTGCTTACTAACACAGATTTAGACAGATTTGTGAGCAATATTTGAGAGTAATTTGTATGTAGAAAATGTTTCTCGGCTCATGCAAAATGGGAGCAAAACCAAAAGTGTTGCATTGATATTTTTGTTCAGTGTAGTGAAGCTACATAGTGTACCTACCACAGCAGAGCTACATAGTGTACCTACCATAGCAGAGCTACATAGTGTACCTACCATAGCAGAGCTACATAGTGTACCTACCACAGCAGAGCTACATAGTGTACCTACCACAGCAGAGCTACATAGTGTACCTACCATAGCAGAGCTACATAGTGTACCTACCATAGCAGAGCTACATAGTGTACCTACCACAGCAGAGCTACATAGTGTACCTACCACAGCAGAGCTACATAGTGTACCTACCATAGCAGAGCTACATAGTGTACCTACCACAGCAGAGCTACATAGTGTACTTACCATAGCAGAGCTACATAGTGTACCTACCATAGCAGAGCTACATAGTGTACCTACCATAGCAGAGCTACATAGTGTACCTACCACAGCAGAGCTACATAGTGTACCTACCACAGCAGAGCTACATAGTGTACCTACCATAGCAGAGCTACATAGTGTACCTACCTCAGCAGAGCTACATAGTGTACCTACCTCAGCAGAGCTACATAGTGTACCTACCTCAGCAGAGCTACATAGTGTACCTACCACAGCAGAGCTACATAGTGTACCTACCACAGCAGAACATCTTAACCACATTAGTAGATGGCCAGGAAAGAACGCTCCTGGAGAGCCTTTTGTTCACATTTGGAAGGGGGAGGGGGGCCAGAACTGTGCTTTTTGAGGTTGTAGCTTGTAAAGCTTCATGTTACCAGTTCCAGTAGGAAATACTGACTTGTTCTCCATGATTTACATAGTAACGGCAGTGCAGGCGATGTGTAATGCACACAGTTGTGCAGAATATTTGTGGTCTACACTTCATATCAAATGTACCTTCACGGGTCAGGCCACACGTGGTGAAATCCATTTCCAATCGTGCAGATTTTGCTGTGTTTTCAAATGGTGAAATCCACCCCATAAGTAGACAATTGACATGCTGAATTATGTGTGGATTTAACTGCAGAAACTCCTGGCATCGCATGGCTGAAAACCTTCTCCTACCTTGCTGCTGCTATAAATGCATCCACTGCAGAAAATACACAGCACTTACTATAGCAGCAAAGTAGATGACTAGACCTTCAAGGGGTATTCGGATAATAAAATAGAGATGTCATTGGGCTATACCCTCGCAGGATCTGACTGATCCCTGGAAGGACTGGAGAAGACCTTGCCCTGCACAGCCATGCTCCTGCCCACTTGCCATGCAACAACAATCCATTCTTTTTGCTACTTAAAAAAATAAAAGCCATAGAAACCTCTTTTAATTTTTTTTTTCCGTTCTCCATGTGTTTTTGTTTTGTTACTTTTTTTTTTGTAGTTTTTTCTGAATGACTGTGAACCATATTTTTATTTTTTTCTCCTGTTGTGAAAGAGATATAATAACGGTGGAAAAAAATAAATCTGAGAGCTTCAACATGCTGCGTTTTTAGAAAGAAGCCAAAGAACTAAACGTCACCTAATTAACAAACCCAATAGTAGCAAAAGAACGCTTGTGTGTCCTGCATTTCCTATTTTCCATAGCTGGCATGGGATTATAAATCATACCCCAACTCCATAACCAACACCAATAGCTTAATTAAATACAAAATACACGTGGACACCTTGAATGGGTGGAATAAATAAGGCCACGGCCATCTTTATTAAAGATTAGCTTAAAGTTAATTAACAATAAATCTTATCAGTGAGCGACTTTTACCCTCCTTCTAATACAGCAGCCGTGACAAAATAAAATAAAAAAGAGGGAAGGGCGGGTGGGGCAGCGAAACCTCCCTCGGGTACTTGTTCTGGCAGACACCTCTTCTTATAACCCTAACCTGGTCCCAGCCCAGAATTCCCACCCAATCCCATACCTGTTGCTGGGCATCCCTACTCCATTCTGCCCAGCAACGAAATTCCATAGGTCCCTCCCTGACCCAATCACTGACCTCTCCCACAACCTACCTATTCTTAGCCCTGAACCTCATCTTCTTGGCGGGAAAAATTCCCGCCAAAAGCTCCTAATGTAAAACTCTGGGATGATTATAATCCCATGTGGATCCCTCCATATTCCTTTTCGGGATCCTGACATTTTCACAGCAAAAACATTGCAAAAAAAAAATCCCGCTACAACACAGCTTTTTGTGGCTGTTTTTGGTGCATTTTTTGAGCCAAAGCTAGAAGTGAATCCAGCAGGAAGAAGTATACATCCTTTCGTCATATTTCTGATTTTGAATGTGCTTTTGGCACCACTCACTTTCAGGGCTCATGCACACGCCATAGTTTTAGTCGGCCTCCGATCATCGTTTTTTGCGAATTGGATGCAAACCTTTCATCTCACTGGGCCCCGCAAAAAATAGAAGGTGTCCTATTCTTGCCTTGACAGGGATAGGACATTTTTATAGAAGTAAAAAAATAAATGTCAGCAAGCACTCGGCCAGGATCCACAATTTGCAGACCGGAAAACACTTATGGCTTTGTGCGGGAGCCCTCACATGCATGTATTTGTAAGCCGAGGCGAAGAGTGGGTCCAAAACGCAGAAGAGGCTCAGATATTATTCTTCTTCTCAGTAGGTTCCACTCGTGGTATTGACTTACACATTTTTTTGCTGTTGTGGATTTTACGTGTTGTAAATCCACGTATTACTGTACCTCCAAAGTGGATGATTATTGTTTGATTTGTTGGCAAATCTGCAGCGTAAATGGACCTGTGGTGCGGATGTGGAATATGGATTGTCCATTCATGCCACAGTGTGACGTCCACCACAAATGCCACCAAAATGATGTTGATTTTCACATGTCTCTCCTGGCCTGACCCATAGTAGAGCCTTCTGACCACAGGACTGTTGTACTGTACTCGCGTGATGATGTGAAATACCAGCAACGCACTTTGTAGGGCAATATGTATGAAAAAAAATGGCTTGGCTTCTTGCAGGATTAAGCCTTAGCTGAGGTGTTGTGATTCTCCAAAATCTCCTTTGTATAATCTGTGGTTTTAACCCTTTGCAGACTCATCCAGTTTTCTCCTTCCTGACAACACTTTGTGGTAATAACTTGCGAATGCTTTTACTTTTACAACCAATTCTGAGATTTTTGCCAGACACATTGGGGGGTCATTTACAGCGATCGGCATTTTACGCCAGTCTTTGATTTCCCCCCCGTGCTGCTGAAGGTTGTGCCTAATTTATGGCAAGGCTTGCGTCTTGTCACAAATTGGCTGCACCTTAGGCAGTCCATGCTCTTGGTGTAAAAACTACTCTAGCTCCTGACTGGAGTCGTTTTTCACCAACATTTACACCTGTTTCCAGCTCTAAATGTTAGTATTAGGCCTCATGCACACGGCCGTTGTTTTGGTCCGCATCGGCAGCTCAGGTGCGGACCCATTCACTTCAATGGGGCCGCAAAAGATGCGGACAGCACTCCGTGTGCTGTCCGCATCCTTTGCTACGTTCCGTGGCCCTGCAAAAAAAAAATATAACATGACCTATTCTTGTCCGCGCTTTGCGGACAAGAATAGGCATTTATATTGAAGGCTGCCCGTGCCGTTCCGCAAATTGCGGAACGCGCACGGACGCCATCCGTGTTTTGCGGATCCGCAATTTGCCGACCGCAAAACACTCCACAGTTGTGTGCATGAGGCCTTTGTTGGGGCCGGCACTTACTAGTGGCGAGGGCGGAGTAAAAATGCCTGTGCAACTAAATATTTTCGCATGGGCATTTAAAAAGTCACAAAAAGGGTCAACTTTTTTACGCCAAACATTGACATTGAAATGTTAGTAAATCGCCCCCATTGTACTACATGTTAGTGGTAAATTAGGGTCGATATGTTTTACCTTTTTATTTATATTTTTTAAATCCCAAATTTACAGAATATTTGGAAAAAAATAGCAATTTTCTAAATTTGAATTTATTTCTCAATCTTTATCAGCCCCCCATATCAGAATAAAAACATCCAATATATCTCCACAGTGGTTCACACTAGAAACAAATCAAAGGTATTGTTTTAACCACTTCCTGACATTTTTCATCCTACTCAAAGGCCCCTTTCACACGGGCGAGTATTCCGCGCGGATGCGATGCGTGAGTTGAACGCATTGCACCCGCACTGAATACCGACCCATTAATTTCTATGGGGCTGTTCACATGAGCAGTGATTTTCACGCATCACTTGTGCGTTGCGTGAAAATCGCTGCATGCTCTATATTCTGCGTTTTTCACGCAACGCAGGCCCCATAGAAGTGAATGGGGTTGCGTGAAAATCGCAAGCATCCGGAAGCAAGTGCGGATGCGGTGCGATTTTCACCCTTTATACAATTGTCTGCAGCGGTATCACAGACCCAGCACCCGGCCTCAATAACAGGGCATGCGATCTGGGGCACCTGAGGGGTTAATGGCCGCGGATCGCATGCCCTGTTATTGAGGCCGGGTGCCGGGTCTGTGATACCGCTGCCTATACTTATCTTTTACATTCATTGGTGGCGCAGTGGCGACAGCTCCTCCCCTCCTCCTCCCCTGCTATCTCCCCATTGGTGGTAGTGGCGGCCGCGTCACAGTGGAGAGGGAGGGACTCCTTCCTTCTCCACTGTGCGGTGTGCTAGTGAAGAGAACGTAGGCTGCGCAGGATCGCGGCGGGACAGTCGCAAATGGCGACAAGACTAAAAAGTCTTGTCGCCATCTGCAAATTTTAAGGCGCATTGGCGACCAAATGGTCGCCATCTGGAACCCTGCAACAGCAATAACCGAGTATTGAATAAAGTCATGGGGGTCTTGCGCTGTTTGTATGCCGTGAGTATGACTGCTTTTTCAGTGTAGTCTAGGTACTGGACCATCACCTGGCATGGACACACGATGTTTCTAGTCTCAGAGACAGCCGTTGAAGGCCCTTGAGGCCGAACAGGTCTGACATCTAGAACCCAGACCTGACGTGAAGGGCAGCACAGATTCTGGTATTTTTAAAATCCGCAGATTATTTTGGTGAGATCAATTTTCTAGATCATCCACTTTTGCCCAAAGCACCTGGTTTTTCTTTAAAACATCTTGCACCTTGATACGTGCATAATCAGTATCAGTCTCAGCATTTAATACCCGCTTTTCCAATTCGGTTATACGGTGCCCTGTTCCTGTACTTCCTTCTGCAGGGTCTATAAGATATTCACCACTGTGCTAACTAGGGTCTCCGATTATATCTGGAGCCATGCGTCGGGCTACCAGTGTGGCTAGCTTCTTAAAGTCTATGGGTACCTGTTGGGAGTCCTCCACCTCTGATAGTTCAGACTCTGTCTGAACCTCCAGTAATGAACTCTGCGATTCAGACGGGGAAGGCGGTGCCATCTTGGAGAGTCTTCTTGGTTAGGGTTGAGCGAACCCGAACTGTAAAGTTCGGGTTCGTACCGAACTTTAGGATTTTTGGACCCCGGACCCGAACATTTCAGTAAAAGTTCGGGTTAATTGTTTGGCGATTTCTTGGTGCTTTTTGAAAGGCTGCAGAGCAGCCAATCAACAAGCGTTTAACTGTTTGACCTTAGAAGCCATCACAGCCATGCCTACTAATGGCATGGCTGTGATTGGCCAGTGCAGCATGTGACCCAGCCTCTATATAAGCTGGAGTCACGTAGCGCCGCATGTCACTCTGCTGTTACTAGTGTAGGGAGAGGATGCTGCTGCTGTGAGGTAGAGAATAGGACAGAATCTGTTATCAGAACTCCAATATAACTCAGTGATCTACATAGATTTAGTTTTGTGGGTGCAGTGCACAATCTTTTTACCCTGCCCTGAGCCCAGTGACAGAGAAAAATTACTTTTATCCGTCTGTTAGTTAGGTGGGCGGCGGCGACCATTTTATGCACGCTCAGTGCACAAGCACATTCAAATCCAAGCTTGAAATACTGCACTAATAATCTGGTTGTAAAAAAACACCCTTTTTTGGCAATATACAACATCTGGTGCATTTGCAGGATTAGTCAGTGTGCAATTTAAGCTAGAAATACAGCCATAATTTTCTGGGTTTTTAAAAACACCCTTTTTGTGCAAAATACACTATTTTACAGCCCTAGCTGCATCTGCACGTGTGAAATTCAATTGTTATATACAGCTATTATATTCTGTTATAAAAAAAGACCTTTTTTTGCAAAATACTTAATATTGCAGCCCTTGCTGCATCTGTGATTGTTAAAAACAAGTTTTAAAAATTTAAATAATTTTCTGGCTTTGAAAAAACACAAATTTTTGGCAATATCAAACATCTGGTACCTTTGCAGGATTATTCAGTGTGAAATTTAAGCTAGACATACAGCCATAATTTTTTTTTTTTTTTTTTTTTTGCAAAATACACAATTTTACAGCCCTTGCAACATCAGCACGTGTGAAATTCAAGGGTTATATACTGCTGTCATATTCAGTTATTAACCACCTCAGCCCCCAGTGCTTAAACACCCTGAAAGACCAGGCCACTTTTTACACTTCTGACCTACACTACTTTCACCGTTTATTGCTCGGTCATGCAACTTACCACCCAAATGAATTTTACCTCCTTTTCTTCTCACTAATAGAGCTTTCATTTGGTGGTATTTCATTGCTGCTGACATTTTTACTTTTTTTGTTATTAATCGAAATTTAACGATTTTTTTGCAAAAAAATTACATTTTTCACTTTCAGTTGTAAAATTTTGCAAAAAAAACGACATCCATATATAAATTTTGCTCTACATGTCTTTAATAAAAAAAAAATGTTTGGGTAAAAAAAAAATGGTTTGTGTAAAAGTTATAGCGTTTACAAACTATGGTACAAAAATGTCAATTTCCGCTTTTTGAAGCAGCTCTGACTTTCTGAGCACCTGTCATGTTTCCTGAGGTTCTACAATGCCCAGACAGTACAAACACCCCACAAATGACCCCATTTCGTAAAGTACACACCCTAAGGTATTCGCTGATGGGCATAGTGAGTTCATAGAACTTTTTATTTTTTGTCACAAGTTAGCGGAAAATGATGATTTTTTTTTTTTTTTTTTCTTACAAAGTCTCATATTCCACTAACTTGTGACAAAAAATAAAAAGTTCTATGAACTCACTATGCCCATCCCGAAATACCTTGGGGTCTCTTCTTTCCAAAATGGGGTCACTTGTGGGGTAGTTATACTGCCCTGGCATTCTAGGGGCCCAAATGTGTGGTAAGGAGTTTGAAATCAAATTCTGTAAAAACTGACCTGTGAAATCCGAAAGGTGCTCTTTGGAATATGGGCCCCTTTGCCCACCTAGGCTGCAAAAAAGTGTCACACATCTGGTATCTCCGTACTCAGGAGAAGTTGGGGAATGTGTTTTGGGGTGTCATTTTACATATACCCATGCTGGGTGAGAGAAATATCTTGGCAAAAGACAACTTTTCCCATTTTTTTTATACAAAGTTGGCATTTGACCAAGATATTTCTCTCACCCAGCATGGGTATATGTAAAAAGACACCCCAAAACACATTCCTCAACTTCTCCTGAATACAGAGATACCAGATGTGTGACACTTTTTTGCAGCCTAGGTGGGCAAAGGGGCCCATATTCCAAAGAGCACCTTTCGGATTTCACTGGTCAGTTTTTACAGAATTTGATTTCAAACTCCTTACCACACATTTGGGCCCCTAGAATGCCAGGGCAGAATAACTACCCCACAAGTGACCCCATTTTGGAAAGAAGAGACCCCAAGGTATTCGCTGATGGGCATAGTGAGTTCATGGAAGTTTTTATTTTTTGTCACAAGTTAGTGGAATATGAGACTTTGTATGAAAAAAAAAAAATCATCATTTTCCACTAACTTGTGACAAAAAATAAAAAATTCTAGGAACTTGCCATGCCCCTCACGGAGTACCTTGGGGTGTCTTCTTTCCAAAATGGGGTCACTTGTGGGGTAGTTATACTGCCCTGGCATTTTCCAGGGGCCATAATGTGTTGTAAGTAGGAAAATTGCCGGTGAAATCCGAAAGGTGCTCTTTGGAATGTGGGCCCCTTTGCCCACCTAGGCTGCAAAAAAGTGTCACACATCTGGTATCGCCGTATTCAGGAGAAGTTGGGCAATGTGTTTTGGGGTGTCATTTTACATATACCCATGCTGGGTGAGATAAATATCTTGGTCAAATGCCAACTTTGTATAAAAAAAATGGGAAAAGTTGTCTTTTGCCAAGATATTTCTCACACCCAGCATGGGTATATGTAAAATGACACCCCAAAACACATTCCCCAACTTCTCCTGAGTACGGAGATACCACATGTGTGGCACTTTTTTGCAGCCTAGATGCGCAAAGGGGCCCACATTCCTTTTATGAGGGCATTTTTAGACATTTGGATCCCAGACTTCTTCTCACGCTTTAGGGCCCCTAGAATGCCAGGGCAGTATAAATACCCCACATGTGACCCCATTTTGGAAAGAAGACACCCCAAGGTATTCAATGAGGGGCATGGCGAGTTCATAGAAATTTTTTTTTTTTTGGCACAAGTTAGCGGAAATTGATTTTATTTATTTTTTTCTCACAAAGTCTCCCTTTCCGCTAACTTGGGACAAAAATTTCAATCTTTCATGGACTCAATATGCCCCTCACGGAATACCTTGGGGTGTCTTCTTTCCGAAATGGGGTCACATGTGGGGTATTTATACTGCCCTGGCATTCTAGGGGCCCTAAAGCGTGAGAAGAAGTCTGAAATATAAATGTCTAAAAATTTTTACGCATTTGGATTCCGTGAGGGGTATGGTGAGTTCATGTGAGATTTTATTTTTTGACACAAGTTAGTGGAATATGAGACTTTGTAAGAAAAAAAAATAATTTCCGCTAACTTGGGCCAAAAAAATGTCTGAATGGAGCCTTACAGGGGGGTGATCAATGACAGGGGGGTGATCAGGGAGTCTATATGGGGTGATCAGGGGCTAATAAGGGGTTAATAAGTGACAAGGGGGGGGGGTGTAGTGTAGTGGTGCTTGGTGCAACATATTACTGAGCTATCTGTGTCTGGTGGTCGATCCAAACAAAGGGGACCACCAGAGGACCAGGTAGCAGGTATATTAGACGCTGTTATCAAAACAGCGTCTAATATACCTGTTAGGGGTTAAAAAAAACACATCTCCAGCCTGCCAGCGAACGATCGCCGCTGGCAGGCTGGAGATCAACTCTCTTACCTTCCGTTCCTGTGAGCGCGCGCGCCTGTGTGCGCGCGTTCACAGGAAATCTCGGCCATCGCGAGATGACGCATATATGCGTGACTCTGCGCAGGGCTGCCACCTCCGGAACGCGATCCTGCGTTAGGCGGTCCGGAGGTGGTTAAACAAACACCCGTTTTGGGCCAAAAACTTCATTTTGCAGCCTTTGCGGCATATGTCATTGTGAGATACACACTTTAGATACTGTGCTTATATTCAGTTATTTGAAAAACAGCCCTTTTGTGCACAAAACTTAAATTCCGGCCTAGTCTGGATCAGGGCGTGTGAGATACACCCTTTAGATACTGTGGTTATATTCAATTATTTGAAAAACAACCATTTTGGGCAAAAATCTTTAATTGCAGCCTAGTCTGCATCTGTACGTGTGAGATAATTTATTTGCAGATGCCTATGCAGGCGTTGAACCTATCTTGCCCCAGGTGAAACTTAATACTTCACTTTTATTATTGCTTGAGTTAAAAAACGTGTACTTGATACCTTTTTATTTAAATTTTACTTAATGAACCAAAAAAAGAAAAAAGTTAAAAATACAGTAACCACTCCACTGTACAGTCAAAAAATGGTCAGTGGATCAAGAGGGAGAGCACGTGCACTAACTCTCACCCCTGTCAATTTACAGGCAGTGTGCCGCCTTCATGCCGCTTGCAGTGCCACTATCAACCAGGCTGAGTTGTGGGAGCATTGAGCAGTCATCCCCCTATGAACACAGCACATTAAACATCCCATGTCCTATCAAATCTGTATTTATCCCTTTGATAGTAGACACTGCGGTCGGAACATTCACGGTTTTGTTACCGTGTCTTACTGCTGAACTAATCTAGCATTGATAAGTAGGCCAACTGGACTACTACTAGCTAACGAACAGTGGAGTGAATCGCTGAATTAAAAACTAAGTCTGCGCCCCAACATGTTTCACCAGATGACTGGCTTCTTCAGGGGAATTGGGCAGCAATGAGTACCCTATCAAACTGGAGGTTTAAATGCATCGTACTGTGATTGACACACTCTGCAACCTATAACTAGTGTGACTAAGTACCTGTCAACTGGCTGCATCTGAGACCACATGTAAGGTGCGTCATTCCTATAGAATCATAGAAAGCGCTACCAAAGGTATTAAAGCAGCAGGTTCATTGGACAGGTAAGATTTAAATAGGTAGATGAATAAGTTACCAAATGGTATCTGGTACAGCGGAATAAGCATATTAGCAGAAAATTTGACTTGGGGGACCTAATAAAGCCCCATTAAAAGAAGCTAAACAGGTATAGGGACTAATCTATGTAATATGAAGTATAAACATATCGTGCATCCAACACATAGGGGATCGGGGTGGATGTTAGAAGAGGCAACTTAAACCATTTGGTTGTGAGGTCCTCAATTCAAATATCCACCAGGTCTCCCTTTGCAGGATTTTCCTGTCCCAGTTGCCTCCTTTTCAACGGAGGAACGAGTTCAATGGCCATGAATGTCATGCCCTCAATTTTGCCGTTGTGGCTAGCTTCTAGATGTTTAGCCAGTGGGGTGTCCCTACCGTTTCTGATGTCACCTAGGTGTTCTCCCACCCGTCTTTGAAATTCCCGGGTGGTTTTGCCTATATATTCTAGGCCGCAGTGACATGTTACCTTGTAGATGACTCCCCTTGATCTACAGTTGAGAAAGCACTTAATGGAATACATTTTGCCCATTACATTACTGCAGAAATCGGGGAGAACTGGTGACTAAAACCTATAGAAAACCCACATCTACCAATTCCTTATTAAATTGGACTAGCCACCATCCCCTCCCCCTCAAAAGGGGAATCCCCACCGGGGATGGCTGAACTAGCCCATCTCCCGTACCCCTCATCTCCATATCTCCGCCCCTTAATGCTATCCGAATTACCGCTACTCAATTGTAGGGGACGGACATGGGGTTACACTGACACACCTCTAGTCTGTGTCCCGGTCATGTGATTCCTTTTCGTGACGCGGTGCACTCGTGACCAGTGACGTCACGACCCGCGTGATCGGAGCATGTGACTCCTTGAGGGGCGGATCTACCTAGGCCCGCGCTGGTTTAAATGAACGCCAGCACGGGCATTCACTGCCATCACTGCCATACGCAGGAGGAGTGGACCCTGAATCGCTGCACATTTACACAATACTGTTCCTTCCCTGGCTGGCCCCAACACACTTGGAGGTGCCGTGGATACTTCTCTAATTGTGTATGTGTATATTTTGTTTTGTTTTGCATATAGGTCCCCTGATGACCTGGCTGACTGCCAGTGAAACGCGTCGGGGCTATGCTTTTGCTTGGTACTATATGATTTGTATGTCCTTGGATGTGCGACACCTTTGAATTTCTGACGAAGCTGGGCAGTCACTGTCATTGCCTGCAAGGGACACTAAGGGACATATAGTGAGGGCATCCTCTTGAGCTAGAACCGAGGGATATACTAGGGGAAGAGACCCAGCATCTGTCTCCCTCTTTATCTGTATCCCTATGTTTCGTAAACTCGCCCTCCTAGCAAGTGTTTACATTTCACACCTGCTTCTCCTCTCTACCTCTTTCATTTGGTGGTGTATGACTACTTATGCATGTAGTCTCTAATGAAATTATTGGGCCTACTATTTTAACCATTGACTAATAAAAGTTATTTTTTAAGGCAACCCCACTTTTTAATAACATTTACAATATTTATGGGTGCCATATACATTATTGTGGTTTGACTGGTTACAACTCCAGTTAAGTGATCATTCTTATGTATGTGGCAGGCAGTACATTTGGGCATACATAAATGAGTCCACTTAATGGCTCATTGCTGTCATGTCTTGTTATACACCATTTACTTTGCTCTTCTCACTTATTTTAACTCCTATAGTTTCTATACTACTGTGGACTTTTTTTTTTTATGGACAATTTAATGGTTCTTCTATGTATTTAACTCTCATATTGCCTGCCTAGTGTCATGCTATTGATTTGTTTCATCAGTTGGTTTTTCTGTGTTTTTTTTTTTCTAATAAACTATAAAAAAAAAGTACAATAATATATAAATTTGCTTTCATAAACATCAGTAATTCTGCTGTTAGGGCACACTAATGTCGCCTTAAGGGGGTTCAGAGCTGAACCCGGACATACCTCTATTTTCACCCAGGCAGCACCCCTGACATGAGCATCGGAGCAGTTCATGCTTCGATGCTCTCCTTTGTCCTGTGCTAGATCGCGCAGGGCAAGGGCTCTTCTTTTTTTTTTTTACAAAAACACACTGCTGGGCGGAGGCTCCCTCCAGCCCGCCCATCTCCTCCGGAATGCGATCCTCCCTGTGAGCGTATGTATTTGGCGCATGCGCAGTGAATGTCTGACCGCTTTCTGCACAGACATCTCCACTGCGCCTGTTCCTCGGAGCACTATGACGTCATCGGCGCAGGCGCAGTGGAGATGTCTGAGCAGGGAAGCGGTCAGACATTCACTGCGCATGCGCCGAATACATACGCTCACAGGGAGGATCGCATTCAGGAGGAGATGGGCGGGCTGGAGGGACGCGCTGGGCGGCGGCAGTTTGTGAAGGTAGACCGAGCCTCTAGGTGCTAATGACGCCCCCATAGCACCTAGAGGCTCATTAGCATATCAATATAAGTTCTTTTTTTAGCGAAACGGCTGCCCCAAAAGCAATTATATTAGGATGGTTCGGTAAAGCAGACACTAGCGGATCGCTAGTGTCTGAAAGCTAATTATGTTAAAACGAAGTGGTAGAAACCCTTTAATGGGGTTATAAAAAAAGTTCAAAAAATTTAAATAAAAACTCACCAAAAATAAAAAAAATTTCATAAGATACATTTTATTGTGCATAGTTTACAAAAAACTAAAGTACTACACTTATTCGCATTTAACAGGTTATTGAGTGTGAAATATGGACAACATAAACAATAAAATGAAAAAAAGAAATGTAAAAAATAGCTTTTTTTAATCGCACATAAAATTTGGCTTTTTTCTTTTTTTCTTACAGAAACATGGTAATTTTTGTCCATGAGCTGTGTCTCATATTGCAGATCAGCTTCATTCATTTGAAGATGCAGCCCATGTACAATAGTAGTGCTAGGGGTTCTCTGGGAATTTTATTTTTATTAGTATTTTTACATTTTTTGTCCTCAACCTCCAATACAGCAGGTGGCACAAGGCAAAAGGGGTGTCCATTCTCAAAAAGGAAATTATAGAGCAGTAAGTCTAAAAGAACACTACAATAAAAAATGTTTTCTGTCCTGCATATGAACAGTCTATATGTGAATATTCTGTGTAATTTTTTTATAATTTGGTTCACTGGATATAATTTATTATTATTATTATTATTATTATTATTATTTATTTTTTTTGTTTGTCAGTCCATATTTTTTACTCCCTGTCCTGGCTCTTGACTTCCTCCTTTGTTTGGACTTTTAGCATGGCAAACAGCTTTATTGACTGCAGCCAGAGTGGGAAGGAGGGTTTGTGACTAAGACGCTCTCTCCCCAAGGAGAGAAATTACCCCCCAAATCCTGACTTGGCCTCTCAATCAGTATTTTCTGCTCTGCACTGATGATGGGCAATCACCCTAAAACAGCTGTCTGCAGATGAGGTGCTGGCTTATTTATTATCGGTCATGTCTCAAGGCCTATTTATAGGGTGAAACATTGACTTGTAGGATAGCTGCCTTGTATCTGGTGGTATTAGAGGCAGAGCTTGTTAAGAGCACATATACAACCCTTTCTTCCCAGAATTAATGATTGCTAACGCTTTGTCTGACCTTTAGTGATATAAATAGCAGGGATTTTGAGACTATAGAGGGTGATATTCTTCATGTAAAGTAGATATACCAGCTCACTATGTCTACGGTTGAGATGTATCCGCGTGCTCGGTGTCCTGGTTTTTCAACCTCCTTGGTTAGGCACAGAGAAATAATAGAAAGATTCAGACTCCAGCACTCACTTATTTTAAAGTGTCAAGTTCTCCATCTTTATTGTAGCAATTGTGCACAGACAATACAGGACTCAAATTCTCTCTGGTGTAGGCTGTTGACGCGTTTCGAAAAATTCTTATTCGTAACAGAGAATACGAATAAGAATTTTTCGAAACGCGTCAACAGCCTACACCAGAGAGAATTTGAGTCCTGTATTGTCTGTGCACAATTGCTACAATAATGATGGAGAACTTGACACTTCAAAAAAAGTGAGTGCAGGAGTCTGAATCTTTCTATTATTTCTCTGTGATATTCTTCACCCTTAAAGGGAACCTGTCACCGGGATTTTGTGTATAGAGCTGAGGACATGGGTTGCTAGATGGCCACTAGCACAGCCAGCAAGGAGGAGATTCGGAGGACGCGGGGCGGTGCTGCGCTCAGAAAATTGGACTCATCTCCGGACACAGGACTCATATCAGGTTCATTTGCATATGGATCAAAACGGTTTTTTAACACAATAAAAGCACACAGAGCTATGGGGACTGGATATTGCGGATGTGCTAGCGGCCATCTAGCAGCCCATGTCCCCAGCTCAAAATCCTGGTGACAGGTTCCCTTTAATCTATCACCCTCTTCACCTCTCTACTTTTGATATTTGGCTAGTGTTCCTTTGTGGCACTTTTGAGACTTTTTGGGTCCTGGTTGATATCTTTATTGTTATACTTCATTATGATACCCGGCAGTCATATGGGTTTTTTGGCTGTGAAATAACCTATTGTATATCTTTCACTATCATAATCAGATATTTGGCGTCTGTGTATACCATTTGCAGCAGTGATTTTAGTGATTAGTAGCTTTTTCGTTTTGGTTTGTGCAGTCATTATACCCCATCATTCATTAGTCTTCTGAGGAACCCAACAGGGAGAAATGCGTCACGACTTTTAGGGTGTAACAGGACACGCAGGGCTAGGTTCCAGTGCAGGGTTCTTCCACCATCAGGGTGGTTCCCTGTGGTAAGAGATTTTAGGTACCCTACTCCAAAGTTCCAACGCGTTTTCCCTTTGTGCAATGGTTCATCATGGGACAATGTGAAAAGCCATACGTACAGCAGTTTAAGAAATAAATACGTAAACCTAAATAGCGGACACCCTGATAATGATGGCACATGGTAGATTTACTGTAAGTACCCACCTAATCACTATATTACTTGTACTTATTGTGGTTTATACATTAAATGTGTTTGGTTTAACGACTGACTAGAGGAGGTTCCTATGTACGTTTATCCACCAGCCGTGCCTCCTACCCTAGGGACTCCTATCGCTGTTTCATTATTATTTTTTGTTCAGATTGTCATCATTACATCAAGAATTATATGCAGTTTGCTACCTTTTGGAGATCAGTGATTTGTACTTCCCACCTTTATCCCCAAGTACATTATATAAGAGTGAGCCACTGAAATCCCTGCTATTTTCTTCTGAATGTGCACATTACCTCCCCCCAGGAATAAAAGCTCACATTTTGATTTATTGACCTTAAATGGAGTGTGTCATCAGAAAATGACCTGTTGTTTAAATCACGTTTTTATGTTTAACATATTTTTAAATAAGTTTTGGTGTTATTCTCTGTGTCATAGGGCTGCACAATATGGGAGTTTTGTGCGATTGCGATTAGGGCCCTAAAAATTGCGATAACGATATGCGATATTTTAAGGGAATTGTGCTAGAGGTCTATTTGCACTGTTATGGAGGGTATCTGTGGATGGCACTGTTATGGGGGATCTGTGGATGGCACTGTTATGGGGGATCTGTGGATGGCACTGTTATGGGGGATCTGTGGATGGCACTGTTATGGGGGATCTGTGGATGGCACTGTTATGGGGGATCTGTGGATGGCACTGTTATGGGGGATCTGTGGATGGCACTGTTATGGGGGATCTGTGGATGGCACTGTTATGGGGGATCTGTGGATGGCACTGTTATGGGGGATCTGTGGATGGCACTGTTATGGGGGATCTGTGGATGGCACTGTTATGGGGGATCTGTGGATGGCACTGTTATGGGGGATCTGTGGATGGCACTGTTATGGGGGATCTGTGGATGGCACTGTTATGGGGGATCTGTGGATGGCACTGTTATGGGGGATCTGTGGATGGCACTGTTATGGGGGATCTGTGGATGGCACTGTTATGGGGGATCTGTGGATGGCACTGTTATGGGGGATCTGTGGATGGCACTGTTATGGGGGATCTGTGGATGGCACTGTTATGGGGGATCTGTGGATGGCACTGTTATGGGGGATCTGTGGATGGCACTGTTATGGGGGATCTGTGGATGGCACTGTTATGGGGGATCTGTGGATGGCACTGTTATGGGGGATCTGTGGATGGCACTGTTATGGGGGATCTGTGGATGGCACTGTTATGGGGGATCTGTGGATGGCACTGTTATGGGGGATCTGTGGATGGCACTGTTATGGGGGATCTGTGGATGGCACTGTTATGGGGGATCTGTGGATGGCACTGTTATGGGGGATCTGTGGATGGCACTGTTATGGGGGATCTGTGGATGGCACTGTTATGGGGGATCTGTGGATGGCACTGTAATGGGGGATCTGTGGATGGCACTGTAATGGGGGATCTGTGGATGGCACTGTAATGGGGGATCTGTGGATGGCACTGTAATGGGGGATCTGTGGATGGCACTGTAATGGGGGATCTGTGGATGGCACTGTAATGGGGGATCTGTGGATGGCACTGTAATGGGGGATCTGTGGATGGCACTGTAATGGGGGATCTGTGGATGGCACTGTAATGGGGGATCTGTGGATGGCACTGTAATGGGGGATCTGTGGATGGCACTGTAATGGGGGATCTGTGGATGGCACTGTTATGGGGGATCTGTGGATGGCACTGTAATGGGGGATCTGTGGATGGCACTGTAATGGGGGATCTGTGGATGGCACTGTAATGGGGGATCTGTGGATGGCACTGTAATGGGGGATCTGTGGATGGCACTGTAATGGGGGATCTGTGGATGGCACTGTAATGGGGGATCTGTGGATGGCACTGTAATGGGGGATCTGTGGATGGCACTGTAATGGGGGATCTGTGGATGGCACTGTAATGGGGGATCTGTGGATGGCACTGTAATGGGGGATCTGTGGATGGCACTGTAATGGGGGATCTGTGGATGGCACTGTAATGGGGGATCTGTGGATGGCACTGTAATGGGGGATCTGTGGATGGCACTGTAATGGGGGATCTGTGGATGGCACTGTAATGGGGGATCTGTGGATGGCACTGTAATGGGGGATCTGTGGATGGCACTGTAATGGGGGATCTGTGGATGGCACTGTAATGGGGGATCTGTGGATGGCACTGTAATGGGGGATCTGTGGATGGCACTGTAATGGGGGATCTGTGGATGGCACTGTAATGGGGGATCTGTGGATGGCACTGTAATGGGGGATCTGTGGATGGCACTGTAATGGGGGATCTGTGGATGGCACTGTAATGGGGGATCTGTGGATGGCACTGTAATGGGGGATCTGTGGATGGCACTGTAATGGGGGATCTGTGGATGGCACTGTAATGGGGGATCTGTGGATGGCACTGTAATGGGGGATCTGTGGATGGCACTGTAAGGGGGGATCTGTGGATGGCACTGTAATGGGGGATCTGTGGATGGCACTGTAATGGGGGATCTGTGGATGGCACTGTAATGGGGGATCTGTGGATGGCACTGTAATGGGGGATCTGTGGATGGCACTGTAATGGGGGATCTGTGGATGGCACTGTAATGGGGGATCTGTGGATGGCACTGTAATGGGGGATCTGTGGATGGCACTGTAATGGGGGATCTGTGGATGGCACTGTAATGGGGGATCTGTGGATGGCACTGTAATGGGGGATCTGTGGATGGCACTGTAATGGGGGATCTGTGGATGGCACTGTAATGGGGGATCTGTGGATGGCACTGTTATGGGGGATCTGTGGATGGCACTGTTATGGGGGATCTGTGGATGGCACTGTAATGGGGGATCTGTGGATGGCACTGTAATGGGGGATCTGTGGATGGCACTGTAATGGGGGATCTGTGGATGGCACTGTAATGGGGGATCTGTGGATGGCACTGTAATGGGGGATCTGTGGATGGCACTGTAATGGGGGATCTGTGGATGGCACTGTAATGGGGGATCTGTGGATGGCACTGTAATGGGGGATCTGTGGATGGCACTGTAATGGGGGATCTGTGGATGGCACTGTAATGGGGGATCTGTGGATGGCACTGTAATGGGGGATCTGTGGATGGCACTGTAATGGGGGATCTGTGGATGGCACTGTAATGGGGGATCTGTGGATGGCACTGTAATGGGGGATCTGTGGATGGCACTGTAATGGGGGATCTGTGGATGGCACTGTAATGGGGGATCTGTGGATGGCACTGTAATGGGGGATCTGTGGATGGCACTGTAATGGGGGATCTGTGGATGGCACTGTAATGGGGGATCTGTGGATGGCACTGTAATGGGGGATCTGTGGATGGCACTGTAATGGGGGATCTGTGGATGGCACTGTAATGGGGGATCTGTGGATGGCACTGTTATGGGGGATCTGTGGATGGCACTGTTATGGGGGATCTGTGGATGGCACTGTTATGGGGGATCTGTGGATGGCACTGTTATGGGGGATCTGTGGATGGCACTGTTATGGGGGATCTGTGGATGGCACTGTTATGGGGGATCTGTGGATGGCACTGTTATGGGGGATCTGTGGATGGCACTGTTATGGGGGATCTGTGGATGGCACTGTTATGGGGGATCTGTGGATGGCACTGTTATGGGGGATCTGTGGATGGCACTGTTATGGGGGATCTGTGGATGGCACTGTTATGGGGGATCTGTGGATGGCACTGTTATGGGGGATCTGTGGATGGCACTGTTATGGGGGATCTGTGGATGGCACTGTTATGGGGGATCTGTGGATGGCACTGTTATGGGGGATCTGTGGATGGCACTGTTATGGGGGATCTGTGGATGGCACTGTTATGGGGGATCTGTGGATGGCACTGTTATGGGGGATCTGTGGATGGCACTGTTACGGGGGATCTGTGGATGGCACTGTTACGGGGGATCTGTGGATGGCACTGTTATGGGGGATGTGTGCTGTGACACATAGGGCCATGAGGCGGGCCAGCATAAGATGCTATATGTGTGGATGACACACATATAGCATATTATGCTGGTCCCCCTCATGGCCCTATGTGTCACAGCATTACTTTATTAATGTCCCCTCATGTGTCCTAAACCGCGCACATAACTGTCTTTGTATGCAAAGTCTTTCTTTACTGCTGAAACAATCGCTCTCCTATTGATAAACTCCAATTGATAAAATCACCAGCCTCTGTACTCACTATGAATGCACTGCAACGAGCGGGCCGGCCTCCGCATGACTAACGTCACTCAGTCAGTCATGCTCCTCCCACTTAATTAATGAAGCAGGAGCGCGACTGACTGAAGTCATGCGCCGGCCGGCCCGCTCGCTGCAGTGCATTCATAGTCAGTACAGAGGCTGGTGATTTTATCAATTGGAGTTTATCAATAGGAGAGCGATTGTTTCAGCAGTAAAGAAAGACTTTGCATACAAAGACAGTTATGTGCGCGGGGCCCGCCGCGACTTGCCTGCAGCCCCTCCCCACACTGTAACTGATGTATCGCCGGCCGCTATGCTGTACAGCGCGGCCGGCGATACATCAGTGTCAGCCAAGTAAAAAAGTCCACCATCGCTTTATGAGACGCACAGTGTGTCTTTATAAAGCGAAAAATAATCGCAGCATTTTTGGGTCGGCCAAATCGCCATATAGCAATCTGCGATTATCGCGATACAATTGCTTTGGCGATATATCGTGCAGGCCTAATATATATGCTTGATAAAGACTGCATTGAGCGGTTGAAACATTGCAGAGGGGTCAATAAAGGATCCATTATTTTTTCACTTTACTTCTGGAGTGCTGCCTCATCTTTTAAACGTGTATATATATATATATATATATATATATATATATACACCCAAAAATTAAATTCTGCAGTTTTTGCACTGGCTAATCCTGCATATAATATCACCTCTGTGTATAAACATTAGAAGATTTGATAAAGGGGTCCTGAGTACTCCGAAACGCATTGTCCTTGTGAAAGCACTCAATAAATGGTTTTAGAACCTGGCACCTTCCAGTCTCGATTTTGCACCTGTCAGCTATCACCTAAAAGTGGGACTCAAGTAGTCCACCTGCCTCTCTTCTTGTGCTCTGTATGGGGGTAAATGATAGTATCTACAATTTCTGTGCCCCATATAGATTTATTGTTCCCGACCATCAGATCGATCCCTTTTAACACAGGGCAGCAAACTATCGTATATTAAGAGAGACATGGACTTGCAGGATAAGGGTGTATTATTACCACCACACACAAAGCAATGATGCAGCCTCATCTAGAAGTTCATACCGGTCAGTCCTGGGCACCAGTTCTTAGAAAAGATGTCCTGGTGTTGGAGAATGTACAAAATAGAGCTACAAAACCAATAAGGGACATGGATCATCTTGGTTAGGAGGAAAGAGTAAAATAATTGCATTTACTTAGTCTTGAGCAGAGAAAGAGGACACGATTAACTTAAATAAAAATACATTGTCCCATACAAAGAATATGTGGAAAAATTGTTTCATGTAAAATCCCCTCAAAAGACAAAGAGCACTGCCTCCGTCTGGAGAAGAAAAAGTCCCCAGAGGTGACAAGGCTTCTTTACCTTTAGCGCTGTGAATCTGTGAAAGTGTACTTTGGGAACTGGTCCTCGCATGATTCCTTGGTTTAGCTTGGTTTTCATCAGAACTATGTTTTTGAGCTGGGTCATTCATATATTATAAGTAGAACTCTACTAGTGTAGCGAAACGAAGCATCTGAAGTGGAATTCGGTCTGAATTTTAGAAAAGAATGTGATTCTAAATGAAGACGAATTTCCTTGGCCTTCATGGTGACGAATCACATTTCTTAAAATGGTGGCTGGAGTTGTCTTATAAAGAACGGGAAAAAACCCTCACCTCATCCACTTGCTCGCGCAGAGGCAGTCTGCTCCTCTCTTGCGCTGAGCATCATGACGTTACCGCGTGATCACGTGGTGACTGCAAGTGGATAAGGTGAGTGATATTTATTTATTTTATTAAAAAAGGCCATATTGCGCCAGCATATTACCGTTTTTAAGGGCTGTTAGACAGGTGCACTTCTGTCTAAGCAGCCGTTAAAAATGGTCCTATTGATTCATAGGCTGAATGGGCTTTTAACATGGTGATTTGTGACCAATTAATTTGTAACGAATCAAATTTCTAACAAATAACATTTTTTGTCAAACTTGAGAATCAAATTTTTCAGAAATTCGCTGATCTCTAAATGCTACGTTTCACGTGGGGTTTCCTCTGCAAAGAGAGTATCAGGTGATATCAAATTTCTACTGTAGATTACAGTTTTAACAAGTTTTCAGAAGAGGGCAGAATGACATGATCATGGCATGATATTTTGTGGAAATTCAGTAGAGAGTTATGTAATTGTTTTTTTTTTTTTTTGTTTTTTTTTGACAGATTGAAGATGGAGGGAAGGCAGCAAAGTGTGAAAAGATTGAAGTGGGTGATGAATTAGTAAATATTAATGGAACACCTTTACATGGTTCCCGACAAGAAGCTCTGATCTTGATCAAGGGTTCCTACAAGATTCTCAAAATGATCGTTAGGAGGTAACTACCATTTTTTATGTATGTAATAATAAATGCCTTAAATCCCAGTGTCCAAGCTAAAGAAATTCAGCATAATGTAAATATCTGTGGCATGCTTCCATAAGCCGGAAAATATTTGCTTCCAGATGCATGGTTGTTTATGTAAAGAATTGCACATTAAGAAATTGAAACCTGTTGCTTTGGTTGCAGAAATACACATTAAACAAAACGAAAAGCTAAAAAATATCAAATACTGAAACTACACACATGGACAAAATTGGTACCCTTCTGTTGATGAAAGAGAAACCCACAATGGTCACTGAAATAACTTGAAACTGACAAAAGTAATAATAAATAAAAATTTACTGAAAATCATATGATGATAGCTAAAGTATCGCATAGTTCTTCTCTCCTTTTTGATGATCTAGGGCAGGGGTGCACAACCTGCGGCCCAGGGGCCACATGTGGCCCTTGATACCATTCTGTGCGGCCCCCAACCATCTGGTAACAGACATGTATGCCTATGTCTTGTGGCTGCTCACATGTATTTTTCATGTATTTCTCCCATTAGATGGGAGTCCTGGAAGTGTAACTAGACATTAATGTTATATAATGTGTGTTCAATATGCCATAAGTACAATATTTCAGTTGTTAATACACCTTTAAATTTTAATTTCGGCCCTCGTCATTGGTTCAGTCTGGCAATGTGGCCCCCAACCAGGAAACGTTGTGCACCCCTGATCTAGGGCAACTTAAAGATGCCATGGATAAGGACTTTGGAGTCTATTGGAGCTTCATTGAAACCCAACATCGCAGCACCATATACAGCCAGGGCTCTTATTTTGTAGGTTAAACAGTTAGAAAGCCAGATTCCAGATAAGGCCCCTAGAGATCAGGGAATCCTTTCCGCAAATTTTTAGCAGATGCGTCTGAAGATGGGGTTAGGTTTTCTGCTCATGCCTCTTCTCTGGCTAATTCGGCTTGTAGAGCATTATGGCTCAAGAATTTGTCGTGGGATGTGGCTTCTAAGAGTTGGCTGTGTAATAATCCTTGCAAAAGTAAATACTATATGATCTATTACAGAAAGCAGGAGACAGAATTCCCCCCCCTAGCTTTCACAGGCCCTTTAACTCCCTTCAGCAGAAGATTTGGGGGTAAACACAAAAGTCCAGGTAAAACAGATAATAAGTCGAGGTTCTCCAGATCAAGGGCCAAGTAGTTTCTGTAAACGAAAAAAATCAACCCTCCGATTCCACTAGGAAAAATGGTTCCCAATGATGCCAGGGTGGGAGGAAGACTAAAAAAAACTTCCTCCCACCATGGACTAAAGTTTCAAACAATACCTGCATTTTGCAATTTCTAGAAGTAGGGTTCAGATTAGTATTCAGACTTCCCCCTCCAGAAAGATTAAGGCCCCTTTCACACAAGCGAGTTTTTCGCGCGGGTGCAATGTGTGACGTGAATGCACTGAATTCTGACCTATTTATTTCAATGGGTCTGTGTACATGAGCGTTTTTTTTTTTCACGCATCATGTTCTATATTCTGTGTTTTTCACGCAGCTTTGGCCCTATAGAAGTGAATGGGGCTTCAGTGAAAAAAGGTAATGCATTCTACTCTACACTCTTCTCAGTCAAAAAAGTAAATGGAGAGTATAGGACCATAATAAACGAGAGGCTTAGGGTACTTTCACACTAGTGTTTTTCATTTCCGGCATGGAGTTCCGTCCTAGGGGCTCAATACCGGAAAAGAACTGATCAGTTTTATCCTAATGCAGTCTGATTTTCATTAGCTGATTTTCAGTAAATTTTTATTTACTATAACTTTTGTCTGTTTCAAGTTTATTTCTGTGATGATTGTGGGGTTCTCTTTCTTTAATGGAAGCGTACCAACAATTTTGTGTAATAACTTATAAGAGCAAAATCGAGAATAAAAAATTATATTACACAACTAGATAATGGTCACAAATTGTAAAAGTTATGTCAACTAATTCACAATAAATGTCCAAAATGAGAGCGTTATGTATGAGCATGTAAAATAAATCTTAGTGTTCATTGCCTCAAAAAAAAATATATAAATACACAACAGATCCCAGAATTTTTTTTTTCATTCTCTGGCACAAATAGGACCTAACAAGCAATAAAGTTTAAAGGGGTTTTGCCATCACAGACAATGGAGGCATATCGCTAGGATATGCCCCCATTGTCTGATAGGTGTGGGTCCCACCGCACGGAGAGCGGAAAGTAGTGGAGGGCACACTGCGCATGCGCAGCCACCCTCCATTAATTTCTATGGGGCCGTTGAAAATAGAGGAGCATTGGCTAGGGGCCGCGCATGCGCTGTGTGCTCCTATTCACTTGTATGGGAGCAGCGCTTGGTGGTTGCCGGACCCCAGGAAACCCGGGGTCCTCCAGCCACGACTCTACCCGCTCCTTTCTCGTTGTAGGTGTGGGTCTCAGAAGTAGGACCTGCACCTATCAGACAATGGAGGCATATCCTAGCGATATGCTCCCATTGTATGTGATGGGAATACCCCTTTTAAGTAGGATGAAAACAAAGGCTGGGACAGCAGCTACGTCTAGCCTGCAATATTTAAATTGTACCTGAGTTTTCAAACCAAATTTTTGCATAATGGCTGTGCTTCTTTGTACAATCATAACTGTGACAGAATAGTTATGTTTGGGCTTCCCTAAAGTCTTTGAGCCATATTATTTCCTGTTTGTGCTGCACAGCTAGATGCATATCACTCAGAAACAGCGGCGTATCCCTTACTTCCCACTATGTTTGTTTTCTTCTAGGGAGCTCAGAAAGCTGATAGAGATGGATAATTCACACTTGCAGAAGTCTCCTTTGATGTTCAGAAATAGTGTAGAAGCAGTTTATTTATCATGCTCAGGATCTCAGATAGCTCTTACACTCCCACACTTCCTCTCAGCCATCTTCTGAGTCTCTGTTACCAGGGACAGATCTTGCCTGACAACAGTCAATTGACTGCAAGTTAGGGTACTTTCACACTAGTGTTATTCTTTTCCGGCATTGAGTTCCGTCCTAGGGGCCCAATACCGGAAAAGAACTGTTCAGTTTTATCCCCATGCATTCTGAATGGAGAGCAATCGGTTCAGGATGTCTTCAGTTCAGTCTTTTAGCCTTTTCAAAATTCCGGAGCACTTGCCGGAATGCCGGATCCGCCATTTTTTTCATTGACATGCATTAATGCAAAACGCATCCGGCATTGCGGTCTGCACATGCTTAGACCGCAGAAAATGGGAAAAAAATAAAGGCCAGATCCATTTTTCCGGATGACACCGGAGAGACGGATCCGGCATTTCAATGCATTTGTCATATGGATCAGGATCCTGATCCGTCTGACAAATGCCATCGGTTTGCATACGTTTTGACGGATCCGGCAGGCAGTTCCAGAACTGCCTGCCGGAATCCTCTGCCGCAAGTGTGAAAGTACCCTTAGGTGGATGTGAGACTCTTAGGCCCCTTTCACACGGGCGAGTATTCCGCGCGGATGCGATGCGTGAGTTGAACGCATTGCACCCGCACTGAATCATGACCCATTCATTTCTATGGGGCTGTGCACACGAGCGGTGATTTTCACGCATCACTTGTGCGTTGCGTGAAAATCGCAGCATGTTCTATATTCTGCGTTTTTCACGCAACGCAGGCCCCATAGAAGTAAATGGGGTTGCGTGAAAATCGCAAGCAAGTGCGGATGCGGTGCGATTTTCCTGCACTGTTGCTAGGTGATGATCGGGATGGGGACCCGATCATTATTATTTCCCCTTATAACATGGTTATAAGGGAAAATAATAGCATTCTGAATACAGAATGCATAGTAAAATAGCGCTGGAGGGGTTAAAAAAAATAAAAAATTATTTAACTCACCTTAATCCACTTGTTCTCGCAGCCCGGCATCTCTTCTGTCTTCATCTGTGCTGTGAGCAGTAGGACCTTTGACGTCACTACGCTCATCACATGATCCATCACCGTGGTGATGGATCATGTGATGGACCATGTGATGAACGCAGTGACGTCATCAAAGGTCCTATTGCTCACAGATGAAGAGATGCCGAGCTGCGCGAACAAGTGGATTAAGGCGAGTTAAATAATAAAAAAAAAATTTAACCCCTCCAGCGCTGTTTTACTATGCATTCTGTATTCAGAATGCTATTATTTTCCCTTATAACCATGTTATAAGGGAAAATAATACAATCTACAGAACACCGATCCCAAGCCCGAACTTCTGTGAAGAAGTTCGGGTTTGGGTACCAAACATGCGCGATTTTTCTCACGCGAGTGCAAAACGCATTACAATGTTTTGCAGTCGCGGAAAAATCGTGCATGTTCCAGGCAACGCACCCGCACCTTTTCCCGCAACGCCCGTGTGAAACCAGCCTTAGTGGCCTTGACTTTACAGCTTTTTAAGGTGAATGCAGGCATATTTTTTAAATGAAGTGATTTAGAAATGTGCTAGTCCTGCTAATCTGTATTAAATTAAATGAAATTGTGTGAAAGTGCAGCGACTCTTTAAGATGATGCCCGTGCTGTTACTTTAGGTACCTGGTCTAATAATACTTTAACCAGTCCAACCTACAAGCTAGTGGTTTCAGTGGAGCATTTGACCATTTGTTGTAAGCAGTGCAGCACAGTGGACCAGAGCAGCGGTGCCTGAATACCTTGTCTATTATAGTCATTTACTATCTCATATTTTTATCTGGATGTCTTTAAAACAAATCTCTGTCACAATTTTTTTTTTTCCTGCCACTTAAAACCAGATGGCATTACGTCCTTTTTTCTAATCAGTTTTTTTATTTTCTGATTGCAGATTTTTTTATTTTATTCTTTTTACTGAACATGATTATGGGGGCTGTCGTCTTGGCTAATCTGTTCTTAACAGCATTTAGAAAGCATTTAAAGAATTGCTTTATGGCAGCCACATGGGCAGTATACTCAATCGCAGAGGCTGACCTCTTTGACGTCTATGAGAGAGTTTTCTAGGCATGATCTGTGACCTGTGCTGAGGTAATATTACAAGCAAGGAGTAGATAAGCTTTGACAACCTATTGTGATTGGTGGATTCTGTGTTATCTATACACAGAGGTGATATCATTATAGGCAGTATTAGAATGACTGGTAAGAAGATAACTACAGTAACATTATCTGTACAGACCAAGAAGTAGTGCCTATTTTTAGGCCTAGTGGCCAGTGCAAAAACTGCAGGAGGTAATTTTCCATGTCATTGTTTGTATTTAAACAAAAAAAACAACTATTTTTTAATATTTAAACATAGAAACTAGATTTAAATAATAGGTCTTTTTCTCATAATACATTCTGTTAGCCCCTTTCCTTGAACAGGACCTGATCTTGCTTGTCTGTGCCTTTCCAACTAACCTGAGACCTGAGTTTGTTTTTGTTTTTTTAGCTTGTAAATTTGTAGGGGAAACTTTGGTACAGAATAGCAGTTCTAATCTAGTGAAAGCCTGGAAAATATCACAGCAGTCAGTGGATCCCTGCTTTGCAGTACATTCATTTATTTTACAATTGTAGGGAAAACGGAGGATGTAAAGGAGCAGCTCGTTGTACCCCGTGTTATGTTTGCAGTGTATTCCATGTTCTGGGTGGACATTTAGGTTAGTTGCACACTAGTGTTTACAGATTTACAGGCGCTGCCGGAATGCCATGCGGCCCCAATAACTATAATGGGGTCTTGCGATGATCTGTCTGCAAATATGCTGAGAATCGGCTGGACAAATTCCACACACATAGCTATATATATATATATATATATATATATATATATATATATTTTTTTTTTCTCCTGCTAATTCCCAGCATTCTATGCCTGAACATCCTGCCAGACTGCGGTAATGTGGAGCTGTGGTAATGGAGATTGCATACAAGCGTTGCCGCTCATCAGCCACATCCACATCCACATCCCCACTCTGTATTTCATGAGGAGATATGAACTCCATTCCCACAGAGATTTAGCTGAAGCTCATATTAAACTGTATTCAGGATCATAATCCCTGGCAAGCAGAGCAGATAGGAGGATGAGGCAGCTCTTTAGCTCAGAGTTCTGAGCTTGTCCTCCTGTGTGATTTAGGACAGGATTTGTGTGTACTAATAAGATAGTTGCTATTGTATCTCCCCTTTATGAATGCTCCCCAGACAAAACTAGCCATAATGAAAGATATTTGGAAATTTATTTAGAATAAAGTAGGACTTAAGTATTTTCAGTAATTTTATTTTCTTAATTCCTGGAGAACCCGTTTAAAAAAGCGGTGCTAAGGCTCATCCGTCTTAATATATAGAGTACAGTCCTGTACTGACTAGATGACGTGTTGGGCTAGGAGCTCCTGGGCTACTGCTCCAAGCTGAGCAAGCTAATTTTTAAGCTTCTCATTATAGGAGAGACCTTCTGTCCTATTTAATGATCTGGTTGTCTCTGAACCCTTTCTAGCTCTCCCATATCCTTTATAGTATATAAAGCCCAAAACTGAATCTCATATAATATTACATTGGTATCACAGGTTTTTATCCCTTTTCCACCCTACACCCTATTTGCTTTTGCAGCTACTGTGTCACGAGGGTATCAAGAGCCACGTCTGACTCCGTTATACCCGGGGTCAGGAAGTCGCAGCGGGTGGCTGCGCGCTCTATATCTAAAGATCACGTTGTTTCTTAGTGATTGTTTTCTGTGTTTGCCTTGCTATCCTTTTTGTCTCAATCAGGGATCCGTAGCTTCTCCTCCTCAGCTGTTTCTTGTCTGCCACTCCCAACCTCCTTATATTATCCCCTCACACTTCTCTAGTTGCCAGTTATAGAGCTTCCTGCCTGGACATCTATACTGACCCACTGGAGTTGTGAATCCTGGTTGTCGTTCCAGAGTGCTACCCTCCGGATCCCTGTTGGGCTTCTTGTTGTCTCCTGTTGTCGCCCACCTGGGATTATATGTTCAGTTTGTATTGTCTGTCCTTCCCTTGGTGTTTTCCTTTAGAGCTAGTGGTGCGGACTAGTGTTCCCACCGCCCTGTTCACTATCTAGGGCTCAGCTTAGGGAAAGCCAGGGCTTTAGGCACGTGATCGGCGTACGGGTGAGGAACCCGTCTAGGGACGTCAGGGCAGCCAGGTGCCAGCCGCTAGGTGAGTCAGGGGTCACCACCTTCCCTCTCACTTGGGCAGGGCCTTCCTTGTTCCCTCCCTCTGTGTCACGTATGTGATAGTCACGCCGACCGTGATATACTGCCTGACATTGAGTACTATTGCTTCCCTTAGTTCTAACCAGAATTCACAAGTCTTTTCTTGTTCTGTTGTCTCATATTCTGTTGTGCATTACTTTTACATTTATCAGCTCTAAAATTCATCTGCCATGTTCTTGACCATGTTCCTGTAATATCTGACAGTCAATCTGTGTTTTAAAAGAAATGTGGTATTTCTGAGCTCTCCTAGCAAAGACAAAGGGTGTACTGCATATTATAGACCCATCTCACTCCTGAATTCAGATACCAAGATCTTGGCCTGAAGGATTGCGCCTATGCTCCAGAAAGTGATTTCTCCTGAGCAGACTGGGTTTGTCAGGGGTAGTGAGGGCAGGGACAGCACCTTCAGAGTTATACAAGCTATAGAATATGCGAATTGTACAGGAACCAGACTGACCCTCCTCAGTACAGATGCCAAAAAGGCATTTGAAAGGGTGGATTGGCGGTTTATGGAGTTAACTCTGATTCATAACCACAGTTATGTCCTTATACAGGGTTAATGGCATCTTTTCTCCTACCTTTAGTATATATAATGGCACAAGACAGGACTGCCCTTTGTCCCCCTCCATATTCATCCTATGTCTGGAAACCTTAATTCAGGCCATTAGGCAAGATACCTCCATTCAGGGATTAATTATTAAACAGGATACTCGCACTGTAGCTGCTTTCACAGATGATTTGCTGGTTTTCCTTACTGACCCTAAAGAAGCCTTCTCCGCCCTACTCAAAATGTGCACTCAATTTGGATCCCTGTCTGATTTTAAAATGAATCCTAAATGTACTGTTCTTAGTGTTAACTAGCTCCAGAATATCCGACTTTCTCTTTCCAAGTCATAGCCTTTTCAATGGCCAACTACCCACATGTCCTATTTGGGGGTTAATATCGCTCCTAAAACAGATTCCCTATTTCAGTAAAATTATCACCCACTACTGAAAGAGATTAAACGCCAATTTAAAAAATGTGGTACCTATTGCAATCTGCACCTATATACTTACCACCCAGCTACCTGGTCTCTGTCCAGAAGTTGTTTTCCTCTTTTGCTTGGAAAAGCTCACGTCCACGCCTCATTTATAATACGTTGGTGTTGGCTTTGGCCTCCCAGACATTGCAACTTAATTTAGGGCCATACAAGTTCGCCAGCATTCTAAATTACTTAACCCTCACACTTCTAAACTCTCTACTCTTGCCCTCTGACTTCGCTAACCTCTGGAGGGTACTGAAATCGCCTCAACCTGGTCTGGTAATTCACCCTTTGTTTAAAAGTGTTCTATATACAGTGGATATAAAAAGTCTACACACCCCTGTTTAAAATGTCATGTTTCTGTGATGTAAAAAAATGAGTCGTCATAGTGCCGGAGGCTCTACCTTGCTGCACGCACACCATCAGAGGCGAAACACATGTTTATCGCACACTCACAACTGAGTGATGCACTTGAACCTGAACAGTGCCCTCTATGATTAGGTTGCCGTTGCTCCTGAGGAAATACCGCGCAATAGCGGGAGAGAAACGCGTTGAGCAATACAGAGCGCCTTGTCATGTTCAGTAGTAGTTTAATAAACCAATATTGAGCCGCTTACTTAGTGGGGGTGGGGGTCCATAATCATATCATCAGTGGTTGTACTTTTTACTCCAATCTACATTGGAGTGACGTATTGTAGTAGTACAGACCCAGTATAGTGGCCTGGACTCCCATCACGCCACTTTATGTGTGGGCTTTTTTCAGCCCTTAAACTCTTCACTGAAATATTTGTGGGGGTGTGAGTGTTGTAGAGCTGGTACATAATTATACGAGATTCCAGACTCTAACTCACACCACCAGGCTGATTTTTGAATGTGGTAGAGAACCAATTTTTATTTGATATTTAATAAAATGTTTTTAAACGTACTTTATTCAGGCAGTTAATAATGTAAAAAAATGAGACAAAGATAAATCATTTCAGAACTTTTTCCACCTTTAATGTGACCTATAAACTGTACAACTCAATTGAAAAACAAACTGAAATCTTTTAGGTGGAGGGAAGAAAACAAAAATAATAATAATAATAATAATGTGGTTGCATAAGTGTGCACACCCTCTTATAACTGGGAATGTAGCCGTGTTCAGAATTAAGCAATCACATTCAAAATCCTGTTAAATAGGAGTCAGCATACACCTCTCATCATTTAAAGTGCCTCTGATTAACCCCAAATAAAGTTCAGCTGCTCTAGTTGGTCTTTCCTAAAATGTTCTTAGTCGCATCCCACAGCAAAAGCCATGGTCCACAGAGAGCTTCCAAAGCATCAGAGGGATCTCATTGTTAAAAGGTATCAGTCAGGAGAAGGGTACAAAAGAATTTCCAAGGCATTAGATATACCATGGAACACAGTGAAGACCGTCATCATCAAGTGGAGAAAATATGGCACAACAGTGACATTACCAAGAACTTGGACGTCCCTCCAAAATTGATGAAAAGACCAGAAGAAAACTGGTCTGGGAGGCTACCAAGAGGCCTACAGCAACGTTAAAGGAGCTGCAGGAATATCTGGCAAGTACTGGCTGTGTGGTACATGTGACAACAATCTCCCATATTCTTCATATGTCTGGGCTATGGGGTAGAGTGGCAAGACGAAAGCCTTTTCTTACGAAGAAAAACATCCAAGCCAGGCTACATTTTGCAAAAACACAACTGAAGTCTCCCAAAAGCATGTGGGAGAAGGTCATAGAAATGCGTATAGCAGCACAATGAAAAATTAAAGCCTTATCTTGTGTTGGTGCCAGCCGTGTTGGGAGTCAGTCAGAAGTTCCCCCTTGGATGCGTCATATAGAAGAAACCGCAGCACTCTCTTGTCTTCAATTCTGTGGAATTTATTTCACCAGCAAAAAAGGCGACGTTTCTTCTATATGACGCATGTGGGAGAAGGTGTTATGGTCTGAAACCAAGGTTGAACTTTTTGGCCATAATTCCAAAAGATATGTTTGGCGCAAGAACACTGCACATCACCAAAAGAACACCATCCCCACAGTGAAGCATGGTGGTGGCAGCATCATGCTTTGGGGCTGTTTTTCTTCAGCTGGAACTGGGGCCCTAGTTAAGCTAGAGGGAATTATGAACAGTTCCAAATACCAGTCAATATTGGCACAAAACCTTCAGGCTTCTGCTAGAAAGCTGAACATGAAGAGGAACTTCATCTTTCAGCATGACAAAGACCCAAAGCATACATCCAAATCACCAAAAGAATGGCTTCACTAGAAGAAGAGTAAAGTTTTGGAATGGCCCAGCCAGAGCCCAGACCTGAATCCGATTGAAAATCTGTCTGGTGATCCGAAGAGGGCTGTGCACAGGAGATGCCCTCGCAATCTGACAGATTTGGAGTGTTTCTGCACAGAAGAATGGGCAAATCTTGCCAATGCAAAATGTGCCATGCTGATAGACTCATACCCAGAAAGACTGAGTGCTGTAATAAAATCAAAAGGTGCTTCAACAAAGTATTAGTTTAAGGGTGTGCACACTTATGCATATTTACTTTATTTTTATATTTTTTTTGTTTCTCTATCTAAAAGATTTCAGTTTGTTTTTCAATTGAGTGGTACAGTTTATAGGTCACATTAAAGGTTTTATATCACACAAACCTGACATTTTAACAGGGGTGTGTAGACTTTTTATATCCACTGTACATGGCAGGCCCTAGCGACCTGTTTACAGCTCACTCGCTTTCCTTCTCCTTTCACTCCTGCTAGGCTGCTTCCCTACTTAATACAGAGCGACTATAAGGATGATTCGGGGATTTGGCCTTCACTGGGTAATGTTATAGTAGGAGTTTTACTGAAGGAGGAATTGGTTCCCTCATTGGAGATACTGTGGGATGCCTTCCTCATTCTGCAGTGATCTAACATTCAGTATGGCCACTTTCATATGTTATGTTTAAATTTTTTGAGGGCTGCCAAAATGGTTAGTAATCCCACCTGGTATAAGGTGATTCTAGAATCTAGGACTCAGCGCAGGGGTCTTATCTCCCTGCTCTACAAAAAGATCTTGGAGAACTCAAAAACCCTCAAAACCTATTTATCTTTCACAATGGGAAAGCAAACTGGGTTGTTCCTTCTCAGAGCTCGAGGTTAAACAAATCCTACAGAACTCACATGGCACATCTAGGTGTAATCGAGTTCAAGAGAATTCATATCATCTACAATTATTTTCCTGACTTAAACTACGCCGAGCTCACGAGATGCGGTTTAGTAACTCGTTCCCAAGACGTGATGTTATGCCCTCCCTAGGAGCTCGTAAGGCCAGCTTGGTACAGTTTACACAGACACCTCCTGTCCAGGGAGGCACGGGCAGTGAGAGAGGGTGGTCCACGCTGCCTCCAGCGTAACTCCCCACTCGCTTACAACTCTGACAAGCTGGGAGGGCCTGTGAAACAGCGCCCTGCCAGCTCGGTAGACTGCCACCAGTTCCTTGTTTGATATAATCCCGATCCGCTAATCGGATTATTTAGGGTGAGAAACGGCATATAGCTGATACAAAACACAGACGTGGTGATTTGTGATCGAGATACAAGGACAGCACAAAATTAAATTATATATTTAATTGCCTTAAGGGCGCACTAGACAATACACGATATACACAGAGAATATATACAGTGGTCTGAGTGGTAAATACAGGTGGTATGATACAACAGAGTTAAACAGAGCAAGGGTCAGTTACCAAATGGATGAGTCGTCCTTTGGGTTATGATGAATTCTGGTTTTCTGTAATGCTTGGCTGTAGTCACAAGGGCAGGGATGTCAGCAGTTGGTCCAAACACATTACTCGATGTGACCTCATTCAGAGAAAGACGCTGGCCTTTGGCCTGCATGGGCTTTTTCACCTGTAGTCGGTCACTCCCCTCCCTCTGGGAGGAGTCCACCCTCCCTTCCTTGTCCTGGTAGCCAAAGATCCATAAAACCCATTATGGCCCATAGCCCCAGACTGGAAGGTCACAGGGAGATGGTTTTGGGACCAACGGATCCGCCTGGGTTCTGGCGACAGGTGGAGACCAAACATGGCGCCGTTATTAGGTTCCTGCTGGGAGATCTCTATTTCCCCTTCCTGGCACCTGACCCCCAAACAACGACCAGGGGCACTTCCGCCTTGGTCCCAGGTTCGCAGATATAAAACCGGTTTATGCCTTATAATTCCTTATAAACACCCAGTTCCATGATGTCTGATGGATTTGAGTAATCTGGGTAATTAGCTGAGACCCCCTACAGGGGGTTTTTCCTGTAGGATAAGTTAGCCTCCATGCACACATGAGGTGTGAACTGTAAACACCTGACCGTGCTTTGAAGCCCCCTCCCTGTGGAGTTTGATTTCCTCTGCCCACTCCTGCAGCAAATGGCAGGAATAAAATCATAACTCCACATTCCTCAGTTTCTTTTTGGCATTTATATCTTGGTAAATGTTTTTCGAATTTATTTAAATGTTATCGCACACTACATCCAGCACTCTGCCCTCCATGCTGGATGAGACATTGGTGTACATTTTGGCCAAAGCGTAATAAGCCACTCACCGCGTCAAGGTCGTCTCATTTGAGTGGTCCCTAACTCTTGTTCCTACCTGTTTATGGGCCATGACAGCCACATAAAGTCCAGGGAATGCAGGTCAGCGTGCACGCCAAGCACACTCTGCTTTTAACCCCGTCCGGTGCCATTACAGCTTTCATCGGATCCAGGGATGCAAGTACCAACATGCATGCTGAGCCCACCATATACTTCTCCTGGAGCCAAATGGCTAATGGTAGGTTCTTTATAAGCAGACTCAGTTTTATACTGACTTTAAAACCAGCCTCCAGGACAGATTGACTGGTCAGGTGTGCTTGACTCAAAGGAGATCGCCACGCCTCCAATATATGCTACAAAGAAAAAATGTGGGGGGTTGAGCCCGCACAACCTGTGGCTGTCATGGCCCATAAACAGGTAGGAACAAGAGTTAGGGACCACTCAAATGAGACGACCTTGACGCGGTGAGTGGCTTATTACGCTTTGGCCAAAATGTACACCAATGTCTCATCCAGCATAGAGGGCAGAGTGCTGGATGTAGTGTGCGATCACATTTGCATTTTACGTTTGTATATGTATTTCGCCATAGTGATCTGCACCTACAGGCAGGTTGTGCGGGCTCAACCCTCCACATTTTTTATTTAAATGTTGCCTGAAACTTGTTTTACTGTGGTTAATTTAGCTAACTTTTATATATATATATATTTTTTTTTTTCTGAACTCTCAGCCTTCAATGTTTTTAAATTGCCCACTAGGTGTCAGTAGTGTACAAGGAATAAATAACTAGAAAATATTACAGTGTTGCTAAATGGGCTGAGTCAAACTGGCATACTGGAGAGCATTTACTAAAAGCCAGTGTTTCAAAGGCCAGTCTTAGTAAAGGCCCATCTGGAGGAAGATCTAACCAGGCGCCAGAGCTGAAATCTTTTTGAACAAGGAGCAGGAGTAGATTTCTGGTGTAATGTGTGCCAATTTTAAAGGGGGTTTTCCGAGACTTTGAGTGAGGTTCGACACCAGGAACCACATCTATCAGCTGATTGAGAAGGCATTGATGCTCGCAGTAGCGCCGCTATCTTCTCGCAACATAACCTAGGCCATGTGATGTCACATTCTTTGGTCACATGGCCTAGGAGCAGCTCAGCCCCACTGAAGCGAATTGGGCTGCAATACTAAGCACAGCTGTATGGTACAATATACATTGCTGTGCTTGGTTAGCTAAGAGAAGTCTATTTTGAGCGCTGGTACCTTCTCAAACAGCTGTTTGCGGGGGTCCCAGGCGTTGGACCCCAACCAATCATTATAAAAGTCTCGGAAAACCCCTTTAAATGAGTCGGGCTGCTGGGATTTCTACCCAGGTCTGCCTCCTCTGCCCACGCTGGTGTCGGATGCATTTCTGTATAATAATTCACCCAACTGGCCCCCCATATTACTATAATATGTTATGTACAGGAATTGGCATTTGGTACCTATCCATGTGCATTCAGTCTAATATGATTAGGTTTTTATGTATTTTATACACTTTTGGTATTTTGTATTGTTCAGTAGGCATAATTTTTGGTACGATATATTTAATGATTCGTTTAGGGCAATTTTTTATATATATCCCATCCTATTTCTACATATACGGTAGTTTCTCTTCACACAAGCAGCTATTTAGGATTTCTTTGGTACTGCCTCCTTAACAACCATACCAGGTTATGCGGTCTGAAGAAAGAAGCTACTCCTGCCTCATTACTATTGGCACACCGGTTTTAGGCCGGACAGTCCGGCTTTCAGACTCCCTGTCCTCCGCCCGGCGCAGGTCCTGGACTTATGCAGGGATGTCCTTTTGAACACCTCACCCTCCCTCCCACCCCTGCAGCTGACATAAAGTTGATTTTTACATTGATTTTTTAAAATCCCTGTCGGCTGTGGAGTGGGAGGGGGCGTGGCTTAACCGGTCGGGGTGTGGCTTAGTGGAGCCACGGGGCTGGGTTTTAAAGTCCGTCTTTTAAGGTTGGCCTGAGTGGCCACCCTTGGCACACATGATCATTTAGCAATGCTGTTAGTTAACTTGGTCACATAATAGGCCTAACCATCCATGTCTTGACATTGTTTTAAGGAGGCAGCGACGCTCATGCGAGCACTGTGGTCTCTTCACGGTCTAGACTCTAGATCGTAACGATGGTGTAGTGTAACTACAACTGTGCCTCCCATTCACTTGAAAGGGAAGAGCAGTTGTAATTACACTGCATCACCACTCGAGCGCCACACCCCCTTCAAATGGTGGATTGGTGGCGTTATTGGAGTTGCGCAAAATCCGACCCCGCCAATCAGATTTTGATGACCTATACTGAGGATAAGTCATCAATATGTTAACGAGGATTATTTGAAACCGAGCACTGAAAATAACTGCAGTGCCTGATCCAGCACATAATTTAGCTGAACCTTAACACATTCCATTGAATATAATGGGGTACTTTCTGGAGTCTGCTTTTTTTTTTTTTTGTCCAGCAGGACTTCTCTCTCCACCTTTTTAGACAGAATCAGACAGAAGAAAAGCAATGGTAATCCAATGACATGGGTTACAATAGCAGGGGCGGACTGGCCATAGACCCTACAGGAAAATTTCCCAGCGGGCCAATGCCCAGAGGGCCACCTAAACCCTCCTCTTGGCCAAAACCCAGGTACAAAAAGATCTGATGCTCTCATCGTTAATTAATTTAGGCAGTATTTTGTGTTGCACTGAGGTATATGGGGCCACTTTTAGGGTTTTTTCCAGGGTCAACTTAGGCCCATTGCACATGACCATATGGCTTTTTCAGTATTTTGCGGTCCGCAAAAAACAGATCCGCAAAAAATACAGATGACATCCGTGTGCATTCCGTTTTTTGCGGAACGGAACATCTGGCGCCTAATAGAACAGTACTATACTTGTCCGTTATGCGGACAATAATAGGACATGTTCTATCTTTCAACGGAAATACGGAAACGGAATGTATATGGAGTACATTCCGTTTTTTTGCGGACCCATTGAAATGAATGGTTCCGTATAGGGACCGTAAACGGGGGAAAAAAACTTTCGTATGCATGAGGCCTTAGACGTACTGGGTCGATGGAATTGTCATGGATGGAGTTGTGCGAAATAAGAAAACCTTTTTATTTCACCGACAGCAATTCTGAGCTGGACAGAAACGCTGATTCTCCTCTCTTTAGATTTTTGTTGACAAGTGATTGTGGGAAACCCCTCTTGTTTTTTTTTTCTAATTGTCAGGACACAGTACCCCTCCCATACAGGTGTCTGAACAGTGGAATACTTGTATAGTAGTTGTCCACATACAGATGAAAGCCTTGTCTTAATAATTGATTTATAAAATGCTCCCATTCGTGCCCATATGGGATGGGAAATCAGGGGGATCCAACAGGCGGTCCTTTCCTTCGTACACCCTAAATGTATAAGTGTAGCCGGTACCACTTTCGCACAACTTATACAACTTGTACTGTTTGAACGTCAGTCGTCCAATAAAGTGGATCAGGGATTCATCAACTGCAACATTTTTCTTGGGGGTATAAATTTCTCTAAATTTCCCATTAAGGTATGAGACGAGGGCCCTCAGTTTGTAAAGTCTGTCTTGCTCAGCTGGATTGTCGCTGCGACAAAGGGAATTATCATTGACATGTAAAAATCTCAACAAAATTTGGAAACGTGACCTACGTAAAAGTTGGCATATGATGTATGGGATTTGTGGACCAGTAGGATGTCAGCTTAGCTTTTTTGGTGATTCCCATATTGCACGTTAGGGCAAGGATTTTTTTTTATTTCTGGCACATTAGCTGGCCTCCAAAATTTGGGTTTTGCATAAGATGAATTTGGATTTTCTGCCAAATGTTGCCGTGCATCTAAATTTGTCTGATGCACAATTTTTCTCTAAAACTTCCTCAGTAATAAAAAGTAAGTAAGTTTGCACATTAATGCCGGCTTGTGCTGAAAATGGTGGAATGTTTGGCGTATTATTTCAGGAGGACCATACCAGATTTATGTCAGACTGGGCAGATCGTGTTTGAGGCTGACTATAGACCTCGGCGCTGGTAGTGTCACGCACAGATTCACATCCATGTTCGCCATTGCTGTGACTTGCTCTTTGTGCCACGTGGCTTGTAGATGGCCTGGGCACATCACAGCTGGTACTCGCCAAACATTCCTCATCACTGGCGACTAAACTCTGCTGCAATCTCTGGATTTTTTGGTGGCATGTGGGTGTCACAATCAGTGCCACCAGAGCTTGCAGTCAATGTGTTGCTGCCTTTAATGGGTTCACACTTTGAACCGGACTCTTCTCTACAACTTTCCTCACTCGAGGAACAACAAAAGCATACGCCTCTTCTGCCATGAAATATCTATGCACCATTTTATTTTATACGAATTCAAATATCCATATGTGTGTTTTTTGAGAAGAACACCTATCTATATATTACACACACACACCAAACACTCTGCTATTCTAATTAATACTAATAAAACCTTTTTTTCCCTTTCTATGTAAAAAAAAAGTGTATAAACAAAAAACTTACAGATGGTAATACAATATACATAGGGCTATACACTAACAATACCAATAAAATAACTTTCACACACAAAAATGTTAGATTGATACTAAAACTAATAACTATGCGCTATGGCAAAATGCATTTGCGTTTGACTATTTTACACACGCTAAAACTAATTATTTATATATATAAAATGTGTGTGTGTGTGTGTGTGTAAAATCTGCGTGACTCTTTAAAGCAACTTTCCAGTAGAGGAGCAGCACAGGTAACTAGCGAAACTGCAGTTCTAGATCACAGCTTTTTCATAATGGAGCTGAGCTAAACGCAGCCAAGCATCAAGATCTGGGGAAAATAACTAACAGGAAATGATCCCCTCTAGTTACTTATTTACATATCATTTTCAGCTCCTGACTGATGGGTCAGTTTAACCCCTTCCCAACCTGCACCGTACATGTACAAAATGCTGACCAGGCTGGCACAGTAGCTGTGCTTACCCGCTTATTGGCAGGCGCCTGGCTGTTACTTAAGCCTGTATTACACCAGGCGATTGTCGGGAACACTCGTTAGAGATGATCTGCCTGTGTAATACTGCTGACAATTACCCGATGAACGAGCAAACGCATGCTTAAAAATCATTGATTGTTGGCGGCAGATCGTGCTGTGTAATCACAATATGCTGGCGGCAAATAATGATTCAGTATGGGTACGAGCGATGGAATTAGCGATCAGTTCTCCCCATACTCTGGAGGAGATTGCTGCATGTAATATCAGCAGTTTCCTCTGCTGATGAGCAGGCGATTGTTGGGAAGGAACGGTTCCTTCCTGACAATTGTCAGCCTCATCTGCTGGTGTAATACCAGTAATAAAACTTGCAGTTCTCATTTTGTACTGCCCCTGGTGCACCAATTTCAGCAAATTATCTGTGGTGTCAAAATGCGTACCCCACCCTTAAAGGGGTTGTCTCCCTTACATATAACGCCCCCAGTAGTGACCTCCTTACATATAACGCCCCCAGTAGGGACCTCCTTACATATAACGCCCCCAGTAGCGACCTCCTTACATATAACGCCCCCAGTAGTGACCTCCTTACATATAACGTCCCCAGTAGCGACCTCCTTACATATAATGTCCCCAGTAGCGACCTCCTTACATATAGCGCCCCCAGTAGTGACCTCCTTACATATAGCGCCCCCAGTAGTGACCTCCTTACATACAGTGGGGGAAATAATTATTTGACCCCTCACTGATTTTGTAAGTTTGTCCAATGACAAAGAAATGAAAAGTCTCAGAACAGTATCATTTCAATGGTAGGTTTATTGTAACAGTGGCAGATAGCACATCAAAAGGAAAATCGAAAAAATAACTTTAAATAAAAGATAGCAACTGATTTGCATTTCATTGAGTGAAATAAGTATTTGAACCCTCTAACAAAAAAAGACTTAATACTTGGTGGAAAAACCCTTGTTTGCAAGCACAGAGGTCAAACGTTTCTTGTAATTGATGACCAAGTTTGCGCACATTTTAGGAGGAATGTTGGTCCACTCCTCTTTGCAGATCATCTCTAAATCCCTAAGGTTTCGAGGCTGTCTCTGTGCAACTCTGAGCTTGAGCTCCCTCCATAGGTTTTCGATTGGATTAAGGTCCGAAGACTGACTAGGCCACTCCATGACCTTAATGTGCTTCTTCTTGAGCCACTCCTTTGTTGCCTTTGCTGTATGTTTTGGGTCATTGTCGTGCTGGAACACCCATCCACGACCCATTTTCAGTTTCCTGGCAGAGGGAAGGAGGTTGTCGCTCAGGATTTCACGATACATGGCTCCGTCCATTTTCCCGTTTATGCGAATAAGTTGTCCTGTGCCCTTAGCAGAAAAAACACCCCCAAAGCAAAATGTTTCCACCCCCATGCTTGACGGTGGGGACGGTGTTTTGGGGGTCATAGGCAGCATTTTTCTTCCTCCAAACACAGCGAGTTGAGTTAATGCCAAAGAGCTCTATTTTGGTCTCATCAGACCACAGCACCTTCTCCCAGTCACTCTCTGAATCATTCAGGTGTTCATTGGCAAACTTCAGACGGGCCTGCACATGTGCCTTCCTGAGCAGGGGGACCTTGCGAGCCCTGCAGGATTTTAATCCATTGCGGTGTAATGTGTTTCCAATGGTTTTCTTGGTGACTGTGGTCCCTGCTAATTTGAGGTCATTAACTAACTCCTCCCGTGTAGTTCTAGGATGCTTTTTCACCTTTCTCAGAACCATTGACACCCCACGAGGTGAGATCTTGCGTGGAGCCCCAGAGCGAGGTCGATTGATGGTCATTTTGTGCTCCTTCCATTTTCGAACAATCGCACCAACAGTTGTCACCTTCTCTCCCAGCTTCTTGCTAATGGTTTTGTAGCCCATTCCAGCCTTGTGCAGGTCTACAATTTTGTCTCTGACATCCTTGGACAGCTCTTTGGTCTTTCCCATGTTGGAGAGTTTGGAGTCTGCTTGATTGATTGATTCTGTGGACAGGTGTCTTTTATACAGGTGACTAGTTAAGACAGGTGTCCTTAATGAGGGTGACTAATTGAGTAGAAGTGTCTAACCACTCTGTGGGAGCCAGAACTCTTAATGGTTGGTAGGGGTTCAAATACTTATTTCACTCAATGAAATGCAAATCAGTTGCTATCTTTTATTTAAAGTTATTTTTTCGATTTTCCTTTTGATGTGCTATCTGCCACTGTTACAATAAACCTACCATTGAAATGATACTGTTCTGAGACTTTTCATTTCTTTGTCATTGGACAAACTTACAAAATCAGTGAGGGGTCAAATAATTATTTCCCCCACTGTATAGCGCCCCCAGTAGCGACCTCCTTACATATAACGCCCCCAGTAGCGACCTCCTTACATATAAAGTCCCCAGTAGCGACCTCCTTACATATAAAGTCCCCAGTAGGGACCTCCTTACATATAACGCCCCCAGTAGCGACCTCCTTACATATAACGTCCTCAGTAGCGACCTCCTTACATATAACGTCCCCAGTAGCGACCTCCTTACATATAGCGCCCCCAGTAGTGACCTCCTTACATATAGCGCCCCCAGTAGCGACCTCCTTACATATAACGCCCCCAGTAGCGACCTCCTTACATATAAAGTCCCCAGTAGCGACCTCCTTACATATAACGCCCCCAGTAGCGACCTCCTTACATATAACGTCCCCAGTAGCGGCTTCCAATAGTTGCCTCTGGATGTATAATGCCACAATCCCTCAACTGTAGTGTACACAAAAAATGGCATGACACAGATGGATGGCAATGTTATTGCAATCTCCTGCAGTGTGATGACATCTTCATGCCGCTTGTGACCCGGTGCAGGAGGTTACAATGTCCTCAAGACCATCCTGCATCGTACCACTGCCTCATATGCCTTAGACATAGCGGCCTTCAGCCTATGAGGCTGAATGGTGGGGCAGAGGAGCCAATAGGACCCCAGCATAACGGAAATGTGACGAATCCGTTATGCAGCCCAAAGACTTCTATTATGACGGAATGCCTCTAAAGGCATTCCGTCATGGAATTGCGTTATGGTCCGTGGTGACGGAATCCATAATGCAATTCAGTAAATACCACAACACGAACCAAAACGAATTTCTAAATATGAATCACTCATCCCTAATGATAATATTTAACCACCGTATGGTGCAGATATTTGGTCCTTGTATAGTGGTAATATTTGACAACTATATCTGTGTATACATATATTTTTTCGGGGAGAGGGCATGTGCCTTTTGCCCCTGATCTTTTAAGCCCTTAGCAATATGGCATACAGCCACTTGAACTGACTAAATGCGAGGTGTGTTACGATATTTAATTTGGGGCCCCACTAATTTTAGGCATTGAAAACTCATTGAAAAATATTTTAGCCCAAGGTAAGTATACTACAATTATAATATTATATTATTATTATCTCCCCAAAAGTGCCCATGGCCTCTAAATGTTACAGTTTGACACCTCAGAATTGTCATTTTTTTAGTGTGCTTTTTTTTTGTTATTTATTGCCCTTTTGACAGTATGTGTAAACCACGTGGAGTTTCATTTTAGTCGTTCATGCTTTCATATTTTGTTAAATAGAAAAAAAAATAACATGGGGCATTCTAAGTTTCTTAGGCCTCTTTCACACTTGCGTTGTTGGGATCCGGCATGCACTTCCGTTGCCGGAGGTGCCCGCCGGATCCGGAAAAACGCAAGTGTACTGAAAGCATTTGAAGACGGAACCGTCTTCCAAATGCTTTCAGTGTTACTATGGCACCCAGGACGCTATTAAAGTCCTGGTTGCCATAGTAGGAGCAGGGAGCAGGGGAGCGGTATACTTACAGTCCGTGCGGCTCCCGGGGCGCTCCAGAATGACGTCAGAGCGCCCCATGCGCATGGATGACGTGATCCATGCGATCACGTGATCCATGCGCTTGGGGCGCCCTGACGTCACTCTGGAGCGCCCGGGGAGCCGCACGGACGGTAAGTATGCTGCTCCCCCGCTCCCCGCTACACTTTACCATGGCTGTCAGGACTTTAGCGTCCCGGCAGCCATGGTAACCACTCTGAAAAAGCTAAATGTCGGCTCCGGCAATGCGCCGAAACGACGTTTAGCTTAAGGCCGGATCCGGATCAATGCCTTTCAATGGGCATTAATTCCGGATCCGGCCTTGCGGCAAGTGTTCCGGATTTTTGGCCGGAGCAAAAAGCGCAGCATGCTGCGGTATTTTCTCCGGCCAACAAACGTTCCGTTCCGGAACTGAAGACATCCTGATGCATCCTGAACGGATTTCTCTCCATTCAGAATGCATTAGGATAATCCTGATCAGGATTCTTCCGGCATAGAGCCCCGACGACGGAACTCTATGCCGGAAGACAATAACGTAAGTGTGAAAGAGCCCTTACATGAAAGTGTTAAAACAAAAGACAAAATAGTGTAAGACTACTTTCACACTTGCTTTTTTGCCTGATCCGGCAGGGCTCCGCAAAAACGCTTCCGTTCCTGATAATACAACCATCTGCATCCGTTATGAAAGTATCCGGTTGTATTATCTATAACATAGCAAGGACGGATCCGTCATGAACACCATTGAAAGTCAATGGGGGATGGATCCGTTTTTGAGAAAATGGATCCAGCACTATTGACTTCCATTATGTGTCATGCTGGATCCATTTTGCTCCGCATCCCATGACCGAAAGAAAAGTTGCGGTTTGCGCTCAGTTTTTGGAACACAATCAAACGGAACGAAATGCATTTTGGAGCATTCCGTTCAGTTCAGTTCAGTTTTGTCCCCATTGACAATGAATGGGGACATAACGGAAACGTTTTTCTCTGGTATTGAGATCCTCTGGCGGATCTCAATAACTGAAAAGTGAAACGCTGGTGTGAAAGTAGCCTAAGGCCTCTTGCACACAAACATATGTCCTCCGAGATATACGGTCCGTGAGTGGGCCATATGTCCCGTAGCGGCATTGATTGTGCGCACAGGAGTACACAGCATCATAGATTACAATGATGCTGTTCACATCGGGCCACCCTCTGGGCTACTGTCCCGCACTCATAAGATCATATGAGTGCAGGACAATAGCCCCCGGGTAGCCCGATGTGCACAGCATCATTGTAATCTATGATGCTGTGTACTCCTGTGTGCACAATCAATGCCGCTACGGGATATATGGCCCGCTCACGTACTGTATGTCTCGGAGTGCATACGTTCGTGTGCAAGAGGCCTAACACAGGGAGTGTTGATCCAATAAGCCACTGAATGGATTTTGGCCTCCATACGAATTCTGGACTCTGCTTCAAGGACAACTAAGCATCTACCTTTAGGAATAATCTTTGTTCAGAGGATGCTGACCCAGGCGGAACAAAAGATACCGGTATATGGCTTCAATGGGACAAACAGAAGTATAGTCAGAGGGATTGCCAAGGTTAGGACAGGGAGCATTAATGCAGTACCACAATATGGTAAACAGGCAGAAGGTTAAGACCGTTGGCACAGAGTCAATACAGTAAACAGGCAAAGGTCAGGCACACAAGTCCAGGATAGAAAAAAGCACGTCTTTGCAGGACTAGGCAGGATAGGAAGCTTTTGCACAAGCTTCTTCACAAAGCAGAAGGTGCCATATATATCCCAGAGAATGCTGTCACTGGTTGATGACAGATTAGTCCATGCAGGCACTGGCTCTTTAACTAATTGTCACGCGTATTGTGGCAGTTTTTCATTGGATGCTTCTGTGGTTAATCACATTCCAAAATACAAAAACGCCCCAAAATATGCCTCAAAAACGCCTGTAAAAAGCGCTTATCGAATACGCTCAGGTGTGATCCCAGCCTAAGAGCTGGGAAGAGCACATGTACGCCCTATTGGAGCATGTAACAGGAGGATGGAGGCAGGGAGAGGTGCAAGCGGCCTGAAGCAGTGAGAAGAATGAATACTTCAGTGATGATGGAGATGCTGGTGGGCATGGACTCACATTTCTGATATTGCTTAAAGTCCAAGTAACCCCTTTTCACATCATCTGTGTTTACAAGTTTACTTTCTTCTCAATCCCTGGGGTGCGCAGTGTAGAATACAACCTTGAAATGAGGTATAATTGACCAGAATAATAATGTGACACTTGCCCATGGACTAATTCACTAGTTTTCTTGGACACTTAGATATTGCTGACCTATCCTCAGGATGGGTCGTGATATATCAGTGCAGCTTCCAGCTTTGGTGAATGTGTAGTTTCTGGCACCGCCATACTGTAGCTCAGCTCCCATTATCAGATCAGTAGGCGTCCACCGATCAGCCATAGTTTGTGTAGTTGGAAGCAGACCGCTCTGTACACTAGTGGAGGAGAGCTGAGATGCAGTATGATTGCACTGCAAACTACACAGTCTACGGAGCCCTCTGCTTAAGGTTCCCAGCGCGGCGGCGGCCTGAAGCATCTGATCAGCCGAGGTGCTGGGTGTTGGACCCCCACCAACCTAACCTTGATGACCTATCCCGAGGTTAGCTCATCAGTATCTGTAGCTTGGACAACTCCTGTAATGCTCCCTTTTGAGAATGTTCATGTTTTCTCTCACCACTAACTTATCTAATGGCTTTGTGAATACGTTCTACAAAAACATGGGTTTGCACTGATTCGAGCTCTCAGAAACATCTAGGTGTGGCATTGCTTTGTATTGTCCTATGACTGTTTTCCTCTCAAGAGTTCCCTGTATAAATAAATGCAGTATTATTTGTTGGATCAACTTGCTTCCTGCTAGCCTGAAAAATTGCAAGTGATTTCCTATTCCAGACAGAGGAGAGGAAGCCAATGGAATGCAGGCTTTGATACTGACTGTTTTGGGGATAGATATTTAATATACCAAATTCAATTAGGTACTGGCAACACTATTTAGGAAGGGATTAGTCTAAGCATGGCTATCTTGTTTTTGGTGTTCTGCAAGTTTATCCTTGGTGATAGTATTTGTGTAGGAAGTAGAGCTGTTGGTTACTGTTCCTTTCTTATCTCTGTTTTCTTTTGTTTCCTTTGCTTTTCCTGAAAGGTTTAGGAATGTCTGGGAGGGGTTCAGATGCATCATTACTCTGTATATTAGGACCCTCCTTCTTTATAGGTCACATCTTGAGCCCTTTCTGTCCAGTTAAATACAGGTTCACCTCATTCTTCCTTTAGTCACTGGAAACATTCTCTCATTTTCCTCTCATAAAAAGTGTGTTCTGGATTTCTGTCTGTGGCAGATATTCTTATTTCTTTTGAATATTAGGATCTGTAGTTAGAATGAAATGAATTACAATCTCCGACTTTCGAACCTTCTTCATATGTGCTAGGTAAGTAACAAATATTTTCTGGACAGGATATCTGTTGATAAAAAATCTGAATATTTACACATACTTTTCAGTTTTCATTAACATTGAAAATGGTAAAAAAAAAAAAGTTAATGGGATTAAAAAACTGAAAAAGAAAAGCAATTGCAACATTGATTTGTGGGCATTGTTTTTATATTGTTCCTAGTGTACCAAAAATGTTATGTTATATTTATTGTACGGGTTGGTATAGTTACAGCAAAACCTAATTTATATATATTTTTATTGTTTACTACTGAAAAACTGAAAAAATGTGTTCTGTCGCCATCTTTTGGCAGCAATGACTTATTTTATTTTATTTCCATCTACAGAACTGTATGAGGCTTGTATTTTTTGCAGGGTCAACTGAAGTTTTTATTGATATCATTTTGGGATACATACAACTGATCACTATTTATTCAGTTATTTTTGGGGAAGAGGGGCAGGGGGGCTGATTTGGGCATTTAATTTGTTTTCCCCTTTATAATGTTCATCATGCAGGATAAACAGTTATATTTTAAAAAGGGAAAGAGGGTGATTTGAATATTTAATACTTTTCCTTTTTTATATTTATAGGTTATGTTTCGTGAAATATATCATATGATTTCTTCCTGTTAAGTCCTTCCATCTGCATGGCTTAGTAGAAAGATTCCAGAGGAAGGCCTGGGAGCCTTCACAAGTCCCCAGGCTGCCAATCTGAAGGATTAAAAGAAACCTGTCAAGTTTAACATGGAGTCTGAGCAGGCACCGTGTTATAGAACAGAAGAAACTGAGCAGACTGATACATAATTTTTTGGAAAAAAGATTCAGTGTAACATTTATATTCGTGCTCAATCTGAGCTTTGAAGGCAAGGGGGTGGTCCCATCAGTGATTGACAGCCTTCCCTGTATGACTGTGTATACAGAGATAGCTGTCAATCACTGATGGGACCGCCCCCTTGATGTCAAAGCCCAGTATGAGCAGAATAGAAATATATAAGGGTACTTTCACACTTGCGTTGTTGGATTGCGGCAGGCAGTTCCGTCGCCAGAACTGCCTGCCCGATCCGGCAATATGTATGCAAACGGATACCATTTGTAGACGGATCCGGACGCAGATCCGTCTCACAAATGCATTGCAATACCGGATCCGTCTCTCCGGTTGTCATCCGGAAAAAATGGATCCGGTATCACATTTTTAAAGTTCTGTGCATGCGCAGAAAATGGATCCGGTATCACATTTTTAAAGTTCTGTGCATGTGCAGACCGCAAAACCGGATCCGTTTTTCCGGAACTGCTGCAGTATTTTCTCCATCCAAAAACCATACAGTGACTGAACTGAAGACATCCTGATGCATACTGAACGTATTGCTCTCCATTCAGAATGCATTAGGATAAAACTGTTCAGTTTTTTCCGGTATTGAGCCCATAGGATGCAACTCCATACTGGAAAAGTGTGAAAGTTCCCTAAATTAGTTACATAAGTTATACTGAATCTTTTTTCCACACAACAATGTATCAATCTGCTCTTTTTCTCCTGTTCTATAACATGATACCTGCTCAGACTCCATGTTCAAATTGACAGGTTTCCTTTAATATTTCAGATTTGGGGTTGTATAGCCTACAATGGTGTGACTGAGCCCTAAAAGTATATTCACACAGCAGATTGTTGCAGAGCTTTCTGTAAATGTCCTATTCATCTAAATGCGACTTGCAGATATCCAATTCTAAAATTTCTTATACAAATCCGGTGTATTTAAAATTTATGTTGTGTATGGGAGAGAAAGACAGGGGCGTGGGGACACGTGCTTGTTAGCCCAGTGTACTGGGTACTATCTGACTGGCACTGTCTATGGAGACACTCCCTTACAGGCAGCATGGTGAATCGGTGGTTAGCACTGGCGCCTTGCACACTCGAGGCCCTTCTGTTTTCATGAGTTTCCTCCGGGTTCTCCGGTTTCCTCCCACACTACAAAGACCTACTGATAGGGACCTTAGATTAGGAGTCCCAACAAGCAAAAATAAAAAACTTTGATGTTGAATAGTTTTATTTATAAATAAAAATACAAAAAGTGTTAACAGTAATACTTGTATTACCAGCTCAGTCCACTACACAGAGTGTGAAGCTGTGTATTTCTGGTGCTGACTTCTGGAGCGTCAGTCTCACAGCTCATTGGTAGGTCAGATCCCCACCAATCTTATATTGACAGCCCTTTTAACCCCATCCCACATATGGGTGTAACTGTATGTCCAGATTGCATGATAGTTTATGCAGTCGGGCATATAGTTACGCCCAAGCTTTTACTGGAGGCTTTGACATTGTATAGTCTCCGTTCTCCCCTACAGTAGAGACACGGGAGCTGCTGGCAAGGGACCAATAAGAGTGGTCCCTTGTCAGCTATCACTCTATTTAGTTAGTCTGTATAGACTAACCAATTCGAGTGTAAATGCTGTTTGCAGGCTCTGATCTCCACAGATTGTGTCCGTGGAGATCAGATTCTGCAAAAATGTAATGCTCTAAGCCCCTGGGGGCTCTTTCATCTGCCAACTGTGCCCACCCTTCTGTCATCTGGGCCCCCTGCAGCCCGCTCAATGCTCCTTTGCCTGCACATTAGAGATTATTGATTTTTCAAGGCACCATATGTATCCTAAAGCGGTACCAATAAAAACTACAGCCAGTCTTGGAGAAAACAAGCCAGCAGACAGCTGTGTTTCCTGTAAAATAAAAATGTTATGGATGTTAGTGTATAGCGATGCAAAATTTAACTTATTTTAAATTTTCAAAAATTGATTTTTATGCTGCAAAAGTAGGAAACTTAAAAAATTCTATAAATTTGGTATCGCCATAGCCGCATTAACCCATAGAAGAAAGTTATATCATATATACCGCATGGAGAAACCCATAAAAAAACACTGACAGAATTGCAATATTTGTCTACCTATCACAAAGTCATATGTAACCCAACATGGTACTAATAAAAACTACAGCCCGTTCTGCAAAAACAAGCCCTCACGCAGTTACATTGTTAAAACAATATAAATGTTATGGATGTTTGTATATGGCGATGCAAAAGATAACTTATTTTTAATTAAAAAAAGTGATTTATGCTGAAAAAGTGGTAAAACTTAAAAAACCTATATAAATTTGGTATCACCATAACTGTATCATCCCGCCGAATAAAATTTGCATATAATATATTATGTACAATTAAAAAAAAAAAAAAAAAAAAAAAAAACTAAGGTTGTCCTGCAACATACAAGCCCTCACACAGCTCAATCAGTCATTTTCACAGGTGAGTATTTCTAAATTCTATAAAGTGCTTATTGGGTCAAAGAACACACTGCACCCCTCGATTATTTCCTTGTGTTTCCACAGTGGGGTTAGTTTCTGAAGGGGTTTCCTTTCTAGGGGTACCTGGGGTCTCCTCAAATGAAAACCATTCCAGCAAAATCTGCCTCCAAAAAAATATTGCACTCCTTTCCTTCTGATCCCTGCCATGTGCCCATGATGACATTTACGACCACATATGGTCTGTTTCTGTAAACTTCAGAATCAGGGTAATAAATATTGAGGTTTGTTTTGCTGTTAACTCTTGCTATGTTACAGGCAAAAATTGATTAAAATTTAAAAATGTCCAGAAATTATTTTATTTTTATTTTTTTAAATTCACCTCCATTTTGCTTTAATTTCTATGGAACACCTAAAGGGTTAACAAAGTTTCAAAAATTGGTTTTGAAAAATTTGAGTGTGTAGTTTCTAAAATTTAGTAATTTACAGGTGGTTTCTACAGTGAAAACCCCTTTAAAGTGAACTGAACTAGTCCTTTAAAAAATACTTTCTTGAAAATTTTTTAAATTGCTTCCAGGATTTTAAGCCTTTTAACATTCTAAAAAGTGAAATCATATTTTCAAAATGATGTCAATATGAAGTAGACATAGTATGAATGTTAATTACTATTTTGCAAGTAATCACTAAGTAGAGAAATTTAAATAAATTTAGATAATTGCAAATTTTCTGTAAATTTTGGAATTTTTTTATACATAAATGTAAAACATATGGACTTGCCACTAACATGAAGTATGAAGTATCACAAGAAAAAAAAATTGCTTGGATAAGTAAAAGCACTCCAAAGTTATTGCCACATATAGAGACATATATCACATTTGTAAATTGGGGCTTCAGCATTTGGCCTATACTGGCTTTTGCTGGAAGGGGTTAAACTATGTTACATTGAAAAGTTTCTTTTTTTTCTTTGAGCTTATATGTTGAGAATTCCAGAGTGCCAATAAAAGTTAGGTTCTGGATGTAATCTAATTTAGAGCTCTATGTTCAGGTTTTATTTAAGTTTTTAGATGCAATTTTTGAATCCAAAACCAGTTGTGGATAGTTTGTAAGGCTGAAAGAAAGACATCCATACATCCAGTTCAGCCGGTTTTCCCGCAAGTTGATCCAGAGGAAGGCAAAAAACCCTGCGAGGTAGAAGCCCGACTCCAATCAGGCAATCAGAATAACTCCCTGGATCAACGACCCCTCTCTAGTAGCTATAGCCTGTAATATTATTACACTCCAGAAATACATCCAGGCCCCTCTTGAACTCTTTTAGTGAACTCACCATCACCACCTCCTCAGGCAGAGAGTTCCATAGTCTCACTGCTCTTACCGTAAAGAATCAATAAGAGAAAACGTATAACAGGCGGATTCTAGTTTATTCTTCTGTGAAACTACACTTTGTTTTAGCTTCAAAACTGCATCAGGAAGCCTGAACAAAACCTGGTCAATACCTGCACATGTACGAGTCGGCAATTTGTGTTGAATTGGTTAAAAAATATCTTTCCCTAAACAACTATTTCTCAGCCATTCTCCCCTGGTGTTTATATTTTCGTCTCTACAGATGCCACTACTTTTGGTACCCAGAGAGGGTAGGTTTGTGCTGCAGGGGTTGTAAGAAAGAGACCAAGGATAGCTGGAAGGAGTCAGAGTCTGATGTAGGCAGAAAAGAAGGAAAGTTAATGACTACAAATATTAAATCCAATAACTTATGGCTGATGTCTAACAACTTTTCCCGCAAAAAACAAGCCCTTGTATGTACGTTGACTAAAAAAATAAAACCCTTGTAGCTCTTGTAAAGTGATGATGAAAACAATTAAGGCCCAAAGCAGATTGATCACTAAGGGGTTAAAGTAAAAAGTTCTCCAAAAACATTTAAAAAAAAACAAATACATAAATAGATGTCCCCAAAAGGTTAATCTCGCAAGACTTTTAGCAAGCTGCAGGAACAAGCAGTTTAGCGGAAATCTTGCAGGCACAATGGGCACTCTTTCCGCCTAGCCTTCTCACAAACATGACATCACTAAGGCTAGGGCTACACAGTGACTTTTTGTTGTTTGTGATTAGTGAGACATTAACAAGAGTGAATGGCGTTGCACTGCAACAGTTGCAAAAAATCCTTCCACGTTTGATTTTTGTGCAACTGTCGCATTACAGTCGCAGCATGTTGCAATGCGACATAATTAACTACCATTGCAAAAAAATGTTGTATGACTTTTCAGCGACAAGAATTCGCAGAACTCATTTCGCTGTGTAACTGCACACTTTTTTGTCGAATGACATGTCCCCGTGTAGCCCTAGCCTAAAACAGGAAGGGACAGGGCTTAGCTCCCATTTACCATAATGGAGCCTATTAGCTGAATTATGCTGAAGGGAATTTGCAAAGCTCTAAGGCAAGAATTAAGCCTGGAATAGGTCAGTTTTACAGTTGTCTTCATTTAAGTTATTTACAAAAAATTATCCATTTTTTCAAGTTAGTAAAAGGTAAATCTGGCTTGCTGGCACATTTTGGTACCTATCTAGTCTAGGTAGATATAGTATTCGGATCCTATTACAGCTTCACATAATTTGCTACCTAGCTTTCCAAGGACCCTGAAAGGCAAACATAAGATGATTTGGTATTGAGGGGAAGCATTAGTCTAGTTTGGTATATTTCTATTACAGTTCCACATGCTTTGCTACCCATCTTTCCCAGGAATATGAAAGACTAAGGGTGCCTTCACACGTTGAAGTTCTTTGTTGTGGATTTTTTGTGTGAATAATGTTTGGTATTTCTGTGTAAATTCTCAATTGAAATGAATGCTACAGGAAATCGGCAACAAAACTTTGTGTTCTGTTCGGTTGAGGAATGTTATTTTGCAGTGGAACAGGACACAAGTATTGACACTTTTCATCCCCATAGGCTCATAGGGAGGTGTCTTTATGGTCCATATTTTGTTGCAGAAAGTTGTGCAATGTGTGACGTTACCCTAATATGCCTAGCAATGGCAGGATTTAGCAGTGAGGAGGGGGCATTATTAAGATATGTATATAGAATACAGCGGCTCACCCCTATCTCGTATGGATAGGTGCTCACCCTCTGGTCCTACCCTCAGGACCTAGGGGACAAGAAAGAATATATAGAAAGTGAGGGGGCACACACACACGGGAAACACCAGATGATTGAGTATATATTATTTAATATTCTAAAAACAGACCCATAAAATGACTAAAATATATACCATATAATGTTACAGCCCCAAAGATACAGATAAATGCTAACAGATACGCTGGCGTGCTGAATTCATATATAGTCCATACAGTGTCCCAATTAAAGTGCTACAGTGTAGAAGCTACTATGAGTATGGTAAGGTTACATAGAGTCCATCTACACACTGTCCCGATTGGTATAGACAAGTGGTAGCACAATATGTTCCAATGCCTGTAGTGTTAAGTCGCCGGAGGCTTTGTGGGCTTAGTCCAATTGTAATGGAACACTCGTGTCCAATGTTCAGAGATCAGTAAGACATATTTGGATGAACTTCCCAGTTACTTACTGTATCCAGCCGCTTGCGCTCCCCCGGTCTCTCCCCTCCTTGCTGTCTGGCCGCAGCGTTAATTTCTCAGGTGGCCAGACCAGGCCGACTGTGGCGTCCCACGTGACCTGGTGGTATGGGGTTCCGGGCGGACGCTTTGGTGACGTCACTGTTGTGCGGCGGCAGTTTCAAATCTGGAAGTATTGGAAGTGAATCTCTGAAATGCTTACAGCTCGATGTCCAGTCTTTTTGGTCTCTTTGGTCTTTGACTTGAATCCACGCTCACTCTGTGATGCCAGACGCGTTTCAGGGTCCTACACCCCTTCCTCAGTGGCCACCGAGTGAGTGGATTCTCACTCCTTTTAAATGGTATTGACCCACCCACAATTGTGCTTTTTTCAGCTTTCTCCAATATGTGGAATGGATTTTATAAATATTGCCTTACAATAGTGCATAAGACAATTTAAAAGAACATAATAATAAATATTAAACCCCACATAGTGATCACAATGTTAAAACATTAAAATAATATTCTCAGAGAGGAACTGCAAGGTCAAAGATGTATTTTAAGGAGAAAACGCATCAAAACCGCAGCCATGTGAACTGCGTTTTGTATGCGGTTTCTGTAGTTCTGTGTACTACAGGGCAAGCTGATCCCCATCCAAGGGACTCGGACCAAAACCGCACCGTTATAATTAGTTTTTTTTTCCGCAGAAAAAAACTAATTATAACGGTGCGGTTTTGGTCCGAGTCCCTTGGATGGGGATCAGCTTGCCCTGTAGTACACAGAACTACAGAAACCGCATACAAAACGCAGTTCACATGGCTGCGGTTTTGATGCGTTTTCTCCTTAAAATACATCTTTGACCTTGCAGTTCCTCTCTGAGAATATTATTTTAATGTTTTAACATTGTGATCACTATGTGGGGTTTAATATTTATTATTATGTTCTTTTAAATTGTCTTATGCACTATTGTAAGGCAATATTTATAAAATCCATTCCACATATTGGAGAAAGCTGAAAAAAGCACAATTGTGGGTGGGTCAATACCATTTAAAAGGAGTGAGAATCCACTCACTCGGTGGCCACTGAGGAAGGGGTGTAGGACCCTGAAACGTGTCTGGCATCACAGAGTGAGCGTGGATTCAAGTCAAAGACCAAAGAGACCAAAAAGACTGGACATCGAGCTGTAAGCATTTCAGAGATTCACTTCCAATACTTCCAGATTTGAAACTGCCGCCGCACAACAGTGACGTCACCAAAGCGTCCGCCCGGAACCCCATACCACCAGGTCACGTGGGACGCCACAGTCGGCCTGGTCTGGCCACCTGAGAAATTAACGCTGCGGCCAGACAGCAAGGAGGGGAGAGACCGGGGGAGCGCAAGCGGCTGGATACAGTAAGTAACTGGGAAGTTCATCCAAATATGTCTTACTGATCTCTGAACATTGGACACGAGTGTTCCATTACAATTGGACTAAGCCCACAAAGCCTCCGGCGACTTAACACTACAGGCATTGGAACATATTGTGCTACCACTTGTCTATACCAATCGGGACAGTGTGTAGATGGACTCTATGTAACCTTACCATACTCATAGTAGCTTCTACACTGTAGCACTTTAATTGGGACACTGTATGGACTATATATGAATTCAGCACGCCAGCGTATCTGTTAGCATTTATCTGTATCTTTGGGGCTGTAACATTATATGGTATATATTTTAGTCATTTTATGGGTCTGTTTTTAGAATATTAAATAATATATACTCAATCATCTGGTGTTTCCCGTGTGTGTGTGCCCCCTCACTTTCTATATATTATTAAGATATATTTAGTATTCAGAGGGTCCTTATTACAGCTTCACATTCTTTTCTATACAGACTTACCAGCACTCTGCCAAATCTGCCTAGTTATGCTACAGCATTAGAGGGTTCGTAACTTTGGCCTTTGGTGATTTTTTCAATCACTGTTTTACAGGGATTTGTGCTTAACTTTTTCAGGCACTTGGATAGCAAATTTGGCAAGACTAGGCATTTTACAATATGAAAATTGAGAGGGGCAGATTTGATGGAGCATTAATTGGTTATGTAAAATACACACTGCTTCTGTGATGCATTGGGGCAGATGTATACCATATTTTCCTCTTTATAAGACACACTTTTCTCCCCCCAAAATTGGGAGAAAAATAGGGAATACTAGCGAATAATAGTGAGTGCTTTCATTATGAAAGTGTTCACTGTTATCCAGGAGGCATGGGGATCGGCGAGTAAAGCACCATACTGTATTGTCCTGACTGTGTCGGGATGTAGTGCGCTCACGCTGTACACAGTCAGGTCACAGTGCAGCGCGGGCCCAGAGGGGGTCTGATCTGAAGTCTGATGAACATGGGGGTTTAATTTGAGGGTCTGATAAAGATTGGGGGTTTGTTCTGAAGAAATATTCTTATTTTCCTCCCCTGTCTTATCAGTTGCATCTTATAAAGTGAAAAGTACAGTAAATCTCACTGTGCTTTAATGGTATCTTTTATTTGCGCAGAAATTTGAGATGCACACTTGCTGCGCCAAATATAATACTCGCAAAAGGTTAGGGGTATTTAGCTTGTGGGTGAAATTTCAGGATGAACCTATAATGCACTTAAACATTTACAGGTGAACTTCATGTGACCTCAAAATTTTTTAATGCACATGTCCAACTGTTCAGTGTTTGTGTACTTTTTGCACAACTTGCTGTTCTCTAACAAGGAGCTTAACGGCAAGATTCACAACAGCTGTTTGATCCATGAATTGCCCAATAAATTTCCAGCTTCAATTAGAATTTGTATTTAAATAGTCTTCCTCCTCATGCTGGTCACATTTGAGACCAAGACGACACCTGTCACAAACCAGCAGGTGTAAATGCACTGTGCCACGTGTCCTACCTCCTCTAAGGGCATTGTCTAAGTGAACCCCTCGTTCTTCACAGTACCCCTGATGGTGGGGGTAGACCTTCCCGAGGGAAACACCAGATCGCTACCTCTTGAGGATGATTGGCACACGAGGCAGCTGGTCCAGACGCACCAGAGCAAGGTATCGGAGGTACATACATATTAAGCAGACCGAGTCGTAAACCAGGAGCAACAGTGCAGGACCGAAGAATGAGGCAGAGGCGAAGTCAAACACACAGGTACAGGTCAGGCAATCCGGTTTGGCAACAGGAGAGTCAAGGCAAGCAGGCAGGGATCAAGCAGGTAGTGGAGTCCAGGAACACAGGCACAGGTCATGTTTACGGGAACACAAGCAGCAATAGGCATCTGGGAAGGAGGCTGAGCCACTTATATATGTACAGAAGGGCTAGGATTGGTCAGCAAGGTCACATGAGCTAACCCATAAAACACAGTAAGTGATTCATGCCGGCCCATAAGGAATTACTACAGGGAACAAGCAGCAAGCATGTTGTGGCCAGGGCTAGAAGGAAACCGTGGAGCAGATTCCAGAACAAACAATGCCTGCAAGGACAGAGCCCAGGACTGCGGCAATAAATGGGAGCATCGGCGGCAGCTCACCACTGAACATGGAGCCCAGTATAGCTGCAGTAAGCAGGGGAACATTGGCGGACAGCAGCCTCTGTTACAACACCTAACAATTGATCAACAGTACTTCACCATTGCGAGGCTTCTAGTAGGATGTTCTCAGACTGAAGTGGCCACTGAGCTTAGAGTGTCACAGGGTGTCATCAGCAGGTTTCAACAGAGAGACTAAGAGTCACAGAAAGCCATAGAAGTGGACGTCCTTTGGCCACATCCCGCACTGATGACTGCTTCATTGTGAACAATTCCCTGCAGAACCAGATGATGAATGCCACACAACTCCAGGCACAATTAAGGGAGGTGAGAGGCACCCAAGTGTCATGTCAGACCATTCGAAACCGTTTACATTAGCATGGTCTGCGTGCTAGACGACCTGCAAGGTTACCAGACCACAGGCGTCATCGCCTTGCATGGGTCAGGGAGCATCTCTGCTGGACGAGGGACCAGTGGGCCTCAGTGCTGTTAACTGATGAGTCGATTCACGCTGAGCAGAAATTATGGCCACCAACAATGTTGGAGTCGTCAAGGAGAGCATCTCTGCATCAGCCGCTGTTGTCACCTGACGAGCTTTTGGTGGTGGTGTTACATTGTGGGCAGGTGTGTCCAGTCAATGCAGAACTGTCCTACACTTTGTGAATGATACAGTGACAAGCCCATACTAAAATAATATCAATAATCTGGTCATTGTGCCTCTGCATGAAGAACACAGGTCTAATTTCTTTCTCCAGACCTGAATCCCATTGAAAACCTATGGGATCAGCTGAGTCGCCGTGTACCTCTGTACCTCAGAACCTCAATGACCTGAGGGCCACCCTTCAAGAAGAGTGGGATGCCATGCCTCAGCAGACAATTAGTGGACTTGTGAACAGAATGAGGCGTCGTTGTCAAGCTGTAATTGATGCTCAGGGCCACATGACAAGTTATTGACATTAATATTTTTTGTGGGGGTATACCCAACACTGTTGGCTTTTTTGTTTCAATACATTTTTGGAGATCACCATTTCATGCTTATACTTAAATACCCTACTTTCATGATATAATATCACTGTAGTATGAACTTTTTACGTTTTCTATACATTTTACATGAAAGCCAAGTATCCCTAACGTGAGTAGTGTATATGAAGTGTATGCTACACAGTTTTGATTCATATATGACCTGCTAGACGTAAGTTGTTTTTAGGTAACTTTTGCACCAGATTTTTTCAAACCCATGCTTTTGGAGTAGTCTTAGGCTACTTTCACACTTGCGGCAGTGTGATCCGGGGGGCAGTTCAGTCGTCGGAACTGCCCGCCGATCTGCCGCTGACTGAAAGCATTTGTGAGACGGATCCGGGTGCGGATCCGTCTCACAAATGCATTGCAAGGACGGATCCGTCTCTCCGCTTGTCATGCGGACCGACGGATCCGTCTTGTACATTTTTTCACATTTTTACCGATCTGCGCATGCCGGAACGACGGATCCGGCATTCCGGTATTCTGAATGCCGGATCCAGCGCTAATTCATTCCTATGGGAAAAAATGCCGGATCCGGCGTTCAGGCAAGTCTTCAGTTTTTTTCACCAGAGAGAAAACCGTAGCATGCCTCGGTTTTCTCTTTTGTCTGATCAGTCAAAACGACTGAACTGAAGACATCTTGATGCAAACTGAACGGATTACTCTCCATTCAGAATGCATGGGGATAAAACTGATCAGTTCTTTTCCGGTATAGAGCCCCTGTGACGGAACTCTATGCCGGAAAAGAACAACGCAAGTGTGAAAGTAGCCTAAGACAGTATTGGCCATATGGTGCATTGTGTCATAAATAGGGATTTTTTGGGTGTTTTGTGTTGCATATTCCTTTAACCACTTTATAAAACAACATCACAGATATAGACACATAGAACAACCCAAATCATAAATTTTGTGCAAAATAAAAATGGTGAAGGCACAATATTCTGGTGCATAATAAAGCTATCTTAATATAGCTGCCCCACGGTGTATTCAACATATAGTATGGGAGCAATATGGTTTGTGGTCAGTGATGCAGCTCCACAATGTTGTCACCCAATTACCCCAAAAACTTGAAAGGCAAGTCTGTCTAGCTGTACATAGGGGAAGGGAAAGCTGGGTAACAACCTCTGTAGAGATTAAATAGTGGTCACACTTGGTAGATACATTCTGTACATAAACAGTGTCAGGACAATGGTACACTACATACCCTGTTATATGGCTTTCCAAAGCTTCTGAAAGGCAATTCTGTCTAATTTATGAAGTTCCAGGAAAGTATTTTGTCATTCAGCAGTTTAGAACGGTTGGGCGACTTTTCCTATAAAGCTGCCCAATTTGGCTGTACTGTATAAACAGTTTTGTCTTGATTATATAGATGTGTTTACAGTCGTAAAAGTAAAAAAAATCCATTGCATGTGCATGCTACTGCTAGTACTCTTAACACAACTTTTTCATACTAAGGGTCCATTCACACGTCCGTAGTGCATTGCAGATCCGCAATACACCGGGCCGGCACCCCTATAGAAATGCCTATTCTTGTCCGCTATTTAGTATAGCCACTCAGTTATTCAATAAAATGTATTAGTATAGCGTCACTAGGGGTGGGCAATATAAACGAAATATGATATGATCGTCATAAATTCAGGCAGCGATATAGATTTTAGTTATATCGCCATATCGCAATAGACCACGGAGCGGTAGTGAATTGAAGAAGCTTCTCACTCACCGCTCCGTGGCCTCCCGACTCTGCACCGCACTGCAGGGCCTTGCGTTCACACATCGTCAGAGCGCTGGCTGACGCTGTGTGTGACGTCAGGTTCCTCCCAGTGCATGCTGGGAAGAAGACGCGGTCCGTCTCCTGCGGACTCCATCAGCCAGCCGTGCACCCTGCAGGAAAGGTAAGTATATTATCAGGGGCCCGAATCTACCGTAGGGTGGGGGGTCGGTGGTGGATGGCTATGTCATGGGGCTGATGGCGCTGGCTGGGGGACATGATGATGGTGGCAATGGCATGGGGCTGATGGCGCTGGCTGGGGGTCATGGATGATGATTACCATGTAATTTGTATATATACAGAAGAAAATAATATATCGCAATATATTGTTATATCGCACATGCTTAAAATTATATTGCGATATAGATTTTAGGCCATATCGCCCAGCCCTACCTTACAATTTTTTTTTCCCCGTTATTTCATTGTCCTACTCGCTAAAAGGCCGCACATGCTCAGTTTCATCCTTCAGCTGCCTCCTGAGTCGTGATAGGGAGAGCATGGACACGCCCCCTGAACTGCAGCAGAAAAGACACTCCCCTTGTGCTGCCAGTTTGATAATAATCTAGCAGATGAATGGGCAGATCTCTGGATCCATGTGAGGTACAGGGCTGGTTAGAAAGACATTGACATGTACTACATGATGTCTGATTTTCATTTTTTACATTAGTCATGTGACAACCCCTTTACGTTATTCTTAGTTACTTCCAGAGACACATTATAAGCCCATGTTGTAGTTTTTTTTTTAAATCAGAAAACCGAAAATGTTTTTAATATATTAGCTTTTTTGTATTGTACACATATACATAGTAACATATCCAAAAAAGAGAAAATCCAGCTTCTAAAAATCAGATCCTTTATTCCATGAAATCAAAGACGTTTTCCAGACATCGGATAAAAGTACACGGTCTACATGTTTCGGACACTCATATTACGGTCCTTACTCAAAACGTCTTTGATTTCATGGAAAAAAAGGATCAGATTTTTAGAAGCTGGATTTTCTTTCTTTTGGATTTTTACCTGTAGCCGGGTCCAGGCAACGTCCGTGCATCTGAAAATCAGAAATAGGTGAGCGCTGCAAAAGACTATCCTTTTACATAGTAACATAGTTTATAAGGCCGAAAAAGACATATGTCCATCCAGGTCGGCCATTTATCCTGTAAGTTGATCCAGAGGAAGGCCAAAAAACACCCAGTGAGGTAGAAGCCAATTTTCCCCACTTAAGGGGAAAAAAATTCCTTCCCGACTCCAATTAGGCAATCAGAATAACTCTCTGGATCAACGACCCCTCTCTAGTAGCTATAGCCAGTAATATTATTACACTCCAGAAATACATCCAGGCCCCTCTTGAATTCTTTTTATTGTACTCACCATCACCACCTCCTCAGGCAGAGAGTTCCATAGTCTCACTGCTCTTACCGTAAAGAATCCTCTTCTATGTTTGTGTACAAACCTTCTTTCCTCCAGACGCAGAGGATGTCCCCCCGTCACAGTCACAGTCCTGGGAATAAATAGATGATGGGAGTGATCTCTGTACTGACCCCTGATATATTTATACATAGTAATTAGATCTCCCCTCAGTCGTCGTTTTTTCTAAAGTGAATAACCCTAATTTTGATAATCTTTCAAGGTACTGTAGTTGCCCCATTCCAGTTATTACTTTAGTTGTCCTCCTCTGGACCCTCTCCAGCTCTGCTATGTCTGCCTTGTTCACAGGAGCCCAGAACTGTACACAGTACTCCATGTGTGGTCTGACTAGCGATTTGTAAAGTGTTAGGACTATGTTCTTATCACGGGCATCTATGCCCCTTTTGATGCAACCCATTATCTTATTGGCCTTGGCAGCAGCTGCCTGACACTGGCTTCTACAGCTTAGTTTGCTGTTTATTAAAATTCCTAGGTCCTTTTCCATGTCAGTGTTACCGAGTGTTTTGCCATTTAGTATGTACGGGTGATTTGCATTATTCCTTCCCATGTGCATAACCTTACATTTGTCAGTGTTAAACCTCATCTGCCACTTATCTGCCCAAGCCTCTAATCTATCCAGATCCCTCTGTAGTAGTATACTGTCCTCTTCAGTGTTAATTACTTTACACAGTTTAGTGTCATCTGCAAAAATTGATATTTTACTGTGCAAGCCTTCTACAAGATCATTAATAAATATATTGAAGAGAATAGGGCCCAATACTGACCCGTGAGGTACCCCACTAGTGACGGTGACCCAATCTGAGTGTGTACCATTAATAACCACCCTCTGTTTTCTATTACTGAGCCAGTTACTTACCCACATACAGACATTTTCTCCCAGTCCAAGCATTCTCATTCTTTATACTAACTTTTTATGTGGTACAGTGTCAAATGCTTTGGAGAAGTCCAGATATACGACATCCATTGATTCACCACTGTCAAGTCTAGAACTTACCTCCTCATAGAAACTGATTAAATTAGTTTGACATGACCGATCCCTCATGAAGCCATGCTGATATAATGTTATTTGCCCTTTTTCATTGAGCTCCTCCAAGATAGCATCTCTTAGAAAACCTTCAAACAGTTTACCCACAACAGATGTTAAACTTACCGGCCTATAGTTTCCGGGCTCTGTTTTTGCACCCTTTTTGAATATTAGCACCACATTTGCTATGCGCCAATCCTGTGGAACCCTCCCTGTCAGTATAGAGTCTGTAAATATCAGAAATAAGGGTCTGGCTATGACATTACTTAATTCTCTTAGGATACGGGGGGGGGGGGGGGTGTATGCCATCTGGTCCTGGTGATTTGTCTATTTTAATCTTTTTAAGTCGCTGTTGTACTTCTTCCTGGGTCAAACAGGGCACTTTTAATGAATTTACTTTCACATTCTGCATTTCATCTGACAGTTTATTTTCCTCAGTTAATACAGTGGAGAAAAAAATATATAATAACCTCCTCATTCTATCTTTGTTTTTTAGGAGGAGTGTTTTACTCATCAGGCCCCATTCATGGCATGTGGCCAAGCTTTCCGAGGTCCACCCAGATGTTGCGAGTATGCAGTGCCCATCAAATGCTTTCAGTTTGTCCTGGCACTCTGGCAGTGAAATTTGGTGAGTTTATGTGCTTCTGGGAAACCTCAGATGCTTGATGATTAGTGAGTATGCATAGCTAATAAGGACTAAACATCTAGTGCTGTTGGTTTTTGTTACAGCGAACATCCTCTACAGTGGAATATTCTTTCACGACACTGTAGTACAGACAAAAGCAGTTCGATAGGCAGCATGGAAAGTCTTGATCAGCCTGGCCAGAATTATTATGAAGGAACACGTTCTCCACTAGACCCAGCCATGTATCAAAACAAAAGGGATTCAGCCTATAGCTCCTTCTCTACAAACTCTAACATCTCTGATTATACATTATCAGCAACCGTGGATGAGTCATCTCCTGCCAACTGCTCTCTTGGCTCAAATAAACAAGAAGATGGTCGATACCTCCAAACAGGACAAGGTGCTGTAGACTCACAGGTGGATGTTTCTGGGCAATCATTAAATGGGCATTTTCAAAAAATGTCTGTATATCCCTGTGATGCACATAATTTGGACAACGTAAATTCTCCACCTCAACCACCTATACGCAGGGATAGCTTGAGAGAAAACAAAAATCAATTTTGCAATCGTGATAGAAGGGCTTCAGATCCTAGTGACTCATTTGATAAGCCTGGAATTTGGTCCTCAGAAGCTGGCCAGTTTAGTAGTTCTGAAAATGATTTTTGTCACTGCACAAATAGACCTTGTACTGTACATCTTAAGGAGAACTTGTCATCTGACCAGTATTATATGTTGAGCTCAAAGAATGATAAAATCTATCAAATTAACACATTTGCAAAGGATGATGAGAGGCAGCCTAACCATTGCAATGAACAAAAAGACTGCCACTATCCTAAAGATAAATGCAAAGAAAATGAGAAAAGATACAAGTTTTGTGCTAACAATGATTCTGAAATTTCACAACATCAGAGTACAGAGCAACCCTCAGATATGAGTGGTGTACATTTGTTTTCCTCTTCAGACATATCAGCTAGAGTGGCAAATGAAGCAATGGATGCTCCTAGTTCACAGTTCACAGTTAATATGTTAACACAAGATGCATCTGGACAGGAAGAAAAAGTGGGACCAAAAAAAAAACCTGGTTCATCTCGACATCGTTCAGCACAAATGCGAAGAAAAAGTGACCGCTTTGCTACAAACTTAAGAAATGAAATACAGAGACGAAAAGCTCAACTTCAGAAGAGTAAAGATTCTATAGTTCCTTTATCTGGTGAAGATTCTGTTGAGGAGAATGATAATGCATTTGAAATTCATTCAGAGTTGATTCCCCATCATCATCCTCCTCCCCCACCACCACCTAAAAACAAAGCACTTCTTTTAGAAATTAAAAGAATTAATGCTGAAAGGTGTAGTGATGCTAACAGTAACCAGAAAAAACTAGAGAGTGAATTGATAGATAATAATAATGAAACTACCAGTAAAGAAAACATCCCATCAATAAAAGAACACTCAAGATTGCTAGTGCCTTCTCTGAACAAAACCTACAACGAATGGTGGAAGTCAAATGCTCTAGATACACAGCCCCAAGAATCTCTCTTTAAAAGAAAAAGTGAAATCGATCATCAAAACCCAGAACAGGATTTTTCTTACTCCACAAGAGACTTTCAACAGGCTACATACATGGCACCTAAACCTGAAAGCTTCCTGAATGAATGGGCACCATTCTCAACCAGTAAGTCCAGTAGTCCAAATATATGGAAAACTGAAGATGAAATCAGCATAGGTACCGTGAAAATACCAGTAGAGTGCAGAGATTCCTCAGGTATAGAACAAAAACAAATCGCAGAAGTTTGCAGTGCTGATACTTTAAAAAACTCATGTGACAATCAACCTCCAGCTGAAACTCTTGATAAACATAACTATGTGGACATGACCGGCTGTATAAATAATCCGTTTTTGGATTCTGAAAAGAAGTGGAATTTGATGCAGTTTTCCAGTGAGCAACCTATTACAGAAAGGAAAATTAGTTGCCACACAAATTTAGGGCAAGAGAAAAAGATTCATGAAGCAGAGTTTTCTTCTGCAGCCCACCTGGCATCTCAGCAGCAATTTTCGGAAGTTAACAACCATCTCGCTCAATATAATCAAAATAGTGGTGCCAAATGCACATGGTCTCCTGATCACAAACTTCAGACTGCTCCTTCTATAGGACAACATTTTGGACAGAAGCTAACTGGAATGAATGTGGAAGAAATTGTTTCTCCGATATCAAGAATAAGTACTGAAAATATTCTAATGCCATTTGCAGATCGAAGGAAGTTTTTTGAAGATGTAAGCAAAAGACCGTCCACTGTGAATGATAAACAAAACAAAAACTTTCGTCCTATTATACCAGATAATCTTCCTCCTCAGACGATGGCTTCAGATCTTAGGAGGCATTCTGCAGACCATACATATTATACTGCCTCCCCAAAAAGAAAAGACAGTGGTTTACCTCATTATGACTATTGTATGGATCATAGAGTAAACCCTCCAATGTGTTGCAGTCAAGAAAAACACTGTACTCATTATCTATCCTCTTTGACGTATGGCTACAGAGCATGTGTATTTTGTGCAAATGAATTGTGCCCTGCATTACTTAAAAGAAACACACCTGTGACCCATCACATTTGTCATTGTCAACATCTTCACCAACACCACCATCATCCATGGACAAAATGTTCAGATTACATGTGTCCTACTCAGTATAATTTATTGGAGGACAGTGGCCCTCTTCATGTTGACCAATGGCATATGAGGAAACCCACGTTACAGGTAAGAAATTCTAATTTAATATGTGAAATAAAAATAAAAATCTCAGACATGCCCCCAGAATAGTCTAAAATAAAAAGTGATGATAAACTTACCTCTGCCACCAGTCTTCTCCTCCTGCCACTGTAGCAGTAAGTGACATGCAGTATTACAGCACTTGACTGCTGCAGCCAATCCCAATCATCAATGATATACCCCTGAGGACAGTGATTGGATGCAGCGGTCAAATGCCGTATATCAGCTGGTCAGTGGCAGGAGGATCGGACTGAAAATGGAGATGAAGTTAAATATACCTTGTTTTTTTTTATGTAGAGCATTCATGGGCATTTCCAAGAATTTTTATTATGTCAAACAATCCCTTCAATGTCCTTATTTACAGCATTTTGATTTGGGGGTGTAATTGCTTATAGAAGTGTGCATGTTTTATTGTTTGCCCATAATTCAATAGTCAAAAAAGATGGACTTTAAAAGCTTCTGGCAGATTGTGGCATGATCAGTTTGTTTGGTCTTAGATGTTGTTTTCTAACATTACATTTGTAGTATCTCACAGACCTTCCTGTGTCATGTATCTTGAGTCCTAGGCAGTCTCTATTATGCTTACAGGTTTGTAGGGTAAGTGAATAATGGGGTTTTCCAGGACTTAAAGGGACCCTATCAAACATGTTTTTAATCCCATATTAACAGTCTGTATGTGAATATTCTATGCATTTTCCCCAAAAATGGATGGATGGCTTTCTGGATATATTTTTAAGTAACTCCATGTATTCTACTTCCTGTCCTGATTTCCTCCTTTTTTTGGACTTTTAGCACTGCAAACAGGGTTTAAAGGGATAGGTCATCAATATCAGATCAATGGGGGTCCGACTCCCTGCACCTGAGTGCTGACCTCTCTGCTTTGTTTACCTGTACGCCGCAGTAATTGCAGTGGAGAGTAGGTGTAATTACAAGTATGGCATCCCCATACTACTGAGCCATGCCATAGAAGTGAATGGAGACGCCATACTTCTAATTACACCTGCTCACTACTGCAATTTCTGCGGCAAGCAGATAAATAGAGCATACGAGTGCTGCCTTCTCTTCAAACAGTTGATTGGTGGGGGTGCCAGGAGTCAGACCCCCTCCGATCTTACACTGACCAGAAAAAGAGTGAGACAGAGAGACTTGATGCCAGATAAAGTAAAAATAACCTAAAAATGTTCTCTAGTTATGTAAATAGTAATGTAAAACGGAAGGTGTTGGTCCTTTCAAATAATCTGGGTATATGGTAGAGCGGATGAGGAAAAGGACAGTCTATTAAACTCCTTGACAAAAAAATTAAAATAACGCTCCCAGATAGAAATGTTGGATTGCTGCAAAACCCTGCATTTTCTGTGTTCCGGCAAATCTGTGAATTACAGGTGTGGTCTGATTGGATACTAGGTCTTGCCATAAGACAGCATATAAAGGTCCCTTTACATGAGACTGAGATCTAGCAGATTGTTGATCTCTAGCGGAGGAGACCTCTGCATTTACATCTCCTCCAGAGTATGGGGAGAAGCGATTGCTAATACACACCACGGACTGCCACTGGGAAACAATGATATTTTGCACTGCACAAAAGATCCAATTACCGGGTGACTGAGTGTTTTGCTCATTCATCGGGTAATCGATGGTGCATTTACACCGCAAGATCATCGCTAACAAGCGAAAATCTGTTCAATTGTCGGCCCGTGTAAAGGGCCCTTAAGTGATTCCCCCAATGGCCTACAAAAAGTTACTCAGAGGCTACTTTTGGGTAGTATACCTCATGGTGAGAGAGCGCTGACTGCTAGATATGCCTCTACAACACACCTGAAGACATTTTGCCCAGTTCACAGATTATGAGATGGGGCGCATCATTGGACTGAGAGAAGCAGGATGATCATTTGGGCAAATTAATTGCCACCTAGGGCATTCAGATCTAGCTGCTAGGAGGTGTTGGGAGCAGTGGTTACGTGAGGGTGCACACAAACCACAAGCATTTTCCACAAGTAGAGATGATCATTCTGACCACCAACAAGCATGAGCACCATCTAGACACAGGTGGCACTGCACATTGCATACACCAGTCTCTGCTCAGACCATTTGGCGACACTTATCAGAATGAATGGGTCTGGATCCGACGCAGCAGCCGCACGGATAGTGCCCGTGCATTGGGTACTGGAATTAGTGGGTGAGGCCTAAGTGCCCGCTAGGGGTGGCCACGCATCTGGTACTCCTCTGCTTCCATAACTCCCATAGCAGTAAATGGGAACTGTGCAAACAATACAGCAAACCAAGCTACACTTTCTGTAACTCCCGATTTATGGAAACATTGTAGCTTGCTGTGTTATGCTGTTTCTGTAGCTCCTACTTCTTTGGGAGTTAGAGCAAAGTCCTCATGTGGGGATAAGTAATGTTGTAAAAAAAATGAAAGTTATAAGAAAAAAAATTACCTTCTAAAAAAAAAGATCTATTTTTATAAAATTTTAAAAGAACTAATACTATTGCCACATCTGTAACAACCCAAACATGTTAAGAGAAAATCATCTGAAGCTGCTGATGTCCTCTAACAATTTTGCATGAAGGACCCCACTGCAGACTGTTCCCCTATGGCAGATATCAGACAAAAGAGGCATGTTGCATTGAGGACAGTGTCTCCAACACCTTCCTCAATGCAACAATTATGAATCCTCTATTGAGAAGCTATGAAATAAAAGTAGTGAACTGCTTGGTTACAATGGGCAACTGCTCTACCGTTTGTCCACAAACATATGTACATGCGGCACACTGGGGGAGAGCTTGTGTTACTAAACCAATTATAGGAACTCCTTCGATGAAAGATACTGTATGCTGGGTGAAGATAGCTTTCCGGCAATGGACACAAGTGATGGTGGACAAATATTTGATTGCTGGGTGCCCCACCTCCGTAAAATGATCATCATAGTCATGTGCTGTACTTCTCTGTCTATCCCATCCACTTTGAATGGGGCATCATCGCACATGCTCAGTTCTAGAGAATGACTGCTTCTGCAGGGACACCCACCAGACATGTATAACCTAAATGCCCATTTTGAGGAAAGCCTCATTAACTTTTTAAAGGTGTTGTCTGGTAATAATGTCATTTTATTAAGTGTCAACAGCCTGTCCCACTAAGCTAAGGACTTTCTCCCCTGCCATTTCGGTCCCTCTTATTTCTGGCGCTGCATGGGCATACTCCTATGCTTGCTTCAGCCAATGACTGGCTTCAGCGGTGACGTGGCCAGAAGCAGCACTTCACTGCTGACGCCTGTCATGGGTTACAGCGGAGCACGTAACCATGCTTACGCTGCACTGGGAGAAAACAGTGTGGGGACCAGAAGATGGAGGACCGCAGCAGCGGGGAGCAGGTAAGAGTCCTCAGCTGAGTGGGGCAGGTTGCTGGCGCTTGGTAAAATTACATTGTTACCAGAACACCCCTTTAAAACCATATGACATACCAGGATGTGTTTAGCAGTTATATGGAGCTGTCAGAATATGGAGATGGAAACTGTTTAAGTTTTTTTTCATGTAGCAAAACATATTAGAAACAATATCAATGTGGTATTGCTGTACTCACCACACAAAGTATTTTCTCCTGCTATCTAATACAAGATATGGTAAATTAAATGGTCCCGTAAAATATAGAACCTGTTCCACACAAAAATAAGCCCTGATATTGCGTGGAAAATTTTAAAAGTTTTGTCTCTTGGAAGGCGAGGAGGAAAAACGAAATTGTAGGCTTAGTCAAGCCCAGGAGAGGCAGTTCTGTTAGGGACAAATCTGTAGAAGCCACCTTGACGCCTGGTAGATAGGCCCGTCACACGTTTGATCAAAAATGTGCGCAAAGTGCTTCTATTTTTTTCATTTATAGTAGGTATACCACTTTTAATTTTGAATAATCCCTATTTCCCAGTTTTATTGTTTGTATGAGTAATGTTGTGCTGCCATACTTTTTTCTCACACTGGGAACCTCATAAAAAGATAAAAATAAAAAACACAGACCAAATTTCAATGTTTGCCCATCTAGCAAAAAGCCAACTTGTCTGAAAAAATGTGCACAAAAAAACTACAGATTGTCCAGCAAAAAAACGACCCTTCACACAGCTCAGTAAAAAAAAAAAAAAGGTAGGGCTCTTAAAATCCATTTCATCCCCCATTTCCCTTCTGAGCGCTGCCATTACGGAGTATTTCTGTACTCATTAGCCCCAAGGAGCTATTGAAAAAACTGTGGGGGATTCAGTCAGCACAACCCTGTTTGCAGGTGCACATCGCTATGGCGAAATACATATACAAAGAAAAAGACACAAATGCAATAGCGCTCTGCAACCAGCACTCCGCTCTGCCTCCATGCTGGATGTTGAATGAGGCATTGGTGTACATTTTGGCCACGTCAAGGTCGCCTCCATGAGTGGTCCCTAACACTAGTTCCTACCTGTTTATGGGCCATGACAGCCACACAAAGTCCAGGGAGCGCAGGTGCAGCATGCACGCCAAGCACACTCTGCTTTTAACCCCGTCCGGTGCCGTTACAGCTTTCATCGGATCCAGGGATGCAAGTACCAACATGCATGCTGAGCCCACTATATACTTCTCCTGGAGCCAAATGGCTACTGGTAGGCGCTGTAAAAGTAGTTTTAAAGTCAGTATAAAACTGAGTCTACTTTTACAGCGCCTACCAGTAGCCATTTGGAACTAGTGTTAGGGACCACTCATGGAGGCGACCTTGACGTGGTGAGTGGCTTGTTACGCTTTGGCCAAAATGTACACCAATGCCTCATTCAACATCCAGCATGGCAGGGCGGAGTGCTGGTTGCAGAGTACTATTGCATTTGTGTATTTTTCTTTCTATTGAAAAAACTATTGGAAATTTTTTTATTTTTTTTTTCATTTTCACGGTCCAATTTTAATAAATTCTGTGAAACCCCTGTGGTGTCATAACCATCACTACAACCCCTATCTGAATTCCTTGGGGTTGTACTCTCAAAAATGGGCTTATTTCTTGAAGTTTCCAATATACTGATACCTCAGGGGTGTTGCAAGTTCGAAATGGCACCCAAACCCAGTCTAGTAAAATAAAGGTTTTTAAAAGCCAAATTGACCTCCTTCCCTTCTGAGCTTTGGTGTGTGCCAAAACAGCAGGTTACGACCACATATGGGGTATTGCCATACTCTGGAGAAATGGCCTAACAATTTTGGGGTGCTTTGTTCTCCTGTTTATCCCTTGTAAAAATGAAAAAAAATAAAAAATTTAAGCTAAAACTACATATTATTGTTAATATGCAATGTTTGATTTTCATGCCCCAATTGTACTAAATTCTGTGAAACACCTGTAGGTTGCAAAAATGCCCATTGAACCCTTATATCAATTCCTTGAGAGGTGCAGTTTACAAGATGGGGGCCCTTTTTGGTTTTTTTTTTTCTTCTGTTTTAGCACCACAAGGCCTCTGGAAACCTGTTACCGTGCACCAAAAAACTAAAAAAAAGAATGGAGACCCAAAATACAATACAAGGTGTTCCTTCAATTTCAGTCAAGTAGCACTTTAGGGCCACATACGGGATATTTAAAAAAAAAAATAAGAAACTGTAGAACCAGGGTAACATTGAGTATTGGTTCCATTTGTTAACCTGCTGTGTTTCAAAAAAATGGCTTAAAATAAAAAAAATCTGCACAAAATGCATTTTTAAATGTCACCTCTATTTTGCATTAATTCCCTTGAAAAAACTTATTTTTTGCCATTTTGAATACTTTATAGCAGGCATGCCTAACCTTCGGCCCTCCAGATTTAGCAAAACTACAACTTCCAGCATGCTCGGACAGCATACAGCTATCAGCCTACAGCAGGGTATGGTGGGAATTGTAGTTTTACAACAGCTGGAGGGCCGCAGGTTGAGCATCCCTGCTTTAAGGGGTGCAATTTTTAAAATTAGGTGACTTACGGGGGTTTATAATGTATAATATACATTTTCAAAACTTTGAAAATTGCTTTTTTTTAAGATAAAAACACAAATCATAGCAACTCAAGCTAACATAAAGTACAATATAGCATGAAAAAACTGTGTCAGAATCACTTGGATATGTAGAAGCATTACCACATAAAGTCACACATGTCAAATTTGCCACTTCAGCAAATAGCATTTACTTTGCAGAGAAAGTTTCCATGGTTACGACCACCCTGCAGTCCAGCAGCATGGCCGTGCTTGTACACTATAGAAAAAAGCACCAGCCTACGTGAGCTGCAACCAGAGATGCTGGCTTTATTTCTTATAGTGTGCAAGCATGGCCACTGCTGGATTACAGGGTGGTCATAACCATGGAAGCGAGCAATGTATAATGTGATGGAAAAATGAATCCAGCCAGCAAAGGAGACAATATGGATAACAACAATACATTAGTAAGTGCCTTGTATTAACTTTCTCTACATAAATCCAACAACCCTTTAGGACCGCCCCCGGTGAACTATCAGTGACTGAGAGCTATTGTACATATGTATACACACTTAGGCCTCATGCACACGAACGTATGTTCGATTTGCATTTTTTACGGATCAACTACGGACCCATTCATTTTTATGGGGCCGCAAAAAAAAGGTGGATAACACACTAACATTATATGTGAGCTGTCCGCATCCATTTATCACGTAGAGAAAGTTAATACAAGCCACTTACTAATGCATTGTTATTATCCATATTGCTTCCTTTCCTGGCTGAATTTATTTTTTCATCACCGTATACATTGCTCGTTTCCATGGTTACGACCACCCTGCAATCCAGCAGTGGCCATGCTTGCACACTATAAGAAAAAATGCCAGCCTCTCTGGTGGCCGGACCGTGGAGGCTCAGGTAGGCTGGTGCTTTTTTCTATAGTGTACAAGCACGGCCATGCTGCTGGACTGCAGGGTGGTCGTAACCATGGAAACTTTCTCTGCATAGTAAATGCTATTTGCTGAAGTGTCAAAACCCCTTTAAGGCCAAAATAGGCTTCGTCCTTAAGGGGTTAAAGACAGTCTGTCACCAGCATCACCATTACCCATTCCACCCGAGCTCCTCTCATTTTTGTGGTCAGCCCCTCCCTTTCTGCTTTGCCACTACCTGTACCCACCAATCAAAGCAACAGGGAGGGACTGGCCACAAAAATAAGAGGACCTTGGGTGGAATGACCAATGGTGGTGTCCTCATTGCACCAAATGCCTAATTTGTATATTAAAAGTGTAATAACTAGGGCAACTAAAAATAAAAATAGTGTTTTAGTTATGTGATCCCAGTATGATAGGGAGGTCGCAGGTGACAGATTCCCTTTAAGGCGTTAACGGGGTTGTGCAGGCGTATATATTGATGACCTATCTGATTGGCAGGGGTCTAACACCTGGCACCCCCGCTTCCTCTTCATTACACTACCAGTCATTTCGGAAGTGAGTGGAGCGAGTACTTGTAATTACACTGTGCCACCACTGTGGAACGAAGGGGAAGCAGCGTTCGCGTGGAATATTTTCTTTCTGCATAATCTGTTTGCTGGTATATTCATGGCAGATGATGCAAATCCTTCTGAATTTAGCAGTCAGGAAAGGGATACAAAATGGCTTGACTTGAAGTCTTTGTTTTGGCTGAATTTCCTTTCTGTTTTTCTTCATTGTGCCATGGAATGTTGAAAACAGGATACATCGATGAAGGAGTGGAGCCAGCAGCAGAAAATCAACAGGAAATGCAGCCAGTCCGTGAGGTGAGACCTACTTCCATGAAAGGACTGAAATACGAATTATCAGTAAAAATCTTTTATTTCTAGAAATTATTTAAGAGAAATAATAAAAATCATTCTTTTTTTTGTTCACGTTTAGAATTGAAGCACATTGTTACTTGCTAAAATGAGCTTTTTCCTCAGTTGCACATATTTGATATGACTAAAATGATGTATGACCTTTAGCACTGTTGGTGGTTTATGTCTCTACTCCCAGTATGGCAGCCCTGGACGAGGAGTGATGGCTTGCTTTTTCTGTTCTGTCTCATCACCCTCCCAGCGCTGGCTCAGTTAACTATCCTAGTCCTGAGGATGCTAGAGATGGGTCCTAGGGCAGTGAAAGCAGTAGAATAGAGAGACTGTGCTCTAAGGGAAACAATATTCCAGTAGTATATTAATGTTTTCACCAATAAGCCTTCTTCAGATATCTGGATAGGGGAACTGTGAAAAGTATGGACTTAAAGTAGGCTTAAGGGGAAGCTCAGGATGACATGGTTGCACATGGATAGGCAGACACACCGTACTATGGACTGGGGCCTGGGCCTTAAGCCTACTTCATACTTGTCACAGTTTCCTTATCCAGAGCGACATCTATGCATCTGATTATTGCTGAAAACATTAATATAACACTGGAATAAATCGTGTGATTTGCCTATGATCCTTTGGATTGCAGAGTCTCTATTCTACTGCCAGCTCAGAAGTGACAGACCGCTGAAATCAGTGCCTTAGTGAGGGCAGTATAGTGTAGCTCTAGCTGAAAGGTTCCCTTTAAGTAATCCTCTTTTTCATTCTAACAGTCTACAGCTGTGGCCAAAAGTTATGAGATGTCCAATGGAGGGCAACTCCAAATCTACCAACACTAGTTAACGATGTAAACATTGTCTTTGCATAAACTTGATGCATTTGTCAATAAAAGTAAAAAAAAAATATGAAATGCAAAAAATGTAAAAACACTGAAGCAGCGAAGCTTGTAAAAAACAATCTGTCAGTCTCAAAACTTTTGTTTTTTGTGTTTTTTATGGGGTTGGGTTATATTTGTTAGCTCCTTCCTGTTCTGCGCTGTACTTACATTTACGGTACAGCGGAAAGGTAGTTAAAGGGGTTGTCCGGGATCAAATATATATATTTTTTTTAAAGTGTACTCACTATTAACAGTTGATTAAAGTTCCCCCCATATGTGTTGAGGTATTTTCGCCACTTCTACATGGCTCCGATGGTCCCCCGCGCATTGTTTACATATATGTTTATCTTTGCCTAACTTCCTGCCGCACTGCACTGTGGGTTCCAGCGCGGCATCACGTGGTTACAGCTATCGTCTCCACTGTAACTACGCCCCCTCATTAATATTCCGCCTCCATTCATTAGAAAGTGCCATGCCTGGTGACGTCACCGGACCGGAGGGGCGTGGCTTAGTGCAATGTCTTACAGCCTAGTCACCGCCCCTCCCTGCGATCTGCATAATTACTGAGGCTGATGGTGACGTCACCGGGCTCCCTGGGAAGCGGAAGAAGAGGCTTCGCTCTGCAGCAAGGGACCCGGTACGTCACTGACTATGAGAAAATAGGCACTTCCGGCTTAAAATTTGCAATATGAAAACGGGGCATCAGACATGTGTGGCAAAGGTAGGATAGTCATGTGTGTAATATTTGTTTTACTGTTGTACAATTAGAACAATGTCCCCAATCCCGGACAACCCCTTTAATTAATGCTAACTTCTATAAACTTATGGTGCCATGTTAACAAATCACTGTGTCAAGTGACACAGTAGTGATAGCTGTACTGCTATAAATAATTATGATAGGCGTTTAGAGGCGTATGCAACCTAAAGGAGTTATCTAATGGAGAGGAGTAATTACTGCTGGGTCCCGGTGGAGGGTCTCAGACTCTGCGTCTCCATCGCCCAGCCATTTTAGCCACGGACCCCAGAGGTCAATAAATTTGTCGTGCGAGAGGGTCTCCCAACTGGTTAGCTCCTCGAACCTGCAGATCTCATTAACCTTTTGGGTCCATTCCTCAATTGAAGGAGCTTGTGTCGAGAGCCAATGTAGGGGAATCAAAAGCTTGGCAGCTGACAACAGGTGTGTTAATAATGAGTGTTTGTGTAGGGGGAAGTCTATTGAAGGCGCATTGAGTAGTACCAAAGTCGGAGAGAGTGGAGAGACCGAGGGGCATATTTGTCGCAATGTCCTACTAAGCGTGGTCCAGAACTGGGAGACCCCCCTGCACGACCACCATATGTGAGAGTGTTCCAACCTCTTCGTGGCATCTCCAGCAGACCGGGGGAGTGAGAGGGTCCAACCTGTGCATCACATCTGGAGAGCGGTACCATTTTGTCAGCAATTTAAAGGAATTCTCCTGGATTCTAATGCATCTGGAGAACTCGTGAGAATTCCTCAATATCGAGGAAACCGTCTCATCCGACAAGGCTATACCAAATTCCTCCTCCCATTTCCCAATGAAGGCCGGTCTGCTAGGTGCGCCCTCCATTAACAGCTTGTTGTAAATTAGCGAGATAGTCTTTCTCGCCGGTTTGGGAGAAGCCACAAGAACGTCGTACCAAGAGGGAATAAAGTTTTTTAAGGTACTGTTGACATATGAATGAGAAATGTGAATAGCGCAGTGGGGTCCAGTTCAAGGCCATTTGCGATGCCCGGAGGTCCGCCATGGATGGGACCCGCAGATCCCTCAAGAAGTCCCCCACAGAGAAGGCACCAAAGGCAGACCAGATTCCCAGAACATCTGAGTAATTTGAGACTAAACAGTACGGCAGCAGGTGCATGGGTAAGAGGGGTGAGGGACCGGGGAGAAATCTGAACCTCCTAGCTGCGGTGTGCCAAGAGACAAGTAGTCCTTTAAAAAGGGTAGGTGCGTCTGAACATTGGGCAGGGCCCTGTCTGGCCGTCCAGAAGCGGGCAAGTTCCTTTGGTGAGAGTAGTTGGCGGGCAATTTGGCAACCCAATTTTTTTATGTTAATGTTTAGTAATTCACTCAACAGGCAGAGTTGAATAGCCCCGTAGTAAAGTTTAATATCTGGTAAGCCAAAGCCGCCTCTATGTTTGGGAAGGGTCAGCAAGGCATGTGCCAACCTCGGACGTGCCCGCCTCCAGATGAAGCCAGAGATGATCCTACGGAGGTCCAGGAAATAGGACTCTGGCAAGTATATAGGCAATGTCTGGAGTAGAAAAAGCACTTTGGGAAGAATGAACGTTTTTATGATGTTTTTCTGCCCCATCCAAGAAACATATGGGATATCTAAATTTTTCAGTTGGTCTTTGATATCGGCGAGGAGTGGTACGCAGTTTAACTGATAGGCCTGATCTATTCGGGCGGAGATCTTTACCCCCAAATAGGTGACATAGGTTGATGTCCATTGAAAGGGATGTTCCTGGGCCAGCGATGAGATGATTGTGTCAGGGACGCAGATCCCCATTGCTGTGCATTTAGAGAGGTTTATCTTGAAGTTAGATAAGTGGCCAAAGGATTCGAAGGCGGCGACCTTATGAGTCAGTGTGCCCACCTTTAGGCCTGTAATGTCGTCGTCCTGTCTGATGGCCTGCAATAGCGTCTCCAGATATAGGATGAAAAGGGATGGAGAGAGGGGGCAGCCCTGCCTGGTGCCATCTGTAATGGTAAACGAGGGCGAAAGTACCCCATTGACCCTAACCCTCGCGCGGGGTGAGGAGTACAGGGACAGCACTGCGCGAACTAAATGTGGAGGGAATCCAAATTTATTCAGGGTGGCTTCCATGAATCTCTAATCTACCCTGTTGAATGCCTTCTCAGCATCAGTGCTGAGAAGGGTAAGCTGCATGTTGTTCCCCAGGGCGTATTCTATGGCTTGTAATACCCTAAAAGTGCCGTCCCTGCACTCCCGACCCCCCACGAACCTGGCCTGATCCCCTCCTATCAGCCTATTCTATAAGCCAGGATCTTTGCCCATAGTTTAGTATCTGCGTTTAGCAGAGATATAGGTCTTAAGCTAGATGGAAGAGACAGGTCTTTCCTCTCCTTAGGAAGCACCACTATGTGCGCCTCCAAGGACTGTGTATTCATGGAAGCACCGGATAGCAAAGCGTTAAAGTAAGTAACGAGCTAAGGGCCTATTACAGGGGGAAAAAAAATTATAATATGAGACTGGTAGCCCGTCAGGGCCCAGGCTCTTCCCTTGGGGAGTGGAGGAGAGGGTTTTCTTAATTTCTTCAAGTGTAATCGGTGTTAACAGAGAATCCTTTTCGGATTCAGACAAGGCAGGTACTTTCTTCAACCTTTCCTCGAGCGCAGCAGGGGTCTCCTCCGGGCGTATGTTGTATAGGGAGCGGTAATACGCATTGAACGTTTTAGCAGCATCTGCAGTGGCGGACACCAAAGTGCCATCAGCAGTCTGCAAAGAGCTGATATGAGTTTGCTCCCTGCGCTTTTTAATTAGGGCTGACATAATCTTGTTGCCCTTGTCGCCATGGGCATACTGTTTATGTCTCAGCTTGAAGTAAGCGTTCGCGGCCTTGGCGTTTAAAAGCGCTTTCAATTCGTTCCTTAAAGATAGAAGTAGCGTATGGTCCTGAAGGGCCAGTGATTTTTTATGTGTGCATTCTATTGCCGCAATTTTAGATAGGAGGGAAGTGATGTCCGCAAGACGCTTCTTCTTCAGGAAGGCCCCAATCGAGATCAGCTCCCCCCTAACAACAGTTTTGTGGGCCTCCCGTACATGCTCTATTTTTTTATTTAATTTTTTTGAGTGGTCGTGGAACAGACATACGGATGCGGACAGCACACGGTGTGCTGTCCACATCTTTTATGGCCCTATTGAAGTGGAAGGGTCAGCATCTGATCTGCAAAAAATGCAGATTGGATGCGGCCAAAAACCACAGTTGTGTGCATGGGCCCTAACTGATATAAATAACCATATAATGGAAGTGTAAACTCAGCCTTACTGGAAAAAATGGATTATACTGATTTTTAATTTCACCTCCATTTTGCTTTAATCTAAATATCTGGAATGTCTAAAGCGTTAACTACATTTTTAGAATCCGTTTTGAATAGTTTGAGGGGTATAGTTTCTAAAATGGGGTAATTTATGGGTGGTTTATATTATGTAAGCTCCTCAAAGAGACCTCAAAACTAAATTGGTCCTAAAGGGTCCATTCACACGTCCGTGGTGTGTTGCGGACCCGCAAATTGCGGATCCGCAACACACCCGGCCGCCACCCGCTATAGAAATGCCTATTCTAGGACATGTTCTATCTTTTGCGGAGCTGGGGACCGGAAGTTCGGGGCCGAAACCCAGAAGTTCGGGGCCGCGCTCCGCAAATGCGGAACTGGAGAGCACATAGTCTGCTCTCCGCTTCATGTCCGGGCCCATAGAGAATGAACGGGTGCGGACCCTTTTGCGGACGTGTGAATGGACCCTAAAGAGGACCTTTCACCGGCCCTGACATTACCATATAAATAGCTGGCAGAGTAGGGCATACTGATGACCTCTGACATCGCTTATTTTTTCTATGCGCTGCTCAGTTCGCCCGCTGTGCCCCTCGTTCTGGTTTCCCGCCTGGTATGTAAATTCATACTATCAGTAGAGGGAGGAGGAGACGGCCGTGTTTCTCTCGGGGCGTCTCCTTCTCCCTGGCTGTAAGCTGAGAGAAAAAAAGCTCACCTTCTCGCTGGCTGTGACGCTCTTCACTGCGATTGGACAGCTCAGGTGCCTTCAGTATGCCCTGCCCTAAAAAATTCTTCGAAAATTGTAACAACCTAAACAAAATATAATATAGCATTACCAAAATGATGCCGAGGTATGGTGAATATTAAAGGGTTTCTGTCACCCCATTAAACCGTTTATTTTTTTTCTTTACTAATAATCCCTATAGTGCGATCTCATGATACATAAGCAAATTAATCATTTTGGTTCAGTAGAATTTGCTAAAAATCGATTTTTAAAATATGCTAATTACCTTGCTACCAGCAAGTAGGGCGGCTACTTGCTGGTAGCAGCCGCATCCTCCGATGGTAATGACGCCCCCTCGGCATGCTGATTGACAGGGCCAGGGAAGGGAATCGTTCTCTGCTGGCGCTGTTAGAATTTGAAATCTCGCGCCAGCGCCGTACCTGTCTTCAATCGGCGCAGGCGCACTGAGAGGCGGCCGCTCTCTCGACCGCTCCATCCTCAATGCGCCTGTGTCGATGACGTCATCAAGTACACCCGGAAGAGAAGACGCCGGCATCGCTGGAAGGAGGCGGAGAGTCTGGTGACGTCGCTGGATGCTCGAATCAGGTAAGTATGTACATAATAAGCATGCTGCCACAAAAACCACCAACGAAATGGGAATAAATAATTTTATAAAAATGACAGTTATTAACACTATACCACCAACGATTATTAATAATAAATCTCTTCCGGGTGTACTTGATGACGTCATCGATGCAGGCGCATTGAGGATGGAGAGGTCGAGAGAGCGGCCGCCTCTCAGTGCGCCTGCGCCGATTGAAGACAGGTACGGCGCAGGCGCGAGATTTCAAATTCTAACAGCGCCAGCAGAGAACGATTCCCTTCCCTGGCCCTGTCAATCAGCATGCGGAGGGGGCGTCATTACCATCGGAGGATGCGGCTGCTACCAGCAAGGTAATTAGCATATTTTAAAAATTCTACTGAACCAAAATGATTAATTTGCTTATGTATCATGAGATCGCACTATAGGGATTATTAGTAAAGAAAAAAAAAAAACGGTTTAATGGGGTGACAGAAACCCTTTAATAACTATTTTATGAGGTATCACTGTCTGTCTTACAAGCAGAGGAATAAAAATTTAGAAAATAGTGAATTTTTCCAAACTTTTTGTAAATTTTAGATTTTTTTTTTATTTAATAAATAAAGGTAAAATATATTGACACAAATTTACTACTAATATGAAGTACAATGGCTTGGATAAGTAAAATCATTCCAAAGTTATTACCACATAAAGTGACGTGTCAGATTCGCAAAATTAGGCTTGGTCAAGAATGGGGGTAAATGGCCTGGTTTGGAAGTGGTTAAATAAACAATTGATATGTTTGCACAGTACATAAAAAAAAGCCTCAAACAGCCAATAATGAAAAAAAATAATCAAGGATGCTGAAATGCAGAGGCAAGAATGGACAAATTGTATTGCATCATTAAGGGTTAATAATAAAGACACATTTCAAGCCATTATACGGTGGGGCATTTGCAAATGTAAACCTCATTGTCAGACTCCCATAAATTGTTTTTGCTTTAGGATTTAGTCCTTTGAATTGCAGTTCCTGTGAAAGGGTGTAACTGTCTCAAATACCCTTCACCTCCCTTTTGAGCGGAAAGCAACATTTCCATGAGTCACTTTAGCTATAATAGGATGAGAACCTGCACAGTCTGAGAAAATATCACATTTGTTTTTTAACTTACTGGGAAAATGACACTTTAGGTATAACTACATTTCATGAAGGGATGTTTAAATATTGAGCATTTAGTGCATAAATAACTTAAAGGCTATGTACAACTTTGGGGGAATTTTTTTTATTAGTGCCTTGTACTTATTTTGAGCTAAAAATCATTTTTTTAATTGGTCTGTATTGCAAGTATGGATTTCTTTTTTTTTTTCTGTACAGAGCTGAGATGCTCTAATAGAGGGATCAACATTTTCTCTTTTCCATCAGCCAGCTCACTGATGGGCTTTATCTGTGCTCTCTGACATTATAAACACTCATTATAGCTCAGTTCTTATCTTACTGATAAGGCCTCATGCACACGACCGTTGTGTGTTTTGCAATTTGCAAAACGCGGATGACGTCCGTGTGCGCTCCGCAATTTGCGGAACGGCACGGACAGCCTTTAATATAGCTGCCTATTCTTGTCCGCAAAGCACGGACAAGAATAGGTCAGTTTATATTTGTTTGGTGGACCACGGAACTTCTGTCCGCATCTTTTGAGGCCCCATTGAAGTGAATGGGTCCGCATCCGAGCCGCCAAAACTGCGGCTCGGATGCGGACCAAAACAACGGCCGTGTTCATGAGGCCTAAGAATGTGGCTTAAATAAGTGTTTAGCTGTGTGAATCATACTTTTTACTTTCACTTTGTGACATCTAAGGCTGAGTTCACACGAGCGGATGCCGTGCGTGACATCCGCTCCGTGAAAGAGTGCCAAGACCCGTTGTCACTGTGATTTCGTAGTAAAGAGATCACAGAGCGGCACGGAGCATTATCAGTCATGTTAATGCTCCGTGCCTCTGCAGTCTGCATCGGGTCTTGGCACTCTTTCACGAAGCGGATGTCACGCACGGCATCCGCTCGTGTGAACTCAGCCTAATAGCCCTTATCTCTTAATTTACTAAGACATCATAGACCGTTAAAGGGATTGTCTGGGTTCATAGCCCCTTCTTTACCCAGGCAGCCCGTCTGAGAGGAGCATCAGAAAATTTCATGTATAGTGCAGGGCAAGGGCTTTTTTGTTTTACAAGCTTACACTGCTAGGCGGAGGCTTCAGCCTAGCAATGTTCCCAGTGAGGTCACTGACACTAAGTGACGGGCTGCCCTAGCTTGTATTACAATAGAAGGGGATATGTCTGGGTTCAGCTCTGAACCCGGACAACCCCTTTAACCCTTTGTGACAGGACAGCTCAATATTTTTAAAAAAGACCAATAGAAAAAATTATTTTTAGCACAAAATGAGTGAAATGCAAAAAATTGCCTCCAAAGGTGTACATAGCCTTTAAAGGGATATTCCCATCTCAGACATTGGGGGCATATCCCCCATTGTCTGATAGGTCCCGCAATTGCACTGAGAATAGAACGGGGAAGGTGGTGGCCGGAGGACCCCGGAAAACCCAGCCACTGCCAAGTGTTCTCCCATAGAACTGAATGGGAGCACACCACACTTAGGCTGCATTCACACGGGCGAGATTTCCGCGCAGGTGCAATGCGGTAGGTGAACGCATTGCACCCACACTGAATCCGGACCCATTCATTTCAATGGGGCTGTTCAGATGAGCGATGATTTTCACTCATCACTTGTGCGTTGCGTGAAAATCGCAGCATGCTCTATATTCTGCGTTTTTCACGCAACGCAGGCCCCATAGAAGTGAATGGAGTTGCGTGAAAATCGCAAGCATCCGCAAGCAAGTGCGGATGCAGTGTGATTTTCACGCATGGTTGCTAGGTGACAGTCTATTCACTGTATTATTTTCCCTTATAACATCGTTATAAGGGAAAATAATAGCATTCTGAATACAGAATGCATAGTAAAATAGCGCTGGAGGGGTTAAAAAAAATAAACAAATTAACTCACCTTCTCCTCTTGATTGTGTAGTTCCCAGTCTCTTCTGATGAGCTGTCGGCTAAAGGACCTTAGGTGACGTCAGATCACATGCTCCAATCACATGGTCCATCACCGTGGTGATGGACCATGTGATTGGAGCATGTGATCTGATGTCACCACAGGTCCTAGCCGGTAGTTCATCATTAAAGAAGTAAAGAAGAGACCGGGAACTACGCGGAGGAGGTGAGTTAATTTTTTTATTTTTTTTTAACCCTCAATTGAACACGTATTATGCATTCTGTATTCAGAATGCTATTATTTTCCCTTATAACCATGTTATAAGGGAAAATAATACAATCTACACTACAACTAACCAAAACCTGAACTTCTGTGAAGAAGTTCGGGTCTGGGTACCACAGTCGGTTTTTTATCACGCGCGTGCAAAACACATAGCACCCGCGCGATAAAAACTGAACGTCGGAACGCAATCGCAGTCAAAACTGACTGCAATTGCATTCCTACTCGCGCGGGTTTGCCGCAATGCACCGGGACGCATCCGGACCTAATCCGGACACGCCCGTGTGAACCCAGCCTTACATGGCTATTCTATTTCTATAGAAATGAATAGAGGGTGGCTGCGCATGCGCAGTGCGCTCTCCACAACTTTCAGGGATCCGTTCTCGTAGTAAGTGCGGGTCCCAGAAGTGGGCATGCCCCCATTGTCTGAGATGGGAATACACCTTTAAAGGGGTTGTCCGAGTTATGGAAGAAGATATAGCACTGTAAATCTGATGGTCAGCGATTATATAACTGAGCTAAGCAAGTTTTAGGCAAAAAGATATCTATTTCCTCATTTCCCTGGTTCTCTTCTGGCCCTTTGTTTACTTGCAATAAAAACAATCTCTGCCCCTCCCCCTGCTCTGCAAAGGGAGTGAATACAAGAGCTGCCCTGAGTGACATGTCTGCCTGCTGGGAGACTCAGCAACATGTTGTATGTGTAGGACTACAAGTCCCAGGTGTATAATGACACTGCTAAGGGAGTGAATACAAGTGCTGCCCTGAGTGCTGGGAGACTCTGCAGCATGTTGTATGTGTAGGACTACAAGTCCCAGCTGTATAATGACACTGCTATGGGAGTGAATACAAGAGCTGCCCTGAGTGACATGTCTGCCTGCTGGGAGACTCAGCAGCATGTTGTATGTGTAGGACTACAAGTCCCAGGTGTATAATGACACTGCTAAGGGAGTGAATACAAGTGCTGCCCTGAGTGCTGGGAGACTCTGCAGCATGTTATATGTGTAGGACTACAAGTCCCAGCTGTATAATGACACTGCTAAGGGAGTGAATACAAGAGCTGCCCTGAGTGACATGTCGGCCTGCTGGGAGACTCAGCAGCATGTTGTATGTGTAGAACTACAAGTTCCAGCTGTAAAATGACATTGCTAAGGGAGTGAATACAAGAGCTGGCCTGAGGGACATGTCTGCCTGCTGGGAGACTCAGCAGCATGTTGTATGTGTAGAACTACAAGTCCCAGCTGTATAATGACACTGCTAAGGGAGTGAATACAAGAGCTGCCCTGAGTGACATGTCTGCCTGCTGGGAGACTCAGCAGCATGTTGTATGTGTAGAACTACAAGTCCCAGCTGTACAATGACACTGCTAAGGGAGTGAATACAAGTGCTGCCCTGAGTGACATATCTGCCTGCTGGGAGACTCAGCAGCATGTTGTATGTGTAGAACTACAAGTCCCAGCTGTATAATGACACTGCTAAGGGAGTGAATACAAGTGCTGCCCTGAGTGACATGTCTGCCTGCTGGGAGACTCTGCAGCATGTTGTATGTGTAGAACTACAAGTCCCAGCTGTATAATGACACTGCTAAGGGAGTGGATACAAGTGCTGCCCTGAGTGACATGTCTGCCTGCTGGGAGACTCAGCAGCATGTTGTATGTGTAGAACTACAAGTCCCAGCTGTACAATGACACTGCTAAGGGAGTGAATACAAGTGTTGTCCTGAGTGACATGTCTGCCTGCTGGGAGACTCAGCAGCATGTTGTATGTGTAGAACTACAAGTCCCAGCTGTATAATGACACTGCTAAGGGAGTGAATACAAGTGCTGCCCTGAGTGACATGTCTGCCTGCTGGGAGACTCAGCAGCATGTTGTATGTGTAGGACTACAAGTCCCAGCTGTATAATGACACTGCTAATACACACAGGATCTTCCCCCTACCTGCAATGCTCTGCAGAACTTCTCTTTCAGCTCCTGTGCCCATAGGAAAAAATATATAATGTCTTTCCAGGATAGATGACTGCGTATGCAGTTCTCCTGGATACCGCTCAAAAAATGAAGCACAACTAGAAGAAGGGGAGCAGTAACAAGTAAAACTTAGCTTTTGATATGTCAATTCTCCCTAGAGAGGGAATAAAGACCCCTTACAAACATGAATATACACAGAAAAATATGTGGGACCTAAATTGGTGTGGCAACAATTGTCCACACACCAAGTCAGGTGTCGTCCTCCCTAGGCCTGTGAACTAAGTCATAAAAGCCCATGGAGGACAAACCGTAAAGTCCCTTTGTCCTGATCCCACAGAAAGGGTACCGGAACTATGGAGACACAAAAAATGGAATGGTCTTACCAGTTTTTTGAAAAAGCCTCACTTGTTTACAACGTGTAATGTGTTGGTACAGGAGGTGGTCACGTGCAGCAGGCTGGTCATTCCCAGATGTCCAATGGGTAAAGGAGACATCCGAAACTTCAATCAGACCTAGTAGTAGAGTAGCCTCAAAGAGAGAAACTTACCCTAGTACAGTGATGGTGAACCTTTTAGAGACGAGTGCCCAAACTGCAACCCAAAACCTAATTATTTATCACAAAGTGCCAACACAGCAATTTACCCTGAATACTACAGTCCAGTATAGTCTATCTTTCATGTACTTTATTATTTAGCTATAATAGCCTGCCTACATTCAGTGCGCTGCCTGTGCTGTTCATAGTGCGCCCTGCACTGATGAATGGCAGGAAAAGTCTAAGGCATATTGGTACACCATAGACTTTTTCCAGGGTGCGGGTGCCCACAGAGAGGGCTCTGAGTGCCGCCTCTGGCACCCGTGCCATAGGTTCGCCATCACTGCCCTAGTACAACCCAGCTGGAGATAACCATTTTGATGATCAATACATCGTTCCCTAGGGTTATATCCATTGTTTGAGCCATCATTATAACAATCATTTCACTGCTAACTATTTCCCTTTTTGGGCAGGTAGGTTTTGATTCCTGCCATAAATGTCCCTTTTTGTCATATGCATAGGGGTTCTTTTAATAAAATTTTCCCCTTTAGTTTAGGTGTGGAAGTGTAGTAGCCGTGGGGTTTATAACTTAAATTTACCCCAACAGCTCCACCTCCCCCTATTTCAGCCTGGTGCTGTATGGGCGCAATATATTGAGGCAGTTTAGATGGCTGTACCTGGGTATATTCTTAAAACAGCCCTTCAGCTATCTATCAGCCCGGTGCCCGGCGGTCAGCTTTGGAGGTGCGGTGACGTCTTTACGTCACTGAAGCTGCGTTCTCCATGGGCTGCCCTGGCATTGTTCGGCCACTTGCGCCTGCGCACTGGACTGGAACGCCGTATCTCCGATGGCCCGATCTTGTGGCATGGTCCGGTCACGTGGGTCGGCGTCATACAGAGCGCATGCACACGGGCTGACGTCCCTCCCCTTCCTCTTGTTTAAACACAGCGCGCCTGTGTATGTTTGTCAGGCGTGCATATGTGATGGTGGCAAGGTGAACCTCCATGCTCACGACCCTGGACGTTTGCAATACGCCGCTCCAGTAGGACTGTGAGTACTGTCTCTCACTCATCACTCAGTGGACAGTGTGAGCACTTATATTCTAACGGGTTTTCCGTTCTGTTTATGTGTCTTTCAGGTGTATCATACTACATGCCTCACTCTATCACTTTTCTACCTTGCATTGAGGGACTTTTGTTATAAGACCTCTTTTTTCTGTGATTGATAATAGGTAGATAAGTAGGAGCCATACAATACTAGGCCCCGTGTCCCCTGATGATTCATGGGGTCTTATGTTTATGAATAGCGGCCTTAGGATATGTTGGGCTGATGAAACGCTTTGAGACACGCTAACATATTGCGGGACGCGCAATCAAATTGCGTCTACTATTATAATATTGTCTTCACACGCTAACATATTGCGGCACGTGCAATTGAATTGCGGCCTTTATTACAATATTTTTTTCCCCCCTTGCCTTGGAAGCTTGAGTTCAGTCTCTGGTCACCCTGTACTAGGGTTACATAGGGACTCCTTATCAGGGCAAGGTTCTGGACGGGGCCACCCCTTGCGGGGCACGGACCCCGTGTTAGGTCACCAGGGCCAAATAGGTCAAGCAGGGTTGTACTAGGGTAAGTTTCTCTCTTTGAGGCTACTCTACTACTAGGTCTGATTGAAGTTTCGGATGTCTCCTTTACCCACTGGACATCTGGGAATGACCAGCCTGCTGCACGTGACCACCTCCTGTACCAACACATTACACGTTGTAAACAAGTGAGGCTTTTTCAAAAAACTGGTAAGACCATTCCATTTTTTGTGCCTCCATAGTTCTGGTACCCTTTCTTTGGGATCAGGACAAAGGGACTTTACGGTTTGTCCTCCATGGACTTATATGACTTAGTTCACAGGCCTAGGGAGGACGACACCTGACTTGGTGTGTGGACAATTGTTGCCACACCAATTTAGGTCCCACATATTTTTCTGTGTATATTCATGTTTGTAAGGGGTCTTTTATTCCCTGTCTAGGGAGAATTGACATATTAAAAGCTAAGTTTTACTTGTTACTGCTCCCCTTCTTCTAGTTCAGCTCCTGTGCCCAGCATTTGTCTCCTCACTGCCTGCAGCTACACAGTAAACACTTCAGCCCTGAGTCTGTGCAGCTGAAGGGGTTAAGAATCCTGGGAGAGAGCAATAAGCAGCAGCTGGCAGTGCAGGGGGCGTGGCCAGCACAGTGATCTGCTGTACAGATCTCTCAGGCTTGTGCACAAAACATTATCAGAGCAGGGAGAGAAGCTGACATCACAGGTCATGTGACCCTCAGTGAAATCTGAGAAACCAGCCACTGGAGAAAAAGTAAATTAATTGGAAAGCTGCTATATTTGCCTAGTTAGAAACATAGAAAGAACAAAAAATAACTCTGACAACCCCTTTAAGTAGTGCTATGTATGGCAGGGAGGGATGGGGTTAACTGGTGAGTTATTAGCCAAGAGTGCAGTTTGTCTTAGCTCATAGGGTCTCTGAAGAGGTCCCTTCCCTCCTGCCTACAGTGTTGGATCTCGGGGGCAAATGCAACAAGAGCAGATGGGCTTCCAAAGGCATATTTATTTAAAACAAGTTACACAACTGCTTGTCCGAGTGCTAAACTGGTACATCTGACCATGTATGCACTGTTTGTGCTGCAATGCAGAACTGGTGCACTGATAAATACATGATATGAGCAATGCAGTGTTAAATTGGTGCTCTCAATGCACCATATGTGCACTGCTATGAACTACAGTGCACTAAAGCTAGTTACACACTAGCATCAAAGATCCGGCTTTTCCGGCAGCAGTTTTATTCCAGACGGTTCTTGGAACATTTGCCGGAATGCGCCCGGATCCCTGCCGGTCACCATTTTACTGAATAGGGCCGGACGGAGCCTTACAAACCTCCTGCAATGCCGGAGTGCGCAGACGTCTTGGGAGGCTGTTCCCTGTGCAACTAGCCTAAGCTGACCATGTGCTATGAATTCTAGTGCTGCCTGGTACTTGGTGTGGTGGGGAAATTTAAACGGATTTCCTTGGTGGGAAAATAACTTGGCTGATTAAGGGCTGTTTCACACAAGTGTGTGCAGTCCGGAAATCGTGCTTCGTGTGTGAGTGTGATCCTCCATTCATCTTGCAGGAGCACATGGCATTATATTGATTTATAATGCCATATGTCTCTGCATGACCTTATTGCTACAGAATCATACTGACAGCTTTATGTCTGTATAATTCTTTAGAAGTAAGGTGCCCTGTGCTCCTGCAAGATGAGCAGTCTCCAGAACGAAGGATCACACGAAGCGTGATTTCCATACTGAACACACCTCTGTGAAACAGTCCTAACTCTCCTTTAGGAGGAGAGAGTCCTGGTCATGTTCCTCCCTAGTCCCCAATCTGCTTTAGAGCTTTGAATTATCGTGCCTGAAACGCACTATATTGAAATTCCTCATATTCTAATATTTTATTTATTGAGTTTTCCGTGATTAATGCAGCCTGAACCGCTTAACATACAGACTCTGTGCAAACTGTGTTTCAAAGCTGTCGGTGCTGAAGCATGCTATGTATTTTTGAGTCAATCAAATTGGTAGTTTTTAATAAACGTAAATGGGTTGTCCAATCCTATAAAAAGCCCCTCAATATGCAGGGCTCCCCACACTGAATATACTTACCCCACTCCCCACGCCGCCACTCCTGCAGGTGACGCTAGGGAGGCTCGTTCCCGGTTGCCATTGGCTGCTTCTCCCGACACCGGATGTTTTAATCCGCACACAGGGAGAAGCGGCAGTGCAGGGTCCAGGAACAGCACAGGGTAAGTATATTCAGTGTGGGCGACACGGCATATTGGGGGGCTTTTTATAGGATTGAATAACCCCTTTAAATAAAAAATAATAATAAAATCCCCCATAGAAATGAATGGCGGAGTGTTCAATCATCGATTTCATATTTTAACTGCAATGGATGAGATTACAGTCACAGTCTTACTACCGCCCAGTCTCACAGACACAGCACAGACTCACGGCCACTCTTCTCACTCTCTCACACAAACAAACCTTCAGGAAATGCACATCTACAGTGATGTCCACACTTAACTGTTCATTTATCTCAATATAGCCAGATTTGTGTAGCGCGAAATGTAGTGCCTAATTCCAACAGAATATCCCAACTTTACAAATACCAAATGTGCCTGCAATACAACTCTTCAGACAGCAGGTGGTGCATTGTGTTTCTAGCCAATACCTGAATTGGGGTCATAAGAACCAGACCTGGTAATGGAATTACAACTGTTTAACCACCTGCCATCTGGGCCATTTGTTCCCTTCCTGACCAGGCCAAATTTTGCAAAACTGACATATCTCACTTTATGTGGTAATAACTTTGGAACGCCTTTATTTATCCAAGTCATTCAGAGATTGTTTTCTCGTGACACATTGTACTTCATGATAGTCATAAATTTGAGTCAAAATATTTCACCTTTATTTATGAAAAAATCCCAAATTTACCCCAAAATTTTAAAAATTTGCAATTTTCTAAATTTCAATTTCTCTGCTTTTAAAACAGAAAGTGATACCTCATAAAATATTTATTATTTAACATTCCCCATATGTCTACTTTATGTTGGCATCATTTTGGAAATGTCATTTTATTTTTTTAGGACGTTAGAAGGCTTAGAAGTTTAGAAGCAATTCTTCAAATTTTTAAGAAAATTGCCAAAACCCACTTTTTAAGGACCAGTTCAGGTCTGAAGTCACTTTGTGGGGCCTACATAGTGGATACCCCCATAAATGACCCCATTGTAGAAACTACACCCCTCAAGGTATTTAAAACCGATTTTACAAACTTTGTTAACCCTTTAGGCGTTCCACAAGAATTAAAGGAAAATGGAGATCAAATTTTTAAATTTCACTTTTTTGGCAGATTTTCCATTTTAATCAATTTTTTTCTTTAACACATCGATGGTTAACAGCCAAACAAAACTCAATATTTATTACCCAGATTCTGCGGTTTACAGAAACACCCCACATGTGGTCATAAACTGCTGTATGGGCACACGGCAGGGCGCAGAAGAAAAGGAACTCCACATGGTTTTTAGATGCCATGTCCCATTTGAAGCCCCCTGATGCACCCTTACAGTAGAAACTCCCAAGAAGTGGTGACCCCATTTTGGAAACTAGGGGATAAGGTGCCAGTTTTATTGGTACTATTTTTGGGTACATATGATTTTTTGATCATTCATTATAACACTTTATGGGGCAAGGTGACCAAAAAATTGGTTGTTTTAGCACAGTTTCTATTTATTTATTTTTACAGCGTTCACCTGAGGGGTTCAGTCAAGTGACATTTTTATAGAGCAGATTGTTACGGACGTGGCGATACCTAATATGTATACTTTTTCTCATTTATTAAAGTTTCACACAATAATAGCATTTTTGAAACAAAAAAATTATGTTTTAATGTGTCCATGTTCTGAGAGCTATAGTTTTTTTATTTTTTGAGAGATTTTCTTATGTAGGGGCTCATTTTTTGCGGGATGAGGTGACTGTTTTATTGGTACTATTTTGTGGGACATACGTGTTTTTGATCACTTGGTGTTGCACCTTTTGTGATGCAAGGTGACAAAAATTGCTTGTTTTGACACAGTTTTTTTTTTTTACGGTGTTCACCCGAGGGGTTAGGTCATGTGATATTTTTATAGAGCTGGTTTTTACGGACGCGGCAATACCTAATATGTATACTTTTTTTTATTTTTTATATTTTTAACTTTTTTTTTTCATTCCTTACTTGGGGACTTTTTTTTTTTACATGTGAAACTTTTTTTTATTTTTTTATTTTTTTATTTTCAACATTTTTTTTTATTTTACACTTTTCGTCCCCCATAAGGTCATACAAGACCTCTGGGGGACATTTACTTCACTTTTTCTTTTCTTTTTTTCACTGTTGATTTCTCCTGTAACTGGGGCTGATATAGTAGCCCCAGTTACAGGACAAATACACCCCTAGAGAGGCTGTACAGCAGCAATCCAGCGCTGTACAGCCTCAGAGCAGGGCTGATCGAGGTCTCTGAGAGACCTCACACAGCCCCTGCACTCTCCGGTCACGGCGGTCACATGACCGCCGGGCCGGAACAGGAAGCGCACAGCGCTTCCTTCTCTGCATACACAGCGCTCGGTGCAGCTGCTATTTCTGAAAGGACGTTTTAAAACGTGCTTTCAGAAATAGAGGTCCACCCATAGGACGTTTATATCCTATGGGCGGACGTAAAGCGGTTAACCTCTTGCCGACCCTGGACGAGAATGCTCGTCCTAACTGGCCGGTACTTAATGCCTTAGGACGAGCATTCTCGTTCTAGGGTTAACCGGCTTCCGCGATCAGCACCAGGGGCCTGGCTGATACTGACAGCCGGGCCCCTGCTGTATCCGCAAGCATTGGTGAAATCACAGATGCTGGCGGATTAACCTCCTGTATGCCATGGTCACGTTGACTGCGGCATACAGCGGGTTTGGGGCAGCTTGTACATCCTCCATCGGTTCCCCATGCTTAAGATGATGGGACCTAATGGTTGCTATGGCAGCCCCGAGGCCTTACACAGGCATCGGGACTGCTAGCTAAGGAAGCCCAGGAGATCCAGCTACAGGGCTGGGTCTCCTAGGCAACCTACAGCATCTTACAGTGTAAGACACTGACAGTTCAATACAGCACAGTATTGTGCAGTATTGAAACAGGGATCAAACCCTGAAATGTTAAAGTCCCATAGTGGGACAAAAATAAAAAATAATAAAAGTGAAATAAAAGTGTTTTTAACAATAAAAAAAAATGGCTTTCAGAAAAAGGAGACACAAAAACATGTTTTTTTTTTTCAAAAATGCTTTATTATGTAAAACTGAAACAAAAGAAAAATAAAAGTAGACATATTTGATATTGTCTCCTCCACAACAACATGCTCTATAAAAATAGCACATGATCTAACCTGTCAGGTGAACACCGTAAAAAACAAAAAATAAAAACTGTGCCAGAACAGCCATTTTTTGGCTAACTTGCCTTACAATAAACATAATATAGAGCAATCAAAAGTCATATACACCAGAATGGGGTCACTTTTTTTGGAGTTTCTACTCTAGGGGTGCATCAGGGGGTCTTTAAATGTCATATGGCAACCGAAAATTATCCCAGTGAAAGCTGCCCTCCAAAATCCATATGGTGCTCCTTTCTTTCTGCGCCCTGCCGTGTGCCCGTACAGCAGTTTACAGCCACATATGGGGTGTTTATGTAAACTGCAGAATCAGGGTAATAAATATTGAGTTTTATTTGGCTGTTAAGTCTTGATGTGTTACAGGAAAAAATTTATTCAAATCTGCCAAAAAAGTGAAATTTTAAAATGTCCTCTCTTTTTTTCCTTTAATTCTTGTGGAACACCTAAAGGGTTAACAAAGTTTGTAAAATCTGTTTTGCATAACGTGTTTCCACTATGTAAGCCCCACAAAGTGAATTCATAACTGAAGTGGTCCTTAAAAAAGTGGGTTTCAGAAATGTTCTTAAAAATTTCAATACTTGCTTCTACATTTCTAAGGCTTAAGAGGACCTTTCACCGATTATGACAATGTGAACTCAGTATACAGACATGGAGAGCGGCGCCCGGGGATCTCACTGCACTTACTATTATCCCCGGGCGCCGCTCCGTTCTCCCGCTATGCCCTCCGGTATCTCCGCTCACTAAGTTATGGTAGGCGGAGTCTGCCCTTGTTCTGCTGTAGCGCTGGCCAATTGCAGCGCAGAGGTCACAGCCTGGGAGAAAATAACCTCCCAGGCTGTGAGCTCTGTGCTGCGATTGGCCAGCGCTACAGCAGAACAAGGGCAGACTCCGCCTACCATAACTTAGTGACTGAAATTTCTGCCTACTATAACTTAGTGAGCGGAGATACCGGAGGGCATAGCAGGAGAACGGAGCGGCGCCCAGGGATAATAGTAAGTGCAGTGAGATCCCCGGGCGCCGCTCTCCATGTCTGTATACTTAGTTCACATTGTCATAATCGGTGAAAGGTCCTCTTTACTTTCACACTGGAGTTTCTGGGACCGCTTGTGAGATCCGTTTCAGGGCTCTTACAAGTGGTCCAAAACGGATTAGTTCAGCCCCAATGCATTCTGAATGGATAAGGATCCATTCAGAATGCATCAATTTGGCTGCGTTTGGTCTCCGTTCCGCTTTTGAGGCGGACACTAAAACGCAGCTTTCAGCGTTTTGGTGTCCGCCTGACTATGCTGAACGGATACAAGCGTTTGCAGGTGTGAAAGTAGCCTAAGCTTTATAAGATCCTAAAAAATAAAATTACATTTACAAAATGATGCGAACATGAAAGTGGACATATGGGGAATGTAAGGTAATAACTCTCTTATGATGTATCACTATTTGCCTTAAAAAAGCACAGAAATTCAGATTCTGAAAATTGCAAATTTTTCCAAATTTTCTGTAAATTTTGGATTTTTTTTAATAAATGAAGGTGAATTTTAGCAACTAAAATGCTAGCTAGCACATCCGCCTGAGATGAGATGAGTCCTGTCCGTAAGATGAGTCAGGGACAGGACTCATCTCAGGTTAATTTGCATATGTATCAAATCGGTTTTTTTTACACAATAAAAGCACACAGAGCTATGGGGACTCAGTATTGCAGATGTGCTAGCTGCCATCTAGCAACCCATGTCCTCAGCTCTATACACAAAATCCTGTTGACAGGTTCCCTTTAATGTTGATGATTATGGCTTACAGCTAATGAAAACCCAAAATTAGAATATTGTGAAAAAGTTGAATATTGTAGACTCAAGATGTCACACTCCAATCAGCTAATCAACACAAAACACCTCCAAAGGTTTCCTAAGCCTTTAAATGGTCCCTCAGTCTGGTTTAGTAGGGTACTCAATTAATGCTGACTTGACAGTTGTCCAGAAGACAGTTATTGACATCCTCCACAAAGAGGATAAGCCAGAAAAGGTCATTGCTAAAGAAGCTGGCTGTTCAGAGTGCTGGATCCAAACGTATTAATGCAAAGTTGAGTGGTAGGAAAGAGTGTGGTAGAAAAAGGTGCACAAGCAACAGGGACAACCACACAAGGAGTGGACTGTGGCTGGAGTCATTGCTTCAACAGCCACCACATACAGACGAATCCAGGACATGGGTTATAACTGTTACATTCCTTGTGTCAAGCCACTCATGACCCTCAGACAATGTCAGAAGCGTCTTATCTCGGCTAAGGAGAAAAAAGGACTGGACTGTTGCACAGTGATCCAGAGTCCTGTTTTCAGATGAGAGTACATTTTGTATTCAGTTTGGAAATCCAGGTTTCAGAGTCTGGAGGAAGAGTTGCTTGAGGTCCAGTGTGAAGTTTCCACAGTCAGTGATGGTTTGGGGAGCCATGTCATCTGCTGATGTTGGTCCACTGTGTTATATCAGGTCCAAAGTCAGCACAGATATCTACCAGGAAATTTTAGAGCAATCCATGCTTCCCTCTGCTGACAAGCTTTATTAAGATGCTGATTTCATTTTCCAGCAGGACCTGGCACCTCCCTACACGGCCAAAAGTACCAGTATCTGGTTCACTGTGGTTGATTGGCCAGCAAAATCGCCTGACCTAAAGCCAAAGGGAATCTATGGGGTATTGTCAAGCCTGTTTCATAGGTACAAATCAGACAGATGCCCTTTAAAATTTGATTCTCTGAACACGCCGCCATTCATTTCTTTGGGGATCTTTTTATTTTAAAATGTAAATTTATTAAAAATGGCATATCCGATAAACGAAAAAAATAAATGGTACTCTTCTCAGTGCCAAGAGCTTTGAAACACAGTTTGAACGGAGACTGTATATTAAGCGATTTTGGTTGTATTGCCGAATTCTACCATTAATTTCTATAGTTTTTTATTTATTTTTAACCATTTAGAAATGACAGATCAAAAATACATGATTACCAATAATACCTCAATGTGTAACCATGCATAGAAAAAAGGGGTCTAGCCTAACAACTTATACAGAAATGCCAATAACCCCATGGAATAAGAGATACTCAATATAATAAAAATATATCCTTTATTAAAAAATACATATTCCAATACATCACAACTAATTGAGGACAGATGAAATAAAGCCCAATAAAACTGCTGCAAAAACAGAGCCAATACAAGGTAAATGGACTAGGCTGTACCTAATTTATGCCAAGGTGCGCATCTAAATTAGGCATATCATCCTGCAGTCCATGCGCCTAAACATCTACGAAAGGTCTGAGCTGCCGTAGATTTCTGCCTTCATTTTCACCCACTTCCCAACCCTTCCCATGCCCCCTTTTAGGGAAAGTGGCGAGGACGGCGTAAAACTGATAGATGTGACAATTTTTTAAGCCACATTTAAAAAGTCAGCAAATTTCTACCCTCTAAACTATCAGTAATGGCCATGGTTTTTGAAAGTACCTTAGCCTGCCACGTGGTGAGCGCGATGACGTCAGCGCGGATCCTGCAAGAAGAAGAAAGAAGACTATAACGGCTGCGCGATCAAGTGGATTAGGTGAGTAATTTTTTTATTATTTTATAACCCTCAATGGACATTTTACTTAGCATTCTGTATTAAAGAGTGCCATTATTTACCATTATAACAATGTTATAATAAAAAATAATAAAGTAAATGGACTTTAATGGGTTCCCGGGGCTCATCCCTATTTATTAACATCATCTTCTTAGCAACCATCCATGAAAATCGCATTGCATCCACAGTTTTTGCACACACGCACGATCTGTGTGCGTGCGTGCTGCAGAGCACCAATCAGTAGCATGTGTACATTTTTGATTTTATATATATATATATATATTTATATGAATTTCAGTTAGTGTTTAGAGTTTAGGTTTTTGCACGAACGCACCATTTGCATGTGTGCATTTTGCAACCAATGAGCACCAATCATTACTGATTGCGTCTGCTCAGTTTGCACTGCAATTTTTTATTTTTTTTTACAACTTTTCTTCTAAATTTTATTTAAAATTTATTACAAGCCCCTTCACGTGTGAAAACACTACATACACACCCCTCACACTAAAAGGTTTACACATTTCACCCTTCACACCCCAATAAAATTAAAATGGCCCGTCCATCCCGAGTATACTCAGCTAAAGAGGCATACGCCATGCTTGCCTCCGATACTGAGTCTGCCAATGAGGGAGAAGAGGATGCCACTTTCCTCTACCACCTCATCATCATCATCATCCGCTGATGAGAAAGCGCCCCAGGGTAGCAGAGGAGGCAGCCCCCTAGAGTGAGCCTACATGGACCCCACCCCCTGACGATTATCAGCCCCAAATTCCTGAGTTTGTGGGCAACTCAGGAATTCAGCCATTAGGCAGTATTGGAGTTCGGACATTTTCTACCAGACTCCAATTTACAGTCAGACTATGACCCAGAATCTATTTGATTCAATTCGGAAATTCCGACACTACAATGCCAATGCACAGTGCCCACCCCAAAACGACCCAACATTTGACTGTCCTTTCAAAGATAGGGCTGTCATTAACCATTTCAGCACAAAGTTTGGTTAGTTGTACAACCCTGATAAAAATGTATGTGTAGATGAGTCCCTATTACTGGTCAAAGGGAGGGTTAGATTTCGCCGGTACCTGCCTAGCAAACGGGCAAGGTATGGCATAAAGTTATACAAACTTTGAGAGTAGCTCCGGGTACACCCACAAGTTCTGTGTTTATGAAGGGAGAGATTCCCGGATAGAAGCCCAAGATGCCCCCTCATCCTAGGAGTTAGTGAGAAGATTGTGTGGGACTTACTGCACCCACTGCTAGATGAAGGTTACCACCTCTATGTGGATAACTATTATACCAGCATACCCCTATTTAGGTCCCTAACTGCCAGAGGTACTGTGGCTTGCGGCACAGTGCGCAAAAATCAGAGAGGCCTCCCTAGATCTCTGGTAGGGCAACCACTGGGAATGGGGCATGATAACATGCTGGTGGTTAAGTACAAGGACAAGAGGAACGTTCTTGTACTGAGCAACATTCACACTAACACCAGCTCCCCTGCCCCTGTACGTGGTACAACCACTACCCCCAAACCAGTTTGCATCCTGGACTACAACAGGCACATGGGCGGGGTGGATCTTTCAGATAAACTTCTGAATCCCTACAGTGCCACGCGAAAAGCAAATTGTGGTACAAAAAACTGTCCGTACACATTGTACAGATGGCAATGTGCAATGCGTACGTGCTATTTCATTCTGCAGGCCACAGAGGAACTTTTCTTCATTTCCAAGAGGTGGTTATCAAGGCCCTAATGTTTCAAACCCAGGCCGGAGAGGGTCACAGTACTTCAGGAAGTTACAGTGCCTATGTTGTACCAGGGCAACATTTTCCAGGTCAAGTCCGCCAGACAGCATGGAAGGGAAGGACCGAAAAAAGATGCAGGGTGTGTTCCAAAAGGGGGATAAGGAAAGACACCATTTACCACTGTGAAACCTGCCCTGAAAAACCTGACCTATGCATGCAGGAGTCTTTCAGAATCTACCACACATCCATGGAGTATTAATTAAATTTCATCCTTTATGCTCCCTGTAATATTTCCACTTTATATCTCTGATTTAATCCACCTCGCTTGCATATCCACTTTCCAACAACCACTACATATTATTTTCTGTGAGACAACTGTAGGTCAAAAGTGTCCTTTTGCACTTTGCCTCTAGAGCCTTGCTGTGCACCCATACAGCAGGCTACAAGCACATATGGGGTGTTTGTAAAAAGGGGAGAAATGGGAAACATATACTGGGCTGCATTTTCTCCTTTAACCCCTTGTGAAAGGGAAAAATTAGGGTCTGCTAGTAATTTTTCATTTTTGCAAATGTGTGCTTTGAAATGCTTTCACAAGTATTTCTGTGTTCTGTCAGACACCTGTTTGCTGAAAAGTACCCTTTCCACCACTTAAAATGTTTGTACGGGGTGCTCTTTCTGAAATGGGGTAACTTTTTGGTAGTTTTTCATTTCTTAGGACCTTAGGAATTTATTTAATACATGGCAGCTAGAATCCATGTATGTTTATTCAGGCCTGCAAAAAACATTTTTTGCTGTTTGCCTCTAGAGCCCTGCTGTGCGTCCATACAGCAGGCTACAAGCACATATGGGTTGTTTGCAAAAAGGGGAGAAAATGGGGAACATATACTGGGGTGCATTTTCTCCTTTAACCCCTTGTGAAAGGGAAAAATTGGGGTCTGGTAGTAATTTTTTATTTTTACAAATGTGTAAACACCTGTTTACTGGAAAGTACCCTGTCCACCACTTAAAATGTTCGTACAGGGGTGCTCTTTCTGAAATGGGGTCACTTGTTGGGGTTTTTCTTTTCTGGGGACCTCAGGAATTTATTTAATGCGACATGGCACCTAAAATCCATGTCTGCCAATTCAGGCCTGTCAGCAAAATTCATATTTTGCAGTTTGCCTGCTGTGCGCCCATACAGCAGGCTACAAGCACATATGGGGAACACATCCTGGGGTGCATTTTCTCCTTTTAACCCCTTGTAAAAAAAGAAATGGGGTCTGCTAGTAATTTTTTTATTTTCACAAATGTGTGCTTTGAAATGCTTTCACAAGTGTTTCTGTCTTCTGTGAGACGCCTTTTTGCTGAAAAGTACCCTTTCTGCCACTTAAAATGTTTTGTTTTTGCAGCCAAGCGTTTCCTAATTCTGTGAAACGCCTGATGGGTCAAAGTGCTCACTACACACCTTGAAATTTTCCTTGAGGGGTGTAGTTTCTGAAATAGGGCCACTTTTTGGGGGTTTCCACTCTAGGGTTACTTCAGGGTGCCTACATATGCGACATAGCTCCCAAATGTCAATCTGTCCTTCAAAAGCCCTATGGTGCTACTTCCGTTTTGAACCCTGCCATGCACCCATACATCGTTTTTTGAGCACATATGGGGTGTTGGCGTATTCGGGGTGTGGGGGGGGGGGAATAGGTAACAAAATGTGGGGTGCATTTTGTCCTGTTACCCTTTGTTAAAGTGAAAAATGTGGGTGTAAAGCAACTTATTCTGGAAATTGTAATTTTTCATTTTCACAGCCAAGCGTTTCCTATTGGTTCAGTGCTCACTAAACACCTTGAAATATTCCTTGAGGGGTGTAGTTTCCGGAATGGGGTCACTTTTTGGTGGTTTCCACTGTAGGGCCACCTCAGGGTGTGATTAAAGATGGTCAGTCAGGAGTAGACAGGAGTGTCTCCCTGATTACTGCTCAATAAACGATAAGAAAAAACTATGGGGGGCAGTAAACTACATAAAATATCACTTTTATTAAATAATAGGAGATAAAAGACGGCCCCTACAGACAAACAAGAAGTAAGACAAATACATACACAGACTGGTACAAAAACAAGACCAGTTATTAGCAAATAAGATGTGGGTAAGATGTGGGTAGTGCACTGGACCAGTAGTGGCAAACCGGGCACGACTGTGTCAGGTCAGATCAGCTAGCCCTATTGCCTCCCTGCTTATCCTGGTCCGCCCTACAACATATGTCCACAGGACGGGGTCCAAAAAAGCCCCGCAAGGGGTGGCCCAGACTGGAACTCTCTTCCTGTATAAATGACCCTATTGAGGCCCTAACACAGGGAGAAAAGATATTCCGTCCAGAGGAACAAAATACACACAGTTACTAGAAACGTAACCCCACCACAAAAAATTATATCCACTAAGGGATAGTGTAAGAGGTATACTCATGTGTCCCGACACGTTTCTTCAGAGAGAGGATGCCCCAGGATTCATCAGGGGACACGGGGCAATTACTGCAGTCAGATTATCACATCAAAAGTACAAAAGGATCACATCAAAAGTACAAAAGACTAAAGTAAGTACAGTAGCATAGCATTGATGGGCCCCCATGCCGTCAGCCCTCATGGGGCCATGGAGGCAGATCACTTACTTTTTTGTTTGGCAGCGGTCGGCGTATGGCTCTGATTCCACCATCAGACTGTGACCCAGGGTGGTGGTGTCCGCAGTGGTGGGGTGACCGGCAGCTACTGGGGCGACAAACGCCCCCTTATAAGGCTGTAGGGCCATGTGCAGTGTCCAATGAACCTCCGGCGCCCCTTTAAGACGTCACGAGAGGTGTGCCCGTCGCAAGGTCTTGTGACCGGAAGCATCGCAATCGCGCATGCGCAGAAACGTCTCCATGCATTTCATGGGGCCGAGGTGGAACGCACAGCTGTATTTCCGCATCACGTGACCGCCGCGATGCGCCCACGTCACAGGCAATTGTAACATCGCGGGGGTCACGTGATCGGAGCGCAGCAAAACCAAGCTGTCCCCGGTGAGCAGAAGGAGCCGTGTCAGGCTACATATCCAAAAGAGGTGGCGTCACCTTGGCACATTTAAAGAGACATGCACAACCGCTCCTCCGGTCTGCATGAAATGTTGGCTTGGCTGCCCCCCTCATAAGGGAATACTAACAGGAGGGGCTTAACTCCAATAAATTAGGAGAATCAAATTAAGAGAGGATCAGGCGGGGAGCAAAAACCCGCTCTTCGGTCTGGTAGGACCCTAACCTCCTCGTCCCTCATAAGTAAGGGGAACATGACCGTATGTGTCCACTGTTCCCTTAATTAGACCAGAAATATACACAGGGGTTAAATGACCAGGAAAGACTGATACCAGGAATAAGACTGGAAAAAGTGGTATTTAAAGAAAGCAACTGAAATTTAATTGCTCATTTAAGCCATGAGGAGCGACCGTATTCAAGGTGAAAGTCCACCAGCACTACCTTTGTAGGATAAGTCTATTCCAGTCTCCCCCTCGTATGGGTTTGAGCACCCGTTCAATGGCCATGAAGTTGATGGCCGAGGTACGTCCGTCATGGGATATCTGTACGTGGCGTACTGTCCGGTCGGAATTCCTCTCTTGAGGGGCACAGGGTGGCAGCTGTCCCACCTAAGAAGGGAGTTGGTGGAGGTGGGTTTACGATAGATGGACGTACTAAGACCGCCCTTCCCGTCCCTGCAGATAACCACATCCAGAAACAGGAGGCGGTCTTTAACAATCACCGAGGTGAACCTCAGGTTGAATCTGTTCGTGTTCAGCTCAGAGATAAACCTCTCAAAGTCGCTCTCTGGTCCGCTCCATAGCACGAAGATATCGTCGATGTAGCGTGACCAGAGAGCGACCATGTCGGCGAACCATGGTGACGGTTCAGCAAACACCACAGACTCCACCTCGGGGTGTCTTCACATGCGACATAGCTCCCAATTACCATTTTAGCTAAATCCGCTCTCCAAAAGCCATATGGTGCTCCTTCCACTCTGAAGCCTGCTGTGCGCCCATACATCAGTTTTTGAGCACACATGGGGTGTTTCTGTAAACTCCAGATTCAAGGTAATAGATTTTGAGTTTTGTTTGGCTGTTAACCCTTGATGTGTTGCAGTAAAAATAGATAAAAATTTAAAATCTGCTAAAAAAAGTGACATTTTTAAATTTTATTCCCATTTTCATTTAATTCTTGTGGGGCACCTAAGGGGTTAACAAAGTTTGTAAAATCGGTTTAGAATAGCTTGAGGGGTGTAGTTTCTAAAATGGGGTCATTTATGGGTGGTTTCTAATTTGTAAGCCCCAGAAAGTGACTTCATAACTGAACTGGTCCTGAAAAAAATTGGGTTTGGAAATATTCTTAAAAATGTTAAGATTTGCTTTTAAACTTCTAAGTCTTCTAACGTCCCAAAATATAAAATGTCATTATTAAAATAATCCAAACATGAAGTAGACATATGGGGAATGTAGAGTAATATCTATTTTTGGAGGTATTACCATCTGTTATAAAGGTAGAGAAATTGAAATTTGCTAATTTTTCAAAATTTATGGTAATTTTTATTAATTTTTTTTCGCTGAATTGTACCATTGTCATGAAGTACAATATGTGATGAGAAAACAATCTCAGAATGGCTTGGAAAAGTAAAAGCATTTTAAAGTTGTTACCACATAAAATGACAGAAAGGTGAAAAATGGCCCGGTCCTTAAGAGGTTAAAGAGATGCCAATTTGAAATACTTTTTTTTTTTAATGTTTACCAGTTTTACACAAAGCATAAAAAATATAGTTTTTGCATTGGCGTTTTCTGAAAGCCATATTATTTTTATTTTTCTGGTAATGGTCTTGTGTGAGGGCTTATTTTTTCTGGTATAAGGTGACCGTTTCATTGGTAACATTTTGGAATAGATAACACATTTTGATCGTTTGACGTTATGCTTTTTGTGAGGCAAGGTGACCAAAAAATGGCTGTTCTGGCACCAGTTTTATTTATTTTTTGCTCCATTCACCTGACGGGATATATCCTATAATATTTTTATAGAGCCGGTGTTACGGACGCTGCAGTAAAATAATAAAAAAAAATAATAATGTTTGTCTCTCCTCATAGGCGTCCATAACTGGCAAGCCCCAAAGACTTGGCAAAGCTTGGGGCTGCTATATCATCCATCGGCCCCCTGTCATTGCAGCGCGGGGTGCCAGTGGAGAGACTGAGGGACCCCCTATCTCTGCAAACCCTTTGGATTGTGCGGTCAGCATTAAGGCTACTTTCACACCTGCGTTTGGTGCGGATCCGTCTGGTATCTGCACAGACGGATCCGCACCTATAAGGCTACTTTCACACTAGCGTTCTGCTGTCCGCTCGTGAGCTCCGTTTGAAGGGGCTCACGAGCGGAGCAGAACGCTTCCGTCCAGCCCTGATGCAGTCTGAATGGATGCGGATCCGCTCAGACTGCATCAGTCTGGCGGCGTTCAGCCTCCGCTCCGCTCGCCTCCGCACGGCCAGGCGGACAGCTGAACGCTGCTTGCAGCGTTCGGGTGTCCGCCTGGCCGTGCGGAGGCGAGCGGATCCGTCCACACTTACAATGTAAGTCAATGGGGACGGATCCGCTTGAAGATGACACAATGTGGCTCAATCTTCAAGCGGATCCGTTCCCCATTGACTTTCAATGTAAAGTCTGAACGGATCCGCTCAGGCTACTTTCACACTTAGAAAATTTTCTAAGTTTTAATGCAGACGGATCCGTTCTGAACGGATGCGAACGTCTGCATTATCGGAGCGGATCCGTCTGATGAAACATCAGACGGATCCGCTCCGAACGCTAGTGTGAAAGTAGCCTAATGCAAACGCTTAGATCCGTTCAGAACGGATCCGTTTGCATTACCATGAACAAAAAAAAAAATATTTTTTTTTTTTTTTTTTTGTTCATGATAATGCAAACGGATCCGTTCAGACTTTACATTAAAAGTCAATGGGGGACGGATCCGTTTGAAAATTGAGCCATACTGTGTCAACTTCAAACGGATCCGTCCCCATTGACTTACATTGTAAGTCTGGACGGATCCGTTTGCCTCCGCACGGCCAGGCGGACACCCGAATGCTGCAAGCAGCGTTCAGGTGTCCGTCTGCTGAGCGGAGCGGAGGACAAACGCTGCCAGACTGATGCATTCTGAGCGGATCCGCCTCCACTCAGAATGCATTGGGACTGGACGGATCCGTTCGGGGCCGCTTGTGAGAGCCTTCAAACGGAACTCACAAGCGGAGCCCCGAACGCTAGTGTGAAAGTAGCCTTACCATGGCATCTAAAAGGTTAAACCCTCGACATCTGTGTTTTCAGCAATGCCGGCATATGCAGCAGGGGCCTGGCTGTTAGTAACGGCCCAGCCCCCTGTACTGATCGGCTGTGTACAGCTCCTGTGCCCGCTAAATCATCGTGCCATACCTTTACGGTGGTTTGCAGGAAATCACTTCCCGCTGCGTTGTAATAGTACAGCGGATGATGGGAAGTGGTTAAATAGTGATAATAATTTGTATGTATTCCGGAAAATCCCACAAAAACCAAGCTAAAGTGTCATTTGCATAAACATTAAAATATTCTGGGTTTTTGAAAGCAGTAACACAAACATTTTTCTAAATAATTTTTTTTTATAAGGTAAAAGTATTTAAAAAAATGCACAGTAAATAAATGTCATAGTACTCGTGAAAGCCCTGGAGCCTTTTCAATGTTTACATGGTCCATCTTTCTGCATGCCATCTACTTAGTAGCAGCAGTGCAGGGTATTGCAGATTTGTCATATGTGACACCGCTGCAATACCCTGCACTGCCCCGGCAATGTATATGGTGTGCAGCTAGGTGGACAAAGGGAAATGGTGTTGAGGCCACAGCTCTCTCTGGTAGGGGCAAATTTAATCAAATTGTGGGTTTGTATGAACATGGAGAAAGTTGGTCAAACTAACTCTCCCAGTTGAACAAAACCTTTATTTTTGTTCAAGAGTCTTTGTTACATATACTGTACAAACTTTTATTTGCAAAAACTTGCAAAACATTTAAATATGTATTGTTCTATTTTACCTTTTAGTGACTTATGCTGTTTCCCATATGGAATTCAACATCCTGGTTTATTAAACCCATGCTGCGAGCAGGACAACTATGAAAGGTCTCAAAGTTACAAGACAACATCTTCATATGATCTTTCCTGTGAAAAACCACTAAGGCCGGGAGACTTTGCATCATTTCAGGATGGACATCCAAAGCCATCCTTACCACAGCTATCCTTTTCACGAAATAGAGCATACTCTGTAAGTCATCTTAACTTGGAATATCTCGCTTTACAAGACAGGATAGAGTCTCCTACTACCATACTAGAAGAAAGAGCACCATTAGCCAGATCAAAAAAGCAAGGGCCTCCTCGCCCTCCACCTCCTAAATGGGAAAAGTACAAAGAGCACCAGGCATCTAAGGAAGCTGCTAAATCTGGATTATACAAAGAAAGATCTGTGTCAGAACTTAACAGAGATATTGAGGATGCTAGACACAATTCTCAAAGTCTCGTTGTGGATAGGACATCTTTAAATGTGGAATGCAATTTGTTCCCTCCTATAAATGGGATTAATCATGTTAAAGAACCATCTGAGATAAGATGTGCTTCTCAGGGACCTCAGAAGTATTCCCCTGCTCCTTCTCCAAGCCAGATTGCTTCAAGGTAAGTTTTTTTTATTTTTTATTGTTTGCTTTCTAAAATATTTGCTTTGTTTTGCTGCAATTACAGGACCAAGGTTATTATTGTTTGAGGATACTGTTCAGTCAGGGGTAGCAAATTCACCCACGTCATGGTGCCTGAGGGGGCCATACATCCCACTGTTGCAGAACAAGACAACAATATTATAAATGACACATGGTATGTGAGGGCCCAGCGACATATTTTGCTTTGGGGCCCAGGATCTCAAGTTACACCTTTCTGCTCAATTGGAATTAGGACATATTAATCTAGTTATGGTAACTCAAAATTAACCTTTATGATTTATTGCCCTCCATATTGCAACCACTGCATGTATAATTCCATTTGGCAGCATTTAGTACAGGGGTGGCAATAGCATTTCAAGTTGTAATTCTACGCAACATGCCACCAGCAGACGAACTACAATTTCTGAATTGATCTGAGTTCGGGCAGGAACATGCAGCATTATAAATCATAATAATTAGAGATGAGCTAATCGAAGCTGACTAAGTCGAATTCGTTACGAATTTCATGAGAAATTCTATTCGCACTAAATTCGAATTTCCTCGCGCTTCGTAGTAACGAATCGCATTTTTCCTAAAATGGCGGCTGCACGTGTGAGGACATGAAGAAAGGAAGTCTGGGAAGGCGGGATCACCCATACTGATATGCATGCAGCCAATCAGCAGCCAGCCCGCCCTGTGATGTCATAGCCGTATAAATATGGTAGCTATCTTAGATTCTGCCATTCACCAGTGTACTTAGTGCAGGGAGAGACGTGTCTGCAGGCGCTAGGGACAGTGATAGAAAAAATATCATTCTGCTAAAAAAAATATTTAGAACGAAAGTGCAGGGAAAGATTATTCAAGGTGTAGGGAAAGGATAGGGAGGAATCATTACACTGTATTTCTGTTGAACAGGGTTCAGTCGGGGAGGTGACAGCCTGGGTAATAGGAACAATCAGATTACACTTTGCTGCACTGACTGGCGATACAAATTGCCATTATACAGCTCTGGAATTCCATCAAACCGTTCTTATTGGGGTGCAAGTGCTGATTGATACAGCCATTAACAGGGTTTATTACAAGGAAATATTTATACGTTTTATTTGCCCTAGTGTGGTGCAGTTATGTGTTCTAAAGCATTTTTGGGCTTTTATTAGTGGAAAAATGAAAAATATATTTGCCACCTAGCGGTGCAGTTATTTGTTTTAACTCTTTCTACCTCTGGACAGTTTTTACCTTCCTGCCCAGGCTATTTTTTGCAAATCTGACATGTCACTTTATGGTAATAACTTTGGAACACTTTTATTTATCCAAGCCATTCTGAGATTGTTTTCTCTCATCTATTTCACCTTTATTTGTGAAAAAATCCCAAATTTACCCCAAAAATTTTTACATTTGCAAAATTTCAATTTCTCTGCTTTTAAACCAGAAAGTGATACCTCATAAAATATATTTATTACTTAACATTCCCCATATGTCTACTTTATGTTGGCATCATTTTGTAAATGTCATTTTATTTTTTTAGGCTGTCAGAATGCTTAGAATTTTTTAAGCAATTCTTAAAATTTTTAAGAAAATTTCCAAAACCCACTTTTTAAGGACCATTTCAGGTCTGAAGTCACTTTGTGGGGCTTACATAGTGAAACCCCCCCCCCATAAATGACCCCATTGTAGAAACTACACCCCTCAAGCTACTCAAAACTGATTTTGCAAACTTTGTTAACCCTTTAGGTGTTCTACATGAATTAAAGGAAAATAGAGATGACACTTTTTGAAATTTTCCATTTTAATCCATTTTTTTTCTTTAACACATCGAGGGTTAACAGCCAAACAAAACTCAATATTTATTACCCTGATTCTGTGGTTTACAGAAACCCCACATGTGGTCGTAAACTGATGTAAGGGCGCACTGCAGGACGCAGAAGAAAAGGAACGCCATATGGTTTTTGGAAGGCAGATTTTGCTGGACTGGTTTTTAGATGCCGTGTCCCATTTTAAGCCCCCCTGATGGACCCTTACAGTAGAAACTCCCAAAAAGTGACCCCATTTTGGAAACTAGGGGATAAGGTGCCAGTTTTATTTGTACTATTTTGGGGTACATATGATTTTTAATTGCTCTATATTATGTTTTTTGTGAGGCAATGTAACCAAAAAATGGCTGTTTTTTACAACATTCATCTGACAAGGTAGATCATGTGCTATTTTTATAGAGCAGGTTTTTACGGCCGCAATTATATAAAATATGTCTACTTTGTTTTAGTTTTACATAATAAAGCATTTTTGAAAGCCATATTTTAATTATTTTCTGCCGATCGTGTTGTGCAGGTGTGCGTTTTTTGCAGCAAGAGTTGACGTTTTTATTGGTACCATTTTAGTGTACATATGATTTTTGATCATTCATTATTACACTTTATGGGGCAAGGTGACCAAAAAATTTATTGTTTTGGCACAGTATTTATTTATTTTTAAAAGTGTTCGTCTGTGGGGGTAGATCATGTGATATTTTTTTAGAGCAGATCGTTACGGATGTGGCAATACCTAATATGTACACTTTTTCTTATTTATTTAAGTTTTACACAACAGTACAGGGAGTGCAGAATTATTAGGCAAGTTGTATTTTTGAGGATTAATTTTATTATTGAACAACAACCATGTTCTCAATGAACCCAAAAAACTCATTAATATCAAAGCTGAATATTTTTGGAAGTAGTTTTTAGTTTGTTTTTAGTGTTAGCTATTTTAGGGGGATATCTGTGTGTGCAGGTGACTATTACTGTGCATAATTATTAGGCAACTTAACAAAAAACAAATATATACCCATTTCAATTATTTATTTTTACCAGTGAAACCAATATAACATCTCAACATTCACAAATATACATTTCTGACATTCAAAAACAAAACAAAAACAAATCAGTGACCAATATAGCCACCTTTCTTTGCAAGGACACTCAAAAGCCTGCCATCCATTGATTCTGTCAGTGTTTTGATCTGTTCACCATCAACATTGCGTGCAGCAGCAACCACAGCCTCCCAGACACTGTTCAGAGAGGTGTACTGTTTTCCCTCCTTGTAAATCTCACATTTGATGATGGACCACAGGTTCTCAATGGGGTTCAGATCAGGTGAACAAGGAGGCCATGTCATTAGATTTTCTTCTTTTATACCCTTTCTTGCCAGCCACGCTGTGGAGTACTTGGACGCGTGTGATGGAGCATTGTCCTGCATGAAAATCATGTTTTTCTTGAAGGATGCAGACTTCTTCCTGTACCACTGCTTGAAGAAGGTGTCTTCCAGAAACTGGCAGTAGGACTGGGAGTTGAGCTTGACTCCATCCTCAACCCGAAAAGGCCCCACAAGCTCATTTTTGATGATACCAGCCCAAACCAGTACTCCACCTCCACCTTGCTGGCGTCTGAGTCGGACTGGAGCTCTCTGCCCTTTACCAATCCAGCCACGGGCCCATCCATCTGGCCCATCAAGACTCACTCTCATTTCATCAGTCCATAAAACCTTAGAAAAATCAGTCTTGAGATATTTCTTGGCCCAGTCTTGACGTTTCAGCTTGTGTGTCTTGTTCAGTGGTGGTCGTCTTTCAGCCTTTCTTACCTTGGCCATGTCTCTGAGTATTGCACACCTTGTGCTTTTGGGCACTCCAGCTATGTTGCAGCTCTGAAATATGGCCAAACTGGTGGCAAGTGGCATCTTGGCAGCTGCACGCTTGACTTTTCTCAGTTCATGGGCAGTTATTTTGCACCTTGGTTTTTCCACACGCTTCTTGCGACCCTGTTGACTATTTTGAATGAAACGCTTGATTGTTCGATGATCACGCTTCAGAAGCTTTGCAATTTTAAGAGTGCTGCATCCCTCTGCAAGATATCTCACTATTTTTGACTTTTCTGAGCCTGTCAAGTCCTTCTTTTGACCCATTTTGCCAAAGGAAAGGAAGTTGCCTAATAATTATGCACACCTAATATAGGGTGTTAATGTCATTAGACCACACCCCTTCTCATTACAGAGATGCACATCACCTAATATGCTTAATTAATAGTAGGCTTTCGAGCCTATACAGCTTGGAGTAAGACAACATGCATAAAGAGGATGATGTGGTCAAAATACTCATTTGCCTAATAATTCTGCACGCAGTGTAGCATTTTTGAAACCCCAAAAAATGATGTTTTAGTGTATCCATAGTCTGAGAGCCATAGCTTTTTTATTTTTTGACCGATTGTCTTAGGTAGGGTCTCCTTTTTTGCGAAATGAGGTTATGGTTTGGTACTATTTTGGGGGGCATACGCCTTTTTGATCGCTTGGTGTTGCACTTTTTGTGATGTAAGGTGACAAAAATAGCTTTTTTTAACATAGTTTTTATTTTATTTTTATATGGTGTTTATCGGACAGGGTGGATCATGTAATATATTTATAGAGCCGGTCGTTACAGACGCAGCGATACCTAATATCTGTGTTTTTTATTTTATTCTTTTTTAATTTTTTTATTATAAAATCAGGGGAAAAGGGGCGTTTTTCTTTTTTTACTTGAAACGTATTAAAAACAGATTTTACTTTTTTTTTTTTTTACTTTGTGACTTCAACTTTTGGGGGTCTGATCCCCTCTGCAATGCATTACAATACATCTGTATTGTAATGCGTTGCCTGTTAGTGTATTACACAGAGTAATACACTAACCGGTTGCCTAGGAGACCCAGCCTGAGGCTGGATCTCCTGGGCACCTGTAGAAGGCAGGTCCTAATGCCATGCAAGGCATTGGGCAGTCTCTGCACGGCATCGGGCTGCCTTTTCACCCATCGGGTCCCTGCCACAGCAGCGCAGGAACCCGATGTGCTCCCTCACCTGCAGCAAACCCCTTCTATGTCGTGGTCAGCGCTGACCGTGGCATAGAAGGGGTTAATGCGCCGACATCAGTGTTTTCACCGATGCCGGTGCATACAGCAGTGGTCCGGCTAAAGGAAACAGCCGGTCCCCTGCAGCTGATCGGGCAGGTGCAGCTCCTGCACCCGCCCAATCAGCGGGCCGTAATAGTACGGCGCTGGGCGGAAAGTCACGTCCCACTGCATGGTCGGGAAAGAGTTAAAGCCCTTTTTTGCGTGTATTAGTGGAAAAAGGAAAAATATCTTTGCCGCTCAGCGGTGCAGTGAGATATTTTACAGCCCACTTTGCCGTTTATTACTGGCGAAATACAAATATATTTGCCGTTCATAGTTGTACTTATCTGTAGAAAAGCCTTTTTTGGAAAGATAGAAAAAAAAATTAATGTCGTTCAGCGGTGATATATTCTAAAGCCCTGTTTGCTGTGTATTAGTGGCGAAATAAAAAATATTTAGTTATTTGATCTAACAGTATGTCAGGCAGAGAAGTGCCAGGCCCTGCACAGGGGAGTGGCAGAGGCCTAAATGTTTCTGGCGCAGGCAGAGGTCGCAGCAGATTAAGGGGCTGTGGCAGCAGGGGTCACTTCCAGAGGCCTGAGCTCCTAGTGTCAGCTAGCGGTCGTGTCGTGACCAGCAACCCAGCGGTTCTTGAATGGTTGACTCGATCTTCGACTTTGTCGAAACTTACATCAGACCCCTCCAGCCAAGAGTCAGTGGGTTCGTCAGACACAACTCTTAGTTGGCATGGCCCGGGAGGTGGCCCTGTGCCCTAACCTGTCCTCAACCTGCCTCTGTCCTTTTCTGTTCCCTCAACGCGAGAAGTATTATATGTTGTAGGCTCTGCTCCACTTTTCAGCGAAGAAGAGCTACTAGAGGACAGTCAGCAGCTACTGCCCAGCCAAGATGTGGCAGGCAAGTAGTGATGAAGAGAGTGGCGTGGGAGCTAGTGTTGAGAACGGTCAGGCTCCTGACCCAGAGACGGTTGAGGAGGACATCAGTGACGTGCGGACACTACTCGATGATGATGATGATGATGTAGCTGATGGCACTTGGGAGCCAGGTGATGAAGGGGCTTCATCATCATCGGGAGAAGGGGGTGGCAGCTTGCCTGTGAGCCAGCAAGTTGCTAACGTGTCACACCGGTGACAGGTTTGAGAAGGTCTGAAAGATTATCTGCTCATTAGTGAACTGACAGCATCTTTTGGTTTCACTTTGTCTGTGTGTTGCTTGTATGTCCACACCTCCTGTTCAGGTATGGATCATGTGACCTTTACCTCCCCCTATTTAGTTTGACTTCACCCATCACTCCTTGCTCTGGATAGCTTCATTTGGTGTTGGAAGAGCTGGAGTGTGGTTCTAGTTGAAGTCCTGATCATCCATCATCTTTAGAAGTTAAGTGTTCCGCTTGTTGTGTTTTGTATTCCTCCCCTCCCCTTCCCCTCTGTTGTTTACTAGGCCTCAGTGAGACGCTGGTTCCTTCACCTGGGAAGGAACGGGTTGTCTCTGCCCTGTCATTAAGTCTAGGGCATCTGAGGGCCACCAGGGTTTTCTAGGTTCCTGTGTATGGGCATCTCTACCATCGAGAGGTGCCTATACGGATAGGAGTTAGGGCCAGGAACAGGGTTTCATAGGTGGTGACCCTTTTCCTTCCCTAGCGGTGAGGCCTAGTGTCTTTTCCCTTCCGTTTTGTTGTCTTTTGGTGTTCTCCCCTACTACATCCGTGATATAACGTGGCCGGGAGTCAGCAGGATGGCAGCAGTGGGGGGTTGGGAGCTAAACATGCCCTGGGTAGACCACCCGCTTCGCGGGAGCCTACCAGCCCGGGAAGTAGCGGTGCAGGGGCTCAAGGAGGCAATGGCGGTAGCAGTCAGTCAGTGCGTAGTGTTGGGGGTAAAATGACCTACTCGGCGTGTGGCAGTTTTTTTAAGCTGCCGGAGGAGGTGAACGTGGCCGTATGTAGAATCTGTGGGCAGAGAGTGAAGCATGGCCAGGGTGCCAATATTGGCACTACAGCCCTGCGTCAACATCTGCAGCGTCGCCATAAAGTGGCCTGGGACAACCGTGGCTCTGATGTGGTGGCCCAGCCTGCTGCAGCAACCGCTGCATCACCCACTGGCATGCATCCGGTTTCTGGCAGTCAAGTCTCCACCACCTCAGCCGAATGGAGCTGTCTGTCCTTCCCATCATTTGCCAGTCCTCCTGCTCCTGCTCCTACTCCTTGTCACGCATTCCACCAGCAATCGATTACTCAAGCGATTGCAAAGAGACAACAGTATGTGTGCACTCATCCAACGGCGCAGAAGCTGAATGTGCTCCTATCAAAGTTGCTGATGCTGTAGTCCACCCCTTTCCAAGTGGTGGACTCTGCACTTTTAAGAGAACTGTTGGCTTGTGCCGAGCCAAGGTGGAGCGTCCCAAGCCATTATTTCTTTGCCAAAAAGACAGTACCAGTCCTGCACACACATGTAGAACAGAAGGTGGGCCAGTCCTTGAGCCTGTCTGTGTCTGCCAGAATGCACGGCAGTGCCGACGTGTGGAGCTGTAACTATAGTCAGGGACAATACATGTCCTTTATGGCCCACTAGGTGAATGTGGTTCGTGCACAGCCACACCAGCAATTTTGCCAGGTGACGCCCCTTCCTCCTCCACGTTGCCACTCCGATGGTCCAGCAACAATGTTCGCCTCTGCCTCCTCATCCTCCACCATATTCTAAGCCTCCACAGCAAGGACAATGCACAGTGCCCCTCCAGCATACCACATGTGCAAGGGACGGCGGTGTCACGCTGTTCTGCACCTCGTTTGCCTGGGCGAACGGAGTCACACAGGGGAGGAACTGCTCCATGTCCTTCAGCAAGAAATAAAATCCTGGCTTTCTCCGCGACCACTCAAAATCGGAACCATGGTGACCGATAATGGGAAGAACACTGTGTCGGTGCTGCGTCAAGGAGGCCTGAAACATGCGCCCTGCATGGCACATGTGTTCAATCTGGTTGTCAAGCGGTTCCTGAAGTCTTCCACCCATCTACAAGACATCCTAAAATGGCCAGGAAACTTTGCATGCACTTCAGCCACTCGTACACTGCAAAGCACACCCTCCTTGAGCTGCAGCGGCAGAACGGCATCCCCCAATATAGGCTGATATGCGACGTTTCCACCCTTTGGAATTCCACCCTCCATATGTTGGACCGACTGTATGAACAGAGAGGCCATCAACGATTTCCTGATGATCCAAGCCGACAGGAGTACTCCCCTGTGTAACTTCGATGTCAGCCAGTGGCAGCTCATGCGTATCTGCACCAATCGTCCATCCTCTCGCAGGTCTGACCGGGGGGGCCCTCTGCATTCATGTTCTACTGCCATAGCTGCTGGGGAGGGGAGGGGTGGGGTGGCAGGAGCAGTACCAGCTCCATCAGAAGCAGCCTGAGTCTACAGTCGCTGATGAGCATCTTTCTTCACCCGCATAGTGAAGAAACTACTCACCTAGACGTAGAAGCTACTCACCTAGAAGCTAGACGTAGAGCAGAACCTGAACCAGCAGGTGGTGGCATACTTGGAGTGCACCCTGCCAGCCAACATTGACGATATGCTGGACTACTGGGCAGCCAAACTGGATTTGTGGCCGCATCTGCTAGAGTTTGCCCTGGAAAAGCTGTCCTGCCCAGCCAGTAGTGTGGCATCAGAGCGGGTGTTTAGTGCAGCGGGGCCATAGTTACCCCAAGAAGAACTTACCTGTCTACCAAAAATGTGGAGAGACTGACCTATGTCAAGATGAATCCGGCGTGGATCAGCCAGGATTTCCACCCACCAATTCCTGATGCATCAGACTAGATCATCCATGATGCCACACCAACACTTTGACAAGAGATTGGTTTCTTCTGGCTATCTGCCTCAGCTACTATTCTGATGCTGCCACCCGCCTGATGCCACACATCTGATGCCAAGTGTTCCTTCTTTCACTCACCATCTTCAGCGGGTACTGGTATTGCCACCCACCTTCACACTCACCTTGCCATTCTGTGGTCTCCGGATGCTGCTGCCACCTACAGATTCGGTCCTTGTGCCACTCTGTGGTCTCCTGATGCTGCTGCCACCTCCACACTGTCACCTTGCCACTCTGGTCGTCTCATGCTGCTGCCACCTACACACTCTGTAATTGTATCACTCTGCGGCCTCCTGATGCTGCCGCCACCTACAGACTATGTCATCTTGCCACTCTGTGGCCTCCTCATGCTGCTCCTACCTCCACTCTATATCACCATGCCACTCTGCCGCCCCCTCCAGACTCTGTCATTGGGCCACTCTGTGGTCTCCTCATGCTACTGCCACCTCCACTCTGTGGCCTCCTGATGCTGCCGCCACCTCTGCAGTATTTTACCTAGCCACTCTGTGGCCTCCTAATGCTGCCGCCACCTGCAGACTCTGTCATTGGGCCACTCTGTGTCCTCCTGATGCTGCCACCACCTCCACACTGTTACCTTGCCACTCTGTGGTCTCCTGATGCTGCTGCCACCTACCCACTGTCATTGTGCCGCTCTGTGGTCTCCTCATGCTGCTTTCACCTCACCACAATGTCATAGGGCCACTTTGTAGACTTCTCATGCTGTTCCCACCCTCCCCACGTCATTGCTGGGCCACTATTTAGCCTTTTTGGTTTGGCTGACATTATCATTTATTTGACCCTTCAACTGATCTGTCAGAAGGAAGGTAAAATGAGATCCTGTCTGTGTAGCAGCTGTAAGGCCTGTATGGTCCCATCAGAATTGGTTTGTGATTTGGTAGCTAAACGCAGGAGTGGCTACAAAAGACAGAAGACTTGCAAATATTCAGTTCACAAGCCAATTTTGTGTTTTGTACCCACTCCTGTTATAGTCAACGGATCCAACAGGCTGTTCACCCGTCGGAACAGCCTGCCCGAGTACCCTGCCACTAGTGTGAAAGTACCCTGAGTGCAACGTCATCTGCATGTCATACGGACTCACAGTATTATTTCACTACCAAAGCAGACTCCCTATGCTTGTTACTGTAAGGCACAGTGTTCTACACCACTATAAATGCTCTCTGCAGCCAGAAAATAGCCGTTTTTTAACGTAATTCGCCGAGAATTAATTTTACCGAAAAATTCGCTCATCACTAATAATAATGTTGTAAGGTCATGTCACAGGAGCAGTAGCTCGCACACTGAGGGTATTTCCCGCACTGCTTGTGTGTAGTGTGAAATTACCCTTAGGGCTCTTTCACACGAGCGGATCCGGTGCGGGTAATCCGCTACGTGAAAGAGAACCAAGCCAGGTTCTGGACAGCAGAGACACGAAGCATTAACATGATTGATAATGCTCCGTGCCGTTCTGTGACCTTTTTGCTAAAAAATAAATCACAGTGACAACTTTATCTCACTGTGATTTTGTAGTAAAAAGATTACAGCAAGGCACGGAGCATTATTAATCATGTTAATGCTCCGTGTCTCTGCTGTCCAGAACGGGGCTTGGCTCGCTTTCACGCAGCAGATTTCCCGCATGGCATCTGATCGTGTGAAAGAGCCCTTAAAGGGATTATCTCATTTCGCCATTACTAAGGTGAGACTTAACCCAACCACCAGATGCACGGCATAGACGTCCGTGATGAGAACAAGTCTTGCCACTTTACAAATCACTAGTAAGACCACATACAGTTCTGGGCTCCTGTGAACAAGGCAGACATGGCAGAGCTGGAGAGTATTCAGAGGAGAGCAACTAAAGTAATAAAACACTGGAATGAGGGGGCTACAGTACCCTGAAAGATTCTCAAAATTAGGGTTATTCACTTTAGATAAACGACTGAGAGGAGATCTAATAGTCATGTATACATATAGTAGTATATCAGGAGTCTATACAGAGATATCTCCCATCATCCAGTTATACCCAGGACTGTGACTGTGATGAGGACTACTGTAACAGAGCAGTGCCGGCCTGCTGTGCTGTTTCCCGTTCGCTTAGTTCTTGTGGTTTAGTCTTGTGGCGTTGTCTTAGTAACAGCAAGATGAGACAACCCCTTTAATAATACTGCATTAAAATTGAATCGGAAAATTGTGATTTAGGTTTTTACATGTGAAAAATATGTATTTAGCACGTTACACTTGTAAAAGGCACTGGCATCAAAACTGCATCTGGCTTTTTCGGGGGGTGGAGCTTGCGCTGGACTGTGATGGCCACATAGATTAGAGCTCTCCGTACAAGATCCTCAATAGTACTAGCCTACGTAAGCTGACAGACAGAACTATCATCAAGATCGGACACTCTAGGTCTGGGGACACCCCTAATAACCTCCGAAAACCAGCGGGGATATGGATAAATTCATTAAAAAAGCGTCCGCTACCCTTGTGGCATGCGAAAAAAAGATGGTGCTGGCTACGCCGCACAAGTTCAGTGAAAGCGCCACCGAGCATTCAGATGGGGAGAGTGATGCAGACGATCCTCACAGCAAGACGGCGCTCCCAATCACCCAACGCTTTTTGAAGCAGACGCTTAGTAAGGCACTGGAGCCGGTGCTGAGCGAACTCTCAGCCCTTCACCATTAAATGCACTAGGTCGGGGATCGAGTGGAGGCCCTAGAAACCAACCAGGCCGCAGTCCTGGATCACCAAACGGCTACAGCGTCGTCTCTCCAGAAATGCCGTACCTACCTCAATGAACTCCACAATGCCCTGGAGGATCAGGAAAACAGGACGCAGGAATAACCTGCTCTTCAGAGGAGTCCCCGAAGCGGTCCCTACAATGGATATTCCCGCAGCAATCCTTACAATCTGCAAATCCCTATTGGGTCCTGAATACCAGATGGACATAGTCTTTGAGCGTGCTCATAGAGCACTGCGCCCAAAACCCAAACCATCTGAACCCCCCCAGGGACATGATCTGCAAGTTCCTCAATTGTCAAGTTAAAACAGCAGTCCTGGAAGCCGCTAGAAACCACGCAGACCTGTCTTACGAGGAGTCTCCTGTTTTGATTTACCAGGACTTGGCACCCTCAACGATCAGTAAAGGCAGATCCTTGAAACCCCTGACTGACTGGCTCAGGTCCAACAAGATTCCTTACAGATGGACATTTCCATTTGGACTATCCTTCTTTCATGCAGGACGCCGTCTCAACATTTCAGCATTCGCCGACCTGGATACGGTCTATGACCATCTACAGATACCTCCGATGGAAGTAGAAAACTGGGAACTGTACCAAGACCTAACGGAGCTTCCGGACATACCGAAAGTGTCTCCCTTTGAACAAAAGGAGGAATACTCAGCTAACCCTGTAGAGACTTGACTCAGATCCGTAACTTTGTCTATTTACCTCTCTTGGTACCTCTCATGTCCTTGCTCCTTCTCCCTTCCTCTGATTTGCCTTTTTCCTCCTTCTTTACCTGAAGTCCTAGAATCCCTACACAAACGCTCCTTTTCGGAGTCACAATAACAGAAATGATCAATTATGCGGGCAGAACTGAAATCCCTTCTCCAATCGTCTGCAGCCAAATACTTTCTACATTCACAACACAAATTTTTTGCACATGGCGACAAGGCCTCTAAATTTATGATGCACAGGGTTAAGAACAGAAGATCGGCGAACTACATCCATCAGTTAGAATCCCCCCAGGTTACACCTCTCTATGCTTCTACACTCATAGGAGCGCAATTCCAAGAATATCTAACTTGTGGGTATTGTTAAAGTATTCCAATCATCTTAAATCTAGCGCTGTACTACTTACTACTAACTTCTTGGCAGTCAGGAGGCTGGGTGGGCGCTCGTAGCGTAGCTCACCATGTCACGCGCCTGCTCCGCCCACTTTATGAATGAAGCAGGCACCGGGCCCCGCTGCCATTACAGAAACAGATGCCGGCCCCCATTCACTACACAGGGACACTGTTATGGGGGGGGGATCTGTGGATGACACATAAGATAAGATGCTATATATGTGTCATCCACAGATGCCCCCACAATGATCCCCCATAGCAGTGCCACCCACAGATGCCCCCATAAGTGCCACTTACAGATGCCCCCATAACAGTGTCATCCACAGACCACCAGTAGTTCAAAACCCACCAAAAGCACACCTTTTTGTTCAAAATATTTTTTTTTTCTTATTTTCCTCCTCAAAAACCTATGTGCGTCTTATGGGCAGGTGCGTCTTATAGGGCGAAAAATACGGTAATTAATTATAACTTTTTGTGAATTGGGAGATTTAAACTTGCTTTTTTTTTTATTCCAATTAAAATTTAGTAGGAGTCTGAGTCGGTTCATTTTTTGCCGACTCAGACTCCAGGTACCCAAAATTGCCTCCGACTCCTCGACTCCGACTCCACAGCCCTGCCTCTGACTGGAGAAGAAAAAGTTCAGTCTCCAGAAGTGTCAAAGCTTCTTTACTGCAAGAACTGTGAATCTGTGGAATAGACGTCCTCAAGATGTGGTCACAGCAGGAACAGTGGACAGTTTTAAAAAGGGCTTAGATGAATTCTTAAAAGTAAATGACATTAATGAAAATGTGTAGAAATCCGAGTCTCACTTCCTTCTGGGATTCATGTCCCCACCTATCTCTTGGTTGAACTTGATGGATTTGTCTTTTTTTTCAACCATATTAACTGTATAACTGTGTGACTTTTTGTAAACTTTTTTTTGGGGGGGCGGTAAAGTGACAAAAAATGGCGAATTGGACATTTTTTTTCCTGTTACGCCATATGAGATAAATATTGTTATATTTTAATAGTACTTTCGTTTTCGCACACAATGATGCCCATGATTAGAGATGAGCAAATGTTCCAAGATTAGATTAATTTTGGATTCGCAGAATTTTTCGAAAGTTCGGTTCGGGTCCGAATCTATTCGTTACAAACCAAAGTTGCTCCCATTCCCCTGGAAATAGGTATATAACCCCCTCTAGTCATCTAAAACACAGATCTTGAATGAAAAGTGTCGATCTCGTATCCTCAACTTTTTACAAATGTTTTTTCTTTTTCCCTCACCGTCCCCCCTCCCTAAGCTCAGACATGGCATGTTTTATGCTTTTTCCTATTTTCAAAACTTCCAGCAATTGTCCCTTATAATAGGCAAATGGAGTTTAAAACACACACGTTTTTGTTATTGGGGGGAAAAATTGATGATGGATGAGGGACCAAGCCTCCAAAATTTGACCTTTAAGTGGCCAGAGCTCACATTCACAATGACAACTGTCAGAACAAAGAAAATGCAGCATCAAAAAATTAGACCCCTCTGTGGCCAGATGCTCCCAGTTGCAGTGCTAACAGAACGAAGAATGGTTAGCTGGATGCAGCCTCAAAAAATAGACCTTTTTACGTGGCCAGATGCTCGTAGTAGTAGCTGTCAGAACGAAGAAAGGGAGGGCTTGGATTGTTTGGGACCAAGCCTAGAAAAATGCTCCCTTTTACTAGAGAGCAGCATAATTAGAGTGGCTTAAGGCTGGGTTAGGTATTTGTGGCATGTGGCTGCAACATGAGTAACAGCAATAGCAACCTGGCATGGTAGTAGTAGAGACGGATGCAAAGAGTTAATAGTGGTGGCAGTAGGGGATCAGCAGCACGAAGTGGTAGCTGCAATGGTGGTGGTGGCTGGCAAAAACAACAGCAGTTGTTATATGGTACATGTTGGAAGGCAGGCAGATGGCAGCAGTGGCATGATGTATCGCTCTGGCACCCGTCCAAACTAGCTAATAGCAAAGCTCCTTACTGTTGTAGCTTTGCCATTGGTTATTTCAGGCACAGGCAACATCGTTGAGCTGCCTATACCGTTCACTGCGCTCCCTGCGCTTCTGAATGTAGCGGAAAAGTTTAAGGCGTATTCGTACGCTTTAGACTTTTTTCACAGTGTAAAACAGCCTGAACAGGCATCTATGACGCTTGTACAGGTGTCATTGTGACTTTTGTTGGCCAGCATGTCTGAGAAGCCAGTTCTTTCCATCTCTGCCTTCCTCTGTAACGATTGTATCGTTGCCGGTGTCGTCGTCATCATCCTCATGCTCCTTCAACACTGTCTACTCCTCCCCCTCCTCTAGCTGAAGCTCCTCATCCTCCTCTTGCTCCTCCATGGAACTTTCTCCTCAGAGGCTCCCCAAACTACCACCATCCTCTTCCTCTAATGGTAACGCCTCTCCACCACCCCAATCCGGCTCCCAGTTTTGTCTAACAAAAAAACATCATTATTGGACTCCTCAACCTCCCCACCACTTTTATTAGACTGTGATAACTCATGTTGAGCTTCTTGACCCACCTGTAGATTTCCGCTCTGAATGTGCCACCACTGCCACTACCTCCACCAGACTGGCTAAGGGTGCACTACTACTACCACCACTGCGCAGAGGGTCCCTCATCTCCTCACGAACCTTCACTTCTAGGCAATCCAAAAGCTGACTGCTCCCTAAAAAGTAATCAGGGAGACTCTCAAGACTATCTGCTGGAGTGTGTGATGGGGTTCGGTGGCCTCTTCTTGGGTACAAAAAAAAAAAGAAGGCTCACCACTAGGAGGGGCCAGTGTAGACACAGAGGACCCAAATAACAGGCTTCTCTGGGGCTGAAAGGAGGATGAGCAGGAGGACCGCTCTTACCCCTGGCTCCAAGGTATGGTGTCTTATTCAAAAGGCACGTCATCCAGCTGTGACTGAGAGGAGGAATGAGTTACTACTGCTACTAGCCACATTCTTAGGACAAGGTAGGTCTGGATCTTATGTTTGGAAGTGGGACCCCCGCTTTCCAATCATTTCGAAGTTGGTGGTTGGTGGGCGGCCTTCTGTACACAGTCAGACAACAAAAGAATCAGGAAAGAAATTGCAAAAGAAATTTGTTCAACCACACTAGAAATGTATGGATTATTTGCTACAGGCACGTTTGTATCATTTACTTTGCTCACTTGGTTATAATTATCTGACTGGCTGCACCCACCTGTCAGAATATTTATACTGATTGTGAAAAACAGTCTTTTATTTATGTAACCAAGTCAGGATCTATAATCAAGGAGATTCCAACTTATTTTCATAAACAAAACAAGAGCTAAAGACTAAAGAGGGGTACCATTGATACTGCAGGTACAATCACCCCCAATTCAGTCTAGATCCTACACACAGGATATGATTGTTATAATATATATGGATATCATTAACTAATTTCCTAAAATACAAATAGAACTTTATACTATACTAAAGAATCGGCCTGGAAGAAATCAGGGTCAAGGTTCAGGAATGTAGTATAGTCAGGTCCTATTCCCTCCTCTCTTATTCTCTTTGCTGTGGTGAGCTCATGCTGCCTTTTTATCCCATTTAGAAATGGCTTGACCAGATTTATCAATAACTAGTGGCATTATTTGTGTTACTCCCCCATCTATTTCACAACTCATGTCTTACTTCAACCCAATCAATAGATGGCACTGGAGGTCTATGTAAAAAGTTTGTGTTTTTCTCTTAATTTCTTTAAAAAGATAATCTTTAACCCAAACCTTGAGAATAATCTTAAAAGACACCTATGTATACACAACTTCCAGACATTCAGTCAGTTTCTAAATATATGGCTCAACCCTATTTAATTAAAACACACACCATAAAACTCCTACTCTATTCAGTGGGATAAAAACTAATTTCTGTGACACTATACTCATTGTCTCTGTGAAGATGCCTTATTTGCTTATAATGTCCATAATCCCCCTTCTAGAGATCTTCTAAGAATGTGTACCTAATTAACTCTACACCATTCTATGACACTCTGCAACTACAGTGGAAATTCACCATATTCTAACACTAAATGAATATAATATAATTACCACACGTCTAGTTATTTAAAACATACAATTTTAGAACATATCATATAAAAACCAAAATCCATTCACATGATGATTAATATGAACATTACAAAGAATAGTAAAATTAGATCCTCTTTCTATTCACTGAGAATAAACTAAAACTCAGCACATTTCTACTTGGTTACCTGTCTACAGACAGCATTTATGATACGTCTCTGTCAAGGCATGAAGACTTTTATGATACGTGGTTAAACCCCCTTCTCTCAAGAGAATACTTCTGCAAACATTTCTGCACAGATTATAATCTCGGAGGTTAGTGATTTTTTTTAGTCTCTAAAAGTTTGAACTCATCTTGCCCTTCTAAAGACCAGACAAGATGGCTCCCATACAGCACATATCAGTCCATATTGTATTCTGTATAAACCTTCCTAATACAGGTTCTGACACACCCCTCAAATAACGGTCAAACTTTAGTAGTGAAAAAAAAAGAAAATTGTCTGATACAGCGTCATATGTAACTATCTACTTTTATCGTTGCAGCCGCAAACTGCGGTTATTGCTTGGCTACAACCGACTGCAATTTCCTCCTGCCTGGTGGTGACAGAACACTATCGATGTGTGCTCAATCACTTTTATAAACGGTGGCTACTATAGGGTGCACTGCAAGGACCAGCCAGCCCAAGCTCTTCACTGCCCAGCTATCCAGCTCTTGTCCCTAAGTTATCCCTAAACTTTCCCTGAACTTTTCCTCCCTGCTAAAATACCCACTACCTAATTCTTCTCCTTACCACTACTATCCCTAATCTGTCCCCTAGCACTAGATAATGGCTCCCTAAATGATTGCTAATTGCCCTCCTGCAGAGATGGTCCTCTCTGGTCAAAGAGTAAGCGCACAATGGCGATCCTGTAGCCGTTTACAGGCACCTCCCTTCTTTAGTCCACACTGATTGGCTCATGGAGGCTGCTTGTCAGCCTCTCAGCCAATTAGAGCAAGCCCTCCCCCCCAGTTCCTGTCTGAGGCATGTGACAGGGCTTCTTCTTCTTTACTGGTGCTTTTGCACACTGTCAATACCTCAAGAATGCGCCGTTTTACAAGATTCGTCCAAATCTAACCAGAAAAGATCCGTGTCCGATTTGGTGCCTAAAAAAAAAATCGGAGATTTGTAACGAATCTGTGAATAGATTCGCTCATCTCTACCCATGTATTTTGATTTTGGGGAAAGGGGGGGAACTTTTTAAAATATTTTTTAAACTTTTTTGTTACTTTGTCATCCTGGGTGACTATAACTGGCAGTCATTAGATTGCCCATTGTTTTCTGTGATAGCTAAATAGCCATCATCGAACACTCCATTTACTATATACCAATACAGTGCTGCAGCCTGCTAGCCTGTATTGGTATATACTAGTATTAGCTTACTGAAACCTGCTTGAGGCTTTGGGCTATTACTATACCGTTAACAGGTTCCTCGATCTCAGCCGGGGGAACACTGTTACAGGTGCCGGTGCAACGCAGCTCCCGCTTCCAGACAGCTCTGGTACCATGGTCACATTTGACCAAGGATTAATTGTATCCACCATGGGTCTCTACTGTTTGAAACAGCAGAAACCCTGGCGGCTATGGTTGCCTGCTGCACGCACAAGCGAGCGCCATCTTTAAAGTAGCGAATTTTGCCATACATGTACAGCAGAGGTCGCCAAAGGGTTAAAGCTGTAATTTAAAAAAAAAAAAATTGCAGATTTTCCAGTCTTATCCATTTTGTTCCTGTAACACAGTAAGGGTTAACAGCAAAACAAACCTTAATATTGATAATCGTGCAGTTTTTTAGAAACGTCCCAGATGTGGGTACACGGCAGAGCTAAGAAGCAGGGAGTGCTGTAACTGTTGCAGAACTTTGCTTATGCAATGCAAAGTGTAAAATCTATGGTCCGATTGGGGAAAACCCAACACAGAACAGCAAATTTGTGTGGCTCTTAAAAAAACTTCTACTATGTGTAATATTATATTTTCTATTCGTTAGTGAAGGGGTTCAGTGTCTATGGAAGAGAATGAGTCAGGTACCTGGTGTCCAGTGGTTACTCACCTCCTCAGGCTCTGTCTGATGGTTGGCAGGAGCTGAATCCAGGACACCTGCCATACAGATAATGAGGAATAGTTGTGGGGTCACTAACACAGGACAGGCTTACACGTGTATTAAGTACAGAATATAGCATCTACACACACACATACATCTGGTATATACACACACATCTAGACTGCATACACACACACCATCCTTCAGTATTTTTCTCTAGTTACCTGTACATCAGGGAGATTTCAATGCACAGAATGTGTGTTAGATAATGCACTGTGCCATCCATTTACATATACCCAAACAATGCTAACTTATTCCCAAATAGTGATCACAGGTCCTTCATCATACTCTAAAGCGAATTTAGACATCAGGGACACATCCCCAAAGTGTTTTTAGACACCAACCCAGAGTAAATACAGACAACAAAATAAGTACAAACCACAAAAATACAGACCCCAGTCCAAACTTGACTGCTTGTTTTTTTTTTTTTTTACAACTGAACAAAAAAATCAAGATGGCCCAAAAATGTTAGACATACACCCTGGCAGCCTAATTTAAAGGCCACAACCCTACATCACACCCTCAATATATAATGCCTTGGATCACAAAGATCCAAAAAATTATAGTCTTGCTCAATAGAAAAAGGAACTGGCAGCCCCATGTGAAAACTCCTGTTCAGTCCATATAATTCAGATTCCTTCCTCAGAGCCCTGGTTGCAGAAAAGGCTGAGCATGTGATTTGCACTGTGCACGTCACATATTGATTGGCACATGCATAGTGGAAACTGACGGAAGAAAAAAACAAAAAGTTGGCAACCATACTGTGCATTGTCCATATATACAGAATAAGATCAGGTACTAGGATTTACACCAAATATGCAGGACAAAGAAGTGGTACTGAGCTGTGTATATATATTCAGATAAGAGCAGATACTGAGAATTACACCAAGTATTCAGGACAGGAGAAGTGGTGCTGTGCAGTGTCAATATATACAGAATAAGAGCAGATACTGAGAATTACAGCCAGTATACAGACCAGAAGAAGTGGTACTGTGCACTGTCAATATATACAGAATAAGAGCAGATGCTGAAAATTACACCCAGTATACAGGAGAAGAGAACTGGTACTGTGCAGTGTCCATATATACAGAATAAGAGCAGATACTGAGAATTACAGCCAGTATACAGACCAGAAGAAGTGGTACTGTGCAGTGTCAATATATACAGAATAAGAGCAGATGCTGAAAATTACACCCAGTATACAGGACAGGAGAAGTGGTACTGTGCAGTGTCCATATATACAGAATAAGAGAAGATACTGAGAATTACAGCCAGTATACAGACCAGAAGAAAGTGGTACTGTGCACTGTCAATATATACAGAATAAGGTCAGGTACTGGGATTTACACCAAGTATACAGGACAGGAGAAGTGGTACTGTGCGATGTTCATATATATACAGAATAATAGCAGATCATGGGAATGACACCCAGGTTACAGGACAAGAGAAATGATACTGTGCAGTATCCTTATATACAGAATAAGGTCAGGTACTGAGAATTACACCCAGTATACAGGAGAAGAGAACTGGTACTGTGCTGTGTCCATATATACAGAATAAGGTCAGGTACTGGGATTTACACCAAGTATACAGGACAGGAGAAGTGGTACTGTGCTGTGTCCATATATACAGAGTAAAAGCAGATCATGGGAATGACACCCCAGGAATACAGGACAGGAGAAGTGGTACTGTGCAGTGTCAATGTATACAGAATAAGAGCAGATGCTGAAAATTACACCCAGTATACAGGAGAAGAGAACTGGTACTGTGCAGTTTCCATATTGGATCGATGCCTTCATGCGTTATATATTAATTAGCAGATACTGAGAATTACAGCCAGCATAGAGGACAATAGTCATGCTGAGCAGGGCCCTTTTACACAGGATAAGAGCAGATACAGACCCACACATTTGTACACTTACAGGCTGCTTCTCCATGATCTCTTTTGAATCTGCATATGTGATCAACAGGTCTCTCAGCACTCTGTAATACAGCAGTCACCAGGATTATTCTGCTTAGCTCTCTGTCATGTTTTTGCTGCCAAACTGTGGCAAAAAAGTAAGAAAGCCACTATGTACAATAAACCCCACAATTTAGTCTCCATCCCGGCACTGCCCTGAATACATTTATGTGACGTAACTGTATTCAGGGCTGTGCGGGGCTGGAGGCTACATATTTGCCCCCTGCACTCCTAGCAGAGGGTCTCTTGAGGCCACTGCCTTACTTGCCTCATCAGTGGTGCGCACCTGGCTGTTAATGAAGGACCTCACTATGGCTAGCAATATACTGTAAAGCAATATGACTGATGTTCAGCCTTATGTAGTACAGCTTTTAAGTCTTTTGTTTTGTATCATTGCACATTTATTGTCCAAGGTCTTGATTTGATCCTCAAGGTTCTTTCTTCTCCCTAGTAATACATCTGAATGTAAAGAATCCGATGGAGATGATCAGTTATTCTGCTCAGAGTCATCACAATGGAACCATTGTCTACAGTTGTCCATGAAGCACGCCTCTCTCCTGCTTTGGAAGACCTATTTGAAGGTGGTTTTAGACGTTCGGAAGATGATTTGGTCAACAGATAGAGAATCTGAGATTTCTATTCCAGAAAGGTTAGTTGTTTTTCTTTTTCTCTGGACATTTTGTAGCATATCTGGTTTACTACATTATTTATATATATATATATATATATATATATATATATATATATATATATATATATATATATATATATAAAATTTATTATTATTATTATTATTAAAAAATATTATTTTTTTCTAATACCAAAATGTGGGTTTGATCTCAGCAGAGGGAAGACTTTTTGGAATAACATCTACTCTTTGTGAAATGGGTGCATAATTACATGGTTGCATGATCTCCATGTAAAATGTTCCCATGTAATTGAAATCGCTCTGGATGGGTTAGGGGAGTGCTATGATTTTTTTTTTTTTTACTTAGTGGTGTTTTGTTATTTATATTTTTACATGTTTTTTTTTCAACATACTTGGCCTTGCGGAAGTATCTTCTGTGTCGCCCAGCATTATACAAATCCCATATAATAATCTAGTGGCAGCCTTAAGAATCATTATTAACAGGAATGCTGGGCGAACACAGACCAGAGAAGCACAGAAGTGACATCCTTTGGCCATATCCCATGCTTCATTGTGAACAATGCCCTGTGGAACCGGATGATGAATGCCACACAACTCCAGGCACAATTAAGGGAGGTGAGAGACACCCAAGTGTCACGTCAAACCATTCAAAACCATTTACATCAGCATGGTCTGCATGCTAGATGACATGCAAAGGTACCTGGCCACACCACCAGGCACAGGTGTCCTTGTCTTGCATGGGCCAAGGAGCAACTATGCTGGACGAGGGACCAGTGGGCCTCAGTGCTGTTCACTGATGAAAGTCGATTCACACTAAGCAGAAATGAATGTCGCCAAAGATGTTGGAGATATCAGTGAGAATGAATAACATCAATAATCCAGTCATTGTGCCTCTGCATGAACAACACAGGCCTAATTTCATCTTCATGGACAACAATGCGTCAGCTCATCAAGGTCGCATCATAGGGAACGGCTGCTGGGAGACTGGGTACCTCAAATGGAGTGGCCTGCACTTTCTCTGGACCTGAATCCCATTGAAAACCTATGGGATCAGCTGAGCCACTGTGTAGAGGCTCATAACTCTGTACACCAGAACCTCAATGACCTGAGGGCCACCCTTCAAGAAGAGTGGGATGCCATGCCTCAACAGAAAATAATAGTGCAAGAAAACAAAACACGTCCCACGGAGCGAATTACCATCTACCAGTCACCAGGGTCAAGAAGGAATCTTTTATTGCAGCAATACAACGCGTTTCGGGGAATCACTCCCCCTTCATCAGGTACAAAGGAGCTGCACGGTGCAGCTCCTTTGTACCTGATGAAGGGGAGTGATTCCCGAAACGCGTTGTATTGCTGCAATATAAAAATTCCTTCTTGACCCTGGTGACTGGTAGACGGTAATTCGCGCCGTGGGACGTGTTTTGTTATCTTGCACTACTATCTTCTTGGGGGCTCCAGGCTTCTCCTTTTGAAGATCCCTCGTGGTCCCGAGGCTGCAGACCGCCATATCCAGACGTCCAGGCTTGTTTGAAAATACCTATAATAGTGTTGTGCCTATATCCACACAACCACACAAGGTGAGCCTTGCCAATTCTTTTTGTTCACCATTATACACCCACAGAATTACCCTATGGTGCGCCCATCTGTTTCCCTACAGATTTAAAACCAGCCTGCTACATTACATTCAACAGAAAATAAGTAGACTTGTGAACAGCATGAGACATCGTTGTCGAGCTGTAATTGATGCTCAAGGCCACATGACAAGTTATTGAGGCATTGACATTTTTTATGGGGGAATACCCACCACTGCTTTTGACTTTTGTTTCAATAAATAGTTTGAGATGAGGAAATCGCCATTGGATGCTTTTGCAAAAATGCCCTACTTTCATGATATAATATCACTGTAGTGTAAACTTTTTACATTTTCCATAAATTTTACTTGAAAGCCAAATATCCCTAACCTTTTGTGAGTAATGTAAGTATTCAGACTTTTTACTCAGGTGTTAGTTGAAGCACATTTTTGGCAGTGATTCTAGCCTCCAGTCATCTTGGGCATGATGCCAGATGATTTGTACATCTGGATTTGAGTATTTTCTGCCATTCATCTCTGCAGATGCTCTCAAGCTCTGTCAGGTTGGATGTGTACCCTTGGACAGCCATCTTCAGGTCTTCACTAGATTTGTTTGATTTTAAGTCACGGCTCTGCCTGGGCCATCAAAGACATTCAAAGAGTTGTCCCTAACCACTCATGTGCTGTCTTAGGGTAATTGTCTTGTTGGAAAGTGGACATTTAGGCCAGGTTGAGATCCAGAGCACTGTGGATCAATTAAGAACACTGTACTTTGAGGGGTGTGTCCATGCCGTGTAAGGTGTTAGACTTGTCTCCTCACAGCTCTAGCGGCCTACAACTGCCATTTAGCTTTTGCTCATTCATCCTAGCCCACTGGACCTTATTTCTGCTAGCCTTAGGCTACTTTCACACTTGCGTTCGGTGCGCATCCGTCTGGTATCTGCACAGACGGATCCGCACCTATAATGCAAACGCTTGCATCCGTTCAGAACGGATCCGTCTGCATAACAGCTTTTTCAGATCTGAGTTTTCACATCGTGAAAACTCAGATCCGACAGTATATTCTAACACAGAGGCGTTCCCATGGTGATGGAGATGCTTCAAGTTAGAATATACTAAGAACTGTGTACATAACTGCCCCCTGCTGCCTGGCAGCACCCGATCTCTTACAGGGGGCTGTGATCCGCACAATTAACTCCTCAGGTGCCGCACCTGAGGGGTTAATTGTGCGTATCATAGCCCCCTGTAAGAGATCAGGTGCTGCCAGGCAGCAGGGGCCAGACCCCCCTCCTCCCCAGTTTTAAATTCATTGATGGCCAGTGCGGGCTCCCCTCTTCCCCCCCCCCTAATTAAAATCACCCCCCATCATTGGTGGCAGCGGAGAGTTCCGATCGGAGTCCCAGTTTAATCGCTGGGGCTCCGACCGGTTACCATGGCAGCCAGGACGCTACTGCAGTCCTGGCTGCCATGGTTACTTAGCAATTTTAGAAGCATTATACTTACCTCCGCTGTCTGTGGCCGGCCGGGTGCTCCTCCTACTGGTAAGTGACAGGTCTGTGCTATAAGCAATGCGCCGCACAGACCTTTCACTTACCAGTAAGAGGAGCGACCGGCCGGCCACAGACAGCGCAGGTAAGTATAATGCTTCTAAAATTGCTAAGTAACCATGGCAGCCAGGACTGCAGTAGCTTCTGGCTGCCATGGTAACCGATCGGAGCCCCAGCGATTAAACTGGGACTCTGATCGGAACTCTCCGCTGACACCAATGGGGGAATGATTTTAATTAGGGGGGGAAAGTGGAGGCCGCACTGGCCACCAATGAATTTAATACAGGGGAGGGGGGGCCGCACTGGCAACCAATGAATTTAATACTAAGGAGGGAGGGGGGGCCGCACTGGCCACCAATGAATTTGAAACTGGGGAGGGAGGGGGGTCTGGCCCCTGCTGCCTGGCAGCACCTGATCTCTTACAGGGGGCTATGATATGCACAATTAAACCCCTCAGGTGCGGTACCTGAGGGGTTAATTGTGCGGGATCACAGCCCCCTGTAAGAGATCGGGTGCTGCCAGGCAGCAGGGGGCAGTTATGTACACAGTTCTTAGTATATTCTAACTTGAAACGTCCCCATCACTATGGGAACGCCTCGGTGTTAGAATATACTGTCGGATCTGAGATTTCACGATCTAACTCAAATCCGATGGTTATATTCTAATATAGAGGCGTTCCCATGGTGATGGGGGACGCTTCAAGTTAAAATATACCATCGGATTGGAGAAAACTCCGATCCGATGGTATATTAATAGGGACTCCTGACTTTACATTGAAAGTCAATGGGGGACGGATCCGTTTGCAATTGCACCATATTGTGTCAACGTCAAACGGATCCGTCCCCATTGACTTGCATTGTAAGTCAGGACGGATCCGTTTGGCTCCGCGCGGCCAGGCAGACACCAAAACGCTGCAAGCTGCGTTTTGGTGTCCGCCTTCAGAGAGGAATGGAGGTGGAACGGAGCCAAACTGATGCATTCTGAACGGATCCTTATCCATTCAGAATGCATTGGGGATGAACGGATCAGTTCGGGGCCGCTTGTGAGAGCCCTCAAACGGATCTCACAAGCGAAAACGCAAGTGTGAAAGTAGCCTTACTCTCCCTGTGCAGTGAGGTACCTGGCCATACCTTTTGTGTTTACTCAGCCTGTACGATCTGCCAGACACAGTCCGTCTTGTACAGCCGTGCTGCTTGGGCTTTGGATCACACTCCCGCTGGCTGGATCTCCACAGCAGGCTGAGCTGAGGCCTTGTCTTTTCCCATCCTGTTGCTGGATCCGTCGGCCATCTTGGATCTTCTGCTCGGAGTCACAGGTGAGAGGGACACCTCATACTAGACATCCACCTGCCATCAGATCCGCTGTAAGCCTGGCAGTATTTCTTAGGTCCGAGACCTGATATTAACCCATAGTCAGGAAGTAGTGTCAGTACTATAAAAAGTGAGAGAGAAAAAAGAGCAGAGAATAATATCTCTCCCTTAATGCATCGAGTGGAAGATTACTGTATTAGCTGTCAGAGCTTCTAGAGTTGGGTCTAACTGACTTTTTTAAGCCTTGCCCACCTTTTCTGCATATACTCGAACTTTAAAGCCTCTGTTCTTTTTGCCAACAGGCTTTTATATACAATTGTTTATAAAGATTTCACTTCTCCACCAGCCAGCTGTGTTTTCCTCTCTTTTTCACATAACCTTGCTGCCATCTAGTGGGGAAAGGAGCTATTGCTTTGCCATTATGATCGTTCTTTTCAGCTACCACTAATGCTTAAAGGGAGTCTGTCACCACAATTTGCCCTTCTAGACCACTTACATAGCACTGTAGCATAACTATAGATCAGTCAAATGGTACCTTTGTCTTTTTGTTTGGATGTTCACCAGGGGCAAAAACTGAGTTTTATTCATATGTAAATGAGGGCTCGCAAGTGCCCAGGGGCGGCGTTCGGGCTGTAAGTGCCCAGGCCGCTCTGCCTTCTTCTCACATAACCCCTCCCCAGCCTGTTGCTTGGCCCACCCTGTAAGCCTCTTACGTCATCCAGTGTACTGGCCGATATCCCGCCCGCGCATGCGCACTGCATGGAATGATGCTGCTGCCCACAATGGTCATCACTGGATGACGTAAGAAGCTTACAGGGCGGGCCAAGCAACAGGCTGGGGAGGGGTTATGTGAGAAGAAGGCAGAGCGGCCTGGGCACTTACAGCCCGAACGCCGCCCCTGGGCACTTGCGAGCCCTCATTTATATATGAATAAAACTCTGTTTTTGCCCCTGGTGAACATCCAAACAAAAAGACAAAGGTACCATTTGACTGATCTATAGTTATGCTACAGTGCTATGTAAGTGGTCTATAAGGGCAAATTGTGGTGACAGACTCCCTTTAAATCTGGTTTCAACCTGGCCTTCATTCGTCTTTTACAATGAGTATATAATTTTTTTCCTACTTTGCCGCCCACATCTCACTTTTTTTTTTATATACTTTGCCTGTGCTACCATGGTCAAAACTAAAGGAGATAAACATAACGCCATTCTGGATTCTTCAAAATCAAGCAAACATAACGGAGATATGGATAGGTTTTTGAAGACTCTCATGACGTGCTCTCCCAGCATGAATCCAAAATGCCCTCCTCTCAAACTGATGATCTATCTCAAGTGGAAGTCTCAGCCTCAGACAGTAATTCTGAGGTTTTAGATCGGAGGCCTGCACCTATCTCCAGATCTTTTCTTCAAAATGCGCTGTCTAAAGCCTTGTCTCCTGTTTTACATAATCTTACAGAAATTAAGACAACTTAAAACAACTGGGCCACAGAGTGGAATCGCTGGGGACTACCCAATCTATAATTGTATCTCATAGATCAAGCTCTATGTCCTAAGCCAGATCAGGGAAAACCCCTAAGGGATGTCATCTGCGAGCTCCTGAGTTATGTGGACACTGTATCTATTCTCTCTAAAGCACGGGATACACCAGAAATCCTCTATGAAGACGCTAAAATTATAATATTTCAAGATCTGGCTCCATCCATACTCTATAAGAGGCGTCTCTTAAAACCCTTGTTAAATATTCGCCGAGCTTGTAAACTACTGAGCTTTATTCTTTTGGCTTTGCAATCATAAAAAAGGAAGACTACTAGTGGTCTGCTCTCCCAAAGATTTGTCTTCAGTGTGGACTAGAAATAGACCCTCTTGATATCCCCTCATGGATGCCGTTTCAACTGGAGGATTCTCTTCCTTCTCTCCCTGATGTGGAAGACTGGCATTTTCAGGGCATGTCCAAATCTTAACCTAAAAGGAATGTTTATCTCCTTGTCCGTTCTCTCTTTAATATTTTTTTGCGGTCCCCCTGCCAGACAGTGATTAGTCCACCTCTGGCGGGAGTGGACATCTTTGATTGGTCTTTAAAACAAATAGCTTACCTTATATACATGGCCCAGATTTTTTAATTTCCTTATTGTGGGATCTGGTCGGCAGAACATGCTCCCTAGTCCTGGTCCTTTCCCCTCCTAGTTCCCTACTCATTTGCATATCCTCCACCCTTCTCTTCTTCCCCCTTGGCTGGTGGCACTTTCCCCTTGATATTACAGCTTGCCACCCCGTGTACGATGCACAATTGATTTTCCTCTTTTTCTTTTCTATTTAGTATAACTATAGTGAAGATTAACTCCTACAATGTCCAGGGCCTGAACATTCCTCAGAAATGCAGCCAATTTATCTCTTCTCAAACGAGAAAAGTCAGACATCTTTTTGCAAGAACCACTCTTTAAAGCCAATAAAATATCTACCCTTAACTGGTAGATTTATTCCCAGTGTTTCATAGCACTTACCCCACTTGTGCCTCTAAAGGCATCAGTATAGCTATGCAGAAAAACCTCCCCTCTAAACGTATAGACCCTGATTTATTATGCCTTCACACCCGAATTCTGGCTTCAAAAAGTCACAAAATAGGGCTTTGGGACTTTTTGCATTCTTACACCACTTACTCCAGTTTGGAAATGCGGGTGGAAACGTGGGTGTGGTTAGCTGTGTTAATGAGTTTCACTACATCTATCTACTATCACTAAGACTTTTTTAAAAAGTCACAATCTCAGTCCATTTGATAAATGTTGCATAAAGAATGTCAACCAAGACTCAAGCAAAACTGATTTCAAATATTCTCCTCATGATAAATCCCCCCTATAGTGTCTCACTCAGATCCTGATGGGAGGTTTATTAAGGCCTCTTACACGCGGCCGTTGTGCGGCCGTTCTGTGCAGCGGACCGGACCCATTCAACTTGAATGAGTCCGTGGTCTGTCCGCACCACAAAAAAATATGACGTCATATTTATTTGCGGTGCGAAACAACGGAAAGAAACACCACTCCATAGTGCTTCCGGTGTTCCATTCCGTGACTCCGTTCCCAATCTCCAGAATTGCGGACCCATTCAAGTGACTGGGTCCGCATCCGTGATGTGGGGTGCACACGGCCAGCGGCCGTGGATTGCCTACCCGCCATTTTCGGGCCACAATACGGCCACAGCCGCCCAACGGCCGTGTGCATGCGGCCTTAAAGATACTTTTAGGCCCCTTTCTCACGAGCGAGTTTTCCGCGCGGGTGCAATGCGTGACGTGAACGCATAGCACCCGCACTTAATCCTGACCCATTCATTTCAATAGGGGTGTGTACATGAGCGTTGTTTTTCACGCATCAGTTCTGCGTTGCGTGAAAATCGCAGCATGTTCTATATTCTGCGTTTTTCACGCAGCCCTGGCTTCATAGAGGTGAATGGGGGTGCGTGAAAAACGCATTGCATCCGCAAGCAACTGCGGGTGCGACGCTTTTTTCACTGATGGTTGCTAAGAGATGTTGTTTGTAAACCTTCAGTTTTTTATCACGCGCGTGAAAAACGCATCAAAACGCATTGCACCCGCGCGGAAAAAACTGAACGCAATCGCAGACAAAACTGACTGAACTTGCTTGCAAAATAGTGCGAGTTTCGGTGAACGCACCCTGAACGCATCCTGACCTAATCCGTCATGCTCGTGTGAAAGAGGCCTTAGACACAGTGACAGTGCTTCTATTTTAACGATAAACTCTTTGCTGGAGCATGGGGCTTAGTAGGTGAGATGCGGGCCACAGCAGTAGAATTCAGGAGGGCATGTGCGATCGCAGGTCAAGTACATGAGTACCTGATTCTCCCATAATTACTCCCTAAAAGCATTATGTACCCAGCCAGCGGCAGAGAGAAGGGTTTGGGTGGCCCCCTGGGAAATTTCCCTGTAAGGTCTATGGCCAATCCTCCCATGACCCTTTACTATTTAGGAAGTTGCAAAGGTCCTGTTGTCTATTCCCAGTGGAAAAAGTCCTGGACCAGATGGCCTCCTTATCAGTTATTATAAGAAATTTAAGACTCTCCTCCCAACTTTGGTGAAATTGTACAGTGCTCTCTGCCTACTTGCCTCACCTTGGAAGCACATATTACTCTCCTTCATAAGAAGGGAAAAGATGTTCAGGAATGTGGAAGCTATAGACCCATTTATTTACTCAACTCTGATTTGAAGTGGTGGGCTAAATTACTTGCAGATAGAACCAAACCTTTTCTAACCACTTTAATTGGTCCAGAACAAGTGGTTTTGTTCCAGGCAGAGGGGGCATTCACAATATAACTAGTCTTATCAATGATATTTTTCATGCTAAAAAACACCCTCCTGACTCTTGTTACCATGGACGCTGAAATATTTGTAGTGGCTATTTTCAACCTGTATGCATGCTTACATGCTGCATTGTGAAGTAACGGTATGTTGTTCCTTCTTTTTCTATTTGAAACGCCAGAAGACAAGGTTGCCCACTGTCTCCTACCTTTTTCATTCTCTCCATAAAAATGCTAATTCAGAGAATCCGTCTACACCAGGACATCCATGACCTTAAAATGGGTTAGGGCTGCAGTAAACTATTATTTCAGTAATCAAGTATTCTATCGATTATTTTTTATGATTAATCGAGTAATCTAATAAGAAAAAATGAATTAATAGACTGTTTTCCTTTATAAACCCCCTGTTTATCAGACCCCCTGCCATCAGTCCCCAACACCCTTCATTCACCCCTGTGTGATCAGCCCAAGTGCATCAGTTCCCCCAGTGCCATCAGCTCCACTATCACCCAGTGCCATCAGCTCCCCCCCACCGCAGTGCCTTCAGCTCCACTCCCCCAGTGCCATCAGCCCCTCCATGCCATCCATTGCCATGTCCCCAACTCCCCCAGTGCCATCAGAACAGCCCCTCCATGCCCCTCACTCCCCCTGTGCCATGATATCAGCCCCTCCATGTCCCCCAGTGCCACCAGATCAGCCCCTCCATGTCCCTCACTCCCCCACTGCCACCAGATCAGCCCCTCCATGTCCCCTACTCCTCCAGTGCCATCAGATCAGCCCCTCCATGTCCCCCAGTGCCATCAGATCAGCCCCTCCATGTCCCCCAGTGCCATCAGATCAGCCCCTCCATGTTCTCCAGTGCCATCAGATCAGCCCCTCCATGTTCTCCAGTGCCATCAGATCAGCCCCTCCATGTCCTCCAGTGCCATCAGATCAGCCCCTCCATGTCCTCCAGTGCCATCAGATCAGCCCCTCCATGTCCCCTACTACCCCAGTGCCATCAGATCAGCCCCTCCATGTCCCCCAGTGCCATCAGATCAGCCCCTCCATGTCCTCCAGTGCCATCAGATCAGCCCCTCCATGTCCCCCACTCCCATCTTCCCCTCCATGCCATCCATTGCCGGCTGTCCCCCTTCAGTGCCATGTCCCGAGCGCCAGTGAAATAAAATACTTACCTTTCCTGTAGGGGCACTGCTCCACAGCTCCTTCCTCTTCTTCTCCGCACACTGCACTGGATCCTGACGTCACACAGCGTCGGGTCATAGTGCGCGCTTACGTGCACTATGACCTGACGATGTGTCAGGATCCAGTGCAGCGTGGTACGGGCCAGCGGGTGACCATGGAGCGGTAAGTAATAGCAAGCGCTTCACTCCTGCTCCGTGGTCACATGACACAAATGAATCCGTGATGCAAAAAAAATGCCCCTGCGTCTTATGGGGCGAATGCTGACAGTTTTATATCGCAGGCTGCGATGTACGAGCGAGCGGGGAGGGACTGGGAGGAGGAGCTGGGGGCCGGCAATAGCGGCGGGGCGGTGCAGTCACTGTACTATAGCCCCGCCGCTCCAGTGCTGCAATATTCAAATATAAAATGTCTTATTCAATTAAAAGTGATTACACATGCCCCCTCACTCCTATTATTACCGTACATCCTAACAGCTTCAATAAAATGCAGGCAAGCAGGCCGGGCGGGCGGCAACGTAACTCCATGATGTCACGTGCCTGCGCCGCCTACTTTATGAATGAAGCAGGCGGCGCAGGCAAGTGACGTCAGTGAGTGATGCGCCGGCCGCCCGGCCTGCCTGCCTGGGTTGTACAGAAGCTGTTAGGATGTACGGTACTATTAGGAGTGGGGGGGCATGTGTAATCACTTTTAACTGAATAAGACATTTTATATTTGTATACTGGAGGGGGGGGGGGGATCTGTGGATGACAGTTTTATGGGGAACATCCGTGGATGGCACAGTTAAGGGGTGGGGGGTCTGTGGATGGCACTGTTATGGGGTGGGGGGGTCTGTGGATGGCACATATATAACAGTGCCACCCACAGATCCCATATAACAGTGCCACCCACAGATCCCCCATAACAGTGCCACCCACAGATCCCCCCCCATAACAGTGCCATCCACAGATCCCCCCTGTAACAGTGCCATCCACAGATCCCCCCTGTAACAGTGCCAGCCACAGATCCCCCTGTAACAGTGCAAGCCACAGATCCCCCCCCTATAACAGTGTCCGTCACAGATCCCCCCCCATAACAATGTCCGTCATCCACAGATCCCCCATAACAGTGCCACCCACAGATCCCCCCCCCCCATAACAGTGCCATCCACAGACCCCCCCTGTAACAGTGCCATCCACAGATCCCCCCTGTAACAGTGCCAGCCACAGATCCCCCTGTAACAGTGCAAGCCACAGATCCCCCCCATAACAGTGTCCGTCACAGATCCCCCCCATAACAATGTCAGTCATCCACAGATCCCCCCATAACAGTGTCCATCATCCACAGATCCCCCCATAACAGTGTCCGTCATCCACAGATCCCCCCATAACAGTGTCCGTCATCCACAGATCCCCCCATAACAGTGTCCTTCACAGATCCCCAGTAATAGTGCCATCCACAGACAACCATTAGTTCCAAACTCACCAAAAGCACACCTTTTGGTTAAAAATATTTTTTTTCTTATTTTCCTGCCCATAAACCTAGGTGCGTCTTATGGGCCGGTGCGTCTTATAGGGCGAAAAATACGGTAATCGTTTCAGCCCTAGAATAGGTTCTTTCTGCCATACCACTGCAGCATTTGCCAATTGAAAACATTCTCCCTTCCTTTTGTGTGTTGAATGGGTAGGAAGAACTACCTCAGAACTTACATTTTACCTTTATTTTTACTTGTCCTACAAATGGTGCCAATTTATCAACCCAGATAATGTCCCTTAGGAGTTTGTTTACTTGCTTTGTATGGAAATAGAGCTGTCCTAGGCTACCCCATCGTCTCCTTATTTTATTTCAAAAATGTTTTTATTGTTTCATAGACATAGGCGTGAAAAAGTTAACATTGACCAAAGCATAAATATATCAGCATGCTTATACAACAACCAATACAGTGTAAATACAGATACTGATATAATCCGTACATTGCAATAATTGGTAGAACATGGGTTTGGAGAACATCTCCAAAAAGGGGGGGGGACAGAATAGAGGAGGGGGGGTGGGGAAGTCTGAGGGAATGAGGGAAAAGGGTATTTTAATTCCATACTCTTATAATCTATCCCGTCACTAACTGGTCTTAATCCTTTGAAAGGGACTCATCGTCTCCTTATTTTAAAGCCATCTTCAGTTTACCTGATCTACTTTCATTCCTATCAGGAATTATACATGATGGCACTCCTTAAGAAATCTTTTTCTCTCCCTAAACTTTCTTCTCTGCTAACTCCACACTCAAACTTCAAACTGAGAAAGAATTATCTTGGTTAGTCTTTTCTCTTACTTCCTAAACTTCCCAGTCACTCGAAATTCTATATGCATTTACTGGATTCAAAAGAACCACATAGGCTGGTCAACAATAGCAGGTCTATGTCCAAGTGCTCTTCTTATTGATGAAATGGGCAGTACATTTTGGCCTAACACAGAAGTGAAGATTTGGCATACGGTGTAAAGTAAGGCCTTTGTGGACACCAACTACGGGATCCCTCTAAGTCGCACGTTGTTCCTGCGGCTTCTATTTTCCTGGTCTTCTAGGTGTAAAAGAGCATTGTTAAGCTAGGATTTGTGCATTTAAAAGTTGGTGTGCAGCACCGTGCTGCCTTGTATGATTGCAGCCTGTGGGCCCTCTGCACAGCTACCATTTGGCCTATTTGCTACACCCTAGTCTTAATGTCGGCCCGTTCTCTCAGCACAGATGAAAGAGCTTGAGCAACGAAGTTCTTTATGAACGACCTGGATAATAGCCTTAGGGTCAGACTCCCCCAGGGTCTGAAACGGTGCAGGAGCTACCATCATTTGAATCTTCAGGAGCACACAGGTCAGCCAACACCATCTTGCCTCTGCCCGTGGAGGAAAATTACTTTTTATTTAGGTATTTATCAAGCTTGACTTAAATCTTCTCTGGCTTAGGGGTGTTCTTGAAGTCTCTGCCTTGTTCCTTGTTCAGTTTGTCTATGATGGCAAGAGCTCTGTGCTGCAAAAAAATTGCTTGGCCTGGCGACGTGTTGAGGAACTTTGGGATCAAGCATCCATCACAGTGCATTGCAAGCTCCGCCCATGGAGTTGCTACTATTTAGTAGAGGACCCGTCTACATGAAGATAGTATTTCTTAAAATGGTTGTCCGGCCTGGTGTCGACAACCCCTTTGGTCTAGACCTATTCCCCTTAAGTACAGGAACATTATAAAAGGGGGGCAGAAAAAAGGAAAGCTCACCTGTCCCCAGTCCCACTGCTGCTCTTTTCATCTGGTCCCTGGGTCCCATGACCGCTACAGCCAATCACAGGCTTCACTAGTCACAGTGGCTAAAAGGCTACATCACAGTAGTCATGTACCATTCAAGTGTCTGTGACAATTGAGGCCTGTGATTGGCTGCAGTAGACACAGGACCGAAACAGCTGGAAGCAGAGCAGCAGCAAGTTTTCCTTTATTTATGTTCAGGGGGGATAATTCTAGACCAAAGGGGTTGTCAGCTGATAGGCTGGACAACCACTTTATTAGTGCATATGGACAAGGGTTATGGACAAGGGTAAATAAAAAAAATAAAAAAAACATATCTAATATCCTCAATCAGTAACACAAAAATCCAAAATGGTTGTATCTATCTTTGCTTTAGAAAGATCCCAGGAAGCGGATCGAAACGTTGCATGTCTGGTGAATAAAGTCACTTTATTTATTTTACTTCTTGGATGTGCCGTGGAATTTCTTTGATTTATTCATTTGGAGCAGGATCGTCTCCTCAGCCACTGACACTCCACTTATACGCAAGAAACTGCAGTGCTGCCCAACTCTCATTTTTTATCTAGGTAGACAGATATAGTAGATTGGAAGGAGAGATGGATTGAAGACTAAAAAGATTAACTGCTGTTGTGAAAAACCTCTGCAGCCCCCTTAAGTGATGAGTCTTGGACACAATGATTAACAGAGATTGGTCTGCAGAATATGTGGGCAGCTACATGAAGAGGCCTTAACAAGAGAACGTCCCACCGTGGTGTGGCATAATGTACTGTAGCCAGACCCCTCTAGTCTTCATTTCAAGTACACTGACAGGTCAGCATTAAATTTATTTGGTCATCGAACCAGTGGCATGTTCATTTCTCCTAAGTGTCTCAGGATCAATTTTTCAACCGGACAATTACAGGCTGGGTGTTGCATGTGCTACTGTGAGCAGCTTGCATGGCCTAAATGTGCTACCATGGCCTGTAGCGTCTCCAGACTTGTCTCCCATTGAGCACATCTGGGGCTTCATTGGTCGTCAATTGCAAAGGGACCTGTCAGCAATAGATCTTGATGATTTGCGTGCCCAAGTGATTTCAACATGGCCGAACATTCCTCAGACAACTATTAATGACTTTGCTGATGGCACGCAAAGGAGTGTAAGTGTGCGTATTCATACTTGATACTGAATAAATTGATGAATATTTTGTTTCCATTGTTTTTTTTTTTAGCATTTGCCTATCATTAATATATCTATCTGTCCTGTTATTTACATAAGTCCATGGCTTTTCCTTCTTGGTGTTACAATTTCAGTATTAAAGAGTCTATAAAAGGATGGGTCATAAATATCAAATCATCGAGCTCTAACACCTGGCACCCCTACCAATTAGCCATTTTTGGCAGCTACTCAAAAACAGTGGATGAAGACGAAAGAAGAGTTCTGTGTCCACTTTGTAGTGGCCGTCCACGGTTTCTGCAGCTCAGCTCCCATTCAAGTGAAAATCATGAAGAGACATTCTATATGATTTTATAAATGCATAAACTATTACTATTAGGGAAAAAAAGTACAACAAAATGGTATTGTATAGTACCAATTCCAAAGAATGGTCGTCAGTGCAGTACATAGTCGCACCCAGTCCTTAAGGACCCCTGCAGACAAGCGTGTGTCATGCTGCGAGTCCGCAGCGCAGCACCCGGCCTGAACTCCCAACACTGCCATAGCATTATATTAATTTATGTATGTCACGGCGCGGTGTGGGTGGTAAACTCCACACCAAACACAGGAGGGAAGGGAAAGGGTACTAGGCCTGGAAACTAGGGAAAGGGGAAAGGTCGCCACCTAGTGAATCCCTAGACCAAGCCCTGACTACTATCAGTATGAACAGACCTCGATGGTAGGAATGTTCATACGCAGTAACCTAGAGCCCTATCTGACCCTAAAAGGCCCTGGAAATAGTGTCAGGACAAAGGATGACCTGTTCCTTCCCAGATGAAGGAACAGGAGACTCCCTCAGGCCTTATACCAAAACATAGGGGAATACAACAAACTAGAGCTAGGAAAAGACACTTAACTCCGAAGGATGCGAACGAGCAGGAACTCAGTGGAGAACCAACACCAGCACTTCCACCACCAGAAAGGAGCTATTAACCGCATAGCATGATGGGTGAGACCAGACTAAATAGAGGAGTTGGAATGACCACTTAAGCTAGACCTAAGACAAGACATCACCAGCAACAACACAGAAACAAGTGAAACCAAAGAAGCTGTCAGATCACATCACGTGCAGCCAGTCTCTTAGATCTTCTGACCCCTGTCACGGGAGAGACCGTCACAATGTAACCCTTACAGTTCTGGAATGTATTGGATAACACTGGCAGCATTATGTCAGTGTCATCTAATACATTCCAGAACTGTAAGGGTTACACAGTATCATAAGTCAATATAATGCTATGTGACCCTGGCAGTGCTGGGAGTTCAGGCCGGTAGCTGCGCTGCGGACTCGCAGCATGACACATGCTCGTCTGTAAGGGGCCTAAGAGTGGGAGCTGCTGTGTACAGCATTTTATATGCCAGTTCAAAATGTGCTGGAGTGAAATGCGACAAATTCCTAAAGAGACACAGGCCACATGTTTGCCTGTCAGTGTGCTAAAATGCAAATTGATGCCATCTATCAGCTGGCACAGATTTATGCTATATTTAATGGCAGTTCCAATAAATGAAGAGCGCCATATGTGACTTTTTCATGTAAGTCTTCTAGTGGAAAAAGGAATTATAATTTCCTTCTTTTCCATTTTTAAGTTAGTCGCTGTATTATTAGCTTTTGGTAAACATACTGTACATCCCTGAATACTTATTAAAGGGGTTTTGCCACAAGTAAATGTTACATTACTATAATTCAGCATGAAAATCTGGTTACTTTTGTCATTTACTTTACATACTCCAGTAGTGAGATATTATGTTTATTTTATTAGCAACCCCTGGTGTATAATCTGTGAAGTCATCTATTAAGGTAGATCCTTCAACTGCCACCAGCCATATCTATAGTTAGAAGCTGTGAAGGTTAGGGAAATAGCTGTAGCAGAAAGAACACACCCCTGAGCAGACAGCCTGAAGAAAATCTAATAATTGGAGCAATGAATGGGGAGATTTCTGGATCGTTTTGAGGTATAGGACTGGTTCTAACTTATGGACTTGTACGATATTATTTCTGCATTTCATTTTGAAAATCAGTCATGACATAACCCCTTTAAAGCCATAAATTATTAAATCTTATCATGGTAAACTTGAAAATAACTGAAAAAAAATTATATTTTAAATACATGAATGTAACTTCTTACGGATGTATTTTTTAGAATATGAAAACATATTAGCACGTTTTGAGTTTGTTTTGTTTTTTATTTTTTAATCTCTTCAAAAGGTATGATGAATTCCAGCCAATCTCTCCTACACCTTTTTGTGGAACTGATAGTCCTACTACCTGTGCTACTTACTATAATACATCCACAGCCAAGGCTGATCTGCTCAACAGAATGAAAGAAGTGAGTGAAGCCCAAGGGAAAGACGTAAATGTGACAGATGCAGAGTATGAAGAGGTGAGAGCGCTGATCTTGTGTGGATCTTCAGGGTCCTCAATTGCTGAAGTTAATTTCTATTAGTGTGTGTAATGTTTTCTGGTAATCTTTGTTACTTTCCTGTTGGCTTAGCTGTTTATTCATCCTCCTGGCTTATATTCCTCCCCCATATGTACGCCCATAAACTTCTCCTTGCTCTATCTCTGGCATCTGTCATGTGCTCAGTGTTTGCAAAGCTTAGAGACAATCGGACACCGTCACACTGTAAGGGGCACACTTCCACATGCATCCATAAACATACCGGACACAGTCACACTGTAAGGGGCACACTTCCACATGCATCCATAAACATACCGGACACAGTCACACTGTAAGGGGCACGCTTTCACATGCATCCATAAACATCCTGGATGCAGTCACAATGTAAGGGGCACGCTTTCACATGCATCCATAAGCATATTGGACACAGTCACACTGTAAGGGGCACGCTTCCACATGCATCCATAAACATACCGGACACCATCATACTGTAAGGGGCATGCTACCACATGCATCCATAAACATACCGGACACAGTCACACTATAAGGGGCACACTTCCACATGCATCCATATACATACCGGACACCGTCATACTGTAAGGGGCACACTTCCACATGCATCCATAAACATACCGGACACAGTCACACTATAAGGGGCACACTTCCACATGCATCCATATACATACCGGACACCGTCATACTGTAAGGGGCACACTTCCACATGCATCCATAAACATACCGGACACAGTCACACTATAAGGGGCACACTTCCACATGCATCCATATACATACCGGACACCGTCATACTGTAAGGGGCATGCTACCACATGCATCCATAAACATACCGGACACAGTCACACTATAAGGGGCACACTTCCACATGCATCCATATACATACCGGACACCGTCATACTGTAAGGGGCACACTTCCACATGCATCCATAAACATACCGGACACAGTCACACTATAAGGGGCACACTTCCACATGCATCCATATACATACCGGACACCGTCATACTGTAAGGGGCATGCTACCACATGCATCCATAAACATACCAGACACCGTCACACTGCAAGGCCCCCTGCACACGAACGTGTGCACCCCGTGGTCGTGCTGCGGCCCGCAAAATGAGGGCCGCAATGCACGAACACAGTCCGTGGGACAGCCACAGCGGATCGCTGACCCATTCACTTGAATGGGTCCGCAATTTGGCCGTTTAGCAAAAAGATAGGACATGTTCTATCTTTTTGCAGAATGGAAGTACGGGACGAAACCCCACGGAAGCACTCCGTAGTGCTTCCGTAGGGTTCCGTTCCATGCTTCCGTTCCGTACCATTCCGCATCTCCGGATTTGCGGACCCATTCAAGTGAATGGGTCCGCATCAGTGATGCGGAATGCCCACGGAACGGCACCTGTGTATTGCGGATGCGGTCCGCAATACGGCAACGGGAAGCACACGTTCGTGTGCAGGGGGCCTAAGGGGCACGCTCCCACATGCATCCATAAACATACCGGACACCGTCACACTGTAAGGGGCACTCTCCCACATGCATCCATAAACATACCGGACACAGTCACACTGTAAGGGGCACGCTCCTATATATATATATATATATATATATATATATATATATATAGTACAGACCAAAAGTTTGGACACACCTTCTCATTCAAAGCGTTTTCTTTATTTTCATGACTATGAAGGCATCAAAACTATGAATTAACACATGTGGAATTATATACATAACAAACAAGTGTGAAACAACTGAAAATATGTCATATTCCAGGTTCTTCAAAGTAGCCACCTTTTGCTTTGATTACTGCTTTGCACACTCTTGGCATTCTCTTGATGAGCTTCAAGAGGTAGTCCCCTGAAATGGTCTTCCAACAGTCTTGAAGGAGTTCCCAGAGATGCTTAGCACTTGTTGGCCCTTTTGCCTTCACTCTGCGGTCCAGCTCACCCCAAACCATCTCGATTGGGTTCAGGTCCAGTGACTGTGGAGGCAAGGTCATCTGGTGCAGCACCCCATCACTCTCCTTCATGGTCAAATAGCCCTTACTTTCAAAGTTTTCCCAATTTCACAGCAATCTGCAGTGGCATGGGGCGCTTTTATATGTCTGGTTACAGATAGCAGCCTAATGCCGCGACGTATAAAGTCGTGCGATGGTAGGCAAAAGGTTAACAACCTGCAGTGACCTCTTTTGTCATCTCTTCTTTAAAACTCTTGCTCCTGTAATCTGGCAGTATCTGGTTTTATGAGAATGCTATGGACTCTAAGAGGTTATAAGTGGTTTATAACTTTAGTTATAGCTTTACTTAGAAAAATGATGTTAATATATGCAAGTGAGCCTTTCAGGGCAACAGGAGCTTTGCCATTACTCCTAAAAGCTCTGCTGTTGCGCCATGTATTTTGCGCTATGGTATTGCTGACCCCGCCTATATGTGTTACCCCACCTGCAACATGGGGCCACTTTTATTATTTTTTACCAGGGTCACTTTAAGTTCCTAGTCCTCCCCAGGCCAGGTGTGATGGCATTTTCACTGCCTGACCCTGTCAAAGTCAGAGGGTGCAGTAGTTACAGAGGGAGCTGAGCATCTAGGAGTAATGGCAATGCCCATGTTGCTCCTAGAGGCTCATTTGCATATATTAACATCATTTTATCAGCAATGCAGGCACATATGGACTTAGGACCAACAAAGATGCATTCAGCTGCCAAGAGCATTTGCAAGTCAGCCAGTTTCATAGGTACAAATTTATTGACAGATGCCCATTAAGGGCACCATTATCTTGGTGTTTACTATGATTAAGAGCTGTATTTGCTCTAAACATGTAAACATTCCAGATTGTTATTTTTGGAAGTTGTAATATGTCTGATTTTCAGTGTCTTGCTTTTTCTATAACAGGTGCAGCTAATAGACAGCATTAGCAGAAAGCTTTCTGTCCTCCACAAAGCCCAGCAAGAACTTCAAGAGGACATTAGTGCCAATGCAACTCTTGGCTGTGAGTTGGAGAATCTGCTAAAAAGCGTTTGCAAGCCCAATGAGTATGATAAGTTTCGAATCTTCATTGGGGACCTGGACAAGGTGGTCAGCTTATTGTTGTCCCTATCTGGACGTCTGAGTAGGGTTGAGAGTGCCTTGAACTGTAAAGACCCAAAGCCTTCCATGGAAGAAAAGGTACTGCTACTTTTTAAAAGTAACTGTGTGTTTATGGTATGGCATTTTTTTCTTCCATTGTATCCCCAGGGTTCTCCATAGGACCTTACAGGATAAATTGCAGAAAAAAAAACACATGTATATTTCCAAAAAAATTGTGTTAACAATACTTGAAACTCATGGCATTTTAAAAGCCGTTAAAAACAATTAAAAAGGTGTGTGTGTTTTTGTGTGTAAAAAGAACCTATCAACTTCTCGTGAAATGTCTGTTTAAGGAACTATTTGCATTCCCTACGTAATAACTCATCTTTTCTTATGACTCTTTTCTACTAGAAGTTTATGAATGAATTGCCAGTAAAAGTACAGCTGAGTTTGGGGGGTGTCCCTGTACAGACTGACGCTGTGTCACGCTTCTGTGTGGGAGGGAAACTTGCACCGAACGTAGGAGGGAAAGGGGTGAGGGGAAAAGGCCTGGAAACTAGGTAAAGGAGCAGGTCACCTCCTAGAGAAACCCTAATAAAATTCCCGACTGACTGCCAGTATGAACTGACCCTGAAGTTAGGTGAGTTTATACACAGGAACTTAAAGTCCTAACTCTCCCTGTAGGACCCTGGTACTAATGTCAGGACAAGAGACAACCTGTTCCTCCAAACGGTAGGACGAATAGGAGTCTCCCTCAGGCCTAAACACAAATGACAGGAAAAAGAGCAACACAAGTAAACAAGAGGGGAAGAAGAAACTTAAAGGGGTTATCCCACTTAGCAGTTTCATACTTACCTGCTGCCACCGCGCGTTCACTTCCTGGATTCTGGCTGGGGGCGGGCTTCATCTTGATTGAAGTCTTCTCCCGGCCGGGCCGCGCGCTGGACTGAACGCGCACGCTGCCGCGCATGCGCAATGTGACTTATTTCTGGCCAGTATAGTACAGAGCCGGCGTGCGCGTTCGCAGCTCTGTACTATTCTGGCCGGGAAGAAGTCACCGTCGCGCATGCGCGGCAGCGTGCGCGTTCAGGACAGCGAGTGGCCCGGCCGGGAGAAAAGAAGAAGTCTTCTGGGCAAGCGCGACCATCGGGATCTTGCGGAAGAGCGGTGGTCGTAACCAGGGGAGACCGAGTCACAACAATAAGGTAAGTGGGGATGAATTTTCTCCTAATCGGTGGGAATTTGTTAATAAAGTATATTTACAAAAATGATCACTGTCAAATCATTAACAGATTTAACAGTGATCATTATGATGGGATAACCCCTTTAACTTCAAATGGCTATGGAAGCACAGGAACTCCGCCGAGATCCAAACACCAGCAATCCACAACAAGATGGAAGCTATAAACCGCACAACATGGTGGGAGAAGCCACAATAAATAGGGAAAGTAAAATGACCATATACGCAACACCTGAATCAAGGGGTGTGGCCATTACCAGAAACAACACAGGCACAAATTGATCCACAAGGAACCTGTCAGATGAAACCACGTGTTGCCAGTTACACTGATCTCCTGGCACCTGTCACGAAAATGTCCGTGACACACTGGCAGCACTGATTGGCCATAGTCAGACTGTGCAGGGACAGTGGGGCACACCCAAACTGGTAACGCCCAGCTGTACCTTTACTGCAGACTGCTGGCAGTTCCTTCATAAACATTGTAGTAGGAGTATTGGAGGAATAGCACAACATAGTCATAAGAAATGATGCTCCAAAATTATTATTACATAGGGAATGCAAGTAGTTAATGAAACAGACATGTCAGGACAGGTGGCAGGTCCTCTTTAACCCCTTAGTGACCAGCCCGTTTTGGGTCTTACTGACCAAGCGTTTTTCGTCCTTTTTTCATCGTCGCCATCCAAGAGCTATAACTTTTTTACTTTTCCGTCTATGTAGCTGTATGAGGGATTGTTTTAGAGGACATGTTGTAGTTTTTGATGGTGTCATTTTGGGGTAGACATAACTTTCTGATTACCTTTTATTAACTCTTTCTGAGGGGGAGATGGGAAAAAACAGCAATACTGCCACAGAATTTTTACATTATAAATTTTGTGTAATTCATCTACTGGCTGGGCCCGCCGCAAGACTTCAAACGACTTTAGCATATTTTGGCAGCCTATTTTTCTATTTCTGGTTCTATGGCACTGTGCTGCCATAAAAATCTTGTACAGCGCCAAAATGTTATAAACCCCTTCAAATTGATCTTTGTTGTTCCCCTTAGGTATTCATCGTGGGAAAATTTGGACATATTAAGGTTTATTTTTTCTTATGAAAAAAATATGCGTGAGTTTTGTATATTTTACACAGAAAAAAACCCTGCTATACAAAATATAACTAAAACAAACATTTAAAATCAAAAAATGTGTGAATGTTTGTATATGTTACACACAAATTCCACTATACTATTTAATAAAACTAATATAAATATAATAAATATTCTATACTATTCTATACTATTGTTAATATTAGTAACTATTGCTAATACATTTTCATTTTTTAAAATTTTTTACTTTCTTTAATTTAATGTTGAAATTTTTAGTAATTTATTTTTTACTTTTTTTTAAAATTATATATTTTTAAGTGAATTAACCTCTTCCTGCCACAGCCACGGTTTGCTTGCTGCTAGTTAATTTTACAGCCAGCAGGTGGTGCTCTTAAATAAAGAAAAGCGCTCCCTAACGGCTTTTACATTTAAGGGCTCATGCACACGAATGTATTTTTTTCACTGTTTGGTATAAATAACATAATATCTTTATTCTATGGGTCAGTATGATTACAGCAATACCAAATACATATCTTTTTGTTACGCTTTACTACTTTTGTGCCTTTTTTTTTTTCTTTTTTTTTTTTCTTTTTTTTTAAGGAAGAAACTATTTTTAGCATCGCCACATTCCAAGACTCATAACTTTTTTATTTGTCTTTCTATGGAGTTGTGTGAGGGATTGATTCTTGTGGGACAACTTGTAGTTTTCATTGGTATCATTTTGGGTTAAATTACGCTTTTTGATCGCTTGTTATAAAATTCGGCCTTTTTTTTTGCGGTGTTCACTGTAGTGGATATTTTACATAGGGGATATTTGTGTAGTGAGGATAGTTACGGACAAGGCAATAACAAACATGGGGGAGATTTTATTTTTGCAGAGCATATTTTCAATGAAAAAAAGCTTATTTTTTTAATTGAATTTTTTTTTTGATTATTTTAATTGAAATTTTTTCAACTTAACAATGGGACTATAACAGGCAATATTTGGATTGCTTTTAAAACAAAATGCACAATCCTTATAGTGCTTTGCATTTTAATGCCAGCGCTATAGTGACATTGACCAGCAAAGGCACAGCCTGCTGGAAAACACTTAAGGCAGGCTCCCAGGCCCCCGCCAGCCTTTACACACATCAGCACCCCGCAATCGCATTTGTGGGGTGCCGATGGGAGCAGAGTTAGTCCTCTCCCTTTGTCACCACTTACATGCGGCGGGCGGCCATTGCTGCAGTGTATACGGGGTTAAACAGCCCGGATCAGCACTCCTGCTGCTCCGAGCTGTTAGGAGCAGGAATGCGGCTCTAATGTGAGAGCCAAACCTAGGCTCCCCACTGCACGGGGGACCCCTTAGACTAGGCTGCTCTGAAAATGCGGGGTCCAGCCTAAGGCCCCTTAGTGACCGCTGTAAAAAGGCGTATTGGTGGTTACTAAGGGGTTAATAAGGCATTCATGTAAATTTTTTATTTTATTTTTTTTTTAGTTTGAAAATAAGACAGTTCTAATCTATCAACTCAAATCAATAATATATTACTCATTAGTAAATTATTTCCAAGTGTGATCATGGCGCCTAAAGTGTGAAAAACCCAGAAGCTCATGCTTCCGGGCTTCTTACCGGCATCCTCTGCGGCCAATGAGGATGACAGTAATTGATTTCAATACGCTGGGTCTCTCTGAAAAGACCCAGGGTATTGAAGCTGCAATTATTATTTTGCCCAGCAGGTGACAGACTAACATTCGAAATGAGCAATTCTAGTACAAATATGAATATATAATAAACATAATGGTACAGAATTTTTTAAACAGAGTGTGTAGGTAACAAACTGTATATATCTACTATGATGGCACACGTATTTATTATTACCATAGCACAAGTGTATAGTGACTGTAATCTGGGCAGGCACTCTGGATGGCCACCACAGAGAAGGGGATCCTGCTGCGGTGAGTGAAAGCAGCAGTAAAGGTGCTGTTAGCAGAGCAGGAAGGACACAAAGCCGCTGTGGAGATCCGGGGACGACCGGGACCTGTGCCCCCCGCACTGCAGGCTGGGAATACTGGTAACTTGGCTGGATGGCGTTGGGGAGGGGGGGGGGGGGCAAACACTGAAGATGACGTGCCGGCTGGAGAGAAGCCATACAGAGAAGCCACCAGCCCAGCCAACGATAGTGAATGGATGCGCAGTCTGCCGGCATCATTTAGCATTTAATGAAGCCGCCAGCCTGCCCAAGGTGCTGCTTAGTGCCGCGATGTATGCGGGGGCTGGAGGCTTCACTGAAGGCTAACTCCTGCTGCCAGCCTGTGCCCGCCCGCCCACAGTTTCATGGCAGCTCATGAGCCATTAGTGAAGCCCCTGAGCTGTCGCAGCCTCCACTTTTGGGGTCACCTTGCGTTTATAAGACGCACTGACTTTTTTCCTATTTTAAATAACATCAAAAGATTTTTAAAAATATGTAAGGGGAAGGAGTGGTGACTGCCTACACACGGCGGGCTCCTTTCTGGAACTCCCACTGGACAGGGGAGTGAGTGGCCAGTCCCTGGCACTTCTCCACGTCCAGGGGGAGGAGCGGTGGGTGCCTACATCTCCCTGCTGCCTCTCTGAAACTCCTGCTGGGCACGGGAGTCCATGCACAGCCGCTGACACTTCTCTTCCGCCAGTGGAAGGAGCTGTGTGTGCCTACATCTCCCTGCCGCTTCCCTGGAGCACATCTCTGGCACAGGAGGGGGGGGGGACAGGGGGACAGCCGCTCACACTTCTCTAACTCCAGGGGAAGGAGTGGTGTGTGCCTACATCTCTCTGCCGCATCTCTGGAGCTATAGCTGGGCATGGCAGTCAGGGCACAGCCGCTGACACTTCTCTCCAACCAGGGGGAGGAGTGGTGGGTGCCTACATCTCCCTGCCGCTTCCCTGGAGCACATCTCAGGCATAGGAGTCAGGGGACAGCCGCTCACACTTCTCTGCCTCCAGGGGAAGGAGCGGTGGGTGACTACATCTGTATGCCCGCTCCCTGGAACTCCTTTCCCATGGGCGAAAGTCAAGCCCACCTAGGTGCCTTCTCCCAGGGGCGAGCATTAAGCCCACCTGGGGGTACCCCCCTCCTAGGCGAGCATCAAGCCCACCTGGGGGTACCCCCCTCCTGGGCGAGCATTAAGCCCACCTGGGGGTACCCCCCTCCGGGGCGAGCATTAAGCCCATCTGGGGGAACCCCCCTCCTGGGCGAGCTTTAAGCCCATCTTGTAATATAAATATTTGTAGTAGAAATTTGCTTGCATCAGACTTTGTGTAAGGAAAGGTAAATCTCTTCATCAAGACTCAGACAAAGGTGTTTTCATGTTGAGTTCTCCTGAGCACTGCCCCTTTCCTGCCCAGTCTGTTCACCTTTTATTTCTTACTCACAAAAGGCTGTAACAATAGAAAAGGGCCAGCCCGTCACCCGACCACTTACTTCATGTAACAAGGATACAGGAAGTGATGACATACAGGAAGTGATGATACAGGAAGATGAGAAACCACCATCATTTAAAATAACATAGCCAGCTAACAAACACATGTACACAATAATCTCCCATTACCACTGGAGTGAACTTTATCCAGCCTTGCTCAGTGATCAATGCCAAATAAAATTACTATGATCCTCATGCATGTTTATTTACAGGACAACGTCATTATCTCAGGCTCACTAGAGACAACAAACGCACGTTCCTTTCATATATTGTTCTCTTAACAAATGCATCCACGCCAAGCCAATAAATCTGCGTCTTGCGCGGGGGCCCTAGAAACACTGCTCTGCTGAACACATCAGTCTCCCCCGGCCCACAGCCCAGTGCATAGCACATGGACCATTCGGCGACGAAGACCTCTGCGCCCGGCAGCTGTGTCTCCACATACACAGGAAGATATCCATTCCAATGGTTTACTCTGACACTGAGAGAGATGATGACAATACACAATATATTAAATACACATCCTAATAAAATTTCCACAACACTGTACTGACTTCGGCACCAGGCAATCTCATTCATATTGACTGCAGCATATAAGTCTTTAAATGAACCTGTTGGTCTGGGCCGTTAGAGCAGGAGCACAGAAGACTATGCTGCCATAAAAAGGAATATTGGTGGTCACTAAGGCCGAATGCACATGGCCGTTTTCCGCGGCCAAGAGCGGTCCGTGGTATGCCGGGCTGGATTCCTGTTCAGAGCAGGAGCGCACGGCGTCATTGGTTGCTATGACGCCGTGCGCTTCATGTCGCCGCTGCACTACAGTAATACACTATACGAGTGTATTACTGTAGTGCAGCGGCGGCATGAAGCGCACGGCGTCATAGCAACCAATGACGCCGTGCACTCCTGCTCTGAACAGGAATCCAGCCCGGCATACCACGGACCGCTCTCGGCCACGGAACACGGCCATGTGCATTCGGCCTAAGGGGTTACTGCGAATTTTCTTAGTGCCAGCTACATAACTTTTCTTTTATCATACTTAGGATAGGTTCACATCGGCGCTAATGGTTTCCATAGATGGAAAAATACTTCTGGGATTAAGTCCATTGATTTCAGTAGCGTATTATTAGCATAATTTACAGTATACTCAGTTTGACTCAGTGCTATCATGTATCCATTGTTTGAGAAAAAGTACTGTTTGTAGGAAATAATGGAAAGGAGAGCCCACTCAAGCGGCCTCCCACACAGTATGATGTCCACTTAAGTGGCCTCCCATCATGGTAATACCCCCTTAAAGAGGTATTCTTATCTCAGACATTGATGGCATATTGCTAGGAAATGCCATTACCGTGTCAGATAAGCGTGGGTCCAGCCTCTGGGATCCGCTCCTATCTCCAGAACAGCCCCCCCCCAGAAAGAGTTAGACCCTCTTAAGTGCCCCCTCCTCCACAGTGTGATGCCCCGTTTAGCCTCTAACTTAAATTCTCACCTACCCCACATTCCTCCGTCATCAGTTCTTTGCATCACCATTCTCCATTGTGGTTCGGAGCAAGGAGGCACAATGCAGTGACATCATCTCACCTGCTACATTGAGCCACAGCAGCACAGAGCAGAGCAGCTTGGCTTCACCATTATATTCAGCTGTATCTGCTTCCTGAGGTGTTCCTCCAGTTGTGCCAGTAGTCCTGTTTAAGTGCCATCTGCTGTTCATCATATGTGTATGACCACCACTGTCAGCAGATATCTTCAAATTTAGCTGGATCTGGCATTAGGCTGCATATAAATATGTCATGTCTATGGCCAGCTTTAAGCTATTTTCACAAATTGCAACAATTTACAGTACAATACCTGTGGGCTGGCTTTACAAAACCCTTTCTGCACATAGTGGGAAAAAATCAGCACATCCGAAATTTTGCTGCGGTCATTATTTTATGCCATGCTCATTATCTTGCAGAAAAGTTGCAAATGTTAACAGTTGATTTCACATTGCATGGTGTAGTGTTAATTCCACAGCGAGTACATGGCAAGTAGGAGGTTGATTTTCCTGCAAGGTCAAAAATGAGATCTGCTGTGGAAAAATTCAGCCTTTTGTGAATGTATTCTAATTTACCATCTGTCCCAAATCACAACTTTGCATCATTGGGATCAGGCCTCCTCCCTCCTACTGAAAACCATAGTAGTATGAAAATCTAATGCAGAGATTAGCAACCTCCAGCACTCCAGCTGTTCTCAAACTCCAACTCCCAGAATTCTCATTTCGCTTCTATGGGAGTTACAAGAATAGCCCAGCAAGTATGCATGCTGGGAGTTGTAGTTTCACAGCAGCTAGAGTGCCAAAGATTGCTGATCCCTGCTCTAATGCTTTGATAGTTGTGCCACTGAACAGGATCACAAAATACAATAAAACTTGTAGCAACTTATAGGTTTTCCATTTTAATGTATATGTTCTCTGCCATGTACAGCTGAATCTCTTGGAGAAAAGAAAACAACTGATTGACCAATTAGAGGATGCTAAAGAACTCAAAGCACATGTCACGCGGAGAGAAAAAATTGTTCTAGCGACGGTATCGAAGTACCTAAATGATGAACAGCTTCAAGACTATCACCATTATGTCAAGATGACTTCTGCACTCATTGTGGAACAGCGAGAGCTGGAAGATAAAATCCGACTGGGAGAAGAACAACTTGCATGTCTACGAGAAAGTCTGCAAAGTAATTGGCAGTCAAATGAAGTTGCATAAGAGATGTCATATTTTAAATTCTTCTATATCTATGTTTAATTCTTATCAGAGATAATTTTATTGAACAAGACTTCAATTTGTATACGTTAAGATTCAAAATGATAATTGTTTTTTTTACTATTAGCAAACCAAAGAAATAGATGATGACTGAATGGGTTCCTGTGACTAGATTTTAAGAAACATCCATGCAAGTTTAAAGAGGACCTTTCGTGCGATTTTATTAAGGGAGATATAAACCTATACTTGCGGGGTACTGATGCTGCCACCCTGCTTGATTTTTTTAAATATGCCTCCTATTCCCCGCCGGATTTCTCCTGCTCAGTATGGGAATACTGAGCATCGGAGCAATGAGGAGGAGACGGAGTCTTTCTCCGTGGGCGTCTCCTTCTCTCCTGGCTGCAGCGCTGTCCAATCGCAGCACAGAGCGTCACAGCCAGGGAGGTTTTTTCTCCCTGGCTGTGATGCTCTGTGCTCCGATTGGACAGCGCTACAGCCAGGGGAGAAGGAGACGCCCACGGAAAAAGTCAGTCTCCCCCTCGTTGCTCTGATGCTCAGTATTAGCATACTGAGCAGGAGAAATGCAGCGGGGCATAGGAGGCATATCAAGCAGGGTGGCAGCATCAGCGGGGGGTAACCCGCAAGTACAGGTGTATATCTCCCTTAATAAAATCGCACGAAAGGTCCTCTTTAACCAGCAGATTTTGGGTGTTTTTCAAACATGCCATTTTCTTTGCTATTTGGCAGACACGCTATGACTGGAAGATGTTGATTGAAACCTCAGTTCCCATATTTAGCATCTTCACTCATATACCGTATATTTATTTAACATATTATATACATTTACAGTTGATTAAACTCGTAAATTACAATTTTCTGTTGGACTTGATTCATTGTCATGAACAATTCAATCAGTTGCTAATTTGTTTTGCACAAACTTGGAGTACAACCATACAGCACGGTTGTGTGGCGCTTGCAACATGGCCATGCTGCATCTGAGTACTGTGCTGACATGCAGGTCGCAGTGGCCTCTAATTAAACTAAAGAGAACGCACTGTTCAGTGGGTCTGTAATGTCCAATAACAATACAGAGCGAGTGAACAGTGTGTTCTCATTAGTTTAATTAAAACCCAGCTCGGCCTGTACAGCCATGATACTCAAACAGAATGTGGCCGCTCCACATGGATGCACTGTATGGTTGTACCCTTAGGGCAAGGGCATCCAGTCTGGCTGGCAGTATGCAGCAGGCCAAGACGACCTGCAGCTGCCAGTGGCCACATGACTTTAGTGCGACCATTGGCAGCCATAAGTGGGCATGTCCTGCCACGTGTTAAGCCTTAGGGTACTGGCACACGTTGCCGTTGTGCTATGTTTTGGGTGTAACAAAAAATGCATATATATTTGAAGCAACATACCTGCATTTATGCTGTGTTTTCTTCCAGCACAGGGAAAACACACAGCAGATGTATATTGCATTAATGTAACTGTTTTGTAATTAATGTAATTCCGTTTTGCTGTGTGTGATTTTACTTTTTTTTCCCCCCTTTGCTGAAAGAAAATGCATCATAAATGCAGGTATGTTGTTGCAAACACCACATCATATATGCAGCACAGCCGCAATGTGTGGCAGCAACCTTACCCTAATGAATATTATCTACTGAATTAAAACAAGCCTACCTGTTCACAGTAGAAAAATGGATGCTTTATGTCTGGACGTTTCTAGAAAGTGGTTTTTAACCTAGTGATCACAGGGGTTCTGTATTGCTACATTAAAGTTGTTGACATGAAGGTTGTAATTAGGGCTCATTCACACAACTATAGGCCATCGTGTCCATGTTGCGGACCGCAAATTGTGGTGTGCAATGCATGGGCATCGGCCGTGTGAATCCTGTATTGCGGTGCGACCCATTGACTTGAATAGGTCTGCAATCCGCAACATAAGGCAAAAGATAGGACATGCCCTATCTTTTGTGGTGCAGAAGCACGGGCCCAAAAGCCCACGGAAGATCTTCATAGTGCTACCGTGGGCTTCCGATCTGTGCCACCACTCCACGCTATATCTTTTAGATTGCAGACCCATCAAGTCAATACAGATGCAGTCTGGCCTATGGTCGTGTGAATGAGCCCTAATACAGAGGTTCTCTGGTTGTAATACCTCGCACGTATTAACTTAGTAAAGAATAAGAAGAGGGAAACAGCAGACCTCCAAAATTTGGTGAAGTCCACGGTTGCTTTGGTTAAACAGTTTCACAACACTCCAAGTCTACACACTGGATATGAAAACTGATACATTCCACACAAAAAAACACTCACCACCTTGAATAAAACATGTAGGGTAAAATGATATTTCAGTGTCGTAGTTCTTGCACTTTCAGAAATTGTCTACTCCATTTCTTTCACATTTGCTCTTTATACTAGACAGAGATCTTCCTTGTTAATCTGTGTTGCCTAAAGATTGAGAAAAGTGCATAATGTTCATGTACAATCCATTAAAAACAAAGTACTTGTCATATAAAATCTATGGCACACTGTGCTCTGTCTGGCCCTGGGTTATAATGAAAAATAAAAAAGCGGAGTCAGCACGTCCAAATTTGTGGAGTTTAATCCAGATGCAACGTTTTGGCTTAGAAAGCCTTTGGCCCTTGGTTATCTGTCTGTGGCTTCTTGCAGGGTTACGATTAGTGTATCTAAACAATTAGTTTTAATATCCTTAAGGTGGATTTACACAGGACGATTCTACAGCTGATTGTCGAGAAGTAAGCGTTCCTTCACGACAGTTGGCTGCTCGCTTGGTGAAGGAGACCTCTGCATTTACATGCAACAATCTCTTTCACTGTACGAGGACTAGGGATTGCTGTTGAAAGACTGTGTGAACAAGTCTGCAATACATAGTCAGATCAGAGGAAAAAAGACCGGGTACATGAGTACCTAATTCCACAGCTTTAATTATCCTTGAAAGCTCAATATGTACTTGGCCAGCAGCAGAGAGGAGGGCTTGGTTGGCCCACTAGGCAATTTCCTTGTAAGGTTCATGGCTAATCCACCCCTGTCACGAGGCAATTCTTTCTGGAGGTGGATGTATCTTCCATAGGGGCCAGAGCCGTGCTCGCCCAAAAATATAATTATACCTGTGACTTCTTTGTGACTTCTTTTCTAAAGCTACTTCTATTGTTAACAGGGAGCTGTTGGCAATTAAGATGGTGCTTGAGGAGTGGCGTCCTTTTCTGGATGGGGACAGTGATCCATCTGTGGTTTACACTGACCAAAAGAATCTAACCTACATACAGTCTGCCCAGTGGTTCAACCTGAGTTGAGATCAATGGTCACTGTTCTTTACCCGGTTTGACTTTGTCATGCATTTCCATTCGACTATATCTGGCTTTTTTGTTCTCGATGACTGGGATGAGAAGCCTCTGCACATCATCGACCCAGCCCCCATTGTTTCTGTTGCCCCAGTACAAATTAAGCACATCCCTCCAGGGAAAACATATGTTCTTCTGGCTAGACAAAAATGTCTTCTCACCTGGGTACATAAGTCTAAAATGGCCGTATAGGAGTTCTTATGACCTTTGAACTTGTCTCCAGGAACTATTGGTGGCTGACTCTTTGACAGAATGTTCAAGATTTTGTCGCTTCCTGTGTGAAGTCTTTCAGACAGAGGTCTGCTGGTTTCCTTCTTCCTTTGCCTATACCTGATGCTCCATGGATGGTGGATTGGTTCTTGAAAATTGTGCATTTCATCCCCTTGCCTGGACTGCCTTCAACCGGACAGGGAAGCTAAGTGTGTGTCCTGTGCAATGTATGCGTGCCTTGAAGAGCCATTCGAGGGTGAATACATTTGCACTATATGCCATCATGTTGCATATTTGGAAGCCCTGATCTTGGATCTAAATAAGCAGCTTTAAATACTTAGGGGCATTGCAAAACTGGAGAGAGTCTTAGACCTCACTGTGTAGGCACTGACTGGGTTCCGTGAAATGGAGTTGGGAGGAGGAGGGCAAGATCAGGTCAGCAGTTGGGTTAATGTAGGAAAAAGGGGTAGAAGGAAAAGTGCCAGGGAGGCTAGTCCTGAGCTGGAATGCCCTAGTAAATATGCCTGTTTGGCCCAGGGCCAGCAACACTGCAGCAGGGCATTTCTCCTAGTAACCAGGAGGATGATCGCTGCAGGAAGGATGGGAAAAGGAGTGCAACAAAGGTTAGACAGATGCTGGGGGTAGGGGACTCTATTATTAGGAGGACAGACAGGGTCATCTGTTGCCGAGACTGTGAATGCCGAACAGTGTGTTGTCTGCCGGGTGCTTGGCTTCTGAATATTGCGGATCGGATTGACAGATTGCTAGGTGGGGCTGGGGAAGACCCGCCGGTCATGGTACACATTGGCACCAATGACAAAGTCAGGGGGAGATGGAAGGTCCTTTAAAAATTATTTTAGGGAACTAGGAGAGAAGCTCAAGTTCAGGACCTCCAAGGTAGTGTTTTCAGAAATACTACCAGTGCCACAAGAGTCACCAGAGAGACAACGGGAGCTTAGGGAGTTAAATAAGTAGCTCAAAAGCTGGTGCATGAAGGAAGGGTTTGGGTTCATGGAGAACAGGGCTGACTTCTCTGTCGGTTACAGGCTCTATAGTAGGGATGGGCTGCACCTTAATGGGGAGGGTGCAACTGCCCGGGGGGTACAATGGTTAGATGGCTGGAGGAGCTTTTAAACTAGGATCTGGGGGAGGGTGGGGGTCATACTAATAGGTGGGTAGATAGTGTAGATAGAGAGTGGGATATAGGAGGGGGCAGTGGGGATTTAGTGGGGGCTGGGGTTAGTGAGGAAAGTAGGGAGAAGACTGGGCAGAACTATACACCGATCAAAAATAGAACTGCCGGTAACAAGAACCTGTTACATATAAACATCAACCAAGGTAACCCAAAAATCCCAGATATTAACTTTACAGGTAATAGTAATTTAAAATGTATTTTCACAAATGCCAGAAGTCTAGCTAGCAAAACGGGTAGCTGGAGGCTATGCTACTAGAAGAACACATAGATGTAGTTGGTGTGGTGAGACATGGTTGGATTATTCGCATGACTGGGCTGTAAATATTGAGGGTTTTACACTTTTTAGGAAAGAAAGGGTCAATAGAAAAGGTGTTGGCGTGTGTCTGTATGTGAGAAGTGATCTGAAGACAAGTGTGAAAGAAGCAATTGTGGATGAGGATGTGGAAACCTTAAGGGTAGAAGTTCAAAGGGATATAAACACTGAAAAAAATAATACTTGGTGTAATCTATTAATCTATAGACCCCTTAACATCACAGGCTGGTACAGTGGTCATAATGGGAGATTTTAACTTCCCAGACATTGACTGGGGTCATGATTCTCCCTCAACCGTAAAGGGGATAAAATTCCTCAACTTGCTGCAGGACCACTTTATGGGACAGTTTGTAGAAGCTCCCAGTAGGGGCAATGCTCTGTTGGATCTGGTAATTTCAAATGATGCAGAGTTTGTTGGAAATGTTACTGTTCGAGAAACACTAGGTAATAGTGACCACATGTAAAAAGAAGAAGAAAATTGTGGTCGGCACTGCGTAGTGTGACTAATATATACGCACGGACACTGCATAGTACTCTCGTGACATCTGGTGGTGCTCAGTTTATGATAAGTGCACAAACTTCAATCGAAGGTACAAGAAGAAAGATGAACGGCACTCACCAACAATCTTTGCAACTTGATTAGCAGATAAAAACAGGATGGATTCGGGCACAGCATAGTCAGAAGGCTACAGCCGTTTCGTGCGCTTCCTCAGGCCTCACGTGACGACACTGGCATGTGCATGTCAAATACTCTCACGCCAGCTATGTCACACATACATGACACAAACGTTAAAAGCACATTATATCAAATAACAAGAAATGCAGAACAAAAAACATAAATGCTTACAGGAGAGACCACAAAATAAATATTGCCAGATCATTTTTATCATGTAGTCCAAGTGGGCCCATGGCCCTAGTTCTAATAATCCAGGCCGCCTCTCTCTGCAGTAAACAGCAACCCCTATCTCCACCACGTTCTGGAACTCCAACTACTTCAATACCTGCATATTTTAGCACATCACCATTGCCTCCATGGATTTCATGCACATGCTATATCAATCTCCTCGCTCCGATCTTAGTTTCTATAGATCTTTTATGTTCTCTAAATCTAATGTATATATAAACAACTAATGGTTTTCCCTATGTAAAATCTCCCGCAGGGACAAAAGATGACATAAACTACAAATTGTGTCTTACAAAAGCATTACATTTCATTCTGTCCCATAATGCATTTATGTTTAATAAAAGGTGGTTCTGTAAAAAACTGGTACAGCCATGGGGACTCCGGTCTCATGTACATTTGCTAATATGTTTCTAGCCGGTTTTGAAGAAGAGTATATTTTTACAGTTAAAAATCTGTTTGTAAAATGTATTAGATTATTCCTGAGATTTATCGTCAATATATTCATAGTCTGGACAGGTTCCATGGTGCAGTTTTATGAATTTGTGGAATATTTAAATGTGACTAACCATATGCACATGCAATTCACAAGTAAGATTAGTATCGAGGAATTGGAGTTCCTAGATGTTTAGGTTGGAGTTAGGGATGGAGGTTTGTATACTACTATATATAGAAAACCAACAGCCACAAATTCACTTCTGCTCCATGGTTCCTTCCATCCACCTCATGTGAAGTCAGCCGTACCATACGGACAATTTATGCATCTCAAAGGGATCATTACAGATGGAGATGAATTTGTTGTGCAATGTAGAGAGTTGAAGAAAATATTTCTACAGAGAGGGTACCCAGAGAAGGTGATTGATGAGGCCTGCAACAGGGCCTGTGAACCACGGAGGTCGGATTGGAAGCATTTGAAAGTAAAAGGGGACCGGAGATAAGTAGAGAGAGGAGAGCAGTTTTCACCTTTGATTACACCCATATGGCCCCTGTTATTAAGAGGGTGATTTTGAATAATTGGCATATTCTGTCCCAGGATGATTTGTTGAAGGAAAAGACACAATTGAACCCCATTGTTAGTTTTAGACGGAGTAGAACTATTAAAGATGTGATTGTAAGGAGTAGTTTTCAGGGAAAAGATCTCAATTGGTTAGGGAACTGTTCGCCCCATGGGAATTTTATTTGTGGACATTGCTCGATGTGTAAATACATGCATAGAAGCAAGCACCTTAGGATAGGAGGAGTACAGCATATTGTGAGACATTTTATATTTTGTAAGATGCAATTTGTAGTTTGTCATCTTTTGTCCCTGCGGGAGATTTTACATAGGGAAAACCATTAGGTGTTTATACATTAGATTTAGAGAACATAAAAGATCTATAGAAACTAAGATTGGAGCGAGGAGATTGATAGAGCATGTGCATGAAATCCATGGAGGCAATGGTGATGTGCTAAAATGTGCAGGTATTGAAGTAGTTGGAGTTCCAGAACGTGGTGGAGATAGGGGTCGCTGTTTACTGCATAGAGGCGGCCTGGATCATTAGAAGTCCATGAACCCACTTGGGCTAAATGATAAAAATGACCTGGCAATATTTATTTAGTGGTGTAACAGATCTCCTAGCACCCCAACTGGGTACCTCCGTTGATGGATGCTCCTAGTGCTTCCCGACGGCTCCAAGCACTGCCGACCCCATTAACCGCCGTAGCTTGGTTGGGATCTCGCCGTCTTCTACCCACCCTGGACCTACAACAAGGCTTCAGGTTCCAGTGGGTGCACCTCTATTCCTTCAGAGAGCGATGCAGGAACAGCTCTTACAAGAACTAGGGATTATACTCTGGAGAATATAATGATTATAGCAATCCCCAGAGTGTAGTTCTCCAATCCCCCAAACATGAGCACAGACTTCATGAAGGGTAGAACAGGACACTTTAATGAGGCTACATGCCAGCCTTTTATGCAGGTCTTTCAGTAAGGTACTCGCCCCATGGGGACCTTGTGGAAGACTGAGCCAGTTTTTACATAAACTAATCACATGCAGTTACAGGCAGAAAACACAGATATGTGATACAATTAATTAACACAATGGGATAACGTAATCACTCAGCCAACACCCACCTGTGATACAATTAACTAACACAATGGGATAATGTAATCACAGGCAGAAACTACCCATTTTTCCCTTTGTAGAATAATGAGCTAGGGGGGAGGGTCTCCATAGTTCTGGGTCCATAGAGAGGAGGCTAGCCCTCAGGCCTCTCCAGCAGCCCCAGTGACTGTTCAGTCCATCACATTTCTCCCCTCCCAACAGTAGACTAACCAGATACCAGACCCCCAACTGGTCTGGACCTGTGTTAGTCGGACAAGATGAATCCAGAACCTCTTCCAACTGGTCCGCTTGACTGCTGCAGGAGAGTGATGCCACCCATATCCTCTCCTGGGTAACCACACTGCCACTGGGGAGAGAGGTCGGCTACCTCTTCTCCCTAGAACACTCTCTGTCGATGGGGAGATTGACCAATTGTCTCCTCTCTCTGGAACGATGCTGGGTAGGGGTAGCAATAATCTCCACTCCCAGTGATTCTTGCTGAGATGAGGGACCCACAGTCTCCTCTATCTGTGATACGGGCTGCCGCTGGGGAGAGAGACCAGTTGTCTCTTCTCCCTTTATAATACACTGCTGCCGGGGATCTAGGCTGGCTGCCCAGCATCCCTGCAGGGCCGGTAGAGAGACTTCGGTCCCATCTCCACCTGCCGACTGTGGGTCCTCCCATAGTGCTCGGTATGCATCATGCAGCCAGGTCTCCTGCCATACCAGGGTCACACACACCGACACCTACCCCTTCAGGTGCTGCTCTCCCAGTAGAGGCATTTGCAGCTCCCACCATATCCGCAACTTCTGCTCCTCAATAGGGAGACTCTCGCCCCGCCCACGCTGCACGTCCTCAAGGGCCTTGTGCCATACGCCTTTCCGGACTGCATCCCTGTATTCCGGGTGATCCTCCTCTTCCTCATGTAATGCTGTCCAAGAACTAGCTGATTCCCTGCTACTGTCACCAGGGGCGCTGTATGAGTACTAGCGTTGCCCTAATTATAAATCCACAAACTGTGTCTCTGAGCTGCTTCTCCTCGCTCTAGGACGCCATCCCACCTGCTGCCACCACTGTAAAGGATCTCCTAGCACCCCGACTGGGTACCTCTGTTGATAGATGCTTCCCATGCTTCCCGAGGGCTCCAAGCACTGCCGACCCCACGAACCGCTGTAGCTTGGTTGGGATCTCGTCATCTTCTACCCACCCTGTACCTACGACAAGGCTTCCAGGTTCCAGTGGGTGCACCTTTCTTCTTGCAGAGAGTGATGCAGGAACAGGAACAGCTTTTACAAGAGCTAGGGATTATACTCTGGAGAATATAATGATTATAGCAATCCCCAGACTGTAGTTCTCCAATCCCCCAAACATGAGCCCAGACTTCATGAAGGGTTGAACAGGACACTTTAATGAGGCTACATACCAGCCTTTTATGCAGGTCTTCCAGCAAGAGACACTCCCCATGGGGACTTTGTAGAAGACTGAGACAGTTTTAAATAAACCAATCACATGCAGTTACAGGCAGAAAACACACATACAGTTGCAAGAAAAAGTATGTGACCCCTTTAGAATGATATGGATTTCTACACAAATTGGTCACAAAATATGATCTGATCTTCATCTAAGTCACAACACTATACATTCACAGTCTGCTTAAACTAATAACACACAAAGAATTAAATGTTACCATGTTTTTATTGAACACACTATGTAAACATTCACAGTGCAGGTGGAAAAAGTATGTGAACCCCTAGACCAGTGATGGCTAACCTTGGCACTCCAGCTGTGGTAAAACTACAACTCCCAAGATGCCCCCCTTGCTTGGCTGCTCTCAGAACTCCATAGAAATAAATGGAGCATGCTGGGAGTCGTAGTTTCACCACAGCTGGAGTGCCAAGGTCACTGCCCTAGACTAATGACATCTCCAAGAGCTAATTGGAGTGAAGTGTCAGCCAACTGGAGTCCAATCCATGAGATGAGATTAGAGGTGTTGGTTACAGCTGCCCTGCCCTATAAAAAAAAAAACACACCAGTTCTGGGTTTGCTTTTTACAAGAAGCATTGCCTGATGTGAATGATGCCTCGCACAAAAAAGCTCTCAGAAGACCTACGATTAAGAATTGTTGACTTGCATAAAGCTGGAAAGGGTTATAAAAGTATCTCCAAAAGCCTTGCTGTTCATCAGTCCACGTAAGACAAATTGTCTATAAATGGAGAAAGTTCAGCACTGCTGCTACTCTCCCTAGGAGCGGCTGTCCTGTAAAGATGACTGCAAGAGTACAGCACAGACTGCTCAATGAGGGGAAGAAGAATCCTAGAGTGTCAGCTAAAGATGTACAAAAGTCTCTGGCATATGCTAACATCCCTGTTAGCGAATCTACGATACGTAAAACACTAAACAAGAATGGATTTCTTGGGAGGATTCCAAAGAGGAAGCCACTGCTGTCCAAAAAAAACCATTGCTGCATGTTTACAGTTTGCACAAGAGCACCTGGATGTTCCACAGCAGTACTGGCAAAATATTCTGTGGACAGATGAAACCAAAGTTGAGTTGTTTGGAAGAAACACACAACATACACTCACCTAAAGAATTATTAGGAACACCATACTAATACGGTGTTGGACCCCCTTTTGCCTTCAGAACTGCCTTAATTCTACGTGGCATTGATTCAACAAGGTGCTGATAGCATTCTTTAGAAATGTTGGCCCATATTGATAGGATAGCATCTTGCAGTTGATGGAGATTTGAGGGATGCACATCCAGGGCACGAAGCTCCAGTACCACCACATCCCAAAGATGCTCTATTGGGTTGAGATCTGGTGACTGTGGGGGCCATTTTAGTACAGTGAACTCATTGTCATGTTCAAGAAACCAATTTGAAATGATTCGAGCTTTGTGACATGGTGCATTATCCTGCTGGAAGTAGCCATCAGAGGATGGATACATGTTCTCATTCTGTTTACACCAAATTCGGACTCTACCATTTAATGTCTCAACAGAAATCGAGACTCATCAGACCAGGCAACATTTTTCCAGTCTTCAACAATCCAATTTTGGTGAGCTCGTGCAAATTGTAGCCTCCTTTTTCCTATTTGTAGTGGAGATGAGTGGTACCCGGTGGGGTCTTCTGCTGTTGTAGCCCATCCGCCTCAAGGTTGTGCGTGTTGTGGCTTCACAAATGCTTTGCTGCATACCTCGGTTGTGACGAGTGGTTATTTCAGTCAACGTTGCTCTTCTATCAGCTTGAATCAGTCGGCCCATTCTCCTCTGACCTCTAGCATCCACAAGGCATTTTTGCCCACAGGACTGCCGCATACTGGATGTTTTTCCCTTTTCACACCATTCTTTGTAAACCCTAGAAATGGTTGTGGGTGAAAATCCCAGTAACTGAGCAGATTTTGAAATACTCAGACCGGCCCGTCTGGCACCCACAACCATGCCACGCTCAAAATTGCTTAAATCACCTTTCTTTCCCATTCTGACATTCAGTTTGGAGTTCAGGAGATTGTCTTGACCAGGACCACCCCCCTAAATGCATTGAAGCAACTGCCATGTTATGTTGGACTAGATAATTGCATTAATGAGAAATAGAACAGGTGTTCCTAATAATTCTTTAGGTGAGTGCATATATATATATAATTATAGCACTAATTAGACTGTAAACTTGTTATTGTGTTCATAAATATACTTTATTGTTAATGACACAGCGTATAGTCTTTTATAGTCGCCACCGTAGTAGTAATCCGCCGCATGTAGTTCAGTAAATCGGTAGTGGCAACAGAGGTAGTTTCTTGAAAGGTATAAATAGGTGGAGTCATCAATAGACGATTCTTCGCCTATTTATGAATATTATTTTTTGAGATTACCTAAAATATCAATAATTAATATTCCCTTTAACATGTCCTCTTATGTAGACGTTCTCTTTCTTTATCTTCTCCATTCAGACCAGACCACCATGATTATTTCTTTCAGCCATCTGCTGTCTCTGCAGAGTTTGACAACTACTTTTCCATCCTCCCCCATCTTCTGAACACCCCATCCTGCCACCCCTAATACTGAGCCCACTGTGCTTCCTAATACTATACTGCAGAAAGATAATCCCCCTTAAAATGCTAGTACCACACAGATAGTTCTTCTTCAATAATTATTGGCACACAGTGCCCTAAAAAAATAACTGTACCCAGCAAATAGTGTCCGTGAAATGAATAGTGCCGTAAACATAGTGTCCTCTAAAAATAATTGTGCTAAGCTGATACTGTGCCAGGGTGCCTCCCAATGTAACAGTCCTCCCACCAATAGTAATAATTCTCTGCTATAGTGCACTATGTGGTAACAGTGCCCCCAGTAGTAATAATTCCCCCTATAACAATACACCTTATAATGTGTGCCAGTACAAAAATGACCCCTTATAATGTTTTCTAGTAAAATAATTCCCCCTTGCAATGTGTGCCAATACAAAAATGCTCCCTTATGACGTATGCCAGTACAAAAAATGCTCCCTTATAATGTGCGCCAAGTACCAAAAAATGCCCCCTTATGTGCCAGTACAAAAAAAGCTCCCTTATAACGTGTGTCGGTACAAAAAAATGATTCCTTTTTAGTGCCCCCCAGTACAACGAATGTCCCCATAGTGGCCACCTTATAATGTGTGCCAGTACAAAAATGCTCCTTTTTACAGTGCAATGTCCCCATAGTGTTTTCTAGAAATTACTAAATAATGACCCCCACCCCATTGTGGCCCAACAGCATGCTGCCAAATAAAAATAAACTCAAATACTTACCTCCATTCTGCTGTCAGCGATGCAGTGCAAGACACAGACCTCTTCTAGTCTGTGCCCTGAGCTCTATGCAGCCCGGCTCAGGCAGCACAATAATAATGACACCGGCCTCTGATAGGCTTTAGTCCTAGTTCCTGTAGCCTATTAGAGGAAACAGTGGGCCAAGGAGACATCGCTCTCATGCCCCGTCGCGGCATTCAACTGTATTGCTGTCCTGAGTACAGTGATGCAGTTGACTATGTAGAGATGAGCATTTCCACAATGAAAGCGTTCATTGCCCATGATCCTTCCACTGCCCCCCTCTTGCCCCTACCTGGTGCTGCCTGAGGCGATCGCCTCACCTGGCCTTCTTGGTGGTGCACCCCTGGAGGTACCTCAGGGTCTCTTCAAATGTGACATGCTGCCCAAAAACCATTCCAGTGAAAATTGCATAACAAATTGTGGGGTCTTTTTTCTAATGTTACCCCTTGTGAAAATGAAAAATCTGGGGCTAAAGCAACATTTTATTGGACAGAATAATTTTTTTAATTTTCACATATAAAACGTCTGTGAAGTAGTCACTACCAGTGATGGCCAGTTCGCAGTGTTCGCCCGCGAACACATGTGGGCTGCCATCTTAACTCACAAGTCCGGCGACGCACAGGTAAGCCCTTACCTGTGCCGGGAGCCGGTCTGAAACAAATGCGGTCACCGGGAGCAGGCAGTTCAGAGAACAGCCTGAGGAAGGCCCCCGGCGGCTGTTCTCTGAACTGCCTGCTCCTGGTGACCGCATTTGTTTCAGACCGGCTCGCGCACAGGTAAGGGCTTACCTGTGCATCGCCGGACTTGTGAGTTAAGATGGCAGCCCTCATGTGTTTGCGGCGAACTGGCCATCACTGGTCACTACATCCCTCAAAAAATTCCTTGAGGGGTGTAAGTTTCCAAAATGGGGTCACTTATAATGGGTTTGTACTGTACCATATGGTTTTATTTACCTTCTGAGCCCTACAGTGTGCCCATACAGCAGTTTAGAACCACATATGGGGTGTTTCTGTAAACCCATGCTGCTTTACCAGAAAAAAGGTATTCAGATGGAAAATCTGCAAAAAAATGTGAAATTTGTAAATTTCACCTCCATTTTCATTTGATTCTTGAGGAATATTTAAAGGGTTAACAAAGTTTGTAAAATTAGTTTTGAATAATTTGAGGGGAGTAGCTTCTAAAATGGGGTCATTTATAGGTGCTTTCTACTATATAACCCTACAAAGTGACTTTATAGCTTGGCCCTTAAAAAAGTTGGTTTGGAAATTTTCTTTAGAAAATTTTTAATTCTAGAGACTCAAAAATGGTGGCTCACCTCAGGCGGGGTTCTGGATAAGGTGCTTCTAGCCCAATATAGAGGAACACCCCTCCTCTAGTAATAGATATATAGCTAAAATCAAAATCAGGGCGAGCACTCAACACTTGGACCAAAGAAGTGATGAATTAAATATTTATTAAATCACAATACTTAACACGTGTATATTTCAACCATAAAATCTAAAATCTAGAAATAAAATACATAGTATCAAAAACCATGTGAAGGGATAAGTGATAACGGTGACAAATAGTCAGAACAACTAATAGAATATAGCAACCTTGTGCTTCACTGTCCCGTGCGCACTTGAAATAATCAATAGGTTTCGTTGGCTGGTGTGCGCTGTTCCAGCGCTAGTGTAACAATTAGGCAGGTGAGTGGTAACGGTCACTGATAGTAAGAACAACTGGTATAATTATAGTCAACCTGAAGGGTTGTTAGCAACCTTGCGCTTCACTGTCCCGTGCGCACTTGAAATAATCAATAGGTTTCGTTGACTCGTGTGCGCTGTCCCAGCGCTAGTGTAACAATTAGGCAGGTGAGTCAAACAGTACTGATCTTAGTACAGACACGTGCCTCAGTGTCCTTAGATGCCGGTAATTTCAATCGAGTTGCCGTACACTTTCACATAGTATGCTTCGTCGCATACAGTATACAAATGTAGTGTTCCTACCTTCCTCTTGATAAGTCCCGAGGACGTCTCTGTGGACGTATGCGGTGGATAAGCGGCAAGGAATAGTTCCGGCGTCTGGATCTTAGCTACTGTGATGCGTTGTTCCCGGATCCCGCGGGATTTCGGAGGTGATGTGTGTCCTGGACGACACAAAGTGCTACTTTACAGATTCTGCACTCGGCGTCCTAGGAATCCAAATTCTTCCACTTATAGTAATCTTTGCATGGCCATGCATAGGATGCGGAGATACTTCTGTCACAGGTATGCGGGCCAGACGCGTTTCAGGAACTCTTTCCCTTCGTCAGTGGTCCACTGACGAAGGGAAAGAGTTCCCGAAACGCGTCTGGTCCGCACACCTGTGACAGAAGTATCTCCGCATCCTATGCATGGCCATGCAAAGATTACTATAAGTGGAAGAATTTGGATTCCTAGGACGCCGAGTGCAGAATCTGTAAAGTAGCACTTTGTGTCGTCCAGGACACACATCACCTCCGAAATCCCGCGAGATCCGGGAACAACGCATCACAGTAGCTAAGATCCAGACGCCGGAACTATTCCTTGCCGCTTATCCACCGCATACGTCCACAGAGACGTCCTCGGGACTTATCAAGAGGAAGGTAGGAACACTACATTTGTATACTGTATGCGACGAAGCATACTATGTGAAAGTGTACGGCAACTCGATTGAAATTACCGGCATCTAAGGACACTGAGGCACGTGTCTGTACTAAGATCAGTACTGTTTGACTCACCTGCCTAATTGTTACACTAGCGCTGGGACAGCGCACACGAGTCAACGAAACCTATTGATTATTTCAAGTGCGCACGGGACAGTGAAGCGCAAGGTTGCTAACAACCCTTCAGGTTGACTATAATTATACCAGTTGTTCTTACTATCAGTGACCGTTACCACTCACCTGCCTAATTGTTACACTAGCGCTGGAACAGCGCACACCAGCCAACAAAACCTATTGATTATTTCAAGTGCGCACGGGACAGTGAAGCGCAAGGTTTGAGTAAACTGAAGTCTCCCATAGGATATTGCAGCAGGGGGGGCTGTGTCTATGGGTGTCAGCCATGTTTCTGTGAGGCCAAGAAATTTAGGTTTCTGGGAAATGAAGAGGTTGTGGATGTAGGAAAGTTTATTGCAAATGGAACGCGAGTTCCATTATGCTCTGGATGGAGAGACAGGGAGCAGAGGTCAAGTGAATGGGATGAGGTTAGAGGAGTGAGAGCATTTTAATGGCAGGGGCTTTATGATAGAATGGATAGAACGGTGGGGATTAGAGGGAGGCAGTATTAGACGATAGAGTATATATTGTGGGGATTTACTCTGGTAGACAGGCTTGCGGACGCAGTACAGAGGGAATGACAACGCCTTTAACTTAAACAGTGCAGTGTTTTATTTACACAAACGTAAAGTGACAAAAAAAAACAGTTTCAAGGAAAAACTGTCACCTTGAGTCTGGTGTTTGTTCACACCAGGCTGCAGCACATAAGTCATTGGATGAAGCAGTAGTCCACGTGCTGTTTCCCCAAACAATATAGCAGGCCTAGTCCCAGCCCAAACGCTCAGGCTCCAACACCAAGACTGACAGAGCTCCCCTGACAGATGGAGGATAATCCACCCAGCTGAGCCTGCTGGCTGGGTTTTTATCCCAAACAAAAAACCCGGCCTGGAACCGTGGGGAACAGCCACCCACCCTGATCTTTGGCTGCTCCTAATAAGAAACGGCCCAGATCGGCTTTACAGCCATACTAACAGCTGAAGTGTCAGCCTGCAACTGCAAAACTGACACTTCAGGAAAAAATCTGGTTCTTACCTCACCGAGGCCAGGAACCTCGGTGACACGTATCTTCCATCAACGACGGCTCCTTGTTCCTTCTTACATACCTCCCCCCTTTGTTCAACCCTAAGGGGGTGAACACTTGCCAGACAGTGGACCCGGGACAGGGCATCTGTGTTTCCCTGTAACCTGCCTGCCCTGTGTTCCACGGAAAACGTAAAGTTTTGCAAAGATAAGAACCATCTGGCGACCCGATACGCTATCTTCTCTTTGGCCTGGCTCATCCATTTGAGAGGGGAGTGGTCGGTCACCAGACGGAACTTTCTCCCCAAAAGATAATAGCGGAGGGACTCGAGTGCCCACTTGATGGCCAGGCACTCTCTCTCCACTATACTGTACCTAGTCTTGGCTGGGGTGAGCTTCCAGCTGAGGAAGACAACGGGATGCTCCTCCCCGTCAATATCTTGAGACAGTACAGCACCGAGACCTACCTCGAATTCATCGGTCTGCACTATAAACTCCCTTTTGAAGTCGGCCGTTGCCAAAACTGGGGACCCACAGAGGGCCGACTTCAAAGCGCAGAAAGCGTTTTCCGCCTGCTCATTCCAGCAGACCGTAACTGACTTGCGTCCCTTCAAAAGGCCTGTCAATGGTGCGGCGACTGTAGCAAAATTGGGGACAAACCTCATATAGTACCCCACCATACCCAGGAACATCTTTACTTTCCGAGTAGTGACAGGTCGGGGCCAATTCCTAATTGCCTCAACTTTGTTCAACTGAGGTTTGATCATTCTGCGCCCAATTACATACCCCAGGTACTTGGTCTCTTCTAACCCTATCGCACACTTTTTTGGGTTAGTGGTTAAGCCAGCCTTCCTAAAGGATTCCACTACAGCCTGTACTATAGGTAGGTGACTTTCCCAGTTGGTGCTATGGACAATATCGTCCAGGTACACCGAAGCGTATCGATGATGTGGATGGAATACAATATCCATTAGCCTCTGAAACATGGCGGGAGCGCCATGTAGACCAAAGGGTAATACCTTGTACTGATACAGCCCCTCTGGCGTGACGAAAGCCATTTTTTCTTTGGCAGCCTCCGTCAAGGGTACCTGCCAGTACCCTTTGGTGAGGTCCAACACAGAAAAATACCGGGCTTGGCCCAACTTTTCAATAAGCTCATCCACTCGGGGCATAGGATACGCGTCAAACTTGGACATCATTCAGTTAGCGGAAGTCATTACAGAACTGCAATGTCCCGTCTGGCTTGGGTATTAATACTATAGGACTGGCCCACTCACTTTTTGACTCCTCGATGACACCCAGCTGGAGCATTAGCTGCACTTCCTCTGTAATGGCTTGTCGAAGAGCCTCGGGTACCCGGTACGGTTTTAACCGGACTTTCGCCTGAGGCTCAGTGATAATGTCATGCCGGATTACAGACGTGCGTCCAGGGAGGTCTGAGAACACATCCGTGTTCCGACTAATGAACTCCCTGGCTTCCTGAGCCTGTTTAGAGGAGAGGCTGTCAGCAATTTTCACTGTGGCAGCCGCTTCCCCTGCTTCAGACCGAGGGGCCGAAACCGCTTCCCCTAGGAACCCTGTTCGTGGGCTGTTTTCCGTACAGGTTTCCCTTTCCTTCCATGGCTTGAGCAGATTCACATGGTACACCTGCTGTGGCTTTCGCCTTTCTGGCTGGTGTACTTTGTAATCTACCTCTCCAATTTTTTCAAGTACCTCGTAGGGCCCCTGCCACCTAGCTAGGAACTTACTGTCTACAGTCGGTACCAGAACCAACACCCGATCACCCCGGTTAAAGTCTAGGATCCGAGCCTGACAAATATAGACCCTACTCTGGGCTCGTTGTGCTGCCTCCATATGCTCCCTAACCAGAGGTAACACTGTTTCCATCCATCTCTGCATCTGGGTGACATACTCAACAACACTTTTGTGCGGTGTGGTTTGTTGTTCCCATGCCTCTTTGGCGACGTCCAACAAACCGTGAAGGTGTCTGCCGTGTAGCAGTTCGAAGGGCGAGAACCCGGTAGAGGCCTGGGGCACTTCTCGCACACTGCGAATATGAGATGGGGAAGAAGAAGGTCCCAGTCCTTCCCATTCTTAGACACCGCTCTTTTCAACATATTTTTTAACGTCTGGTTAAACCTCTCTACCAGGCCATCCGTTTGCGGATAATACACGGATGTCCGTAACTGTTTTATGTGGAGCAACTTACAGAGTTCCCTCATGACCATGGACATAAACGGGGTCCCTTGGTCAGTTAGAACCTCCTTAGGCAGACCCACTCGAGAAAACATCTCCATTAACTCCTTAGCTATGAGTTTGGCTGACGTATGACGCAGTGGCACCGCCTCCGGGTACCGCGTTGTGTAGTCGAGGATGACCAGGATGTGCTGGTGCCCTCTAGCTGACTTCAGTACTGGGCCTATGAGATCCATAGCAATCCGCTCAAATGGAACCTCAATAATCGGGAGAGGGACCAGAGGACTACAGAAATGTGGCTGGGGGCTGGTTATCTGGCAGGTTGGGCAAGACTTGCAATACTCTTCTACCTCTCTGAACACACTGGGCCAGTAGAACCGCTGTAAAATCTGGTCCTGCGTTTTCTGATGGCCCAGGTGTCCCCCAAGAACATGTTGGTGGGCTAACTCCAACACAAGTTTGCGACATGCCTTGGGCACCACCAGCTGTTCAATATGCTCACCCCGTAGTTTTTTTTACCTGCTACAGCATCTCCTGTTGAACCACAAAACAGGGGAACATAGACTTGGCCCCCAGTTGTTGATGCTCACCCTCAACTACTACCCCATTCTCCCAGGCTCGGGACAGAGTCGGGTCCTGGTGTTGTGCAGTACCAAAATTATCCCCAGAGACATTGAGGTCTGCCAGCTCAGGACTCGGCGGCAAGTCCTCCATGTCTCCCACCATCACACTTAGCGGGGTTGTCTCCCACTCTTTCACCGAAGTGGCGGTCACCCTTACTGCAGGCCCTTCTGACTCAGGTTCCCAAGGTTCTGGCCTCCCCCCTGAGCCAGGCCACTCTGCTAGGGTTACATCTGTCTCCCGGGTATCAGTAACTTTCGTATCCGGCCAGAGTGCCGGGGAAGTCTCTCCCAATTATCAATTCATATGGTAACTTTGTGGCGACGGCCACCTCATGCATCCACCTGCCGGCCACCATTAACAGAGAGACCAGGGCGGTGGGATACTCCTTTAAGTCCCCATGAATGCAGACAACGCAGACTCTTCGGCCAGTATACTCGGCCGGCTGCATCAGGGCAGCTCTTACCAGGGACACCAGGCTCCCTGAATCCAACAGTGCCACCGCTAGAGTGTCCCCCACTTCCACCTGGCACAGGTGACTATTGTCTACAGTCTCGGAGGTACCTGTGGCACATAGCTTCCTGGCATACAATGAGTGGCGGTAGCCATAGTTAGTATACATGGGTTCACCCGATGGGGACAGTCAGCTCTTTTATGTCCAGGTTCGTGACACCGCCAGCAGACCACCGGGGCTGGGTCTGCAGGGGGTATGTCCCGGGCGGGTTTGGCTGGCACCAGCCGCCAGGTTTGGAGTGGAGATTTCCAGGGTTTAACTGGCCCCCTCCCAAAAGAACCCCCCTGCAGATTTCTTGTGGCCTCATAGCGCTCCACCAGGTCGACCATCTCCAGGGCAAGATTTAGACACTTGGCCGATCCAGTGCTGGAAAGGGTACAGCAAAGCCCTCCAGAACACATCCGCCAACAGCCGATCCAACATAGCAGTGGGAGTCAACATGTCAGGCTGCAGCCATTTTTGCAAACGGTGCAGCAGATCATAATATTGTGGTCTGGTGGGTTCAGCTGGGTTAAATTCCCACTGATGCACCCTCTGGGCCCGGACCAATACATTCACCCCGAGTCTCGCCAGGATCTCATCTTTTACTGTCGGGTAGTCGGCCGCCTAATCATCGGGGAGATCAAACAATAGATGCTGGGGACTAGACGCCAGGAACGGAGCAACGACCTCAGCCCACTGGTCTCGAGGCAACTTTTCCCTCACAGCCACTTTTTCGAAGACCGCCAGATAGGTCTCGACGTCATCCGAGGGGGTCATCTTCGGAATCGCCTCGCGGATAGCTTTCCGGGCATCGTGGACATTCTGGGACGCTCCTGCCGCCTGCAACGCCATTACATGTTGCAATAGCAGCTGGTTAGTTTCTTGTTGCTGCTTGTTAGCCTCCCGCTGCTGCAAGTTAGCCTCCACAAGGGCCTTCACGACCACCTCCATTTTGTCAGGGGACACGGACCGTAACCTTGCCGGCTTAATGTAGGACATGCACTTGTGCCGGGGAAAACTTTTCGGCCTTCAGGCCTGCCTAACTGCGTTTGCACGCATCCTCCACCAATTGTGGGTATTTGCTCTGGTAGACAGGCTTGCGGACGCAGTACAGAGGCAATGACAACGTCTTTAACTTAAACAGTGCAGTGTTTTATTCACACAAATGTAAAGTGACAAAAAGAAAGGAAAGAATAAATGGGGCCATAAATCGTGAGATTTTAAGTGAAAACCTCCTTCCATCAGCAAGGGCATTGAAGATGAAACGTGGCTGGGTCTTTCAGCATAACAATGATCCCAAACACACCACCCGGGCAACGAAGGAATGGCTTTGTAAGAAGCATTTCAAGGTCCTGGAGTGGCCTAGCCAGTATCCAGATCTCAACCCCATAGAAACCCTTTGGAGGGAGTTGAAAGTCCGTGTTGCCCAGTGACAGCCCCAAAACATCACTGCTCTAGAGGAGATCTGCATGGAGGAATGAGCCAAAATACCAGCAACAGTGTGTGAAAACCTTGTGAAGACTTACAGAAAACGTTTGACCTCTGTCATTGACAACAAAGGTTATATAACAAAGTATTGAGATGAACTTTTGTTATTGACCAAATACTTATTTTCCACCATAATTTGAAAATAAATTCTTAAAAAATCAGACAATGTGATTTTCTGGATATTTTTTTCTCATTATGTCTCTCATAGTTGAGCTATACCTATGATGAAAATTACAGGCCTCTCATCTTTTTAAGTGGGAGAACTTGCACAATTGGTGGCTGATTAAATACTTTTTTGCCCCACTGTATGTATGTATGTATATATATATACAGTTGTGTTCAAAATTATTCAACCCCCAATGCTGTAAAGGGTTTTAGGGAATTTAGTGTACATTTGTAATTGTGTTCAGAATGAATTCTTACAAGGACTTTTTAAAGAACTAAATGCAACTAAAATGACATCAATTGTTTTTGTAATACAGTATTAAATGTTTTTTTTGTGATTTATTCATTGACACAATTATTCAACCCCTTAAAGACTACCACTCTTAAGAACAGAGGTTCATTCAAGTGTTTTCGATCAGGTATTGAAAACACCTGTGGATGTCAAGGAGCAGCAATCAAGCATAATAAGCACCAATTAGGCAGATTTAAAAGGACTGTGATACTCAGCTCCTTCTAGACATTTACTGGTGTGTTTACAAACATGGTGAAGTCAAGAGAATGGTCCAGGAAGACAAGAGAAGAGGTGATTTCTCTTCACAGGAAGGGCAATGGCTATAAGAAGATTGCAAAGATGTTAAACATACCAAGAGACACCATAGGAAGCATCATTCGCAAATTCAAGGCAAAGGGCACTGTTGAAACACTACCTGGTCGTGGCAGAAAGAAGATGCTGACTTCGACTGCTGTGCGCTACCTGAAGCGCAAAATGGAGAAAAGTCCCCGTGTGACTGCTGAGGAACTGAAAAAAGATTTGTCAGATGTGGGTACTGAAGTTTCAGCTCAGACAATAAGGCGCACACTGCATAATGAAGGCCTCCATGCCAGAACTCCCAGGCGCACCCTCTTGCTGTCTCCAAAGAATAAGAAAAGTCGACTGCAGTATGCCAAAAGTCATGTGGACAAACCACAAAAGTTTTGGGATAGTGTTCTGTGGACTGATGAAACAAAATTAGAACTGTTTGGGCCCATGGATCAACACTATGTTTGGAGGAGGAAGAACAAGGCCTATGAAGAAAAGAACACCTTGCCTACTGTGAAGCATGGTGGGGGGTCAATCATGCTTTGGGGCTGTTTTGCTTCTACAGGTACAGGGAAGCTTCAGCGTGTGCAAGGTACCATGAATTCTCTTCAGTACCAGGAGATATTGGATGAAAATGTGATGCAGTCCGTCACAAACCTGAGGCTTGGGAGACGTTGGACCTTTCAACAGGACAATGATCCCAAGCATACCTCCAAGTCCACTAGAGCATGGTTGCAGATTAAAGGCTGGAACATTTTGAAGTGGCCATCGCAGTCACCAGACTTAAATCCAGGGCCGGCGCCACCAGTAAGGCGACTTAGGCAGTCGCCTAGGGCGCCATGCAGCAGGGGGCGCCCGGCGCCCGTTGCGGTTAAAAAAAAAAAAAAAGTTAGTTATATAAGTTGGGGGCGGCCGGCGGCCGGCGGCGCCGCCTGAGCGGCTGAGGCTGAGCGCTTGCCGCTCTAAAGAATCCTGCTCTGTGCTGTTAATGTAGCGTGGCCGAGCTCTGTTCGGTCCGCGGTACAGGAGCTTTTGTTTCCTGTACCCGGCCGGACTGACAGGAAGTGCTCACTTAGTGTGCACTTCCTGTCAGTCCGGCCGGGTACAGGAAACAAATGCTCCTGTACCGCAGACCGAACAGAGCTCGGCCACGCTACACTAGAGGTGGGGGTAGAATGAGTGACGAGGGGGGGGGGGGGAATAATGAGTGACAAAGGGGGGGGGAATAATGAGTGACAAGGGGGGGGGGAATAATGAGTGACAAAGGGGGGGGGGATAATGAGTGACAAAGGGGGGGGGAATAATGAGTGACAAAGGGGGGGGGAAATAATGAGTGACAAAGGGGGGGGAATAATGAGTGACAAAGGGGGGGGAATAATGAGTGACAAGGGGGGGGGTAATAATGAGTGACAAGGGGGGGGGATAATGAGTGACAAGGGGGGGGGATAATGAGTGACAAGGGGGGGATAATGAGTGACAAGGGGGGGGGAATAATGAGTGACAAGGGGGGGGGAATAATGAGTGACAAGGGGGGGAGAATATGAGTGACAAGGGGGGGGGGAGAATATGAGTGACAAGGGGGGGGGAATAATGAGTGACAAGGGGGGGGAATAATGAGTGACAAGGGGGGGGGGGAATAATGAGTGACAAGGGGGGGGGAATAATGAGTGACAAGGGGGGGGGGGAATAATGAGTGACAAGGGGGGGAGAATATGAGTGACAAGGGGGGGGGAGAATATGAGTGACAAGGGGGGGGAGAATATGAGTGACAAGGGGGGGGAATAATGAGTGACAAGGGGGGGGGAATAATGAGTGACAAGGGGGGGGAGAATAATGAGTGACAAGGGGGGTGGAAATAATGAGTGACAAGGGGGGAGGGGGGGTGGAAATAATGAGTGGGGAGGGGGGGAATAATGAGTGACAAGGTGGGGGGGAAATAATGAGTGACAAGGGGGGGATAATGAGTGACAAGGGGGGGATAATGAGTGACAAGGGGGGGATAATGAGTGACAAGGGGGGGGGGAGAATATGAGTGACAAGGGGGGGGGAATAATCAGTGACAAGGGGGGGAGAATAATGAGTGACAAGGGGGGGGAAATAATGAGTGACAAGGGGGGAGGGGGGGGGTGGAAATAATGAGTGGGGAGGGGGGTGGAAATAATGAGTGGGGAGGGGAGGGTGGAAATAATGAGTGGGGAGGGGGGGGTGGAAATAATGAGTGACAAGGGAGAGGGGGGGGGAATAATGAGAGTGACAAGGGAGTCCCAAGAGCCAGACCAAGAGCCAGACTGCAGCCAGAGACCAGATCATCTTATTGTCCTGGTGGTAAGTAGACAATGCAATATGTTTATTATGTAATTGTTTAGTTATTAATACTACATTGGAAACTAATTTACCTCACATTTAGGGTCCATTCACACATCCGTGTGTGTTTTGCGGATCCACAAAACACGGACAGCGACAATGTGCGTTCCGGACCGCACATTGCCGGCACTATTGCGGACAAGAATAGGACATGTTCTATTTTTTTCAGGATCGGAATTGCGGATCCGGGTCCGCAGTTCCGGATCGGGGCCGCACGTTGTATGGGTCCGCAATTCCGTTCCGCAAAAAGAGACAGCTACAAGAAGCTGGATTAACCCTAAGGTAAACATAGCAGTTCTTTTAATTTAAAAACTGAGAAAGGGGTGGAACATGATATGGGCAGATCATCTGATAAGGGGGGGGGGGGGGTCAATTTTTATCTTGCCTAGGGCGGCAAAAATCCTTGCACCGGCCCTGCTTAAATCCGATTGAGAACCTCTAATGGGACTTAAAGAAAGCAGTTGCAGCGCGCAAGCCTAAGAATGTGACTGAACTGGAGGCTTTTGCCCATGAAGAATGGGCGAAGATACCCGTAGATCGCTGCAAGACACTTGTGTCAAGCTATGCTTCACGTTTAAAAGCTGTTATAACTGGAAAAGGATGTTGTACTAAGTACTAAGATTGAATATCACTTGGGGGTTGAATAAAACTGATAATGATGTGAGCACAGAAAATACATTTGTGGTTATTTCATTATAAATGTTATGTTATATTTGTCTGACTTACAAGTGCCTCTGATTTAATTGTAAACAAGATGACTGAAATGATCAAAATCAATGTCAAACTGGCCAAAACACTCAATTTCAGTGGGGGTTGAATAATTTTGAACACAACTGTATATATCTAAACTATCCAACACTAAGTTCGTTTTTTCAGGGCAGTTTTCTCAGGGCTGCAGAACGCATGTAAGCTGACATTTGGTGGTTTCGTGCAGACACTGCAGTATAAAAATCTACTGCAGATTCAAAAACACTATCTAAAAATCAACTTCAACTGCAGCAAAAAAAATTAGCCAAGGTGTTGAACAGCTGATTACGGACTGATCAGCGCTTGACGTTCACAACTCGCACACAAAAAAGTGGTGCAGAGCAGGAAAAAAAAAAGTCACAATTTTTTTGCTCAGCGGACAGGGAGGAGGGGGGATAGGGATTAGGGCTTGGGAAGCTTGCACACAGAAAAAGTGGTGCAGAGCAGGGGAGGGGAGTGATAAAAAATAAAAAAGTGACCAAAAAAATGTCAAAAATTGTTCGCCGTCCAGAAAAAGCGGACAGGGAGGAGGGGGTGTAGGGTCAGGGATTAGGGCTTGGAAAGGTGGGGGGGGGGGGGGTAGATTAGGGATCTGGAACTTCTGCTGCTGCAAAAAAAAAGAAAATTACTGCAGCAGATGTTCCAGATGTTCTTCTTTACCGGAAGCAGTAGATCGCTGTGGTTATGAACCACAAATCCCAGCAAGCAGGTACAGCACAGAGGGGCACAGGTCCACTCTGCATGCAGTCGCCAGCTAGAGTGACTGCATGCAGAGGGATTCTTCCTGTTCCCCCTGCTGCTGTAGTGCTGCCATTGGCTGGAGCGTTGTTCCAGCCAATAGCATCTCTAGCAGGGGACCCCAAACAGTGGAGTCCCCTGCTTGACCTCAGAGGAGACCGGTGCTGACTAGTTCAGCATCAGTCACCTCCAGATGACACCACCCACCGACCTCCCCTGCAGCTCCGTATCGCAGCTGGAGCTGCGATTGGGACTGCAAGGGGGCGGAAATACCTCCCCCAGCCCTTAGTTAACATGGCTGCATGCACAGCAAAGCAGCCATTGCACCCCGGTTACCGAGCGATTATGCCCGGGGGCCGGGTGTTTGTCCGGCCGTAGTATTATGGCACTGGTCGGCAAGTCACTTGCCGCAGCGCCATACTACTACGGTGCTGGTCAGGAAGGGGTTAAAGGAGTATTCCCATCACATACAATGGGGGTATATCGCTATGATATGCCCCCATTGCCTGATAGGTGCGTGTGTAGCTGGCCAGCTAAGACCTGTCCTAGGTTGCTAATGTAGTTTATACACTGCTCAAAAAAATAAAGGGAACACTTAAACAACACAATGTAACTCCAAATCAATCACACTTCTGTGAAATCAAACTGTCCACTTAGCAAGCAACACTGAGTGACAATCAATTTCACATGCTGTTGTGCAAATGGGATAGACAACAGGTGGAAATTATAGGCAATTAGCAAGACACCCCCAATAAAGGAGTGGTTCTGCAGGTGGTGACCACAGACCACTTCTCGGTTCCTATGCTTTCTGGCTGATGTTTTGGTCACTTTTGAATGCTGGCAGTGCTTTCACTCTAGTGGTAGCATGAGACGGAGTCTACAACCCACACAAGTGGCTCAGGTAGTGCAGCTTATCCAGGATGGCACATCAATGCGAGCTGTGGCAAGAAGGTTTGCTGTGTCTGTCAGCGTAGTGTCCAGAGCATGGAGGCGCTACCAGGAGACAGGCCAGTACATCAGGAGACGTTGAGGAGGCCGTAGGAGGGCAACAACCCAGCAGCAGGACCGCTACCTCCGCCTTTGTGCAAGGAGGAACAGGAGGAGCACTGCCAGAGCCCTGCAAAATGACCTCCAGCAGGCCACAAATGTGCATGTGTCTGCTCAAACGGTCAGAAACAGACTCCATGAGGGTGATATGAGGGCCCGACGTCCACAGGTGGGGGTTGTGCTTACAGCCCAACACCGTACAGGACGTTTGGCATTTGCCAGAGAACACCAAGATTGGCAAATTCGCCACTGGTGCCCTGTGCTCTTCACAGATGAAAGCAGGTTCACACTGAGCACATGTGACAGACGTGACGTGACAGTCTGGAGACGCCGTGGAGAACGGTCTGCTGCCTGCAACATCCTCCAGCATGACCGGTTTGTCATTGGGTCAGTAATGGTGTGGGGTGGAATTTCTTTGGAGGGCCGCACAGCCCTCCATGTGCTCGCCAGAGGTAGCCTGACTGCCATTAGGTACCGAGATGAGATCCTCAGACCCCTTGTGAGACCATATGCTGGTGCGGTTGGCCCTGGGTTCCTCCTAATGCAAGACAATGCTAGACCTCATGTGGCTGGAGTGTGTCAGCAGTTCCTGCAAGACGAAGGCATTGATGCTATGGACTGGCCCGCCCATTCCCTAGACCTGAATCCAATTGAGCATCTGGGACATCATGTCTTGCTCTATCCACCAACGTCACGTGGCACCACAGACTGTCCAGGAGTTGGCAGATGCTTAAGTCCAGGTCTGGGAGGAGATCCCTCAGGAGACCATCCGCCACCTCATCAGGAGCATGCACAGGCATTGTAGGGAGGTCATACAGGCACGTGGAGGCCACACACACTACTGAGCCTCATTTTGACTTGTTTTAAGGACATTACATCAAAGTTGGATCAGCCTGTAGTGTGTTTTTCCACTTTAATTTTGAGTGTGACTCCAAATCCAGACCTCCATGGGTTGAAAAATTTGATTTCCATTTTTTAATTTTTGTGTGATTTTGTTGTCAGCACATTCAACTATGTAAAGAACAAACTATTTCAGAAGAATATTTAATTAACTCAGATCTAGGATGTGTTATTTTTGTGTTCCCTTTATTTTTTTGAGCAGTGTATGTTTATATAGCTAAACCTGCCAATAACCTTAATACAGTTTCTATGTTTGTGTGTTAAAGACAAAAGCAGAGCTATTTACAGTGACTTCATGTTTGGATGTCATAAAACTGTTATATTCACAGAAGCAGAAAATATAATATGCCTTTAAGATTCATTATATAATGTAAGGTAAGCTCAATGACATAGCAGAAACAACAGGAAGCATAGAGTTAAAGGATAACTGTTGTATTTATATATTTTTTTGGAGTATTGGATTGTGGTAATTAATATTACCTTGGTGGCCCTATTTCAACTTTTCACTGTGTATTCAATTACCCCTTAATTCCACATTTGTGTTCCCTGTACTGCCCATTTTTACCTGTGCTTAAAATAGGGTTGCTAGGCATGGTCCATCTATCTGTTGATAGACGGAGCACACAGCGTGCAGGCTTACATTACTGACAGCCAGGGACTGTAAGTAAATGATTAAAGCCAGGTCCTCCCCAGCAGCTGATAACAGTACCTGGGCTGTGTGCACTTCTCCCTGTCCCTGCGCTTGGCAGACGCTCCCTCACTCAGCAGAGCTGGAGAATGCAGAGCTGGAGCAGCGCACAACAGGGAAGGGAGATCTGCCTTCTGCTCAGTGTATAAATGAAAGCAACATGTGGTAAGTGGACCCCTTTGGGCTGCAGGAGATTAACCCTTTAGGAGAGAGAGCTCTGGTTACTGACACTTTTGGGGGGCTATTTTTACTGGCTAGTGCATGTGAGGAGCTCAATGCATTGTGGGTAGTGAGGGTAGGCGGGATTAGCCTCAGGGTGAGGGCAGTGGCGGCCATCTTAACTGAATAGTGAAATTGCAGTTTTATGCAGACTGGTTGCTAAGGGCTGAATCTTATTAAATATGGGGTAAGTCAGTCTAATAGTAACTGTATCTGGAATATCATGTTATTAGTAACTACAGGGTGGGCCATTTATATGGATACACCTTAATAAAATGGGAATGGTTGGTGATATTAACTTCCTGTTTGTGGCACATTAGTATATGTGAGGGGGGAAACTTTTCAAGATGGGTGGTGACCATGGCGGCCATTTTGAAGTCGGCCATTTTGAATCCAACCTTTGTTTTTTCAATAGGAAGAGGGTCATGTGACACATCAAACTTATTGGGAATTTCACACGAAAAACAATGGTGTGCTTGGTTTTAACGTAACTTTATTCTTTCATGAGTTATTTACAAGTTTCTGACCACTTATAAAATGTATTCAATGTGCTGCCCATTTTGTTGGATTGTCAATGCAACCCTCTTCTCCCACTCTTCACACACTGGTAGCAACACCGCAGGAGAAATGCTAGCACAGGCTTCCAGTATCCGTAGTTTCAGGTGCTGCACATCTCGTATCTTCACAGCATAGACAATTGCCTTCAGATGACCCCAAAGATAAAAGTCTAAGGGGGTCAGATCGGGAGACCTTGGGGCCATTCAACTGGCCCACGATGACCAATTCACTTTCCAGGAAACTGTTTATCTAGGAATGCTCGGACCTGACACCCATAATGTGGTGGTGCACCATCTTGCTGGAAAAACTCAGGGAACGTGCCAGCTTCAGTGCATAAAGAGGGAAACACATCATCATGTAGCAATTTCACATATCCAGTGGCCTTGAGGTTTCCATTGATGAAGAATGGCCCCACTGTCTTTTTACCCAATATACCACACCATACCATCAATTTTTATGTTCCAACAGTCTTGGAGGGATCTATCCAATGTGGGTTAGTGTCAGGCCAATAGCGGTGGTTTTGTTTGTTAACTTCACCATTCACATAAAAGTTTGCCTCATCACTGAACAAAATCTTCTGCGTAAACTGAGGGTCCTGTTCCAATTTTTTTTTTGCCCATTCTGCAAACTCAGTGTGCCGATCTGGGTCATCCTCGTTGAGATGCTGCAGTAGCTGGAGTTTGTAAGGGTGCCATTTGTGAGTAGCTAATATCCGCCGAAGGGATGTTCGACTAATGCCACTCTCCAGTGACATGCGGCAAGTGCTACGCTGTGGGCTCTTGCTGAATGAAGCTAGGACAGCCACTGATGTTTCTTCATTAGAGACAGATTTCATGCGTCCACATTTTGGCAAATCCAACACTGAACCAGTTTCACGAAACTTAGCAAGCAGTTTGCTAACTGTAGCATGGGAGATGGGTGGTCTCGTAGGGTGTCTTGCATTGAAATCTGCTGCAATGACCCGGTTACTGCGTTCACCAGACATCAACACAATTTCTATCCGCTCCTCACGTGTTAACCTCGGCGACATGTCAATGGCTGTAAACAAAGAGAAACTTGTAAATAACTCATGAAAGAATAAAGTTACGTTAAAACCAAGCACACCATTGTTTTTCGTGTGAAATTCCCAATAAGTTTGATGTGTCACATGACCCTCTTCCTATTGAAAAAACAAAAGTTGGATTCAAAATGGCCGACTTCAAAATGGCCGCCATGCTCACCACCCATCTTGAAAAGTTTCCCCCCTCACATATACTAATGTGCCACAAACAGGAAGTTAATATCACCAACCATTCCCATTTTATTAAGGTGTATCCATATAAATGGCCCACCCTGTACATATATGAAAATTGAAATTAGGGTCTAAATGTGACAGTTATGCCTTAAACTGTTGTTGCTGGGCAGGAGCCTTGACCAATCACAGCCAGCCTCACACACAGCAAGAGTTTTGACCAATCACAGCACAGCTAAAAGAGATCGATAAAGAAAAAGTAACTGAGTATTTGTTAGAGAAACAGTGTGATTTTCATATGAATGCTCCAGATGCAAGCCATACAGGAGGAGTTTGGGAAAGACAAATCAGAACTGTAAGAAATGTGTTAAGTTCAGCGTTGAAAAAGAACGCCGGAAGAATGGATGATGCTTCACTTAGGACGTTGTTCCATGAAGTAATGTCTTTTGTTAACAGTCATCCACTCACAGTTGATAATATCAACGATCCAACAAGTTTGGACCCTTTAACTCCCAACCATCTACAGTGGGATGCGAAAGTTTGGGCAACATTGTTAATCGTCATGATTTTCCTGTATAAATCGTTGGTTGTTACGATAAAAAATGTCAGTTAAATATAGCATATAGGAGAACACGCAGGTGCATAAATTTGGCAGGTGCATAAATTTGGGCACTGTTGTCATTTTATTGATTCCAAAACCTTTAGAACTAATTATTGGAACTCAAATTGGCTTGGTAAGCTCAGTGACCCCTGACCTACATACACAGGTGAATCCAATTATGAGAAAGAGTATTTAAGGGGGTCAATTGTAAGTTTCCCTCCTCTTTTAATTTTCTCTGAAGAGTAGCAACATAGGGGTCTCAAAACAACTCTCAAATGACCTGAAGACAAAGATTGTTGACCATCTTGGTTTAGGGGAATGATACAGAAAGTTGTCTCAGAGATTTCAGCTGTCTGTTTCCACAGTTAGGAACATATTGAGGAAATGGAAGACCACAGGCTCAGTTCAAGTTAAGGCTCGAAGTGGCAGACCAAGAAAAATCTCGGATTTAACAGTGCCGACGAATGGTGAGAACAGTCAGAGTCAACCCACAGACCAGCACCAAAGACCTACAACATCATCTTGCTGCAGATGGAGTCACTGTGCATCGATCAACCATTCGGCGCACTTTACACAAGGAGATGCTGTATGCAAGAGTGATGCAGAGGAAGCCTTTTCTCCGCCCACAGCACAAAAAGTGCCGCTTGAGGTGGGCTAAAGCACATTTGGACAAGCCAGCTTCATTTTGGAATAAGGTGCTGTGGACTGATGAACTAAAATTGAGTTATTTGGCCATAACAAGGGGCGTTATGCATGGAGGAAAAAGAACACAGCATTCCAAGAAAAACACCTGCTACCTACAGTAAAATATGGTGGTGGTTCCATCATGCTGTGGGGCTGTGTGGCCAGTGCAGGGACTGGGAATCTTGTCAAAGTTGAGGGACGCATGGATTCCACTCAGTATCAACAGATTCTGGAGACCAATGTCCAGGAATCAGTGACAAAGCTGAAGCTGCGCCGGGGCTGGATCTTTCAACAAAACAACGACCCTAAACACTGCTCAAAATCCACTAAGGCATTTATGCAGAGGAACAAGTACAACGTTCTGGAATGGCCATCTCAGTCCCCAGACCTGAATATAATTGAAAATCTGCGGTGTGACTTAGAGAGCTGTCCATGCTCGGACGCCATCAAACCTGAATGAACTAAAGATGTTTTGTAAAGAGGAATGGTCCAAAATACCTTCAACCAGAATCCAGACTCTTATTGGAACCTACAGGAAGCGTTTAGAGGCTGTAATTTCTGCAAAAGGAGGAGCTACTAAATATTGATTTCATTTCTTTTTTGTGGTGCCCAAATTTATGCACCTGCCTAATTTTGTTTAAACAATTATAGCACACTTTCTGTAAATCCAATAAACTTTATTTCACTTCTCAAATATCACTGTGTGTGTCTCCTATATGATATATTTAACTGACATTGTTTAATTGTAACAACCAACGATTTATACAGGAAAATCATGACGATTAACAAGGTTGCCCAAACTTTCGCATCCCACTGTACTTCACCTTAAGTCGGATTACATATAGCCACCACCTGGCAAGTTTACCAAAGAGGATTTATATGCTAAAAGGAGATGGTGAAGAGTTCAATATCTATAAGATCAGTTTTGGAATAGATGGAGGAAAGAGTACTTAGCCAATCTTATGCTAAGAAGTAAATGGCAAAAACCCAGAAGAAATGTCCAAGTTGGTGACATAGTGTTAGTGAAAGAAGAAGATTTACCTAGAAGTCAATGGAAATTGGCCAAAGTTCTAGAAGTTCAAAAGGATGATGATAGACTAGTAAGAAGAGTGTTGTTACAAATAGGAGACTCAAAACTTGACAAAAAAGTAAAACGTCTCACTACTCCACTCAAGTTGGAACGTCCTATACAGAAGTTAGTTGTTCGACTTGAGAGTGATAAAAGACACGTGGAAGTTGAGAACCTGATGGAAAATTCCTCAAATTCATGTTCAAGTCCTACCACTAAGAACATAGAATTATAGGTAATTTTGGTGAGAGTGTAGCTGGCCAGCTAAGACCTGTCCTAGGTTGCTAATGTAGCTTTTATGTTTATATAGCTAAAACTGCCAATAACGTTAATACAGTTCCTATGTTTGTGTGTTAAAGACAAAAGCAGAGTTATTTACAGTGACTTCATGTTTGGATGTCATAAAATTGTTACATATTGTGTTCACAGAAGCAGAAAAGATAATATGCCTTTAAGATTCATTATATAATGTAAGGTAAGCTCAATGACACAGCAGAAACAACAGAGAGCATAGAGTTAAACTGTTGTTGCTGGGCAGGAGTCTTGACCAATCACAGCCAGCCTCACACACAGCAAGAGTGTTGACCAATCACAGCCAGCCTCACACATAGCCTGTGTGGAGAATTCCCCTAGCAGGAGCTGCTAGAATCATTATACCAGAGGAGAGAAGCTGAACAGACATTCACTCCACTAAGAGCTGTGTTTTATGGAAGCAGAGAGGCCAAAATAGATATTTAAAACAGTTATATAATGTTCCTACTGTTAATGTAGTGATTAGAACTGTATACTGAACCAGTTATATGTGTGTTTACTTACAGTTCCACCAATTGCAAACTACAAAGTTCACAATCCCTCAACTACAAAGTTCACAATCCCTCAAATTCCATATTGCAATCCAAATTGCATACAACCATACCAGATCATACTCAACCAATCTGCAAATAGTTAATGCTAACTGCATACTGCAAATTGCGACCAAATTCAACAAGTGAACTATTAGTTAGACCTCAGATATACCTCTCAGGGAGGTCATAAAGTGCTTAAATAACTTAAAGTGAGAGTACAGATACTTAAGAGAGAAATATATCCACCATTTTATGTTGAATGACAAGATTGAACAGTTGAACCACCATCTTATGCATACTGCCATTTTGAGATACCTTTTCAACACGTGTTATGTACATGCACTATCTGCTGCGGAGGCGGCAGTGTTATATGAAGAAAAGTTGAAGTTAAACGGGTTCTCCGGGCTTAACCTTTTTTTTTTCTTTTACATGCTAACCTGTGGAGGAAAGATTATTGGTCCCATACTTACCTTCCAGAGTGCAGCTGTTCTTGAGATCTGCCTCCCGGTCATGTGGTCCCTCCAGATGGCTTTTCAGTGCTTCCGGCCGAAGTCCATCTTCTTATCTTCCTGTCTTCTCTTCCTTTCTCCAGCAGGAGACGGATCGTCACGAGATCGTGACGTCACTGCCTCCTGCTGGAGAAAGCTCCAGGTGGCGGTATTCACAGCGCACTAGGCTGAATGCGCATGTGCAGGACCACCAGCCGCTCTCTGTATTGTACAGGCTTCTATGTGAAGCCTGTACTGACTCCTGCACAGCGCGATGTAAGCGCTGTGCAGGAGTGACAGCATAGCGATCAGCCGCAGAAGCTGATCGCTATGCTGTGCATGTCACAGGGGCTAGTCGTCGCTACAGGTTATCCCTCCCCCTTCCCCAACCAATCAGACAATCCTAATGCCGGCTAACAGGTTATGATCCCTGCAGTCTGTGACGGCAGAGATCAGAACCTTCTAAAATGTGCAGCCTAAAAAGTGCAGCCTTCAATGTGCCCCCTCCTCATTTTATGGATGGCTGGGCGCGCGATCCCCCCCCCCCCCCACTTCCCCCATTTTCAGGATGGCCGAGCGGTTCGCAGAGTGTCAGCATACAGCTGACACTCTGCTTGAAACGGCCAATGTCAGCCGTTTAACCCCTTCCATGCCGTGGTCCATAGGGACCGCTGTATGGAGAGGGTTAACAGGGAGGGAGCTCCCTCCCTCTCCCATCGGGCGCTGCTGTGCCGTTGCAGCCACCCGATACTTGACGGGACCACAGAGGGAATGGGGCTCCCTCCCTCATCAGCCGCTGCTCTGTTGTGGCAGTGTCCGATGGTTACCATGGCAATGGGACGCAGGCTTCCGGCTTGTCATGGTATAGCTAAGCCGAATCAGGCTTCTGCTAAAGACAGCAGCTTGATCAGGCTAGTGTAAAGTCACAATACACTACAGTACAGTACACTATATAGTGTACTGTAGGGTATTATATAGGCATCAGACCCACTGGATCTTCAAGAACCAGGTGGGTCTGGGTCAAAAATAAAAAAAGAATTTCTTCTTATAGCCGCACATTTTCACTGATTAAAAATTAAAAAAATAAAATACACTTAACACTACACATCATCGCATCCATAACGACCTGATCTCTGAAAGGGTCATGTTACTTTCCCCGCACTGTGAATGCCATAAAAAAAAAAAAAGAAAAAACTATGATGAAATTGAAATTTTGTCCACCTCACTTCCCCCAAAAAATAATAAAAGTGATAAAAAAAGTCGTATGTACGCCAAAATGGTACCAATCAAACAGACACCTCATCCCGCAAAAAATGAGCCCCTACATGAGACAATCACCCAAAAAAGTGAAAAAATACGGCTCTCAGACAAGGTAGACACTAAAACATGTATTTTTTTTCTAAAATGCTTTTATTGTGTTAAAGTAAAATAAATAAATAAAAAGTAGAATAAAAATTTAGGTATCGCCGCATCTGTAAGAACCTGCTCTATGAAAATATCGCATGACACAACCCCTCAGGTGAACACAGTCATATGCACCCCAAAATAGTACCAATCAAACCATCATCAAAAATGTATTAGGTTAGTACAATAAAAAGGTATGCCTGCATACCGCAATACTCGTATTTTGTAATCTTATTTATACAGTACAGACCAAAAGTTTGGACACACCTTCTCATTCAAAGAGTTTTCTTTATTTTCATGACTATGAAAATTGTAGATTCACACTAAAGGCATCAAAAACTATGAATTTTATTACACGACACGGAGGCTCCTATTGCTATCTCTTTCTTTACTAAATCTTATAGCAGCAAAGAAAAAAGCATCAATCAAACAGGTAACCATGGCAACCAACTCCTCCCCACTGTGCCAGTATAATAGTCTCTGACTCTGCTAACTCCTCCTCTTTCTTTGCTGCTCCCTCACAGATAAGTACTTCTCCTATGTATCTGTGGGTGGAAGCTATATGTATTTATGTTTTAGGGGATATATATATATGATCATTATCTGTATTTTATGAGGTATTTCCTTAGATTGCTTTAGGATTGTGCCCTCTGGGCGTTAATATCCTTGTCCTATTTGTTTTTCCTTCCCCTTCCCTTGGTCCCATTTTGCCTTTCAGGTTTGCTCCTCGCTTATCTCGGTTACCCCTTCCGTTTGTTTACCTTGTACCTCCGCTCGGTTTCTTCTTCATCTTATCCCGCTTGCGGCGTTGTTGTTCCCTAAGTGCCGTTCCTCCGTGCGCTTCTTCTTACGGCCGAGATCTCGCGATATCTCGGCCGCCATCTCCTGTCCTTCTGCAGCTGGTTTCGCGCTCTCCGCAGTATTCTCGCGGGATAGCGCGAGACTTCCGCATACATCTCTGTCAGCAGCGCCGGGAGTTTTTCTACATACAGCTCCGTCCTCAGGTCTATTCGTTCCTGTCTTGCATGAGCCCTTATATGTACCTCGGCCATTATAATATTACTATTTAGCCCACCATATTGGCATTTATTTGATTTAGTTGCTGATTAGCCTATCGATTCTGGGATTCTATATCATGTCCAAGGCGCCATTACATGGTTCTAGCCCTGTCCCTGAGGGCATGGATTCTGTCCCTCATTTATAGGATGCGGAGGTTATTACTCCTGAGGCACAGTCCTTAGCCTTACAGCGCTCTGTGACTGCTGCAATACAGGCCGCCATGGGGTCTATGTCCTCGGCCATTTCAAGTTCTATTACTGAGGCCCTTCTGGCCGGCCCTTCCTCCTCGGCACCTTTGGGTCCCTCACCACTTGAAAAACCACTACCTCCCTCCAGAAACACTATGACTGGTGGAAATATAGCCACCCTTGATGGCGCGCATCGATCGCGCAAAAGAGCCTACGCCCGCCAGGCAGAAAAGGCGAGGCAATGGAAATGCGCCAGAGCGCAACAGGATAAGGAATCAGGTTCTGAACCAGATTCTGATGAGGAGGCTCAGTATCAGTCTTTGGACTTAGTGGATATTGAGGAGGAGGATCCTTTGGACTCGGACCTGCCAGGTCCGTCCTCAGGATCGACAGCGCCCATTAAGGTTCCTTTTGATGCCTCTACAATCTTGGATCCTGCAGGGGAACCCCTTTTTGACCCGGATGCTCTCCACCATCCGAGGTCGGCGGAATGGCTACCGTCTTCTCATATTGCCAAATACTTAGAGGCCCGTATACGCCAACCTCTATCTAAAGAGGCGCGAAATAAACTAAAGGCCGAATGTCCCAGACCTATTGTACCTAACAAAGTCTGCGAGACACCTGTGGCTAAGTCAGGCTGGAACCCCAGGAAGGGACTTGAGTCAGCCCTGAAGTCCTGTCAGGACAAGTTGTTGGACCTTTTGGGCCCATTGACAAAAATCTTTGAATTGGCTGAGTCAGCCAGAACCCAGAACACCCTGGTGGACCCAAAAGAACTCCGGGGATGGATACAACGTGCCGTGTGCCTCACGGGCAACGTAAATACTTCGCTATCAATTGAGCGTCGTAAGGCTATCCTATTTAAAATAGAGCCTAAGTTATCCAATTTAGCCCTTACTGAGACAGGAAAGGAAGCTCAGGGCTTGCTCTTTGGGGATACCTTTATTAAGGACCTCTCCCGATTTGTAGGAACCTTTACGGCCCTCGATAAGGTTCAAACATCCATGAAGAGAGTGTTCCAAGGACGGGTCTCTAACAGGGCCGGCAGCTCTAGGGGCCGCCTGTCCGGCCGTTCTTCATACCAGACCCGCGGGTCCGGCAGAGGCTCCTTTTCTTACCGACCATCCAACCAGGAATTCCGTCAACCGCCTGCTTTCTTCCCCTCCCGAGGGGAGTCAGAGGGTCATCTTCCAGACGTCCTTTCGGTAAGTCGGATGTCACCATTTTCTTTGACTCCTTGTGTAGGGGGCAGGCTCCGTCTTTTTTCCCATGTTTGGAAATCCATCACGGCGGATCCTTGGGTCCTGTCTATGGTTTAAGGGTTTCACATAGAGTTAATTCGCCCCCATATCCAGATTCCGTCCCCGTATCCTACGGTTCTCCCAGCTTCATCACAACTGCTTTTACATCAGGAACTGTCAGCCCTGTGTCAGAAGGGCGCCATAGAGCGGGCCCCCCCTTCCTCGGAAGGGGTTATCAGCAGCATTTTCTTGGTGGCCAAAAAAGGAGGCCAGATGAGACCCGTGATCAATCTCAGGTCACTAAACGCTTTTGTAAAATATCGACACTTCAAGATGGAGGGTATCCACCTCCTCAGGGATTTACTCCTTCAGGGAGATTGGATGGTCAAATTGGACTTGAAGGACGCCTACCTGACGGTTCCGGTAGCCAAACCATCCAGGGACCTCCTTCGTTTTCTCTGGGACTCGGAAATTTGGAGGTTCACCTGTCTACCCTTCGGTCTCTCTTCCGCCCCTTGGTGTTTCACCAAGCTCCTTCGTCCGGTAATTTCTTTTCTTCGCAGGCAAGGAATTCGTCTGATTATTTATCTGGACGATATCCTGATATTGGCTCAGAATCCTTCTGTTCTTCTAACGCATCTTCAGTGGTCCATGGACCTATTATCCCAGCTGGGATTCCTCCTGAATTTGGAGAAGTCGTCACTTACCCCGGCCCAGTCCATAGAATTTTTGGGATTCACCATCGATTCTTCCACAATGTCTCTCAGTCTTCCGTCTGCCAAGGTTCGTTCCATCCGCAAGGAACTTCTTCATACTCTGTCTCTCCAACAGGTTCCCTTACGTCATCTTGCCAGAGTCATAGGTCTCCTCTCCTCGTCCATTCAGGCTGTGTTTCCGGCTCCCTTACACTATCGCGGCATGCAACGTCTCAAGATTGCTCACCTCCATGCGGGAGCATCTTACGCGGATGTGGTCACCTTGGACGAGGACACCAGAGAAGAACTGATGTGGTGGATCCGCAACTTGGATACCTGGAATGGGAAAGCCATAATTGGTCCCCATCCGGACTTCACGGTGGACTCGGATGCCAGCCTTCTCGGCTGGGGTGCGTACTGCGAGGGTGTGATGACAGGAGGACCTTGGTCTCCAGAAGAATCCAAGTTCCACATCAACGCCTTGGAGCTTCTGGCGGGTTCCTTTGCCGTTCGCAGTTTTGCGAGCGGTTTGTCCAAAATTTGCATCAGACTGCGGATGGACAACATTTCCGCAGTTCGGTATGTCAATGCCATGGGGGGCACGCATTCTGCGATTCTATCCAGTTTAGCTCGGGATTTCTGGACATTCTGCCTGGACAGAGAAATCACAGTTACGGTGGAGTATTTGCCGGGACTCCACAATACTCACGCGGACTGGAGCTCGCGTTTCCTCTCAGACTCGGGAGATTGGAAATTAGATTGCACGGTGTTCTCATCCATATCTTCCCGTTGGGGTCCGTTCTCTTTAGACCTCTTTGCGTCCCGTTTGTACACCCAACTTCCACGCTTTTACAGCTGGCGTCCGGATCCGGACGCGGAAGCAGTAGATACGTTCCTCCAGGATTGGACCGGTCACCTTGCGTATGCTTTTCCCCCGTTTGTGATGGTGTCTCAAGTATTGTCTCAGACCCGCCGCCAGCAAGCGGACCTTGTGCTCATAGTTCCGTTCTGGCCCGCGCAATCATGGTTTCCTCAGCTGATGGAATGCCTGGTTCAATGCCCTCTACTTCTTCCGGTTTTTCCAGGCCTCTTGTTGAGTCCAGGGGGTTTAGATCATCCCCTCACCCTCGACGGCTCTCTTCATCTCCTGGCATGCAGAATTTCGGGGAACCCTGGGACATCGCTGGAATTTCGGAAACAGCTCGACGTCTTTTGGACGAAGTGTGGGCACCAGGAACCAGACGAGCTTATCAATCAGCCTGGAGGTCTTGGACTGATTGGTGCCTGGCTAGGCACCAGGATCCCTTATCATGTCCTGTGACCGAAGTTCTTCAGTTTCTCGCTTCTCTTTTTGAGGACGGTAAGGCTTCCCGTACCATCAATTTATACCGCTCTGCCATTTCCGCTTTTCATCTAGGGTTCAACGGGTGCCCTGCAGGTCAACACCCTCTTGTTTGCAGACTTCTCAAGGGTTCCCGCCTATCCCGACCTCCCAGACCTCGGTTCGCTTCTACTTGGAACGTCTCTTTGGTGCTTACCCTGTTCTCTTCGTGGCCGTCTAATACGGACCTTTCTCTTCGTCATCTTGCAGCCAAGCTGGTGTCGTTATTCTGCTTGATATCATGCAAAAGGGTATCGGACGTTCGCGCTTTGGATCATGACGCTCGTTCGTTTACTCCTGAGGGAGTCACGTTCAACATCTCGCGTCGCACCAAAACCAGTATTAGGTCGGTATCATACCCCAGTTTCCCGGATTCACCGGCTCTTTGTCCGGTGTTGTGTCTCCAGGAGTATGAGGCTCGTATGGCTTCGCATCGATCCTCTTCTTCTCCGGAACTTTTTCTATCTTACAGGCGTCCTTTCCATCCGGTCTCCACTGTCACCTTGGCCCGTTGGGTGAAATGGGTTATGGCTTTAGCAGGTGTTGATACTGCGATTTTCACGGCTCATTCCACTAGAGGAGCTTCTGCAACGTCTATGGTGGTGTCTGGAGCGCGTTTAGAAGATATTATGAGGATGGTGGATTGGTCCCGTGTATCTACATTCCGTGAGTTCTATTTCAGGCCTTCTGTTCACGTTTTTTCCTCAGTTGTAGGTCAGCTTTGAACTCGCAATAGGAGCCTCCGTGTCGTGTAATAAAATTACATGATTTTCCTATTTTATGACGTAAAGTCATGATTTTATTAAAGACACGGAGGCGAGTATTGCCCCTCCCATTTTGTATACCCTCCCTGAGAGTTTTCTCGGTTATGCATTTTTTATTGTGTTGTTCTTTGATTTTTTCATCCAATTATGCTGTATGTTCATTACCATGCACTGATGTCTCTCCTTGATGAGATTTTGGGACGTTTTCTACCTTTGTCTTGTTTATTTATTTCATAGGATGAATACACTATCTTCTGGGCGCGATTTGTTTTGGAGTTTCCTGTTTCCTTCTTCCGTTGAAGAACCGTTCAGCTGGTCCTTGAATTTCGGTTTCCGTGTTTGGAGAGTTTGGTTCTAAGAGTTCTGGACGTCGGTCGTTACCAAAGAAAGAGGAGGAGTTAGCAGAGTCAGAGACTATTATACTGGCACAGTGGGGAGGAGTTGGTTGCCATGGTTACCTGTTTGATTGATGCTTTTTTCTTTGCTGCTATAAGATTTAGTAAAGAAAGAGATAGCAATACTCGCCTCCGTGTCTTTAATAAAATCATGACTTTACGTCATAAAATAGGAAAATCATGTAATTAACACATGTGGAATTATATACATAACAAACAAGTATGAAACAACTGAAAATATGTCATATTTTAGGTTCTTCAAAGTAGCCACCTTTTGCTTTGATTACTGCTTTGCACACTCTTGGCATTCTCTTGATGAGCTTCAAGAGGTAGTCCCCTGAAATGGTTTTCACTTCATAGGTGTGCCCTGTCAGGTTTAATAAGTGGGATTTCTTGCCTTATAAATGGGGTTGGGACCATCAGTGGCGTTGAGGAGAAGTCAGGTGGATACACAGCTGATAGTCCTACTGAATGGACTGTTAGAATTTGTATTATGGCAAGAAAAAAGCAGCTAAGTAAAGAAAAACGAGTGGCCATCATTACTTTAAGAAATGAAGGTCAGTCAGTCAGCCGAAAAATTGGGAAAACTTTGAAAGTAAGGGCTATTTGACCATGAAGGAGAGTGATGGGGTGCTGCGCCAGATGACCTGGCCTCCACAGTCACCGGACCTGAACCCAATCGAGATGGTTTGGGGTGAGCTGGACCGCAGAGTGAAGGCAAAAGGGCCAACAAGTGCTAAGCATCTCTGGGAACTCCTTCAAGACTGTTGGAAGACCATTTCAGGGGACTACCTCTTGAAGCTCATCAAGAGAATGCCAAGAGTGTGCAAAGCAGTAATCAAAGCAAAAGGTGGCTACTTTGAAGAACATAGAATATGACATATTTTCAGCTGTTTCATACTTGTTTGTTATGTATATAATTCCACATGTGTTAATTCATAGTTTTGATGCCTTCATAGTCATGAAAATAAAGAAAACTCTTTGAATGAGAAGGTGTGTCCAAACTTTTGGTCTGTACTGTATATACTTATTTAGTTTTTTTCAGTAGTATGATTAAGTGGTGAAAATTATTAGTGCCCCCCCCCCATTTTTGAATGTGGTATCTTATGTGCCCCCCCCCCCCATATATTGTTCCTAGAGTCGCCACTGCACAGGGGGCAATGGTTGGCACAATAGGGGAACTGGATGGCACAAAGGGGCAATGGTTGGCACAATAGGGGAACTGGATGGCACAAGGGGGTATATTGATGGCCCAAGTGCGGCACTGGATGGCACAAGGGGCAATGGTTGGCACAATAGGGGAACTGGATGGCACAAGGGGGTCAATTGATGGCACAAGTGGGGCACTGGATGGCACAAAAGGGCACTGGATGGCACAACGGGCAATGGTTGGCACAATAGGGGAACTGGATGACATAAGGGGGTCAATTGATGGCACAACGAGGGCACTGGATGGCACAAGAGGGTACTGGATGGCAAACAGGACGCACTGGATGGTCCAAGGGGGTAATTAATGGCACTATGGGGGCAATGGATGGCACAAGGGGGCATTGGATTGCACTAGGGGCACTGGATGGCACTGTTATGAAGCACTGTGGATGTCACTGTTATGGGGGCACTGTGGACGTCACTGTTATGGATGCACTGTGGACGTCACTGTTATGGATGCACTGTGGACGTCACTGTTATGGATGCACTGTGTGACGTGACTGTTATGGGGGCGCTGTGGATATCACTGTATGGACGCACTGTGGATGTCACTGTTATGAGGGCACTGTAGACGTCACTGTTATGGGGGCACTGTGGAAGTCACTGTTATGGGGGCACTGTGGAAGTCACTGTTATGGGGGCACTGTGGACGTCAATGTTATGGGGGCACTGTGGACGTCACTGTTATGGGCGCTGAGTATAAGTGATAGGGCTCGTGCACAGAACCGTATCTATTTTGCAGTCTGCAAGTACCAGATCCACTAAATAAGGTTACTGTCCGTGTGCGATTCACATTTTTTTGCAGTCCCATTGAGTTCTATGGGTTTTAGATCTGTATTATGAGGACCAGAATAGGACATGTTCTATCTTTTGCAGAACTGACATACTGATGTGAAAAGCACAGGGACGTCATCAGTGTGTTTTTTACATCCGTATGTCAGTTCCAGTAAAGACAGAACATGTCCTATTCTGGTCTTCAGAATGAGGACCTCAAATTCATAGAACTCAATAGGACTGCCAAAATTGTGGATCGCGAAATGGATACGGTCGTGTGCATAAGGGTTTAGATACACATCTCAGCAGGCAGGATCATACAAGATAGGCTTAGATACACCACTCAGCAGGCTGTGTCATACAAAATGGGATTAGATACATTGCTCAGCAGGCAGTATCATACAAAATGGGATTAGATACACAGCTCAGCAGGCAGTATCATACAAAATGGGATTAGATACACACAGTGGCGACTCTAGGATCAATATATAGGGGGGGCACAGAAGATACACAGTCAAAAATGGGGGCATAAAAATGGGGGCAGTCCGTATAAGATACGGCCGGTCATCGATCACTTTGGGGCCAAATTTCAGCAGGCCTACGTACCTGGAAGGGAGGTCGCGGTTGATGAGTCTCTCGTTGCGTTCAAGGGGAGACTCAGTTTGCGCCAATATATTCCCACAAAGCGGACGAGGTATGGCGTGAAGCTATACAAAATTTGTGAGAGTACCTCAGGGTACACTTACAAATTTCGTGTGTACGAGGGGCGAGATTCCCGGATTCAACCCCCAGAATGTCCCCCCACTCTGGGTGTTACCGGGAAACTTGTGTGGGACCTTATGTACCCACTGCTGGATAAGGGTTACCACTTGTACGTGGATAACTTTTATACCAGCATTCCCTTGTTCAGGTCCCTTGCCGCCAGATCCACGTTCGCTTGTGGGACCATGCGGAAAAATCAACGCGGCCTCCCTGCCTACCCCCTCCAGGTACCTATCCCCAGGGGTGAGACCCGTGCACTTACCAGTGGAAACCTGTTGCTGGTCAGGTATAAGGACAAGAGGGATGTCCTTATGCTGTCCACAATCCACGGTAACAGCATCACCCCTGTCCCTGTGCGAGGTACCGCGGCAACGGTCCTCAAGCCCGATTGTATCGTCGACTACAATCGGTATATGGGAGGAGTTGATCTCTCTGATCAAGTCCTCACGCCATATAACGCCATGCGCAAAACCCGGGCATGGTACAAAAAAGTTGCGGTCTACTTGGTGCAGGTTGCCATGTACAACTCTTTTGTACTATCCCGAAGCGCTGGCAGCACAGGGACATTGCTCCAGTTCTATGAGGCAGTCCTCAAGGACCTGATCTTTTCGGACCGGGAAAGAGCAGGCCGGAGTACCTCGGGAACTGGAGGCGCCCGGATCGTCCCTGGCCAACACTTTCCAGGTGTGGTCCACCATACTGGAAAGAAGGGACGAACCCAAAAAAAGTGCAGAGTGTGTCGCAGGAGGGGGATACGGAAGGACACCACCGCTCAATGTGACACTTGCCCCGATCATCCGGGCCTCTGCGTTATCGATTGCTTCAGGGAGTATCACACTTCCATGGAGTACTACATTTTTATAATCCCCAACAGTCCACTAGAGAACATAAAAAACTATGGCTCTCAGACTTTGGAGACACGGAAACAATTTTTTCCCCCCAAAAAAATATTAGTTTTAGTGCAGGCATCCTCAAACTGTGGCCCTCCAGATGTTGTAAAACTATAACTCCCAGCATGCCCAGACAACCTACAGCCATCAGCAGGGCATGGTGGGAATTGTAGTTTTACAACATCTGGAGGGCCGCAGCTTTAGGATGCCTGCTTAGTGTCTCCAAAGTCTGAGAACCATACATATTGGGCATCGTCGCGTGCGTAAAAGTCGTCGCTATAAAAATAACTTTTGACCAAACGCCTCGGATGAACGGTGTTAAAAATATAAAATAAAAACAGTGCCAAAAAAAATCATTTTTGGGCAAAATTTCCATTTGAATCCTTTTTGCCGGTAATAAAGCAAGGGTTAACAGCCAAACAAAACTAAATATTTATTGCCCCGATTCTGTAGTTTGCAGAAACACCCCATATGTGGTCGTAAATGGCTATATAGCCGCACGGCAGGGCATAGAACGAAGGGAACTCCATACGGTTTCTGGAAGGCAGATTTTGATGGACATTTTTTTTTTTACACCATGTCCCATTAGAAGCTCCCCCTGATGTAGCCTAGACTAGAAACTCCAAAAAAGTGACCCCATCTAAGAAACTACACCCCTCAAGGAATTCAAAAGTTACTTTACAAACTATGTTAACTTTTTAGGTGTTCTACAAAACGAAATAGCGAATGTAGAAACAATTTTAGAATTTAATTTTTTTGTTACATTGCCTCAAAAAAGAGTAATATAGAGCAACCAAAAATAATATTTACCCCTAAAATAGTCCCAAAACAACAACCACCTTATCCCGTAGTTTCCTAGATGGGGTCACTTTTATGGGGTTTCTACTCTAGGGGTGCATCAGGGGGCTTGAAAGGGTACATGGTGTAAATAAACCAGTCCAGCAAAATCTGCCTTCCAAAAACCATATGACGTTCCCCTTCTTCTATGTCCTGCCGTTTAGCCAAATAGTAGTTTACGACCACATATGGGGTGTTTCTGCAAACTACAGAATCAGGGCAACCCATTTTGAGTTTTGTTTGGCTGTTAACCCATTTTTTCCAGTAATAAAGTAAGGGTTAAAATGGAAAATTTTCCAAAAAATAGAAATTTCAAAATTGTTTCTCCATCTGCCATTAACTCTTGTGGAACACCTAAAGGGTTAACAACGTTTGTAAACCCAGTTTTGAATACCTTGAGGGGTGTACTTTCTTAGATTGAGTCACTTTTTTGAAATTTCTATTCTAGGCGTGCAACAGGGGGCTTAAAATGGGACATGGTATAAACAAAACCAGTCCTGCAAAATCTGCCTTCCAAAACCCATATGGTGTTCCCCTCCTTCTATGTGCTCCCGTTCGGCCAAACAGTAGTTTACGACCACATATGGGGTGTTTCTGCAAACTACAGAATCGGGGCAACCCATTTTGAGTGTTGTTTGGCAGTTAACCCTTGTTTTACTCCTGGAAAAAATTGATTATATTGGAAAATTTTCCAAAAAATTGAAATTTCGAAATTGTTTCTCAATCTGCCATTAACTCTTGTGGAAGACCTAAAGGGTTAATAAAGTTTAAAAAAACAGTTTTAAATACCTTGAGGGGTGTAGCTTCTAGAATGGGGTCGTTTTTGGGAGGTTTCTATTATCTAAGCCTCACAATATGACTTCAAACCTGAACTGGTCCAGATTTCAGAAAAATTTCAAAATTTGCTTCTAAACTTCTAAGCCTTGTAACATCCCCAAAAAATAAAATATCATTCCCAAAATGCTACAAACATGAAGTAGACATATGGGGAATGTAAAGTCATCACAATTTTTGGGGGTATTACTATGTATTACAGAAGTAGAGAAACTGAAACTTTGAAATTTGCTAATTTTTCAAAATTTTTGGTAAAAATTGTATTTTGTTATGCAAAAAAAATTAACTTTTTTGACCCAATTTTAGCAGTGTCATGAAGTACAATATGTGACGAAAAAGCTATCTCAGAACGGCCTGGGTAGGTCAAAGTGTTTTAAAGTTGACACTGGTCAGATTTGCAAAAATGGCCAAGTCCTTAAGGTGAAATAGGGCTGAGTCCTTAAAGGGTTTCTGTCACCCCACAAAACTCATTATTTTTTTTTTGGATAGTTATATTCCTTAAAGCGCGATATAGGAGAATATAATAGTCTTACTTACTTTCATGCGGCCGATTCTTTAGAAAACGAAGTTTTATAATATGTAAATCAGGGCTCTACCAGCAAGTAGGGCGTCTACTTGCTGGTAGCCGCAGCAGAAATCCGCCCCCTCGCCGTGTTGATTGACAGGGCCAGCCGTGATCCCCTCCTCCGGCCGGCCCTGTCAGTATTTCAAAAATCGTGCGCCTCTGGTCATTCGGCGCAGGCGCTCTGAGATGAGGAGGCTCGTCTCCTCAGCACTCCCTCAGTGCGCCTGCGCCTATGACGTCTTCTCTTTCGGTGATGTCATCGGCGCAGGCGCACTGAGGGAGTTCTGAGGAGACGAGCCTCCTCATCTCAGAGCGCCTGCGCCGAATGACCAGAGGCGCGCGATTTTTGAAATACTGACAGGGCCGGCCGGAGGAGGAGATCCCGGCTGGCCCTGTCAATCAACACGGCGAGGGGGCGGATTTCTGCTGCGGCTACCAGCAAGTAGACGCCCTACTTGCTGGTAGAGCCCTGATTTACATATTATAAAACTTTGTTTTCTAAAGAATCGGCCGCATGAAAGTAAGTAAGACTATTATATTCTCCTATATCGCGCTATAAGGAATATAACTATCCAAAAAAAAAAAAAAGAGTTTTGTGGGGTGACAGAAACCCTTTAACCACCTCCGGACCGCCTAACGCAGGATCGCGTTCCGGAGGTGGCAGCGCTGCGCAGAGTCACGCATATACGCGTCATCTCGCGAGACGCGAGATTTCGCTCAAAGCCGGCCCGCGCATGCGCATCGCGGGCCGGCAAAATTAAAAGAAGTATTTCGTCACCAGCCTGCCAGCAACGATCATTGGCTGGCAGGCTGGCGATTTTCAAAAAATCCAATCAAAAGTCATATAACAGATCATATTAGTAAATATGATCTGTTATATGGCTTGTCTGCTCCTGTGCTGGTCCTTTTCGTCGGTTGGATCTAGCACAGGAGCAGACTGAACTGTGAGTACACCAACACTACACCTTAGCCCCAGATCACCCACCTGCACCCCAATTAACCCTTTGATCACCCCTTTGATCGCCCCTGTCAATCACTAGTGAAAGGAAAAAAAGTGATCAGTGTAAACTGTCACTTTTATTTTTTCACTGGTATTGGCTGTTAGGTTTTAGGGATAGTTTAGGCCCCTTGGTTAGGTAGTTAGCGTCAGTTAGCGCCCACCCCACCGCACCGCAGTCACTTTTATTCGCTGTTTAGCGATACGCTAATCAGCATTTGTACTTTTATAGTATCTGTAAGTGATCAAAACTGATCACGGTCAGATCTATAATAGTATTAGTGTCACCTTAGCTCGCCCTCCACCCAAAACGCAGTGTTTGCCCGATCAGGCCTGATCAGTCGCCCACACGTGCGTTCACCCACGCCCGCCCCACCGCAGTGACAAAAAATATATATTTTTTGATCACTGCACATTCATTTTACACGCACTGCGGCGCTAGCCTCCCCTTTGTAAGACAGGTTTGCTTTTTTTCTTGGGTAGTCTCAGGGAATACCCCTAAATTTAGTAGTCCAAAATGTCAAACAGGGGGTATTCTTCTGAAGAGGCCTACAGGATTCTGACCCAGTCGGATGAGGAGTGGGAACCCTCATCTGACGAATCTAGCGGGTCAGAATATGAACCTGTGGAAAGCAGTGGCTCTCTGACCCAAAGTTCGGACGAGGAGGTTGAGGTCCCTGGCAGTACCAGGCGTACCCGGCCCCGTGTCGCTAGACCACAGGTTATGCAGGATCCGCTTCAAGAGCAGCAGAGTGGGGCTGTCGCTGCCGGATCACGTGGTGAGGCATACACCAGCAGCGCAGCCCTTCCTGGACCTAGTACCAGCACTGCCGTACAACCTGGTGAAGTAGCGAGCACCAGAAGGGCAGTTGAAGCTGGTACGGTGGCACGTGCAATAGTTACCCCGTCGCAGCCACCGCACAGACAGGCCCGTAGAGCCCCTAGAGTCCCTGAGGTGCTGGCAAATCCTGATTGGCAGTCACCAACTTCAGCCGCACCAGTAGTTCCCCCTTTCACCGCCCAGTCTGGAGTTCGGCTTGAGACGGCTCAAATCGGTTCGGCCCTGGGATTTTTTGAGCTGTTCTTGACTGCGGAGCTCTTGGACTTAGTCGTGGCAGAGACCAACCAGTATGCCACACAATTTATAACCGCAAACCCGGGAAGCTATTATGCCCAGCCTTTCCGGTGGAAACCAGTCCAAGTTTCCGAACTTAAAATTTTTTTGGGCCTTCTCCTCAACATGGGCCTGACAAAAAAGCATGAATTGCGGTCATATTGGTCAACGCACCCAATTCATCACATGCCCATGTTCTCTGCTGCTATGTCCAGGACACGATTTGAGACCATCCTCCGTTTTCTGCATTTTAGCGACAACACCACCTCCCGTCCCAGAGGCCACCCTGCTTTTGACCGGCTCCACAAAATTCGGCCCCTCATAGACCATTTCAACCTGAAAATTGCAGATTTGTATACCCCTGAGCAAAACATCTGCGTAGACGAGTCCCTAATACATTTTACCGGGCGCCTTGGCTTCAAACAATACATCCCAAGCAAGCGTGCCCGGTATGGGGTCAAATTGTATAAGCTCTGTGAAAGGGCCACAGGCTATACCCACAAATTTCAGATCTATGAGGGAAAAGATCAGACCCTGGAGCCGGTCGGTTGCCCTGACTACCTGGGGAGCAGTGGGAAGACAGTCTGGGACTTGGTGTCACCCTTATTCGGCAAGGGGTACCATCTTTATGTGGACAATTTCTACACAAGTGTGGCCCTCTTTAGGCATTTGTTTCTAGAAAGGATTTGCGCCTGTGGCACCGCGCGAACTAGTCGCGTGGGCTTCCCCCAACGGCTTGTAACCACCCGTCTTGCAAGGGGGCAGAGGGCTGCCTTGTGTAACGAAGAACTGCTCGCGGTGAAATGGAGAGACAAGCGTGACGTTTACATGCTCTCCTCCATTCACGCAGACACGACAATCCAAATTGAGCGAGCAACCCGTGTCATTGAAAAGCCCCTCTGTGTCCAAGACTATAATGCGCTCATGGGAGGGGTGGACTTCAATGACCAGATGTTGTCTCCGTATTTAGTTTCCCGCAGAACCAGACGCTGGTATAAGAAGGTGTCTGTATATTTGATTCAATTGGCGCTGTACAATAGTTTTGTTCTCTACAGTAAGGCTGGGAGAACAGGATCCTTCCTCAAATTCCAGGAAGAGATCATCGAGAACCTCCTTTACCCAGGAGGTTCCGTGGCCCCATCCACCAGTGTAGTTAGCCGTCTACACGAGCGACATTTCCCCAGTGTCGTTCCTGGTACCTCAACCCAACCGTCACCCCGAAAAAGATGTCGTGTCTGTAGCAGGAGTGGAATAAGGCGTGACACCCGCTATTTCTGTCCTGACTGTGCTGACCACCCTGCCCTATGCTATGGAGAGTGTTTCCGGAAGTACCACACACAGGTACACCTAGCATAGGGATCACATCTCACCAGGACAGGCACACAGGGCTATTAGGGCCCATTCACTCACAGCTGCTGCAAACCTCTCCTTTCACCTGGGATAAAGTGCATAACGTACTTCGCCACATCTTTGGGCGATTTGCGCTTTGCACATTGTCCCATGGGGAAGGAGAGGTTTGTTCTATAAAGGTAAAAAAAACTAAACAAAAAAAAAAATACCGGTAAGTAAAAAAGTTAAACGTTCAGTTAAAAAAGTTTAAAAAAAGTTTCTATGTTCTGTTCAACAGTTAATAAATTTATTGCGTTGCGACCTGGTTTTTTCTTTTTTTTTTTTTTTTTTTACCTTTCAGGTGGACCAACCGATCGACTAGCTGCAGCACTGATGTGCATTCGGACAGAAGCATTGCGCTGCTGTCAGATTACACGCAAGTCGGTGTATGCGGCGCTGCAAGACGAGATTTCTCCTCTGCAGTAAAAGATACGTTTGCCGAGGCATATGAGCTGAGGAGGTGGTGGTGTTCATATACTTTGGCAAACACTTTGTATATATAAAAAAAAAAAATCCCGGCAATGATTTATTCATCCACATCGATTGATGTGAATGGAGAAATCGGGTTTGCCAGGGCATACGAGCTAAGTGGGTATGGATGTTGGGCGGAGCTCCTATGTCCTGGCAGACGCCTTTCCCCTCCTTTTTCTTTTTTTGGCAGAGATTTTTTCATCCACATTGATCGATGCGAATGAAGAAATCTGTGCCGTTCATTTTTTTCTTCCAGCCCAGCGGCTGAACGGAAAAAAATAATCTCATTACCTGTATGCTCAATATAAGGAGAATAGCAGAAACTCCTAATGCTGGGCATACATGTAATGATTGCGGAGACCCTCAAATGCCAGGGCAGTACAAACACCCCACAAATAACACCATTTTGGAAAGAAGACACCCCAAGGTATTCGCTGAGGGGCATATTGAGTCCATGAAAGATTGAAATTTTTGTCACAAGTTAGCGGAAAGGGAGACTTTGTGAGAAAAAAATTTAAAAAATCAATTTCCGCTAACTTGTGCCCAAATTTTTTTTTTTCTATGAACTCGCCATGCCCCTCATTGAATACCTTGGGGTGTCTTCTTTCCAAAATAGGGTCACATGTGGGGTATTTATACTGCCCTGGCATTTTAGGGGCCCCAAAGCGTGAGAAGAAGTCTGGTATCCAAATGTCTAAAAATGCCCTCCTAAAAGGAATTTGGGCCCCTTTGCCCACCTAGGCTGCAAAAAAGTGTCACACATGTGGTATCTCCGTATTCAGTAGAAGTTGGTGAATGTGTTTTGAGGTGTCATTTTACATATACCCATGCTGGGTGAGATAAATATCTTGGTCAAATGCCAACTTTGTATAAAAAAATGGGAAAAGTTGTCTTTTGCCAAGATATTTCTCTCACCCAGCATGGGTATATGTAAAATGACACCACAAAACACATTCCCCACCTTCTCCTGAGTACGGAGATACCAGATGTGTGACACTTTTTTGCAGCCTAGGTGGGCAAAGGGGCCCATATTCCAAAGAGCACCTTTCGGATTTCACAGGTCATTTACCTACTTACCACACATTAGGGCCCCTGGAAAATGCCAGGGCAGTATAACTACCCCACAAGTGACCCTATTTTGGAAAGAAGACACCCCAAGGTATTTCGTGAGGGGCATGGCGAGTTCCTAGAATTTTTTATTTTTTGTCACAAGTTAGTGGAAAATGATGATTTTTTTTTTTTTTTTTCATACAAAGTCTCATATTCCACTAACTTGTGACAAAAAATAAAAACTTCCATGAACTCGCCATGCCCATCAGCGAATACCTTGGAGTCTCTTCTTTCCAAAATGGGGTCACTTGTGGGGTAGTTATACTGCCCTGGCATTCTAGGGGCCCAAATGTGTGGTAAGGAGTTTGAAATCAAATTCTGTAAAAAATGACGAGTGAAATCCGAAAGGTGCTCTTTGGAATATGGGCCCCATTGCCCACCTAGGCTGCAAAAAAGTGTCACACATCTGGTATCTCCGTATTCAGTAGAAGTTGGGGAATGTGTTTTGGGGTGTCATTTTACATATACCCATGCTGGGTGAGAGAAATATCTTGGCAAAAGACAACTTTTCCCATTTTTTTATACAAAGTTGGCATTTGACCAAGATATTTATCTCACCCAGCATGGGTATATGTAAAAAGACACCCCAAAACACATTCCCCACCTTCTACTGAATACGGAGATACCAGATGTGTGACACTTTTTTGCAGCCTAGGTGGGCAAAGGGGCCTATATTCCAAAGAGCACCTTTCGGATTTCACTCGTCATTTTTTACAGAATTTGATTTCAAACTCCTTACCACACATTTGGGCCCCTAGAATGCCAGGGCAGTATAACTACCCCATAAGTGACCCCATTTTGGAAAGAAGAGACCCCAAGGTATTCGCTGATGGGCATGGCGAGTTCATGGAAGTTTTTATTTTTTGTCACAAGTTAGTGGAATATGAGACTTTGTATGAAAAAAAAAAAAAATCATCATTTTCCACTAACTTGTGACAAAAAAAAAAAATTCTAGGAACTCACTATGCCCCTCACAAAATACCTTGGGGTGTCTTCTTTCCAAAATGGGGTCACTTGTGGGGTAGTTATACTGCCCTGGCATTCTAGGGGCCCAAATGTGTGGTAAGGAGTTTGAAATCAAATTCTGTAAAAAATGACGAGTGAAATCCGAAAGGTGCTCTTTGGAATATGGGCCCCTTTGCCCACCTAGGCTGCAAAAAAGTGTCACACATCTGGTATCTCCGTATTCAGTAGAAGTTGGGGAATGTGTTTTGGGGTGTCATTTTACATATACCCATGCTGGGTGAGAGAAATATCTTGGCAAAAGACAACTTTTCCCATTTTTTTATACAAAGTTGGCATTTGACCAAGATATTTATCTCACCCAGCATGGGTATATGTAAAAAGACACCCCAAAACACATTCCCCAACTTCTACTGAATACGGAGATACCAGATGTGTGACACTTTTTTGCAGCCTAGGTGGGCAAAGGGGCCCATATTCCAAAGAGCACCTTTCGGATTTCACTCGTCATTTTTTACAGAATTTGATTTCAAACTCCTTACCACACATTTGGGCCCCTAGAATGCCAGGGCAGTATAACTACCCCACAAGTGACCCCATTTTGGAAAGAAGAGACCCCAAGGTATTCGCTGATGGGCATAGTGAGTTCATAGAACTTTTTATTTTTTGTCACAAGTTAGTGGAATATGAGACTTTGTAAGAAAAAAAAAAAAAAAATCATCATTTTCCGCTAACTTGTGACAAAAAATAAAAAGTTCTATGAACTCACTATGCCCATCAGCGAATACCTTAGGGTGTGTACTTTCCGAAATGGGGTCATTTGTGGGGTATTTGTACTGTCTGGGCATTGTAGAACCTCAGGAAACATGACAGGTGCTCAGAAAGTCAGAGCTGCTTCAAAAAGCGGAAATTCACATTTTTGTACCATAGTTTGTAAACGCTATAACTTTTACCCAAACCATTTTTTTTTTACCCAAACATTTTTTTTTATCAAAGACATGTAGAACAATAAATTTAGAGCAAAATTTATATATGGATGTAGTTTTTTTTGCTAAATTTTACAACTGAAAGTGAAAAATGTCATTATTTTGCAAAAAAATCGTTAAATTTCGATTAATAACAAAAAAAGTAAAAATGTCAGCAGCAATGAAATACCACCAAATGAAAGCTCTATTAGTGAGAAGAAAAGGAGGTAAAATTCATTTGGGTGGTAAGTTGCATGACCGAGCAATAAACGGTGAAAGTAGTGTAGGTCAGAAGTGTAAAAAGTGGCCTGGTCTTTCAGGGTGTTTAAGCTATGGGGGCTGAAGTGGTTAAAGGGTTTCTGTCACCCCACAAAACTCATTATTTTTTTTTTGGATAGTTACATTCCTTATAGCACGATATAGGAGAATATAATCTTATCACTTACTTTCATGCGGCCGTTTCTTTAGAAAACGAAGTTTTATAATATGTAAATCAGGTCTCTACCAGCAAGTAGGGCGTCTACTTGCTGGTAGCCGCAGCAGAAATCCGCCCCCTCGCCGTGTTGATTGACAGGGCCAGCCGTGATCTCCTCCTCCGGCTGGCCCTGTCAGTATTTCAAAAATTCGCGCGCCTCTGTTCATTCGGCGCAGGCGCTCTAAGATGAGGAGGCTCGTCTCCTCAGAACTCCCTCAGTGCGCCTGCGCCGATGGCATCACTGAAAGAGAAGACGTCATCGGCGCAGGCGCACTGAGGGAGTTCTGAGGAGACGAGCCTCCTCATCTGAGCGCCTGCGCCGAATGACCAGAGGCTCGCGATTTTTGAAATACTGACAGGGCCGGCCGGAGGAGGAGATCCCGGCTGGCCCTGTCAATCAACACGGCGAGGGGGCGGTTTTCTGCTGCGGCTACCAGCAAGTAGACGCCCTACTTGCTGGTAGAGCCCTGATTTACATATTATAAAACTTCGTTTTCTAAAGAAACGGCCGCATGAAAGTAAGTAAGACTATTATATTCTCCTATATCGCGCTATAAGGAATATAACTATCCAAAAAAAAAATAATGACTTTTGTGGGGTGACAGAAGCCCTTTAAGGGGTTAATATTCTGATAATGCAGTTTACAGAAACACCCCATATGTGGTTGTAAATTCCTCTATGGGTACACTGCAGAGCTCAAGTGCCACATGAATGGGGGCATATTTTGCTGGAAGGGTCTTTGGGCGCCATGTTGCATTTGAAGAGACCCTGAGGTACCCCTACAGTGAAAACTCCCAAAAAGTGACAACATTTTTGAAACTACACCGCCCAAGGAGGCACTTCGGCCAAACTGGTATTTCATAAAATTTACAACACTTGGCTGTGAAGATGAAAAATATATATTTTTGTTACAAGAAAATGGTGCACCATTTTGGGGTACATTTGGCTTTCGGAAAAAAAATTGAAATTCTGTCAGTGTTTATAGTTAATGGGTGGTTGGGAAGTGGTTAAAGGAGTTATCCGACCCCTGAAATGTCCCCCCATATGCCTGGGCCCTCGCACACAATGAACGTACCTCTCTCCCCGGCACCAGCGTCGCTTCTGAAGCTCGCACGGCCACCACTGCATTTCTCTGTCGCGCTGATGAAATCATCCGGCCAATAGCAGGCCGTGACGAGGACGAGCCTACCTATCATCGCAAGTGACGTTAGGGAGGCTCGTCCCCGTCACTGCCTGCTATTGGTTGCCCCTCCTGACGCCGGATGTTTTCATCCGCGAGACGGGGAGATGCAGCGGCGGCCGTGCGGGCTTCAGAAGCGACATGGGTGCCAGAGAGCGAGTGAAGTACATTATGTGTGAGGGACCTGGGCATATAGGGGGCATTTCAGGGGTCGGATAACCCCTTTAATATTAAAAAACAAAAATAATTGTTTTATTTTTAAAGATGGCACAAAGCTCAAATTATGATCAAACCATTGGTCAAATAACAGCTGGTGTTAAGCCACGCCCCAAACCACACCCCCAGTAAACGTGGGGGGTATTTTTTGTTGGGAAAGGTGAATAATCAGAGGAGGCCATAGGCACTCCACTGCTGAACAAGCTAGAACGTATGGGCCGCAGGGAGAAACTCTGCCACGTCTGTGCAAGGTAGTCTGAGCCGTGAGGGGGTCCTACCTAACCTCACGTACCAGGTCACGTGACGGCGGCGTTGTTTACACACAATCCTCGTACCATACTGTGCTAAACAGGGAGAGCGGAACCTTTGTGTTCTGCAATGTTGTGCAGGGAAGGGCTAGGTAAACGGACATCGCGGGAGCGGTTGCAAAGAACACTAGGGGGCTGGACGGCATGGAGGAAGCACTGCTGCCGGTCTATATCTACAGCCCTGAATACGTTCAGCTGTGCGACAATGTCAACAGCAAAGTGCCGCGCCGGGTGAGCAGTACTCCGTGGCCCCAGGCAGGGGATGAAGAATGGGGGCCACTGATTGCGATAGGAATCTAGCAGAAGAAGAGTGGTCGCCAGCAGTCAGTGCTGCCCCGCGCTCCCTCTGTATACAGGAGTGCTGCCCCGCGCTCCCTCTGTATGCAGGAGTGCTGCCCCGCGCTCCCTCTGTATGCAGGAGTGCTGCCCCGCGCTCCCTCTGTATGCAGGAGTGCTGCCCCGCGCTCCCTCTGTATGCAGGAGTGCTGCCCCGCGCTCCCTCTGTATGCAGGAGTGCTGCCCCGCGCTCCCTCTGTATGCAGGAGTGCTGCCCCGCGCTCCCTCTGTATGCAGGAGTGCTGCCCCGCGCTCCCTCTGTATGCAGGAGTGCTGCCCCGCGCTCCCTCTGTATGCAGGAGTGCTGCCCCGCGCTCCCTCTGTATGCAGGAGTGCTGCCCCGCGCTCCCTCTGTATGCAGGAGTGCTGCCCCGCGCTCCCTCTGTATGCAGGAGTGCCGCCCCGCGCTCCCTCTGTATGCAGGAGTGCCGCCCCGCGCTCCCTCTGTATGCAGGAGTGCCGCCCCGCGCTCCCTCTGTATGCAGGAGTGCCGCCCCGCGCTCCCTCTGTATGCAGGAGTGCCGCCCCGCGCTCCCTCTGTATGCAGGAGTGCCGCCCCGCGCTCCCTCTGTATGCAGGAGTGCCGCCCCGCGCTCCCTCTGTATGCAGGAGTGCCGCCCCGCGCTCCCTCTGTATGCAGGAGTGCCGCCCCGCGCTCCCTCTGTATGCAGGAGTGCCGCCCCGCGCTCCCTCTGTATGCAGGAGTGCCGCCCCGCGCTCCCTCTGTATGCAGGAGTGCCGCCCCGCGCTCCCTCTGTATGCAGGAGTGCCGCCCCGCGCTCCCTCTGTATGCAGGAGTGCCGCCCCGCGCTCCCTCTGTATGCAGGAGTGCCGCCCCGCGCTCCCTCCCTAATTTAGATAGTAAATTACTGCTAGATCAGTTGGGATTTAACTGCTAGGACCTCCACTATTTGCTATAACTGAGAACCACAAGGCCTTGGCTTGGAGGTCAACTCAAAATATTTGGCACTGATGGAAAAAATGAGTGGTCCGACCCGCAACTCAGTTGTATGAAGCGAAGGACCGCACGTGTCATCTCCTGTCTCTCTTCCTGCTCGCCTCTGCTATATCAACAGCGAGCAGGAAAAGAGACAACGCGTGCTTTCCCTTCATACAGCTGATTGGCTGGGGTGCCAGATGCCACCAATCTGATATTGATGACCTATCCTGAGGATAAGTCATCAATATTAAAAGCCTGGAAAACCCCTTTAAGAAAATTGCTTTGCGGTTGGTCCACATGGTCCATAGACACAGTGGTCAGGAGTAGTGTTGAGCCAACTTTGTGTTTCAAGTTCAGCGTACAAGGTTCGGGTTATCTAAGAATTCGGTAATGGATTCCGCTACCACGGACCATAACTTATATGGTCCGTGATTACAGAATCCATAATAGAATTTTTAGATAACGCGAACCTTGTACGCCGAACTTGGAACACAAAGTTGGCTCATCCCTAGTAATGAGGAGACACTATTGTTTTCTATAGGAGAGTTTTCTAGGCGTGCATGTAAAACGGTATCCACATACCATGGATCTGTGATGTACGGGCACGTACCATGTGCAACAGTATCCACATATCAGGGATCTGTGATGTACGGGCACGTACCATGTACAACGGTATCCACATATGGATCTGTGAAGTACGGACACGTACCATGTACAACGGTATCCACATACCATGGATCTGTGATGTACGGGCACGTACCATGTACAACGGTATCCACATACCATGGATCTGTGATGTACGGACACGTACCATGTACAACGGTATCCACATACCATGGATCTGTGATGTACGGACACGTACCATGTACAACGGTATCCACATACCATGGATCTGTGATGTACGGGCATGTACCATGTACAACGGTATCCACATACCATGGATCTGTGATGTACGGACATGTACCATGTACAACGGTATCCACATACCATAGATCTGTGATGTACGGGCACGTACCATGTACAACGGTATCCACATACCATGGATCTGTGATGTACGGGCACGTACCATGTACAACGGTATCCACATACCATGGATCTGTGATGTACGGGCACGTACCATGTACAACGGTATCCACATACCATGGATCTGTGATGTACGGGCATGTACCATGTACAACGGTATCCACATACCATGGATCTGTGATGTACGGACATGTACCATGTACAACGGTATCCACATACCATGGATCTGTGATGTACGGGCACGTACCATGTACAACGGTATCCACATACCATGGATCTGTGATGTACGGGCACGTACCATGTACAACGGTATCCACATACCATGGATCTGTGATGTACGGGCACGTACCATGTACAACGGTATCCACATACCATGGATCTGTGATGTACGGACACGTACCATGTACAACGGTATCCACATACCATGGATCTGTGATGTACGGGCACGTACCATGTACAACGGTATCCACATACCATAGATCTGTGATGTACGGGCACGTACCATGTACAACGGTATCCACATACCATGGATCTGTGATGTACGGGCACGTACCATGTACAACGGTATCCACATACCATGGATCTGTGATGTACGGACACGTACCATGTACAACGGTATCCACATACCATGGATCTGTGGGGGCATGACAAGTCCTCTTTAAAGGGGTTCTCCAGGAATACTGAGCTTTTAGCATTTGTGCCGGATCAGATGCGAATGTACCCTAAGTTTGAATCTTTATTTACGGAGGCAGACTGCATGCACTTGGTAAAAACTCAGAGAACCCCTTTAAGACTGGCGTTTTGTTCTTAGGTATTCCAGGCGCACCTCTTTGATATGTTTTTTCTGGCAGGAAAGCCATACATTTTAATGCATTTAGGCTAGACGTCTTCATTGATCCGTACAGTACATGATGGATGTGACTTGCTGTAATAATTAGTGTCTGGTCATTTTTAGGCCAGCATGGTGCACTCCTTGATAGAAGCCTATGGACTGCTCAGGGAAATGAGGTGAGATGTGTGTCATGTCAGTGTGACTTCTGTATGTACAGTAAAGGTGACCATACATGTCCGTATTTAACCACCTCTATACCAGTGTACAACTGTATATGTCAGCGGTAGGGTCTTTAGAAATGTCGCCCCCCAGTCCATTTACACAGAAGATACCCAGTGCTGATGTCTGTGATTGGTGATAACGTTGATTGCAGACATTTAACCCCTCAGATACCATGGTCAAATGTGACCACCATGGTATCTGACAGGCAAAATACTCAGAAGCACGCTCTTCCTGGGTAGGGATGCCTTCCACCTGCTGAGTTGGGGAAAGGCATTCCTGAGCAGTAATAGGCCAGAGCCTTATACAGTGCTCCTAGGCCTATTAGGGTCCATTCACACGTCCGTAATTTGGGTCCGCATTCATTCCGCAATTTGCGGACCTATTCACTTTCAATGGGGCTGGAACGGACGCAAATCCACATTTCCTGGATCCGCATTTTCGGGATCGGGATCCGTTTTTTCGGGATCCGCAATTTCGTTCTTGGAAAAAATAGAACATGTCCTATTCTTGTCCGCAATTGCGGACCAGAAAAGGCATTTTCTATTAGTGTCTGTGATGTGCGGATCCGCAAATTGCGGATCGCACATTGCAGGTATCCGTGTTTTGCGGATCCGCAAAACACTTACGGACGTGTGAATGGACCCTAACTGGTATATTTCAATGCAGGCCTGCACGTGGCAGCACTGCATTGGAACATACTGATTTTTGTATTCCGTAATGGATAAAATTCCATTAAAGGGCTTCTGTCAGCCCACTAAACCGTTTTTTTTTTTTGTTTTTGTTTACTAATAATCCCCACACTGCGAGCTCTGCATACATAAGTTAAATAATCATTTTGGTTCAGTAGAATTTGATAAAAAGCTATTTTTAAAATATGCAAATTACCTTGCTACCAGCAAGTAGGACGGCTACTTGCTGGTAGCAGCCGCATCCTCCGATCCTAATGACGCCCGCTCCGCATTGTGATTGACAGGGCCAGGGAACGGAATCGTTCTCTGCTGGCCCTGCCTGTTAGCATTTAAAATCTGGCGCCTGCGCCGCGGCCGTACGTATCTTCAATCTGCGCAGGCGCACAGAGCCGCTCGCTCCTCAATGCGCCTGCTCCGGGTGTAGATGTGACGTCATCGGCGCAGGCGCATTGAGGATGGAGCGGCCGAGCGAGTGGCCGCCTCACAGTGCGCCTGCGCAGATTGAAGATAGGTGCGGCGCAGGCGCCAGATTTTGAATGCTAACAGGCAGGGCCAGCAGAGAACGATTCCGTTCCCTGGCCCTGTCAATCACAATGCGGAGGGGGCGTCATTAGGATCGGAGGATGCGGCTGCTACCAGCAAGTAGCCGCCCTACTTGCTGGTAGCAAGGTAATTTACATATTTTAAAAATAGCTTTTTATCAAATTCTACTGAACCAAAATGATTATTTAACTTAGGGCTCTTTCACACTTGCGTAATTGTCTTCCGGCATAGAGTTCCGTCGTCGGGGCTCTATGCCGGAAGAATACTGATCAGGATTATCCTAATGCATTCTGAATGGAGAGTAATCCGTTCAGGATGCATCAGGATGTCTTCAGTTCCGGTACGGAACGTTTTTTGGCCGGAGAAAATACCGCAGCATGCTGCGCTTTTTGCTCCGGCCAAAAATCCTGAAGACTTGCCGCAAGGCCGGATCCGGGATCAATGCCCATTGAAAGGCATTGATCCGGATCCGGCCTTAAGCTAAACGTCGTTTCGGCGCATTGCCGGACCCGACGTTTAGCTTTTTCTGAATAGTTACCATGGCTGCCGGGACGCTAAAGTCCTGACAGCCATGGTAAGTGTAGCGGGGAGCGGGGGAGCAGTGTACTTACCGTCCGTGCGGCTCCCCGGGCGCTCCAGAGTGACGTCAGGGCGCCCCAAGCGCATGGATCACGTGATCACATGGATCACGTCATCCATGCGCATGGGGCGCTCTGACGTCATTCTGGAGCGCCCCCGGGAGCCGCACGGACTGTAAGTATACCGCTCCCCCGCTCCCCGCTCCTACTATGGCAACCAGGACTTTAATAGCGTCCTGGGTGCCATAGTAACACTGAAAGCATTTGGAAGACGGTTCCGTCTTCAAATGCTTTCAGTACACTTGCGTTGTTACGGATCCGGCAGGCACCTCCGGCAACGGAAGTGCATGCCGGATCCCAACAACGCAAGTGTGAAAGAGGCCTTATGTATGCAGAGCTCGCAGTGTGGGGATTATTAGTAAACAAAAACAAAACAAAAAAACAGTTTAGTGGGCTGACAGAAGCCCTTTAATGAGTACAAATGGCAATCTGATGATTGCATGTTGGGGTCCTCTTGGGGGCTTAAAAAAAAGTTAAAAAAATTCTAATTACCCACTTTCCCTAAAATTAAAATAAAAGTAAACATAAAAAATCATAGGCATCGAAGGCTGAAAATGTCCGTACTATTAAAATATGAAAATATTTATCCCATATGGTGAATGGTGTAATGGAAAAAAATGACAATGGATGACTTGCTGTTTTTTGTTGCTTCACCTCCCCAAACAATGTAATAAAAAGTGATTAAAAGTCATATGTAAAATGGTATCAACAGGGGCGGATTGTCCCATAGACCTTACAGGGAAATTTCCCGGGGGGCCGATACCTAGGGCCACTCGATGCCGCCAGCTGGGTACATAATGATCTGATTCTCTCCTATGCACCTGGCCAGCAGCTGTAGGTACCCTCCTGAACATCTTCAGGGCAGCAGAACAGTACAATACTGTGGCAGTATTTTGTGCTGCATTGTGGTATTTGGTTCAGCTGGGGCGGTATATTGCCCTGCACTATGATATTGCTGGTTCCCAATCCACCCCTGGGTATCCATAAATACTACAGATTGTCCCACAAAAAATGAGACCTCATCACCAGAATAGGGTAATGAAAAGAAAAAGTTAATTTTTTTCCAGTTTTTTTTTTTTTTTGTATTAAAACACAAGAAAAACGATATAAATGACGTATTGTTATAATTGTACTGATCCAGAGAATGAAGGATGTGGATTTTGCTGCATTGTGAATGCTGTAAAAATAATACCCATAATTTTCCCATTTCCACCACATTTGGAATGTTTTTTTCCAGCTTCCCACTGCATCATGTACAAAATTAAATGGCGCCATTATAAAGTACAACTTGTCCAGCAAGACACAAGAAGCCCTCCTGTGGCTATGTACACGTAAAAATAAAAAAGTTATGACTCAGGAAAGACAGGGAGTGAAAAAAGTAAATGCAAAAATGGAAAATTGCCCGGTAATCAAGCGATGAAGCCAATTGACCAGTAATATTTTGTAAGAACACAAGTCCTGTGACGAGGTCCAGCACAGAGCTGCCGTAGATTTCAGTCATTATTCACTCCAGCTTCTGGCAGAGATAATAAATATACCGCCTCGTCCTCTTTTGGAAACTGGCAAGGGTGGGGTTAAAATTAGGGGACATTTGCAACTTTTTATTGCTAGAAAACTGGTCTAAGGGAACGGTAAACTCCCCCCTAAGATACTTGGACCTGTTTTGATCCCTTCAGGAAATGGAATCCATCACTGTGTTGCCAGATGGTTATTATAGCTGTATTTCTCATTGGTGCCATTTTGATTCTCTTATTCAATTTTTTTAGACATGTGCGATGGACAAGATGTCCCTTTTTGTATTTTATTATTTTTTTCTCCATCATGTTTACTGTGCAGGATAAATAATTTTTTTATAATAGTGAGGCGGACCAGCAATACGGCTTCGGAACGGATAACCTTTTCTGATATGCATATTGGAGAAATATTGCTGCACAGCCACTTGCCGGAGGGCGGCTATGATTGATAGCTGCCCTCTAGCATTAATGGCCAGAAACCGAGACAATTTTGATACCGTCCATTTAACCTTTTCTGCACCAGTGCAGCTTGCGTTGCTGACGAAGGGAAGGGACTCACTGCCAGCACCAGCATTATGATTGTTGTCCAGCACAAGCTCCTGTTGGGTTGTACTTTAGGTATGCTTTAACACACCTGTCCATTTTATGTGCACAGACTGTAGTGGATTGTTATAAATATAGATTTTTTTTTTTACTATTAACCCCTTCCTGCAAATGGACAGCAGGCACCTTGCTGAGATGGGTGCAGGCACAGATCTGTCCTTTCACACCTTAGATGCTGTGGTCAGAGCAACAGCGGCATCTAAGGATTTTTCAGAGGGAGGGAGCTCTCCCTCCTCCATCCAGCCTCCACAACATGATCACAAGGTGCTATCGCAGCTAAAGGCCTTCAAAGTCCTCCCAGCCTGCCATGTACTGAAGCCTGTCTAATGAGTCCAACTGTCAGTGTAAAACTAAGTACAATACACTGCAAAAGACTCTTGCAGTCTCTCTCCCTCCCTCCCCCCTCCTCCTGCTGTAAGATCTCGCGCATACAGGGGTTGAGCGAAGTGCCGGCGCATGCGCACTTCGCTGTAAGAAGCCAAATGGAGAAGTCAGCACGGGCGCATCAGGCAGAGCCTGAGATCTTACAGCAGAAGGAGGGGGGAGGGAGGGAGAGCGAGAGGCGGCACAGAGGATTAGGAGGCGGCGCAGAAGTCTGGAAAGGCGGCGCTGGGCACGAACGCCGGCGGGTGCGGCCGGCACCTTGCATCCATTAACATCCCCCTGGGCACCTTATTTGTTTGACTGACAGGTTAGTAATAGCTGTTTTTTAGCTAAATAAGCCCACAGATGACATTTATAAGCCCACATTAGGAATCGTGAAGACGCCCTGAACATCAGCATATGTTTAGCTGACAGGGGTGAAACCTGGTGACAGAATCCCTTTAACTCCCAAAAAAAGGTATAAAAATTGTATTTCAAAATAGTACCAATAAAAACTACAGCTTGTCCTGCAAAAAATTAGCCTTCACTAAGCTCAGTTAACAAAATAATGAAAAAAAGTTAAGGCTCTTAAAAACTATCTCAGCATATTCTGTTAGAAAATCCAAATGCCGCTCCTCACTTCTGAACACTGCGGTATGCCTATACAGCAGTTTACAACCACATATGGGATGTTGCCGTTTTCATGAGCCAAAGCATAGCAAATTCTGGAGTGCTTTTTCTATTAACACCAAAAAAAGCCATGCAATATGTAAATAGTTTAATTTTTTTTCTTTATTAAATCCAATACAATAAAAATAAATATCATAAAGTGATTGCATCAAAGCGGTTAAAAAAGGATCCTATGTAGCAGCACGTAGTAGGTTACACCCACTAATAGTGGTCCGCAAATACCAGAAATATAGCAACAAGTTCAGATACCTGGGGCCCATAGACCACTGTGCAAAAAAGCAAAGATGAGGCAAAATCACATCAATGACTAAGGTCAGTGTGAAAAACTTTGAAGAGGGAGCCAGAAAAAGTTCCCGACAATCCTAAAAATCCATCAGACTCACTCTATAATGCCTTATGCACAGGGGTATGGGAACCCATGTAGATGTATGTACAGCAGTGTGCCACCATATCAAACAGGAATGCAAATACTGAATACTGTATAACAAACTGCAAGTGGAACAAGTATAACATTAGAAACATGGTACAGACCGAAGACTCCCCAGCGGCTTCTTCCAGGGGGCGTGCTTTTTCTACTGTTACCTCTTGGTAAAAATGAAAAATTTGGGGCTAAAACAACATTTTACTGAAAAAAAATACATTTTTGATTTGCAAAGCTAAGTGTTTCACTTGGAGATGTAGTTTCCAAAATGGGGTCAGTTTTTTTTTTTTTTTTTCTAGGGGTACCTTGTGGTCTCTTCAGGTAATAATCTCTCTCTCTCTCTCTCTGTGTATGTGTGTGTGTGTGTGTGTGTATATATATATAGCCATCTTTTCATTTTATATACACTGCTCAAAAAAATAAAGGGAACACAAAAATAACACATCCTAGATCAGAATTAATTAAATATTCTTCTGAAATACTTTGTTCTTTACATAGTTGAATGTGCTGACAACAAAATCACACAAAAATGGAAATCAAATTTTTCAACCCATGGAGGTCTGGATTTGGAGTCACACTCAAAATTAAAGTGGAAAAACACACTACAGGCTGATCCAACTTTGATCTAATGTCCTTAAAACAAGTCAAAATGAGGCTCAGTAGTGTGTGTGGCCTCCACGTGCCTGTATGACCTCCCTACAACGCCTGTGCATGCTCCTGATGAGGTGGCGGACGGTCTCCTGAGGGATCTCCTCCCAGAACTGGACTAAAGCATCTGCCAACTCCTGGACAGTCTGTGGTGCAACGTGACGTTGGTGGATAGAGCGAGACATGATGTCCCAGATGTGCTCAATTGGATTCAGGTCTGGGGAACGGGCGGGCCAGTCCATAGCATCAATGCCTTCATCTTTCAGGAACTGCTGATACACTCCAGCCACATGAGGTCTAGCATTGTCTTGCATTAGGAGGAACCCAGGGCCAACCGCACCAGCATATGGTCTCACAAGGGGTCTGAGGATCTCATCTCGGTACCTAATGGCAGTCAGGCTACCTCTGGCGAGCACATGGAGGGCTGTGCGGCCCTCCAAAGAAATTCCACCCCACACCATTACTGACCCAATGCCAAACCGGTCATGCTGGAGGATGTTGCAGGCAGCAGAACGTTCTCCACGGCGTCTCCAGACTCTGTCACGTCTGTCACATGTGCTCAGTGTGAACCTGCTTTCATCTGTGAAGAGCACAGGGCGCCAGTGGCGAATTTGCCAATCTTGGTGTTCTCTGGCAAATGCCAAACGTCCTGCACGGTGTTGGGCTGTAAGCACAACCCCCACCTGTGGACGTCGGGCCCTCATATCACCCTCATGGAGTCTGTTTCTGACCATTTGAGCAGACACATGCACATTTGTGGCCTGCTGGAGGTCATTTTGCAGGGCTCTGGCAGTGCTCCTCCTGTTCCTCCTTGCACAAAGGCGGAGGTAGCGGTCCTGCTGCTGTGTTGTTGCCCTCCTACGGCCTCCTCCACGTCTCCTGATGTACTGGCCTGTCTCCTGGTAGCGCCTCCATGCTCTGGACACTACGCTGACAGACACAGCAAACCTTCTTGCCACAGCTCACATTGATGTGCCATCCTGGATAAGCTGCACTACCTGAGCCACTTGTGTGGGTTGTGGACTACGTCTCATGCTACCACTAGAGTGAAAGCACCGCCAGCATTCAAAAGTGACAAACATCAGCCAGAAAGCATAGGAACTGAGAAGGGGTCTGTGGTCACCACCTGCAGAACCACTCCTTTATTGGGGGTGTCTTGCTAATTGCCTATCATTTCCACCTGTTGTCTATCCCATTTGCACAACAGCATGTGAAATTGATTGTCACTCAGTGTTGCTTCCTAAGTGGACAGTTTGATTTCACAGAAGTGTGATTGACTTGGAGTTACATTGTGTTGTTTAAGTGTTCCCTTTATTTTTTTGAGCAGTAAAAATATATATACATTAGGGCTGCACGATATATCGCAAAAATAATCAAATCTCGATAATCGGCAAATGCGATTATTAATGCTGCGATTATATATGAAGGGGCCCCTATTGATAAAATGGCACTGCAGCGAGCGAGGCGGCCAGCCGGCCGGCGAGTGACTGACGTCACTTAGTCACGCTCCTGCTTCCTGAATTAAGTGAGAGGAGCGTAACAGTGACGTCGGTCACGTGCCGGCCGGCTCGCTCGCTGCCGCTCTCTGCAGTGTGACTGCATTCATAGTGAAAGTACAGAGGCTGGCCATTTTATGAATAGGAGAGTTATGTGCGCAGTTTAGGACACATGAGGGGACACATAGGGCCATGAGGGGGACCAGCATAAGATGCTATATGTGTATTTTATGCTGGCCCCCCTCATGGCCCTATGTGTCATAGCACACATCCCCTATAACAGTGCCATCCACAGGTCCCCCATAAGTGTCCCCTGCAGATCCCCCATAACAGTGTCCTCCACAGATCCCCCATAACAGTGTCCTCCACAGATCCCCCATAACAGTGTCCTCCACAGATCCCCCATAACAGTGTCCTCCACAGATCCCCCATAACAGTGTCCTCCACAGATCCCCCATAACAGCGTCCTCCACAGATCCCCCATAACAGCGTCCTCCACAGATCCCCCATAACAGTGTCCTCCACAGATCCCCCACATAAGTGTCCTCCACAGATCCCCCACATAACAGCGTCCTCCACAGATCCCCCACATAACAGCGTCCTCCACAGATCCCCCACATAACAGCGTCCTCCACAGATCCCCCACATAACAGCGTCCTCCACAGATCCCCCACATAACAGCGCCATCCACAGATCCCCCACATAACAGCGTCCTCCACAGATCCCCCACATAACAGCGTCCTCCACAGATCCCCCACATAACAGTGTCCTCCACAGATCAGGTAAAGGTCCTGCCAGTCTCAGAAATTATTGTATACAAACCCTTTTAAAGAGTTAATTTTTTTAAGGGGGTTTCAAACCAATATTCTTCTATATGTGACACAGAATGGGTTAAAATAAACTCTCCCCACTGCACTCCTTAAAAGGCCACTTGAGAGGCGCCACTGCAATCAGTGACCACATTAGCAGGCATCTACACAGAGCGCTCTCCTTACATCCCTATCTACACAGAGCGCTCTCCTTACATCCTCATCTACACAGAGCGCTCTCCTTACATCCTTATCTACACAGAGCGCTCTCCTTACATCCTCAACTACACAGAGCGCTCTCCTTACATCCTCAACTACACAGAGCGCTCTCCTTACATCCTTATCTACACAGAGCGCTCTCCTTACATCCTCAACTACACAGAGCGCTCTCCTTACATCCTTATCTACACAGAGCGCTCTCCTTACATCCTCAACTACACAGAGCGCTCTCCTTACATCCTTATCTACACAGAGCGCTCTCCTTACATCCTTATCTACACAGAGCGCTCTCCTTACATCCTTATCTACACAGAGCGCTCTCCTTACATCCTTATCTACACAGAGCGCTCTCCTTACATCCTCATCTACACAGAGCGCTCTCCTTACATCCCTATCTACACAGAGCGCTCTCCTTACATCCCTATCTACACAGAGCGCTCTCCTTACATCCCTATCTACACAGAGCGCTCTCCTTACATCCTTATCTACACAGAGCGCTCTCCTTACATCCTTATCTACACAGAGCGCTCTCCTTACATCCTTATCTACACAGAGCGCTCTCCTTACATCCTTATCTACACAGAGCGCTCTCCTTACATCCTTATCTACACAGAGCGCTCTCCTTACATCCTTATCTACACAGAGCGCTCTCCTTACATCCTTATCTACACAGAGCGCTCTCCTTACATCCTTATCTACACAGAGCGCTCTCCTTACATCCTTATCTACACAGAGCGCTCTCCTTACATCCTTATCTACACAGAGCGCTCTCCTTACATCCTTATCTACACAGAGCGCTCTCCTTACATCCTTATCTACACAGAGCGCTCTCCTTACATCCTTATCTACACAGAGCGCTCTCCTTACATCCTTATCTACACAGAGCGCTCTCCTTACATCCTCATCTACACAGAGCGCTCTCCTTACATCCTCATCTACACAGAGCGCTCTCCTTACATCCTCATCTACACAGACCTCTTTCCATGAATCACCCTCTATACAGACCCCTCTCTATCCAACCCCCCTCTACAGAGACCACTGTTGTCCATCCCTCTCTACACAGACCGCTCTCTGTGCATCCCCCCTCTACACAGACCGCTCTCTGTGCATCCCCCCTCTACACAGACCGCTCTCTGTGCATCCCCCCTCTACACAGACCGCTCTCTGTGCATCCCCCCTCTACACAGACCGCTCTCTGTGCATCCCCCCTCTACAAAGACCACTCTCTATGCATCCCCCTCTCTACACTGACCGCTCTCTATACATCCCCCCCCCTCTACACTGACCGCTCTCTATACATCCCCCCTCTACACAGACCGCTCTCCGTGCATCCCCCTTCTACACAGACCGCTCTCCATACATCCCCATCTCTTCACAGACCGTTCTCCGTGCACCACCCCTCACAATCTGCTTCCTGGGATATTTTAACCCTGGGCCAGTTTTCATTTTCCTGCCCGGGCCAGTTTTCATTTTCCTGCCCGGGCCAGTTTTCATTTTCCTGCCCGGGCCAGTTTTCATTTTCCTGCCCAGGCCATTTTTTTGGAAATCTGACATGTCATTTTATGTGGTAATAACTTTAAAACGCTTTTACTTATACAGGCCAATCTGAGCTTGTTTTTTGTCACATATTGTACTTAATGACAGTAGTAAAAATGAGTCAAAATATTTATTTTTTATTTATAAAAGAATACCAAATTTACCCAAAATTTTGAAAAATTTGTTACCGTATTTTTAGCTTTATAACACGCACTTTTCCCCCCTCAAAAGTGGGGGGACAATGCAGTGCGTCTTATAAAGCGAATGGTGTGCTGACACTGATACATCGCCGGCCGCTATGCTGCACAGCGTGGCCTGCGATGTATCAGCGGGGAGGGAGGAGGGGCTGGAGGACGGCAGTTGCACTTGCGGCGGGGCCCGGTGCAGTCACTACTCTTACACTGGGCCCTGCTCACAGCAGTCTTCATATCTAAACTGTAGTCATGTACTCCTTAACCTCTTGGTTATTTTTGTTAAAGAAGCGCAATCCTCTGTAGTAGTACTCACTCAATCAAACTACCATAGCAGGCCGGCAGCATAATGTCACTCACTCCGTCTCACGCCTGCTCCGCCTGCTTCATTAATAAAGGGGGAGGAGCAGAGGCGTGACGGAGTGAGTGACGTTACGCGGCCGGCTGGCCTGCCTGCTACGGTAGTGTGAGTGAGTACTACTACAGAGGATTGTGCTTTAGTGAAACTGCATGCAGCTGAGATGCAGCTTTTGGTGTATCATGCTGTAGGGACTGCACAGTGTCCTGCTCAGACTGCCCAAAGAGCCCGCTATCTACCTTGCCCAGCTGCAATTTTTTGACTGCAGTGACAGTCACAGAAATTAAATGCACATGGCGGGAGCAGAATGAGGAGCTCCTGATCCTCATACGGTATAATGTGCAGGTGGCAAGAGGATAAGGATTACATGACTACAGTTTAGATATGCAGACTGCTGTGAGCGAGGCACTGCTGTGAGTGTGGAGGGTCACTATTTACACAGGGACACTGTTATGGGGGGGAATCTGTGGATGACACATGTATAGCATAAGATGCTATATATGTGTCATCCACAGATGCCCCCATAACAGTGCGTCATCCACAGATGCCCCCATAACAGTGCGTCATCCACAGATGCCCCCATAACAGTGTCATCCACAGACCACCATTAGTTTAAAACCCACCAAAAGCACACCTTTTGGTTCAAAATATTTTTTTTCTAATTTTCCTCCTCAAAAACCTAGGTGCGTCTTATAAAGCGAAAAATACGGTATTACTCTACATTCCCCATATGTCTACTTCATGTTTGGATCATTTTGAAAATGACGTTAGAAGGCTTAGAAGTTTAGAAGCAAATCTTACAATTTTTAAGAACATTTCCAAAACCAAATTTTTTCAGGACCAGCTCAGTTATGAAGTCACTTTCTGGGGCTTACATATTAGAAACCACCCATAAATCACCCCATTTTAGAAACTACACCCCTCAAGCTATTCAAAATTGAGTTTACAAACTTTGTTAACCCTTTAGGTGCCCCACGAGAATTAAATGAAAATGGGAATGAAATTTCAAAATTTCACTTTTTTTAGCAGATTTTAAATTTTAATCTTTAATTTTTACTGCAACACATCAAGGGTTAACAGCCAAACAAAACTCAAAATCTATTACCTTGAATCTGGAGTTTACAGAAACACCCCATGTGTGCTCAAAAACTGATGTATGGGCGCACAGCAGGCTTCAGAGTGGAAGGAGCACCATATGGCTTTAGGAGAGCGGATTTAGCTGGAATGGTAATTGGGAGCTATGTCGCATATGAAGACACCCTGAGGTAGCCCTACAGTGGAAACCCCCAAAAAGTGACCCCATTCCGTAAACTATACCCCTCAAGAAATATTTCAAGGTGTGTAGTGAGCACTTTGACCCATCAGGCGTTTCACAGAATTAGGAAACGCTTGGCTGTGAAAATGAAAAACAATTTTTTTTCCCCCGCAAAAAGTTTTTACACCCACATTTTTCATTTTCACAAGGGGTAACAGGACAAAATGCACCCCACATTTTGTTACCCATTGCCCCCCGAATACGCCAACACCACATATGTGCTCAAAAAATGATGTATGGGCGCACAGCAGGGCTCTAGGGTCAAACAGCTAAATATGGAATTTGCTGACCTGAATTGGCAGACATTGATTTTAGGTGCCATGTCGCATCTAAAAGATTCCTGAGGTCCCCAGAAATTAAATACCTCAACAAGTGACCCCATTTTGGAAAGAGCACCCCCGTTTGAACATTTTTTAAGGGGTGGAAAGGGCACTTTTGACCTAACTGTTGTCTCACAGAAAAAAATATGTAGTGGTTGTTAAAAAGTGGACTAAATCAGAGATATAAAGTGGAAATATTACAGGGAGCATAAAGGATGAAATTAAATTAATACTCCATGGATGTGTGGTATATTTTAAAACACTCCTTAATGCACAGGCCAGGCTTTTAAGGGAAGGTTTCGCAGTGGTAAATAATGTTCTTTCTAATACCCCTTTTTGAACACACTCTTCATCAGTTATGGTCAGTTCGCAGTGTTCGCCAGCGAACACATGTGGGCTGCCATCTTGACTCACCTGTCCGGCGATGCACAGGTAAGCCCTTACCTGTGCCTGTGACGGGAGCCGGTCTGAAATCAAATGCGGTCACTGGGAGCGGCTGTTCTCGGAACTGCCTGCTCCCGGTGACTGCATTTGATTTCAGACCGGGTCCCGGCACAGGTAAGGGCTTACCTGTGCATCGCCGGATGGGTGAGTCAAGATGGCAGCCCGCATGTGTTCGCTGGCGAACACTGCGAACTGACCATCACTGCTCTTCATCTTTTTTGGGTCCTTCCCTTTCTTGCTGTCTGGGGGACTTCAGCTGGGAAATGTTTTCCTGGTACAACACGGCCACTGTGACTTACAGAAGTACTGGGGCCCTCTTCTTCTTGGTTTGGAAGAATTAGGGCCTTGATCACTCTTGAAAGTGAAGAAATATTCCTGTGTATCCACTAGACTTAAATAGCATGTACGCATTGTACATTGCCGACTGTACAATGTGTACAGCCAGCTTTTTGTACCACACTTTTGTTTTTCGTGTGGCACTGTAGTTATCCACATAGAGGGGGTAACCCTTATCCTGCAGTGGGTGCAGTAAGTCCCACACTAGTTTCCTACTAACTCATAGGACAGGGGGGCATTCTGGGGGTTAAATCTGGGAGTCTTTTCCTTCATAAACCCCAAACCGGAGTTACTCTCACAGAGTTTATACATTTTTATGCTATACCTTGCTCACTTGCTGGGCAGGTACTGGCGGACTCTTACCCTCCCCTTGAAATGTACCAGGGACTCATCTATACAGATATTTTGTTCTGGGGTGTACACTTCAGCAAACTCGGTGCTGAAGTAGGGTTGGGCGATATCAAAAATATTCCCACGATAACGATATTAAGAAATTTATCGCGATAACGATATATATCACGATAAATACCCATTTAGCAGAAAAAAACACTTGGGGCCAAAAGGAGACGTTTTAATGTATGGAGCAGCCACAAGGAGACGTTACACTGTATGGGGCAGCCACAAGGAGACGTTACACTGTATGGGGCAGCCACAAGGAGACATTATACTGTATGGGGCAGCCACAAGGAGACATTATACTGTATGGGGCAGCCACAAGGAGACGTTATACTGTATGGGGCGGTGGGTCACAAGGAGACGTTATACTGTATGGGGCGGTGGGCCACAAGGAGACTTTATACTGTATGGGGCGGTGGGCCACAAGGAGACGTTATACTGTATGGGGCGGTGGGCCACAAGGAGACGTTATACTGTATGGGGCGGTGTGTGGTAGTGTAGGGACGCCTCTTACGATCCATCTAACTGGGGTAAAATCCTATTAGGATAATTTGTGGAGAAAGTCTTCTTTGGGAGATTTTAAAGAAGAGGACAGGGCTCCACATGGGCTTGAAGTGACAACTGGTATTGGGGGGGTCATTCTGTGGTGATGTCACTCTCCACCCCCAAAATAGCAGTACATGAGGAAGCTGACTTCAAATATGAAGTTCTCCTACCCCTATAAATCACCCCAATGGACAGTGACTGCAGTCATTACCTGAAGGAGTAGTGACATAGCCAGCAGTCCGTAGTGGGCTGTCGGTCACAAAGGGCGACGCAGCTGAAAACCCCATCAATGTAAACCATCAGTCTACCGGAGCCCAGTACACACGATATATATAGATATACACGTCATATATGTACACAGTGACATCTCTATTTATATGCGTATCACATCACAGGTGGACACTGGAGTGAAGACACATGCGTTGGTGACACATATTAAAGAGGACCTTTCATGGGTCCAAAGAATATGAACTTAGTAGCAGCCTACATAGAGCGGCGCCCAGGGATCTAAGTGCACCTACTATTATTCCTGGGCGCCGCTCCATTCGTCCGCTGTGGCCCCCAGTATTTTCTCAACATTCAGTGCAAGTAGGAGGAGACACCAGTGTCTCTCCTTCTCCCAGGGAGGTTTTTTTTCTCCCTGGCTCTGAGCTCTGCACTGTGATTGGACAGCGCTGCTGTCAGGGAGAAGGAGAGACACTGGCGTCTCCTCCTACTTGCACTGAATGTTGAGAAAATACTGGGGGCCACAGCGGACGAACGGAGCAGCGCCCAGGAATATAGTAAGTGCACTTAGATCCCTGGGCGCCGCTCTATGCAGCCTGCTACTAAGTTCATATTCTTTGGACACATGAAAGGTTCTCTTTAATGTTTGTACAAAGTCTTGGTAAAGTTGCCATCACAGGTTTATATAAAGTGAAGAAAAAAAAAAAAAAAAAGCCTGCTCGTTTCTGCAGCCAGGTTTAGCCCTCCGCGTGCTAGTAGTAATGCAGGAGGCAGAGGCCAGTGACCGGGGAACATAAGCAGGTGGAAACGGTCATTTTAGAAGTAGGTCAGTACACATGCGACCACTCCTATGACGTCATTAAATATCGCCATATCGCCGTGTTTTAATACCGCGGTATATCGTGGATACCGGTATATCTCTAAACCTTATGCTGAAGTGGTCAAGGACGTGCCTAATTTTAAAAAGCCGATCAAATGTTGGGTCATTTTGAGGCTGACACTGTGCATTATCGTTGTAATGCAAAAACTTCAGAATCGAATCTATTCTGGGCCATGGAATTACTGAATATTGGAGTGGTACAAGACATCCACACTCCAATACTGTCTAACTTTTTTTTATTTTTTTAACAAGCCCCATATGCATCAGAAGCCCCCAAAAGATTTTCATTTCTGCTGCTGTAACTGTGGTCCACCAAGGGGTCTTGCTAATAGCGATGTGGGGTTCTGGGTAATAAACTGCTGGGCATATAAATTTGTTTGGGTCACAATAAAATGTACTAAATCTTCACTGAAAAAGATTTTGAAAAAATCTATTTCTGTGAAGCCCATGCAGTAAATTTGGATTCCAGAGTTTCCCACAAACTCTGGAATTTGGGGCTGATAATAATCATGGGGTGGGGTCCTCCAAATGGGGTCACTCTGGGGGGCTGCCTCCGCTGCTACCCTGGGGGGCCTTCTAGAGGGTCCCTCATCAGCAAAGAAAAGTGGCATCCTCTTCTCCCTCGCTGGAAGTCTCCGTATCGGAGGCAAGCATGGCGTATGCCTCTTCAGCTCGTCATAGTCGTTGGGATGTAGCTGCAAGTAGCTGCAATCTGACAAGTAGCTGCAATCTGCGGTAGTTAACCCCTCAGGTGCGGCACCTGAGGGGTTAACTGCTGCGGATCGCAGCTACCGCTCATAGAGGTCGGGAGCCGGCTATGTGATTCTGCAGCCAGCTCCCGTCTCCTGTATATGAAATAATGAGAGAGTTGTCTTCATTGATGGCACAGTGCACCCCCACCACAGTATTAATCATTGGTGGCGCAGTGGCCACAGCCCCTCATGTCCTCCCTCCTCTCATTGGTGGCAGCGCCAGCAGCAGTAGCACAGGGGGGAGGGAGACACTGCTTCCTTCTCCCCTGTGCTGCTGAGGGAACATGGAGAGCGCTGACAGCAGCGCGATCCGTGTTCCCGATTCGTTATCGGAATATCGGCAAAATAGATCCTGATACCGATAACATTTAAAATCCTGAATATCGGCAGATAATATCGGTAAAACCGATAATCGGTCGATCCCTAGTGTGTAGTGTTTTCACATGTGAAGGGGCTTGTAATAATATAGAAATTAAATTTAGAAGAAAAGTTGTAAAACAAATAAATCAAAAAATTTTTTGCACAAAAGTCTTCTGCACAAAAAGTGCAGATATTACTGAGCACACTACTGATTGGTGCTCTGCAGCACGCACGCACAAAGATCGTGCGTGAAAAAATTGTAGTATAAAAATTCACTACAGTGCTCTGCAAAATGCACGCACACAGATGGTGCGTTTGTGCAAAAACCTAAACTGACACAGATAGATTATATTTATATATATATATATATATATATAATCTAACTACTACTAACTGCAGTTCTTTTTTTCATACCCAAAATTTTTTAAAAAACAACAACAAAACCTCAAAAATGTGCAGATGCTACTGAGCACACTACTGATCAGGGACGGAGGGTGGTTTAGGGATCAAGAACAGCTGCAAATAAAAATAAATAAATCTGAGCAGCTATTCCAGATGTTCTTCTTCTTTTCTTCTTTCTTCTTTTCAGCAGGAAAGTGGCTAAAATTGCAGTGGTGTGCACCACAAGTCCCAGCAAGTCACAAGCAGCACAGAACCTCTCTGCATGCAGTCACTAGTTCGAATGGCTGCATGCAGGGAAATTCAGCCTCTTCCTGTGCAGCTATAGCACTGCCATAGCAGCGCTGGCATGGGACCCAAAACACTGGTGTCCCCTGCCTGACCTAGGAGGAGACAGGTGCTCTATTAGGGTGAATAGGACCTCACACTCTCCCTGCTGCCCTGTGCATAGTGCACACAGCAGCAGGGAGCTGACTATGGCAGCCAGGGCTTCAGTAGTGTCCTGGCTGCCATGGTACCTGATCGGAGCCCCGCGACTTCACTGCTGGGACTGTGATCAGAACTACCACTGCCACCAATGAGGAGGAGGTGAGGGGACCCTGTGGCCACTGCTTATAATAGTTATAATACTGGGGGGGTTGGGGGCGCGCCACCAATGATTATACTTTACAATTCTGCGGTTGGGGGGCAGCACTGCGCCACCAATGAATATAATTAACACATTAATTTGTGTAGGCAGCGGGTGCCGGCAGCGGTATCACATACCCGGCACCCGCCCTCTATGACATGTTGCTGCGATCCCCGGCAATTAACCCCTCAGGATTGCAGCGCCATGTCATAGAGGGCAGGTGCTGGGTATGTGATACCGCTGCCTACACTTAAATTAATGTGATAATTATATTCATTGGTGGCGCAGTGGACACAGTCCCTCCCCTCCTCTGCAGTGCTATTGTTACCTCTCCGATTTACACGCCACCAGACAGCCACAGATTTCTCCTTCCCCCATTGGTCTACATTAGGAGTAAGCCCCTCCCAGGCCAGTCACGTGGCCTCTCCACTCTCTCTCCTACTATTTCCTGTGTCCGGAGGATGTTCTTCCCCCGCAGCAGAGGCAGACCAAATAGACCTCAGGCCTGTAGCTTAGGCCAGGGATTGGCAAACTGCGGCTCTCCAGCTGTTGTAAAACTACAAATCCCATCATGCTCTGCTGTAGGCTAATAGCTGTAGGCAGACTGGGCATACTGGGAGTTGTAGTTTTGCAACAGCTGGAGAGCCGCAGTTTTCCCATCCCTGGCTTAGGTGATCGGCGGCGGGGCAAGGAATTATTGGCTCCCATGCTCTGCCGTAATATTCAGCTACATTGCGGCAGCCCTGACTCAAATGGCAACAAGGCTAAATCGTTTTGTCGCCATCTGAAAATTTTAAGGTGCATTGGCGACCATTTTGGTCGCCATCTGGAGTGCTGAAATTTTTGATGGAACAGGTTCAGTGGAATGATGATGAAGTGTGGGGGGAGGCTGAATAGAAAAGAGTTAGATTAGGGGATGTGAAAGGCCAACCCAAAAAGATGTGTTTTTAGGGAGCAGCTAAAACTGTGGATATTGTGAATTGCTTGGTGTAGGGGCAATCCAGAGAACTGGTGCCGCTTGGGAAAAGAGAGACTGGAGTGAGAGGTTTGGATTACGGTGAATGTTAGTTGTAAGTCATTGGCTGAACAGAGAGCACAGGTAGGGTGGTAGACGGAGATGAGGGAGGAGATGTAGGGGGTGCAGCACTGTGGAGGGCTTTGTGGGTGAGAATGAGCAGTTTAAATTGAATCCTGTATTGTATGTGCAACCAGTGCAATGACCGCTACAGGGCGGAGGCTTTCATAGCACCATACATGTATGGCGCATTGCGCAAGCATTATTTCACTGTGACGTATGTGTATGGCACATGTCCTCAAGGGGTTAAGGACCAGGCCAATTTTGGACTTTATGGAGTATTCCAGGATTTTTTTGTATTGGTTCTAGGTAGCGGGATCCAATACCAGGCACTCTGCTAATCAGCTATTTGAGTGGAGCTCAGTTGCTCTGTCCATTGTGTAGTGGAAGGAGCAGGTCCAATAGCGCCATCAATGCTTTTTGCTGTACACCCCTCGTGGTGTCTTCGGTCCGTGTGATTTGTTTTGTGATTTATTAAAAAAATTTTAATCATCTGACTTCTTTTCATAAGGGTTGTCAAGCCTAAAGTTGCTACCATGGAAGAGATGGCAGCATTTCACACTGACGCTTACTTACAGCACCTCCGAAAGGTGAGCGAAGAAGGGGACAATGATGACCCTGAAACTGTGGAGTATGGACTAGGTGAGTAGGAAGCTTTGTCTCAATATTGTTTACAGGGGCGACACATACGAATGCTGTGTGCATATTAATAGTAGTGAGTTTGTACACTTGTAAGGGCCAGTTCACATGACTGATTTTGAAAAATACACTTAAAGCGCGGAATCCACATGTCTTTTTTCAGAGCGAAAGCTATTTTTTTCTTTTTTTTTTTTAAATGCACTTCTTATACATTTTTCTTTTAACCTGTAGGTTCAATACAAAGGTGAATTTTTAGCTTGAAGTTTTTGAAGCATATCTGCCTGGAAAATGCACGGGCTTACATGGAGCTGTTTTTTTTCTGCTTCCCATTCATTTCAATGGAAGCCCTGATTCTGCCCCAAGATAGAGCATGCTGCTTCATTTTTCGACGTGTAAAAAAAAGTGCTGCTTCCCATTGAAATCAGTGGGTTGCTGTTTTGAGCCATTTTTGGAGCTGATTTTGAGGCAGAAACATTCCAACATAAAAAAAACCTAAAAACTGTGAATTGGCCCTACCAGTGTGGTATATGAGCAGAGGAAGCAGATTTTACACATCATCAGTCTCTGCAGATATCCACAAAGCACTGACACAGGTCTTCCCTTGGCTTCCAATTGCCTCTGCTGTCCCAGCCACTCTCCTGTATTTTGTCCTTAACCCCTTTCCACCCGCCTCACATAAACTTAAAAATGGTCCTACCTAAATTGAGAACTGAGTGGGCCAAAGTGGTGGCTGGAGGACTTAGGTCCGGCCACCACCAAGCACTCTCCCCACAGAAGTGAATGGAAGCACACCACGCATGACGGGCCACTGCTCCCATTCACTTCTATGGGCCCGTGCTCTATTTTCGGCAGCCCCATAGAATTGAATTGAGGGTGGCTGTACATGTGCAGCGCGCCCTCCTAGTGATATGCCACCATTGTCGCAGATAAGACAACCCCTTTAACACCTCTAGGAGGTAAAAGACCTGTGCTCCGGCCCCGCAACCCCCCGCCCCCATCCCCCCATGCAATGTGCGACAGCCTTTGTACAGCCTTTGTTCCCAGTGAGAGCCTGCCTGAGGGCTCCATAGGGACATATTGTAATTGTCATAAACTCTAATACTAATGCATTGGATCCTGAGAAAAGCAATCTAATGAATGCTTGCTATAGTTCCCTAAGAGAACTATTAAAACGTGTAAAAAGTAAAAAAAATATTTAAAAATTCAATTCGCCCCCCTTTCCCAAAAATAAAAATACATAAATAATTTAAAAAATTAACATAATTGGCATGGCCATGTGCAAAAAGGCCAGTACTATTAAAATATAAAATGGTGAAACGGGAAAAAAAAAATGTCTAAATGGCAGTTTTTTGGTCACTTCACTGCCCTCAGAAAATTTAATAAAAAGTGATCAAAAATGTGATCAAAAAACAGATCGTCCCACAAATAATGAGCCCTCGCACAGCTCTGTACACATAAAAATAATAGTTATTGGAGTCAGAATATGGCAGTGCAAAGAAAAAATTAGTTTTTTCAAAGTTTTAATTTTTTTTCAGTATTAAAACGCAATAAAACTATACATATGTGGTTTTCTGGTGATGATGACTGAACAGGAAATCATGACTTATTATTAGGCCTAGCGGCCAGTGTGAAAGTTGCAGGGATTATATACATATTTAAAATATAGGTAGTGACATGGAAAAAAAAAAAGAAAAAAAATCTAAGAATTTTAAGTAAATACAGGTAAAACTCGAAAAATTTGAATATCGTGCAAAGTTCATTAATTTCAGTAATGCAACTTAAAAGGTGACTAACATATGAGATAGACTCATTACATCCAAAGTGAGATAATTCAAGCCTTTATTTGTTATAATTTGGATGATTATGGCTTACAGCATATGAAACCCCAAAGTCACAATTTTGAGGTCCCCTTTGCTCAGGGGGTATGGATTAATTAGCTGACTAGACTGTGACACTTTGAGCCTAGAATATTGGACCTTTTCACAAAATTCTAATTTTAAGCTGCATTAATGCAATTCCTTTTAAGTTGCATTACAGAAAAAAAAGGACTTTTGCACGATATTCGAATTTTTCGAGTTTCACCTGTACGTTTAACATGAAAACATGATTTAAACAATAGGTTGTTTTCAGATGACACATTCCCTTTATCTCAGGTCTCGCTCTTCTCAGCTCTCTTAGGCCCCTTTTACACCAGCAAGTTTTCCACGCGGGTGCGATGCGTGACGTGAATGCATAGCACCCGCACTGAATCCTGACCCATTCATTTCAGTGGGTCTGTGTACACATCAGTTCTGCGTTGCGTGACAAATGCAGCATGTTCTATATTCTGAGTTTTTCACGCGGCCCTGGCCCTATAGAAGTGAATGGGGCTTCAGTGAAAAACGCATTGTATCCGCATGCAAATGCGGATGCAATGTGTTTTTCATTCATGGTTGCTAGGAGATGATGTTTGTAGACCTTTCGTTTTTTATCACACGCAGGAAAAACGCATCAAAACGCATTGCACTCGCGCGGAAAAAACTGAACATAATTGCAGACAAAACTGATTGAACTTGCTTGCAAAATGGTGCGACTTTGATTTTGGGTCCAGACTCTCCTCTCGTAAGCCCTCCAGAACACATCCTCAAAGCCCTACTCTGGATCAGCACCGAGCTCTGCCCCTTTCTTTCTAGCACTTTCTACAGTGTTTGATACTGGGGAATTATCAATGTTCAGTATATTCAGGGATAAAACCCAATGCATTTGTGTTAGATTTTCAATCCAATCCGCCAGCCCCAGTGCTAAAGGCATTCAGAACTATCATACATCCAGGAGAATACAGCACCACATACCTATTACATCCAGTGACTTATTCTTCGATTATACAGATTCAGTGGCGGATTGGCTATATACCCAGTTGGTAAGTGCCGCTCATTCCCTACTAATGGCCACCAGCCGGGTACATAACTGTCTGATGCTCTAAGCATTATTTAATGCTAGGAGCATCAGGCACTTATGCACTTGGCCAACTGCCACAGGTGTCCTCCTGAACACAACTGTACCGCTGTCCTCAAGATGGTGATACAGTTGAATACTGTGGTGAAGGCTGCAGTATTTTGTGTTGCACTGTGGTATTTGGTTCTGCTGGGGCGGTATTTAGTGCTGCACTACAGTATTGCTTGCTCCATCTAGTTCTGTTGTCCCTGCCTACTTGTGTTGCTCCGACTTCTGTCATTCTGGACCTGCCTACAACATGGGGCCACTTTTATTTCCACTTTAAGCTCCCCTGTATACATTCTCTTTCCTCATCTTCCCCTTTAACCTAGACAACATGTGAGAACTTCTTTTAGTCTTGTCTCCGCAGAGTTTGCCACAAAGACATCTTGGCTTTCTCACTTTTCTATCATCGTCCCTCTCCTGCTGCTATCCCCAGTACTGTGCCAACTGTGCTCCCCAATGCCCCCAAATACGTAGTAACATAGTTTAGAAGGCTGAAAAAAGACATCTGTCCATCCAGTTCGGCCTGTTATCCTGCAAGTTGATCCAGAGGAAGGCAAAAAAAAATAAGTGAGGTAGTAGCCAATTTTCCCCACTTTAAGGGAAAAAAATTCCTTCCCGACTCCAATCAGGCAATCAGAATAACTCCCTGGATCAACGACCCCTCTCTAGTAGCTATAGCCTGTAATATTATTACACTCCAGAAATACATCCAGGCCCCTCTTGAATTCCTTTATTGTACTCACCATCACCACCTCCTCAGGCAGAGAGTTCCATAGTCTCACTGCTCTTACCGTAAAGAATCCTCTTCTATGTTTGTGTACAAACCTTCTTTCCTCCAGATGCAGAGGATGTCCCCTCGTCACAGTCACAGTCCTGGGGATAAATAGATGATGGGAGAGATCTCTGTACTGACCCCTGATATATTTATACATAGTAATTAGTTCTCCCCTCAGTCGTCTTTTTTCTAAAGTGAATAACCCTAATTTTGATAATCTTTATGGGTACTGTAGTCCATCCATTCCAGTTATTACTTTAGTTGCCCTCCTCTGGACCCTCTCCAGCTCTGCTATGTCTGCCTTGTTCACAGGAGCCCAGAACTGTACACAGTACTCCATGTGTGGTCTGACTAATGATTTGTAAAGTGGCAGGACTATGTTCTCATCACGGGCATTTATGCCCTTTTTGATGGCACCCATTATCTTATATTGGCCTTGGCCGCAACTGCCGGACACTGATTTGTACAGCTTTGTTTGTGATTCACCAAAATTCCTAGGTCCTTTTCCATGTCAGTGTTACCCAGTGTTTTACCATTTAGTATGTACGGGTGAATTGCATTATTCCTACCCATGTGCATAACCTTACATTTGTCAGTGTTAAAGGGGTTATCCGAGTTATTTTTTTGTTCTTTCTATGTTTCTAACTAGGCAAATGTAACAACTTTCCAATTAATTTACTTTATCTCCAGTGGCTGGTTTCTCAGATTTCACTGAGGGTCACATGACCTGTGATGTCAGCTTCTCTCCCTGCTTTGATAAAGGTCGTTTACAAGCCTGTAAATGAGACGTCATTGTGCTGGCCACGCCCCCCTTCACTGCCGTCTACTCTCTGCTAGGATTCTTAACCCCTTCAGCTGCACATACTGGCTAGCTCTGCAGGCAGTGAGGAGACAATTCTGGGCACATGATCTGACATACTAGAGAGCATTGCACAAGAAGGTAGGGGGAAGATCCTGTGTGTATTAGCAGTGTCATTATACAGCTGGGACTTGTAGTCCTACACATACAACATGCTGCAGAGTCTCCCAGCACTCAGGGCAGCTCTTGTATTCACTCCCTTAGCAGTGTCTTTATACAGCTGGGACTTGTAGTTCTACACATACAACATGCTTCTGAGTCTCCCAGCAGGCAGACATGTCACTCAGGGCAGCACTTGTATCCACTTCCTTAGAAGTGTCATTATACAGCTGGGACTTGTAGTTCTACACATACAACATGCTGCAGAGTCTCCCAGCAGGCAGACATGTCACTCAGGGCAGCTCTTGTATCCACTCCCTTAGCAGAGCAGGGGAAGGGGCAGAGATTGTTTTTATTGCAGGTAAACAAAGGGCCAGAAGAGAACCAGGGAAATTAGGAAAAATAATTTTTTTTTTTTGCATAAAACTTGCTTAGCTCAGTTATATATCAGATTTTCAGTGCTATATTATTTTTTTTCATAACTCGGACAACCCCTTTAAATCTCATCTGCCACTTATCTGCCCAAGCCTCCAATCTATCCAGTAGAGTTGTTGCGATACCAAATTTTTGATTCGGTTTCGATACCATGAAAAAGTATTGCGATACTCGATACCATTCGATACCACGCGAAAAAAATAAACAAAAAAAGCCACGTGCATTCCTCATTTTTAAAAATGGCGAATCGCGCAGTTTTTATTTTATTTTTTCTGTTCCGGCATTCACCACCTAGATTTTTTTTTTATATTTTAATAGTTTGGACTTTTCTGACGTGGCGATGTAATATGTTTATTTATATATTTTATATGTGAAATTGGGAAAAGGGGGGTGATTTATACTTCATATTTTAGTGTTTTTTTTTTTTTCACTTTTTATTTAATAACTATTTCCCCCCTTAGGGGCTAGAACCTGGGATCTTTCATCCCTTTTCCTATTCACCCTGATAGATCTCTATCAGGGTGAATAGGACTCCACACTGTCCCTGCTGCTCTGTGCTTTGTGCACACAGCATCAGGGATGTTACCATGGCAACCAGGGCTTCCTGGCTGCCATGGTAACCGATCGGAGCCCCAGGCTTACACAGCTGGGGCTCCGATCAGAAGCTGCCACTGCACCACCAATGAGGGGGAGTGGAGAGGTCCCTGTGGCCACTGCCACCAATGATTTTAATACTGGAGGGTTGAGAGGGGCCGGCGCACTGTGCCACCAATGATTTTAATGGGATGGGGGGATTGAGGGGGGGGGGGGGCACACTGCACCACCAATGATTTTACCCCTTTATACAGGAGGCGGGTACTAGCAGATCAGCGGCAGTTAACTGCCGCTGATCGCAGCTCCCTGTCAGGGGCAGGGTGCCGGCAATGCGATACCGGGCAATGGCTCAATCTTCAAGCGGATCCGTCCCTCATTGACTTTACATTGAAAGTCTGAACGGATCCGCTCAGGCTACTTTCGCAGTCGCACTTAGAAATTTTTCTAAGTTATTAATGCAGACGGATCCGTACTGAACGGAGCCTCCGTCTGCATTAATATGATCGGATCCGTTCAAACGCAAGTGTGAAAGTAGCCTTAGATGGTACTTTGGGGGTCACTTACTCTTAATGTGAGGCACATGGGGTCCATTCCAAAGACTCCAAAAGCATGCGCCCAGCCTGACATTAAAAATAAGTGACCCCCCATCATGTTTAAAACATGGGTAGTGGCAAGATTGGGGTTAATGAGTCACATTAACCCCAAATCTTGCTGGCTGTCTTCCTTATAGATATGGTTTTTGCCTGCCTTTATTTTGAGGCAGGCTAATCATCACTCTTGCACTGGGTCTGGCTGTGGGCTAGGCTAGGTACCTGCTATGCTGGGCTGGCTGCTTTTCAGTCTCACTGACTCTGGGGCTCGGGCTGACGCTCACTCGTCTCAGTCAGACGGCGCAGCACACGAGACAAACGTGAGTAACTCAGTTAGGAGTCAGGACGGAGGAGGAGGCTGCTCTGCTGCCGCTGGTGCCGTTCGCTGAGCTCAGCGCTCACTCGTCTCAGTTAGACGGCGCAGCACACAAGACAAGTGTGAGTGACTCAGGACGGAGGAGGAGGCTGCTCCGCTGCCGCCGGTGTCATTCGCTGAACTCAGCGCTCACTAGTCTCAGAGTCAGACGGCACAGCAGTTTATTACCTCCCCCGTCCCTCCTCCTCCTTTAATTAAACGCACAGTCATTGGTGGCAGTGATGCAGGCATCTTCAGAGCCCGCTTACTCCATTGGGCTCAGCGGCGGCAGCGTCATAGGAGGGAGGGAATCCCTCCCTCCTTCTCCCTCCCTCTCTCTCTCCCGCCTTCTCTCTCCCGCCTTCTCCACTGTCTTTCTGGCGGAGCGCCATGTTGTGCCATAGGAGATAATGGGCTGCGCAGCCCAGTATCGAAAAAGTGCAAATCACAGTACCGAATCGATACTTGTAAAAAAGTATCGATTGGGTATCGATTTTTCGATACCCGCAACAACCCTACTATCCAGATCCCTCTGTAGTAGTATACTGTCCTCTTCAGTGTTAATTACTTTACACAGTTTAGTGTCATCTGCGAAAATTGATATTTTACTATGCAAGCCTTCTACAAGATCATTAATAAATATATTGAAGAGAATAGGGCCCAATACTGACCCCTGAGGTACCCCACTAGTGACCGTGACCCAATCTGAGTGTGTACCGTTAATAACCACCCTCTGTTTTCTATCCCTCAGCCAGTTACTTACCCACATACAGATGTTTTCTCCCAGTCCAAGCATTCTTATTTTATATACTAACCTTTTATGTGGTACAGTGTCAAATGCTTTGGAGAAGTCCAGATATACGACATCCATTGATTCGCTGCGGTCAAGTCTAGAACTTACCTCCTCATAGAAACTGATTAAATTAGTTTGACATGACCGATCCCTCATGAAGCCATGCTGATATGATGTTATTTGCTTATTTTTATTGAGGTACTCCAAGATAGCATCTCTTAGAAAACCTTCAAACAGTTTTCCCATGACAGATGTTAAAACTTACCGGCCTATAGTTTCCGGGCTCTGTTTTTGGACCCTTTTTGAATATTGGCACCACATTTGCTATGCGCCAATCCTGTGGGACACTCCCTGTCAGTATAGAGTCCGCAAATATCAGAAATAAGGGTCTGGCTATGACATTACTTAATTCTCTTAGGATACGGGGGGTGTATGCCATCTGGTCCTGGCGATTTTTCTTTTACTCTTTTTAAGTCACTGTTGTACTTCTTCTTGGGTCAGACAGGACACTTTTAATGGGGAATTTATTTTTACATTTTGCATTTCATCTGACAGTTTATTTTCTTCAGTGAATACAGTGGAGAAAAAAATATTTACTTGCTTTGCTGTCTCATCGCTCTCTGCAACTCCCCCCTCATTACTCTGTAAAGGGGCGACATCTTCAGATTTAGGATCCATTTACACGTCCTTATGTGTTTTGCAGATCCGCAAAACATGGACACCGGCAATGTGCGTTCCGCATTTTGCGGACCGCACATCGCCGGCACTCTCATAGAAAATGCCTTTTCTTGTTCGCAATTGCGGACAAGAATAAGACGTGTTCTATTTTTTTGCGGAACGGAAGTGTGGATCTACGGATGCAGACAGCACATTCCAGCCCCATTGAAAATGAATGAGTCTGAACCTGTTCGGCAAAATTGCGGAACGGATGCGGTCCCATTTTGCGGACGTGTAAATGGACCCTTATACTTTTTACCATTTATATAATTGAAGAACATTTTAGGGTTAGTTTACCTTCTTTGGCAATTAAAGGGCTTCTTTCACCCCACTAAACCTTTTTTTTTTTGCTTACTTATAATCCCCACACTGCGATTTATGCCTACATAATCTAATTCATCATTTTGGTCGTGTAGATTTTGTTTAAAACATGCTTTTAAAATATGCAAATTACCTTGCTACCAGCAAGTAGGGCGGCTACTTGCTGGTAGCAGCCGCATCCTCCGATCCTAAAGACGCCTTCTCCCATTGTCATTGACAGGGCCAGGGAACGGAATCGTTCTCTGCTGGCCCTGCCTGTTTGCATTCAAAATCTGGCGCCAGCGCCGCGGCCATACCTGTCTTCAATCGGCGCAGGCGCACTGAGGATGGAGCGGCCGAGCGAGGCGCCAGATTTTGAATGCAAACAGGCAGGGCCAGCGGAGAACGATTCCGTTTCCTGGCCCTGTCAATCACAATGGGAGGGGGCGTCTTTAGGATCGGAGGATGCGGCTGCTACCAGCAAGTAGCCGCCCTACTTGCTGGTAGCAAGGTAATTGGCATATTTTAAAAGCATGTTTTAAACAAAATCTACACGACCAAAATGATTAATTAGATTATGTAGGCATAAATCGCAGTGTGGGGATTATAAGTAAGCAAAAAAAAAAAGGTTTAGTGGGGTGACAGAAGCCCTTTAATCTCTCGGTCTCTAGTTTGGCTGCTTTTATTTGTTTTTTACATGTTCTATTTTTTTTCTTATAGTTTTTCAGTGCTTCCTCGCGGCCCTCCTGTTTTAGTGATTTGATGCTTTCTTTTTGTTGTGTATTGCTTTCTTTACATTTATATTTATCCACATTGGTTTTTTTCTTGTTCCGTAACCTTTTATTCCCATAAGATATGTACCTCTCACAATTAGATTTTAGGATGGTTTTAAAAATATCCCATTTTATGGCTGTATTTTTTATTTTTGAGGACTTTGTCCCAGTTAGTTAGGCCAATGGCTAATTTTAGCTTTTTTAAAGTTTCATATCTTTGTTCCTCCCTGAAGAAACACACTTTTAAAATGACAATTGGAAGGTTATTACCGTATTTATCACTTTATAAGACGCACCCGATGATGAGACGCACCCCAGATTTTAGAGTAGAAAAATAAGAAAAAAATATTTTTCATCAGACCTCATATCAGCCCACTCAGAGCCTTATAAGACCTCAGATTAGCCCATCAGTACCCCCAATCAGACCTGAGATTAGCCCTTCAGTACCCCCAGACCTGAGATTAGCCCTTCAGTACCCCCAGACCTGAGATTAGCCCATCAGTACCCCCAGACCTCAGAATAGCCCATCAGTACCCCCAGACCTCAGAATAGCCCATCAGTACCCCCAGACCTCAGAATAGCCCATCAGTGCCCCCAGACCTCAGAATAGCCCATCAGTGCCCCCAGACCTGAGATTAGCCCATCAGTGCCCCCAGACCTGAGATTAGCCCATCAGTGCCCCCAGACCTGAGATTAGCCCATCAGTGCCCCCAGACCTGAGATTAGCCCATCAGTGCCCCCAGACCTGAGATTAGCCCATCAGTGCCCCCAGACCTGAGATTAGCCCATCAGTGCCCCCAGACCTGAGATTAGCCCATCAGTGCCCCCAGACCTGAGATTAGCCCATCAGTGCCCCCAGACCTGAGATTAGCCCATCAGTGCCCCCAGACCTGAGATTAGCCCATCAGTGCCCCCAGACCTGAGATTAGCCCATCAGTGCCCCCAGACCTGAGATTAGCCCATCAGTGCCCCCAGACCTGAGATTAGCCCATCAGTGCCCCCAGACCTGAGATTAGCCCATCAGTGCCCCCAGACCTGAGATTAGCCCATCAGTGCCCCCAGACCTGAGATTAGCCCATCAGTGCCCCCAGACCTGAGATTAGCCCATCAGTGCCCCCAGACCTGAGATTAGCCCATCAGTGCCCCCAGACCTGAGATTAGCCCATCAGTGCCCCCAGACCTGAGATTAGCCCATCAGTGCCCCCAGACCTGAGATTAGCCCATCAGTGCCCCCAGACCTGAGATTAGCCCATCAGTGCCCCCAGACCTGAGATTAGCCCATCAGTGCCCCCAGACCTGAGATTAGCCCATCAGTGCCCCCAGACCTGAGATTAGCCCATCAGTGCCCCCAGACCTGAGATTAGCCCATCAGTGCCCCCAGACCTGAGATTAGCCCATCAGTGCCCCCAGACCTGAGATTAGCCCATCAGTGCCCCCAGACCTGAGATTAGCCCATCAGTGCCCCCAGACCTGAGATTAGCCCATCAGTGCCCCCAGACCTGAGATTAGCCCATCAGTGCCCCCAGACCTGAGATTAGCCCATCAGTGCCCCCAGACCTGAGATTAGCCCATCAGTGCCCCCAGACCTGAGATTAGCCCATCAGTGCCCCCAGACCTGAGATTAGCCCATCAGTGCCCCCAGACCTGAGATTAGCCCATCAGTGCCCCCAGACCTGAGATTAGCCCATCAGTGCCCCCAGACCTGAGATTAGCCCATCAGTGCCCCCAGACCTGAGATTAGCCCATCAGTGCCCCCAGACCTGAGATTAGCCCATCAGTGCCCCCAGACCTGAGATTAGCCCATCAGTGCCCCCAGACCTGAGATTAGCCCATCAGTGCCCCCAGACCTGAGATTAGCCCATCAGTGCCCCCAGACCTGAGATTAGCCCATCAGTGCCCCCAGACCTGAGATTAGCCCATCAGTGCCCCCAGACCTGAGATTAGCCCATCAGTGCCCCCAGACCTGAGATTAGCCCATCAGTGCCCCCAGACCTGAGATTAGCCCATCAGTGCCCCCAGACCTGAGATTAGCCCATCAGTGCCCCCAGACCTGAGATTAGCCCATCAGTGCCCCCAGACCTGAGATTAGCCCATCAGTGCCCCCAGACCTGAGATTAGCCCATCAGTGCCCCCAGACCTGAGATTAGCCCATCAGTGCCCCCAGACCTGAGATTAGCCCATCAGTGCCCCCAGACCTGAGATTAGCCCATCAGTGCCCCCAGACCTGAGATTAGCCCATCAGTGCCCCCAGACCTGAGATTAGCCCATCAGTGCCCCCAGACCTGAGATTAGCCCATCAGTGCCCCCAGACCTGAGATTAGCCCATCAGTGCCCCCAGACCTGAGATTAGCCCATCAGTGCCCCCAGACCTGAGATTAGCCCATCAGTGCCCCCAGACCTGAGATTAGCCCATCAGTGCCCCCAGACCTGAGATTAGCCCATCAGTGCCCCCAGACCTGAGATTAGCCCATCAGTGCCCCCAGACCTGAGATTAGCCCATCAGTGCCCCCAGACCTGAGATTAGCCCATCAGTGCCCCCAGACCTGAGATTAGCCCATCAGTGCCCCCAGACCTGAGATTAGCCCATCAGTGCCCCCAGACCTGAGATTAGCCCATCAGTGCCCCCAGACCTGAGATTAGCCCATCAGTGCCCCCAGACCTGAGATTAGCCCATCAGTGCCCCCAGACCTGAGATTAGCCCATCAGTGCCCCCAGACCTGAGATTAGCCCATCAGTGCCCCCAGACCTGAGATTAGCCCATCAGTGCCCCCAGACCTGAGATTAGCCCATCAGTGCCCCCAGACCTGAGATTAGCCCATCAGTGCCCCCAGACCTGAGATTAGCCCATCAGTGCCCCCAGACCTGAGATTAGCCCATCAGTGCCCCCAGACCTGAGATTAGCCCATCAGTGCCCCCAGACCTGAGATTAGCCCATCAGTGCCCCCAGACCTGAGATTAGCCCATCAGTGCCCCCAGACCTGAGATTAGCCCATCAGTGCCCCCAGACCTGAGATTAGCCCATCAGTGCCCCCAGACCTGAGATTAGCCCATCAGTGCCCCCAGACCTGAGATTAGCCCATCAGTGCCCCCAGACCTGAGATTAGCCCATCAGTGCCCCCAGACCTGAGATTAGCCCATCAGTGCCCCCAGACCTGAGATTAGCCCATCAGTGCCCCCAGACCTGAGATTAGCCCATCAGTGCCCCCAGACCTGAGATTAGCCCATCAGTGCCCCCAGACCTGAGATTAGCCCATCAGTGCCCCCAGACCTGAGATTAGCCCATCAGTGCCCCCAGACCTGAGATTAGCCCATCAGTGCCCCCAGACCTGAGATTAGCCCATCAGTGCCCCCAGACCTGAGATTAGCCCATCAGTGCCCCCAGACCTGAGATTAGCCCATCAGTGCCCCCAGACCTGAGATTAGCCCATCAGTGCCCCCAGACCTGAGATTAGCCCATCAGTGCCCCCAGACCTGAGATTAGCCCATCAGTGCCCCCAGACCTGAGATTAGCCCATCAGTGCCCCCAGACCTCAGAATAGCCCATCAGACCTCAGATCAGACTAAAATAAAAAATCATCTTACCTGTCCTGCTCTGCGGCTCCTCTTCAGCTGTTGCGCTCCCATCTTCCCGGCCTGCGCTGCACTGTCGCATGACTGCGTGCAGCGTCAGGTCATAGTGTGCGCACTACGTCCTGACGCTGTACGGGGTCAGGACAGTGCAGCGCAGGCCAGAAAGATGGGAGAGCGACAGCAGACCTGGGAGGGTAAATATTACCTGCGCTTGCGGCGCTTCGCTCCCCGCTCCCTATACATACTAGTGAGCGCTTCCATAATGGAAGCGCTCACTAGTATTCGTTTTATAAGACGCACAGACATTTCCCCCCCACTTTTGGGGGGGGGGGGGGGAGTGCGTCTTATAAAGCGAAAGTTACGGTACTTTATGCAGGGCTCCAGATGGCAACCAAAATGGTCGCAAATGCGACCTAGAATTGCTAAATGTCGACAAGACTTTGTAGTCTTGTCGCCATTTGCGCCTAGACCTCTGCCGCTTTTTACATTACTGATATGGCACGCTCTGCTGTCAGCGCATGCCATGTTCTTCTCAACAGCACAGGGGAGAAGGAGGCAGTTCCTCCCCCCTGTACTGCTGCTGCCACCAATGGGCTGATAGCAAGGAGGAGGAGGGGAGGGCCTATGGCCACTGCGCCACCAATGAATATCGTTTATGCTGAGGACCTTTCATTACAATAAAAAATCTAAACTAAGTATGCTGACATGGAGAGCGGCGCCCAGGGATCTCCCTGCACTTACTATTATCCCTGGGCGCTGCTGCGTTCTCACGGTATAGGCGCCGGTATCTTCAGATTTTCGGCTCATCTGGGAGAAGCCTGCTCTTGTTCTCCTGGGCGTCTTCTTCACCCATTCTGTAGCGCTGGCCAATGGCAGCGCTCAGCTTATAGCCTGAGACACCCAGGAGAACAAGAGCAGGCTCCTCCCAGTTGAGCCGAAAATCAGAAGATACCGTGAGAACGGAGCGGCGCCCAGGGATAATAGTAAGTGCAGGGAGATCCCTGGGCGCCGCACTCCATGTCTGTATACTTAGTTTAGATTTTTTATTGTAATGAAAGGTCCTCTTTAATACAAACGCAGGCTGCAGTTGCCAGACATTTCCCATACCCGGCACCCAGCCTCTATGACTGCGCGCTGCTATCCGCCGATATTAATCCCCCAGGTGCAGCATCTGAGGGGTTAATAGCGGCGGATCGCAGCGTGCAGTCATAGAGGCTGGGTGCCGGGTATGGGATATGTCCGGCACCCGCAGCCTGCGTTTGTATTAAGCATAATCGATATTCATTGGTAGTGCACTGAACAATCCGAAATTGATTTATACTGTAAAAAAACATTTCCCGAACTCTGGTTCAGTTCCTAAGTGGTTTACAGTATAAATGAATTTCTGAAGTTATTACTCAGTCTCGCGAGACTTCACGAAGTAATAACTTCGGCTCAACAGAGCCAATACATTCTAATACTGTACGGAGCGCTCGCTCTGTACAGTATTGAAACAAAGTTTTATGCGATTTGCTCATCCCTAGTCTGCATGTATTAGTGCAGCTCCCAAATAGCTTCAAACCAGGCTGCTTTTTTTCCTCTGGATTCAAAGGACTGAGCTGCACTCAAGACTGGCTATTTAAAGGGAACCTGTCACCGGGATTTTGTGTATAGAGCTGAGGACATGGGTTGCTAGATGGCCGATAGCACATCCGCAATATCCACTCCCCATAGCTCTGTGTGCATCAAATGTTTTTTTTAACACAATAAAAGCACACAGAGCTATGGGGACTGGGTATTGCGGATGTGCTAGCGGCCATCTAGCAACCCATGTCCTCAGCTCTATACATAAAATCCCGGTGATAGGTTCCCTTTAACTTCTCCTAATTAGAAAGCCACATCCTAATTACTCACATGTGCAACACCCTGGAGAGGGAAGAGAAAAAAAAAAGGAATGACAGTATACTCTCAGCTGCTATGCAATAAACCTGGCATCCAAAGCAAGTCAGTGTATAACTAGACTACACTGCTCTGACAATAAAGTCAGGCACAGCCACTCAGCAATGCACACAAATAATTTAGCTCTCACAGATACTCCCTCATGTAATCTAAAGTCACACACTTAATACAAACACACACTTGAAATCAAACACGCGAAAGCTCACAAACTCACGTTGTTTGTCTGCTTGTATAAATGCAGCTTCCAAACAGCTTCAAACCAGACTGCTTTTTTTCCTCTGGATTCAGACTGTACTTAAAAAAAAAATAAAAAAAAATAATGGCATACACATAGTCCCCAAAATGTTCCCAAAAGTCCCATCAATAGTATTAATTTTCTGCAAGAGTGCCCTCATTAGTTATAGTCCCCCTACAGTGGTAATGCTCCTCAGGAGTGTCGCTGTTAGAAGTAGTGCCCTCCATAATGTGCCCAATAATAGTAATGCCCCCACAGAAGTCCCAGAAGTAATAATGCCCCATAGTGCCTCCAGTAGTAATTAGGTCCCCTAATAATAATAGAAAAGGCTGCAGTGTATACTACAGGCACATTTACACCCTGATGCAATAATTGGACTGTTACAGGTGTATAATAACCACACCACTTCATCTCACAAGCATTTGTGGATGTAAACCTTGTCTGATCACATACAAACGCAAAAACACAAATGCAATAGCACTCTGCAACCTGCATTCCCTGGACTTTGTGTGGCTATCATGGCCCATAAACAGGTAGGAACTAGTGTTAGGGACCACTCATAGAGGCGACCTTGACGTGGTGAGTGGCTTATTACGCTTTGGCCAAAATGTACACCAATGCCTCATTCAACCTCCAGCATAGAGGCAGGGCAGAGTGCTGGTTGCAGAGTACTATTGCATTTGTGTTTTTGCGTTTGTATGTGTATTTCGCCATAGCGATGTGTACCTGCATACAGGGTTGTGCTGACTGAATCCCCCACATTTTTTCCTTGTCTGATCACAACTTGCGTACACAGACATTCAAATAAGAATAATTCTTGTATGAAAATGTCGGGGATGGTGCTTAAGGAATGTATAGTGGTTGTCTATCGAGGGAAGCTTGTTAGATAAGGCTCAGTGTGTGAGATAAATAAAAGAAGGAATACTTGCCCTCACTGATCCTTTGCCGCCTGTGTTCCTTACTGGCTCCCCACTGGTTTTGTCTTCCTGGTCTGGTTTCAGCCAGTCAGTTGGTGGCAGATAACTAGAATAAGCGTGGATCTGTTCAGTGTGCCTCGCAGAGAGGAGAAATTGAGTTCTATTCAATCAGCAGAGGTCACAAATCTGCTAACTGTCCTCCGTCAGTACCCCAGCGATATCCTGTTAATGTCTATTCAACAGTCTTTCTTTTCAGCTCATCATCACAGTTTAGATTACAATGTCAGATAATACAAGATCACGCCATTCACAACAGGTGCTATCACAGCTCCCCCCCCCATGATCTCTGCACAAATCACTTTAATATTTGGTTTAACCCCTTCCAGACCTCCGCCATACATGTATAGCAGAAGTCCGGTATTAAAAGATGGCGCCTTCTCGCGAGCCATAACAGCTGGGTTTCTGCTGCTTTGAACAGCAGAGGCCTGGGGCTAATGACATTTAACCCCTCAGATACTGTGGTCAAATACACTATGGCATCTGAGAGCGCTAAGACTGGAAGCCTCTCACTTCCTTCCCCTGGCTGAGATCGGGAATGATGATCCCTACTTGTAATAGACCTGAGCCATTACAAAGTTTCGAGGCCAGTTACCAATATATTCCAATGCTGGCCTGCAGGTGGCAGCACTGCATTAAATATACCGTACTGAGTCCTGTATTCTGTAAAGGATAGATATTCATTACAGAATACAAGTGGTAATCTAATATTTGCTTGTTATAGTCATCTACTGTTACTTAAAAAAACTTAAAATAAAATAAAAAACTAATTTTCAAGTTATTCCCTTGAATAAAAAATAAATAAACAACATAATAGTACACACTTGTACTATTAAAATGTAAAGATATTTATCCCATACGGTGAACAGCATAAGGGGAAAAAATTGAAATGTCTGATTTGGCTTTTTTTTACGGAAAGTGGGTGGAACTTTGTGGGAAGTTGGTGGGACCTAAGGTGCTCAATTTTGGGCCAAAATGTTGGCGCAATTCAGCCATAAGCCAGCCAATATCAAATCCAACCAGTAATTGAAATGGTCAGTGAAGTGTGTCTATCCCTGCACCAGATTTATCCACCAACCAGAACCACTGTGATAAGTCTGGTGCAGGTCTTCACCGTCTAAGCTGCCTACACCATCTTTACGATTAGGAAATCTGGGCCTGAATTTATTGTTGTCAATAGATCATTTTCAGGTGACACATTACCTTTAAAGGGGTTCTCCGGGAAAGATAAAAATGAAAATACTGAAAAAACATCTTATTATAAATAAACCCCTGAATGTGTTTATTTAGAATGGCTCATTTCTTTCTTTAGGTGAAGGAAGTAAAATGGCTGCTGTCAGATCCCCTGCCCTGGAATCCATCCTTCTAATGACACTGCAGGACGCCCTGTGTGAGAGTCCTATGTAAACTCCAGTCTTCAGCACCCAATGATGTGCAGATGACAGCTGAGTTCACCTCACCTTATGCTCATGAGCTGAAGTGTAGGAATGAGGACCAGACACGTTCTGCAAGGAAACACTTCAGCTTGTGTGTTTGAGGTGAGGGGACTTCAGACAAGTGCTTATCTCAGTTATGTATCTGCATAGTTCATAGTTCTTCTGTATCTCAGGCAACCGCATTACCCCTCGGTGGTGTAATGGTAAAGTGTCTTGGTATACAAACCTGATGTTGCCACATTTCTACCTTACACAAGTATAGTAACGGTGCTGGAACTAGCCGCTGTCTGACATGGCTTCACAATCGTTATGGCAGGGTCTTCATCCTGAACTAGGTGCTAGATATGGCATGTCTACAGTAGTCTTAAGGTGTGCTCATGTGAGCTGCATTGTCACCTTCAGTTGACTGAGTAATGGCAGCATTCCTTATGTCATCTTTTTGCTCAGACATCAATGCCTTACTGTTACATTCACCAGACCAGTACTTTACCCCTTTCATGGTATAGGCACTGCTACCATGCCATCCTTGTATATGCCATTACAAAGTGAGGGCTAGAGTTTTCCTGTGATTGCTACTCTTCTTTTTCTTGCTCAGCAGTACACTATTACTACCGTACCTTTGCCATATTACTACCTTCTACGACAGAGTGATTATGTTGTTGCGGACTATACTCATTTGCTTCATCCTGTTTGATCCTTTTCCACTGCATTTCAACAATGCCATTCAAGCTTCCGCCTGCTCCCCTTTCCCTCCTTAGAAGGTCCATGCACTGTCAGTGTCTTTGGCTGGGTCTACTTACCCTTCACCACACATCATGGACAATCTATCTGACTGATACCACCCTGGAGGCTACCTCGGGTGCCTTTTTATATAGAGACTCTTCTTGCAACTTCCACACCCCATCTACTCAGGGTGAGACTTTGTCAACAAGTGAGAAAGACCAAGTTCACACTTAAGTTATTTGGTCAGTTATTTCCATCAATTGTGAGCCAAAACTAGAAGTGAAGCCTACTGAGAGTTAAATGGGTTTTTTATTAAAGTTTTTCGGATAAGTACATTTATAAATCCAGCATGTGTACATTTAAGTAAACAAGTACATACCCAATTTTGGAGCATTAATAAGCAATCTTTGAACATACAAGAATGAAGAACCCTAGGGAAGCCATGCTCATGCCATAGAGGACATCACCCAGCTAGTTCTCTTAGAGCAGTTCTTTGCCACACCCCTCCGATAGTACGGGATTGGGTGCGAGATAAGCGGCCACAGACGGTACAGCAAGCAGCGACTTTGGCCGATGAATATCTGGACTCTCGGAGATCCATTGGAGGCCAGCGCTATCCACTACCGCGTCCCAGTGTACCGACCTCGAGCCCAACTCCAGTATCTCAGTGGGCTGCCTCTAGACCCTTAGCCCGATCAAAACCTTCTACCGGGCCTAAGTGCTATACATGTAATCAGACTGGTCATCTGCAGCGTTATTGCCCTAACCGATCCCAGAGGTACCAAGAGACCAGTTATCCAGGTCGGCTACTTATTGCCTCCAGAACGAGGCCAACCCTCTAGATGTTCAGGAAGAGATTGGTGAGCTGTTCGAGGCTGATCCCGTCCAGGCCGCAGCTGAAGATAATCGGCAGCACCATCGTCAGGCGGTATGGGTAATGGGCAGCCGGCCCAGGGACATCGTAATTCCAGGGCTACGATTACCCTTATTCAGCCTCACATGGTTCCTCAGTCGGCCCGAACCAGCCAGACTGTGGCAGTCAGGGTAGCAAGGGGCAAGGTGCTGCGTTTATCCACTGCCAGAGTTCACCTGGATTGGGGCTCAGGGAAGTGACAAGTGCGAGTAGGGATACTCCGTGAGTTACCCGCGAAAGTACTTTTGGGGAACGACTTGGGGCATTTGACTTCTTCATTTGCACCAGAGACCGCCATGGCCGTGACCACCCGACAACAAAGCCCTCCCTACAAGGCAACTCCACTCCTATGGGGACCCAGGTAAGACCAAATCCTCCCACGTTACCCCGACTTGACAACCCCATGTCCTGGGATTCTCCTACCGATGTTAGGCAAGAAACCCGGAGAGACCCTACTTTAGCGTGCTATCGGGACAGGGCGGGCAAGGATCCAGGGGGGTTAGGGGAAGACAGAATAGAGTGGGAGGGAGGGCTTCTTTATCGTTACACTGAAGGGGTGGGCATCGGGAAGCGCGAGGGCCCCCACAAACAGCTAGTCGTACCCCAGAAGTACAGACAGGAGCTATTGAGGCTGGCTCACGATATCCCCTTGGCCGGACATTTAGGGATGGCTAAGACCCGGAGTTGGTTGTCTCGTGCTTTCTTCTGGCCTAGGTTACATGCAGAGGTACGAGAATACTGCCGGACCTGTGAGACATGCCAGAGGGTAGGAAAGATGGGGGATCATCCAAAAGCCTCTCTGCACCCCATGCCGATAATTAGGGAAGCCTTTAGCCGGATAGCAGTAGACATTATTGGCCCACTGGCCCGCCCCAGTGCCACTGGGAAGAAGTATATTCTTACAGTGGTGGATTACGCCACCCGCTTCCCAGAAGCTATTCCCCTATCCAATATCCAGGCTGACACGGTAGCTGATGCCTTACTGCGGGTGTTTACTAGGGTAGGATTTCTGCAGGAGATATTGTCTGATCAAGGAAATCAGTTCAACGCAGAGCTGACCCAGCAGCTCTGGCGCCTCTGTGGTATTAAAACCCTCCAGAGTGCACCCTACCACCCCCAAACGAACGGGCTGTGCGAGAGATTTAACGGGACCCTAAAACAGCTACTTCGGGCCTTCGTGGAGAGTAGGAAGGATTGGGAAAAATATCTTCCCCACCTACTGTTAGCCTACAGGGAGGTACCTCAAGAGTCCACAGGGTTTTCACCATTTGAGCTGTTGTATGGGCGAAGGGTTAGGGGACCCTTAGACTTAGTGAGGGTCCAGTGGGAAGGGGGAGAGGGTCCGGAAGGCCTCCCCATCCTTAGTTACGCCTTGGAACTCAGGGATCGACTGCGGGAACTTACCGAGCTAGTCCATGAGAATATGCAATCAGCCCAGAGTCAGCAGAAGGTTTGGTATGATCGATCTGCTCGGAATCACACTTTTTGTGTCGGACAGAAGGTCCTAGTACTCAAACCCTTGAAGCTAAATAAATTACAGGCCTCCTGGCAAGGCCCCTATCAGGTGGTAAAACAGCTGTGCAACACCACCTACGTGGTCGCCAGCTGTGCAGACACAAGAATTAAGAGGACATTCCACATCAATATGATGAAGGCCTATCACGAGAGGGCATATGCGCTCCTGCCACCGGGGACTCTGAATACCTGCCGATGCTGGAGCTTCCTGCAATCAGTAACCGTTCTGGGGGGGTGGAAGATGTTCAGTTAGGAGATGGGTTAGGACCCCAGGAACAAGAACAGGTCAGGGAATTACTCCAGGACCGGAAAGAGATGTTCTCAACACTCCCTGGATACACTCACTTGGCAGTGCACAAGGTGGAGACCCTCGGGCAGAAGCCCCTGAGACAATCAGCCTATAGGATTCCCGGAGCTGTGCAAGGGATGAGAGCAGAGATTAGGGAGATGCTTGAGTTAGGGGTGATCGAACCATCAGCAAGCCTCTGGGCTTCCCCTGTAGTATTAGTCCCAAAACGGGATGGCACGACCGGATTTTGTGTGGACTATAGGGGACTAAATGACTGTACTGTGACAGGCGCCTACCCCATGCCCCGAGTGGACGAATTGTTGGACAAAATAGCTCAGGGACATTATCTGACGACTATTGACCTGTGTAAGGGCTACTGGCAGATTCCCCTGGAGGCGGATGCCATTCCAAAGTCGGCCTTCATCACCCCGTTTGGCCTTTACCAGTTCTGGGTAATGCCATTCAGGATGAAAAATGCTCCGGCTACCTTCCAACGAATGATAGATCAACTCCTCGGTGGTCTGCAGGATTTTGCATGCGCATATCTTGATGACATCGCAATCTATAGCCAGACATGGGAGGAGCATCTCAGACACCTGGGCATAGTGCTAGACAGAATCAGAGTTGCAGGCCTGACCCTGAAGCCAGACAAGTGTAATATCGGGATGTCTGAGGTACAATATTTGGGACATAGAGTGGGATGTGGGAAGCAGAGGCAGGAGCCTGCAAAAATCGAGGCCACCCTAAACTGGCTGGTTCCCAGAACCAAGGCCCAGGTAGTTGCATTTTTAGGGACAGCCGGGTACTACAGAAAGTTTGTACGCCACTATAGTGACATAGCCAAACCACTGACGGACCTGACCAAAAATAATCTCCCTAGACAGGTCCTGTGGTCCCCGGAGTGCGAAACAGCATTTCAACAGTTGAAAATCACCCTAACACAAGCTCCCATACTCGCGGCACCCGATCCTAACAAACGCTTTGTCGTACATACAGACGCCTCCAAGTTCGGACTGGGAGTTGTACTAAGTCAAGTTGGCGACGACTGGAAGGAGCACCCGGTGGCGTATCTCAGCCGCAACTTGTTACCTCGTGAAGTTGGATATGCTGCCATGGAAAAAGAATGTTTGGCTTTAGTCTGGGCTTTAAAGAAATTGCAGCCCTACGTGTATGGACGCTCTTTTACCGTCATGACGGACCACAATCCCTTGATATGGCTAAACTGGGTGGCGGGAGAGAATGCCCGATTACTAAGGTGGAGCCTGGCTTTGCAACCCTACAATTTCACCATACAATATCGGCCAGGGCCTCAAAACGGGAATGCGGATGGATTATCCCGGCAAACGGACCTGGAATCTTAAGACTACTTTTCCAACATCCTCGAGTTGACCCGGTGAGGGTCCCACTGTGGCTGTTGGTCTGTTTCCCGGGAGGGGGGTAATGTCATGGTTTGAATCTCTCTGTGACAATGTCCACACCCATCTGCCTCCCAGCCAAGCTCTTGAACTAATCCCTGCTTACCTCATTTGCATAGCCAATCAGAAGGGGTTTTACAATTTACCAATTGAAAGAGATGTTCCAACTGTCAATATAAATATGTGATGCATTCAATAAAGAATTGGTCAGTTTGAACTCACATACAGCCTGACTGGTGTTAGTTCTGTGAGAATTAAAAACGACACGAGCGGTTGTTTGAGGCCGAATCATCAACGGCGGAACCAGCAGATATTGTGGTCACATCAGGGAGGGCCGTGAGAGCAGAATAGAGCGAGCAGGGGCTCGTTACAGTCTTCATTTATCATGCTCCTGTGGCTTAATTGGCAACACTCCTATCTGCCTATCTGAGGTGGTTCCCTTGGTATCTATCCCATACATCTTCAGTGGGCACTCTGTTTTTCTGTGGGTTTTCTCCATTCTAGTGTTTATCTTTTTCCTTATTTTCCTCCAGTGTGACCTACATTCAGTCCTGAGCTTCTAGAATTTCCTGAGTGGTTTTGCTCAGTAGAGCAGGGCTAATCCTTGACTTGCTTTGACTAGGGCGCCATGATGCTTCCGATTGACAGGTTTGTCAAGTCACATAAGATCCTATATTTCAGATCCTGTAGAAATCCTTGAAGGATGTTACTACCTGTTAACCCCTTCACGCATTATGACGTACCTGTACGTTACGTCATAATGTGTGAAGGGATGTATGGAGCGGGCCCGCTCCATACACGGCGGGTGCTGACTGTATTATACAGCCGGTACCCGTCCGCACTGACGGGAAGCGGCGATTGCACCACCTCTGTCATTTAACCCCTCAGGTGCTGCGATCAATGCTGATCGCGGCACCTGTGAGTGAAGGCAGAGGGATGCGGCTCCCTCTGCCTTCCGATCGGAGCTCCCGCAGTGAAATCGCAGGGCTCCGATCGGATGCCATGGCGTCCTGGATGCTGCTGAAGCGCTCCAGGCCTGCCATTGGATTCTCCATACTGAGCTATGCCCGAGGACAGTGTGAGCATCCAATTCACTCTAATAGAGATTTATTAGGAAGAATAGGAGAGGGGCTAAAAAGATCCCATGTATTATGCCCCTATGGGAGCTAATGGTTAAATAAAAGTAAAAAAAAGTTCTTAAAAAATGTAAAGACACCAGTATATTAAAAGTTTAAATCACCCCCTTTTTCCACTTTTACATATAAAAATATATAAACAATAAAAAAATAAACATATTAGGTAACCCCACATCCAAAAATGTCTGAACTATTAAAATATTTTTTAAAATTCCTGTATGGTGAACAATGAAAACCACGCGATTCACAATTTTTTTTTGTCATTTTGTCCCCCCAAAAAAAATAAGTGATCATAAATACGTACATGCCACAAAAATTGTACCAATAAAAAATACAGTTCGTTACGCAATAAACAAGCCCTCATACAGCTCTGTAGACTGAAATATAAAAAAGTTATGGCTGTCAGAATGGCAATGCAAAGAAAATTTTGATTTTTTTTTTCTCAAAGGCTTTTATTTTTTTTAAAGTAGTAAAAAAAAAAAAAACGATGCAAGCTTGGTATCGCTGCATTCATATTCCGCTGCAGAATAAGGATGTCAGGTCATTTTTAGCACATAGTGAACGCTGTGATGTCAAAACCCCAAAAACCTTGGCAGGATTCTTTTTTTCTTTTTTTCCTGTTTTCCAGTACGAGATATGGTAAATTAAATAGTAGTAATAAAAATGCATCTTGGCCTGCAAAACAAAGGCCTCATATAGCTATGTGAACAGAAAAATAAAAAAAAGGTATGGTTATTGGAACGTGAGGAGGAAAGATCCAAAATGCAAAAATGAAAATGGACCTTGACCTTAAGGGGTTAAAGTTTTACTAACCATTAAAGGTGTAGTGGGAGGGCTGTTTACGTAAACTTGAAGCTACCATGTTATCATTTTTTTATGTAATGTTTCAGGCTACGATTGTCCCATCACTGAAGGTATCTACGACTATGCTGCTGCCATAGGAGGAGCAACACTCACTGCTGCTGAACACTTAATGGAAGACAAAGCCCACATTGCCATTAACTGGCCAGGTGGTTGGCATCATGCTAAGAAGTAGGCATTGTGGGAGCCCTTGGTAAATTCAATTTGAATAAGTCAAATGTGTTTTGTCACATCATTAAACTTTTCACATCGGGAACATTGATGTCATATTTTCTCTATTTGGGGTAAGGGGGCAGTTTTTTGCTTTTTCTAATTATACTGTGGCAACCAAACAAGATTTCATATGTGTGTTTTTCTTACTTCTTAGAGATGAAGCCTCTGGATTTTGTTACCTTAATGATGCTGTTTTAGGCATTTTGAAACTGCGGCAAAAATATGACCGAGTACTCTATATTGATCTTGATTTACATCATGGAGACGGTAAGAAGTATTACAGTTCTTTCAGTGGGTCTAAACTAATCATTTTGTATTTTCACATTCATATAGCATTAAAGGGGTTTTCCAACATTTTTTCTTTACTGATGATCCTTCCTCTGGATAGGTCATCAGCATCTGATCAGTGGGGGTCCGACACCGAGGATGATTAGCTGTTTGAAAAGGCAGCGGCGCTCTCTGTAGTGCTGTGGCCTTCTCCAGCTTTCTCTGGGCTATCTGACGTCCCGTTCATTGGTCACATGGCCTAGACGCAGCTCAGCTCCAAGTGAATGGAGCTGAGCTGCTGTACCAAGCACAGCCACTGTTCAATGTAGGGCACTGTGCCTAGTAAGATGAGAGAAGGGTGCGGTGCTAGTGCCGGGTGTCGGACCCCAACTGATCAGATACACATGACCTATCCAGGGAATAGGTCATCAGTAAAAAAAAACAAAATTGCCGGAAAACCCCTTAAAGACTTTGGATGAGAATGCTCATCCTAAATTGCCGGTACTTGGCACTCCAGGATGAGCATTCTTGTCCTGCGGTCCTTCACCTGTCCCACACACTCTGTCTTCATTAGCAGCATGGGCCCAGCTGTTACTGACATTCAGACCCCTGCTGCATCCACCAGCATCGGTGACAACATCGATACTGGTGGTTTAACCCCTAATGTGCTGTGGTCAGAGCTGACCATACGGGAGGTTTGCGCTCCCTCTCCTTATCCATCAGGTTCTTGCCCTGCGATGACGGGCACCCGATGGTTGCCTTGGCAGCCCCAAGCCCGCAGCTACGGGCCCAGCACAGATATATTGTACTGCATTGAAACAGGGATGAGACCCTGAAATGTTGAAGTCCCATAGTGGGACAAAAATTAAACAAAGTAAAAAAAAATTCCCCTTTCCCAAAAAAAAATAGGAAAAAAACCAGACATTATGTATCGCCACGTCTGTAACAACTGGCTATAAAAAAAATAGCACATGATCCACCCCGTCGGATGAACACAGTAGAAAAATAAAAATTAAAAACTGTGCCAAAAAAGCCATTTTTAGTCACCTTACATCACAAGAAGTGTAATACTAAGTGATCAAAAAAGTCATATGTATTCCAAAATAGTACCAATCTGTCACCTCAAACGGCAAATTTTTAGTAAATGGAGACACAAAAAACATGATTTTGTTTTTTCAAAAAAATGCTTTTATTGTGTAAAACCAAAATATATAAAAAAAATTGTGGGACATTTTGGGGTACATTTGGCTTTTTTATAGTTTTTTTTTTATCCAATTTTTTGGGAAGTAAGGTGGGCAAAAATTGCGATTCAGTATTTATTATGGGGTTCACCATGTGATATATATTATGTAATAACTTAATTCTGCAGATTGATAAGATTGACAACACCAAAAGTATATATATTTTTTTTAATGTTAAACTACTTTTATATAAAAAAAAAGAACTTTTTATAAAAAAAATTGTTATACTTTGCATCGCCATGTATTCCGTAACATTTTTATTTTTCTGCCGAAATAGGTCTCTGAGGACTTGCCTTTTGCAGGACAGACTGTAGATTTTATTGGTACCATTTTGGTGTAAATGATCGCTATGTTTTTTGGGAGACGAGGAAATTTTTTTTTATTTTTTCATGGTGTATACCATGTGATATTTTAGAGCAGGTCATTAATGACGCGGCATTAACAAATATTTATATTTTAATATTTTTTTTAGTATTGCACAATAAAAGTATTCTTGGAAAAAATATTATGTTTTTGTATCTCCATTTTCTGAGATGTATTATATATTTTTTTTCTGGAAATGATCTTTGTGAGGGCTCTTTTTGTGTAGGATGGGGTGACTTTTTCATTGTCTTCATTTTGGGGTACATAGTAGTTTTTGATTGCTTGCTATTACGCTTTTTGTGAGGCAAGGTGACCAAAAAAATTGCTTTTTTGGCACCTTTTATATTTTTTTACAGCGTTCATCTTACTGTGTAGATTATGTAAAATTTTTATAGAGCTGATTTTTATGGATGCAACAAATACCAAATGTTTTTTTTTTTTTTTAATCTATTTTTTACAATACTAAATGGCTTGCTGAGGGGAACAGGGCTTTTTTACACTTGAAACTTTTATTGTTTTTATTTTTTATAAAAAACTATTTATTTATTTTTATTTATTTTTTTATACACTTTGTGCCGCCCCATAAGATCATACGAGACCTTTTGGGGGACATTTAACACTACATTTTATTTTATTTTTTTAACTGATTATTTCTTCTGAAGCATGAGCTGGTCACAGTAGCCCCAGTTACAGGGGAATACTGCCCCTGTATACTGTAGAGCTGAATGAGGTCTAATGAAGATCCCGCAGACTTCTGTGCCACAAGAAGTTGCTTAGCGCTTGTTCAGTGCTGTGTATACAGCGATCTGGAAGGCAGGAACACTGAGGAACCATCCCTGCCTTGTCTATAAGGCTAGTTTCACACGAGCGTGATGGATTAGGTCCGGATGCGTTCAGGGTGCGTTCAGTGAAACTCGCACTATTTTGCAAGCAAGTTCAGTCAGTTTTGTCTGCGGTTGCGTTTAGTTGTTCAGTTTTTTCCGCACGGGTGCAATGCGTTTTGATGCGTTTTTCACGCGCGTGATAAAAAACAGAATGTTTACAAACAACATCTCTTAGCAACCATCAGTGAAAAACGCTTGCTTGCTTGCGGATGCAATGCGTTTTTCACGCAGCCCCATTCACTTCTACGGGGCCAGGGCTGCGTGAAAAACGCAGAATATAGAACATGCTGCGATTTTCACGCAACGCAGAACTGATGCATGAAAAACAACGCTCATGTACACAGACCCATTGAAATGAATGGGTCAGGATTCAGTGCGGGTGCTATGCGTTCACGTCACGCATTGCACCCGCGCGGAAAACTCACTCGTGTGAAAGGGGCCTAAGGAGTTCTGCTGTCACTGACAGTGGCCCACCGCTCAGCAGATACATGATTAGCGCGCAGCTGCGATCTCTGAACGGATGTTCTAAAACGTCCAGGATGTTTATAGTCTATGGGTGGTCGGGAACTGGTTAAATAATGATCATACATTTATTATACCCATATCCTATGATATACCGGTACATAACCAAATATAAACCATGTTGTATACATATCATATATTTTAGCATCAGCAAGTCATGACATATGGCATATTTCTTGGGCACTTACAGGGGTTTTCCACCACAAGCCTTTTTCTTATAATGTCCTCTTGTTTGTGTAGGAGACATGACTGAGTGATTGTGTTTGGCTGTTGCTATATCCCATTATATTCGCATGACAGAGATGACAAAATACAGTTCTGGAGGACACGCATCCAGCCTAGTTTGTGTACTGCAGGTCAGGACAGGTCCTCCAGAGCAAGAGATGCTCAGACATTCTCCTCAGTAGGGGTAGATCCTTAACCCCCAAAATATAAAATTGCAATTATTGCTACTTTTCTTTAGATTTTTCATCCATTCCTCATTTTGACTTAATTGCTTGTGGGTTGAGCAGGGAGCCAGTTGTCAGTGCCCACCGGACTTCCCATAGAGAAGGCAGAGACTTGTTTATTCACCTCCCTAACTTTCTAATCACTGCATACATGGCAAGTAGTCATGATACTCCTGCCATGGTGGTCGCCTGTAACTGCAGGAGTTGCTGGGTCTTAAAGTGGTATTCCAGCCCCATAAAAACTATTAACTATTTCCAGTCCCATGGTCTGGAAATAGTAAAAAAAATAAGAAAAAGAGCTTATACACACTGATCGCCCACTGCTGCTACTTCAACAGTGCCCATATTCCTGCTGTGCTCTACTTCCAGCTGACATCTTGCCCATATTCCTGCGGTGCTGAGAGGGGAGCAGTGAGGTGAATATCAGCTAGTTTTTTTTCCAGTGCTGCAGTGAGCCCATGGAGACTGCACTAGCCAAGTTACAGGGGAAATCAGCAATCAAAAATAGAATAATATAATGCCCTCCTTTAGAGGGAATTTTTCAGTTCTGAAACACCCCCCTTCCTAATTATAGTAAGCAGTGTATAGTGTAAGTTTTGCCGAGTCTAGATATGTAATTTTTATCTTCATAACTCATTTGCATTCTGACACTGTGCTCCAACAAACCAGAATTAAAATGCACTGTGAGAGGACTATTGTACTCACATAATGGAGAGTAGTCCTCTCAATGTATTTTACTGCTGGTTTGTGGGCGCACAGCGTCAGAATGCAAGTGATTTTGAAGATAAAAAGGACATAACCGGACTCGGCGTCACTTCCAATATACACCTCTTACTTCAGTTTGGGGTCTGACAGATTCCCTTTAATGCCCCTCTGCTCTCCCCACCAGTTGAGGTGTGTTGTCAAATCATACTATCATTTCTCGTAACAGAGGGTGTATTATTAGTATTGATGTTAAAGAGCTGATGATATTTTGTTTTGTTTCAGGAGTAGAAGATGCATTTAGTTTTACGTCTAAGGTTATGACTGTTTCTTTGCACAAATTTTCTCCTGGCTTTTTTCCAGGTATGTAGTTTAAAAATGAAATCCCAATTTTTCTTTTCTATAGTTTATTTATTGTCTTCCTATCTTCCTTACTGTTAATGCAATTTTCCACTGCGCATGTGCTTGCACGTACACTTTTGTATTTATACTTTTATGAATTTTATATGTATTTACTTGTATTCTGTGACTCATTGCTACTCATTGCTACATTGCAAGCACTGGCTATTTCCAATAGATTCCAATAGAAATAGCCAACTGCAGGCGCTCTGCTTTTTCAGAACTCCCATAGAAAGTAATGGAGTGCACTCTGCGCGGTGCACTCTCCTTAACTTTCTGGGGCCCGTTTTGGAGATAGGTGTAGGTCCCACCTCTGAGACCCACACCTATCTGACTTTGATGGCATATCGCTGGTAAACCAGGTGACATGACCCCTTTTTTTTTTTTTTTTTATCCTGCTCAATAGATATCACTGTTATATCACTTTTCCCAAATATCACAGTTTATAAAAACTGCCTTTTTCAAACTGTATTAGCCGACCCTTACACCCTGTGGAAAATCAGTTTTGATTTTGAGTTGTTGGTTACAACCTGTATTGGAGCCTTATAATGTAGGACATAGGAACCCTCATTGGTATGAACAAAGGGCATGGTTAGTGTCACATGATCTGCTGATGTCAGGACACATCTCACTGCCCTAAGGCATGAAGGGACAGCAGTCACGTGACAAACCAGGAAGTAGGATTCAAGCATGGCAGATAAGAGAAAACTGCAATTAAGGTAAATAAAAAAAAAACAAGGAGGAACGGGAGCTAGAGCACTTGATGAACGTAAACTTTAGAGTGAAAAGTAGTTTAAATATTTGCTTAAAGGGGATGTCCGTGTTCAGAGCTGAACCCGGACATACCCATAATTTCACCCAGGCAGGCCCCCCCCCCCCAACATGCGCATCGGAGCAGTTCATGCTCCGATGCTCTCCCTTGCCCTGCGCAAGATCGCACAGGGCAAGGGCTCTTTTATTTACTATAACACACTGCCAGGTGTCGGCTTCCGTCACTGGGCTCACTGCTGGGCGGAAATCTCAGCCTGGCAGCCCGAAGAAGATCCTGATTAGTCACCGGAGCTCCACAAAACGCCCTGCTGAATTGCATGAACTGCTCCGATGCTCTTGTCAGGGGGGCTGCCGGGGGAAAATTCTGGGTATGTCCAGGTTTTTCTCTGAACCCGGACAACCCCTTTAATTTGTCCTCAGCAGCCTCTCTGTTTTACTGTACATAGCAGCTTCAGATTGCCATTCAGTGATAACTGTCAGACTTTGAACAATCTGCTTAGCTCATTTATTGCCAAGTCACAGTACAACCGTGATTTGGTCATAACTTAGGTTAGAGTATCGTCCACAGCCAGTTATGTTTACCTGTGTGCAGACAGGTCCACCCCAGTGTCACGATAAGAAATGGAAGAATATATAGACCGGTTTTGTTGTTAAACTGAAAGCTGCCCAGGGGTAGGGTTGTAAAGTGTGCCAACCAGTGCATTATTTCTCTCTGAAAAATCTATAACTCAGTTTATTGTTTTCTAGGGACAGGTGATGTAAATGACATTGGCCTAGGGAAGGGACGCTACTACAGTGTAAATGTTCCCTTAGAGGATGGAATCACAGATGACAAATATTACCAGATCTGTGAAGGGTAAGAAATCTCACTTGACTGGGATTGCTTTGTGATTAAGTTTTGCATAACACAGAACATTTTCTATATTACACACAGGAGGGGGCACACAGTATGCAGGATTTGCTCCTCCTCTACTGTACTTATGTATTGACCATACGTTACAAACTAGTAATTCAAGTGTATATAAACTTTTACTTTCACTTTATTAAATCCTAAAGTACATGTGATAAAACATATTTGTAATATACCCTAGTCCAGCAAGTAGATATACAGTCTAGATCAGGGTTAATAGACATAAATCCAACTCCAGCAATTAGTATAACCCTTGAAATTAATAAACTTTAATTAAATATCAGTTAAAATAAATGGATTATTAGACACACGGAACAAAAATCACTGAGAATAAACTCAGATAGTTCCACAGCAGGCAGCTATAAAGATATCCTGAAGGGTGGGGAGAACTGTCCCTATAGTCTCGCCCTAGTCTAGTGCTCAGCCCAGGGATGACCCCTGATGGTGGGGACTCCCTGTCCTCGAACCTGGACTAATAAGATCCTACAACAGCCCTAACACAGTGGTAGGGGTTGAATGGGTGCCTGTAAGTGGAGGATAAGAAGTGAAGAAAGAAATACTATACATATACTCTCCCCTATTAAAATAGGGTAAGTTGATGGACTATGTATACAGCCCTAGTACTGTGTTTATGACAGTCAACAAGGTACACAGTGCATCAAGGTATATGTAGTAAATTACACCCTATAAGTAGACATGAAAAAAATACCCCAACGCGTTTCCCCCACTATGTGGGATCATCAGGGGGTTAGTAAACTCAATTGATATCATAGATATCGGATACCAATATTGATGTAGTGATATCCGCAATTTGGGTGCGGACCACCAATAATGATATATTAGTGTCCCTTATACATCAATATCGATGATGAGGGGGCCATTTGATAATGGTAGTAGGAGATCAATCTCATTTGGACACAATGCAGACCATAGCATAAAGAAGTTGATCTCCCATGCGGTTACAATTCCATAGAGGCATCTGTGGAGGAGAAAGAAATATGGTATAGAACACAGCAAGCTCCAAAGCTTCACCTCCACCAGTGACCACCATTATTAGGAACAGAACTCACAGTCTCTACAAACATCAGAGAAGTCCAATGAATAGTTAGATGGCATCAACACACTTAGATGTCCTAAGTCATAAAAAATATAAACTCAGTATCACCAGATATAGTCAGAATAATGAAGACACCTAGGATGAGTCTGTGTTCCATCGGCCGGAAATGACCCATTTCATAGACCGGAAGTGACGGCAATTGGTAGGCGACGCGGACGCGTTGTAGTGTATTGTTTGTGGGCGGGAACTCTGACTATTAGGAGTGCATTTAAAAAGGGGGACATGGGGCTCATACGGTAGCGGGCCTCAGGAGGAGCTGGGATGCTCTACCTTAGAGATGGACGACTGATCGTAAGTAGGGACACACATCCCCCAGGAGTCTTCATTATTCTGACTATATCTGGTGATACTGAGTTTATATTTTTTATGACTTAGGACATCTAAGTGTGTTGATGCCATCTAACTATTCATTGGACTTCTCTGATGTTTGTAGAGACTGTGAGTTCTGTTCCTAATAATGGTGGTCACTGGTGGAGGTGAAGCTTTGGAGCTTGCTGTGTTCTATACCATATTTCTTTCTCCTCCACAGATGCCTCTATGGAATTGTAACCGCATGGGAGATCAACTTCTTTATGCTATGGTCTGCATTGTGTCCAAATGAGATTGATCTCCTACTACCATTATCAAATGGCCCCCTCATCATCGATATTGATGTATAAGGGACACTAATATATCATTATTGGTGGTCCGCACCCAAATTGCGGATATCACTACATCAATATTGGTATCCGATATCTATGATATCAATTGAGTTTACTAACCCCCTGATGATCCCACATAGTGGGGGAAACGTGTTGGAGTATTTTTTTCACGTCTACTTATAGGGTGTAATTTACTACATATACCTTGATGCACTGTGTACCTTGTTGACTGTCATAAACACAGTACTAGGGCTGTATACATAGTCCATCAACTTACCCTATTTTAATAGGGGAGAGTATATGTATAGTATTTCTTTCTTCACTTCTTATCCTCCACTTACAGGCACCCATTCAACCCCTACCACTGTGTTAGGGCTGTTGTAGGATCTTATTAGTCCAGGTTCGAGGACAGGGAGTCCCCACCATCAGGGGTCATCCCTGGGCTGAGCACTAGACTAGGGCGAGACTATAGGGACAGTTCTCCCCACCCTTCAGGATATCTTTATAGCTGCCTGCTGTGGAACTATCTGAGTTTATTCTCAGTGATTTTTGTTCCGTGTGTCTAATAATCCATTTATTTTAACTGATATTTAATTAAAGTTTATTAATTTCAAGGGTTATACTAATTGCTGGAGTTGGATATTTGTAATATACTTTAACTACTGTATAAGACGCACATGTTTTGACAACAGAAAATGTAAAAAAAAAAATCTCTACTACATGCACACTCAGGTCTGCCAAATGCTGAAGGAGACACAGCAATTCTACATGCACCCAACAAACAGCTCAGCCACGTGCACCCAACAAACACAGCTCAGCCACGTGCACCCAACAAACACAGCTCAGCCACGTGCACCCAACAAACACAGCTCAGCCACGTGCACCCAACAAACACAGCTCAGCCACGTGCACCCAACAAACACAGCTCAGCCACGTGCACCCAACAAACACAGCTCAGCCACGTGCACCCAACAAACACAGCTCAGCCACGTGCACCCAACAAACACAGCTCAGCCACGTGCACTCAACAAACACAGCTCAGCCACGTGCACCCAACAAACACAGCTCAGCCACGTGCACCCAACAAACACAGCTCAGCCACGTGCACCCAACAAACACAGCTCAGCCACGTGCACCCAACAAACACAGCTCAGCCACGTGCACCCAACAAACACAGCTCAGCCACGTGCACCCAACAAACACAGCTCAGCCACGTGCACCCAACAAACACAGCTCAGCCACGTGCACCCAACAAACACAGCTCAGCCACGTGCACCCAACAAACACAGCTCAGCCACGTGCACCCAACAAACACAGCTCAGCCACGTGCACCCAACAAACACAGCTCAGCCACGTGCACCCAACAAACACAGCTCAGCCACGTGCACCCAACAAACACAGCTCTGCTTCATGCACTCACACACGCAGACACAGCTCTGCAACACACGCAAGACAACACATAGACATAGGGTACATCTTTAATAAAAAAAACACATTTTCTGGCACTTTCTGTCAGACACACACCTCTCTCATTGATCCAGCAGAGCACTGTATGTGCGCTCTGCCAGATCATTTAAGAAAGCAGTCAGGGGGTCTGGCACTGCTGGATCACCCATACTGCGGATTATAAAAAGCCGATTTTTTTTCTTGCTAAAAATTGCATCTTAGGCTGGTTTTCACCCTGGCGTTGCGGATTGGGGCCGGATGCGTTCAGAATGCATTCAGTGAAACTCTGACTATTTTGCAAGCAAGTTTAGTCAGTTTTGTCTGCGGTTGCGTTTAGTTGTTCAGTTTTTTCCACGCAGGTGCAACGCGTTTTGATGCGTTTTTCACGAGCGTGATAAAAAACGGAAGGTTTACAAACAACATCTCTTAGCAACCATCAGTGAAAAACGCATCGCACCCGCACTTGCTTGCGGATGCAATGCGTTTTTCACGCAGCCCCATTCACTTTTATGGGACCAGGGATGCGTGAAAAACACAGAATATAGAACATGCTGCGATTTTCACGCAACGCAGAAGTGATGCGTGAAAAACAACACTCATGTACACAGACCCATTGAAATGAATGGGTCAGGATTCAGTGCGGGTGCTATGCGTTCACGTCACGCATTGCACCCGCACAGAAAACTCGCTCGTGTGAAAGGGGCCTTATAGTCCGAAAAATCTGTCCTTTTTTTTTTTTTACCTCTGGTAGCAAAATAAGCACCTCACGTTTCCTATTGCACTTTAGGCCGCTTTCACACGAGCGTGATGGATTGGCTCCAGGTGCGTTCAGGGTGCATTCAGTGAAACTCAAACCAAACCAAGCAAGTTTTGTCTGCGATTGCATTAAGTTTTTTTTCCACGCGGGTTCCATGTGTTTTGATGCGTTTTTCATGCGCATCATAAAAAACGGAAGGTTTACAAACAACATCTCTTAGCAACCTTCAATGAAAAACGCTTTGCATCCGCACTTGCTTGCGTTTTTCACTGAAGCCCCATTCACTTCTATGGGGCCAGGGCTGCGTGAAAAAGGCGGAATATAGAACATGCTGCGTTTTTCACGCAACACAGAACTGATGCGTGAAAAAAAAACGCTCATGTACACAGACCCATTGAAATGAATGGGTCAGGATTCAGTGAGGGTGCTATGCGTTCACATCACGCATTGCACCTGCGCGGAAAACTCGCTCATGTGAAAGGGGCCTTAGAATATGTATTGTTGTACACCTGTATGTATTGGAGTACGGATTCCCTTGCAGCTGCACTGAGCTCTGTACAGGCCAGAGCTTCGCTGATCCTGCCTGTGCCAGCGGTGCTCTCCTAAATCCTGGCATATATGGTGTATGTCAGGCTTCAGCAGAGCAGGCACACACAGAGGAACCTGCATTGCGCTTGCTCCGCTTCCCTTTGCTTACAGCCTTAACTGATGTGGTATACAGGCTATTAGTAGAGGGGAGCGGAGCATGTACTGGGCAGGAGCTCACATACGACTTCACTCCTCTGCCTGTGTCCGCACTGCTAAAGCCTGGCATAGCCCATCCATGCCAGGCTTTAGGAAACAAGCGTTTGTACAGGCAGGAGCAGTCGTGTGGCTGCAGGGATATCCATTCTCAGTATACAGTGGTGTATGGGAGTGCGGACTCTAAGGCCTCTTTCACACGAGCGAGTTTTTGCGCAGGTGCAGTGCGTGATGTGAACGCATAGCACCCGCACTGACTCCTGACCCATTCATTTCAATGGGTCTGTGTACATGAGCGTTTTTTTTTTTCACGCATCAGTTCTGTGTTGCGTCAAAAACGCAGCATGTTCTATATTCTGCATTTTTCACGCAGCCCTGGCCCTATAGAAGTGAATGGGGCTTCAGTGAAAAAACGCATTGCATCCACAAGCAATTGCGGATGCAATGCGTTTTTCACTGATGGTTGCTAGGAGATGTAAATCTTCAGCTTTTTTATCACGCACGTGAAAAACACATCAAAACGCATTGCACTCAGGTGGAAAAAACTGAACGCAATCGCAGACAAAACTGACTGAACTTGCTTGCAAAATGGTTCAGGTTTCACTGAATGCACCCTGAACGCATCCGGACCTAATCCGTCACGCTCGTGTGAAAGAGGCCTAAAGAGCAATAGTCACTCGAAGTTCAGATGCCTATTTCGCTAGGAAAAAATTTTTAAAAAGTATTTTACAAATATCCTTTTTAACACTTGTACTTTAGGTTTTAATAAGGTACACTTTAAATATTGGCTGACTAGACACTGTCACTAAACTATTGCATTGTTCTATATTATACACTGAAGTGGTATACTGTGCACAATATTTTTTTCCTGCTAATCCTTAAAGTTGTTTTCGGTTTGGATCAACATCCTATAACCCGAGGAGGAGCAGCGCCGTACATGATCAGCGGCACGCATCTGTGAAAACACAGATGTCGGCATATTAACCCCTTGTATGCCGCAGTCAAAGCTGACTGCAGCATGCAGAGGGTTTGGGAAGGGTATTGGTGCCCTCCACATCTCAATCGGGTCCCGACGCTGCAGTGACAGGGACCCGATGGCAGAGAAGTCAGCCCGATACCTTCCATAGGCATTGGGGCTTGCCTTCTACGGAAGCCTGTGAGATCCAGCCCCTTAGGCAGGGTCTCACAGGCAGACTGACGGCATAAAAGCTGACATGCAATGTATTGCCTGCAGGATGTATTGTAATGCATTGCAGAGGGGATCAGACCTTGGGGATCAGAAGTTGAAGTCCAAGAGTGGGACAAAAAAAAAAGGGGGTTTTCATAATAAAAAATAAAGTTTCAAGTAAAAACACCCAAAATTTCCCAAAATAACACATAAAATTGTAAGAAAAAGAAAAACGTACATATTGGCGTGTCTGTAACGACTGGCTCTATAAAAATATCAAATGATCCACCCCCTTACCTGAACGCTGTAGAAAAAAATAAAAATAAACTGTGCTAAAACAACCATTTTTTTTTGTCACATTACATCACAAAAAGTACACCACCAAGCGTTCAAAAAGGTATATGCCCCCCAAAATAGTACCAATCAAACCGTCACCTCATCCCGCAAAAAATGAGCCCCGTACATAAAACAATCGGGGGGAAAAAACTATGGCTCTCAGAATATGGAGACAATAAAACATGATTTTTTTTTTTGTTTCAAAAATGCTTTTATTGTGTTAAAAGTGTAAAAAAAAAAAAAAACATATTAGGTATCACCGTGTCCGTAATAACCAGGTCTGTTAAAATATCACATGACCTAACCCCTCAGATGAACTGCGTAAAAAAAAAAAAGCTATAAACTAGATGGACGTTGTTAGAGATGGTGGCACGGAAAGGAGAAGTGCATCATGGGTTTGGTTTTGCTTTTCTACGCTACTACTGTTTTTGCGGATCCACAATTTGCAAAACACTTACGGACGTGTGAATGGACCCTAATTCTGCTGCCTATTCTCACAACAGATTGCCAGGTATAATATGCTGCTGCAGTTAAAGGGGGCACATTACACATACAGGCCTTAAGGGGTTTTTCACCCCCAACCCCAATTTTAATTAGGCCCCGGACAGTGTTATGCATGAAAACTCCACTCATCTGTTTCCTGCTGCTGCATTTCAGTGCCGAGGCCTTGGTCCCCACTTCTAGTCTCTAGTGTGTAAACATGTGCAGTGGTGCAGCCATTCTCTGGCCTCATAGGTGACATTTCTGCAAGCGCCACATGACTCGGCTGCGGCGGTGCACGTGACACTTTCTGGAAGTTTATATGTCGGGGATTAGAGCCTCACTGCTGGAGTTTAGGGAGTAGCTGAGTGTATTTTTTACTTTATGTGCAGTACTGCCTGGGGCCTAATTAAAATTGGGTTTGGGTCTGGAAAACCCCTTTAATGAATCATTGTATTTTATCAAGTCCAGTTCATTTTACTGATGAGAGCATTGACTTACTATCATAGAACTTGTTTATCACTAATAACTGCTGTCTCTTTAAAGGGGTTGTGCAGTGTCATGATACTGATGACCTGTCCTCAGGATAGGTCATCGATATCAGATCTGTTTGGGTCAGACTTCCGGCAGCCACTCTGGTCAGCTGCTTGAAATATCGATTGTAGCTAGAATGGCAGAAGAAGCTGGAGTTACAGAGGGCCACCACTACAAAGTAGGCAGCGTGCAGGTAAACATCACAGGCTCTGATCAGCAGGGGTGCTGGGAGTCGGACCCCCATCAGTACATCAATGAGCTATCATAAGGATATACACTGTACAACCTTAATAAGCAATCAGTTAGTCAGGTTTCTTGTATGAAATATCCTTTGTCTTCCAGTGTGCTGAAGGAAGTATTTACAACATTTAACCCAGAAGCAGTTGTCCTGCAGTTGGGGGCGGATACGATTGCAGGAGACCCTATGTGCTCATTTAACATGACACCTGAGGGCATTGGGAAATGCTTAAAGTACATCTTACAGTGGCAGCTGCCAATTCTGATCCTAGGAGGAGGTAAAGTCTGTATATTCTTATGTTGCTATTGTTGTAAACCTTTATTACCAGCATGGCATTCACATTTCCTCCTATTCCCCTTTTGGGTGTCAAGCCTCATGCACACGTCCATGGAACACGGTCCGTGTGATACCGGCCTGGATTTCTTCTGAGTGCAGGAACGCACGGCGTCATTGGTTGCAATGACGCCGTGCGCTCCTGCACTCAGAAGAAATCCAGGCCGGTATTACATGGACGTGTGCATGAGGCTTAAGGCTTGTTTCACATTTGCGTTTCTCGATCATTAGCCTTCCGGATCTAGAATTGCCGGATGCTATCAGAATGCTGTCCTGCCCCGTTAACTATAAGTCGGAAACAAGCCTTAGGCTATTTTCACACTTGCGGCAGCATGGTCCGGCAAGCTGTGCTGTTGGGGGAACAGCCTGCCGGATCCGTGCTAACGCTAGCCCACCGTGCCACCAGAAGTCTGCTCTGGCCCCATTCACTGCTGGACCCTGCTTCTGCAAGTGTGAAAGTAGCCTTAGCCATTTGTAATAAAATAGATCTGTCTGTAATAGGCTATTATTTTACTACACATCAGCAGTTCACATTGTTGGAGGTCTGGGACATGAAATATCTGGCAATTGTTTATAGCAGAGAGAGAAGACTTTACAGTCTTCTTGAAATTCACATCGTAATCACAAGGAAATTTGTTTTGTGGTTCACAAGTTTCTAGCAGCAATATACAGGATCACATACGTAATAGAGCATGCATAATGAAAACAAAATACATACCTACCATAATATACTAAATAATTACCCCCAAACCCCCCACCATTTAACACATGATCCTACAATCCAATACCAAGCCTAAAAATTGTACACGTAAACAGCAATAACCAGATATTCTTTATCACTAATCCCATTAAAGTGTCAGCGGGCTAGCCGTAATAGCTGAAACAAAAGCCCTAGGGAACAAACTGTTGAGACGATTGTTGTGTAAATTATCGTTAAATCGCGCAAAACTGCACTATTATCGAGCAGTGTAAAACCAATGAACGATAGAGCGACAATCGTTCGATTTCTCGTTGGTTCGATAGTTTGTGTGGGCACAAAACTCATTGTTTGACATTTGATTTCATACATGTAAACAGGAATTTCCATTTTCACTGCACGCATGATTATAGACCATTAGTTTGTCCACAACACAATGCAACAGTCTGCTTTACAAACAGTGCGATATGTGATCGAAATAATCAGTTCGTTTAAAAGGTTATTATTGAACCGTTCACTACACCAAGAAACAACTAGTTTGTCGCTCAATCGCACTGATCATCGCCTCGTGTAAAACTACCTTTAAGGGTCCTGTATCTTTTGCTGGTCAAAGAGATCATGCCCCGGGAGCGAGTTGGATCTCGACTTATATTGCCTGCCCCTTTTGTGAAGGTGATCAGCATACACCATATCCAAACTTGGGAGCTCGACCACCCACAATCTTCTGTGCAGTCTTGACTATCCTACCTACACTCACCTAAAGAATTATTAGGAACACCATACTAATACGGTGTTGGACCCCCTTTTGCCTTCAGAACTGCCTTAATTCTACATGGCATTGATTCAACAAGGTGCTGATAGCATTCTTTAGAAATGTTGGCCCATATTGATAGGATAGCATCTTGCAGTTGATGGAGATTTGAGGGATGCACATCCAGGGCACGAAGCTCCCGTTCCACCACATCCCAAAGATGCTCTATTGGGTTGAGATCTGGTGACTGTGGGGGCCATTTTAGTACAGTGAACTCATTGTCATGTTCAAGAAACCAATTTGAAATGATTTGAGCTTTGTGACATGGTGCATTATCCTGCTGGAAGTAGCCATCAGAGGATGGATACATGTTCTCATTCTGTTTACGCCAAATTCGGACTCTACCATTTGAATGTCTCAACAGAAATCGAGACTCATCACACCAGGCAACATTTTTCCAGTCTTCAACAGTCCAATTTTGGTGAGCTCGTGCAAATTGTAGCCTCTTTTTCTTATTTGTAGTGGAGATGAGTGGTACCCGGTGGGGTCTTCTGCTGTTGTAGCCCATCCGCCTCAAGGTTGTGCGTGTTGTGGCTTCACAAATGCTTTGCTGCATACCTCGGTTGTAACGAGTGGTTATTTCAGTCAACGTTGCTCTTCTATCAGCTTGAATCAGTCGGCCCATTCTCCTCTGACCTCTAGCATCCACAAGGCATTTTTGCCCACAGGACTGCCGCATACTGGATGTTTTTCCTTTTTCACACCATTCTTTGTAAACCCTAGAAATGGTTGTGCGTGAAAATCCCAGTAACTGAGCAGATTGTGAAATACTCAGACCGGCCAGTCTGGCACCAACAACCATGCCACGCTCAAAATTGCTTAAATCACCTTTCTTTCCCATTCTGACATTCAGTTTGGAGTTCAGGAGATTGTCTTGACCAGGACCACCCCCCTAAATGCATAGAAGCAACTGCCATGTGATTGGTTGACTAGATAATTGCATTAATGAGAAATAGAACAGGTGTTCCTAATAATTCTTTAGGTGAGTGTATATCTCTTCTATTTTCCATAGTACCGTACGAAACCGTAATACAATTAGATAGGATATTCTCTATCACACATTAAAACATGATTTTCTCAGAAACAGCCTTTGTTGGGCCTTCCCTACCAGATATGATGTATTAACACTCAATGTCAGGTCTTTGTTAGATATAAAGCCTCAAAAACCTCAAGTCAGTCACTCTTTGTACTTCCTCTCCATTTATATAGAGAGGAGAAGGAGCCTTCCTCCTTAAATCAACTCTCTCAACACTACCTAACTACTGTAGATTCTGGACTTCCTCCCTGTAACAACTCTCATCATTCCCTGATATCTATCCTATAACTGTAGTGTTGTCGGCAAATTTCACTATGGTGTTAGATGAGTAAGTAGATACACGGTCGTAAATGAACAATGTAAAGAGAGCCGGACTGAGGACACATGCTTGTGGAGCACCTGCATTTAGTATTAAAGTAGCCGACTCACACCCTCCCCTCTTTCCTTTCTTTGGTCTATTTGTGAGGAAATTCCAAATCCCAAAACATAGACTAGCAGAGTTTCCCAGGCTTCTCAATGAACTTCTTGGTTAATATAGCATAGAAAGCAGAACTAAAATCAATAACATCCTTGCATGCATATTTGGTTTTTCCACATGAGACAGGACAGAATGGAATGCTATTGAAATTGCATCTTCTGTTGATCTATTGCGCTCTTATAGGCAATCTGGTAACTAACCAATTCACCTGGAATACTGGCCTTCGTATGGGACAGGACAAGTCTCAAAGCATTTCATAGGCCACTGGTCTATAATCATTCAAGCACCCAATAACCTGCTTTGTGGGCACAGGGATGGTTAAACATTCAGGGACTACCGTATTTCCAACTGAAGTGAAAGATTTAATATACTAGAAAAACTCCCGCCAATTGATCAGCGCAAGATTTAAAAATGCGCTCCTGGACTCTGTCTGGCACTGCTGCCTACATGCTCCATAAGCAGCAGGTGCCATATGTTTAATACATGTTATTCTGTATTTTTTTTTATGTTTTCAATTTGCATCATAAATCACTTTTCCATTACGCCTCGTGACAGCACCTGTGAGAGATCCTCCCCCTTCCAGACAGGAAACAGGAACTTCCCAGATCTTTAAAAGGATCCTCCTCTCTACACTCCTCAGTTTCTTCCTGTTTCCTGTCCATAGGACAGGTGTATGGATCTTTCCCGGATCGAATTTTCTGCAGGCTACGGGACCTCTAGGGTTGAATTATATACCTAGTGGAGGGTACCTGACGGCGTAAAACTCCACTAGGAGCCACTGTGAAGCCCGGGTTGTCTCCTTTCGGTGCCATGGGGGGATTCCTGTTGGCTTTCTCGTGTCCCGTCTTCCTGCGGCTGGGCTATGTTCCAGGGGGTAGGGGAATCTGTCCTGTCCCTGCACGTCGGAGCGGCGCATACTAGCAGACCCTGTTTCCGACGCGCGGAGAGCTGGCTCGTAGGATGTGACGCGTGCTTTCCACGCTGGTGCAGTGAAGGGGAGGAGCCAGAAACATGGGTGGTGCACGCCCTTCGAAAGGAGACGCCGGCCAGCCATCATGGAAGGGAGCAGCAGCAGTGTGGCAGGTTGCTGTACGGTGGTGACCACTGCCCTTCCAGAGTCCCACTGTAATTCCACTGATGATGTTGCAGGAAGAGGGGAGTGGACCACAGCGCACCGAAGGCAGGAGCAGCACTCCGAATCTGGCATGGTACTCCTGTGGGGTAAGAGGGGTTGTACCCCACTATCTCCTGGTTAGGAGATTATTGTTTCTTATGTTATTCACTGTGGGCTATGTGTTAATGCTGGTTAAGGAGCCCCCAAAGAAGGTCACCCACAAGACAAAAGGCAGAGAGCGTGGGATTTGCAAAAAGAAGTTAAGCCCATCTTAACCCAAAGCCTGTTGTCAAGCATGTTTGGATGAGTGGTAGCGGAAGAATCTCCATCTCTCTTCCAGAACATTCAAAACCTGGTCAAAATGGAAGTCCATTCTTCGGTAGAACAGCTTAATAAATCACTTCCTAGCTCTTCTAGGCAGAGAAAAATTCAGGTTGTAGTATCATACTCTACTGAGTCCAATTGGGTGGAAGAAAGCTTAATAGTAAATTCAGATTCTTCCTCTGAGGACCTTGCCGGGAGGCCATTATTTAAAGTAGAGGATACAAACCGTTTTATTAAGAGCAGAAAGGTTTACTATGGAAATGGAAGACGAAAAAGAATCCAGGTCAAAAGAGGATTTAATGTTTAAAAGTCTGAGACCAATGAAAGCGAGTGTTTCCCATACAGGACTGTGTTAAGGAATTGAGAAAAAAAAAGGGGAACAAGCCTGATAAAAAGTTTTTTCCCTAAATCATGTAAAAGGAAGGAAATAGCGGCATGTCAAGATGTACCGCGGGTGGATGCCCCTGTGGCCAAAGTCCATAAAAAAATCGGCCCTCCCGTTTGAGGATTTGGGTTCTCTTGACCCAATGGATAAAAGAGCTAACACCTATCTTAGAAAAAATTGGGAGGCATCCACTTTTTCCTTTAAACCTAATATTGAATTCGTGGCTAGGTCACTTAAAGGGGTTGTCCGAGTTATTTTTTTATTCTTTCTATGTTTCTAACTAGGCAAATGTAGCTTTCCAATTAATTTACTTTATCTCCAGTGGCTGGTTTCTCATATTTCACTGAGGGTCACATGACCTGTGATGTCAGCTTCTCTCCCTCCTCTAATAATGTTTGTGCACAAGCCTGAGAGATCTGTACAGCAGATCACTGTGCTGGCCACGCCCCCTGCACTGCCATCTGCTGCTTATTGCTCTCTCCCAGGATTCTTAACCCCTTCAGCTGCACAGACTCAAGGCTGAAGTGTTTACTGTGTAGCTGCAGGCAGTGAGGAAACAAATGCTGGGCAGAGGAGCTGAAAGAGAAGTTCTGCAGAGCATTGCAGGTAGGGGGAAGATCCTGTGTGTATTAGCAGTGTCATTGTACAGCTAGGACTTGTAGTTCTACACATACAACATGCTGCAGAGTCTCCCAGCAGGCAGATATGTCACTCAGGGCAGCTCTTGTATTCACTCCCTTAGCAGTGTCATTGTACAGCTAGGACTTGTAGTTCTACACATACAACATGCTGCTGAGTCTCCCAGCAGGCAGACATGTCACTCAGGGCAGCTCTTGTATTCACTCCCTTAGCAGTGTCATTATACAGCTGGGACTTGTAGTTCTACACATACAACATGCTGCAGAGTCTCCCAGCAGGCAGACATGTCACTCAGGGCAGCTCTTGTATTCACTCCCTTAGCAGTGTCATTATACAGCTGGGACTTGCAGTTCTACACATACAACATGCTGCAGAGTCTCCCAGCAGGCAGACATGTCACTCAGGGCAGCTCTTGTATCCACTCCCTTAGCAGTGTCATTATACAGCTGGGACTTGTAGTTCTACACATACAACATGCTGCAGAGTCTCCCAGCAGGCAGACATGTCACTCAGGGAAGCACTTGTATTCACTCCCTTAGCAGTGTTATTATACAGCTGGGACTTGTAGTTCTACACATACAACATGCTGCAGAGTCTCCCAGCAGGCAGATATGTCACTCAGGGCAGCTCTTGTATTCACTCCCTTAGCAGTGTCATTGTACAGCTAGGACTTGTAGTTCTACACATACAACATGCTGCTGAGTCTCCCAGTAGGCAGACATGTCACTCAGGGCAGCACTTGTATTCACTCCCTTAGCAGTGTCATTGTACAGCTGGGACTTGTAGTCCTACACATACAACATGCTGCTGAGTCTCCCAGCAGGCAGACATGTCACTCAGGGCAGCACTTGTATTCACTCCCTTAGCAGTGTCATTGTACAGCTAGGACTTGTAGTCCTACACATACAACATGCTGCTGAGTCTCCCAGTAGGCAGACATGTCACTCAGGGCAGCTCTTGTATCCACTCCCTTAGCAGTGTCATTATACAGCTGGGACTTGTAGTCCTACACATACAACATGCTGCAGAGTCTCCCAGCAGGCAGACATGTCACTCAGGGCAGCTCTTGTATCCACTCCCTTAGCAGTGTCATTATACAGCTGGGACTTGTAGTTCTACACATACAACATGCTGCAGAGTCTCCCAGCAGGCAGACATGTCACTCAGGGAAGCACTTGTATTCACTCCCTTAGCAGTGTTATTATACAGCTGGGACTTGTAGTTCTACACATACAACATGCTGCAGAGTCTCCCAGCAGGCAGATATGTCACTCAGGGCAGCTCTTGTATTCACTCCCTTAGCAGTGTCATTGTACAGCTAGGACTTGTAGTTCTACACATACAACATGCTGCTGAGTCTCCCAGTAGGCAGACATGTCACTCAGGGCAGCACTTGTATTCACTCCCTTAGCAGTGTCATTGTACAGCTGGGACTTGTAGTCCTACACATACAACATGCTGCTGAGTCTCCCAGCAGGCAGACATGTCACTCAGGGCAGCACTTGTATTCACTCCCTTAGCAGTGTCATTGTACAGCTAGGACTTGTAGTCCTACACATACAACATGCTGCTGAGTCTCCCAGTAGGCAGACATGTCACTCAGGGCAGCTCTTGTATTCACTCCCTTAGCAGTGTTATTATACAGCTGGGACTTGTAGTTCTACACATACAACATGCTGCAGAGTCTCCCAGCAGGCAGATATGTCACTCAGGGCAGCTCTTGTATTCACTCCCTTAGCAGTGTCATTGTACAGCTAGGACTTGTAGTTCTACACATACAACATGCTGCTGAGTCTCCCAGTAGGCAGACATGTCACTCAGGGCAGCTCTTGTATCCACTCCCTTAGCAGTGTCATTATACAGCTGGGACTTGTAGTTCTACACATACAACATGCTGCTGAGTCTCCCAGTAGGCAGACATGTCACTCAGGGCAGCACTTGTATTCACTCCCTTAGCAGTGTCATTGTACAGCTGGGACTTGTAGTCCTACACATACAACATGCTGCTGAGTCTCCCAGTAGGCAGACATGTCACTCAGGGCAGCTCTTGTATTCACTCCCTTAGCAGTGTCATTATACAGCTGGGACTTGTAGTTCTACACATACAACATGCTGCTGAGTCTCCCAGCAGGCAGACATGTCACTCAGGGCAGCTCTTGTATCCACTCCCTTAGCAGTGCAGGGGGAGGGGCAGAGATTGTTTTTATTGCAAGTAAACAAAGGGCCAGAAGAGAACCAGGGAAATGAGGAAATAGATTTTTTTATTTTTTTTTTGCCTAAAACTTGCTTAGCTTTGTTATATGTATAGATTTACAGTGCTATATCTTTTTTTTTTCCATAACTCGGACAACCCCTTGAGGCTGGGTTCACACTTGAGCGTTTTACAGCGCGTTCAAACGCGCTGTAAAACGCTCAACACATGAAAACCAATGCTTCCCTATGGCCCTGGTTCTCACTTGAGCGTTTTACAGCGCTGAAAAACGCGCTGTAAAACGCCCTACGCTCAAACAAGTACTTGAGCTTCTTTGGGGCGTTTTGACGCGCGTTTGTGGCCATAGGACATTGCAGTCAATCACACAAACGCGCGTCAAACGCGCGTTTACTATTGCAAAAAACGCTCGTCAAAAACGCGCGTTAAACGCGCATATCAAAGACGCTCAGGTCTGAACCCAGCCTTAAGGTTTGGTTGGGGGAGTTAGAATCGCATATAGCTAGTAAAACCCTGAGAGAACAACTGCTGGAAGCAATCCCAACTATGCTGAAGGCAGTTGATTTTATTTCAGACACATCGGCTGACGCATTTAAGACTGTCAGCCAGAGCAGCGGCATTTCGAATTCTGCCAGAAGATCCCTATGGTCAAAGGGGTGGAAAGGGGACATTGCATCAAAATCCAAATTAGGTGTCCTTTCTTGTCAGGGTAATTTTCTATCTGGTCCCGCACTGGATGATATATGGGTCAAAACCTCTCACAAGAAAAAGGTGTTTCCAATACCATCTATTTCCAAACAAAGAAAGCCGTTTCATTTTAGAGAGAAAACGGCGGAGGCTAGGGACCAAAGGAAAAGCTCGGATTGGAGAAGAAATAAATCAAAAGGTCTGTGTGTATATGTATATATGTGTGTGTGTATAGAGGGAAGAAAAAATATGAAAATAAAATAATATGGTTGCATAAGTGTGTACACCCTTAAGCTAATACTTTGTAGAAGCACCTTTTGATTTTATTACAGCACTCAGTCTTTTTTGGTTATGAGTATCAGCATGGCACATTTTGATTTGGCAAGATTTGCCCACTCTTCTGTGCAAAAACACTCAAAATCTGTCAGATTGCGAGGGCATCTCCTGTGCACAGCCCTCTTCAGATAACCCCACAGATTTTCGGATTTAGGTCTGGGCTCTGGCTGGGCCATTCCAAAACTTTAATCTTCTTCTGGTGAAGCCATTCCTTTGTTGATTTGGATGTATGCTTTGGGTCGTTGTCATGCTGAAAGATGAAGTTCCTCTTCATGTTCAGCTTTCTAGCAGAAGCCTGAAGGTTTTGTGCCAATATTGACTGGTATTTGGAACTGTTCATAATTCCCTCTAGCTTAACTAAGGCCCCAGTTCCAGCTGAAGATCAACAGCCCCAAAGCATGATGCTGCCACCACCATGCTTCACTGTGGGTATGGTGTTCTTTTGGTGATGTGCAGTGTTTTTGCGCCAAACATATCTTTTGGAATTATGGCCAAAAAGTTCAACCTTAGTTTCATCAGACCATAACACCTTTTCCCACATGCTTTTGGGAGACTTCAGATGTGTTTTTGCAAAATGTAGCCTGGCTTGGATGTTTTTCTTCATAAGAAAAGGCTTTAGTCTTGCCACTCTACCCTATAGCCCAGACATATGAAGAATACAGGAGATTGTTGTCACATGTACCACACAGCCAGTACTTGCCAGATATTCCTGCGGCTCCTTTAATGTTGCTGTAGGCCTCTTGGTAGCCTCCCAGACTAGTTTTCTTCTGGTCTTTTCATCAATTTTGGAGGGACGTCCAGTACTTGGTAATGTCACTGTCGTGCCATATTTTCTCAACTTGATGATGACTGTCTTCACTGTGTTCCATGGTATATCTAATGCCTTGGAAATTCTTTTGTACCCTTCTCCTGACTGATACCTTTTAACAATGAGATCCCTCTGATGTTTTGGAAGCTCTCTGTGGACCATGGCTTTTGCTGTGGGATACGACTAAGAACATTTCAGGAAAGACCAACTAGAGCAGCAGAACTTTATTTGGGGTTAATCAGAGGCACTTTAAATGATGGCAGGTGTATGCTGACTCCTATTTAACAGGATTTTGAATGTGATTGCTTAATTCTGAACACGGCTACATTCCCAGTTATAAGAGGGTGTGCACACTTATGCAACCACTTTATTTAATTTTTTTTTTTTTTTTTTCCCTCCACCAAAAATATTTCAGTTTGTATTTCATTAAAGGTGGAACAAGTTCTGAAATGATCTATCTTTGTCTCATTTTTTTACAGCACAGAAACCTGATATTCTAACAGGGGTGTGTAGACTTTTTATATCCACTGTATATATAAAGCGTGTAGATATAGGCGCACATATGTATGTAATAGCAGTGAAGGTTTCACTGTATATAGAATTATTTCAGTCCTATGGATCTTGTCACAAACTGAGGAGTGGAGAGAGGAGGATCCTTTTTAAAGATCTGGGAAGTTCCTGTTTCCTGTCTGAAAGGGGGAGGATCTCTTACAGGTGCTGTCATGGGCTCATGGAAAACGGATTACCGGTAAGTGTAATCTATGTATTTTTAACATAAAAAATCAGTGTGGTTTTGCATTGCAATATTTAAAAATCCAGGGTAGGGCATAATAGTCTTCCACTTTGTAAGGCCTCAAGCTTCCATAACGGTCATTGGGTCCCTGCATTCTCATCAGGAGGGGCCCAATGGTGTAGAGAAGGAGCCCCTCCCTCTGTAAATCCCCAGTTATGTGCCGTGGACACTGTTGACCATGGTATCTAAGGGGTTAAATGGCTAGAGGAAAAGCAAAACCAATACGTTTTCTTATTGAGCCACAAAATAAAGTTAGAGGTTGTGCAGCAATTTATATTGATGGCCTACCCTCAGGATAGGTCATAAATATCTGATCGGCAGGGGTCCGCCATACTCGCCGATCAGCTGTTTTAAGATGCGGCGCTTCATGCGAGCGCCGCTTCCTGTTCATTACAAGTATTGAAAAAATGCCAATCCCCGGCATAACATCGAACCGGGTATCAGAGTATCGAAAAAGTATCGAGACTTCAATACCCAGTGCAACCCTGCTGGAGAAGGGTACAAAATAATTTCTACTGCACTTAACAGAACCGTGGCCTCCATAATTCTTAAATGGAATAAGTTTGAAACAACCTCTTCATAGAGCTCTCCACTCCATCAAATTAAATAATCTGGGGGGAAGGACCTTTGTAAGACCAAGAACCCAATGGTAAACTCCAACGATCCCGTGTGTAGAAGGGAGAAACATGACCCTTAGGACTGATGCACACGACGTATGTATTTTGTCGTCCGCAAAAAAGGGATCCACAAAAATATGAATGATGTTCGTGTGCATTCCGTATTTTGCATAACGGAACAGCTGGCCCCTTATAGAACAGTACTATCCTTGTCCATAATGCAGATAATAATAGGACATGTTCTATTTTTTTGCAGAACGGAGATACGGATACGGAATGCACACGGAGTAGTTCCTTTTTTTTTTGCGGAACTATTGAAATTAATGGTTCCGCATACGGACCACAAAAAAAACGGAATGCACACGGAACGAAAATACGATGTGTATGATCCCTTATGGTAGCACTCCACTAATCTGGGCATTATGGCAGCGTGGCCAGAAAGTAGACTCACCCCAGTAAAAGACACATGAAAGCCAACCTGGAGTGTGAAAATAGCACCTAAAGGACTACCAGACTGTGAGAAACAAAATTCTCTGCTCTGATGAAACCAAGATTGAACTTTGTGGCCTCAATGTCATGTCTGGAGGAAACCATGCTCATAAGCTGCCCTATACCATCCCTACAATGGAGCATGGCAGCTGTAGCATTGTGCTGTGGGAGTGTTTTTCTACAGCTTGGACAGTGAGACCGGTCACCTGGGTTTGAAGAGACCCAGCGTATCAGAGCTGTAGTTCCTATAGAGGCCGGCAAGTGGCAGGGCTCCATAGGATAGAAACAAATGAAGCTTAGATTGTTTTTATCTAAGCCAGAAGCAGTCTGAAGATCACATATTCTAGCCTTCTAGCAGGGCTAAAAAAAAAAAGTAAAAATAAAAAATTCCTTTCCCCAGAATTAAAATAAAAAACAATACAAAAAACATAACTATCATGGGCATCACTGCGCCCCATGATGCTTGAACTATTAAAATATAAAAATATTTAGCCTATACAGCAAATGGAGTAATGGAAAAAAAATAAAAATGGCTCATTCAACAAATTTAATAAAATATGATCAAAAAGTCACACTCCATACAGCTCTGTAGACAAAACTGTAAGAAAGTTATTGTGAGTCAGAATATGAAAAGATCGTACCAACCCACAGAATGAAGGGCACAAGTCAGTTTTAGCGCATAAAGAACACCATAAAGACCAAACTGTGGTGGAATTGCATTTATTTTTTTTCAATTCCACAACTTGTCCCACAAAAAAGATTTATATAATTATGTGAAAAATAAAAAAGATATGGCTCCTGGAAGGCCAGGAGGGAAAATGAAACGCAAACATGAAAAATCCTTTGGGACTCTAGGAGTTAATAGTTTAGAAAATCTTTATTTGGTTTAATGCTTGAATTCTTTGTCATATGTTTATTAATTAGATCACCTATGTCTTAGCACCTACTAGATTAACTATTATTCTGCATTTTAGGGGGATACCATCTTCCCAATACAGCTCGCTGCTGGACATACTTGACTGCAGTAATCCTAGGCCGTACCTTATCTTCTGAAATCCCAGACCATGAGGTACTGTACACGGTATTTGTAGGCCAACTTTCAAACATTTGGGGTGGGAGAGACCTGAATGATCAACATTTAATCTTGAATTACTTTAGCCCTTCGAAGCCTGTGAATGCTTGTTTTGTTAGTAGACACTATAAAACAAAGACTCCTCTGTATGTGACTTACATACTGACTTCTTGTTCTCCTGGCTTGGTAATCTACCTCTTCATCATATCTGCTGGCTGCCTTCCTTGCATTTTACATTTTTTACAAAGTCTTTCTTAAGCTAATAAACCTGTGGATTCTTTCTTAATTGCAAACTGGTATTAGTTTCGCCTCTCTATTGAAAGAGGCTTGTAAAACTGCAGTATGGCTTCCTTCACACAATTTTTTAGCCATTATTTTTTAGATTCTAAAAACTGCATGCTTCTTCTAGCTTTTTTTGTTTGCTGTGTTTCTATCATCAAGAATACAGTAAGAACACTCAAATGCAATACAAAAGCGTTCCCTAACAATGTTTTTATTTTACAATTTTATACAACTTTAAATCAACATCTCTTCAACAAATGCCTCTAAAAACAGCAAATTTGTGTGACACCATCCAATTGTGTGCAAAGTTGTGTGGCCAAGTAAGAAGCTACACATGTGGACACAATTGTTGGTACCCTTCTGTTAGGCCTCTTGCACACGACCGTATGTATTTTGCGGTTCGCAAAAAATATGGATGACATCTGTGTGCATTCCGTATTTTGCAGAACGGAACAGCTGGCCCCCAATAGAACAGTACTATCCTTGTCCATAATGTGGACAATAATAAGACATGTACTATTTTTGTGCGGAACGGAAATACGGAAACTGACCAATTGAAATGAATGGCTCCACATACAGTCTGCAAAAAAAACAAAAAACGGAACGGACACGGAAAGAAAATACGTTCGTGTGCAAGAGCCCTTAAAGAAAAAAAAAAACCACCGTGGTCATCGAAATAACTTGAAACTGACAAAATTAATAATAAATAAAAAATTTATCGGCTAATGAAAATCAGACATCAATTTAGAATTGTGGTTCAACAGAATAATTTAAAAAACACACTAATGAAACTGGCGTGGACAAAAATGATAGTACCCTGAACTTAATATTTTGTGGCCAACCTTTTGGAGGCGATCACTGCCATTAAGCAATCTCTGTAACTCTGAATGAGAATTCTGCACCTGTCCACAGGTATCTTGAGAGTAAAGTACTCCAGTTGTTTCAGGTTTGAAGGGTGCCTTCTCCAGGCTGCATGTTTCAGCTCCTTCCACAGGTGATCGATAGGATTTATATCATGGTTCATAGAAGGCCACTTCAGAATAGTCCAATTATTTGCTCTTAGCCATTCTTGTGTACTTTAGCTATGTGTTTTGAGTTGTTATCCTGTTAGAGGACCCATGACCTGCGACTGAGACCAAGCTTTCTTACACTAGGCAGAACATTTTGCTCCAGGGTGCATTGGTAGTCTTGAGATTTCATTGTATCATGCAGAGATTCAAGACGCCCAGTGCTAGATGCAGCAAAGCAGCCCCAAAACATAACCAAACCTCCTTCATGTTTCACAGTAGGTACAATGTTCTTTTTCCCTACGCCTCCACAACGGCAGTAAACATGGAGATTATCCCGCCTTCTCAGGGACAGGAAAACAGCTTTGTGGACCAGCCCATATAAGGCCCCCTCCCTCTTACCTCTCCAGTTGTTTTCCTGTCCCTCAGAAGGTCAGGACTTGCCGGAATGGATCAGTCACGCGCCCAGCCTTTTCGGTTTGTATCCCGGCTCTGGCCGGAGGGCTGAGGCAGGGGATAGGGTCGCGGAACTCTATAAAAGTTCCTCCTTCCCTGAGGTTTAAGCCCAGCGTTGCTGGCCACCCCGGGCTTTGGACCCGCGTCCAGTGCGGACCGGCCCTGTTCTGCGAGCCGGGGGAGCGTTCCTGGGCCTGGGATCGCTCCCCACTTCTTCCCCTATGCGCGCGCGCCGGCAGTTGGATTCTATGTGACGTCGGAAGGCCGGCGCGTGACGCGAGGGGGGGGGCGGGGCATATGTCGTCATCAGTGGGAACCAGGAAGTAAAAGAGCGCGGCTGCCGGCGTCCAGATGCAGCTCCTGCGCTCTTCTCCTGAGAAAGATGTCCCAGCAAGCTGACGATTCGCCCAGGCGGCCCACAGATACCTCCAGGCCCTCTAGCCCGGTAAGCCTCCTCCCATTACTAAAATAACAGGGTGCTTATCCTGTATGGGGGTCTCCTTGGTGGTGGTTCTTTACCCTTCTCTTTTAGAGACTAAGGATAAAACTTTCCTCTCTAACTTTGTGTCTCTCAGGGTAAAGAATCCTCAAAAAAGGATCCGCCTTTGAAGAAAAAATGCGTAATGTGCAAGAAATCGCTGTCTGGTACATACAAGAAATCATTGTGCCAAAAGTGTTGTGACAAGGTTGTGTCAGAGGAGACCCCATCCTTAATTGAAAGTCTGAAAACCATAATCAGAGAAGAAGTGGGTGCAGCTGTAGAAGCTAAGTTATCTACATTGCCTCCCAGACCATCTACCTCAGGAGCCATAGTCTCTAATATGCAGGACTCTGACCTGGATGAAGGTGAAATTTCCTCTGGGTCTGACTCTGATACTTCAGATCAAGCAGGCGGTAAACCTCTCTGTTCAGTTGAGGAGACGGATTCCCTTCTGAAAACTATTAGGGCTACAATAAACCTGGAAGAGCCCAGAGAACCCCTTTCAGTACAGGACCAATTGTTTGCTGGATTAGGGGACAGGAAAAAACGAGTTTTTCCCGTCCACCCTAACATCCGAGCGTTAATACACTCAGAATGGAGAGACCCTGAGAAAAAACAATCCGCCTCTAAATGGTTAAAGAGAAAATACCCTTTCGCGGAAGATGATTCTGTGGCCTGGGATAAGACCCCTAAAGTAGATGCCCCAGTAGCAAGAATCTCCAAAAAAACTGCCCTTCCATTTGAAGACCTCGGCCTTCTGAAAGATCCGATGGACAAAAGATGTGAAAGCCTCCTTAAAAAGATGTGGGAATCCTCTACGGCCACTCTAAGACCAGGGATCTCTGCAACTTATACAGCTAGAACCCTGGGCCTTTGGTTGGGACAGTTGGAGGAACATCTAGAGTCAGGCACTCCACGAGAAGACATCCTAGCTTCTATACCTATGCTAAAACAAGCCGCTAATTTTATGGCAGACGCGTCAGCAGACATAGTGAAGCTTTCAGCCAGATCTGCTGCCCTCTCTAACTCTGCTAGAAGAGCAGTATGGTTACGCACCTGGTCTGGTGACACAGCCTCTAAAAACAAGCTGTGCACTCTGCCATGTGAGGGAGATAGGGTGTTTGGTACGGCCTTGGACGACATTCTAGAGAAAGCTTCAGATAGAAAGAAGGGCTTTCCTACAGAATCAAAATTTTTTCAACAAAGACGGTCCTTTCGGTCCCAGAAACGAGGTAGGCCGGACCAAAAAAGAAAGGACACTAGACCAACCTGGCAGTCCAATAGGGGTAAAGGCAGAGGGTTCCTGTTTAACCCTGACAAATCGGCCCACACCTCTACTCAATGACGCCAAAAGCGTAGTGGGAGGAAGACTGTCCCAGTTCTATCCAGCCTGGGTAAATATCCAGGCCTCTCCATGGGTGCTGTCAGTCATAAAAAATGGGTACAGTCTAGAGTTAAAAACCTGCCCACCAGACAGATATATGGAGAACCCTCGTCCAGGGGAGATAAGCCAACTAACTATGGATCATCAGTTGAGACTTCTGCTGGAGAAAGGGGCCATCATCCCAGTCCCAAAGCAAGAACAGAAGAAAGGGTTTTACTCCCCGATCTTCTTGATAAAGAAACCAAACGGATCGTTCAGATTAATAATAAACCTGAAGATGTTAAACAAATACATCATATACAAAAGGTTCAAGATGGAAACCATAAAAACAGTCATCAGCCTGATCCCAAAAAACGGCGCCATGGTAACATTAGATTTGGCAGATGCCTACTACCATATACCCATCAAGAAGGAGGATCAGAAATTTCTCAGACTGGCAACATGGTTCAAGGGAGAGCTGTGCCACTTCCAGTTCCGGGTACTTCCGTTTGGTCTCAGCTCAGCCCCAAGGCTTTTCACGAAGGTCATAACAGAAGTATCCAAGTTCTTTCACCTAAAGGAAATTCTATTTTTTCCGTACCTAGACGATTTCCTAATAGCAGCCCCATCATCCTATCTGTTACTCCTGCAGCTCCAGACAATCCGGACCACACTTACCAACCTGGGGTGGATAATCAATACGGAAAAATCCTGTCTCATACCCTCAACCCAGATAAACTTTCTAGGAGTACTGTTGGACTCGGAGAAAATGATCTCTTTTCTTCCTCTACAGAAACAAGATGGCCTGATCACGACAGTGAGAAGATTTCAGAAACAACACTTGGTCTCTTTCAGAGAGATGATGGTCATCCTGGGTCTAATGACATCCACTATCCCTTCAGTAAAATGGGCACAGTTCCACTCAAGAACCCTCCAATCATTTCTCTTAAGAACCTGGGACAAAAAACAAACATCCTTAAACAAGAAGGTAAAAATCCCTCATGCAGTAAAAACATCCTTGAATTGGTGGGCAGATCGGAAAAATCTTTTGAAAGGAGTACCCTGGAGACCATCGGATCAGGTAGTTATTACTACAGACGCCAGCCAACAAGGGTGGGGAGCCCACATGGAAGGGAAACTAGCTCAAGGCCAGTGGGGTCTCGTTCTGCAAAAAGCCTCCTCCAACAAGAGAGAATTGTCCGCGGTTTGGGAAGCCCTGAAGACATTTGCACCCTCCCTCCTACAGAGGAATGTAAAGATCTTGTCGGACAACTCTACAACAGTGGCATACCTGAACAAACAGGGCGGCACAAGAAGCCTGTCGCTAGCCCTGGTGGTGACAAAAATCTTCAGTTGGGCAGAAAAGAATATTCAGTCCCTTTCAGCAGCACATGTGAGAGGAAAAGAGAATCAGGTGGCGGACTTCCTCAGCCGGGACCAGCTAAACGCAGGAGAGTGGATGCTAAACCCTCAGGTATTCAAGCAGATCTGTTCCAGGTGGGGAACGCCGAAGATCGACCTGTTCGCCAGGAGAAAAAACAGACAGGTTCCGAATTTCTACTCTCTGGCGGTAGAAGATCAACCCTTAAAGGTGGATGCGCTCTCGGTACCCTGGCCGCCAATCCTGTTATATGCATTCCCACCATTCTCCCTCATACAGCGGGTCATAGCAAAGATTTTAGAAGAAAGAGTACGAATCATCCTGATCACTCCATTTTGGCCCCGCAGATCATGGTTTCCGATCCTGAAGATTCTGGCAGGAGAAGAATTCTGGATCCTCCCTCCTCGCCCAGACCTTCTACTTCAGGGTCCGGTCTCTCATCCTCAAGTCGCCCAACTCCGTCTGACGGCCTGGAGGCTGAAAGAAACATCCTGAGGAACAAAGGTTTCTCTAGGAAAGTGATCTCCACCTTACTTCTTAGTAGGAAACCAGTCACCTCGAAAATATATCTGAGGGCCTGGAAATCCTTTCTACTCTTCGGGGAGGATAAATACGACCCATCAGGAGAACCTCAGATGTCCCTCATACTGGACTTTCTCCAAGCAGGGTTGGATAAAGGCCTCGCAGTAAGTACTTTGAAGGTTCAGATAGCAGCCTTGAGTGTATTTATGGACTGTAAACTGGCTAACATGGAAATAATAAAAAGGTTTTTTAAGGCGGCCATCAGGATTCGTCCTAGGTTAAGATCCCTAGTGCCTCCCTGGGACTTAAGCTTGGTACTGTCCAAGCTTATGTACCCTCCATTTGAGCCTATTACAGATATACCCTTAAGAATTCTTACTCTTAAGACATCATTCCTGCTAGCCATCACTACGGCCAGAAGGGTAGGCGAAATACAAGCCTTTTCTATCCTGCCTCCATACCTTTCCGTTTCTGACGACAGGATCACACTAAAACATGCTCCTGAATTCCTCCCAAAAGTAGTCTCTAAATTCCACTGCCAACAGGAAATTATCCTTCCCTCCTTTTGTTCTCAGGCAAAGAACGAAAAAGAGAGACTTTTTCATAACCTGGACGTCAGGAGATGTGTCCTCCAATACCTGGAAGCCACTAAGGAGATTAGGAAGACTAATCAACTTCTAATTCAATACCTGGGCATGTTGAAGGGGAAAGCTGCCAGCAAAACTTCAATATCAAGATGGATCAAGTCCTGTATCTATCTAGCCTACCAGACAGAGGGTGTTCCTCCTCCACCGTTTCTCAAAGCTCACTCTACCAGGGCCCTAGCCACATCCTGGGCCGAGGGTGCTTCAGCTTCCTTAGAGGACATCTGCCGTGCAGCCACATGGTCCAATCCATGTACATTTTTTAGACATTACAAGTTAGATGTTTCTGCAAATAGGGATTTAGCCTTTGGGCGGAGAGTCCTATCTGCAGTTGTCCCACCCTAGGCTATTATCCTATGTTACTTCCTCCATGTTTACTGCCGTTGTGGAGGCGTAGGGAAAAGACTTACATTACTCTTACCGGTAATCGTTTTTTCCCTTTAGCCTCCACAACGGCAGGAGGAATTCCCCCCCCCAAAAAAAAAAAAAAAAAAAAAATAAAAATCTACTATATTTAGATATACATTATTTAATACGTATTCATACTTATATATTCTATTGATGAAATATATATGTTCTTCTAAGTTAGAGCAGACTGGCTCTGATATTTGTTACTTTTGTTCTTTATTAATCCTTGCATTTATCTCTGAGTACTAGGTTACTAACTGGAGAGGTAAGAGGGAGGGGGCCTTATATGGGCTGGTCCACAAAGCTGTTTTCCTGTCCCTGAGAAGGCGGGATAATCTCCATGTTTACTGCCGTTGTGGAGGCTAAAGGGAAAAAACGATTACCGGTAAGAGTAATGTAAGTCTTTCTTTGTATGCTTCATTTTTGCATCTGTGAACATAGAGCTGATGTGACTTGCCAAAAAGGTCCACTTTTGTTTCATTCTCCCAGAAGCTTTGTGGCTTGTCAATATGCATTTTGTCAAATTCCAGTCTCTATTTTTTATGATTTGGTCAGTCTTCTTCCGTTAAGTCCACTTTGGCTAAGACAGTGAAGGATGGTGGGATCGGACACTGATGTACCTTGACTTTGGAGTTCATCCCTAATCTCTTTGGAAGTTGTTCTGGGCTCTTTGGTTACCATTCCTATTATCTGTCTCTTCAATTTGTCATCAATTTTCCTCTTGCGGCCACGTGCAGGGAGTTTGGCTACAGTCCCGTAGACCTTTAACTTGTCAGGGATATAAAGCAAATGCTTTATATAAAAGAAAGGATCAAAGGAAAAATTTCAATGAGAATTGATCCTAGAGGTGGACATATAAAACACCTCAAAAAGAGTTTGTCGTTAATTTAATTATATTGTGCAATCAGTAAAACATGGTACAAGCAGTACTTGTGCAAAAATATTAATGATTTATTATACAATAACTTAGAATACAATCAAAGCTTAATTAATATAAAATTCAATAATATGCAATAACACACAGTAATATAGCTCTAACACAAATACCAGCGTTCCTTATTACCTCTCAAACATAAAATGTAATATAACCGTCTCGACCACAATTATGAGATATACTATCAGTTGACAGTAAACAGTAAACTCAATAGTGATTAGGGTAGATACGAACCCTTGCTCTGCTCAAACTGACCAATCTCGGATATCGTGTAGTATTGTGACACAACTTATAAATTATCAGGCCTGATATTGACTATGGAATGTGAATATTCCAATCAGAGTTTCTCAGATATCAATATTAGATCTTTTATTCAGTAATATGCATCTTTACTGAATAGTTATAATATTGATGTAGCACTTTTAACATTATGCATCCGCACTAAAGTGTGGAGTTACTAAATATCAGGCCAATTAGTTCAATCAATTCTACACATAATAAAGTTATACGTTACCTGAGAATGCAGATGATATGCAGAGTCTAAGGGAAGTCAGCTCTAAAGTCCGTTCTGATCATTGGGATTTTTCTCCTGGGGTCTTTCTTTCTTTCTTTCTTTCTTTCTTTTTTTGACTCCCTTGTGTGTGGTTTATTATCAAAAACTTATCAGTTACACACACCTTCCCAACTTGGAGTTTTCCAATCATTGTCGGTTAGGCGTGTACATATGATAATGACTGTGATGTAACTGTATTAACCAGAATGCATTTCTGCTGTTGATGTAATGTTACTTATTTATACCTAGGTGGCACTATTGCATAAGCTATTAGCATCATTACCAGTAAGGGTTAAATGTCCAGGTCTGACTTCATCTTACATTCCATACCCATAACATATGGAGTCCTAAATCAGAGCTACAGGGATTAACTTTGACATATGTACCAATTAAAGCATAGACATTAAGGTACCAGTTTAGACATCTCCCAAACTATCAGATTTATGGTTTTGATAAGAATATAATAGACCTTGTACTTTCACAGACATGTGTGTCTCCTCTGTCAATTCAACGGGTGATTGTTAGTTAAAATAACACCGCCTTCCTTGAACGGAGACTCATTAACAAAGTCTATACTTAAAATTCTTCTCATCATATTTTAGGAGTACATGCGTTCCTAGTGAGAAATATATAAGATAATAGATGCATTGACGTCCTTCGTAATATTTAACAATATAAAACAATACATATGTCCTATTGATTATCTTATGCTAAAAAAAAACTAAGGTTCATTATATCTGTATACAGACACCACAGATTTTCTGCTTCACCAATAGATATCAACTGTAGGGGTAATTAGTACCAGATACGTCTAGAGACTATCCTTATCTCGGTCATAAATCTATAAGGAGACAAGAATGACTCCTCTCAGAATGGTACATCTATAGAGAAGAAACCTTATGAACAGTGTTCTTTCCAACCTATTTCCGGCAACTTTAAAAATACATACAAAAATGGTAAATATATCACAATATGGCCATATACACTGCTCAAAAAAATAAAGGGAACACAAAAATAACACATCCTAGATCTGAATGAATTAAATATTCTTCTGAAATACTTTGTTCTTTACATAGTTCAATGTGCTGACAACAAAATCACCCAAAAAAAAAAAATGGAAATCAAATTTTTTAACCCATGGAGGTCTGGATTTGGAGTCACCCTCAAAATTAAAGTGGAAAAACACACTACAGGCTGATCCAACTTTGATGTAATGTCCTTTAAACAAGTCAAAATGAGGCTCAGTAGTGTGTGTGGCCTCCACGTGCCTGTATGACCTCCCTACAACGCCTGTGCATGCTCCTGATGAGGTGGCGGACGGTCTCCTGAGGAATGTCTCCTCCCAGACCTGGACTAAAGCATCTGCCAACTCCTGGACAGTCTGTGGTGCAACGTGACGGTGGATAGAGCGAGACGTGATGTCCCAGATGTGCTCAATTGGATTCAGGTCTGGGGAACGGGCGGGCCAGTCCATAGCATCAATGCCATCGTCTTGCAGGAACTGCTGACACACTCCAGCCACATGAGGTCTAGCATTGTCTTGCATTAGGAGGAACCCAGGGCCAACCGCACCAGCATTTGGTCTCACAAGGGGTCTGAGGATCTCATCTCGGTACCTAATGGCAGTCAGGCTACCTCTGGCGAGCACATGGAGGGCTGTGCGGCCCTCCAAAGAAATGCCACCCCACACCATTACTGACCCAATGCCAAACCGGTCATGCTGGAGGATGTTGCAGGCAGCAGAACGTTCTCCACGGCGTCTCCAGACTCTGTCACGTCTGTCACATGTGCTCAGTGTGAACCTGCTTTCATCTGTGAAGAGCACAGGGTGCCAGTGGCGAATTTGCCAATCTTGGTGTTTTCTGGCAAATGCCAAACGTCCTGCACGGTGTTGGGCTGTAAGCACAACCCCCACCTGTGGACGTCAGTCCCTCATATCACCCTCATAGAGTCTGTTTCTGACCGTTTGAGCAGACACATGCACATTTGTGGCCTGCTGGAGGTCATTTTGCAGGGCTCTGGCAGTGCTCCTCCTGTTCCTCCTTGCACAAAGGCGGAGGTAGCGGTCCTGCTGCTGGGTTGTTGCCCTCCTACAGCCTCCTCCTCGTCTCCTTATGTACTGGCCTGTCTCCTGGTAGCGCCTCCATGCTCTGGACACTACGCTGACAGACACAGCAAACCTTCTTGCCACAGCTCGCATTGATGTGCCATCCTGTATAAGCTGCACTACCTGAGCCACTTGTGTGGGTTGTAGACTCCGTCTCATGCTACCACTAGAGTGAAAGCATCGGCAGCATTCGAAAGTGACCAAAACATCAGCCAGGAAGCATAGGATCTGAGAAGTGGTCAGGTCACCACCTGCAGAACCACTCCTTTATTGGGGGTGTCTTGCTAATTGCCTATAATTTCCACCTGTTGTCTATCCCATTTGCACAACAGCATGTGAATTTGATTGTCACTCAGTGTTGCTTCCTAAGTGGACAGTTTGATTTCACAGAAGTGTGATTGACTTGGAGTTACATTGTGTTGTTTAAGTGTTCCCTTTATTTTTTTGAGCAGTGTATATATATATATATATATATATATATATATATATATATATATATACACAAAATTAAATCCACTATAATTATGATATTTAGATATAAATGTTATATACCTATGAAAAAGCACAACAAACTTGGGAATAATATTTGCAACTGTAGTACAAGCAATATCAAGCTGTTTGGTGATGGTCTTATAGCCTTCACAAGTTTGGCTATAATTTTCTTTCTAGTCTCCTGAGACAACTCCTTAAAGGGAACCTGTCACCTGGATTTTGTGTATAGAGCTGAGGACATGGGTTGCTAGATGGCCGCTAGCACATCCTCAATACCCAGGCCCCATAGCTCTGTGTGCTTTTATTGTATAAAAAAAATGATTTGATACATATGCAAATTAACCTGAGATGAGTCAGAGCTTGAAAATATGACTCTGCTCTGGTCACACAAGTAAGATATGACTCTGTTATGGTAATTTGCATAAAAGGCGGGAAGTACAAAAATGCATAATACTTATTGAATTCGTCTGCAAATGAAATGAAAAGTGTAATTTATATGTTTAGGGTAACACAATGAACATTTAGAAATGCTCAGTTAGGGTAGCATAGTAGAGGTGACAGGTTCCCTTTAACTTTCTTTGGTCCATGTTCAGTGTAGTACACACCATGATACCGAACAGCACAGAGACTACTTTCAGCCTTTAAAAGTATTTTGTTGAAACACAATTCAAAAGCAATGTTTGATTTTCAGTAAAATTTTTATTTATTATTACTTTTCTCATTCAAATGTTTATTAAAACAAATGAAGCAGATACAAAGACATAAAATTTAAGCCACTCAATAAAAAATAGTACCTAAAATACAAATGATTTGCAAATCAAGTCTCTGATCTATAGATACTGTAATATGGCAACGGCCTGCAGGCCAAGTATTTATTATAACTTTTGACAGTGTCAAGCTATTACAGTGACCATTGTGCGTTTTTCTATTTTTAACAGACGGGTACCAACAATTTTGAAAACCCTTTTAGCATTTTCTGTTCTGTAATACACAACTACTGATCATCTTCTCCTCCTGTTAATTTTACAACTCTGCCATTAATATTGGACAGCATGGTAGCTCAGTGGTATACTTTGCTGCTTTGCAGCACTTAGTCCTGGATTTTAAAGGGCTTGGCTCACTTCAGCAAATTGCATTTATCAAATAGAGAAAGTTAATACAAAGCACCAGTATCAATGTATTGTGATTGTCCATATTGTTTCCTTTGCTGGCTTTATTCATTTTACCATCACATTATACACGTCTTGTTTCCATGGTTATGACCACTCTGCAATCCAGCAGCGGTCGTCGTGCTTGCGCACTGTAGGGAAAAAGTGCTGGCTTTTCTGTTTGCCAGTGTTCTGTCAGAAAACCTTTAACTCGTCAGATTTCCTTACCCTACGTGACTGCCGGGGGTGTGCGCCTCTGCGCAAGCGCAGTACCACTGCACGGCGCCTCCACGCAAGTGCAGTTCCAGGGCATGGGTAAGGTAAAATTACAGTGAGCGTTGACTCATGGACGCGCGCACGGACACCGCGCGTGCGCTCTTAGGGGTAAGGAGATCTGATGGTCTTTTGTCTTGTTAAATCTCCTTCCCCTCACACTGCGCACGCGCGGATTGTAAAATCTCCTTGCCCTCAATCGCGCGGAGGTGCCGTGGTACTGCGCTTGCGCGGCGGTGCACACCCTCGGAAGTCACGTGGGGTAAGGGAATCTGAAGAGTTAAGGTTTTCTGACAGAACATTGGGACTGTGTATAGGCACACATATGGGGCAGCTCACGTCCCAGCCACCTTGCACCTGCTCTACAACGGTGGTAGTAACCCCTGGATACAAGTAGAGTATAATGTGATGGAAAAAGAAATGAAGCAAGCAAAGGAGGCTATATGGGCAATGTCATGTTTTCCCCCTCAGTTTAGGCTACATTCACACTACAGTGAAAATAATGGGACATGCATTTTTGTACAATTTTTGCATTTATTGTCTGGCCATCCAGACGTTAAAAATTGATGGATTTCATAGTTTTTTGTTTTTTTTTAAATAAAATTCCGACCCCAGTATACATAATGTCCCCCATAGTGGCCACCAGCTTTAATAATGTCCCCCATAGTGGCAAAAACATGGTGTGAAACCAGCCTTAGTGCCTTGTATTAACTTTGTCTACAGGGTAAATACCATTTGCTGAAGAGAGGAAACGCCTTTAAATTCTGCCAGGGCAACTTTCACCTGGAGCTTGTATGTTCTTCCCATATTTGTTCAAATTTCTTGTGGGTGCCTTTGTTTTCCAAAAGCATTTACATAGGTTATTTGGCTTTCTATGATAAACAGTATGAGAGGTTGCAGTGGGCCTGATTCGATTTTTTTTCTTTAGTTCTTCACAGAGTATGGGCCAGATTATGTGCTGGAGATTACGCCTAGCTGTCGGCCTGACCGAAATGATGCTCCAAGAGTACAAGAGATTTTGGAATCAATCAAAGGTAACAGTTAGGAAAACCATGCAATTTGGTTGACTTGGGCAACACCTCCACTTTTAATTTGCGCTAATATATATATATATATATACACACACTACTCAAAGTTAGGAATATTTGGCTTTTGGGTGAAATTTATGGAAAACATTAAAAGTTCACACTACACTGATATTATATCATGAAAGTAGGGCATTTAAGTAGAAGCATGCAGTGTTGATTTCCTCTTCTTAAACCGTTTATTGAAACAAAAGCCAACAACAGTGGTGGTTATACCCCTACAAAAAAATATTAATGTCTCAATAACTTGTCATGTGGCCTTAAACATCAATTACAGCTTGACAACGACATCATGTTGTTCACAAGTCGACTTATTGTCTGCTGAGGCATGGCATCCCACTCTTCCTGAAGGGTGGCCCTTAGGTCATTGAGGTTCTGGGGTACAGAGTTAAGAGCCTCTACACGGCGACTCAGCTGATCCCATAGGTTTTCAATCGGATTCAGGTCTGAAGAAAGTGCAGGCAACTCCAATTGAGGTACCCCAGTCTCCAGCAGCAGTTCCCTAAGGATGCAACCTCGATGAGCTCGCACATTGTCATGCATGATGATGAAATTAGGCCTGCATGCAGAGGCACAATGACTGGATTAATGATGTTATTCAAGTAGTTGGGCTTTTCACTGTACCATTCACAAAGTGTAGGACAGTTTTGTATTGACTAGACATACCTGCCCACACTAACATCACCGCCACCAAATGCTCATCTGGGGACAACAGTGGCTTATGCATAGTGATCTCCCTGATGTCTCCAACATCCTTGGCGGCCATCATTTCTGCTCAGCGTGAATTGACTTTCATCAGTGAACAGCACTGAGGCCCACTGGTGCCTCATCCAGCGTAGATGCTCCCTGGCCAATGCAAGACTTTGACGTCTGTGGTCGGGTACCCTTGCAGGCGATCTGGCACATAAACTACGCTAATGTAAACATTTTCAAATGGTCTGAGGTGACACTTGGGTGCCTCTCACCTCCCTTAAGTGTGCCTAGAGTTGTGTGGCATTCATCATCCGATTCCACAGGGCATTGTTCACAATGAAGAGGTCATCAGTGTGGTATGTGGCCAAAGGACGTCCACTTCTAAGTCTTTCTTTGACTCTTACAATCTCTCTGTATCTTTGTTGCAAACTGCTGATGACACTCTGTGGCACTCGTGTCCACTTCCGTCTGAAAACAATCCTACTAGAAGCCTCGCAATGGTGAAGTACTGTTGATCGATTTTAGGTGTCATCTTGGTTTCATGATGTAGAAATGTGAACAATATGATGAGGAACACTGTTTACATACCAATTCTAATTGAACCAGAAAATTTATTAGGCGATTCATGGATCAAACACCTGTTGTGAATTTTGCTGTTAAGCTCCTTGTTAGAGAACAGCAAGTACTGAAACATTGAGCAGTTGGACATGTGCATTCAAAAGTTTAGAGAAAGTCACATTAAGTTCACCTGTAAAGATTAGAGTGCTGTTTAGGTTCATCCTGAAATTTCACCCACAAGCCAAATATCTCTAACTTTTTGTGAGTAGTGTATGTTAAATTAGAAAAATGGTGCTTTGGCATTTGATCCAAACTGGCCTCTTCCAGAAGGGGCTAAGAGAGTTATGTTTGGAGAAATAATAGCAAAGGCAGTTTGCTATCTATCATTGATGGAACAATGAATTCTGAAGTATACCAGCAAATTCTAAAGGAAAATGTCAGAACATCTGTCTATGAGCTAAATCTCAAGAGAATGTGGGCCATGCAGCAAGACAACGGCTCTAAGCACACAAGTCATTCTGCCAAAGAATGGTTAAGCTACAAAAACCTACAAATAATTGCCAGACCGCTTATAAACAAATGTCACTTTATTACATGATTACATATGACTTACAAACATGATTAAAAGACATAGATGCAGGGAAAAGCAGGCGGCATCAACTGGAGGACAAACACAGCGGATAACACGTTCACGAATCGCCCATCAATATAAACATGATTCCATTAAAGTGCAAGTGCAAAACCAAATTAATTTACAATCAAAAGGACATAGAAAGTTTACCCATGCTGTGTCTCCTCCAGGATGGCGTCAACACTGACATGCATTTCGGCGGACCTTCGTCTGGGGGTCTTTCACACTAGCGTTAGTTTGCCTGGCAGCATTCTGTGGTATTTGTCCGGCCCCTTCTTGGCATGTTTGCCGCTCTGCGGCCGCATCTCCCACCCGTCCCCATTATAGTGAATGGGGCCGGACTTCCGGCAACACACGTGTGCAAGCGTTAGTTTGTCCGGCAGGCTGCCAGATTCATACTAATGTTAGTGTGATAGTAGCCTTAAAGTAAAAGTTTTGGAATGACCTAGTCAAAGTCCTGACCTTAATCCAATAGAAATTTTGTGGAAAGACTGGAAGCAAGCAGTTAATGGGAGGAAACCCATCAGCATAACAGAGCTGAAGCTGTTAGGTACAGAGGAATGTGCAGGACTAGTTGATAATTACAGGAAATGCTTAGTTGCAGTTATTGTTGAACAAGGGGGGTTCACACCAGATACTGAAAGCAAAGGTTCACATACTTTTGCCACTCAGAGATGTGATATTGGATCATAATTGACCAAGTCTAATATTTCTGACTCGTGCGTTTAATTAGGTTATCATTCTCTACTTTTAGGAATTGTGTCAAAATCTGATGTGGCTTTAGGTCAAATCTATGAATAAATATAAAAAATTCTGTAGGGTTCACAAACTTTCATGCACCACTGTAGCTTATTGGTGGGGATCTGACTGCTGGGATTCACACCAATACTTAGAATGGGGTCTCATTACCCCATCTTGATGAAGCGGCGTTTCACACATGCACCCTATTTTTTCTCTATGGGACCGCTGGAAATAACAGAGCGCTGTACTGGGTCATTTCCATCAGGATGGGGGAACGGGACCCTCTTCTAGGGATTGGTGGGGTTCCCAGCTGTGGGGCCCCCATTGGTCACTTGGCTATTGCTATTCCCTATCCTGGGAATAACTTGAAAACTTAGCATAACCCCTTTAAGGTCCCCCTTATAATGTCCCTACTGTGCTGTCAGTTCAGGTCATTATTCCAGGGCTCAGGCATGGACTTGCAGCTGTAATAGAGGCACACAAATGCGCCCTGATTACTTTTGTTAAAACTGGCCTTAAAGAGGCTCTGTCACCCGGATCAACCCTACCCTACCAAGCATATAGCAGAGGGGCTTCATTATGGAGCCCCAGGAGCGGTGCTCCAACCACATAAGCCTGTCTCCTGGTGCTCGAATACTTAATTTGCATATTTTTACAAGTAACATTTTTTCCTCTACAGGGCCACTGATAGCAGAAAGAAAGGTATCGTTTTTGTCAGCGTCCTCAACCCCACCAGGCTATATGCCTGATAGGGTAGCATTGATCCGGGTGACAGAGCCTCTTTAAAGGGTTGTCCACTCTCAGGACTAAATCGGGTGACGCAGAGGGATCCGCCTGCCACCAATGAAGAGTAGGGGAGGTGACCCTGTGGCCACTGCCACCAATGAATATAACAATAGGGGGGGTTATGCGCCTGTAGCCACTGCACCACCAATTATACTAATACTGGGGAGGGAGGGCGCACGACACCGCCAATGATTACAATTTATAATACTGGGGGGGGGGGGGGCGCCACCAATAATTGTAATTAACACATTAATTCAAGTATAGGAGGTGGCGGGTGCTGGCGGCGGTATCACATACCTGGCACCCGGCCTCAATAACAGGGCATGCGATCTGCTGAACCATGGCAATTAACCCCTCAAGTGTGGCACATAAGGGGTTAATTGCCGCAGTTCGGAGGATCGCATGCCCTGTTATTCTGGCCGGGTCTGTGATACTGCCGCCTGCACCCGCTGCCTATACTTGAATTAATGTGTTTTACATTCATTGGCACAGTGCCACAGTCCCTCCCCTCCTCCTGCCTGCTATCTCTTCACTAGTGGCAGCGGCAGCCGCATCAAGGCGAGGAGGGAGGGACTTCCACTGTGCTAGTGAAGAGAACGTGGCGCACGCTGAGAGCGGCACATGCCATGTTCTCTAACTGATACTAGGCTGCGCAGCAGCACAGCCTAGTATCGTTAAATAGTAAGACCCAGTATCGTATCCATCTGGGTCTAAAAGTATCGATACTTCGATATCTGGTGTAACCCTAAGATATATATACACATGCAATAAGTGATCATTACCTACCTGGCAGATCCTGCGCTGCTGATCAGATTCTCCCAGCCATGATCTGTTTACTGGCTGAAGGCGACGTCATGTCGGGAACATGTGAGTACTGCAGGCAATTGCCTCAGCAGTGCACTGAAGAGGCCAGTGATTGGCTGTAGCGGTTACATGTTGTCCATGTGACATTATTGCTACATCATGATAAACAGAGCTTGAGTGGGGGAACTGAAGTAGTAGGTAATGACCACTTCTTTATTGCATGCAGATCCTCAGTTTTGTTTGTTTTCCTCCTGAAACTGGACAACCCCTTAGTGACCACCCATACGCCTTAAGCTGGGCCACCGCTTTTTTACGGCGGCCTAGTCTAAGTACTGCACAGGTTCCCGCCGGGAGCGGGGGCCCGGCTCTCACATGAGAGCAGCGGCCCTGCTCTAACAGCCCGAACCGGCAGGAGTGCTGATCCGTGCTGTTGAACACTTTACGTGCCGCGGGCAATGGCGCCCGCTGCATGTAAAGTGCTGACAAAGGGAGCGGACTACCTCTGTCTCCCATTGGCACCCCGCAAATGCGATCGCGAGGTGCCGATGTCTGTGAAGGCTGGCAGGGGTCTGATGTAGGCCCCTGACCAGCCTTGAGTAACTTCCAACAGGCTGCTCCTCTCTGGCTCAGCCTGCTGGTCAATGTCAGAATAGCACTGACATTAAAATGCAATGCTGCACTATAGGGATGATGCATTGCATTTTAAAATCAATCAAAAAGATTTCTATATTAAGTGGTAAAAAAAAAAAAAAACATTCAATAAACAAAATCCCATAAAAAAATGAATTATTTTTTTTCATTGAAAATACGCTTTTCAATGGAAAAAAATTCCAAAATAAAAAATCTCCTTCATATGTTTCGTATTGCCGCATCTGTAACGACCTGGATTACATGAATATAATGTAAATTATCCCCTACAGTAAACGGCATAAAAAAAAATATACGGAATTGCTAGTTTCTTCGTTGCCACCAAAAAAAGGTAATAAGCAATCAAAAAGCGCCATTTAATCCAAAATGATACCAATGAAAAATACAAGTCGTCCCGCAAAAATCAAGCCCTTTCAAAACTCCATAGAAGGAAAAATAAAAAAGTTATGGGTCTTGGGAAGCAGCAATGCTGTTTTTCCATCTCCCTCCCAGAAAGAGTTAACAAAAGTTAATCAGAAAGTTATGTGTACCCAAAAATGGCGCAATTAAAAACTACAATTTGTCCTGCAAAAAGAAGCCCTCATAAAGCTATATAGACAGAAAAAAAAAAGTTATAGGTCTTGGAATGCAACGATGAAAAAAGGAAGAAAAACGCTAGGTCAGTAAGGCCCAAAACAGGCTGGTCACTAAGGGGTTAAGATCTCTGCTGCTCTCTTGGTCATGTGATGAGCACCTGTCTGACCATCACCTGACTACGGGAAGTAAACAAAGAGTGATCTCATACAATGATGGCAAGCAGTGATTTTAAAAACCTGAAAATCCATACAGTTCTATGATTTTTATTTTTTAATTCTTTTTCATTATTCAATAAATACGTTGTATTTGCTAAAACCAAAATACCCTTTTAAAGCAACTAGAACATTGTAGTTTTTACTTGTTTCCCCCCTTGTACAGGTAACCTGAAGCGTATGGTTTAACGTGTCCCTGACAGATGCATTTCCTGCTGCCATATTTCCATCTGTGGTCGAGTTCCTTGTACAGTGTGCAGTATTAAGGCGCAGGATTGTGGTGTCATCCCATATGTTGAATATACAGTTTTTTACATGCTTTCTTTGAATGATTTTTTATATTGTGCATATTAAACTTTGTTTACAAAATATTTTCATGTTATTTTGCATCTTCATTTCTTTTTTATACTGTATAAGGGAGTTTCATTATAACCATCTTTCTAATCCAATGTAATTAGAAATGTTTGCTTTACAGGACCCAGTGTAAGACCTTAAAGGGGTTCTCTAACCTCAAACATTGGGGACATATTGCTAGCCAGCTCAGCTATATTTGCCGCTCCCTTAAGAATGAATGTAGGGCAGCCGTGCATGTGCAATGCGCCCTCCTTCACTTTGTGGGCTTCGTTCTAAAGATTGGTGCGGGTCCCAGAGGTGGGACTTGCACCTATCAGACGTTGGGGGCATATCCTAGTGATATTCCCCAATGTCTGAGGTGAGACAACCTTTTGGCTCTGTTCATATCACATTTATGCCCTCCATTCTAATGTACAGTCGTGGCCAAAAGTTTTGAGAATTAGATAAATATTGGAAATTGGAAAAGTTGCTGCTTAAGTTTTTATAATAGCAATTTGCATATACTCCAGAATGTTATGAAGAGTGATCAGATGAATTGCATAGTCCTTCTTTGCCATGAAAATTAACTTAATCCCCCAAAAAACTTTCCACTGCATTTCATTGCTGCCATTAAAGGACCTGCTGAGATCATTTCAGTAATCGTCTTGTTAACTCAGGTGAGAATGTTGATGAGCACAAGGCTGGAGATCATTATGTCAGGCTGATTGGGTTAAAATGGCAGACTTGACATGTTAAAAAGAGGGTGATGCTTGAAATCATTGTTCTTCCATTGTTAACCATGGTGACATGCAAAGAAACGCGTGCAGCCATCATTGCGTTGCATAAAAATGGCTTCACAGGCAATGATATTGTGGCTACTAAGATTGTACCTCAATCAACAATTTATAGGATCATCAAGAACTTAAATGAAAGAGGTTCAATTCTTGTTAAGAAGGCTTCAGGGCGTCCAAGAAAGTCCAGCAAGCGCCAGGATCGTCTCCTAAAGAGGATTCAGCTGCGGGATCGGAGTGCCACCAGTGCAGAGCTTGCTCAGGAATGGCAGCAGGCAGGTGTGAGCGCATCTGCACGCACAGTGAGGCAAAGACTTTTGGAAGATGGCCTGGTGTCAAGAAGGCCAGCAAAGAAGCCACTTCTCTCCAAAAAAAACATCAGGGACAGATTGATCTTCTGCAGAAAGTATGGTGAATGGACTGCTGAGGACTGGGGCAAAGTCATATTCTCTGATGAAGCCTCTTTCCGATTGTTTGGGGCATCTGGAAAAAGGCTTGTCCGGAGAAGAAAGGGTGAGCGCTACCATCAGTCCTGTGTCATGCCAACAGTAAAGCATCCTGAGACCATTCATGTGTGGGGTTGCTTCTCATCCAAGGGAGTGGGCTCACTCACAATTTTGCCCAAAAACACAGCCATGAATAAAGAATGGTACCAAAACACCCTCCAACAGCAACTTCTTCCAACAACAGTTTGGTGAAGAACAATGCATTTTCCAGCACGATGGAGCACCGTGCCATAAGGCAAAAGTGATAACTAAGTGGCTCGTGGACCAAAAAGTTGACATTTTGGGTCCATGACCTGGAAACTCCCCAGATCTTAATCCCATTGAGAACTTGTGGTCAATCCTCAAGAGACGGGTGGACAAACAAAAATCCACTAATTCTGACAAACTCCAAGAAGTGATTATGAAAGAATGGGTTGCTATCCGTCAGGAATTGGCCCAGAAGTTGATTGAGAGCATGCCCAGTCGAATTGCAGAGGTCCTGAAAAAGAAGGGCAAACACTGCAAATACTGACTCTTTGCATAAATGTCATGTAATTGTCGATAAAAGCCTTTGAAACGTATGAAGTGCGTGTAATTATATTTCACTACATCACAGAAACAACTGAAACAAAGATCTTAAAGCAGTTTAGCAGCAAACTTTGTGAAAACTAATATTTGTGTCATTCTCAAAACTTTTGGCCACGACTGTATATGCTGGGAGATATAAATTAAATGGGTACCATACAATATATATTTTAGGGTATGCTTGAGATGAAGTCATAGCTCTTGCCTAGTACTGGAGTGGTCCAAAACAAAGTTAACCACTTCATGGTTACCACCCTTCCTTACCACGCCAATTTTTTGTTTCAGTTTAGCAGTGGGTCTTTCTAAATGCAAATAATTAATTTCTGCGGCAATCTATCTGTGTTTGTTAGTATTTTTCACTGGACACCTTAGAACTTTTTTGTGTCTTTAGATGACAAATATATTTAAAAATAAAATATTTAAAGAAAAACTATGAAAAGTTTCTATTTTTCCTTTCTTGTCATTTTTTTTTCTGTTACAAAAGGTTTCAATAACAATTACCGTATGTTTGTACTGTGAAAATGGACGCTATTGGTGTAATCTATATACTGGATGGGCCCAACACAACTGGAGAGCTTTTTGGATTTTCTTTGGCACTGTACTTACAGAACAGATGTTGTACAGCGCTAAAACATTACAAGCCAATGAAAAGATGTGTGCATTTGTATATTTTTATGAAAAAAGTGCATTAACGCCTTTCTGCCACAATCAGGACAGGAAGGGGTTAATTCAGAGAATGCTGTTTAACAATTTTACAGCCAGCAGGGGGGCGTTCTCACATCAAGAAGAGTTCTCCTCGGCAGGCTTTTACTATTTACACTGTGATGGATTGTTGTAGCAGGGTGCTGGTCCACTTCTGGTCTCAGGCAGACTTAGTGTGATCATAACTGTTACAACGATGCTTTTAGGCCCCTTTCACACGGGCGAGTATTCCGCGCGGATGCGATGCGTGAGTTGAACGCATTGCACCCGCACTGAATCCCGACCCATTCATTTCTATGGGGCTGTTCACATGAGGAGCATGCTCTATATTCTGCGTTTTTCACGCAACACAGGCCCCATAGAAGTGAATGAGGTTGCATGAAAATCGCAAGCAAGTGCGGATGCGGTGTGATTTTCACGCACGGTTGCTAGGAGACGATCGGGATGGAGACCCGATCATTATTATTTTCCCTTATAACATAGTTATAAGGGAAAATAATAGCATTCTGAATACAGAATGCATAGTAAAATAGCGCTGGAGGGGTTAAAAGAAAAAAAAAAACGAATTTAACTCACCTTAATCCACTTGCTCGTGCTGCCGGCATCTCGTCTGTCTCCTTCTTTGCTGAACAGGACCTGTGGTGAGCATTCATTGCAGGAACAGGACCTGTGGTGACGTCACTCCGGTCATCACATGATCCATCACATGATCTTTTACCATGGTGATGGATCATGTGATGACCGGAGTGACGTCACCACAGGTCCTGTTCCTGCAATGAATGCTCACCACAGGTCCTGTTCAGCAAAGAAGGAGACAGACAAGAAGCCGGCTGCGCGATCAAGTGGACTAAGGTGAGTAAATTATTATTATTATTTTTTAACCCCTACAGCGCTATTTTACTATGCATTCTGTATTCAGAATGCTATTATTTTCCCTTATAACCATGTTATAAGGGAAAATAATACAATCTACACAACCCCGATCCCGAGCCTGAACTTCTGTGAAGAAGTTCGGGTTTGGATACCAAACATGCGCGATTTTTCTCACGCGAGTGCAAAACGCATTACAATGTTCCCGCAATGCACCCGCACATTTTCCTGCAACGCCTGTCTGAAAGAGGCCTTATACTTCAGGTTTTACTGCCAGCGCTGTACATTATCAATGATAAATTGTGATCACGGCATCGTGCCCTTCAGGTGAAAAACCCTGAAGGCACGAGTGCAGCGATTAGGAACGCTGGTATTTAATTCTAATAGGCTGGGTTTTTCTGGAGAGAAAGAAATCTCTGAGCTAGAAGCCAATTTTCCCCACTTTGGAGTTGGGAAGGAATTTCTTTTTTCCCCCTAATCAGGCAATCTGAATAACTCCCTGGATCAATGACTCAACTCTAGTAGTAATAGCCTGTAATATTATTACACTCCATTAATTCATCCAGCCCCTCTTGAACTCCTTTAGTGAACTCGCTATCACCACCTCCTCAGGCAGAGAGTTCCATAGTCTCTAGTCTAGTCTCATTGCTCTTACAGTAGAGATCTCTGTACTGACCCCTGATATATTTATACATGGTAATTAGATCTCCCCTCAGTCATCTTTTTTCTAAAGTGAATAACCCTAATTTTTATAATTTTTCTGGGTACTGTAGTCCACCCATTCCAGGTATTACTTTAGTTGCCCTCCTCTGAACCGTTTCCATCTGTACTATGTCTGCCTTGTTCACAGAAGCCCAGAACTGTACACAATACTCCATGTGTGGTCTGACTAGTGATTTGTAAAGTGGCAGGATTATGTTCTCATCACGGGTAGCTATGCCCCTTTTGATGCAACCCATTATCTAATTGGTTTTGGCAGCAGCAGCTTGACACTGGTTTCTATAGTTTAGTTTGCTGTTCAATGAAATTCCTAGGTCCTTTTCCATGTCAGGGTTACCCAGTGTTTTACCATTTAGTATGTACAGGTGACTTGTATTATTCCTTCCAATGTGCATAACCTTACATTTGTCAGTGTTAAACCTCATCTGCCACTTCTCTGCCCAGGCCTCCAATATATCCAGATCCCTCTGTAGTAGTATACTGTCCTCTTCCGTGTCAATTACTTTACACAGTTTAGTGTCATCTGCAAAAAGTGATATTTTACTGTGCAAGCCTTTTACAAGATAGTATATGGAAGAGAATAGGGCCCAATACTGACCCCTTTGGTACCCCACTAGTGACAGTGACCCAATCTGAATGTGTATTATTAATCACCACCCTCTGTTTTCTATCTCTGAGCCAGTTACTTACCCACATACAGACATTTTCCCTCAGTGCAAGCGTTCTCATTTTATATACTAACCTTTTATGTGGTACAGCATCAAATGCTTTGGAAAAGTCCATATATGCAACATAAATTGATTTTGCCGCGGTCATATCTAGAACTTACCTCCTCATAGAAACTGATCAATTAGTTTGACATGACCGATCTTTCATGAAGCCATGCTGATACAGCGTTATTTGCTTATTTTCATTGAGGTACTCCAAGATAGCATTTCTTAGAAAACCTTCAAACAGTTTACCCACGACAGATGTTAAACCTACCAGCCTATAGTTTCCGGGCTCAGTTTTTTTTTACCCTTTTTTTTACCCTTTTTGAATATTGGCACCACATTTGCTATGCGGCAATCCTGTGGAACACTCCGTCAGTATAGAGTCCTTAAATATCAGAAATAAGGGTCTGTCTATGACATTACTTAATTCTCTTAGGATACGGGGGTGTATGCCATCTGGTCCCGCCGATTTGTCTGTTTGGTAGATAATTTATTTTAGGGGTCTGTGCTTTGATTTAATGCCATGCCTTGTGATATAGTTAGGTCCATAAATATTGGGACATCAACATTTTTGGCTCTATACACCACCACAATGGATTTGAAATAAAACTAACAAGATGTGCCTAAACTGCAGACGGTCAGCTTTAATTTGATGGTATTTACATCCAAATCAGATTAACGGTGTAGGAATTACAACAGTTTGCATATGTGCCTCCCACTTGTTAAGGGACCAAAAGGCATGGCACATAATAATAATCATAAATCAAACCTTCACTTTTTAATACTTTGTTGCAAATCCTTTGCAGTCAATTACAGCCTGAAGTTTGGAACGCATAGACATCACCAGATGCTGGGTTTCATCCCTGGTGATGCTCTGCCAGACCTCTACTGCAACTGTCTTCAGTACCTGCTTGTTCTTGGGGCATTTTCCCTTCAGTTTTGTCTTCAGCAAGTGAAATGCATGCTCAATCAGATTCAGGTCAGGTGATTGACTTGGCCATTGCATAAAATTCCACTTCTTTCTCTTAAAAAAAACTCTTTGGTTGTTTCTGCAGTATGCTTTGGGTCATTGTCCATTTGCACTGTGAAGCGCCGTCCAATGAGTTCTGAAGCATTTGGCTAAATGTGAGCAGATAATATTGCCCGAAACACTTCAGAATTCATCCTGCTGTTTTTATCAGCAGTCACATCATCAATAAATACAAGAGAACCAGTTCCATTGGCAGCCATACTTGCCCACGCCATGACACTACCACCACCATGCGTCACTGATGAGGTTGGTATGCTTAGGATCAGGAGCAGTTCCTTTCCTTCTCCATACTCTTCTCTTCCCATCACTCTGGTACAAGTTGATCTTGGTCTCATCTGTCCATAGAATGTTGTTCCAGAACTGTGAAGGCTTTTTTAGATGTCGTTTGGCAAACTCTAATCTGGCCTTCCTGTTTTTGAGGCTCACCAATGGTTTACATCTTGTGGTGAACCCTCTGTATTCACTCTGGTGAAGTCTTCTCTTGATTGTTGACTTTGACACACATACACCTACCTCCTGGAGAGTGTTCTTGATCTGGCCAACTGTTGTGAAGAGTGTTTTCTTCATCAGGGAAAGAATTCTTCGGTCCACCACAGTGGTTTTCCATGGTCTTCCGGGTCTTTTGGTGTTGCTGAGCTCACCGGTGCGTTCCTTCTTTTTAAGAATGCTCCAAACAGTTGTTTTGGCTACGCCTAATGTTTTTGCTATCTCTCTGATGGGTTTGTTCTGTTTTTTCAGCCTAATGATGGCTTGCTTCACTGATAGTGACAGCTCTTTGGATCTCATCTTGAGAGTTGACAGAAACAGATTCCTAATGCAAATAGCACACTTGAAATGAACTCTGGACCTTTTATCTGCTCATTGTAATTGGGATAATGAGGGAATAAAACACACCTGGCCATGGAACAGCTGAGAAGCTAATTGTCCCATTACTTTTGGTCCCTTAACAAGTGGGAGGCACATATGCAAAATGTTGTAATTCCTACACCGTTCACCTGATTGGATGCAAATACCCTCAAATTAAAGCTGACAGTCTGCAGTTAAACACATCTTGTTCGTTTCATTTCAAATCCATTGTGGTGGTGTATAGAGCCAAAAATGTTAGAATTGTGTCTGTGTCCCAATATCTATGGACCTGACTGTATGTATAGTAAATGGTTCATTAGGATATCACTGAAAAAATGCATAGTGTCAATAATATGGTGAAATCTAGCCAATCAATGGATAATTCTCGACATCTGTAAAGTATGGTCTGTAGAGAATTATAGATAGATACAGATAAATTATATACTGTATAATATATTATACAGTTATGTGCAAAAGAATAGTTTAACATCATTAATGTGTTTACTTGTCAGAAAAGATAATACTTGGGCAACCAACAGAATCAACAGTCATGACATACACACTGCTAATTGGGTGTACTTGGCTCATTTAATGAAAGGTGGTGGTCAAATTAATAGCAGCGTGGAGTTCAATTAGTGAGGTAATTCTGTGAAGAAACGTGTCTATTATGGTCCTTATTTAAAGGTATTCTGTCACCAGATTTAACCCTATTAAGCGTCTTTCCCTCACCGCGCCTGTGCCGAATGCTCAATGGCGCGAGATTTCACCAGAGCACAGGGCTGGCAGACAGATGCGAGCGCTGCCTGGCCCTGTCAATCAGGACTTGGAGGGAGGCGACAAAGGTGGTAGAACAGAGCCTCTAGGAGCAGGATCAAGGCCCCCTTCCCCCCCACCCGGCAAATTAGCACATGGTGACAGAAACCCTTTAAAGAAGTAGGGCAGCAAATGTTGGACCTGCTGGTTTTAGCCCTTGCTCAGTGAGTAAAATGGGTCGTTCAAGACACTGTACCGAAGAAGTAGGAACTTTGATCAAGAAGTTGATTGGAGAGGGGAAAACATGTAAAGAAGTGCAGAAATGGCTAAAATGATCACCAGTGCTTTGAAATGGCAAACAAAACCCGAAACACGTGGTAGGAAAAGAAATACTACCCTCCGTGTAGATCATGGAATAAGAAGAATGGCAAAGAAGATCTTCAGTTACCTGGGATTACTATAACAATCAGAAGACGCTTACGCTAAACTGTTTGCAAGAAACCCTCGTAAAAAGAAAACATGAGAGCAAGATTGTTCTTATTAGGGGTAAAGGCCGCAGACAGTTTGTGAAACGACCCACAAACACTGAATTCAAGTTGCCTTATGCTGAAGAAGAAATGACCTGGGTGTTTCAGCAGGAGAACGACCCCAAATACCCCAGCAAGCAGGCAATGTCCTAGTTCCAGACCAACAAGATTGATTTTATGAAGTAGCCAGCACAATCCCTAGACCTCAATCCGATTGTGGAGTGACATCAAAAATGCAATTTTTAATGCCAAACCCAAGAATGCAGAAGAACTGTGGAACGTAGTCCAGTCAGCGTGGTATGGAATATCTGTTCGCAGGTGTCAGGTGTTAGTTGACTCCATGCCACACAGATGTAAAGCAGTTCTCAGAAATAAAGGTTATACAGCTAAATATTAGTTCAGTGATTAACAGAAAATTTAAATCTGGAATCCATTTCAGTTTATCCACCTAAGGGCTCATGCACACGACAGTATTTTGCGTTCAGTATACTGGCCGTTTTTTGAGTTCAGTATGCGGTACATATACTGAACCATTCATTTAAATGGTTCAGCAAAAAAAACTGAAGTGTTTCCGTGTGCATTCCTTTTCAGTATTTCCGTACCGTGAAAAGATAGAACATGTCCTATTCTTGTCCACAAATCACGGTGCTTGGCTCCATTCAAGTCAATGGGTCCGCAAAAAAAACGGAACACATATGAAAATGCATCCGTATGTCTTCTGTATCCGTTCCGTTTTTGCGGAACCATCTATTGAAAATGTTATGCCCAGCCCAATGCTGCTATCTCCTGAATGGTAGCAGCTTCGAAAGATGCATTCTAGGCTTTCGGACAATACCAGAATGACAGCAATATGTTCAGTACAGGGGAAAATATCACTGATAAAAATCGGGATGCTGTGAATGCAGCTGAAAGTGAAAGATAGCAGCATCTAAAGTAGCCCCCCCACTTAGCTACTTTTCCCACTGCTGGAGCTGGACTCTGTCAAAACAGTTAGGTAGTTAAAGGGGAAATGTTTAATATAATAAAAATATATCATTTATTAAATATTACAAAACTGATATTGAGGCCAGATAAAACAAAGCCCCATAGAACTGCTACAGAAACAGAGCCAATACAGGGTAAATGGACTAGGCCAATGTATTAACAAAGGTATATCTGATCAACTATATCATTATGTATCCCAAATAGTAGAAATCGAATGATAATACATAATACATTCTTACTCAAGCAGCTACCAAACATATATAATAAATAAGCAGACTCAAACCAGTCCGTCTGTGAGCATATAATCAATATAGAGTATAATACACTTACTAGAAATCAGCAGTATATACAATTGCATTACCTAACATGCACACAGACTGGATATATTGTAGTCCAATAGCCATGAGCCGTAAAGCAATACAATATACAGTGCCTTGCAAAAGTATTTACCCCCCCTTGACTTTTTTCGTATTTTGGTGCCTCACAACCTGGAATTAACATGGATCATTTGAGGATTTGCATCATTTAATTTACAGAACATGACCACAACTTTGAATATTTTATTTATTTTTTGTGAAGCAAATAGGACAAAATAACAGAATAAGTCAATGTGCATAACTATTCCCCCCCCCCAAAGTCAATACTTTGTAGAGCCACCTTTTGCGGCAATCACTGCTCCAAGTCGCTTTGTATAAGTCTCTATGAGCTTCCCACATCTTACCACTGGGATTTTTGCCCATTCCTCCTTGCAAAACTGCTCCAGCTCCTTCAAGTTGGATGGTTTGCGCTTGTGAACAGCAACCATAGATTTTTCTATTGGATTGAGATCTGGGCTTTGACTAGGCCATTCCAACACATTTACATGTTTCCTCTTAAACCACTCAAGTGTTGCTTTATCAGTGTGTTTGGGGTCATTGTCCTGCTGGAAGGTGAACCTCCGTCCTAGCCTCAAATCACGCACAGAGTGGTACAGGTTTTGCTCAAGAATATCCCTGTATTTAGCACCATCCATCTTTCCCTCAACTCTGACCAGTTTCCCAGTCCCGGCTGCTGAAAAACATCCCCACAGCGTGATGCTGCCACCACCATGTTTCACTGTGGGGATGGTGTTCTTTGCGTGATGTGTTGGGTTTGCGCCAGACATAGCGTTTTCTTTGGCTTAAAAGTTGAATTTTAGTCTCATCAGACCACAGCACCTTCCTCTATACATTTTGGGAGTCTCCCACATGCTTTTTCGCAAACTCAAAACGTGCCTTTTTGTTTTTATCTGAAAGTAATGGCTTTCTTCTGGCCACTCTGCCATAAAGCCCAACTCTATGGAGCGTACGGCTTATTGTCGTCCTATGTAGAGATACTCCAGTCTCTGCTGTGGAATTCTGCAGCTCCTCCAGGGTTACCTTAGGTCTCTTTGCTGCCTCTCTGATTAATGCCCTCCTTGCCCGGTCCGTGAGTTTTGGTGGGCGGCCGTCTCTTGGCAGGTTTGCTGTTGTGCCATGTTCTTTCCATTTGGTTATGATAGATTTGATGGTGCTCCTGGGGATCATCAAAGAAATGGATATCTTTTTTTATAACATAACCCTGACTTGTACTTCTCAGCAACATTGTCCCTTACTTGTTTGGAGAGTTCCTTGGTCTTCATGACAGTGTTTGGTTAGTGATGCCTCTTGCTTAGGTGTTGCAGCCTCTGGGGCCTTTCAAAAAAGGTGTGTGTATGTAATAACCGATCATGTGACACTTAGATTGCACATAGGTGACATCATTTCACTAATTATGTGACTTTTGAAGGTAATTGGTTGCACCAGAGCTTTTTATGGGCTTCCTAACAGAAGGGGTGAATACATACGCACATGCCAATTTTCTGTTTTCTATTTCTAAACAATAGTTTTATTTATATATTTTTCTGATTTCACTTCACCAACTTAGACTATTGTGTTCTGATCCATCACATAAAATTTCAGATTAACAAAACATTGAACTTAAGGCTGTAATGTACCAAAATACAAAAAAGTCAAGGGGGGTGAATACTTTTGCAAGGCACTGTAGAAGTAGTGCTCATAGGACAAAATACAATGCAGCTGCATGAGTAAGGCTACTTTCACACTTGCGTTCAGAGCGGATCCGTCTGGTGTTTGCACAGACGGATCCGCTCCTATAATGCAGACGTTTGGATCCGTTCAGAACGGATCCGTCTGCATTATAGTTTAGAAAAAATTCTAAGTGTGAAAGTAGTTCAGACGGATCCGTCCAGACTTTACATTGAAAGTCAATGGGGGACGGATCCGTTTTAAAATTGAGCCATATTGTGTCAACTTCAAACGGATCCGTCCCCATTGACTTACATTGTAAGTCTGGACGGATCCATTTGCCTCCGCACGGCCAGGCGGACACCCGAACGCTGCAAGCAGCGTTCGGGTGTCCGCTTGCTGAGCGGAGCGGAGGCTGAACGCTGCCAGACTGATGCATTCTGAGCGGATCCGCATCCACTCAGAATGCATTGGGGCAGTACGGATGCGTTCGGGGCCGCTTGTGAGACCCTTCAAACGGAGCTCACAAGCGGAGCCCTGAACGCTAGTGTGAAAGTAGCCTTAACAATAAGGTCAAAAGTAAGAACATATAAGGATCATAAATATATGCATATACCCATGATGGCGATGGTCCAAATCACCCTGTATAGCATCTTATAGTGGAAATAATCCAGTTTGTAACTGAAAATGCAAACACTGCTATTTTTTTAACAGCTAATTATTCCTTTTTCATTATTTTCATTTTAAAATTTGATATTTTGTTCATGTTTTAATTTGGAATTGAATGTGCAGTGCTCCCAGTGACTTTGTGTATATGGAAATAAATGCTATTATGAGAAATTAGCTTTTTCTCAGTTGTTTTAAACACACTGCTATATATATTCAAAGAAGCATTGCACAAAAACACAAACTGCAGTAATCCATGCTATAGCTGGTGCTGGAGGATTAGTGATGAGTGAGGTGAGCTTTGCATGCTACATCCAAAGTCGCTTCGTTCAAAACTCAGAATAACTTTGGTAGTTGATCTTTAAAGTAGAAAACCACTTTAAAACTTGGAACTGAACTTGGCTTCGGATCCAAGGTACCAGTCAGAACCTAAGCAGAGTTTCGTTCCAAGTTTCAAATTAAACCACCAGTTATTCAACAAAGTCTCACGCAACTTCGCGAATACTTGACTTTGGCTCAACGGAGCCCATACATTTTAATACTGTATGGAGACAGATCTCCGTACAGCATTAATCCGACGTTTTGAACAAAGTGACTTCAGATGTAGCATCCGAAGCTTGCTACGCTCATCCCTAATGAGTATATTACACATGTCAGTGGCATGCATTGCTGAGTGACCCCTTATTTGTAAATATAAACTTAAAGGGGAATTCCGGTTATGTAAAGGGATTTTTCACTCTTCACAGGATGGGGATAGATATTAGGTCGGTGGAGGTACCACTGGTAGGAGATCACAAGAACATGGACCCAGTGGAGCGCCTAAATTCAACAGCTGGTCAGGCATGCGCACAGCTGCTCCATTCATTTCTATGGCAGTTCTGGAGACAGACAAGTACGAGTACAGCGATTGCTTATTTCTGGAACTCCCATAGAAATGAATGGGGCAGCCGGGTGCATGCCTGGCCCGCCTCTCGTTTTATAGGCTCCCTGTTCAAATAACTGGTGGGGGTCTACAGACCACAATGGCTAATCTACCTCTCTCGCTTTACAGTTGGGTTACTGTAAAAGGACACCAGTTGTGTATTGTTTTCAGATGAAATGGTGAACATTACTTACACTGAAGAGTTTTCAGATCTTTAAATCCTATGGTTGCCTTTAGAAAAGGACCTAGTAATTTTAGTGAACTGAAAACTAAACTGTAGAAACCAGTGTCAGGCAGCTGCTGCCAAGGCCAATAAGATAATGGGTTGTATCAAAAGGGGCATAGATGGCCGTGATGAGAACATAGTCTTGCCACTTTACAAATGACTAGTCAGACCACACATGGGGTACTGTGTACAGTTCTGGGCTCCTGTGAACAAGATAGACATAGCAGAGCTGGAGAGGGTTCAGAGGAGGACAACTAAAGTAATAACTGGAATGGGTGGATTACAGTACCCTGAAAGATTATCAAAATTAGGGTTATTCACTTCAGAAAAAAGACGACTGAGGGGAGATCTAATAACTATATATAAATATATTGGGGGTCAGTACAGACATCTCTCCCATCATCTATTTATCCCCAGGACTGTGACTGTGACGAGGGGACATCCTCTGCGTCTAGAGCAGTGATGCCCAAACTATGGCCTGCGGGCCAAATACGGCCCACGAAGCCGTGTCATGCGCAGTGACCGGACTTTATCAGCGCAGGGCGCGCTGCGAACGACACAGGCAGCAAAGCGATGCTGCCTGTGCCTGCAATCTCCCCGCCCAGCTCCGCCTCCTAGCTAATTTATTCACTGCACTTGCCTCTGTGAAATTGAAGAGAAGCACCATAATCCCGCACAGGCGCACTGGCAGAGGCATTGAAGTGCGCATGCACCGTCTTCCTGGCCTCTGCCAGTGCGCCTGTGCGAGATTACGGGGCTTCTCTTCAATTTCACAGAGGCAAGGCAAGTGCAGTGAATAAATTAGCTAGGAAGCGGCTCTGGGTGGGGGGGATATTTGTGGATGACACTGAGGGTGGGGGGATATCTGTGGATGACACTGAGGGTGGGTGTATCTGTGGATGACACTGAGGGGGGTAATCTGTGGATGACACTGAGTGGGATCTAGGGAGGAGTGTGGGGATGTTGGGGTGGGAGCTCTGGGAGGGGGGGCCCATACATTTTTTTGCTATGGGGTCCAGTCATTTCTAGCTACGCCCCTGATTGGTAAGATTGGGCGGGCACTGGAGCGATAGAGCGCCCTGCTGTAGGGGAAGCCGGCGGGAGATGAAAGGAGGAGGGGCCAGCTCCTGGTGGTGTCGGGCACACGGCGCAAGCATGGCGGTGGAGGATCTGACTGAAGCCTAAAGACCAGACATCAAGGTAGACCTGCAGAAGAAGGTGACAGCGCAGTATGTGATGTATACATGTGTGTAATGTATGTAGTGCAGTGTGTGATCATCACATACTTTACTAGATACATTGCACACATGTATACATCACATGCCTCCTCACAGTAATAATGCCAAGATATGTGCCCTCTTCACAGACTTAATGCTCACACAGGCCCCCTGACAGTAGTTATGCCCAGATATGTGCCCCCTCACAGTAATAATGCCAAGATATGTGCCCTCTTCACAGTAGTAATGCTCACTCGTGCCCCCTCACAGTGTTTGCATTTCTTTCTGGCAAAGCTACCTGGTTCCGGCCCGCGAAAGTTCCGGCCCAAGTCTAGTGCAGCCCTCAGACGAAAAATGGTTGGGCACCACTGGTCTAGAGCAAAGAAGATTTGTACACCAACATAGAAGAGGATTCTTTACGGTAAGAGCAGTGAGACTATGAAACTCTCTGCCTGAGAAGGTGAGGGTGAGTTCACTGAAAGAGTTCAAGAGGGGCCTGGATGTACAGTATTTCTGGAGTGTAATAATATTACAGGCTATAGCTACTAGAGATGGGTTCTTGATCCAGGGAGTTATTCTGATTGGAGTCGGGAAGGAATTTTTTCCCCTAAAGTGAGGAAAATTGGCTACTGCCTCACAGGGTTGTTTTTTTGCCTTTCTCTGGATCAACTTGCAGGATAACAGGCCAAACTGGATGGACAAAATACAGCCAAAAACATGGATTCAGTAAAATAAGATATTCATAGCCTTTAAATTTAAATATGTTTTATACCATTCTATCTATGCTTCAATGGGTAAGTTTTCCTTTCATTGAAATAGTGGATGCACTAATAGTACCCAGTAGGTTTCACATTCTGGAATCCAGTAGGAGAATGTATCTGCCTATGCCAGTTTTCTGTTTCTGTCGCAAACCCTGGATTTGCAATTTCTATGATGACACTGCTCCTAAATCTAGGCACAACTAGCTTTTCTACACTGCCCTCGCCCTTTCCAAAAAGAAGGTGTAAATGATGGCTGAAATGAATGCCAGCTATGGACTGGTGTAGATATCAGTTTAGACACACAGGCTCCCGAAAATGCACCTAATTTATGATGAGGCATGTGCTTCTTCATAAATTTATCACATCTTTAAAGGGGTATTCCGGTAAAATAACTTAATTTTTGAAAAACCGCATTAAGGCTGCAAGTTGTGTTCCAACCACAACCTATACATATAACCAGAGTTTCGATTTACCTTGCAACCCATTTGTCTAGCTCCTGTGTGAGCCTGCAACACACAGAGTCTCATGGTGCCTGATTTTCCTGCAGGAGTAATTTATAAAAATTTTCTTATGCCTTGCAGATTGTAAGCCCTCGTGGGCAGGGGCCTCTCTCCTGCATCAGTATCTAGCTTGCCTTGTTCGTGCTTATTGTACTTTTTTATGTATACGCCTTTTCATATGTACAGCGCCATGGAATGAATGGTGCTTTAATAATAATAATAATAATAATAATATGGTATATCGATTCCTTCTACCCTTTGCGTCAGTCCAGTCCCATCCTTTGAAGAAAAAACTATGAGACAAAACAGGGACTCGAGATAAAGGAGTGCTAATGCATCTCTGAGGCCAGCGCTTCGGCTGTCTGTTCTCTTATCCTGAATATAAACTCTGTTCTCAGAGCCAGGATAATATTGCTGTTGGCAGAAAAATAAGTAAAAGCTACTTCATTTCTTGCTGACCTAGAGAAATAACCTACAAAAGCTCTCTATTTTTAATTAACCTCAGACAATATCCCCTTTGTTCTGGGACCCTGGAGAATTGGGACAACGGGGGCAGCTACACCCCAGCTGCATTTTTCTCTAAACAAAGTAGCAGTAACCAATTAGTCTTTCTCTGTCCTTCCCCATCCACAGACATGACACACGGCGGTCACTCCTGCCGGTATGATTAGTAAGGTAGGGCAGCCTTGCTCTTATATTGAAGGCGCTCATTCCCTGTTCTGACTTCGCTCACCTCTACAGGATAATGTACAGGATAGTTTGAGAATATCCATCTGATACTTTGGCAGATGCTTACTGTGACAATGAAAGGAAATGCTTTCTTAATCACATAAACAACTTCACATGCTTAGCCTTATATTCTTCTTGGGGATCAAGCTTTCATCCGCTTCAGTACAGCAAGGTAAGTTACATTAACTCATGCTACCAGCTCATGTCCTTTGGGGACACAAAGCAATATTAATCCTTACGATGGTAATAAAAGGCTCCAGTTTTAGGTGCCCGAGTGCACAGGACACACTAACACTTTGTCATAGTCTGTCATGTATACTATATGTACCCAGGAATATATCTCTTATCCAAGTGCTGCATATATAGACTAATTGCAGCTCTTACATCTGCAGATGAGGACCACACTGTAGCAGACAAGCGTTCTAGTGCTGTAATACTATCCTATGTGATGTTGTACTTCTGCAGACAACGCCATATGCCACTTGTAGAGAGGAAATTCCAGCATGTGTAAAGATTAAAGATCCAGTACAAGTACATAGCACACAGATTACGCGGCATGGGCAAACAGTTCGCACTTACTTGGAGCTAAAGGTGTGAATATGACCCAACACCATCTTTAGCCAAACAGATTAAATCGCCGTAAACCATTAAATAAAAAAGCATACGTTTACACTGAATAAATACATGTGTAGGAGAATGCAGCTCACTCTATGCCCACACATGCGTTACTGATCAGATTGCATTATGTGGCCTTAGAGGGAGCTCCTGATGAGGATTGTCTCCCTCACATATATTTATTCTTGTGTGTATTTATGATAAATTGCAAAAAAGAAAAGTCAGTCCTGTGTCCCAACACGGACAATTACTTGCGCTGGAACCTGACGTTCTGATATTTGTATTACATGCTTTTTGTCTACCAACTCTACCAACTCTTGTGAGTATAATAAAACCTTTTAACAAAAGATTGCAAAGGGTGCTTCACTATTCTGCCTATCCCATATGAACCCTTAGAAGAGGAGATCTGTGGAGGATTGGATCCTTTGGGTGCTGGGAAAAGGGGCTCACCCTATGCCATCCACTTTTATCGGGAGACACGGTCCAGAGCAGCGCGGTTCCACAACCCTTCATAATGTGTATTTATGATGTTTGTTTATTAACAGATTTTTTATGTTGTATACACACACACTTTATATTCACACTTAATAGCCAGTTTGCAATGCGCGCTGTTTTTTTCACCTGGTGAGTCCGGCCGTGGGATTTTACCTGCTTGCTCTCATTAGTTTGCGTTTAAATTGTTAGGGTTCATTCACACCTTTAGCTATGAGTAAGGGCGAATTGTTTGGCCAAAAAGAGTAAGATGTGTGCTAAATACCTGTACTGGATTTTTTTATGGGTATAATAAAGCTTTTATTTGAACTGGATACTCTAATTTCCTCTCTACATGTTCATAGACTCCACAGTATGCCAACAGGTGAGCTGTGTGTGATTGTTTCAGTGTATTGTATATGCAACTGTATGAAAGAAAACCTCCATTGCATGCCATAGAGCTGCCCGTTTTCCTCTTTTAAAGACAATTAAGACATTGAATCCATATGCAAGCCTCTGTAGCATATAGAACTTATACCTTACAAGTGCACTGTACACAAATACAAAGTGCAAATTGATACTGATTTTCATATAGTGGAGGCCTAATATTTAGTAACATATATATATATATATATATATATATATATATATATAAAGTTCATATTGAGCACGCTTGTTTTCATTCAGTTATGCCAGTTATGGAACCCTTTCACCAACACAGTCATTTGTATTGGTAAAAAGTGACACAAACAGATTTATATATGTTTTCTACCAATGTTGGGTATATTCTGACTGCTCTGGAGCCTGAAATATATTCCCCAATGGAGCTTGTCAGGAGATGCTAACAATCTCATTGCAGCCCAAGCAGTTTCCATGCCCTGACTGAAAACTAAAATGCAGTTCTGAGCTAATCCAAAGAAAGGTCAATTTGTGTAATTTTTTTGCCAATTAATCTGATGTTGATCTTGTGAGCTATATTTTTCCCATATCACCTGACCTGACGACAGACATACTACTTTCTCTACAAAGAACATTTCGGGTCACTCCCCCTGTATCCATATTCACATTCTCCTCTTTTGAAGTGCACACCATTGAACTCTTCTGCCTATTTCCCCTGTGAGTGGTTGTTGTGGGGTGAGCCTGGTGGATGATACACCTTATTATGGGTGATTTTAACATCCCTATTAAAACGATCTCTTCTTCTGCCTCTCGCTCTCTTTCTATAACCTCCAATCTTGGACTCTTACAACTCTTTTTCTCTGCCACACACAAAGATGGCAATATACTTAATCTAGTCTTCTACCTCTGGAAAATTGATAGTTTTATCAAGTGGTTCAACAATCTTTGTACTAAATGTACTACAATATTTAACCTTTCTCTTCTGTCCTCTTTTTAACATTCTGTTATAACTGCTATATATATATAACTATACTACTCCTAAAAAATCTGAGGAAAAGGTAACAGAGAATCAGTGCTACTTGTGTTCATGGAGGTTCCGTGGGACAAGGAGGTAAGTTAAGTTGCCTTTATTGGCAAATAACATGTTTCAGGCAGGGGCGTAGCTATAGGGGAAGCGGCTGCTTTGGGGCCCTGACCCAGAAGGGCCCATCCAGGAGGAGGAGGTCTAAAAGATTTTGTCAGGGCCCCCTCAACAGTATTACACAATGCAATTATATACAGTGACCGTATAGACAGTGTAGAAAACGGATGGAACAGATAAAACCAATGCAAATTCGTGCCTAAAACTGACGCTGTTTGACAGCTGACTATGTTCATTGACAAAGACCCTGGTTGTGGGGCATGGGTTACAATTACATGCTCAAAGAAATAGACTATAATCCAAAAGATGTACTAGATAATAAAAATAAAAATAATTATAGAATTGGGTAATTACCAAACTAGTTTGATTAGGAAATTTTGTAAAACTATAAGAATATAAAATTGAGATTAAAACCTGGTGTAAATAGCAATAGATTAAATAGGATAAAATGTAATAAATAAATGGATTCCTGATTAGTATTGATTAAACTGATTAGTACACCCTAACTGGTATAATAAAATCAGATTAGTTGATGTTATAAGTGAGCAAGTATTGAGCTAAATGGATGTTACCTAAAAAAAAAACGTAAAGTATAACTATAATGGTAATCTTCAACAATGGTTTCTGTAATTTTATTTAGGTCATCCAGGTTGATAGTATGACATTTATAAATCCAATAGATTTCCCTCTTCTTCAATACTTCAAATCTGTGGTGAGTACTGAATATAATCTATAAACTGTTTGACAAAGACTCGATTTGTAGAGTCGAAACGTGTCACTTGTTGTCCTCCATGTGGCAATAAAAATAGAAGCTTTTTTCATCTAATCCTGCGAGTGCCGGTCTTTTTCTTCCATGTGATTGTGGGACGCCGACCCTGGACACGTGCACCGCGTGCGAATAGGAAAGGAGTGCCGGCTGTTTCACTTTGTAGAATATAATCTATTGACGTGATTTTGGAGAGGTTACATTTCCCTGCGTGCCTTAAGGCTCATTCACACGTCAGTGTTCCAGGGACGTGTGCTGTACGTGTTCTCCACGGACAGCACACGTCCCCATTGATTTTAACGTGTATATTCAGACATCAGTGTTTTAGCACGGTCTGTGTTTTCAGCACGGATGCATGCTCTATTTTGTCCGTGTTCATGGATCCATCACGCCCATTATAGTCTATGGGTCCGTGAAAAACACGGATGCCATCCGTGTTGCATCCGTGTTTGACGGATCATTAGGAAGAGATGCTTTGAAAATTATTTTTCCGCTGTTCAGTGTCAGTGAAACACGGATCCTTCACGGACAGCTTCACGGATGCATCACTGACCACCTGCTCACGGATTTGAGCACGGACGTGTGAATGAGGCTTTACAATGCAATGTTTGCTTAGGCTATGTTGGAGGGATTTTTTCTTTACATTGGACCGCTGCTTGTTGAGCCGTAAATGCAATTCCTATGTTGTACGGCCCATATACTGAAAGCCATAGCCACATTCTATGAGGTATGTGACAAAATCTGTTTTGCAGGTGAGAGTGTACTTAATTGTGAACCTTTCTCTGGTGTTTAGATCTAAATTCAGTGGTCTGGTATGCAATGATGGTACAGCAGAAACATCTTGCAGCACCTCAACAGTAACTGCCCCTAAATTCTTCACGTGATGGTTCTTTTCCTCTTGTGCTAGTTCTCAATCTACTTGGGGCCAAGATATTTTTTTATAGAGGGTGCCCTTCTAACATGATATTAGGGAGAGGGGGAAGTATCTTGCCTAAATGGGGATCCATAAGAAGTATCTTCCAGTGTTTCCATAGGATCTTGATGATAGGAGTTGGAGTAGGTGGTGATGAAACTCCTTTTCTTGTAATCTTCTTCTGAGGTTTCTATTTTCGGAGTGCTTGGTTGTAAACATTTTGTTTGATTGAGCAGACTGGCTTTTTTGTATGCATCCTCAATGAGGCTTTGTGGATAGCCTTTTTTCAGGAGGCTTGCTTGTTCTAAAAAACGTATCATCTCTTGTACAATTGTTTTGGATTCTTCTGAAATGACTAAGCTGTATATTGGTAAACTGTATACTAGTGAAATGCAAGTAGCTGTTACTGTTGACTTTTTTTTGGAGTGTTCTGATTTAATCGATTATGGACTCCAAATCACCTCCCCAGACAAAGAACAAATTGTCAATATACCTCTTATATAGGATCATTTTCTCTTTAAATATGCTGTTTTTCTCAATATAAGTTTCTGAAAATTGACCCATAAACAAATTGGCTTAAGCCAGTGCCATCGTACTGCCCATGGCAGTCCAGTGGCACTGATAGAAGTTATACTCTCCATTAGTGAAATAATTGTTCTTTAATATAAACTCTAATCTTTTAATCATAAACTCCTTATGTGTGATTGAAATATCTTCATTCCCTTCCAAGTATTTCTTCACACATGCCACTTCCAGCTCTTGTCCTATATTAGAATATAGTGAAGAGACATCCAAGATGGCAAGCAGGAAACCTTTCTGTGGAATTCTGGATAGGTCATTAAAAAGCTGTCTGGAGTCCCTCGGATAACTAGGTAAGTTGATTACATGTTTCTGGAGAAATGTGTCTATATAATGTGCAAGGTTGCTAGAGGCAGGGAAGGGATCCAAAACAATTGTAATATTTAGGATGTTGGAGAATATCGAAGGCCTCCTTTTGGTAGTCTACGAAATCTACAATCCCGCCTCCTTTGTTGGTTGGGCAAAGAACAATATTAGTATTCTCACGTAGGCTCTTGATGGCCTGCTGCTCCTTGCATGTGAGATTTGTCTTGATATTTCTGACTTTCTGCTAGTTTTTCAAGGTGTTAAAATTGAAAGCAATCGGAAGTAAAATAAGGTGGTGAAATTCACCGAAAGTCTGCAGGTAGTGGCCTTTACTATGGGTTCGGCAAAAACTTGGATCGATTCTTCAGGCCTGAATGTCGGGTGCCAGTGGGAGTACTTCGCTACGACTTTCATCTCTGTTTATTATTGCTCTCCATGGAAAAAATATCTGAGTAGTGTGAGATTCCTTATATATTTCTGGAGGTCAACGAGTTTCACTATAATCCTGTGCTGGTTTACTCTGGCCTAATAAGTTACCTCTCTGGTAACTCCTCAACCTCTTAGAATCTAGCTTTTCTAGCTGACTCATCAGATTTAAAAAAAATTAAAGGCCTTTTTTGCCATTTATTGCCCTTTTTACAGTAGCTGTAAGGCATGGGGGGGGGGTTGTTTTAGCCATTTATACTTGTTACCTAAAGGAATACATTTTGTAGTGTAATTACTTAATGTGGATTTAAAGCTCTCCCATTTATCCTCTGTATTATTATGTGACAGTATCTGCTCCCAGTCTATGACCTGAAATACCCCCCTTAACCCAGGGAAATTGGCCTTTGTAAAATTAAAGGGGTTGTCTCGCTTCAGCAAATGCATATTGCAAATATGCATTTATTATGTAGAGGAAGTTAATACAAGCCATTTACTAATGTATTGTTATTATGCATATTCCTTCCTTTGCTGTTTGGACTCATTCTTCCATAACATTGTTGTTGTTCAGTCGCAATTCAGTCGTGCTCGACTCTTTGCAACCCCATGGACCACAGCACGCCAGGCCCCTCTATCTTCCACTGTCTCTCGAAGCTTGCCTAAGATCATGTTTGTTGCTTCCATGATATTGTCCAGCCATCTCATTCTCTGCTGTCCCCTTCTCCTTTTGCCTTCGATCTTTCCCAGCATCAGGGTCTTCTCCAATGACTCCTGCATTCTCATTATGTGTCCAAAGTATTTCAGCTTCAGTATTGCTCCTTCCAATGAACAATCAGGGTTAATTTTTTCAAGGATTGATTGATTGGATCTTTTTGCAGTCCATGGAACTCTCAGAAGTCTTCTCGAGCAACACAGTTCGAAGGCATCTATTCTTCTACGCTCAGCCTTCCTTATGGTCCAGCTCTCACAACCATACATTACTACAGGAAAAACCATGGTTTCGACCATACGAACTTTTGTTGGCAAGGTAACATCTCTGCTTTTAATTACACTGTTCAAGTTTGTCATCACATTATACAAAGCTTATTTTGATGTTTATGACCACCCTGCAAATCCATCAGTGGTGGTCGTGCTAGCACATTATAGGAAAAAGCGCCAGCCTTTCTGGTGGCTGGGTCCATGGGAGTGGGCGTAGGCCACTGCTTTTTCCTATAGCGTGCAAGCATGGCCACCACTTCTGGATTACAGGGTGGTCATAACCATGGAAACGAACAGTGTATAATGTATATTAACTTTCTTTAAATAATAAATGCTATTTGCTGAAGCTAGACAACCCCTTTTAATGTTTTGCTCTCCCTGCCAGAGTTTGCTTTTTATAGTTCAGGAGGAATATGATTATATTGTGATCACTATTACCTAGTGTTTCTCGAACAATAACATTTTCAACAAGCTCTGCATCATTAGAAATTACCAGATCCAACAGAGCATGGCCCCCAGTGTGATCTACAAATTGGTCCATAAAGTGGTCCTGTAGCAAATTGAGGAATCTTCTCCTGTTTGCAGTTGAGTCAGAACTATGACCCAAGTCAATATCTGGAAAGTTAAAAATCTCCCATTATGACCACTGTACCCGCCTGTGCAGTCCGCTCTATTTGGTTATACAGTTGAATTTCTATCTCCTCTGTGATGTTAGGGGGTCTATAGATTACACCAAGTATTATTTTTTCAGTGTTTATCTCTCTTGGTAATTCCACCCATAAGGTTTTAACATCCTCACCATCCGCACCCACAATTGCCTCTTTCACACTCGCCTTCAGATCTCTCCTCACATATAGGCACACACCACCACCTTTTCTATTGGCCCTGTCTTTCCTAAATAGTGTAAAACCCTCGATATTAACAGCCCAGTCATGCGAAAAGTCCAACCATGTCTCAGCCACACCAACTACATCTATGTGTTCTTCTAGTACCATAGCCTCTAGCTCCCCCATTTTGCTTCCTAAACTTCTGGCATTTGTGAACATACGTTTTAAATTACTATTTATTTTCTCACATTCAGTCTCAACTGTCCCCTCCTATATCCTACTCTCTATCTACACTATCTACCCCCTTATTTATATGACCCCCATCCCTCCTAGTTTAAAAGCTCCTCCAGCCATCTAACCATTTCCCCCCCAGGGCAGTTGCTCGGTGGAGCTGATGTTGTACTTTATCCTAATGAGAAAGATTTCATAATAAGGATTTGGAGAAGGGGCAGAGGGATAGCAGAGCAGGGAGAGGCTGGTGCTGTCACTAGGGGGTCATACCATGGGGGAGTAATAAAGCCCACCATAATGCCCCCCCAGTAGAAATAATTCTCCTTATAATGTGACAGTGCAAAAATACCCCCTTGTAATGCCCCCAGTTGAGCTAATGTCCCCATAGTGCCCCCATAATGTCCCAGTATAAAATACCCCTATATAGTGCCCCCAGTAAATTCCCCCATAGTGCTCCTCTCCCCCCTTCCTGCTAGTGCCCTCCATAATGTACCAGTATAAAATGCCCCATATATAGTGCCCCAGTAGATGCCCCTCAGTGTCCGGCCTCTGATAGGCTGCCGGCCTAGTGTCCCCCATAATGCCCCCCAATAATGTGCCAGTAAGTGTCCCCATAGATGCCCCCCCATTATGTGCCAGTATCAAGTGCCTCTCTCCTCCCCCATGTCCCAGTATCATAGTGTCATCTCCCCCCCCAATGTGCCAGTATCAAATGCCTCTCTCCTTCCCACCCCCCATGTGCCAGTATCATAGTGCCAAACCCCCCATGTGCCAGTATCAAGTGCCTCTCTCTTCCCCCCATGTCCCAGTATCATAGTGCCATCTCCCCCCAAAAAAAAGTGGCAGTATCAAGTGCCTCTTCCCCCCCCCCATGTGCCAGTATCATAGTGCCAAACCCACCCATGTGCCAGTATCAAGTGCCAACCCCCCCACGTGCCAGTATCAAGTGCCTCTCTTCCCCCCCATGTCCCAGTATCATAGTGCCCCCCCCCCCCCCCAAAAAGTGCCAGTATCAAGTGCCTCCTCCCATGTGCCAGTATCATAGTGCCAAACCCCCCTCCCACGTGCCAGTATCAAGTGCCAAACCCCCCCTCCCACGTGCCAGTATCAGGTGCCAACCCCCCTCCCCCATGTGCCAGTATCAGGTGCCTCTCTCTTCCCCCCCCATGTCCCAGTATCATAGTGCCATCTCCCCCCCCAAAAAAGTGGCAGTATCAAGTGCCTCTCCCCCCCCCCCCATGTGCCAGTATCATATTGCCAACCCCCCCCCACGTGCCAGTATCAAGTGCCTCTCTCCCCCCGCATGTGCCAGTACCAAGTGCCTCTCTCTTCCCCCCCATGTCCCAGTATCATAGTGCCATCTCCCCCCCAAAAAAGTGCCAGTATCAAGTACCTCTCTCCCCCCATGTGCCAGTATCATAGTGCTAAACCCCCCTCCCACGTGCCAGTATCAAGTGCCAAACCCACCCTCCCACATGCCAGTATCAAGTGCCAAACCTCCCCTCCCACGTGCCAGTATCAAGTGCCTCTCTCCTCCCCCCCATGTCCCAGTATTATAGTGCCATCTCCCCCCCCCCCCCAAAAAAGTGCCAGTATCAAGTGCCTCTCCCCCCCCATGTGCCAGTATTAGGTGCCAACCCCCCTCTCCCCCCCATGTGCCAGTATCAGGTGCCCACCCCCCTCCCCCCCATGTGCCAGTATCAAGTGCCTCCCGCTCCCCCATGGCAGTAACAGTCGGGAATTAATAAAATAAACACTTCTACTTACCTCCATGTCAGCGATGCGATGCAGCCTCTTCCTGTGTCCCGCCCTGTATGTCCATATATGGAGTCAGTGCTTGTATTTCAGAAAAGTTTCTGCTGGGATTCGAACCAACGAACTTCTGTATCAAAGGCAAAGCACTTAACCATACAACCATAAGAGCTGCCTTGCCAATGACTGAAAAAAATATGAGACTTCTACTGTTATAGCTGGCTAAGTGTACATCTATACACATGACAGCTGCCCCAACACACCCAGCACTGCTATATCTCTATATGACAGCTGTCCCAACACACTCAGCTCTCCTATATCTCTATATATGATAGCTGCCCCAGCACACCCAGCTCTGCTACATCTAATACACATGACAGCTGCACTAGCACACTCAGCTCTACTATATCTCTATATATGACCGCTGCCCCAGCACACCCAGCTCTGCTACATCTATATATCTCTAAGTATTGCTATACAGTAGATAGATATATATAGAGATATAGCAAAGCTGAGTGTGCTGGGGCAGCTGTCATGTGTATAGATGTAGCAGAGCTGGGTGTGTTTGGGCAGCTGTCATGTGTATAGATGTAGCAGAGCTGGGTTTGCTGGGGCAGCTGTCATATATAGAGATATAGTAGAGCTAAGTGTGCTGGTGCAGCTGTCATGTGTATTAGATGTAGGTGTGCTGGGGCATCTATCATATATAGAGATATAGCAGTGCAGGGTGTGTTGGGGCAGCTTTCATGTGTATAGATGTACACTTAGCCAGCTACAACAGTAGAAGTCTCATATTTTTTCAATCAGTTGCAATGCAGCCCTTATGGCTGTGTGGGTAAATGCTTTGCCTCTGATACATGAAGGTTGTGGGTTCGAATCCCAGACACATCAGAAGACTTCAGGAGACAGTAAGACAGTAAGGTCCGCCGCCGCTGCTGCTGTGAAGGGGCCCTGAACAACAAGAATCGATCATATTTAACTAACTTGAAAATAAACTGTCACACACGCTGCCGGGGCGCCGGGCCCCTTGGTTCCCCAGTAGTTACTCCACTACCTGGTAGTAACTGCTTCCCCGGTAGTTACGCCACTGGTGAGATCTAAGCCTCTCTCCAGGTTTGCAATGCTCCTGCATGTTACAAGCTGTGCATTTAGATCCAAGATCTATCCAATTGAATCTTTTGCAAATGCCTCAAATGGCTCTTCAAAGCACACATACATTATTAGTAGAATTGTCCATTGAGCACATGTTAAAATGGGGATGAACAGTAAAGAAAGAAAACAGTAAATATGAATTTAGATTTAGACCCCTGACTTTAATTGGATAACTTGCTAGAATAAAGCAAACAATGCACAAGGAAAATCTATTAAACCTTAGTTTCTTGCTCCTTGTCTTAAACTCCGGTCCTTTAACCCTTTCAGGACCAGAGTTTTTATTTAATTTTTTGTGTTTTCTTTTTAAGTTCCCTGCCTTCCCAGAGCCATAACTTTTTTATTTGTCTGTTCACATAGCCACATGATGGCTTGTTTTTTGCGGGACAAGTTGTACTTTCCAACGCGACCATTTAATATTGCATATGATGTAGCGGAAAATAATTCCAAATGGGGTGAAATTGCAAAAATAAAAAGCGATTCCACCACAGTTTTACGGGTTTTTTAATTACGACGATAAAACTTGCATTTTGATAGTGATAAGAAAATGTAAAAGTGGGAAAAAAAATCTGTTTTATTATTTTGATCCCTATAACTTTTTGTAATTATGTGTACGGAGCTGTATGGGGGCTCATTTTTTGTGGTGCAATCTGAACTTTTCATTGATACCATTCTGGGGTGTGTATGACTTTTTGATCACTTTTTATAAAAAAAATGGTAGAAAATGAAGCGACCAAAAACGGCGAATCGGCCATTTGAACGTTTTTCCCCGTTTCGCTGTTTGCCGTATGGGGAATATATTTTTATATTTTTATACTATGGGTGTTTTCGCATAGTTCTTTTATTTTTATTTTAGGAAAAGGGGGGTGATTTGAATTTTAATGTTTTTATTTATTTATTTTTTTAAACTTTTTTTTATTATTATTATTTTTTTTTACACTTTTATAGTTCCCCAAGAGAACTTATAACATGTAATTATCTGATTGCTATTATCATAGACTCTAATGCACTTGCATTGAAGTCTATGATAATTTCACTACTTTCCTATGGAGCCCTATTACAGGCAAGGGCTCCACAGGAAATACTATGCAGCAGCCTTGTGTCATTCATAAAGACACAGGCTGCTACATACACGCTCCGGCTCCTCCGGATAATAATATGGTTGCATAAGTGTGCACACCCTTAAACTAATACTTTGTTGAAGCACCTTTTGATTTTATTACAGCACTCAATCTTTTTGGGTATGAGTCTATCAGCATGGCACATTTTGACTTGGCAAGATTTGCCCACTCTTCTGTGCAAAAACACTCCAAATCTGTCAGATTGCGAGGGCATCTCCTGTGCACAGCCCTCTTCAGATCACCCCACAGATTTTCTATCAGATTCAGGTCTGGGCTCTGGCTGGGCAATTCCAAAACTTTAATCTTCTGGTGAAGCCATTCCTTTGTTGATTTGGATGTATGCTTTGGGTCGTTGTCATGCTGAAAGATGAAGTTCCTCTTCATGTTCAGCTTTCTAGCAGAAGCCTGAAAATTTTGTGCCAAAATTGACTGGTATTTGGAAGTGTTCATAATTCCCTCTAGTTTAACTAAGGCCCCAGTTCCAGCTGAAGAAAAACAGCCCCAAAGCATGATGCTGCCACCACCATGCTTCACTGTGATTATGGTATTGTTTTGGTGATGTGCAGTGTTGTTTTGGTGATGTGCAGTGTTCTTTTGGCGCCAAACATATCTTTTGGAATTATGGCCAAAAAGTTCAACCTTGGTTTCATCAGACCATAACACCTTTTCCCACATGCTTTTGGGAGACTTCAGATGTGTTTTTGCAAAATGTAGCCTGGCTTGGATGTTTTTCTTTGTAAGAAAAGGCTTTTGTCTTGCCACTCTACCCCATTGCCCAGACATATGAAGAATACGGGAGATTGTTGTCACATGTACCACACAGCCAGTACTTGCCAGATATTCCTGCAGCTCCTTTAATGTTGCTGTAGGCCTCTTGGTAGCCTCCCAGACTAGTTTTCTTCTCGTCTTTTCATCAAATTTGGAGGGACGTCAAGTTCTTAGTAATGTCACTGTTGTGCCATATTTTCTCCACTTGATCATGACTGTCTTCACTGTGTTCCATGGTGTATCTAATGCCTTGGAAATTCTATTGTACCCTTCTCCTGACTGATACCTTTTAACAATGAGATCCCTCTGATGCTTTGGGTGCTCTGTGGACCATGGCTTTTGCTGTGGGATGCGACTAAGAAAATTTCAGGAGGGGGGCGTGGCCTAACCGGCATGGAGTAAAGATGTGCGGCACAGAGCTCTCCCGCAATCCTGATTAATCCTGAACTCCCCATCCTATAATTTGTCCTTCAATACTGCCTCTACACTCACCGGAGAGCCTCCTGAGGATTATCCCCTGCTCTGCACTGACAACCGTGGCAGGAGAGGAGCTGATTCAGCGGGCAGACGCTCACATGTGAAGTGGCCATTGCAGGGAGGCAGGAGGAGCGCACGGCCAGCGGACAAACTGTCATGCTGCGATTGGCTTGCTGAAGAGACTGACTGGTTGTGAGTCGGTTGGGGAAGACTACGAGCAGGCTATAGTGGGATCCCCCGGTGCGGGTCTGCAGCAGACAGGAGAAGGAGGGCAGAGCGGCAGTACCCTGTGAGCGCCAGCAGCCATTTTCCAGAGAAACCACGTGGCTGCATTTGCGCCGTTCTAAAGCTGAAGAGGGGAAAGCAGATCACCCTGTAATAACAACTATAGAACTGTATGTACTCAGCTCATATGAACCCAGCTCTGATATAATCAGTCAGCTTGTACTCAGCCTGCATGTATCCAGCAAGTCTGCCTGCATTCTGAATGTACTCAGCAGTCCTGTATCCAGCACATGTGTATTCAGTCAAATGTACTCAGCCTAAATATATTTAGCAGCCATGTATTCAGCCTAAATATACTCAACAACAGTGTATTCAGCCTCACTATACTCAACAACCGTGTACTCGGCCTGGGCGTACTCAGCAGGGGTGTACTCAACCTAACTATACCCAGCTTTTGTGTACTCAGCTAAACATAATAAGCCGTCATTTGCATTACTTGGGCGCATCCATCTGAGTGCGCATAGTTCAGCTTTGAACGGTCACCACAGCGTGTCCCATACAGTCTGGACTGTATATTGGTGAGGTGGTGCAAACTGAGATTAACTAGGGGCTCAACTCATCTGCAGACCCCTGGAAGGCCGCCCTTCTGTGCAGAGGGGTATCAGCCGGGTTCCCCAAGCTTCCAGTCGGCCGGTATATGGGGGTAAAAAACAATTAGTGCCTCCTCAGACCCCAAACAAAATCTTCATGGACAAAATGAGCCAAACCGAAGGGGAAGGGGCCTTGGGCAATACAGTGTCGGAACAGGCACAAACAGACAAAATTATGTCAGCAATAGCGTCCTGTCAAGTTGCCTTAACGGCGAAAATTGATCATCTTCAAAGCGACATTAATTTTCTGCGCCACGATATAGAAAAGATGAGAACACGAACAACGGAAGTGGAACGCAGAGTGGGAGAGGTGGAGGACACCGTTAGAGGCCATAATGACTTATCCTCTTCACTGCTGCAGCAAGTTAAAGCTCTGCAAGCGAGGGCTGAAGATGCAGAAAATAGAAACAGGCGAAACAATATCCGTATATTGGGCCTGCCGGAAAGAGTTGAAGGGGTTGAGCCTGAGACGTTTGCAGAAAATCTGAATAAAACACACTTGGCTCCACTGCATCTACCACCGAGACCGTTCATTATCAAGGTACTAAATTACAGAGACCGTGACGAGATCCTGGCGGCAGCAAGGAAAAAAGGAACTATCTCTTATGAAAACACAAGGATCTCCTTTTATCCCGACTTCACCACTGAGGTACAGAAGAAGAGGAAGCAATTCAACCAGGTCAGAGCACGGGTCAGAGAACTGGGTATAAAATATGCCATACTGTACCCTAAGAGGCTACGGATCCAAGTTGATGGAGGAATAAAGTTTTTCCTGACTCCGGAAGAGGCCTCGGATTGGCTGGATACTCGTCGATCACGGGAGGAGCAGCGGTGAAATACTATAATAGAACTGTTCGATATAATTGTTGGGTTCAGTTTATTGTTCCTTTTTCTATCTCCTTGTCTATTTTGACTGAAAAGAGGGGGAAGAAATAGCAAGGGGAGGGTAAGGATGCAGGAGGTGATACACTTATTCTGTATTGTAGTATCAGGGAGTACATAAAAGAGCGGGAGGTGGTATGTTACTAAAGGGAGAGCTTTTCTCTTAGAAAGGGGGGGTCTTCTCTATTTTACCTCTTGAACATTGTCCTTTCTACAAAAGGATTTTTCCTGTTCAGGATTGCTTTTCAATAGTTTAGCGGTTAGGTTGGGGTTGAGGGGAGACCTACTTAGCCAGAGGTGGTGTTAGCCGCTAGTTAGGGGTCCCTTTTGAAGGTGTCTGGGGGGGGGACCATCGAGAAGGAACGTTAGCCGGGATTCTATGGTGAACATAGTTGGTTGGGTTGTGTTAGAGGCTTAGGAGCACGCCCTTAGCCTTTGTTTAATTAATAGTTCGGGATCTGAGGCCCAGACAGGTTGGGGGGGGTGTGGGCAGGATGGGACAAAGGGAATAATTATGGGATGTTCAGAAAGGTGTGAATGGATGTGTGTGTGCCACCGCAGCGCTGCAGATGTTGGTCAAGAATTATATAGTACCGAACTGAGAGTATGGCTATGATAAAAATAATCTCTTGGAATGTGAGGGGACTTAACTGTAAAATCAAATGATTACTGGTGTTTAACTATGTCAAAGTGCATGCTCCTGACATTCTTATCTTGCAGGAAACGCATCTTAAAGATCGGAAAATTCTGTCTCTTCGGAGACCATGGGTGGGACAGGCATACCATGCGACGTATACCAACAATGCAAGGGGGGTTTCAATCCTGATCAGTAAAACCTTACCGTGGCAGCTGAACAAAGTCCAGGTAGATATGAATGGTAGATTTATTATCCTGCATGTACTTGTCAGAGGTGAACCTCTGATAGTGGTGGGACTGTATGTGCCTCCACCATTTGCCAGAACCTTATTGGACGAGCTCATGGTGAAGGTTGCGCTACTGCCCCTGGCCCCATTTGTAATACATGGGGATTTTAATGCAGTATTAGATAGCCAACTTGATAGATTGAGACCTTCACATAGACACAATGCAGCTCTAGTTCTCTGGGCGCAGGCACACAATGCAGCTCTAGTTCACTGGGCGCAGGCACACAATCAGACAGAAATTTGGAGATGGAGGAACCCGTCCCTTAAGCAATTCTCCTGTCAGGCGGCTTCGGGGGGATAGTATGTCATGCATTGATTTGGCTTTCGGGAGTCAGGATGCTGTACCGTTGGTACGGGGGGTGACATATCTGCCACGGGTTATCTCGGATTATGCCCCTTTACAGATTGGTTTTCCTGTGGCTTGAGACAAAACAGAGATGGTATGGAGATTGAAAATCCGGTATGGCTGCAGGTGATCCCAGTAGAGTCGTTCTGTAACACTAAGCTAGAGGAATACTGGAAGTCTAATGAGGGATCCACTGACCAGATAACAGAATGGGAGGCCTGTAAGGCAGTTCTAAGGGGAGCTTATATAGCAGCTATAGCTACGCACAGGGTGCAGTTGCAAATCACCCGGGCTGGGATAGAAAGCAGACTGGCAGAGGCGGAGGAGGCTTTCATTAGTGATCCCTCTAGGGAATGTAAAGAGGAATGGTTAGCCATTCAAAGGGAGTATAAGCTACATCTTACGGAGTATACACAGAAGAGACTTCTTGCACAAAGGCAGATAGTATTCTCTGATGGAGATAAGAACGGAAAGGCATTAGCATATTAGGCCAAGGCTGAGAATCCGCAGACTGTGGTGGCAATGATAAAAATGGACTCAGGGACCGAGGTCTATAGACCTGAGGAGATTTGTGCTCAATTTGCTAGATATTACACCAATTTATATTCTTCCACTCTTGCGTATACTCCGGAAGAGATACAGGGTTATCTGGGTAGGCTGAAGTTTCCAAAACTATCTAGGACAGATAAGGGAATGCTGGACTCTCCAATTACACCCTTAGAAATTCAGGCTGCCATAAGCTCCATGACACCACATAAAACCCCGGGTCCAGCTGGGTTTCCTGCAGAATGGTACAAGTTATATGCGGAGAAAATTAGTGAGAGATTGAGTGAATTATTTACCTACTCGCTGGAAGTCTCAAAGTTACCTCCATCGTTCTCTGAAGCTATCATAGTAGTAATCCATAAGCCTGGGAGACCAGCAGAACAGTGTAGCTCCTATCGCCTATTTCCCTCATAAATCTAGACGCTAAGATACTGGCGAAGGTCCTGGCATCGCGTCTGTCAGGGATTATTCTATCCTTGGTGGGCCCAGACCAGTCCGGATTCATGCCTGGGAAGTCAACTGATATAAATCTCAGGAGACTTTATACCAACCTGCAGGTTCAACATGACAATGTGGGAGATAGGGCGATAGGGTCTTGTAGACAATGAAAAAGCATTTGATTATGTTGAGTGGAAATTTCTATGGGAAGTATTAGCAAAGTTTGGGTTCCCAAAGAACTTCTTGAAATGGCTGCATCTGTTGGATGCGGACCCCTCGGCGAGAGTGCGTGTGAACGGGACGTTATCCAGGCCCTTTCATTTACGCAGAGGGACCAGACAAGGGTGCCCACTGTCGCCGTTACTCTTCGCTCTGGTGATGGAACCAATATCTATTTTGATAAATAGCAGCCCAGGGATAGGGGGTTGGAATATTGCGGGCATCACAGAAAAATTATCACTTTACGCCGATGATATGTTGGTATATTTGGGAGATACGGAGAAATCACTAGATACACTCCTAGAAGTGGTAGATGAATACGGGTGGTATTCAGGACTTAAAATTTATTGGGCCAAATCGGTGTTGTATTTGGTGGATGAAACCGAGAATACAAGAGTATCGGCAAGGTCAAAACTCTTAGTGGTTGATAAGTTCAAATATTTGGGAGTCATAGTACATAAAGAGCCTAAACAGTTCACCTCTCTCAATCTGCTTCCGACTATGGAATATATTATGCAAAAATTAAAGGCTTGGGTAGCCCTTCCTCTTTCCCTGGTGGGGGGGATAAATATCTTCAAAATGGCCTTGTTACCAAAATTACTATATATGTATAGGGCGGCGCCGGAGCTTTTAAAGAAATCCCATTTTGAGGCGATTGATAAATTACTGACTCCCTTCCTATGGCCCAATACACAGCCCAGAATTGCTAGAGATACACTGAAAGCGTCTTATGTCAGGGGTGGTTTGGCTCTCCCTGATAGGTACCATTTAGACCAAGCAGTGCAGCTGACAAATGCCAGTTGGATCAGAGCAGACGCCAATAATCCAGTGACTGTTCTGGAGGCTGCATTGTTGGGGTCATGTGAAGCTTTAACAAACTTCATATTTAGGGAGGGTAAATACCCAGTTAGATGTCTTACCTCCAATATGTTGGCAGTATTAACTATTTGGAGGAAAACTGTACGGGTGAACAAGAATGGGGAAGACAGAGGGGAGTTGTCCCCGGTGACGCCGTTGTGGTGTAATCAAGGACTACAGGAATTGTATAAGCTGCAGGAGTTGGAGTTCTGGCCGCGACATGGGGTGAAGTACTCTACCCAACTATACGTAGAGGGAAACTTCAAGACATTTAGAGACTTCAGGGAAGAATTTCAGATCCCCAAATCTAGTTTGTTTAGATACTTCCAACTTAGACATGCATGTACTAAACAATTTGGTAAGGATCCCATTAAGCTAGAATATAGTTCCATTGAAAAGGTTGCTAGATTGAGAGAGTTGTGTAAACAAGTATCTTCCTTCTATGCGGAACTGATGTCGCAGGCCTCATCCCCCTTATCTAAATCTTTGGCTAGGTGGAAGGTGGATACTCCGCAATTGGAGGATAGGCACGAGAAAGAACTAATGCACACTTGGAGGCACTCGGTAATCAGTGCAAGGGACCAATTAATACAGGCTAAATGGCTGCATCGCACATACCTGACTCCAGTAAGGCTACATTGCATGCGTAAATTGGATACTCCTCAATGCTCTAGATGTGGCGCAGAAAGGGGAACTTTGATTCACATGATATGGAGTTGTCCAGTGATAGCACAGTTTTGGTCAGGAATTCACAAATTTCTTAGGGCTCTTTCACACTTGCGTTATTGTCTTCCGGCATAGAGTTCCGTCGTCGGGACTCTATGCCGGAAGAATACTGATCAGGATTATCCTAATGCATTCTGAATGGAGAGTAATCCGTTCAGGATGCATCAGGATGTCTTCAGTTCCGGTACGGAACGTTTTTTGGCCGGAGAAAATACCGCAGCATGCTGCGCTTTTTGCTCCGGCCAAAAATCCTGAAGACTTGCCGCAAGGCCGGATCCGGGATCAATGCCGATTGAAAGGCATTGATCCGGATCCGGCCTTAAGCTAAACGTCGTTTCGGCGCATTGCCGGACCCGACGTTTAGCTTTTTCTGAATAGTTACCATGGCTGCCGGGACGCTAAAGTCCTGACAGCCATGGTAAGTGTAGCGGGGAGCAGGGGAGCAGCATACTTACCGTCCGTGCGGCTCCCCGGGCGCTCCAGAGTGACGTCAGGGCGCCCCAAGCGCATGGATCACGTGATCACATGGATCACGTCATCCATGCGCATGGGGCGCTCTGACGTCATTCTGGAGCGCCCGGGGAGCCGCACGGACTGTAAGTATACCGCTCCCCCGCTCCCCGCTCCTACTATGGCAACCAGGACTTTAATAGCGTCCTGGGTGCCATAGTAACACTGAAAGCATTTGGAAGACGGTTCCGTCTTCAAATGCTTTCAGTACACTTGCGTTGTTACGGATCCGGCAGGCACCTCCGGCAACGGAAGTGCATGCCGGATCCCAACAACGCAAGTGTGAAAGAGGCCTTAATGAGAAATTAGGGTTACCAGCAGTATGCTCCCCAGAGAATAGCTTATTGGGACTAGTGAATGATCTGATCCAAACTAAGCATGCTAGGATGCTGTATAGACTCTTAATGTTCTATGCCAGGAAGGTCATTTTACTGAACTGGAAACCTCCGGCGGTCCCGTCGGTACAAAAGTGGATCCAAATTATAGATGGTGTTTTGCCGATGTATAAACTAACGTTTATGGTGAGAGGGAACGCAGATAAATTTGAGACAATTTGGGGACTCTGGCTACAAGCGAGGCCAGCGCCTGAAATAGCATGAGTAAAAATATTACCTACAGGAAAGGGGAAATGTGGTGAGCAGTGGGCTTATTAATATGAAAAGAAGAGTGCAGTCTTATGTTATAAGGACGAGTCTCCTCCGTACTCTTACATAGATGGTGATATATATGGGTGGATCGGCCGACAAATCTTTCCTTCCCTAGGGGGGTTGCTGCAGCGCTGTGGTGGGTGTGATTGTGAGTGGGATAGTGGTCTTAAACCTGGAGCTTCGGATGCGAAACAATACAATGTGGGGTGATGTACTCTGATATTTTCCACTGTATTTTCCTGTAACACTTTAATAATGTACTGTCTATGAAACTCCGATGGCACTTGTCTTGAGACCTGCGAGTCTGATGTATGTTGTTACCCTTATTTTTCGTCTGGAAAATAAAAAAATAAAGTCTATAAAAAAAAATGAAAATTTCAGGAAAGACCAAATAGAACAGCTGAACTTTATTTGGTGTTAGGCCTCTTTCACACGACCGTTTTTTTTTTTTCCCGTTTACGGGCCGTTTTTTGCGTTCCGTATACGGTCCGTATACGGAACCATTGATTTCAATGGTTCCGCAAAAAAAACAGAATGTACTCCGTATGCATTCCGTTTCCGTATTTCCGTTTTTCCGTTCCGTTAAAAGATAGAACATGTCCTATTGCCCGCAATCACATTCCGTGGCTTCATTCAAGTCAATGGGTCCGCAAAAAAAATGGAACACATACGGAAATGCATCCCGTATCCGTTCCGTTTTTTGCGGAACCATCTATTTAAAATGTTATGCCCAGCCCAATTTTTTCTATGAAATTACTGTATACTGTATATGCCATACGGAAAAACGGAACGGAAACGGAAACACAACGGAAACAAAAAAACGGAACAACGGATCCGTTTAAAACGGACCGCAAAACACTGAAAAAGCCATACAGTTGTGTGAAAGAGGCCTTAATCAGAGGCACTTTAAATGATGGCAGGTGTATGCTGACTCCTATTTAACAGGATTTTGAATGTGATTGCTTAATTCTGAACACAGCTACATCCCCAGTTATAAGAGGGTGTGCACACTTATGCAACCACATTATTATTTTTTTTTTTTTTCTTCCCTCCACCTAAAAGATTTCAGTTTGTTTTTCAATTGAGTGGTACAGTTTATACAGTAGGTCACATTAACCCCTTAAGGACTCAGGGCGTACCGGTACGTCCTAACTTTAAATCACGATTGCGGCGCGGCAGGGGTTAATCGCAACAGGATGTCCGCTGACATCCTGTCACAATGCCGGGGGGGTCCCGTGATCGTCAATTCAGACCTGCGGTTTGCGGCTTTTACCTTATCCGGCGGGCGGCGGTGCCATCGGGTCCCCATGCGGCTGTAGGGGGGACACGATGGCATGGAAGGAAGCGCGATGTCTAAGGAAGGCATCGCGCTGCCTTCCGGTGACGAGCCTGCGAGATCCAGCCCCCTGGATCATACAGCCAATGCATTCCAATACAGAAGTATTGGAATGCATTGTAAAAGGGATTAGACCCCCAAAAGTTTAAGTCCCAAAGTGGGACAAAAAATAAAGTAAAATAAAAGTTGAAAAAATAAAGTTTTCCCCCCCAAAAATTTAGTTTGAAGTAAAAATAAACAAAAACGTCATTTTCCCCAAATAAAGTTAAAAAAAAAAGTATACATATTAGGTATCGCCGCGTCCGTATTGACAGGCTTTATAAACATATCACATGACCTAACCCCTCAGATGAACACCGTAAAAAAAAAAAAAAAAAAAGCTTAATAAACAATTTTTTTGTCACCTTACATCAAAAAAAGTACAACAGCAAGCGATCAAAAAGGTGTTTGCCCACCAAAATTGCCCACCAAAATAGTACCAATCTAACCGTCACCTCATCCCGCAAAAAATGAGCCCCTACCTAAGACAATCGCCCAAAGAATTAAAAAACTATGGCTCAGAATATGGAGATACTAAAACATCATTTTTTTTGTTTCAAAAATGATATTATTGTGTAAAACTTACATAAATTAAAAAAAGTATACATATTAGGTATCGCCGCGTCTGTATCGACCGGCTCTATAAAAATATCACATGACCTAACCCCTCAGATAAACACTGTAAAAAAATAAAAATTAAAACTGTGCTAAATAAACCATTTTTTGTCACCTTACATCACAAAAAGTGTAATAGCAAGCGATCAAAAAGTAATATGCAACCCAAAATAGTGCTAATCAAACCATCATCTCATCCCGCAAAATATGAGACCCTACCTAAGATAATCGCCCAAAAACTGAAAAAACTATGGCTCTCAGAATATGGAGACACTAAAACATTATTTTTTTTTTTTGTTTCAAAAATGATATTATTGTGTAAAACTTATATAAATAATAAAAAAGTATACATATTAGGTATCGCAGCGTCCGTAATAACTTGCTCTATAAAAATACTGTAAAAAAATTAAAACGGTGTAAAAAAAGAAATTTTTTGTCACCTTTACATCACAAAAAGTGTAATAGCAAGCGATCAAAAAGTCACACGCACCCCAAAATAGTGCCAATCAAACCGTCATTTCATCCCGCAAAAATCATACCCTACCCAAGGTAATTGCCCAAAAACTGAAAAAATTATGGCTCTCAGACTATGGAAACACTAAAACATGATTTTTTTTGTTTCAAAAAAAAAAATCATTGTGTAAAACTTACATTAATAAAAAAAAAGTATACATATTAGGTATCTCCGCATCCGTGACAACCTGGTCTATAAAAATATCACATGATCTAACCTGTCAGATGAATGTTGTAAATAACAAAAAATAAAAACTGTGCCAAAACAGCTATTTCTTGTTACCTTGCCTCACAAAAAGTGTAATATAGAGCAACCAAAAATCATATGTACCCTAAACTAGTACCAACAAAACTGCCACCCTATCCCGTAGTTTCTAAAATGGGGTCACTTTTTTGGAGTTTCTACTCTAGGGGTGCATCAGGGGGGCTTCAAATGGGACATGGTGTAAAAAAAAACAGTCCAGTAAAATCTGCCTTCCAAAAACCGTATGGCATTCCTTTCGTTCTGCGCCCTGCCGTGTGCCCGTACAGCGGTTTACGACCACATATGGGGTGTTTCTGTAAACTACAGAATCGGGGCCATAAATATTGAGTTTGGTTTGGCTGTTAACCCTTGCTTTGTAACTGGAAAAAAATAATTAAAATAGAAAATCTGCCAAAAAAGTGAAATTTTTAAATTGTATCTCTTTTTTCCATTAATTCTTGTGGAACACCTAAAGGGTTAACGACGTTTGTAAAATCAGTTTTGAATACCTTGAGGGGTTTAGTTTCTAGAATGGGGTCATTTTTATGTGGTTTCTATTATGTAAGCCTCGCAAAGTGACTTCAGACCTGAACTGGTCCCTAAAAATTGGGTTTTTGAACATTTCTGAAAAATTTCAAGATTTGCTTCTAAACTTCTAAGCCTTGTAACATCCCCAAAAAATTAAATATCATTCCCAAAATGATCCAAACATGAAGTAGACATATGGGGAATGTAAAGTAATAACTATTTTTGGAGGTATTACTATGTATTATAAAAGTAGAGAAATTGAAACTTGGAAATTTGCAATTTTTTATACATTTTTGGTAAATTTGGTATTTTTTTATAAATAAAAATGATTTTTTTTAATTTCATTTTACCAGTTTCATGAAGTACAATATGTGACGAAAAAACAATCTCAGAATGGCCTGGATAAGTAAAAGCGTTTTAAAGTTATCAGCACTTAAAGTGACACTGGTCAGATTTGCAAAAAATGGCCAAGTCCTTAAGGTGAAATAGGGCTGAGTCCTTAAGGGGTTAAAGGTAGAAAAAAATTCTGCATTGATTTATCTTTTTTACATCACAGAAACCTGACATTTTAACAGGGATGTGTAGACTTTTTATATCCACTGTATCTACCTATCTATATATGTTTCTATCTAGCTGTCTATCTTTCCACTTTCTATCCGTTGAATAAGGTTCAACGCCTCCATAAGAACCGATAGCTTTTGTCGTGTAGTACTGTTTTTCTCAATATTTCGGATATGTAAAACAAATAAAAACATCAATCATTACATACAAATACATTTTTATATACAGGCAAAGTAAAATTTACAACGTTAACCAAACTTTCTGTAACAAAGATATGTAAAACAAATTGAAATGCAGTTTTTCTTTTGACAATAAATACACAGCTAATTTGTGTTAAAGAGGTCTTGTTATCTCTCATGAAGTGCCTTTTTTATTGAATACTTGTATTCCTCATGAAATAACAAGGCTGTTTCCTTTTTTTCTTAGAACTCTATATTGTTTCTCAGTTATTTCTTCCTAGAAATTAAGATATAAATGAATAACTGACACATGGTTATTTATATCAGCTGTTTGTCCCTACAATTACATATTTATAAATAACTAGACATTATGCCCGTTACAATAACGATCTCTAGAATTGGCCGGCGTGCAGAGAAAATTTGGGCTGTAAAAATTGGTGCTGCTCGTGCATTAGGCTGACTTTACATTGTGGACTTCTAAATTTGGCAGGTGTTTGAGCAAAATAATCGCCAGCTGGCTTATTAGAAGATAGATCTTTTAAAGATTCTAAGATGTTTGTGCGATTCATACACTTTTATTAATACCTTCATAGGCTTTTATTAGCTTGATGGGATTTAATAGCTTCGGGAAAGCTGGGTACTTCAAAGAAACCTGCTAAATAATAGATAAATAGGTAGCTTGATAGATAGATAGATAGATAGATAGATAGATAGATAGATAGATAGATAGATAGATAGATAGATAAATAAATGTTGGGTGTATTAAAAAAATTCACCTTTTTCACTTGAAGACTGCCTTCATTCTTCTGCTTTAATTCATATTTCCATGTCCAGGAACCGTTGTGGGATTTGCCTAAAGAGTGCTGCTGTTATTTATATATATTTTTTAGATAGATAAATAGATATATAATAGATAAATAGATATGTGATAGATAAATTGCTAAATAGATGGATAGATAGAAAGATACAGTTTTAGATAGATGATCACTACTTGAGAAAGGTTCCAGTGTGCGGACCGAAATGCTGCATTGATGAATAAAGTCACATCTTTATTTTACTTGTGGAAGTGCCGTGAACTATTTCTTTTTATGTTACTTGGAGATTGGATTGCTCCTACAACCCCTGGCACCCAACCTACTCTATTTGCTGTGCTGCTCACAAACTTGGACTTATTTTAGATGGTTAGATAGACAGAAAGACAGTGGAACGATAGATAGTTAGATAGACAGATTAATAGATGTTTGATAGATAGCCATGTTATAGATAGATAGAAAGATAGGTTGTTAGAAAGATATATGAAGCATCATAAATAGATATGCTTATACATAGATAAATAGATATATGGATAAATAGATAGATGGTTAGATAAATAGATATGTTATGTACAGATAAATAGATAGATTGATAGATATGTGATATATAAATAGATACATTGGTAGCTGTTAGAAGCTAGATAAATAAATAGATAGCTAAATGGATACATTGTTAGATAGATAGATACATAGATAGAAAGATTGATAGATAATAGATAGAAAGACAGAATAGATAGGTCCATATATAGATAGATTGATAGAAAGATAGATAGATAAAAATAGATAGATTGGTAGATAGTTATATAGATAAATTGGTAGATAGATGGATAGATAGATAAAATATTTATAGTATTATTTTATTAAGCCGGATTATAGATAAATAATGGATAAAAGATAAGAATACTGCGGCACATCCATTAAAGTGACATGCGCTTTATACACCAAAGGTGCGACGTTTCGGTTCACTCCATGGAACCTTTCTCAAGCAGTGATAACAAACAATGGTGCCAATACAAGTATATAAAGGGGTGTTACAATCAATTAATCAATACATGCAATTAGTGCAAAAACAATTCATAAATTACAAAAATATATATGCATCCATGATCTCATTACATATACATGATTCACAATTATAAACAATTTTTGTGATATAAATTCATAATTGTCCCAGATTACATAATTAATATCCATCTAAAAGTGACAGGTGCAAGTCAAAAAACATGATTACTAAATGAAAGAGATAGGAACCACTAACCAGCATGGGAGGAGGAGCGGCGTCTCACTCAAAAGAATACGCAGGTCCATGACGTAACCATCTGTTAGCTGGTATCGGCACTTCCAGCACGTGACAAGACGCAGAATTGTGACGTGAAAGATGAGAGCCGAAGAAGGGAGGCGGGCCGCCCCAGATCACGTGACCAACCTTGATCACCTGACCGCAGTACATCTGTACTCCCACATCCAAGACTCCGTATGACGTGTCACGTGATCTCAACACATGATCACACAGGTCAAAGGGCATATCAAATGCCTAACATTACCAGCGCTGCAATAACATAGAAACATAGAATGTGTCGGCAGATAAGAACCATTTGGCCCATCTAGTCTGCCCAATATACTAAATACTATGGATAGCCCCTGGCCCTATCTTATATGAAGGATGGCCTTATGCCTATCCCATGCATGCTTAAACTCCTCCACTGTATTTGCAGCTACCACTTCTGCAGGAAGGCTATTCCATGCATCCACTACTCTCTCAGTAAAGTAATACTTCCTTATATTACTTTTAAACCTTTGCCCCTCTAATTTAAAACTGTGTCCTCTTGTGGTAGTTTTTCTTCTTTTAAATATGCTCTCCTCCTTTACCGAGTTGATTCCCTTTATGTATTTAAAAGTTTCTATCATATCCCCTCTGTCTCTTCTTTCTTCCAAGCTATACATGTTAAGGTCCTTTAATCTTTCCTTGTAAGTTTTATCCTGCAATCCATGTACTAGTTTAGTAGCTCTTCTCTGAACCCTCTCCAAAGTATCAATATCCTTCTGGAGATATGGTCTCCAGTACTGCGCACAATACTCCAAATGAGGTCTCACCAGTGTTCTGTACAGCGGCATAAGCACTTCACTCTTTCTACTGCTTATACCTCTCCCTATACATCCAAGCATTCTGCTGGCATTTCCTGCTGCCCTATTACATTGTCTTCCCACCTTTAAGTCTTCTGAAATAATTACTCCTAAATCCCTTTCCTCAGATACTGAGGTCAGGACTGTGTCAAATATTCTATATTAACAGTAATTGAAACATAATAATATTGTGTCGCATGTATCCCCAGTTGACTAAATAATAATTAGATTAAAATTTTTACATACAGGGGAGAAAGAGCATACACGAGCTCACTATTATATAGAAATTCCATGAGGGACGATATGACAGTCATCACAAAGTACCCCCATAGTTACAGGGATACACATAGATAGATTGGTAGATAGATAGTTAGTTAGATAAATACATTGTTAGATAGATGGATAGATAGAAAGATAGGACGTTATATAGATTTGAAGCTAGATAGATTGGTAGATAGTTAGACAAATAGATAAATTGTTAGATAGATAGATAAAATATTTATAGTATTATTTTATTAAGGCGGATTATAGATAGATAACAGATAGTTATATAAATATATTAGAACATGTCCTGACATGTCTGCTGTTCATATAGATATCTTGAATATCTGTGATAGATGCGGCTATGAAATAGGGCTAAATGGAAAGACAGAAATGACACCTGGGAAAGTTGGGTGCCGCGGCTGTCGCAGATTCTGTTTCTGTCTCCGCTGCTGCGGCTGTGACGGGACAAAAGGCAAATCACATACGCCTTTTATTAAGCATAATTAAGTAAGAAAGCTAATTTCCTTTGGTCTGGACTGGTAGGGGTTATGGGGGTGCCCTAGGGCGTGGTTATGAACTCTTAAATAGCGTCTTAGGACATGCCCGAACATGTCTTCAACATGCTCGGACGTACCCTGACGCGCTTTGCAAAATGGAAGCCGTATTTCAGAAAATGGACGCCGCGGTCAAAAATCGGGCTGCTGAATCGGCACCCTGGAAAGCTGAGTCCCGCGGCTGGCCCTCTTAAATTAGATTTGGGCTAGATAGAAATGTATCTAGGACCTTCAATGACATCAGCTTTGGGCGGGGCTGAGAGGGTTTGTGGGAGGTGTGGGTGGGGTTATGGGCGGGTAAACTGGCTCATCAAAGGTCTTAGATAAAATAGAAAGATAGATGGATAAATTCATAGATAAATAGATAGATAAATAATAAATAAAATATTTAACTATTGAACGTTAGATTTGGCCTAGATAGGTAATTAATTAGAACAGGACCTTCGGTGAGATCAGCTCTGACATTAGTTTTGGGGGCGGGGGCTGGGAGGGTTTGTGGGAGGTGTGGGTGGTGTTATGGGCAGGGAAAAGGTCTCATCAAAGGTCCTAGATAAAATAGATAGATAGATGTGGGCTAGATAGATTAGCTAGATAGATAAATTGATAGATATGTGATAGATATATAGATAGATTGTTAGATAGATAAAATATTTATCTATTGAACAATAGATTTGGGTTAGATAGATATAATAAATTAGAACAGGGCCTTCGGTGAGATCATCGAATCGTTGTATAGTGCTGTACAGCCTCTTTGGGGGTGTATTTCCCCTGTAACTGGGGTTACTATGTCAGCCCCAGTTAAAGGAGAAATCAATAGTAGAAGAAAAAAAATATATGTTAAATGTCCCCCAGAGGTCTTGTATGACCTTATGGGGGACGCAAAGTGTAAAATAAAAAAATAGTGCTAAATTAAATAAAGGTTTCACATGTAAAAAAAAAAATCCCCAAATAAAGGATTTAAAAAAAGATTGAAAAATTGAAGAAAATAAATAAAATAGACATATTTGGTATTGCCGCCTCCATGACGGTCAGCTCTATAAATATATCACATGATCTACCCAGTCCGATGAACACCATTAAAAAAAAATTATAAACTGTGTCAAAAAAGCCATTTTTGTCACCTTACATCACAAAAAGTGCAACACCAAGTGATCAAAAAGGTGTATGTCTCAAAAAATTGTACCAATAAAACAGTCACCTCATCCCGCAAAAAATGAGTACCTACATAAGAAAATCGCTAAAAAACTAACAAGAAATATAGCTCTCAGAACATGGACACATTAAGGGTCCATTCACACGTCCGTTTTTTCTTTCCTGATCTGTTCCGTTTTTTCAGGAACAGATCTGGACCAGATCTGGACCCATTCATTTTCAATGGGTCCTGGAAAAAAATCAGACATTGAGCTGTCCGTTTTTTTCCAGGACCCATTGAAAATGAATGGGTCCAGATCTGGTCCAGATCTGTTCCTGAAAAAATGGAACAGATCAGGAAAGAAAAAACGGACGTGTGAATAGACCCTAATTTAAACATTATTTTTTTGTTTCAAAAATGCTATTATTGTGTTAAACTGAAATAAATAAAAAAAAGTATACATATTAGGTATTGCCGCGTCCGTAACAACCAGCTCTATAAAAATAACACATGACCTAACCCCTCGGGTGAACACCGTAAAAAAAAAAAAAAAAACTGTGCCAAAAAAGCTATTATTTGTCACCTAACACCCCATAAAGTGCAACACCAAGCGATCAAAAAGGTGTATTCCCCTCAAAATAGTACTAGTAAAACTGTCACCTCATCCCGCAATAAATGAGATCCTAACTAAGACAATCGGTCAAAAATAAAAAAAAACTATGGCTCTTAGACTATGGAGCACTAAAACATAATTTTTTTGGTTTAAAAAATGCTATTATTGTGTAAAACTTAAATAAATACGAAAAAGTATACATATTCGGTATCGCCACGTCCGTTATGGATCTGCTCTATAAAAATGTCACATGACCTAACCCCTCAGGTGAAAGCTGTAAAAATAAATAAATAAAAACTGTGCTAAAACAACCAAATTTTTGTTCACCTTGCCCCATAAAGTGTTATAATGAATGTGTACCAAAAAATGGTACCAATAAAAATGTAAACTCTTCCTGAAAAAAACAAGCCCCTGCACAAGACGATCGGCATAAAAATAAAATAAAAAATGGCGTTCAGAATATGGAGACACAAAAACATAATTTTTTTTTCAAAAATGCTTTAATATGTAAAACTGAAGCAAACAAAGAAAGTAGACATATTTGATATTATTGCATCCGTAACAACCTGCTCTATAAAAATAACACATGATCTACCCTGTCAGATGAATGTTGTAAAAAATAAAAAGTGCCAAAACAGCCATTTTATGGTTACCTTGCCTCACAAAAAACGTAATATAGAGCAATTAAAAATCATATGTATGTCATCCAGCACAAGTCCCGTGCACAAGGAAGTGATGACGTGAGTGGTAACGTCGCGCTCTCCCTCCTCCCTCAACGCCGGCGCATCTCGGAATCATGCACTGCACTGAATACTTTGCTGGATCACGGTCTTGAAGTAGCGCTGACCCCTTCACTGCTCTACGGACGCCGAGCTACATCGGGGATAGAGGTTCCCTTACTTGCCTTGGGGACTGAATGCGCGGTGTCCAGGGCGCTGTTCCCCCGTTTTGTTTGCAGTTGCGTTTTCCTCCATGTGTTTTCCGGCCTGACTGGGCTGGTTTGATCCCCGGCTGTCTGTCGTCCGGTTGTCTCCCTGCCGCTGTGTCGTCCAGCTGTCTTTCTGCCGTTGTGTGGACCCTGTCTGGATTCCTGGTTTCCTGTCTCCCTGAGTGCACCTTCTTGTGGTCTCGATGTTTTACTCCTATGGCTGTCCTGCAATGATAGTTTGGACTTAAGCTGTGAGCGGAGCCAGAACGTGAAGATCTTGGTCTAGTGAGATCCATCCTTGTCCCCCCCCCCTCCCGTTTGGACTTTTCATTTTCCCTTTTGCTTTTTGTTGTTGGTGCTCTTTTTTTTTTTTTTTCTCCCTCATCTAACCCCAGAATTAATCCTCATCCCCTATTTTTTGCTAATTATTCACAAAGGGGATAATAAAAAGTATACTGTGATCAGTAAAAATAAAACTATACTGATGAGGAAATAAAGAAATACATAGGGGAAAAGAGAAGAAAAGGGAGGGAGGAAAGAGGAAGAAAGGGGGTGGTGAGGAGAAAGAGCAACGAGACTAATCCTAAAATACAAGGGAAAGAAAGAAAAAAAGAAAAAAAAAGGGAGAATCTAATCTAAAAAGAAGAAGGAAGAAAAAAATGAAGGAGGAACCAGCAGGTGGGGGGGGGGGGGTTAAAAAAAAAACAATGCGATGCGTCCTACGTTGAGGTGGGGAACTGAGTGAGGCTTGAGGAGAGTGGTACCTGGGCACTTTAGGATAAATTAATGACTATAAGAATACTTACATGGAATGTTCGGGGTCTTGGGGAGAAGGTAAAAAGACAGGCGGTATTAGATTTGATACGCAGACATCTGCCAGCTATTGTATGTTAGGTTGAAACTCATTTTTCACAGGAGATGATAGCCTGACTTGGGGGGAGGTGGGCTACACAGGTTTATAATTCCACATATACTACTTATTCCAGAGTTACAGTACTGATTCACAAACAGATCAATTTTTTATGTTTGGCATCCTCTATGGACAAACGGGGGAGATATGTTTTTATTTATGGTAGGCTTGATGGGAAGTTATGTATCTTGGCTTTTATTTATATTCCCCCTCTGTTTTCTAGGCAGGTACTGAATCCTCTGATGGCCTTTGTGGATCAGTGGCCTGATTGCTTGGTGATAGTCAATGGGGATTTCAATTGTGTGATGAATCCAGAGGTAGATAGGATCTCTACTGGAGGGAATAGGTGCTCCCCGGCCCAGGGGTCCTCCTTGGCTCGCAAGAGGTGGGCCTTGTGGATGTTTGGGAATACCTATTTAAAGAAAAAAGAGCTTTCTCCTGTGTCAGTAAATCTGGAAGCTCTATGTCTAGAATTGATCTGACCTTGATAAACAAAGGTTATTTAAATTGTATTAAACTGATAAAATACGAGGCCAGATCCGTTTCAGATCATGTTCCCTTCTTAATAGAGCTATGTATGGTTGGGAATGATTCTAGAGTAAAATCCCCATTTAGATTGAATCCCCATTGGCTATTCATAATTGATAATCAAAAGGAGATTTCCTTTTGGGATAGGAATTATGCCTCAGCTAAATCTCAATATATCTGGGATGCGTTTAAAGCATTTATGAGAGGGATCTTTATTAGTACAATTGAAAACTTGAGCAAACGCTATGCTATGAAGGAGAAAGAACTAGAGGAAGCAGCTGCTATGGGAATGGCTAGATATGCTATGTTAAAAACAGAGGAAGGTAGAGGAGTTATGCACAGGACAAGTCAGGCCTTTTCTGACTTTCTTCTGGATAAAGACCAACAAAGGCTGTTCTTTAGAGGACAAAAATATTTCTCAGAGGCAGGTCGCCCTGGGAAGATGCTGGCTAGGGTAATAGCAAGCCAGGATTCAAAGAAAGAGATCCGCAGTATCTGCATGCCCGATAGTACTATTGTGGAAGATCAGGAGGGAATAATAGAAGTATTCATAAAGTATTTTTGTGAACTATATAAATCAGAGAGTGTCCTCTCAGAGGCTGCGATTGACTCATACTTGGACTCTATTTCCCTTCCGGTTCTTATAGACAGGCAAAAAGAACGTTTGGAGATGGATTTGTGTCCCCAAGAGATAGAGGATGCAATGAAGGCCTGCTCAGGTAACTCTTCCCCCGGATTGGATGGACTCCCGTATGAGTTCTATCGTAAATATGGGGAGGTTGTTTTTCCCCATCTGTGGAGAACACTCTCTGATTCAATAGAAGAGGGAGTCCTCCCAGAAACAATGACTTAAAGGGTTTCTATCACTTGGTATGACATAATTAGCTGTCAGACACTAGCGATCTGCTAGTGTCTGCTCTGGCCAACCATCCTACTATAATCACTTGTGGGGCAGCGGTTTTGCTAAAAAACTAACTTTTATAAATATGCTAATGAGCCTCTAGGTGCTATGTGGGCGTCATTAGCACCTAGAGGCTCCGTCTACCTTCATACACAGCCGCCGCCCAGCGCGTCCCTCCAGCCCGCCCATGTCCTCCTCCGTGTGACGCAGCGGACGAGTTCTCGCGCATGCGCCGTGCGCGGTGTATTCGGAGCATTTGAGATCTCAGCTCGGAGCGGTCACATTCAATGCGCATGCGCCGAATACAGCCGCGCATGCGCATTGAATGTCTGACCGCTCCGAGCTGAGATCTCAAATGCGCCGAATACAGCCGCGCACGGCGCATGCGCGAGAACTCGTCCGCTGCGTCACACGGAGGAGGACATGGGCGGGCTGGAGGGACGCGCTGGGCGGCGGCTGTGTATGAAGGTAGACGGAGCCTCTAGGTGCTAATGACGCCCACATAGCACCTAGAGGCTCATTAGCATATTTATAAAAGTTAGTTTTTTAGCAAAACCGCTGCCCCACAAGTGATTATAGTAGGATGGTTGGCCAGAGCAGACACTAGCAGATCGCTAGTGTCTGACAGCTAATTATGTCATACCAAGTGATAGAAACCCTTTAAAATGGATTAAAAAAAAATGGATTAAAATGGAAAATCTGCCCAAAAAGTTTAATTTTAAATGTGATCTCCATTTTCCTTTAATTTTTGTTGAACACCTAAAGGGTTAACAAAGTTTGTAAAATCATTTTTAAGTAACTTGAGGGGTGTAGTTTCTACAATTGTGTCATTTATGGGGGTATCCATTATGTAAGCCCCACAAAGTGACTTCAGACCTGAACTGGTCCCAAAAAAGTGGGTTTTGGCAATTTTCTTAAAAATTTTAAGAATTGCTTCTAAAATTCTAACGTCCTAAAAAAATAAAAAGACATTTACAAAATGATGCCAACATAAGAGATATATGGGGAATGTTACGTAATAAATATTTTATAAGGAATCTCTTTCTGTTTTAATAGCGGAGAAATTGAAATTTTTAAAAAATTGCATATTTTTCATTTGGGATTTTTTCATAAATAAAGGTGAAATATATTGACTCAAATTTATGACTATCGTGAAGTACAATGTGTCATGAGAAAACAATCTCTGAATGGCTTGGATAAGTAAAACCGTTCCAAAGCTATTACCACATAAAGTGAGATATATCAGATTTGCAAAATTAGGCCTGGTCAGGAATTCATAAAGTATTTTTGTGAACTATATAAATCAGATGGCCCGGATGTGAAGTGGTTAATGAGAATTTAATATAAGCTTAATACAAGCTTAATATCATTTTATTTTTAAACATATTAAACTTAATAGAATTACTGACGCTTTATCGGATCTAAAAGAATAAAAGGGGATTTGAATAGGTGGTATTGTGGGCGGGGTTATGGTCGGAGTGGGTGGAGTTATAGGCAGAAAGGGTCGTGGTCACAGGTCACTTTGAGTTTGACGAGAGCTGGAGAGGTTATACTACTGACACATGTCTAGTGTTGTTATACAAACCGGATTCCAAAAAAGTTGGGACACTATACAAATTGTGAATAAAAACTGAATGCAATGATGTGGAGGTGCCAACTTCTAATATTTTATTCAGAATAGAACATAAATCACGGAACAAAAGTTCAAACTGAGAAAATGTACCATTTAAAGGGAAAAATATGTTAAATCAGAATTTCATGGTGTCAACAAATCCCAAAAAAGTTGGGACAAGGCCATTTTCACCACTGTGTGGCATCTCCCCTTCTTCTTACAACACTCAACAGACGTCTGGGGACCGAGGAGACCAGTTTCTCAAGTTTAGAAATAGGAATGCTCTCCCATTCTTGTCTAATACAGGCCTCTAACTGTTCAATCGTCTTGGGCCTTCTTTGTTGCACCTTCCTCTTTATGATGCGCCAAATGTTCTCTATAGGTGAAAGATCTGGACTGCAGACTGGCCATTTCAGTACCCGGATCCTTCTCCTACGCAGCCATGATGTTGTGATTGATGCAGAATGTGGTCTGGCATTATCTTGTTGAAAAATGCAGGGTCTTCCCTGAAAGAGATGACGTCTGGATGGGAGCATATGTTGTTCTAGAACCTGAATATATTTTTCTGCATTGATGGTGCCTTTCCAGACATGCAAGCTGCCCATGCCACACGCACTCATGCAACCCCATACCATCAGAGATGCAGGCTTCTGAACTGAGCGTTGATAACAACTTGGGTTGTCCTTGTCCTCTTTGGTCCGGATGACATGGCGTCCCAGATTTCCAAAAAGAACTTCGAATCGTGACTCGTCTGACCACAGAACAGTCTTCCATTTTGCCACACTCCATTTTAAATGATCCCTGGCCCAGTGAAAACGACTGAGCTTGTGGATCTTGCTTAGAAATGGCTTCTTCTTTGCACTGTAGAGTTTGAGCTGGCAACGGCGGATGGCATGGTGGATTGTGTTCACTGACAATGGTTTCTGGAAGTATTCCTGAGCCCATTCTGTGATTTCCTTTACAGTAGCATTCCTGTTTGTGGTGCAGTGTCGTTTAAGGGTCCAGAGATCACGGGCATCCAGTATGGTTTTACGGCCTTGACCCTTACGCACAGAGATTGCTCCAGATTCTCTGAATCTTCGGATGATGTTATGCACAGTTGATGATGATAGATGCAAAGTCTTTGCAATTTTTCGCTGGGTAACACCTTTCTGATATTGCTCCACTATCTTTCTGCGCAACATTGTGAGAATTGGTGATCCTCTACCCATCTTGGCTTCTGAGAGACACTGCCACTCTGAGAAGCTCTTTTTATACCCAATCATGTTGCCAATTGACCTAATTAGTGTTAATTGGTCTTCCAGCTCTTCGTTATGCTCAAATTTACTTTTTCCAGCCTCTTATTGCTACTTGTCCCAACTTTTTTGGGATTTGTTGACACCGTGAAAATTGGAATCAACGTATTTTTCCTTTAAAATGATACATTTACTCGGATTAAACGTTTGATCTGTCATCTACGTTCTATTACAAATAAAATATTGACATTTGCCATCTCCACATCATTGCATTCAGTTTTTATTCACTATTTGTTTAGTGTCCCAACTTTTTGGGAATCCGGTTTGTATTATAATGATGAATGAATGAAGAATGGTGGAATTGATGCCATCCTTGGTACTTTTCCAGAGATTATGCTTTAACCCCTTCATGCATTGTGGCTTCTTGCCAATGTATTGCACTGAAATGAAACAGAGATCAAACCCTGAAAAGGTGAAGATCCACAGTGGGACAGGAATAAAAAGTAAAAAAAAGTCAAAAACGTTTTTTTTTTTTAATAATAAATAAAAAAATAAAGTTTCAAGTTAAAAAAAGCCTCCTCACCATAAAAGTGTTTAATAAAATAAAATAAAAAAACAGACATATCAGGTATCGCCGCGTTCGTAACAACGTTCTCTATACAAATGTCACATAATCTACCACCTCAGGTAAACGCCGTAAAAAAACTGTGCCAAAATTTTTTTTGTCACCTTCATCACAAAAAGTGTAATTCCAAGCGATCATAAAGTCATACACACCCCAAAATGGTACCAATCAAATCGTCATCTCTTCCCGCAAAAGAAACACCCCCTACATAAGACAATTGCCCAAAAGTTAAAACATTATGACTTTCAGAAAATGGGGACACTAAAACATGATTTTTTTTTCCTTCAAAAAATTCTTTTATAGTGTAAAACTGAAAAACATTTAAAAAAAAGTAGACATATTAGGTATCTCCATGTCCGTAATGACCTGCTCTATAAAAATATTATATGACTTACCCCCTAAGGTGAATACCATTAAAAAAAATTAACTGCAAAAAATGCCCTTTTTTTTTACCTTTCATCACAAAAAGTGTAATACCAAGCGATCAAAAAGTCATATGCAACCCAAAATAGTACCAATCAAACCGTCATCTCTTCCTGCAAAAAATGAGCCCCTACATAAGACAATCGCCCCAAAAATAAAAAAATGTGGCTATTAAAACATGATTAAAAAAAAAAAAGATTTTGTGTAAAACTGAAATACATAAAAAAAGTAGTCATAGGTATCGCCGAATCCATAACGACCTGCTCTATAAAAATATCACATGATATAACCCCTAAGGTGAATTCCCTAGAAAAAAATTATAAAAACTCTGCCAAAACAATATGGCTTACCCCCTAAGGTGAACACCATAAAAAAAATATTAAAACTGCAAAAAACGCAATTTTTTTCACCTTTAATCACAAAATGTGTAATACCAAGCGATCAAAAAGTCATATGCAACCCAAAAATGCTACATATAAAAACGTCAACTCTTTCTGCAAAAAATTAGCCCCTACACAAGACAATTGACAGAAAATATATATATATAGCTTTCAGAAAATGGTGACACAAAAAACATTTTTTTTTTATTGTATAAAACTGAAACAAAAATTTTAAGACATATTTAGACATATTAGGTATTGCTACGTCCGTAATGACCTGCTCTATAAAAATATCACATGATCTACCCCCTCAGTCGAACACTGTAAAAAAAAAAACGGTGCCAAAATAGCCATTATATCATAATGAATGATCAAAAAATCATATGTACCCAAAAATTGTACCAATAAAAATGTCAGCTCTTACTGCAAAAAAGATCCCCTGCACAAGACGATCGGCAGAAAAATAAAAGAAATGTAGCTTTCAAAAAATAAAGACACAAAAACATTATTTTTGCTTTAAAAAATGCTTTATTATGTAAAACTGAAACAACAACAAAATACAAATATTTGGTATGGTTGCGTCGGTATCAACCTGCTCTATTAAAGCAACACATGATCTATCCTGTCAGGAGAACTCAAAAACAAAAAATAAAAACTGTGCCACAACAGCCATTATTTCATTACTTTGCCTCACATAAGTGTAATATCGAAAAATGAAAAAAATAAAAACTGTGCCACAACAGCCATTTTTTCGTTACTTTGCCTCACAAAAGCGTAATATAGAGCAATCAAAAATCATATGTACCCCAAAATAGCACCAATCAAACTTTCACCATATCCTGTAGTTTACAAAATGGAGTCACTTTTTGGGAGTTTTTACACTAGGGGTGCATAAGGAGTCCAAAATCCATATGGTGCTCCTTGCCCATACAGCAGTTTACCTCCACATGTGGGGTGCTTCTGTAAACTGCAGAATCAGGATAATACATATTGAGTTTCCTTTGGCTGTTAACCCTTGATGTGTTACAGAGAAAAATAGATTAAAATGGAAAATCTGCAAAAAAAAAAAGTGAAATTTTGAAATTTCACCTCCATTTCCTTTCATTCTTGTGGAACACCTAAAGCGTTTTTAAAATCAGTTTTGAGTAACTTGTTTGGTGTAGGTTCTAAAATAGGGTCATTTATGGGTGGTTTCTACTATGTAAGTCCCACAAAGTGACTTCATAACTGAACTGGTCCTTAAAAAGTGGGTTTTGGAAATTCTCTTAAAAATCTTTAAGAATTGCTTCTAAAATTCTAAGCCTTCTAATGTCCTAAAAAAATAAAATGACATTTACAAAATGATGCCAACATGAAGTAGACATCTTGGAAATGTACAGTAAAAAATATTTTATGAGGTATCACAATCTGCAGAGACATTAAAATGTAAAAAATTTAGAATTTTACAAAATTTTCGGTAAATGTTTGATTTTTTTTATAAATAAAGGTGAAACATATTGTCTCAAATTTACCACCAATATGAAGTACAATATGTCACGAGAAAACAGTCTCAGAATCGCTTTTATAAGTAAAAGTGTTCCAGAGTTATTACCACATAAAGTGAAACATGTCAGATGTGCAAAATGTGGCTTGGTCCTTATGGTGAAAACTGGCTTGGTCTTGAAGGGTTTAATATCTGACTTCCCCATAGTTCATTTTGGTGGTGAGCTATTCAACTGTAGCGTGTTGGTCTGCCCTCGCACACCTTAGTTGCTGACGCTTACTTCTCAGATCAATGGCATATGGTGCTCTGCAGCTTCTACTTTACTTATTCCCAATGGTGCCACTTTCAAAAATACTGCCACCCTTGGCCCAAAGCCAATAATCATCCCTTTTTGCAACTCTTATAAATTTACCCTTTTACCCATGACAGCAATGTGGGATTTGTGTGCAGACAGCGTATCGCACAGCATATATCCACCCAGCAAGCCAGCTCACAACATGCAACTTCCTTCATGATCTATGCCCAGCCGAGAACGTAAGTAGAAAGTGGTCATAATAATGTGACGCGACTGTCTACATTCTACCACTGGAAACAGGAGTGCAGTTTGGTTCTCACATGTTGTGGAAAGAAGCCAGTGGATATCTGTCCAGTGCAAACTACCAAGTGCAGAATAGCCTCCATGCAATCTATAGATACGATCTTTTGTAAATATTTGTTTTGTGGAAGTCAATGAGATATGTAGACATGTACATACCTTTTGTGTTGCTTAGTTTACTGCTTTTGCTCTAGCTTCCATGGCATTAATTTTCTTCTTTTGGCAGGAATTACTGCTGGTTACTGGTATTATGTATGCATGTAACCTTTATCAATGTTTTATTATTTTACAATATATGAATACTTTTTTAGTTTTTTTCAGAATCTGTTGCTAGATATCCTGGAGCAGCAATGAAAGACAAAGAAACAGTAGCAATAAGTCACTACCCTAAAGCAGCCATAAGTGGAAGCAAGACTGCAGTTATAGGGACATCTTCCATGCCTAGTGCAGGACTCCTAACATCGTCTGCTGTGACAACACCTATGCAAAATACCTTTGGATTAACCCAGCACTTTCGAGCCAGTGTGCAACTTCAGAGGCTTAATAGCCAATACCAAGGATCTGTTGACACACAGCACTGGGCTTTGAACAGTCATGTATCCCTTGCGAATGGAGTTGGAATATTTGACTTGGATCGTGTAGATGAAGAGGTCCTCAAGGCTTTGGTTTTGGAGATGGGTTTAGACACAGCCAATGAGCTTCCAGAACTCTGGTTGGGGCAAAATGAATTTGAATTTGCTCCAGAATACTTGATGAAACTAGAAAAATGAAATGAAAAGTTGTTTCACTTTGAATATTGATAGAATTTCATGCTCATGCAATGTTGTTGTTTTTTTTTATCAATGCTGTACTCCAGTTTCCTGGCATACAAAAGTTGCAAATTTTGCACTACTTACAGCACTAATCTTAATTTACACCTAAAAAGTAATGTAATTATAGCGAAAATCTACTCCAACCTATAGCTAGAACACATATGACATACAGACTGCCCAAGATACAAATTTATTAAGAGACGTGCTTCTCTTAGTATATGTGGTGCATCTTACTCCATCAGGCTTTTGACTGATGACTGGCATATAAAACACCAGTCCTAGTAAATCTTCCCCAATATTTTTAGTGTATGCAATGGTCATGGCACTTACTAATATTAAATTAAACAAACTCAGAACTTTAGAGGCTAGTTACTATTACCTGCAATATTCCCTCTCCTATTACATTCTAATTTAAATACAGTGGCTCAGAATTAAGAATCCTATTGATAGCGTCAATTTAAACAGGCTGTCTAGATCACAAGGGCTCAGGCTGGATGATAAATCAGGTGCAGAGCTAGATACATTTGTCTAGCTGTATAATTGCTATATACTGGCTTACTGTAAGACAGAATATTATGCCAGAATTGTGGCTCAATTTTGGCTCAAAATGGTGCATCTCATGCCATGTCCTTTCTGCAAACCACTCACCCCTCTGTCAAGCAAGTTGGAATACATTGTATAAACCCTAATTGCGCAGAAATTTGCACTTTTTAAAAGATTTTAGATGCAGACACATTGGCCAGTGTTCCTTGTGTTTTATATACTCTGCTACGGTACTTTGTAGTATATTTTCAGATTAGTCATTTATGCAATATGTAAATCATTTATTGTACAATGCAATACATGGAAAATGTGGTGAATGTAAGCACTTTAGATATTGTAATGGCTTTAGAAAATTGCTGCCTATTGGTGATGGTCTGTAACACAATAACAATATCATGTTGTGCATGAGTTCCACCTGCTATTTCTGCAAATTAAATAATTCAACAACTGATAGTGTGAATAAAATCTTCAAAATACAGTTGTTTCTTTCTGTACAAATAACACTGAGCATAGTACAAATAATACTTAGTATAATAAGATCACTGAGCAAAATAGCCAGAGATCCAGTTGAAAGCACAATGTGCACAAATATATTTAAAAAGAAGGTCCATAGAATAACACTCCAGGATGAGGTTTTGACTTGTGTAGGGCCTAAGGAGTGGGACATGACACCACTAAGGAGAGAATTCTGGTATTGTTCACTACCCTTTCATTTCCTGTATTAGGCAGAACAGAGCGTTAGTTGTGCCTGAAATGTTCTTTTAAAAATGTACCATAAAAAGCCAAAAAAGCACATCAACTCTGCCATTGTTTTTAGATTTTGTGTTTATGGCATTCACCATGTTGTATGTGTCATGATAACTTTATGCTGTAGGTCAGTATGATTAGGAAAATACCAAATATATTTTTGTTTTCATTTTGCAAAATAAAACCCACATTCTAAGAGCCACTGCATTTTTTATTTTTGCATAGATGGTGCTGTTTGAGGGATTATGTTTTGTGGGACAGGTTGTATTTTTCATTATTACCATTTTGGGGCAATAACATTTTGATCACTGTATATATATACACTCACCTAAAGAATTATTAGGAACACCTGTTCTATTTCTCATTAATGCAATTATCTAGTCAACCAATCACATGGCAGTTGGTCCTGGTCAAGACAATCTCCTGAACGCCAAACTGAATGTCAGAATGGGAAAGAAAGGTGATTTAAGCAATTTTGAGCGTGGCATGGTTGTTGGTGCCAGACGGGCCGGTCTGAGTATTTCACAATCTGCTCAGTTACTGGGATTTTCACGCACAACCATTTCTAGGGTTTACAAAGAATGGTGTGAAAAGGGAAAAACATCCAGTATGCGGCAGTCCTGTGGGCAAAAATGCCTTGTGGATGCTAGAGGTCAGAGGAGAATGGGCCGACTGATTCAAGCTGATAGAAGAGCAACGTTGACTGAAATAACCACTCGTTACAACCGAGGTATGCAGCAAAGCATTTGTGAAGCCACAACACGCACAACCTTGAGGCGGATGAGCTACAACAGCAGAAGACCCCACCGGGTACCACTCATCTCCACTACAAATAGGAAAAAGAGGCTACAATTTGCACGAGCTCACCAAAATTGGACTGTTGAAGACTGGAAAAATGTTGCCTGGTCTGATGAGTCTCGATTTCTGTTGAGACATTCAAATGGTAGAGTCCGAATTTGGCGTAAACAGAATGAGAACATGTATCCATCCTCTGATGGCTACTTCTAGCAGGATAATGCACCATGTCACAAAGCTCGAATCATTTCAAATTGGTTTTCTGGAACATGACAATGAGTTCACTGTACTAAAATGGCCCCCACAGTCACCAGATCTCAACCCAATAGAGCATCTTTGGGATGTGGTGGAACGGGAGCTTCATGCTCTGGATGTGCATCCCTCGAATCTCCATCAACTGCAAGATGCTATCCTATCAATATGGGCCTATATTTCTAAAGAATGCTATCAGCACCTTGTTGAATCAATGCCACGTAGAATTAAGGCAGTTCTGAAGGAAAAATGGGGTCCAACACCGTATTAGTATGGTGTTCCTAATAATTCTTTAGGTGAGTGTATATGTGTGTAATGTTAAGCACATATGGGTCTTTGTAAGCAAAAAAACAAAAACAAAGAGTCTATTTTGTCTTGAATTTTTTTCCATACACTTTTTTTTTTTTTATCATCTGTGTTTTTATTAGTTTGTATATGCAGTAAAGATATCCAATGAAGTAAAAGCACTTACAAATCAATCCCAACACAAGCAAAAGGTACAACATTGGGTGGCATATTACAAAGCAGTAGACGAAATAAGACCAGTATTACAGCATACCAGTGCAAAAGTACAGTTTAACATCGTACTAAATAAAATTCTCGTTGTATAACAGTGAACAAGTGATTTGGGTGCAAGAGGAGTAGAGGGGGATAGTAAGGATGGGGAGGTGGGGGGGGAAGTTGGAAATGGGGAGACAGATGAGTACCTCGAGAACCTGTCCAAACCAGACGCTATCAGGTAGTAAAGTTGGTGCGTATTGATGTGCAATGTGGTGACTTCAACCAAGCATCCCATATTGTGAGAAACTTGTGGTGAGCATGATTTGATCCTCTAGACATCTCTTCAAATCTGCATATTTGATGCAACTTTTCAAACCACTCATTTATAGTGGGGGAACAGTGTTAAGCCACTTCAGAGGGATTAAAGACTTAGCTGCTGCTAGAAAGTGAGTGATCAGGGATGAGGAGGATTGACGAAGTTCCGATGTAGGACATCCCAACAATACCAAGGCCGGAGTTAACGTTAATTTTGAGCCCATAATTTCCCTTATTATGCGTTCCACCTCAGACCAAAAGGGGCGGATAGCCGGACAATCCCACCAGATATGAGTATGTGTGCCCACTTGTGAGTTACACCTCCAGCAGAGATCAGTGGTAGAGAGTCCATGCGCATGAAGAAATTCAGGGGTTTTGTACCATCTAGCGAGAATTCTGTAGTGAGATTCTTGTAAGCAGGGGCGTAGCTATAGGGGGTGCAGAGGTAGCAGTCGCTACAGGGCCCAGGAGCCTGAGGGGGCCAAAAGACCCTTGTGCTGCATAAGAAGGGGGGCCCAAGCCTAACTCTTGCACCAGGGCCCATGGATATCTTGAATATCCGTGGGAGTTTTGAGGAATCTGAGTTATCTCCATCTCATTGAGAGAGAGACCTAGTTCTTTCTCCCAAGAAGCAATGTACCCTGGGTTATTCAAGTGTTTTTCACTTCTAATAACGTTCAGTACTTTAGAGAGTTTGTTGAACTTAGAGACTGGAGATGACAAATCCAGTTCAAAATCAGTTAAGTCTCTGAAAGGGTAATGCGCTTGTAGAAAGTCTTTACAACATTTAGTAAAGTGTGAGACGTGCATAAACGTGAGTGAGAAATTTGGGAGCAGTAACTTTAGGTCAGCTAGGCTAGGAACCCCTCCACTCGGGAACATGTTCAAGACTGAGATGTGTGCAAGTTGATCCCACATAGGCTTAAAGGTCAGAGACTCTCTGCCTATGACCACAGGTATTAGGCTGGAAGGTAGTAATGGAGATAACGTAGGAGCTAGGGAAGGTGAAAGTAAGGCCCAAGTATTAGAAGCCCCTTTGAAGAACAAGTTAGAGTCAGATGGGTTATATGTGTTACGCGTTTTGGGGGGCAACCACATGTCACGCACCAAATCTCCTTTATAAGCCTTTGCGGCCCAACAAGAAGTGGTATACGAGTTGGAGAAGGCAGTTAAGTTGATCCATCTTCTCAATTGAATCGCCCTGTATAGTGTTTGGACATCTGGTAGACCAATGCCTCCCCTCTTCGTTGGCCTAGTCAGGAGTTTACGTGCCAGTCGGGGGCGTTTCTGTTTCCATAGGTAATACGAGAAAAGGGATCGTATCTTAGTAAAGAAGGTCTGCGGCAAGGCTATCGGCTGCATCTGTAATTTGTATAGAACTTTGGGAAGGACATATGTTTGTATAACGTTTTTCCTACCAATCCAAGATATCAAAGGGATATCATAGTCTGTAAGGATTTTTTGGATCTCGGTAAGGAGTGGGCGAAAGTTCATGTCATATACCTTGTGTATGGAGGTAGGGATATGAACGCCTAGATATTAGAGGGATGAGGGGGCCCACGCAAAAGGAGAGGTTCCCCTAATCCTCAAATAGCTTTGTTTTGTGAGAGATATGTTCAGGATTTCTGATTTTGTGACATTTACTTTAAAGTTTGAGACTTCTCCAAATCTTTCAAATAGATTAACCAGACAAGGGAGTACAACCTCTGGATCAGGCAGTAAGAACAGGAGGTCATCCGCAAAAGCTAGCATTTTCAACTCGCCATCTGGCGTGGGAAAACCTTTTATATGTGAATGCTGTCTTACTTTCTGTAGCAAGGCTTCCATTACAAGTACGAACAGAGTGGGGGAGAGCGGACACCCCTGTCTGGTTCCATTTGTTATTTCGAAAGGGGGTGACAAATAGTCGTTCACTAGAAGAGAAGCCGACGGTTGGGAGTAGAGCGAAAAAAATCGCTTTTATGAAAGCAATTGGAAAACCAAACTTCAATAATATGGAGTGCAGGAAAAGCCAATTGACTCTATCAAAGGCCTTCTCGGCATCTACTCCGAGAAGAACCAATGGTCTAGCTTCAGCATTAGCTTGGTGGATTGCTGTAAGCAATTTGGTCGTGTTGGTCCTTCCCTCCCTCCCCGGTACAAACCCTGATTGCTCTTCACCTATAAGGTGTGGTAGAAGCTTCTTTATTCATAGGGACAGAAGCTTAGCCCATATTTTAAGGTCTAAATTTAGAAGTGATATGGGTCTGTAACTCCCACATTCTTCTGGATTTTTGCCTTCTTTGGCTATAAGGGTGATGTGTGCTTCCTGCGACTGCTTGGGGATTGGGTCCCCTCTAAACAATGAGGAGCAAAGTTCGATGAGATGAGGCATGAGCACGTCTTGGAATTTTTTATAGTAGAGCAAGGGGAGCCCATCTGGGCCTGGGCTCTTTCCCGGGGGGAAGGAGGCAAGGACCATGTTCACTTCCTCATGCGTAATAGGAGTAAGGAGGGAGTTTTTCATGGCTTGATCTAGGTTTGGCAGGGATATGTCCTTCAAGAAGGCATCAATCAGGGTTTGCTTATGATTTTCTCCTTGCGCAGTACCCATTTTATGAATGTTATATAGCGCTAGTACGGTACCTATGGAAAGCCTCAGCCATTTCTGGTAGAGAGGAGGTAGTCATACCTGTGTGGTCTCTAATTCCATGAATGTGTTGCTTAGCTCTTTTTTCTTAAGTAGAGAAGACATAAGCCTGCCTCCCTTGTTCCCATGGGTGTAAAGCCTATGCCTGAAATGAAGGTAAGTTTTAGCTGATTTATTTTGTAAGTGGGTGAGGAGTTTTTCCCCTTAAGGTTCGCAGTTTCATCTGCGTTTCAATTAGTCTAGAGCTTTTATGTTCTTTTTCTAAAAGTGTTATCTGTTCTAATAACCCGTCTATATCTCTTTGCCTATCCTTTTTTATGTTTCAATAGTATTTATTAGATTTTCTCAATAATAAAGTGTACAGAATAATGTACCTAATACAGAGGACTTGGAGTCCAATTATTTGGACATTCCAAACAAATAAAATAAAAAACAAAAAGACACACATAAAATAAGACTTAAATAAAAAGGAAAGCGTTAGGAAATCAGGGGTAATAGACTTATAGTTACAAGGTACATAGGTCTGGTGTCAGGAGGCGATCAGGAATAAAAGGATTCATAACTGCATAACCCCCCCTCAGTGCACAATACATCCATGAAAATTATCAGAGCCCCCTATAAAGGGAGAGATCAATAGAGTGCGAAGAGGACGACCAGGGCTCCCAGACTCTTTCAAACAAAGCAAATGTATCTGAGCGGATAGCCGACATCCTTTCAGATTGGTAAATCTTGTTGACTCTATCAATTACTGCTTGATAGCTCAGTAACAAGGATCGCCACTGAGAGGCAATGTGGATTCTAGCTGCAAGCAGGATAAATTGGGTCAATTTGAATTTGGCATTTGTTAATTTCGACGGCTTGTCGCCAAGTAGCAAGACCGAGGGTGTGGGGAGGAGGACGCACCCCAGCAAAGATGAGAGCAAGTCACAGATGCGACCCCATAGCCTGGCCGCCACAGGGCAAGTCCACCAGGTATGGAGCATCGTGCCCTCCTCATCACACCCCCGAAAGCAAGTAGAGGGAACCTCTGGGTAAAAGTGATGTAATTTGACTGGTTGCCTATCCTTTTTTAGCTTGGAGCCCCAAGAGATAAAAAGTCCTCTGACAAAGGCTTTATGTGTTTCCCAGATTATTGGGCCTGAGGGGCCAGAATTTTTATTCAGCTCGAAGAAAGCAGAGATTTGTGTTTGTATGTCCGATAGTGCTTTAGTGTTTTCTAAAATCTGTTCATTGAGGCGCCATCGCCACACTGTAGGAGGAGTATTAGTTAGGGTGAGGGAAAGGTGAACCGGAGCATGATCCGATATAGCTATAACCATCTGAAAACAGTTTAAGTTTATCTAAGGCATCTAGCAACCAAGGAATCTGTGCATGGTTGGGGGCATATATATTTGCTAAAGTAAGTTTGGTCGTATATATCTGAGCCCTCAGGAATAATAGTCTACCCTCTTGGTCTGTGTATTGTTGTAGTACTTTGATCGGTAAGGATCTATGGAAGGCTATGGAAACCCCTTTGGAAGCTGAGGTAGCATGACATGAATGGTACCAATTTGTAAAGTGTTTAGTGGGCAGTTTGGGGATTTTGTTTTGTTTAAAATGGGTCTCTTGTAAGAAGAGAATAGAGGCTTTAAGTTTCCTGAGAATGTCAAGTACATGATACCTCTTGTTGGGGGTATTTAAACCACGCACATTAAAGGTAGCACAACTGATTTCGCTCATGTTCTCAAGGACCCTTATCGTTGATATAGGTAGTAGAGAGGGAAGTATTTAGAATGGGGTAGAAGGGGTGGAAGTAATAGTAGTAAAGAAAGGACGAGATCCTCTAGTGAGCGGTGGGGACAGGTAGGAAGGGAGGACAAAAAATGAGAGGTATAGGTGGAGGATCGAAGGTTGGTAAGTAAGAGAAGGTGTATTCCAAAACTATGAAAAAGAGTAAGAGAATGAATAAGTGAGTCAGGGGTGGGAGGGGGAGTAGGTGTTCAAATCCTGAACAAGTCTTGACCTGTGGTGTACAAACACATAACATTATGCATAACATAAAAAAATCGCCAATATGCGGCAACATAAGCTATAGGAACAGCAATACGTCAGGGATGAAAGGAGATGATGGAAGGAGCAGAGGGGGGGGGGGGAGTAGAAAAAGGAGAGGGAGAGTAAAAATTAACTGCTTCTGCTTACGGAATGGGGCCTAATATATGTCTTCACAGTTCAGTTCACATAAAGCTATCTTCATCTGCATGTACTGTATTGTAGAGTCTACATATTCCTATTGGAATGACAACAAATAAAGGGTAGGAAGGGGTAGGGGGAGGGATAGGTGAGATACATAAATCATAAATACAGGAGTCGCCGTTATTTTCATGATGCTCCTCTCTTTCCTCTCAAGAAGCGGTAAGCGTAACCTTGGCCTAAGATACATCCACGACATTAACCAGTAGGCCACTTCATTTTCATAGTATCTCCATCTCAGAGCGATAGTGTGGATTTGAGGAAAAGAAAGAGCACCACCATCCTCTAGAGCATAATATTCAACTAAGTATTTCAGTAAACATATTCTCAAACACTGCTAAATCATTGCATTTACATCCTATGCCATTTGACCTAGAGTTCTATGTTTGTGGTACCGTGCGTGGCATGCTTCAAAAGGATTACAGGATATACTAAAGTCCTGAGAAAAAAAAGGTAAAAAGATGGACAGGGAAAATTGGTCAAGAAATAGTTCCCTGAGGTATTTAAGGGTTAACTTCACATTTGCCTGAGAAGGACGCATTGCAGACGCTCTGGACAGGTCTTCTTGAGGCAGATGAACCATGAGAACCCCTGTAGGATTCTGGTTATAGGTAACCTGAACATAACGTGGATCGGGCAAAGTTATGGAGGGGTAAGGTCTTGAAGTCAGCAGTGTGGCGAGCTGGTATGAGCTGAGGGCCTCTTGGTTCTCTGAGGCTTCAGACGGGTGATAGTGTGCCAGTCCTCTGATTGTGGTAGGGGTGGTAAGCGTACCAAATCCACAGCTGGGGACCAAGACGGTATTTCTACTGGTTCTATGTCTAGGATAGACCATGCGGTTTCAAGATCAGCTGGGGTTTTTATGATGATTCGCTTGTCATTTTTCATCACAGATATTCCAAAAGGAAAGAGCCAAGCGTACTGAAGACCTTTTGCTCTCAGCTTGTCCAGCAGTGGTCGCAGCAGCCTTCTTTTCTGGAGAGTTGAGGGTGCGATGTCCTGATACAGGGATACTTCCACCCCTTCATAGCAAACAGGGCTTTTTTCCCTGGCTGAGCGGAGGATTGCGGCTGTATCCACAAATGAGAGCAGTCCACAGATTACATCTCGGGGTGGCTCACTTGGCTTGGGTTTCGAGCGTAGCGCTCTGTGTATACGCTCAATCACGACTGTCATGGCTCGTTCTGGCCCCAATAAATCGGCAAAGATCTCCTGCGCCACTTTAGGGAGCGCCTCCACTGCCCAGGTTTCAGGAATTCCTTTGAAGCGGATATTTTTACGACGGCTTCTATTTTCCTGATCTTCAATCAGTGTGTATGCCGTATTCACATGTGCCTCCAGCTGCTCTGTTCTAGCTGCTAGTGCGGAGGCATGAGAGGTAAGCTCTGAGCATGTCGTCTCTAGGGCCTCTGTCCGGAACCCAAGAGCGTGTAATTCTGTTTTTATGTCAGCCAGGTCAGCTCTTACCGGTTTCAGTGCCTGGGTTAAAGCCTTCTTCAGCACTGCCGCAGTGAGCGTTTCATCTGGGGTCTGTTCATCCTCACTGCTGGAGTAGCGTTCATCTTCAGACTCTCGATGCTGGGTAAGCTCCGGAGCCATCTTAGTCTGTGAGGTGGGAGAATGCGTATGTCTTTTGGCAAAGAGTTTTGTGACCGCAGCTTGATTTATTTTTGTCCTAGCGGGACCTTCTCCATCTCTCGGTTGATATCTCCCTATTTTGCCCATATTTCATGCGATTTAACGGGGTATTTCAATGCTTGTGAGAGTACGTGGCAGGAGAGCTCTTTCTCAAGCTGCCATCCAGTCAAGCTCCGCCCCCCTCCATACACTTTTTTGAACTTGAACATGTGATATTTTCTGCATTGCAGTGTATCATGTTAGTTAAAGTAAAATTGTCAAATTGACATGTCAAAAGGCAGGGCCTATAGGCATCCATAAATGGGAGGCCAGGGGGCAAATGTTAGGCCTCAGGTTGCCATAGCAACCCCTCAGCACCAGCATGGTCGCGTAGCAGGTGGAAGAGATGTTCTGAGAGAGGAAGCAGCCTCAGCATTGACCACAGCATTTTAGGCGTTAAATGACCAGGATTGGTTAAACAACTGGCCATTTGAGCAGGGTGCCCAGCCTGCATAGGCAAGCTAATAGTGTTATCCACCTTCCTGCTACAACTATTACAGCTTGGAGTGTGAGGTGGTTAAACGGATTTTCTGGGAGATAATTAAAAAAAAATGTCAAAAAGAGCTAGAAATAAAAAAAAGAAAATAAGCCATATACCAATTGGTGATCTAGGTTAGCCAGTTATTTGCTGAGCAGGCATTTTCTGGTTCCAGCAAATTAAGATTGGACCACGAATTGGAGTGCAATTGACCAGACCAACATTGGAACAGCATTGCTGGGGGATCAGTTAGGGTATGGCCTCATGCACACAACGTATTTTTTCACTGTCCGCAAAACGGGGTTCCGTTGTTCCGTGATCCATGTCCGTTTTTTCTTCCGTTGTGCTTCCGTGTGTCCACGTGTCCATTTTTTTTGCGGTCCGACAAAAAAAAAAGGTATGGTGAAAAAAATGAAATTTGATTAACTCCACCCAGGATACTGGTATAAATCAAGGTCACCTGAGTGTGGTTTTGTGGCCATTTTCTGTAGTCTTTCCAGAGTACAGAGGTTATTTTGGCTGCTTCTCTTTGCTGTATCACCATGTCGGATTCAGAGGAAGAGGGCTTACTGCATTGGCTTGTTTGTCGCCGATGGGCGCAGCGCACTCCTTTGTTGGCTGAGGAACCTAGTAGAAGGCGGCGATTTTGGGTCCATCCGATTGTTTCTCAACGTTACCTGAAAGGACACTTCCATACCCTCTACAAAGATCTGCGGCTGCATCCAGAGAAGTTTTTTTCCTTCTGTCGGATGTCAGTGGGTACATTTGATCGCGCAGCATTTCTCCTAAGGAAAGGCTCATTGTCACGTTGAGGTAAGCAATATTTTATGTTTAATTTTTAGAAAGTAATGTGCTGTGCTTCTGTCAGGAGGAACATGTGTTAGAAAATGGCTGGTGTTAGACATGTGCTCCTGTTTGCTGAAGAAACCTTTCTTTGGCCATAATGTTTGGTGTGGTGTTTTTTTTTAGTAAAAAACGTTAATCCCTGACACATGACATCACAATATTGAAGATTGGTATATCATTTGTGGAAGTTTTAAACTTTAGGGCAGCTAACGTCCTAGAGACACTCCAATAATCTTCAGCACTCGCCAGGACTTAGTGAAAAATGGTGATTTAATAAGTCAGTCAGCTAGGTTACAGCAGGCTGTAACCTGCCTGTCTGAGTGAATAACTCTCAATTTTTAACAAACTACTGGCGTGTGCTGGGGATTATTGGAGTGTCTGGAATAATTGGGACCCTCAGTCCGGATCCCTATCTGCTTGCACCACCCGGTTTGAAGCCTATATACCGGTCAGTATCCTATTTTGTGGGACTGTGGTGCTGCCTACCCCTTCGTTTTTCAGCTAACATCATCATCAAGCATAAAGTTCACATAATTATGAAGTTGCCCATAACTTTCAGCATTTCAAAGGGGCAAAAGGCAGTTGTTGCCACTTAGTTGTGTTAGTACTGCCCACACCCCACTAGCTGCAAGTGTTTTGCTCTTAGACCGAAATTCTAGATTTTGAATTTAGGTTTAGTCAACAATGGACATAAGGCAGTGATGGCTTGGCCTTTACATAGTGAGTTTAAAATCTCCAACCCAAAACCCACATATTTCTGACTAAATGGCAACAAGGCAATTTATCAAGAATGCTATAGTCCAAAAGAGTTTATCTGCCATGATATTTAACATTTAACTATAATAGACTGTCTACATTCAATGCTGCCTGTCCTGTTCATAGTGTGCCCTGTGCTGATGAATGGTATTAAAAGTCTAAGTTATATTGGTACACCTTCGAGTTTTAATAGGGTGCGTGTGCCCACAGACAGGGCCCTAAGTGCCGCCTCTGGCATCCATGACATAGGTTAACCACCACTGACATAGGGTGTTTGAAATCAGGTGTTGTATACAACATTATAAGTGACTGATGTATCTGATGTTCCCTTGGTTGTTTGGCTGACTTTTTTTTTTTATTTCCTTTTTACGCAGATTCCTGCATTTTGAGTTTCTTTTAGGAACCTCAACGATTTCTCGGATTGTACGTCACACTTGTCAAGTCATCTGGCTGCAACTCCAAGAGACAGTGATGCCACAGCCCAAGGCGGACGATTGGGTTCGGATTGCTGAGGGCTTTTAAATTTCGGCGCAGTTTCCAAACTGCATCGGGGCAATGGATGGCAAGCACATCCGTGTGAAGAAGCCTCCTCACTCAAGGTCCCGATTCTTCAATTATAAACACTATTTTTCGGTAGTGCTGATGGCTGTTGCTGACAGTAACTATAAGTTTATAATGGTTGATATCGGGGCCTATGGAAGCACTGCTGATGCTCGCATCTTTAGTGCTTCTAGAATGGGTGAGCGGCTTCGTGCCAACCAGCTTGCCCTGCCTAAGGCCAGAAGACTGCCCGGATATGCAGGTCCACCGGCTCCATTTGTCATCGTGGCGGATGAAGGGTTTGCATTAACTCCCCATGTTATGCGGCCCTTTCCAAAGCGTGGTTTGGATGTCAGGAGGCGTATTTTCAACTACCGGTTGACTCGTGCCCGTCGGTATGTGGAGTGCGCTTTCGGGATACTCTCTAGCAAGTGGAGGGTGTTTTTGTCATCCATACAGATAGATCCAGAGAATGCTACCCTGGTGATTCAAGCTTGTGTTGTTCTACACAACTTCACCAGGATTCACGAGGCTTCCTCTTCTGTTGACATGGATGATCTTCCTACGTCATCAGAATTGGGTTTGGAAAGGAGCCTGCATAGACGACCTGGGACTGCAGGCATTGCAGTTCGGGAACTCTATGCTGACTACTTTTACAGCCCAGAGGGGTCCTTGCCATGGCAGAGGGACGCTATTCGTGGCAGTTTTTGAAATCTTCTGACCTCTTTAGTTGTTTCTTATTTTGTAGATAGTTTATTCAAATTTACTGTGGTAGTTGAGTGTAGGGACTCGCAAGAGACTGAGGACACTTGACGTGGGCTTGCGGGCTGAGGTTTGTGGTTTGCAAATGTAAAAATCCATAATCTGAATAATAATTTTTTTGAGGCTGGTCAACTACTTGCAAAATTTTGCCGGATTTTTAAATATGCTTCCATTAACCTTCTAATACCTCTTTGAAATATCAATTTTGCGGCAATAAAGGAGGCTTATAAAGTGTCTGTACTTTAATTATTGTGTGTTTATCTGTTGTGAACAAAACTGGTAGAAGTGATCCAATGTGTTGTCTAACAAAAAGCCCATAATTTCTTTCGATTTGAAAAATATTTACTGTAAAACAATAAACCATCTTTTGAGAAAAAGCTTTGTATGGCACATTAATCCAAAAGCACAACCAAACTTTGGAGAACATTAGAATAAAATTAAAAATAATCACAAATCAAACAAGTCTCTCGTGAAAGAGTCAGGGGCGTAAGAAGAACCATGACGAACTTGGGCGGGTTCTGGTGCACCAGCAGAAAACATGCCCACATTCATGGACTGGGCAAGGGGAGTGCTGTGTTCTTGGGACCCCTGGAAAGATGTTCCGGCAGACGGTGGACCATGGGTTCGATGTGTCGCCTGTTGAAAGGTGGTAGTCTGCTGAGTTGAAGCCAATGTAAGTTTTTGCAGCAACTGGTTTACTTCTGAAAGAATGTCTCCCTGGTATTGGAGTGAAAACATTTTAAAAACCAGTGCAACGGAGGCGATACAATGATGATGGTTTTGGGGGGGAACATGCCTCATAAGTGGCGCAAGCCCTCTTAACATTGTTTCTTCTTGTCCATCAGTCCTCCTCTGAGCTAGGAACTGGATAAGTCGGGCATCGATCATTTCCCGACTAACTTGCTCAGAGGCAGACTGACGGACATTCCTCCTTCTCCTGGGCTCCTGAAATGTTTGGGGCCTTTGGTGTTCCCCGCCACTAGTAGCCATGGGTGGTTCAGTTGGCTCCACTGCTGTTGGTTCTTGGGGGCTTGACTCCGGTGAAAAAACAGCTGGTGTTTCTTCACCCCCCAAATCGGACTCGTCAGTCTCCTCTAAATTGTCCACACTGCTGTAGATTTCCAAAATAAAGAGAAATATATTAATGTTTGGGAAAATATCTTAACCAACATACAACTTCCTATTAAATTGGATATAAATTGATATGCCTACTATATGTAAGGCCATGCAACATATATCCAAAAATGTGCCCAAAACAAAAACAAAAAAAATTTAATACAAAAGTACACATGGCATAATTTAACCATTGGTAACCTTTTGATTTGTACTGTGTGGCAATTGCCTTTTTTTTTTGTTTTAAAAAAGTGGGGTGCTGGTTGGTAGGCTGCTTATAAACTTGCAGATTACGAGCTAACCAACTGCAGATATTCAGTCCTTCTAGATGTGACCTACTCAAACAATGTGGCTCAATAATTTGGAAAAAAAATGCCACTCCAAGCATGTGCTAATAGCAGGAACCACTCTAGACATGCTGGTAGTTGTAGTTTTAACGCAGCCTGAGTGCAGCAGGATGGATATGCCTGACGTCATTTAATCTGCCTCCACAAGAGCCAGGAGGAACTTATATATTTTAATAAACTAGAACAATGCTGGGAGTGCAACCCTGGTTGAATTTACAAATGGCTATTGATTTTTCCTTTTTGGGAGAATAATTTTAAAATTAAGTTTTGGAATAATATGCAAATTTATAATGGTGTGCCAAATTGAAAACCCTTATTTGAAAGAGTTAATCAGTAATGGAAAGATTTCCAAACTCTGTTATATGTAAAATAAAAATCATCTATGGTACATCTCCAATTAAAATTTCGAAAATTTAAAAGGTGATTTTGAAAAATCACACACAATATCGCCTTATTGCTTGGATATTGCCACATTATCTGATTAGTGTGTGTCCCAACGCTCCAACGTCCAAATTTTTCAGGTGGACAGAGCACGGAGTGCTGTTTTGGGAGGAAGACATATTTTACAGGGGCCATTCACCACCATGCACTATTCCCCGCCTCTACCATAGAAGTGAATGGGAGGGTGGCGCACATGCACGACCCATGCCCCCCTTCATTTATATGGGTCAGACGTTATTAGTGGAACATGCACACAGCTATTTTAAGGATCCCCATTGAAAATAATACAGGGATTTTGCGCAAGAGCAATGTGGCCTCCTTTCTCTTTGATGGCTACGGTTGAAATATAGGTGCAACTCCCAGCGGATAGACGTGGACCTGAAAGACAATGGCTGCATATCCTATCAATATGGTCCCATTTGATGAGATGAGTAAAAGCCTTTGGCAAACGTCTTCAAATTAACTTCCTACAATGTGTCATCATTTGAACATTTGGCACAAAAAAAGATTTTCAACAAAGGTGAGTTGAGTTTTCAGACATAATTTGCATACACATTGGTAGATCATGGCATCCTGTCTAAAAACACCACCATCAAGCCGAAATACTCCAGCAACATCATATATAGCTGAAAACACTTTGAATAAAGGTCTAATACAGGGTGGGCCATTTATATGGATACACCTTAATAAAATGGGAATGGTTGGTGATATTAACTTCCTGTTTGTGGCACATTAGTATATGTGAGGGGGGAAACTTTTCAAGATGGGTGTTGACCATGGCGGCCATTTTGAAGTCGGCCATTTTGAATCCAACTTTTGTTTTTTCAATAGGAAGAGGGTCATGTGAATTTCACAAGAAAAACAATGGTGTGCTTGGTTTTAACGTAACTTTATTCTTTCATGAGTTATTTACAAGTTTCTGACCACTTATAAAATGTGTTGGATTGCCCATTGTGTTGGATTGTCAATGCAACCCTCTTCTCCCACTCTTCACACACTGATAGCAACACCGCAGGAGAAATGCTAGCACAGGCTTCCAGTATCCGTAGTTTCAAGTGCTGCACATCTCGTATCTTCACAGCATAGACGATTGCCTTCAGATGATACGAGATGTGCAGCACCTGAAACTACGGATACTGGAAGCCTGTGCTAGCATTTCTCCTGTGGTGTTGCTATCAGTGTGTGAAGAGTGGGAGAAAAGGGTTGCATTGACAATCCAACACAATGGGCAGCACATTGAACACATTTTGTAAGTGGTCAGAAACTTGTAAATAACTAATGAAAGAATAAAGTTACGTTAAAACCAAGAACACCATTGCTTTTCTTGTGAAATTCCCAATAAGTTTGATGTGTCAAATGACCCTCTTCCTATTGAAAAAACAAAAGTTGGATTCAAAATGTCCGACTTCAAAATGGCCGCCATGGTCACCACCCATCTTGAAAAGTTTCCCCCCTCACATATACTAATGTGCCACAAACAGGAAGTTAATATCACCAACCATTCCCATTTTATTAAGGTGTATCCATATAAATGGCCCACCCTGTATATATATTCACATTGTGTGCAATGACATATACCGTTAAATACATTTTTGGGGAAAATAAAGACGACTTGCGGTCTCATCTCCATCACAGGACGTAAAAAACTGAGCTGTTCGGTATAAATGTACGGCCTTTTTTTCGATGCCCCATCTCCACTGCGGCCCTTGTCAGTAAGCTCCCTCCGGAACTGGTCCCTGCAGCTATTCCACCGAACTTTGATGTTTTTAACTGTGAAAACAACCATAAAAAGTTAGATCTGATTTCCTTGTCCAAAAAAACCTAAGTGTTCCTAAAAATATAACAAAACAAAGTCAAAAGAATACTGGACAGGACAGAGTGCAGTCGGACAGTTGTGGGTGTAAGATAATGGTTGACAAATACTGGAAGGCGGAATTTGTTTGAATTATACCTTTAATACATTGTATTTTCGGATATTGGAAGTAGACAGATGTTTCATCATCTATTCCAACATGCCACATGTGTCCAAACTTTCCAAAAAAAAACAGGCACAGTATACATTACAACGATGGCCAGAAGGTAAGGTCCGAACAGACATTAAAACATGGTGTGGCGTTGAAAAAAGGACATGGAATTTGCAAAAAACATACACACAGTGGCATACAGAGAAATGACTGGCCACAATGACAAATGTTAAAAGGAGGCCCCCATACCACAGAAATTTCTTTGAAACACCTTCATTTCAAGCCTCCTCCAGTCCTGCGGCTAGTAAGGAGCACTCTAATATCTCTGGCCGCAGTTTCTACATGTTTACAGACTGTCTATACTGTTACTGTATATATGAATGTGCTAAAACTGTTGAGGGGTCCCTGTCCAAGTCTTTAAATCCTCCTCCCGGATAGGCCACTTCAGGGTCATGGTCCTAATGTAGCTGCTTCACCTGCTTCCCCTATAGCTAGGCCCCTACATGTACATACCGCTAGAGCAGGGATGCTCAATGTGCGTCCCTTCAGCTGTTGCAAACTGACAACTCCCAGCAGGCCTACAGCTACAGCAGGGCATGGTGGGAGTTGTTGATAAACAACAGCTGGAGGGCCACATGTTGAGCATCCCTGCAATACACAATTAAGCCTTGCCTCAAAAGGAACATGATTCTGCAGTCTCTGAAGTACTTCACTATATCATAAGGGACAACACAACAACCAAACCACAAAACGACATTGCTTGCACGTACCTAGTTCTGCACGACCTCGGTGATCCGCTTTATCCCATTCTCGTGGCTTTAAGCAACGGGCCACTTTCTCCCGCGAAATTTCCTTTCGCACACGGTCCTGATACGCAGGGGACCGTGAGTCCAATAGCTCAGGCCTTTCATGGACCATAGTAATAAGTTTGTCCACATTCCATTTGGGCATTATTAGCTGTCACAGTCAACTTTCTAAAATATGACCTGTGAAAATATGTCTGTGCCAAATCACCTCACAAACAAGGCTTGCCAATCGTCTAGTTTGAACTTCCTGTCTTTTTTTTTTTTTTTTATTGCTCAAAGGACTTGGAGACAGGTTTCCAGGCAACCCATCCGCAAAAAAAACGGACGCGGATGACCAACGGAAGGCTTTAAAATGTGCATCCGCGATTTTCACGGACCCATTGACTTGAATGGGTCCGCGAACCGTTATCCGTGAAAAAAATAGGACAGGTCATATTTTTTTCACGGACTCAAAACACGGATCACGGTCAAGGATGACAAACGGTGCCTTTTCAGAGTATTCGACGGACCCATTGAAAGTCAATGGGTCCGCGAAAAATAAACGGAACAACGGCCGCGGATGCACACAACGGTCGTGTGCATGAGGCCTATGGCTTAGTTTTATTTTTTCTCATTGAGGTCTATTTTTTGTAATTTATTTTTCTGGGAAAACCCCATTTAAAGGCCAGTACTTTTTATAATGAAGTCCTATCCCTAAGATAGGCCTAAGATAGGCCATCAATATCTCATTGGCAGGGATACCACACCCTGCACCCTAGCAGATCAGCTGTTCTGGAGTAGCTATGGCACAGAGGTAGATGCCAGAGCTGCACGACAACCATTCACTTCAATTAGTGGTGGGATTTAGCGATTTCAGGCAAGGCCTCCTAATCCAGTGGGCTGAGACCCAAGAGGGCACCTCAGCCCTCCTTAGAGCCACCAGCCAGGTGAGTAATGATCTGTTGCTCTCAAAGTTAATTTAAGCTTGGGGTCAAGTAGTTATGTACCTGGCCTGCGGACAAAGCTGCCCTCCTGAATCCTGAATTCAACTGTATAGCCATCCTGAGGTGGAGTAGGAGAACAGAACTCACCACAGAGGGGCAGCTTCTGAGGAGGTATTTTGTGCTGCTGGGGCATTATTGTGTGCTGCGCTGTGGTTTTTGATGCTGCTGGGGCAGTTTATTTTGTTGCATGACATATTTGGATCTGCTGGGGCAATATTTTGTGCTGAAATATGGTATTTGATGCCACGCCTACTTGTGTGGGCCCTGCCTTCTGTCAATTTGGACCTGCCTACAACATGGGGCCACTTTTAGTTATTTTTCAGGGCCACTTTAAGTTCTCAGTTTGCCCTGGTCTTTGGCCTGCATCTCACCTCCTAAGCCCCCTGCTCCATATCTTAATCAGAGACAACTGGAGGAGGATGGCAGAAAAATGCATCTATTGATGGTCAGAACAGAGGAACAGCTTTTGGAGCCCTATATTGTGCTTCTGTGTAGTATATGGTTCAGCTGGGGCGATATTTTGTGCTATAGTATTGTTGACCCTGCCTGCTTGTGTTGCCCCCACCTTCTGTCAAGTTCTCATCCCATCCCTGCACAGATTTGTAGTTCTTCTTGTGTTTTGAAAAAAATAAATATTTTGGAGAAAATATAATATTTATTTTTATCGCCATATTCTGACTCCCAGAATTTTTATATTTATGTCTATGGAGACTGCCCGTTAACCCCTGAGGAAGCCAGGCCACTGGCGAAACATGTCGGGGGGCAGGTTTAGGTTTTAGATGTGTTTGTCTGCATACAGCTCGGTTCAGCTTCATGTATAAGCATGTTAGTGGATGGCAGTCAGTCCAGATCCTTTCAGTAAGTCAGTGGGCTCACTTTCTATTGAAATAAGGCTGGCAGTATCGCTGCTGTAGAGTGGAGAGAGTGCACATCTCCACTCTGGGCACCAAATGCAAAAGAAATCTGTACGCAGCGAACAGTTATTTTAAAACACTTTATTTAGTGCTCACAGTTTTATATACAACTAGCCTTCGCTCGGGTATATTTAATCTATTTAATTTAATGTTTGTGTTTGTCGTTAAAAGATATCAACACTATCCACTATAACAGTGACATCTACAGCACCTCGCCCCCAAAACAGTAACCTCCATAGCCCCCCACCCCTTAACACTGACAGTGCCCCGTCCCTTAAAATTGGACCTCCACAGCAGCCCACCCCCTTAACTTTGACCTTTACAGCAGCCTTCCGCTTTAACAGTGACTTTCCCAGCATACCACCCCCTTGACAGTGACTTCCACAGGGGCCCATCCCCTTAACAGTGGCCTTTACTGCATCAGGGGCGTGTCCTTTTGAACAGCTCACTCTAAGACTGCAGCACTGTACTGTCTGAGTGTGAGCTGCAGGGAGAAAGTCACCAGAAGTTGATTTTTACCTTGATTTTTTCAATCCCTGTTGGAGGATTGGAGGGGGGCTTGGCCTAACCAGATCGGGGCGTGGCCTTCTGCGACCTAGAAGTTGATTTTTAACTTCATTTTTTTCAATCTCAGTCGGCTGAGGATGTGGAGGGGGCGTGGCCTAATCAGATCAGGCCATGTCCTTTTGAACAGCTCACTCTAAGACCGCAGCACTGTGCTGTCTGAGTGTCAGCTGCAGGGAGAAAGTCACCCTCCCTCCCACCCCTGCAACTGACAGAAGTTGATTTTTAACTTCATTTTTTCAATCTCAGTCGGCTGAGGATGTGGAGGGGGCGTGGCCTAACGGGGTTAGGGGCATTTCCTTTTGAACAGCTCACTCTAAGAAAGCATCACTGTGCTGTCTGAGTGTAAGCTGCAGGGAGAAAGTCACCCTCCCTCCCACTCCTGCAGCTGACAGCAGTGGATTTTTACCTTCATTTTTTCAATCCCCATCGGCTCAGGAGTGGGAGGGACGTGGCCTAATAAATCAGGGGTGTGGCTTAGTGGGACCTGGGGGCAGGGTTTTAAGTCTTTTAAGGGTGGACACATTGTGGCAGGGGGCGTCTCTGGGCTCCTTCCTGCAAGAGTGACGCCCCTCTGGGCACCTTAGTGGCTCATTTGCATACCAAATAAACTGGATTTTAAGAGGATAAAAACATATTTTGCTGGAACAAAGGCACATCTTGAAATAAGGTACTAAGTGCTATTAGGCCATGGCTTTTCTTTAATAGCGATTATCCTGGTTTTCTTTAAAGCTCTCCTACAGCAGTGAAGATAAATGGCTGGGTTGTTATGGAAACCTGGAGTAAAACTGTGTATGTGGAGGCTAACGGCCTGCAAGCTTCTATTGGCTGATAAGGGTCATGTGAACAAGCTTCTATTGGCAAATGCATTTTTGGGAATATCTCCGGAATAGTACGTCCTAGAGAGCTGAAACCTGGTCTAAAACCTTCCCGGACACCTGATGTACCTGTGTGCCAAATTTCTGGATTGTAAATGCGATGGTACGGATTCCTTTAGCAGACATACACACACACATACAGTCAGCTGTATATATTAGATAATAAAAGTTATATTTTATCTATTGCAAATTTGTTAATCTGGGTCAAGTTAGGTAAAAAGCCCCAGTGGCTATTTGAATGGTGTTAGGTATACACCTTTACCCAGGTTAGGTTCTTTTTGGCTGTTAGTAAGTTTACTGCAGTTAACTCATTCTAAACCTGCCTGTAATGATATCACCTCTGTGTATAGATAACACAGTATCCACCACACAATAGGGGATTGTCAAATCTTATCTTTTCTTCCCTTGTACAATTACCTCTGCACAGGTCACAGAGAGTGCCTAGAAAACTCTCCCATATAAGTCAATGTACTCCCCTCCTGTCCATTGTGTCTATGGCCCATGTGGCTTGCCATAAAGCAATTTTGTAATCCTTTATAAATGCTGTTAAAGGGCTTCTGTCACCCCACTAAAGTGATTTTTTTTTTTTGGGCTAGTTAAATTAGTTATATAGCGAGATCTGAAAATATAATAGTGTTCCTTACTTTGATCCAGCAGTTTAGTCAAAAAACGAAGTTTTATCCTATGCAAATTCGGTCTCTACCAGCAAGTAGGGCGTCTACTTGCTGGTAGCTGCTGCAGAAATCCGCCCCCTCCTCTTGTTGATTGACAGGGCCAGCCGGGATCTCCTCCTCCGGCCAGCCCTGTCGGCGTTTCAAAAATCGCGCGCCCGTGTTGAATCTGCGCAGGCGCTCTGAGATGAGGAGGCTCGTCTCCTCAGAGCTCCCTCAGTGCGCCTGCGCCGATGACATCATCGAAATAGAAGACGTCATCGGCGCAGGTGCACTGAGAGAGTTCTGAGGAAACGAGCCTCCTCATCTCAGAGCGCCTGCGCAGATTCAACACGGGCGCGCGATTTTTGAAACGCCGACAGGGCTGGCCGGAGGAGGAGATCCCGGCTGGCCCTGTCAATCAACAAGAGGAGGGGGCGGATTTCTGCAGCAGCTACCAGCAAGTAGACGCCCTACTTGCTGGTAGAGACCGAATTTGCATAGGATAAAACTTCGTTTTTTGACTAAACTGCTGGATCAAAGTAAGGAACACTATTATATTTTCAGATATCGCTATATAACTAATTTAACTAGCCCAAAAAAAAAAAAATCACTTTAGTGGGGTGACAGAAACCCTTTAGGAACAACTCAGACAAGATGGCAGCCCACATAATCATGTTCAGGAAATCAAATGCTACTATCTAGTTTTAACTGGCAGATAACATTTTTGGTGACACATTTCCTTAAGACTGTTATCTGTGGGGATACATCGGCCTGAAGATTACTCTATTACATTATATGTACTCTGTTATCAGTGCATTATCTGTGGTGTGTGAGGGGTAGCTTTCTTTTAGGGGATCATTCACACCGATACGGCTTCAGGACACCAGGTTTCAGGTCCAAACAGTGCATTTATTGTGATACACCAGCACAAGCAAAATGTCAAAAATAATAAACACTCGCCCGTCCAGGCTCTAACTAAACATAATATTCCTGACTCACCTAAGTCCCTGTTCACACCCTGTGAACACATGCGGCTTTCTCAGCCAATGTCCCACAGCCTCCTGGCTGTACAGAGCACAGTATGCCCACTGTCTCCAGTCCAGTGTCTCTTGGGGAATAGTGGTCTCTCAGCCCTCCTGGCTTGGACCACACAGAGCCTCCAGGCCTCTGTCCACAGGCAACACACTCCCCCAAAGTTCAGGCTAGCGCCTAGCCTCGTGGCCACTCAGCCCACACGGCTGAGACCACTCACACAGAGCCTCACCAGGACTCTGCTTCACCAAACACTCCAGAGTGAGCCACACCCAAGATCCAGTAGCAAGATTAAATAGGATCCCTGGACATGAGCATGACCTAAGTCCTCGACTGAAGCATGGGGAACAGGCACCCACCCAACATATTGCCTGTTCCCAGTAAAAGCCCACCCTGAAATAGCTGAACCAGCTACACTATATGGTGTCCCCCAACTACTTTAGTTGCCACATATCCCCCCCCCCCTCTGTTCAAACCTGTAGGGGTGAACACATGTACAAACCGGATGCTCGTGATAGGGCATCTGCATTATACTGCCATCTTCCGGCTCAACGTACCCCCTAGAAGAGATGGCCAGCGTTGCAGTCTTCCCTTTTTTTTGCCAGACCCAGGCCATCAGAGCTTGGTTTGTCATAAACACTGCCTTCCTACCTAGACTACAGTGTCTAAGGGCCTCCTCCAACTCCTCTGCGCTGGAGAACTTAGCTTTCTGGCTTGCTTCTTTTCCAGATTTCTTCTTAGGCCCCCAACCTTTAACTTCCGCAACCTTTACAGCCGCGTTTTCCACAGGAGTTCCCGCCTCCTCCTTTTGTTGGAGATCTGGCTGGTCAGTTTTAAACCACCCTTCAGCCGCTCTAATGTCATCTGGTGTTCACACTCACTTTGTTTCTTTATTCTATCACCAGATAGTACTTCTCTTTTTTCTTTAGTCCCCACAGGGGTTACCTCAGGTTTGGCTTAAGTTTCAGAGTCTTTTACTTCTTCAGTGGCTCTCCCCACTCCAGCAGACCCCTCTTCAGCCTTATCCTTGGTCTCTGAAACATCTGAGGATTTCTCCCACTCCAACTCATCGGCCTTAGCTTCTTCAGCCTTTAAGTCTCCTTTGGAGTCTTCCTTCACTCTGTTAGCTTTCTCACCCTTTTCAGACACTGCATCATATACTTCCAATCTGAACCCCTCCTCCTCTTTCTCATCACGGTTGGAGGTACTGGGAACACCGGGGTCTTCACTAGACTCGTTTTCTTCTGGTATTTTCTCCATAGGCTCACCCAGGATATTGCTCTCCCTTCGGGCAGGATTCAGGAGAGCCAGTCCATCGCAGTAGACAGGATCCTCATACTGGTCGTCCGTCTCCCTGTATTTCTTCCCCAGCAGACTGCTGGCTTTCTGGAGGGCATTGACAGCAGAAGAAAGGTCTTTTATGACCAGGTCCTGGCCACACACTGCCATGAGTCTCTTGTCTTTTGCATCCACATCATCCCCATCAACTGGTTCAGCAGATACATCTTCCATCTTCTTCTCTGCCTCTGCCGGCACCACAGCGCCACCATCTTCAGTCCCATTCTTAACAGGCTCTGGCTTAGACTTCTTGAAATTTTTCAGAGGACTCTCCTCTTCAGGTTTCTCACCTTCCACCTGCTGCTCGAGAGCACACTTAGATTTTTCCACCTCATAGACGTTCTTCCCGACGTCATCTTTTAAGCTCATGAGATTTTCCATCTCTGCTCTGAGTTGCCTGTTCAGCCTCTTAAATTTATCTTGCTCCTCAAGCGCTTCTTCAAGGGCTCTAGCCAAGGAAAGAGCCCTGGTCTCCTTCTCCTGAGCATCAGCCTCCACTCGGTCACGTTCCTCGGCATATCGAGCCAATATGCACCTCTCTTCAACCAGGAGCTGGTCAAACTTCTTCTGTTTCTTCTCCAATCCAGACACAGTTTGTCTCTGGTGGTCCAGGTCCACCATCCGATCACGCAACTCTTGATCCATGATAGCAGATTTTTCTGAGGCGCTGTTTAAGACCTCATCAGCCAGCTCATCCCTTTCCTGCTCTGCATGACGTCTGGATTGCTCAGAAGCTGCAAGTTCCTCTTGAAGTTGGAGAATTTCCGCTTCTTTTTGTGACTCTAGAGCCTTCAGTTCATTCATCTCTTTCTGAGTCTCTTCCTGTGACTCCTCTGGAGCTTTCTGAAGTTGCTCTGCGAGAACCGCTAGTCCCTTCTCTAGTGTATCTAGGGACTGTGCGAAGCGAGGGAAAACATGTTCAAGTTTGTAGCTGTACTGACCTGTCAGGTCATCTACCCCTGCCTGGGTATGGGTCTCAGACACTAGGCTGCCGTCTCCCCAGTCAGCTCTCGTCACGTCAGGTATAACTGTCATCTGGTCGCTACTAGTGACCGCCTGAATTTCGCAATACTTTGACCTGGTAGCTTCCCTCTCGGAGTTGCTAATGGTCACAGCACATATATCGCCTATGTTACTCGTGTCATTATTAACGCTGACCTCTGGCGGTACACATGAGCTAATCTCCACCTTGGACATTTCTTCAGTAACCATAGAACCCAGTGGAGACTGCATGCCGACTTCTGGTACGTGTGGTACAAACTCTAGCCCCGCCACATTGTCTACAATTTGGTCTCCTAGCGGTGTTTCTTCAACATTTATCAACACATTTACATCAGACACATGTTTACCAACAGAGGGAGCTTCTTCCCCAATCACAGCCTGCAAAGGAAAAGGCATGTCATTATTATCACATATTTCACATGACATCCCATTTCCATTATGCATTTCGGCAAACATGGTACCATCACTTTGCACCTTATCTGCACCCTTGTTCTCAATGTGCAGCTCCTTCACATTGTCATTTAAAGGGACAGGTACAGGTTCTGCAGCAGTTTTGTCACTCTCTGCAGAAGTGTCTCCATTACTTAACCCCTTAAGGACTCAGCCCTATTTCACCTTAAGGACTTGGCCATTTTTTGCAAATCTGACCAGTGTCACTTTAAGTGCTCATAACTTTAAAACGCATTGACTTATCCAGGCCGTTCTGAGATTGTTTTTTCGTCACATATTGTACTTCATGACACTGCTAAAATTGGGTCAAAAAAGTTAATTTTTTTGCATAAAAAAATACCATATTTACCAAAAATTTTGAAAAATTAGCAAATTTCAAAGTTTCAGTTTCTCTACTTCTGTAATACATAGTAATACCCCCAAAAATTGTGATGACTTTACATTCCCCATATGTCTACTTCATGTTTGAATTGTTTTGGGAATGATATTTTATTTTTTGGGGATGTTACAAGGCTTAGAAGTTTAGAAGCAAATCTTGAAATTTTTCAGAAATTTACAAAAACCCAATTTATAGGGACCACTACAGGTCTGAAGTCACTTTGCGAGGCTTACATAATAGAAACCGCCCAAAAATGACCCCATTCTATAAACTACACCCCTCAAGGTATTCAAAACTGATTTTACAAACTTCGTTAACCCTTTAGGTGTTGCACAAGAGTTATTGGCAAATGGGGATGAAATTTGAGAATTTCTTTTTTTTGCCTAATTTTCCATTTTAACCCTATTTTTCCACTAACAAAGCAAGGGTTAACAGCCAAACAAGACTGTATCTTTATTGCCCTGACTCTGCCGTTTACAGAAACACCCCATATGTGGCCGTAAACTACTGTACGGCCACACAGCAGGGCGTAGAGTGAAAGGTGCGCCGTTTGGTTTTTAGAAGCCAGATTTTGCTGGACTGTTTTTTTGACACCATGTCCCATTTGAAGCCCCCCTGATGCACCCCTAGAGTAGAAACTCCATAAAAGTGACCCCATCTAAGAAACTACACCCCTCAAGGTATTCAAAACTGATTTTACAAACTTTGTTAACCCTTTAGGTGTTGCACAAGATTTAATGGAAAATAGAGATACAATTTCAAAATTTCACTTTTTTGGCAGATTTTCCATTTTAATATTTTTTTTCCAGTTACAAAGCAAGGGTTAACCGCCAAACAAAACTCATTATTTATGGCCCTGATTCTGTAGTTTACAGAAACACCCCATATGTGGTCGTAAACCGCTGTACGGGCACACGGCAGGGCGCAGAAGGAAAGGAATGCCATACGGTTTTTGGAAGGCAGCTTTTGCTGGACTGGTTTTTTGACACCATGTCCCATTTGAAGCCCCCCTGATGCACCCCTAGAGTAGAAACTCCAAAAAAGTGACCCCATTTTAGAAACTACGGGATAGGGTGGCAGTATTGTTGGTACTAGTTTAGGGTACATATGATTTTTGGTTGCTCTATATTACACTTTTTTGTGCGGCAAGGTAACAAGAAATAGATTTTTTGGCACGTTTTTTTTTTTGTTATTTACAACATTCATCTGACAGGTTAGATCATGTGGTAATTTTATAGAGCAGGTTGTCACGGATGCCACGATACCTAATATGTATACAATTTTTTTTATTTATGTAAGTTTTACACAATGATTTCATTTTTAAAACAAAAAAAATGTTTTAGTGTCTCCATAGTCTAAGAGCCATAGTTTTTTCAGTTTTTGGGCGATTATCTTAAGTAGGGTCTCATTTTTTGTATACTTTTTTTATATTTATTTAAGTTTTACACAATGATTTCATTTTTGAAACCAAAAAAATCATGTTTTAGTGTTTCCATAGTCTAAGAGCCATAGTTTTTTCAGTTTTTGGGCGATTATCTTGGGTAGGGTATGATTTTTGCGGGATGAGATGACGGTTTGATTGGTACTATTTTGGCGTACATGCGACTTTTTTGATCACTTTTATTACCTTTTTTGGGAAGTAAGGTGGGCAAAATTTCAATTTCCTAATAGTTTTTATTTTTTTATTTTTATGGCGTTCACCGTGCGGGGAAAGTAACATGACCGTTTTATAGATCAGGTCGTTACGGACGCGGTGATACCAAACATGTGTAGGGAATTTTTTTTTTTTTTTTTTTTAATCAGTGATAAATGTGTTTTTTGATTTTTACTTTTTTTTTCACTTTTTTTCACTTTTTTTTTGACCCAGACCCACTTGGTTCTTGAAGATCCAGTGGGTCTGATGTCTATGTAATACAGTACAGTACAATATATATTGTACTGTACTTTACTTACACTTTGTCTGAACAGATCTCTGCCTTTAGCACAGATCTGTTCAGCACCATGGACAGCAGGATGCCTGAGAGGCGTCCTGTTGCCATGGGAACCTTCCCCGTCTGCTCAGTACTGCTCAGAACTTCGCAGACGGGGAAGGGTAAGGAGGGGATCTGTCGGGGGGCTGTCTGGGAGCTCTCTCCCTCTCCATAGGGGGGTTGCAAAGGCACAGCAGCCCCCCGATGGGAGAGGGAGGGAGCTCCCTCTTACTGTTAACTTTTTCCATACAGCGGTCCGTACGGACCGCTGTATGGAAAGGGTTAAACGGCTGACATCGCATCATCGATGTCAGCCGTTTATACCAGGGTGCCAGCAATGTGCTGGCACCCTGGTATACCCACTGAACACCAACGATTATTCAAGGGGAGGCGGGCGGGGGATCGCGATCCCGCCTGCCGCACCGCCCGTCTCCCGCACCGCCCCCACCGCCCACAACTCCCCCCCCCTGCACCACCCGCCGGCAAAAAATCATGCAGGGGTGCAGGGGGGGTGTAAAATATATATTTTAGGGACACTAAAGCTTCTGATTCCCGCAGTCAGGGCCCGCTGGGATCAGAAACTGCAGAAAGCGCAGCAAGCCGCAGGTCTGAATTGACCTGCGGTTTTCTGCGATCGCCGATGCGGGGGGGTCAAATGACCCCCCCCTGCATGGTTACGGGATGCCGGCTGAATGATTTCAGCCGAAATCCCATTCCGATTAACCCCTGGGGCGCCGGAATACCGATTTCAAGTTATGACGTACCGGTACGTCATGGGTCCTTAAGGACTCGGGACCCATGCCGTACCGATACGTCCTAAGTCCTTAAGGGGTTAAAACCTCCAAGCATAAGGGGAAATTACGGCCCACCATTCCCTCATGTATGAGCGTATTTGTAACATCAGGTTCACAAGTCCCAGTTCTCACCGGAGACTCTCCCTCAGTGAGAACCACCTGATAGTCCGTATTATCCACATAATTGTCCCGAACATGTAACACTCTATCAGTCTCTGGGGCGGCGATCATGCTACCTCTTACCCGGGCTAGCATGGGATCTCTGACTTTCACCACCCCAAATCTAGCTTTGATCACAGGCTCTTTGGGCAACCCAGAAACCATCTCCCCTGCAGGTTCCTGCGAGGGAGTAACCGCAACAGGCTTACCCGCCTGTTCAGACACTGTGTTTTTCCCAATGTCATACACTTCCGAGACGGTTTTTCGCCTCAGTGATTTTTTTGTCACTGACCCAGCCGGTTTCCACTGCGGCCGGCTCACGGTCACTGGATCTGCCACACAACTATTAACAGGAACAGTCTTACCGCCTGACGTCATGGATTCGGGAGACGACGATATTCCCAGGACATCTCTACCAAGATCACCAGCCTTCTTTTGGTTCCTGGTATCCCGAACACCGGCAGACTCCTTACTGCAAACGTTGCCACCGGTAACAGCATGGCCTGGAGTCCCGACTTTTCCTGGACGGTCACTCCAGCCGCACTCTTTAGGACTTTGCGCACACATGCAGGAAACATAGGATCTCTTGAGAGCCGCACCGTTCTCCACCTCCTTTTCTTCCCGACGGTTGCCCTTGGCAAAAGCACACATGTTTTCCTCTGGAACTCCAGCCGCACAACTCAAAGCCTTTTTCCCCGCTAGATAGCTGCCAGAACGGAAAGTCTTTCCGAGCACAAACTCCACTTCCAGGGTCCCACATTTTAAGAGCTCCCATTGCACAGGGCCATAGTCCGTGATAAAGGTCAGAGACACGGTGACATCTGTCTCTGGCCCCTTCTTTAGAAAGTCCAGTACTTCAGGCTTAACCCGGGACACGTGTTGGCAGGCATCTAAAGTGACCCACAGCAGAATTCCCCCAATCACCAACTCGCAGGATCTTTCTGTATCAGATCTTCTGACCTCACAATCATCCATTGTGTAGTCCTGCTGCAGGTGGGTCTGCACAGACCTCATAGTGACAACAAAAAAAAACGTTTTTTTTATTTTTTTCAGTCAGTCTCTTCTCTGGGCTTCTGGCCCTTTAAATCTCTGCACCACAGCAAAAATAGTCCACAATAGCATGAGCAGCACCTGCTCCACCGAACAAACAGGCTTCCGGCCCTTTAACTCCAGCAGCACCTGCTCTTTCTCGTCGTTGCCCTTAGCAACCGGCTGTTGTTGCCCTTTTATCATGGACAACCTACCCGCATCCTCCACAAATTGTGAGGGGTAGCTTTCTTTTAGGGGATCATTTACACCGATACGGCTTCAGGACACCAGGTTTCAGGTCCAAACAGTGCATTTATTGTGATACACCAGCACAAGCAAAATGACAAAAATAATAAACACTCGCCCGTCCAGACTCTAACTAAACATAATATTCCTGACTCACCTAAGTCCCTGTTCGCACCCTGTGAACACATGCGACTTTCTCAGCCAATGTCCCACAGCCTCCTGGCTGTACAGAGCACAGTATGCCCACTGTCTCCAGTCCAGTGTCTCTTGGGGAATAGTGGTCTCTCAGCCCTCCTGGCTTGGACCACACAGAGCCTCCAGGCCTCTGTCCACAGGCAACACACTCCCCCAAAGTTCAGGCTAGCGCCTAGCCTCGTGGCCCCTCAGCCCACACGGCTGAGACCACTCACACAGAGCCTCACCAGGACTCTGTTTCACCAAACACTCCAGAGTGAGCCACACCCAAGATCCAGTAGCAGGATTAAATAGGATCCCTGGACATGAGCATGCCCTAAGTCCCGGACTGGAGCATGGGGAACAGGCACCCACCCAACACCAGCTACACTATATATATGGTGTCCCCCAACTACTTGGTGCCCCTTGGTGACACGCTCCCGGTGCACACAACACCCCTTTTATCCTGCTTCCGTGTGACTTTACTGCACACCTCAATGTTCACATTGCCACAGGTGCTACATAGGACTGTGCAAATAAAGGCCCCTTTATAAAATAATAAAAACTGCCCCTTGTACGTTATATATAATGTTTGGCGTCGCACGTACCAAATTGTGAAGTGGGTAGATGTTCACAAACAGTCTAGTTGCATTTTTGGTTGGAACGCGGTGCCTCAAAAAGTCAGAGCCTTTCAAATTGATGGACAAGGGTAAACATCGAAAGCCACCCGAAGCCTCCTTCACTCCTATACGTGCTTCTGTGGAGAACCAAAGGTCGTAGCAATAGTGAAGCACAGTCACCCGGGGTCAAATACAAAAGGGGTTTATTATACTCACAATGTTTCAATTAGATAAAAGCAGTGTATACAAAGATCAAACACCTTGTGCCATCTGCAGCCTGTGCTGTCAACGCATAAGTCGCGGTAAGCCCAACACTCACCTAGGGACGACCGCCTTAAGAAGTCACCTGGCCTCCCATCACCAAGCTGTCAGTATGGGGTCTGTGTCCCCACCGCAGGGTGGCAGATCGCTGTCTGCACATCGCAGCACCATGGGTCCCAGTACTAGCTTACCATGTAGGAGACGCAGGCGCCCGCCAGCATACCGCCGCATCCGTCCTCACTGCCAGGTGTCCTCTGATGCGCTATAGCATGCGCACGCGCACCTCTCCCTTTCTTATAGGAGTAGCCAGCTGGTTCCTGATTACAGTCCCCACCCGGAGGCGGGACAATTTGTATTTAAGGCAGCTTCACTCATCATAAAGTGCCCAGGCGTGGTTGTTGTACCTCTTGACTCCCGCTGAAGCGTCCCACTGTGTCTGTTTATTGGATTTCCTGGATTCTGACCTCTGCTTCGTTTGACTATGCATCTGCCTGCCATCTGTTTATTGGATCACCTGGATTATAGACCTCTGCACTGTCTGACTACACATCTGCCCATCGCCTCCTGTAAGTCTTCCCGGATCCAGACCCTGCACTGCCTGACAACGAGACCGCTTATATCTGCACGCTGTATTGCTATGAACTTTGTGTTGCCTGTGTTGACTGTCAAGTGACTTTTGAATACTGTCTGCCAGTAAAGACCATCTGTTCCTTTACTCTGCCTTTGTTGGACTCTGTTCACACTACTGCAGGTAGCTGCATTCTGGGTAACTGGTGCAGACACCAGGGTCCTGACTCTGAGAGTCAGCAGTCAGCAATATTGAGCTAATTCCCAGTCCTCTATCATCTGGTCGTAACACAAGCCCAGTGGGAGCAACAACGTCAGAACCCACAAAGCCACACTCCCTGCGCTCCACGTCCTGCCTCTTCTCCTCTCGCCTCCCATTTGTCCTCCACTCCACCTTCCACCATGCCGTCGTCGCGTTCATCTGGCAAAAGGCAGGCTTCCGTGGCTGACCACTGGCCTGCAGTAAAATTGATATCCATTGACCGTCTAATATACTTCCAGCCACATAATCACTTGATCTTTTCTGTATGGTGAATGCCTAATTGTTGGTGCCTCGGAGGAATTCAACACCTGTGACGACCATGTGTTATCGAATTTCACCTATTATCATTTGGGGTTAATTCAAAAGGGTGGATTTCGTTAGCCATGTTTTTAATAAAATTTTATATTTTTAGTTCTTTTAAACATATGTATTTGACATTTATTTGTACTGGCCTGCAGTAAAATTGATATCCAATGACCATCTAATATACCTCCAGCCACATAATCACTTGTTCTTTTCTGTACATTGAATGAATAATTTTTGGGGCGTGTACTCCACGGGCCTGAAGTACAATTGTTCTCCAATGACCGTCTAATATACCTCCAGCCACATAATCACTTGCTGTTTTCTGTCCGGTGAATGCCTAATGTTTGGAGCCTGTACTTCTGTTGCCTAAAATAAACATTTTCTAGGCTCCAGCAGGCCACATTTTTGACAGTTTCCCTTTAAGACATATAAAAATGGCCCCTGATTAAAATACATACCGTATTTTTTTAATGGAATTTTTTCCATTGATCCCCCTCTGGTATGTCCCTGTCCATGTTGTGGGACTACTTGTGCACTTATTGTAAGTATTTGGTGGTGCAATAATGACCTGAAGGTTTTTCAGGTTCGCCTGCCATTAAAGTGAATGGGGCCCGCCGCAAACTTGCGGTTCTTGAACATTTGATCGCGTTCGCGAATTGTCCCGGCCGATGTTCGTCCATCACTACTCCTGGAACAGGTCAGCTTGAAGACAAACAAAAATCCACTTTTATTCCAGACATTAAAAAATATTACAGAAACACAGCCACTTAATAGGTTTACACTGGTACAATGTATTACAATACATACACTAAATGCTGATCAAGTTAAAGATCATTTGTCACGCACATTGCAATACATAGAATATCGTGCAGTGAAATGCTTATGAGGTGTTCAATAAATTAGCTACCTGAATATGAAAACATTTTCTAAGAACATTTAATGTACCACTTTTCAATGTAATCCCCCTTGACTACAACACACTTATTCCACTTTGCCTCCAGTGATCGGATCTCCTCAGAATAGGAGACTTCTTGCTGCTGCAGGAACCCCCTTACCACCTTTTTGACTACATTATCATCAGGAAATCATTGCCATGCACAAATTTCTTCAGGGTCAAAAGAGAAAGTAATCACTGGGAGCAAGGTCTGGACTGCAGGGTGGATGGTTAACCACTTCACATCCGGGCCATTTCCCCCTTCCTGACAGCCATTCTTTGCAAATCTGACTTGTGTCACTTTATGTGGTAATAACTTCAAAACACTTTTTAAGGACCAGTTTAGATCTTAAGTCACTTTGTGAGGCTTACATAATAGAAACTTTGTTAACCCTTTCAGTGTTCCACAAGAATTAATGGAAAATTTAGATGAAATTTCCGAATTTCACTTTTTTGACAGATTTTCCATTTTAATCAAAACATTTTTCCACTAACAAAGCAAGGGTTAACAGCCAAACGAAACTCAATATTTATTGCCCTGACTCTGTAGTTTACAGAAACACCCCATATGTAGTTGTAAACTGCTGTACGGACACACAGCAGGGCGCAGAAGGAAAGGAACGGCATATGGTTTTTGGAAGGCAGATTTTACTGGGATAATTTTAAGCTGCCATGTCACATTTGAAGACCCCTAGAGTAGAAACTCCAAAAAAGTGACCCCGTTTTAGAAACTACACCCCTTAAGGTATTCAAAACAGATTTTACAAATGTTGTTAACCCTTTAGGTGTTCCACAACAATTAATGGAAAATGGAGATGAAATTTCAGAATTTCACTTTTTTGGCAGATTTTCCATTTTAATATTTTTTTTCCGCTAACAAAGCAAGAGTTAACAGCCAAACAAAACTCAATATTTATTGCCCTGATTCTGTAGTTTACAGAAACACCCCATATGTGGTTTTAAACTGCTGTATGGCCACACGGCAGGGCGTATAGGGAAAGGAACGCCATATTGTTTTTGGAAGGCAGATTTTGCTAGACTGGTTTTTAACACCATGTCCCATTTGAAGCCCCCCTGATGCACCCCTAGAGTAGAAATGCCAAAAGAGTGACCCATTTTTGAAAATACATCCCTCAAGGTATTCAAAACTGATTTTACAAACATTGGTAACCCTTTAGGTGTTCCACAAGAGTTAATGGAATATGGAGATGACATTTGAGAATTTCTATTTTTTGGCAATTTTTCCATTTTAATCCATTTTTTCCAGTAACAAAGAAAGGGTTAACAGCCAAACAAAACTCTAAATTTATTGCCCTGATTCTGTAGTAGAAACCCCCAAAAAGTGACCCCATTTTGGAAACTCCGGGTGTCACGGGTAAGGAAGGTAGAGAGGAAGTGCACCCCCTTACTGCCACCCTCAACCCTGTCCCTGCCTACTTTCACCACCCGCCCTAGGGGACAGGGCGCAACTGGGCGATGGTCCCTGACCTACGTAAGTGCAGAGTAGAGCAGACAGAAAGGAACCGGACAGCCAAGGCAGAACGCGATACCCCAGATGTAGGCAAAAGGATTGTCACGGCCGCTATCCCAGCAGCAGTCGTGTCGCACCAGACGGAGGGGAAGGGGGACCCTTATCTACGGATGGGAAATAGAATGGCTACCCCTGACTAACCCTAAGCTGGCACCTGTCTGCCATGATACCCTAGAAGGGGTGTGAACCCGTGCGGCCAGCAGGATGCCTAAACCCTTAGTCACCCTAACAAGACTAGACTGGGGAAAGGCCGATGGGAGCACTAGTCACCATCACTCACGTCTAGAAGAACAACAGGGGAAGACAGCAACAAACAAACAATCAACAGCAGAGATAGACTTATCCAGTCACGAGCAGAGAAGGCGATCCCAAACACGACAGTCCACGCCGGACAAGAGCTCCACAGCAACACCGTCAAACGATCTCCTTCAAGGGTCAGAATAGCACTGGAAGTAGGAACTATATCTGGCAATGACTGCAAGTGAAACTGAAACTAATACAGTATCTGGGAGTGGCAGACAGGACTCACCTGAGAAGGATGCCTACAAACTCCCAGTCAGGACAAAAAGGTTCACAAGGCAAAACCCGGATGACATACCCTGAACCACGGAGCAAACTCACAAGCTATCGCGAGTAGCAAGTCGCTGCGACCTTCTCCTCCCAGACCTGTCTGGATCAGTCACAGTCGTGACAGTACCCCCCTTTCTACGAGGGGCCCCCGGACCCTCAAGACCAGGCCTCTCCGGATGGGAGCTATGAAAAGCCTGAATAAGTCTGTCCGCTTTTATCTCTGATGCTGGAACCCACATTCTCTCTTCGGAACCATAACCTTTCCAGTGCACCAGGTACTGAAGAGAGCGGCGAACATATCGTGAATCAACATTCTTTTCTACCTGAAACTCAAGACTGCCATCAACAACCACCGGGGGAGGTGGTAGTGGCAATGGTTCAGGAGGTTCTACATATCTCTTAAGCAGAGACCTGTAGAAGACATTATGGATCCTTAGAGTCTGAGGTAGCTCCAGACGAAAAGCCATCGGGTTAATGATCTTAATTACCCTATAAGGACCAATAAATCTCGGACCTAATTTCCACGAGGGAACCTTCAACTTGATATTTCTGGTAGACAACCACACCAAGTCATTCACCCCAAGGTCTGGACCTTCAGAGCGCTTCCTATCAGCCACACGTTAGTATCTACCACCAATTCTCTTCAAACTTTCTTGCACACTCTGCCACACTGAAGAAAGTGAAGACGCAAATCGTTCCTCCTCGGGAACCCCAGACGGCCCCCCCTTACTAAACGTACAAAACTGAGGATGGAAACCATACGCACCAAAAAATGGTGACTTATCGGTAGATTCTTGACGACGATTATTAATGGCAAACTCGGCTAACGGTAAATAAGATGACCATTCCTCCTGATTTTCGGAAACAAAGCATCTCAAATATGTCTCTAGGTTTTGATTGGTATGTTTAGTCTGACCGTTGGACTGTGGATGGAAAGATGAAGAAAACAACAGATGAACCCCTAAACGAGAACAAAAAGCTTTCCAAAATTTAGAAACAAATTGGGTACCACGATCCGAAACAATATCGGAAGGGACCCCGTGAAGCTTCACGATGTGGTCAATAAAAACCTGAGCCAGTGTGTTAGCATTAGGCAATGCGGCAAGAGCAATAAAGTGCACCATTTTACTGAATCTGTCAACAACTACAAGAATAACAGTCTTCCCCGCTGATACTGGTAGATCCGTAATGAAATCCATTGATAGGTGCGTCCAAGGCCTGTTGGGGATGGCCAGAGGTAAAAGACGCCCTGCCGGACGAGTATGATCTACCTTAGAACGAGCACAGGTAGCACATGCAGACACAAAATTCAACACCTCCTGGCGCCACTTAGGCCACCAGAACCGACGAGACACTAACTCAGAGGTTGCCCTACTACCTGGGTGTCCTGCCAGTGTGGAGTTATGGTGTTCTTTTAGTATCTCCAGGCGTAAATTTTCTGGCACAAACAGTTTACCCGAGGGGCAGGAGGCCGGGGCGTCCCCCTGAGCTTCCAACACCCTCCCCTCCAAACCTGAGTGTAATGCAGAGACCACCACCCCCTTTTGAAAAATGGGCTCTGATACATCAACATCACCCCCTCCAGGGAAACTTCGGGACAATGCATCCGCCTTAGTATTTTTTGCCCCCGGGCGATAGGTTATTACAAAATTAAACCTAGTAAAAAATAACGACCACCGAGCCTGTCTAGGGGTGAGACGTTTAGCAGACTCCAGATATAATAAGTTTTTGTGATCAGTAATCACCGTGACGGGATGAACCGCCCCCTCCAAAAAATTACGCCACTCCTCAAAGGCCAACTTAATAGCCAAAAGTTCCCTGTTGCCAATATCATAGTTCCTTTCTGCAGTAGACAATTTCTTCAAAAAGAAAGCACACGGACGCCATTCACCAGGGGACGGGCCCTGAGATAGTACCGCTCCCACCCCCACCTCTGATGCGTCAACCTCTACAATAAAAGGAAGTGAGACATCTGGCTGTACGAGAATAGGGGCCGAGGTGAATCTCTCCTTCAGAGATGTAAAGGCAGTTTTGGCTGCATGTGACCATTTGGAAAAATCGGATCCCTTTCGGGTCATGTCCGTCAGTGGTTTGACCACCAAGGAATAGTTCTTTATAAACTTTCTATAAAAATTGGCAAACCCCAGGAAGCGTTGCAATGCCTTCAGGTTCTCAGGCAGATCCCAGTCCATAATCGCCCGGACTTTCTCTGGATCCATGCGGAAACCTGAATCTGACAACACATACCCCAGAAATGGCAGTTCTTTTACGGCGAACACACATTTCTCTAATTTAGCAAACAATTTGTTGGCAGCACTTGTTGGCAGCACAATTTGTTGGCAGCACTTGTCTCACATGGATCTTATGTGTATCCAGAGACGGGGAATAGACCAGGATGTCATCAAGATATATCACAACAAATCTCCCGATAAGGTGACTAAAAATATCGTTGACAAAATGTTGGAACACCGCAGGCGCATTAGTAAGACCAAATGGCATGACCAGATTTTCATAATGCCCTTCCGGAGTATTAAAAGCCGTTTTCCACTCATCCCCCTCTTTGATGCGAACCAGGTTATAGGCTCCTCTGAGATCTATTTTGGAGAACCATTTAGCACCAGCAACCTGATTGAAGAGGTCGGGAATGAGAGGAAGAGGATAGGGATCTCGGATAGTTATCCGGTTTAATTCCCGGAAATCCAGGCAAGGACGCAGGCCCCCATCTTTCTTTTTAACTAAAAAGAACCCTGCAGCCACGGGTGAAGAAGAGGGTCTGATGTGTCCTTTAGCCAAACTCTCCGAAATATAATCTTGCATAGCCTTCCTCTCCGGGCCGGAAAGATTGTATAACCGGGTTTTAGGTAGTTTTTCCCCAGGTAATAGATTAATCGGGCAATCATATGGACAATGAGGTGGTAACCCCTGACAACCCTTCTCAGAGAACACATCCATAAAATCTGACAGAAAGGCAGGTAAAGATGTTAAAGAGAGTGTAGAGCACCTACTACTCAAGCAGTTGTCCTTACAATGTTCACTCCACTCCACAATCTCCCCGGCCTGCCAATCCACCACTGGATTGTGAGTCACCAGCCAGGGAAGCCCCAATACCATAGGAGCCGGAAGACCGTCCAGGACATAACAAGAGATATGCTCTTTATGGAGGTCCCCTACCTGCAGATGGATATTATGGATGATCTGAGTTAACTCTCTCTGAGTAAGAGGGGAGGAGTCGATGGCAAAAACAGGAATAGTTCTGCGTACCGGTTCCGGAGTAAAACCCAGAGCCTGAGCAAACCGTGAATCCACCAAGTTGACCCCCGCCCCACTGTCCAAAAAGACGGAACAGATCTCAGTCTTATTGCCCGCCTCAAAGGTAGCGGACAACAAAAACTGAGACATGCGTATGGAGGAAACGAATACGCCCAGACTGTTATCCTCCGCACAATCTGGGGACTCTAGTTTTCCGGCGGCTCCTTTGTTTGTGGTCTCTTGGGTTCTGAGGGACAACCCTTTACAAAATGACCCCCCGCCCCACAACGAAAGCAAACCTCTGACCTACGGCGGAACGTAGGAGGATTCACCCGTCTAGTGGCGCCCCCTATTTGCATTGGTTCGACTGGATCATAACAAACCGATCCCTGCCCTATAGAGGCCTCCGTAAAATTTTATAGTCTCTCCCTGAGTCGTCTGTCGATTCTTATGGACAGAGACATAGCAGCCTCAAGAGACCCAGGGACCTCGTATACCGCCAGCGAGTCTTTTAATTTTTCAGACAACCCCTGGCAGAACTGACTCCTAAGGGCCGAGTCGTTCCATAACGTATCAGTAGCCCACCTACGGAACTCGGAACAATATAGTTCAGCAGACCGGTTCTCTTGCCGAAGTCTACGTAGCTTAGACTCAGCCAGTGAGACCCTGTCCGGGTCATCATATACGAGACCCAGGGCTTCAAAAAACTCCTCCACTGATCGTAAGGCCGGAGAGTCTGATGGTAGGGAGAAAGCCCAAGCCTGCGGATCTCCTTGCAGGAGAGAAATTACAATGCCCACCCGTTGTTCCTCACTGCCGGAGGATCTAGGGCGTAACCTGAAGAACAATTTGCAAGCTTCTCTGAAGGTTACAAATTGGTCTCTCCCTCCTGAGAACCTATCAGGTAAAGCCACTTTTGGCTCAGGAGTACCTTGGTTTCCCGTAGCAACGGTGGAACCCAAGGATTGCTGCTGCTGCAGCACTGTTGCTTTTAATCCTGCCACTTCAAGGGATAACCCCTGTAATTGTTTTGCCAAAACCGTAACCGGATCCATAGTGGAACAGAAAAAATACAAAGCAAAACAGCAAGCAAAAAAAAAAAAAGAAATGTCATTTTTTTTTTTTTTTTAAAAGGCCAGATATACTGTCACGGCCGCTATCCCAGCAGCAGTCGTGTCGCACCAGACGGAGGGGAAGGGGGACCCTTATCTACGGATGGGAAATAGAATGGCCACCCTTGACTAACCCTAAGCTGGCACCTGTCTGCCCTGATACCCTAGAAGGGGTGTGAACCGGTGCGGCGAGCAGGATGCCTAAACCCTCAGTCACCCTAACAAGACTAGACTGGGGAAAGGCCGATGGGAGCACTAGTCACCATCGCTCACGTCTAGGAGAACAACAGGGGAAGGCAGCAACAAACAAACAATCAACAGCAGAGATAGACTTATCCAGTCACGAGCAGAGAAGGCGATCCCAAACACGACAGTCCACGCCGGACAAGAGCTCCACAGCAACAACGTCAAATGATCTCCTTCAAAGGTCAGAATAGCACTGGAAGTAGGAACTATATCTGGCAATGACTGCAAGTGAAACTGAAACTAATACAGTATCTGGGAGTGGCAGACAGGACTCACCTGAGAAGGATGCCTACAAACTCCCAGTCAGGACAAAAAGGTTCACAAGGCAAAACCCGGATGACATACCCTGAACCACAGAGCAAATTCACAAGCTATCGCGAGTAGCAAGTCGCTGCGACCTTCTCCTCCCAGACCTGTCTGGATCAGTCACAGTCGTGACAAGGATAGACAGGGAGATAGACAAGACAAATGTACCCAGTGATGGGAAAGGCAATGGCGGGTCTACTAGCCGAGGTCGGTCCGGGAGGTCACGTCAATACTAGGGAAGAGGCAGGAGACAAATCCGAGAACGAGCCGAGGTCAAAACCAGAGGTCAAGTAGGATAATAATAATAATACACACAGCCCAAGAGATAAAATCACAGGCAACCTGTGGCCAGCAGGTTGCCTGTTTAAATGGTGGAGGAGAGGGATCATGTGACGTGGCCAGCGTCACATGACCCATCCTCCCTGACTGTAGCCGAGCGCCAAGTGCCCAGCTCGGTGCTCAGCCCCTCCCGGTTCCCATGGCGATGGGGAACGCCGACCGCCCCTGCAGGAGTAGTGTGGCCAGACGTACCGCGCCCCCCGTCACCATGACAACCGAGACGCCGGGAACCAGGCAGCGCAGCCGGACGCCGCGAGCGTCCAGGCTGCAGAGAGATCGGGGAGCACCTAGAGCGCAGGGGAACAGAAGCCAGCCGCCTGTCTCTCCTGACAACGGGATTAGGTGGCAGTTTTGTTAGTACTATTTCAGGGTACATATGATTTTTGGTTGCTCTATATTACACTTTTTGTGAGGCAAGGTAACAAAAAATAGCTGTTTTGGCACCGTTTTTATTTTTTGTTATTTACAATGTTCATCTGACAGGTCAGATTATGTGACATTTTTATACAGCAGGTTCTTATGGACGCGGCAATACCTAATATCTATACTTTTTCTTTTTTTTATTAAAGTTTTACACGATAATATCATTTTTGAAACAAAAAAAAATCATTTTAGTGTCTCCACAGTCTGAGAGCCAGTTTTTTTTCCTGAGGGTATCATTTTTTTCCTGATGAGATGACGGTTTGATTGGCACTATTTTGGGGTGCATATGACTGTTTGATCGCTTGCTATTACACTTTTTGTAATGTAAGGTGACAGAAAATGGCTTTTGACACCGTTTTTGTTTTATTTATTTTTTGCGGTGTTCACCTGAAGGGTTAGGACATGTAATATTTTTATAGTGCAGGTTGTTATGGACGTGGCGATACTTAATATGTATACTTTTTAATTTATTTAAGTTTTACACAATAATAAAAAATTTTAAACAAAAAAAATCATGTTTTAGTGTCTCCATAGTCTGAGAAGATAATCCACGGCACACCAATGTCTTTTGTTTGCAAATTTATTTTGAACACAAAAATTCAAATATGTCAATATATGACTTGACATATTTGAATTTTTGTGTTCAAAATAAATTTGCAAACAAAAGACATTGGTGTGCCGTGGATTATCTACTTATTATGTGACTGAAGTCCTCCACGAGCACCCATTACATATAGGTGTGCGGACTCCACAATTTCCCTCATTCCATAGTCTGAGAGTCATATTTTTAATTTTTTTGGGGCAATTGTCTTAGGTAGGATCTCATTTTTTGTGGGATGAGATGATGGTTTGATTAGCACTATTTTTGGGTGCATATGACTTTTTGATCGCTTGCTATTACACTTTTTGTGATGTAAGGTGACAAAAAATAGCTTTTTTGTGGCACTGTTTCTATTTTTTTTTTTTTACGGCGTTTACCTGAGGAGTAGGGTCATGTGATATTTTTATAGAGCTGGTTGTTACGGATGCGGCGATACCTAATATGTCTACTTTGTTTTGTTTATTTCACTTTAACACAATAATAGCATTTTTGAAACAAATAATTATGTTTTAATGTCTCCCTGTTCTGAGAGCTATAGTTTTGTTTTGTTTTTTTAGCAATTCTCTTATGTAGGTGGAATGAGGTGACTGTTTTATTGGTACCATTTTTAGGGACATACGCCTTTTTGATCACTTGGTGTTGCACTTTTGTGATGTAAGGTGACAAAAATGTAATTTTATTTTACACAGTTTTTATTTTTTACTTTTTATGCTGTTTATCGGACTTGGTGGATCATGTGATATATTTATAGAGCCAGCCATCATGGACGCGGCAATACCAAATATGTCTATTTTATTTATTTTTTGTTATTAAAAAAAAGAATTATTACTTAATTGGGGAATTTTTTTTTAAATGTGAAACCTTTTTTTTAATTTATTTTTTAAACACTTTGTTTTTTTTTTTTATTTTACACTTTGTGTCCCCCATAAGGTCATACAAGACTTTGGGGGAACATTTAACTTCACTTTTTTTTTTTTTTTTTTTCACCATTGATTTCTCCTGTAACTGGGGATGACATAGTAGCCCCAGTTACAGGGAAAATACACCCCTGTACTCTCCCGACCCCGGCGGTCACATGACTACCGGGCCGGGACAGGAAGCACATAGCACTTCCTGCTCTTTATACACAACGCTTTACACTTGAAACCGAGGAAATGTTTTTTTACAGTAGTAATTAATTTATGAAGTTATTATGTGAAGTCTCGCGAGACTTCGTGAAGTAATAACTTCGGCTTATCTGAGCCAATACATTTTAATACTGTACAGAGCGCTCGCTCTGTACAGTATTCAAACAAAGTATTATGCAAATTGACTTCGGATGTTTCATCCGAAGTCGATTCGCTCATCCCTCGCCATGATCTTTCTAGCTGACTGCTGCACACAAAATTTATTTGGAGTTGGTGACCCCTTGTGCTTTCATTGCATGGACTTTTGCTTGGTCTCAGGATCATGGTGGTGGACCCATGTTTCAATGATTCAAGAATAGAAGCCTTCTGGATTTTATCTAAGCATTTTGAAGCATCCTCCGGGAACTGACCTTTGAGCTCAACAAAACATCATGAATGATACTGGTAACTGTGCCAGGAGGAAAGAAGGTGTCACGAACCGGCAGGACAGGTAGTGAATCCTCTGCACCAGAGAGGCGATGGCGCGGGTTGTACTAGAGGACCGGTTCTAAGCAGTTACTGGTCTTCACCAGAGCCCGCCGCAAAGCGGGATGGATTTGCCGCGGCGGTAACTACCAGGTCGTGTCCCCTAGTAACAACTCGACCTCTCTGGCAACTGATAAGGCGTGGTACACAGGGAGAAGGCAAGAGCGTAGTCGGACGAAGCAGCGGTCAGGGCAGGCGGCAAAGGTTCAAAGGCGAGTGGACAGTAGCAACGGGTAAGGCTGTGGGAGGAGAAGGTATAAATGGGCAGTGCACAGGTGCAGCCTAATTAAGTCAGCACTGCCTCTCACAACCTTAACCCTTAATAACCCCTTTGGACCAGGCACCAATCACTGGTGCACTGGTCCTTTGAATCTAAGAGTCCCAGAGCGCGAGCGCCCTAGAGAGCGAGGACGCACACGCCGAGACACTAGAGTGCTGCCTGGGGACATACGCTGTGAGCGCTCCGAGACCAGCAGGGGACCCGGAGCGCTCAGCGTAACAGAAGGTTTGCACACAAACATAGAAGAGGATTCTTTACGGTAAGAGCAGTGAGACTATGAAACTCTCTGCCTGAGGGGGTGGTGATGGTGAGTTCACTAAGAGTTCAAGAGGTGCCTGGATGTATTTCTTGAGTGTAATAATATACGCTGTGAGCGCTCCGAGACCAGCAGGGGACCCGGAGCGCTCAGCGTAACAGTACCCCCCCCTTTGGTCTCCCTCCCTTTTTGGTACCGAAGAACTTGTGGATGAGACTGCGGTCCAGGATGTTCTCCTCCGGCTCCCATGACCTCTCCTCAGGACCGCAGCCCTCCCAGTCGAGCAAAAATAATCTTTTCCCCCGGGAGATCTTGGTCGCCAAGATCTCCTTGACAGAGAATATATCGGAGGTACCGGCGACAGGGGTGGGAGAAACAAGCTTGGGAGAAAAACGGTTAAAGATAGCAGGTTTAAGAAGGGAGACATGGAAGGAGTTATGGATTCGGAGGGAGGGAGGAAGATGGAGCTAATAAGAAACTTGATTGATACGACTCTTGATTTTATAGGGTCCCAAGAAACGAGGGCCCAACTTGTAACTTGGGACCCTAAATCGGATGTACCTTGAGGAGAGCCACACCTTGTCACCCGGGCGAAATTCCGGTGGAGATCTGCGTCTCTTGTCAGCTTGAACCTTCATACGGGCGGAAGCCCTGAGGAGAGCAGCGTGGGTTTCTCGCCAGATGGAGAAAAAATCCTGTACAAGACTGTCAACGGCAGGTACAGAAGAAGGAGTGGGAGACTGTGTCAGCGGTGGAAGAGGATGACGGCCAAAAACTACAAAGAAAGGAGACTTGTTAGAGGCAGAGGATTGTTTGTAGTTGTAGGAGAACTCCGCCCAGGGAAGTAGATCAGCCCAGTCGTCATGGCGAGAGGATACAAAGTGACGCAGATAGTCACCCAAAATCTGGTTCACCCGTTCTACTTGGCCGTTAGATTGAGGGTGGTACGAAGAAGAAAAGTCCAATTTGATCCCGAGCTGGGCACATAGAGCCCTCCAGAATTTGGAGACGAATTGTACCCCACGAGGGTAGACCGGGCAGGGGTACAAAGTGAGCCATCTTGGAGAAGCGATCCACCACGACCCAAATAACGGACTTGCCATGGGAGGAGGGAAGATCAGTAATAAAGTCCATGGCGATGTGAGACCAGGGAACTTCAGGAACAGGTAGAGGCAAGAGGAGACCCGCTGGTCTCTGGCGAGGCGATTTATCCCGGGCGCAAATCATACAGGCCTGGAAGAAGTCCGAGACATCTTTCTCCAGAGAAGGCCACCAGTACCTTTGGGAGATAAGTTGGAGAGACTTTAGCACCCCTGGATGACCGGCAAAAGGGGAGGCGTGGCCCCACTTGAGAATTCGCAGCCGCTGACGTGGAGGTACGTAGGATTTGCCAGGAGGAAGAAGGCGCAGGTCCACGGGAGCGACTGTAATAAGGCGTTCTGGAGGGATAATATATCGAGGTGTTAACTCGTCGCCCACCACATCAGAGGAGCGAGACAGAGCATCTGCCCTAATGTTCTTGCAAGCCGGAAGAAAATGGATCTCAAAGTTAAAGCGGGCGAAGAACAGAGACCAACGAGCCTGACGGGGATTTAATCTCTGAGCAGACTGGAGATAAGCCAGGTTCTTGTGGTCCGTGAAGATGTACACAGGATGTGTGGCGCCCTCGAGTAAATGTCTCCATTCCTCTAGTGCCAATTTAATAGCCAGCAGTTCCCTGTCCCCAATGGAGTAATTTCTCTCTGCGGAAGAGAATGTTTTTGAAAAGAAGCCACAAGTTGAAGTCTTGCCCCGGGAAGACTTCTGGGTGAGGACGGCTCCGGCTCCCACCAAGGAGGCATCCACTTCAAGAGAGAAGGGCTTGGTGGAATCTGGTCTAGAGAGAACGGGTGCAGAGGCAAAGGCGGATTTCAGGGACTGGAAGGCTTCCTCGGCTTGGGAAGGCCAGGATTTGGGGTTAGCTCCTTTTCTAGTGAGGGCCACGATAGGAGCTACCAGAGTGGAATAGTGAGGGATGAATTGCCTGTAGTAATTCGCAAAGCCCAGAAATCTTTGTATGGCTCAGAGACCAGAGGGACGTGGCCAATCCAGAACCGCCGAGAGTTTGGCTGGGTCCATTTGAAGTCCTTGGGCTGAGATAATGTATCCCAGGAAAGGCAGGGAGGTCTGTTCAAATAGACATTTTTCAAGTTTAGCGTATAGGCGATTTCTCCTGAGACGAGTAAGAACTTGTTGCACATGGACCCGGTGTTGATCCAAATTGGAGGAAAAGATGAGGATATCATCCAGGTATACGACCACGCAGGTGTAAAGTAAGTCCCTGAAAATGTCATTGACGAATTCCTGGAAGACAGCAGGTGCGTTGCAGAGGCCGAAGGGCATCACCAAATACTCAAAATGGCCGTCCCTTGTGTTAAAGGCGGTCTTCCATTCGTCTCCCTCACGGATACGGATCAGATTATAGGCCCCTCGGAGGTCCAATTTAGTGAAGATCTTAGCCCCTCGGAGACCATCAAATAGCTCAGAGATTAGAGGCAGAGGGTAACGGTTCTTGATGGTAATTTTATTAAGACCTCTGTAGTCAATGCAGGGGCGGAGGGAGCCGTCTTTTTTTGTCACAAAGAAAAAACCGGCCCCAGCAGGAGAAGAAGATTTTCTTATGAATCCTCTCTGTAGGTTCTCACGTATATAGTCGGACATGGCAAGAGTCTCAGGAGGTGAGAGAGGATAAATTCTGCCCGAGGTGGAGTAGAACCGAGTATCAGGTCGATCGGGCAATCATAGGATCGGTGAGGAGGAAGAACCTCAGCTTGTTTCTTGCAGAAGACATCCGTGAAGGAATGGTATGGCTTGGGCAGCCCAGAAGGCGGAGAAACTTGCGGGTTCTGTTTGACCAGAGCAGGCTTGAGACAGCGGTCCGAACAGGAGGAGCCCCAACGCAGGATCTCACCGGTGGACCAATTCAGGACAGGACTATGACGTTGAAGCCACGGCAGACCCAGGAGGAGTTCGGAAGAACAGAAGGGAAGTACAAAAAACTCTAAAGTCCATCTGTAGAGGCTGGGTACGGAACTGCACGGTGGCTGAGAGTCTCTCACCGTTAACAGTAGAGATGAAAAACGGCTTGGGTAGACGGATTACTGGAATACGGTACTTGTCAACCAAGGTGGCGTGAATGAAGTTGCCAGCTGAACCGGAATCCAAGAAGGCGGCTGCGGAGAAAGAGGACTTGGATGAGATGATCAACTGCACGGGTATGATGAGACGTGGAGAGGAAGAATCCACACCTAGCAACGCCTCTCCCACGCTTACTAGGTGCGAGCGTTTCCCGAACGCGGTGGACGGAGAGGACAATCTCTAAGGAAGTGCTCGGTACTGGCACAGTACAGACACAGGTTCTCGTTTCTGCGGCGGCTTCGTTCTTGCGGAGTCAAGCGTGACCGATCCACCTGCATGGCTTCCACAGCGGAAAACCCAGTAGCGGGTTGAGGTGGATGCGGAAAAACGGGAGCCAGACGAGGAAAGCGTCTAGGACGAGCTTTTTCCTTTTCAAGGAGGAGTTCCTCCTGTCTTTCGGCGAAACGTTTGTCTATCCTAGTGGCCAGCAAGATGAGGTCACAAAGAGTGGAAGGAAGCTCACGTGCAGCCAGAACGTCCTTTACTTCACTGTTAAGTCCTTTCTTGAAGGTGGCACAAAGGGCTTCATTGTTCCAGTTCAGCTCAGAGGCCAGAGTGCGGAACTGAATGGCATAGTCACCCACGGAAGAACCTCCTTGGGTCAAATTTAGTAAGGCAGTCTCTGCGGAGGTAACCCGGGCAGGCTCCTCAAAAACATTCCAGAACTCTAGGCAGAAGCTCTGGACGGATGCGGTGGCAGGATCTGCGCGGTCCCATATTGGTGTAGCCCAGGCCAGGGCCTTCCCGGACAGTAAACTGAGAATAAAGGCTACCTTGGCTCGCTCAGAAGGAAACTGGTCGGACAGAAGCTCGAGGTGGAGAGAGCACTGCGACAAGAACCCACGGCACTGCTTAGGATCTCCGTCATATTTGTCTGGTAGGGACAAACGGATTCTGGAACCGGTGGTAACTGCAAGCGGAGGTGATGCAACAGGAGCAGATGGAGGAGCTGGCTGTTGCAGAGAAGGCAGGAGCTGCTGCAACATAGCGGTCAACTGGGCCAGCTGTTGACCCTGCTGGGCCACAATGGTGGTGAGGTCCTCCAGGCTTGGCAGGGGAACATCAGTGGGATTCATGGCCGGATCTTACTGTCACGAACCGGCAGGACAGGTAGTGAATCCTCTGCACCAGAGAGACGATGGCGCGGGTTGTACTAGAGGACCGGTTCTAAGCAGTTACTGGTCTTCACCAGTGCCCGCCGCAAAGCGGGATGGATTTGCCGCGGCGGTAACTACCAGGTCGTGTCCCCTAGTAACAACTCGACCTCTCTGGCAACTGATAAGGCGTGGTACACAGCGAGAAGGCAAGAGCGTAGTCGGACGAAGCAGCGGTCAGGGCAGGCGGCAAAGGTTCAAAGGCGAGTGGACGGTAGCAACGGGTACGGCAACAGGTAAGGCAAACTAACATCATAGGGAACGCTTTCTCTGAGGCACAAGGCACAAAGATCCGGCAGAAGGCTGTGGGAGGAGAAGGTATAAATGGGCAGTGCACAGGTGCAGCCTAATTAAGTCAGCACTGCCTCTCACAACCTTAACCCTTAATAACCCCTTTGGACCAGGCACCAATCACTGGTGCACTGGTCCTTTGAATCTAAGGGTCCCAGAGCGCGAGCGCCCTAGAGAGCGAGGACGCACACGCCGAGACACTGGAGTGCTGCCTGGGGACATACGCTGTGAGCGCTCCGAGACCAGCAGGGGACCCGGAGCGCTCAGCGTAACAGAAGGTTTGCACACAAACATAGAAGAGGATTCTTTACGGTAAGAGCAGTGAGACTATGGAACTCTCTGCCTGAGGGGGTGGTGATGGTGAGTTCACTAAGAGTTCAAGAGGTGCCTGGATGTATTTCTTGAGTGTAATAATATTACAGGCTATAGCTACTAGAGAGGGGTCGTTGATCCAGGGAGTTATTCTGATTGCCTGATTGGAGTCGGGAGGGAATTTTCCCCCTAGTGGGGAAAATTGGCTTCTACCTCAGTTTTTTTTTTTGCCTCCCTTTGGATCAACTTGCAGGATAACAGGCTGAACTAGATGGACAGATGTCTTTTTTCAGCCTTATAAACCATATTACTGTTACTGAAATGCCTAATTCATGAGCTATAAGGCTCCATTCAGACGTCCATAGAATGGGTCCGCATCCGTTCCGCAATTATGCGGAACCGGTGCAGACCCATTCATTCTCTATGGGGCCGGAAGAGATGCGGACAGCACACAGTGTGCTGTCTGCATCTGCATTTCTGGAGCGCGGACCCGATCTTCCGGTCCGCAGCTCCAGAAAAAAATAGAGCATGTCCTAATCTTGTCCGCAATTGCGGACAAGAATAGACATTTCTATGGGGGTGTCGGCTGGGTGTATTGCGGATCCGCAATTTGCGGATCTGCAATGCACTACGGACGTCTGAATGGAGCATAACACTGACTTTGACCCGATGATCTTCCAAAATCATCCTGTAACAAGGGGCCAGCAACACGCGCTTCCATCGCAGCGCCGCCGGCACCCTGCAAGTAATGAGGAGCGAGGACGCGACCGGCGTCCTCATCTCCATGGCAACAGTGGGTCAGGGAGTAGACGAGCGGCAGGGGAGCTGAGCGCCGAGCGCTATGACTCGGCGCTCGGCTGTATGGAGGTACGCAGTACGAGTCATGTGACACAGGCCACGTCACATGACTCAGCTACTGGGACTATTTAAACAGGCAGCCTGCTGGCCAGAGGTTGCCTGTGATTGGTCTTTGCTACCCTCACCAGTATTAGATCTCTCGTTTATATTTCAACCTCGGCTTTGCTTTTGACCTTGACCTTGTGACCTCCCTAGTATTTGATGTGACCTCTTGGCTTTTGACTTAGGATTGTATTTGACCTTGTATTTCTCCTTGTATACCTGCGGGACCTCCTCGGTTGACATTTGCTTCCTTGACTCTGTTTTCGGTTTTGCTAATTGTCCTTAGGCCCCTGCACGTATCTAAGCTATGGACCGTCTCCAAGTTGTACGCCGTCGGTTAGGACAGGCCTTGCAAGTAGGTAGGGATAGAGGTGCGGGTGGATATCAGGGCTCACTCTCCCCTCCATTCCGTGACACATGTTGGGGAAATTACCCCTGCTTCCATGATTATCGGGGTCCAAATCCAAGAAAGTTATATGTGCACATAGAGAAAATCTGATACAGTCAAAATGGCTGGATCAAGTAATCTGAGTTTATTAGGTTACAGACAAAACGTAAATTACAATTTTTCTGGCAGACATCCAGCAGCTGTGGGTGTTACATAACTTGAGCAAAAAAACACAAAGCACGAAACGAAACCGCTACACAGAAACGAGACATCTTCTTATCAGAAAGAAGATATGAAACTAGAACAGCAGAATCTTGCATTTCTGAGAAGAGAGAAGGTGGTGGAGGTCAACTGCTCCCCCGCACCTGCATGAAGATGACATATCACTAAACTCTTATTGAACTCTGGTTCAGAGATAACAAAAATGGACTTCTATCTCCCACACACATCCACCAGGCTCCACTTTATGACACATTTCCTATGAAGATGCTTCGATAGACCACCCTGAATGGGGGTTATAGTCAACTGATTCCCTACCCTTTTTAAACAGTTTGACCCAAAACTTTACTTGGTAGTAGGGAGGTGCATCATCACCATATACAGCAATCATCCTTTCATGGATTTCTTTAGGCGCCTTTTCTTCCTATATAAGGAATGTAATCACGGAATGAAGCTCCAAATTCCTCACTTTCTTTGTAGACCTTCACTGTACTGCACTTGCCATTCTGTCAATTCCAGTGCTTTCATCAGACTGAATTGCTACTGTGTGTGTTGCATGCAGTGGCGTAGCGTGGGGGGTGGGGGGGGCATTGCCCCGGGCACCAAATTGCAGGGGGCGCCAAGCAGCTGAAATTTCAATGAGGGCCACGGGAGCCTATGGCTCCCGTCCCCTCCGTTATGCCTCATAGGCTTCAGGCCACTAGGCCTGAAGCCTATAAGGCAATAGAGCGACGCAGGACTCGGTCACAAATCGAGTACCTCACTGTGACCTCCTGCGTCGGATCTCGCAAGATGACGCGGCGCGGGAAGGCACAGTGAGACGTTCGTGACCGCCTGTGCTGGGACGCCACAAGCTGTGATGGAGAGAGGTAAGTATTAATTTTTTTTTTTTATGTACCCTACCCTAATTGCAGAGGCACTGGGGGCACTATGGGAGTGGGGGAGGAGCAGAAAGAGGAGGACCACTGACTGGACATCATAGTAATAAGAGCGGAGAGGCGGCCATTACATTAATAACAAAGAGGGGGCCATTACATTAATAATAAAGAGGGGGCCATTATAATATACAGGGGGAATAATATTATGGGGAATGGGGGACTACCTGTCTGGCTCTAGCACAGTATTGGGGGGGGGGGGGCACAGCAGGATGAGTTGTTGAGACTCTTTATTATTAATATAATGGCCCCTCTTTATTATTAATATAATGGCCCCCCCTTTATTATTAATATAATGGCCCCCTCTTTGTTATTAATATAATGGCCCCCTCTTTGTTATTAATATAATGGCCCCCTCTTTGTTATTAAAGAGGGGCCATCACATTAATAATAAAAAGGGGGCCATTACATTAATAATAAAGAGGGGGCCATTATATTAATAATAAAGGGCGGGCCATTATATTAATAATAAAGAGGGGGCCATTATATTAATAATAAAGAGGGGCCATTACATTAATAATAAAGAGGGGGTCATTATAATATACAGGGGGAATAATATTATGGGGAATGGGGGACTACCTGTCTGGCTCTAGCACAGTATTGAGGGGGGGGGGGGGGCGCAGCAGGATGAGTTGTTGAGACACCAGGATGATAGTAAAGTGTTGAGACAAAGGATGATAGTAAAGTGAGGAACCTAAAAAAAATTCTGTGAAACTCTGCAGAGACGAGAAGCGGCTGAAAGAAGGTATCATGGCGGTCTTATCTCTGAATGAAGACGTTGAGGAAAGTCTACATCACAGGAGACGTCACTGGATGTAACAGGTTTGGTGCGGTATTATACTGTAATAATAATGTCCATGTACATATCTGTTTCACAGTAGGGTTGGGGAGGAGATTGAGAATTTGGCCCACCCTGCCGCATCCTGGCCCCAGACTTCAGGTCACACTGTCTGTTTTCTGAATTCTGGGGGCTCACACCCATCTACTACATTATCTGTACTCAGAGAGTTATCACTGTGTTATCTGAGGTGTTACATAGGACTGCAGGTGAATCTACTACATTATCTGTACATGGAGAGTTATCACTGCTATCTGTGGTGTTACATAGGACTGCTAGTGATCTAATACAGTCTCTGTAAATGGGGCGTGCCCGGGGTAGGGGATGGCACAATTTTTGGCTTGCCCCGGGTGCTGGCAACCCACGCTACGCCACTGGTTGCATGTCCAGACATGTCTCAACCTGCACAGACAAGCTCAGCTCTCTAACACTGGCAGAACATGCTGGGGTAGATAAATTATTGAACACCACTTGTAGACAACATTTAATTACAATAAAAGAAAATAGAAGGAAACAAAACAATAAAAGTAACAAAACATTAAAAAATTCACAATTCAATAGAGATATCCAAGGGAAGATATATATGCCAGATGAAGTACAAAAAAACTGTATATGCAAACAGACACAGAATAATTAAATGTGAAACCTAATAAATCATCGCCTTACAGCAGGGCCTGATGGGTAGCTGGCACAGCAAGCTAAGCCGCCAGAGCAACCCTCAGCACCCTATGATCGCATTGTGGGGAGCGGGGTGGATTAAGTACATCATAGGCCCGGGGCTCTCTACCCAGAATTGGGCCCCTCCCTCCATTTTGCCATGACATTCCTCCTTCCTTGTGCCATCTAATGATTTTTTTTTATGTATGAAGAGGCTGCAGCACTCCGTGAGAGCATATACCCCTTCCTAGGCCATGTGATATCACACTCATCAGTCACATCACCTAGGTGCAGCTAAGTCCCATTCAAGTGAGTTCAGCTGCAATACCAAGCACAGCCATTATCAAATAGACAGCACTATGTTTGATAAGCAGCAAAGAGCTTTGCGGTCTCCTCAAACAGCTGATCAGCAGAGCATGCTTAGAGTTGGGCCACCGTCATTCTCATATTGTTGACCTGTCCTGAAAATAGGCCACCAATATGTAAATCCTGGAAAACCCCTTTAGCATAGGACTGGGGGTGACATCTACTACATTATTTGTACTCAGAGTGAAACTCCTTAACATAAGTAACCACCTACTTCTCAAAACGATCCTCTATGATGCAGCTTGCAGGATGTCTGGGACTCTTTCAGCACCTACAATACTCGATCCTGTTAATTCCAACTCTGTTAATTGAATTTTACTTATTGATATTTAGCACTGTTTATTAGTATTTCAGCATACTAGAATTGTTTTAGGGACTGGATATTAGGCTAGAGATGAGCGAAGTTTAGAAAAATTCCATTTGGCCAATTCGCCAAACTTCGACAAGTATTTCGATTCGCTCTGAATTACTTTGTTACGAATCGCAATAAATCAGGTATACCCAAGCCACTCTGCCTAATCATAATAATCCCACTTGGTGGCCCAATATCAGTGTGAAGGCTTGGAAGTTAAGCTGCAGGGAGATTGTATAACCATGCGTGTTATATTCTAGTGCACCCACATTCATAGTTAATCCATTCTGTAGGTCTCATGCCATCAGTATTACAAGCAGGTGTAATTTATTGCCGTTTACATCCCTGTGCAGTGCACCAAGATTCATAGCTAATCCCATCTGTTAAACAAAAAGAAAAGCATACAGCACCCTTCAGTAAAGCCAAAAACCTGTGCGCACCCCTACTATGTCCTAATTGCTCCTTAGTGGAACAAAGTAAACAAATGGAGGCAGTGTCAATAAAGTAGTGGAGAAAATAAAATGTTCTTTTTAATGCATGTTGTGGAAGTCCAAACACATGCTTTTTAATCCCTTCTGTTGGCTTTAGATTTACTGGCCGTGATTATTACAGGTCACTGTTACTATCAGGTCTAATTTATCGCTGTGCACTTAACCGTGCAATGCCCCAAGTTTCAAGTAGTAGCCCTATGACCAGGGATGCACCTAGCCTTTCTGATGATGAAAATTGAGACGAAAATTGAAACAGCGCACCCCCTCCCCAATCCCTATGTCAAATTCTCAACTTAACCCCTTCCCTCCTAACATTACACAGATAACTACAAAACATACAAGGTAATACAGTGCCCTATACCGCTTTCATCCAGTGATGTCTCCTCTGATATAGACTTTCTCTTCCCTCATCTTCTCCATTCAGAACAGACCGCCATGATGATTTTTCACCCATCTCTCGTCTCTGACATCTTAGTTTCCTGCTTTTCCATCATCCTCCTACCCTGATACTAATAGTATTGTAAACATAATGTCCCTCAAAAATAACTGTGCTAAGCTGATACTGTGCGAGGGTGCCCTCACAGTAATAGTGCTTCCAAAAGTCCCACCAATAGTAATAACTCTCTGCCAGAGCACACTTTGTAGTAATAATGCTCCTACAGGGCCCCGACATGTCCCCACTGTGCCCCAGAAGTAGTAATAATTCTTATAATGTGACAGTAGAAAATTGCCCCCTAAGGCATCATGCACACGCCCGTGCAGTTTTTTGCGGTCCGCAAACCGCAGATCCGCAAAAGAAACGGAAGCCACCCGTGTTGCCGTCTGCAATTTGCGGAACGGAACGGGCGCCGGCAATATAAATGCCTATTCTTGCCCGCAAAACGCGGACAAGAATAGGACATGTTACATTTTTTCAACGGGCCCGCGGAACGGAGCCACGGATGCGGACAGCACACGGAGTGCTGTCCGCATCTTTTGTGGCCCCATTGAAGTGAATGGGTTCGAATCCGAGCTGCCAAAACGGCGGCTCGGATGCGGTCCCAAACAACGGTCGTGTGCATGAGGCCTTGAAATGAGCACCAGTGCAAAAATCCCCCCTTATGTGCGCCAGTACAAAAAATGCCCCCTAATAATGTGCACTAGTACAAAAATGCCCCTTGTTCTGTGTGCTGGTACAAAAAATACCCCCTCTTAGTGCCCCCATTTGCGCTAGTGTCCCCATAGTATCCCCATTATGTGTGCCAGTATAAAATACCCCTACATAATGCCCACAAGTAAATGTCCCCATAGTGCTCATTTCCCCCCTTCTCCATAGTGCCACCATAATTTGCCAGTATAAAATACCCCTATATAGTGCCACAAGTAGATGCCGCTATAATGTGCCATTATAAAATTCTCCTATATTTTGCCCCAGTAAATGCCCCTATAGTGCTCCCCCCTTTCTCATAGTACCCCCCATAATGTGCCAGTATAAGTTGCCCCTATATAGTGCCCCCAGTAGATGCCCCTATAGAGCTCCTCTTTCCTCCTTCCCCACCCTACCCCCCCATAATGTTTCCCAGTTTAAAATGCCCCTATACAGAGCCCCCAGTAGATGCCCTCATAGTGTCCCCCATAATTTGCCAGTATAAAATAACATTTCTTAGTGCCCCCAGTAGATGCTCCCATAGTGTTCCTCTCTCCCCTTCCCCATAGTGTCCCCCATGATGTGCCAGTATAAAATACCCCTTCCTATTGCCCTCAATTGATGCCCCCATAGTGCCCACATAATGTGCCAGTAAAAAATGCCCCTCCTTAGTGCCCCTAGATGCCCCCATAGTGCTCATTTTTGCAGACCGCATATAATATACGGCAGTCTGAATGAACCATAGGCCTCATGCACACATCTGTTGCCGCCGTGGCCCATATTGCGGCCCGCAAACAGTGCGCTCCCCGCATGATGGATGTGGACCCATTAACTTGAAGGGGGAACTATGTCCCTCGCCACACTGAACACCCACTCTGAGGCCACACTACTGGCCAGGCAGGAAAGCATGCCCATGGCAAACTCAGCCAGTTGTGGCCACACTTCAAGTTTGCATGTCCAGAAGTCCAGGGGATCTTGGATCATGGATGACAGGGTGCAGTCCAAGTCTGCTACCACCTGCTGGTTGAGATTCTGCTGGATGTCTTGCTGCTGTTGGGTGGTTTCTTCAGTATTCGGCTGAAGAAAACTGCTGTAACGGGGTTCCGAAGGTGCACTCGGTCCCCCATTGTCCGCAGAACTGTTGCTTAGCTTTGGGAATGAGGATCTGTGTTTGACCTCATTCCCAGGGCGGCTTTACTGCTGGGTGGCTCCCTGCTCCTAAGTCTGCCTTGAGCGCCGAGCTGATCACTCAGTGCTCAACTAGTTGGTCTGTCAGTCATGTGACGCTGGCCACGTCACATGACCCTCACTCCCCACTATAAATACAGGCAGCCTGCTAGCCACAGGTTGCCTGTTAATTTCTAGGTTCCTGGCTATTTGTTGAACTACTGGATACTCACCTGATTCCGTTCCCTGACGATCCTTTTCCCTGCTCCTCCTGTACTGCGCATCCGTCCTGGTATTGTGACCTCGGCTCCCACCTGACTACTCTCTTAGGACTCCTCTTGTACTTCTCTACTCTCCTGGTATTTGACCCCGGCTTCTCCTGACCATTTTTTTGCTTAACCTTTTGTACTGCGTAGCTCTCTTGGTTCTGACCCGGTCCGTTCATGTTCCTTATTTTGTCTTGTCTGTCTTCCGTGCACGTATCCTAAGTTAGGGACTGTCGTCCAGTTGTCCCCTGTCATCAGGACTCATGAAGCAAGTAGGCAGGGCCAGGAGTGAGGGTGGAGCGCAGTGGTCACTATCCTTCCCCCTGTCTGTGTGTGGACGTGACCGTTACAGATTAACAGGCCCAATAACCACTGTATCAGGAATCCTCTTACTACCCTGACTGACCATGTCTCTAACTTGACACAGAGGGTGCAGGAGCTAGGAGAGAAACTCTGTTCTTGTGAGTTAGGGCAAGGTTCTTCCACTCCTCTGTCCTCCAGTCCACATTTTGAACCCCAGATCAAGCTCCCAGAAGCCTTTTCTGGAGACCGGAAGAAGTTTCTCTCCTTTAAGGAGAATTGCAAACTCTACTTCCGTTTGCGCCCCGTGTCCTCCGGTCCCGAGAGCCAACGCGTGGGGCTTATCATTTCTCTACTACAGGGGGATCCCCAGGACTGGGCATTTTCGTTACCTCCTGGGGCCAGTTGTCTAACTTCTGTGGAGGGTTTTTTTCAGGCCCTGGGTACCCTCTATGACGAACCAGACAGGGCCCTGGTAGCCGAGACGGCTCTTAGGGCACTGGTTCAGGGCCATCTCCCTGCGGAGGAGTATTGCACCCAATTCAGATGGTGGTGTGTCCCCTTAGGATGGAATGAACCAGCCCTGAAGAGTCAGTTTAGGTCTGGTCTATCTGATAATTTAAAAGATCTATTAGTCAATTACCAAATTCCTGAGACATTAGAGGAGATGATGATCCTAGTTGTCCGACTTGACAGACGAGTTAGAGAGAGACGACAAGAACGACAGTTCTGTTCTCAGATGGTGGTCCAGCCAGAGGCCTTTTTTCAGGGACAACACTGAGGTCTCCACCGAGGAACCCATGCAGGTTGGCATGACCCGGGGTAATCTTCATCAGAGACGCGGAGAGTGCTTCTACTGTGGAGATCCTGGCCATTGGATCAACAAGTGTCCTAAGAGGGTCCTCTCGGACGAGTCTCCTAAGGCAAGACAACCTAAAGACCAGGTACACCCTGATTTTTCTAAAGGTAAGCTTTTGGTACCCATAACAATTTCTCTGGGGGTTAATAAGTGGCCGGGTAAGGCCTTTATTAACTCCGGTTCAGCAGCCAGCTTTATTGACTTTGAGTTTGCTTGTAAATTGGGTATTCCAATGTTTGCTTTACCTACACCTATCCATGTCATGGCTATTGATGCTACTCCCCTGATTGGTGGTACGGTGAGGTCATGTACCTCTGAAATTTCTCTGTCCGTGAGTGTGTGCCACTCTGAGAGATGTTTTCTTCTAGTCCTGGAGAACCTACCGGTTGAGGTGGTACTAGGGTTGCCTTGGCTCCGTTTACATAACCCCACAATTGATTGGTCCAAAGGAGAGTTGGTGAAATGGGGACCTAAGTGTGACTCATGCTTGTCAGTGGTCCTGGCTGGGGTTTCAGTAAGGTCTAATACATTACCCTCTGTTATTAAGGAATATTCTGATGTGTTCTCATCCCTTACTCCAGAGGTTCTACCCCCCCTTCCCCCATAGACCTTATGATTGCGCCATAATGCTAATTGTGGGTGCCGAATTTCCTAAAGGTCGAATTTATAATCTTTCAGGGCCCGAACGCAAGGCTATGGAAGATTATATTAAGGAGAGCCTTGCTAAAGGGCATATTAGACCTTCAGTCTCTCATATGGGAGCAGGGTTTTTCTTTGTTAAAAAGAAGGATGGTGGTCTTAGGCCTTGTATTGATTACCGGAGATTAAATAAAATCACTGTCCAAAATAGATACTCTCTCCCATTGATTCCGGATTTATTTAACCAGGTTTTGGGGGCAACCTGGTTTTCCAAGATTGACCTGAAAGGGGCATACAATCTAATCCGAATCAAGGAGGGAGACGAATGGAAGACAGCGTTCAATACTCCGATAGGACACTTTGAATATCAGGTGATGCCTTTTGGACTCAGCAATGCCCCAGCTGTGTTCCAAAACTTAATGAACAATATTCTTAGGGAGTTCTTAGGTAAATTTATTATTGTCTATCTTGACGACATTTTGATATTCTCTCCTGATTTCGAATCTCATGTGTCCCATGTCAAACAAATATTAGAGGTGTTGAGGGAGAACTAGCTATCCGCTAAGCAAGAGAAATGTGTCTTTGGTGTACAGGAGATACTGTTTCTAGGGCATGTTTTGACTCCTCACGCCTTTAAGATGGATCCTGGTAAGGTTTTAGCAATTAAGGAATGGGTAAGTCCTTCATCCTTAAAGGCTTTACAACGGTTTTTGGGTTTCGCTAATTACTACCGTAAATTTATCATGAATTTTTCTGTAATTGCTAAGCCATTGACCGACCTTACTAAGAAAGGGGCGGATTTGGAGAATTGGTCTACCAAGGCCATTTCTTCATTTGAAACATTAAAAAAGGTATTTAGTAGCGCTCCCATTCTGATCCAGCCTGATCAGGAGAGACCCTTTATTGTGGAGGTGGATGCGTCCGAGGACGGCGCAGGAGCAGTCCTTTCACAAGGTCCTGCTAGCCTCACTAACCTAAGACCGCGTGCCTTCTTCTCTAGGAAATTCTCTCCCACGGAGAGAAACTACGACATAGGGAATAGGGAGCTGCTGGCTATTAAATGTGCATTTGAGGAGTGGAGACATTTTTTGGAGGGGGCAAGGCATCGAGTAACTGTTGTCACTGATCATAAAAACCTAATGTTTCTCGAGTCCGCTAAGAGGTTGAATCCCCGACAAGCCCGATGGGCTCTGTTTTTTACCCGTTTTGATTTCTCCATTACGTTCAGGCCGGGAAGTAAAAATGTGAAGGCAGACGCATTATCTCGGAGCTTCCATGCTTTTCAACCCACTGAGACACCACCTGAATCCATCCTACCAGCAAACATCTTCTTAGCGGCTCTAACCCAGGATATCTCGGCTCGCATTAAGGCTGAACAACATCTGGCACCGGCATCCACCCCAACAGATAAGTTGTTTGTTCCCGTACAATTTAGTCTCCAGCTGTTGGGTGAGTATCACGATTCTGCCTTTTGTGGACATCCGGGTGTTGAGGGCACTAAGGATCTGGTTTCTAGATCTTATTGGTGGCCCACTCTGACCAGGGATGTCAAGTCCTACGTGTCAGCCTGTGAGGTTTGTGCCAGGTCTAAGACACCTAGGACTCGCCCTGCTGGTAACCTACGACCCCTACCCATTCCCAGTAGACCCTGGTCCCATATCTAGATGGACTTTATAACTGACCTACCGCTGGCGGAGGGTAAGACTGTGGTTTGGGTAGTGGTCGATAGGTTTAGCAAGATGGTTCATTTCATTCCCCTGTCTAAACTTCCGAATGCTAAAACCCTGGCGTCTATTTTTGTGAGAGAGATTGTTCGTTTACATGGCATCCCGGAAAATATTGTTTCGGACAGGGGTGTGCAGTTTGTGTCCAAATTCTGGAGGGTCTTCTGTCAAAGATGTAAAATTTTGTTGTCTTTTTCTTCCGCCTACCATCCTGAGAGTAATGGGCAGACTGAACGCCTTAATCAGTCTGTGGAACAATTCCTGAGGTTGTATGTTGCTGATGACCAGCAATTATGGGTCAAATTCCTTCCGTTGGCTGAATTTGCTTTGAATAACCGTGTCAATTCTTCTGCTGGGGTCTCCCCTTTCTTTTGTAACCATGGTTTTCATCTCCGTTTTCATTCTGGGTCGTCCGTCTCCTCCTCTAACCCTGAAGCTGATAAACTCTCCTCCGAACTGTGCACAGTTTGGGCCCGGGTTTAATCGAACCTAGAAAAGGCTCAAAGTTCTCAAAAACTCAAGGCCGATAGGAGACATTCAAGGGGGGTGAACTTTCAGGTTGGGGATAAAGTATGGTTGTCCTCCAAGAATCTATCTCTCAAGGTAGCTTCTAGAAAATTTGCTCCTCGTTTTATTGGACCATATAAGATCACGGAGGTGATTAACCCGGTATCATTTAGGTTGGAGCTGCCCGAGTCATTCCACATTCATAACGTGTTCCATAAATCTCTACTTAAAAAATATTTTTAACCGGTAGTACCATCGAAAGCCTCGCCTCCGCCGGTTCTTGTTAATGATGCTGTCGAGTATGTTGTGTCTAAAATAGTGGATATCAGGAAGGTGCGTAACTCCTTGCAGTACCTGATTCACTGGAAGGGGTATGGACTTGAAGAGAGATCTTGGGTACCTGCCAGGGAGGTTCATGCTCCTAGACTGGTTCGTAAATTTCATTTAGAACACCCTGAAAAGCCATCGCCTGAAGTCTTGGGTCCGGTGGCCCCTCGTAAAAGGGGGGGGGGTACTGTAACGGGGTTCCGAAGGTGCACTCGGTCCCCCATTGCCCGCAAAACTGTTGCTTAGCTTTGGGAATGAGGATCTGTGTTTGACCTCATTCCCAGGGCGGCTTTACTGCTGGGTGGCTCCCTGCTCCTAAGTCTGCCTTGAGCGCCGAGCTGATCACTCGGTGCTCAACTGGTTGGTCTGTCGGTCATGTGACACTGGCCACGTCACATGACCCTCACTCTCCACTATAAATACAGGCAGCCTGCTAGCCACAGGTTGCCTGTTAATTTCTAGGTTCCTGGCTATTTGTTGAACTACTGAATACTCACCTGATTCCGTTCTCTGACGATCCTTTTGCCTGCTCCTCCTGTACTGCGCATCCGTCCTGGTATTGTGACCCCGGCTTCTCCTAACCATTCTTTGCTTAACCCTTTGTACTGCGTAGCTCTCTTGGTTCTGACCCGGTCCGTTCATGTTCCGTATTTTGTCTTGTCTGTCTTCCCTGCACATCCTAAGTTAGGGACTGTCGTCCAGTTGTCCCCTGTCATCAGGACTCATGAGGCAAGTAGGCAGGGCTAGGGGTGAGGGTGGAGCGCAGTGGTCACTATCCTTCCCCCTGTCTGTGTGTGGACTTGACCGTTACAACTGCTCATCAGAGACTCCAGACTGAAGTTTCTGGATATGGAGCTGGTGCTGCTCCTGCGAACAACTGACTACACAGCATGTCTCATGCTGTCTAGCCATTAGTCATCCCTCAGCCGAATCTTGACAATGCGGCTGTCACTACACAAAAATGACAGCATGCATCTGGTCAATTGCACAAGGGACTCAGAGGGCTTCGCTGCCTTCATCTCCACTGCATACTGCCACAGACAGGGGCGTAGCTATAGGGGGTGCAGAGGTAGCAGTCGCTACCGGGCCCAGGAGCCTGAGGGGGCCCAAAGACCCTGGTGCCACATAAGAAGACACTGGTATTATAGAAAGTGCATGCTGTTCAAGTTACATCTCTGGCTGGGAAGGGGTTAGATCAAGAATTTGGCATGGGGGGGTCGTTTCAATTTTTGCCTCAGGCAGCACCAAATATGTGCTCCCCCTTGCACCGGGGCCCATGAGCCTTTAGCTACGCCCCTGGCCACAGTCTGTCAAGGTCATCTGCGTTGTCACCCTCCAGCTCCTCTCCTGTCACTTGGGCAGATAAACCACCTAATTGTGTATTAAATTCTTGGGCGTTTATGTCCTCATCCTCCTCCTCTGCCAGTTCATCCTCTTTCAGGGCTCAGGTGGCTGTAAAATGTAGGTGCCATAAACAGAGCTCCCCCAACATGTTTCACCACATATGTGGCATCTTCAGGGGTTAGGAGCTTATGTTTGATATTTTAAAATAAAAAAACTTTAGTGTTTGTTACAGCTAGGGGATCGACCTGCAGGCGTTCCCAGAAGGACATTAGAATGAGAAGAGGGATATTACATAGCTGGGAAGAGAACCATAAGTAATAGACTAGCTCTAATAGAGCAGGAGAGGATCACTTAACAGAAGCTAAGGGTACTTTCACACTTGCAGCAATCCGGACGCAAATGGATGCATTTGTGAGACGGATCCGGATGTGTCTCACAAATGCATTGCAATATCGGATCCGTATTTCCGGTTGTCATCCAGAAAAACAGATCCGGTATTTTTTTTCCCCTCATTTTTAAAGATCTGCTCATGCGCAGACAGCAAGACCGGATCCGTTTTGTCAGAACACTTGAGTCCGGATCCGGCATTAATGCATTTCAATGGAAATTAATGCCGGAACCGGCATTCCGGTAAGTGTTCAGGACTTTTTGCCAGAGAGAAAACTGCAGCATGCGGTGGTATTTTCTCCGGCCAAAAAACGTAAGAGGGACTGAACTGATGCATCCTGATGCATACTGAACGGAAGCAGAACGCATTAGGATAAATGCATTAGGATAAAACTGATCAGTTTTTCCCTGGTATTAAGCCCCTAGGACGGAACTCAATACCGGAAAACATTAACGCAAGTGTGAAAGTACCCTAAGGCCCCTTGCAGACGAGCGTGTCTGGATTAGGTCTGGATGCGTCCCGGGTGCACTGCGGCAAACCCGCGCGAGTAGGTACGCAATTGCAGTCAGTTTTGACTGCGACTGCGATTGCGTTCCGTTGTTCAGTTTTTATCGCGCGGGTGCAATGCGTTTTGCACGCGCGTGATAAAAAATTGAATGTGGTACCCAGACCCGAACTTCTTCACTGAAGTTCAGGTTTGGGTTCGGTGTTGTGTAGATGTAATTATTTTCCCTTATAACATGGTTATAAGGGAAAATAATAGCATTCTTTAATACAGAATGCTTAGTACAAGGTCAATTGAGGGTTAAAAAATAAATAAAAAATTAACTCACCTCCTCCAATTGATCGCGTAGCTGCCGGTCTCTTGTTCTTTTTTCAGGACCTGTCAAAGGACCTGTGGTGACGTCACTGAGCTCATCACATGGTCCATCACCACGGTGATGGACCATGTGATTGGACCATGTGATGTGACGTCACCACAGGTCCTTTAACCGGCAGCTCATGATTAAAGAAGTAAGAAGAGACCGGCAACTATGCGATCAAGAGGAGGTGAGTTCATTTTTTTTATTTTTTAACCCTCAATTGACCTTCTACTAAGCATTCTGTATTAAAGAATGCTATTATTTTCCCTTATAACCATGTTATAAGGGAAAATATTACAGTGAATAGACTGTCATCTTAGCAACCATGCCTGAAAATCGCACCGCATCCGCACTTGCTTGCGGATGCTTGCGATTTTCACGCAGCCCCATTCACTTTTATGGGGCCTGCGTTGCGTGGAAAACGCACAATATAGAGCATGCTGCGATTTTCACGCAACACACAAGTGATGCGTGAAAATCACCGCTCATGTGCACAGCCCCATAGAAATGAATGGGTCCGGATTCAGTGCGGGTGCAATGCGTTAGCCTTACGCATTACACCCGCACGGAAATCTCGCCCGTGTGAAAGGGGCCTAAGACTGAAAGGATTTATTGTAACAAAGTAAATGGTACATGAGAACAATGTAACATATTATAGTTGCAACATGAAGATTGCTGATGAGAAGTAAATCACTTTCAGTTGCTACCTGATAATATTGTAGCGGTGGTGTGGTCCTAATAAGGGTACTTTCACACTTGCGTTGTTGGCCTCCGGCAGGCAGTTCCGTCGTCAGAACTGCCTGCCGGATCCTGAAATCCATATGCAAACGGATAGCATTTGTAGATGGATCTGGATGCAGATCCGTCTCACAAATGCATTGCAATATTGGATCCGTCTCTCTGGTGTTATCCGGAAAAACGGATACGGTATTTTTTTTTTCCACATTTTTAAATGTCTGCGCATGCGCAGACCGGAAAACTGGATTCCTTTTTCCGGAACACTTGGTGTCGGATCCGGCATTAATGCATTTTAATAGAAAATAAGTGTTCCGGAATTTTGGACGGAGAAAATACCGCAGCATGAACTGAAGACATCCTGATGCATACTGAATGGATTGCTCTCCATTCAGAATGCATTAGGACAAAACTGATCAGTTTTTTCCGGTATTGAGCCCCTATGACGAAACTCAATACCGGAAAACTTTAACTCTAGTGTAAAAGTACCCTAACACAGCCACGGCTGCCATATCTCTACACTCAGCTATCAGTACGTGATCCAGCTTGTATAGAGGCTGAGTCACATGATGGCTTCTAAGTGCCCAGAGCTTAAAAGCTTGTTGATTGGCTGCCCTGCAGCCTTTCAAAAGCTTTATTAAATGCCCGAACACCAAACTCGAACTTTTCCGGCATAGTTCGGGTCCGGGTCCCCCAACTCGCAAAGTTTGGTACGGACCCGAACTTTACAGTTCGGGTTCGCTCAACACAAGCGCTGAGCCTACTCTTTACCTCTCCCGTTGCCAGACGGCTTCCAATGAATCCAATAAGAGCTGGCTACAGCTTTATACTTAACTAAAATCAGCCTATGGGTCAGACAGGCTGGTCAGGAGTGCTAGACCAACAGAAGTCAAGCAGGAACCTGCACTCCCTGAATTTTATGGTGGCGATTATGGCACATAACAGGTAGTATTTAGTGTTAGGTTCCCGTCTTATAGAGATCGCCTTGACGTTTGGCAGACGGGCCCAAATAATTCTGTACAAAATGTATTTGCCAAGAATCTTAAATTTACAAAATAAGCATAGCGTTAGCACCAGAATACTTTCTATAATTATGGCATTATTGTACTTTATTTGTGTTTGCAGAGTGCTGTTGCATTGTATTTATTTTTCTTCGTATTTCTAGGCATGCACCTGCACATTGGGATGTTCTGACTGACCCCCTTCTTTTTTGTGGTCGTCACTTATGTCACCCTCACCTCTCTCTTGTACACGTCCCTGACCTCTCAGAACATGTGTTCCCACCCGACTGTCATCATCGGTAGTTGCACGCCTAGAGGATTCTGCAGTGGACCTCTCATCCAAGTCTGTACTGGCCTGTAATTGTTGACTGTCCTCACAAAGCTCTTCCTCGGTGAAAAGTGGAGCAGAGCTGGTGTAAGCCATGTACCGGGGAGGGTTCCCCATGATACAGTGAAGTCACGAACGAGGAAAGCAACCCCAACACCAGCTTTTGCTAAAACAGAATTTTACTTAAATGCGGAAATAAACACAACCACAAATGCTGGGAATATACAATAAATTTACATTCACCCAGCCCGAAGGCTGAGACTCTTGTGCTGCACAGCACGGCGCCCTCCGATGGATGCAGAAGGAACGTGCAGTAATTTACCCACTGGCGGGCGCAACTAAACTGCCGCACCTTACCTGTTATTACCCTAAAAAAATAAGAACCACCGTATGGGTTTGTGGTATGGGCTAGCCTGCGATGCAGCACAACAGCTTACAATCTTTTAAAACTCTACAGTATTTCCCCTCCCATAACTGGTCCTGTAGCATTTGCCTGAGTATTCCTTCTGAGCAAAACATCAGCCTGGTTTGAGTTTGTGGGAATTTTATCAGCTCTCCAATCTGAAATGCTACTTGTTATGGAGTCCTTGCAATGAACAGCAGTAACACTTGTGGTCTGGCACAAACAGATACCCTAACTAACTACAGGCCTGGTCTCAGTCTCTAGGCGCCAACACTGTGATTAGGTGCGTGCACCATCTTACCAACCCGGGTCTGCTCTGTATCCGCTGGGGACTCTGAACAGAACAAATGCCTCTCCAACAAGCATGTGGTACCACAGTGTATGTAGCTTTCCTTCTCAGCTCTCATCAGCGTTCCTGGAAGCAATCCTCGTTCTTCTGGACAGGATCAGGGTCTTGAACACGATCAGCTTCACTTAGCTGCCGCTCTGGTCACTGATGGATGCTCTCACACCTGGATGCCATCATATTCCCTGCTCACACACAGTTTCTCAGTCTCAGCTTCCTCTAAGATGCTTACTTTCTTTCTCCTGGCTCTGAAACCCCACCTCTTATGAATATGAAAATATGTGCAGTCTGTTAGCTGTGTTTTGGAAACAGTGGCATCTTGTGGACAAACAGCAGAATGTCAGTCCAGATCATTTTATTTAATCCAAACAAACAGTGTTCAAACAATGAGAACTGTTTCCCCATCTCACATGCCACCCCACTAGAGGTTTTCATCATCGGCAACCTTCCCCATACAAACTCATCCTGGGCATAACGCTGTGGGGGCATACCAGCATTGGGCCTCGTTGACCTTCGTAGAGTGATAGGCTAAGAAGTACTGGGGACGTCAGGCACATCTAATGGGAGAGGAGCTTCTGACTGCTCAACACTTTCCCTGGGTGGAAAACTTGCCATGGCTGGAGCCTTTGTGGGTACCGGGGCAGGGACAACCCACCATTCCTCCTCCTCCTCCTTTAAGGGGATTTCCTCTGTACTCTGAGCAGGAGTGGGCATCTCCTCCACGCACACTGGATCATCAAAATTACAACGCCTCAACATGTTACGGTGCAAGTTTCGTGAGGGCCTCCCAGTCCCTATTGGCTCTACCTCATAGACCGGGATGGCAGAGTCTACCCTCCTCTTCACCGTATATTGGACCACCTCCCACCGCCCATCCAACTTCCCAGACAGCCGCTTGGCTTTGACTATCACTCGATCACGTGGGGCATACCTATCCCTTTGCACTGGTCTTAAGTTAGGGTGCACCACTTGTCCCAGGCGCTCCCCCACAACCTTGTGGATCACTCTCAGCCGGCGGCAGTGCTCTTGCACCCATGCAGTACTATTTCTCGGTGGTGGCTCCATTGGATGGGGCATGTGGAGATCTTCAATGTCCAGTCTGGCTCTCCCAAACATGAGCATATGTGGGGAGTATCCGGTGGTACTGTGTACCATGTTGTTAAAGGCCCACATCAGTTCAGGTAGGTACTCAGGCCACCAAGCCTTTTGGCTGTCCTCCAGAGTCTGCAGCATCTGGAGCAAGGTGCGGTTGAACTGTTCGCCCGCCCCATTTCCCAGGGGGTGATACGGGGTGATGCGGGAATGTTCGATCCCATACAGTTGGTACAGCTAATTCAATAGAGTACCATTAAAACATGCCCCCTGGTCTGTATGTATCCTCCGTGGACAACCGAACACCTGTATAAAGTGTTTGCAGACCTCTTCAGCGGCCGACTCTGCCGTCTGGTCTCTGGTGGGTACAGCCACCGCATACTTTGTGAAATGATCTGTCATGACTAAACAGTACGAGTGTTTTGAGGTAGAGTACTTAAACTGTACATAATCATAAGGAGCTCTAGGGGCGCTGAGGTCCGGATGGCCTGGACAGGAGCCCGTTGTTCAGTACTCTTACTCAGCCCACAGGGCCGAGACTTAAGACATGCCTCGGCCAACATATCTGCCAAATCTGGACAGTATACCAGCCATTGGAGCCACTTGAATGTTTTATAGCTCCCGAAATGGGCACCCCTCTTATGGGCTTCCCAGGCAGCCTCCGGTCCCAATGACAAGGGGATGACAATCTGTCACCAGTACTGCAACTCTGATTGCAAGTATATGGTCTGACACAGGAGGCCCTGGGTAACAGTCAGCTTATCCCACTGCCTCAACAACTTTTGGCCCTCTGCAGTCAGACAGGCCCGCTCTTCTGGCTGAGGCCAGATCTTGGTCCGAACCCATTCTTTCACTTGCCACAGGTCTGGGCAGCCATTCTGGACCCTCTCCCAATCAGCCAACGTCTTTCCCAGCACCATTGGTATCCTGGATGCCACCCCCACTTGAATGTGCCACGTCCTGGAACATGGGTAATCGACCAAGGTCAGGAGTTCTAGTGTCCTCTAGCTCCTCATCGGCACTCTGAGCCGACAACCCTACAGGGACTCGAGAGTGTGTCGGCGTCGCCGTTCTCCCTACCTAACTGGAACTTGATTCGGTATTGGTACTTAGAAAAGTGAGCCAACCACCTCTGCTCAAGCGCACCGAGCTTGGCATTCTCCAGATGTGCTAACGGGTTGTTGTCCATCATCACGGTCACCTCTGCACCTGTCAGGTACTCCGCGAACCTTTCGGTCATGGACCACACCAGTGCCAATAGTTCCAATTTAAAGGAGCTATAGTTGTCAGGGTTGCGATCTGACTCCCTCAGAGACTGGCTCACATAGGCAATGACTCTCTCACATCCATCCTGGACTTGGGATAACAAGGCCCCCAGACTATGTAGACTTCTGTCAGTGTACAGCAGGAATGGGGTGTCGAACCGTGCATAAGCTAGAATCGGGGCTCTGGCCAGAACCTCCTTCACTGCTTCAAAGGCCTCTTGTTGCTGGGGTCCTAACTCGATGGGACGATTCTTCAGGCCCCCCCACAGTGTCCCTTGATAACTCGTTTAACTGGCCCATCAAATGAGCAAATTTGGGTATAAACCTCCTGTAGTAGCTGGCCAGTCCCACGAACGCCCACACCTCTTGTAGTGTACTCAGCTGGGGCCACTTCTGGATGGCCTCCACCTTGCTAGGGGCCGGCTTTACCCCCTCCTGGGTGACCAAATATCCCAAATACTCTATCTCCTGTTGAAACAGTTGGCACTTCTTTTGCTTGATCTTGAGTCCATGGTCTCATAGCCGTCCTAGGTCCTTTTGCAGCTTCTGGAGGTGATCTTCGAAGGAGGCCCCAAACACTACTATGTCGTCCATGTATATCAATACCGACTCGAAGTTGAGATCCCCCAGGCAGTGCTCCATCAACCGCTGGAATGTTCCCGAGGCATTGGACAGGCCAAACTGCATCCGGTTGAACTCGTAGAGTCCCATAGGTAGGATGAAGGCCGTCTTCACTTTGTCCTCCTTGGCCACCGGTACCTGCCAATACCCACTGGCCAGGTCAAGTGTCGAGAAGAACTTCGCATGACTCAGGGTGGACAACGACTCCACAATCCGTGGAAGGGGGTAGGCATCTTGGATGGTCTGGGCATTCAGCTTCCAATAATCCACGCAGAACCGGAGACTCCTATCTTTCTTCCACAGCAAGACTACTGGAGCAACCCAAGGACTTTGACTCTCCTGAATCACCCGGTTTTCCAACATGCTGGCTACCATGTCCTTCACCTCCTGGTACATTTTAGGCGGGATTTGCCGGTAATGTTCCCTGATCAGTGCAACATCTCTGGTGCCGATTTCGTGCTCGATGGCAGAAGCACACCCAAAGTCCTCATCATGTCTCAAGAACGCCTCCTGAAATTCCCAAAGGGTATCTTCCAGCAACTTCTGTTGTCCTGGAGTCAGGGTCTTGCAGTCCACCCCTTTCCGGGCCATAATCACTTGACCGTTCCACTCCGCTGTTGGGGTCTCCCTTTGATGGACCTCTACACCTCTACAGCAGAGGTCCAGGCTGATTTCCGATCTGGCTGTAGCATAAAGCCCCTTCGTCGAGGGCTGTCCTTTATGGACTTTGGCTGGCAAGATATTCCCAGGAAAAAGATTAACTCGCAGTCTTCAACATTGAGGCAGCGTATAGGCACACATCCATCCTTCATAATAGCAAGGGCCTGGGCTACCAATGGGCGAGTCTGCGTTTCCTCTTGGTAAGCGGGCTCGATCAGGACCTCCAGTCTATTCAGCTGTTGTCCAGCCCCCACCAACAGCATTAATATTTGTTCTTGTCGAGGTGGGATCTTCACCTTCACATGTCCAATGGGCCGACCGGATATGTTGCTCTTTCGCCGACTACAGCTCCTCACCATCTGCTGTCCAACCTTCTGGGTTGGCTGGTGTGTGGTGGCCTGTTGCCAATACTTCGGCCCTTCTTTGGCATAGAATTTATGTTCTAGGTCTCTCAGCACATTCATACCTAGTGTCACATCCATTCCTCTCCGGGATGAATGGTCCACTAGCACAACGCCTTTCTTGCTGACGTATTGCCCAAACAGTCGGACCCGCATCCAGACTATCCCTCGGACGTCCATCTCTCTGTTATTGGCAGCCGTCAGCCTGATGACGCTCCCGTCTTCCGGCTCCATATTATGTCCAAAGTGTCTTTTAAAGAACTCCAGAAGCATAAGGGTGCACTCCGACCCTGTACCTTCCTTCCAACCCGGCAGCGTACCTTCCTTCCAACCCGGCTTCCATAATGGGCTACTGGCATACTGGTCGTGTTCCTCACACATAGGGCTTAGCTTCTGGTGTACCGACGCAGGACGCCCAGCTACTGCGGCGGTCAGAAGTTTACCGCAAGCTCGGACTTAATCTGTTCTGGGCACTCTCTGGCCATATGGTCATACTGTCAACAAGCCCAACAGAGGGGCCCTCTTTTGATGTGCAGCCGCACATGAGTTATCCTGGGTGGAGCGGCGCGGGGCGCTGGGGTCATTTCCGGAGGCCGGGGAGATTCTGCCTTCATCTGGGACACTTCCAGCCGAAGTTCTCTCAATTCTGTCCACAGGGCCTGGACCACATCCTTTAAGGACTCTGAGTCTTCAGACCCCGACCGGAGTCCTGTAGCATGGGTGCTACTCACTACTCTCGCCGCCACAGGCAGGCGCTCTTCCTCTCTCTCGACAGCGGCTAGGTAGACGCTGTACAATGTCATGTCAGCCATCGTCCAGGTCATCTCTTGCAATTTGTCCTGTAAGAACTTAGAGAGCCCCACTATGAACTGGTTTCTTAGTAGCCGGTCCAGCTCCCGGAAGGCTCCCATGGCCTCTGGATCTCACCGCTGTATTTCATTTAGCGTCTCCTATAGGGCATTGGAGTATTGCATCAGGGTCTCGCCCTCTCTTGCTGTGGTCGGTTGAAGAAGTGGCACCGCAACTGCACTACTTTAGCACGCCACCCTGGGTTCTCTCTAGCAGGGAGAATATTTTCTCTAGGGTGTCTCTCTCGGATTCGGGCCTTACCATCACTGTCTGTCTGACATCACCCTCTAGGGCCCCCAATGCAACCCCTGCCCGCAGCTCGGGGGTCAGGTTACACATTCTAAGCGCACTTCGCACCCTTTCAGTCCAGTCCTGTAACATCATGTTTTTACCATCAAATTTTGGCAGATGACGCAACAGCGCCCCCATGGGGATGTACCCTTCTGGTGCGCGCATGGCGGGGGCAAGCTGTATCAGCAGTGTTGGGGCAAGTTGCCCTTGCAATGACGCACCCTAAGCTGGGTCCTGGATCGGTGCCGTTGGCGCCGGGGTAAGGTCTCCAACCGCGTTCCCGTCCATAATGGTCGCTGAATCCTGCCGACTACGCCAAGATATAAGCCGTGTCCCGGGGTGGGCTCCCCAGGATACAGTGAAGTCACGAACGAGGAAAGCAACCCCAACACCAGCTGTTGCCAAAACAAAATTTTACTTAAATGTGGCAATAAACACAACCAGAAATGCTGGGAACATACAATAAATTTACATACACCCAGCCCAAAGGCTGAGACCCTTGTGCTGCACAGCACGGCGCCCTCCGATGGATGCAGAAGGAACATGCAGTAGTTTACCTACTGGTGGGCACAACTAAACTGCCGCACCTTACCTGTTATTACCCCCAAAAAATAGGAACCACTGTATGGGTGTGTGGTATGAGCTAGCCTGCAAAACAGCACAACAGCTTACAATCTTACAGAACTCTACAGTATTCCCCCTCCCATAACTGGTCCTGTAGCACATGCCTGAGTATTCCTTCTGAGAAAAACATCACCCTGGCTTGAGTTTGTGGGAATTTTATCAGCTCTACAATGTGAAATGTCACTTTAAGTTATGGAGTCCTATCAATAAACAGTAGAAACACTTGCGGCCTGGCACAAACAGATACCCTAACTAACTACAGGCCTGGTCCTCAGTTTCTAGGCGCCAAGACTGTGATGAGGTGAGTGCATGATCTTACTGACCCGGGTCTGCTCTGCATCCGCTGGTGACTCTGAACAGAATAAATGCCTCTCCAACAAGCATGCGGTACTGCAGTGTATGTAGCTTTGCTCCTCAGCTTTCATCAGTGTTCCTGGAAGCAATCCTCGTTCTTCTGGACAGGATCAGGGTCTTGAACACGATCAGCTTCACTTAGCTGCAGGTCTGGTCACTGAGGGATGCTCTCACACCTTGATGCCGTTGGATTCCCTGCTCACACACAGTTCCTCAGTCTCAGCTTCCTCTAAGATGACTGCTTCCTTTCCTTCTCCAGGCTCTGAAACCCCACCTCTCATGAATATGAAAATATGTGCAGTCTGTTGGCTGTGTTTTGGAAACAGCCCATCTTGTGGCCAAACAGCAGAATGTCAGTCTAGATATTTTTAATTTAATCCACACAAACAGTGTTCAAACAATGAGAGCTGTTTCCCCATCTCACACTGGCGGCATGTATTACTTGCCTAGCAGAAGGAGCAGCAAAATCAAGAGGCAGGTTCAGGACAAGTGAGGGCACAAAGGCAGTTCCTGGGCCATGCCAACTAAAAGTGGTGTCAGAGGAACCCACTGATTCCTGGCTGTGTGTATCTGTTGTCACTTGAGATAATATTGAAGAGCGAGTCAACCATTCCAGTACAGCTGAATTGTTGGTCAAAACACGACCACTGGATGACATTGGCAGCTCTGGCCTGTTGCTGCGGCTTCTATCAATGCCCATTCTTCTGCTGCCACTTGTGCCGGCTGCAGCAACATTTTTGACACTGTCCTTTCCTTTGGAGGGCCCAGACAACTGTCTTTTGGCCATCGTGTACAGTAACTGCATCAGTAATGTAACGGATTAACTAAGAATGCTGCAGCAGTTTAACAAGATGCACACAGCAATATATTAGACCGCCCTTTAATACTGAGTCTAATGCACAGTAAGACTATGTATAAAAAAACAGATTAACAATGAATGCTGCAGGAGTTGGATGCACATGGCGATATATTAGACTGCCCTTTAATACTGAGTCTGATGCACAGTAAGGCTACTTTCACACTTGCGTTTTGTGTGGATCCGTCATGGACGTTCAGATAGTACAACCATCTGCATCCGTTCAGAATGGATAAGTTTGCATTATCTTTAACATAGCCAAGACGGATCCATCTTGAACATCATTTAAAGTCAATTGAGGACGGATCCGTTTTCTATTGTGCCAGATTGTGTCAGTGAAAACGGATCCCTCCCCATTGACTTACATTGTGTGCCAGGACAGATCCGTTTGGCTCAGTTTCATCAGACGGAAAGCGGAATGGAGACTGAACTGATGCAAACTAATGCATTCTCAGCGGATCCTTTTCTATTCAGAATGCATTAGAATGCAAACTGGTCCATTTTGGACCGCTTGTGAGAGCCCTGAACAGATCTCACAAACGGAAATACAAAACGCGAGTGTGAAAGTAGACTAAGTCTATGTGTAAAATAACAGATTAACTATGAATGTCGCAGCAGTTGAACAAGATGCACGCGGCAATATATTAGACTGCCCTTTAAGGCCTCATGCACACGACTGTATGTATTTTGCGGTCCGCAAAAAACGGATCCGCAAAAAATACAGATGACGTCCATGTGCATTCCGTATTTTGCGGAACGGAACAGCTGGCCCCTTGATAGAACAGTACTATCCTTGTCCGTAATGTGGACAATAATAGGACATGTTCTATTTTTTTGCAGAACAGAAATATGGACATACGGAAACGGAATGCACACGGAGTAACATTGAAATTAATGGTTCCGTATACGGAATGGAAACGGAAAGAATATACGTTCGTGTGCATGAGGCCTAATACTGAGACACAGTAAGTCTATATATAAAATAACAGATTAACTATAAGTGTGGCAGCAGTTCATCAAGATGCGCATGGTGATTACACTTGACCTACAGTCTCCCTATGATCTCCATACAGTCTCAAAATCTCCCTGCATGGTCCCTGCACTCTCCCTATCCAATATTCTTTTCTAACAGTTTTCAGCAACACTGTCCCTAGCGCATGAGCGCTTGTCACATCTCTCCCTATGCTCAGCTCACAGTGAAATGGTAGAGACCGAGTGGGGTGAGGCTTTTATAGGGCTGTGACATAACAGGGGATGGCTATCTGCGGATTGGTTGGCTGTATGGCATTATGGGTGATCTAGCGTTCCCAAGCTTCTTACTTTCACTTTGCAACATGTGCAGCTGCCATTTTAGAAAAAAAAAGATAAATGATTCGTTACCATGAAGCGTGAGGAAATTCGGATTCATGGCAAATTAAATTTTTACTAAACTTTGGATCGAATTACACTTCGGATGCTTCGATCCACTCAACACTGCATACAACAATTCTAGTATGCTGAAATACTAATAATAGAGAGTTGTAGGCACAGAAAGAATCCTCTACATTCTGCAAACGGCATCATAGAGGATCGCAATTCCACTGTAACCCCTACAATAGTGGAAGGGGCACGGCCACCGGTGCCCTGCTCAGAATATGGACGGAACCGGGGTCGCCTCGGATCCAGTCAGCAAACAAACAGAAACACACAATGTCTGCACACTTAACTGAAGGAGCTGCAGCAGCAGTGAAAACAGATCCAAAGTCAGCAGACAATATCAGAAGTACTTGCTTCAGCAGAACTCAGGTCCATAGAAAGATATCACACAAGTGAAGATACTCAAGCGAGAGATACAGCTCAAATGAAAAGTATAATCCGCACCCTACAAAGGAGGAGGGGTGATTTAAAGGCAGAGAAATCAAACACAGGAGTGACAGCTGGGAGGAAGGAAACAGAAAGTAAAGACCTCAGCACAGGGGCGGAGAAACAGAGCAGAGAGAACTCCTCCAAGCTCTAGTAGTGACATCATCACAGGGGTGGAGAAACAAAGCTGTGAGAACGTCTCAAAGCTCTGGTAGTGACAATAACATGTTAGTAGGGACGCAGTAAAAACTATAAAGTGACTGTTTTGAATTACAAGTATTGGCAATCTAAAGCCTCAACTTTGTCTGAAATACCATCACTATTCATAATATGAAGTACAAAATAAAGAACATTTTATACGTACAGTATATTGCCACAAACTGACATGGTTGGCAACACCAAGTATTCCCACTAAAGCCATCATGTTGAAAATCTATTGGTTACCCACTTGTCTGCCTTCTTTATATATATATATATATTTTTATTTTTTTGGACAATTGTTTTATGTCTTTACTCTGCTTGTATTAAACTTATTCTAAATAGACCACCTAGGCCTCTTGTATCTTTACATTTTTAGGCTCCATGAGCACTCAGAGCGCGTTCTCACCACTCATTGGATAACAGTGACATAATGCTGCCAGTGTTATACAATACATTCCAGAACTGTAAGGGTTACATAGCATCATAAATCAATATAATGCTATGTGACCCCTGCAGTACTAGGAGTTCAGGACGGCAGCTGTCTTATACTCACGCCCCGAGTCCAGAGTGTACAACTCTCTCGTGTGCAAGCCGCCTCTCTCAAATTTCTTAACTCATTGTGATATCCTGTAACAAAAGCCATTGAACAGCAATTGAAGCTGTTGGCTTAACACAACTAGTTTAGTTAATGCATCTAGTTAAGCATGTGCGTTAACTCTACTACATCTGTGGCTCTGTTGCCAGAAGAACACAGCACCATCAACCTTGTAGTGATGGGAGCTCGTTGCTACAGAACTGCTTCCAATTACATCAATGGCATATATTGACCTGTGGTGCAAATTTGAAATGTGCAGCATGTCAATTAATGATGAGTACCTCCCATGGGCATGTCTCCCTTTGCAATGGAGAGGACTTAGGTGGGTACTGGCTATCCTTAACCACCTGTTTTGCCCGAGTTCAGCTTGGGCAGTGGGAAAAGTAGCTAACTGGAACGGGGAGGGCTGCTTTAGATGCTGCTATCTCCTGAATGGTAGCAGCTAGAAACATGCAACTGGTCTTGTTTGAAAGCTGACATTCCACAAAATGTCTAAAGCAACAGAGGAGAAATCACTGTTATAAATCGAGTCGGGAATAATCTCGTGTAAAACCTGCTTTTATTTTCACTTTCAGCTGCATTCACAGCATCCTAATTTCCATCCAGGGCTGGCCTTAGGTGTTCAGGCGCCCTGTGCGAGCTAATCTTGTGCCACCCCGGTTCACCTAAACATACACAAAGAGTAAAACAATCTTTGTAACAAACAGTTTTTTTTTATTACAGATAATTTAAGTGCAAGTGTAAACAAGTACAATCATACCCAGTGTCACCAATAGCCAGTCTCCTGCCCCCCCTAATCATACCCTATCACCTTTTCTCAGTCCCCTGCCCCCCTTAATCATACCCAGTGTCACCCAGAGCCAGTCCCCTGCCCCCCTCAATCATACCCTGTCACCTTTACCCAGTCCCCTGCCCTTCTTAATCATACCCAGTGTCACCCTTACCCAGTCCCCTGCCCCCTCAATTAGACCCTGCCCCCTTAAATAAAGGGTGACAGACACTGGGTATGATTAAGGGGCAGGGGACTGGATAAGGGTGACAGACACTGGGTCTGATTAAGGGGCAGGGGACTGGGTCTGGATGACACTGGGTATGATTAAGGGGGCAGGGGACTGGGCAAAGGTGACAGGGTATGATTAAGGGGGGCAGGAGACTGGCTATGGGTGACACTGGGTATGATGATTAAGGGCCTTATAATCTGCCAGTAAAAAGGGACACCCATAATGCCCCCCAATAATGTGCCACTAAGTGTCCCCATAGATGCCCCCCCATTATGTGCCAGTATCAAGTGCCTCTCTCCTCCCCCCCACCATGTCCCAGTATCATAGTGCCATCTCCCCCCCCCCCCCCAAAGTGCCAGTATCATAGTGCCATCTCTCCCCCCAATGTGCCAGTATCATAGTGCCATCTCCCCCCCAATGTGCCAGTATCAAGTGCCTCTCTCCTTCCCACCCCCTATGTGCCAGTATCATAGTGCCAAACCCCCCATGTGCCAGTATCAAGTGCCAAACCGCCCCATGTGCCAGGATCAAGTGCCTCTCCCCCATGTGCCAGTATCATAGTGCCATCTCGCCTCTCAAAAAGTGTCAGTATCAAGTGCCTCTCTCCTTCCTACCCCCCATGTGCCAGTATCAAGTGCCAACCCCCCCCCCCCACGTGCCAGTATCAAGTGCCTCTCTCCTCCACCCCCATGTTCCAGTATCATAGTGCCATCTCCCCCCCCCAAAAGTACCAGTATCAAGTGCCTCTCTCCTTCCCACCCCCCATGTGCCAGTATCAAGTGCCTCTCCCCCATGTCCCAGTATCATAGTGCCATCTCCCCCCCCAAAGAAAGTGCCAGTATCAAGTGCCTCCCCCCCATGTGCCAGTATCATAGTGCCATCTCCCCCCCAATGTGCCAGTATCAAGTGCCTCTCTCCTTCGCACCCACCCCCTATGTGCCAGTATCATAGTGCCATCTCCCCCCATGTGCCAGTATTAAGTGCCTCTCTCCTTCCCACCCCCCCATATGTGCCAGTATCATAGTGCCATCCCCCCCAATGTGCCAGTAACAAGGGCCTCTCTCCTTCCCACCCCACCCCCCATGTTCCAGTATCATAGTGCCAACCCCCCCATGTGCCAGTATCAATTGCCTCTCTCCTTCCCCCCATGTGCCAGTATCATAGTGCCATCTCGCCTCTCAAAAAGTGTCAGTATCAAGTGCCTCTCTCCTTCCTACCCCCCATGTGCCAGTATCAAGTGCCAACCCTCCCCCCACGTGCCAGTATCAAGTGCCTCTCTCCTCCACCCCCATGTTCCAGTATCATAGTGCCATCTCCCCCCCCCCCCAAAAGTGCCAGTATCAAGTGCCTCTCTCCTTCCCCCCCCATGTGCCAGTATCAAGTGCCTCTCCCCCATGTCCCAGTATCATAGTGCCATCTCCCCCCCCCCAAAGAAAGTGCCAGTATCAAGTGCCTCCCCCCCATGTGCCAGTATCATAGTGCCATCTCCCCCCCAATGTGCCAGTATCAAGTGCCTCTCTCCTTCGCACCCACCCCCCATGTGCCAGTATCATAGTGCCATCTCCCCCCATGTGCCAGTATTAAGTGCCTCTCTCCTTCCCACCCCCCCATATGTGCCAGTATCATAGTGCCATCCCCCCCAATGTGCCAGTATCAAGTGCCTCTCTCCTTCCCACCCCATCCCCCATGTGCCAGTATCATAGTGCCATCCCCCCCAATGTGCCAGTATCAAGTGCCTCTCTCCTTCCCACCCCATCCCCCATGTGCCAGTATCATAGTGCCAACCCCCCCATGTGCCAGTATCAATTGCCTCTCTCCTTCCCCCCATGTGCCAGTATCATAGTGCAAACCTCCCCATGTGCCAGTATCAGGTGCCAACCCCCCTCCCCCATATGCCAGTATCAAGTGCCTCCTGCTTCCCCCATGTGGCAGTAACAGTCGGGTATTTAAAAAAAAACCACTTATACTTTCCTCCATGTCAGCGATGCAGCCTCTTCCAGCCTGTGTCCCGCGCTGTATGTCCATATATGGAGTCAGTGCTTGTGTATTTCAGAAAAGTGTCTGCTGGGACTCGAACCCACAACCTTCTGTATCAGAGGCAAGGCACTTAACCACACAGCTATAAGAGCTGCATAGCCACTGTCTAAAAAAATATGAGACTTCTTCTGTAGACTCGTTTATAGCTTTGATAGCTAGTGTACATCCATACACATGACAGCTGCCCCAGCGCACTCAGCTCTGCTATATCTCTATATATGATTTATTGCCCCCCTGGACATGCCCCTTTTTGCCGATAACGTAGTGGATGTCATCTGCAGTCCTACCTAACACCACAGATGACACAATGATAACTCTCTGAGTACAGATAATGTAGTAGACGGGTGTGAGCCCCCAGAATTCAGAACACGCACAGTGTGACCTGAGGTCTGGGGCCAGGATGCGGCAGGGTGGGCAATATTCTCAAACCACCCCCCAACCCTACCGTGAAACAAATATGTGGTTGGACATTATAATATACAGTAGAATACAGCACCACATACCTCATCCCACAGCTAACACTCAGGGAGTGATTCAGTCACACTGTGACACTGACTGTGACTCGCTGATAGCCAAGCAGGTGGCAGTGAAGTGCCATGAGAGCCAGGCCAAGCAGGTGGCAGTCAGGATGACCAGAGACAGTACTGCCCAGAGGATGCCATCTCTGCTGTCCAGTCCATATACCAGGCCTACCACCCTTAATATACCGCCTGCCCAACCCACACCTAACACTCAGGGAGCTGTCACACTGACAGTCTGACTGACTCACTGTCAGTGTCGCTCGACGCTCATTAGGCTGCCTGCTGTGGAGTCTTCTTCTTCTTGCTCCGGCTCAGCAGTTTCTTTCCCATCCGGAAGGTGGGCGGAGCTTCGTACTTCCGTGCGCGCCCTGGTGATTCATCAGGGCACGCGCTCAATCTGTTGTTCCCTTACGTCCTAACCAGTGGCACAGATGGGGTATTCTGCCCCTGTGGACTGGTTAGGACCGATGGAAGTTTTAATGAAAATAAAAGAACTGAACATATACACGCCCTCCCTGCCCCCAATAAAGAGGGGCGTGACCCTCAGGACATCGTGTTTTTTTCTGTCCTGCGGACAAGACAGGTCGGGTGGTCTACTCCTCCATCCCTAGCGGTGGAGAGAGTGTTTTTTATTCCCTTTGGGAGCGCTTTTTCCGCTCCTTCTATGCCGCCTGAGGTCTAAGGCTCCCTTAGTCTTTGGAGCGTTCGGCCTTACCTCGTTCTGAGGACTGAAGCGGCGGTAACGGCGTCCCGCATGTTCTGCTGGGCGCCGCCATCTTGTCATATCCGGTTTTCTCCGGCCGATTGCAGCAGCTTCGGCCGGGGAGTAATTTCTGTGTTTTGGGCTTGTTTTGCGCCTTTATCAGATTAGGGGGCCCTCTCTGGGGCCCCAGAGGATGTTTTTATATAAGGCTAAAGAGTAGGCTTTAAAGGTTTATCCCGCCCCATTAGTGGGCGGAGCTTCATTTTTGGCGCCCAAACACTCTATTTAAACGTGGCGAGGCTCCAGGTTCAGTCTCCTGGAGCGCAGATTTCTGTCAACCTTGAGATTGTCCGTGTGTGTTGGTTTGCTAGTGCTGTTTACTTGCAATCCTCTGTTATTGCTAATAAGCCTTTTTTCTTTGACCTTGCTAGGATCTTCTGGGTAAAGATCCTGAAGCTTGCTGTTAAAGGTCTTTTTTTCTTTGAATTTATGCTTAATTCATATCTCTTCTATTTTCAGCATGTCTTCTACCGGGGACGGTGAGCGAGAGCCCAGCAGGAAGTCTTCTGGCAAGAGACGCCACCTGCAGTGCCATGACTGCCAGATCGTGCTGGAGGACACCAGTGCCCACCCTGTAGGGCCAAGACACTCCCCCAGCAGGAGCCGACGGTCCACGACATTGTCGATTGGGTAAAGGGCTATATGGAGACCAATATGAACCAAGTGAACGCTTCTATAGAAGAGTTGAAGTATGCCCTGGTTTCTAAACGGGCGATGGAGGTATCGGGGATTCAGGATGCGAGAGACGGTTCAGCCTCTTCCTCCTCTGAGGAGGAGGACGGTTTTTCGTATTTTTTTCCGAGTATAGTTCCATACCTGGACGACTGGCTCCTCAGAGCTCCTTCCCAAGCGATCCTGTCCCAACACATCCAACAGGCTGTTACATTCCTGCATCAGTTGGGATGGATAATCAATTGGGACAAATCCCAACTTCAACCAGCCACCTTGGTAAGGTTCCTGGGGTTCATGGTGGATTCAGTCAGGATGACGATTCATCTCACTCCCGAAAGAAGGCAATCTGTGCAACGAACAGCCCGTTCTCTCTATGTACCAAAACAGGTAACGATTCTAAAATGGATGAAGATGTTGGGACTAATGTCTTCAACCGCAGGAGCGGTACCTTGGGCATTATGGCATCTACGTCCGCTCCAGTCGGAAGTACTAGCCAAGTGGAATCACAGTCCAGTGGGACTCAATTCCGTGTTCTCCCTGCCTTACAAAGTCCGATCCTCTCTAAGGTGGTGGTCTCACCTCGAGGACGGCAAGTCCCTGATCCAGCCCTCTTGGAACATACTTACTTCAGACGCATCCCTAGTAGGCTGGGGTGCGCATCTTCAGGACAAGACAGTCCAGGGAACTTGGACACCTCAGGAGAGGTTATTGTCATCGAATCTCCTGGAGATCAGAGCGATCAGACTAGCTCTTTTTCATTTTGCTCCCTCCATTCGAGGGAAGGCCGTGAGGATGCAATCAGACAGCATGATCGCTGTACTATATATCAACAAGCAGGGAGGCACGAGGTCACAAAGTCTCCTGAGAGCGATAGGGGTGATACTGGATTGGGCAGAAATGAACCTCACCCACTTGTCAGCCGTTCACATCCGCGGAGTTCACAATGTGATCGCGGACCGCCTGAGCCGAGGTCTTCCAACCGGAGAATGGTCACTTCATCAAGAGGTCTTCAAGGAGATAACGCTCAGGTGGGGCATGCCAGAGATCGATCTCATGGCAACGAGGTTCAACACCAAGGTGGAGAGTATTGCTCCCTTTACAGGGAGGACAACCCGGTGGCTATAGATGCTCTGTCAATCCCATGGAGGTTCAGGCTGGCCTACATCTTCCCTCCAAGGGTCTTGATGAAAATCAGGCAGGACCAAGCGTCAGTCATCGCCATTATCCCATACTGGCCGAAAAGAGCTTGGTTTACCCAACTCTTACAGATGAGTCGGGGTCAATTTCTGAGGCTTCCCCCAGAGAGAGTACTGGTGTCGGGGGACACCCAGATCTCCTCAAATCTTCAAATGTTCAACCTGACGGCCTGTAGGTTGATCAGTCCCTTCCAAGGATAGAAGGGCTATCAGGGTCTGTCTTGAGAACCTTAGAGCACTCCAGATCAGAAGCTACTAATAAGGCCTACTCAAGAATCTGGAAGATTTTCTCATCCTGGTGTACTAGGCATCAGCAAACATCCGCTAAAGCTTCCATCCCGATAATTCTCCAATTTCTACAAGACGGTCTGGACAAGGGGCTATCACCCGCTACTCTTAAAGTGCAGATTTCAGCAATCTCTGCTTGTCTCAACAGAGCTGTTTCTCAAGACCCCCTTATCAAGAGATTCCTGAAGGGAGCCTCAAGATTAAAGCCTACAGTAATCAGACCTATCCCTGTTTGGGATTTATCGGTCGTGCTCAGGGGGTTATCATCTCCCCCCTTTGAGCCCCTAGAGGAGGCGGGATTCAAGTTCCTGACCTGGAAGATCACCTTCTTGTTGGCTGTTACCTCTGCAAAGCGAGTTGGGGAACTCCAGGCTTTTTCTGCCTTTGATCCTTATACAAAGTTCCTGCAGGATCGGGTACTTCTCAAATGTTTGCCTACTTTCATTCCAAAGGTTCCTTCCTTTGATAATATCAACCAGGTGATCTCCCTGCCAACTTTGGCTCCACCCCCCTCCTCTGAGGAAAGAGGGCCCCATACCCTCGACATTTCGAGATGTCCTAGGATTTACCTGGAACGCTCCAAGGTATTTAGGAAGGATGAAAACCTACTTATCCTTTTTTCCGGTACCCATAAGGGGAGGAAAGCCTCTAAGCCCTCCATCAGTCGTTGGATTAAAGAGGCAATTCGGGAGTCTTATATGTCTCACGGCTCGGAGCCCCCTGAATTTGTAAGGGCCCACTCTACTCGAGCAGTGGCCACTTCTTTTGCAGAGAGAAGCTCGATCCCATTGGACGTGATCTGTAAGTCAGCTTCTTGGAGTTCTCACTCCACTTTTATCTCACACTATAGAGTGGATGCTAGAATACATAGCTATTCCTCATTTGGCCGGACAGTGTTATCTTCCGCCAGGCATGAGGATCCTCCCATGGGGGTTTCTACTTGCTAAATTCCCATCTGTGCCACTGGTTAGGAAGTAAGGGAATCGTTAATTTCTAACGATAATTTGTTTTCCCTTAGTCCTAACAGTGGCACACAAATTTCCCCCCCTTTTTTTTAGTAATTGCGGTTATTTTTGTCTACTTGTAATTACACGATGTCCTGAGGGTCACGCCCCTCTTTATTGGGGGCAGGGAGGGCGTGTATATGTTCAGTTCTTTTATTTTCATTAATACTTCCACCTGTCCTAACCAGTCCACAGGGGCAGAATACCCCATCTGTGCCACTGTTAGGACTAAGGGAAAACAAATTATGGTTAGAAATTAACGAATACCGCTCCTCACTAAGCGAAAGCGAAACTCACTCCATCAGTAAGTTCATAGATTTTAGCGCAAGCAGCGGCCCGCGCCCCCTGCAGTCTGGGGCAACTCCCCCCCCCCATGCTACACCACTGCACTAGTTCCTCCAGAGATACCTCTTTGCACAATGGAGAGAATTCCTCAGCCATCTCAGCAGCGTAACTCGTGTGGTTATTATTGTGATTTTTGCTGCGGTTCTTGCTTCACATGCACAAGAATATCTGCAGCGGACTTTTCTGTTGTAAGTTATCTCACGTTTTGATGCACTTACATTCACTCCCTTTCAAAATGTAAAGACCACACCGTGTCAATTTGTGTGGATTTTGCACTGATATTAGAATTTCCAGCAGAGAGGCACCGTGGGGCGTCAGTGAATACAGTGGGCAGCTTATACTACCGCCGCCCGCCCCTCGGCTCTACAGTCCTCCGGGACCAGTAGAGATCGCTAGAGGCGCAGTACTCTCTATCTAGCAGCGCGCTCTATGGTGCCCGGCTGTACACTTATGACAGGACTTCCGCTTCCTGTTCTTTCCTCTTTACGCCGTCTGGTCTGCCAAGATGGTGAGTTGGTTTCAGCGCGTGCTGCGGTTTCAATCCTTCAGCATCCTCCGCTTCTGAGATCGGGTGTCGCTCGTAAGACCTAGGTTTAGCTCCGCCGCTGCTAGTGGCTTAGAGCCGCGGTGATATTTCTCAGTGTCGCCATAAAGGTTTGCTCCACTTCTCTTAGTCCTGTGGCGCAGTAATGGCGCCTGCTAGAGCTGTGTATGGATGAGAAGGTACACATAGTAGACCGGGAGGCTCTCCTCTCATCCTCGCTGCTTTTCCGCAGGTGAATGTCCCCAAGACCCGGAGAACCTACTGCAAGAAATGTGGGAAGCATCAGCCCCACAAAGTGACGCAGTACAAGAAGGGTAAAGACTCCCTGTATGTCCAAGGTAAGATGTCTGCATGTAGTGGTGGGTCTGCCTACTGGCAGGGATAATGGTTTCCAGTCCACATGACACATCCACGGATGCTGATGCTAACAGGGAAAGTGAATGGACGTGGAGCGCATAATCTCAGCAGAGCGACTAATCGTTTCTGAGTTGTTTATAACATGGCTGATGTAACTTATTCTTTTGCCTTATTTTGTGGATTTATTTTTCCTAACTTCTAGGAAAAAGACGTTATGACCGCAAACAAAGTGGTTATGGTGGCCAGAGCAAGCCTATTTTCAGGAAAAAAGTGAGTTGTAAACGTGTTGCAGTTTCCTATAACTTACCTGGTCCTAGGAAACCCACCCACACTTGAGCCATCTTCACAGTTCTGATCTTGGACCTCTCCCCCTTCCCCAATATTGTATGCTGGCACTGTACATGGTGCCCACTTATACTATTCATATGCGGCAGATTTGTTGGAGGAATTGACATTCACCTGAGCGGAGCTTGGTGAGACCTGAGTGCTTGCTGACATAACACCATTTAGTTAAATGGAGCTGAATTACAGCTGTAAACATTTCTGAAGTCTTCTTCTTGAGTATTTGTTTAAAGGAGGGTTCCAGCTTTGAGCCACGTTTCAAATGTTGCCTGGACAGTGATGTAACTAAAGAGAACTCGGCTTGTCCCCTGGCTCTTATCTGTGCTCCTTTCAGTGTAAACCTCCATACATGATAGTGTGCGCTGCTACAGCTATTTACTGGCCTCAGATGTGCCACCCCACCCCCCCACCTCCTGGGGTCAAAATGCTTGAGAAATTCCTTGGAATGTAGTTTCCAAAAGTTAGTTTCTAAAAATCTGTGTTGAATACAGAGTTGAACCCCCCCCCCCAAAAAAAAAATGTACAAATGAATGCGTTCTAATGTTATTGCCACAAAGCTGACTGCAGGTCCTCAGGTCCACCTTTTGAGTAAAATGTAAACTTTTTAATTTTTCAAGAGCTTTCTGTGTTATGTGGAGCCGTCCCTATTACTTCTCAGTGTTCCCCATTTTAAAGGGCTTCTGTCACCCCAGTTTTTTTTTTTGTGTACTTATAATCCCTATACTGTGATTTATGCATACATAATGTGATTAATCATTTTGGTTCAGTAGATTCTGCTAAAAACGTACTTTTATAATATGTAAATTACCTGTCTACCAGCAAGTAGGGCGGCTACTTGCTGGTAGCAGCCGCATCCTCATATTGACGCCCCCTCCGCATGTTGATTGACAGGGCCAGCGAATGGGATCTTTCTCTGCTGGCCCTGTTTGCATTCAAAATCTGGCGCCTGCGCCGTACCTGTCTTCAGTCGGCGCAGGCCGCTCCATCCTCAATGCGCCTGCGCCGATTAAATACCGTTACAGTGCAGGCGCGAGATCTTGATAGCAGACAGGGCCAGCCAGAGAGAGATCCCATTCGCTGGCCCTGTCAATCACAATGCGGAGGGGGCGTCATTATGAGAGGAGGATGCGGCTGCTACCAGCAAGTAGCCGCCCTACTTGCTGGTAGACAGGTAATTTACATATTATAAAAGTACGTTTTTAGCAGAATCTACTGAACCAAAATGATCACATTATGTATGGATAAATCGCAGTATAGGGATTATAAGTACACAAAAAAAAAAAGTTTAGTGGGGTGACAGAAGCCCTTTAAACACACTAGGGCATGTCGGTACTTATTGTGGTGTAGGAGAAAGCTCATTCAGTTGCAGGCAATGCTAACCACTGTGCTGTACTGGAGCATTGACTTCAGTTGTTCTCGGGTGAGTACAGTTTATGCTAAATTCTCACTTTGACTGTAGGCCAAGACCACCAAAAAGATTGTGTTAAGATTGGAGTGTGTCGATTCAAACTGTCGTTCCAAGAGGATGTTGGCCATAAAGAGATGTAAACACTTTGAGCTCGGTGGAGACAAGAAGAGAAAGGTGGGTTTTTCATTTTTGCTGAGGTACTTGAGGTAGACCTCCCACCAGAAATCCCTCAACCAAACTAAGGCTTCATTCACTTGGAAAATTCTGTTTTCTGCCATGTGAATGTAATCTCATACGTTTAGTGTCTGCCTTGTTTGAGATGGCTGTAGGCATGCTGATCTTACAGCATCATTACTGCAGTAAGAGAAAGAGGGGTTCTCTCAGTGTGCGGAGTGAACGATAAGGGTAGTAGCACCTTACCAGATGGTGGTGTGCAGAATTCCCCCCCCATAGGCACACAGGAGGGATCCCAGGCTGCTGCGCTTGTGAGACATGCCTCTCAGGACGCTCTAATAACCTTGTAGAAACTACCAAAGAGCAAAAAACAAAAGGCACGCTGCACTAAGGGATTTTGTTAAAAATACTTATTGGATAAAACTATGCGTTTTGGTGCCGATCAGTCACCTTCATCTGGCTGAAGATAACACAAATTATGACAATATATACTGATAAACCGGAAGTTACAATCAAGCAGTGGTATTACATAATCTTCCGACATTAAAAAAATGCATAAAATAGTTCTTTCTACAAATACAATTGAACTAACAATATTTCAGCCTCTAGAATCAATGTGCAAGCGTTTAGTCAGGGTGTATGAGGGGGCATCACTAGGAAGCAGAGTAAACTAGAAGTAAGTAGTGCATTGAAAATAAATGGATTCGCACACAATGCATAGTAAGGACAGTTCAGCCTGTTATCCTGCAAGTTGATCCAGAGGAAGGCAAAAAAACAACCCTGTGAGGTAGAAGCCAATTTTCCCCACTTCAGAGAAAAAATTCCTTCCCGACAATCAGGCAATCAGAATAACTCCCTGGATCAACGACCCCTCTCTAGTAGCTATAGCCTGTAATATTATTACACTCCAGAAATACATCCAGGCCCCTCTTGAACTCTTTTAGTGAACTCACCATCACCACCTCCTCAGGCAGAGAGTTCCATAGTCTCACTGCTCTTACAGTAAAGAATCCTCTTCTATGTTTGTGTACAAACCTTCTTTCCTACAGACGCAGAGGATGTCCCCTCGTCACAGTCAGTCGTGGGGATAAATAGATGATGGGATAGATCTCTGTACTGACCCCTGATATATTTATACATAGTTATTAGATCTCCCATTAGCAGTGCTCCAGATAAATAAATAAAAAAATCAAGGACCCATTGGCTCCTAACCTGAAAAATTTAGTCGCCAAATAGAATATTTAGTTGACAAATTTAAAATGCATATAATATAGCTGGGATTCTTAGGAGCATGGGCTTTTTAAGCTACAGCCCATGCAGTTAAAGGGGTTGTGCACTCTGTTTTGGGTGTAAGCACGAGTGTCTGCATTCACTGACAGCAAGCAGACATCTTCAATTTGATGCAGTGTGGCAAGAGGAAAGGGAGGGTGTTCCATTTTGAAGATAAAGGTTTGTCTGGACTGGTCAGTCACAAGCCAATCAGCGAGCAGGATGGAGGAGACTCACAACCGTCCAATAGAAATGAGCGTTTCCTGCAGTAGCGAATACTCGTGAAGGGGCGGTGACTGCGCATGCGATTGCCAGGAAGTGGGAAATTGCTGGAAGCCGGAGCACAAAATGCAGGAACCCAAGACCTGCCGGGTAGTGTGAGCTGTGAGGGGCAGGCAGATCTTCACCCAGCAGACGTCTGAAGCGTGTGTATGAAATTTCTTAGAGGCAGAGCAGCGGAGGGTCTAGTCTAGACTAGTCTTGCCATCAATTTGCAATTCTAAGTCGCAATGGCAACCATTTTGGTTGCCATCTGGAGCGCTGCTTAGTTTTTTTTTGTTTTTTTTCTAAAGTGAATAACCCTAATGTTCTTTCTGGGTACTGTAGTCCGCCCCTTCCCATTCCAGTTATTATTTTAGTTGTCCTCTGAACCTTCTCCAGCTCTGTCTGCCTTGTTCACAGGAGCCCAGAACTGTACACAGTACTCCATGTGTGGTCTGACTAGTGATTTGTAAAGTGGTAGGACTATGTTGATGTGACCCATTATCTTATTGCCTTGGCAGCAGCTGCCTGACACTGGTTTCTACAGCTTAGTTTGCTGTTCGCTAAAATCCTTTTCCATGTCAGTTTTACCCAGTGTTTTACCATTTAGTAATACAAAGAAAAAACTAGGTAGCGCAAGATATACACCAACATGGAAATTGCTACACTAAAAAAGATCCATATGTTGGTATAAATTGTAAAAAAAAAAAAAAAAAAAAAAGTTCAAATTTGTATTTGCCAACTAGTGACACAGCAGAAGTGCTTGATAGGAGAGAAGTCCCGGGATGCTGTAGTCCATAATGGCACATTTAAGCCACACTGGCTGCTCACAGTAGTATGAGCAACATGTAGCCTGGCATTGTCCTTTTAAGAAAGTGGTCTTGGGAAAATGAGCATTGACCATACTACTTGTTCCACTACCAAATTAACTTGATACAGATCTGAAGATGAATACTAGAGGTCTTAATCCTGTTAGTGGGACTGGTATGACGTTCACTTCTCAAGGCATCTATGGTGTTGCCCACGTGGTCTACAGACCAATTTCCAGCTATCATTGCATTATCGATGAATCCTGCTTATTTATCAGAAGAGGATAGGCCTCCATTGCCATTTTGCTTTGTGCTGTAATGACCTTTGAGAGCAGTGGCTTGAGTTCATAGAAACGCCTGTAGTTGGACTTCTGGCTTGTAGCTTAGTGTGGTTTGCCTTCTCATGGTTTGCATTGACACGGTTTGCTGCCCAAGTCCACTTTCATAGTGATCCATCTGTGCAGAGATTTGCCTTTTACTGTCAGTTTGTTCTCCCACTAACTTCAACATACAACGTTGAACAATCCCGACATATCTACCAGTGTGATAAACCAAGGTCTTGGTTCATCGATGCTGTCCCTCAGTTTGACATGTGGTAGTGACTTACACATTAACAGAAGGCATTGCACAGTCGTCCCACAAAACTTGATCCTTTCAGCTTCATTTTCAGTCTGGCTTTTAGGCCCCTCTTGCATGACACAAATTGGAACAAGGTGTTTGAAAATTTAAGTTGCATATCTTGGCACCACCTGCTGCTTCATTGACTTGCATACGTTTATGGCTTGGTCTTCTTGGTGTTGCAATTTCAATGTTGAGTTTAAACAAGGTGCAAAGTAACTAAAATGAGTTGGGCGTCATTACTTAAGACTAGGGATGAGCGAATCTGCTTCGAATGAAACATCCGAAGTCAATTTGCATAGAACTTCATTTTAATAAGAATGTATTTGCTCTGAGGTACCACTTGGAACCAAACCAGAGTTCGGGAAATGTTTTTACAGTAAAAATTAATTTAAGAAGTTATTACATAGTCACGCAAGACTTCTTGAAGTAATAACTTCGGCTCATCGGAGCCAATACATTCTAATACTGTACAAAGTTTTTATGCAAATTGACTTTGGATGTTTCATCCGGAGTCAATTCGCTCATCCCCAATTAAGACAAACGTAGACACTAGTCTTAACGCTTCATCTGGTGGTGGATCTGTAGCAAACCTTACATAACCTCAGAGCTTCCTAGCTGGATTGCATTTAGACCGTTTTCTACGCCTAAAATGGGTATAGAAAATGATGAGACAGGCCTGCTGTTCAATGCTGAGATTGGTGTTTCCCCCCCCCCCCCCCCCCCCCCCCGATTAGTATCAATCCCTATCAGAAAACATTGTGTGAAAAGAGCAGTGCACGTCATGTACTCATAAGTGGCCTCACAGTGGAGGAGCGAGAGCGTCCTTCCTCTGCAGCTGGTCACTGCCACCAATAAAATCCATTGTAAGGACCAATATGGACTAAAATGTGTGTGACTGTCTGAAACATTCACTAGATGTTTGTTCAACCATCCACCAACTTCTATCTAATGTATATGTGGGCACTTGCTAAGCATGTTAAATGAAATCTGTAAAGTGTATTCTGTCATCTTGGCTTATAAGTATTAATTTCTTTTTTTTTTCTTTTTCCAGGGACAAGTTATCCAGTTTTAAGCTGTTTCGGCATACTGTGGATTGAAATAAAATCTTCAAATCAGATGTTTCTTAAAGCTGTATTTCTTTTGGTTGTGAGTTGATATTAGGCACCAGCTCACTGGTAAACGGGGTAAAACACAAATGTGTTGGCTTAGTCCGGGCATTGCTAACGAGTCTTTTTACTGAGCACTGAAGATGCCGAAGTAACAAATCAGGCAGGGAGATGGACACATGTACATAGTCAGGGACTGGGGTAATGGCTAGAGGCAGGCTGGAAGCCTGTGCTACATGCAGGCATCTTCAGCTGTTAGTAAAATGCTGAAGACTATGGCTAGTTTCACACTACAGCTTATCACAGCAGTGGTTTCAGTACCACTGATTCTTGGCATATTTGCTGGCTTGCAGCTGGATCTCCGCTGGTCCTCATAGTTGAGGATGGCAGTACTTCAGGCAGCTTCCAGCAACACCAGATCCAGACATCTCTGGCAGGTTGCTCCATGCCAGAACAGCCTGTTGGAGATGTCAAGGGCCTCATTAGGAATGCTGTTTGGTGCTTTGACTCCTTATGCCCTGTTTTCTAGAACAAAGTAAACCCTCTGCCTAATGAAGCACATTAACATTTTTTGTAAACATCCCTGCACTACATAAAAAATGGAAACTGTTACACTTGAGCAGTCTCCGTAAGGACCATGTTTCCTGGCCATCTCCATTCTGCTGCTGATTGCATCTCCCCACACAAACACAATTTGTTTTAGCAACAAATGTTCCCAGGGTCACTGCTGTAAAGTCCCCTCTTGTGAGGAAGAACATTTAGCGTACAGCTTCCGTGACACTGATCGTGGCAAGGTTCACTGAGTAGTGGTTATCCCATAGAAATGCATGGGATCACAGCACCTGTTGCAAGAAACCCAACACGGCTGTATTTTTTTTTTATTTTTTTGAGTATTATCAGTAATGGAAGCGTTTTTCCTGAAACCTGCCTGATCCAACAAAAACTCTAGTGTGAAAGTAGCCCTAAATGGGTTATACCAGGATATGAAAACTGGAAATTGTAAAGTACATGACTGCACTTTCTAACAAAACTAGGACCAGCCCTGTACCTCATATGGATCCAGGTATCTCCACATTCACTGCTCCAATTGCTCTGCTAGACTATCTTCAGCCTGGCAGCTCAGGGGGTGCGTCCTTTCTGCTGCAACTCTCTCCCTGTAACTGCACAGCTAACAGAACTTGAGTGGTGGCAGTTGAAGATTTAAACTGAGCATGTTTGGCCAGCTTGGACAAAAAATAAGGAAAAGAACAGCAGGTGGTGCTATACAGATACATTTCTAATGAATAGCTCACTGGCTAAGCTTAATTTAAAATTACATACAAGTCTTTAAATCCAGGTGCTGGTTTGAAAAGTGTAGAATATTCATTGTGACACAATCACTTTAATTTGTTAGCCAGTGCCCCTGTCTGCCATAAACTAATGGGCTGGCATCACAGTGCTCACAATACATGTTCTGTTTGGTGGTACTCTGCACAGGGGCCGGTCACTGGAGGCTCCATAATGGAGGCTGTGTTCTTGTAGCACTATGTATGCATATTTGGCAGTGCCAGAGAAGTATAGTTCTTTTCCCAGGTTAGGTTCTGGGAATTGGTAAACTCCCCCCAAAAAACTCTGACCTGCTAGAAAGGTACATGTGTGTTTTTTTTTTTTTTGTACCTTTCTACCAGGTCAGATGTCAGCCAGCAGGGTAGGAGCATGGGAGCGTCTGACGAAGGATGCTAGGCCCACCCCCCCCTCTACCTTGCTGCTTGACTCATGGCCTGTTCGCCTCTTCTGGGATGAGGTGCTGCCGAGGGATGCCGGTGAAGTGCTAGAGGTCTCCCTCCCTTCCTGCCTTGTGCGATGATGATCTCTGCTTGATTTGGCTGGTCGACTCCTGTGATGCTGGGTCCTGTGCCGCCGGAGAGGTTGGGAAAAGGTTGAAGTGGATGGTCCGGCGTTTATTCCTGCGTGTCGGATGTGTTCCGGGGAACTGCTGTGGATCGGCTCTGGATCCAGGAGGTCGTGCTGGGGGTGGTGAGCCGCTTGTTTGGAGGAGACTGTTGGTTGTCTGTCTTTCTCCCCCCCCCCCCCCCCCCCCCCTTCTCTAAATTTATTGTTCTACATGTCTTTGATAAAAAAAAAATGGTTTGGGTAAAAGTTACAGCGTTTACAAACTATGGTACAAAAATGTGAATTTCTGCTTTTTGAAGCAGCTCCTGACTTTCTGAGCACCTGTCATGTTTCCTGAGGTTCTACAATGGCCAGACAGTACAAACACCCCACAAATGACCCCATTTCAGAAAGTAGACACCCTAAGGTATTCGCTGATGGGCATGGCGAGTTCCTAGAATTTATTTTGTCACAAGTTAGCGGAAAATGTTTTTTTAATTTTTTTATTTTATATAGTCTCATATTCCACTAACTTGTGACAAAAAATAAAAACTTCCATGAACTCACTATGCCCATCACGAAATACCTTGGGGTGTCTTCTTTCCAAATGGGGTCACTTGTGGGGTAGTTATACTGCCCTGGCATTTTAGGGGCCCAAATGCGTGCGAAGTATTTTGAAATCAAAATCTGTAAAAAATGGCCGGTGAAATCCGAAAGGTGCTCTTTGGAATGTGGGCCCCTTTGCCCACCTAGGCTGCAAAAAAGTGTCACACGTGGTATTGCCGTACTCAGGAGAAGTTGGGCAATGTGTTTTGGGGTGTCATTTTACATATACCCATGCTGGGTGAGATAAATATCTTGGTCAAATGCCAACTTTGTATAAATAAAAAAATAAAAAAAAAGGGAAAAGTTGTATTTTGCCAAGATATTTCTCACCCAGCATGGGTATATGTAAAATGACACCCCAAAACACATTGCCCAACTTCTCCTGAGTACGGCGATACCACATGTGACACTTTTTTGCAGCCTACATGCGCAAAGGGGCCCACATTCCTTTTAGGAGGGCATTTTTAGACATTTGGATCCCAGACTTCTCACGCTTTAGGGCCCCTAAAATGCCAGGGCAGTATAAATACCCCACATGTGACCCCATTTTGGAAAGAAGACACCCCAAGGTATTCAATGAGGGGCATGGCGAGTTCATAGATTTTTATTTTTTTTTTATTATTATTTTTTGGCACAAGTTAGCGGAACTTGATGATTTTATTTTTTCTGTCTCCCTTTCCGCTAACTTGGGACAAAAATTTCAATCTTTCATGGACTCAATATGCCCCTCAGTGAATACCTTGGGGTGTCTTCTTTCCAAAATGGGGTCATTTGTGGGGTGTTTGTACTGCCCTGGCATTTGAGGGTCTCTGCAATCATTACATGTATGGCCAGCATTAGGAGTTTCTGCTATTCTTATATTGAGCATAATTTTTTTTATTTTATTTTTTCCGTTCAGCCTCTGGGCTGAAAGAATAAAATGAACGGCACAGATTTCTTCATTCGCATCGATCAATGTGGATGAAAAAATCTCTGCCAAAAAAAAGAGGGGAAAGGCGTCTGCCAGGACATAGGAGCTCCGCCCAACATCCATACCCACTTAGCCCGTATGCCCTGGCAAACCAGATTTCTCCATTCACATCAATCGATGTGGATGAATAAATCATTGCTGGGATTTTTTATTTTTTTTTTATATATAAAGTGTTTGCCAAAGCATATGAACACTGCCGCCTCCTCAGCTCATATGCCTCGGCAAACGTATCTTTTACTGCAGAGGAGAAATCTCGTCTTGCAGCACCGTAATCTGACAGCAGCGCAATGCTTCTGTCAGAATGCACATCAGTGCTGCAGCTTGTCGATCGGTTGGACCACCTGGAAGGTAAAAAAAACAAAAGAAAAAACCAGGCCGCAACGCAATAAATTTTATTAAAATTTATAATAACTTTTGAACTGTTTTTTTTTTTTTTTTTTACCTTTTTATAGGACAAACCTCTCCTGTCCCCATGGGACAATGTGCAAAGCGCAAATCGCCCAAAGATGTGGCGAAGTACATTATGCACTTTATCCCAGGTGAAAGGAGAGGTTTGCAGCAGCTGTGAGAGAAAGGGCCCTACTAGCCCTGTGTGCCTGTCCTGTGAGATGCAATCCCTATGCTAAGTGTACCTGTGTGTGGTACTTCCGGAAACACTCTCCAAAGCATAGGGCAGGGTGGTCAGGACAGAAATAGCGGGTGTCACGCCTTATTCCACTCCTGCTACAGACACAACATTTTTTTTTCGGTGGCGGTCGGTTTGAGGTACCAGCAACAACACTGGGGAAATGTCGCTCGTGTAGACGGCTCACTACACTGGTGGTTGGGGCCACGGAACCTCCTGGATACACGAGGTTCTCGATCTCTTCCTGAAATTTGAGGAAGGATCCTGTTCTCCCAGCCTTACTGTAGAGAACAAAACTATTATATGCAGCCAATTGAATCAAATATACAGACACCTTCTTATACTAGTGTCTGGTGCGTCGGGAAACTAAATAAGGAGCCAACATCTGGTCATTGAAGTCCACCCCTCCCATGAGCGCATTATAGTCGTGGACACAGAGGGGCTTTTCAATGGCACTGGTTGCCCGTTCAATTTGGATTGTCGTGTCTGCGTGAATGGAGGATAGCATGTAAACGTCACGCTTGTCTCTCCATTTCACCGCAAGCAGTTCTTCGTTACACAAGGCAGCCCTCTCCCCCCTTGCAAGACGGGTGGTAACGAGCCGTTGGGGGAAGCCCCGGCGACTAGGTCGCACGGTGCCACAGCAGCCAATCTGTTCTAGGTACAAATGCCTGAAGAGGGGCAAACTTGTGTAAAAATTGTCCACATAAAGATGGTACCCCTTGCCAAATAAGGGTGACACCAAGTCCCAGACTGTCTTCCCACTGCTCCCCAGGTAGTCAGGGCAACCGACCGGCTCCAGGGTCTGATCTTTTCCCTCATAGATCTGAAATTTGTGGGTATAGCCTGTGGCCCTTTCACAGAGCTTATACAATTTGACCCCATACCGGGTGCGCTTGCTTGGGATGTATTGTAAGCCAAGGTGCCCGGTAAAATGTATTAGGGGCTCGTCTACGGAGATGTTTTGCTCAGGGGTATGCAAATCTGCAAATTTCTGGTTGAAGTGGTCTATGAGGGGCCAAATTTTGTGGAGCCGGTCAAAAGCTGGGTGGCATCTGGGACGGGAGGTTGTGTTGTCGCTAAAGTGCAGGAAACGCAGGATGGTCTCAAAACGTGTCCTGGACATTGCAGCAGCGAACATGGGCATGTGATGAATCGGGTTCGTGGACCAATATGACCGCAATTCATGCTTTTTGGTTAGACCCATGTTGAGGAGAAGGCCCAGAAAAATTTTAAATTCGGAAACTTGGGCTGGTTTCCACCGGAAAGACTGGGCATAAGAGCTTCCCGGGTTGGCAGCTCTAAATTGAGTGGCATACCGATTTTGTTTTTGCCACGACTAAGTCCAAGAGCTCCGCAGTCAAGAAGAGCTCAAAAAAATCCCAGGGCCGAACTGATCTGAGCTGTCTCAACCCAAACTCCAGACTGGGTGGTGAAAGGGGGAACTAATGGTGCGGCTGAAGTTGGGGACTGCCAATCAGGGTTTGCCAGCACCTAAGGGACTCTACGGGCCTGTCTTTGCGGTGACTGCGACGGGGTAACTATTGCACGTGCCACCGTACCAGCTTCAACTGCCCTTCTGGTGCTCCCCACTTCACCATGTTGTACGGCAGTGCTGGTACTAGGTCCAGGATGGGCTGCGTTGCTGGTGTATGCCTCACCACGTAATCAGACAGCGCCAGCCCCACTCTGCTGCCCTTGAAACGGATCCTGCACAACCTGTGGTCTAGCAACAAGGGGCCGGGTACGCCTGGTGCTATCAGGGACCTCCAACCTCCTCGTCCGAACTTTGGGTCAGACTGCCACTGCTTTCTACAGGTTCATATTCTGACCCGCTAGATTCGTCAGATGAGGGTTCCCATTCTCCTTCCGACTGGGTCAGAAGCCTGTAGGCCTCTTCAGAAGAATACCCCCTGTTTGACATTTGGACTACTAAATTTAGGGGTATTCCCTGAGACTACCCAAGAAAGAAAGCAAGCCTGTCTTACAAAGGGGAGGTTAGCGAAGTACCGGAGGCCGCTGCGATTGATTAAAAAATATCAAAACTGATTTTTTTTTTATCGCCGCAGCGCTTGTAAAGTGATTGTGCAGTGATCAATTTTGTCACTGCTGCGGGGCGGGCGTAGGTGAATGCACGTGTGGGCGACCGATCAGGCCTGATCAGGCAAACACTGCGTTTTGGGTGGAGGGCGAGCTAAGGTGACACTAATACAATTATAGATCTGACTGTGATCAGTTTTGATCACTTACAGATACTATAAAAGTACAAATGCTGATTAGCGATACGCGAATCAGTGAGTGAGGTGGGCTGGGCGCTAACTGACGCTAAACTACCTAACCAAGGGACCTAAACTATCCTAAAACTATAAATCAATACCAGTGGAAAAAAAAAGTGACAGTTTACACTGATCACTTTTTTCCCTTTCACTAGGTGATTGACAGGGGCGATCAAGGGGTTAATTGGGGTGATGGAGGGTGATCTGGGGGCTAAGTGTGGTGTTGGTGGGTACTCACAGGGATGTGTGCTCCTCTGCTGGAACCAACCGACGAAAAGGACCAGCAGAGGAGCACAGAAGCCATTTAACACATATTTATAAATATAATGTGTTAGATGGCTTCTGATTCGATTTATTTTTTTTTTTTTTAAATCCTCAACCTGCCAGCGACTATCATTGGCTGGCAGGTTGATGACGAACTTGTCTTTTAAATTTTGCCAACCCGCGATGCGCGGGCCGGCTTTGCCCGAAATCTCGCGTCTCGCGAGAGGACGCACCGGCGCGTCCACCCAGAGTAACAGGACCTCCGCAAAGACGCGGTCCTGAGCAGGTTAAACCGGGACTATACCTCTATGGAGACGCCCCCCCTTTTTTTTTTTTTTATAACTAAGCTATAGATACCTAAAAAAGAGGGGGATAGAGAAGAAGCGGACGGAGTGGGGAGGAGAGGGGGCAGAGGGGGGAGGAGGAAGGATAAAGGAAGATCAAAAGGATTAAAGGAGCAGTATTGTGGAAGGTCAAAATTGGGTGGTAATAAAGCAAGTACAGGTGGGAACAGAGTGTTCTTCCTGAGCGCCCTCGGAGGGAGGAAGAAAATAATACGCCAACAGAGGGTGAGAGGGAGGGTAAGGGGGGGAAAAAAAAAAAAAGGGAAAAACCTTTTTCACTATCCACACTATTAACAAGACTAATCCTCCACGACACCCCTAAACTCTCCCCTACTAATCAGGATTAACGTGGATTCGAACTGCTGGACACGGCTGTTTGGGAGTTGACGTTTAAAAGATTTCTGGACACTTGATAACTGTTAAAGGCTGATTGCTGGACCTTCTTCTCGTTGTTTTTTTTTTTTTTCTTCTTTTTCTCTCCCAACTTTCCCCCTTCCTCCCCCTTCTGGTATTGATGCTCTTTATGTTGAATGGCCTACACCTCTCGGCTGTGGTATATAGGGGGTACCGAACTTGGTGGAGACGCATACTTAGGTTGTTCTATGTTGTAGATTTTACCCTGTATTTACATTTTTGAGTAACGGTCGGGAGGAGTGGTGATTGGGTTTGGATAAGTGGGGGGGAAACTAGGGGGAAGTGGAGGAGAAAGGGAGTAGGCGGAAGGGGGAGGAAGGAGTATTGGTATTGGAAAGGGAGGTTGGAAACTGGAAGGAAAGAAACAATAGTAGGGTAAAAAGATGTCCCCCAAGAAAAAGGAGGAACAACGTGCCCCTACTGGTGTTAGCAGTAGGTCAGCAACAGGACTAGAGACCGGGTCGAAACAACAGGGACTAAGTAAATTTCTGGTACCAAACTCTCCAGGCGCTAGCCCCTTACAGAAAGAAAAAAAAATAGAGGTAGAGTCTCAAGTTTTGACGCAGGAAAATGGATCTTCGGGTGGTGTCGGTGAGCGGGGATCCACTGTAATATTTACAGAAATAGATGTAAAAATGATGGACATATTTTGCACGATCTCTAGGATGGAGAATTTAATGGGGAATATGGTGACACAGATCGGGGCAGTGCAAACGGATGTCAGTGTAATAAGGGATTAGATGGAGAAAATAAGGCAGAGATTGCATGAGATGGAAAAAAAGATCCCCTGTCCTGGAGATCTCAGTTCAGAACTTAGGCTAGTTTCACACTTGCGGCAGGACGGATCCGACATGCTGTTTACCATGTCGGATCCGTCCTGTGGCTGTTCGCCGTGCCCCCGCTCCGTCCTCATTGACTATAATGGGGACGGGGGCGGAGCTCCGGCGCAGCACGGCGGTGCACGGAGAAAGCCGCCGGACTAAAAAACCTGACATGCAGTAATTTTAGTCCGGCGGCCTTAAGCCGTGCACCGCCGTGCTGCGCCGGAGCTCCGCCCCTATCCCCATTATAGTCAATGGGGACGGAGCGGCGGCCCGGGGGCACGGCGAAACAGCCGCAGGACGGATCCGACATGGTGAACAGCCTGTCGGATCCGTCCTGCCGCAAGTGTGAAAATACCCTTAGAGAAGCAGGTTGTATCCCTAAAACAGATGAACTGCAAGATGAACAAAAATTAATAAATCAAGATAGAGCAAGAAGAATGAATATAAGATGTGTCGGGATCCCAGAACGGGCAGAAGGGGATAACTGTGCCGAATTTATGGAGATGGGTAAAGGACAATTGTAGAGAGGGTATCCTTTCCCCTTTGTTCACTATCAAGAGAGCACATGGGGTTCCCACCAAAATAGGGCCACCAGGGGGATACCCTAGACACATGTTGATTAAATGCTTATTGGCTAAGGACCAGGATACAATATTGTCGGATGCTCGAACTTCATAAAAATATCAGATACACAGTAAAAAGATAAGACTCTTCTCGGATTACTCAGCTGAAACTAATGCCCATAGAAAATAATTTATAAGTGTTAAAAAGAGATGAAGGGAGGCAGGCTTGAAGTATAGTCTATTTTTTCCGGCAAAATTAAGGGTGGAACATAAAGGAAGGGTGGAACTATTTCAGACGCCATTGGAGGCTAGTGAATGGGCGGATGGGTTGGGTCTTTGAGGGTAAGGTGTGGGGGGGGGGATAAGGAGCAATATTCATAGTAAAGGAGTCGCCCCGACTGCTGAAGAGCAGTCGGGGGGGCTATTTAAGGGAGGGGGAGGTGGGTTGGAGAGGAGGGAGAGAGGAAGGGGGAAATTTTTTTTTTTTTTTTTTTCCCTCCTCCCTCTGCTAGATGGTTAGGATCCTTTTGTTGAACGTGAGAGGTTTAAGAGAGAGAGAGTAAAGAGATATGCTATCCTTGAGTGGATGAAGAGGTTCTTGCCAGCTGTTGTTTGCCTCCAAAAGACACACCTAGACAAAGAATCTCTAAGGTGGTTAGAGAATGAGATGGATAGTGGAAGGGTACCATTCGGTACATACTACTTATTCAAGAGGGGTTTCAATTCTGATTCATCACGGGATTAAATTTGAGTGTGTTGCATACGAGGCAGACGACTGTGGTAGATACCTCTTTTTGCAATGTAATATAGAAGGGGCTAAAATAGTAATTGCAAATATATATATATATATTCCTCCACCATATAAGTCAGATGTTCTGTATGAACTACATAGATTTATGCTGAATAGACAAGAATGTATAATGATAGCGATAGGAGACTAACGCTGTAATGGATCCACTCAGGGATAGGTTCTCTAGCAGAGGGGGAAGAACACAAAATGTGGATTTGTTTAAATTGGCCTCGGAATTCAACTGGATAGATGTGTGGCCCTTTCAGAACCCGGAGGAAATCATGTATTCTTGCTATTCCAAAACCCATCAAACCTGGTCAAGAATAGATATGGTCTTGGGAAATAAAAATCTAATGTCTCAAAACAGGATTAAGATAAAGTATGCACCTATGGTCCTATCGGATCATAGTGCAGTGGTAATGGAACTGAACAACCTCCCATTGTTCACGTTCAATGCCCATTGGCTGTCATTGATCTCAGATACAGAGAGCATAATGGATGAATTACATTTTTTTTTCCAGAAGAATAAATCATTCTGCCAACAGATTGATAGTCTGGGACACTGCCAAAGCATTTTTGAGAGGACTTTTGTTTAAAAAGGTGAATTATTGGGAAAAAAAAGTAATAAGGAAAGAGGGGATCTATTGGAAAAGAAATTAGAAGAAGTAAGAATGGCATGTATGATGAATCCCACTGAAGATAATAGGAAGGAATAGAAGGAGGAACAAGAAAAGCTAAAAAATATATCAGCTAGAGAAAAGTAGGAAAGAACTGTTCTTCCAAGGGTTTCGGTTGGCTTCAGAGGGAGAAAGTCAGAAAATTTTTGGCAAGTATTGTAAAAAATCAAAGAGGTAAGTCCTGGCTAGGGGCAATTAGAGATAAGGATAAAATAATTAGTTCACCGGAAGGAGTCAAAAAGGTTTTCATGGAGTATTTTCAGGAACTTTACAAAACTAGGGTACGATATTCAAGAATAGAGTTGGACTCATATCTAGACCAGATTGTCTGGAGAAAGCTATCCCAGGCTCAAAAGGAATATTTGGATAGAGAAATATCAACCGTAGAAATTAACGAGGTTCTGGATAAGGTAAACCCTGCAAAAACACCAGGGTGTGATGGCCTCCCCTTTTGAAATATATAAGGTCTTTGCCCAGGTTTTAACACCAGAATTAAAAATAACATAGGGGATTTACCAGACTCCATGAAAGAGGCAGTCATCACATTAATTCCAAAAAGGGTAAAGAACAACTAGATCCTGGATCATACAGACCAATATCCTTGTTAAACACGGATGTTAAAATTTTGGCAAAGGTTTTGGCAGGGAGGCTCTCCAAAGTGATTAAAAGTATAATTCACGAAGACCAGACTGGTTTTATACCTGGTAGAACTATATATTCAAATATAAGAAGGTTGTATCTTAATATTGAGGCTAATAGAACAGAAACAAGCGACAAAGCAATACTTTCTTTGGATGCTCAAAAGGCATTTGATTGTATTGAATGGGAGTATTTATGGGCAGCCTTAAAAAGGGTCGGTATAGGCGAGGGGTTTATAAGATGGATTCAGCTTATATATTCTAATCCAAGGGCTAGAGTGATGGTGGATGGGAGCTTGTCCCTGCCTCTTGCCCTTCACCGGGGCACTAGGCAGGGATGCCCTCTCTCCCCATTACTATTTGCTATAGCAATTGAGCCCCTCGCAAGTATAATAAGAAATGATAGGGAGTTCAAAGGTTTTCAATATGCGGAAGGACATGAAAAACTATTAATGTATGCCGATGATATTTTATTATTTATGCACAATACAGGGGATCAGTTTAGCAGAGTAATAGATAAAATAGATAAGTTTGGTTCTTTTTCTGGATTAAACATTAATTGGGGGAAATCCCATATGATGTTGTTGGGAGATGGTCAATCACAGAAGGACTCAAGGGTGCATGTGCTTGAGAAACACGAGAGTTTTAAATATTTGGGCATACAAATCTCCGGTAATATAGAAGACTATGAAAAACTAAACGTACTTCCCGTAATAAAAGAACTCAGAACTAAAATACATATTTGGAAAAGATTACCACACTCAATCCAAGGTCGGGTAAATTTAATTAAAATGATTTTTCTCCCAAAGTTACTATGTTTAACAAAATGCCCCAATAAGATTGCCGCAGAAGATATTTAGATTATTGGATCGTCTAATGGGGGAATTTATTTGGAAAGGTGCTATTCCTAGGATAAAAAAAGTGCTTCAGTTCCCAGTAAGAGGGTGGTTTTGGTGGTTCCTAATTGTTTTTTGTACTACTTGATAACACAATATAGTCAGATAAGAGATAGTTTGAACGGTGTATCGGGAAGACAGGAATTAAATAAAATGGGATGGAGAGGGGAATTTAATCACTTAGAGATATTGGAATCGGGCACATTAGGGAAAAATATTACAGGAAATGGAGTAATGAATTCAATGGATCACATATGGGGGCAGATTAAAAAGTTATTGGGTACTAACGGTTTCCTCCACTATACACCTATTTGGAAAAAATTTTAATCTAAAGGAACTGCAAACGATTAGGAGTGATATCGATTGGGAAAAAAAGGGGATAAAATATCTAGCCCAAATATTTGAAGACGATAAATTGAAGGACTTTAATACACTTGCTAGGGAGTTTGGGATCCCCCAAAAGGATATTTACAAATACCTCCAGCTTACGAACGCTTTGAGGACAGCGGTAAAAGTAGATAAATATAAGAAAGAACAATCAGAATATATAAATTCACTAATAAAGGAGAAAAAAGAGGTATAACAAAAAAAAAAAGATACGGGATATTGATGGAAGGTAAGATAGAACGGATTACAATACTTGCTAAAAAAAAATGGGAGAAAGAACTTCAGCCTTTCTTTTCCGAAGAGAAATGGAAGGACGCCCTTAGAAGTTACGCTATGGTGTCAGATAGGGGTTCACATAAAATATCAGTTTTTTATAATGCATAGATTACATCGATCTCCTAAGATGCTTAAGAAAATGGGTGTGAGAGCTTTAGATAATTGTCCAAAATGTAGTGGGGGGAATGCAGATTTAATACACAGTTTTTGGAGATGCCCCAGACTTTTCAGATATTGGAAGGGGATAGCAGAGATTGTATTTGTATTCCTGGATGTTCAGGTGTTTGAAGACCCAGTAGTTTGTATATTGGGAGCAACTGAACATCTGAAATTAAAGAAGAAACTATGATTGGTTTTGGGTAAAGTACTGTTTCAAGCTAGACTCCTTATACTTAGGAAATGGATAAAGGAAGATCCGCCCACAGTGGGACAGTGGTGTGAAGCAGTGGCTAATCTTATTAAAACTCAACGGGTTTCTGAGCGCTATACTAAAAATCCAGTAGGACTCGATGAGATATGGAATAAATGGCCATATTAGGTTGAGGAGAAATTTTTTTTTTTTTTTTCTCTCCCCAGTTCCTCTCTCTCTCCTTCTTTCCATGAGGTGGTGGGTATTTGGGTGATAAATAATAAGGATAATATTTATTATAGTGGTAATACGGATTGTGTTGTATTATGTTATTGATGTGTTGAATGTGTATTTATTTTATAAAAAGAAAGAATAAAGTGAAAAAAAAAAGGTACATGATGTAATCTATAGTGGATGTTTTCTTAGCAGTGTCTGTATTCGTGAGCTATCCCCTCCCTTCTGCTTCTCACCTGTGTCATGTGACCAGCAATCAGACTTTCCAAATAACACTGCATCTTATGTGTGGACAGGAAGTCGGTTTCTCTATGTAATCATATGGGAGCCTCAAGGTTAGTTTCATAGAAATGAATAGAGAAGTAACTGACTCCCTATCCTGTGTCAGTGGAGATCAGAGAGTTAATCACATGAGACAGCTACAATAAGAAGAGAGGGGATAGCTCACAAATAGTCACTGATGAGAAGATTACTTTCACTACAGATTACATCATGTACCTTTCTAACAGGTCAGAGAATAAAAAAAATTGCGGGACTTCTACTTTAACTTCAGTATTCCTGAAAAACAAGAAATGGTGGTTATAGGAAGTCTTTTGCATTTCTTATGTTGTGAAATACATTTAAAATTGAGTTTTGTGGCTCTGAAGGAAGGATGCCTAGATTGCAATAATAAACTTGCCTCAAATTTTTTTTATGTTTAAGCAGTTTTCCCAGTCTAGCTGTAAGCTATGTATTTGCAGCGTAGCAGACTGTCTGAGAACTGATCTGACGGCTCATGTGAAGTCCTTATCGCTGAACTCATGACAGCTCATAAACACTCATAGCTCAATTCTTATCAAACTAAAGAATGACTGACTTAAATGGGTATTCCACTTACATTATTACCCCTTATTCACAGGATATGGTATAGCTATTAGATTGGTGGGGGTCCTACCGCTGGGGGCCCCCATATCCCCTGAAATAAACAGCGACCCGTCGGGCATGCATGTGGCTGCTCCATTCATTTAAATCTGGAATTCGGGAGATAGCCAAGCAATTCACATGAGCCATCAGATGAGTTCCCAAACTGACTCATTGTAAACAGAGCCTGCTACTCTGCAAATACACAGAAGTAAGAACTGCTATAATGGGAAAATGCCTGAAAATATTTAATAAAGACCAACTGAAAACAACATTAGCTCAAAATGAGTGAAATGCAACGGTGAAAAAATGGCCCCAAAGGTGTCCATAGCCGTTAACCCTTTCAACCCCGGGCCAGTTTTCACCTTCCTGCCCAGGCCATTTTTTGCAAATCCAACAGGTCACTTTATGTGGTAATAACTTTGGAACACTTTTTTACTTATCCAGGCCATTCTGAGACTGTTTAATCGTCACACGTGCCTCATGCACACAAAAGTATTTTCTTTGTGTCCGTTACGTTTTTTTTTTGTTTGTTTTTTGGCGGACCATATGTGGAACTATTCATTTCAATGGGTTTGCAAAAAAAAAACGTAAGGTACTCCGTGTGCATTCCGTTTTCGTATGTCCGGATTTCCATTCTACAAAAAAATAGAACATGTCCTATTATTGTCCACATTACGAACAAGGATAGTACTGTTTTATTAGGGGCCAGCTGTTCTGTTCCACAAAATACGGAATGCATATGGATGTCATGTGTATTTTTTGTGGACCACAAAATACATACGGTCGTGTGCATAAGGCCTTAATTGAATGTATACATGTATATATATTCTCCATAGTTTTGACCATGCTATACTGTTGACGGCACTAAGTAGGTGCCGGGGAGAGCAGTACAAACACCTTTTGTGGAGCTTTTTATCATCAGGAGTAGTGTGAACATGAACTTTTGGGCTACATTCAGTGGCACTGTGAATCCAAGAGCCTGATCCAATGGATTGTTTCGGCCTAAAAGTCGGTTCATTCGAAACCCAGCATTTATGCCGGGAAAGTGGCTGGATCCCATGATAGTCAATAGGAATCTGGTGGTACATTGTATCCGGCAATGCTGGATACGATGAGCTTCGTTAGCCTGATCCCCTGCTGGATCAGGCCACCAAAATTCAGACTTAACTGTGAACGGGGACTTATCTGATGTGCCCAGGGTGGGCAACACTGTGAAGTGCTTTGTTTATAGCTGCTTCACTTGAGAGAACTTGGCAGGAAAAAATTCTGCTTTCCTCATCTCTAACATTCACACTACAGTGAAAAATGGCTGTGTGACTGCTGTTTAACTAACAATGAAAGTCTATGGGGCTATTCACATGGCCGTTTTTTTTTTTTTTTTTTAACAGCCAGTGAATAGAGGCCGACAAAAAATAGGACGTCCTATTTTTGCCTGTTTTGACGGCAAGACGCACTCCATTGATATCAATGGGTAAATTTTTTTAACGACCACTTACAGGCGTGTACCCGTGTAACAGCTGTTAAAACCGGGTTCACTAGGTCAATGTGGTCTTTCAGGGGTTAAAAAAAATACCTCGTCCACTTGCATACTCATAGGCAGTCACTCCTCTCCATTGAAAAGAACCTGCTGAAGGACCTGTGCTCAGTGTGATGATGTCAACTAGCAGCCACTTACTTATAGGCTGCTGGAACTTGCGAGTAACTTGGTAGTAAGATTTCATTCCAATCCACAACATGGTGAGTCTTACAATATGTTACAACCTGTAATCAGCAGATCTACTTTCCTTTCTGCAGAAATCCATTATTTGTAGACACAATAGATATTTCTGCTGATAACGTCAGTGCAGCGATTTAGTCAGAACCATGGCGTTATAGCGGGATATAGATCTCATTACTGACAGCTCTCATATGGCCACTACCTGCACTCTATTGCAGCGCCGGCCATCCTGAAGGGGAGGGGGTGACTGCTTGTATGGAGGTGATTGTTAGGGAGGTGAGGATTGCCATTCTAAATGGCAGGAAAAGGGGGGGAGAGGGACAGCATCGGGCCGATGGTTAGCCACTTCCATACAGCGCTCACTAAGGACCATGGCAATTTTTATTTTATTTTTTTTCTATACAAAGGTGTCCATATCTTTTAAGGTGGATTTAGACTGGTAGATTATCAGTAACGTCTAAAGGTGACGCAGATCATCTGATGAAAGAGCAAAAGTGGTGTTCGTGCAGGGATCTAAATTATTGTTTCTGGGCAGAAGATTGTGGTGTCTAAACAGCAACCTTCTGCTTAGAAACAATGCAGCTGTATGAGGACGAGCGATCGCTATAGCGATCCCTTGTTCTCATACTGTGGAGATGATCGCTGCATGTAAATTCATCACTTTACCTCCTCTTAACGAGCAGCCATCTGTCGCGAAGGAGCGCCTTTGCTGCTCATCGGCCCATCTAAATGTACCTTTAGTTAATGCATTATAATAGGTTTATGAAATAATTTTTAGGGAGCATTCACATTACCGTATCCGCTTTGCAGGCCGCAAAATTGTGAAGCTGCAAAACATGGATACTGACAAGTGCAGACCTCCCACCTCAACCTTCAGTTTCAATCCTACCTACACTCTGGTCTGTCTCCAGCGCATACCCTGTTCCCTGCCCCTGCTCTCTCTTCTTTCTTTCCCAGCCTCCATTGTCCCCTCGGAGAGGATTTTCAGTGTGGCCAGGAGTATGGAGATACCCAAACAGAACAAGTTGTCCTCCACCAGTGTCCAAAATATCACTTATCAAAAGGAACAAAGCCTGGATTCGGGAGGATTTTTTCACTCATCTGGCTGAGGTAGGTGAATAGATATAGCCCTGTTGACAGTGCCCATCTTGCCACTGTTTTCTGCCTGTCTACCATCATATTCCATATGGATGCTGCTGCTGCCACCCCCACCGCTGCTAATCCTCTACTGCCACCACTATCAACACTACTACTACTACTTCCACCACCTATAAACAGCCAATCTAATGCCTTCTATGTTCCATGCTATGCCACTACTACTGTTGCAGCCAGTGTCGGACTGGGTTGTATAGCGCCCAACAGTAATATTTATTTAGTGGGCCCACTGTACAGATACATCCAAATATTACCTGCTCACACAGCAGCAGACAGCAACAAGACACTACAGGATGATTGATTATGGGGTCCCTGCAGCAACTTTAAGAAGGTGGTTCTACAGGAAAGGAGGATACTGGCTGCTCTGCCTCTGTACATATAAGTCATCTCAGCCACATGAACGTGTCTATAATAAACTGGGTAGTTTTTTAAATATTCTCCCCAGTTTTTTATATGGACTTTGGCTGGTTGAGGTGCTGTACACTGCCTATCTATATGTAGTGCAGTAAGTCTGAGTTTTGTGCCACTTGAGCAGGTGGCGGAAGACAAGGGGCCCATCAGGGTATTCACCTGTACCCCTGTAGGCCAGTCCGAGCCTTGTTGCAGCCAAATACTGTTATTAACTTACCCTTTCTACACTGTGCTCCTGCTGCTCTCAACTAAAAAGGGGAATTTTTCTAGGCTTTTTGGAAGCTTTGTCCCAACAAGCCACTCTTTCTTCTGACAAGTAGCACTGATAAAGATAAAAGAATTCCAGCACCTGTAATCTTTGAGCGACGATTTCTTTATTCCAGCAGTAAGTAATAAAACATTGATGGCATAATCTTCACACTTCCAGTTAGTCAATGCGTTTCGAACAAATAAATGTTCTTACTCATGCCTTGCCCTCTGTCTGCAGTGCTCCACTTGCTTATGAACTTTGTGATTCACCATCCCCCACATTCTGGGCGGGTGGTTAAGTTCAGGTGTGTGCAATAAAGTGGATAATCGCAGGCAGAGCGGCCGTCCGTTTTAACCTCCAATATAGAAAAAACCATATGGTGCAGATTAAAATTGAAAAAATTATTATCCTGTGTTCATTAGAAAAATCGCAGTGTCTGAATTGTCATCTATAACAAATACCTCATGTATAATACAATTAAAAACAAACATCTAGAAACATGGCCATGTGTTGAATACCGGGTCGAAGGGTACTTGATTCTCAATAAATATACATTAGATTTTTCCTTAAATTTAAACCCAAGGGAAATCTAGTGTTTAATTTCAAAATCCAAAAAGCTTCCCTTTGAAGAGTTAATTTTTGCAGATCACCTCCCCTTGATGGAAGAAAAATACATTTGATTGCATATGCAGAAAAAGTATGTAGACTTTTGTTGTGCGAAGTAATAATGTTTCGCAGCATTCAAAATATTCACATATGCGCTGTTCGTGATATAATTTGTGTTCCAATAGTCTCGATGAAAATTTTCGAGTTGTACAACCCACATAGAAGTCTACATTCCACACTTTCGATTACGTAGACCACTCCAGTGGAGTTACAATTAATGTACGATTTGATGGGGAAACTATTTTTATCTGAAGAATCTCGAAAGGTCTTGCAAGGAAGGACATAACCACATGCTTTACAAGGGTGACTACTGCATTGTGTGAACCCAGTGTATTTTAACCAAGTCTGTTTGAGTTTGGACTTGGGTAAAGAAGTGAAGAGAGAGGGAGACAGTGAGGACGCAAGAGACTGAGGTCGTCTTGAGACCACCCTGTGTACATCTCTCGACAATCGATATAACACTGGCTCTTCGAACAGCAAAGAAATGCACTTTGAGACAGATTCTCAAATTTAATCGAACTGATTACTGTACAGTCGTGGCCAAAAGTTTTGAGAATGATGCAAATATTAGTTTTCACAAAGTTTGCTGCTAAACTGCTTTTAGATCTTTGTTTCAGTTGTTTCTGTGATGTAGTGAAATATAATTACACGCACTTCATACGTTTCAAAGGCTTTTATCGTGCTGGAAAATGCATTGTTCTTCACCAAACTGTTGTTGGATTGTTGGAAGAAGTTGCTGTTGGAGGGTGTTTTGGTACCATTCTTTATTCATGGCTGTGTTTTTGGGCAAAATTGTGAGTGAGCCCACTCCCTTGGATGAGAAGCAACCCCACACATGAATGGTCTCAGGATGCTTTACTGTTGGCATGACACAGGACTGATGGTAGCGCGCTCACCTTTTCTTCTCCGGACAAGCTTTTTTTCCTGATGCCCCAAACAATCGGAAAGAGGCTTCATCGGAGAATATGAATTTGCCCCAGTCCTCAGCAGTCCATTCACCATATTTTCTGCAGAAGATCAATCTGTCCCTGATGTGTTTTTTTTTTTGGAGAGAAGTGGCTTCTTTGCTGCCCTTCTTGACACCAGGCCATCTTCCAAAAGTCTTCGCCTCACTGTGTGTGCAGATGTGCTCACACCTGCCTGCTGCCATTCCTGAGCAAGCTCTGCACTGGTGGCACTCCGATCCCGCAGCTGAATCCTCTTTAGGAGACGATCCTGGCGCTTGCTGGACTTTTTTGGACGCCCTGAAGCCTTGTTAACAAGAATTGAACCTCTTTCCTGAAAAAGCAGTGGAAAGGTTTTTTTTGGGATTAAGTTAATTTTCATGGCAAAGAAGGACTATGCAATTCATCTGATCACTCTTCATAACATTCTGGAGTATATGCAAATTGCTATTATAAAAACTTAAGCAGCAACTTTTCCAATATTTATGTAATTCTCAAAACTTTTGGCCACGACTGTATGTGAGTACTAAGGTCGGTAATTGTTTGATATTTTTGGAGGAATTGATGGATTGCATGTTTCCAAACAAATCCCTGCGTTTTTTTCTCAGTGCGATTGCCTGCGCCCGTTGTATCATCCACGAGGGATAATTCCTGGAAGCAAGACGTGCAGTTATGACTTTGCTTTCATGGTGAAAGGATATGTCATCACTGCAATTTCGTCTTGCTGAGGTCTTACCTATATTACCGTGCACCAAGGGTGGATCATTTGGAATTTAAGTGAGCGAGCTGGATTCTCTTATTTTCTACATTACCTGAAGTAGCACTGATGTCTTATGAGCAGGTGTTCTGCCCATGTGAAGGCATAATTGTTGAACAATTTTTGGAAGCTATGGAATATGAAAAAGCATAACACATGCAATGGCGTAGTGTCATTTTAAACAGGTTGTTCATTAATGCTGTCAAACATGTATGTCCGTGTCACTCTGACATGATTTGCTATTGCTGTCATTACTTTCAATAGCTTAGGGAGAGAAGACACAAAAATTTGTAAAGCAATTAATGAAAAGGGATAACTCTCGATTTACCAAAGCTGGTGTAAAGTAAAACTGGCTCAGATTCTACCTTTCATTTTCCAAAGGAGCTCTGAGAAATGAATGTCACGGCTGTATGTGAGCAACAATAGTATACACAGTAAAAGAGCTACTGACCGGACCCAAACTAGGGAGGATAAAGGGTGACCCCTGTCAGACCCTCAAAGCTCTCCCTATGCTGCTAAAGCACATGCCCGGATCCAAATGGCAGAACGAGGCATGCCCACGTGCCTAAGACTGATGACCACTGTAACCCCTACAATAGTGGAAGGGGCACGGCCACCGGTGCCCTACTCAGTATATGGAGGGAACCGTGGCCACCTCAGATCCAGTCAGAAAATAATCAGGTACACAACAATGTCTGTACACTTAGCTGAAGGTGTTGCAGCCGCAGAGAAGACGGATCCAAGGACAGCTGCCAATATCCGGAGTGCTTGCTGCAGCAGATCACAGGTCCAGTGAACTGATAGCTACAAGTGAAGATACTAAAGCAAGAGCTACAACTGAAATGAGAACTATAATCCACGCCCTACAATAGGAGGAGGGGTGATATAAAGAGAGGGAAATCAAACGCATGAGGAACAGCTGGGAGGAAGGAAACCAAAAGTAAACAGAGCAGTGAGAACTCCTCCCAGCTCTAGTAGTGACATCATCACAGGGGTGGAGAAACAGAGCTGTGAGAACGTCCCAAAGCTCTGGTAGTGACAATGAAAGGTTGAATCTGTTTGTTTGCTATGGGCAGCGGGGCACCCCAGAGAGAACGCAGGGACTGTTCCTGTGTGTCCCTGCCTTCTAGACCGCTGTATGCACAGTGCTGAACGATTGCGGTGTATACAGATCAGGAAGCGCTATGCTGCCGGGGCAGGGAGAGTTCAGGAGTTCCCGGGTCTTTCATAGACCACGATCAGCCCTGCACTGAGGCTGTACTGCGCAGTATTACACTGTACAGCCTCTCTGGGGGGTCTATTTCCCCTGTAAACTGGGGCTACTATGTCAGCCCTAGTTAAAGGAGAAATCAATAGTGGGAAAAAAAAAAAGTGAAGCCTTCACACAAGACCATAGCCAGAAAATTAAAGAAATATGGCTCTAAGAAAATGACAACCCAAATACATGATTTTTATTTTCTAAAAATGTTCTTAGGGTGGGTTCACACTAGCGTTATGGAGTCCATTATGGCTTTCCGTTATAACAGGGTTATAACGGAACATAACAGAATCCATAAGATGGAAGGGCGGATCCGTTTAAAAGGCATTCCGTTTTCTCTCCGTCCTAATAGACATCTATGGGAATCAAAACAGATCAGTCTGGTTCCCGTTATGCAATGCGGAAAACAAAGTCCTGTCGACAGGTCTTTGTTTTCCGTCTTGCATAACGGGATCCAGACGGATCCGTTATGTTTTCCCATAGACTTCTATTAGGACGGAGCAAAACAGAATGCCTCTTAAAGGCTTCCGTTTTGCATTCCATCCTATGGATTCCATTATGTTCCGTTATATATAACCCTGTTATAACGGAAAGCCATAACGGACTCTATAACGCTAGTGTGAACCCACCCTTATTGTGTAAAATATCACATGATCTACCCTATCAAGTGAACAATGTAAAATAAAATATAGAAAAATGACACCAAACCTCCCAAACAATGAGATAAAAAGCTACCAGAAAGCCAAATGTACCCCAAAATGGTGCCAATAAAAGCTATAGCTTGTCCCGCAAAAAATAAGCCTCCACGCAGCTCAGTCAACAAAAAAATAAAAAAGTTATCGCTCTTAAAAACCATCACAGAAAATTAAGTTTTTGTTTTCTGGTATTGAGTTCCGTCACAGGAGCTCAATACCGGAAAAAAGCTAATCCGTTTTATCCTAATGCATTCTGAATGGAGAGCATTCCGTTCAGGATGCATCAGTTCAGTCACTCTTACATTTTTTGGATGGAGAAAACTGCAGTTTTCTCTCCGGCCAAAAATACTGAACACTTGCCGGAATGCCGGATCCGGCATTAATTTACATTGAAGTGTAATAGTGCCGGATCCGGCATTAAGTGTTCCGGCAAAACAGATCTGGCTTTCCAGACCTTCAAAAATGCAAAAAAAATATACCGGATCCGTTTTTCCGGGTGACACCGAAGAGATGGATCCGGTATTTCAATGCATTTGTCAGACAGATCCGGATCCGTCTGACAAATGCCATCAGTTTGTGTCCGGATTGCCGGATCCAGAAGGCAGTTACGGCGACGGAACTGCCTGCCAGAATCCTCTGCCGCAAGTGTGAAAGTACCCTTAGAAAATACAGATGCTGCGTCTTCCCTTCTGAGCCCTGGCGAATCCCCAAATAATAGTTTACGACTACAATTGGGGTGTTACTTTATTCAGGAGAAAATGGGTAGCAAATTGTGGGGGGATATTCTCCTGTTATCTGTTGTGAAAAAGGAAGTTTGGGCCTAAAGCACCATTTTCTTGTCAAAAAAATTTAATTTTTCATTTTCACAGCCAAGAGTTATAAATTCTATGAAACGCCTGTTGGGTCAAAGTGCTCGCTACACCCCTTAAAAATTCCTTAGATGATGTAGTTTACAAAATGTGGTCACTTTTTGGGCGTTTTCACTGTGGGGGTACCTCAGGGTCTCTTCAAATGCAACATAGCGCCCTAAAACCATTCCAGCAAAATCTGCCCTCATGGGGCATTGCTAGGTTAAAACATTCAGGGCCTGGGCCCCTGATGTATTGTCCCAGGCCCGAATGTCCTGCCTGCCTGCTAGATACATCTGTATTGCCATCCACAGGATGGCAATACAATTGAATCTAATGCAGTTTAAGAGCTGAAGGACCTGTGGTGACATCACAAGTCATGTGACCAGTAAAACAGTCAGTGGTTGAGAATGACCTGTGATGATGTCACACCATCATGTGACCAGTGCAGAAGAGGATGGCAGTGAAGAGAAGACCCAGGGGAAGAAGCTGTGGTGAGATCTGCTACATGAGGAGAGTTAAGTGAAGGGAGAGGCAGAGCAATGCTGGGAGTTGTGGTTATTTAACTGGGACTGTATGTTAGGGCTGAAGGGAGGGATGTTATTTACATGGAACTGTGTTTTGGAGGTGGCTGGGAAGGGGGTCATGTTAATTAAATGGGACTGTATGTTGATAGTGGCTGTAGGAGGGAGTGATGTTATTTATTTTGGAGGGGGCTGTGGTAGGGGATTGTTATTTACATGGGACTGTATGTTGAAGGTGGCTGGTGGGGGGAATGATGTTATTTACATGGGACTGAATGTTGAGGGGGTGATGTTTACATGGGACTGTATGTTGAAGGCGACTGGGGAGGAGGTGATGTTATATACATGGGACTGTATTTTGGAGGGGGCTGGAAAGATGGTGTGATGTTATTTATATGGGACTGTATGGTGGAGGGGGGGAAATAGTGTTATTTACATGGGACTGTATGTTGGAGGGGGTGAAGGGAAGGGAGTGATGTTATTTACATAGGATTGTATTTTAGAGGGGGCGGGAGAGATGGTGTAATGTTTTTACATGGGGCTGTATGGTGGAGGCAGGAATATAACAGGGGGCACTGCAAATCCAGGGGACATTATAGGCGTTCTTATTACTACTGAGGGCTCTATAGGAGGGACTTATAGATCCGCCTTAGTTCTACTAAGAGTACTATGGGGGGGCTTATTACTACTGAGGGGTCTGTAGAGAGCTTCATTACTACTGGGGGAACAATAGGGGGCCTTATTTGTACTGGGGGCTCTGTGAGGTTATTATAAATACTGGAGGGTTCTACTAATGGGGGCACTCTTGGGGAGCATTATCACGGTTGGGGGCAGTATTACTATGGGGGCACTAATTTTTCTTCAGGATAATATTGGGGGGCACAGCGAGCAGCAGGATAACACTGTTGGGACTCCAGGTTGGGGGATGATGATAGAAATGTGAGGAAGCTAAGATGTCCGTGTGTCACACTCTGCAGAGACGAGGTGCGGCTGAAAGAAGTTGTATGGACCGAATGGAGATGATGATGACAGAGAAGATCTACATCCGAGGAGATGTCACCTGGGAGGCCCTGGATGTGAGAAGTACAGTGGATATAAAAAGTCTACACACCCCTGTAAAAGTGTCAGGTTTCTGTGATGTAAAAAAAAAAAAGAGACAAAGATAAATCATTTCAGAACTTTTTCCGCCTTTAATGTGACCTATAAACTGTACCACTCAATTGAAAAACAAACTGAAATCTTTTAGGTAGAGTGAAGAAAAAATATAAAAATTAAATATTGTTGCATAAGTGTGCACACCCTTAAACTAATACTTTGTTGAAGCACCTTTCGATTTTATTACAGCACTCAGTCTTTGTGGGTATGAGTCTATCAGCATGGCACATTTTGACTTGGAAAGATTTGCCCACTCTTCTTTGCAAAAACACTGTCAGATTGCGAGGGCATCTCCTGTGCACAGCCCTCTTCAGATCACCCCACAGATTTTCAATCGGATTCCGGTCTGGACTCTGGCTGGGCCATTCTGAAACTTTACTCTTCTTCTGGTGAAGCCATTCCTTTGTTGATTTGAATGTATGCTTTGGGCCGTTGTCATGCTGAAAGATGAAGTTCCTCTTCATGTTCAGCTTTCTAGCAGAAGCCTGAAGGTTTTGTGTCAATATTGACTGGTATTTGGAACTGTTCATAATTCCCTCTAGCTTAATTAAGAGTTGCTGCCACCACCATGCTTCACTGTGGGTATGGTGTTCTTTTGGTGATGTGCAGTGTTGTTTTTGCACCAAACGTATCTTTTGGAATTATGGCCAAAAAGTTCAACCTTGGTTTCATCCGACCATAACACCTTTTCCCACATGCTTTTGGGAGACTTCAGATGTGTTTTTGAAAAATGTAGTCTGGCTTGGATGTTTTTCTTCGTAAGAAAAGGCTTTCGTCTTGCCACTCTACCCCATAGCCCAGACATATGAAGAATAAAGGAGATTGTTGTCACATGTACCACAGAGCTAGTACTTGCCACTTATTCCTGCAGTTCCTTTAATGTTGCTGTAGGCCTCTTGGTAGCCTCCCAGACCAGTTTTCTTCTCGTCTTTTCATCAATTTTTGGAGGGACGTCCAGTTCTTGGTAATGTCACTGTTGTGCCATATTTTCTCCACTTGAAGATGACTTCACTGTGTTCCATGGTATATCTAATGCCTTGGAAATTCTTTTGTACCCTTCTCCTGACTGATAACTTTTAACAATGAGATCCCTCTGATGCTTTGGAAGCTCTCTGTGGACCATGGCTTTTGCTGTGGGATGCGACTAAGAAAATTTCTGGAAAGACCAACTAGAGCAGCTGAACTTTATTTGGGGTTAATCAGAGGCACTTTAAATGATGGCAGGTGTATGCTGACTCCTATTTAACATGATTTTGAATGTGATTGCTTAATTCTGAACGCAGCTACATCCCCAGTTATAATAGGGTGTGACAAATGGAGAGATGGGTAAAGGATGGGCCGTGTGTGCCTGAAGCGTCCAGAAAAGGAGTCTCAAGACGGCCTTATCCCCACCCCAGAAAAAGAAAACAAAAATCGTTGCCACTCTTAGTATATGATGATAATAATAATAATGTTCACAGGTAAACCATAAATGTCACGTGCATATATTGGCGTATCGACCACACAATGCGCTGACCATGTTTAGGAAGATACCAAAGCACGCATGCTCACAAATAATGTTAGTAATATGGGGTGAGTTGCTAAACAATCATAGAAATTGAAAAATTAACAATTAAAAAATAAAATAAAAATAAAAAATCAAGATTGTGTACAATCCTGATGCACTCACTTCACAGGGAGGTGTGCCACCAGGATAAAGCTCAAGACACCTGGAGCAGAAACCCCCCCCAGCCAAGGTCGCCTGTAGTATGTAGAAGATCTGACGTCAGCGCTCCAAATGTACCAAGTTGGATATATACGGCACGCGGAATGGCGATTCTTCGTCAATCTTTTATTTAAATAAAATGGCTCAACGCGTTTCGGGGAGAGACAGTAGTCCCCTTCATCAGGAGCAGAATATATATATATATCACATTGACAACAGTACAACATATATAAAGCAAAAAATTCCCGCTTAAAACCTTCTACTTCCGGTTTCGGAAGCAAACCGGAAGTAGTGCGTTCCACTGTGGAACGCATGTAGTATCCAAACCTCTATTAGCCCAAATTTCTAAATAGATAGAATAACTCATCTGGTGGCCAATGGTACATCTTAGTAGTAGAATAGTATATGACAGGTATATATAAGGAATGTATCAAAAATATATATAAAATATATGTGGGAGCAAGTGTTCCTCGGCAAAACCGGAACTCACTCCACTTCCGGTGAGCCGAGGTGGAACGCATCCCTTGGAGCGCAGTGTGACCGGAAGTCACCGTGGAACGCATCCCTTGGAACGCAGTGTGGACGGAAGTCAGCTGACTTCCGGTCCGACAGAGGTACGATCGCGTTGGTGAAACGCAGAAATTCACAGCGCACATGCGCCTGACCCTACTTGGGAGTAGGAATCCTATACCTAATAAATACAGGGAAATACTAAAAAGAGGGGGAATTTGTAGAATGATTGTACAAATAAATAGATGAATAAATCAATGAGTGTTTATGCATCAATTACATTAAATATTTCTAGGATGAATAGATGAATGAAAATTGGACTGAATGTAGATAAATACAGATCCTCTGTGGATATGTATATGGATGAGGGGGTGGGATCAACTATACGAATATAAAATAAGTTAAAATTCATATAGTTGTGAATGATGTTTACTATTAGAGTAGATAGCTACAGGACACTGGAATACTAAAACTCATTCCTTTCCTATAAAATCAAGTTCCAATACTAGACCTATAAAAATGTGGTATACAGTCATAAAAATATAAATGTACTAAGGTAATAAATATTTGTGTATATATATATATATATATATATATATATATATATAATAATATAAAAATGAGATAAAATATATATATATATCTATCCCATCTTATTTAATAATTGGTGTACTCTAGCGACTCATTCATACCGAATGGTGTCAGGGTATTAAGTTTAAAAATCCAAAACATTTCTTTTCTGCATAGTGTTTGGTAGGAGTGAGGGATCCATTCGAGAGGGGTGACTCTTAATAGGGATGGATCACCATCGTGATGCAGTGAAAAATTACGGGATACACTATGGGTAACTACTTTACGTCGTATGTTTGAACGGTGATTATTCATCCTTTCTCTTAGACATTGTGTTGTTCTACCTACATATAGAAGGTCACATGGGCATTGAAGAAGGTATATAACATTTGTGGTGCTGCAGTTCATAGTGTGACGTAGTATGATTTGTTCTCTAGGGGGTGGTAGTAAGACTTGTTTTACGCAACGGATCACGGCACAGCACTTAAATCTTTTAGTGCCACATTTGGCTGAACCTAATTTTGAGTGTGCTTTCATTGTTTTAGTACATTGGGGTAAAGGGGGGGGGATGAGATCTTGATTCAATTTCGGATAAGAAGGTGCTATAATGTTTTTTATAGTACGGGCTTTCCTGTAGGTAAGATTTGAAAATTTCGGGATTGTTTTGCCTATAATGGAGTCTTTCAGGAGGATATTCCAATGTTTATTAAGAATCTTTCTAATCTCAAAGTGTTGGGAATTGTAGCGTGTTACAAGGTTAAATTTCGCAATCGTGTGTTCACTTTGTTTCTTCGCCTTCCCTATCAAACTTTCCTTTTGACTTGTTCCTAAAACCCTATTTTCTGATTCCTTTAATAGATTCTTGGGGTAGCCTTTGTCTGAAAATCTCTTTTTGATGATGGCAAGCTGGTCTTTTAATACTCTATCGTCCGAACAGTTTCTCCGGATTCCAGATACTGGCCAGATACTACTATCAATCCGACCATCGAGACTCCACCAATACAGAACACCAATTATTTAGGACTGATCAAGGATTTTGTGCATAACTAAATCGATGGATATTTTCTAACCATCTATCTATCTCTCGGAATAATACCCAGGGGACTACGATTATCACTAAAACCGACTTTTTCAGAGGATAAGTTGTTTTCAAAAAAATGGCTTGGGATCAGTGATGAGTGCTCTGTGCAATTTGTGAGGACATTCATCACTAAACGCAAACGCATGTGTATAGATCTAGTGACCCGATTTTAAAATATATTTTACTCACTCCGTCTAAAATCAAATACCAGTTATCCAAAAAAAGAACCGCGCTGCAAATATATGAGTATAATGAGGTTCGGAATAAAAGTAATAAACTCTTAAGAGACCTGGCAGACTATAGAAATGATAACATTAGAATATGGGAAAGAAAAAATCACCTAAAACCTATGCAACAGAAAGACTTTACCTATGTCCATAGCAACATATCAACTAAGAGAGATATTCCCTTGTATGACCCCTCCGACCACACTTTGCAGAACAATAAAATATGGATACCTACAAGAACCATCTACAACAGTCGTACGAAGCTCCACAAAGTGGTTGATTCCAAATCCAATAAGATCCCTTCTTCGAAACCACTGGTACAGTCTACCTATCGCCATAATACATCTGTGGCCAATTCCTTAACTAGGAGACAGATAGCCAATTGTACGGATCTAATATCTCGAACCCAACACTTGGAAAACTGTACAGACAAACACACTTTGTCTGGACAGCTGTACAGCACTAAATCCTCCACGTCGAGCAGTTCGTCCAGTAACAGTTTCTTCCACAAAAAAACAAGTAAAAGTCTCTGAATCTTACCCCTAGCCTCTGAAACACCAACACAATTATCTGAGCCCAATACGCTAGATGTGAATGTAACTGATATTAATACCACTTCCATGGATAAACCTTCAGATAACAACTCTTCATCCCTATTTAATTGTTCTAACATTTCTACTCACTCAGTGTCACTATCTATTGCCACTACTTCTATTGAGAAACCTCTGGAGAATAACCCTCCATCCCCATCTAATGATCTCTCCAACATTTCAACCCATTCAGTGTCACTCCCTAGCCCTGTGGATTTTTTAGCCCTCCTGAACAATCTCACAGAAAGTTCTCCTTTTTTAGAACAGATCTCGCCAACAGCTCGGAAGGGACCCGTAGTACCCCCATCCAGAAAGATATTCAACAGTTTTTTTTAGCCCTCAGTCCATTAGCCCTCTCCACAGATTCAAACACAGAAATATAGTGGCAATACTGGAGGAGCGGCTCAACCCCTAACACTGTAGCGTGTTTTACATTGGGGGAGCAGCCCCACCGCATGTGGACCGCAGCAAACGACTATCCTCAGCAAAAAATGCATACGGTGGATGATGTCGGCGCGGTCCACATGCACCACAAGGGCATCCTACACAAAACGGAGCATTGTGCGGATGTAAATACAATCATATAAATCACAGAAAAAATGCACCAAACGGATATGCCACTGACTATACTGGCTAGTCATAAATGCAGATATTAAAAGCTGAGACTTTCGCCAATATATTCCTGTCAGGAAAATATCGGAGCCCATCATTGCACCACGTCACGGTCACTCAGCATGGCAAAGGGTCCTACCACTACGCTACCAATGGTGTGAACACGGTCTGAAGGTGATGTAATCCAGCTCGCAGCCAGGCTTCCACACAAACGCCTAGCAGGACAACTAGTGCAATGTGAACAAAGCCAAGACTGCAAGCCACGCCCATATCAGACCCTGTGATGGAGGTCACCAGGTGCAAAAGAGTGTTTGAATGCCAGGTAACGGCACATACACTACATATAAAACAAGACAAAAACACAGAAATATAGTGGCAATACTGGAGGAGCGGCTCAACCCCTAACACTGTAGCGTGTTTTACATTGGGGGAGCAGCCCCACCGCATGTGGACCGCAGCAAACGACTATCCCCAGCAAAAAATGCATACGGTGGAGGATGTCGGCGCGGTCCACATGCACCACAAGGGCATCCTACACAAAACGGAGCATTGTGCGGATGTAAATACAATCATATAAATCACAGAAAAAATGCACCAAACGGATATGCCACTGACTATACTGGCTAGTCATAAATGCAGATATTAAAAGCTGAGACTTTCGCCAATATATTCCTGTCAGGAAAATATTGGAGCCCATCATTGCACCACGTCACGGTCACTCAGCATGGCAAAGGGTCCTACCACTACGCTACCAATGGTGTGAACACGGTCTGAAGGTGATGTAATCCAGCTCGCAGCCAGGCTTCCACACAAACGCCTAGCAGGACAACTAGTGCAATGTGAAATAAAGCCAAGACTGCAAGCCACGCCCATATCAGACCCTGTGATGGAGGTCACCAGGTGCAAAAGAGTGTTTGAATGCCAGGTAACGGCACATACACTACATATAAAACAAGACAACAACACAGAAATATAGTGGCAATGCTGGAGGAGCGGCTCAACCCCTAACACTGTAAAAGGAAAATATTGGAGCCCATCATTGCACCACGTCACGGTCACTCAGCATGGCAAAGGGTCCTACCACTACGCTACCAATGGTGTGAACACGGTCTGAAGGTGATGTAATCCAGCTCTCCACAGATTCACCACAATTGAGCACCCCACTGACATCCCGGACGTTAAAAATTACACATTTTTACACTCCAGTGTCCAGTCTGAAGAAAAAAAGACGAAACACAGATCCCGAGGATGTAGAGGAAGCAGAAAACGACGCCCCCGTAAACAAAAAACTGAAACCCAAGCACTAACAAAGACCGATATTAAGGAGATTGATGAGCATAAAACACTTGAGGATAGGGCGGGTATATTCAATCTATCCAAACACACTCTCAATAAAAATGAGATAGAACTATTGAGTAAGGGCCTCTCATTTTGTCCCACCAACCAACCAGACCTCTTTGAACTCTTCATAGATTTAAACCAATTCATACGCAAACTCACATTACATCGGCATTTTACTATGAAAAACCTTTCACAGAAAATAGAAACCACCATAGTCGATCACGCTACAATACCCTCGACCGTTTGAAAATCACAAGAAAATACAAGCACTCCATCTATAGCGACAAACCATCTAGATGACTCAAAGAACTCTAACTCTAGTTCTGCACTGTCCCCCATTCCATCTAATTTAAGACTAAAATCCACCTTTTACCCTTTGGAGAGCAAAGGGCCACACATAGAAAGTTTTTACAATATAGTAATGTCAGACTTTAGAGAGTCATTTATTAAACAATCACAGGTAACCGGACTCAAAAATCTAAGCCCCCAATTATCCAAAGCCCTACAGACCCTTACGGACAATAATGACATTGTAATCAAGAGTGCCGATAAAGGGGGAGGGATAGTACTCATGGATGCCTCCTTTTACATAGCAGAATCTCTACGTATTCTTTCAGACAAGACCTATTATGTTATCCTTCCTTCTGATCCAACAAAAGAATACACCAAACAACTAACCACATTGGTCGATGTAGGGTATAGATCGGGCATTATTGATAAGAAGGTGAGCCAATTTCTGAAAACAGCCCACCCTACTCTGGCACGATTTTATTTCTTGCCAAAGATCCATAAATCTTTAGAGAAACCACCAGGGAGACCCATTATATCAGGAGTAGGGTCCCTAACTTCTAATCTCTCTGATTATGTAGATGGAATTCTACAGAGGTATGTCCTCCAACTACCATCTTATCTACGTGATACGTCCCACCTGATATCTATGTTGGATAATTTTATTTGGAAGAACTCCTACAGATGGGCCTGTCACGGAACCATGAACCAGACGTACAACAAGGGATAAGTGAAAATAAGAAGGCTTTATTGAAAATAAAGCTGTAAAGCAAAAGTCCAAACGGATGGCGAAACCGAAGCAGAGTCTTTGCGAAGCCAGAGGTCAGGAACCAGAAGGGTAGTCAGACGAAGCCAGGATCAGGAACCAGCAGGGTAGTCAGACGAAGCCAGGATCAGGAACCAGCAGGGTAGTCGGACGAAACCAGGATCAGGAACCAGCAGGGTAGTCGGACGAAACCAGGATCAGGAACCAGAAGCAGCAGCAGTCTAGAAGCATGTGAACACAGGAGGACCAAGCAAGGAACTGAAGCCACAGACCTCCTATATATATGAGCTAGGCATCCAGCTCCTCCCAGTGGGAAGGAGGAGCCGCAGGGTGGGAGGCTACAAGAAACCCAGAAACCAAGATGGCCGCCAGCACATGTCAAACGAAGGAGAACAGCAAGAAGGTAAGACCATGACAGTACCTCCCCCTCAAGGGCCCCTCCTCCGCGGAGTAAAGAATGGTTTCTGAGGGAAGCGTGCGTGGAAGGCTCGGAGCAAGGCAGGAGCATGGACATCTGCGGAGGGAACCCAGGAACGCTCCTCTGGACCATAACCACGCCAATGGACCAAAAACTGCACCCGACCGCGGACCAGGCGTGAGTCCAGGATATTGCTCACCTCATACTCCTCACGATTACCCACTTGGACCGGACGAGGCCGAGGAAGTGAAACGATTACACACCAGTGGCTTCAACAGGGAGACATGAAACACGTTGGAGATCCGCATGCCAGGAGGAAGCGCAAGGGCATAGGCTACCGGGTTTACCCTGCGAAGCACTCGGAAGGGACCAACAAAGCGAGGCGCCAGCTTGGGAGTGGGCACTCGAAGGTTGAGGTTGCGGGTGGACAACCATACACGGTCTCCGACCTGGTAGGAAGGAGCAGGCGCTCGTCTGCGATCAGCCTGGAATCTCTGGCGCTGCGCAGAGACCTCAAGGGACTTCTGGATCAGTACCCAAGAAGCACGTAGGACGGAAAGGTGATCCTCCACAGCCGGAATATCCTGGGGAGAGAATACCTCCGGTAACACGGCAGGTTGGAACCCATAATTGGCCATGAAGGGAGACGTCCCAGAGGAAGAGTTCACCGCCGTGTTCCTGGCAAACTCAGCCCAAGGCAGGAGGTCAACCCAATTGTCTTGGTGATCGGAGACATAGCAACGAAGGAATTGCTCCAAGGCCTGATTGGATCGTTCTGCGGCCCCATTGGACTGAGGGTGGTAGGCCGAGGAGAAGGAGAGATGAATCCCCAACTGGGAGCAAAAGGCGCGCCAGAACCTGGACACAAACTGACTCCCCCGATCCGACACAATCTCCTTGGGCAAACCGTGCAACCGGAAGACCTCCCTGGCAAAAATCGTGGCCAACTCTTGTGCAGAGGGTAACTTCTTGAGAGGAACACAGTGGCACATTTTGGAAAACCGATCCACAATCATGAGAATGACCGTATGGCCTCGGGATGCAGGGAGGTCCACAATGAAATCCATCCCCAGGTGTGACCATGGGCGCTCCCCGGTGGCTATGGGTTGCAGAAGGCCCAACGGAAGGTGCCGAGGGGACTTACTCTGGGCACAAACAGAGCATGCCGCTACATATGCGGCGATGTCGGAACGTAGGGAAGGCCACCAGAACAGACGTGAAACAGCCCAGGACAGCTGATTCTTTCCAGGATGCCCCGCGGTCTTGGAGTTATGGTAGGTGCGCAACAACCGAGTGCGCAACTCCTCAGGCACAAAACATCTGCCGTTGGGTCTCCCAGAGGGAGCACCAGATTGAGCCGCCAAAATCTGCTCACCCAGGGGAGAGGTCAGGCTGGTGCGAATGGCGGCCAAGATCTGATTCGGAGGTATGACCGAAGTCGGAATCGACTCCTCCCTGGACAGCTCGGAGTACTGCCGTGATAAGGCATCCGCCCTGATGTTCTTGGAACCGGGTAGATAGGAGACCACGTAATTAAAACGTGACAAGAACAGAGCCCATCTGGCCTGACGTGGTGTCAATCTCTTGGCCTCAGAAAGGTAGGTCAGATTCTTGTGGTCCGTCAGGATGAGGACCGGAACCACCGAACCCTCGAGCAAGTGCCTCCATTCTTTAAGGGCCTGCACGATGGCCAATAACTCCCTGTCACCAATCTGATAGTTGCACTCCGCGGAAGACAGTTTCCGGGAGTAAAACCCACAAGGAAGCAGAGGACCCTCTGGTGTTCTACGCTGAGACAGAAGGGCGCCTACTCCCGTCTCAGACGCGTCCACCTCGAGGACAAAGGGCAACCCAGGGTTGGGATGCGACAGAATCGGAGCCGACACAAAGGCGGACTTTAGAGCCTCAAAAGCTCGGATGGCCTCGAGCGGCCAGACCTGGGAATTACTGCCCTTCCTGGTCAGATCCGTGAGAGGCTTGGCTAGCATGGAAAAGTCCCTGATGAACTTCCGATAATAATTGGCGAAGCCCAAAAAGCGCTGCAGGGAACGAAGACCACTGGGCGAGGGCCACTGTAAGACAGCCGAAACCTTCTCAGGATCCATGGAGAACCCCTCAGCGGAAATGATGTAACCTAAGAAGGTTACCTGGGATCGGTGAAATTCGCATTTCTCAAGCTTACCGAACAGCTTGTTCTCTCGTAACCGTTGCAACACTCGTCTGACATCCAGAATGTGGGCTTCCATGGATTCAGAATATACCAAGATGTCATCCAAATAGACCACCACACACTGCTGCAACAGGTCACGGAAAACATCGTTGATGAATTCCTGAAAGACTGCGGGCGCATTGCACAACCCAAAGGGCATAACCAAGGATTCATAATGACCGGTCCTGGTGTTAAACGCGGTCTTCCACTCATCGCCCGCCTTGATCCTTACCAGGTTATATGCCGCCCTCAGGTCGAGTTTGGTAAAGACCGTGGCCCCTTTAAGGCGATCGAACAGCTCGGAAATCAAGGGTATCGGGTAAGCGTTCTTGATCGTGATGCGATTTGAGACCCCTGTAATCGATGCAAGGCCTCAACTCACCGCCCTTCTTTTTCACAAAGAAAAATCCAGCCCCTGCCGGGGACGAGGATTTGCGAATGTGTCCGCGTGAAAGCGCCTCCCTCACGTACTCCTCCATGGCCTCATTCTCCGCTACCGACAGTGGATAGACTTTGCCACGAGGAGGAACGGCACCAGATTGTAACTCTATGGCACAATCGTATGGGCGGTGCGGAGGTAGGGCAACCGCGCGCACCTTATCGAATACATCCCGGTACTCCTCGTATTCAGGAGGCAACAGAGAGTCCGAGGAAGTACACAGCAACTTGACAGACCCATGGATGCAACTAGCCCCACACTGCGGTGACCACGAGAGGATCTCGGCCGATCTCCAATCGAAAGTCGGATTATGCTTCTGGAGCCAGGGGTACCCCAAGACCACCGAGTAGTGTGGAGACGAAATAACCTGGAGGCAGACCGACTCTCTGTGAACGGCACCAATGGCTATCCCCACTGGAAGGGTCTCATGAGTCACGTGTGGCGGCAGAAGGGGTCTGCCGTCTATCGCCTCAAGAGCCAGTGGGGAACCTCGAGCCTGCAGAGGAATGGAATTGGCGGCAGCGAACACATTATCAATGAACAAACCACCGGCACCAGAGTCCACCAACGCCTGGGTCGTCACCGAGCCCCCGACCCAGGAGAGGACAACAGTGATCAGTGGTTTGTCAACACGGGAAACCGGGGACGAGGAGACTCCACCCAAGATCTGCCCCCGACAGGATCTCAGGTGCGAGCGTTTCCCGGACGGTTCGGACATGCCAACCGAAAATGCCCACCGAGACCACAGTACATGCATCGGCCCTCGCGTCTCCGGAGTACCCTCTCCCCCTCGGACAGGCGAGCAAACCCCAGCTGCATGGGTTCACCCCCAGACAAGTCATCCCCAGGAGGCGTGGGAGGAGAGGGAGGCACGGGTGGGACAACAAACGTAGGCGCCAATCTGTTAGAAAACCTCCGCAGGCTCTCCTTAAAGGAAGGTCTCTCCCTGAGTCTGGTGTCAATCAAAATCAGGAAAGAAATAAGAGACTCGAGCTCCACTGGTAGGTCCTTAGCTGCAACCTCATCCTTCAAGGCATCCGAGAGACCATGAGAGAAAGCAGCGACCAGAGCCTCATTATTCCAGCCCACCTCTGCTGCCAGGGTACGAAACTCAATGGCGTATTCAGCTACGGATCGTGAACCCTGTCTGATGGACATAAGGAGCTTCGCAGCAGAGGCAGCACGAGCCGGCACATCAAATACCTTCCGAAGAGAAGCAACAAAACCGGAAAACTCGGCAACCACCGGATTGTTGTTCTCCCATAAAGGGCTGGCCCAGGCCAAGGCCTTGTCCGAGAGCAGCGAGATCAAGAAGCCCACCTTTGATCTCTCAGTGGGAAAGGCATGTGGCAGCAACTCGAAATAAATGCCCACCTGGTTAAGGAAACCTCGGCACTGAGTTGGCTCTCCCCCAAAGCGCTGTGGAAGAGGGGCAGAACCGGTCATACCCCGAAACACCGCAGGTGCAACAACAGGTGTCGGGGTAGACTCTGGCGCAACAACCGGAGCGGCAGTAGGAGCGGGCCCAGGAGCGACAACCGACCCATCGGCAACGGGAGCGAAATGAGCCGTGCGTTCAAGCAGGGTTTGCAACGCCACAGCGAACCGACCCAACAGGTGATCCTGCTGATCAAGTCTGGCAACCAGCGTGGGTAGCGAGGATGGCCCTGTACCGTCAGAATTCATGGCTTGGTCCTAATGTCACGGAACCATGAACCATACGTACAACAAGGGATAAGTGAAAATAAGAAGGCTTTATTGAAAATAAAGCTGTAAAGCAAAAGTCCAAACGGATGGCGAAACCGAAGCAGAGTCTTTGCGAAGCCAGAGGTCAGGAACCAGAAGGGTAGTCAGACGAAGCCAGGATCAGGAACCAGCAGGGTAGTCGGACGAAACCAGGATCAGGAACCAGCAGGGTAGTCGGACGAAACCAGGATCAGGAACCAGAAGCATCAGCAGTCTAGAAGCATGTGAACACAGGAGGACCAAGCAAGGAACTGAAGCCACAGACCTCCTATATATATGAGCTAGGCATCCAGCTCCTCCCAGTGGGAAGGAGGAGCCGCAGGGTGGGAGGCTACAAGAAACCCAGAAACCAAGATGGCCGCCAGCACATGTCAAACGAAGGAGAACAGCAAGAAGGTAAGACCATGACAGGGCCACACTAGATGTCAGTTCCCTATACAGCAACATCACCCATTCACTAGGGATACGAGCGATTGAAAATACACTCGCCACTGACCAGATGATGCCCTCATCCCAGAGAAATTTTATCTTAGAATCTATACAGTTTATTTTAAACCATAACTATTTTAATTTTCAGGACACTATTTACCAACAATGTAACTGGACGGCAATGGGTACAAAATTTGCACCAGCTTATGCAAATATTTTCATGGGGGCCTTTGAGAAAGAACATTGTTTGCTCACCCACCCGAACATTAAATTTTATAAGAGATATATTGACGATTTGATCCTCATATGGGATGGAGAATCGGATGCTTTGGTACAATTCGTCAACAATATCAATATAAACACTTGGAACGTGATGTTCACCTTGGAACAGGATCCCTCCAAGGCCACGTTTCTAGACTTGGACCTAGAGATTATTAATGATAGTATTACCACCAGAACACATTTTAAAAAGGTGGATACAAACAGCTATCTTGATTTCAAGAGCTGCCACCACAAGAGATGTGAAAAACAACATTCCATATAGCCAGATGCGACGAATCCGGAGAAACTGTTCGGACGATAGAGTATTAAAAGACCAGCTTGCCATCATCAAAAAGAGATTTTCAGACAAAGGCTACCCCAAGAATCTATTAAAGGAATCAGAAAATAGGGTTTTAGGAACAAGTCAAAAGGAAAGTTTGATAGGGAAGGCGAAGAAACAAAGTGAACACACGATTGCGAAATTTAACCTTGTAACACGCTACAATTCCCAACACTTTGAGATTAGAAAGATTCTTAATAAACATTGGAATATCCTCCTGAAAGACTCCATTATAGGCAAAACAATCCCGAAATTTTCAAATCTTACCTACAGGAAAGCCCGTACTATAAAAAACATAGCACCTTCTTATCCGAAATTGAATCAAGATCTTATCCCCCCCCCTTTACCCCAATGTACTAAAACAATGAAAGCACACTCAAAATTAGGTTCAGCCAAATGTGGCACTAAAAGATGTAAGTGCTGTGCCATGATCCGTTGCGTAAAACAAGTCTTACTACCACCCCCTAGAGAACAAATCATACTACGTCACACTATGAACTGCAGCACCACAAATGTTATATACCTTCTTCAATGCCCATGTGACCTTCTATATGTAGGTAGAACAACACAACGTCTAAGAGAAAGGATAAATAATCACTGTTCAAACATACGACGTAAAGTAGTTACCCATAGTGTATCCCGTAATTTTTCACTCCATCATGATGGTGATCCATCCCTATTAAGAGTCACCCCACTCGAATGGATCCCTCACTCCTACCAAACACTATGCAGAAAAGAAATGTTTTGGATTTTTAAACTTAATACCCTGACACCATTCGGTATGAATGAGTCGCTAGAGTACACCAATTATTAAATAAGATGGGTTTTATTTATATATATATATATATATATATATATATATATATATATATATTACCTTAGTACATTTATATTTTTATGACTGTATACCACATTTTTATAGGTCTAGTATTGGAACTTTATTTTATAGGAAAGGAATGAGTTTTAATATTCCAGTGTCCTGTAGCTATCTACTCTAATAGTAAACATCATTCACAACTATATGAATTTTAACTTATTTTATATTTGTATAACTTATTTTATATTCGTATAGTTGATCCCACCCCCTCATCCATATACATATCCACAGAGGATCTGTATTTATCTACATTCAGTCCAATTTTCATTCATCTATTCATCCTAGAAATATTTAATGTAATTGATGCATAAACACTCATTGATTTATTCATCTATTTATTTTTACAATCATTCTACAAATTCCCCCTCTTTTTAGTATTTCCCTGTATTTATTAGGTATAGGATTCCTACTCCCAAGTAGGGTCAGGCGCATGTGCGCTGTGAATTTCTGCGTTTCACCAACGCGATCGTACCTCTGTCGGACCGGAAGTCAGCTGACTTCCGTCCACACTGCGTTCCAAGGGATGCGTTCCACGGTGACTTCCGGTCACACTGCGCTCCAAGGGATGCGTTCCACCTCGGCTCACCGGAAGTGGAGTGAGTTCCGGTTTTGCCGAGGAACACTTGCTCCCACATATATTTTATATATATTTTTTATACATTCCTTATATATACCTGTCATATACTATTCTACTTCTAAGATGTACCATTGGCCACCAGATGAGTTATTCTATCTATTTAGAAATTTGGGCTAATAGAGGTTTGGATACTACATGCGTTCCACAGTGGAACGCACTACTTCCGGTTTGCTTCCGAAACCGGAAGTAGAAGGTTTTAAGCGGGAATTTCTTGCTTTATATATGTTGTACTGTTGTCAATGTGATTATATATATATATATATATATTCTGCTCCTGATGAAGGGGACTACTGTCTCTCTCCAAAACGCATTGAGCCATTTTATTTAAATAAAAGATTGACGAAGAATCGCCATTCCGCGTGCCGTATATATCCAACTTGGTACATTTGGAGCGCTGACGTCAGATCTTCTACATACTACAGGCGACCTTGGCTGGGGGGGTTTCTGCTCCAGGTGTCTTGAGCTTTATCCTGGTGGCACACCCCCCTGGGAAGTGAGTGCATCAGGATTGTACACAATCTTGATTTTTTATTTTATTTTTTATTTTTTAATTGTTAATTTTTAAATTTCTTTGATTGTTTAGCAACTCACCCCCTATTACTAACATTATTTGTGAGCATGCGTGCTTTGGTATTTCTAAACAGTCAGCGCATTGTGTGGTCGATACGCCAATATATGCACGTGACATTTATGGTTTACCTGTGAACATTATTATTATTATGGATATGTGGAGAGAATCTCTAAATCGCACATCCTCATACCTATGCTTCTGATGTACAACTGTTTTCAATTATCAGCATTTCTTATGATAAAACATGGCTATACAGCGATGCTATCAATCATTTGCTGTGCACTATAGAGAGGCAATTAGTATACAGTTTGATCAAAGCGCATAGGCCCACTTACCGCGACAAGGATGCCTCTTGTTTAAGTGGGAACCTACTCTAACCATGGCGCAGAGCCGTGCGGCGACCGACACGCCTCCACACCGCTCCAGCAGGCAATGGGATCCAGCAGCCGCACAGCGGCCCCACTGTACAGTGAGGCCACATGGGCCCCGGGTCCCATCACTCCACCAGCACGGCACAGAAGCAGAGACGGCCGCCGTCCAGCGCCGCATGTGAACTCCACATATCCATACAATTTAGGCTATAAACTTCTTTTCCCCCCTCCCCTGAATCAGCACTCCTCCCCATGTGGCTCAGGTGCTTTTTAATTAGCAGAAGTCTGCAAAGGGTTTATATATTCCTACCACATCTCAGTTGGAGTTCCTGAGAGGCTGTGAACAGGTGAGCCATTTGCACCAGTTCACATGCGGCGCTGGACGGCGGCCGTCTCTGCTTCTGTGCCGTGCTGGTGGAGTGATGGGACCCGGGGCCCATGTGGCCTCACTGTACAGTGGGGCCGCTGTGCGGCTGCTGGATCCCATTGCCTGCTGGAGCGGTGTGGAGGCGTGTCGGTCGCCGCACGGCTCTGCGCCATGGTTAGAGTAGGTTCCCACTTAAACAAGAGGCATCCTTGTCGCGGTAAGTGGGCCTATGCGCTTTGATCAAACTGTATACTAATTGCCTCTCTATAGTGCACAGCAAATGATTGATAGCATCGCTGTATAGCCATGTTTTATCATAAGAAATGCTGATAATTGAAAACAGTTGTACATCAGAAGCATAGGTATGAGGATGTGCGATTTAGAGATTCTCTCCACATATCCATACAATTTAGGCTATAAACTTCTTTTCCCCCCTCCCCTGAATCAGCACTCCTCCCCATGTGGCTCAGGTGCTTTTTAATTAGCAGAAGTCTGCAAAGGGTTTATATATTCCTACCACATCTCAGTTGGAGTTCCTGAGAGGCTGTGAACAGGTGAGCCATTTGCACCAGTTCACATGCGGCGCTGGACGGCGGCTGTCTCTGCTTCTGTGCCGTGCTGGTGGAGTGATGGGACCCGGGGCCCATGTGGCCTCACTGTACAGTGGGGCCGCTGTGCGGCTGCTGGATCCCATTGCCTGCTGGAGCGGTGTGGAGGCGTGTCGGTCGCCGCACGGCTCTGCGCCATGGTTAGAGTAGGTTCCCACTTAAACAAGAGGCATCCTTGTCGCGGTAAGTGGGCCTATGCGCTTTGATCAAACTGTATACTAATTGCCTCTCTATAGTGCACAGCAAATGATTGATAGCATCGCTGTATAGCCATGTTTTATCATAAGAAATGCTGATAATTGAAAACAGTTGTACATCAGAAGCATAGGTATGAGGATGTGCGATTTAGAGATTCTCTCCACATATCCATACAATTTAGGCTATAAACTTCTTTTCCCCCCTCCCCTGAATCAGCACTCCTCCCCATGTGGCTCAGGTGCTTTTTAATTAGCAGAAGTCTGCAAAGGGTTTATATATTCCTACCACATCTCAGTTGGAGTTCCTGAGAGGCTGTGAACAGGTGAGCCATTTGCACCAGTTCACATGCGGCGCTGGACGGCGGCCGTCTCTGCTTCTGTGCCGTGCTGGTGGAGTGATGGGACCCGGGGCCCATGTGGCCTCACTGTACAGTGGGGCCGCTGTGCGGCTGCTGGATCCCATTGCCTGCTGGAGCGGTGTGGAGGCGTGTCGGTCGCCGCACGGCTCTGCGCCATGGTTAGAGTAGGTTCCCACTTAAACAAGAGGCATCCTTGTCGCGGTAAGTGGGCCTATGCGCTTTGATCAAACTGTATACTAATTGCCTCTCTATAGTGCACAGCAAATGATTGATAGCATCGCTGTATAGCCATGTTTTATCATAAGAAATGCTGATAATTGAAAACAGTTGTACATCAGAAGCATAGGTATGAGGATGTGCGATTTAGAGATTCTCTCCACATATCCATACAATTTAGGCTATAAACTTCTTTTCCCCCCTCCCCTGAATCAGCACTCCTCCCCATGTGGCTCAGGTGCTTTTTAATTAGCAGAAGTCTGCAAAGGGTTTATATATTCCTACCACATCTCAGTTGGAGTTCCTGAGAGGCTGTGAACAGGTGAGCCATTTGCACCAGTTCACATGCGGCGCTGGACGGCGGCCGTCTCTGCTTCTGTACCGTGCTGGTGGAGTGATGGGACCCGGGGCCCATGTGGCCTCACTGTACAGTGGGGCCGCTGTGCGGCTGCTGGATCCCATTGCCTGCTGGAGCGGTGTGGAGGCGTGTCGGTCGCCGCACGGCTCTGCGCCATGGTTAGAGTAGGTTCCCACTTAAACAAGAGGCATCCTTGTCGCGGTAAGTGGGCCTATGCGCTTTGATCAAACTGTATACTAATTGCCTCTCTATAGTGCACAGCAAATGATTGATAGCATCGCTGTATAGCCATGTTTTATCATAAGAAATGCTGATAATTGAAAACAGTTGTACATCAGAAGCATAGGTATGAGGATGTGCGATTTAGAGATTCTCTCCACATATCCATACAATTTAGGCTATAAACTTCTTTTCCCCCCTCCCCTGAATCAGCACTCCTCCCCATGTGGCTCAGGTGCTTTTTAATTAGCAGAAGTCTGCAAAGGGTTTATATATTCCTACCACATCTCAGTTGGAGTTCCTGAGAGGCTGTGAACAGGTGAGCCATTTGCACCAGTTCACATGCGGCGCTGGACGGCGGCCGTCTCTGCTTCTGTGCCGTGCTGGTGGAGTGATGGGACCCGGGGCCCATGTGGCCTCACTGTACAGTGGGGCCGCTGTGCGGCTGCTGGATCCCATTGCCTGCTGGAGCGGTGTGGAGGCGTGTCGGTCGCCGCACGGCTCTGCGCCATGGTTAGAGTAGGTTCCCACTTAAACAAGAGGCATCCTTGTCGCGGTAAGTGGGCCTATGCGCTTTGATCAAACTGTATACTAATTGCCTCTCTATAGTGCACAGCAAATGATTGATAGCATCGCTGTATAGCCATGTTTTATCATAAGAAATGCTGATAATTGAAAACAGTTGTACATCAGAAGCATAGGTATGAGGATGTGCGATTTAGAGATTCTCTCCACATATCCATACAATTTAGGCTATAAACTTCTTTTCCCCCCTCCCCTGAATCAGCACTCCTCCCCATGTGGCTCAGGTGCTTTTTAATTAGCAGAAGTCTGCAAAGGGTTTATATATTCCTACCACATCTCAGTTGGAGTTCCTGAGAGGCTGTGAACAGGTGAGCCATTTGCACCAGTTCACATGCGGCGCTGGACGGCGGCCGTCTCTGCTTCTGTGCCGTGCTGGTGGAGTGATGGGACCCGGGGCCCATGTGGCCTCACTGTACAGTGGGGCCGCTGTGCGGCTGCTGGATCCCATTGCCTGCTGGAGCGGTGTGGAGGCGTGTCGGTCGCCGCACGGCTCTGCGCCATGGTTAGAGTAGGTTCCCACTTAAACAAGAGGCATCCTTGTCGCGGTAAGTGGGCCTATGCGCTTTGATCAAACTGTATACTAATTGCCTCTCTATAGTGCACAGCAAATGATTGATAGCATCGCTGTATAGCCATGTTTTATCATAAGAAATGCTGATAATTGAAAACAGTTGTACATCAGAAGCATAGGTATGAGGATGTGCGATTTAGAGATTCTCTCCACATATCCATACAATTTAGGCTATAAACTTCTTTTCCCCCCTCCCCTGAATCAGCACTCCTCCCCATGTGGCTCAGGTGCTTTTTAATTAGCAGAAGTCTGCAAAGGGTTTATATATTCCTACCACATCTCAGTTGGAGTTCCTGAGAGGCTGTGAACAGGTGAGCCATTTGCACCAGTTCACATGCGGCGCTGGACGGCGGCCGTCTCTGCTTCTGTGCCGTGCTGGTGGAGTGATGGGACCCGGGGCCCATGTGGCCTCACTGTACAGTGGGGCCGCTGTGCGGCTGCTGGATCCCATTGCCTGCTGGAGCGGTGTGGAGGCGTGTCGGTCGCCGCACGGCTCTGCGCCATGGTTAGAGTAGGTTCCCACTTAAACAAGAGGCATCCTTGTCGCGGTAAGTGGGCCTATGCGCTTTGATCAAACTGTATACTAATTGCCTCTCTATAGTGCACAGCAAATGATTGATAGCATCGCTGTATAGCCATGTTTTATCATAAGAAATGCTGATAATTGAAAACAGTTGTACATCAGAAGCATAGGTATGAGGATGTGCGATTTAGAGATTCTCTCCACATATCCATACAATTTAGGCTATAAACTTCTTTTCCCCCCTCCCCTGAATCAGCACTCCTCCCCATGTGGCTCAGGTGCTTTTTAATTAGCAGAAGTCTGCAAAGGGTTTATATATTCCTACCACATCTCAGTTGGAGTTCCTGAGAGGCTGTGAACAGGTGAGCCATTTGCACCAGTTCACATGCGGCGCTGGACGGCGGCCGTCTCTGCTTCTGTGCCGTGCTGGTGGAGTGATGGGACCCGGGGCCCATGTGGCCTCACTGTACAGTGGGGCCGCTGTGCGGCTGCTGGATCCCATTGCCTGCTGGAGCGGTGTGGAGGCGTGTCGGTCGCCGCACGGCTCTGCGCCATGGTTAGAGTAGGTTCCCACTTAAACAAGAGGCATCCTTGTCGCGGTAAGTGGGCCTATGCGCTTTGATCAAACTGTATACTAATTGCCTCTCTATAGTGCACAGCAAATGATTGATAGCATCGCTGTATAGCCATGTTTTATCATAAGAAATGCTGATAATTGAAAACAGTTGTACATCAGAAGCATAGGTATGAGGATGTGCGATTTAGAGATTCTCTCCACATATCCATACAATTTAGGCTATAAACTTCTTTTCCCCCCTCCCCTGAATCAGCACTCCTCCCCATGTGGCTCAGGTGCTTTTTAATTAGCAGAAGTCTGCAAAGGGTTTATATATTCCTACCACATCTCAGTTGGAGTTCCTGAGAGGCTGTGAACAGGTGAGCCATTTGCACCAGTTCACATGCGGCGCTGGACGGCGGCCGTCTCTGCTTCTGTGCCGTGCTGGTGGAGTGATGGGACCCGGGGCCCATGTGGCCTCACTGTACAGTGGGGCCGCTGTGCGGCTGCTGGATCCCATTGCCTGCTGGAGCGGTGTGGAGGCGTGTCGGTCGCCGCACGGCTCTGCGCCATGGTTAGAGTAGGTTCCCACTTAAACAAGAGGCAACCTTGTCGCGGTAAGTGGGCCTATGCGCTTTGATCAAACTGTATACTAATTGCCTCTCTATATAGCCATGGCTGTATAGCCATGTTTTATCATAAGAAATGCTGATAATTGAAAACAGTTGTATATCAGAAGCATAGGTATGAGGATGTGCGATTTAGAGATTCTCTCTACATATCCATACAATTTATGCTATAAACTTCTTTTCCCCCCTCCCCTGAATCAGCACTCCTCCCCATGTGGCTCAGGTGCTTTTTAATTAGCAGAAGTCTGCAAAGGGTTTATATATTCCTACCACATCTCAGTTGGAGTTCCTGAGAGGCTGTGAACAGGTGAGCCATTTGCACCAGTTCACATGCGGCGCTGGACGGCGGCCGTCTCTGCTTCTGTGCCGTGCTGGTGGAGTGATGGGACCCGGGGCCCATGTGGCCTCACTGTACAGTGGGGCCGCTGTGCGGCTGCTGGATCCCATTGCCTGCTGGAGCGGTGTGGAGGCGTGTCGGTCGCCGCACGGCTCTGCGCCATGGTTAGAGTAGGTTCCCACTTAAACAAGAGGCATCCTTGTCGCGGTAAGTGGGCCTATGCGCTTTGATCAAACTGTATACTAATTGCCTCTATATAGTGCACAGCAAATGATTGATAGCATCGCTGTATAGCCATGTTTTATCATAAGAAATGCTGATAATTGAAAACAGTTGTATATCAGAAGCATAGGTATGAGGATGTGCGATTTAGAGATTCTCTCTACATATCCATACAATTTATGCTATAAACTTCTTTTCCCCCCTCCCCTGAATCAGCACTCCTCCCCATGTGGCTCAGGTGCTTTTTAATTAGCAGAAGTCTGCAAAGGGTTTATATATTCCTACCACATCTCAGTTGGAGTTCCTGAGAGGCTGTGAACAGGTGAGCCATTTGCACCAGTTCACATGCGGCGCTGGACGGCGGCCGTCTCTGCTTCTGTGCCGTGCTGGTGGAGTGATGGGACCCGGGGCCCATGTGGCCTCACTGTACAGTGGGGCCGCTGTGCGGCTGCTGGATCCCATTGCCTGCTGGAGCGGTGTGGAGGCGTGTCGGTCGCCGCACGGCTCTGCGCCATGGTTAGAGTAGGTTCCCACTTAAACAAGAGGCATCCTTGTCGCGGTAAGTGGGCCTATGCGCTTTGATCAAACTGTATACTAATTGCCTCTATATAGTGCACAGCAAATGATTGATAGCATCGCTGTATAGCCATGTTTTATCATAAGAAATGCTGATAATTGAAAACAGTTGTATATCAGAAGCATAGGTATGAGGATGTGCGATTTAGAGATTCTCTCTACATATCCATACAATTTATGCTATAAACTTCTTTTCCCCCCTCCCCTGAATCAGCACTCCTCCCCATGTGGCTCAGGTGCTTTTTAATTAGCAGAAGTCTGCAAAGGGTTTATATATTCCTACCACATCTCAGTTGGAGTTCCTGAGAGGCTGTGAACAGGTGAGCCATTTGCACCAGTTCACATGCGGCGCTGGACGGCGGCCGTCTCTGCTTCTGTGCCGTGCTGGTGGAGTGATGGGACCCGGGGCCCATGTGGCCTCACTGTACAGTGGGGCCGCTGTGCGGCTGCTGGATCCCATTGCCTGCTGGAGCGGTGTGGAGGCGTGTCGGTCGCCGCACGGCTCTGCGCCATGGTTAGAGTAGGTTCCCACTTAAACAAGAGGCATCCTTGTCGCGGTAAGTGGGCCTATGCGCTTTGATCAAACTGTATACTAATTGCCTCTATATAGTGCACAGCAAATGATTGATAGCATCGCTGTATAGCCATGTTTTATCATAAGAAATGCTGATAATTGAAAACAGTTGTATATCAGAAGCATAGGTATGAGGATGTGCGATTTAGAGATTCTCTCTACATATCCATACAATTTATGCTATAAACTTCTTTTCCCCCCTCCCCTGAATCAGCACTCCTCCCCATGTGGCTCAGGTGCTTTTTAATTAGCAGAAGTCTGCAAAGGGTTTATATATTCCTACCACATCTCAGTTGGAGTTCCTGAGAGGCTGTGAACAGGTGAGCCATTTGCACCAGTTCACATGCGGCGCTGGACGGCGGCCGTCTCTGCTTCTGTGCCGTGCTGGTGGAGTGATGGGACCCGGGGCCCATGTGGCCTCACTGTACAGTGGGGCCGCTGTGCGGCTGCTGGATCCCATTGCCTGCTGGAGCGGTGTGGAGGCGTGTCGGTCGCCGCACGGCTCTGCGCCATGGTTAGAGTAGGTTCCCACTTAAACAAGAGGCATCCTTGTCGCGGTAAGTGGGCCTATGCGCTTTGATCAAACTGTATACTAATTGCCTCTATATAGTGCACAGCAAATGATTGATAGCATCGCTGTATAGCCATGTTTTATCATAAGAAATGCTGATAATTGAAAACAGTTGTATATCAGAAGCATAGGTATGAGGATGTGCGATTTAGAGATTCTCTCTACATATCCATTATTATTATTATCATCATATACTAAGAGTGGCGACGATTTTTGTTTTCTTTTTTTGGGGTGGGGATAAGGCCGTCTTGAGACTCCTTTTCTGGACGCTTGAGGCACACACGGCCCATCCTTTACCCATCTCTCCATTTGTCTATCAAGTGTATAGCATCGCTAACACTATCTCAGGCTGCCTTCTTTATTAGCATTAATTACTATCCACCATCTCTATACTTCTGTCCACTATCTCTGGCGCCTCTGGTTCCTTTTCCACCTGTTGTGCATTCTGTGTACTTTGGTGGTTGGTAACCGCATCCCCTGTTTTTCTTCCTTTTTTCATACATATCCACTATAATAGGTTGTGCACACTTATGCAATCACATTATTTTAGTTTTTTTTGTTTTCTTCCCTCCACCTAAAAGATTTCAATTTGTTTTTCAATTGAGTGGTACAGTTTATAGGTCACATTAACCACCTCAGCTCCCCTAGCTTAAACCCCCTTAATGACCAGACCACTATTTACAATTCTGCAATACACTACTTTCACGGTTTATTGCTCGGTCATACAACTTACCACCCAATTGAATTTTACCTCCTTTTCTTCTCACTAATAGAGCTTTTATTTGGTGGTATGTCATTGCTGCTGACATTAACATTTTTTTTATATTAATTGAAATTGACCGAAATTTTTGCAAAAAATTTTCACTTTCTGTTGTAAAATTTTTCAAATAAAACTACATTTCTATATAAATTTTTCTCTAAATTTATTGTTCTACATGTCTTTGATATAAAAAAATGCAATAAGTGTATATTTATTGGTTTGCGCAAAAGTTATAGCGTTTACAAACTATGGTACAAAAATGTGAATTTTCGCATTTTGAAGCAGCTCTGACTTTCTGAGCACCTGTCATGTTTCCTGAGGTTCTACAATGCCCAGACAGTAGAAACACCCCACAAATGACCCCATTTCGGAAAGTAGACACCCTAAGGTATTCGCTGATGCGCATAGTGAGTTCATGGAAGTTTTTATTTTTTGTCACAAGTTAGCGGAAAATGATTATTTTTTTCTTTTTATTTTTTTTCTTTTTGTCTTATATTCCACTAACTTGTGACAAAAAATAAAATTTTACATGAACTCGCCATGCCCCTCACAAAATACCTTGGGGTGTCTTCTTTCCAAAATGGGGTTACTTGTGGGGTATTTATACTGCCCTGGCATTTTAGGGGACCTAAAGTGTGAGAAGTAGTTTGGAATCCAAATGCGTAAAAAATGCCCTGTGAAATCAAAGATACTCATTGGAATTTGGGCCCCATTGCGCAACTAGTCTGCAAAAAAGTGTCACACATGTGGTATCGCCGTACTCAGAAGAAGTAGGGCAATGTGTTTTGGGGTGTATTTTTACATATACCCATGCTGGGTGAGAAATATCTCTGTAAAAGACAACTTTTCCCATTTTTTTATACAAAGTTGTCATTTTACAGAGATATTTCTCACCCAGCATGGGTATATGTAAAAATACACCCCAAAACAGGTATTCCGTGAGGGGCATGGCGAGTTCCTAGAATATTTTTTTTTTTTTGCCACAAGTTAGCGGAAAATAGATTTTTTTCTTTTTTTTTTTTCCAATGAGTATCTTTCCGATTTCACAGGGCATTTTTTACGCATTTGGATTCCAAACTACTTCTCACGCTTTAGGTCCCCTAAAATGCCAGGGCAGTATAAATACACCACATGTGACCCCATTTTGGAAAGAAGACACCCCAAGGTATTCCGTGAGGGGCATGGCGAGTTCATAGAATTTTTTTTTTTTGGCACAAGTTAGCGGAAATTTTTTATTTATTTTTTTCTCACAAAGTCTCCCTTTCCGCTAACTTGGGACAAAAAGTTCAATCTTTCATGGACTCAATATGCCCCTCAGCGAATACCTTGGGGTGTCTTCTTTCCAAAATTTGTGGGGTGTTTGTACTGCCCTGGCATTTGAGGGTCTCCACAATCATTACATATATGGCCAGCATTAGGAGTTTCTGCTATTCTCCTTATATTGCGCATACGGGTAATGAGATTTTTTTTTTTCGTTCAGCCTCTGGGTTGAAAGAAAAAAATGAACGGCACAAATTTCTTCATTCGCATCGATCAATGTGGATGAAAAAATCTCTGCCAAAAAATATGCAAAAAAAAAAAAGAGGGGAAAGGCATCCGCCCAACATCCAAACCCACTCAGCTCGTATGCCCCAGCAAACTCGATTTCTCCATTCACATCAATCGATGTGGATGAATAAATCATTGCCGGAATTTTTTTTATTTTTATAAAAAATGTTTGCCAAAGCATATGAACACCGCCCCTCAGCTCATAAGCCTCGGCAAACGTATCTTTTTTACTGCAGAGGAGAAATCTCGTCTTGCAGCGCCACATACACCGACTTTGTGTAATCTGACAGCAGCGCAATGCTTCTGTCAGAATGCACATCAGTGCTGCCGCTGGTTCATCGGTTGGTCCACCTAGAAGGTAAAATAAACCAACAGGCCGCAACGCAATAAATTTATTAACTTTATATAACATTTGAAACAGAACATTAACTTTTATAAACTTTATTGAACTTTTGGAACATTAACTTTTTTGCCTACCTGTGATTTTTTATTTTTTTTTACCTTTAGAGGACAAACCTCTCCTTCCCCATGGGACAATGTGCAAAGCGCAAATCGCCCAGAGATGTGGCGAAGTACATTATGCACTTTGTCCCAGGTGAAAGGAGAGGTTTGCAGCAGCTCTGTGTGAAAGGGCCCTAAGACCCCTCTGTGCCTGTGCTGTGGCACGCAATCCCTATACTAATAGTGTACATGTGTGTGGTACTTCTGGAAACACTCCCAGGGTAGTCAGGACAGAAATAGCGGGTGTCACGCCTTATTCCACTCCTGCTACAGACACGACATTTTTTTCGGGGTGGCGCTTGGGTTGAGGTACCAGCAACGACATTGAGGAAATGTCGCTCGTGTAGACGGCTCACTACACTGGTGGTTGGGGCCACGGAACCTCCTGGATACACGAGGTTCTCGATGATCTCTTCCTGAAATTTGATGAAGGATCTTGTTCTCCCAGCCTTACTGTAGAGAACAAAACTATTGTACATAGCCAATTGAATTAGGTATACAGACACCTTCTTATACCAGCGTCTGGTCCTGTGGGAGAGTAAATAAGGAGCCAACATCTGGTCATTGAAGTCCACCCCTCCCATGAGCAAATTATAGTCGTGACAGAGGGGCTTTTCAATGACACTGGTTGCCCATTCAATTTGTTGTTCAATTATTTTATTTAGGCATAAAAAAACATGTAACAACATGAATCAGTACAATGCGAGAAACACATCATATTTATAGTGACATCAGTAGGTTACAAAACTTAAGCAAGTAAACCTTGCATCTGTAGGATTCCCAACAAAGAGTGTTTCCAAAAGCCTATGCATAAACATGAAACGAGACAAACGGGGGAGACAAACATAGACAACACAGATAGACACAAAAGGAAAAAGACAAACTACTAGGTATCTTCCATAAGAGCAAGCATCAACAGTCTTATACAACCGGAGACACACTGTACCGATTCATCCATTCAGAAAATCCCTGAGACCCTTTAAACAAAATCCATGGCATCCACACTTTCAAGTATTTCTGGTCTAGTCCCGCATCCTCTGCTATCAATTCCTCCATTCTACGTAAGTTCTCAAACGTCTCTAGCCATTCTGACATCTTCGGCGCGTCCTGTGACTTCCAATGTCTAGGCAAAACCAAACGAGCCGCCTGCATGAAAAATCTCAGGAGGCCTTTTTTGACTACCAGGGTGGGACTGGCAAACATTGATAGCAAAGCTTCCTCCGGAGTCCAAACAGAAGTCGTATCCACCACTCTGTTGTACAATTCATTCAGGGCCGACCAAAAGGGAACAATTTTCTTACACCGCCACCAGATATGGGACATTGTACCCACCTCCTCCAAACATCTCCAACACAGGTCAGAGCACTCCGGGAAAAAGGAATGCAAAATAGCAGGGGTCCTATACCATCTAGAAAGTATTTTAAAATTCTTTTCTTGCACCCCACAGCATATGGAGGACTTGTGAGATAATACAAATGATTTCTCCCACTGTTCCTTAGAGAACACTTTTCCCATTTCCTTCTCCCAAGCCCGAACATAAGGCAAGGAAGAGGCCGGCCCAGCATTCTCCTGTAGCAGCCCGTACACCAGAGACACCAAATGCGCAGGAGGAGATGACTGTGAACACACTGCTTCAAAGGGGGTCAGATCCCTAGCCAGGGCTTCCGTCGGACCTAAGGACAGTATGTAGTTTCTCAGTCCTCTATATAAAATCCACGCCCCTCTATTCCTACTCCCCGGCAAGTCATCTAAAGTACGGATAGAGGTTCCTGAGATCAATTGTCGAACCCTAAGTCCATCCTCTCTACGATAACCCAGTATTTCTCTCCTACCCTTACACAGCGGAAAAGCTGGATTATCAAATATCGATGTCATAGGGCTCGGGAAAGATGAGCAACCGAGTGTAGCCGCACAACTGTCCCACACCTGTAGTACCCCAGCTGTAATGGTCGGGATTACCCTGCCACGTAAACCTTTTGGTATCCACAAAAGATTTTGCGGGGGGACTTCCATCTCGCTCCTCTCAAATCCAACCCATCTTTTGCTGGAGCTGTTGTGAAACCAGTCTAATATGTATGCCAGAACTGCCGCTCTATGGTATAATTTAATATCAGGGACCCCAACTCCGCCCCTATCCTTAGTCCTAAAGAGGAACTTGATCCCCAACCTAGGAGTAGAACCGGCCCAAATAAAGTTTATAAACAGGGATCTTATGGTCCTGAAGAACACGCCTGGCAACGGGATGGGAATAGTCCTGAGAACATAAAGAATCCTAGGGAGTACATTCATTTTTAACGCGTGTATTCTGCCAAACCATGACAGGGGTAATCTCTTCCAGACCGCCAGATCCTTCCTAATCTCCTCTATTAATGTAGAGAAATTTAGCTGATATAAGTCCTCTAAACGGGTAGGGATGGACACCCCCAGGTATGAAATGTGATCTGTCTTCCATTGAAATGGAAAGGCTTGTTTCAAAGCCTCCATTGTGGTGTGTGGAACCGTGACATTCAATATCTCAGATTTGTGGAAGTTCACCTTAAAATTACTCAAGTCTCCAAATATAGCGAATTCTTTAGTAATATTTGGTAAGCTAACAACTGGATCTGTACAGTATATCAGTAAGTCGTCTGCATAAATTGCGATTTTAGATTCTAGTGCACCAAAACCCAGACCTCTAATTGAAGCATTAGCTCTCAGTGCCCTTGCCAGAAACTCCATGACCAGAATATATAGTAAAGGCGATAGCGGACACCCCTGGCGAGTCCCATTGTGTATCTCAAAAGAGGAAGACAATGCGCCATTTACTCTCACCTGAGCTCGTGGTTTATTGTAGAGCGCCATTATTCTGAGCAACATATTAGGACCCAGCCCAAACGCCAACAAGGTCTCCCTGAGGAAATCCCAGTCGACGCGGTCAAATGCTTTTTCCGCGTCGACTGAGAGAAGGCACAAAGGCGATCCGTCAGCTCTAGCCTTTGCGATATGAGCCAAGGATCTGATGGTATTGTCCCTAGCTTCCCTGCCGGGCACAAACCCCACTTGATCTGCTGAAACCAGGGAAGGAATATGCCCCCTTAGCCTATTTGCCAGTATTTTCGCATAGATTTTCACATCCACGTTGATTAAAGAAATCGGCCTGTAATTACAACAGGCCAGGGGGTCCCTCCCCGGCTTAGGGATGACACATATGTGTGCTGTAACTGCCTGCGCCGGAAACACATCCCCCTGATCTAGGGAATTGCACATATCCTTCAGAGGCCCTAATATCTCCGTCAGAAATTTTTTATAAAAACGAGGTGTGAACCCGTCAGGGCCTGGGCACTTGCCTACTTCCAATGACTTCACCACCCCCTTTATCTCCTGATCCGTCACCTCCCTTTCTAAGTCCAAACTATCTATAGATGAGAGTTTAGGTCCCTTTAGCTCATTCAGGTACTGTCTTATTTTTTGGGCTTTAAGTTCAGAGGCTAAATCAGCATATTTCCCTTTTAAGCTATAAAGCTCCTCATAATAGGCCCGAAACTCCTTCAGAATGTCCTCCGTAGCATGGACCTTCCCCCCTACTCTACAGTTGAGAGAGGGAATGTACCCAGAAGCCGTGCGTGGTCTCAACGCCCTCGCCAGGAGCCTACCACTCTTATCACCTAAACTGTAGAACAAACTCTTCAATTTGTCCCTGGCCCCCAAATATTTCTGGTCAATGAGTTTCCGCAACGCACTTCTAGTGTCGCAGAGCTCCTGAAACACTTCAAGATCCAGACTGCTCTTATGGGACTTCTCCAGATCCGCTACCTTCCTTAAAAGATCAATAATCTTAGCGGCCCTCATTCTCTTGAGTCGGGACGCGTGGGAAATCAGACGACCTCTGATCACACACTTAAGCGCCTCCCATTTAATAGTGGACCTGGAGGAGTCCTCCTTGTGAACCTCCACAAATTCCTCAATTACTTTTTTAATGTCAGCCACACACACACTGTCTTTCAATACGTTATCATTCAATTTCCAAGAACTCCTTGAACGAGTGGGATCCCCTAGGTCTAAAGCTACCCAGGTCATTGAATGGTCAGAGAAGAGGATAGGTTCTATCGCCGCAGTCGGATGTAGATCTAATAGTTCATGTGAAATGAACACGTAGTCCAGGCGGTGATATGAGTTATGTGTCACAGAAAAAAATGTGAAGTCCTTCCCTGACGGGTGCAGTATTCTCCACACATCAACTAAACGCAGTGCATGTAAGTGTCTCTGGAAACCACGGGATGCCCCAGGAGAAGTAGAGGACTCACCTGAGGACGTATCCAATTTAGCCTCAAGAGGGAGATTAATGTCACCACCTAGGATAATCTTTACACCATCCGCAAAGTCCTCCAATGCGGCAAAGGCCAAATTCGCAAAGCCACTCTGACCTGTGTTGGGACAATATATATTAGCAATAATCAATACTCTAGAGGCAATATTAACTTTCAGGAACAAGTAACGACCTTGATCGTCTCGACGGGTATCCAGCACAGTGCATGGTACATTTTTATGTATAGCTATGGCAACCCCCCTTGATTTAGATTCAGCATATGTACTATGAGCCCATGTGGTGAAGTACCTGTTTTTACATGAGGGGATGTGACCTTCTTTAAAATGGGTCTCTTGCAGGAGGGCTATACCCACTTTCTGTTTATGTAGATTATATAGTACTTGGTTTCTCTTGACCAGTTCGTTTAGCCCGTTGACATTATAGGAGCATACTTTAATGGATGCCATAGCTATTGTATGATATGCTTATGAAAGTTACTGGATACCTAACATGTAAAGGCAGAACCACTGCCCTAAGGGAGACAAGACACAACAGGGGGGACATACAAACATTACATATAACAAATAAGCCCCTACAATATGGAGCGACAAAAATGACATTTCTTGTAGATAACATTAGGTAGTGGAATGAAACAACCATCCACCACCCACACCTCTAAGGGAGAAGAGGAAGCCCAAGATGACAGAGCAGGCCCTCCCCCCCATCTCCATCTGATATTATCATCTGACAATTTAAAGAAAAGCTAAACATAGTAATAATGCTAAAATACAACCTGCATTATATGAACTATAAAGGCCCTTACAGCCCATCCGATTCCTTGCTGGAACTCTCTGGAAAACATCGTATACCATAACATAATAACGTTCATCCCCCATACTATCCTGAACCAACTGCACAGAATATGTGCTAACTTAACAGGGAAGCCTATCGGCTATAACCACAATAGTATGGGGCAGGTTATGATTCACATAAGTGGTCCACTATATGACCACTGTAAAAAGATAAGTGACCCCAAGGTTAATCAGACTATCTTCATGGTGACTTTCTTTGCCTAGAAGCCCTTGGAGAGACCTCCGACCATCTTTCTCTTTGTGGCCTAGGTGCAGGCTCCATAACCATCGGCCAATCCGGTAATGAAACACGTGGGAGCGACAAAGTCTCCAGAAACTTGGGAAGGTCCTCCGGATCTCTGAAAATCGCTGATCTTCCATCTCTCCTAACATGCAGTTGGAAGGGGAAGCCCCATCTATATGGTATCTCTCTCTCTTTGAGTAAGGCGAGTAGAGGCTTCACCGCCCTTCTAAGTTGAAGAGTTCGTCTAGAGAGGTCCGGCAAGATCTGTACCACAGAGCCTCCGAGTTCCAGAGTGTCCGCTTGCCTAGCTGCTTTTAATATCTCCTCTTTTACTTTAAAAAAATGCACACGGCACACAATGTCCCTTGGTCTGGAAACATCCATAGATTTAGGCCCCAAGGCCCTGTGCAGGCGATCCAACTCCACCGGTAGCTGCGCCGATTCCCCCAGTAGTTTGCTAAAAAAGGTCTGGATCGTTGCCTCTAATTCAGACGTGGATATTGATTCCGCCACTCCACGGATCCGCAGGTTATTCCTGCGATGGCGGTTCTCTAGATCATCCACATGTGAAAGAAGGTGGCTGATCTGCTGCGTATGCGCCGATAGTACCTTGTGCTGGTCATCCAGCTGGTCTTGAAAGGACTCCTGTGTCTTTTCAGCAGCCTCGACTCTGGTGCCCAAGTGTTTGATTTCCCCTTTCAGGGTCTCCATTTCTGAGCGATATGTCTGCTCTAGCCTCTGCACCGAGTGGGCTAAATCATCTTTGGTAGGGAGAGCCTGCAAAAACGTGCGGATATCCCATTCGCCGTCCGTAGTAAAGGTCACCGGGCTTTCCGGCTCTCTGTCCTCATGTGGCGGGCTCGAGTTACCAGCGGTCGCAGGCACATTCTTACCGGTCGCCATCTTGGGCGCCTCTGCCGGCCCTGTGCCACTCGACTGGGATCCAAAAAACTTCTCAATTCCGGACCCCTCCGGTTGTTGTGCAGGCTCCTGTAACCCCTTGGCAGTCCTACGACCCATCAGGAGACGTGAGTAAGCAGGAATGTAGGTAAAAATAGCTTTTCAAACGGAGATGGCGGGAGAGCTTCACCGTCCTGCGTCCTACTCCGCCATGAGCAAGCCACGCCCCCGCCCATTCAATTTGGACTGTTGTGTCTGCGTGAATGGAGGCGAGCATGTAAACGTCACGCTTGTCTCTCCATTTCACCGCGAGCAGTTCTTCGTTACACAAGGCAGCCCTCTCCCCCCTTGCAAGACGGGTGGTAACGAGCCGTTGGGGGAAGCCCCCGCGACTAGGTCGTGCGGTGCCACAGCAGCCGATCTGTTCTAGAAACAAATGCCTGAAGAGGGGCACACTTGTGTAGAAATTGTCCACATAAAGGTGGTACCCATTGACAAATAAGGGTGACACCAAGTCCCAGACTGTCTTCCCACTGCTCCCCAGGTAGTCAGGGCAACCGACTGGCTCCAGGGTCTGATCTTTACCCTTCTAGACACGAAATTTGTGCGTATAGCCTGTGGCCCTTTCACAGAGCTTATACAATTTGACCCCATACCGGGCGCGCTTGCTTGGGATGTATTGTTTGAAGCCAAGGCGCCCGGTAAAATGTATCAGGGACTCGTCTATGCAGATGTTTTGCTCAGGGGTATACAAATCTGCAAATTTGGTGTTAAAGTGGTCTATGAGGGGCCGAATTTTGTGGAGCCGGTCAAAAGCTGGGTGGCCTCTGGGACGAGAGGTGCTATTATCACTAAAGTGCAGGAAACGCAGGATAGTCTCAAATCGTGTCCTGGACATGGCAGCAGAGAACATGGGCATGTGATGAATTGGGTTCGTGGACCAATTTGACCACAAATCATGCTTTTTTGTCAAGCCCATGTTGAGGAGAAGACCCAGAAAAGTTTTAAATTCGGAAACTTGGGCGGGTTTCCACCGGAAAGACTGGGCATAAAAGCTTCCCGGGTTGGCGGCTATAAATTAAGTCAAAGAGCTCCGCAGTCAAGAACAGCTCAAAAAACCCCAGTGCCGATCTGATCTGAGCTGTCTCAACCCGAACTCCAGACTGGGCGGTGAAAGAGGGAACTACTGGTGCGGCTGAAGATGGGGGCTGCCAATCAGGGTTTGCCAGCACCTCAGGGACTCTACGGGCCTGTCTGTGCGGTGGCTGCGATGGGGGAACTACTGCACGTGCCACCGTACCAGCTTCAACTGCCCTTCTGGTGCTCGCCACTTCACCATGTTCTACGGCAGTGCTGGTACTAGGTCCAGGATGGGCTGTGCTGCTGGTGTATGCCTCACCACGTAATCCGACAGCGCCAGTCCCACTCTGCTGCCCTTGAAGCGGATCCTGCGCAACCTGTGGTCTAGCAACACGGGGCCGGGTACGCCTGGTGGTATCAGGGACCTCAACCTCATCGTCCGAATTTTGGGGTCAGACTGCCACTGCTTTCTACAGGTTCGTATTCTGACCCGGTGGATTCGTCAGATGAGGGTTCCCATTCCTCAGCCGACTGGGTCAGAAGCCTGTAGGCCTCTTCAGAAGAATACCCCTTACTTGCCATTTGGTCAACTAAATTTAGGGGGTATTCCCTGAGACTACCCAAGAAAAAAAGCAAGCCTGTCTTACAAATGGGAGGCTAGCGAAGTACAGGAAGCCGCTGCGATTGATAAAAAAATATCAAAACTGAATTTTTTTATTGCTGCAGCGCTTGTGTAGTGATTGTGCAGTGATAAAAAAAATATATATATTTTTGTCACTGCGGCGGGGCGGGCGTTGGTGAACGCACGTGTGGGCGACCAATCAGGCCTGATCGGGCAAACACTGCGTTTTGGGTGGAGGGCGAGCTAAGGTGACACTAATACTATTATAGATCTGACTGTGATCAGTTCTGTTCACTTACAAATACTATAAAGTACCAATGCTGATTAGCGATACGCTAATCAGCGAATCAGTGACTGTGGTGCGGTGGGCTGGGCGCTAACTGAAGCTAACTACCTACCAAAGGGGCCTAAACTATCCCTAAAACCTAACAGTCAATACTGTTAAAAAAAAAAAAAGGGACAGTTTACACTGATCATTTTTTTCCCTTTCACTAGTGATTGACAGGGGTGATCAAGGGGTTTATTGGGGTGATGAAGGGGGGGGGGGGGGTAATCTGGGGCTAAATATGTAGTGCTTGGTGTACTCACAGTGATGTCTGCTCCTCTGCTGGGACCAACCGACGAAAAGGACCCAGCAGAGAGCACAGAAGCCATTTAACACCTTATATTTATAAATATAATGTGTTATATGGCTGGTGGTTTGTTATTTTAAAAGTCACCAACCTGCCAGCGCTGATCATTGGCTGGCAGGCTGGTGACCAACTCCTTGTGCGCCTTTTGCCGACCCGCACTGCGCATGTGCGGGCTGCATATGCGCGTCATCTCTCGTCTCGCGAGATGACGCTCATATGCGTCCAGGAGGAATAACCTGGCCGCCCGCAGGATGCATCCCTGCGTTAGGCGGTCGGGAGGTGGTTAAAGACAAAAACTTACTGAAAAAAGTGGCCTAAACGGGTGGAAATGCTTCAAACCCAGACACTGTAGCGCGTCTATAACCGGGTGAGCAATTCCTCCGCATGCGGTCCGCAGATAACGGCAATCCCCAGCAAAATATGCGTACAATGGAGGATGCCGGGGCGGACCGCATGCACCACAAGGACATGTTCCTGACTGGAAGATATTGGCAAAGTTCTCAGCTTTTAACATCGGCTTGAGGAATTAGCTAGTATTGTCAGTTGCGTATAATTTTGGTGCATTTTCTGCAGTGATTTGTGTCCCTCATCCTTAAAGGGGTTCTCCAGCCACTACATTAAATTTAAGCTGCTGTGTCTTTGTGAATAAGCTTCTTTTTATTTTCTCATAAACGTAAAGAGTCCTACAACCAGGACGCGTTTCGGCATGCAAGCCTTTCTCAACAGGTACATCCAAAAAGAAAAATCAAATCATATATAGCATATAGTACCGCCCATCTAGGGACGTCTCCTCCCATTCAACTGGGTGGTATTCAATCAGTAATCAATCAACTAATTAAACAAGGTGAGACAAAGTAACAAAGAAAGCGATCCCTAGGTCCCAATATCAAAGAGTTAAACAAATAGTCTCAGATCCTATTACGCAAAGTACAAGAATAGCAGAAATGACAGAAAGATTTCAGGAACGTGGTTATCCACTGACCGTTCTCAATGAAGCTAAGGAAGGGATACAAATAGATAGGACACTAAAAGATGGGGTTAAAATGTCCAGAATTGCTTTGATACATAAATACCATCCATTTAATAAATCATATCATTTACCACATACCATCCATTTAAATAAATCATATCCGCAGGTTGATGAATTCAAACAACCCCCTCTCATTTGTAATAAAAAGAACCCTAGTTATCATGACAAAATAGTACAAGCTGATTTGGGCAGTACTAAAGCCATACTGAAACAGCAACGGATATCCACGCCACGGATGGGTACCTCCCCCTGCCTGCATTGTCTACAGTGCTCCCAAATAATCAAAGGCCCCTCATTTCACCATCCACATACTGGGAAAAGTTTTGGAGTAAAAGGTTTTTTTACCTGTGACTCAGCAAACGTGATATATCTCATCAAATGTCCCTGTAGCCTTTTGTATGTGGGCGAAACGATGCAGGCAGTGAGGGATCGTATTAGTAAACACAAATCCGATATAAGGACAAAAAAACGTATGTTACCGGTCCCATATCACTTTGAAAAATTTAAACATACAGTTGCGCTTTCAAGTGTTGGAACAAATAAAGAGACCTAGAAGAGGAGGTGATGTCAAAAGACTTCTCCTTAGGAGAGAGGCCTTTTGGATACATACCTTGGATACACTGCATCCACGGGGTCTAAACAGGGACTATGAAGTCACACATTTATAAGATTCTTATAAACAGATCAATACGTTTAATATGAATGATTGATGTACATTTCTTTATGCAATTTTCATGCATTTTTCCTAGACCTCAGCCTTATGATGGAAAAAGCTTACATTTAGCTTCTTCAAGAAGGTAGAATACAAATTTTCTGTTATGTGTTACTTTGTCTCACCTTGTTTAATTAGTTGATTGAATACTGATTGAATACCACCCAGTTGAATGGGAGGAGACGTCCCTAGAGGGGCGGTACTATATGCTATATATGATTTGATTTTTCTTTTTGGATGTACCTGTTGAGAAAGGCTTGCATGCCGAAACGCGTCCTGGTTGTAGGACTCTTTACGTTTATGAGAAAATAAAAAAGAAGCTTATTCACAAAGACACAGCAGCTGGGATTCTTTTACCTGTCATACATTGGAGGTTGCTCCTTTCCCGTGCAGCGTGCAATACCAAGGTGAAGTGCTGACCTGTTTCTTCTATCTGACTACATTAAATTTCGTCGGCCATTATTATTACCTGTGCAGGGAAGAATATTACAGTGCAGTGCAGTGGTTTGCAGGATATTCTTCACGGTCATGTGACTGCTCCTGCAGCTTCTTCGTGTCTTCCTCATCACTGACGCCAACGCCTCCTGCCAGTCTTCCCAGGTCCCGACGCATGCACACTACTACGCATGCGCCAGGACGTCTTTTGAGTGTACAGGCTTCTATGAGAAGCCTGCACTGACTTATTCACAGCACAATGTAAGCACTGTGTATGGGTCTCAGCACAGCGATCAGCCACATAGTGCTCCTCTCTCCCCTTCCCCATAGTGCCCTATAATGTGCAGTATAAAATGCCCCTATATAGTGCCCCAGTAGATGCCCTCAGTGTCCCCTATAATTTGCCAGTATAAAATACCCCTTCTTAGTGCCACTTTCCCATAGTACCCCCCATAATGTGTCCCAGTATAAAATGCCCCTTTACAGAGCCCCCCATATAAAATACCCCTTCTTTGTGCCCTCAGTAGATGCCCCCATATAAAATACATGTTCTTTGTGCCCTCAGTAGATGCCCCCCCAAAATGTGCCAATAAGAAGTACCCCTAGATGCCCCCATAGTGTTCCTCTCCCCCCTTCCCCATAGTGGCCACCATATAAAATACCACTTTTGTGCCCTCATAGTCCCCCTGTCACGGCGGACAGGATACCAGATACACAGAAAAATAAACAAACAAGTGTCTAGGCGAGAAGCTGGGGATCAAGGTCACCTCCTGACAAATTCCTACCAGCTCTCCCTATACTTCTATGCCCACATTCAGACCCTGAAGGTGGGAATAACGTGTCCTCGTGCCTGGGCTGAAAATTCCCTAAAATCCCTAAGATGGTGAAAGGGGGATAGAGGCAGCCTGCTCTCTCAGAACCTGGAGGGGGTAGGCGTCTCTCTAACAGCCTAGACAGCCAACCACAAGAAAACAGAAACCAACTTGTCTTTCCTGAGTAGGAACAGCAAATCCTTCCTTCCTTCCACAGAGCCAGACAGAAGTTATAACCCGCACAGGACACTGGGAGTGGGTGTAATTTAAACTCAAACCAACGACCCCACCCAGTGCACCTGAAGGGAGGCGGATATAGCTCAACTCCAAAACAAAACAAAAGGCTACACACGTGCTGCTAACCTGGCAGACCTCCGCACATAGCCTGAGCAGGGCATGACAGTACCCCCCCTTCTACGGACACCCCGGCCCAACCTTATCCGGGTGGGATCTGTGAAAAGCCCTCACCAGTCGGCTGGCACTAACATCCAGAGCCGGAACCCACATCCTTTCCTCAGGGCCGTATCACCTCCAGTGTACCAGGTACTGAAGGGAACCCTGAAGAACTCTTGAGTTGAGAATCCTGGAGATCTCAAACTCTAAATTTCCATCAACCAGAACAGGGGGAGGAGGCAATGGCGATGGTTCCACCGGTTTCACATATTTCTTCAGTAAAGACTTGTGGAACACATCATGGATCCTCCAAGTCTGCGGAAGATCCAGACGAAACGCTACTGTATTGACAACCGCAGATATTTTGTAAGGTCCAATAAATCTTGGACCCAGTTTCCAAGATGGTACTCTCAGTTTAATATTTTTAGTAGATAACCACACCAGATCACCCACACACAGGTCCGGACGAGTCATACGTCTCTTGTCAGCCATTCGCTTATATCTCTCACCCATCTTCTCCAAATTCACTTGGATCCTCCGCCAGATAGAAGACAAGGCAGAAGAAAATCTCTCCTCCTCTGGCATCCCAGAGGAACTAGTCCCAGAAAAGGTACCAAACTGAGGATGAAAACCGTATGCGCCAAAAAATGGCGACTTACCCGTGGACTCCTGCCTATGGTTATTCAAAGCAAACTCTGCTAGGGACAAGAATGAGGACCAGTCCTCCTGATTCTCAGCCACAAAGCACCTCAAGTAGGTCTCCAGGTTTTGATTAGTACGCTCTGTCTGCCCATTTGACTGCGGATGAAAAGCCGAAGAGAACGAAAGTTGAATGCCAAGCCGAGAGCAGAACGCCCTCCAAAACCTGGAGACAAACTGCGTGCCCCTATCAGAAACCACATCCGAAGGAATGCAATTTCATGATATTATCAACAAAAATCTGAGCAAGAGTCTTGGCATTGGGCAGACTGGCTAACGATACAAAGTGAGCCATTTTACTAAAACGGTCAACAACCACCAAAATTACAGTTTTCCCGGAGGAACTCGGCAGATCCGTAATAAAGTCCATAGACAAGTGCGTCCAAGGACGAGACGGAATAGACAAAGGAAGAAGTGAACCAGCAGGTCGAGTATGAGCAACCTTTGACCGTGCACAGGTTTCACAAGCTGCTACGTAATCCTCAACACTGTTACGTAACCCGGGCCACCAGAACCTCCGGGACACAAGATCAAAGGTGGACTTACCACCAGGATGTCCAGCAAGGACAGTATCGTGATGTTCCTTGAATGCCTTGTATCGCAGTCCATCAGGAACAAACAACCTCCCTGGGGGACAAGAACCAGGAGCCCCCTCCTGGGCTCCCAACACCTCCATCTCCAATTCGGGGTACAGAGCGGAGACCACCACCCCATCAGCCAAAATCGGAGCAGGATCCTCTGAATCCCATTCCCCAGGAAAACTGCGAGACAACGTATCTGCCTTGACGTTTTTAACCCCCGGGCGAAAAGTAACCACAAAATTGAACCTGGTAAAGAACAGTGACCATCTGGCCTGTCTAGGATTCAGATGCTTGGCAGATTGCAGGTAAGCCATATTCTTATGATCCGTGTATACTGTAACGGGGTGAGACGCCTCCTCCAACCAGTGACGCCATTCCTCAAAGGCCAATTTGATAGCCAGCAATTCCCTATCTCCTACATCATAATTCCTCTCGGCGACCGAGAGCTTCTTGGAAAAAAAAGCACACGGAACCCATTTGCCAGGAGATGAACCCTGCGACAGCACTGCTCCAACCCCCACTTCTGATGCATCAACCTCCACCACACAATGACTGAGACACATCGGGCTGCACCAGAATGGGAGCAGACGCAAAACATTCCTTAATAGCCGAAAAGGCCTGCAATGCCTTTATCCGACCAGACAGATGTTGGTGCCCTTCTTAGTCATATCGGTCAGAGGTTTTACAATGGTAGAATAGTTCAAGATAAATTTTCTATAATGATTAGTAAACCCCAAAAACCGCATCAAAGCTTTCTGATTCTCCGGTCGGTCCCATTCCAGAACCGCCCGGACCTTTTCGGGGTCCATACAAAAACCAGAGTCAGAAAGCAGATATCCCAGAAACTGAAGCTCCTGCACAGAAAACACACATTTCTCCAATTTGGCATATAATTTATTCTCCCAAAGGATCGTCAAAACCTGTGTCACGTGATCCTGATGGGTCTTCAGATCAGGAGAGTAAATTAAAATGTCATCCAAGTAAACTACCACGAACCTCCCCACAAAATGATGGAAAATGTCATTGACAAATCGCTGAAATACCACTGGCGCGTTAGTTAACCCAAAAGGCATAACCAGATTCTCGAAATGACCCTCGTGCCGTTTTCCACTCATCCCCTTCCTTGATTCTGATCAGATTGTAGGCCCCTCTTAAATCCAACTTGGAGAACACCTTGGCTCCAACAATCTGATCAAAAAGATCGGAGATCAAAGGAAGGGGATACGGATCCCGGACCGTAATACGGTTCAATTCCCGGAAATCCAAACAAGGTCTCAGCGATCCATCCTTTATCTTTACAAAGAATAAACCCACTGCCACCGGAGACTTAGATGGCCTAATATGACCTTTTGCCAAACTGTCGGCAATATACTTCCGCATGACCTCTCTTTCAGGTTGAGAAAGATTGTAAAGCCGAGACTTTGGCAATTTAGCCCCTGGGATGAGATTAACTGGAGAATCATAGTCACGATGAGGGGGCAATTCCTGAGCCCCACCCTCCGAGAAGACATCCGCAAAATCTGAGAGATACTGAGGTAGAGCCGTAGTAGACACACCAGAGATAGATGTGCCAAGACAATTATCCGAACAAAATTCACCCCAACCAATGATCTGTCTTGCTTGCCAATCTATAATTGGGTTATGTTTTGTCAACCACGGTAACTCTAAGACTATAGGAGCGGGCAAGTTCTTCATGACAAAACAAGACATAATCTCAACATGTGAATCACCCACCCTTAACAGAATACCATGAGCAATATGAGTGAGACTCCTTTGAGAAAGAGGGGAAGAATCAATTGTGAAAAACGGAATCTCTCTTTCTAAAGTGCAAGTACTTAGACCCAGATTTTGAATAAAAAGAAAATCAATAAGGTTTACCCCAGCACCACAGTCAATGAATACTTCAACCAAAAAATTTTAGTCTAGCGCCACCATAGCTGGAAGGAGAAAACGAGTATTACAGGGAGCTTGCATACCTGCTTGCTCCACCACTCGATTCACACTACCAAGAGTCAGGGATGTTTTTTATTTTTCTTTAAGTAAACCTCTTTGTGATTCTTTCTCATCAACATGCGGTTTAACAAAAGGACAAGCAAAAATAAAATGACCACTTTTTCCACAGTAATAACATAGTTTATGTAACCTAAAGTTCCTACTACCAGAACGGAAAGATACCTGACCCAGCTGCATGGGTTCCTCCCCTACCCCAGAGTTACATGTCATATCACCCTGTGGAGCAGGTGAGACGAAACCACTCACCAAAGGGATCCCTTGCACGGAGGGAACCTTACACCTCTCTCTAATACGTCTATCTAACCGTACTGCCAAAGACATAGCATTCAATGTATCCGGGTACTCATGAAAAGCAAGGGCATCTTTCAATCTCTCAGATAACCCCTGACAAAACTGACTACGTAACGCTGGGTCATTCCACTCTGACTCGGTAGCCCATCTCCTAAACTCAACGCAGTAAGCCTGTCACGGCTGAGAATGGGGAAAACCCTCCGCCATGCGATGCCAGAAGATGTTTGGTCGCTGCTCAGCCAAGACCACAGGATTAGGGAGCATGTCACCTCCTATCACGTCCCTAATACTGACCCTGACTCCTAGCCGTATGAGCCAACCCTGATGGTGGGAGGGCTCATACACCGGAAACCTTGGGGTCCCTACTAGCCCTCAGGGTGGCCCTGAACTAGGAGCAGGGTAAGACGACCTGTTCCTCCTAGGTGCGGACGAACAGGAGTCTCACAGGCCAAGCTGTAATGAAAGGGGAACAAATACAACATATGGATATGGCAGGAGAACTAAAGCAGTTCCAAACCTACCTGCCAGAAGCCCACAGCCACGCTGACTGGAACCCGTGCATGACTACTGATGTCCACAAAACACTAAGGGACACAGCACACAACACATATCACACAGGAAACCAGGACATCCATAGTTGCAATAAACAGATAGACCATAAAGACATCATCTAACACCAGACATAAAGTTTCTGACCACAAGGGTGGCCCTCACTGGCAGATGGTATATAACCAGGAGGATGACTCCAGCTAACCATGGCTGAAGTACCCCTCAGAGTCTGGCATCCAGCCGGAGCTAAATAGCCCCAAGTGGCCACACCCACACACAGACACACCCAGTGTTCACACACAAGGGAGTTAACCCTTCCTACACCAGGCAAGGGAAGACTGCCACTTAAAGGGGAATACACACACAAATATCACACTGCAGCTGTTACCGGCGGCAACGACATGCGTGGCAACCATGTCCTGGGGAATAGCCAGAAGGCCGAGACACTGCCACCACATGTACACAAAACCAGCTGTTGCCACGGACAACCGCAAGTGAAGGAAAGACTCACAATACACACATACAACAACCTCGTGCACAACAAACAAGGAAAGTGCACACATACAAGGAGAGGTTGCCAGGTGCTACCGCATGCCCTTCACAGCAAGCTGCCTAGCAACAGCTCAGGCTGCTATACTGCGAACACAAGCATGTTGCCAGCGGCAACCACATGTGAGGCAACATACCAGCAGTCCTCACCATGTGGTTGACAACAGACCAAACCGCAGGCAACTGCATGCGGGGAAGTCACGACCATGACCATGGTCGTGACAAAGCCTCTGCAGTATGTTCACCTTGTAATAAATTACGCAATTTCGATTCCGCCATTGAGACCCGATCTGGGTCATCATAAATTAATTCCAAGGCTTTAAAAAATTCTTCCGACCGGAGGGCCAGAGAACCGGACGGCAGACAAAAGGCCCAGGATTGCGCGTCCCCTTTAAGCAGAGAAATGATTATCCCTACCCTCTGACTCTCATCACCAGACAAAGATGGACGCAGCCGAAAATACAACTTGCATGACTCTTTAAAGCGGATAAAGTCATCCACACCCCCTGCAAATCTATCAGGGAGAGCGACTTTAGGCTCCCCATAAATTTGACTTCCTCCTATTGCACCTGATGCCAGAGCATTCTGACACCGTGTGACCGAATTACGCTGATCCGCAACCTCTAGGGATAATCCCTGCATGCGATCAACTAGCGCATCAATTGACTCCATCTCAAAACCGCTGAGCAATGGCAGTCAAAGTATTGGCGGGTTATAATGTCACGGCGGACAGGATACCAGATACACAGAAAAATAAACAAACAAGTGTCTAGGCGAGAAGCTGGGGATCAAGGTCACCTCCTGACAAATCCCTACCAGCTCTCCCTATACTTCTATGCCCACATTCAGACCCTGAAGGTGGGAATAACGTGTCCTCGTGCCTGGGCTGAAAATTCCCTAAAATCCCTAAGATGGTGAAAGGGGGATAGAGGCAGCCTGCTCCCTCAGAACCTGGAGGGGGCAGGCGTCTCTCTAACAGCCTAGACAGACAGCCAACCACAAGAAAACAAAAACCAACTTGTCTTTTTTGAGCAGAAACAGCAAATCCTTCCTTCCTTTCACAGAGCCAGACAGAAGCTATAACCCGCACAGGACACTGGGAGTGGGTGTAATTTAAACTCAAACCAACGACCCCACCCAGTGCACCTGAAGGGAGGCGGATATAGCTCAACTCCAGAACAAAACAAAAGGCTACACACGTGCTGCTAACCTGGCAGACCTCCGCACATAGCCTGAGCAGGGCATGACACCCCCCTAATGTGCCAGTAAGAAGTGCCTGTAGATGCTCCCACAGGATAGCACATGAGGGGCACTGTGGATGGCAAAGGGGGCCCTGGATGCCACATAAAGGGCACTATGGATGGCAAAGGGGGCACTGGATAGCACATGAGGGGCACTGTGGATGGCAAAGGGGGCACTGGATGGAGCATGAGTGGCACTGTGGATGGCAAAGGGGCACTTGATGGCACATGAGGGGCACTTTGTATGGAAAAGGGGGCACTGGATTGCACATGAGGGGCACTGTAGATGGCACTTGGGGCACTGGATGACAATGGGGGCACTGTGGATGGCACTAAAGATACAGTGGATGTTACTGTTATGGGGGCGCTGTGGATCTCAGCTAGGGCTCATGCACACGACTGTTGTTTTGCAGTCCGTTTTTCACGGATCCGTTGTTCCATATCTGAGTTTTTTTTTTCTCTGATTTAAGTCCTCTTCCGTTCAGTTATTCCACAAAACATATCCGTATGGTTTCCGTATGCGATCCGTTTTTTGTGGATCGGAAACAGTAACTTATTAATCACCAAACACATGAGCAATATGGGCTGGGCATAGCATTTCTAAATACGGATGACATACGGATGTGTTCCGTGTGCGTTCCGTATCTTTTGCGGACCCATTGACTTGAATGGGGCCTCTGACCGTGATTTGCGGACAATAATAGGACATCCACCACTTTTTTACGGAACGCAAATACGGAAACGGAATGCACACGGAGTACCTTGCGTTGTTTTTGCGGACCCATTGAAGTGAATGGTTCCGCATACAGTCCGCAAAAAAAATGGAACGGAGGCAGAAAGAAATTACGTTCGTGTGCATGAGCCCTTATGGGAGCAAATTGCGCATCTGCTAAATAAGGATACTGTCCTTGTGTGACCCGCATGTTTTTGCAGAGCCTTTGACTTCTACGGGTTTTAGATCTGCATTTTAAGGACCAGAATAGGACATGTTCTACTATGTTTTGTGGAACTGACATACAGATGTGATTCTGATCCTCAAAATGCAGACCTCGAACCCATAGAAGTCAAAGGCTCTGAAAAAAAATGCGGGTCACACAAGGACAGCATCCTTATTTAGCAGATGCGCAATTTGCAGTCCGCAAAACGGTCACTGTTGTGTGCATAACGGTTTTAGATACATAGCTCAGCAGACAGTATCATATAAGATAGGATTAGAAACTATAAAACATTGATACCTTGGTGCGGTGCTCAGGCTCAGATATGTCCTTAATATAAGGATATATTGGCTAAATTCTACATTTTAACACCAGTTTGAGGGTTCAGTCAGATCTGGTTGTTTGCATCCACAGTAGTGCACCTTTCTTATTAATGTTTATTTAAGATAGGATTAGATACACAGCTCAGCAGGCAGTATCATACAAGATGGGATTAGATACACAACTGAGCAGGCAGTATCATGCAAGGTAGGGATTAGATACACAGCTCAGCAGGCAGTATCATACAAGATGGGATTAAATACACAACTGAGCGGGCAGTATCATGCAAGGTAGGGATTAGATACACAGCTCAGCAGACAGTATCATATAAAATAGCATTAGATACAAAGCTCAGCAGGCTGTATCGTATATTATAGGATTAGATACACAGCTCAGCAGGCAGTATTGTATATGATAGGATTAGATACAAAGCTCGCAGGCACTATCATATTAGATACACAGCTCAGCAGGCTATATCGTACCTGATGGGATTAGATACACAGTTCAGCAGACTGTATTACACAGAATATGATTAGATACAGATGTGTTTGGATACGCTTGCTTATTCAATCAATCTGTTTATTTCACTCTGAAGGGGGTGAGGGAAGAGCCTGTGGACTGTCACACAGCTTCTATTTGGATGTCAGGAAGGGGTTAAAGTGTAACTGCCATTCTATTTTCATTTGTGTAATGTATAGGGGCAGTGACACTGACCATTTTTATAATATACTTTAATTACAGAAATCGCACATTTCTGTTAGAAAAACAGCTCTAAAGTGGCCCATTCTGAGCCTTAGCAACGCTCCTCTGTCTTCTGTTTACATACCACAGTCAGTGCTGAGCAAGTCTTCCCAGTTATGTAAACAGAAGACAGAGGAGCGTTTCACACTCGCTTTTTGGCTTTCCGTCTGTGAGATCCGTTCAGGGCTCTCACAAGCGGTCCAAAACGGATCAGTTTGCATTCTAATGCATTCTGAATGGAAAAGGATCCGCTCAGAATGCATCAGTTTGCCTCCGTTCTGTCTCCATTCCGCTTTGGAGACGGACACCAAAACGATGCTTGCAGCGTTTTGGTGTCCGTCTGATGAAACTGAGCCAAACGGAAAACAGCTCTAAAGTGGCCCATTCTGAGCCTTAGGCTACTTTCACACTCGCGCTGGTCATGGACGGATCCGTTCAGATAATACAACCGTCTGCATCCATTCAGAACGGATCTGGTTGTATTATCTGTAACATAGCCAAGACGGATCCGTCATGAACTCCATTGAAAGTCAATGGGGGACGGATCAGTTTTCTATTGTGCCAGATTGTGTCAGTGAAAACGGATCCGTCCCCATTGACTTACATTGTGTGTCAGGACGGATCTGTTTTCACTGACACAATCTGGCACAATAGAAAACGGATCCGTCCTCCATTGACTTTCAATGGTGTTCAAGACAGATCCGTCTTGGCTATGCTAAAGATAATACAAATGGATCCGTCCATGATGGATCCACACAAAACGCAAGTGTGAAAGTAGCCTAAGGCTCAGAATGGGCCACTTTAGAGATGTTTTTCAGTAAGTAAAGTATATTATAAAAATGTGGGGGATTCAATCAGCACAACCCTGTATGCAGGTGCACATCGCTATGGCGAAATACACATACAAAGAAAAAGACACAAATGCAATCGCACTCTGCAACCAGCACTCTGCCCTCCATGCTGGATGAGGCATTGGTGTACATTTTGGCCAAAGCGTAATAAGCCACTCACCACGTCAAGGTCGCCTCCATGAGTGGTCCCTAACACTAGTTCCTACCTGTTTATGGGCCATGACAGCCACATAAAGTCCAGGGAATGCAGGTCAGCGTGCACGCCAAGCACACTCTGCTTTTAACCCCGTCCGGTGCCATTACAGCTTTCATCGGATCCAGGGATGCAAGTACCAACATGCATGCTGAGCCCACTATATACTTCTCCTGGAGCCAAATGGCTACTGGTAGGTGCTATATAAGCAGAATCAGTTTTATACTGACTTTAAAACCAGCCTCCAGGACAGATTGACTGGTCAGGTGTGCATGACTGCATAGGGATCGCCACGCCTCCAATATATACTACAAAGAAAAAAAGTAGTATATATTGGAGGCATGGCGATCTCCATGCAGTCATGCACACCTGACCAGTCAATCTGCCCTGGAGTCAATATAAAACTGAGTCTACTTCTACAGGGCCTACCAGTAGCCATTTGGCTCCAGGAGAAGTATATAGTGGGCTCAGCATGCATGTTGGTACTTGCATCCCTGGATCCGATGAAAGCTGTAATGGCACCGGACGGGGTTAAAAGCAGAGTGTGCATGCTGCACCTGCATTCCCTGGACTTTGTGTGGCTATCATGGCCCACAAACAGGTAGGAACTAGTGTTAGGGACCACTCATAGAGGCGACCTTGACGTGGCGAGTGGCTTATTACGCTTTGGCCAAAATGTACACCAATGCCTCATTCAACCTCCAGCATAGAGGCAGGGCAGAGTGCTGGTTGCAGAGCGCTATTGCATTTGTGTCTTTTTCTTTGTATATTATAAAAATGGTCAGTGTCACTGCCCCTATACATTACACAAATAAAAATAGAATGGCAGTGGCACTTACCCTGCGGCAGTACTGGGTGCATTCTCAAGGATAAGGGGTTATGGTCACATTTAATATAAGCACTGTCCAGGAACTCTAATTGGAGTAAGTGTTTTAAATGAAATGTGACTTCTCTAAAATTTCATTTGGCTGCTGGGCCAAAAATTTGCTTTGTGATGAATTACTTCTTCGTAAATAGCAGGTGTAATGACAGGGAACGGCGATTGCGGCATCTGACTTTAATATTTAAGTCTATACAAAAAAAAAAAAATACCTCATCCATTTGATGGCGAAGAGCCCGGCACCGCCGCCATCTTGATTGAACCCGTGATGCCGTTGGCCGGCGTGGTGATGTCATACGCATGGAATTTCACGGGATATTCAATGAAGATGGCGGCGGGTTGTTTTACATTAATAACCCCCTTAAAGTGTTTGGCCCATCTAAGACATTGGTGACATCACTAGGATCTGCCACAAATGTCCGATACGATAGGTGAGGGTCCTGCACCTAACAGAGCCCCCAAAGTGTGCCGGCATGGCTGCCCTCCATATTTCCCTGGCCACATCAATGAGGATGGAGCGGTTTGCGCAGGACGCTTTCCATTGATTTCTATGGACTTCTGAAAGAGCTGTTTTGGGGACTCCCATAGAAATGAATGGAGGCGGCCGCCTATATGGTGTGTGTGCTGCTCAAGGCCCAGAGGCATTGCCGTGCCCAGTGCAGCCTGGACTCTGAGTCAGTTCACACACCTGCCGACAGCACGGCCCCCGGGGCGGGGCTAGTCCCGGAAGAGGAGCGCTGATTGGCTGAGCGGCAGTAGCCATGCGGTGTGTGTGGTGGGCGCTGAGTGCCGTGCTGTGTCTGCAGGGGGTCCGCGGCCTCGACAATGGCCTGGCCCGTACCCCCCCCATGGGCTGGTTACACTGGGAGAGGTTTCTGTGCGAGACCAACTGTGTGAAGAACCCGACGGGCTGCATCAGGTGAGGGCAGGAGGAAGTGCAGCCTCGACCTCTCGGCAGCTCTGCTTCTTTTAGTATGGATAGAATGTTGGGGTCCCTCCTTCAGCATGGACACATGACCTATACCTTACATGGGGGGCCCCACAGCTAACGAAGACCACACTGTATAGCTGCTGTGCATTGTTAGTGGCTGCGTGGCCATTAACAGCGAAGACTGGCTACACAGTGCGCCCTTCATTAGTCTGCAGCCAGGACGGATCACAACAGCGCCGTGTTGTACCTGGGGATGAGCGAACTTGTGTTTCGAGTTTGGCGTGCAAGGTTCGGTTTTGGGTTATCTAAGAATTCCGCTATGATAAGTTATGGTCTGTGGAAGCGGAATCCATGGCGGCATTCTTATGTAACCCGAACCGTGCACGCAGAACTTGAAATACAAGTTCGCTCATCCCTAGTTGTACCTACAGGCACGAACGTGTCTAATGTGAGAAACTCTCAGCGTGTGTCAGTCCTCACTGCCTCCTGATATATATATATATATATATATATATATATATCTCTATTAGTAGTCCTTGTGCCTGCAGGAAAGTCCGCGCCATTCCCTTGCTGGTGTAATTTTTGGCAACTTTTACACCCTTTACCTGGTGTAAAATAAATACATTTGCTGCTCCTCTTTGCGTAAAAAAGCCTGTGCAGTGAATAGAGGCGTAAACTTGTATGTTACACTTGGGTATATCTTTTTGCCAGCCCCCCCCTCTCCTATTTGATCGACAGGACATCGATGGTTTCTTAGTTATCTCGCCTGAAGGGGGGGGGGGCTGCACAGAGGGGCTTTGGTCGGCCCATATGGCGGTGTGCTCATTTGCATATGGATTGAAAGTACTTCCTCTCCAGAATGAAGCGACGGGTCACTAGATGAAGGTTGATCATGTTTAAGCTGAGCTCGCCCTACAAGGTACTGTGCCTGGTGTAAGGGGTTTTCTGGAAGTTTACTATTGATGGCCTACCCTCAGGACAGGTCCTCCATAGCTAATCTGTGGGTGACCCTCCAGTGAGCGCTGCAGCCTCTTCCTGGACTAGTGGCGTCACGCTAATCGGTCAAATGGCCTATGTGTAGCCCAGTCCCGTTTAGGTGAATGGTGCTGCTGCGCAGTGGCCTCTTCACATAGCTGATTGTGCCAGAAGTTGGCCCTAAGCATACTCCAAACGGAAATGTATTTTTGATACAATGGTCCCTGGTGATGGATGCCACTGTATGGCATTGATCGGGGGCATATGTTTAGCGTATACGTCATGCAGATACATTAAGGGTCCATTCACACGTCCGCAATTTCTTTCCGCATTTTGTGGAACGGAATTGCTGACCCATTCATTTCCAAACCCCAATTTTTTCAGGACCAAATCACTTTCTGGGCCTTACATATTAGAAACCACCCATAAATCGCCCCGTTTTAGAAACTACATCCCTCAAGCTATTCAAAACTGATTTTACAAGCTTTGTTAACCCTTTAGGTGCCCCACAAGAATTAAATGAAATCGGGAATGAAATTTGAAAATGTCACTTTTTTTTGTTGCAGATTTTAAATCTCAATCAATTTTTTCTGTAACACATCAAGGGTTAACAGCCCAAAAAAACTCAATCTATTACCCTTAATCTGGAGTTTACAGAAACGCCCCATGTGTGCTCAAAAACTGATGTATGGGCGCACAGCAGGCTTCAGAGTGGAAGGAGCACCATATGGCTTTTGGAGAGCGGATTTAGCTAAAATGGTAATTGGGAGCTATGTCGCATATGAAGACACCCTGAGGTGGCCCTACAGTGGAAACCCCCAAAAAGTGACCCCATTCTGGAAAATACACCCCTCAAGGAATATCTCAAGATGTGTAGTGAGCACTTTGTCCTCAACAGTGATTCATGGAATTGGCTGTGAAAATGAAAAATTAAAAAAATTTTCCAGAAAAAGTTGCTTTACACCCACATTTTTCACTTTCACAAGGGGTAACAGGACAAAATGCACCTCACATTTTGTTCCCCATTTCCCCCAGAATACGCCAACACCCAATATGTGGTCATAAATTGATGTATGGGTGCATGGCAGGGTTCAAAAGGGAAGTAGCACCATAGGGCTTTTGGAGGATAGATTTTGCAGGATTGGCTTTTGGGAGCTATGTCGCATATGAAGACACCCTGAGGTACCCCTACAGTGGAAACCCCCAAAAAATGACCCCATTCTGGAAACTACACCCCTCAAGGAATATTTCAAGATATGTAGCGTCCTCTTAGGGGATTCATGGAATTGGCTGTGAAAATGAAATTTTTTATTTTTTTTCCAGAAAAATGTACTTTAGGCCCAAATTTTTCACTTTCACAAGGGGGAACTGGAGAAAATGCACCCCCTAATTTATTGCCCATTTTCTCCTGATTATAGCAATACTCCATATGTGCTGTATGCTGCTATATGGGCGTACCACAGGGGTCAGAAGGAAAGGAGCACCAAATGGCTCCTGGAAGGCAGATTTCACTGGAATAATTGACAGGCGCCATCTTGCAATTGAACACACCCTGAGGTACCCCTAGAGTAGAAACCCCCCAAACAGCAACCCCATTCCGTAAACTACACCCCTCAAGGAACATTTCAAGGTGTGTAGTGAGCACTTTGACCCATCAGGCGTTTCACAGAATTGGGAAACACTTGGCTGTGAAAATGAAAAATGTCAATTTTTACTCTTCTGAAAAAAATGTAGTATGACCTCTGTGCGCAGCAGAGCAAGAAATCGGCTAAAGTGACGTAATGGCCGCTTGGCGGAGTGGGACAGCGGCGAGTGTGGGCTACCAGAGTCAAGTGCCTTTAACCTGCGAGATTCAGGGCGGCTGCCTGTTTGAAAATGTGGGTATGTGCGGGTTCAGCTCTGAACCCGGACAACCCATTTAACCCTTTCAGTACCGAGCCACTTTTGACTTTAAATCCCAGGCCGATTTTAGCAAATCTGACATGCGTCACTTTATGTGGTAATAGCTTTGGAACGCTTTTACTTATCCAAACCATTCTGAGACTGTTTTCTTGTGACACATTGTACTTCATGACAGTCATAAATTTGAGTCAATATATTACACCTTTATTTATGAAAAAATCCCAAATTTAACTTTTATTATTTTTCTATTTTTATTTTTAATTCACAATTTTCTAATTTGAATTTCTCTACTTTTAAGACAGACAGTAATACCTCATAAAATAGTTATCAATCAACATTCCTCATATGTCTACTTTATGTTGGCATCATTTTGTAAATGTCATTTTATTTTTTAGGATGTTAAAAGGCTTCAAATTTTAGAAGCAATTTTTCTGATTTTCACCAAAATTTCCAAAACCATTTTTTTCAAGCACCAATTCAGTTATAGTGATTTTGAGGGGCTTATGTAATGGAAACCCCCCATAATTTACCCTATTTTAGAAACTACATCCCTCAAATTATTCAAAACTGATGTTACAAACTGTGTTCCACAAGAATGAAATGCAAATGGAGGTTAAATATCAAAATTTCACTTTTTTTTGGAAGATTTTTTTGTTAATCAATTTTTTTTTCTTGAAACACAGCAAGGGTTAACAGCAAAATAAACCAATATGCATTGCACTGATTCAGCAGTTTACAGAAATATCCCATATGTGGCGGTAAACTGCTCTACGGTCTTGTGCCAGTCAGTGGTCATAAGGAAAGCAGCCCCATGTGGATTTTCAAGGCAGATTTTGCTAGAATGGTTTTTATACGCCATTTTGTATTTAAAGACACCCTGAGGTACCGCTACAATGTAAAACCTCAAAAAGTGACCCCATTCCAGAATCTAGACCCCTCAAGGAGTATTTCAAGGTGTGTAGTGAGCACTTTGACCCATCAGGCGTTTCACAGAATTTAGAAAATACTTGGCTGTGAAAATGAAAAATTACATTTTTTTTGTTCCCCAGAAAAAAATGCTTTACACCCACATTTTTTACTTTCACAAGAGGTAACAGGACAAAATGCACCCCACATTTCCTTACCCATTTCCCCCTGAATACGGCAACGCCCCACATGTGCCTCTAGCATGCCGTATGGGCGCATAGCAGGGCTCTAGAAGCAAAGTGCAAAATACGGATTTTGCAGGCTTGAATAAACAGACATGGATTTTAGGTGCCATGTCGCATGTTAAAAAATTCCTAAGGTCCCCAGAAACTAAAAACTCCAAGAAGTTACCCCATTTTGGAAAGAGCACCCCCGTACGAACATTTTAAGTGGTAGAAAGGGCACCTTTGACCAAACAGGTGTTTCACAGAAATTAATATGTAGTGGTTGGTGAATAGTGGATATGTAAGCTCTGTTGAGCGGACACCTGGCTGTTCGGGTTCGGCCGAACTTGGAAAAAAAAGTTCGGGTTCGGTACCCGAACTTGACCCTGAACCCCATTGACGTCAATGGGAACCCGAACATTTGGGCACTAAAATGGCTCTAAAATAGTCCTGGAAAGGGCTAGAGGACTGCAAAAGGCATCAAAATGTGCTTAAGAGCATGGCAACTGTTCTGCAAACAAATGTGGATAGGGAAAGGACTTAAAATAACATAAAATACAGAAAAATTAAAAAATAACAATCTGGATCTAGGAGTAGGAGGTTGAGGAGGTGGTGGATGTGGCGGTGTAGGTTGACGTGGCAGTGTAGGTGGAAGCTGCGGTGAAGGAGGAATAGGTAGCCAACACTGATTTGTGTTATTTTTTTATTTTTAAATTGGGGTATCCCCCAAAATATTGGGACATATAACAAAATAAAACAAAGAATAAGTGCACTTGGGTACAAGAATGGATGGTTGAGACTGGTATAAATGTCTATTCTGCACAAGGTACGGACAAGTCCTGTGGGATCCATGCCTGGTTCATTTTGATAAACGTAAGCTTGTCCACATTGGCTGTGGCCTGGGATAATGCTCTCTGCCGTACTAAACACACGTTCATACTATACACTGGCTGCAGGGCAGGTCAGCACCTCCAAGGCTGACAAAGCTTTTCCATGCTAACCCTGCCTTCTCAGGTGCTGTCGGTGCCTCAGAGAGATTTAGGCCCCTGTCACCCAGGCACAGCAGGGGTTCATTCACGGCAAAAGGGGGTTCATGTCACCCAGCAATAGAACAGAGGATTTTGAGAGATTTAGGCCCCTGTCACCCAGGCACAGCAGGGGTTTGTGTACGCCAAAAATGGTAAAATGTCACCCGACAATTGAAAATAAGATTTTTTTTCAATTTAGGGCACTAAAATTGGCACTTTTTTTGCATTAAAATGGCTCTAAAATAGTCCTTGAAAAGGCTAGAGGGATGTAAAAGGCAGTAAAATGTGCTTAAGAGCATGGCAACTGCTCTGCAAACAAATGTGGATAGGGAAATAACTTAAAATTTAATGAACTAAAAATTACAAATTATTAACCTGCAACTCAGAGAAGGAGGTGGATATGGAGTCGGAGGTTGAGGAGGCGGTGAATGTGGTGTTGTAGGTGGAGGCAGCAATGGAGGAGGAGGAGGTAGCCAACAATGTTTTTTTTATTTTATTTTTTATTGGGGTAGGTAGCCCCCAAAACATTGGGACAAATAAAAAAATAAATAAAACAAAGAATCATTGCACTTGACTTGAGTACAAGTATGTATTTTTGATGGTGGTATAAATGTCTATTCCGCACACGGTACAGACAAGTCTTGTGGGATCCATGCCTGGTTCATTTTAATGAACGTGAGCTTGTCCACGTTGGCTGTGGACAGGCGGCTGCGTCTGTCTGTAATGACGCCCCCTGCCGTGCTAAATACACGTTCAGAGAGTACACTGGCTGCAGGACAGGCCAGCACCTCCAAGGCATACAGGGCAAGCTCTGGCCATGTGGACAATTTGGAGACCCAGAAGTTGAATGGGGCAGAACCATCAGTCAGTACGTGTAGGCGTATGCACAGGTACTGTTCCACCATGTTGTTCAAATGCTGCCTCCTGCTAACACGCTCCATATCAGCAGTTGGGGCCGGTTGTTGCGGCGAGGTGACAAAGCTTTTCCACATGTCGGCCATGCTAACCCTGCCTTCTGAGGTGCTGGCGCTGACACAGCTGCGTTGGCGACCTCTTCCTCCTTCCCTGCCTTCGCCTTGTGCTTCCACTTGTCCAGCGGCGTCAGTCGGGAATGCTCTCAGGAGCGCGTCTACTAGCGTGCGCCTGTAGTCGCGCATCTTCCGATCACGCTCCAGTGAGGGAATTAAGGACAGCACATTGTCTTTGTAACGGGGATCCAGCCGGGTGGCCCCCCAGTAGTCAGCACACGTTAAAATGTGGGCAACTCTGCTGTCGTTGCGCAGGCACTGCAGCATGTAGTCACTCATGTGTGCCAGGCTGCCCAGAGGTAAGGACAAGCTGTCCTCTGTGGGAGGCGTATCGTCTGCGTCCTCCGTATTCCCCCAGCCATGCACCAGTGATGGGCCCGAGCTGCGTTGGGTGCCACCCCAGTAGTGGGCCCTAGCTGGCCAAATTTGGACCTGGCCTCTGCTGTTGCAAAAATCCTCTTTCTGAGCCACTTCTAAAAGAGTGGCCTGAAAGTGTTAGAGATGACCCCTCTTCCTCCTCCTCGTCCTGGGCCACATCCTCTTCCATCATCGCCCTATGTGTTTTCTCAAGGAGACATAGAAGTGGTATTGTAACGCTAATAACGGCGTCATCGCCACTGGCCATGTTGGTGGAGTACTCGAAACAGGGCACACAGGTCTCGCATGGAGACCCAGTCATTGGTGGTGAAGTGGTGCTGTTCCACAGTGCGACTCACCCGTGCGTGCTGCAGCTGAAACTCCACTATGGCCTGCTGCTGTTTGCACAGTCTCTTCAGCATGTGCAAGGTGGAGTTCCACCTGGTGGGCACGTCGCATATGAGGCGGTGAGCGGGAAGGCTGAAGTTACGCTATAGAGCAGACAGCCGAGCGGCGGCAGGATAAGAACGCCGGAAGCGCGCACAGACGGCCCTCACTTTACGCTGCAGCTCTGACATGTCGGGGTAGTTGTGAATGAATTTCTGCACCACCAAATTCAGCACATGCGCCAGGCAAGGGATGTGCGTCAAACCGGCTAGTCCCAGAGCTGCAACAAGATTTCGCCCATTATCGCACACCACCGGGCCGGGCTTGAGGCTCGCTGGCAGCAACCACTCGTCGGTCTGTTGTTCTATACCCCGCCACAACTCCTGCGCGGTGTGGGCCCTGTCCCCCAAACACATCAGTTTCAGAACGGCCTGCTGACGTTTGCCGCTGGCTGTGCTGAAGTTGGTGGTGAAGGTCTTTCGCTGACCGCATGAGGAGGTGGTAGAAGAGGAGGAGGCAACAGGAGGCAAAGAATGTTGCCCTGCGATCCTTGGCGGCGGAAGGACGTGCGCCAAACAGCTCTCCGCCTGGGGCCCAGCCGCCACTACATTTACCCAGTGTGCAGTTAGGGAGATATAGCGTCCCTGGCCGTGCTTACTGGTCCACGTATCTGTGGTTAGGTGGACCTTGCCACAGATGGCGTTGCGCAGTGCACACTTGATTTTATCCGATACTTGGTTGTGCAGGGAGGGCACGGCTCTCCTGGAGAAGTAGTGGCGGCTGGGAACGACGTACTGTGGGACAGCAAGCGACATGAGTTGTTTGAAGCTGTCTGTCTCCACCAGCCTGAATGACAGCATTTCAAAGGCCAGTAGTTTAGAAATGCGGTTTCAGGGCCAGGGATCGAGGGTGGCTAGGTGGGAATTTATGCTTTCTCTCAAAGGTTTGTGAGATGGAGAGCTGAACGCTTACCTGTGACATGGTGGTGATGCTTGGTGACGGAGGTGGTGTTGTTGGTGGCACATCCTCTGTTTGCTGGGCGGCAGGTGCCAACGTTCCTCCGGAGGAAGAGGCCGAGGCAGAAGAGAGAGCAGAAAGGGCCTGAGCCCTTTCTTGGTTTTGAAGGTGCTTACTCCACTGCATCCCGTGTCTCGCATGTAGATGCCTGGTCATGCAGGTTGTGCTAAGGTTCAGAACGTTAATGCCTCGCTTCAGGCTGTGATGGCACAGTGTGCAAACCACTCGGGTCTTGTCATCAGAACATTGTGTGAAGAAGGGAACTCCTTGAAGCTGCCTTTGGTGTGCTCGGTCCCTGGTGACGGTGGCCAGTAGCAGGCAAACTGTTTTGGCGACGGCTGCTCTGCTTTTGCACCCTGCTCCCGCTTTTGCTACGCTGTTGGCTCGGTCTCACCACTGCCTCTTTCTCCGAACTGTGAAAGTCAGTGGCACGACCTTCATTCCATGTGGGGTCTAGGACCTCATCGTCCCGTGCATCGTCTTCCTCCCTGACCTCCTTTTCGGTCTGCACACTGCAGAAAGACGCAGCAGTTGGCACCTGTGTTTCGTCATCATCAGAGACGTGCTGAGGTGGTATTCCTCATCAGGAGACGTACAGTTGCAAGAAAAAGTATGTGAACCCTTTGGAATGATATGGATTTCTGCACAAATTGGTCATAAAATGTGATCTGATCTTTATCTAGGTCACAACAATAGACAATCACAGTCTGCTTAAACTAAAAACACACAAATAATTAAATGTTACCATGTTTTTATTGAACACACCATGTAAACATTCACAGTGCAGGTGGAAAAAGTATGAACCCCTAGACTAATGACATCTCCAAGAGCTAATTGGAGTGAGGTGTCAGCCAACTGGAGTCCAATCAATGATTGGAGGTGTTGGTTACAGCTGCCCTGCCCTATAAAAAAACACACACCAGTTCTGGATTTGCTTTTCACAAGAAGCATTGCCTGATGTGAATGATGCCTCGCACAAAAGAGCTTTCAGAAGACCTACGATTAAGAATTGTTGACTTGCATAAAGCTGGAAAGGGTTATAAAAGTATCTCCAAAAGCCTTGCTGTTCATCAGTCCACGGTAAGACCAATTGTCTATAAATGGAGAAAGTTAAGCACTGCTGCTACTCTTCCTAGGAGTGGCCGTCCTGTAAAGATGACTGCAAGAGCACAGTGCAGACTGCTCAATGAGGTGAAGAAGAATCCTAGAGTGTCAGCTAAAGACTTACAAATGTCTCTGGCATATGCTAACATCCCTGTTAGCAAATCTACGATACGTAAAACACTTAACAAGAATGGATTTCATGGGAGGATACCACAGAGGAAGCCACTGCTGTCCAAAAAAAACATTGCTGCACGTTTACAGTTTGCACAAAAGCACCTGGATGTTCCACAGCAGTACTGGCAAAATATTCTGTGGACAGATGAAACCCAAGTTGAGTTGTTTGGAAGAAACACACAACACTATGTGTGGAGAAAGAGGCACAGCACACCAACATCAGAACCTCATCCCAACTGTAAAATATGGTGGTGGGGGCATCATGGTTTGGGGCTGCCTTGCTGCGTCAGGGCCTGGACAGATTACGATCATCGAAGGAAAAATGAATTCCCAATTTTATCAAGACATTTTGCAGGAGAACTTAAGGCCATCTGTCCACCAGCTGAAGCTCAACAGAAGATGGGTGTTGCAACAGGGCAACGACCCAAAGCATAGAAGTAAATCAACAACAGAATGGCTTAAACAAATGAAAATACGCCTTCTGGAGTTGCCCAGTCAGAGTCCTGACCTCAACCCGATTGAGATCCTGTGGCATGACCTCCAGAAAGCGATTCACACCAGACATCCCAAGAATATTGCTGAACTGAAACAGTTCTGTAAAGAGGAATGGTCAAGAATTACTCCTGGCCGTTGTGCACGTCTGATCTGCAACTACAGGAAACGTTTGGTTGAAGTTATTGCTGCCAAAGCAGGTTCAACCAGTTATTAAATCCAAGGGTTCACATACTTTTTCCACCTGCACTGTGAATGTTTACATGGTGTGTTCAATAAAAACATTAACATTTAATTATTTGTGTGTTATTAGTTTAGGCAGACTGTGATTGTCTATTGTTGTGACTTAGATGAAGATCAGATCACATTTTATGACCAATTTGTGCAGAAATCTATATCATTCCAAAGGGTTCACATACTTTTTCTTGCAACTGTAAGTGGTTGTGCGTCAGTGCATTCTATGTCTTCCACCCCTGGGGAAGGGCTAGATGGATGCCCTTAGGAAACCCTGCCAGCAGAGTCTTCAAACAGCATAAGAGACTGCTGCATGACTTGAGGCTCAGACAGGTTCCCCGATATGCACGGGGGTGATGTGACAGACTGATGGGCATGGGTTTCAGGCGCCACCTGTGCGCTTTCTGCAGAAGACTGGGTGGGAGATAATGTGAACGTGCTGGATCCACTGTCGGCCACCCAATTGACTAGCGCCTGTACTTGCTCAGGCCTTACCATCCTTAGAACGGCATTAGGCCCGACCAAATATCGCTGTAGATTCTGGCGGCTACTGGGACCTGAGGTAGTAGGTTCAGTAGGACGTGTAGCTGTGGCAGAACGGCCACGTCCTCTCCCTGCACCAGAGGCTCCACCAACACCACGACCATGACCACGTCCCTTTATTATATGTTTGCCTCATAGTTGGCGTTCACAAAGCAAAGTAAAAAGTGGTTAAGTCTGTTTAAAAATAATTAACCGCCAATAAAAACCCATATGTAGGGTATTTTTTTAACTCTTTATGACAGCGGTATTTGTGGCCTAAATTTCACAGTAACTTATGCATGTCTAATCCCAGATGTGCACTATATCAGTGTTTTTTCACCCCAGTAAGCAAAAAGATGTATTTCTGGACTTGCAGACATGCAGATATCCTGTGCTGGTGCACTATCGTTGCATAAAATGGCTGCCGATTATGTATTGATATTGACTAACTGAAGTAAAAAAAGTTCATTTTCAGCAGTAGTTGGCTCAGGGCCGCCTTAAAAATATTGTGCACTGCACCCACAAAACACATTTTCTGTCGATCGCTGAGTAAAAAAAGCAGTTCTTGATAAGATTTCTCCCTGATCTCTCCCTCACAGAAGCTGCAGCCGGGCGGCGCTACGTGACTCCAGCTTAAATAGAGGCTAGGTCACATGCTGCAGTTGGCCAATCACAGCCATGCCAATAGTAGGCATGGCTGTGATGGCTTTTTGGGGCAAGTAGTATGACGCTTGTTGATTGGCTGCTGTGCAGCCTTTCAAAAAGCGCCAAGAAAGCACCGAACCCGAACTTTTACGTAAATGTTTGGGTCCGGGTGCTGAAAAACCTAAAGTTCGGTACGAACCCGAACTTTACAGTTCGGGTTTGCTCAACTCTAGGTTTAAGGTGTTAAAATTACAGGTTACATCAAGGATGAAATTATTCCATGGATGAGTTATAGATTCTGAAACAATCCTTGATGCACAGGCCAGGTTTTTCAGGGCAGGTTTCCCAATGGTAAATGGTGTCTTTTCTTATCCCCCTTTTGGAACACACCATGCATCATTTTTAGGTGCTTCCCTTTCTCGCTGTTTGGGGGACTTCACCAGGGAAATGTTGCCCTGGTACAACTCGGGCAGGGTAACTTGCAGAAGTTAGAAAAAATTCGGCCTTTATCACCACCTCTTAAAATTGTAGGAATGTTCTTGGATGGCCTCTAGATCTAAATAGCATGAATGCATTGTGCAGTGCCATCTGTACAATGTGTACGGCCAGCTTTTTGTACCACGCTTTTGTTTTTCGTGTGTGGCACTGTAGGTCTTCAGAACTTTGATCTGAAAGATCAACCCCCCCCCCCCCCCCCCCCCCCCTTCCCCCATGTGTCTATTGTAGTACAGGATGCAGTCTGGCTTGGGGACAGTGGTTGTGGTACCTCGTACAGCGGCATGGGAGCTGGTGTTACTGTGAATGGTGGTCAGTAAAAGGACATCCCTCTTGTACTTAACCACCAACATGTTCTCATTGAGGAGAGCAGAGCTGTCTCCTTTCTTAGTGGTTGCCCTACCGGGGAACTAGGGAGGCCTCTCTGTTTTTTGCGTACTGTGCCGTACGTCTGGAAGCTAGGCACTGGAACAGTGGTAAACTCGTGTAGTAATTATCCATGTACAGATCGTGACCCTTATCCAGCAGTGGGTGCAGTAAGTCCCACACTATCTTCCCACTAACTCAGAGGACTGGGGGCATTCTGGGGGTTCAATCCGGGTGTCTTTCCCTTCGTAAACCCAGAACTTGTGAGTGTACCCAGAGCTACTCACAGATTTTATACAGTTTTATGCCATACCTTGCCCGCTTGCTGGCCAGGTACTGGCAGAATCTTACCCTCCCTTTGAAAAGTAATAGGGATTCGTCTATGCAGACATTTTGTTCTGGGGTGTACACTTCTGAACTTTACGTTAAAAAAATGTGATCCCGGACAACCCTTTTTTATTTTTTTTTGTGTACTCACTATTAGCAGCTCATTTAAGGTCTCCCCATATGTTTTTAGGTATTTTCGCCATTTTTACAATGCTCCGACGGTCCCCCACGCACTGTTTACTTCTATGTTTGTTTGCCTAACTTCCTGCCGCACTGCGCATCACATGGTTTCAGATGACTATCATCTCCGCCCCTTCATTAATATTCCGCCTCCTGCCGCACATCGCCACCTCCTCCGTGCATCCGCCCCCCCGAATCATATCCCGCCTCCTGCCGCACATATTGCCTCCTTCATTGAGAAGAAAACGCCCTGCCTAGAGGGGTGTGGCTTAGCGCAATCTGTTGCCGCCTGGTTACCGACCCTCCGAGCGCTCTGCATAATCACTGCGGCTGATGGTGACGTCACCGGGCTCCCTGCGAAGCGGAAGAAGCTGCTTTGCTCTGCAGAAAGGGACCCGGTACGTCACTGAATCTAATAAAAGACTCACTTCCGGCTGAGAATTTGTGCAATGTATATGGGGCATCAGAAAAGTCTGGCAAAGGTAGGATAGTCATGTATGTAATATTTATGTGCTTGTTAAACAATTACACAAATGTCCCTAATCCCGGACAACCCCTTTTTAAAGTGGTCAAGGATGGGCCTAATTTTGAACAGGCTGTCAAATGCGGGGTCATTCTGGGGTGGGCACTGTGCATTATCGTTGTAATGCAAAAATTTCAGTATTGCTTGGAATCGATTACGGGCCATGGTATTACTGTAAATTGGAGTGTGGTACAAGACATCCGCACTCCAATACTGATTAATCTTTGTTTTTTTTACTAAGCCCATATGCAGCAAGAGCCCCCAAAAGGTCATCATCTCTGCTGCATTTACTGGGGTCTAGCGTATGGTGGTGTGGGGTTCTGGGAAATAAATTGATGGGCGAATAAATTTGTTTGGGTTACCTTTAAATTTATTAAATCTTTTAGAGAAAAAGATTTTAAAAAAAACTATTTCTGTGAAGCCCGAACAATCTATCGGAATTCCTGAGCTGCCCACAAACTGAGGAATTTGGGGCTGATAATCCTCAGGGGGTGGGGTCCATATGGGGTCACTCTGGGGGGCTGTCTTCACTGCTACCCTGGGGCGCCTTCTAGAGGGTCCATAATCACAGGATGATGATGAGGGGGTAGAGGAAAGTGGCATCCTCTTCTCCCTCACTGGTCGACTCGGTATCAGAGGCAAGATATGCACATGCCTCTTCAGCTGAGTAAACTCGTTGGGATGGACGGGCCATTTTAATTTTATTGGGGTGAAATGTGTAAAACTTTATTTAGTGTGGGGTGTGAATGAGGTGCTTTCACACGTGAAGGGGCTTGTAATAAATTGGAAATTAAATTTAGGAGAAAAATGGTGAAAAATGAGCAGACGCGATCAGTAACGGACACTACTGATCGGTGCTCAGTGGTTTCAAAATGCACACACGCAGATGGTGCATTCATGCAAAATGCTAAACTAACACTAACCGAAATTTATTTTTATATAGTCGGGTCCATAAATATTGGGACATCGACACAATTCTAACATTTTTGGCTCTATACACCACCACAATGCATTTGAAATGAAACGAACAAGATGTGCTTTAACTGCAGACTGTCAGCTTTAATTTGAGGGTATTTACATCCAAATCAGGTGAACGGTGTAGGAATTACAACAGTTTGCATATGTGCCTCCCACTTGTTAAGGGACCAAAAGTAATGGGACAATTGGCTTCTGAGCTGTTCCATGGCCAGGTGTGTGTTGTTCCCTCATTATCCCAATTACAATAAGCAGATAAAAGGTCCAGAGTTCATTTCAAGTGTGCTATTTGCATTTGGAATCTGTCAACTCTCAAGATGAGATCCAAAGAGCTGTCACTATCAGTGAAGCAAGCCATCATTAAGCTGAAAAAACAAAACAAACCTATCAGAGATGGCAAAAACATTAGGAGTGGCCAAAACAACTGTTTGGAACATCCTTAAAAAGAAGGAACGCACCGGTGAGCTCATCAACACCAGAAGACCCGGAAGACCACGGAAAACTGTGGTGGATGTCCAAAAAATTATTTCCCTGGTGAAGAAAACGCCCTTCACAACAGTTGGCCAGATCAAGAACACTCTCCAGGAGGTAGGTGTATGTGTGTCAATGTTAACATCAATAGAAGACTTCACCAGAGTAAATACAGAGGGTTCACCACAAGATGTAAACCATTGGCGAGCCTCAAAAACAGGAAGGCAAGATTAGAGTTTGCCAAACAACATCTTCAAAAGCCTTCACAGTTCTGGAACAACAGTTTATGGACAGATGAGACCAAGATCAACTTGTACCAGAGTGATGGGAAGAAAAGAGTATGGAAAAGGAAAGGAACTGCTTATGATCCTAAGCGTACCACCTCATCAGTGAAGCATGGTGGTGGTAGTGTCATGGCGTGGGGATGTATGGCTGCCAATGGAACTGGTTCTCTTGTATTTATTGATGATGTGACTGCTGACAAAAGCAGCAGGATGAATTCTGAAGTGTTTCGGGCAATATTATCTGCTCATATTCAGCCAAATGCTTCAGAACTCATTGGACGGCGCTTCACAGTGCAGATGGACAATGACCCAAAGCATACTGCAAAAGCAACCAAAGAGTTTTTTTAAGGGAAAGAAGTGGAATGTTCTGCAATGGCCAAGTCAATCACCTGACCTGAATCCGATTTGAGCATGCATTTCACTTGCTGAAGACAAAACTGAAGGGAAAATGCCCCAAGAATAAGCAGGAACTGAAGACAGTTGCAGTAGAGGCCTGGCAGAGCAGCACCAGGGAAGAAACCCATCATCTGGTGATGTCTATGCGTTCCAGACTTCAGGCTGTAATTGACTGCAAAGGATTTGCAACCAAGTATTAAAAAGTGAAAGTTTGATTTATGCTTATTATTCTGTGTCATTACTTTTGGTCCCTTAACAAGTGGGAGGCACATATGCAAACTGTTGTAATTCCTACACCGTTCACCTGATTTGGATGTAAATACCCTCAAATTAAAGATGACAGTCTGTAGTTAACCACCTCAGCCCCTATAGCTTAAACACCCTTAATGACCAGGCCACTTTTTACACTTCTGACCTACACTACTTTCACCGTTTATTGCTCGGTCATGCAACTTACCACCCAAATGAATTTTACCTTCTTTTCTTCTCACTAATAGAGCTTTCATTTGGTGGTATTTCATTGCTGCTGACATTTTTACTTTTTTTGTTATTAATCGAAATTTAACGATTTTTTTTGCAAAAAAATGACATTTTTCACTTTCAGTTGTAAAATTTTGCAAAAAAAACGACATCCATATATAAATTTTTCTCTAAATTTATTGTTCTACATGTCTTTGATAAAAAAAAAATGTTTGGGTAAAAAAAAAATGGTTTGGGTAAAAGTTATAGCGTTTACAAACTATGGTACAAAAATGTGAATTTCCGCTTTTTGAAGCAGCTCTGACTTTCTCAGCACCTGTCATGTTTCCTGAGGTTCTACAATGCCCAGACAGTACAAACACCCCACAAATGACCCCATTTCGGAAAGTACACACCCTAAGGTATTCGCTGATGGGCATAGTGAGTTCATAGAACTTTTTATTTTTTGTCACAAGTTAGTGGAAAATTATGATTTTTTTTTTTTTTTTCTTACAAAGTCTCATATTCCACTAACTTGTGACAAAAAATAAAAACTTCCATGAACTCACTATGCCCATCAGCGAATACCTTGGGGTGTCTTCTTTCCAAAATGGGGTCACTTGTGGGGTAGTTATACTTCCCTGGCATTCTAGGGGCCCAAATGTGTGGTAAGAAGTTTGAAATCAAAATGTGTAAAAAATGCCCTGTGAAATCTGAAAGGTGCTCTTTGGAATGTGGGCCCCTTTGCCCACCTAGGCTGCAAAAAAGTGTCACACATGTGGTATCTCCGTACTCAGGAGAAGTTGGGCAATGTGTTTTGGGGTGTCTTTTTACATATACTCATGCTGGGTGAGAGAAATATCTCGGCAAAAGACAACTTTTCCCATTTTTTTTTTTTATACAAAGTTGGCATTTGACCAAGATATATTTCTCACCCAGCATGGGTATATGTAAAATGACACCCCAAAACAATTGCCCAACTTCTCCTGAATACGGTGATACCAGATGTGTGACACTTTTTTGCAGCCTAGATGCGCAAAGGGGCCCACATTCCTTTTATGAGGGCATTTTTAGACATTTGGATCCCAGACTTCTTTGCACGCTTTAGGGCCCCTAGAATGCCAGGGCAGTATAAATACCCCACATGTAACCCTATTTTGGAAAGAAGACACCCCAAGGTATTCAATGAGGGGCATGGTGAGTTCATAGAAATTATTTTTTTTTGGCACAAGTTAGCGGAAATTGATTTTTATTTTTTTTCTCAGTCTCCCTTTCCGCTAACTTGGGACAAAAATTTCAATCTTTCATGGACTCAATATGCCCCTCACGGAATACCTTGGGGTGTCTTCTTTCCGAAATGGGGTCACATGTGGGGTATTTATACTGCCCTTGCATTCTAGGGACCCTAAAGCGTGAGAAGAAGTCTGGAATATAAATGTCTAAAAATTTTTACGCATTTGGATTCCGTGAGGGGTATGGTGAGTTCATGTGAGATTTTATTTTTTGACACAAGTTAGTGGAATATGAGACTTTGTAAGAAAAAAAAAATGATTTCCGCTAACTTGGGCCAAAAAAATGTCTGAATGGAGCCTTACAGGGGGGTGATCAATGACAGGGAGGTGATCAGGGAGTCTATATGGGGTGATCACCCCTGTCATTGATCACCCCCCTGTAAGGCTCCATTCAGACGTCCGTATGCGTTTTGCGGATCCGATCCATCTATCAGTGGAACCGTAAAAATCATACGGACATCTAAATAGAGCCTGACAGGGGGGTGATCAATGACAGGGGGGTGATCAATGACAGGGGGGTGATCAGGGAGTCTATATGGGGTGATCAGGGGTGAATAAGGGGTTAATAAGTGACAGGGGAGGGTGTAGTGTAGTGGTGCTTGGTGCAACATATTACTGAGCTACCTGTGTCTGGTGGTCGATCCAAACAAAGGGGACCACCAGAGGACCAGGTAGCAGGTATATTAGACGCTGTTATCAAAACAGCGTCTAATATACCTGTTAGGGGTTAAAAAAAACACATCTCCAGCCTGCCAGCGAACGATCGCCGCTGGCAGGCTGGAGATCCACTCTCTTACCTCCCGGTTCCTGTGAACGCACGCGCCTTCACAGGAAATCTCGCGTCTCGCGAGAGGACGCGCCGGCGCGTCCAGGAGGAATTAATCAACCACCTCCAGGACGCGTCGCTGCGTTCGGCGGTCCGGAGGTGGTTAAAGAACATCTTTGGTTGTTTTTTATTTCAAATCCTTGGTGGTGGTGTATAGAGCCAAAAATGTTAGATTTGTGTCCATGTCCCAATATTTATGGACCTGACTGTGTGTGTGTGTGTGTGTGTGTGTGTGTGTGTGTGTGTGTGTATATATATATATATATATATATTATAGATACACAACTGCAGGTCTCTTTTTACAGAAAAAAATGTAAAAGAAAAAAAAAACACAAATGTGCAGATGTACTGAACACCACTTGGCAGTAGAGTTGTTGCGATAACAAATTTTTGATTCAATTTCGATACCATTTAAAAAGTATTGCGATACTCGATACCACGCGAAAAAACGAAACCAAAAAAAACACGTGCATTCCGCATTTTAAAAAAAATGGCGAATCACTCAGTTTTTTTGTTTTTTTTTCTGTTCCGGCATTCACAGCATAGATTTTTTCTGTATTTTTTTTCTATTTTAATAGTTTGGACTTTTTGGACGTGGCGATATGTGATATGTCTATTTATGGTTTATATATTTTATATGTAATTTATACTTTATATATATATATATATATATATATATATATATATAAAAAAAATTTTTTTTGTTTTGTTTTTTACTTTTTATTTAATAACTATTTCCCCCCCTTAGGGGCTAGAACCTAGGATTTTTTCATCCCTTGTCCTATTCACCCTGATAGAGCTCTATCGGGGTGATTAGGACTTCACACTCTCCCTGCTACTCTGTGCTCTGTTCACCCAGCAGCAGGGAGCCAACTATGACAGCCAGGCTTCAGTAGCGTCCTGGCTGCCATGGTAACTGATCGGAGCCCCACGATCAGAACTGCCACTGACACCAATGAGGAGGGGGGGGGGGACCCTGTGGCTACTACCACCAATGATTTTATTACTGGGGGGGGCGCACTGCGCCACCAATGATTCTAATACTGGGGGGGGAGGGGGGTGCACTATGATGATTAATCTTTAATACAGGAGGCGGGTACTGGCAGCAAATCGGCGGCAGTTAACCCCCTCAGGTGCCGCACCTGAGGGGTTAACTTCCGCTGATCGCAGCTCCCTGTCAGTGCAGGGTGTCGGCAATGTGATTCTGCTGCCGGCACCCGCCTCCTGTATTAAAAGTTAAAGACAACCTTTCGTGGGTTCGGACTTAGTTAAGTTACCAGGCTACATAGAGCGGCGCCCAGGGATCTCCCTGCACTTACTATTATTCCTGGGCGCCGCTCCATTCGCCCACTGTGCCCTAGTTACAGTCTCCTGCTCCGTATGCTAATTACTACTTTCGGAGCGATGGGGAGGAGACATCGGAACGCCCAGGAGAGATGCTGATGTCTCCTCCCCATCGCTCCGATAGTAGTATCTAGCATACGGAGCTGGCATGGGATGGATCTAGCATAGCGGCACTGGCATGGGACGCCAAACACTGGTGTCCCCTACCTGACCCAGGGGAGACAGGTGCTTACCAGTTCAGCACCAGTCACCCCTGTACAAACCGTGTTCCACCCCCCCCCCCCCCCCCCTGCAGCTTCCTGGATGAATGAGAAATCATCCAGAGCTGCGATTGGCCGGTCTGAGGAGTCACTGTGTGTGAACCACACTTGAGTAAAGTAGGTAAGGCGTCTGCCATGTCCAGGATGTTACTAGGTTTATAATGAAGTCCCTCCCCCAAAGGGGAGTGTCCTGTTAACTTTGTCCCAAGGGACAGGACTGGTGGTGGTAGATGTTTAGGGAGGTCGCTGGCCAAACGCTATTATTGTGGTCTTTATGAAATGTAAAATAAGATAGGACTACAAATCCTGTGTTTCACTGGACGCTACTCCGTAGGAGATCGGAGGACCGGAAGCAGGGTGGATAAAAATCAATGATTTAAATTTTTTTTTTTTTAAATCAGATTTTTTTTTTTTTTTTTTAGATAAAATGCTTTTTGAGAAAAATTATACCAGCAAGAATTAGTCTTTATGTAGAAAACTATGATTTTAAATCAAGCTTACTGACTAGTGATTTAAATCAAATCCACCCTGACCGGAAGTGCGTTAAACCGGAAGTACATGTGTTCCACCTGTCGTAGTTGTGGAACGCATGTTATGGTTTGGCCAGTGCACATGGGCGGAAGCGGTATGCGTTCCACCAGTGGAACGCATGGAATGATCGTATGTGTTTAGAGCCATAGGGAAACAAAGGGATATCAGGGATGATTGGAATACTGGGAATAGAGCCTGTAGTGAGGTATGGGGCTGTGAATAATGTATGTTTATAAAATGTGTGTGAGTCTATGAGGTACAGAAATGTAGATATGGGCAAGGAAGGGGATGGTAAGGAAAGAAGGATGGTAAAAGGGGAAAAGAAGGAGAAAAAGAAGGGAAGATGTTGAAAATTAAGAAAATAAGAGAATTACATTAGGAACAATAAAAGGATACGACTATGCGGCATAGGACAATTCTGGAACATCTATTCTGATGGCTTTATGTTGTACCGTTTCTCTATTATTTCTACCAGAAGTTATGGATGAAATACTAGTAGTCTGCAGTAAGGGTCCATTCACACATCCGTGTGTGTTTTGCAGATCCGCAAAACACGGACACCGGCAATGTGCGTTTCCGCATTTTGCGGACCGCACATCGCCGGCACTTAATAGAAAATGCCCTATCTTGTCCGCAATTGCGGACAAGAGTAGGACATGTGCTATTTTTTTTCGAGAGCGGAATTGCGGACCCGGAGGTGCGGGTCCGCATTTCCGGATCCGGGCAGCACATCGTGCGGCCCCATAGAAATGAATAGGTCCGCAATTCCGTTCCGCAAAATGCGGAACAGAATTGCGGACGTGTGAATGGACCCTAAAGGTTACAGAGGATTTTTAACCAGTTGAGGGGTGTCCCTAGAACGTCTGACAGGACACCAATCTAAATGTGGATTGGTGGAGTCCATATTCTTTAGGCCTAATGCACATATCAGTATTTTGGTCAGGGATTTTCATCAGTGATTGTGAGCCAAAAGCAGGAGTGGAGTTTCCACAGAGATGAGGTATATGGGGAAAGATCGGCACCTGTTCTGTGTTGGCTCACAATCACTGACGGAACAATGACTGTGTAAATATGGACTTAGAGATGGTTTTGTAACCTTTTGCAGCATGATGAGCATAAACAACTCTTCTTCTAAAGGTTCACATACTTTTGTGATACTCAGACATAATATTGGATCATTTTCCTCAATAAATAAATGACCAGGTCTACTAATTTGTACTCAATAGTTTGGTTATCATGACCAAGTGAAAATCTAACGTAGTTTTATGTTAAATTTATGCAGAAATATAGAAAATTCTGAAGGGTTCTGTGTATTTATTTTATACCTGCAAACATTGAAATGATATAGAACTCCTGTAAGAATAAGTCCAATGTCAGAGCTGGTTTTAACATTACAGCACTATGTAATAGGTACTGTACAGTCAGTCTGTGATTTATAAAACTAACTCCCATCATCTCTTTATTGGGTGATTCTAATAACGGTATGCTTTCCAGTGAACAGCTCTTCATGCAGATGGCAGATGTGATGGTATCAAATGGATGGGTAAAAGCTGGATACAAATACCTGTGCATTGATGACTGCTGGTTGGCTACACAGCGGGATGAAAACAATAGATTGCAAGCAGATCCCACAAGATTTCCTGGAGGAATCAAGAAATTGGCCGACTATGTAAGTTACATTGTGCATTCACGTGATTAGCTATATAGCATAAAACTGAAGACTATAACTGGTCCATACAGTCTCTAGAGCTTTGTAGAACTGGATAACCCTCTGCTTGTGCCCCAGCCCCCTCTAGTTCCAAGGCGCTCTATACAGAGCACAAGATTTCTGGAGAAGAATAAGCATTTTTTTTTTTTTTTTTTTTACTTGAGCATGAAAAAAAATAAAAAAAACACACATTTAAAGGGAATCTGTCATAGGGTTTATTCTGCCCTCCAAAGATCAAGAATTTTAATAACTGTAATGGTGCCAATGACATTTGCCATGCAGTGTTTGCCGTGTTATTTAATGTATGTTGGCTGCACACCGAGGACTAGGAAGTTGAAAATGTGTATACTAGAACATCTTAACGATACAAAAAATTTGACTCGCTATAACATCTAAAAAATCCGGCCAAACACTTTCTCACATTACTCAGGCAGCACCAAAACATTTTCAGTGTTGGCAATAGAAAAAAATCAAGAGGCCCTGTCATGGAGATGATATAAAGCCCACCTTTTAAATAGGGAGATGTATTACATAGAAACATAGAATGTGTCGGCAGATAAGAACCATTTGGCCCATCTAGTCTGCCCAATATACTGAGTACTATGGATAGTCCCTGGCCCTATCTTATATGAAGGATAGCCTTATGCCTATCCCATGCATGCTTAAACCCCTTCACTGTATTTGCAGCTACCACTTCTGCAGGAAGGCTATTCCATGCATCCACTACTCTCTCAGTAAAGTAATACTTCCTTATATTACTTTTAAACCTTTGCCCCTCTAATTTAAAACGGTGTCCTCTTGTGGTAGTTTTTCTTCTTTTAAATATGCTCTCCTCCTTTACCGAGTTGATTCCCTTTATGTATTTAAAAGTTTCTATCATATCCCCTCTGTCTCTTCTTTCTTCCAAGCTATACATATTAAGGTCCTTTAACCTTTCCTGGTAAGTTTTATCCTGCAATCCATGTACTAGTTTAGTAGCTCTTCTCTGAACTCTCTCTAGAGTATCTATATCCTTCTGGAGATATGGCCTCCAGTACTGCGCACAATACTCCAAGTGAGGTCTCACCAGTGTTCTGTACAGCGGCATAAGCACTTCACTCTTTCTACTGCTTATACCTCTCCCTATACATCCAAGCATTCTGCTGGCATTTCGTGCTGCTCTATTACATTGTCTTCCCACCTTTAAGTCTTCTGAAATAATTACTCCTAAATCCCTTTCCTCAGATACTGAGGTCAGGACTGTGTCAAATATTCTATATTCTGCCCTTGGGTTTTTACGCCCCAGGTGCATTATCTTGCACTTATCCACATTAAATTTCAGTTGCCAGAGTTCTGACCATTCTTCTAGTTTTCCTAAATCCTTTTCCATTTGGCGTTTCCCTCCAGGAACATCAACCCTGTTACATATCTTTGTGTCATCAGCAAAAAGACAAACCTTACCATTGAGGCCTTTTGCAATATCACTTATGAAGATATTAAACAAAATTGGTCCCAGTACAGATCCCTGTGGAACCCCACTGGTAACATTACCTTGTTTTGAATGTTCTCCATTGACTACAACCCTCTGTTGTCTGTCACTCAGCCACTGCCTAATCCACTCAACAATATGGGAGTCCATGCTCAATGACTGCAGTTTATTGATAAGTCTTCTATGTGGGACAGTGTCAAAAGCCTTACTAAAATCTAGATATGCGATGTCTACTGCACCTCCACAGTCTATTATTTTAGTCACCCAGTCAAAAAAATCTATAAGATTTGTTTGACATGATCTCCCTGAAGTAAAGCCATGTTGTTTTTCATCTTGCAATCCATGGGATTTTAGATGTTCCACAATCCTATCCTTTAATAGGGTTTCCATTAATTTGCCTACTATTGATGTCAGACTCACTGGTCTATAGTTGCTCGATTCCTCCCTACTACCTTTCTTGTGAATGGGCACGACATTTGCCAATTTCCAATCTTCCGGGACGACTCCTGTTACTAATGATTGGTTAAATAAATCTGTTAGCGGTTTTGCCAGCTCACCACTAAGCTCTTTTAATAATTTTGGGTGTATCTCATCAGGCCCCTGTGACTTATTTGTCTTCACCTTAGACAGCAAACTTAGAACATCTTCCTCTGTAAAGATACATGCATCAAATGATTTATTAGTCATCCTTTCTAGTGGAGGTCCTTCTCTTTTTTCTTTTGTAAAAACTGAACAGAAGTATTCATTAAGGCAGTCGGCTAGCCCTTTATTCTCTTCTACATACCTTCCGTCCTTTGTTTTTAATTTAGTTATTCCTTGTTTTAATTTCTTTTTTTCATTTATATATCTGAAGAATGTCTTATCCCCTTTTTTCATAGACTGAGCTTTAGTTGGATCTTTAGTTTAAACACAAAGCATCCGATTGATTTTAATCTCAAAAGAAAAATAATGTATCCTTATGAATAACCTGTATTTGATAGTGAACAGGTGCTCGATATATTTTTATATGTATTTTTCATTTTTATTTTAATAGTGGTGTATATCGCCCTAAAAATTTAACAGGGGTGTGGAATTCCTATCGCCCGACGCCCGGGACATGCAGTTCCGGGCGCCGGGCAAGTAGTTTGAACAGTTCTTTAGCCCTGTGCGGGCAAGTAGCAGGGACATGTCGGTTGGGCAGTAATAGGAGCGGTCATATGCTAACCGCGAGCTGACCGCTCCTACATCTATGTCAGCCTGCCCCTGCATCGTGCATATGAGTACCGTACATATCACTTCCTGCAGGCGGCCCCCGCTCCTCCCGGCTCCTGTATCGAAGTCTCCGCCCACCTGCCAGCACAGGAGCGCACAGTAAGTCAGCACACCGTCTCCAGAGACTGAGTAATTGCAGGCCAAGATGGGAGAAGAGGAGTGAGAGACCCCACGGCCCCCTGCAGATGAGCGTTCCTCCCGGAGCCTGTCCACATCGCAGCTCCCGGCCTGACCTGCAAGTGCTGACTGGGGTCACATAGCATTATACTGATTTATGATGCTATGTAACCCTTACAGTTCTGGAATGTGTTGGATAACACTGACAGCATTATGTCAGTGTTATCCAATACATTCCAGAACTGTAAGGGTTACATAGCATCATAAATCAGTATAATGCTATGTGACCCCAGTCAGCGCTTGCAGGTCAGGCCGGGAGCTGCGATGTGGACAGGCTCCGGGAGGAACGCTCATCTGCAGGGGTGTCAGAAATAAAGGTTGTGCTGTCTGTCTTCTGAGGCTCTGGCCCTGCCTGCAATCTGCACTGCACGTGGGACTTGATAAACTATAATGTCTCCCTGTTGCCCCCATACAGTATAACGTCTCCTTGTGGCCCCCGCACAGTATAACGTCACCAAGCGGCTGCCCCCGCACAGTATAACGTCACCCTGTGGCCCCCGCCCCCATACAATATAACGTCTCCCTGTGGCCCCCACCCCCATACAGCATAACCTCTCCTTGTGGCCCCCGCCCCCATACAGTATAACATTAGTATAAGTTCAGGACAAGTAGATGGTCATGAGGGACAAGTAGATTGAGCCCCCACTTTAGTCCTTCGACAAATAGTTTTTTTTTTTAATTTCCACACCCCTGAAAGCTGTTATGTCAACTATGCATTTAGAGCAGAAATCCATTGTGGATTAGATTTTTGAAGGTCTAGTTTTTCTAGTTCATAATAATATGGTTGCTTTAATTAAAATAGAATTGAAAAAGCTGCAGTTTTTTTGTTCCAAATACAGTGAAAAGGAAGTATCCCTTTGATGTACAGATATCGTCAGTCTGGGACACAGTTCCTACGGTGGCAAAAATTGCCAAAAGATTGTCCCTTCCCTGTGATGATTTAGGGTGTCTTAGTGACCCATTAGATAAGTGCTGATACCTACCTTTAAAGCTTTGGAATCAGCATGTTTCCTTCCCCAGAAAAAAATAGACCCTCTGATCCGTCGGGTCTGTGTTTTCTTTTGGACTTATTTTTGTTCCTTCAGAGAAGCCATGTCAATTCTTAGACTCATGACTTTGGCAATCCTGGCAGTTTCATATGCTTGATACGTTTAAAGAGGACCTTTCATGGGTTTTTATTAAGGGAGATATATACCTGTACTTGCGGGGTACTGATGCTGCCACCCTGCTTTATTATTTTTTTAAATATGCCTCTTGTGCCCCACCGGATTTCTCCCACTCAGTATGCTAATACTGAGCATGAGAGCAATGAGGAGGAGAGTCTTTCTCCGTGGGCGTCCAATCGCAGCACAGATCGTCACAGCCAGGGAGGTTTTTTCTGGCTGTGATGCTCTGCGCTGCGATTGGACAGCACTACAGCCAGGGGAGATGGAGACACCCACGGAGAAAGACTCTCCTCCTCATTGCTCCCATGCTCAGTATTGGCATACTGAGTGGGAGAAATCCGACAGGGCATAGGAGGAATATTTAAAAAAATCAAGCAGGGTGGCAGCATCAGCGGGGGGTACCCCGCAAGTACAGGTATATATCTCCCATAATAAAATCGCATGAAAGGTCCTCTTTAAGACCTCTGCAGTCAGATATCCTAAAAAATTTGAACGGCTCCCCTTGAATCTTAGATTTCAACTTTCATCGGTTTTCCACAGCAATGATGTCTCTCTTATGGTGGACAGACCCAAACAATCTATCTGTGGGATTGCTGTGGTCTTCTCAGCATCAGATTTCTTTTACGACAGATGCAAGTCCCTGGGGTTGGGGAGCCCATTCAGGAAGCAATTTTTGGTGAGGTGGATGGGACATTCAGATAAGAAAGCGACTTCAAACTACAAAGGGCTAAAAGCAATAAAGCAGGTCATTGAAAAGCTTCCTTCAGATCCATCTGACAATATGACAGCAGTCCTTTACATAAATCATCAGGGAGACACCAGAGTAGAGAGTTTTACACCTAGCCTAAGAGATTTTTCAGATAATGGGGAAAAAAACTGTTTGATTCTCAGAGCAGTTCACCTCAGAGGGAAAGACCATTTCTTAACTGACATCTTGAGCAGGAAAGAGTTAAAGCAGGGAGAATGGTGTTTAAATGATTAAATTTTTCAACAGATTGTCCACAAATGGGGTCAGCCAACTATAGACCTTTTTTCAACGAGGGAGAACAAGAAGGTGGCCAGATTATTTTCTCTCCGCAGAGGAGACGATCCAGTGGGGATAGATGCATTAGCTCAGAGGTGGAACCAGGATTTGGGTTATGACTTCCCACCTTTTCTTTTTTTTTCTCATTCCCGGAGTCTTGAAAAAAGTATTACAGGAGAAAGCTTAAATAATTCCAATTGCCCCAAGATGGCCTAAAAGATCTTGGTTCATGATGTTGCAAAATCTAGTGATCGAACCCCCTTGGATGTTACCACTGTGGGAGGATCGCCTGAGAGGTTGATTTGGTCTAGGAGAGGGTTATCAGACAAAGTAATTACTACCTTATTGGCCAGTAAGAAATCGGTAACATCCAATAAATATTTCAAAGTGTGGTTTGTCAACCGCTGCCAGGTTACTTCCTTCTGACTCCCCTTTGAAACTTAAATTAAGTACTTTTTGCACTGACCCGTTCTCCATTTCAACCTATCAATCAAATCCCAATAAAGATTCTCACCTTAAAAATTTCCTTTTTGCTGGCCATTACATCTGCCAGGCGAATTACCCTTTGTCCCATACACCAAGATTTTAGAGGAACGGATCATTATCAGGCCATTACACTTTTTTTTCTGAAGGTAGTTTCTGATATCCACAGAAATCAGGACCTAATCTTACCTTTTTTGTCCAAATCTAGTAACCCTATGAGCAGAGTTTTTATTGTTTAGCCGTTAAAAGGTGTTTAATAACCTATCTAGATTCTACAGACAAGTAAAGAATAGATGAGAATCTTCTGATCCAATTTCAAGATCCATGTAAATATTTTAAAAAAAGCCTCTATTGCTAGGTTGGTTAAGTTGGCTATCTCTATGGCCCATCTTTTACTACCGTAGGTCTTCAGTCCCAGAGGACATTCCACAAGAGCAGTTGCCACAACCTGGGCAGAGAGAGGGGGAGCGAATGCTTCTGTATCTCAGATTTGCAGAGCAGCCATCTGGTCTTCCTGCATACTTTTTTAAAACCTCTATGTGCTGATGCAGCTTTTGGGAGGAATCTACTGCAAGCAGTAGTCCCCCTCCTAAATTTTTTGGTTCATAGTTTAGTTTCGCATGGGTGCTGTCATGGGTGAGGGGAGAACATAAATTGCTTACCGATAATAGTTTTTCTCGAAACCCATGACAGCACTCCAAAATGTTTCCCACCCTTTAGACTTAATATAGAGTTATGTTTTTTGTTAAAGTTTAATCCAGATCCCAGATAGATCTAGGGGGGAAAAAAAATCCTGTATGGGTTCCCTGGTGGTGGGTCTTTTTTTTCCTTTTGTTGGTGGTACTTTTTCTTCTTTTTTCTTCTTTTGCTTATTAATGTCTTCGATGGATCCCCCCTGAGGTGTGGTGGGGATGTGAAGTTTTTATATCCTCAAAATTTACTGTCTTGGATGGGAGGTCCTTTTCGCTTGGATGCTGTCATGGGTTTCGAGAAAAACGATTACTGGTAAGCAATTTGTTTTCTGTTTTGCATTGGAAAGAAAGCTACCAGTCAGCTCCAAGGAGAGCTGGGAGCTCATGAATATGTGGACACACTGGTGACAGATTCCCTTTAAACAACAACTCAGAAAATATAGATGAATGCATTACTTGAAATTATACTGCAAGAGGTAAACTTCATTGTAATCATTCACCCAGGTTCATGCTCACGGATTACTGCTTGGAATATACCAGGACGTGGGTAAAAAAACATGTGCTGGATATCCAGGAAGCCAGGGATTTTATGAGTTGGATGCACAAACCTTTGCTGACTGGGGAGTAGATCTGCTCAAATTTGACGGTTGTTACTATGAAACTCTGGAGAAACTTGAAGATGGTAAGAGCCAAGAAATATTGTATAATTTATTGTGATATTTTACGGTCCATTGCTATGTAAGAAACAGACTTCATTTGGTGTTTCTTTCAGAATTCCTACTGTGGCTGTACCCACATAGGTGAGCTTACATACCTGATACCTGCCACTGGTTTCTGGCTCCTTGGCTCCTCTTCATGCATCATTGGTTCCATGTGTACCCACGACAGCATCCTTCTTGATGTGGGTCATGTGACCACCACATCCAATGACTGGCAGCAGCAGTCATGTGTCACGTGACCACCACTGGCAGTCATTGGTCACATGACCCCCGTGAAATAGGAAGTTGATGCTGGTACACCCTGGAATAGTGGCTCAGGAGGAGGAGCAATCGAGCCCGAACCCAGCAGCAGGGATCAATTAAGTATGCTCGCCTCATTGGGTCCAACCACACTGGAGTAGGGCTGCAGCTAACGATTATTTGAATAATTTATTAGTTGTCGATAATTTCATCGATTAATCAGGAAAAAACACCAAAATGACAAAAAAAGGGGTTTATATGATTTTACTTGAAAAATTATGTTCAAAGGCCATATTAAAACAAATTTAGGAGTTACATAATTATTAAAATTTTGCATTACAATGTAAAAAAGACAAGTTATGGATGATCTGTGGATGACACACTTTTGGGTGATCTGTGGATGACACTTTTGGGTGATCTGTGGATGACACACTTATGGGGGATCTGTGGATGACACACTTACTTATGGGGGATCTGTGGATGACACACTTACTTATGGGGGATCTGTGGATGACACACTTACTTATGGGGGATCTGTGGATGACACACTTACTTATGGGGGATCTGTGGATGACACACTTACTTATGGGGGATCTGTGGATGACACACTTACTTATGGGGGATCTGTGGATGACACACTTACTTATGGGGGATCTGTGGATGACACACTTACTTATGGGGGATCTGTGGATGACACACTTACTTATGGGGGATCTGTGGATGACACACTTACTTATGGGGGATCTGTGGATGACACACTTACTTATGGGGGATCTGTGGATGACACACTTACTTATGGGGGATCTGTGGATGACACACTTACTTATGGGGAGGGAGCTCTGTGGATGGCACTGTTATGGGGAGGGCGATCAGTGGATGGCACTATATAGCATCGTATGCTATATGTGTCATCCATAGATCCCCCATAACAGTGCCATCCATAGATCCCCCATAACAGTGCCATCCATAGATCCCCCATAACAGTGCCATCCACAGATCCCCCTCCCCATAACAGTGCCATCCACAGATCCCCCTCCCCATGACAGTGCCATCCACAGATCCCCCCCCTCCCCATGACAGTGCCATCCACAGATCCCCCCCCTCCCCATGACGGTGCCATCCACAGATCTCCCCTCCCCATGACGGTGCCATCCACAGATCTCCCCTCCCCATGACGGTGCCATCCACAGATCTCCCCTCCCCATGACGGTGCCATCCACAGATCCCCCCTCCCCATGACGGTGCCATCCACAGATCCCCCCTCCCCATGACGGTGCCATCCACAGATCCCCCCTCCCCATGACGGTGCCATCCACAGATTCCCCCTCCCCATGACGGTGCCATCCACAGATTCCCCCCCCCCCTCCCCATGACGGTGCCATCCACAGATCCCCCCTCCCCATGACGGTGCCATCCACAGATTCCCCCCCCCCCCTCCCCATGACAGTGCCATCCACAGATCCCCCCCCTCCCCATGACGGTGCCATCCACAGATCTCCCCATGACGGTGCCATCCACAGATCCCCCCTCCCCATGACGGTGCCATCCACAGATCCCCCCTCCCCATGACTCTGCCATCCACAGATCCCCCCCTCCCCATGACAGTGCCTTCCACAGATCCCCCCTCCCCATGACTGTGCCTTCCACAGATCCCCCCTCCCCATGACTGTGCCATCCACAGATCCCCCCTCCCCATGACAGTGCCTTCCACAGATCTCCCAATACACCGGCCACATCAGTATTCAGACTATTCCTTAGCAGTAGCTTTTACTTGAACTTTAAATCAGCTCTATGATATTTATCACCTTACAAATACAATGAAGCTCCGGTAACAGGCAGAGCAGGCGGCAGCGTAACGTCACTCACTCACTTTATGATGGAAGCAGGCGCGTCACGCGAGTAAGTGACGTAACGCCGCCGCCCGCTCCGCCTGTTACCGGAGCTTCATTGTAAGTTAGTAAAGATGCGCTGATTTAAAGTTGAAGTAAAAGTTACTGCCGGTTAAGGACCCTGACCGCCTGCTCCCGCCCTGCATAGCAACGAATCGGCCGATTATTCGATAACTGGATTTGTTGACAAGGAATCCTGTTATCGAATATTATCGATAACTTTGATTAATGGTTGCAGCCCTACACTGGAGGGTCTGATAAAAGGGACACTTAAGTTCACATATCTGTCAGAGGCTCCCTTGCATACTCTGTTGCTTTTGATTGTGAGAAAAGGACTGCATTCAGTTCTATTTCTCTGTCAACATAATGAATGCAGCAGTAGACTCCATTATAAATCCGTGGGGTCCATCAGTCCCCACCGGTGTCCATCGTGGTTCTGGCACTCCATGGTGGTTTCCATATGTGACAAAGCATCACACAGTTGTGAACAGAGCACAAGCCTGTCAGAACAAAACCAGATATTTAATGGTGTACTGGTGATATCATACTGGGATTCTATACTCTGTTATGCTCCTCTATTACGCCTACATTTTACATTTGGAACAGTATTGTAAAGATAGTGATTTGTAAATTATCGTTTCTTTTCAGATGTCTGCTTGTTAATGCCTCTTCCAAACCTTAGTTGGCTGATGCATTGAAACTAAATATTAAATAACATATAATAATGCAAAATCTATGCTTTTGAATGTTTTTTCAGAGATGGGAAAAGTGGTTTTAAAAGCCTTACAAAGTCTGTCTGCCTTAGACAATCTCCCAGAAATACAGTAGCCGATCATAGGTTGTCTGACTCCAGAGATCAGCAGTAATCTATGAAGGACCCTTTTTCAACATATAAAGGGGTTGTCTGGTGCAATAACATTGGGACAGTAGTGGTTAAAAATGAAGCATTACTCACCTCACCAATTTTCTGCCACTGCTGGTCCAATGCTTACTGGGCCCCGCTGGTCTCTGCTTGCAGGTCCTGGCTCTACATACAGGAAATGGCAGAAGATGGTATTGTACCTTAGCGAATCACTGGCTGCAGCAGTGACATGTCTTAGCCAGTGATTGGCAGAGCAGGCATCTCCAGCTGGGAATAGGAAGTGGAGACTAGCAGGGATCCAGTAAGGATTGGAATAGTAGCTGGGGATTGGTGCCTTTTATATAAACAGTGTATCTCACTGGACAACCCCCTCTCAGAGGAATTGGAAGTAGTTAACATGCTGCCGATTTTAAAATCTGTCTTAGGGCTCATGCACATGACCGTATGTATTTTGCAGTGAAAACGCTTGTGTGAAATTGCCCTAATAGTGATTCTAAATAAGGGGCTTTTTTCTATGAACTCATTGTCTAACAAACCTTTTGAAATTGGAAGCCTTTTTTTTTTTTTTTTTTCACCAAAGTATTTATAAAATGTTCTCACCTTTCCAATGCCGCTAGTGATGGGAACAGCATATGGTTTCTTTGTGCACTATGTGACGATTTACCATTGCAGGGGGCAATAGGCTGCCACGTGCTTATGTTCTTAGGTACATATCCACACAATATACTAGAAATGCCAAATGGTTACAGTTTCCACTTCTGGAGCCTGCACCTATATCAAGAATGATGGTCCCCAGTCCTGCCTAATGAGGTGTCCTCCACACCTAGGCAGAGAATGAATGGAGAGGTGGCCTCTGGAATATGGGGTCTGTGTTTGCGAATTGCATGATAAACATAGTCTGCTAAAAATGGATGTAGGTCTTCATTCACTTTTATTGAAATTACAGAAAAAGCACGCACACGTGTAGTATTACCATAGAACAGAATAGAGGGAGCAAAGCACATTTGAAAACATTTACTAATGTGACTAAGGCTTCATGCACACGACCATATGGGATTTGCGGTCTGCAAAAAAAACACTGTCTTCCGTATGCCATCTGTTCTGTTTTTTGTTTTTTTTTGCGGATCCATTGTAACAATGCCTAAAACTGACAAGAATAGGACATGTTCTATTTTTTTGGCAGGGCTACGGAACGGACATACTGATGTGGACAGCACACGGTGTGCTGTCTGCATTTTTTGCGGACCCATTGAAATGAATGGGTCCGCATCCTATCCGCAAAAAAACGAACGGACATGGAAACAAACAACGTTCGTGTGCATGAGGCCTAATCCTAGACCTTGTGGTAAAATGCACCAAAACATGGGGCATTTTAGGCTTCTAGTTTTAGAAATATCCACTGCAGCCAGCCAATGTTAGTGAGTAAGGGAGATGACCTAATGTGACACTTTTCACCCAAGTTGCGCCAAAATTCTGACTCAAATTCTGTCTCAAAGTAAGTTAGCCAATAGGTTGTATAAAGTGTCTAGCTGCACGCAGAATTTATCATCCAGCATGTAATAGTGATAGATATGGCCGGTCACCGTTTACACTGCATTTCAGGATTAGTACATTTGCTCCAATATGATTATAGTCAATTCTCCATAGACATATGGTAGAAAAGCTGCAGAGGGAAGGGACTTGCTGCCCTGCACTGTTCATGTACGGTGCACTGCTCAGGCAGGTACAAAAGCTGTGCCCGCTTGATTAACATCATGGGCCTGACTGCTACAGACAACCAGGCCCCTGCTGTTTCTGTCGGCATTGCTGAAAGCTCTGATGAGGGCAGATTAACCCATTAGATGCCGACTGCCACATCGAAGAGGTTTACAGAGGGAGGGGGCTCTCTCTCTCTCACCCCATTGGCTCCCCATTATGTGATTGTAGGGTGCTGATTGCTGCTGAGTCAGCCCCAGGCTGGATTGCATAGGCAACTGTCAGTGTAATACTGACAACTTCAATGCATTACAATATACTATGTATTATAATGCACTGTAAGAGGGACAAAAAAAATAACACTTGAACACTCACATCTTTTATTTTTCAGTCCTGTAGAAGTGTGAGTGAAGGAAGTGTTCTGTGTCGGTTCTATTTTGCTCACTACCAGTGATATTTTCATTTATCTTTGTTCTGATATTTGAGATGGATGTGTATTATTGTAGCATATTCTTTGCTATTTGGATATTGCTGGTTATGTTATGATGGGATGACTGTATGTTTTAATATTTTTGGATTTGTATTTTTAAAATTCTAATAAAAATTGTCACTGTGATTTTGTAGTAAAAAGGTCACAGAGCGGCACGGAGCATTATCAATCATGTCTCTGCTGTCCAGTGCGGGGCTTGGCACTCTTTCACGCAGCGGATGACACGCACGGCATCCACGCGTGTGAAACAGCCCTTAGAATCAGTTGACACTTCACTTATTTAGTTAGTTACGGAGCAAAAACTGACCAAATAGCTCAAATGTGAACTTATCCTTACAGGTCAATGTTGGCGTCGGGTAAAAAGAACCGTGCAGTGTCCCAAGATTGTACTATAGAGTGCACTTCTTTTACACATAGATTTCTACAGAATCTGTTCTGTTACACGCTGATACAAGTAGTTTCCCCCTGACAGAGTGGAGAGGGTGTCAGCAGTAAGTTTGTGTTGACGTCACAGTTTTTTTGCCCCCCTTTTAATCTGTCATAAGAACAACCCGCAAAAATGGATCCTGTCTTTTCAGCATCCGCTTTCACATGGTCAGCCTTTGGTCAGTAATCCATCAGTATTGTTAAGGTCAAATAAAAACAGAAGTGGATCCAAAACAGAGATGACATGTGATTGGAATGTTTGCATGTATTCTGTGTTTTGTACCCACTCCTGCTTTTGGCTTCCAATTCATGACCGTGTGATACAGGCCTTACAGATGCTCCAAAGACAGGATCCGTTGTGTTTAGCAGATCAGAAGGGTAAAAAAAAATGGTGATGTGAACAAGATCAAACTGAGACACTAGTGGCCCTGTCAGAGTGGTGCGGTGGCAAGCGCATGAGTAGTCAACACAGTGGCCCAGTTAGTGTGAGGAGGGTGGCAACCGTATGAGGAGTCAACATAGTGGTCAGTCAGAGTGGGGGGCGGGCAACATCAGTGGCACTAACAGCACAAGATGGTGGGTGGCAGTAGGAGAACTTGGCAGCAGGTGGATGGCATGAGAATAGTGGATGAAGCAGGTGGCCAGAAGAAACGGGTTTCTTTTCACAAAGTTTGGGTGTGGCACCCAGAATGATCTGGTCTGATGTCTCAGGCACTGGCGAGTCGAAATCCTGGCTGATCCATGCCTGATTCATCTTCACAAAGGTCAGTCTCTCCACTTTTTGGGTGGAAAGGCTATTTTCTTCTTGGGGTAACTATGCCCCCCGCCACACTATACACCCGCTCTGATGCCACACTACTGGCCGGGCAGGAAAGCTTGTACAGGGCAAACTAGGCCAGATGCGGCCACAAATCAAGTTTGGCTGTCCAGTAGTCCAGGAGATCTTTGATGTGGGATGGCAGGGTGCAGTCCAAGTATGCCACAATCTGCTGGTTCAGGTTCTGCTCCATGTCTTACTGGTAGGTGGTTTCTTCAGTAGGTGGGTGAAGAAATGTGCAAATCATTAAAGAATCCAGACTTAAGTTCCTGCTGATAGAGCTGGTGCTGCTGCTACCCCCACACCCCTCCAGCAGCTATGGCTGTGGAACGTGAGCTCAGAGGGCCCCCACGGTCAAACCTTCGTGAGGATGGGCGATGGTCCACATAGGCAGTGGACCAACTGACTACATAGGATGTCTTGATAGTAGTGGAGTTTATCCTCCCTCTCAGCGGGTGCAAAAAAGGCCCCTGTTTTGGAGCAGTAGTGAGGGTCTAACATGGTGGAGAGCCACTAGTCATGCCTCTGCCGAATGGTGATAATATGGTTCTGAATAACCAAGCAACTCAGCATGCATCTGTCCATTTGCGCAAGGGATTTGGAGCAGGACTCCCTGTCTCCACTGCACACTGCCACGGTGTGTCGAAGTCATCTGCCTCATCGCCCTCTATCTCCTCCTGCTCCTCTCCTGTCACTTGTGCAGAAAAGCCACCCTTTTCTGTATGCATTGCTTGTGTGTGTGAATGTCCTCGTGTCTCCTGTCCACTGGCCAGCCAGATTTATTAGCATCTGTTCCAGGACTTTAAGGATTGGAATAACGTTGCTCATCCCATAGTCCTGGCGACTGACAAATAGTGTCCTCCTCAAAGGGCCTAAGCAAACGGCAGGTGTCAAGCATGAGCTGCTACTGGCTAACGTCGAAGTTACACAGGGGAGTGCTCCTGTCCGCCTGCATCATCAAGAAATAGTTTACGGCCTTCCTCATATAGTTCATATAGTCAGTCCAACGTGTGAAGGGTGGAAACGTCGCATATCAGGCGATGTTTGGGAACGTTATTCTGCCTCTGCAGCTCAAGGAGGGTGTGCTTTGCGGTGTAAATAGCTGAAGTGCATGCACAGTTTCCTAGCCATTTTCAGGATGTCTTGCCATTGGGTGTAGGACTTCAGGAACTGCTTTACAACCAAATTAAAGGCATGCACATGCAGGTCGCATGGGTCAGCCCTCCTTTAAGCATCGCAGGCATTATTTTCTTCCCGTTGTCGGTGACCATGGTTCCGATTTTAAGTTGGCGAGGAGGGAGCCAGTATTCGATTTCCTCTTGAAGGACACGGAGCAGTTTCTCCCTGGTGTGAGTCCCGCCGAGATCCGATGGTATATTCTAACCCCCAGGCGTTCCCATGGTGACGGGGACGCTTGCCTGCGGGTTAGAATATACAGGGCCACGCCGCTCACAGGAGTACATTTATAAACTGTAATCCGTAACTTTAACTGTAATCATCGCTCCTCTCTTTACTTGGATACCTTACTCTTAGCTCTGGTAACAGCAGGCAGTGCGGGCGGCGCTCGCTCACTGACGTCAGGGAGTGATCACCGCCCGCACTGCCTGCTGTTACCGGAGCTGAGAGTAAGGTATCCAAGTAAAGAGAGGAGCGATGATTACAGTTAAAGTTACGGATTACAGTTTATAAATGTACTCCTGTGAGCGGCGTGGCCCTGTATATTCTAACCCCCCCCCCATGGGAACGCCTGGGGGTTAGAATATACCATCGGCTCTCGGGCGGGACTCGGCAGGCTTAAGGAGACTCGCTGTGCTTCACTGTCGGTTCCAGCCAGCAACATGAACACGCACACAGTAGGACGGCCTCCTTGTGCGTCCTTCGTCTTCCATCTGAGCACAATTGGAAGACGGATGAGTCATAGCAACCTGATTTTAATCTTGGGTAAGAATAGCATATACTGGGGGCATAAATGTGGTTTTTAGGAGTTATTTACTAAAGAGCCAAAAGTTAAAACATGGCAAACAAGGTGATATTAATCACCAAAATCCAATATTGGGGAAAAAAAAAAAAAATTGACAGTTATCCTTTAAACTCTTCTATTGGCCCATACACTCTCCCCTTCAGTGTGGATAATGCCTCCCTATTATATCCCTACACTATCTCTAAGCTGTCCCTGAACTGCTCAATAGTAATTTTTTTGTTAATAAAGTCTTTCCTTATCGCTGTCCCTAGTGTCTGTAATATCCCTCCCTACACAAAGTGACTAAGTTCACTGGAAAGTGGCGGAGACCGGGCAGGAGGAGACTTTTTATAAACTTGTAACATCACAGGGGCTGGCTATCTGCAGATTGATTGGCTGTCTGCCTGGCATTATGGGTGATCCCTCGTTCCTGGGCTTCTTACTTCCTCTTTCTAACATGTGCATTAGCCATTTTAGGAAAAATATAGTAACATAGTACATAAGGCCGAAAAAAGACATTTGTCCATCCAGTTCGGCCTGTTATCCTGCAAGTTGATCCAGAGGAAGGCAAAAAAACCCTGTGAGGTAAAAGCCAGTTTTCCTCACTTTAGGGGAATAAAAAATTCCTTCCCGACTCCAATCAGGCAATCAGAATAACTCCCTGGATTATTACGCTCTAAAAACACTTCCAGGCCCCTCTTGAATTCCTTTATTGTACTCACCATCACCACCTCCTCAGGCAGAGAGTTCCATAGTCTCACTGCTCTTACCGTAAAGAATCCTCCTTCTATGTTTGTGTACAAACCTTCTTTCCTCCAAACGCAGAGGATGTCCCCTCGTCACAGTCCTGGGGATAAATAGATGATGGGATAGATCTCTGTACTGACCCCTGATATATTTATACATAGTAATTAGATCTCCCCTCAGTCGTCTTTTTTCTAACGTGAATAACCCTAATTTTGATAATCTTTCAGGGTACTGTAGTTGCCTCATTCTAGTTATTACTTTAGTTGCCCTCCTCTGGACCCTCTCCAGCTCTGCTATGTCTGCCTTGTTCACAGGAGCCCAGAACTGTACACAGTACTCCATGTGTGGTCTGACTAATGATTTGTAAAGTAGTAGGAATATGTTCTCATCACGGGCATCTATGCCCCTTTTGATGCAACCCATTATCTTATTGGCCTTGGCAGCAGCTGCCTGACACTGTTTTTTGCAGCTTAGTTTGCTGTTTATTAAAATTCCTAGATCCTTTTTTCCATGTCAGTGTTACCGAGTGTTTTACTATTTAGTATGTACGGGTTATTTGCATTATTCCTTACCTTGTGCATAACTTTACATTTGTCAGTGTTAAACCTCATCTGCCACTTCTCTGCCCAAGCCTCCAATCTATCCAGATCCCTCTGTAGTAGTATACTGTCCTCTTCAGTGTAATTACTTTACACAGTTTAGTGTCATCTGCGAAAATTGATATTTTACTATGCAAGCCTTCTACAAAATCATTAATAAATATATTGAAGAGAATAGGGCCCAATACTGACCCCTGAGGTACTCCACTAGTGACAGTGACCCAATCTGTGTACCGTTAATAACCACCCTCTGTTTTCTATCACTCAGCCAGTTACTTACCCACTTACAGATGTTTTCTCCCAGTCCAAGCATTCTCATTTTATATACTAACCTTTTATGTGGTACAATGTCAAATGCTTTGGAGAAGTCCAGATATACGACATCCATTGATTCGCCGCTGTCAAGTCTAGAACTTACCTCCTCATAGAAACTGATTTAAATTAGTTTGACATGACCGATCCCTCACAAAGCCATGCTGATATGGCGTTATTTGCTTATTTCCGTTAAGATGCTCTAAGATAGCATCTCTCAGAAAACCTTCAAACAGTTTGCCCACAACAGATGTTAAACTTACCGGCCTATAGTTTCCAGGCTCTGTTTTTGGACCCTTTTTGAATATCGGCACCACATTTGCCATGCGCCAATCCTGTGGGACATTCCCTGTCAGTAGAGAGTCTGCAAATATCAGAAATAAGGGTCTGGCTATGACATTACTTAATTCCCTTAGGATACGGGGGTGTATGCCATCCGGTCCTGGCGATTTGTCTATTTTGATCTTTTTAAGTCGCTGTTGTACTTCTTCCTGGGTCAGACAGGACACTTTTAATGGGGAATTTATTTCAACATTCAGCATTTCATCTGACAGTTTATATTCCTCAGTGAATACATTGGAGAAAAAAATATTTAACAGCTTTGCTTTCTCCTCGTCGCTCTCTGCGACTCCCCCCTCATTACTCTTTAAAGGGCCGACACCTTCAGATTTATACTTTTTAACATTTATATAATTGAAGAACATTTTAGGGTTAGTTTTACTCTCTTTGGCAATTAATCTCTTGGTCTCTAGTTTGGCCGCTTTTATTTGTTTTTTACATGTTCTGTTTTTTTCCTTATAGTTTTTCAGTGCTTCCGTGCTACCCTTCTGTTTTAGTGTTTTATATGCTTTCTTTTTGTCATTTATTGCTTTCTTTACAGTTCTGTTTATCCACATTGGTTTCTTTTTGTTCCTTAACCTTTTATTCCCATACGGTATGTACCTCTCACAATGAGATTTTAGGATGTTTTTAAAGATGTCCCATTTTGTGGCTGTATTTTATTTTTGAGGACTTTGTCCCAGTTAGTTAGGCCTATGGCCTCTCTTAGTTGGCTAAATTTAGCTTTTTTGAAGTTTGGTATTTTTGTTCCTCCCTGTAGAAACGCTCTTTTGAATGATAATTGGAAGGTTATTACTTTATGTCACTATTTCCCAGGTGTCCCCAATATGATTCGTTACCACGAAGCGCAAGGAAATTTGACTTCGCTCATCTCTAGTGAATGTTAATAACTATCTGTCTTAGGCTACATGCACACGACTGCGGTCCGCAAATAGCAGATCCGTGTTCCTGTGTTTTTATTTATTTATTTATTTTTTTTACATCCACATCCGTTCGTCCGCAAATTTTGTAGGTTGTGTTTCCGTATGTCTTCAGTTTTTTTTTTTTTTTCCGGTCCGCAAAAAAAAACCCTGAAGGCTGTAATTCTTGAAGTTTAATATATACATGTTTCCCTGCAACCATCCGCAAAAAACCCTGGATGCGGATGACATACAGATGGCTTCCGTTGGTCATCCGCATTTTTTTGCGGACAAGAATAGGACATGCCGTATTTTTTGGGCGGACGTGAAACGCGGATGCGGATAAGAAGTGGACGAGTCCTCCGCATTTTTAACGGATCCCTTGAAATGAAATGGAAACCATCCTATCCGCAAAAAAAACGGAACGGAGGCCGCAAAAAACCACTGCCGTGTGCATGTAGCTTTGGGGTACGACCACACAGAGCGGACGTGATCGGTTGGGTTGTGACAAGCTGCAGTCAAGAACCGTGCAGCCAATTAGCCCGCAGCTCACTTTCAGTTAACTAATGAATTCTGCAGCTTTCAGTCTTCATTGTTAATGGCTGCACAGTAAAGTTGCCGTCCAGCCATGACGCATCACCACCGATCCATGTGCTCATACCCTTAAAATGAGAGTAATTCAAATTTAGAAAATTGCAAGTTTTCCAAATATTTTCTGTAAATTTTTGATTGATTTTTAAATAAATAAAGGTAAAACGTATCGACTCAAATTTACCACTAGCATAAAGTAAGACGTGTCACGACAGAATAGTCTTAGAATCGATTGTATACGTAAAGGCATTCCAAAATTACTACAAGTCAAATTACCAAAAATAGGTCTGGTCAGGAAGGTGAAAACTGGCACTGTCTTGAAGAGGTTAATAATTAATATAAATAATGGATCCATCCACCCAACTTTAATGTGTATTTTTTTTTTTTTATTTCTCACCTAAACTTTCTACTACAGCATCTTATGCGTTTTTTGTGCACTCTTGCAGGATACCGCCGTATGTCCATAGCATTGAACCAGACAGGTAGAAATATAGTGTATTCTTGTGAGTGGCCATTGTATGCTCGTCATTTATCGAAGGTAAGGAATTAATAGTGCTCTTAAAGCAAAGACAGATTTCCTTTTAAAGTTGCTTAAAATGATTCATGTTATGATTTCACATCTGGAATGAAAGTGAATCTGTGCTAAATCCCATGTGTACAGTTGTCAGAGATAAGGCCAGTGGTGCAACAAGGTAAGTGCAGTATGGGTCCCTGTTGTCAGTGCAGTGATATTTCACAGCTGTCTTCTGTCCTATGAGACCAGAAATAGTGGTCATACAATTATGCAGGGTTTCTAAAGGGGTGTTCTGGGGCCTCACGTGGAACAACAAAATGTTGGGCAACTGGTAACCTTGGTTTACACCGATACTCCAATTCTTTTATTTAACATAGCCACACATGATACAATTCTGTGTACCTGCAGCCACCACTAGAGGGAGTACACTGCATAAGACTTTATATAGTTTGCTTTGAACTGTATAATAATATTGCAATAAGCTACTCCTAAGGACATCAGTAGGAATTTTATCATTTCCTTCAGCATCTCAAGAATTCTCAGATGGAGGTTTCCAGGTAGTAGGAAAACCTCCCTTTTAAAGGGTTTATCCAGGATTTAATATTGATGACCTATGCTCAGGATAGGTCATCGATGTCAGATAAGCAGGGGGCTGACACCTGGGACCCCTGTCTATCAGCTGTTAGAAGAGGCCAGGCGCACAGCCTCTTCCTAGACCATGTGATGTCACCGTACATCGGTCACATGGACTAGTTGCAGAGATCAGCCCCATTCAAGTCAATGGGGCTGAGCTGCAGTACAAAGCACAGCCACTGTACGATGTACAGCTCTGTGCTGTAAGCTTTGGGAGGCTGCTGCGCTAATCAGAGCTCCAGTGAGGATCGTAGCTTCCTGAAACAGCTGATCAGTACTGGTGATGAGACTGGGATCCCCACCAATGTGATATCCTGTCATCAATATTATTTTCCGGATAACCCCTTTAAGTGTGCTGCTGTCCTCTATTTCAAACATGTCTAAGAGTGATACTAGAGCAGTTTGGTTCAATTTGTTGAAGGCATTGCACTATGACATTTTTATGGGGTAGCTGGTGGCATTACTCCGTTCTATGCTCCACATTATCAACCGATATCCTTGTTTGTCTTCTAATAGATTTACTCCCTTTAGGTCAATTATACTGAAGTGGCTGAGTACTGTAACTCATGGAGAAATTTTGATGATATTCAAGATTCTTGGGCAAGTGTAAAGACGTTGATAGATTTCACTGCAGCTTTACAAGATCAGCTGGTTCCTGCAGCTGGGCCCGGAGCATGGAATGACCCAGACATGGTTGGTAGATTGTCACACTGCCAGCTTTTAAATAATTCAGTCTTCTTTGTATCTCTCCAAATCCTTTTTTCTCAAAATTTAAATTGACTTCTAAAAAACTACATTTTACAATCAGTTGTTGAGAAAATACTTACAAAGTGACAGCTAATCTGTGGTGTACTTCATGTGGTCACTTTTGCAAGAATGGTCTCTTCAAAAAAACAAAAACTGAAAGAATGTCATTATCTCCAAGTTTAGAGCATTACTAAATGTAAATCTTCTCACCACAACCTGGCTTACGTTTGTGCTGTTTGTGTTGCTATTGTCTCTTTCTTGTGACTCCTGTTTTTTTATTTACCAGCTTGTTATTGGTAACTTTGGCTTGAGCTGGGATCAAGAAGTCACACAAATGGCTCTTTGGTCCATCATGGCTGCTCCATTGCTAATGTCTAATGATTTGCGAGATATCAATCCAAGATCCAAAGAACTTTTGCAGAACCAAGAAGTCATTGCCATCAACCAAGACCCCCTTGGTGTCCAGGGGTACAGAGTGCTTATGGTAATAAAAGGCAGATTGTGCAGTATTATGCTTTTGTCAGTTAATGAACAATATGTTTCTATTGAAATATTTATTTTAATAAATGATGTGTACATAACCTTTTGAACTTTTTTTTTTTTTCAGGTCTCTCTGGCGCTTTGGAATCCCTACACTTGTACACCACTGACATGTCAGTGGTGTACAGATTCCAGCGACGCATGTCTTCTGCACTGTTGTACTATAGAGAGCTTTTAGCAAGTGGAGCTTACGCATACAGGAGCTTGGCATAGCACTTTGCTGTATCTGCCTGTGTCAACTAAGCCTGGTATAGCACATCAGTATAGGCTCGGTACACCGCATGTGTTAAGTCAGGCTTTAGTAGAGAGCAGTTGGCACAGCAGGAGCTTCGATATGTCCTCTGGTCTGTACATTGATCACTGTGGAATCTGTAGAACGCTGACATGTCACTGGTGTACAGGTGTGGTGATTCTAAAGCATTAGACACCTGAAATTCCATTGCCTCCTTTCTAAATAGAATGTGAAAAAATGAAAGTATATTACAAAAAATGATTTTATTGCATATAGAATAGTTTTTAACACCTTAGGGTACTTTCACACTTGCGGCAGGACGGATCCGACAGGTTGTTCACCATGTCGGATCCGTCCTTCCGCTATTTTGCCGGACCGCCGCTCTGTCCCCATTGACTATAATGGGGACGGGGGCGGAGCTCCGGCGCAGCACGGCGGTGCGCGGCGAAAGCCGCCGGACTAAAAAGTCCTGCAGTTCCGACTTTCTAGTCCGGCGGCTTTCGCGGTGCACCGCCGTGCTGCGCTGGAGCTCCGCCCCCGTCCCCATTATAGTCAATGGGGACGGAGTGGCGACACCGCAAAATAGCGGAAGGACGGATCCGACATGGTGAATAGCCTGTCGGAACCGTCCTGCTGCAAGTGTGAAAGTACCCTTAAGGACCCTTGATGAGAATGCTCGTACCTGAGTTTACCAGCCGGACCCCTGCTGCATCCACCAGCATCGGGGATAACACAGGTGCCTGTAAATTAACCCTTCATATGCCGTGTCAGTGCTGACTGCGCATATGGGAGGTTCGCGCTCCCTTATTTTGCTCCAAAGGCCTTGGGGCCCGGCAGCTACGGAGGCCTATGAGGCCCAGCCTCCAGGATGGGTCTCGTAGGCACACTATCAGTGTATTACATTGTGAGGGTTCCCTCCTCCCCAGTATTAAAAACATTGGTGGCACAGTGCGCCCTTCTCTACCCCCCCCGGTGGCTACAGAGTCCCCTCACCTCCTCATTGGTGGCAGTGGCAGTTGTGATCAGAGCCCCAGCTGTGTAATCCTGGGGCTCCGATCTGTTACCATGGCAGCCAGGATGCTACTGAAGCCCTGGCTGCCATGGTAATCTCCCTGCTGCTGTGTGTACTATGCACAGGGCAGCAGGGAGAGTGTGAAGTCCTATTCACCCTAATAGAGCTCTATTAGGGTGAATAGGACAAGGGATAAAAAGATAAATAAACAGTAAAAAAAAATAATTTTAAAACGCCAATATATTAAGTATAAATCACCCCCTTTCCCAAGTTTACATATAAAATATATAACCAATAAATATATCACATATTGCCACATTATCTTATTGGCCTTGGCAGCAGCTGCCTGACGCTGGTTTCTACAGCTCAGTTTGTTGTTCACCAAAATTCCTAGGTCCTTTTCCATGTCAGTGTTACCCAGTGTTTTACCATTTAGTATGTACTGGTGACTTGCATTATTCCTTCCCATGTGCATAACCTTACACTTGTCAGTGTTAAACCTCATCTGCCACTTCTCTGTCCAAGCCTCTAATCTATCCAGATCCATCTGTAGCAGTATAAAGTCCTCTTCCGTGTCAATTACTTAACACAGTTTAGTGTCATCTGCAAAAATTTATATTTTACTGTGCAAGCCTTCTACAAGATCATTAATAAATATATTATAATATAATAAGAGGATAGGGCCCAGTACTGACCCCTGAGGTACTCAACTAGTGACAATGACCCAATGTCACCGCCAGCTCTCTGAGAAGGTCTGGCAGACGTTCTTCTGTACCTCTTGCAGGAAGTTCTTTGTTTTGGTTTCACTTTGTCATCTCCTTTCCTTCTCCCAGCTGTCACCTTTTCACACTAATTGCCTCCCTTTATATTCCCTCCCATACTGCCTCACTTTGCGGTTTATACTACTTCCTGGATTGAAGTGATCACTGCTGGAGACTTCTGTTACTGCTTGTTCAGATAAGTCCTTTCTTGTATTGTGTTTCTTTGCTGGCTTGATTCTAGGTGACCCTGACTCCCTCTGTATTAAGTGCAGGGAGTCGGTGGTCGTGTCCCCTCACTATTATAGGGTTTTCAGGTGTCACACAGTCTAGGTACGAGGGCATGCAATCGTCTACCTCTGAGACCTTTTTGTATGTGCTTAGCAGTCAGGGTGAGCTCTTAGGGTTTTACAGGGGTCACCTTTATGCTCCTTAGTTTGGGATCAAGCCAGTCGGATGTTTATCCATAACTTCCAGCTATCTGCTATATCATCTGTGACACCCAATCTGAGTGTGTACCGTTAATAACCACCCTCTGTTTTCTATCACAGCCAGTTACTTACCCACATACAGACATTTTCTCTCAGTCCAAGTATTCTCATTTTATATACTAACTTTATATGCAGTACAGTGTCAAATGCTTTGGAGAAGTCCAGATATATGACATCCATTGATTCGCTGCTGTCCTTTATAGAAACTGATTAAATTAGTTTTACATGACCGATCCCTCATAAAGACATGCTGATATGGCGTTATTTGCTTATTTTCATTGAGGTACTCCAAGATAGCATCTCTTATAAAACCTTCAAACAGTTTACCCATGACAGATATTAAACTTACTGGCCTATAGTTTCAGGGCTCTGTTTTTGGACCCTCTTTGAATATTAGCACCACATTTGCTATGTGAGGTATGAAAATGAAAGACGGCACTCACCGATAAAAGTCCAATTCTTACTTTATTGTTCCACATAGGTACAAAGATACAGGCAGACGATAGGGGTGCAGGACACCACACAGGCACCATGAGGCGTAGGATCACGCTTCCTCGGGCCTCCTAATGTAGTGACGTCAATACGTCACTTTTATACATCAGCGCTGGTGAGACAGACATGCGCACAAGCAGCGCTACCAATTTTCTGTGGACTCTGGTATATTAGGTGGTTTATAATAAACTCCTATTAGTATTTTATTATTGTTTTTGCCTCCATGTATTTCTACCCACAGTGACTCCACATGTTCATGTCCCTCACTTATATCTTCTCGGACTGTGGGCTTTAGACAGGACTTTACATAAAGGCAGACCCCTCCCCCCTCACCGTTTTTGGCGATCCTTTCTAAACAGACTGTAACCCTGTACATTAACTGACCAGTCATAGCTATCATCCAGCCATGTCTCAGTTATTCCCACTATGTCATAGTCCTCCTCACACATCACTATTTCCAGTTCCCCAGTTTTATTAGTCAGGCTTCTGGCATTAGTATACATACAATTGAGGTTTATATATATTTTTTTACCTTACACCTTTCCGTCTGAACTGTTCTAGTCCCTCTTTCCATTCCTCCCCCAGTCCCATTACCTTGCCCCCGGTCTCTATCTGCACTATCTTCCCATCCTGTAACGTAATTACCCCCCCCCCCCCCCCCCCCAGTCTCTACTTTAAACACTCCTCCAACCTTCTAGCCATCTTCTCCCCCAACACAGCTGCCCCTTCCCCATTGAGGTGCAGTCATCCCTACGATATAGCCTGTAGCCGATAGAGAAGTCGGCCCAGTTCTCCAGGAACCCAGAACCCCTCCTTCCTACACCAGTTCTTGTGCCACTTGTTAGCCTCCCTAATCTCCCGCTGCCTTTCTTGTGTGGCTCGTGGTACAGGTAGTATTTCGGATAACACTACCTTTGAGGTCCTGTCCCTAAGCTTTTGACCTAAATCCCTAAAATCATTTTTAAGGATGCTCCACCTACCTCTAACTTTGTAATTGTTTCCGATATGGACCATGACTGCTGTCAATCTGTCAACCCGATCCGCGATGTGTCGTACTCGAGCGCCAGGAAGACAACACACCGTTCAACGATCCCAGTCTTTGTGACAGATCTGTACCTCTAATAATTGAGTCTCCCACTACCAGCACCTGTCTGGCCTGCCCTGCTCTCCTGGTCCCCTTCTTACTGGAGCTGACATTCAAAGTGTAAGAAAAAGGGGGCGGGGGGGAATTCGAATCACCCCTCTTTCCCAAAAATAAGGATAATCATAGGAATCACTGCATCCCAAATCACCTGTACTATTAATACCATACTTAATACCATATTTTTTCGGACTATAAGATGCACCAGACTATAGGACGCACCTAGGATTTGGAGGAAAAAATAAAAATTATTTTCCATCAGACCAGACTCATTATTCATCATAACCCCATTCTTCATCAGACTTCCGATGAGACCCCCAACCTCTATTGGCCTCAGATCAGATCCCCCAGCATCCATCAGCCTCAGATCAGCTCTCCATCAGACCCCCAGCCCCCATCAGCCTTTGATTGGACCACCTCAGAACAGACATTAAAAATCAATAAATAAACTTGCTCCTGGCGCTGCAGATCCAGGACTTGCCGCTCCCCACACCGTGCACTACGTCCTGACTCTGTACACCATCAGGTCACAGTGCACAGTGGGACCGGGAAGAAGACCAGGGAGGGTGAGTACAGCCAGTGCAGCACTGCCCTCATCTCCCCGTGCATCCCGCAGGCTGATGACTATAATGGAAGTGGTCATTAGCATTCAGACTATAAGACACATTGCCACTTTTCCCTCACTTTGGAGAAAAAAAAAAAAATCTGTCTTGGGGGCCCTTTCACACGATCATATGCCCTCCGAGACATACGGTCTGTGAGCGGGCCATATGTCCCGACGCAGCATTGATCGGGAGCACACAGCATCATAGATTACAATGATGCTGTGCACGTCGGGCCGCCCGTGGGGCTTTGTCCTGCACTCATACTTATAGTCTGTTAAAAATGAATAAAAAGTCATACACACCCCAAAGATATAAATCAAAAGTACAAATTGCTAAAAATTAGTCCTCATATAGCTCCATAAACATATAAAAATAAAAGTTATGGGAATATTAAGAATACGCCAATGAAAAGAAATATTATTTTTTCCAAAGTTGTTTTTTTTTATTTTTAAAACAGTATTGAAACACAAGAAAAACTATACAAAGGTGGTTTTGCTGTAATTGTACTAACCCAGAAAATGAAAGGCACAGGTCAGTTTTACTGCAAAGTGATCGCTGTAATAATGGAATTTTTATCCAGCTTTCCCCTACGTAGTATGCAATAGTAAATGGTGCCATTAGAAAGAACAAATTGACCCGCCAAAAACAAGCCCTCATAAGTCTATATGAACAAAAAAATAAAGATATGGCTCCTGGAAGGCAGGGAGTAAAAAATGGAAACGCGAAAATCGCCATGTCCTCAAGGGTTAATACATTGTTTTTGGTATTTTAGTACAAACGTCATTTTTGTAAATAATGAAACATAATATGAATTTGTTGTTTCAGGTAGATGGCTTTGAATTGTGGGAAAAGCCTCTTGCTGGAGGATGTCTTGCAGTTTCTGTGACAAATCGCTACGAGATAGGTGGTGCTCAACAGTTTCTTCTGTCACGTAGCATGCTCTGGAAAGGATTAGCTTGTAAAAACAAGTGTTACTTGACACAGTTGCTTCCCACGCGGTATGAGTACGGCAGCTTCAATGCAACATTCTTCGTGCAACTATCAGTGAACCCCTCAGGCACGGTATTGTTGAGGGTGGAATAAGCACTGCAGCTTGGATCACAATGACTGGTGCAATCAACTGGTTTTGGAAATACTGTAGGTTACTGATCGCTGAAATATTTAAATTGCTTAATTGGATCACAATGAATAGTGCAATCAACTGGTTTTGGAAATACTGCAGGTTCCTGATCACTTAAATATTTAAATGGCTAAAGGGGGTTGTCTAGCTTCATTTACGTTATGGCCTGCTCTCAGCTGTTTGGGTGTAGCTCTGTCCATGGAAATCAGCACCACAAGTACACAGCACTGTCAACGTAGCAGTGACAGCGCTCGTCTCGCAGCTCTGCTCCCATTAAAATCATTGCCCACGCTCTCCACTACAGCTTTGACAGTGCTGTTTAGTTCCAGCGCTGATTTCTGCCAATGGGGCTACAGCTGACTGGCAGGGTGTCAGACCCCCGCCGATCAGCTAGTGATGGCCTATCCTGAGGAAAAGACTGGACAACTCCTTTAAAATATCATGGTTTTAGGGACGAGTTTATTTTGTGAGGAGATGCAAACAAGTGTGTTCCTAAAAAAAAAACCCCACAGAAAGGAGAGACTACCTAAATCACTTTATCAGAAGCCTCTGCCTTCTACTGGTTTTCAACTTACAGACATGGAAGCACAACTGTGTGACTGAGTTTCAAAATAGCCATCTCCACTGACTTTAATGCCCTAATGCAAAATGACATACATATACACCATCTGCGGGCTATACATGCTGCAGAATGTTGTACATGTGTGCAGGAGCCTGGCTGTAACTAACATCCAGGTTCCAGCTGCAGTGGTTGAGATTGGTGATACAGGTGCTTTCACACAGTTTTTTTGCAGCATTTTTTGCTGTAAAAACAGCAGCTCCAGATGTTGACTCGGTCTATGGGAACAAGCGTTCTTTTTGCTCCTGTCATTTTTGTTATTTAGGTGGAATTATTTGTCTTTCTGGCTTCTTTTCAATAAGCAGCATGCTGCAGCTTATTCCAGTTTTTCAGGCATTTTCACATTACCTTCTCTATAGGGGAAAAAGACTCTAAAAATGCTAGTGGTAAGATGCACTATGTGCAAAAATTGCAGAAAAAAAATCACTTGCGCTTATTCTGCCATTTTTTCTGTTTTAAAAAAAAAAAAAACTGCCAAATTCATGTGTGTGAGGACCCTACTACCGATTCTTCCACATCAGTAATGACCTAAACTATTTAGTTGGTGCATTAAACCATGAACACCAAGAAAAAAAAAAATGTAGAATTGCTGTTTTTGTACCTCCCAAAAGCTGAATAAAAAGAAATTAAAAGGTTATATGTATCTGTAACATGAATTTGAAAGATTTGATGATGAATAAGCTTACACAGGCTAAGTGAATAAATATTTACTAAGTGTGATTACATATAAGATAAAACAGACAAATCACATATAGAATAACAAAAAGTAAATAATCCTCAGTAGCCTCCATATGCAATATGGGGTAGGACACCAGTCGGCCATGCTATGTCCGACAACACATGCAACATCACATGACTGTCTACCACGTTATAACACATGAATGACACCCGAAGGTATATAAGAGATGGGGCAAATCATTATTTACATTGTACTTAATATGAAGTTCCAAGTGAAGTCCCCAGTAATTGTCTATGCTGACCACAATTATTCCCTTCAGCCCCTCCCCCAGTGTGCATCACGTTTGTCCCTGAGATCACTCAGGAATTTAGCGTTATCAGCACAAGGGGCATGGGTACTACATTACAAAGAATATCCTTACACAGAATACTAAAAGTAATATGAGACAAAATTAAAGGGACAGAGCCAATCAGTACTTAAAAATACCCTTACAATACAGTATCCCAAAATTATACCAATGAACATTATACATGGCAGCATAAACCTGGTGCAGACTGTTCACAAGTAAAAACATTTCCTGATTGTCAAGCCTTGCTCTTAGATTTGCCATCACCGATAACATAAGCAGTGCTTACCAATCCGAGTGCAACAGGAAGTGACTTGGGCTACCAAATGCACAGCGTGTATCGGGTAGCTTGAGAAGGATTTCCGCCATCTTGGTTGGTAGAAGAGGAGCCTGGGAATTGGCAGATCAGCTGAAAAGATGGAGAATAAAAAGTCACCAAGTAAATGTTTCGTTTATTCTGCACTTAAGGTGATTTTTTATTTTTTTTTATTTTTTTCTTGAAATGGACGGTTCGTTTAAGGAGCACTTGTCACCTTTGCGTTTCCCCTGCATTATTTACATACCATTTTAGAGCATCTTTTCAAATAAACTCTATTTTGTGCCATTCCTCTGTTATTCCTTCTAGACCAGGAACAGCAACCTCCGGCATGCCAGCTGTTCTGGAACTACAACTTCCAGAATCCTCCTTTCACGGGAGTAACAAGTACAGCCCAGCAAGTGTGCATGATGGGAGTTGTAGTTTCACAGCAGTTGGAGTGCCGAAGGTTTGCTGATCCTTCTTCCTCCTTCTCCATGGATCGGATCCGCAAAACACATACGGACGTCTGAATGGAGCCTTACAGGGGGGTGATCAATGACTGGGGGGTGATCACCCCATATAGACTCCCTGATCACCCCCCTGTAAGGCTCCATTCAGACGTCCGTATGTGTTTTGCGGATCCATGGATCGGATCCGCAAAACACATACAGACGTCTGAATTGAGCCTTACAGGGGGGGGTGATCACCCCATATAGACTCCCTGATCACCCCCCTAAGGCTCCATTCAGACGTCCTTATGTGTTTTGTGGATCCGCAAAACACTGACACCGCGGATCCGCAAAACACATACGGACGTCTGAATGGAGCCTTACAGGGTGGTGATCACCCCATATAGACTCCCTGATCACCCCCCTGTCATTGATCACCCCCCTGTAAGTCTCCATTCAGACATTTTTTTGGGCACAAGTTAGTGGAAATTATTTATTTATTTATTTTTTCTTACAAAGTCTCATATTCCACCAACTTGTGACAAAAAATAAAATCTCACACGAACTCACCATACCCCTCACGGAATCCAAATGCGTAAATTTTTTTAGACATTTATATTCCAGACTTCTTCTCACGCTTTAGAGCCCCTAAAATGCCAGGGCAGTATAAATACCCCACATGTGTCCCTATTTCGGAAAGGAGACACCCCAAGGTATTCGCTGAGGGGCATATTGAGTCCATGAAAGATTGAACTTTTTGTCCCAAGTTAGCGGAAAGGGAGACTTTGAGAAAAAAAAAAAAATCAATTTCCGCTAACTTGTGCCAAAAAAATCTTCTATGAACTCGCCATGCCTCTCATTGAATACCGTGGGGTGTCTTCTTTCCAAAATGGGGTCACATGTGGGGTATTTATACTGCCCTGGCATTTTAGGGGCCCTAAAGCGTGAGAAGAAGTCCGGGATCCAAATGTCTAAAAATGCCTTCCTAAAAGGAATTTGGGCCCCTTTGCGCATCTAGGCTGCAAAAAAGTCACACATGTGGTATTGCCGTACTCAGGAGAAGTTGGGCAATGTGTTTTGGGGTGTCATTTTACATATACCCATGCTGGGTGAGATAAATATCTCGGTCAAATGGCAACTTTGTGTAAAAAAAAAAAATGGGAAAAGTTGTCTTTAAGAGAGATATTTCTCTCACCCAGCATGGGTACATGTAAAAAGACACCCCAAAACACATTGCCCAACTTCTGAGTACGGCGATACCACATGTGTGACACTTTTTTGCAGCCTAGGTGGGCAAAGGGGCCCACATTCCAAAGAGCACCTTTAGGATTTCACAGGGCATTTTTTACACATTTTGATTTCAAACTACTTCTCACGCATTAGGTCCCCTAAAATGCCAGGGCAGTATAACTACCCCACAAGTGACCCCATTTTGGAAAGAAGACACCCCAATGTATTCCGTGAGGGGCATGGCGAGTTCCTAGAATTTTTTATTTTTTGTCACAAGTTAGCGGAAAATGATTGATTTTATTTAATTTTTTTTCTTACAAAGTCTCATATTCCACTAACTTGTGACAAAAAATAAAAACTTCCATGAACTCACTATGCCCATCACGAAATACCTTGGGGTGTCTTCTTTCCAAAATGGGGTCACTTGTGGGGTAGTTATACTGCCCTGGCATTTTAGGGGCCCTAATGCGTGAGAAGTAGTTTGAAATCAAAATGTGTAAAAAATGCCCTGTGAAATCCTAAAGGTGCTCTTTGGAATGTGGGCCCCTTTGCCCACCTAGACTGCAAAAAAGTGTCACACATGTGGTATCGCCGTACTCAGGAGAAGTTGGGCAATGTGTTTTGGGGTGTCGTGTTTTTTTTTTTTTTTTTTTTTTTTTTTTAAACTCGTTTTATTGCATGGTAGAAAAGTTTACACGCATGGCACATATACAAAAAGAAATTATCATGACCCTCATTTGGGCCGTACATAAAAGCAGAAGCATCGCATGAAGAATCTTACATACATCTTTAAACAGCTGTGAATGTCAGGATGTCTATGCCAATGATAACAATTTCAGCAACAGTCGGGGGACATAAACTTGTGGATGCGTAATAGAAATAGATTAGAACACTTGCCTCAGGAGGCCTTTCATCCAGGCATACAAGCTTCCATACATGCTCACAAAAGGACTATCCAGAACCATCATTCTCCTGATGCCTTCTCTCGTCGTGCATGGTGAGTGAGGAGTCGCACCAGGCTCCCCACACCCTATCAAACTTTTGCGGGCAGCCCCTATGCTTATATACTATGTTTTCCATTGATACCGTAGCATTCACCAGAGACAGCCATTGACCCCTGGATGGTATATTGTCTCCCATCCAACACAAGGCGATTGCCTTTCTAGCCATAAACAGTGTTCTTTCAAGGAAGATCTTATGATAGTGTGTCCAAGATTCCTCATCAACTATACCCAGTATACACATTTTAGGGCACATCTGTAATGGTGCCGGCACCAGGGCTCTGAGGATCTCCAGTATAGATTCCCAGAACTGCCGGATGTATGAACAGTCCCACATCAGGTGCCAGAAGTCTGTACCCTCCACCTATGACATCTGGTATTATCCATCCTACCCATTTTGTGAAGCCTGGTGGGAGTTAAATAGCTATAATGCAAAATAAAGAGCTGCGTCATCCTGTTGTTAATGGAAGGGGACACTCTAGTTGGTGCCAGTAGAGCCTCTTCCCACTCTTCCTCAGATAGAGAGGGTATGAACCCTTTCCATTTGTCCTCTATGGCCAGCGGAGAGATCAGCAATCGGCGATCCAGCAGGTGGGTATAGAGGGCCGATACTATCCCCTTAGGTCCCTGAGATCTGAGTATACCGATGGTGGGGTATTTGGATATTCTTCTACTACTGTCTCTAAATTGGGTTTGAAGGGCATGTCGCAGCTGGAGCTACCTAAAGGATAAGGTACCTGGCACTTGGAACCTATCCTGGATTTGCGCGAAATCTATAAGCTTGCTATCCTCGTATAAGTCCCCCAACGTTTGGATCCCATTTCTCCTCCACTCCCCTGCACCCTCTAGCCTCAACAGGTGAGGAAACATGCAGTTATCCCATATAGGAATATTGCAAGGTAAGTCTTTATAAACATTCAGCTTGGAGGCCTGCCATATCTGATGGGCTAGCTTGTGCAACGGGAGGGTAGCTTTCTGTATACGTCCCATTCCTTCTAACACTGGCCACAAGGTCGAGACCTGCAGATATTCATGCAGATAGTATTCCGAGTTAGGTCTTGAGGTCTCGGTGACCCAGCTCCTCAGGAATCTCAGCTGACTAGCAATGAAATAGAGGAAAAAATCAGGCAGGGCTGCACCGCCTTGCAGCTTCGACCTCTGGAGGACCTGGAGCGAGAGCTTTCTTCTAGCTTTCCCCCCATACAAAAGCAGTGACCAAGGAGTGTATGCGTTTAAAGAAGCTCCGAGGGATCGGTGTGCATGCACGAGACAATACATATAACCCTTTAGGTAGCAGAACCATTTTCACTCCCATGTTTTCATTTTATCTTTAAAAAGAGCCTCCAGAGGCTCAACATTCAGGTCGTATGCAAGCTGTGGAGCCCTAGTGATCATCACCCCGAGATATTTGAATCTATCCACTACCGGCAGATTATGATGATCAGTCCCCCAGTCATGTTCCCACAAAGGCATGATAGCTGACTTACCCCAATTTATGTGTAGGCCTGAATAACGCCCAAACTTGGCTATTACTTCAATCGCCCTAGGCAGGGACACCTCTGGACTAGACATAAAAAGTATAAGATCATCCGCATATAAGCCTATTCTCTCCTCCCTACAGCTCATTGAAATTCCTGTATACATTGGGTCCTGCCTGATTCTAATTGCCAGGTGTTCTATCGCGATTGCAAACAATAAGGGTGAAAGCGGGCAACCCTGCCTAGTGCCTCTGTGCAAGGAGATCTCCTCAGAGTAGGAGCCGTTGAGCTGAATACGAGCTGATGGGTTATTATAAAGTATGTTAATCCATTTAACGAACTTGGGACCAAAACCAAAGCTTCTCAGCACAGCTACCAGGAATGGCCATTCTAGGGAGTCAAAAGCCTTGGCCGTGTCTAAAGAGGCCAAGGCCCACCTTTCCTTCCCTGCCGAGCCTATTTGCGCGATCACCTGGGTTCTCCTAATATTATCCGAGGTGCATCTACCCGGCATAAATCCTGATTGATCAGAGTGAATCACTGTGGTTATCGCCTTGTTAAGCCTGTTAGCTAATATTCTAGTCAGGATTTTATAATCCAAGTTCAGCAATGAAATTGGACGGTAAGATCCACAGTCCAGCGGGTCCTTGCCAGGCTTCAGTATCAAAACTATAGAGGCATCTTATAAAGAGACTGGCAATGATCCGCCGGAGTGCACCGCCCCATACAACTTCACAAGTTGTGGCGCCAGGATCTCCCTATACTTTGCATACACCTCCACCGGGATACCGTCAGGACGCGGGGCTTTCCCGGCTGGGAGATCCGAGATGGCCCTCTCTACTTCCTCCAAGGTAATGTCCTCTTCTATGATACCCTTATCTAGGTCACTAAGTTGGGGGTAAGTGATCTCATTGAGGTACACCTCCAAATCCTGCTCAGTGTAATTTACCGCTGACTTGTATAGATCCGCATAAAAGGTATGCATGCAGTTTAAAATGTCCCGAGCCGTCTCGACTATGCGACCATCGGTCTCCCTAAGGCGGAGTAACGGTGGAGCCATAGTGTTAGCACGGGCTATATGGGCCAGCAATTTCCCGGCTTGGTTACCCACCTCGAACGCCTGCTGTTTGAGAAAAAAGAGTTTTCTTTTACTCTTCTCTTCCAGGTGCATAGCATATAGTCTGCCCTTGGTCAGCCACGCCCCCCTATGTTCCTCCGTAGGGGATTCAACAAAACTCCTCTCTGCCTCTTTACAACTGGCAAGCAATTCTTCCTCTTTACGCTGCGCATCCCTTTTGACATATGAAATGGAAGACTTAAGGCAACCTCTAAGGTACGCCTTCAGGGTCTCCCAGAGTAATAGGGAGTTGGTAGAAACATCCTGTGCTTCAAAGAAGACCCCCAACTGATCTGGGACCCTGTCCGTCATACCAAATAAAGTTATCCAGAACGGATGGATGCGCATCCTACTACCTATTCCCGAGGGGTCAGGGGATCCCAGCACAGCGAGGACCGATGCATGATCAGAGGGGCCCTGCGGTCCGTGACGAACGCTCACCAGATCAGTGTATGCTGCAGGGTTACCAAGCAAATAATCGATTCTAGAGAGGGCGCCCCGGGAGGATGTAAAACAGGAGTATTCTCTGGTATTTGGGTTCCTGGCCCTCCACATATCTATCCACCCCATCTCCTGTGAAATCCTAGTCAAGGGCGTGTCATCATTCCCCGTCCATGTATTATCACTCCTACTTCTAAATCTATCCATATTCTCACTCATGACCTGGTTGAAGTCCCCCATACACAGTAAGCGGGCACTGGGATAGTGAGTCACAAAGCCTACAACTGACTGTAGTAGGGAAACTGAGGCAGGCGGTGCATTATACAGGTTTACTATCACATAAGGGATACATTCAATATGGGCATATAAGAAGATGTATTGACCTGCTGGATCAATCATTGAGTGATGGATCTCACATCTCAAGCTTCTGTGAAGCATGAGTGCCACTCCCCTAGAGTGCGAGTTGCCATAGGCGTTAAATAGATGCTGGACCCAAGGTTTTTTAAGCCTATGTCCCGTTTCCGGGGTGAGGCGGGTCTCCTGGAGGCCTAAAATGTGGGGATTGAAGGAGCGTATCTGGGAGGCCACAGCTATCCGCTTCTTAGGATCACCCAATCCCCTGACATTCCAAGACATGAGTCTCAAGGAGGCCATAAGGGCGTAACATCAATATCCTGACTATCTAACCCCTTAATCACTCCATTCCTAAAAATAAATTGCATCTGCTTAAAACAGAACATCAGTCCTACTACAGGACAATAGTAGACATTAGGCCATGCTTGATACGAGTGTGCATTAACATGAACAAAAATAACATATAACAACATCTTGAAAGACCTGAGGTTATCAGGTGCAGGACCAAAGAACGTACTGGTCCTAAACTCGGGGACCTGCATGGTGTAAAAGGTTGGTATTACCACACAGGTGCCGCTCCAACCCTCATTGCAATATACTTATGTAAACTGCCACCTTTAGCTTAAAGGAGCCAAGCTCAGTGGCACAGTGTTCCTTCTTTCGAGCCTGTTGCTCCCCTCCAGGAGAGGAGCTGACACTGACTGTCCAGATCTCCATGGACATAAGTCATAGCATGGAAGCAGCAATATTTGTAAAAAAACAGATTAAGCTCCAATATCGCTCCTCTCACATAGAGGGAACATATGATACTTGCTGCGTCTCTAGGAAGCTGCTCATCGCCTTGGCGGACGGACCGCTATTCTCGAGGCCCAGTCCTCCGCCTCCTTGGGGTCATTAAAGAAGATGGTCTTTTCGCCGTCAATCACTCTAAGGCGGGCAGGGTATGCCATAGAATATTGCAAATTTAGTTCCCTTAAATGGCGCTTCACCTCCACAAATGTAGCCCTTCTCTTCTGAAGGTCCGCCGAAAAGTCCGGGAAAAGAGAGATTCTGACGTTGTCATGCCTGATGTCTTGCTTTTGTCTGGCCTGACTGAGAAGAAGATCTCGATCTCTCCAGTTCAGGAGACGAGCCAGGAGAGGCCTTGGTGGCGCACCCGGAGGAGGTGGTCTAGCAGGAACTCGGTGGGCCCTCTCCACTGCATATGCTGATGTGAAAGGCGCTCCAGGAAACTGTTCCTTGAACCAATTCTCCAGAAACGCTGCAGGATCCCTTCCCTCCGTCCTCTCAGGTAGGCCCAGAATTCTTACATTATTACGGCGCGACCTATTCTCTAGGTCATCGCATTTCTGCTGCCATTGACCCATCGCCCTCTCCAGATCTTGCACTCTCCCCTCCAATGGTCTTGTCTGATCTTCTAAGGCTGAGACGCGGTCTTCAGTGGTTTTAACCCTGTCACGCAGCTGCTGCATATCATGGCGGAGTAAGCTAACGTCCACTCTTACCTCCTCCAGCTTTCCGGTCAGCGAGGACTGGCATGAGGAGATCGCCAGTAGCAGCTGGTCATATGCTGCCTTTAGGGTGAACTCCGGTTCGGTAGGCTCGTCCGCCTCCGCCTGTTGAGCAGACTGGCCTCTTGTGACCGCAGCGCGCGACGGTGAGGCAGACGCGGCGCCATGCTGGGCCTCAGATCTGGCGAACTCCTTTAGCCTCTCCGCTGCATTCTGAGCTTTACTGGGCCCCATCGTCGGTGTGCGGGGTCTTCTCTTCCGTCTGCACACCTTCCAGTCGGTGTCTGTGGTGGTCAGTTTGTCAGGATGATGTAGGATTACTCAGGGTTGTCGGAGCTGCTCTCAAACGCGTGCTCTCATGCCGGCAGTTGGCCACGCCCCCCTTGGGGTGTCTTTTTACATATACCCATGCTGGGTGAGAGAAATATCTCTCTAAAAGACAACTTTTCCCATTTTTTTTTTTATACAAAGTTGTCATTTGACAGAGATATTTATCTCGCCCAGCATGGGCATGTGTAAAAAGCACCCCAAAACACATTGCCCAACTTCTCCTGAGTACGGCGATACCACATGTGTGATATTTCGTTAAGTTTTGATTAATAACAAAAAAAGTAAATATGTCAGCAGCAATGAAATACCACCAAATGAAAGCTCTATTAGTGAGAAGAAAAGGAGGTAAAATTAATTTGGGTGGTAAGTTGTATGACCGAGCAATAAACCGTGAAAGTAGTGTAGTGCAGAATTGTAAAAAGTGGTCTGGTCATTAAGGGTGTTTAAGCTAGGGGAGCTGAGGTGGTTAATAAGTGGGATTTCTTGCCTTATAAATGGGGTTGGGACCATCAGTTGCGTTGAGGAGAAGTCAGGTGGATACACAGCTGATAGTCCTACTGAATAGACTGTTAGAATTTGTATTATGGCAAGAAAAAAAGCAGCTAAGTAAAGAAAAACTAGTGGTCATCATTACTTTAAGAAATGAAGGTCAGTCAGTCAGCCGAAAAATTGGGTAAGGGCTATTTGACCATGAAGGAGAGTGATGGGGTGCTGCGCCAGATGACCTGGCCTCCACAATCATTGGACCTGAACCCAATCGAGATGGTTTGGGGTGAGCTGGACCGCAGAGTGAAGGCAAAAGGGCCAACAAGTGCTAAGCATCTCCGGGAACTCCTTCAAGACTGTTGGAAGACCATTTCAGGGGACTACCTCTTGAAGCTCATTAAGAGAATGCCAAGAGTGCAAAGCAGTAATCAAAGCAAAAGGTGGCTACTTTGAAGAACCTAGAATTTGACATATTTTCAGTTGTTTCACACTTGTTTGTTATGTATATAATTCCACATGTGTTAATTCATAGTTTTGATGCCTTCATAGTCATGAAAATAAAGAAAACTCTTTGAATGAGAAGGTGTGTCCAAACTTTTGGTCTGTACTGTATGTGTGTATATATATATATATATTAGGCTTTTTATGAGGCAAGGTAACCAAAAAATGGCTATTCTGGCAGTTTTTACAGTTTGTTTTTTAAAATGTTCACCCGACTGTGTAGATCATGTGATATTTTTATAGAACAGGTCGTTATGGACGCGGCGATACCTAAGGCTACTTTCACACTACCGTTCAGAGCGGGTACGTCTGATGTCTGCTCAGACGGATCCTCTCCTATAATGCAGACGTTTGTATCCGTTCAGAACGGATCCGTCTGCATTATAGTTTTAAAAAAATTCTAAGTGTGAAAGTAGCCTGAACGGATCCGTCCAGACTTTACATTGAAAGTCAATAGGGACGGATACGTTTGAAAATTGAGCCATATTGTGTCATCTTCAAACGGATCCGTCCCCATTGACTTACATTGTAAGTCTGGACGGATCCGCTTGCCTCCGCATGGCCAGGCGGACACCCGAACGCTGCTTGCAGCGTTCAGGTGTCCGCTTGCTGAGCGGAGCGGAGGCTGAACGCTGCCAGACTGATGCATTCTGAGCGGATCCGCGTCCACTCAGAATGCATTAGGGCTGGACGGATGCGTTCGGGGCCGCTTGTGAGCCCCTTCAAACGGAGCTCACAAGCGGACACCCGAACGCTGGTGTGAAAGTAGCCTAATATGTGCATTTTAAAAAAAATTACACAAACATTTTTGAAAAACAAAATCATGTTTTTGTCTCCATTTTCTGAAAGCCATTTTTTTTTTTTTTTTGGACGATTGACTTAGGTAGGACCTCATTTTTTTTGTTGGAAGAGATGACGGTTTGGATGGTACCATTTTGGGACACATATGACTTTTTGATCGCTTAGTATTACACTTTTTGTGATGTAAGGTGATAAAAAATGGCTTTTTGTCACAGTTTTTATTTTATTTTTGTTAGTGTTCACCAGACAGGTTGGGTCATAGTAACATAGTTTATAAGGCTGAAAAAATACATCTGTACATCCAGTTCAGCCTGTTATCCTGCAAGTTGATCCAGAGGAAGGAAAAAAAAAATTCCCCCACTTTAGCGGGGAAAAAATTCCCCCTTCCCGACTCCAATCAGGCACTCAGAATAACTCCCAGGATCAACAACCCATCTCTAGTAGCTATAGCTTTTAATATTATTACGCTCCAGAAATACATCCACGCCCCTCTTGAACTTTTTTTTTTTGTGAACTCACCATCACCACCTCCTCAGTCAGAGAGTACCATAGTCTCACTGCTCTTACCATAAAGAATCCTCTTCAATGTTTGTGTACAAACCTTCTTTCCTCCAGACACAGAGGAGGTCCCCTGGTCACAGTCACGGTCCTGGAGATAAATAGATGATTGAGAGATCTCTGTACTGAACCCTGATATATTTATACATGGTTATTAGCTCTCCCCTGAGTCGTCTTTTCTTTCTAAAGTTGAATAACCCTAATTTTGATAGTCTTTTACGGTACTGTAGGCCAACCATTCCAGTTATTACTTTAGTTGCCCTCCTCTGAACCCTCTCCAGCTCTGCTACGTCTGCACATGATTTTTTTTTTTTATAGAGCAGGTTGTTACGGGCGCTGCGATACCTAGTATGTCAAATTTTTTATTTATTTTACACCGTTAAAGCTTTTTTGAAAAAAAATCATGTTTTTGTGTCTTCATTTTCTGAAAGCCATATTTATTTTTATTTTTTGGACAATTGTCTTAGGTAGGGTCTTATTTTTTGTGAAATAAACTTTTACACGAATAGGTGCACTACTATGGTGGATGCAATCAACAAAATCTGACTAAACCCTCACACTGATGTTAAAATAAGACTTTAGCCAATATATCCTAATATAAAGGACATACCGGAGCCCGCGCACCATGTCAAGGTATCTCAGGTGGCATGGGACCTAACGCTAACCTACCTGTGCCATATGGGCAGTACCAGTGGGCGAATTACAGGAGCGTAAGGTCCAACTCACAGCAAACAGCTCCCTGTTACCTCCAGTGTGAAACCACACATACAATGGGAGGAGGTAAGAGGCTGTGATTCCCATCCAAGGCTGACTGATATGACGCAGGCCTCATAGGTACACCAAATGTAGCCTATAGATGAAAATAAAGGCACATTCAAATTTGAAGTTTATACACCTCCACGCATGCATATACAAATTACATGACAAAATAACGTGGTCTCAAAAAGCAGGAAATGTTCAACACCGTATGCAGTTATGCATCTATACCCGGGGGAGCAAATCCTGCACATGTGGTCCGTTGCTAATGGCGATCCCCAGCAAAAATTCATGCAATGGAGGATGCCCGCAGCGGACCACAAGTGCCACAAAAACATCCTACACCAGAAAACAAAATGTGTGGATGTAATTGACTATATGAAATAAACTTACACAAATAGGTGCACTACTGTAGTGGATGCAATCAACAAAATCTGACTAAACCCTCACACTGATGTTAAAATGAGACTTTAGCCAATATATCCTTATATGAAGGACATACCGAAGCCCGCGCACCACGTCAAGGTATCTCAGGTGGCACGGGACCTAACGCTAACCTACCTGTGCCATATGGGCGAATTACAGGAGCATAAGGTCTAACTCACGGCAAACAGCTCCCCATTACCTCCAGTGTGAAACCACACAATGGGAGGAGGGAAGAGGCTGTGAGTCCCACCCAAGGCTGACTGATATAAAGCAGTCCTCACAGGTGCACCAAATGTAGCCTATAGATGAAAATAAAGGCACATTCAAATTTAGAGTTTATACACCTCTAAGCATACTATATAGAAACTACATGACAAAATAACGTGGTCTCAAAAAGCAGGAAATGGAGGTAACAGGGAGCTGTTTGCTGTGAGTCGGACCTTACACTCCTATAATTCACCCACTAGCCCCTGGTACTTTCCATACAGCACAGGTATGTTAGCGTTAGGTCCCGTGCCACCTGAGATACCTTTACGTGGTGCGCGGGCTCTGGTATGTCCTTCATATAAGGATATATTGGCTAAAGTCTCTTTGAGGGCAGCTCAGTCCTTTGAATCCAGAGGAAAAAAAAGCAGGCTGGTTTGAGAGCTGCATTTATACAAGCAGGCAAATAGCGCGAGATTGTGAGCGTTCGCGTGTTTGAGTTAGTGTGTGTATGTATTAAGTGCGTGACTTTAGATTATGTGAGGGAGTATCTGTGAGAGCTAAATTATTTGTGTACATTGCTGAGTGGCTGTGCCTGACTTTATTGTACACTGTGACTTGCTTTTGCTGCCAGGTTTATTTCATAGCAGCTGAGAGTATACTGTGATTACTTTTTTTTTTTTTCCTATTCCTTCTCCAGGGTGTTTATCAGTAGAGATGTCGCAAACATAAAATTTTCCGTTCACGAACGTGAATTTCCGCAAATGTTCGCGAATGGGTGAACCGCCATAGACTTCAATAGGCAGGCGAATTTTAAAACTCACAGGGACTCTTTCTGGCCACAATAGTGATGGAAAAGTTTGTTTCAAGGGGACTAAAACCTGGACTGTGGCATGCCGGAGGGGGATCCATGGCAAAACTCCCATGGAAAATTACGTAGTTGACGCAGAGTCGGGTTTTAATCCATAAAGAGCATAAATCACCTAACATTCCTAAATTGTTTGGAATAATGTGCTTTAAAACATCAGGTATGATGTTGTATCGATCAGGTAGTGTAAGGGTTACGCTTGCTTCACAGTGACAGACCAAACTCTGACAGACCAAACTCCCCGTTTAACGGTCTCTTCCTCCACCCAGCCACGTACAACACCAAGGGTCCCCGAAAGGGGACAACAAGCCCCCTGGGACGCCTGCTGTGGTTGGTCTTCCACCTCCTCAAAGCCACCTTCCTCCTCTGACTCCTCTTCTTCAGACTCCTCTCTCTGCGTTGCCGCAGGTCCAGCAATCGACGACGACAAGGCTGCTTCTGGTGGTGATGGTGACCACAACTCCTTCTCTTCCTGCTCATCTACGGCCTGATCCAGCACTTTTCGCAGGGCACGCTCCAGAAAAAACGCATATGGGATGAGGTCGATGATGTTGCCTTGGGTTTGACTGACCAGGTTTGTCATCTCCGCAAAAGGACGCATGAGCCTACAGCCATTGTGCATGAGCGTTCAGTAACGCGCCCAAAAAATACCCAGCTCCGCAGAGGCTGTCCTCTTTTTTTTTTTTTTTATTAAAAAAAATCTGTTCTTACCAGTTTAATCTCTGTTTTGTCCCCTATCAGGGGCCGGTGTATGGAATAGATTTTAGGAACCGGGAGATGGAAAAAGATGGTTGGTCGGTCCTCTTCCAATTTGGGGCACTGCGCGTGCGCCGTGCAATGTACTGTGCCACCCTATATGAGTGGTGTGTTAAGTAGTACTATTCCTATCAGTTTAATCCCTGTTACGTCCCCTATGAGGGGCCGGTGTATGGAATAGATTTTAGGAACCGGGAGATGGAAAAAGATGCTTGGTTGGTCCTCTTACTTCCAATTTGGGGCACTGCGCGTGCGCCGTGCAATGTACTGTGCCACCCTATATGAGTGGTGTGTTAAGTAAGTAGTACTATTCTTATCAGTTTAATCCCTGTTACGTCCCCTATCAGGGGCCGCTGTATGAAATAGATTTTAGGAACCGGGAGATGGAAAAAGATGCTTGGTTGGTCCTCTTACTTCCAATTTGGGGCACTGCGCGTGCGCCGTGCAATGTACTGTGCCACCCTATATGAGTCGTGTGTTAAGTAAGTAGTACTATTCTTATCAGTTTAATCCCTGTTACGTCCCCTATCAGGGGACGTGTATCGAATAGATTTTAGACAACCGCAAAGAGTTGTCAATAGTTGTCACACTCATGACATAAATTTAATTCCTCTATGCGTCAATCTTGGTGTAGTGATGACTGTGCTCGTGCGCACGTTCAGGAGATTGCAGGCGATGGTGGTTTTTCAATGACTATGGTCGTGCTGAGGTAGTTCAGTGACAGTTAAGTGACTCAGAAAACAATGATTCTGCAGTGTGGGCCCATTGTTGGCCTAGTAGGCTTTAATGATCACAAAGAAAATTAATGTTTTTTCTATACAAAATTATCCAGCCGATCGCTTTTGGTCTGTTCACAATGAAGCAACGACCTTATCATCTGGGGTGTGCCAACATTGCCATTGCCAACACACTCATAGAGGTGATCGCTTCATTGTGATACGCAAGCCCCTTCAGCACAACAAGGTAATGATCACGAAGGGGAATTGACACATGTATGTGCCTTTTGTTTTGTTTTTGCAGCCACAGTGCAGCACCAGAGGCCAGAAAAATTAGGCATGTACACATGCCTGAAAAAATAGGTATTGTTGCAGTGTTTTCCAGGCAGAAAGTGCACTAAAACATTGCGGCTTGAACCCTAGTTGGTGGCGGAGAAGTCACGCAAGTCATCTGGCATGCAGAGATTAAATACAGCAGCGTGTGGACCATTTTTAGCCCAAGGCATCTCATCAGGCCATTTTTAGTCAAATGCATCCCCCACTGTCAGTCGCTTCGGGATCCATGCCTCATTCATCTTAATAAAGGTGAGGTAATCTAGACTTTTTTGACCTAGGCGACTTCTCTTCTCAGTGACAATACCTCCTGCTGCGCTGAAGGTCCTTTCTGACAGGACACTTGAAGCGGGGCAGGCCAGAAGTTTTATCGCAAATTGGGATAGCTCAGGCCACAGGTCAACCCTGCACACCCAGTAGTCAAGGGGTTCATCGCTCCTCAGAGTGTCGATATCTGCAGTTAAGGCGAGGTAGTCTGGTACCTGTCGGTCGAGTCGTTTTCTGAGGGTGGACCCCGAAGGGCTGTGGCGATGCATAGGACTTAAAAAGCTCTGCATGTCCTCCATCAACAACACGTCTGTAAAGCGTCCTGTCCTTGCCGGCGTGGTAGGAGGAGGATTACTTTCATCTCTTCCTCTGTTAGATTCCTGTTGTGCTGTGACATCACCCTTATACGCTGTGTAAAGCATACTTTTTAACTTGTTTTGGAACTGCTGCATCCTTTCCGACTTTCGGTAATTCGGTAACATTTCAGGCACTTTCTGCTTATACCGGGGGTCTAGTAGCGTGGCCACCCAGTACAGGTCGTTCTCCTTCAGCCTTTTTATATGAGGGTCCCTCAACAGGCATGATAGCATGAAAGACCCCATTTGCACAAGGTTGGATGCCGAGCTACTCATGTCCCGTTCCTCATCCTCACTGATGTCATTGAAGGTCTGTTCTTCCCCCCAGCCACGTACAACACCACGGGTACCAGATAGGTGACAACGAGCACCCTGGGATGCCTGCTGTGGTTGGTCTTCCTCCTCCTCAAAGCCACATTCCTCCTCTGACTCCTCTTGCTCAGACTCCTCTTCCAGGGTTGCCGCAGGTCCAGCAAGCAATGCTGATAAGGCTGTTTCTGGTGGTGATGGTGACCACAACTCTTCCTCTTCACGCTCATCTACGGCCTGATCCAGCACTCTTCGCAGGGCACGCTCCAGGAAGGAAACAAATGGGATGATGTCGCTGATGGTGCCTTCGGTGCGACTGACTAGGTTTGTCACCTCCTCAAAAGGACGCATGAGCCTACAGGCATTGCGCATGAGCGTCCAGTAACGTGGCAAAAAAATACCCAGCTCCGCAGAGGCTGTCCTAGCACCCCGGTCATACAAATACTCGTTGACGGCTTTTTCTTGTTGGAGCAGGCGGTCGAACATTAGGAGTGTTGAATTCCAACGTGTCGGGCTGTCGCAAATCAAGCGCCTCACTGGCATGTTGTTTCGCCGCTGAATATCTGAAAAGTGCGCCATGGCCGTGTAGGAACGCCTGAAATGGCCACACACCTTCCTGGCCTGCTTGAGGACGTCCTGTAAGTCTGGGTACTTATGCACAAAGCGTTGTACGATCAGATTCAACACATGTGCCATGCACGGCACATGTGTCAACTTGCCCAAATTCAATGCCGCCAACAAATTGCCACTTTGCCGATCTGCAGTTGGTGCGGAGTCAGCCACTGATCCACCTGTGCGTTCAGGGCGGACAGGAGTGCTGGTCCGGTGTGACTCTCAGGCTTTCAGGCAAGTCAACCCCAAGACGGCATGACACTGTCGTATCCGAGATGTGGAATAGCCCCTGGGGAGCTGGGGGGGTGCAGTTGATGTGGAGCAAAATGCAGCAGCAGCAGAGGACTCAGCCGAAGAGGTTAGCGAAGAGGATGGAGTAGGAGGAGTAGAGGAGGTCGCAGCAGGCCTGCCTGCAAGTCGTGGCGGTGTCTCCAACTCCTCTGCAGAGCCACGCATTCCATGCTTGGCAGCCGTCAGCAGGTTTACCCAATGCGCAGTGTACGTGATATACCTGCCCTGACCGTGCTTTGCAGACCAGGTATCAGTGGTCAGATGGACCCTTGCCCCAACACTGTGTGCAAGACATGCCATGACTTCCTTTTCCACAATAGAGTACAGGTTGGGGATTGCCTTTAGTGAAAAGAAATTTCGGCCGGGTACCTTCCACTGCGGTGTCCCAATAGCTACAAATTTTTTGAAGGCCTCAGACTCCACCAGCTTCTATGGTAAAAGCTGGCGGGCTAAGAGTTCCGACAAGCCAGCTGTCAGATGCCAGGCAAGGGGGTGACTCTGTGACATTGGCTTCTTACGCTCAAACATTTCCTTGACAGACACCTGACTGTGGGCAGATGAGCAGGAACTGCTGGAGGTGAGAGGCGGAGTGGCGGATGGTTGAGAGGGGGCAAGGAGGACAGCAGTGGTTGACGTGGCTGAAGATGCTGGACCAGGAGGAGGATAGCGGCTTTGAGTTTGTGTGCTGCTTGTACTCATGTGTTGATCCCATAGGCGTTTGTGATTTGAGATCATGTGCCTTCGCAAAGCAGTTGTACCTAGGTGGGTGTTGGACTTCCCACGACTCTGTTTCTTTTGGCACAGGTTGCAAATGGCATTGCCGTTGTCAGAGGCAGACACACAAAAAAAATGCCACACTGCTGAGCTTTGCAATGACGACATTCTGGTGGTGGCAACAGCATGCGTTGATTGGCGTGCTGTCTGGCTGACCCCGGGTGCCGATGCATGCTGTCTGACTGTGCCACTAGCTCCTTGCGATGACCTCCCCCTGCTTCCAACTCGTCTCCTCCTCCTCTCTGTCTCCCCATCTGAACTATCCCCCTGTTCTTCTTCTCTTCGAGCGGGCACCCACGTGACATCCACGGACACATCGTCATCATCAACCGCTTCACTTGTATCTGACAACTCAGCAAAGGAAGCAGCAGCGGGTACAACATCATCATCATCACACCGTACGTCCATGTGTGTAATGCTGCCTGACTGAGACATATCCCTGTTATCTACATCCTCTGGCAATAATGGTTGCGCATCACTCATTTCTTCCAACTGATGTGTAAATAACTCCTCTGACAGATCAAGTGAAGCAGCTGTGGTGCTAGTGTTGGTGGTGGCGGCAGGTGGGCGAGTGGTAACTTGAGAGGTGCCCGAAGCTGAGCTGGAGGAGGATGGTGCGTCAAGGTTCCGAGCGGAAGCTGTAGAAGATTGGGTGTCCTGTGATAGCCAGTCAACTATGTCCTCAGAACTTTTCGAATTCAGGGTACGTGGCCTCTGAACACTGGGCATTATTCTAGGGCCAAAGGGAATCACAGCACCACGACCACGACGGCCCCTGCGGGGTGGCCTGCCTCTGCCTGTCATTTTTTTTAGATTAGTTGTACTATGCGTGCAAGCTACAGATATGAGTGGTGGCACTGTGCACTGGCAGTAGTTTGCACAGTACACACTGTAGGCCTAACACATACGCTTGCAGGCAACTAACTACAATTATATTACAGTCAAAAAAGTTTTTTTTTTTATATAATCTTCTGTGACACCAGATATGAGTGGTGGCACTGTGCACTGGCAGTAGTTGGCACAGTACACACTGTAGGCCTAACACACACGCTCTCAGGCAACTAACTGCAATTATATTACAGTCCAAAAAGTTTTTTGGTTTTTTTTTTTAAATGCAAGCTACTGTGACACCAGATATGAGTGGCACTGTGCACTGGCAGTAGTTGTTACAGTACACACTGTAGGCCTAACACACACTCTTGCAGGCAAATAACTGCAATTATATTACAGTCAAAAAAAATATATATTTTTTTTTTTTATGCAAGCTACTGTGACACCAGATATGAGTGGTGGCACTGGGCAAGAGAAAAAAAAAAAAGCAGAATGATGTACTAGCCCTAAAAAGGGCTTTTTGGGGTGCTGTCAGGACGCTGTCCTTACAGCAGAGATCAGATGAGTCTTTCAGGACTGGAGTGGACAATGAATACACTGGCCTAACTATCGATTTCCCTATTAAATCAGCAGCAGCTGCACTGTCCCTCCTCTCACTAAGACTGCAGCTTCAGAATGAATCTAAAATGGATACTGTCCAGGAGGTGGGAGGGTCTGGGAGGGAGGGTCTGCTGCTGATTGGCTGGAATGTGTCTGCTGACTGTGAGGTACAGGGTCAAAGTTTGCTCAATGATGATGTATAGGGGGCGGACCGAACATTGCATATGTTCGCCCGCCGCGGCGAATGCGAACAAGCGATGTTCGCCGGCGAATAGTTCGGGACATCTCTATAGATGACACTAAACTGTATAAAGTAATTAACATGGAAGAGGACAGTATACTTCTACAGATGGATCTGAATGCATTGGAGGCTTGGGCAGAGCAGTGGCAGATGAGGTTTAACACTGACAAATGCAAAGTTATGCGCATGGGAAGGAATAATGGAAGTCACCAGTACATACTAAATGGTAAAACACTGGGTAACACTGACAGGAAAAGGACTTAGGAATTTTAGTGGACAGCAAGCTAAACTGTAGAAACTCCATCGAATGTGAGCATTTGCCCACTCAAATCGTTTACGACGACGAACTGCAGTCAGGTCCAGACCCCGATGAAGACAACGAGCATGCAGATGAGCTTCCCTGAGACGGTTTCTGACAGTTTGTGCAGAAATTCTTTGGTTATGCAAACCGATTGTTGGTGCAGCTCTCGGTGTGGCTGGTCTCAGATGATCATGGAGGTGAACATGCTGGATGTGGAGGTCCTGGGCTGGTGTGGTTACATGTGGTCTGCGGTTGTGAGGCCGGTTGGATGTACTGCCAAATTCTCTGCAACGCATTTGGAAACAGCTTAAGGTAGAGAAATGAACATACACTGCACAGGCAACAGCTCTGGTAGACATTCCTGCAGTCAGCATGCCAATTGCACGCTCTCTCAAACATTGCGACATCTGGCATTGTGCTGTGTGATCAAACTGCACATTTCAGAGTGGTCTTTTATTGTGGGCAGTCTAAGGCACACCTGTGCAATATTCATGCTGTCTAATCATGCTGCCTGTGAGGTGGGATGGATTATCTCGGCAAAGAAGAAGTGCTCACTAACACAGATTTAGACAAATTTGTGAACAATATTTGAAAGTAATTGGTCTTTTGTGTATGTAGAAAATGTTTCAGATCTTTGAGTTCAGCTCATGCGAAATGGGAGAAAAACCGAAAGTGTTGCTTTTATATTTATGTTCAGTGTATGTATGTTAGATGTGTTCTTATTATAAACCTAAAAAAATTATTATTATTATAAACCTGCTCTAGCTTGTCCCCATCTAGCACCTTGTCTCTATATAAATCACCCACTCTAATCGAAATATAGTTCAATCTTTTAATAAGGGCTCATGCAAACCAACTTATTTTTGATTCGCATCCGATCCATACGGTAGGTCGGATGCGGACCCATTCACTTCAATGTTCAAAGTTGAACACACCGTTTGCTGTCCACATTCATATGTCCGTTCCTTTTCATCCTCAAAAATACAGAATACGTCATACTTTTGTCCACATTACAGACAAAGATAGGACAGTTCTATTATGGGCTGGACGTTCCGTTCCGCAAATTTTTGTAGATCCGCAAATTGTGGGCCACAAAACAGGCAACGGTAGAGTGCATGAGCCCTTAGGGCAATGCTAAGCTACATCCCCTCATTATTCACATTTCTACAGCATGATTGCATATAAATTGCATTTTTATATATATCTCTCAAGTATGTCTCCCATGATATCCATTAGTTTTTTTACATTAAGTAGACAAAAGTCTGTTGATTGTTACTTTTACATACTAATCAATTCAACAAACATTTAATAACAATGGTGGGCAAAAATCCTGAAGGTGTGAACATTGCATTCTTCTAATAGGGATGTGCAGACATTCATACCTGTGGAAAAGTGTATCTCATGTTATGAATAAGACATGATCATAGCCCAACTGCTAGCTTTTAAATGTGTAATTTGAAACTGTTATAAATACATTACATTACAGTAAGCTGTTTTATGTTTTTTAATAAAATAAGACATAAACCATTCCTGAACCAAATGTGCTAACAATTAAGTATCTTTGGGGTTTGTGTCTCTGTTTTGGCTGTGGAACAATGTGAAGGAATAACATTCCTGGCACTGTCGGCTCCCGGCACCAGTTGGCACCCAGAACTGCAGTCAGCTGTAACAAAAAAAAAGTCTGCCAGGGAAAGAGAATACATTAGAAATTAGACATAAACCAAATGGGAAAAAACTACAAGGAGAAATAAGTTCACACTATTTTCAGAGTCTCATAAGTTATGGAAAAAGAATACTAAACCATTTACTGTAAATAAGAAATGAAGCAGTGACTTTGGTAATGAAATGGCAACATTAGACCTGAATTTTATCTTTTGTTGCTTCTTGTTTTTGTTTTTTATTCTTGAGTTTGATGAAGAATGTCACAATTTTGTTTCTGTTTGATTTGTGCAGAAACTTTATAGTGGCTCTGTACAAAAAGACTTGTAACACATGCTGTACGTGAGTGTCACGGAACCATGAACCAGACGTACAACAAGAGATAAGGGAAAATAGGAAGGCTTTATTGAAAATAAAGCTGTAAAGCAAAAGCCCAAACGGATGGTAAAACCGAGCAGAGTCTTTGCGAAGCCAGAGGTCAGGAACCAGAAGGGTAGTCAGACGAAGCCAGGATCAGGAACCAGCAGGGTAGTCAGACGAAGCCAGGATCAGGAACCAGCAGGGTAGTCAGACGAAGCCAGGATCAGGAACCAGCAGGGTAGTCAGACGAAGCCAGGATCAGGAACCAGAAGCAGCAGCAGTCTTAGAAGCATGTGAACACAAGAGGACCAAGCAAGGAACTGAAGCCACAGACCTCCTATATATATGAGCTAGGCATCCAGCTCCTCCCAGGGGAAGGAGGAGCCGCAGGGTGGAAGGCTACAAGAAACCCAGAAACCAAGATGGCCGCCAGCACATGTCAAACGAAGGAGAGCAGCAAGCAGGTAAGACCATGACAGTACCTCCCCCTCAAGGGCCCCTCCTCCGCGGAGCACAAAACGGTTTCTGAGGGAAGCATGCGTGGAAGGCTCGGAGCAAGGCAGGAGCATGGACATCTGCGGAGGGAACCCAGGAACGCTCCTCTGGACCATAACCACGCCAATGGACCAAAAACTGCAACCGACCGCGGACCAGGCGTGAGTCCAGGATATTGCTCACCTCATATTCCTCACGATTGCCCACTTGGACCGGACGAGGCCGAGGAACCGAGGAAGTGAAACGATTACACACCAGTGGCTTCAACAGGGAGACATGAAACACGTTGGAGATCCGCATGCCAGGAGGAAGCGCAAGGGCATAGGCTACCGGGTTTACCCTGCGAAGCACTCGGAAGGGACCAACAAAGCGAGGCGCCAGCTTGGGAGTGGGCACTCGAAGGTTGAGGTTGCGGGTGGACAACCATACACGGTCTCCGACCTGGTAGGAAGGAGCAGGCGCTCGTCTGCGATCAGCCTGGAGTCTCTGGCGCTGCGCAGAGACCTCAAGGGACTTCTGGATCTGTACCCAAGAAGCACGTAGGACGGAAAGGTGATCCTCCACAGCCGGAATATCCTGGGGAGAGAATACCTCCGGTAACACGGCAGGTTGGAACCCATAATTGGCCATGAAGGGAGACGTCCCAGAGGAAGAGTTCACCGCCGTGTTCCTGGCAAACTCAGCCCAAGGCAAGAGGTCAACCCAATTGTCTTGGTGATCGGAGACATAGCAACGAAGGAATTGCTCCAAGGCCTGATTGGATCGTTCTGCGGCCCCATTGGACTGAGGGTGGTAGGCCGAGGAGAAGGAGAGATGAATCCCCAACTGGGAGCAAAAGGCGCGCCAGAACCTGGACACAAACTGACTCCCCCGATCCGACACAATCTCCTTAGGCAAACCGTGCAACCGGAAGACCTCCCTGGCAAAAATCGTGGCCAACTCTTGTGCAGAGGGTAACTTCTTGAGAGGAACACAGTGGCACATTTTGGAAAACCGATCCACAATCATGAGAATGACCGTATGGCCTCGGGATGCAGGGAGGTCCACAATGAAATCCATCCCCAGGTGTGACCATGGGCGCTCCCCGGTGGCTATGGGTTGCAGAAGGCCCAACGGAAGGTGCCGAGGGGACTTACTCTGGGCACAAACGGAGCATGCCGCTACATATGCGGCGATGTCGGAACGTAGGGAAGGCCACCAGAACAGACGTGAAACAGCCCAGGACAGCTGATTCTTTCCAGGATGCCCCGCGGTCTTGGAGTTATGGTAGGTTCGCAACAACCGCCAAAATCTGCTCACCCAGGGGAGAGGTCAGGCTGGTGCGAATGGCGGCCAGGATCTGATTCGGAGGTATGACCGAAGTCGGAATCGACTCCTCCCTGGACAGCTCGGAGTACTGCCGTGATAAGGCATCCGCCCTGATGTTCTTGGAACCGGGTAGGTAGGAGACCACGTAATTAAAACGTGACAAGAACAGAGCCCATCTGGCCTGACGTGGTGTCAATCTCTTGGCCTCAGAAAGGTAGGTCAGATTCTTGTGGTCCGTCAGGATGAGAACCGGAACCACCGAACCCTCGAGCAAGTGCCTCCATTCTTTAAGGGCCTGCACGATGGCCAATAACTCCCTGTCACCAATCTGATAGTTGCACTCCGCGGAAGACAGTTTCCGGGAGTAAAACCCGCAAGGAAGCAGAGGACCCTCTGGTGTTCTACGCTGAGACAGAAGGGCGCCTACTCCCGTCTCAGACGCGTCCACCTCGAGGACAAAGGGCAACCCAGGGTTGGGATGCGACAGAATCGGAGCCGACACAAAGGCGGACTTTAGGGCCTCAAAAGCTCGGATGGCCTCGAGCGGCCAGACCTGGGAATTACTGCCCTTCCTGGTCAGATCCGTGAGAGGCTTGGCCAGCATGGAAAAGTCCCTGATGAACTTCCGATAATAATTGGCGAAGCCCAAAAAGCGCTGCAGGGAACGAAGACCACTGGGCTGGGGCCACTGTAAGACAGCCGAAACCCTCTCAGGATCCATGGAGAACCCCTCAGCGGAAATGATGTAACCTAAGAAGGTTACCTGGGATCGGTGAAATTCGCATTTCTCAAGCTTACCGAACAGCTTGTTCTCTCGTAACCGTTGCAACACTCGTCTGACATCCAGAATGTGGGCCTCCATGGATTCAGAATATACCAAGATGTCATCCAAATAGACTACCACACACTGCTGCAACAGGTCACGGAAAACATCGTTGATGAATTCCTGAAAGACTGCGGGCGCATTGCACAACCCAAAGGGCATAACCAAGGATTCGTAATGACCGGTCCTGGTGTTAAACGCGGTCTTCCACTCATCGCCCGCCTTGATCCTTACCAGGTTATATGCCGCCCTCAGGTCGAGTTTGGTAAAGACCGTGGCCCCTTTAAGGCGATCGAACAGCTCGGAAATCAAGGGTATCGGGTAAGCGTTCTTGATCGTGATGCGATTGAGACCCCTGTAATCGATGCAAGGCCTCAACTCACCGCCCTTCTTTTTCACAAAGAAAAATCCAGCCCCTGCCGGGGACGAAGATTTGCGAATGTGTCCGCGTGAAAGCGCCTCCCTCACGTACTCCTCCATGGCCTCATTCTCCGCTACAGACAGTGGATAGACTTTGCCACGAGGAGGAACGGCACCAGATTGTAACTCTATGGCACAATCGTATGGGCGGTGCGGAGGTAGGGCAACCGCGCGCACCTTATCGAATACATCCCGGTACTCCTCGTATTCAGGAGGCAACAGAGAGTCCGAGGAAGTACACAGCAACTTGACAGACCCGTGGATGCAACTAGCCCCACACTGCGGTGACCACGAGAGGATCTCGACCGATCTCCAATCGAAAGTCGGATTATGCTTCTGGAGCCAGGGGTACCCCAAGACCACCGAGTAGTGTGGAGACGAAATAACCTGGAGGCAGACCGACTCTCTGTGAACGGCACCAATGGCTATCCCCACTGGAAGGGTCTCATGAGTCACGTGTGGCGGCAGAAGGGGTCTGCCGTCTATCGCCTCAAGAGCCAGTGGGGAACCTCGAGCCTGCAGAGGAATGGAATTGGCGGCAGCGAACACACTATCAATGAACAAACCACCAGTCCACCAACGCCTGGGTCGTCACCGAGCCCCCGACCCAGGAGAGGACAACAGTGATCAGTGGTTTGTCAACACGGGAAACCGGGGACGAGGAGACTCCACCCAAGATCTGCCCCCGACAGGATCTCAGGGTACGAGCGTTTCCCGGACGGTTCGGACATGCCAACCGAAAATGCCCACCGAGACCACAGTACAATGCATCGGCCCTCGCGTCTCCGGAGTGCCCTCTCCCCCTCGGACAGGCGAGCAAACCCCAGCTGCATGGGTTCACCCCCAGACAAGTCATCCCCAGGAGGTGTGGGAGGAGAGGGAGGCACGGGTGGGACAGCAAACGTAGGCACCAATCTGTTAGAAGACCTCCGCAGGTTCTCCTTAAAGGAAGGTCTCTCCCTGAGTCTGGTGTCAATCAAAATCAGGAAAGAAATAAGAGACTCGAGCTCAACTGGTAGGTCCTTAGCTGCAACCTCGTCCTTCAAGGCATCCGAGAGACCATGAGAGAAAGCAGCGACCAGAGCCTCATTATTCCAGCCCACCTCTGCTGCCAGGGTACGAAACTCAATGGCGTATTCAGCTACGGATCGTGAACCCTGTCTGATGGACATAAGGAGCTTCGCAGCAGAGGCAGCACGAGCCGGCACATCGAATACCTTCCGAAGAGAAGCAACAAAACCGGAAAACTCGGCAACCACCGGATTGTTGTTCTCCCATAAAGGGCTGGCCCAGGCCAAGGCCTTGTCCGAGAGCAGCGAGATCAAGAAGCCCACCTTTGATCTCTCAGTGGGAAAGGCATGTGGCAGCAACTCGAAATAAATGCCCACCTGGTTAAGGAAACCTCGGCACTGAGTTGGCTCTCCCCCAAAGCGCTGTGGAAGAGGGGCAGAACCGGTCATACCCCGAAACACCGCAGGCGCAACAACAGGTGTCGGGGTAGACTCTGGCGCAACAACCGGAGCGGCAGTAGGAGCGAGCCCAGGAGCGACAAGCGACCCATCGGCAACGGGAGCGAAATGAGCCGTGCGTTCAAGCAGGGTTTGCAACGCCACAGCGAACCGACCCAACAGGTGATCCTGCTGATCAAGTCTGGCAACCAGCGTGGGTAGCGAGGATGGCCCTGTACCGTCAGAATTCATGGCTTGGTCCTAATGTCACGGAACCATGAACCAGACGTACAACAAGAGATAAGGGAAAATAGGAAGGCTTTATTGAAAATAAAGCTGTAAAGCAAAAGCCCAAACGGATGGTAAAACCGAGCAGAGTCTTTGCGAAGCCAGAGGTCAGGAACCAGAAGGGTAGTCAGACGAAGCCAGGATCAGGAACCAGCAGGGTAGTCAGACGAAGCCAGGATCAGGAACCAGCAGGGTAGTCAGACGAAGCCAGGATCAGGAACCAGCAGGGTAGTCAGACGAAGCCAGGATCAGGAACCAGAAGCAGCAGCAGTCTTAGAAGCATGTGAACACAAGAGGACCAAGCAAGGAACTGAAGCCACAGACCTCCTATATATATGAGCTAGGCATCCAGCTCCTCCCAGGGGAAGGAGGAGCCGCAGGGTGGAAGGCTACAAGAAACCCAGAAACCAAGATGGCCGCCAGCACATGTCAAACGAAGGAGAGCAGCAAGCAGGTAAGACCATGACAGTGAGCCCTTATTCAGACCAAAATTTCAGTAGAACGGCAGAATCCAGAGTCCCTTTTTTACAACTTTTCGCTCCTTTATCACTTTCAACATACAGTAGCACTAATTGGGGAGTTTAAAATCAAACAAAAAGGTAGTATTTGATAGGATTGCCTCCTTATTTTTCTCTAGGTGATCAGATAAACAATTACATTAACCCCTAACCTTCAAATATGAGTCTACTGAATATAAAATTGATAGCTGAATGTGCACACACTAAATATCTATAAGGAAAAAAAGCATAGTACAAAGATTATTAAAGGGCATCTGTCATCACTTACCAGTAGGCAAAATGGTTGTCTGCAGAGTCTAATGCCATTTCTGGTATCTCCATATGTGCCGGCAATCTGTAGAAAAAAGGCTTTTTAAAATATGCAAATGATCCCCTAGGTGCAGCCAGCGGTGTGCCTAAGGTGTTTGGCAATCAAAAAATTGTACCACCTCACAGTAGTATTTTCCCCATTGTCTTCACTGTAGTTGTGTCCAGATGTGTACTCCCTCACGGTAGTTAAGCCCATATTGTGCCCCCTCACGGTAGTTATGCCCACACTGTGCCCCCTCACAGTATTTATCCCTTCACTGTACGACTTTCACAGAAGTTATACCCACATTGTGCCCCCTTACAGTAGTTATGCCCTCTCTATGCACCTTTCACAGTAGTAATGCTCTATCTGTGCCCCTTCACAGTTGTAATGCCCTCTTTGTGCCCCCTTCACAATAGTTATGCCCTTTGTGTGCCCCTTCAGGGTAGTAATATGCTCACTGTGCCCCATAACAGTTATGCCCCTTCACAGTACTAATGCCCATTGTGCCCCCTTCACAATACTAATGCCCACCCCTTCACAGGAGTAATGCCCTCTGTGCCCCCTTCATATTAGAAATGCCCATTGTGTCCCCTTCATAGTAGCCACCCATTATGTCCCCTTCATAACAATCTCACTGACCTCGTTTACCTATTTGCATATTATAAAAAGCCTTTTTTCTACAGATTGCCAAACACATACCAGATACCAGATATCATCAGACTCTGCAGACAAGCATCAATCTACAGCAAATGTTTCACCTACTGGTAAGGGCAGGTTCACATCAGTGTTATGGATTCCGTTATGGCTTTCCGTTATAACATGGTTATAACGGAAAATAATGGAATCCATAAGACGGAAGTCAAAAGGGAAGCCTTTAAGAGGCATTCCGTTTTGATCCTTCATAATACAAGTCTATGGGCAGCATAATGGATCCGTCCTGGTTTCCATTATGCAGGAGTCCAGTCCCGCATAACGGAAACAGGACGGATCCGTTATGCTGCCCATAGACTTGGATTATGATGGAATGCAAAACGGAAGCCTTTATTAAAAGGCATTGGTTTTGCTTTCCATCATAATAGAAGTCTATGGGAATGAAAACGGATCCGTCTGGTTCCTGTTATGCAGAACGGAAAAAAAAGTTCTGTCGACAGGACTTTGTTTTCCGTTTTGCATAACGGGAACCAGATGGATCCGTTATGATTCCCATAGACTTCTATTATGACGGATCAAAACGGAATGCCTCTGAAAGGCTTCCGTTTTGACTTCCATTTTATGGATTCCGTTATAACCATTTTATAATGGAAAGCCATAACGGAATCCATAACCCTTATGTGAACCCACCCTAAGTGATGACAGATGCCCTTTACTGTACTTTTGTTTGCTGTGCTTGAGGCCTCATGCACACAACCGTTGTTTTATTCCGTGTCCATTGTTACGTTTTTCGTGATTTTCTGCGGACCCATTGAATTTCAATGGGTCCGTTGAAAACTCGGCTAATGCACCATTTGTCATCCGCGTCCGTGATCCGTGGTTCCAGTCCGTCAAAAAAAATATAACTTGTCCTATTATTTTCGCGGAAAACGGTTCGCGGACCCATTCAAGTCAATGGGACCGCTAAAAAACACGGAGGCACACAAGATTGTCATCCGCGTCCGCACGTCCGCGTCCGTTTTTTTCCTATCATTTGCATGGCAAACCTGTCTTAGATTTTTTTTAACTTTCCTTTATGTCTGGGATCCTCCAAAAATAGAGGAAGACACACGGAAACAAAAACGAAAACGGATCACGGAACAACAGAACCCCATTTTGTGGAACGGAACACAACAACGGTCGTGTGCATGAGGCCTTATGGTTTAAAATAAACAGGGAGAATGTACCGTATATACTCGAGTATAAGCCGACCCGAGTATAAGCCGAGGCCCCTAATTTTACCCCCCAAAAAATGGGAAAAATTATTGACTCGAGTATAAGACTAGGGTGGGAAATGCAGCTATAATGCAGAGTGTATGTGTATATAATGCACACACTCTACATTATATACACACATCTGCAAGAGGGTGACTCAGATTGATGGGAGTCTGACTCTGACTCCCTGTATTTAATACAGAGTGTGTGCATTATATACACACACACTCTGCATTAAATACAGGGAGCCACCCACAGATCTCCCCCCTAAACAGTGCCATCCACAGATCCCCCTACAGTGCCATCTACAGATCCCCCTCCCCGACGCTCACAGCAGTATATTTATAAACTACCGTAATCAGTAACTACCGTACTTTAACTTTAATCATCGCTCATTGCTGAGCTCTTTACTCTGATTATTTGGATATCTTACCGGTACTTTGTCTTAGCTCTGGTAATAGCAGTCAGTGTGGGGGGCGGCGCTCACTTACTGACGTCACGCGCCTGCTCCCACTAGGCGGCGCAGGCGCGTGACGTCAGTGAGTGAGCGCCGCCCCCCGCACTGCCTGCTATTACCGGAGCTAGACTAGACTCGAGTATAAGACGAGGGGGCTTTTTGAGCACAAAAATATGTGCCAAAAAACTCGTCTTATACTCGAGTATATGCGGTATGTGTTTCCTTATTGCTCCATAACACTACAGGTCGCAATTAAAAATAGAACATCTCATAAATTCAGACACTCAATACTTGTATTGGAAACGTTCAGAGGTTCCTCATGGTATGGCTTATACATCACTTGATTTCACTTTACTGACCTCCCCAAAAACAATATCACTGCTACCACCTACTCCAGTGAGACTTTTTTGCTCACTAGGGGTGAATTCATGCATGGTAAAGATTTTTCAAAAATGTATGCAACTAAAAATCAGTCATATAGTCCAATATGTGGAATATGATAAGGGCGGCACTCACCAATGTATTAAAAAAAGGATTATTCCGTGGCCCGAGGAAGCGCAAAACGGCCGTCGACACTATCATGTCTGAGAAACTGACATCTCCCCCTATGAGCTCTGCTGAATGTTATCCCGGATGAAATAAAGGATTATTCTTTTTTTTACTACATTGGTGCGTATCCTTTTCTACATATTGGACTATATTTATTGCTGTTAGGCTTGAGCACCGCTATATTGTACTGGAGGCACAGAGGTGCGGTGGATCGCTAGTTGGTTTGCAGTGGAGATTGTTCAGAGTGTAGCAACTGTGCCGCATCCTCTTTTTCTCTTATTGTTTTTTAAAAATCAGTCCTATTCATCTAATGTAGCAAGCAAATGGGTTATTGTAAACTTCATTAAGATTAATGGGACATTTGCAAAACTTTCTGCAACAAATCTGCCACATGTCAACTCACTCTAGGACCTCCCTTTTGCAATAAGCAGGACACTGGGTCAGTGGGCATGCTATGCAGTGGGTCAGTATATATATGTATAAGTTTGTGACGCCAGTTGCAGCTTGCGCAGGTATATCTTTGCGCTCTTGAGGGGGAGTTGCTATATTTTCCCGCTTCTGGGGGGCGTATACTTCATTTTCGCGCTCTTGAGAGGGCGTTCCTTTCTTTCCCCGCTTCTGGGCATGAAGATGAAGCGCCATTTTAATGAATATGGCGAATTTAACAATAGCGAATTAACCCTTTGAATGCAGGAGCGCACGTCTAGCGCTTTATGACACAGCAATATAGCAATAAAGTCACTTTTCAGGGTTTTTTGCACAATTTGCAGAACTTGCAGCACTGTGAAACATGCGGTTGGATCCGTTCACCCACAATTGGATCCGGTTCTGTTGTCAGGGGTGGCACACAATTCAATTGGATCCTGTTCCCGTGACGCCACTTTATTGCAATAAGCAGGACACTGGGTCAGTGGGCATGCTATGCAGTGGGTCAGTATAAATATGTATAAGTTCGTGACGCCAGTTGCAGCTTGCGCAGGTACTGTAACAGGGCCCTTTAAGATGTAATAACTCACGTACTAGGTAAGGAATGCCAGAGGGGGATAATGTCTCTGTATAGCAGATTTGGTAGTGTCAACGGTGTCTCCTACCTTGGTACGGCTGGACTCCTGTATCCCGGCTCACATGCAACAAATTTGAGTGTGGTTAATAGGAGTAACTGAGGAATGATGGAATTCCACACAGATAATAGGGTCCAACTTGTCTTTACTTGATGTTATGCAGCTTTGATCCATACAAGTACAGCTTTAGTCTAGGGTCCCAGCAGGTATAGGCAATGTATGGCAGGGATCAGTATATCTTCTGCTTCTATACTATGTGCCTAGAGAATCTGGCAGGTATTTATCTTCTGCTCTGTCTGTCTTCTGCTTGTAATGGGCCTGACTAGCTGAGGAGGAATTTGGCTTCTCCAGGTCTCTGGATATGTACTCACAGCTTGGCTCACAGGGAATGCTTCTTCCTGGAGGCTGGAGATGGCTGCTTTTCTTGTCAACCAGCTGAGGCAAGGAACTCAGGCTGGGAAAATTGATCTTGGGCTTCAGCAGAGGCTTGGATCCCTGGTTGGGGTCCCTGTTTCTGGGAGCTCCTATTCACACAGCCTACCCCAACAAGGGGTGGCTGGTACACTGCCTAGAACTTTCTATCCTCCCTCTGAAGTAGGATATGGGAACATTCCACTCCTCCTCAGATAGGGGGAAGCTAGCCTGGAATGGTCTATTCCAGTCTAGATATACTAACTGGCTTGGTTCTGCTACATACTGCTGCCACCTGCTGGTGTACATTTGGAATTACAGCAAATACATTCAATACAGACATAGAAATAGCATACAATACAAATGCAATGTCAGGTTACACAGGGTGACAACACATCTACACTTTAACATCATGAAGCTGGGTGACAGAGTTTTAGTGACATACTCTGGGATGTTACATACCCGCTTACTTTAAGTGAAGCCATCCTCGGAGCAAGATAGGCGGGTGAGGAGTGAGCTCTGGGTACCCAATTAATACAAAGTGCTGCATGACTTACATATATATGACGTACAAAGACAAAACATTTAACGGTTTCCTCGAGGTTCCTGCCCGCTAGCATAAGGTGTCCAACACACAGTTTCCTTATCTTGGTATAACCAGGTAACCTATTACTGCACAAAGAAAAACCTTTACTGACTGACTTTGTATGTTCTGGATCCTTTAAACATCAAAGAAAGCATGGGGGTGTCTTTACTCCGTAATCCCACCATTATGTAATGGAATGCCTGCAAATGAAAGGGTGGCTTTATCCTGTATTCCCTTCCCTGCATCATAGCCTGATGAAATTTGGCTTATAGCACGATCACTATGACGTCTATGAGGAAGCTATATATAAGGCTCTAAGGCTTGAGGTACCATACCTTAGGCAAAAAGGCTCAGAAGGGGAGGTATGCGTCGTCTCCATGTCTTCTGGCAAGTCACAGGAGGAGGGTCTTTAATCCCGTGCGCTCCTGGAATGAGACACCTCCGGATGGGAACAATCCGGAACATTTAACAAGCGGGAAGGAGCAGCCTAGGGCTTCTAACGATTCCCAAAGCAGCAGGGGTACCTGTGAAACTAGACCTGTCAGGACTTACCATTTGGTCCTACCCTGGGTACCTATGGGTATATATCACCGGGTGTAGGCCATTGGTGTACAACGTCCCTCTGATGACAGTCCGTATAAGGGGGGAGAGAACAAGAGCTGTAAAAAGGCACACTTTAGGTAAGTTGCTACATTTTTTGTTAAGTGCAATGGTTAGTGCAATCATTCTGAACAGTGCATAAATTCACATTGTGGCACCTGGAGGGATAATACACACAATGGGCAGGTTAGCTTGAACATTACATAACATTTGTAAACTGGTTACAATGACATAAGTTATTAAATAGCATGACAATTAAATGCAAGCATTTATGTTGCAGACATTCCATAAAATAGTGCAAATTTTATAAGTGCAAGGGATAGGCTCAACAATAACTTGAGTCCGTATTCCTGGAAGTGCTTAAAGTAGAATCCTCTGGAAAGGGATAAAAGTTCTTTGCAATCCACAGGGCAAAAGAGTTAATTGTAATCCAAAGGGTTAAAAGTTAATAAAAGAATAGCAGCAACAGGCTATCAGGTAACCTGAGAAAGGGGATAAAACTTCCAACTTGGAGGTAAGGGGTTAAGTGCTGATGGGGGGGGGGGGGTCCTTACTGACATGACCATCTGGATGAGGACAAACAATGGCAACCTGGAACAGAACGGTTAAAATAGCACACAACATGCCAACAGGTCCTCACCCGTCAGGCAATCAGTCCATGGCGTGGCTCCCAAACAATGTCACTTGTATATTTTCTTCATGATGGGGACACCCTACAGGTAGGTGTCCAGCTCTTCATCGCTACTGGAGCTACTGAAGTGCATGAGAGGTAACTCCTGCCTCTGCTGGTAGCTCAAGGTAGTGTTGGTGGTAGTGCGCCAGCGGCCTCTACCTGTGACTGTAGGTATTGGTTGGACAGCCAACCTGGAGAACGTAGCCGTTGCTTGCTGCAGACCAGGATCCACAGCCGGTGCAGGAAGGGGAAGAACTTCTGGCTTCAAAGGCTCAGGAAGTGCCGGGACATTGGACTGTGGCTGCTTCCATGGGAGCATGTAGGGTGGCATGAAGCAGGGCTGGACCTTGGGATTGAAGGTCAGGACGCTGTTGTTTATCTGTCCTACCCTCAGGGTTGGTGGCGGTGAAAGGTCAGGAATTAAAGGTGCAGGGGCTGGTTGCGCTTTCTCTTTGAAGATTAGGCGGCCGTCTGGGGTTTCCTGCAGGCACCTGGTCTTAGCCGCAGAGCCTGGATCCTCCTGCCAGTTCTCTGGGGTGACGGCAGGGGAGAGAGGTTTCTGGAGCAGGGTCTCTCCGGCTGCAAACAGTCCTTGCATGGACCGCATGGAGGTATATTCCACTTGATCCCCAATGTACAAGTTATGCCTTTCCTGGGGCAAATAGTGTCTCTTTACAGACCGGCGGCCTACAAACACCTCAGTGCCCGAGTGATTGTCCTGGAGGAAACCCACGCCTCTTTCCACTGAAAACCATAGGACGGTTCCAGTCCTCCTGGCTAACTTGGGGTCGCCTGGTTGGGGGTCATCTATTACTTGCTTTGCCCACTCCTCGACCGCCGACTTGTACTCCCATGCGGTCTGGGCAAAAGCGGTAATCTCGTGGGGCACATCAGGGTTTAAGCTGCTCAGTTTGGCGTAGCTGGGCGGTGGAGTGGAATCTCCAGCCGCCTCCACCGCACCAGGATGCGCAGACAGCGGTGCAGGTTGGGGTCCGGTGACATTGGCAGGTGTCGTGGGATGCGATGCAGGCCTGGGCCTGACGGCAGGTATTGGGGTCTCAGGACGTGGCGGGGAGACGGACCGGGCCTGGGCCTCGGGGAGCGGGGTTGCTCCTTCCTGATGTCGCGGCCGGCGGGCGGTTCCGGTGCCTCCTGGGTGCCATCTGGGGGTGCCGTCTTTGTCTCGAACAGCGGCTTGTCAATGGCGAGGGTTACTGCGTCAGCGGCGTCCTCCGCAGGAACAGGCTTGACGTTGACCTCCATCTTCACAGGCACGTCGTCTTCCGCGGTGGCGCTTGACAGAGCGGAGGGATCCACAGCCTCCGGGAACTCAATCAGGTCCGGGCTCTTTGTATCAGGACCCGGGACTTCGGCGGCGGCCTTCTCAGGATCCTCGGGGATGCTGGCCAAGGTAGGAGACGCAGGGTCTTTGACCAGGGAGGAATCCACTGCCTCCGGGCTGGTGCCAAAGATGGAGGGTCCGCGGCGCTTCAGTAGTTGGGCGACCTGGATCTCCAGTGGGTACTCAGGATAGACGGGCTCTCCGCCAATCGCCATCTGGTTCCACTTGGGACGTGGATGCGCCATTGCTGCTTCTCCAAGTGAGCAAAACGCCAGATCTAAGGGTGTAGTCCAGAGGGCGGAGTCTTTATCACCTCGGCTCACCATGTCAAGTTCACTGGGGGCAGTCTCTATTTTTCCCGCTTCCAGAGGGGCGTATTCGATATCTTTGCGCTCTTGAGGGGGAGTTGCTATATTTTCCCGCTTCTGGGGGGCGTATACTTCATTTTCGCGCTCTTGAGAGGGCGTTCCTTTCTTTCCCCGCTTCTGGGCATGAAGATGAAGCGCCATTTTAATGAATATGGCGAATTTAACAATAGCGAATTAACCCTTTGAATGCAGGAGCGCACGTCTAGCGCTTTATGACACAGCAATATAGCAATAAAGTCACTTTTCAGGGTTTTTTGCACAATTTGCAGAACTTGCAGCACTGTGAAACATGCGGTTGGATCCGTTCACCCACAATTGGATCCGGTTCTGTTGTCAGGGGTGGCACACAATTCAATTGGATCCTGTTCCCGTGACGCCACTTTATTGCAATAAGCAGGACACTGGGTCAGTGGGCATGCTATGCAGTGGGTCAGTATAAATATGTATAAGTTCGTGACGCCAGTTGCAGCTTGCGCAGGTACTGTAGCAGGGCCCTTTAAGATGTAATAACTCACGTACTAGGTAAGGAATGCCAGAGGGGGATAATGTCTCTGTATAGCAGATTTGGTAGTGTCAACGGTGTCTCCTACCTTGGTACGGCTGGACTCCTGTATCCCGGCTCACATGCAACAAATTTGAGTGTGGTTAATAGGAGTAACTGAGGAATGATGGAATTCCACACAGATAATAGGGTCCAACTTGTCTTTACTTGATGTTATGCAGCTTTGATCCATACAAGTACAGCTTTAGTCTAGGGTCCCAGCAGGTATAGGCAATGTATGGCAGGGATCAGTATATCTTCTGCTTCTGTACTATGTGCCTAGAGAATCTGGCAGGTATTTATCTTCTGCTCTGTCTGTCTTCTGCTTGTAATGGGCCTGACTAGCTGAGGAGGAATTTGGCTTCTCCTGGTCTCTGGATATGTACTCACAGCTTGGCTCACAGGGAATGCTTCTTCCTGGAGGCTGGAGATGGCTGCTTTTCTTGTCAACCAGCTGAGGCAAGGAACTCAGGCTGGGAAAATTGATCTTGGGCTTCAGCAGAGGCTTGGATCCCTGGTTGGGGTCCCTGTTTCTGGGAGCTCCTATTCACACAGCCTACCCCAACAAGGGGTGGCTGGTACACTGCCTAGAACTTTCTATCCTCCCTCTGAAGTAGGATATGGGAACATTCCACTCCTCCTCAGATAGGGGGAAGCTAGCCTGGAATGGTCTATTCCAGTCTAGATATACTAACTGGCTTGGTTCTGCTACATACTGCTGCCACCTGCTGGTGTACATTTGGAATTACAGCAAATACATTCAATACAGATATAGAAATAGCATACAATACAAATGCAATGTCAGGTTACACAGGGTGACAACACATCTACACTTTAACATCATGAAGCTGGGTGACAGAGTTTTAGTGACATACTCTGGGATGTTACACTTTCACCCATTCAAACTGTACAACCTCGACCAGCACTACTGTAGCTCTACTTGTAGACTCCAAAATGAACTAAGACTCTATTTTACATTATGTGACCAGCTGGATTCTATATCCTAACAAGTCATTTACCTTGTTATCAAAGGCCTTCAGTGCCTGGGTTTTAATCCCAGTGTTTCAGTTGCTCTGGGTTCTTCTATTTCAGAAAATATAACGTGGGGTAATGAACCGATATTAAAACTTAACATTTAATACATATAAGTTATAAAAATGAGCCCAAAAATTGATATTCAATGTGTTAAATGCATGTAACACTATTGATAGCTTACGCCTAGTCATCCAACACTGTATGGTGGATACACAGTGGAATGACAGAAACAAATGGGAAAGAGTAAATAGCAAGGACAGTATTCAGATATAAGATACTGGATCTATGCCCCTGTATGTCCCTATACAGGGAGTGCAGAATTATTACGCAAGTTGTATTTTTGAGGATTAATTTTATTATTGAACAACAACCATGTTCTCAATGAACCCAAAAAACTCATTAATATCAAAGCTGAATATTTTTGGAAGTAGTTTTTAGTTTGTTTTTAGTTTTAGCTATTTTAGGGGGATATCTGTGTGTGCAGGTGACTATTACTGTGCATAATTATTAGGCAACTTAACAAAAAACAAATATATACCCATTTCAATTATTTATTTTTACCAGTGAAACCAATATAACATCTCAACATTCACAAATATACATTTCTGACATTCAAAAACAAAACAAAAACAAATCAGTGACCAATATAGCCACCTTTCTTTGCAAGGACACTCAAAAGCCTGCCATCCATGGATTCTGTCAGTGTTTTGATCTGTTCACCATCAACATTGCGTGCAACAGCAACCACAGCCTCCCAAACACTGTTTAGAGAGGTGTACTGTTTTCCATCCTTGTAAATCTTACATTTGATGATGGACCACAGGTTCTCAATGGGGTTCAGATCAGGTGAACAAGGAGGCCATGTCATTAGATTTTCTTCTTTTATACCCTTTCTTGCCAGCCACGCTGTGGAGTACTTGGACGCGTGTGATGGAGCATTGTCCTGCATGAAAATCATGTTTTTCTTGAAGGATGCAGACTTCTTCCTGTACCACTGCTTGAAGAAGGTGTCTTCCAGAAACTGTCAGTAGGACTGGGAGTTGAGCTTGACTCCATCCTCAACCCGAAAAGGCCCCACAAGCTCATCTTTGATGATACCAGCCCAAACCAGTACTCCACCTCCACCTTGCTGGCGTCTGAGTCGGACTGGAGCTCTCTGCCCTTTACCAATCCAGCCACGGGCCCATCCATCTGGCCCATCAAGACTCACTCTCATTTCATCAGTCCATTAAACCTTAGAAAAATCAGTCTTGAGATATTTCTTGGCCCAGTCTTGACGTTTCAGCTTGTGTGTCTTGTTCAGTGGTGGTCGTCTTTCAGCCTTTCTTACCTTGGCCATGTCTCTGAGTATTGCACACCTTGTGCTTTTGGGCACTCCAGTGATGTTGCAGCTCTGAAATATGGCCAAACTGGTGGCAAGTGGCATCTTGGCAGCTGCACGCTTGACTTTTCTCAGTTCATGGGCAGTTATTTTGCGCCTTGGTTTTTCCACACGCTTCTTGCGACCCTGTTGACTATTTTGAATGAAACGCTTGATTGTTCGATGATCACGCTTCAGAAGCTTTGCAATTTTAAGAGTGCTGCATCCCTCTGCAAGATATCTCACTATTTTTGACTTTTCTGAGCCTGTCAAGTCCTTCTTTTGACCCATTTTGCCAAAGGAAAGGAAGTTGCCTAATAATTATGCACACCTAATATAGGGTGTTAATGTCATTAGACCACACCCCTTCTCATTACAGAGATGCACATCACCTAATATGCTTAATTGGTAGTAGGCTTTCGAGCCTATACAGCTTGGAGTAAGACAACATGCATAAAGAGGATGATGTGGTCAAAATACTCATTTGCCTAATAATTCTGCACGCAGTGTATGCTAATCCTCAGACCTAAAAGATCTCAAAGTCCCTACCTCTCACTCCTAAAGACAGGACAGTGACTGCCCAGCTTCGGCAAGATGTATAAGGAAAGGAGAGGTGAAACAATAATAGTAACTGAGGGTGTCCCAACGCGTTTCTTTGGCTCTCGCCAAGTCTTCAGGGGACAAGTACATACGATGATGTTCCAACTATAAAATCCATGATAAGAATAAAGCGGGGATTAGTCGCCTGATAAGACTGTCCGACGAAGTCCGGATGACTAGTAAGCTGTAGCATGTTGGAGATCCTGTGTATGGCAGTCCCTAGTGGCCTTCCACGTGTGGCAGCAGCGGCATCCATGCCGAAAGTACTTACATTTATAGAGCATGCCGGCCCGCTCTTCCCACATACCCCTGCGTCACATGACCGGTCACGTGATGCGCCGCACACATGTGACCAGTAGCGCGCGTCATAGGTGTACAAACGCACACGACTGCTGTGCCGACCCATGTGATCAAAGGAACACAATAGTTGCAAAAGGGTCCGCCTCATGCAGTGACGTAGGAGCATCACATGAATCGTGACAGACGGAAGAATGGGAAACGCCTGGACTCTTGGCGCTCCCTCCCTACTATTCCACCCCTTGTTTAACTAATAAGAGGCCAAAATAGGGCCAATATGTGACCCAATGGGCACACAGGTTTGCAGAGGTACATAGACAGGTAACTCATTCAATTGCACAGATATAGAATGTAAGGCTACTTCGGGGTCTAGAACAATATTGTTAAACAAAACCAATTAGTTCTATTACAAAGGTTCTCAATAAACAAAGAGTACAGTTGCAGACTCATAATTATTATAAAGATTTTCTTCTCCTTCAAAATAAATTCACCATATTAAATATATAGAATGTAAGGAAGAGAGGGGGGAGGGGTTCAAATGAAACATCCAAGCATTAGCTGTTCATTGAGACCCCTAGGGTGAACAGTTTTTAAATCAAATATCCGCGCCCCCCCCCCCCCCCATTCCACTGTGTATCCACCATTAGGCGTAAGCTATCAATAGTGTTACATGCATTTTACACATTGAATATCGGTTCATTACCCCACGTGATATTTTCTGTCCTAATTGGCTACCGATATAGTATCAAGCTTTGACTCAGCAATATAGTCGTGTGATATTAGTTCTTCTATTTCAGTCTTGAAAACCAGGGACAGTTTTGTAGTCTTACTTCAGAAGCAGACCTAGACTTTCTTGATGAATACTTCCCATTGTGATGGACACCTGAAATACTGCAGCTGGCTACAACCGATCTACAATCTCATGAGGAAAAAGCTACCCTCCAATCCCTGAAGAAGCTTTTCTTTAAAAGGGGCTGTCCCAAGAATTGAAAACTCTTTTTAACTCACATAGCTGAAGGACTTTTTTCCTTTACTGAGGGTGGACAGCAGCTCATCACACGAGACAATCAAGCACCTGCATCTCACAGGATGCATTGCAATTAGCTTGTCAAGCCTTTTCTCTCCTGCATAGAAAATAGACCATTACTTTTAGCCCTAGAGATACATATGGTATGTAATGCCCTCAAAATTTTCTGTTCCACTGTCTATACAGAGATGTTGCTATATATTTCTATGAATTTAGAAGGATGATGAACTAATGAAAGGTGTCTAGGCTGCTTCACTATGAGATGAGAGGGGAGCAGGTGAACTACTGAGCATGTTAGTCTACTACCAAATGCATCAGCAGGTGGGCCTGAATGACAAGCAGCAGGGAATGTACATAAAAGACATTTGGGGTCATTTATCAAACTGGTGTAAAGTAGAACTGTTTTAGTTGCTCATAGCAACCAATCAGATTCCACCTTTCATTTTTGAGCTCCTTTGGAAAATGAAAGGTGGAATCTGATTGGTTGCTATGGACAACTAAGCCCGTTCTACTTTACACCAGTTTGATAAATGACTCCAAATATTTTTATTGCATGTATATTGCAATACTACTTTATTTGAAATTGTACTATAGTAATACTTTTTATAGGATAACACTGGATGTAAAGGCCTTAGTCTCTGAGTTATCCGACCATCAGGACACTCCTTAAAATCTACATTTCAGGAATATTGGCTCCTTTTGAAGTTCCAGCTACCAGTTTGTTTGGACTCACTATGGCCCTTTGTAAGCTTCTTTGTTGCTTCCACTTCTTATGCCATTATTTGGTCATTTTAGCAACTCTTTTGGAACTTAGTAGCCAGGTTTATAGATCTGCTGTTTATTCTGCACTTGTTTCCATGTAACCAGACGTGGATACAATCTCCCCTCCATAATTGAGGGGCATAATAGAGGTCATCTATCCTTCCTTTTGTGAAGTATGCTTTACACTTGCTAAAGCCTTGTAGCCCTTGCATTGCCTGGTCCCTGATTTACCCTCCTTTGGCTCCAAAATAATCCACACACAAAAGACTAATTCAATGGTCATGGCATCAAACAGGAAGTCCTCTGCCCAACTTCCCTCAGACAATCAAAAAGGTACACAGCTCTTCATAGGATATTTGATTCTTCTTATTTATCTCATCAATAGAAAAGCACAAAAGCTTTCAATAAATGTAAACAAACATCAATTATGAGAAGTCCATATCTGCAAATGTAAGGAAACTCACAGAGGCGGAACTAAGCGCTGACTGCTGTAGAAGTTAAAAATATGATCCTGCTTGCAATAAATAACATTATCTATTTTTGGCACAAAATTACATTAAAACAGTACAAAATAGAAGGCAAATTGTGTCAAGTGCAATTTTCAACAGATTACAATCAGCAAATAAATAAACCAACACTGTAATGTTGTTGTAATGCCTACAGAATAGGCAAGGGGGGAGATAGGTCAGTGAGAGAAGAAAAAGAGAGAAGATGATGGGGAAGGGGGGATTGATCCTATGATGCAGCAATCTAGTGGTTGATCTCAGAGAGACCAGGTGATCTAAACCTCATCAATAGGAGAAATGTCTATATGCGCGCCAGGGACTCAAGATCATTGCAAATTTGTTAGTGCATCTAGTCTCCCATCCCACAATTTTTTCCATCCTGTAGATATCATTACATTTTGCTAGTCATTGAGATATTGAGATGCTGTCGTAGTTCTTCAGTGCGAGGCGACCAACACCCTAGCTGCCGCAAACAGATGTGTAGCCAATTCTCTGATTGGGTTAAGGCAGTTTATTTGATCCATTAGACTCAGAAGGCATAACTGTGGAGCAGGGGCTATGGTACTGTCACAAACCTGGGCGAGGACTCCACAAACCTTGATCCAAAAAGAGTGGATAATAGTGCATTTCCACCATATATGAATAAAGGAACCTACAGATTTATCATATCTCCAACATATCTGCTAATCTCCAGGAACATCTTGTTCAGTGTCTCTGGGGTATAGTACCAGCGGGTAAGTACCTTATAGTAATTCTCCTGCAATTTAACACAGGTGGAGACACTGGAGGTCAAAGTGAAGAAGTGTAAATAACCTTTCTGTGAGATTGGCGTTTGTAGATCTAATGTACCTCCCATTTTTTGTTATATTCACGGTCTGTGCGCCTGGTCTGGAAAAACCAAAGCAAAAAAGGAGAGAACTTCTTTCTCAAATGGGGGGGTCCCCCCCCCCCCCCATATGGAGGTAACAATAGGTGTTTTTTTAAATAAAGCCCTGAAAATGCCTTTAGTGTATTAGCGCTCTCTTGTAAAGAATCGAGCACCTTTATCTAATGCCTATCTATACAATATATATAATTTCATGGTGGCTCAGTGGTTAGCACTGGTGCATTGCATCGTTGGGGTCCAGGGTTCGATCTGGCCAAGGCCAACATCTGCATGGAGTTTGGTATGTTCTCCCTGTGTTTGCGTGGGATTCCTCCCACACGCCAAAGACATACTGATAGGGAACTTAGGTTGTGAGCCCCATTGCGGACAGCTTGATGCTAATGTCTGTAAAGTGCTGTGGAATATAGCAGCACTATATAAGTGCATAAAATTAAAATAAAAATATAGCACTCTCTATTTAGCTATCTGGTTATTTCTTTTTACCATTTTAACATTTGCAAATGTGACATTGTGATCGCTCCTGTTCAATTCCTTGTGATTAGTTTCATTTTAAATGTTATTTGCAAAATTCTCGAGCCTCAACAATATATTCAGTATATTCAGTATAAAACAGTATTTACACAACATATCTTATTCATTGTGTCTAACATGACCTGCCTTTCATTATAGCTGCAGCTGCTCTTCCAATGGTGCTGGGTGCGAAGCTGTGATAGGAGCTGCCTCTCTCTTCCACAACCCAACCAATACTGGCAGAAGAAACAAATATTAACACTTTCCTTTTCGTTTTGCAGCCTGCTTACCAAAAAGGCATATAGATATAACTCATCAGCTGTATGTCCATCTAATTTACTATGCTTCATAGCATCAGCCATCTGTCTTACATCTATGTATATTCTAGGGTTAACAGTTTACATAATTCTTAGATTCTTATTCTCCTCTCCTTTCAATAACAATAAACATTTATATTATTCACACGAGATTGATGTGGGGGGGAGCTGGCATCTGGGTGCTAACACCCACTATGAGTATGTTTTAACCAATGTTTTTCCACAATGGGGAAGGTTGCCACCCTGTTCTATTATTCTACTGACCGGTACCCTGACCACTGGAGAAAGGAATGTGTTAAGGGGCTTGGCAAATATATACAAACAATTCAAATGACACTGAGGACACAGATTCTGGTGGCAGTTACAGAGAGGAAAAGATAACAGACTGACAAGGCTCCTCCACAGTACTGAATACCATGGGTAAGTCAGAAGTTGGACAACCATCTATCTCTGATAACATTTCTGATATACAAACATAAGAATAATTTTATTTGTACATACATGGATACCTAGAACACATAAATAGGATAACTAGTAAACCTGTAACAGTTTTTATGCATTATTATGATGTATGTTGTAATATTACCTTATGTAAGGCAAATCATGGGTTATATACAAAAGAGCTAAATAAAATATCAATCTTAATCAAAAAAGTTAAATAGATTACAGAACACTACTATTCTGTATGATTAGAGTAGCCTTTGTATTGGACAATATGTTGATAGGAAATGGATTTACACTCACAGTTATTGGCAAAGATTACAAACTCAGATTATAGAAATTCATCTGTATGAACTCTCTCTTAAACCCATAGATGTAGGTGATAAAACTATTTGGTTTGAGCTAAATTTCTCATAAGAAAGATAGGAAATGCCTGGTATTTAGTATTTTATAGAATTTTTTATATGTGATACACATAAGGGAACTCATACCTTCCACACTGCATTCTTTAAAGATGAGCAACAGGAAAGATTTATCTATGTGGTGCTACTTTTTGGCATGAGTTGTGGCAGAATTTTTGCGCATCTTGTTTTCAGTGAATTTTTTTAAGATTTAAGTCAAAAGGAATAATAACTTGCAACACACACACCACATTCGGTTATATATGTAAAATATTAGTGTGGCTTCGTTAAATCTGCCGGATTTATTACTGCCATGCACCAGTTTTGTGGGTGTAAAATACTGGTCTAAGGCCTCTTGCATACAAACTTATTTTCATCCCATGTCCGTTCCATTTTTCTTTGCGGACAGTTTTCAGAGCCATTCATTTCAATGGGTCAGCAAAAACAAAAAAAAGGGAAGGTATTCCATGTGAAATCCGTTTCCGTATTCCCGTTCCGCAAAAAAAAATAATAGAACATGTCCTATTATTGTCCTCATTACGGACAAGGATAGTATTATTCTATTACGGGCCAGCTGTTCCGTTCCGCGAAATACGAAATGCACACGGATGTCATCTGTATTTTTTGTTGATCCGTTTTTTGCGGACCACAAAATACATACAGTTGTGTGCAAGAGGCCTAAAATATATATAGCTACTCTAGCTTTAGGGTATATTTAAGCCATTTAATAAATATGCCCCTATTTATCCTGTCATATCAAATTTCTATATGGGATTTCACCTTATGTTGCCAAATAAGCTCAACATTTCTGTGTCTCAAGCGGTTATTATAATTATTACTGTTACTGTTGACATTTTACACTATTCCACTGTAGCACTTGACTGCGACATCTCATTCATGTCATTCATGTAAGACAAATTAAATCATCTAGTCAAACTTCCAAGAACATTACAGCCCATCTATTACAAACATAACATCACGTAAGGTTTGTAATCTCTTTGTACAAAACCATTTCTGAAAGTCTACATTCCCTATTATTAAAAGTGATTTGTATGTTTAGACAGATACACACTAATCCAGGAAAACAACGAAAAATGTCCAGCACTGAGATGAATAAAAGTCTTCAATCTTTATTCCATAAATTTAAAAGAATACAATTCTTCACATGGACAGCGGACGCGCTACCAACGCGTTTTGATCTATCAGATCTTAATCATGGTATGGGAAAAATGCAAGTATAGTACTCTTATATACCTGGAATGAAAATGGCTCCACCAACCAGGTTGGAATTGCCATTACCACACAGGTGGTTGTGATATCAGCCATTCCTTGTATTTAACCCCTGCTGTTCACAATTACACATAAAAACAATGTCATATAAAATAAATGTGCAACAGAACATCTGACACCCAGATAAACTTTGATGAAGCAAATCCAAACATCCACAACTCAGTATAAAAAGGAAATGGCCCTTTATAAACGGGAATATTGCTCAGTCCACTGAGGCACATAAGCATATCGGGGCCACTATATTGAATTCCATGACATTGTACAGCAATTCATCTATACCTCATACATTATTCACAAGATACATTCCAAAATTTAATTGTGTGTCTTAAATATTATATTTTTTTTTGTAGGCCAATCGGGTTAGTAGTGATACATTATTTCACGCTTCATATTTAGACCGTTAGGGGCTATCGTGTTGCATTGAAATATCCAATATGCCTCCCTATTATGCAGTAGATCTTTGACATTCCCCCCCCCCCGCTAAATGTTTTTTTGATTTTTTTCCATACCAATCACTTGCAGCCCCCCATTAATGAACCTTTATGTGACTGTAATAAATGTTTGGATACACTTGATATGTTCTTATTTGTTTTTGGATTAGTGATGTCATTAAGATGTTCTAAAATCCGGGTTTTTAGTTTTCGTGATGTGCAACCTATATATTTTCTATTACAAAGTGAACACAGGATCATGTAAATGACAAATGTAGTATTGCAATTGATATAATTCCTAATTGTGAAAGATGCAGTGTCATCTGCGTTTGAAAACTGTTTACTTAATACTACATGTCCGCATGTACGGCAAGGATGTGAGCCACATCTATAAAAGCCGGTACTTTGTAGCCAAGTAGCCTTGTGTGTTTTTATGGACTGGAATAAACTGGGTGATAAGATTTTTCCCATCGATGGGGGTCTCCTATAAATAACAGAACATCCCTGTTGTATCAGTCCCTTTACCGTAGCATCATCTTCCAAGATGGGCAAGCATTTATGAACAATATCTTTAATCTGATTGAACTGATTGCTATAATGGAGAATAAGCAACGGTTTACTTTAAAATCTTGTTGTTTGCAACTCTGCTTTTTTATTGATATTTTTATTAACAAGGCTGATAGTTTTTTTTTTTGGAGACTAACTGTCTGGCATGGCGTAGGGACCAATTTGTATAACCGTGCATTTTTAGCCGTTGGGTCAGTATTTATACCTCCTTCTTATATTGGGTAGGATCAGAGCAGTTGCGCTTAACACGCGTTAATTCGCCTATGGGGATGCTTTAATGGTGTGTTTTGGGTGTGAACTGGCAGCATGTAAGATTGTGTTACCTGCTGTTGCTTTTCTATGAGTGGAAGTGACTATTAGTTCCTCCTCCATTCCACACATAGGTTGCACATCACGAAAACTAAAAACCCGTATTTTAGAACATCTTAAAGACATCACTCATCCAAAAACAAATAGGAACATATCAAGTGTATCCAAACATTTATTACAGTAAAGGTTCACTAATGGGGCTGCAAGTGATTGGTATGGAAAAAAAAAAAAATACGTTGGGGGGGGGAGGGGCGCAATGTCAAAGATCTACTGCATAATAGGGAGGCATATTGGATATTTCAATGCAACACAATAGCCCCTAACGGTCTAAATATGAAGCGTGAAATAATGTATCACTACTAACCCGATTGGCCTACAAAAATAAAATATAATATTTAAAACACCCTGAGGTCATTCGCCATTGTACACGACACACAATTTAATTTTGGAATGTATCTTGTGAATAATGTATGAGGTATAGATGAATTGCTGTACAATGTCATGGAATTTAATATAGTGGCCCTGATATGCTTATGTGCCTCAGTGGACTCTGCCCGAGTCAGAGAAATAATGTCATTTCCCAAAGCTATGCATGTTTACATATGCTCATTCCCGTTTATAAAGGGTAATTTCCTTTTTATACTGAGTTGTGGATGTTTGGATTTGCTTCATCAGATGTTCTGTTGCACATTTATTTTATTTTATAGGACATTGTTTTTAGGTGTAATTGTGAACAGCAGGGGTTAAATACAAGGAATGGCTGATATCACAACCACCTGTGTGGTAATGGCAATTCCAACCTGGTTGGTGGAGCCATTTTCATTCCAGGTATATAAGAGTACTATACTTGCATTTGTCCCATACCATGATTAAGATCTGATAGATCAAAACGCGTTGGTGGCGTTACCGCTGTCCATGTGAAGAATTCTATTCTTTTAAATTTATGGAATAAAGATTGAAGACTTTTATTCATCTCAGTGCTGGACATTTTTCGTTGTTTTCCTGGATTATACTACGGACTGGCCCGGGTCCTTGCACGAGAGGTAATATTGGGGAGTGCTGGCTTACTTTTTTGACCTTCAAGATACACACTAATGCATGCTCATCACAGACAACCCCTTTAATATGAGAGCTGCTACAAAATATAGTATAAGGGAAAATCTGTAGCATGTACCGTAAAGCAGAGTGGAAAACATTTCAGAAATCTAATCCACACGCTGCGAAGAAAACCTGACTGCAGGTTTTAAATCCGCATCACGACTTTCAACCTTTGCAATGCAAATGATGAAAGCAGAGGAAGACCTACTGTGATGCCAGCAGCAACAGCAGACACTGCGGATTCTCAACAGCAAAAGAAATCCACAGCTCTGCGTGACCATACCCTAAGATGTGGCTATTTAGATGAATAGACAACCATTTAGTGCAGGTGTTATAAAATAAGATATATAAATAGTATACAAATACAGAGTTTAAGTTTCACAGATGAGGTGTCTCCTTTAAGTGTTTGCTCTTGGTTATCAGCGTTATGAACATACATAAATGGCTTGATTTGGAATGCACTTTGCTGAACACTGACTAACGCCTAACACGGTCCGTGAGATAACCGGAATGGCATTGCATGAGCGCAACCAATGACGCCGTGCGCTCCTGCAGTGCCAGTCCGGAATCTCACAGACCGTGTTCCACGGACGTCTGCATGAGGCTTAACATAATAATAAAGCAAAGCAGCAGTTCTGAAACCACTTTATTAGGAATGGTGATAGATTCTCTAAAATCAGTAAAGATTCAGGGTATCAGGAAAATTGGAATCATTTCTGCGCCCCTGGCAGTGGTCATTCTGCTAGTCACAATCAGATGACAGAGAATTTGATTTGTCCACCACTGTCCTGCTCTGGCTCCAAACCAGACGTTTAAAATAGTTTATAATAGTGAGTCTCATTTGTTCCATGTATGATTTATAGATATCTATGGCAACCCTCTTCACCGCGCAAAGTGCCGATGATGTCATGAATCAGCAGAAGTTTTACAACTCTGAGACATGCTTGGCCTTCATATACAATGTGGCATGTTTATCAACACAATTTCACAATATTCTTTGTGTTCCTGTAAGTGAGTAGGAGTAATGGGAGGCACCCGGTGTCAGGACATGCCAGGCCCGCCTCACCAGTCATTTGTTTGTAACACAGAGGCAAATTGTCTATTCTTATGATTGCTTGTGGGACTGTTGTGTATTGTATACAAGTTATGACTATATTCTCTGTATACTAATACTGTATGTTGTCAGACTTAACAAAAGAATAACAGTCTTGTTAAATAACTGAAATACATCAGCCTACTTGGCACCACTAATGAAAATATTCCAGATAAGAATCCAGAGGACTGTGGCCTATTGTTTCAAGACTTCTTTTTTTTTATAGTTTTGTGAACAATAAAATGCTATTGATTATTGGTATGTGGTGGTCTTATATCTGCATATTGTTGCTGATATCCAACCTTCTATTCTTGATTACTTTACACAAAGATGTATTATCATTGCTAATCTAAGGGGGTTTTAGAGTGCCAGTTGACAATTTAGTCCAATGTTGGTGAGGTGGGGGATCTACTGTCATAATACAGGAGATGCTTAACCAACTAGGTACCAAAAAACACGAAGATACAATTTGTAAATGACTGCTTACTATAGATTCCATTAAAGGGGTTCACTGGACTTTTAATAAAAGCTGTTCTTTCTTCTAACCCGTTGCAAGACAGATCATTAGGTTATTACCTACCTTTCTAGATACTGATGCACTTTCCAATGATAGAACTGTCTCTGCTGCACTCACTCAGGGTGCGGGATCTTCCACCCGGGTCCTGACTGAATGTATGCACTTCTTTTCCTGTTCAGCTGCATGGTGGTAAATGTAGCTGAACAGCAAGAGTAGTGAATACAGACCTAGGCGGAAAAGCCCGCAACCTGTGTGTGTACGGGGGGATAGTGGCATCAGCAGAGCAAGGTGACGGGCAAGTACTAATCTAACAAGCTTTCTTCCACAGGTTAGAAGAAAGAAAAGCCCAGAGATCCCACAAGAAAGAGAAAAAGAGAAAAGGTTAAAAAATAATTGTGTGTTTGTAACAACTCTTACCCTTTACATGTGTTGTTACAAATACACAGCTCTTTCTGTTGATTTTAATTGTTTTTCATGTAATCTATAACAAACTTTTATATGCATATTTAAAGCAGTATTTGAGGTCCAGTCATTCATACATGTCTTAAAGGGGTTGTCTCACTTCAGTAAGTGGCATTTATCATGTAGAGGAAGTTAATACAAGCCACTTACTAATGTACTGTTATTATCCATATTGCCTCCTTTGCTGGCTGGATTCATTTTTCCATCACATTATACACTGCTCGTTTCCATGGTTACAGACCACCCTGCAATCCATCAGTGGTGGTCGTGCTTACACACTGGGCTGATTGGCAGACAATTACCGGCTAGTCAGTGGAGGTAAGGAGTTGCATTTCAATGCAGGGATCACCTCCACTATATGAAGATGAGCAATGGCTATTGTTTTTGGGCAGCAGATCACTGTTTATATAACATGATCTGCTACCCAGAAATGATGATTGAGTGGTCCGCACAAAAGATAATTTCACTGGATGAACAAGCTTTTCTCCGATAATATGCCTGAGAATTTAGTGTTTAGTGCTTTTTTGGCATTTGTTGTCACTGACACTTGCTGTCTGCAACTCATATTTGATTCTTAAAAAGTGATGTCTACCTACAATAATTGTTTTATTAACTTAACTTGTTAAGAAAAAAGACCACTTTGGGCCTTAAGGAATTGTACATAGGTTTATATGTGCATAACCCAGAAATCCATTTTTTTCCATGATATTAGATGTGCTTTATAAATAACATGCTCATTTTCTTCTTATTTTTTAGGGATGTTGGCTAACAAAAATAGCAACTCTGGCATTATTTTTTATTTTTATTTTTTTAGACTTTTCCATGCATAAATGTTAATTTTATAGTACAGGGTAGAGATGAGCAAAGTTTTGAAAAATTCGATTTGGCAGCTTTGCCGAAGTTGGCCAAGAGATTTCATTTGTTCTGAATTATTTCATCATGAATTGCTATAAATCAGGTATACCCAAGCCAATTTCATTTGTTCCGAATTATTTCATCATTAGGGTACGGCTGCAGGAAGTGACCGTGCTGCGGGTGTCATGCCCTGCTCTGACTATGTGCGGAGGTCGGCCAGATTAGCAGCACGTGTTTAGTTTTTTGTTTTGTTTTGGAGTCGTGCCAGATCCGCCTCCCTTCAGGTGCACTGGGTGGGGTCATTGGTTTAAATTACACTCACTCCCAGTGTTCCGTGCGGGTTATAGAAATCAGTCTGGCCTTGGAAGCAAGGAAGGAAGGATTGTCTGTTCCAGCTCAGATAAGATAAGTTTGGTTTCTGTTTTTGTTGTTTGCTGTCTAGGCTGTTTGTGTGACGTCTGTCCCCTCCAGGTTCTGAGGGAGCAGGCTGCCCCTTTTGCCCTTTCACCATCTCAGGGATTCTAGGGTATTTTCAGCCCAGGCACGAGGACACATTATTCCCACCTTAAGGGTCTGAATGTGGGCTTAGCAGTAAAGGGAGAGCGGTTAGGGATTTGCTAGGAGGTGACCTGATCCACAGCTTCTCGCCTAGAAACTTGTTGGTTGGTTTATCTGTGTATCTGAGATCCTGTCCGCCGTGACATTATAACCCGCCAATACTTTGACTGTCATTGCTCAGCGGTTTTGTGATGGCGTCAATTGATGCGCTAGTTGACCGCATGCAGGGAATATCCCTAGAGGTTGCGGATCTGCGTAATTCGGTCACACGGTGTCAGAATGCTCTGGCATCGGGTGCAGGTCAGATTTGTGGGGAGCCTAAAGTCGCTCTTCCTGATGGATTTGCAGGGGGTACGGATGACTTTATCCGTTTTAGAGAGTCATGCAAATTGTATTTTCATCTGCGTCCATCGTCGTCAGGTGATGAAAGTCAGAGGATAGGTATAATCATCTCTCTGCTTAAAGGGGACGCCCAATCCTGGGCCTTTTCTCTGCCGCCCGGTTCTCGGGCCCTCCGGTCGGTGGAAGAATTTTTAAGGCCCTGGGATTAATCTACGATGATCCAGATCGGGTCTCGATGGCGGAATCGAAATTACGTAATTTATTACAGGGTGAACATACTGCAGAGGCTTACTGCATTGAGTTTAGGAGATGGGCTACCGAGTCAGAGTGGAATAACCCCGCGTTATGTAGTCAGTTTTGTCAGGGGTTATCTGAGAGATTGAAAGATGCCCTTGCTTTTCATGAGTACCCAGATTCTTTGGAGAATACAATGTCTTTGGCAGTACGGTTAGATAGACGTATTAGAGAGAGGTGTAGGGCTCCCTCCGCGCAAGGGATCCCTTCTGTGAGTGGTTTCGTCTCTACTGCTTCCCAGGGTGATGTTACAGGTAACTCTGGGGTAGGGGAGGAACCCATGCAGCTGGGTCAGGTTTCTTTCCGTTCTGGTAGTAGAGACTTTAGGAAATTGCATAAACTATGTTACTACTGTGGGAAAAGTGGTCATTTTATTTTTGCTTGTCCTTTTGTTAAACCGCATGTTGATGAGAAAAAAAAAATAAAAATTCCTGACTCTTGGTAGCGTGAATGGTGTGGTGGAGCAGGCAGGTATGCAAGCTCCCTGTAATACCCGTTTTCTCCTTCCAGCTATGGTGGCGCTAGACTCAAGAGAATTTTTTGTTGAAGTATTCCTTGACTGTGGTGCTGGGGTAAACCTTATTGACTTTCTTTTTCTTCAAAATCTGGGTCTAAGTACTTAGAAAGAGAGATTCCAGTTTTTGCAATTGATTCTTCCCCTCTTTCTCAAAGGAGTCTCACTCATATTGCTCATGGAATTCACTTAAGGGTGGGTGATTCACATGTTGAGATTATGTCTTGTTTTGTCATGAAGGATTTGCTGGCTCCTATAGTTTTGGGGTTACCATGGTTGACTAAACATAACCCAATTATAGATTGGCAAGCAAGACAGATCATTGGTTGGAGTGAATTTTGTTCGGATAATTGTCTTGGCACATCTATCTCTGGTGTGTCCACTACGGCTTTACCTCAGTATCTCTCAGATTTTGCGGATGTCTTTTCAGAGGGTGGGGCTCAGGAATTGCCCCCTCATCGTGACTATGATTGTCCAGTTAATCTCATCCCAGGGGCTAAGTTGCCAAAGTCTCGGCTTTACAATCTTTCTCAACCCTAAAGAGAGGTCATGCGGAAGTATATCGCCGAGAGTTTGGCAAAAGGTCATATTAGGCCATCTAAGTCTCCGGTGGCAGTAGGTTTGTTCTTTGTAAAAAAAGAAGGATGGATCGCTGAGACCTTGTTTGGATTTCCGGGAATTGACCCGTATTACGGTCCGGGATCCGTATCCCCTACCTTTGATCTCCAACCTTTTTGATCAGATTGTTCTCCAAGGTGTTCTCCAAGTTGAATTTGAGAGGGGCCTACAATCTGATCAGAATCAAGGAAGGGGATGAGTGGAAAACTGCCTTCAATACACACGAGGGTCATTTTGAGAATCTGGTTATGCCTTTTGGGTTGACGAACGCGCCAGCGGTATTTCAGCGATTCGTCAATTACATTTTCCATAATTTGGTGGGGAGGTTCGTGGTGGTTTACTTGGATGACATTTTAATTTACTCTCCTGATCTGAAGACCCATCAGGATCATATGAGACAGGTTTTGACGATCCTTCGGGAGAATAAATTATATGCCAAATTGGAGAAATGTGTCTTTTCGGTGCAGGAGCTTCCGTTTTTGGGATATCTGCTTTCTGACTCTGGTTTTCGTATGGACCCCGAAAAGGTCCGGGCGGTTCTGGAATGGGACCGACCAGAGAATCAGAAAGCTTTGATGCGGTTTTTGGGGTTTACTAATTATTATAGAAAATTTATTTCGAACTATTCTACCATTGTAAAACCTCTCACTGATATGACTAAGAAGGGCGGTGACGTCTCTGTCTGGTCGGATGAGGCATTGCAGGCCTTTTCAGCTACTAAGGAGTGTTTTGCGTCTGCTCCCATTCTGGTGCAACCCGATGTGTCTCAGCCATTCGTGGTGGAGGTTGATACATCAGAAGTGGGGGTTGGAGCGGTGCTGTCTCAGGGTTCATCTCCTGGCAAATGGGTCCCGTGTGCTCTTTTCTCCAAGAAGCTCTCGGTCGCCGAGAAGAATTATGATGTAGGAGATAGAGAGTTGCTGGCCATCAAGTTGGCCTTTGAGGAATGGCGTCACTCGTTGGAGGGGGCGTCTCACCCCGTTACAGTATATACAGATCATAAGAATTTGGCTTACCTGCAATCTGTCAAGCGTCTGAACCCTAGACAGGCCAGATGGTCACTGTTTTTTACCAGGTTCAATTTTGTGGTTACCTTTCGCCCCGGGGGTTAAGAACGTCAAGGCAGATGCCTTGTCTCGCAGCTTTCCTGGGGGAGGTGATTCAGAGGATCCTGCTCCGATTTTGGCTGATGGGGTGGTGGTCTCCGCTCTGTACCCCGAATTGGAGATGGAGGTGTTGGGAGCCCAGGAGGGGGCTCCTGGTTCTTGTCCCCCAGGGAGGTTGCTTGTTCCTGAAGGTTTGCGATACAAGGTATTCAAGGAACATCACGATACTGTCCTTGCTGGACATCCTGGTGGTAAGTCCACCTGTGACCTGGTGTCCTGGAGGTTCTGGTGGCCAGGGTTACGTAAGAGCATTGAGGATTACGTGGCAGCCTGTGAAACCTGTGCTCGGTCAAAGGTTGCTCATACTCTACCGGCTGGTTCACTTCTTCCTTTGTCTATTCCGTCTCGTCCTTGGACGCACTTGTCTATGGACTTTATTACGGATCTGCCGAGTTCCTCCGGGAGAACAGTAATTTTGGTGGTAGTTGACCGTTTCAGTAGAATGGCTCACTTTATATCATTAACTAGTCTGCCTAATGCCAAGACTCTTGCGCAGATTTTTGTTGATAATATTGTGAAATTGCATGGTATTCCTTCGGATGTGGTTTCTGATAGGGGCACGCAGTTTGTCTCGAGGTTTTGGAGGGCGTTCTGCTCTCGGCTTGGCATTGAACTTTCGTTCTCTTCGGCTTTTCATCCGCAGTCGAATGGACAGACTGAGCGTACTAATCAAAACCTGGAGACCTACTTGAGGTGCTTTGTGGCTGAGAATCAGGAGGACTGGTCCTCATTCTTGTCCCTAGCAGAATTTGCTTTGAATAACCGTAGGCAGAAGTCCACGGGTAAGTCGCCATTTTTTGGCGCATACGGTTTTCATCCTTAGTTTGGTACCTTTTCTGGGACTAGTTCCTCTGGGATGCCAGAGGAGGAGAGATTTTCTTCTGCCTTGTCTTCTATCTGGCGGAGGATCCAAGTTAATTTGGAGAAGATGGGTGAGAGGTATAAGCGAATGGCTGACAAGAGACGTGTGACTGGTCCGGACCTGTGTGTGGGTGATCTGGTGTGGTTGTCCACTAAAAATATTAAACTGAGAGTGCCATCTTGGAAACTGGGTCCAAGATTTATTGGTCCGTACAAAATATCTGCGGTGATCAATCCAGTAGCGTTTTGGCTGGATCTTCCGCAGACTTCGAGGATCCATGATGTGTTCCACAGGTCTTTACTGAAAAAATACGTGAAACCGGTGGAACCATCGCCATTGCCCCCTCCTCCTGTTCTGGTCAATGAAAATTTAGAGTTCGAGATCTCCAGGGTTCTCGACTCTAGAGTTCTTCGGGGTTCCCTTCAGTACCTGGTACACTGGAGGGGATACGGCCCTGAGGAGAGGATGTGGGTTCCGGCGCTGGATGTCAGTGCCAGCCGACTGGTGAGGGCTTTTCACAGATCCCACCCGTAGAAGGGGGGGTACTCTCATGCCCTGCTCTGACTATGTGCGGAGGGCGGCCAGATTAGCAGCACGTGTTTAGTTTTTTGTTTTGTTTTGGAGTCGTGCCAGATCCGCCTCCCTTCAGGTGCACTGGGTGGGGTCATTGGTTTAAATTACACTCACTCCCAGTGTTCCGTGCGGGTTATAGAAATCAGTCTGGCCTTGGAAGGAAGGATTGTCTGTTCCAGCTCAGATAAGATAAGTTTGGTTTCTGTTTTTGTTGTTTGCTGTCTAGGCTGTTTGTGTGACGTCTGTCCCCTCCAGGTTCTGAGGGAGCAGGCTGCCCCTTTTCCCCTTTCACCATCTCAGGGATTCTGGGGTATTTTCAGCCCAGGCACGAGGACACATTATTCCCACCTTAAGGGTCTGAATGTGGGCTTAGCAGTATAGGGAGAGCGGTTAGGGATTTGCTAGGAGGTGACCTTATCCACAGCTTCTCGCCTAGAAACTTGTTGGTTGGTTTATCTGTGTATCTGAGATCCTGTCCGCCGTGACATTGGGTGGTTTGCAGCCATGCTACGGTGAAGAACAGTACAGCTAATTAGCCTGCATCTGCGTTTCATTTAATAATGAAGACAACACTGTATAGTCAGTCTACATTGTTAATGGGCGCACACCATCTTTAATGCACCTTTAAACAGGGGATGTTGCTGGTATGGGGTTTAGCTGGTTAGGTGGGGGCACAATATGCAAATTATTGCTGTTCTGGCCTGCAATCTCCTGCAGGTTATTTGACAGTAAACACAGAATATTAATCAGCTCTGGCATACCCACCTCTCTAACCCCAGCGCTTTCCTGCCCTACAGGTGGGAGCCCTTCTGCTATCTGCTTTTCCTTCTTTTCCACATTATCTAATATCAATGAGATTATGTCATCAGGAACATCCAGATCCTCCTCTTTCTGCATCTTGCTGACTTTTCTAGGACATGGAGAATTTAAAGGATGATTTGGAAAAAGTAAAGCCAGCAAAAGATGGTCATCATTAAGACCTGGCCACCCTAAGGGGTGCAGGATGGATGGTATTGGTTGGCATGCTGGCACTGGAATAATAAAGGATTCCATCCTATTGGTATTGAATTACATATCTTAGTTTATGGCTGATGTAGGAATAGGTAAATGTAGGAATAAATAAATAAAAATGACGCAGCATAAGTCTCCCTGCATTCTCCCTATACTCTCCCTCTGCAATACTCTTCTATTAATCATTTTTAGCAACACTGTCCCTAGCCCATGAGTGCTTGCCACATCTTTCCCTATGCTCAGCTCACAGAAAAATGGTGGAGACTACGCGGGATGAGGGTTTTATAGGGCTGTAACATCACAGGGCAGTCTGTGGATTGGCTGACTGCACAGCATTATGGGTGATCTTGTGTTCCTGGGCTTGTCTTCTCTACTCTTCTATTAATCATTTTTAGCAACACTGTCCCTAGCCCATGAGTGCTTGCCACTTCTCTCCCTATGCTCATTTCGCAGAAAAATGGTGGAGACTACGCAGGATGAGGGTTTTATAGGGCTGTAACATCACAGGGCAGTCTGTGGATTGGCTGACTGCACAGCATTATGGGTGATCTTGTGTTCCTGGGTTTGTCTTCTCTACACTTATTTTCGCTTTGTAACAGCTGCCATTTTAAGAAAACCTGATTCGTTACCACAAAGCGTGAGAAAATTCGGATGAATTTTAAATGGAACTTTTTTCTAAACTTCGGACCAAATTCTACTTCGGTCCTCATCCAATGCTTCGGTTTGCTCAGCACTAGTACAGGGTCATGATAGATGAGGCTATCCCAATTCTGTATAACTTTTTTTTCTCTATTTTTTTCACAATAAAACATGTAGTAAGGGGGGGGAAACTTTTTTTTAACTTTCAATTCTTTATTCCTCATTATACTGTGTTGACCTCTTTTGCTTCTGTTTTTTAGTTCCACTTTAATTCACCTGTATTTCACTGTATTATGCCTGTCAGTGTTACACTAGAAGGAACCCTATCAGGCCCTGTTATTGACTGTGGCATCAAAGGGGTTAAATGCCCAGGATCTAGGATCAGAGTTATTTCCTATCAAAGCCATATCAGCGGGGAGTTCGCTGTATGTTAGTGTGATCTGGATGACAGATTTTGCTGGAATGTCACGTTTGAAGAGACCCTGGGGTACCCCTAGAAAGCAAACCCCCAAAATGTGACCCCATTTTAGAAACTACACCCCTCAAGGAATTGATTAAGGGGTGAAGTGAATGCTTTGACACAATAAGTGTTTCATAGAATTTAGAAACACTTGGCAGTAAAAATTTAAAATTAGATTTTATTTCCAATAAAATGCTGCTTTAGCCCCTTTAGTAGTTTTTATTGGTACCACTTTGGGATACATATGACTTTTCAATAATTTTTGTATTGTTTTTTAAAGCGAACCTTTCACCTGCATTTCACTTAATAAACTATCAAAAGTACCTTATAGATCATCCTCATTGTGTTATCATACAGTCTTGTCCCGCTTTTCTGGCATGTATATGCATGAAAAAATCGCCTTATAAAGTACTCTTCTCCAGCTCCACAAGTCACGATAGAAGTCAAGGGGGTAGCCCTTCCCTCACTCCAGGCTGTAACTCCCCTCCCTAACCCCGCCTCTATGCAGTCTAATTGACACCCGGCTCAGTCGCCGGGACCGCGCTTGTACAGGCGGCGCATGCGCCGTCGGACTCAAGCGCGATCCTGTAACTGAATCCTGCATGCGCCGTCCCCGTGCGCGCGTGAGGAAGAGGAAAGGCAGGCATCGGGGACGGCGCATGCGGGATTCAGTTACAGGATCGCGCTTGAGCCTGTACAAGCGCGGTCCCGGCGACTGAGCCGGGTGTCAATTAGACTGCATAGAGGCGGGGTTAGGGCAGGGGAGTTACAGCCTGGAGTAAACAATAGACATACAAACAATAGAACCAGGGATTAGGGATTATTCTGGATTAAAGTGGTACTATACCTACTATACATGAAAGATAGGAGCTCTTTGTGCACATTTTTGATCAAACGTGTGTCAGGCCCATCTTCCAGGCGTCAAGGTGGCTTCTGCAGATGGTATAGTACCACTTTAATCCAGAATAATCCCTAATCCCTTGTTCTAGTGTTTTTATGTGTAATGGTGTGCTACCAAAGTTTTTTGTTTGCTGCTGGCATATTAGCTTTATGGATGTGCACCTGTGACTATGGATGTGCTAATCTAAATTTTCTTGTAGCATGTGGGATTATAGATCAGGTCATTATGGACACGGCGATACCAATTATGTGTAATTTATTTTATGTTTTTCATTTTTTTTATCAATTATGAACCCCTTCCCGACACATGACGTCATAGCACGTCATGGCGGCAGGTGACTTGGCACATTTTGACATACTATTACGTCATGGTGATCGGCGGACACCGGAGCGGTGTGTGCTCGATCACTGCAGGGGCCCGGCAGTCCCTGATAGCCGGGACCCTGCTGTATCCTCCGTCGGATTAACCCCTTCTCTGCCGCGGTCAGCGCTCACCACAGCATAGAAAGTATTTGTGGCGGGTGAGGGAGCCAATCAGCGTAGGGACCCGATAGGTGATAAGGCAGCCCAATGCCTTGTAGAGGCTGCCCAATGCCTTGCATGGCATAGGGAGCTGCCTTCTACAGAAGCCGAGGAGATCCAGGCTGGGTCTCCTAGGCAACCTGTTAGTGTATTTCTGTAATACACTAACAGGCAATAAATTGCAATACAGATGTATTGTAATGCATTGCAGAGGGGATCAGACCCCCAAAAATTGAAGTCCCATAGTGGTACAGAAATAGACTTTGAAAAAAATAAAAAATAATATAAAGTTTCAACTAAAAAAATAAAATAAAAAACCTTTCCCATGATTTTATAATAAAAAAATAGAAAAAAAAAATAGAAAAAAACACACATATTTGGTATCGCCGCATCGGTAACGACCGGCTATGTAAATATATTACAAGATACACCCCGCCTGATAAACATAAAAAATAAAAATTGTGTCAAAAAAGCTATTTTTTTGTCACCTAACATTACATAAAGTGCCAAGCGATCAAAAAGGCATATGCCCCCAAAATAGTGCTAGTAAAACTGTCACCTCATTCCGCAAAAAATGAGATCCTAACTAAGACAATGGGTCAAAAAATAAAAAAGCTATGGCTCTCAGCCTATGGAGACACTAAAACATCTTTTTTTTTTTGTGCTATTATTGTGTAAAACTACAATAAATAAGAAAAACTATACATATTTGGTATTGCCACATCCATAATGATCTGCTCTATAAAAATGTCACATGACCTAACCCCTCAGGTGAACGCTGTAAAAATAAATAATTAAAAACTGTGCTAAAACAACCAATTTTTTTGGTCATCTTGCCCCATAAAGTGTAATAATGAATGATCAAAAAATCATATGTACACAGAAATGGTACCAATAAAACCGTCAACTCTTCCTGCAAAAAACTAGCCCCTTCACAAGACAATTGTCTTAAAAATATAAAAAATATGGCGTTCAGAAAATGGAGACACAAAAACATTATTTAAAAAAAAAATGTTTATGTAAAACTGAAATAAACAAACAAAGAAAGATGACATATTTGATATCGTCGCATCTGTAACAACCTGCTCTATAAAAATAGCACATGATCTAACCTGTCAGATGAACATTGTAAAAAATGAAAACTGTGCCAGAACAGCCATTTTTTGGTTACCTTGCCTCACAAAAAACTTAATATAGAGCAACTAAAAATCATATGTACACCAAAATAGTATCAATAAAACTGTCACCTTATCCCGTAGTTTCCCAAATGGGGTCACTTTTTTGGGAGTTTCTACTGTAGGGGTGCATCAGGGGGGCTTCAAAAAACCATGCGGCACTCCTTCCCTTATGCACCCTGCCGTGTGCCTGTACAGCAGTTTACGACTAGTGTTGAGTGCGAATACTCGAATAGCAATTTTTTTGCGAATATCGCCACTTCGAGAATTCGCTAATATTTAGAATATAGTGCTATATATTCGTTATATCGAATATTCAGCATTTTTTTTCCATCTGAACACATGATTCCTCTCTGCTTCTTGCTTGTGGGCCAATGAGAAGGAAGCAATGTCAAGTTCACAACAATACTTAGTGCACCAATCAGTAATCTGTAGTCAGACCTGCTAAAATGTGAAGTTGCGTGTAGTGCAAAAAAATATTCTAATCACTGCCGATTAGCGCAATCGCAAATATATTGGAGCACTTGACTCTATCTGCATATAAAGCTATTGTAATGTTCTGCCGTGCCAATCATTTCCTCCAGTCTCAGGAGAAACTCATGAAACTTCTAGCAGCTTGAAAAATGTAGCCAAAGTGACCCACGCCTGTATTTCAGATTACGAATTCGCATTACGCGATTTTTACATTGCCGATTTTTTGTATTCAATAAAATAATCTCGAATTCGTGAATATATGACGAATATTCTACAAATTATTCGTGAAATATTGCGAAGTCGAATATAGCCCCTGCCGCTCATCACTATTTATGACCACATATGGAGTGTTTCTGTAAACCGCAGAATCAGGGTAATAAATATTGAGTTTTGTTTGGCTGTTAACCCTTGATGTGTTAAAGAAAAAAATTGATTAAAATGGAAAATCTGCCAAAAAAGTGGAAATTAGAAATTTAATCTGCATTTTCCTTTAATTCTTGTAGAATACCTAAAGGGTTAACAACATTTGTAAAATCAGTTTTGAATAACTTGAGGGGTGTAGTTTCCACAATGGGGTCATTTATGGAGGGTTTCTACTATGTAAGCCCCACAAAGTGACTTCAGACCTGAACTGGTCCTTAAAAAGTGGGTTTTGGAAATTTTCTTAAATATTTTAAGAATTGCTTCTAAAATTCTAATCCTTCTAACGTCCTAAAAAAAAAAAAATGACATTTACAAAATGATGCCAACATAAAGTAGACATATGGGGACTGTTAAGTAATAAATATTTTATGAGGTATCACTTTCTGAATTAAAAGCAGAGAAATAGAAATTTTAAAAATTGCACATTTTTTTCCAAAAATTTGGCAAATTTGGGATTTTTTCATAAATAAAGGAAATATATTGACTCACATTTATGACCGTCATGAAGTACAATGTATCACGAGAAAACAATCTCAGAATGGCTTGGATAAGAAAAGTGTTCCAAAGTTATTACCACATAAAGTGACATGTCAGACTTGCAAAAAAAGGCCTGGGCAGAAGGGTTAAAACTGGCCCAGAGTAGAAGGGGTTAATGAGTGGATATGGGAAAAAGTAGTTGTTTTTTCCCCAAAAAAATCTTTTCTTACTTTATTCTTAAATATTTGCTTACACTTCTTTTTATCAAGTCCTATTTGGCTCTTCAAGATCTAGTGGAGCTGATGGCTGTACTGTAAACTACAATAGTCACCTCTGGCAGGTGTACACGGCAAGTCTGGATACCTTCTGTAAGGTGTTCCAGCTGCCATGGCAAACATTGGGACGCTGCCATCGCAGCACGGTGGCTGAATGGGTGAGAGAGGGAGCTCCTCCCTCTGCTAACCCCTTACATCAGCGCTCACTGTCAACCGTGGCATGTAAGGGGTTAACCGCCTGGCATCGGTGCAGCACCAACCTCGGCCATTGCCGCAGTGTCAGCTGTATCTTAACAAAGTGTTGGAGTGCACAGAGGCACACATCAGCCAGCTGGAGGAGCAAGATGGGGGCATCTGGCACAAATAGGGCATCAGGGGCACCATACCTCAATTCAGGCTCGGAGCGCCACAGTCACGAACTGTGCAGCTCAGACCCTGAAACTGAAACTACTGAAGCAACTACACTCTGATTGGTTAGTCTGCACAGACCAAGCAATCAAGAGAGATTACTGGCAAGGGTCCACTCTGATTGGTCCTATGCCGACTTCTCTGATGAGCAAATCCGTTCTAATCAAACAGGATTCATTATGAATTTTCCAAAAATTCTACATCCAAACAAAGCTGCATTTTTGTGATTTTTGTGATTAGGATGCATCCTGCATTTTACATATCACATTCAGTACACTAGTGAGGTAAACAGGGCAGAGAAGATGAAGACAAAGAATGACTTGACCCTGGCTGGTGGGGTTGCCCATTATGCCTTGCAGTCAGCTTCACACCCAGTTAGGAGGAAAGATATTGACTGGTCTGCACTATATAAGGTACCAAGGAGAGACACCATTTGAGATCAAATACTGATGTGACAGGACGTGTCTCCCACAGACATAGCAAGTCAGTCATTTTATGGTCTTACAGGACAGTGTTAGGGATTGGGAAGATATACACTGCCTGTCCCAAAAAAAAAGTCGCCAGCTGGTGTTAACTAAGCAAATAGTTATGAGCCTCCTATTGGATAATTACTGCATGGGCAATTATCTTTCAGCTGTTGTTATCTTTCAAGGTATTTAACCCCAACTGGTGCAATGAGTTGCTTCTCATTTCTTAAACAACCATGTCGAAAGACACATCTCGTGGTCGTGGAAAAGATGTTAGTCTGTTTGAGAGGGGTCAAATCATTGGCATGCATCAAGAAGAGAAAACATCTAAAGAGATTGCAGAAACTACTAAAATTGGGTTAAGAACTGTCCAACTCATTATTAAAAACTGGAAGGATAATGGGGACCCATCATATGTGAGGAAGAAATGTGGTGGGAAAAAAATCCTGAATGATCGTGATCGGCGATCACTTAAACGTTTGGTGAAATCAAATCGAAGAAAAATCAGTAGAACTCAGGGCTATGATTAATAGTGAAAGTAAGAGCATTTCCACATGCACAATGAGAAGGGAACTCAAGGGATTGGGACTGAACAGCTGTGTAGCCGTAAGAAAACCACTAATCAGTGAGGCAAACCAGAAAAAAAGGCTTCAATTTGATAGGGAGCATGAGATATCATTTTCACACATGGATTGGCCATCACAGAGTCAGACCTTAACCCCATTGAGAATCTTTGGGATGTGCTGGAGAAGACTTTGTGCAGCAGTCAGACTCTTCCATCATCAATGCAAGATGTTGGTGAAAAATTAATGCAACACTGGATGTAAATAAATCTTGTAACATTGCAGAAGCTTATCAAAATGATGCCACAGCGAACGCGTGCCGTAATCAAAGCTAAAGGTGGTCCAACGAAATATTAGAGTGTGTGACTTTTTTTTTTTTGGTGGCGACTTTTTTTTTGGACAGGCAGTGTATTTAGTTAGGCAGATTTAATTACTTTGATAGAAAGATTTGTTTGCATGTCTCTCACAGTGCTGAAGCTAAATATATATACAGTTAAACCAGAAGTTTACATATACTATATAAAAATACACATATGCATGTTTTTCTCAATATTTGAGATGAAACCAGAATAAACCTTTCCTGTTTTAAGTCAATTAGGATTACCATAAATATTATTAATTGCCAAATGCCAGAATATTTAGAGAGAGAATGTTTTAAGGCGTTTTTTTATTACTTTCAAAAGTAAGTCAAAAGTTTACATACATTTCATTAATATTTGGTACCATTGCCCTTAAACTGTATGACTTGGGTCAAACATTTTGGATATCCTTCCACAAGCTTCTTACAATAGTTCGGAATTTGGGCCCATTCCTCCTGACAAAACTGGTGTAACTGAGCCATGTTTGTTGGTCGCCTTGCTCGCACCTGCCTTTTCAGCTTTGCCCATAAATTTTCAATAGGATTGAGATCAGGGCTTTGTGATCGCCATTAGTGATGATCAAGCACCAAAGTGCTCGGGTGCTCTGGCCGAACACATCTGGATGCTATGGAATATAATGGAAGTCAATAGGAGAACCCGAGCATTAAACCAGGCACCCCCTGCTCTGAAGAGGGGAGGGTGCCTGGTTCATAGAAAAAGGTCAGAAATTGATGGAAACACCACCGAAATGTTTTGGGAACAGCATGGGGAGGATGTCTCGATGCATCTTGGAGTCTCAGGTCGCTGCTGACTGCAGACTGACAATACTATGCACAAACCCCCCCCCCCCCAAAAAAAAATATTTTAGAGGAAAAATTGTTAAGAAACATTCTTTCCTGTATTTTTACTTGTATATAAAGTGCAAGTGCTGCCAAAAAATTACAAGGAAGAGGTACTCTGATGCAACCTGTATATCACATACTAGAGGGCCTCATTCACATTGTGGTACAAAAGTACGGGTAGTGGGACTCCTACACTCATAAAGCCTATGCACTAAGTGAAAGGGCTGCCAAAGATTACAAGTAAAACACCCTTTGTCACACATTAAGGAGGGCATCATACACAGCCTTGAAAAATTATGATTGATGGCCTGCTGGTGACCCTCAAAAACATTTGGCGCAAGGGCCTGCTGATCTGACCATCTAAAACATTAGGGGCGAGGGCCTGCTACCGCATTAGTGACTCTAGATAACCTCTGGGTGCTTGCACGTCGCCGTGACGGCTATGATCTATTTGGATTTCTGCCTTATCAACTTTAGATGCCCTTTTCTGCGCCTACCATGTTGATCACGGGTAACGGGGAATCAGGGTTCGATGCCGGAGAGGGAGCTTGAGAAAGGGATACCACATCCAAGAGAGGTCAATGGCTGAAATCTGATTGGCTGTTGTTGCCTTGCCCCTTTTTTTTCCTAATTGTGAACCACCCAGAGAGGGTGGGTCAAGTTATTAAAGCACAATCATCCAAGGAAGGCAGCAGGCACGCGGAAATTACCCACTCCCGACTCGGGGAGGTAGTGACGATAAATAACAATACAGCACTCCTAAGCGGCCCTGTTATTGGAATGAGTACACTTTCCGTTAACGAGGATCTATTGGAGGGCCAGTCTGGTGCCAACAGCCAACTTGCTCCCGGCCTCCACAACATTCACCTAGTGTGCCATCATGGTGAGGATTGTGTTGACCAGACTCTTGACTACTGAGACTGGACTTGTAGGTGAGGGCCTGCTGCCGCTTTGTTGACTCTAGATAACTTCTAGGCGATTGCACGTCCCCGTGATGGCGATGATCCATTTAGATGTCTGCCCTATTAACTTTGGAGCTATTTTTCAACAAGGACCTTCTGGTATAGCACCGTTTTGCTTGTCCTCTCCACCAGAGGAATAAGAGATGAGAAGTTCTCTTTGTGGCAGGGGTCGAGAAGGGTGAACACCCAGGTCGGGGTCGTGGGAAAGGCAGCCTAACATGAAGTCAGCCATGTGTGCCAGAGTACCAACAGGCAAGACTTTGCTGTTGTCATCAGAAGGTGAGCTGACCCTGTAAAAGATTGTAGGTGAGGGCCTGCAGGTGAGCTGACCCTGTAAAACATTTATATGCAAAGGGCCTGCAGTTGAGCTGACCCTGTAAAACATTATATGCGAGGGTCTGAAGTTGAGCGGACCCTGCAAAACATTATATGTGAGGGCTTGCAGTTGAGCTGAACCTGTAATACATTGTTTGCGAGGGTCTGCAGTTGAGCTGACCCTGTAAAGCATTATATGTGAGGGCCTGCAGTTGAGCTTACCCTGTAAAAAATTATATGCGAGGGCATTATATGCAACAAATAAGCATGTTGATATGATGGAAGAGGAGGAGGAGGATGAGAAAAGGAAGATTTAACCATATACCCTTTTATGTGGTGGAAGGGGTGCATGGGAATAGAGTGAATTCAGTACATTAAACAACACATTTAAAGTGCCTTTGTTCATCCACTTTCCTCTGGTGGAGTCGAGAAGTCTGGGGCAATCCAGGCCTTGTTCATTTTTATAAAGTCAACCTGTCAGCATTTTGGTCAGCACCTCCAAGGCGTAGAGTGCTAGTTCGTGCCACGTGTCCAGCTTGGACATCCAGTAGTTGTAAGGCACTAAGGGATCATTGAGGACGCTGACACGGTCTGCTATGTACTCTTTCACGATCTTCCACAAAATGTCCCTACTTGTAACACTAGGCCGAGCATCAGGGTGAGGGTGCTGGTGGGGTGTCATGAAACTGTCCCAGGTCTTGAATAGTGTTGCCCTGCCTCTGTTGGAACTGCTGTGTGTTCCCCTTTTCTCCCCTCCTCGGTTGGCCAAGGAACTACGGACTCTGCCGCCAGCGTTGTCAGATGTAAATTTTTGGAACAATTTTTCAACAAGGACCTTCTGGTATTGCACGGTTTTGCTCGTCCTCTTCATCTGAGGAATGAGAGATGAGAAGTTCTCTTTGTAGCGGGGGTCGAGAAGGGTGAACACCCAGTAATCCGTGTTTTCTAAAATGCGTATAATGCGCGGGTCACGGGAAAGGCAGCCTAACATGAAGTCAGCCATGTGTGCCAGAGTCCACTTGGTTACAGGACACATGCTGGCTTTTTTATGTTTCTTTTGGAGTAATGGCTTCTTCCTGGCAGAGTGGCCTTTCAGCTCATGTTGATACAGTACTCGTTTTACTGTAGTGACACAATCTTACCAGCTTCCGTCATCATCTTCACAAGGTCTTTTGCTTTTGTTCTTGGGTTGATATGCACATGTCAGACCAAAGTACGTTCATCTCTGGGACACAGAACCCGTCTCCTTCCTGAGCAGTATGATGGGTGGACATTCCCATCTAACTTCTCCTCAATGCAACTGATGGTCCCAACCCCATTTATAAGGCAAGAAATCCCACTTATTAAACCTGACAGGGCACACCTGTGAAGTGAAAACCATTTCAGGGGACTACCTCTTGAAGCTCATCAAGAGAATGCCAAGAGTGTGCAAAGCAGTAATCAAAGCAAAAGGTGACTTCTTTGAAGAACCTAGAATATGACATATTTTCAGTTGTTTCACACTTGTTTGTTATGTATATAATTCCACATGTGTTAATTCATAGTTTTGATGCCTTCATAGTCATGAAAATAAAGAAAACTCTTTGAATGAGGTGTGTCCAAACTTTTGGTCTGTACTGTATATAGGAGCCAACCTTTATTAACCAAAAACTCGTTGTAAAGCTCCTACATCTACATACAGTGAACAATTGAGTAATAAGCATATTTTCCAGCATCATTGGCGGCATAGCATATTTTGCCCAAGATTTTGCCCAAGATGTTGGATGAAGGTACTTAAAAAATAAATAAATAAATAAATCTGTTGCAAACTTTCTACGTTTAATAAGTGCACAAATATGCTGCTGGGACGTTGGAAAATATGCTTATGTTTTGCTGCCAATATTGTGCAATTGTGTGTTTTTCTTTCCAAAAACTTGTTGCAAATGTTCTACAGTTTTCTACAGTATAATAGGTGTACAAATACCACTGTATTTTCCAGCATTTTGATGCAGATATTGCAAATCTGTTGCAAATTTTGTACAGTTAGTAGGCATACAAATAAGTATTCAGTATATTACTATGTTACCAGTATGGTATATATTGATTGCAGATGTTGTTCAACGTTATGCCTCTTTTTTCCCCAAAACCTGTTGCAAAGTTTCCTCATTTAATAATCATTGTACCAAACCCATGAGTTCTCATTATTTAAATAGGCTTAAAAAAATATCAGTGGCAATGGGTGGGGTAAAGGAAAACAAAAGATGCATGGCAAGCAAGTTAGAATATGGATGGCTGTAGTCATGCAAGCAACAGCACAGTCAGAACCAGCCGCTTGGAGAGTAGTATAAGGCCCCAGTTCTCCTTCATTTCTGATAGGTGACAGATTAATAATAAGGAGAAATAGAATTATATTGTGGACTGGATGGCTCATTCGTCATCTCAGGCACTGCAGGATGATGTTGATGTTAGCTCTGAATCTGATACAGTGCCCTTGAGCCAGGGTTCAGCACATTCCTCCTTGTCCCAGAGAAGCCTTTCATTTTGATCTCTGTCTTCACTGCCCCCTCTTAGTGAGGTGCCTTCTTTCTCTTAAGTAAGGCCTAGTTCACACGACCGTATGGCTTTTATTGTTTTTTGCGGTCCGTTTTTCACGGATCCGTTGTTCCGTTTTTGAGTTCCGTTGCGTTTCCGTTTCCTTTTCGTTTTTCCGTTCCGTTTTTCCGTATGGCATATACAGTATACAGTAATTACATAGAAAAAATTGGGCTGGCCATAACATTTTCAATAGATGGTTCAGAAAAAACGGAACGGAAACGGAAGACATACGGATGCATTTCCGTATGTGTTCCGTTTTTTTTGCGGACCCATTGACTTTAATGGAGCCACGGATCGTGATTTGCGGCCAAATATAGGACATGTTCTATCTTTCAACGGAACGGAAAAACGGAAATACGGAAACGGAATGCATACGGAACACATTCCGTTTTTTTTGCGGAACCATTGAAATGAATGGTTCCGTATACGGACCGTATACGGAACACAAAAAAACGGCCCGTACACCCGCAAAAAAAACGTTCGTGTGAACTAGGCCTAAGGCCAACAATACCCCAGGTGCTTTGGAAGATACTTAATATAGTCTTCCTATGAGTGAGTTGAGTGAGATCAGGCAGCATTTGGATTTCCATAAAGGGGAAGTTCAGGTAAAAGCGGGGGAACTGATGACTCAAGTATATTGCTGTGTTGGTGGTTGTAGTAGTGGCTCTTGAAGCCATGGTGGTGGTGTAAGGGCACTGTTGGTCATTGTGACAGTGGCACTCAGGGTGGATACTGAGGGGGCAAATGTGTTGAGGGGGAAGGAGCCCATAGCATATCACAGTCTTGAAAAAGTGGCAGGGAGTATAATGATGATTGTGTATTGGACAGGACCTGCTAACCAGTGTCAGAGTAATGAGGTCATTGTCAACATTATACTCATATAATCCTTATAACCTGAGTGATTATGCTATGTTATACATATATTCATATAGATGAACCATGTTTCCGTAATAGGTATATGTTTAGTGAAGATTGTCATTATTGCCACTGTTTCGTGATGCCTTGTCCTTGGAGCACATTCTTCTATAAAGCCATCTGGGTTATTGCTGAAGTCTGAATGTTTGTGAGGAGGGGGGAGTGTTTCATCCAATTTGGAGCACAGTGGGGAGGGTTGAGAAGTGTGTGGTGTGGGCGGAAACATGTCGATGTTCTCAGGATTCTGGGAGGTGTTTTTCTGTATGAGGGATCCAGATGGTTTGTACATCTCCATTCTGGTTCCAAGTGTTGATAACTGACCTTTTAGTTATATTCTGTTCCAAATGAACTCTTGCCTGGTTGTGACAGTGTAGGATGTTGCCAATATGCTGTCACGTGCAAGTATATTTTTGCCAAGTATGATTTTTAAGTATTGTAACCGCCTTGAAACACCCAGTTACTTCCATTATCATAAGGGTATAATAATAAAGATATTTGGGGTGGTCCCCAGATCTCCTCAGATACAGCTATATTGTGTCTGCGATTCTTTGTCGGCCGACTCAATTATATAATTACTTTGTACCTGAAAATTGAACTACTCTGACACCAGATCAGGGTGATGAGAAAGTAGTGACATCAGAGAAGGAGGGTTGTGGCGGTGGCCATAAAGAGCAGCACCAATGTATGGCCAAAAAAACAAAAAAAAACAGGAAGGACAGATCTGCTTCTATTGTGGTCAGCGCTGGAATAGGTGATGGTGATGATGCCGTTTATGCAGGCCCAAAACATGTTGGACTAGGCCAAGTTTGATTTCTTGTAGCTCTGTGTGGGTATCTCCCGTATGGCAATTTTTGACCACAGCACAAAACCACTGTTGTGCAAAAGATCTGAAGGATGAAAATAAGCCATGGGCATTCAGACATAAATGTAGACACCCCCCAGTACATAAAGACTTTCCTCCTTCTCTTGCTCTTCTTTCCAGCAGCCAAGCGGCATTCATAAGCATTACATTATTGTCGTTATCATCATGAGTTACTGCTTCTCTCCATCAAACTCTACTTTGTGCTACACTAAATTGTCAGTCATTCATAACAGAATGTGTGGCCAGGAAACAACTATACATGTCCAGTAATCCGCTTATGTGCAAACTGAACTGCCACCTGGACAGTGCAGCTACTTTACCACCTTTAGGGAACTGATGGCGCGCATTTAGTCTTGAAGGAAGACACATAGCCATCATTATTATTCAAAAAAGCCATCCCTGTCTTGTACTCTCATGTGGTGAGTGAGGGAAGAATCGTCGCTGTGTGGCCACAATTGACACGTTGCAACAGCGGTTGCTGTCTGCTTAGTGCCACAATCTGGGGCTATGTGCTCAGAGGTAATCTGCTGCCAGGGTCCCCATTCACCACAAAAGTCCAGGGTTCTGTCCTTGCAAGCATTTTCTGTCCTTGCAAGCATTTTCTGTCCTCGAATCCGCTCCATGGTTTCCTTCCAGCCTTAGGCACAGCATGCTTTCAGCTTGTTCCCTGTAGCACTTCTTTAAGGACTGGTGCGCGTCACTTCCTGTGATTTATTGGTTAGCACATGTGACCATGCTGACCAATCCTAGACCTCCTGCACCAATATAAGTGGTTCAGCCCCCTTCCCAGGTGCCTGAGCATCAAGGTCCTTGTGTCCCGCAAAGGTTGCTGTTATCTTGGCTTGTATTCCTGTATACCTGACCCGTGCTTGTGTTTCTGGACTCTGCTACCTGTTTGATCCTTGTCTACTTTGCCTCGACTCTCCTGTTGAGGACCTGGATTGCCTGACCTGTACTTATGCCACCTGCCCTGACCAATTGCTTGTTTGATTTCACCTCTGCCTCATTCTTCAGTGCTGCACTGCCTCTCCTGGTTATGACTCGGCCTGCTAACTATCCTCAAGAGGTAGCAATCTGGTGTATCCCTCAGGAAAGTCTATCCTCAGCATCAGGGGTACTGCGAAGAACGAGGGGTTAACTTAGACAATGCGCTTAGAGGAGGTTGGTCATGTGGCACAGTGGGTTCACACCCGCTGGTTCGGGGCACAGGTGGAGCAGTGGAGATGCTGCATCACATTGACTAGGTCTGGTCCTATAGACATCTTCACATTTGTCGAAGTCTGGTGCTTATCCAATCCTCAACATCCTCCTCAATGTACATCCTTCATTCTCCAACAGAAACAGGGAAGTGAGTTGCTTCCACTCCACCTCCCGTCTTTCTTGTGTCTTAACTGAAGCATTACCATGCTGTATTAGAACTGATGAGGCCGGCAAGAGAATCCACATAGCGGATCAGTTGCTAATTTACATCAAGCAGCAAATTTCCCACGGGATGTCTCCATGCCATTTAGAACTGGGCAACAAAGCCAGCGACAAAGGCAGTAACATTATGGCTTCACTACATTTAGTGGAAATAACACATGCTCCTTGCATGGTGCATGTGATAGATTTAGTGGTGCATCACTTTTTCAAAAATGTATTGTGGCCTGCAGAAGGTGCTGGTGAGAAATGGGGAAACGGCTTTCCTTGTCTGAACACTGTTTGTGTGATTAAATTAAATGTACTGGACTGACATTCTGCTGTTTGGCCACAAGATGCCGCTGTTTCCTAACACAGCTACAGACTGCACATATATCTCCATATTCATGAGAGAGGTGGGGTTTACACAAGGTCTGGAGAGGAAGAGAAAGACAGAGCAGCCATCTTAGAGGGAGGTGAAGCTAAGGAGCTGTGTGAGCAGATAGTCTGATGGCATCCAGGTGTAAGAGCAACCCTCAGATACCAGAGCTGCAGCTGAGTGAAGCTGATCATGTTCAAGACCCTGATCCTGTCCAGAGGAAGAAATATTGTGGCCAGGAATGCTGAGAGCAGAGAAACAAAGCAACATACACTGCGGTACCACATGCTTGTTGGAGAGATGTTTGTTCTGTTCAAAGTCACCAGTGGATGCAAAGCAGACCCGATTCGGTAAGATCATGCACGCACATCATCACAGTGTTGGCGCCTAAAGACTGAGACCAGGCCTGTAGTTAGTTAGTTAGTTAGGGTTTCTGTTTGTGTCAGGCCACAAGTGTTACTCCTGTTCATTTCAAGGACTTAATAACTTAAAGCTACATTTTACATTGGGGAGCTGATAAAATTCTCACGAGCCAGGCTGGCGTTTTCTTGCTTAGGAGGAATACTCAGGCACGTGCTACAGGACCAGTTATGTGACGGGGAATACTGTAGAACTTGTTAAGATTGTAAGCTGTTGTGCTGCACCGCAGGATAGCCCGTAACACACACCCATACAGTGGTTCCTGTTTTTAGGGTAATAACGGGTAAGGTGTGGCAGTTTAGTTGTGCCCGCCAGCAAGAAAATGACTTCACTTTTCTCCTTCATTCATTAGAGGGCGACGTGCTGTGCAGCGCAAGGGTCTCAGACTTTGGGTTGGGTGTATGTAAATTGATTGTATGTTCCCAGCATTTGTAGTTGTGTTTATTGCCACATTTAAGTAAATTTCTGTTTTGGCAAAAGCTGGTGTTGGGGTTGCTTTCCTCGTTCGTGACTTCACTGTATCCTGGGTAGGCTACAACTTGGCGTAGACGGCAGGATACAGTGACCATTATGGATGGGAACGCAGCGGAAGGTCTTCCCCCGGCACCAATGGCGCCGGTCCAGGACCTAGCTCAGAGTGCGCCAGTGCAAGACTAACTTGCCCCAACACCACATACAGTTTGCCCCCGCCATGCTCGTACCAGTAGGGTACATCCGCATGGGGACGCTGTTGTGTCATCTGGCAAAATTTGACGGTAAAAATATGAAGTTGCAGGACTGAACTGAAAGGGTGCGAAGTGCGGTTAGAATGTGTAATCTGACCCCCAAGCTGCGGGCAGAGGTTGCCTTGGGGGCTCTAGGGGGTGATGTCAGACAGACAGTGATGGTAGGGCACAAATCCGAGAGAGATACCCTAGAGAAAATATTCTCCCTGCTGGAGAAAGCCCAGGGGGGCATGCTAAAGTAGTGCAGCTGCGGAGCCACTTCTTCAACAGACCACATTGAGAGGGCAAGACCCTGATGCAGTATTCCAATGCCCTACAGGAGATGCTAAATGAAATACAGCGGTGAGATCCAGAGGCCCTGGGAGCTTTCCGAGAGGTCGACCAGCTACTACAAGACCAAGTCATAGTGGGGCTCTCCAATAAATTCTTACAGGACAAATTGCAAGAGTTGACCCAGACGACACCCGACATGACATTCTACAGCGTCTACCTAGCCGCCGTGGAGAGAAAGAGAGAGTATATGCCTGTGGTGGCAAGAGTAATGAGTAGCACCCATGCTACAGAAGGTCGTCCTCCATCTGAAAAATCAGAAACCTTGAAGGATGTGGTCCAGGCCCTGCGGACAAAATTGAGAGAACTTAGTCTGGAAGTGTCCCAGATGAAGGCAGGATTACCCCGGCCTCCAGAGATGACCCCAGCCCCCCGTGCCACTCCACCCAGGATGACTCAGGTGTGTGGGCTTGTCAAAAGAGGGCCCCTCGATTGGGCTTGTCGACAGTATGGCCATATGACCAGAGAGTGCCCTGAACAGATGAAGTCTGAACCGGCGTTAAACTTCTGACCGCCGCAGTAGCTGGGCATTCTGCGGCGGTACACCAGAAGCTAAGCCCTATGCGTGAGGAACATACACGACCTGTATGCCAGCAGCCCCGTTAAGGAAGCAGAGTTGGAAGGCCAGAAGGTACGCTGCCTAGTCGATACAGGGTCGAAATGCACACTTATGCCTCTGGAGTTGTTCGAAAGACACTTTGGACATATGATGGAGCCAGAAGACGGGAGCGTCATCAGGCTGACAACTGCCTATAACAGAGAGATGTACATCCGAGGGATAGTCTGGATGTGGGTCCAGCTATTTGGGCAAGACTTCTGCAAGAAGGGGGTCGTGCTGGTGGACCATTCATCCCGGAGAGGGATGGACGTAAAGCTAGTTATGAACGTGCTGAGAGACCTAGACCATCAACTCTATGCCAAAGAAGGGCCAAAGTATTGGCTACGGGCCACCATACACTGGCCGAACCCGAAGGTTTTACAGCAGATGGTGAGAAGCTGTAGTCTGCAAAAGAGCAACATGTCCGGTTGGCCCATTGCACACGTGAAGGTGCTACAGAGGACCCCGGTGAAGATTCCACCTCGACAAGAACAAATATTAATGCTGCCGGAGAGGGCTGGACGACAACTGAATGGACTGGAGGTCCTGATCAACCCCGCTTACAAAGAAGAAATGCAGATTCGCCCACTGGTAGCCCGGGCCCTCGCTATTGTGAAGGATGGATGTGTGCTCATATGCTGCCTCAATGTTGAAGACTGTGAGTTAATCATTCCTGGGAATACCTTGCTGGCCAAAATTTATGTCTCCGAGGGGGATATTCCTCGATGAAGGAGCTTCACGCTACAGCCAGATAGGAGGTTAGCCTGGACCTATGCTGTAGAGACCCATCAAAGGGAGACCCCAACAGCGGAGTGGAATGGTTGAGTAATCATGGCCCGGATGGGAGTGGACTGCAAGACCCTGACTCCAGGACAACAGAAGTTGCTGGAAGACACCCTTTGGGAATTTCAGGAGGCATTCTTGAGACATGATGAGGACTTTGGGTGTGCTTCCGCCATCGAACACGAGATCCCCTCCGTTGATGCTGCACCGATCATGGAACGTTACCAGCAAATCCCACCTAAAATGTACCAGGAGGTGAAGGATATGGTGACCAGGTGATCCAGGAGAGTCAAAGTCCTTGGGCTGCTCCAGTAGTCTTGGTGCGGAAGAAAGATGGGAGTCTCCGGTTCTGCATGGGTTATCGGAAGCTGAATGCCCAGACCTCCGAATTGCCTACCCCCTTCCGCGGATTGAGGAGTCGTTGTCCACCCTGAGTCATGCAAAGTTTTTCTCGACTCTTGACCTGGCCAGTGGGTATTGGCAGGTAACGGTGGCCAAGAAGGACAAAGCGAAGACGGCCTTCATCCACCTATGGGACTCTACAAGTTCAACCGAATGCCATTTGGCCTTTCCAATACACCAGGAACATTTCAGCAGTTGATGGAGCACTGTCTGGGAGATCTCAACTTAGAGTCGGTATTTATATACCTGGAGGACATAGTAGTGTTTGAGGCCTCCTTTTGAGGATCATCTCCAGAAGCTGCAACAGTTCCTAAGACAGCTGCAAGACCATGGGCTCAAGATAAAGCCCAAGAAGTGCCAACTGTTTCGACAGCAGATAGAGTATTTGGGACATTTGGTCACCCAGGAGGGGGTAAAGCCGGCCCCCAGCAAGATGGAGGCTGTCCAGAAGTGGGCCAAGCCGAGTACACTACGAGAGGTGCGGGCGTTCGTGGGACTGGCCGGCTGCTACAGGAGGTTTATACCCAAATTTGCTCATTTGGTGGGCTCGTTAAACGAGTTAATAAGGTACACTGCAGGGGGCCCGAAGAATCATCCCAACGAGTGGGGACCACGGCAGCAAGAGGCCTTTGAAGCAGTGAAGGAGGCACTGACGAGTGCCCCGATTCTGGCTTATGCGCGGTTCGACACCCCATTCCGGCTGTACACTGACGGAAGTCTGCATGATCAGGGGGCCGTGTTATCCTAAGTCCAGGATAGACGTGAGAGATTCATTGCCTATGGCAGCCAGTCTCTGAAGGAGTCAGAGCTCAACCCTGACAACTATAGCGCCTTTAAATTGGAACTACTGGCACTGGTGTGGGCCATGACCGAAAGGTTCACGGAGTACCTGACAGATGCAGAGGTGACCGTGATGACGGAATTCCAAGTTCGGTGAGCTTGAGCAGAGGTGGCCTTTCTAAGTGCCAATACCAAGTTCAGGTAGGGAGAACAGCAACACCGACGCACTCTCCCGAGTCCCTGTGGGGTTGTCGGCCCAGAGTGCTGATAAGGAGCTAGAGGACACTGAAACTCCTGACCTTGATCGATTACCCATGTTCCAGGACGTGGCAAATTCATGTGGGGAAAGACGTTGGCTGATTGGGAGAGGGTCCAGAAAGGCTGCCCAAACCTGTGGAAAGTGAAAGAATGGGTCCAGACCAAGAACTGGCCTCGGCCAGAAGAGCGGGCCCATCTGACTTCAGAGGGCCAAAAGTTGTTGAGGCAGTGGGATAAGCTGACTGTTACCCAGAGCCTCCTGTGTCAGACCACATACTTGCAATCAGAGTTGCTGTACCGGCGACAGATTATTATCCCCATGTCATTGGGACCAGAGGCTGCCCAGGAAGTCCATGAGAGGGGTGCCCATTTTGGGAGCGATAAAACGTTTAAGTGGCTCCAATGGCTGGTATACTGTCCAGATTTGGCAGACATGGTGGCCGAGGTATGTCTTAAGTGTTGTTTCTGCGAGCTTAGTAAGAGTACTGAACAGCGGGCTCCTGTCCAGGCCATCCGGAACTCGGCACTCCTAGAGCTCCTTATGATCGATTACGTACAGATTGGGTACTCTACCTTGGGACACTCATACTGTTTAGTTATGACAGATCATTTCACAAGGTATGCGGTGGCTGTACCCACCAGAAACCAGACGGCAGAGTCGGCCGCTGAAGCAGTCTGCAAACACTTTATACAGGTGTTCAGTTATCCATGGAGAATACATTCGGACCAGGGGGCATGTTTTCAGGGTACTATAATGAATAAGTTGTACCAACTGTATGGGATCGAATGTTCCCGCACCACCACATATCACCCCCAGGGAAATGGGGCGTGCGAGAGATTCAACAGCACCTTGCTCCAGATACTGTGGACTCTGGAGGACAGCCAAAAGGCTCAGTGGCCAGAATACCTACCTGAACTGATGTGGGCCTATAACAACATGGTACACAGTACCACCGGATACTCCCCACATATGCTCATGTTTGGGAGAGTCGGACGGGAGATTGAACATCTCCACATGCACAATCCGATGGAGCCACCACCAAGAAATACCAAGGCATGAGTGCAGGAGCACCGCCGCCGGCTGAGAGCGATTCACCAGGTTGTGGCGGAGCACCTGGGACAAGTGGTACACCCTAACCCAAGACCAGTGCAGAGGGATGGATATGCCGTGAGTGATGGTCAAAGCCAAGCGACCGTCTGGGAAGTTGGATGGGTGGTGGGAGGTGGTCCCATACATGGTGAAGAGGAGGGTTGACCCTGCCATCCTGGACTATGAGGTAGAGCCAATAAGGACTGGGGGGCCCTCACGAAACTTGCACCGTAACATGTTGAGGAGTTGTAAATTTGATGAGCCAGTGTGCGTGGAGGAGATGCAGAGGAAATCCCCGAGGAGGAGGAGGAGGAGGAAGAATGATGGGTTGTCCCTGCCCCGATACCCGCAGAGGCTCCAGCCTTGGCAAGTTTGCCACACAGGGAAAGTGTTGAGTGATCAACAGCTCCTCTCCCATTAAATGTGCCTGACGTCCCAAGTGCTTCTGAGCCTGTCACTCTACGAAGGTCAACGAGGCCCAATGCTGGGGTGCCCCCACAGCATTATGCCCAGAATGAGTTTGTATGGGGAGGGTTGCCGAAGATGACAACCTCTAGTGGGGTGGCATGTGAGATGGGGAAACAGCTCTCATTGTCTGAACACTGTTTATGTGATGAGATTAAATGTTCTGGACTGACATTCTGCTGTTTGGCCACAAGATGCCGCTGTTTACTAACACAGCTACAGACTGCACATATATTTCCATATTCATGAGAGAGGTGGGGTTTACACAAGGTCTGGAGAGGAAGAGAAAGACAGAGCAGCCATCTTAGAGGGAGGTGAAGCTATGGAGCTGTGTGAGCAGATAGTCTGATGGCATCCAGGTGTGAGAGAAACCCTCAGATACCAAAGCTGTAGCTGAGTGAAGCTGTTCATGTCCAAGACCCTGATCCTGTCCAGAGGAAGGAAGATTGCGTCCAGGAATGCTGATGAGAGCAGAGGAACAAAGCAACATACACTGCTGTACCGCATGCTTGTTGGAGAGACGTTTGTTCTGTTCTGAGTCACCAGTGGATGCAAAGCAGACCCGGTTCAGTAAGATCGTGCACGCACCTCATCACAATGTTGGCGCCTAGAAACTGAGATCAGGCCTGTAGTCAGTTAGTTAGTTAGTTAGGGTTTCTGTTTGTGTCAGGCCACAAGTGTTACTCCTGTTCATTTCAAGGACTTCATAACTCAAAGCTACATTTTATATTGGGGAGCTGATAAAATTTGCACGAACTCAAGCCAGGCTGGCGTTTTCTTGCTTTCTTGGAGGAATATTCAGGCACGTGCTACAAAACCAGTTATGGGGGGGAATACTGTAGAACTTGTTAAGATTGTAAGCTGTTGTGCTGCACCGCAGGATAGCCCATAACACACACCCACACAGTGGTTCTTGTTTTTAGAGAGATGCAGCACAAGGGTCTCAGCCTTTGGGTTGGGTGTATGTAAATTGATTGTATGTTCCCAGCATTTGTGGTTGTGTTTATTGCCACATTTAAGTAAAATTCTGTTTTGGCAAAAGCTGGTGTTGGGGTTGCTTTCCTCGTTCGTGACTTCACTGTCACCCTGGTACACGGCTTACACTGGCCACCTCCAGAAGACCGTGTGTGCGTAATCCAAATTTTCTTATGTGGCTATGAACGTCCTCCTGGACTTGTAGCGTCAGATTGCTGTTCGTTTGCACTGCTTGCTCTGTGACATTCCAGCTGCCTGGAATTCCACCTTACATAGGTGTAGTAAAAGCAATTAATGATTACATTATTGACCAGACCACCAAAGCAGGTGGCATTTGTTATTTTGAGCTCAGGCAGTGGCAGCTCATGAGAAAAGTGTGTCACATACTTAGGCCCTTTGAGGCCACCAGATTTTTCAGTTGGGGCAAAAGTGATATCAACGATATCACCCCCTGATATTTATATTAGAGCAAATGCTTACATTGATACAACAAGGGATGGTGGAAAAAGAACAGCTTCCACATCTTGTTAGCCACCTTTTAGCTGTTGGGGACCCACACAGACGAAGTCGTTAAAAGGAGAAGTGGAGGAGAATAAGAAGTTAAGAAGCACCAGAATCAAACAATCTTACTGATTCATTATAATCATACCCAAAATTAATTTTAAGAAATATGCTCATTTCTAGCCACAACTTTAATATTTTTCAACTGTAGCTGTAGCTGCTAGAGGGCTTCTTATTGTGCAGGACAAATGTTCTATCTTTCAATAGCACCATTTGTATTGATTAGTCTTTATAAAAAATAATTGTCGATAAATTTAAAATGACTATGATTTGGTACAAATTTGGAGATATCAATTACTTTTTTTTTTTTTAACTCTGCATTTTTTTTTACAATAGAAACAAGTTTTTTTGCAAAAATGTTATTTGAATCCAAATTCGAAGACGCATTATTTTTTTAAATAAAATAAATTATTTTCTGACCCCTATTGACCATGGCATGTGAATTAAACTGCAGGGATTGGAGTTATCTCATTAAAGCAGTTTTGGCAGAAATCTGGCTGTGTATTACCAAACCTGCACCAGATTCTCTGATATCAGTGGACCAATTTTGTATCTTTGGCACATTTCTGTTATATGTTGCTACTTTTTTGACAATAAAAACATTTTGAGTTACCCTTTATTCACCGAGGGCAAAGATTCAGTTTGATGGCACTGCCCCACAAAGTAATACATATGAATTCCTGGCACTGCTACTGCCTGATGGCTATCTGGCTGTTCTTCACCATGCAAAGTTACTGCCAATGTTAATTTGAGATTAAAACAAAATCCTGAATCAAAATATGCAAAATAATTCTATAGATAAACTCTAATAGACATATCTTTTTAACGTAATGTAAAAAAAGTAAACCAACATTTTTTTTTCTTTCATGCTGACAAACTCCTTAATATGTGAATGCAGATAATTGACATCCTTCAGAAGCAAATAACATTAAGCAAATATGATACACGGTGACTAAAAATTAGAGCAGTAATGATGCAACTTCAATTATTTATTACTGGGGAAAAAAGTCCTATGCTAAAATGCAGCTATTATAAAAGTTTGAAAATGTATTTTAGTACGAATTTATCTAAAAGGACCAAATACTGTAGGATTAGTTTCCTGAAAAGAGAATAGAATTAGAGAGTAAGTGATACAGAATGTATGTTGCATTAGAAGTATAGTTATAGTGTAAATGGAATCTGTCAGCGGCTTTGTCCAAGCAAAACTGTTAACAGTACTAAGTAGCACCTGGAGAGAACAAGGCAAATATACCTTTTTTTTGCTATTTTATCATCAGGAGTATTTTTTATTCTGCTAGGTACTGCTCCTACAAGTGCCCAGGAGGTGCAGCTTCACTGAAAAGTGCTGTTGGCATTGAGCTGCTTCACAGTACCGCCTTTCTATTCAGTGTGACACTTGTAGCATCCAACCCAGAGACCACTACAATTGTCACTGTAGTGGTCTCTGGGTTTGATGTTACTACTGTCACACAGAATATAGAGGGGTAGGTCTTGTGAAGCAGCAAAAAGTAGAAAGCATGTCACAATGGACCAGCTATTCCTGGGCACTTTCAGTAGCAGGCCATGGCAGAATAAAAATGATTGTCACACTGTTCCTGCAGTGTTGTGAACAGTTCCAACTGCTGACAGACTCATTTTAGATCAATCATTGAAAATTGAAAAAATATGGCAGGCTATCAAGTTGATGGGTATTCTATTAGTGGCAAATAGAAAATGATATAGATTATTGGCAGTTTACCATTTATAGACAACATTGGGCTGTGCCACCATGCTGTATGAATAGCTGCTGGGAAGAGCTGTTAGGAGGAAATAAAAATAGGAGATTTGGGACAAATATAGGAGAGGTCAGATCGTTTGGATGTGGTGGCTATTGGAACAGCGGTTGGCCTGTGAGATACTTAGGTTGGCCTAGGGCCTGTCCCACCAGGGAGGACTGCAGCATTCTCGAAGTCAGTGCAGTCTTTGACATAAGTATCAGTGGTGGATTAGAAGCTAAGGGCAGCTTGTCAACAGAAGCAATCCATGCATCCAGTTGTTTTCTCACAGATTCTGTATATGTACAGTACAGACCAAAAGTTTGGACACACCTTCTCATTCAAAGAGTTTTCTTTATTTTCATGACTATGAAGGCATCAAAACTATGAATTAACACAAACCTTTTGCTTTGATTACTGCTTTGCACATTCTTGGCATTCTCTTGATGAGCTTCAAGAGGTAGTCCCCTGAAATCGTCTTCCAACAGTCTTGAAGGAGTTCCCAGAGATGCTTAGCACTTGTTGGCCCTTTTGCCTTCACTCTGCGGTCCAGCTCACCCCAAACCATCTCGAATGGGTTCAGGTCCGGTGACTGTGGAGGCCAGGTCATCTGGCGCAGCACCCCATCACTCTCCTTCATGGTCAAATAGCCCTTACTTTCAAAGTTTGCCCAATTTTTCGGCTGACTGACTGACCTTCATTTCTTAAAGTAATGATGGCCACTTGTTTTTCTTTACTTAGCTGCTTTTTTCTTGCCATAATACAAATTCTAACAGTCTATTCAGTAGGACTATCAGCTGTGTATCCACCTGACTTCTCCCCAACGCAACTGATGGTCCCAACCCCATTTATAAGGCAAGAAATCCCACTTATTAAACCTGACAGGGCACACCTGTGAAGCGAAAACCATTTCAGGGGACTACCTCTTGAAGCTCATCAAGAGAATGCCAAGAGTGTGCAAAGCAGTAATCAAAGCAAAAGGTGGCTACTTTGAAGAACCTAGAATATGACATATTTTCAGTTGTTTCACACTTGTTTGTTATGTATATAATTCCACATGTGTTAATTCATAGTTTTGATGCCTTCAGTGTGAATCTACAATTTTCATAGTCATGAAAATAAAGAAAACTCTTTGAATGAGAAGGTGTGTCCAAACTTTTGGTCTGTACTGTACATGTATCGGGTGTGAAATGTAAGCCAAGTTGTCCTGTTTGTGGCCAAGCTTTTATTTCTATTCATTAAGATTTGTCCCTATTAAATAAAAACTTTCAACCACCTTCTGTGTAGTACTGTAGGTAACTGCTAAGTATATAAATGTATTACAGATCAGGTCATTTAAGCTGATGTGATACTTATACTGACATTTTTGATTGAGAATTCAGCAGACACTGATTGATTAACAGAGATACAAAGTGTTACAAATGTATAATCAAAGGGAGTATAAATAAAATACCCCTGAATCACATCAGTAAATGACCTGACCTATAATGCATTTATACTGTATATTTAGCTGCTACACGGAAGGTGGTTGAAAGTTTTAATTTAATGGGGACAAATCTTGAATGAATAGAAATAAAAGCTATGTTTTATATTTAGGCCACAAACAGGATTACTTGGCTTCCAGCCAATAAAATTTTATATTTGAATATATCCTGGGCCATATCTTGTAGGTCTCTAAAAAGCATTCGTAAGTGTTAAATGCATCACTCTTTCGTGAATTCAATTTACAGTACTTAAACTGCTATATAATATACACATAAATTATTGAACAAATCATATAATGTAACATGACGTACAAAATTCATATTGCACATAGAAATGGGCATTAGTGTAAGAAGCACATGCAGTAGTAAGTGAGGCTTCATTTTAAAGGAAACCAGTCACATTGAAAATGCACTGAAATGTGGGCAGCATGTTAAAGATCAGGAAGAGCTAAGCAGAATGATGTATAGCTTTATAGGAAAAGATTCAGGAGAAGTAGTAATTTATTTATTTAAACCTCTGCTTATTCTGAGTTTAGTAGTCCAGCATGCAGTCCTATTAACTGACAGTCTGGATTGTGCATACAGAGATAGCTGATGAGCTGCCAACTATACTCCAAAGCCCAGAAAAGGAAGGTTTACATATTGAATCATTTCCCACAAAACTATGTCAGACTGCTCAGCTCCTCCTGTTGTCTAACATGCTTTCCACAGACTGGACTGCATTTGTATATGATGGGTTCCCCATGTATTCCCAAACTAATGCCTAAGGTTTCTTCCCCAACTCATACAGTGCCTTGCAAAAGTATTCAACCCCTTGACTTTTTTCGTATTTTGTTACATTACAGCCTTAAGTTCAATGCTTTGTTAATTTACATTTTATGTGATTGATCAGAACACAATAGTCTAAGTTGGTGAAGTGAAATTAGAAAAATATATAAATAAAACTATTGTTCAGAAATAGAAAACAGAAAATTGGCATGTGTGCATGTGTTCACCCCCTTTGTTAGGAAGCCAATAAAAAGCTCTGGTGCAACCAATTACCTTCAGAAGTCACATAATTAGTGAAATTATGTCCACCTGTGTGCAGTGTCACATGATCTGTTATTACATATACACACCTTTTTTGAAAGGCCCCAGAGGCTGCAACACCTAAGCAAGAGGCATCACTAACCAAACACTGCCATGAAGACCAAGGAACTCTCCAAACAAGTAAGGGACAATGTTGTTGAGAAGTACAAGTCAGGGTTAGGTTATAAAAAGATATCCAAATCTTTGATGATCCCCAAGAGCACCATCAAATCTATCCTAACCAAATGGAAAGAACATGGCACAACAGCAAACCTGCCAAGAGACGGCCGCCCACCAAAACTCATGGCAAGGAGGGCATTAATCAGAGAGGCCGCACAGAGACCTAAGGTAACCCTGTAGGAGCCGCAGAGTTCCACAGCAGAGAATGGAGTTTCTGTACATAGGACAAAAATAAGCCGTACGCTCCACAGAGTTGGACTTTATGGCAGAGTGGCCAGAAGAAAGCCAATACTTTCAGCTAAAAACAGAAAGGAAAGTTGTCAGTTTGTGAAAATGCATGTGGGAGACTCCCAAAATGTATGGAGGAAGGTGCTCTGGTCTGTAAAGACTAAAATTGAACTTTTCGGCCATCAAAGAAAACGCTATGTCTGGCTCAAACCCAACACATCACATCCCCCAAAGAACACCATTTTTCAGCAGCCGGGTCTGGGAAACTGGTCAGAGTTGAGGAAAAGATGGATTGTGCTAAATATAGGGATATTCTTGAGCAAAACCTGTACCATTCTGTGTGTGATTTGAGGCTAGGACGGAGGTTCACCTTCCAGCAGGACAATGCCCCCAAACACACTGATAAAGCAACACTTCAGTGGTTTAAGGGGAAACATGTAAATGTGTTGGAATGGCCGAGTCAAAGCCCAGATCTCAATCCAATAGAAAATCTGTGGTCAGACTTAAAGATTGCTGTTCACAAGCGCAAAGCATCCAACTTGAAGGAGCAGTTTTGCAAGGAGGAATGGGCAAAAATCCCAGTGGTAAGATGTGGCAAGCTCATAGAGACTTATCCAAAGCGACTTGGAGCTGTGATTGCCGCAAAAGGTGGCTCTACAAAGTATTGACTTTTGGGCGGTATATAGTTTTGCACATTGACTTTTTCTGTTATTTTGTCCTATTTGTTGTTTGCTTCACAATAAAAAAAAAAACATCTTCAAAGTTGTGGGCATGAACTGTAAATTACATGATGCAAATCCTCAAACAATTCATGTTAATTCCAGGTTGTGAGGCACCAAAACACGAAAAGAGGGGTGAATACTTTTGCAAGGCACTGTATTTCCTTTACATAATTTGTCTTATTCACTGCAATTTCCCCATGGTCTTTATGGGGTCATTTATCAAACAGGTGTAAAGTAGAACTGGCTTAGTTGCCCCTAGCAACCAATCAGATTCCACCTTTCATTTCCCAAAGGAACTGTCAAAAATGAAAGGTGGAATTTGATTGGTAGTTATGGGCAACTAAGCCAGTTCTACTTTACACGATAGTGTATAAAAATGCGACTGTTCGCATTTTCTGTTAAATCATGACTGAAAAAGAGACCTAAGTAGTCTGGAAAGCTAGCTATTTGTCATCTTCTCTTTAGTTAGCCTTTAAAAGCACCGAGGACTTAATTTAATATCTCAATTGCAGGCTGGCACGATGGTTGCATTCGTTGTATGGTTGGAGTTCCAGTTGCTTCAGTCATTGCTACTGTCCTTTGTTTCACCGGGGTTGCCCTGTTCTGTGGATGTGGTCATGAAGCTCTCAGTGGATCTGAAAAACTAATTGAGACCTACTTCTCCAAGAACTACCAGGAATATGAATATCTAATTCATGTGTAAGTATGTCAATAATTATGATATTTGTAATTTGCTCTTAATGGATATAATCTTAGATAGCATCTCACTGACTCATATGTAACCATATGAATGATGATTTTCAAAAATGTCCTGCTTTTATGACTTCTTTGATGAGATCCATCAATAGTATACTAGCCATTTTCTTTTTTGCTATTTAACTCTTCCATGCAAACTTCTAATGCATTTATTTTTGTAATACACCTAAAATAAGATTCAGTGGGCCACATTCAGTTTGCACTATATTTTGGTGTACATACTGTAGCACATATTATAAAATACAGTAAATTTGCCTTCTAGCTCCCAAAAGGCAAGCAGGCGAGACGTAAATTGGGTCATTAATCAAAGGCAAAGGTTAAATCAGATACTAATGAGTGTCCACTCCAATTCTATTGCTGCAAAATAAGCGAGTGTTAGGGCTACATTAAGAAATGTATTTTCTTTCCATGTCCGTTCTGTTTTTTTTTGCAGACCGTATGCGGGACCATTCATTTCAATGGGTCTGCAAAAAAAACAGAAGGTACTCCGTGTGCATTCCGTTTACATATGTCTGTATATCCGTTCCCCCAAAAAATAGAACATGTCCTATTATTGTCCGCATTACGGACAAGGATAGTACTGTTCTATTAGGAGCCAGCTGTTCCATTCCGCAAAATACAGAATGCACACGGACGTCATCCGTATTTTTTTCGGATTCATTTTTTGCGGACAGCAAAATACATACGGTGGTGTGCATAAGGCCTCAATGATGTGTTTCTTGTAAAAATATACGTGCTAGAAGGGTAGAGGTAGTTAAGTCATCATTGCCCTAGTATGAAGTTAATAATGAGATACTCATGTTTTTAGGTTAAACAGCATAATGCTTTGATTTCGAGCTGTTAAAGGGGTTGTCCAAGTTATGAAAAAAAAAAATATAGCACTGAAAATCTAATGGGCAGCAATATATAACTAAGCTAAGCAAGTTTTATGTAAAAAAAATATATATATTTCCTCATTTCCCTGGTTCTTTTCTGGCCCTTTGTTTACATGCAATAAAAACAATCTCTGCCCCTCCCCCTGCTCTGCTAAGGGAGTGAATACAAGAGCTGCCCTGAGTGACATGTCTGCCTGCTGGGAGACTCAGCAGCATGTTGTATGTGTAGGACTACAAGTCCCAGCTGTACAATGACACTGCTAAGGGAGTGAATACAAGAGCTGCCCTGAGTGACATGTCTGCCTGCTGGGAGACTCGGCAGCATGTTGTATGTGTAGGACTACAAGTCCCAGCTGTATAATGACACTGCTAAGGGAGTGAATACAAGAGCTGCCCTGAGTGACATGTCTGCCTGCTGGGAGACTCAGCAGCATGTTGTATGTATAGAACTACAAGTCCCAGCTGTATAATGACACTGCTAAGGGAGTGGATACAAGAGCTGCCCTGAGTGCTGGGAGAATCAACAGCAACTTGTAAGTGTAGAACTACAAGTCCCATCTGTATAATGACACTGCTAATACACACAGGATCTTCCTCCTACCTTCTTGTGCAATGCTCTCTCTAGTCTGTCAGCTCCTGTGCCCAGAATTGTCACTGCCTGCAGCTACCCAGTCTATGCAGCTGAAGTGTTTAGGAGAGAGCAGACAGCGTGGCAGTGAAGGGGGGCATGGCCAGCACAGTGACGACAGGCTTGTAAACAAACTTTATCAGAGCAGGGAGAGAAGCTGACATCACAGGTCATGTGACCCTCAGTCAAATCTGATAAACCAGGCACTGCAGATAAAGTGAGTTAATTGTAAAGTTGTTATATTTGCCTAGTCAGGAACATAGAAAGAACAAAAAAATAACTCGGACAACCCCTTTAAGCTTAAAACACTTTAAAGGTAATTAAAATCAGAATCCAAACACAAGAGAATGAACAACTAACAAAACGTAACATAATATCCTTATGTGTTTTTTGCCCTTGTTGCATTAGATATCACAATTGTAGACCATGAAAAATACAATAGAAAAGCAGTGCATTGTTCTCTCAGGCTGCAGCTATGCCATATCTCCCCCTTCCTCTCCCCCTTCTCATGCTAGTGTACATAAGCCAGGAAGTACAGGAGATGGTGGCTATGTTTTAGGCTACACAGAGAGAGTGGCCATTTTGTTGAAAGGAATCTTCTAGTTCAGAGATCAGCAACCTTTGGCACTCCAGCTGTTATGAAACTACAATTCTCAGCAAGCTCCATTAACTTATGTAGAAGCTCTGAGAGGAGCAGAGCAAGTGGGCATGGTGGGAGTTGTAGTTTCACAACAGCTGGAGCGCCAAAGGTTGCCTACTCCTGTTCTATTTAGTAATAGTGCAAAATAGATTTGGTTATAACCAAGTTGGACTGTTGGACCAAGTTATAGCCAAATAGGCTACAGAATGCAAACTCTATCCCCTTTCCAAAATAGTGCAATAGCAAGACAGATTTGCCTTACAGGTTACTGGGTTACAACCATATGAAACTGTAATAGACTGTAGAATATTAAACCTACCAAGACAAATTCCCCTCCTCGCTCCTAAACCGTGCCAAAGCTAGGCAGGTTTGCCTTGGAGGTTTCTGAGAAGGTTGAGTTACCACCATGTAGAACTGTAATAGACTGCAGAATACTAAATCTACCAAGACAAATCCCCTCTCCCCACTAAAATACACTGCCTGTCCAAAAAAAAAGTCACCACCTGGGCGATTATCTTTAAGCTGGCAATAAGTTATTTAACCCCAACTGGTGCAATGAGTTGCTTCTCATTTCTTAACCACCTCCGGACCGCCTAACGCAGATTCGCGTTCCGGAGGTGGCAGCCCTGCGCAGAGTCACGCATATACGCGTCATCTCACGCGAGCCGAGACTTCCTGTGAACGCGCGCACACAGGCGCGCGCGCTCACAGGAACGGAAGGTAAGAGAGTTGATCTCCAGCCTGCCAGCGGCGATCGTTCGCTGGCAGGCTGGAGATGTGTTTTTTTTAACCCCTAACAGGTATATTAGACGCTGTTTTGATAACAGCGTCTAATATACCTGCTACCTGGTCCTCCGGTGGTCCCCTTTGTTTGGATCGACCACCAGAGGACACAGGTAGCTCAGTAAAGTACCACCAAGCACCACTACACTACACTACACCCCCCCCCCGTCACTTATTAACCCCTTATTAGCCCCTGATCACCCCTGATCACCCCATATAGACTCCCTGATCACCCCCCTGTCATTGATTACCCCCCTGTCATTGATCAACCCCCTGTAAAGCTCCATTCAGATGTCCGCATGATTTTTACGGATCCACTGATACATGGATCGGATCCGCAAAACGCATACGGACGTCTGAATGAAGCCTTACAGGGGCGTGATCAATGACTGTGGTTATCACCCCATATAGACTCCCTGATCACCCCCCTGTCATTTATCAACCCCCTGTAAAGCTCCATTCAGATGTCCGCATGATTTTTACGGATCCACTGATAGATGGATCGGATCCGCAAAACGCATACGGACGTCTGAATGAAGCCTTACAGGGGCGTGATCAATGACTGTGGTTATCACCCCATATAGACTCCCTGATCACCCCCCTGTCATTGATTACACCCCTGTCATTGATCAACCCCCTGTAAAGCTCCATTCAGATGTCCGCATGATTTTTACGGATCCACTGATAGATGGATCGGATCCGCAAAACGCATACGGACGTCTGAATGAAGCATTACAGGGGCGTGATCAATGACTGTGGTTATCACCCCATATAGACTCCCTGATCACCCCCCTGTCATTGATTACACCCCTGTCATTGATCAACCCCCTGTAAAGCTTCATTCAGATGTCCGCATGATTTTTACGGATCCACTGATAGATGGATCGGATCCGCAAAACGCATACGGACGTCTGAATGAAGCCTTACAGGGGCGTGATCAATGACTGTGGTTATCACCCCATATAGACTCCCTGATCACCCCCCTGTCATTGATTACACCCCTGTCATTGATCAACCCCCTGTAAAGCTCCATTCAGATGTCCGCATGATTTTTACGGATCCACTGATAGATGGATCGGATCCGCAAAACACATACAGGCGTCTCCCTGGAGCCTTCCAGGGGGGGTGATCACCCCATATAGACTCCCTGATCACCCCCCTGTCATTGATCACCCCCCCTGTCATTGATCACCCCCCCCTGTCATGCTGCATTCAGATGTCCGTATGATTTTTACGGATCCACGGATACATGGATCGGATCCGCAAAACACATACGGACATCTGAATGGAGCCTTACAGGGGGGTGATCAATGACAGGGGGGTGATCACCCCATATAGACTCTCTGATCACCCCCCTGTCATTGATCACCCCCCTGTCATTGATCACCCCCCTGTCATTGATCACCCTCTGTAGGGCTCCATTCAGACATTTTTTTGGCCCAAGTTAGCGGAATTATTATTTTTTTTTCTTACAAAGTCTCATATTCCACTAACTTGTGTCAAAAAATAAAATCTCACATGAACTCACCATACCCCTCACGGAATCCAAATGCGTAAAAAATTTTTAGACATTTATATTCCAGACTTCTTCTCACGCTTTAGGGCCCCTAGAATGCCAGGGCAGTATAAATACCCCACATGTGACCCCATTTCGGAAAGAAGACACCCCCAGGTATTCCGTGAGGGGCATATTGAGTCCATGAAAGATTGAAATTTTTGTCCCAAGTTAGCGGAACGGGAGACTTTGTGAGAAAAAAATAAAAAATATCAATTTCCGCTAACTTGTGCCAAAAAAAAATAATTTCTATGAACTCGCCATGCCCCTCATTGAATACCTTGGGGTGTCTTCTTTCCAAAATGGGGTCACATGTGGGGTATTTATACTGCCCTGGCATTCTAGGGGCCCCAAAGCGTGAGAAGAAGTCTGGTATCCAAATGTCTAAAAATGCCCTCCTAAATGGAATTTGGGCACCTTTGCGCATCTAGGCTGCAAAAAAGTGTCACACATCTGGTATCGCCGTACTCAGGAGAAGTTGAGGAATGTGTTTTGGGGTGTCATTTTACATATACCCATGCTGGGTGAGAGAAATATCTTGGTCAAATGCCAACTTTGTATAAAAAAATGGGAAAAGTTGTCTTTTGCCAAGATATTTCTCTCACCCAGCATGGGTATATGTAAAATGACACCCCAAAACACATTCCCCAACTTCTCCTGAATACGGCGATACCACATGTGTGACACTTTTTTGCAGCCTAGGTGGGCAAAGGGGCCCATATTCCAAAGAGCACCTTTAGGATTTCACAGGTCATTTACCTACTTACCACACATTAGGGCCCCTGGAAAATGCCAGGGCAGTAGAACTACCCCACAAGTGACCCCATTTTGGAAAGAAGACACCCCAAGGTATTCCGTGAGGGGCATGGCGAGTTCCTAGAATTTTTTATTTTTTGTCACAAGTTAGTGGAAAATGATGATTTTTTTTTTTTTTTCATACAAAGTCTCATATTCCACTAACTTGTGACAAAAAATAAAAACTTCCATGAACTCACTATGCCCATCAGCGAATACCTTGGGGTCTCTTCTTTCCAAAATGGGGTCACTTGTGGGGTAGTTATACTGCCCTGGCATTCTAGGGGCCCAAATGTGTGGTAAGGAGTTTGAAATCAAATTCTGTAAAAAATGACCTGTGAAATCCGAAAGGTGCTCTTTGGAATATGGGCCCCTTTGCCCACCTAGGCTGCAAAAAAGTGTCACACATCTGGTATCGCCGTACTCAGGAGAAGTTGGGGAATGTGTTTTGGGGTGTCATTTTACATATACCCATGCTGGGTGAGAGAAATATCTTGGCAAAAGACAACTTTTCCCATTTTTTTATACAAAGTTGGCATTTGACCAAGATATTTATCTCACCCAGCATGGGTATATGTAAAAAGACACCCCAAAACACATTCCCCAACTTCTACTGAATACGGAGATACCAGATGTGTGACACTTTTTTGCAGCCTAGGTGGGCAAAGGGGCCCATATTCCAAAGAGCACCTTTCGGATTTCACTCGTCATTTTTTACAGAATTTGATTTCAAACTCCTTACCACACATTTGGGCCCCTAGAATGCCAGGGCAGTATAACTACCCCACAAGTGACCCCATTTTGGAAAGAAGAGACCCCAAGGTATTTCGTGATGGGCATAGTGAGTTCATAGAACTTTTTATTTTTTGTCACAAGTTATTGGAATATGAGACTTTGTAAGAAAAAAAAATAAAAAAATAAAAATCATCATTTTCCGCTAACTTGTGACAAAAAATAAAAAGTTCTATGAACTCACTATGCCCATCAGCGAATAACTTAGGGTGTGTACTTTCCGAAATGGGGTCATTTGTGGGGTGTTTGTACTGTCTGGGCATTGTAGAACCTCAGGAAACATGACAGGTGCTCAGAAAGTCAGAGCTGCTTCAAAAAGCGGAAATTCACATTTTTGTACCATAGTTTGTAAACGCTATAACTTTTACCCAAACCATTTTTTTTTTACCCAAACATTTTTTTTTTATCAAAGACATGTAGAACAATAAATTTAGAGCAAAATTTATATATGGATCTCGTTTTTGTTGCAAAATTTTACAACTGAAAGTGAAAAATTTCATTTTTTGCAAAAAAATCGTTAAATTTCGATTAATAACAAAAAAAGTAAAAATGTCAGCAGCAATGAAATACCACCAAATGAAAGCTCTATTAGTGAGAAGAAAAGGAGGTAAAATTCATTTGGGTGGTAAGTTGCATGACCGAGCAATAAACGGTGAAAGTAGTGTAGGTCAGAAGTGTAAAAAGTGGCCTGGTCTTTCAGGGTGTTTAAGCACTGGGGGCTGAGGTGGTTAAACAACCATGTCGAAAGACACATGTCGTGGTCGTACAAAATATGTTAGTATGTTTGAAAAGTGTCAAATCATTGGCATGCATCAAGCAGAGAAAACATCTAAGGAGATTGCAGAAACTACTAAAATTGGGTTAAGAACTGTCCAATGCATTATTAAAACTGGAAGGATAGTGGGGACCCATCGTATTCGAGGAAGAAATGTGGCGGGAAAAAAATCCTGAATGATCGTGATCGGCGATCACGTAAACGTTTGGTGAAATCAAATCGTCAAGATGACAATGCCAGGATTCATCAGGCTCAAATTGTGAAAGAGTGGTTCAGGGAACATGAGACATAATTTTCACACATGGATTGGCCACCACAGAATCCAGACCTTTGAGAATCTTTGGGATGTGCTGAAGAAGGCTTTGCACAGCAGTCAGACTCTACCATCATCAATGCAAGATCTTGGTGAAAAATTAATGCAACACTGGATGGAAATGAATCTTGTGACATTGCAGAAGCGTACCGAAACAATGCCACAGCGAATGCGTGACGTAATCAAAGCTAAACGCGGTCCAACGAAATATTAGAGTGTGTGACCTTTTTTTGTTGTCGACTTTTTTTTTGGACATGAAATGTATATACAAATATAACCCAGACAACGGTTTGTAGTGACAGTCAATGAGAGAAAATGCCTTTTCTGACAGAAAAGAAAACTTCCTAATTGGTCAGAAGTCTATTAGATCTTCCTCTCTAGTGATAGTCATTATTAGTGAAGTGTGTAAGGCTGTTATTATGAGATATCAGTGGGCATAACATGGAGAGGGGTATAAGGAGAAAACTACAACTCTCAGCATGACCAGACTGTTATTATGGGGCATTAGTTGACATTACATGGAGATCGATATAAGAGGAGAAAACTCCCACGATGACCAGACTGTTATTATGTGATATCAGTGGCCATTACATGAAGAGGAATATAAGAGGAGAGAACTATGACCTCCAGCATTTCTGATGATGTTATTATAGGCTATCAGAGGACGTTACGGTGAGTGGGTATAAGGAAAGAACTACAACTCCTAGTATTTGACAGCTTATAGAGGACAACTCCTAACCTCTCACACATACACAGCACAGGAGCACTGCCCACATTGTGACATCACTAAGGTCCTTGCAGGTCTTTTACCATTTCCCTACGCTGCTGCGCTCTGTATCAAAGGGTAAATGGGGTGAAATGAAATTGGCTGGATTAAAATGACTGTTGTAATGGTTGATAGCAGATGATAGGTCTCAGGGGAGTGGGAAAGTGTCTGTGGAGATCTGCCAGCATTTCAGTGTGGTTGGTTAAGCCCCGTCCCTCTCCTGAACCTCCTGTGTGACAGGTACGTTCACTGAACTGTTCTTTAGCCAAAGATAGAGAAGAGTAGAGAAAAGCAAATGTTTTTTATCTGCTAAATGTTTCCTAAACTGCTTATGGCGGCACCTTGTAGACATAGCTGTGTGTGCACTATGGGTTAAATGCATTTGTGTTATTTATGTTTTTTCACTGTTTAGTTCTCCCAGCCAGACAACGCCTATTTTTGCAAACCTGACATATCACTTTATATGGTAGTAACTTTCGAATGCTTTTATTTATACAAGCCTTTTTGAGACTGTTTTCTCATGACAAAATTTGAGGTGATATGTTTTATCTTTATTTATAAACCAAAAATCCCAAAATTGACAGAAAATTTGTAAAAAGTCACAATTTTCAACATTTTTCTTTGCTTTTGAGACAAGTAGTGATACCTCATAAAATAGTAATTCTCATTCACCGTATGTCTACTTTATAGTAGATTCACTTTGTAAATGTCATTTTGTTTTTTAGGATGTTAGAAAGCTTAGAATTTTAGAAACAATTTTTTACATTTTCAAGTATATTTCCAAAACTAACTTTTGTAAGGGTCAATTAAGTTATGAAATCACTTTGAGGGGCTTTTATATAATAGAAACCCCCATTAAATGGCCCCATTTTAGAAACCACATCCTAAAATTATTTATGATTACGATTATTATTATTATTCATAATTATTTTTTTTACATTTTGCCACTTTTATTCAAAACATTATTGAAAAAATATTTTTGGGGCGTCACTATTTTATAAAAGCCATATACACTGAACAAAAATATAAACACAACACTTTTGGTTTTTCTCCCATTTTGCATGAGCTGAAGTCGAACATCTGATAAATTTTCTACATACACAAAAGACCCATTACTCTCAAATATTGTTCACAAATCTGTCTAAATCTGTGTTAGTGAGCACTTCTCCTTTGCCGAGATAATCCATCCCACCTCACAGGTGTGGCATATCAAGGTGCTGATTAGACAGCATGAATATTGCACAGGTGTGCCTTAGACTCCCCACAATAAAAGACCACTCTGAAATGTGCACAGTTTTGCCTTACTAAGGGGGGTGGGTGGGTCAGAAAACCAGTCAGTGTCTGGTGTGGCCACCATTTGCCTCACGCAGTGCACACATCTCTGTCGCATATAGTTGATCAGGTTGTTGATTGTGGCCTGTGGAATGTTGGTCCACTCCTTTTCAATAGTTGTGCGAAGTTGCAAAATATTGGCAGGAACTGGAACACGCTGTCGTAAACAAACATGCTCAATGGATGACCGGTGAGTATGCTGGCCATGCAAGAACTGGGATGTTTTTCAGCTTCAAGTAATTGTGTACATATCCTTGCAATATGGGGCCGTGCATTATCATGCTGCAACATGAGGTGATGATCGTGGATGAATGGCACAACAATGGGCATAGGGAAAAAAAAACGCAAGAAAAATAGACCTGTATCGGGCGCCAATAACCTCAAAAGTAATAGCCTGCTGGCGATAAAAATGGTCAATTGAGTGGTAACTTTGATATAGTGGTTTAAAAACACAACGTTTGTAAAAACGTGCAAAAAACCTTAATTAAAACAGTAATGCTAGTTGATTAAAATCACAATGAGAATAAAAAAGGTATTTTGTAGTAAAAACTCACTTCACCCAGGAGGGGCAGGGTGGGATAAAGCACATAACACCCACTCTGCTTCCTCCTGAGCCTGGATCGCCCGGAAATAACGGCAGTCACACTTGGAACTTCTGGTTATTTTCTTTTTATTGTGTTAGCACAGGGTAGGGGTAGGAGTAGGCTCAACGCGTTTCGGGGTCACTGGGATCCCCTTCATCAGGAGCAACAATGGGCCTCAGGATCTCATCACGGTATCTCTGTGCATTCAAAATGCCATCAGTAAAATGCACATGTGTTCGCTGTCCATAACATACACCTGCCCATACCATAACCTCATCGCCACCATGGGCCACTCGATCCATAACATTGACGTCAGCAAACCGCTCACACACTTGACACAACACACGCTGTCTGCCATCTGCCCTGAATAGTGAAAACCGAGACTCATCCGTGAACAGATTACCTCTCCAATGTGCCAGGCGCCATCGAATGTGAGCATGTGCCCACTCAAGTCAGTTACGACGACGAACTGCAATCAGGTCCAGACCCCGATGAAGACAACGAGCATGCAGATGAGCTTCTCTAAGACAGTTTGTGTAGAAATTCTTTGGTTATGCAAACTGATTGTTGCTGCAGCTGTCCGGGTGGCTGGTCTCAGACGATCATGGAGGTGAACATGCTGGATGTGGAGGTCCTGGTGTGGTTACATGTGGTCTGCGGTTGTGAGGCCGGTTGGATATACTGCCAAATTCTCTGAAACGTCTTTGGAGATGGCTTATGGTAGAGAAATGATTAGTCATTGCATGGGCAACAGCTCTGGTAGACAATCCTGCAGTCAGCATGCCAATTGCACGCTCTCTCAAACGTTGCAACATCTGTTGCATTGTGCTGTGTGATCAAACTGCACTTTTCAGAGTGGTCTTTCATTGTGGGCAGTCTAAGGCACACCTTTGCAATATTCATGCTGTCTAATCAGCACATTGATATGCCACACCTGTGAGGTGGGATGGATTATCTCGGCAAAGGAGAAGTGCTTACTAACACAGATTTAGACAGATTTATGAACAATATTTGAGAGTAATGGGTCTTTTGTGTTTGTAGAAAATGTTTCAGATCTTTGAGTTCAGCTCATGCAAAATGGGAGCAAAACTGAAAGTGTTGTGTTTATATTTTTGTTCAGTGTATATGGCTTTCATAAAATAGTGACGCAAAGAAAAAATATTTTTTTCAATAATAAATTTTGAGAGGACACCCCAAAGTGGGCGGAGCTAAAAAAAAGGCCAATGAAAATGTAGCTATTTTCTATACGCTACTCCTCCCACAGTTTTAGGAGTACAATTAACAAACTTTGCACACTTGTTCGGCACATACCCGAATAGGTTGCTTGTACTTTGTTAACCGATCCCACCCCCCGGGCCCGTGGGGCGGCCCCCCGAAGACCCCACTTTTTGTCATAGACTTTCATTGGAAAATTGTAAACTTTTGCCACTCGTACAGCTTTGAAGTTAAACTCGCCTATCTTGGGTCACTTAGTCATGGGGTCAACCTGAACATTTCTGTCACATTTTGGGGACTCTAACAACCAATCAGATTTTCCCTAATGACTTCAATGAGAAAATTTGAATTGCTGTTATTCTCACAATATTTAACTTTTTATTTTAAATCATAACAGAACAACACAAAGACCATTTCCAATAAAGGACTTAACCCGGCCAGTCTCCCACCTCACACCCCCCTTCTACATTCATAGTACCCATTCATGCACATCCATACACTATTTACATATTTACATATCAAAATATTTAGATAACTAAGACAAAACTAAAAGAATAAATAAATTAAAAGACAATAATATATACAATATATACAGGACCTAGCCATAACCCTAAATCAAACTTATAACCCATCACCCATCCTCACATAACACACCAAACCGGTCTCCCACAGAAGCTCAAGAGGATAACCCCGAGCTTCTCCAGTTCTATAGTTCTCCCCAGTCGGACTGGGGCTGACCGGTTTGTAAGAAATATATATATATTTTTTTAATATTTTGTATTTTATTTTATTTTTCTATTTATTATACACACACAAATATATACATAACCCCCCCCCAAACCCCCCTCCCAACCTGACTAACCTCAAAACATTAAGTCCCTATATAGTCAACTTATACATATACAATATACTTATCATATAATACAAAATCCAACTTTTCAGCTATGGTTCATTGCCTGTAAACCAAACCATCCTGCTTCATCATAAAACAAAACAAAAATCGAATAGTGTCATGCCAGCCTACCACCAGGGCTGAGAGTTACTCGGTTAGTGTACCCTTAAACAAAAGCCCCTCCACAGATGAGAGACTTTAGGGCCACCCAACCTTTCACTCTCAAGAGAGCGCACTTTATCCAGGTCACCCATGATGCTCCTATATACCTCCACTGGGAGGACTTTAGAACCGGTCGACACTAGACACCTTGCGCACCAAATGTGATACCTGACCACTGCGCTTACTAGGAATAAAGTGCAACGGTCCCGTCCACCCAGATCTTTGAACGCACCATAGGCCCACTCTGCATAGGATAGGGCAGCCAACCTAGGCTAGCCGATGGAAGTCCCCACCCTTTTGTAGACCTCTATATTAAAAGGACAGTGAAGCAAGAAATGGTCCATACTTTCCAGCACAGCACCGCACTCCTCCCGGGGACAACCCCTTTCCTCAGAGTTTCTGCACTTCACAATATCCCTTACATATAGCTTAACATGGAAGCAGCGCCAAGCCAAATCCCAAACTTTCAAGGGGATCCTCACTGAATTTAATAAAGTCAACCCACCCTCTAGATCCCGACTTGGGCAATCCCTCAAGGCCAACGGAGGCTGGAAGAGGGTAGACAGGACCTTAAAATCAAGGTTGAACCTCGACTTGGTCTCTATCTCTCCCCTCCCGAGTCACCATCGCTTTATAATTCTCAGGACCGGGGCAACATAAGCCGGGAGATATCTCTGCCTCGACGAGCGTAGGTCTTTCACACGCCCTCCTGTCTCCCATTCCTGGAAGAAGGGCCGAAACCATTCCCTACAGGAATTCACCCACCAAGGAGCCCTCTCCATCCAGAGGATTGCAATGTTAGCTTTTAAGAAGGTATTCTTTAGGAATACCAGTGGGTTGACCATATCCAACCCACCTAGTCTCCTTGGTCGGTAAATGACGTCTCTCTTGACTAGGTTCAGCCTGTTTCCCCATAACATCTGGAAAAACAGGCTGTAGACCGTTTCCCAGAGAGAGCCTGGCAGGACACAGACAGTGCCCAAGTACAATAGTACCGGGATCAGATAAGCCTTGCACAGGTTAACCCTTTCCCTGAGGGTCAAAGACCAACCCTTCCAGCGGTCCACCTTTTGACCGACATCTTTCAGTCTGCCTTCCCAATTTTTCTGATGATAGTCCTCATCCTGGCCAAAATTGATGCCGAGAACTTTGACAGTTTTCTGAGGCTCTGGGAGAGCGCCCTGGAGATCAAAAGCAGGATCTCCTTCTCCCAACCAGAGAGTTTCGCATTTATCATGGTTGATCTGAGACCCAGAAACCTCTGAATAGCGGTCCACTTCCGACATCACCCACCCCACCTCCTCACCAGAAGAGGCGAAAATGGTGACATCATCCGCATACGCTACCACCCTCAAAGACGGCCCCCTTGCCCCTGCCAGTTCCATCCCCACCCCTGCTAACGGTCAACGATCTACCCTTCTAATGAAGGGAATCAATCGCAAACACATACAGCAAGGGGCTTAAGGGACATCCTTGACGGACACCGGAAGTCACCTCGAAGGGCTGTCCTGACCAGACATTAACCAACGGGAAACTCTCAGCCCCTTTGTACAAAGCCTTTAGCCAATTCACAAAGCTCCCCGGCAGACTGTACCACAAAAGGACGGACCACAGGTACTCGTGGTTCACCCGGTCAAAAGCTTTAGCCTGATCCAAAGTCAAAAGAAACCCCTTCCAAAGGCCCGCCCTGCCTCGCTCCACGGCCTCTCAGACACTGAGAACGGCGCTAAAAGTGCTCCGACCGGGAACTGTGCAGTGCTGAGCCCCTGATAGATGTCTCGGTGCAAATTTCACCAATCTATTAAAAAGTATTTTTGCCAGGATCTTTCTGTCCGCATTGAGAAGCGATATGGGTCTCAAATTCATGGGTCTCCAATTCTCAATACGGGATGGATCTTTGCCCTTTGACAGAATAATCAGGGCTGACTTACCCATTGACTTTGGTAAAGTGCCCGAGGAAAGACAGAGGGTACTACCGACGGAACTTTAATTCCATCGGTTCGACGTGGATGGGCACAAGGGGATGAGGAGATGGAGAGTCATCCTGATGTCGACATAGACGTCTTGCCTGTTGGTACTCTGGCACACATGGCTGACTTCATGTTAGTCTGCCTTTCCTGTGACTTTCGCGTTATACACATTTTAGATAACACGGATTACTGGATGTTCACCCTTCTCGACCCCTGCTACAAAGATAACTTCTCATCTCTCATTTCTGTGATGGAGAGGGCAAGTAAAATGGTGCAATACCAGAAGGTCCTTGTTGAGAAATTGCTCCAAACATTTCCATGTGACAAAGCTGGCGGCAGAGTCCGTACTTCCATAGGCAAATGAGGAAGGCAGACAACGGGAACACACTCCAGTTCCAACAAAGGCAGGGCAACAGTCTCCAAGGCATGGGACACTTTCATGACACCCCGCCAGCAACCGCACCCTGAAGCGCGGCCTACTGTCCCAAGGAGGGAAAAGTTTTGGAAGGCGGTGAAGGAATACATAGCAGACCGTGTCAGAGTCCTGAAGGATCCCTCGGTGTCTTACAACTACTGGGTGTCCAAGCTGGACACATGGCAAGAACTTGCTCTCTATGCCTTGGAGGTGCTGGCCTGCCCTGCCTCCAGCGTATTGTCTGAGCGTGTATTTAGTGCTGCTGGTGGCATTATAACAGATAAGCGTATCCGCTTGTCCACTGACAATGCTGACAGGTTGACTCAGATAAAAATGAACAAGGCCTGGATTGCCCCTGACTTCTCCACTCCACCAGAAGAAAGCTGAGCTAATGAGGAACAAAAACGCAATTTAAATGTATGCTTTATAATGTACTCAATACTCAAGATTCAGATGCACCCTTTTCACCACAAAAAAAGGGTATATGTTTGAATCTTGTTTTCTCCTCCTCCTCTTCCTCTTCCACACAGTATATATGCCCTCACTACAATGTTTTATAGGGTCCGCTCCTTCAGGCCCTCACCTCCAATGTTTTATATGGTCTGCTCACCTGTAGGCCCTCACTACAATGTTTTATAGGGTCCGCTCACCTTCAGGCCCTCACCTCCAATGTTGTATACGGTCTGCTCACCTGCAAGCCCTCACTACAATGTTTTATAGGGTCCGCTCACCTTCAAGCCCTCACCTCTAATGTTTTATACGGTCTGCTCACCTGTAGGCCCTCACTACAATGTTTTATAGGGTCCGCTCACCTTCAGGCCTTCCCCTCCAATGTTTTATACGGTCTGCTCACCTGTAGGCCCTCACTACAATGTTTTATAGGGTCCGCTCACCCTCAGGCCCTCACCTCCAATGTTTTATACGGTCTGCTCACCTGTAGGCCCTCACTACAATGTTTTATAGGGTCCGCTCACCTTCAGGCCTTCACCTCCAATGTTTTATACGGTCTGCTCACCTGTAGGCCCTCACTACAATGTTTTATAGGGTCCGCTCACCTTCAGGCCCTCACCTCCAATGTTTTATACGGTCTGCTCACCTGTAGGCCCTCACTACAATGTTTTATAGGGTCCGCTCCTTCAGGCCCTCACCTCCAATGTTTTATACGGTCTGCTCACCTGTAGGCCCTCACTACAATGTTTTATAGGGTCCGCTCACCTTCAGGCCCTCACCTCCAATGTTGTATACGGTCTGCTCACCTGTAAGCCCTCACTACAATGTTTTATAGGGTCCGCTCACCCTCAAGCCCTCACCTCCAATGTTTTATACGGTCTGCTCACCTGTAGGCCCTCACTACAATGTTTTATAGGGTCCGCTCACCTTCAGGCCTTCACCTCCAATGTTTTATACGGTCTGCTCACCTGTAGGCCCTCACTACAATGTTTTATAGGGTCGGCTCACCTTCAGGCCCTCACCTCCAATGTTTTATACGGTATGCTCACCTCTAAGCCCTCTCTACAATGTTTTATAGGGTCCACTCACCTTCAGGCCCTCACCTGTGATGTTTTATGCGGTCTGGTCACCTGAAGGCCCTCACATATAATGTTTTAGAGCGTCAGCTGAACAGCAGGCCCTCACATATAATGTTTTAGAAGGTCAGCTCAGCAGCAGGAACTCGCCCCTAATTTTTTATAGGGTCACCAGCATGCCCTCGCTCCGAATGTTTTGGAAGGTCACCAGCAGGCCATCAAGATAATTTTTCAAGGGTGTGTATGATGCCCTCCTTTATGTGTAAGAAAGGGTGAATTGGAGTGTGGGTTCCTTATAATATTTGGCAGCCCTTTCACTTAGTGCATAGGCTTTAGGAGTGTAGCAGTGTACCTGAACAATTATAGCACCATGTGAATGAGGCCCCTTTTTTTTTTGGGGGGGGGGGGGGGGGGGTTTGGGCGTTTTTTTGTCGGTCTGTAAAAGTGGAGTACAACATAGTTCCCAGCAGCGACATTGGAGTCCAAGATGCATCCATACATGGTCCCCCTGCTGTTCCTGGTCAATTTCAGAGGTGTTTCCATCACTTTCAGACCTTTTCCTATGAACTAGGCATCCGAGCAGGGGGTGCCTGGTTTTCTCCCATTGACTTCCATTATACTTGGGTGCTCGGCCGAGCGCACGAATATCTCTATGTGTTCGGACAGAGTACCCGAACACCCGAACACTTTGGTGCTCGTTCATCACTAATAGCTACCTTACATCTGGTAGCATTAGGTGCAGAGCTTGTTAAGAGCTCATTTGCATTTCCTCTTCCAAAACTTTATGCTTGTAATGATACCTCTCTGTATCCATAAAGGGGTACTCTGGTTCTACAGTGGGGGAAATAATTATTTGACCCCTCACTGATTTTGTAAGTTTGTCCAATGACAAAGAAATGAAAAGTCTCAGAACAGTATCATTTCAATGGTAGGTTTATTGTAACAGTGGCAGATAGCACATCAAAAGGAAAATCGAAAAAATAACTTTAAATAAAAGATAGCAACTGATTTGCATTTCATTGAGTGAAATAAGTATTTGAACCCCTACCAACCATTAAGAGTTCTGGCTCCCACAGAGTGGTTAGACACTTCTACTCAATTAGTCACCCTCATTAAGGACACCTGTCTTAACTAGTCACCTGTATAAAAGACACCTGTCCACAGAATCAATCAATCAAGCAGACTCCAAACTCTCCAACATGGGAAAGACCAAAGAGCTGTCCAAGGATGTCAGAGACAAAATTGTAGACCTGCACAAGGCTGGAATGGGCTACAAAACCATTAGCAAGAAGCTGGGAGAGAAGGTGACAACTGTTGGTGCGATTGTTCGAAAATGGAAGGAGCACAAAATGACCATCAATCGACCTCGCTCTGGGGCTCCACGCAAGATCTCACCTCGTGGGGTGTCAATGGTTCTGAGAAAGGTGAAAAAGCATCCTACAACTACACGGGAGGAGTTAGTTAATGACCTCAAATTAGCAGGGACCACAGTCACCAAGAAAACCATTGGAAACACATTACACCGCAATGGATTAAAATCCTGCAGGGCTCGCAAGGTCCCCCTGCTCAGGAAGGCACATGTGCAGGCCCGTCTGAAGTTTGCCAATGAACACCTGAATGATTCAGAGAGTGACTGGGAGAAGGTGCTGTGGTCTGATGAGACCAAAATAGAGCTCTTTGGCATTAACTCAACTCGCTGTGTTTGGAGGAAGAAAAATGCTGCCTATGACCCCCAAAACACCGTCCCCACCGTCAAGCATGGGGGTGGAAACATTTTGCTTTGGGGGTGTTTTTCTGCTAAGGGCACAGGACAACTTATTCGCATAAACGGGAAAATGGACGGAGCCATGTATCGTGAAATCCTGAGCGACAACCTCCTTCCCTCTGCCAGGAAACTGAAAATGGGTCGTGGATGGGTGTTCCAGCACGACAATGACCCAAAACATACAGCAAAGGCAACAAAGGAGTGGCTCAAGAAGAAGCACATTAAGGTCATGGAGTGGCCTAGTCAGTCTCCGGACCTTAATCCAATCGAAAACCTATGGAGGGAGCTCAAGCTCAGAGTTGCACAGAGACAGCCTCGAAACCTTAGGGATTTATAGATGATCTGCAAAGAGGAGTGGACCAACATTCCTCCTAAAATGTGCGCAAACTTGGTCATCAATTACAAGAAACGTTTGACCTCTGTGCTTGCAAACAAGGGTTTTTCCACCAAGTATTAAGTCTTTTTTTGTTAGAGGGTTCAAATACTTATTTCACTCAATGAAATGCAAATCAGTTGCTATCTTTTATTTAAAGTTATTTTTTCGATTTTCCTTTTGATGTGCTATCTGCCACTGTTACAATAAACCTACCATTGAAATGATACTGTTCTGAGACTTTTCATTTCTTTGTCATTGGACAAACTTACAAAATCAGTGAGGGGTCAAATAATTATTTCCCCCACTGTATATACTTTCTGTATTGTGCATTAATTCTTCACTTGCTTTCAATGGGAATGAAAATCATATCATATTAAAACCCATAAAATACATTGGTCTGTGCGTACTTGAGGTCTATTTTAATGTTTAAGTCAACAAGTCCATTATAACTAAAATGTTTTTTTCACTGTACAGGGTCAATGCCTTCCAGTATGCAATTTATGGAATTGCCATCTTCTTTTTCTTGTTTGGAATTCTACTCCTGGCTGAGGGATTTTATACCACTACTGCAATCAAACACATTCTGGGGGAGTTTAAGCCACAAGCCATAAAAGGGGGTCTTATCTCTACTGTCACAGGTGGACCACCCAAAAGCAGAGGTCCGCGTTCAAGACACCCAGTACACACCTTAGAACTGCTTTGCCGTTGTCTAGGGAGGTGGCTGGGACATCCTGACAAGGTAATTATAGTAATGTATAACTACATTATTCAACTTGAAGGGTTTGTTGAAACTTGATATACACCCGATTACTCAACAAGTTTTACAGTTTAATGCAGCTTATATGATATTCTATGTAGTTCTTTATGGAGTAGTAACATGGATCTGTCTTGGTATTTTCCATGTAGTTTGTTGGCGTTACATACATTGTCACCATCTTGTGGATTCTTATCTTTGCCTGCTCGGCTGTTCCTGTCTACATTTATTTCAACACCTGGGTCACTTGCCAGTCTATTGCAGTTCCAGCAAAAACCTCAGCTGGCATTAGTAATCTGTGTGCTGATGCACGCATGTATGGTAAGTCTTGATTTCATTATGAAAGTGGTCATGATTACATCTTTCTTCTTTCAAAACTAAGCATAAATATATTGTATTTTGCTTCTGATGACTGTCAAGAATGATTATATAGTGTACTTGTTTTGAAATGGCATTTCAATTTGGACAATTGCTGAAGAGTTGTGCCCAAGACAATACATACCATAAAGAGAGGTGGATAGGCTGCCATGATGCCCATTTGTTCAGGTGCAGAGCCTTTGCTTGTATCATCTACTGATCTATGGAATTGGGAGAACCCATGCAGGACTCCCCTATCCAAAGATGCATTATTAGCAAAGAGCTCATAAAAAGTGTGGGTGGAAGGGAAAACAAACATCCGGCCCTTTTGTCCTTGGTGGCAAAATGTGGAGCATTTTATTTTTGCTATGGGGCTCACACTTTTTATGTATGCCACTAGCTGTCCCCAAAATGCAAACAATAAAACAGATGTAAATTACAGTACTCTACAGATATTTTGAACGGAAAAATTACAAGGCAGTGTAGTTTAAACCTTACACTCACAACTATCTACACAATAAATGGGGCTGCTTTACTCACACTTAAGATAGATTTTTATATTTTTTCTCCCAAACAAGATGTTATGTTACACAATTAACCACAAGATTATGGTTTGTGAACCTGTATTTTACACGTCTGCTTTCATAATGGTATTGTTTGTTAAATAGTCACTGTGTTAACAAACTTTCCATAAATCAATAGTACAGGTGAATATAAGAAATTTGATATAAAGTATTTTAGAAAATGCTTTGTTCTCCATTCCTTTCATACAGACTCCCCCCTCCTTAACTATTCATTCACTCTGAATTCACTGCTAAATCCAGCTCAGAAGATAAGATGGACTTTTAGCTCACTGAGGAATTAGTTTACATGCAACCCAGAGACGTCAATAAAGAGAGAGTGAGAAGAAAGGCAGACTCTATTCTGAGAAATATCATAGCCGCTAGTTTTCTTCCACTAGCTCTGGAATACCTGAGAATTATATGTAGAATCTGCAAAGGGGAAAACAGATGAAAAATGCCAAAAACAAGTCAGATAATGGCCAGATACACTGCTTCTCATGTGCACATGACAGTTTATTCTAAACCAGTACACTGTAACTATTTTCTTCCTCTCAGGAGTCCTACCATGGAATTCATTCCCAGGGAAAGTGTGTGGAACCAGTTTGCTTGCAATCTGCAAAACCAGTGAGGTTAGTTTCATGACCATTGAAATATTATTCAAAGTTCTATGCTACTTCAGGCATAGTCTCTAAACACTTACATTTTCTTCATATAAGCAAGCAAAATACAAAACCTAATGTTAATTCGATTTAACAGAAAATGTTATACTATCTAATATATAAAGCTGAGTGTATGTGTGTGTGTATGTCCGCTAAAGGAATCCACACCGTCGCATTTAAAATCACGAAATTTGGCACACAGGTACAGTCAGGTCCATTAATATTGGGACATCGACACAATTCTAACATTTTTGGCTCTATACACCACCACAATGGATTTGAAATGAAACGACCAAGATGTGCTTTACCTGCAGACTGTCAGCTTTAATTTGAGGGTATTGACATCCAAATCAGGTGAACGGTGCAGGAATTACAACAGCTTGCATATGTGCCTCACACGTGTTAAGGGACCAAAAGTAATGGGACAGAATAAAAATCATAAATCAAACTTTCACTTTTTAATACTTGGTTGCAAATCCTTTGCAGCCAATTACAGCCTGAAGTCTGGAACGCATAGACATCACCAGACGCTGGGTTTCATCCCTGGTGATGTTCTGCCAGTCCTCTACTGCATTTGTCTTAAGTTCCTGCTTGTTCTTGGGACATTTTCCCTTCAGTTTTGTCTTCAGCAAGTGAAATGCATGCTCAATCGGATTCAGGTCAGGTGATTGACTTGGCCATTGCATAACATTCCACTTACTTCCCTTAAAAAACTCTTTGGTTGCTTTTGCAGTATGCTTTGGGCCATTGTCCATCTGCACTGTGAAGCGCCGTCCAATGAGTTCTGAAGCATTTGGCTGAATATTAGCAGATAATATTGCCCGAAAAACACTTCAGAATTCATCCTGCTTCATCCTTTTGTCAGCAGTCACATCATCAATAAATACAAGAGAACCAGTTCCATTGGCAGCCATACATGCCCACGCCATGACACTACCACCACCATGCTTCACTGATGAGGTGGTATGCTTAGGATCATGAGCAGTTCCTTTCCTTCTCCATACTCTTCTCTTCCCATCACTCTGGTACAAGTTGATCTTGGTCTCATCTGTCCATAGGATGTAGTTCCAGAACTGTGAAGGCTTTTTTAGATGTCATTTGGCAAACTCTAATCTGGCCTTCCTGTTTTTGAGCCCCCCCAATGGTTTACATCTTGTGGTGAACCCTCTATATTCACTCTGGTGAAGTCTTCTCTTGATTGTTGACTTTGACACACATACACCTACCTCCTGGAGAGTGTTCTTGATCTGGCCAACTGTTGTGAAGGGTGCTTTCTTCACCAGGGAAAGATATCTTCGGTCATCCACCACAGTTGTTTTCCGTGGTCTTTCGGGTCTTTTGGTGTTGCTGAGCTCACCGGTGCGTTCCTTCTTTTTAAGAATGTTCCAAACAGTTGTTTTGGCCATGCCTAATGTTTTTGCTATCTCTCTGATGGGTTTGTTTTGTTTTTTCAGCCTAATGATGGCTTGCTTCACTGATAGTGACAGCTCTTTTGATCTCATCTTGAGAGTTGACAGCAACAGATTCCAAATGCAAATAGCACACTTGAAATGAACTCTGGACCTTTTATCTGCTCATTGTAATTGGGATAATGAGGGAATAACACACACCTGGCCATGGAACAGCTGAGAAGCCAATTGTTACATTACTTTCGGTCCCTTAACAAGTGGGAGACACATATGCAAACTGTAGTAATTCCTACACCGTTCACCTGATTTGGATGTAAATGCCCTCAAATTAAAGCTGATAGTCTGCAGTTAAAGCACATCTCGTTTGTTTCATTTCAAATTCATTGTGGTGGCGTATAGAGCCAAAAATGTTAGAATTGTGTCAATGTCCCAATATTTATTGAACTGCCTGTATATCAAGTGTCTGGGAAGGTTTTAGACCAGGTCTCAGCTCTCTAGGACGTACCGTTCCTAAGATATTCCCAAAAAATGCATTAGCCAATAGAAGCTTGGTCACATGACCCTTATCAGCCAATAGAAGCTCGCAGGTCCTCCAGTCTCCACATACACAGTTTTACTCCAGGTTTCCATAACAACCGAGCCATTTATCTTCACTGCTGTAGGAAAGCTTTAAAGGAAATCTGTCACCAGGATAATCGCTATTGAAGTAAAGCCATAGCCTAATAGCACTTAGTACCTTATTTCAAGATCTGCCTTTGTTCCAGCAATAGATGTTTTAATCCTCTGAAAATCCAGTTTATTTGGTATGCAAATGAGCCAGTAAGGTGCCCAGACACGCCCCCTGCCACAATGTGTCCACTTTCAAAAGACTTAAAACCCCACCCCAGACCCCGCTAAGCCACGCCCCTGCTCTGGTTAGGCCACGCCCCTCCCACTCCTCAGCCTACAGGGATTGAAAAAATGAAGGTAAAAATCAACTTCTGTCAACTGCTGGGATGGGAGGAACGGTGACTTTTGTCCCTGCAGCTCACACTCAGACAGAACAGTGCTGCTGTCTTAGATTGAGCTATTCAAAAGGACACGCCCCTGATCTGGTTAGGCCATGCCCCTTCCCACTCCTCAGCTGACTGAGATTGAAAAACTGAAGTTAAAAATCCACTTCTAGGTCCCGCTAAGCCACGCCCTGATCTGGTTAGACCATGCCCCCTCCCACTCCTCAGCCTATAAGGATTGAAAAAATGAAGGTAAAAATCTACTTCTGTCAGCTGCAGGGATGGGAGGGACGATGACTTTCTCTCTGCAGCTCACACTCAGACAATACAGTGCTGCTGTCTTAGAGTGAGCTGTTCAAAAGTACACGCCCCTGATGTAGTAAAGGCCACTGTTAAGGGGGCAGGCCCCTGTGGAGGTCACTGTCAAGGGCGTGGTATGCTGTGAAAGTCACTGTTAAAGGGGAAGGCTGCTGTAAAGGTCAAAGTTAAGGGGGTGGGCTGCTGTGGAGGTCCAATTTTAAGGGAAGGGACACTGTGGGTCAGTGTTAAGGGGTGAGGGGCCGTGTAGGTCTCTGTTTTGGGGGCGGGGTGCTGTAGATTTCAATATAGTGGATAGTCTTGATATCTTTTAACGACACACACAAACATTAAATGAAATAGATTAGATATACCCGAGCGAAGCCGGGTCCTTCAGCTAGTATTAAATATAATCGATTAACTGGAAAGACACAAATTACTGCACGTTTATGAAAAGAAAGAGCAGAACACAAATGTGAATACAGCCTAATGTATATATTAGAAGAATTGATTTTAATCCCTTAGTAACCACGAATACACCTTTTTATGGCTAAAGAGCCTAAGGCACTGCCTTTTTACATGGTTCTTGTGTGCAGCAAAGAGCCAGGGCTTGGCTCACGGCACGTATGCGGTTAGAGAGGGAATGGACTCCCTCTGTCTCCCATCAGCTGCCCACAAATGAGATCATGGGTGGCTGATGCCAGTACAGGCAGGCCGGGGCCTTGGGAATGCTGGGGGCCTGCCTCCAGCAATTCCCAGCAGTTGGTGCAGCCTGCTGGTGAATGCCAGTATAGCACGGACATTAAAATACAATACACTGTTGAAATAGTGTATTGCATTTCAGAAGCAATCAAAATATCACCTATTATAGTCCCACAAGGACCAATGTAGTCATAGGAGGGCTTGTAGTTTTTAATGGCACCATTTTGTGATGCACTTAACTTCTTGATTAACTTTTATTAACTCTATGGGGAATGAGGGGATGGGAAAAAACTGAAATGCTGCCAGTGAGTTTCTACTTTACAAATTTTGCGATGTTCATTCTTCGGCATAAATAACATGTTAACTTTATTCTCTGAGTCAGTGGGGTTACCAAATACATATAGTTTTTTTGTGTTTTACTACTACGTTTATACTTTTCATTGGTATCATTTTGGATACATATACTTTTTGATTGCTTTTTATAAAAAATTTTCTAGCATTGCTTTTTTTTCATGGTATTACCCATGCAGGATAAATTGCATGATGATTGTGTAATGCAGGTCATTATGGATGTGTTGATACCAAATATGTGAAGGGGATTTTATTTTTGCAATTTTTTCCATGGAAAAAGGTGTATTTTTAATTGGATTTTTTAATGTAATAAAACTTTTTTAAACCATTTACACAAGGGGACTTTAACCCTTTGAGGTCGAGGCCCATTTTCATTTTTGCATTTTTCATCCCCACATTCCAATAACCATAAAGTTTTAATTTTTCTGTTCATAGCTATACGAGGGCTTATTTTTTGCGGGACATGATGCATTTTTCATTTCACCATTTAATTTACCATATCTTGTATTGGAAAACGGGGAAAAAACAACAACTGAATTCCGCCAAGGTTTTTGGGGGTTTGACATCACAGCGTTCACTGAGCGCTAAAAATGACCTGACATCCTAATTCTTGTTTTACAGTTTCAGATGACATTCCACCTTTTCATTGCTGCCTTTGTGGGTGCAGGTGCAACTCTTGTGGCTCTGGTAAGTGCTGATATAAATTACAGAACAAACATTAATATGAAAGGGATATATTGCCATGACTCTAATTTTGTAGATAGAAAGGGATTCAAAGACAGATCTTTATTTTCCAGCTACATCATATTTAGCACATCCTTTCATTTGTATCCTTTCATTTCTGTTTTAAAGGGGTTGTCCTATCTTGCTGTTACTAAGGCAAAATGAGGCCGACCACCGGGGTAACAGGGGAGCGGGCTGCTGCTCCACTGTGTCAGTAGCTCCTATTGCAGTGCATGGGAGCTATGGAAGCAGTGTAGAATGGCAAGCAATGCTGTTTCTGAGTTAGGGAAGCAGTATAGCTTGCTGTGCTGCACAGATTCTGTAGCTCTCATCACTACAAAAGGAGCTACGGAAACAGCAGAATGCTGGCCTGCTGCGCTGTTTCCCAGCCACCTGGTGGTCAGGGCTTAGTCTCATCTCACCTCAGTAATGGTGAGATGGGTCAACCCATTTAACACTCACATGGAAAGACAGGACAGATTCATCTTAGCAGGCCACATGAGATGGCTGATACATGTGGTATAACTCCATTCAGCCATATAATCTTATGAAATCTTACAAAAGCAAATATGCCAAGATGGTTTATCACAGTAACAGGGACAATTTTATTGAATAGAAAATAATAAATAGAATATGTTCCTTACACATTAATTTCAAAATTCATTATGGTCTAGGTTAGTGAAAATGTTCATTGTAGCTTTCACTGGTAGCGTTGCATTCATTGATAGTCTAGATCAGAGGTAGATTCATTGGTAAATTTAGGTTGTTTTTGTGGATCCCATCCCCGGGGACCCTATAGAAAGGGGGCGCTTGGGCAAATGCCCAGTTTGACACCCTTAAAACCATATCTGCAGCGTACTGTGTATTATGAGGCAAGTTATATTGTATAAACAATTATTTATTTCTTGGTCTTGTTTATGCAATGCATGTTCTTTCTTCTGTATGTTCCTTTACAGCTCACATATATGATAGGTGCATCTTTCAACTATGCTGTGCTTCGAGTTACTGGCCGAAGCGATCGAAAGTTTTAGACTCCAAGATGAGGACTGAGTAAAATTGTCTTCAACAATGTCCATAACATATTTTTATCCTCTTTATTTTAATGTTGGAGTTTTAATAACGTATCTGGTAGCTTCTGTAGCTGGTCTGCCCTTTGTACCCAATTTTATTTTGCAGATACCTTCCAGTAAAGGTGGCCATATAGTATAAGGGCTGATGTCATGGCGTGACTGTCAACACAAAAGATCTCTGTCATATCTGCTATATTTATTAAATAATGCATATACTCACATCTCAGAGATTGCACACTGATAGTCATTTCTGATTTGCATGTTCTCATTAGACAACATAATCAAAGCTTTTGGGCCGATATATAAAGAAGTTTGCAGTGGTCGAAAATGGTCTGTTTACCCTTTTAAACTGTACACTTTAACTCTGGAAATGTTGTTATTGTATTTTTTAATCCTAAGTACAGCTAGTATGAATCTAAAGTAAAAAAGGTACTCAGGTGGAAACCACAAAAATACAAATCAAAGTATGTTTCACATAAGCAACCAATATAGCTAATTTTCTTTGCTCTACAATTACCATAATCTATTCATGTAAAAATAGTTTATATTTACTAGTTCACTAACAATGTATCAGTTTACCATTTTTACAACATATCACACCAATTCACTGCAACAGTTTATTATAGGGTTATTTCATGCCTGGAATATATATCCCAACCCCCCTGAGACAGTTCTCACCAAGGAAACAAAGCAGCCTGCCATTTATTTCATACTCTACCTCTCTGGACCCATATATGCGCTTGTAGTAAATGCTCGGTCTAATAGCTACTAGAATTCTAAAAGTAGGAACCGTGAATAAGGCATGCTATTTATCTACCCAAGTTTTAATATTCATTTAATTATTCATTTATTTCACTCATTATAATAAAACATCAATTACATTTTGTTAAATTTAGCCATGCACGAGTGTGAGAGTATGTCGCCGAATTTGACAGTGATCAATTTGTTTGCCAGTCAGCCTGAATCACCAGACTTCAGTGTGGCCTGCAGTACTTTGTACAAGATAAGACTGTCTTTGTTGAACCTTGCCTAAAGGGGTTATGCACCAATTCACTGACCTATCCTCAGGATAGAACATCAATATCTGATTGGCGGGTGTCTGACACCCGCCATCCCCACTGATCAGATGGTTGAAGAAGAGATGGCACTCCATGCTAGTGTTGACTCCTCTTCATTACACTACGAGTCGTCTCCCTTGCAGAGGCGGCGTATTGTAATTACGTATTACAAATAATTGCATTACAAGTACTCGCTCCATTCAAATAAATAGAATGAGTACTTGTCATTTCACTTCTCCGCCAAGATGACGTACAGTGTAATGGACAGGAAGTGGAGCTGCCTCCTCTGCAAACAACTAACGGCAGGGGTGCCAGGTGTCGGACCCCGCCGATCAGATATTGATGACCTATCCTAAGGATAGGTCATCAATATTACGGACTGCACAACCCCTTTAACTCCTTTAGCACATACAAAAATCCTGAATTGTATGAATGATGTTAATGAAAATGTAATGAAAATCTAATAATTTATAGAAATATATATGTAAAATTTTCTGATCCCGATATTAGATATTAGTTATTATAGATGGAGACACTTTCCTATGCACAGTTATTAGTCAGCATACTACAAGGATACCACAACCAGCCTGATACAACAGGAGTATAGTTGGCTTTTAGCATAATAGCACATGGTAATACAATGCAGTAAAAAAAATCTCTATACTTTAGTAATAAAGCTTATCATAAATCTGTAAATATAATTAAATATTGGCTCTGTTCACACTGGTGCTGTTCTTCATTCCATTTGGGTTTTAACATTTTGGATGGGAAGAATAAGTAAATATAAAGTGCAATTGTTGAGAAATAATAATAAAAAAAAAAGACTTAACCCACCCAATCAGAACTTTTTTTTTTTTTTTGTGGTATGGGATCCATCAAAGCGGTCAGGAACAGAAGCCATGTTAAGAATGGAAGTCAAGTGAACAGAGCCCAAGTAAATCTGATAAAAATGTGAGGATGAAAAAGAATTAAATAGGAAATAATTTCATAATAGCTTTTATTATAATACACTTGGATCTACTTTTGATAATAAACCCTCATTGATATGTACAGTACAAGGAAAATAAAAGTATACAAGAACCTGTCCCTCTAATATTCTCTATATTTATATGTCATTTCATGTTTAAAATGTAGAAGCCATATACCATAGTTATTCACCGACGAGCTACCCTTCACTTCCACTAGCAGAATGCCATTCTCCCAGAAAAGATGAATGAGAACTTGCACAATTCTAATTCACCAAAAGGGCTACCACTTCTTCTAGTATTCTTCCTCTAATTATAAATTAGAATTCATGGCTTCAATTAATTCCCATTTTATATAGCATCTGAGTCGATGTATTCCAAGAAATGACAACTATAAATACATGAACTATACATTAGATTGTGTGTTGGAATTTACATTTATTGTCTACATGGGACCTTGTGAGAATTTTACATATATAATTTCTATTTCTTTTCTTGACAGCAAGTTTGTCAATATAATCATAACTTGTAATTCTGTATGGCGTCTATTTATAACTGTAAAGTTAAGTGGGACATAGGGCAGACGCATACATAGTACTTTTAGTGCAGTCTAGATATCTGGTATGAGGGTTTACAGATTTGGGCTAGGAATCTGATTACAGATGAGCCATGAATCCCCTCACATCTATCCTCTTCCACTAATGTTGCTCAAATATACAGCATAGGAGCCTACAGTAGGGTCTTTTAGTTACAGAAGACAATTGTGGAACCTGTAAGGAATATATGCATGGTATAGAGCTTAAATCCAGACTAAGCAGAAAACAATAAAACCTGATGGTACAGAATATGTTAGCAAAAACTAATGTGTTCAGCTTAGCCACATGTGTACAATTCAACCAAAATGGCAGACCCTGGCCAATTGTTTACAGATAGCAGATAACTAAATAACATGAAACCCTTCAGCTTAGCTTCTAGACACTGCTCTTCTATGAATTTGTGTGTTTTTCTATTTAGTGGAGCATACATAAGCAGAACCTTACACAAATCAAGTGGTTTTGATCCAGCAAAGGGTGTTATTTTTGTTTTACACTTTTTCATCTTCTTTTGGTATTGCTGTGAATCACTAATTATGGAATGTAAGAGCTTAAAAGCAATTAAATGTTTCTTTATTAAATTTCAGACGTGTTTGTCTGAGTGAATTTTTTTGCCGTGTCAGCAGTATATGTGGTATTGATCTGCAGGTGTATAAATTAAACGAGATGAAATTATCAGAAGTGGTCATTATAAATAACCTATGCAAATGTGTGCAATCATATAAGCATCCTTAAGGCTATACAGCACCTTGTCATTATTCTCCATGTTACTTTTTAAGGCTGAAATTAAATATTACATAAAAATAGTGGGAATCAAACTTTTTGGATTAAAAAAAACATATACACTTCTCTGCAAAACAACCTCTAAGACCAAGTTCGCACTTCAGTTATAATCTGGTCAGTTGTTTCCATCAGTTATTGTGAAGCCTACTGAAAGATATGGTATAATGGAAAGGTTTCCTCCTGTTCTGTGTTTTTCACCCGCCCCTGGTTTTGGCTCACAGTAAGGCCTCTTTCACACTACAGTATTTTGCGTTCAGTATACTGGACGTTTTTTGAGTTCAGTATACGGAAAAGATACTGAACCATTCATTTCAATGGTTCAGCAAAAAATACTGAAGTGTCTCCGTGTGCATTCCGTTTCAGTATTTCAGTATTTCCGTGCCGTGGAAAGATAGAACATGTCCTATGTTTGTCCGCAAATCACGGTCCGTGTCTCCATTAAAGTCAATGGGTCCGCAAAAAAACGGAATGCATACGGAAGGCATCCGTATGTCATCCGTATGTCATCCGTTTTTTGCGGATCTGTCATTAACAAATGCTAGGCCCAGCCCACTGTGGCCATGTGTTTCTTGTTGCCAAACTTTGGCTGAGCACAAATACAGGTGGCTTCCGTTTTTGATCCGTGAAAAACGGACCGTATACGGGAACCATACGGAAACCATACTGAAAGGTTTTTGCGGACATACTGAACGGAAACGGAGACACAACGGAACCCAAAAACGGGACAACGGATCCGTGAAAAACGGAACGCAAAACACTGAAATGGACATACTGTAGTGTGAAAGAGGCCTAACTGCTGAAATAACTGATCAAATAACTGAAGTGTGAATTCTGCCCAAGACGTAAGTAGCCGTAATAGGACACACACAGAGTTTTTACGGTTTGACTGTATCTTGGTATGCTTTTAATTTTGTACAGTCAAATATAGAGATATGCACCCTCTAATGCAGCATTGAAGAGCTACCCCAAAAGTGGGAGAATATATTTTTACTACAGGGCCTTACAAAGCACCGTACAGGGTGACATGGATTACCGATGGCTCCATAGTATGAAACTGCTGTGCTCTGATATATTCACATAGTTTTAGGATTTTTTTTTTATAGGGACCACGCATTTGTAATATAGTGTTGGTATGCTGCCATGAACCAAGTCTGTTTTTCTACATGCCTCTAATTTTATACGGAGGCACATAGAAAATGTTACTTCTGGGGAAGAATGTGGTGCTTCACAAACACACTAATTAGTGGTACTTAGAGTACCTACAGGTTTGTTATATGGATCCATAAGGACTCCATCTATTACTGTAAAGGGCTGTAAAATTTATTTGCTGTGTTCATATTCCCTCAAAATGTGTGTAAATATAATTGGATTATTATACAATCTGATGAGCTGTTTCTCCGAGACCCTCACATACTCAACACTTGTAAGTATCGAACAAAGATAAAAAGTACTGACTTTGGTGAGCAACCAGACCAAGTACTTGGGCGCACTTTTGCTCTCTCTAAGACTGCCAAATGGACATCTATGGGGATGGTTTTACTCTTAATAAACATATCGTGCCTACAAACCTTTTTGAATAAAAGTGGTGTAGAAGAAAGCTATTCAATTTTCACTAGACATAGTTCCATTGTGAAGAAAATCATATTTATAACATGCTGCTCAGTCAACAGATATAAAGAAATCTTGAAATGTACAATTTCTCTAAAGGTGGTCATAGGCAATTAGGAAAATGTTCTTTTTGGGTAAGTTTATAAAATAGGGGGAGATTTTGAACCCAAAGGCAGACACTAGTCTCCCTTTTCTTTCAGATACACGCTCTCATGTGTCTGTCAGCCAACAGGGTATATCACCAGCAAGCCCTAGAGACTGGGAAAAGCCAGCAGACTCCACAGGCTGAGGGCTCAGAACTCACTGAGATTCTTCCGGAGATCCCACAAAGAAGCGCAGAAAACCTGGTGTAAAACGCCCGTTTAGTTTGGGGTGTCCCAGGTTGGATGCATGCATTTTTCCACAGTTTACTGCATAGGGATGTTTTGTCATGTAGCAATTTTCTTGCGGGTTTACGACAATGCTGTTGATTTATGATTATTTTTCTTTTTTCTTTTTTACATAATACTTTTACTGATTAAGGCTCTGTTCACACAGGTGTGGGGGGTTACATTTGGCATGACATCTTGAATTCCATATTCTGCTCCTTCAACGAGACAGAAAAATGTAATTCCTGACACAGATGTGTACATAGCCTTAGTTACAATGGTGAATAATGTTTAGCTATGAAAATTCTACAGTCAAATATGAACACATGATTATTGTTGCACACCACCACTGTCTGAATGATATATTTATTGATGCTGATTCTTTAACCCATTTTATATACTGTATATTCTGACATAAGACTTTAGTTTTCCAGCTGAAAAATTAAGGTATTGCACAAGCAGTGACCACTGCAAATGATCTCATACCCATTTGCCTATATTATAGTGAATTTATATCATAGCTTCACAAAGAGACTTTAAAACATCATCATCTCCCTAACTGACAAAAAGTTGTATGACAAAACAAAATAAAGATATACTTATACTCTCCATTGTTATTGCATCAATTATTGTATCTACAGTACTAACGGTGATGATTTAACCATATATATAGTATATACATTTTGAAAAATAGTAAGTATAGCTAGGAGTTTGAAAACATGCATGTCTCCAATATATTAGTAAAACTAATAATTCCAGATTTTTGGGTTTATACAAATACTGTAAACCTTACTCCTTGCACAATAAAACGTTATGTCTCTTTCTGGTATACTTTGTGCTGCTTGCTATTTTTGGCAAATCCCCCCCACTCGGCTGGACCTGTAAAGGCAAGATGACTTACCTGCTTCCAAGTGCAGTGCCCGCTCCTTCTCGTCCAGGCTTGTGATAATCCACTGGCTCCCTCAATGTTAACATCCGGTTCAACATCTCTGGCCACAATGCACGCCTGGAGGAGAAGGAGCGGGGAGGAAGCCGGTAAATTATCTTTCTTTTGCAGGTCTATCCAACCTGAAAACACCCCCTTCCCCCCAAAGATCCTCTTAGATCATTGATAGTACCTATGTAAAGCATCTCAGCATTTCCCTTTAATGGTCAGTTGTTTGTGATGGATAACCCTTTTTGTTCCAAATAACTACAAGGTAGATGTTATAATGGTCTGCCATTTTATAAATACAGTTGAGCTGCATCCTGGTCCAGGTCACCATTTCTACTAGCCTGTTAGCTCACATTTATGCAGTTTTCCTAAAGTACAGTGAGCATTTAAATAATCTTTAATGTGTAGTACCCCAGAGCAGATTGTTTTATTCATGCAAATTATGTAATTTTATGCTTTGTATCCCTAGTATTGTAATGTATGGGAGTGACGGAATTAAACAACTCTGGCACAGCTCCTTTAGACTAAACTGAGATAGGGGTAGAGGTAACAGGCCACACTTCAGCTTCCAGAGTACTTTCTAATGTTCAGAGGAAGTGAGATGCTGTGTTGTGCCTCACTCCTCAGTAATAGGCCTCAAACTACAGAGACTAACCATCTCTGCATGATCTACCAAGAGAGAATCATCTTTACATTAAAATACTCCTGGAGAGAGAGAAAGGTAATTTCAGAATCTGTAACAACTGAAAAAACTGAGTCAGTAAGGTACACTGCTGTCAAAAACTATAGACATTACTGCTGTGAGTGGACTACTGCTAAGTCAACGTCCACACTGTCTACAGGTGAAACTTGAAAAATTAGAATATCGTGCATTTATTTCAGTAATGCAACTTAAAGGTGAAACTAACATATGAGATAGACTCATTACATGCAAAGCGAGATATTTCAAGCCTTTATTTGTTATAATTTGGATGATTATGGCTTGCAGCTTATGGAACCCCAAAGTCACAATTGTGAGGTACTCTTTGCTCAGGGGATATGGATTAATTAGCCGAGTAGAGTGTGACACTGAGCCTAGAATATTGAACCTTTTCACAAAATTCTAATTTTAAGCTGCATTAATGCAATTAATTTTAATTTGCATTACTGAAATAAATGGACTTTTGCACGATATTCTAATTTTTAGAGTTTCACCTGTACATCTGTACGTCACAGTAGCTTATTACAGCTAGCAAAAGTATTATTGTCAGCCTCAGATTCTGCAGAGGAAGAGAGAAGGAGTACATTGAATCTAAACCTGGCCTATACTCATACAAAACCATCTGGGGGAAAATTTGCACCGTACATTGTTGGCAACCTCATTTTGCACTAGGGTAAAGACAGACATTTACTCTGTTAAATCTGACCTGCTTGCTGTCTTCATACAGCAGTCACTGCACACCCTACACGTCCTGCACCCATACAAACGTTGACACCAAGGGCACCTCAAACTATCATCAAACAGGATCCCTAACACTGGGGAGTGCCCGATGGGAGAAAGACTGTGCCCTCCTTTCACTGCAATGGCCCCAGGGAGAAACGGTGTGAGAAAAGCCACTTTCTGCAGCCAGAGTCGCTACCACTCCCATCCTCCATTTTTGGCTCCTCAGGGGCTTGCTGCATATGTCTCTCTTTCTTTTAGTATGGAGGAAATGGTTGCAGTAATTTAAGTCACCTCCTGTTCTGTTGATATTGAAATGAATAGAGAGTGCAACCTACAAGTGGATGAAGCTATCAAACGGCAAAGAGGACTCATTTTTTTTAATTCTGCATGAGAATCCTTAAACGAAACACTAAGGTGCTTAGTCCAAGGTTATATTCACACATAGCAATAGAAGGGTGGTTAAAACTGCATGCAATAAATGTGTTTCACCTGAAAAAAACTAATTACAGATGCTGTTTGAATATTTCATGAAGCCTGATTTACATGTTGTGTTTCTTTTTTTTTTTTTTTTACATTATTATTGGTATACCATTTTTAATTACAGAAAACAATTCAGTGTATGACATTGACATGGCATTAGTTTATATTGTTATATATAGTAACCTAAAGTAGAACAAGAAAGAAAAAAAAAGGTATTTGGTGAACAGCATGAGGGGTAAATCATGTCAGCTGAATGCAAGGTAAAATCCACATCATGGCAATTGTCATAATGTATTTCAGAGTTATACAGGTAAAGGTAAATATATAGAACTTGTTTGTGTATTTATTTGTTTAAAATAATAACAAGAAGACATATACACTAATACACTGGTTTATAAAAACTGGATGCAGTCCATAAGGGGTAGGTGTATGTGTAGGCATGTCTGTAAATTATTCCAGTGTTCTGAAGAAGGCTAAATGCCGAAAACGTTCAGTACATTTCATTTGAACTGGAAATCCGCTTCTTAAATAAAATACAGCACTTGAAGCAATCGAGTGGAGTACAGGAGTTTTAATTTTTCTATTTTCTCTGCAGTCTATAAGTCCCACCTAGCGCAATGTTTATAGAGGTAGTTAAAGGCCGAGGCGGACATGTTCTCATATGAGCATTGCTCGTTCACAGATTGGATGATGTTGGAAATGTGTAGGGGTACATTCTGTTTCCAGTAAGCTGCAATTTTTTGTCTTACTACTATACACATGTGAGAGATGATGGTAGTATGTAGAAAGGAAAACCTATCAATACCCATCGAAAGGAGAGCTAAGGTTGGATCTGGATAAAGGGGAAACAGACATAGTTTGGATAATATTAAGAATGTCTGGATCCAAATTCTCTTTATACAGTAAAAGTATTTAGTCAGCCACCAATTGTGCACGTTCTCCCACTTAAAAAGATGAGAGAAGCCTGTAATTTTCATCATAGGTACACTACAACTATGAGAGATAGAATGGGGGAAAGAATACAGGAAATCACATTGTAGGATTTCTAATTAATTAATTGGTAAATTCTTCGGTAAAATAAGTATTTGGTCACCTACAAACAAGCAAGATTTCTGGCTCCCACAGACCTGTAACTTCTTCTTTAAGAGGCTCCTCTGTCCTCCACTCGTTACCTGTATTAATGGCACCTGTTTGAACTTGTTATCAGTATAAAAGACACCTGTCCACAACCTCAAACAGTCACACTCCAAACTCCACTATGGCAAAGACCAAAGAGCTGTCGAAGGACACCAGAAACAAAATTGTAGACCTGCACCAGGCTGGAAAGACTGAATCTGCAATAGGCAAGTAGCTTGGTGTGAAGAAATCAACTGTGGGAACAATTATTAGAAAATGGAAGACATACAAGACCACTGATAATCTCCCTCGATCTGGGGCTCTACGCAATATCTCTCCACGTGGGGTCAAAATGATCACAAGAACGGTGAGCAAAAATCCCAGAACCACACGGGGGGACCTAGTGAATGACCTGCAGAGAGCTGGGACCAAAGTAACAAAGGCTACCATCAGTAACACACTATGCCGCCGGGGACTCAAATCATGCAGTGCCAGACGTGTCCCCCTGCTTAAGCCAGTACATGTCTGGGGCCCGTCTGAAGTTTGCTAGAGAGTATTTGGATGATCCAGAAGAGGATTGGGAGAATGTCATATGGTCAGATGAAACCAAAGTAGAACTTTTTGGTAAAAACTCAACTCGTCGTGTTTGGAGGAGAAAGAATGCTGAATTGCATCCAAAGAACACCATACCTACTGTGAAGCATGGGGGTGGAAACATCGTGCTTTGGGGCTGTTTTTCTGCAAAGGGACCAGGACGACAGATCCGTGTAAAGGAAAGAATGAATGGGGCAATGTATAGTGAGATTTTGAGTGAAAACCTCCTTCCATCAGCAAGGGCATTGAAGATGAAATGTGGATGGGTCTTTCAGCATTACAATGATCCCAAACAAACCGCCCGGGCAACAAAGGAATGGCTTCGTAAGAAGCATTTCAAGGTCCTGGAGTGGCCTAGCCAGTCTCCAGATCTCAGCCCCATAGAAAGCCTTTGGAGGGAGTTGAAAGTCTGTGTTGCCCAGCGACAGCCCCAAAACATCACTGCTCTAGAGGAGATCTGCATGGAGGAATGAGCCAAAATATCAGCAACAGTGTGTGAAAACCTTGTGAAGACTTACAGAAAACGTTTGACCTCTGTCATTGCCAACAAAGGGTATATAACAAAGTATTGAGATGAACTTTTGTTATTGACCAAATACTTATTTTCCACCATAATTTGCAAATAAATTCTTAAAAAAATCAGACAGACAATGTGATTTTCTGTATTTTTCCCCCTCATTATTAGTGATGAGCGAGCATGCTTGGCCGAATTGCTCGAACATCGCTATGCTCAGTAGATCCGAGTGCTCGGCCGAATAATTCGGGTGCTCGAATACAATTTAATACAATGGAAGTCAATGGGAGAACCCCAGGCACCCCCTGCTCAGAAGAGAAGAGGGTGTCTAGTTCATAAAAAAAGTTAGAAATTTGTGGAAACCCCATCAAAATGGTTTGGCAACAGCATTAACAGGATAGCTGGATGCGTCTTAGACTCCTATTATGTACGACATACAATAGACAACCACACAAAGGCTATATGCCAAAAGCCAGGTATGTACAAGCCATCCATATATCTATGAGACAGATATCAGCCAGCATACCTTGCAATGGCAGCCTTGTGCACTATGAGATATTCCAAACCAGCTCTCATCTGACTGAGAACCAGTAAATCTCAAAGCTATTTTGCATCTGTTGGATGGCTTGGGTGGACCTGCACACCCAGATCAATATTATTAGGGCGATAAAAAGTTTTCCAATTGTCCTGACATAATATTCAATAACCTTTCTATACAGTTTTGTCATGTAAAAACTAATTTGCATAAACATGGGCATATGGGAAAGACATGCAAATGAGCAGAATCTCTCATGAACAGCGCCCTCTATTAGTTGCATAGTGTTATGACAAGACTATTCACTCACAAAAGCTAATAGTCTTTTCATAACACTATGCAACTAATAGAGGGTGTTGTTCATGAGTCATGATTCATGAGTCATGATTACAGCACCCTCTATTAGTTGCATAGTGTTATGACAAGACAATTCGCTGAGATCATATTCGCTATATTGCTCTATATTCGTTTTTTAGAATATTCATAATATTAAAATAAAAAAATATATAGCAATATAGCGAATATTATGTAATAATTATGTAGTAAGTCAGTGATAATATCTGTGTGTTGAGTTTTGGAGTACCGCACTCCTGTTTGGTTCACTGGTGCCTGCAAAGACTTATTCAGTCGCACTATAATAGTAAGAAGATTGCAGCACACAGTTTTTCTTGTTGCTATTAAGTTTTAATTTTCACATTTTTTTCCATCACATAATTAGAGTTCCGGTGCAATAATCACAGCTATAGGCATAGAAGAAAACGACCAGACGTTTCGGCCTTTCACGGCCTTCCTCAGTGGTCTTAAATCTTTGGTGCTGTGTATCAGGGGTTCTGAGTCCATCCGGCGCAGAACCCCCGAGTGATAATATCTGACACTGGAAAAGCTGAGTAATAACACGAGTTATTACCCAGCTTTCCCAGTGTCAGATATCATCCTAGTGTAGATCGCGAATATTGTAATAGCTAATTTTTATCGCGAATTTTCCATGCAAAAGGCTACACTAATAAGCTTGTCATAAGACTCAGTCTAATATTCTTGTCAGAAGACTATGAAACCAATAGATGTCACTATTGAGTTATGAACAGCGCCCTCTATTGGTTTCATAGTCTTCTGACAAGAATATTAGACTTGTCATAAGACTGTGAAACCAATAGAGGGCGCTGTTCATAACTCAATAGTGCCATCTATTGGTTTTCATAGTCTTATAACAGCTGAAAAACAATGCAGATTCTGCTCATTTGCATGTCTTTCCTATATGCCCATGTTTATGCAAATTAGTTTTTACATGACAAAACTGTATAGAAAGGTTATTGAATATTATGTTAGGACAATCGGAAAACTTTTTGTCGCCCTAATGATATTGATCTAGGTGTGCAGGTCCACCCAAGCCATCCAACAGATGCAAAATAACTGTCACGGCCATGGCTATGACCGTGACTCCTGAACCGCATGCGGTTGTCAGCGGTTTAGTTTGGTTGTCAATCACAGGTGAGGGCTGTGGTATTTGCCTCACCTGTGGTTGCTTCTGGCAACAGTATGTATGTGGCAGCATAGCAGTCTGAGCTGTGTCATGGCAGCTTGCTATGTTGTGCATGCGGTTTCGTGTGATGTGTGTACTTGGTTTTATGTTATTGTGTGCACTTCCCCTTTAAGTGGTGTTTTCCCTTCCCTGGTGTTGGAAGGGTTAACCTCCTTCCTAGTGTGTGTGTGCACTGGTTGTGTCGGACTGTGGGTGTGGCTACTTGGCCCTATAAAGCCTCAGTGGAGGGCAGTAGTCAGAGGGTGCTTCAGCCATGCTGCTGGAGACATCCTCCTGCTGGTTACCATCCTTCCAGTAAGGGCCACCCTTCCGGTCATAAAAATCCTTATCCCTGATGTTTAGTTTATGTCCTATGCTTTTGGTTGTTATTGCAGCTATGAATGTCCTGGTTCCTCTGTGTGCTTATGTGTGAGCTGTTTGTCTATGTTTGTGTGGACAGCATTCCTGAGCACAGGTTCCAGTCAGCAAGGCTGTGGCAGGTTAGTGTGGAACAGTTAGGTTCACCTGTCATATTCATAGGCTGTTCTTGTTCCCCTTCTCCCTGCTGCTTGGCCAGTGAGACCCCTGTTCCTCCGTGCCTAGGAGGAATAGGTAGTCTTACCCTCCTCCTAGTTCAGGGCCGTCCTGAGGGCTTCCAGGGACTATTAGGTTCTAGTGTATGAGTCCTCCCACCATCAGGGTCGGCTCATGCGGACAGGAGACAGGGTCAGTGCTAGGGACGCAATAGGAGGTGACCTGCTCCCTAATGCTGTTGCCCTGGCCGAGTAGCGACCGGACATTTCTGAGCATCGCACGGCTGAGGGTTTTCCCCATCCTCAGTCGTGACAATAACTTTGAGGTTTACTGGTTCTCAGTCAGATGAGTGCTGGTTTGAAATATCTCATAGTGCACGAGTCTGCCATTGTAAGTTATGCTGGCTGTTATCTGTCTCATGGATAGATGGATGGCTTGTACTTACCTAGCTTTTGGCATATAGCCTTTGTATGTTGTACATAATAGGAGTCTAAGACGCATTCAGCTATCCTCTTAATGGTGTTTCCAAACCATTTTTATAGGGTTTCCATCAATTTCTAACCTGGTTGTCTCCCATTGACTTCCATTATACTTGGGTGCTCGGCTGAGCACACGAATACAGGGATGTGTTCAGACCGAATACTTTGGTGCTCACTCACCACTACTTGTTATGTTTCTCATAGTTGAAGTGTACCTATGATAAAAATTTCAGGCCTCTGTCATCTTTTTAAGTGGAGAACTTATATATATACTATAGCAGATCTTTCTATGCGTTTCAAGGTTAGAGGTACATTTAGAAGATGAGAGAACAGCCTGCCATTGATCATCTGAAAAGATTACTTTAGATCTCTGTGCCAATTAATTTTTATATGTGGTATACAATCGGCTGGATCACAAATGGCGCAAAAAAACATCTCACCAGGCACTCACAACAACTTCTATTTCATAAGAAGGAGATAGAATTAGATGACCTTGGGAGCCTTTTATCCAGTCTTCACCCTCTGTGGTTTCTAGGAGGAATAATGGAGGGACCTGATTTCTAGGAGGAGTGATGGAGTGTCCTCAGCAAACAATTGGCTGTGAACGTCTGTGCAGTCAGGGTCAAAGCAGAGCCATAGAGGGAGTACCTGGTTCCACATGGAAGACCACTTTCTATTTCATAAGAAGGAGATAGAATTAGATGGTCTTGGGAGCCTTTTATCCAGTCTTCACACAAAATTCATATCTCCTTCTTATGAAATAAAAGGTGGTCTTCCATGTGGAACCAGGTACTCCTTCTATGCCTCTGCTTTGACCCTTACTGCACAGACGTTCACTGCCAATTGTTTGCTGAGGACACTATCACAACTTGAGAAGGTGAGCCTCCATTTTGTTCGCTCTAATTACTCTAAGTAAGTTGTGAACATACTACCATATGGTGCGCACTTTACCTGAAATTCAACAATATTTGGCTGTGATATACCCCTGCTCTACATAGTGGACAGGGAAATACATTTCACTAATTTGTCTGTTACATTGTCGGGTGACATTCACCAATTTTTGGCTGTGATATACACCTGCTCTACCTAGTGGACAAGGAAATACATTCCGCTAATTCGTCTGTTACATTGTTGGGTGACAAATGCTCATCTTTTGCGCTAGAAAGTACATTTGCGGCCTACACTGCATTTAGGACAGTACGAATGGTGAGGCCAGAACAAGTACAGACAATAGTAGATTGGGGGGCTGACAGTGCCTACAGTTCCTTCGCATTGTCTCCCACCCAGTCCTATGCTGAAAGATCAGAGTTGGCAACTACAGCCCATGGCCATCTGTCTTTCAACTCACCCCCTTGCAAATCAGGCAAGCAGTCTGAGCCCCAAGTCATGCAGCAGTCTGTTATGCTTTTTGATGACTCTGCTGGCAGGGTTTCCGTGGGCCATCCACATAGCCCTGAACCAGAAGTGGAAGAGATTGAGTGCACTGATGCCCAACCACTTATGTTTCAGGATGAGGACATGGGAAGACCACCGCAGCACGTCTCTGATGATGACAAAACACAGGTGCCAACTGCTGTGGATTTCTGCAGACCGACAAGGAGGCCAGGGGTAAAGAGTGGGTGGAAGATGATGAGGTACTAGACACCATATGGAATCAAGGTCACGCGAGTGACCTGTCTAGTTCGGAGGAAGAGGCGGTGGTCACACAGAGGCACCAGCACAGCAAAAGAGGGAGCAGGGTGCAAAAGCGTCTGTTACATTCTTGGGTGACATTTTACAATTTTTGCCGTGAATAAACCCCTGCTCTGCATAGTTGACAGGGAACGACATTTTAAAAAATCGTCTGTTCCATTGGTGGGTGACATTAACCCATTTTTGCCGATGAAAAAACCCTGCTCTGCATAGGTGACAGAGACTTAAATTTCTAAAATTCGTCTTTAATTGACACGCGCCCCCTCCTTTTATTCGATCCTTCCGTTTAATAACTTGTCCCACAATTCCACTCGATCACATTTCAGCCATTGATCTCCCTTGGATGTGGTATCCATTTCTCACGCTCCCTCTCCGGCATGGAACCCTGATTCCCCGTTACCCATGATCACCATGGTAGGCGCAGAAAAGAACATCGAAAGTTGATAGAGAAGATATCCAATTGGATCGTGGACGTCACGGGGAAGTGCGATCAGGCAGAAGTTATCTAGAGTCAACAAAGCGGCAGCAGGGCCTCTCCTGGCCAATGTTTCCAAATCCAAAATACCCCAGTGACATTCCCTGTAATTCTTTATTAATCATTCCAATAACAGGGTATCTTAAGAGTCCTGTATTGTTATTTATCGTCACTACCTCCCAGAGTCGGGAGTGGGTAATTGCCGTGCGCCTGCTCTTTTACTTGGAAGTTTCTGCTTCAATAATTTGTCCCACATTTCCGCTCGATCACATTTAATTTCATCCATTGACCTCCCTTGGATGTGGTATCCCTTTCTCAGGCTCCCTCTCCGGCATGGAACCCTGATTCCCCGTTACCACCATGTTAGGCGCATAAAAGAACATCGAAAGTTGATAGGGAAGATATTCAATTGTATCAAGGCCGTCACGGGGACGTGCGACATGGTTGAGCAGTATGTGTGCACACGCCTACACGTACTAACTGATTGATCTGCCCCCTTTAACTTCTGGGTCTCCAAATTGGGCACATGACCTGAGCTTGTCCTTTACGCCTTGAGGAGCCGATGTATTGTCAGAACGTTTGTTTAGCACAGCAGGGGGGGGGGGGGGGGGGGGTTATCACAGACAAGCGCAGCCGTCTGTCCACAGCCAATGTGGACAAGCTCACGTTCATTAAAATGAACCAGGTAGGGATCCCACAGGACTTGTCCGTACCTTGTGCAGAATAGACATGTATACCGGCCTCACCCAGCCATTGTTGTACTCCAGCGCACTTTCTCTTTGTTTTATTTTTTATATTTCCCAATGTTTTGGGGTCTACCCAAATTTGAACAAAAAAAATAAAATAAAATAAAAAACGAAAACCAGGTGTTGGCTATCTCCTCCTCCTCTACCGCCGCTTCCACCTACACTGCCACATCCACCGTCTCCTCAACCTCCTACTCCATATGAACCTCCTCCTCCTAGATCAAGATTATTATTTTTAATTTTTATGTATTTTATGTTAGTGCTCCAAAGTTCAGGTCCCCATTGACTTCAATGGGGTTCGGGGTCAAGTTCGGGTCCCGAACTCGAACTTTTTTGTGAAGTTCGTCTGAACCCATCGAACCTGAACATGCAGGTGTCCGGTCAACTCTAGGTATCACTATCTGTTTTAAAAGCAGAGAAATTTTAATTTTGAAAATTGCGAATTTTTATAAATTTTTGCTAAATTTTGTATTTTTTTTATAAAATAGAAATGAAATATTTTGATTGAAATTTACCACTATCATGAAATATAATATTTGACGAGAAAACAATTTCAGAATGGCTTCAATAAGTAAAAGCGTTTAAAGTTATCACCACATAAAGTGACATGTCAGATTTGCAAAAAATGGCCTGGTCCTTAAGGTGAAAATTGGCAGGGTCCTTCAGGGGTTAAAGTGTAACCGTTATCTTTTCTTTAAAAAATAAATAAAAATTTAGCATACTGCAGCATTATGTATAAAGCAATCTTTAGTTTCTTCACATACCACAGTTTTCCTTGAGGTTTTCCCTTAGTTACATAGTAACATAGTTTATAAGGCTGAAAAAAGACATCTGTCCATCCAGTTCAGTTGAAATTCCTTCTCGACTCCAATCAGAATAACTCCCTGGATCAACAACCCATCTCTAGTAAATATAACCTGTAATGCAATTACACTCCAGAAATACATCCAGGCCCCTCTTACATAGTTGTGATGGTTGGAAAAAGACAAAAGTCCATCAAGTCCAACCTGTAATCCTGCTATATGGATCCACGGATCGATACCTGGATCAATGTCCATCTTCTTTTAAAAAGGAGTTGGGCCAAAGGGAAAGGGTGCTTAGAGCAAGATTTCTATACATTGTCATAAGCCTCAATGTTATTTTAAATTAAAAAGTCATTTAAACCTTTTTTGAAGCCATCTACTGTATTTGCTGTGACCAGCTCCTGCGGAAGGCTATTCCAGAGATTCACAATTCTTACTGTAAAGAATGCTTGTTGCTTCTTATGACTGAATCATTTTTTCTCCAGGCATAGAGAGGGGGCCATTTGTATGCGTCTTAAAAGGAAATTCTCAGAAATGTGCCCTGCTGGAGCCTGGAAAATTTTTATTTTAGGCCACGGGAGTACGGTCCTTAAAAATTATGCATTCACCTGACATAAAAGAAATTGTGATTATGTGGCTACATTATGCGGTCAATGGAATTTTTTTTTTTTATGTAGGCCACTGGAGTACAGGCCCCAAACATTAGGCATTCAGTAATTATTCACAAGTAATTATGTGGCTGGAGGTACATTAGACAGTCATTGGATATCAATTTTACTGCAGGACAGTGGACTACAGGCCCCAAATTATTCATTAACCGTACAGAAGTGTCGCACTTCTTCCTGGTGGTACGCTGAGGAAGAAGTGCAACACTTCGAAACGCGTCTGGGGATAAGACCTGCTCACCGATCCGAATTTATACCCAAGACTAACCCCTGCCAACAACTGGACATTTCCAGGAATCTTCACACCCTCCCCCACAGCAGCAAATATAAAGGCGTGAGAAAACTACCAGCTCACGAAGGGTCTTAACAACCAATGACCTTGTGACACGCTGTATAGCGCAACTACGGTGGGAATTGGTGAACAAGACAGAGGAAAAGGCGGCATCAGGACAAGACATCTATGGGGAAATAAGGTACCTTATAAATTACGTCTGTTAGGCACGTGGGACGCCACGATAGCCGACTGATAAATACTGAATTGCTACAAAGCATTTAAACACACTGGATTGAGCCATTGCATTTAACCACACTCATCTTATGTGGACTGAGAGTCTGTTTCTTGTGCAATGATATACTGGTCAGCATTCACAAATGTAACAACTAACGGTTACTTACCAGCAGCACGCAAATATTAAGGAACAGCACTATCTGGTGGTAAACAGGTGCAATAACTCTTGTATTTACCAAAAATACATTCTTATTGAAGAACAGCACCATCTGGGGGAGAACAAATGCAATTACATATGACACAGAAAGTATGAGTTTCAAAGCTGCTAGAGATTGCCATCTACTGGTCAACAAAGAGACTGCATCATTTGTTGTATACAATTATGTATTTTAATTTTTTTATTCAAATTTTTATATGAGTTCATTTATTCTGCATGCGTTTTTATAGTACAGTGTTATTAAATATAATTAATTATAACAGCTACCCGTACTCTTTTGCTCTCCGGTGCACGAATGATGCGAGTGCCTGACTAATATTTTATATTTTAAGTTCAGGATTTGTGCCATGCACGGCATGTGTGTCATTTTGCCCTGTTTCAGCGCGCTCAGCAGATTACCATCGTTTTTGCACACCACTTTAGCCACTGATCGTCCTGTGACCGCAGAGCTGAAAGGAGTGCAGGACCGGTGTGGCTCTTGGCTTCCAGGCACAACAGCCGCAGCACAGCATGGCAATGTCTCACCTGGCATGTTGAATAGGTTCTGGGGAGCTTGGGGGGGGTGCAGCAGAATAGGCGGTAGCAGTGGAAAAGGAGGAGTCAGCCGAGGAGGAGACGGAGGATGGAGTAGGAGGAGGAGAAGAAGAGGCAGGCCTGCATGCAATCTCTGGCAATAACACCAAATCCACACGGGTGGGCTGTAAAACTTTTGTACCTTCCCTGCCTGTGTTTGCTAGACCACGTGTCTGTGGTCAGATGTATCTTGGCACCAATACTGTGTGCCAGAGATATATTAACTTGCTGCTGAACGTGGCCATATAGTTCAGGGATGCCCTTCTGGGAGAAATATTTCCTTCTGGGGACTTTCCATTTTGGTGTACCATTGGCCACAAATTTTCAAAAGGCCTCCGGGTCCACCAATTTATATGGCAGTAGTTGGCGGGCTAGCAGTTCCGACAAGCCATCAGTCAGCCGTTGGGCAAGAGGATTATTCGGTGTCGTCATTTTTTTGTGTTCGAACATTTAGGCCACGGAAGCGTGCGTTGTGCCAGATGAATGTGACGATGGCACGGTGGGAGGTGGAGTGGAGGACAAATGGGAGGAGAGAGGAGGAGAAGTTTTGGGTTTACCACGACTTATGTGTCGACAGCACAGGCTGCAGATGGCAACACTATTATCAGCAGCTGACACGGTAAAAAAAAAGCCCACACTGCGGAGCCATGTGTTGTGTCCTGGGAGCGCCAGATGTGACCGTGCATGGTGGATGGCTTGCTCCAAATACATTTGCAGTCTGCTTTTTGCCTCCTGTGCACTGCGAGTTCTGCCTGCTTCTCCTCCTTCTCCTCCCTATCTGCTGCTCCGTCTCTCCCTCTGAACTCCCCTCCTCTTTCTCTCTTATGGGCACCCACGTGACGTCCATTGACACATCATCATCGTCACCTTCACCACCAGTGACATTAGAGATCTCTGAGTAGGCAGCAACAGTGGGGACCACCCTCCTTATGCTGATCTGGGTACTGTCGTCAGACCGCTGGGTGGTGGCCGTTGCTACCTCCTCTTCCTCATCCAATGCCAAGAATGGCTGCGCATCGGTAAGGTCTGGGAATGGATGGGAAAATAATTCCTCAGACTCGAGTGGAGGGGCTATGGTGGTGGTGCTGGTGTCTTTGGGGGTGCACACAGCAGAGAGTGAGGAGGGTGCAGATACAGAGGATGGTGCAGAAGCGGAAGGCTGAGTGAGCCACTCAACCAACTCTGGTGCGTCCTTTGACGTAATCGCACGCACCTTCACCAACTTCCCACTTAGGCTTAGGCCTGGTGCATCTGCCCGACCCCTACCACCCCTGCGGAATGGCCTACCTCTTCCTCTGCCTGTCATTTTCAAAATGACCTTGTGACAAAGTCCCTATAGAAAAGCAGTATTTGTGGAAGTGGGTATATAGAACCCCTTAATCAGTTTTTTCTTTGGGGGGGGGGGGGGGGCAACTGGTATAATACACCAGTTGCAATTAGTTGTTCCAATGACATTTGTCCCTTTGTATAGCTGCGGTATCTCAGCAGAACCGCACACAAATGCTGCACAATACAAATGCACTATATAGAAATTATATTATAGGTATATCACACCGCTGCCTCAATCAGATTTTTTTGGGGCAACTGGTATATCACAACAGTTGCAATAAGTTGTTCCAATGACGTTTGTCCCTCTGTATAGCTGCGGTATCTCAGCAGAACCGCACACAACTGCTGCACAATACAAATGCACTATAATATACATTCTACGTTATAATATACATTTTAAGTATATTACACCCCTCAGTATATCACACCTATCGATAGCACACCTATACCAGTCTTTAAAAGTACTTTTGTGGCCCTATTAGCTAGCGTTTGGTGTCTCTATACTCTCTAACAGTCTGTCCCTGCTCCACACAGCAACCTCTCTCTACACTGGCAAAAAACAGAATGTAAAATGGCGTCCAGATCGGGTTTATTTATAGGGTAGGGGGGGTGTCCATGTGCTGAAACATCTCAATTGGCTGTCCTGTCCCACCTGATGGATGTGTCATGGGTCAAAGTTCTGCACAATGCAAAGAACATGGTGCCGGCGGACATCACTATATGTTCGCCTGTTCGGGAACAGCGAACGAGCAAAGTTCGATGCCAAACGAACACCGGGCGAAACGCACATCCATCTCTATTTATGAGTTAAGTTGCTCCCCTCTGTACTCTAGGGCATCCTTTTTATGGACTGGTGCCTAGAACTGAACTTCATATTCCAGTTGAGGCCGCACCAACGCTTTGTATAGTGGCAATATTACATCCCTGTCCCGCGAGTCCATACCTCTTTTAATACAAGACAAAATTCTGTTGGCCTCAGAGGCTGTTTACCTTAGACTAGTATTGCATGCTATTATTTAGTCTATGATCTATGTAGGAAAGCGCAAGGGGCCATCATTGATGGAATATATGCGTCACCGATGTTCCTGGCCTCGGTGAGGTAAGAGCTGGTAATTTTAAGTGTCAGCAGCAGCTAGTGCTGACTGACACTATTGATTATTTAGTGTGGCTGTAAAGCCGATCTGGGCCGACTCTTACTGGGAGCAGCCAAAGTGCAGGGTGGGTGGCTGTTCCCCACGTTCCAGGCGGGGTTTTGGTTTGGGATTAGAGTTGAGCGGACACCTGGATGCTCGGGTTCAACGGGTTTGGGTTCGACATTGGGAAATATAACCTGTGATAACCCCTCCAGCCATGCTAAACAAACGTTCAGACAATACACTGGCTGCAGGGCAGGCCAGCATCTCCAAGGCATAAAGGGCAAGCTCAGGCCATGTGCCCAATTTGGAGACCCAGAAGTTGCAGGGGGCAGACCCATCAGTCAGTTCGTGTAGGCGTGTGAACACATACTGCCCCACCATGTCGCACGTCCCCGTGATGTTCACAATCCAATTTGATATCTGCTCTATCAACTTTCGATGTTCTTTTCTGCGCCTACCATGTTCATCACCGTTAGTGGCGAATCAGGGTTCCAGGCCAGAGAGGGAGAGTTAGAAAGGGATAGCACATCCAAGGGAGATCAATGGATGAAATTAAATTGTGATCGAGCGGAAATTTGGGAGAAGCTATTAAAATGGAAGAATCGAAGGAAAGGAGGGGGCGCACAGCAATTATCCACTCTACCTTACTAAAGATGACAGCCCGCATGTGTTCGCTGGTGAACACTGCGAACTGACCATCACTGCCTACCATGTTGATCACGGTTATCGGCGAATCAGGGTTCCACACCGGAGAGGGAGCGTGAGAAAGAGAGACCACATCCAAGGGAGGTTAATTGTTTGAAATTAAATATGATCGAGCGGAAAACTGGGACAAATTATTGAAATGTGGGACAAGTTGTTAAGCATTGAATGAAAGGAGGGGGTGCGCATCATCAAAAGAAGAATTTTAGAAATTTAATTCCCTGTCACCTATGCAGAGCAGGGGTTTGTATACGGCAAAATTGGTAAAATGTCACCTGACAATGTAACAGACGATTTTTTGAAATGTATGTCCCTATCACCTATGCAGAGCAGGGGTTTAATCACGGCAAAAATGGTCAAATGTCACCCAAGAATGTAACAGACAAATTAATTAATTTTTTTTACCTGTCTACTAGGTACAGCAGTGGTATATCACACCCAAAAATTTGTGAATTTCACCAGAAAATGTAACAGACAAATTAGTGAAAAGACATAAAATAAAATAAAATACGTATAAATTAAAAAAAATAAACTTGATTTATGAGGTGGAGGTCCATATGGTGTAAGAGTTTGAGTAGGCGGTGGACGTAGCGGTGTAGGTGGAAGCAGCGGTGGTGGAGGAGAACGAGGTAGCCAACACTGGTTTTTGGTTTTAATTTTATAATTTTTTTAAATTAGGGTACACGCCAAAAGAGTGTGAAATATCCAAAATACAACAATGAGCAATTGCGCTGTAGTATAGCAATGGCTGGTTAAGGCCGGTATACATGTCTATTCTGCACAAGGTACGGACAAGTCCTGTGGGATCTGTGCCTGGTTCATTTTAATGAACGTGAGCTTGTCCACATTGGCTGTGGACAGGCGGCTACGCTTGTCTTGGATAACGCTCCCTACACCCCAAAACATTGGAAAATATAACCTGTGATAACCCCCTCTAGTCATGCTAAACACACATTCAGACAATACACTGGCTGCAGGGCAGGCCAGCACCTCCAAGGCGTAAAGGGCAAGCTCAGGCGATGCCCAATTTGGAGACCAAGAAGTTGAAGGGGGCAGACCCATCATTTAGTACGTGTAGGCGTGTGCACACATACTGCTCCACCATGTTGCTGAAATGCTGCCTCCTGCTAAGACGTTCCATATCAGCTGGTGGTGCAGGTTGTTGTGGCGTGCTGACAAAGCTTTTCCACATTTCGGCCATGCTAACCCTGCCTTCTGAGGTGCTGGTGGTGCCCCAGCTGCGTTGGAGACCTATTCCTCCTCCTCTGCCTTCGCCTTGTGCTTCCATTGTGCCCCCTCTGTCAGGTGGGAATGCCACCAGCACGTCTACCAGCGTGCGCTTGTACTCGCGCATCTTACGATCACGCTCCAGTGACGGAATTAAGGACGGTACGTTGTCCTTGTAACGGGGATCCAGCAGCGTGGCCACCCAGTAATCAGCACAAGTTAGAATGTGGGCAACTTGGCGGTTGTTGCGGAGACACTGCAGCATGTAATCGCTCATGTGTGCAAGGCTGCCCAAAGGCAATAAAAAACAAGCCTCTGTGGGAAGTGTATCTTCTATGTGCTCTTTATCCCCGCACCACGCACAAGTGATTGCCATGAGCTGGTTTGGGTGCCACCCTGCTGTGAACACATTTCCTCCTCCTCCATCTTCTCATCCTCCACCTCGTCATCCTCCAGAACTTTGCCCTGGCTGGACAATTGTGTACCTGGCGTTTGTGGGTGCAGGAACCCACCCTCGGAGCCACTTGTGAATGACTGGCCGGAAACCCTATGAAATGATCCCTCTTCCTCCTCCTCCTCCTGTGCCACATCCTCTTCCATCATCAAAAGCAGCGTTTTTTCAAAGAGGCATAGAAGTGGGATAGTAACGCTGAAAACTGCGTTATCGGCACTGGCCATGTTGGTGGAGTACTCGAAACAGCGCAACAAGGTACACAGGTCTCGCATGGAAGCCCAGTCATTACTGGTGAAGTGGTGCTGTTCCGCAGAGCTACTCACCCATGCGTGCTGCAGCTGAAACTCCACTATCGCCTGCTGCTGCTCGCACAGTCTGGCCAGCATGTGCAAGGTGGAGTTCCACCTTGTGGATATGAGGCGGTGAGCAAAAAGGCCGAAGTTACGCTGCAGCGCTGACAGGCGAGCAGCAGCAGGGTGAGAACGTCAAAAGCACGCACAGACGGCCCACACTTTCTGCAGCAGCTCTGACATATCGGGGTCATTTTTAACCCCTTAGGGACTGGGCTCATTTTCACCTTAAGGACCAGGCCATTTTTTGGAAATCTGACCAGTGTCACTTTAAGTGCTAATAACTTTAAAACGCTTTGACTTATCCAGGCCATTCTGAGATCGTTTTTTCGTCACATATTGTACTTCATGACACTGGTAAAATGAAGCACAAAAAAATACCTAATTTACCAAAAATTTAGAAAAATTTGCAAATTTCAAAGTTTCAGTTTCTCTATTTCTGTAATACATAGTAATACCCCATATGTCTACTTCATGTTTGAATTATTTTGGGAATATTTTATTTTTTGGGGATGTTATAAGGCTTAGAAGTTTAGAAGCAAATCTTGAAATTTTTCAGAAATTTACAAAAACTAAATTTTTAGGGACCAGTTCAGGTCTGAAGTCGATTTGCGAGGCTTACATAATAGAAACCACCCAAAAATGACCCCATCTAAGAAACTACACCCCTCAAGGTATTCAAAACTGATTTTGCATACATTGTTAACCCTTTAGGTGTTGCACAAGAGTTTTTGGAAAATGGGGAGGAAATTTGAGAATTTCATTTTTTTGTCAAATTTTTCATTTTAACCCATTTTTTCCACTAACAAAGCAAGGGTTAACAGCCAAACAAGATTGTATCTTTATTGCCCTGACTCTGCCGTTTACAGAAACACCCAATATGTGGCCGTAAACTACTGTACGGCCACACAGCGGGGCGTAGAGTGAAAGGTGCGCCGTTTGGTTTTTGGAAGGCTGATTTTTATGGACTGGTTTATTTACACCATGTCCCATTTGAAGCCCCCTGATGCACCCCTAGAGGAGAAACTCCCTAAAAGTGACCCCATCTAAGAAACTACACCCCTCAAGGTATTCAAAACTGATTTTACATACGTCGTTAACCCTTTAGGTGTTGCACAAGAGTTATTGGCAAATGGGGATGAAATTTGAGAATTTCATTTTTTTGCCTAATTTTCAATTTTAACCCATTTTTTCCCCTAACAAAGCAAGGGTTAACAGCCAAACAAGACTGTATCTTTATTGCCCTGACTCTGCTGTTTACAGAAACACCCCATACGTGGCCGTAAACTACTGTACGGCCACACAGCGGGGCGTAGAGTGAAAGGTGCGCCGTTTGGTTTTTGGAGGGCTGATTTTGCTGGACTGTTTTTTTGACACCATGTCCCATTTGAAGCCCTCCTGATGCACCCCTAGATTATAAACTCCATAAAAGTGACCCCATCTAAGAAACTACACCCTTCAAGGTATTCAAAACTGATTTTACAAACTTTGTTAACCCTTTAGGTGTTGCACAAGATTTAATGGAAAATAGACACAATTTCAAAATTTCACATTTTTGGCAGATTTTCCATTTTAATATTTTTTTTCCAGTTACAAAGCAAGGGTTAACAGCCAAACAAAACTCATTATTTCTGGCCCTTATTCTGTAGTTTACAGAAACACCCCATATGTGGTCGTAAACAGCTGTACGGGCACACAGCAGGGCGCAGAAGGAAAGGAATGCCATACGGTTTTTGGAAGGCAGATTTTGCTGGACTGGTTTTTTGACACCATGTCCCATTTGAAGCCCCCCTGATGCACCCCTGAGTAGAAACTCCAAAAAAGTGACTCCATTTTAGAAACTACGGGATAGGGTGGCAGTTTTGTTGGTACTAGTTTAGGGTACATATGATTTTTGGTTGCTCTATATTACACTTTTTGTGCAGCAAGGTAACAAAAAATAGCTTTTTTGGCACGTTTTTTTTTTTGTTATTTACAACATTCATCTGACAGGTTAGATCATGTGGTAATTTTATAGAGCAGGTTGTCACGGACGCGGCGATACCTAATATGTATACAATTTTTTTTATTTATGTAAGTTTTATACAATAACTTCATTTTTAAAACCCAAAAAATGTTTTAGTGTCTCCATAGTCTAAGAGCCATAGTTTTTTCAGTTTTTGGGCGATTATCTTGAGTAGGGTCTCATTTTTTGCGGGATGAGATGACGGTTTGATTGGCACTATTTTAGGGTGCATATGACTTTTTGATCGCTTGCTATTACACTTTTTGTGACGTAAGATGGCAAAAAATGGCTTTTTTTACACAGTTTTTATTTTTATTTTTTTACGGTGGTCACCTGAGGGGTTAGGTCATGTGATATTTTTATAGAGCCGGTCGATACGGACGCGGCGATACCTAATATGTATACTTTTTTTTTATTTATGTAAGTTTTACACAATGATTTCATTTTTGAAACAAAAAAAAATCATGTTTTAGTGTTTCCATAGTCTGAGAGCCATAGTCAGTTTTTGGGCGATTATCTTGAGTAGGGTCTCATTTTTTGCGGGATGGGATGACGGTTTGATTGGTACTATTTTGGCGTACATGCGACTTTTTTGATCACTTTTATTACCTTTTTTGTGAAGTAAGGTGGGCAAAATTTCAATTTTCTCATAGTTTTTATTTTTATGGCGTTCACCGTGCGGGGAAAGTAACATGACCGTTTTATAGATCAGGTCGTTACGGACGCGGCGATACCTAATATGTGTAGTGTATTTAATTTTTTTGAATTTTTATTCAGTGATAAATGTTTTTTTTTTTATCTTAACTTTTTTCACTTTTTTTTTACATTTTTTTGACCCAGTCCCACTTGGCTCTTGAAGATCCAGTGGGTCTGATGTCTGTATAATAGAGTACAGTACAATATATATTGCACTGTACTGTATTTTACTTACACTGAACAGATCTATGCTTTTAGCATAGATCTGTTCAGCACCATGGACAGCAGGACGCCTGAGCAGGCGTCCTGTTGCCATGGGAACCTTCCCCGTCTGCCACAACTTCGCAGACGGGGAAGGGTAAGCACAGGGCTGAGGGGGGCTCTCTCCATCGGGGGGCTGCAAAGGCACAGCAGCCCCCCGATGGAGAGGGAGGGAGCTCCCTGACCGATGACAGTTAACTTTTTCCATACAGCGGTCCGTAGGGACCGCGGTATGGAAAGGGTTAAACGGCTGACATCTGCACAGATGTCAGCCGTTTATACCAGGGTGCCAGCAATGTGCTGGCACCCTGGTATACCCACTAGAAGCCAATGATCATTCATGGGGAGGCGGGCGGGGGATCGCGATCCCGCCTGCCGCACCGCCCGCCTCCCGCAACGCCCCCACCGCCTGCGACACCCCCCCCGCACCACCCTCCGGCATAAAATCGTGCAGGGGTGCATGGGGGGTGAAAAATATAGATTTTAGCCACTCTAAAGTTTCTGATCCCCGCGGTCCCTGATCAGAAACTGCAAAAAGCGCAGCAAACCGCAGGTCTGAATTGACCTGCGGTTTGCTGCGATCGCCGACACGGGGGGGTCACATGACCCCCCCTGGCGTTGTGACAGGATGCCGGCTGAATGATTTCAGCCGAAATCCCGTTCCGATTAACCCCTGGGGCGCCGGAATGCCTATTTAAAAGTTAGGACGTACCGGTTCGTCCTTGGTCCTTAAGGACTCGGGAAATAGGGCGTACCGGTACGTCCTATGTCCTTAAGGGGTTAAGGAACCTCTGCACCACCAAATTCAGCACATGCGCCAGGCAAGGGATGTGCGTCAAACCGGCTAGTCCCAGAGCTGCTACCAGATTTCGCCCATTATCGCACACCACCAGGCCGAGCTTGAGGCTCACTGGCACCAACCACTCATCGGTCTGTTGTTCAAGGCCCGTTGACAGATCCTGCGCAGTGTGGGATTTGTCCCCTAAACAGATAAGTTTTAAAACTGCCTGCTGTCGTTTACCCCTGGCTGTGCTGAAGTTGGTGGTGAAGGTGTTACGCTGACCGGATGAGGAAGCGGAGTAGGAGGAAGCAACATGAGGCAAAGAGAAGCGCCCTGCAATCCTCGGTGGTGGAAGGACATGCGCCAAACTGCTATCCGTCTCAGGCCCAGCCGCCACTACATTTACCCAGTGTGCCGTTAGGGCGATATAACTTCCCTGACCGTGCTTACTGGTCCACGTGTCCGTAGTTAGGTGGACCTTGCCACAGATGGCGTTGCGCAGTGCACAACTGATTTTTCCCCCTACTTGGTTGTGCAGGGAAGGAATGGCACGCCTGGAAAAGTAGTGGCAGCTGGGCACGACGTACTGTGGGACACCCACCGCCATAAGGCTTTTAAAACTCTCCGTCATCACCAGACGGAATGACAGCATTTCAAAGGACAGTAATTTTGAAATGCTGGCATTCAGGGCCAGGGATCGCGGGTGGGTAGGGGGGGTACTTCCTCTTCCGCTCCAGTGTTTGGGAGATGGAGAGCTGAACGCTTCCGTGGGACATTGGAGATGCTTGGTGACCCAGGTGGTGGTGTACCTGTCTACTCCACTGCAGCTCGTGCTTTGCACTTAGATGCCTGGTCATGCAGGTTGTGCTCAGGTTGAGAACGTTTATGCCTCGCTTCAGGCTCTGATTGCACAGCGTGCAAACCACTCATGTCTTGTCATCAGCACATTGCAAGCGGTCAATCAAGGCTGAAACCGGATCCATGCTTAAGACGGTTTAGGCGGTTTATAATGTCACGGGTGAAGTTGCAGATAGCTGGAAATATGTAAATAAAGACCGACTGGCTTGATACCAAACTAAAGAGCATATAGGTGAGCCCTTTAAAACCCTAAGAGCTCTCCCTGACTGCTAAGCACATGCAAGGGTCTCAATGGTAGACGAATGCATGCCCACTTACCTAAGACTGTGTGACACCTGAAAACCCTATAATAGTGAGGGGACACGACCACCGGCTGCCTGCACTTAATACGGACGGAGTCAGGGTCACCTAGAATTTCCTTGAAATAAAGGCACACGGTCGCCATTTGGCAGGAGAGGGACCCTGAGATAAGACCGCACCCACACCCACCTCAGAAGCATCCACTTCAACAATAAAAAGGTAGAGAGACATCAGGTTGTACCAAAATGGGAGCGAAAGCAAAACACTTTTTAATACTAGAAAAGACTTTAAGCGCATATACCGACCACGAGGAAAAATCCACCCCCTTTTTAGTCATATCAGTGAGTGGCTTAACAACAGAGGAATAATTCAAAATGAACTTTCTGTAATAATTGGCAAAACCCAAAAACCGCATCAGCGCCTTCTGATTCTCAGGAAGCTCCCAATCAAGCACAGTGCGGACCTTCTCAGGGTCCATCCGAAAACCAGAAGCGGAGAGAAGAAAGCCAAGAAATTGAATCTCCGGAACCGCAAACGCACATTTTTCTAGTTTAGCGTACAATTTATTCTCCCGAAGAATCAGCAAGACCTGACATAGGTGGTCCCGATGAGTCTTGAAATCATGAAAAAAATCTAAATGTCATCTAGATACACCATTACAAATTTCCCCAATAAATGATAAAAAATGCTGTTCACAAAATGTTGGAAGACGGCCGGAGCATTCATCAAACCAAAGGGCATAACCAAATTCTCGAAATGACCCTCAGGGGTATTGAAGGCCGTCTTCCATTCGTCCCCTTCCCTGACCCTGACTAGGTTGTATGCCCCTCTTAAATCCAACTTAGAAAAAACTTTAGCCCCAACAATCTGGTTAAACAGGTCCGGGATATGGGTCACGAATCGTGATACGGTTAAGCTCACTGAAATCCAGACAAGGTCTTAAAGAGGCATCTTTTTTCTTAACAAAAAAAAAAAACTGCGGCAACAGGTGATTTCAAGGGTCGGATGTGTCCCTTTCTCAGGCTCTCAGAGATATAAGTACGCATAGCGACTCTTTCAGGTTGGGAGAGATTGTATAATCGTGATTTTGGCAGCTTGGCGCCTGGGATGAGATTAATAGGGCAGTCGTACTCCTGGTGAGGGGGCATCTCCTGGACACCACTCTCGGAAAACACATCAGAAAATTCAGAGAGAAAAGATGGCACAGTCTTGGTAGAAACCTCTGAAAGAGACGCCGTGAGGCAATTCTCTCTGCAAAACTCACTCCAACCATTTATTTGCCTTGCTTGCCAATCAATGGTGGGGTTATGTTTAGTGAGCCAGGGTAGTCCCAACACTAGAGGAGTAGGTAATCCGCTTAAGACGAAACATGACATATCCTCAACATGAGCGTCACCCACAGTCAAACGGATATTGTGAACTATGCCCTTTAACGATCTTTGAGAAAGGGGAGTGGAATCAATAGCAAAAACAGGTATATCCTTTTCCAAAGTGCACACCTGGAAACCATGCGTTGTTGCAAATTGATTATCAATGAGATTGACAGCTGCTCCACTATCTAAAAAAATCTCACAAACAATGTTCTTGCTGTCTAGCGCCACCCTGGCAGGTAGGAGAAAACGGGAACGACAAGCAAACGGCAAACCTTCAATTTCCGCATCAACCTTGCCAATAGTAGCAAATGGAAAGTTTTTAGAGGGTTTCTTTTCTTTTATTACCCTCAGAAAACTCCATGAGTCTCCTAGAGGGGCAAACATTAGCCAAATGATTTATACCCCCACAACAGAAACAAACCCTCTTCTAAGAGCCCTCTACTATCAGAGGCAAGCAAACCCAGCTGCATGGCCTCCCCCTTTAGAGGGGATTGAGACAGACTGAGACCCCTGCGCACTGAATGAGACAGCCCCACTGTCCTTGGGCTGAATATGACAGGAAAGAGTAGTCTCCTCTCTCTCTCTCTCTCTAAGACGCCTGTCAATACGAACAGCTAGAGACATAGCAGACTCTAACGACGCTGGTCTCTCATGAAAAGCAAATGCATCTTTCAATCTTTCTGAAAGACCATGGCAAAATGGACTTCGGAGTGCAGCATCATTCCAACCAGTATCAGCTGCCCATCTCCGAAATTCAGAACAATATATCTCTGCGGACTGTTTACCCTGGCATAAAAGACGCTGTTTAGATTCAGCCAGAGCAATACGATCCGGGTCATCATATATCTTCCCCAGGGCTACAAAAAATTCATCCACCGATCAGAGGGGCCGTGCCCCCACCGGCAGCGAAAAGGCCCAAGACTGAGCGTTATCCCTGAGCAGCGAGATGATGATCCCCACCCTCTGCTCCTCATCACCAGAGGAATGGGGAAGTAGGCTAAAATGGAGTTTACAAGCCTCTGTAAAGCGAACAAAATTCTCACTACCCCCGGAGAACGTATCCGGAAGCGAGATCTTAGGCTCTGAACAAACTCCATGAACGCCAACAGAACCGGTCACCTGAAACTGAGACACAGTTTTACGGAGATCTGCTACCTCCAGCGAAAGACCTTGCAAGCGGTCAATCAAGGCTGAAACCGGATCCATGCTTAAGACGGTTTAGGCGGTTTATAATGTCACGGGTGAAGTTGCAGATAGCTGGAACTTATAAATAAACGACCGACTGGCTTGATCCCAAACTAAGGAGCATATAGGTGAGCCCTTTAAAACACTAAGAGCTCTCCCTGACTGCTATGCACATGCAAGGGTCTCAATGGTAGACGATTGCATGCCCACGTACCTAAGACTGTGTGACACCTGAAAACCCTATAATAGTGAGGGGACACGACCACCGGCTGCCTGCACTTAATACGGACGGAGTCAGGGTCACCTAGAATCAAGCCAGCAAGGAAACACAATAAAGGAAAAGACTTATCTGAGCAAACAGCAGCAGCAGCCTCCAGCAGTGAACATTTCATCCAGGAAGTGGATTAAGGGAGGGAATATAAAGGAAGACAATTAGTCTAAATAAGTGACACCTGGCAGAAGGAAAGGAGATGACAAAGTGAGACCAAAACAAAGAACGTCATACAAGAGGTAGAGAAGAACGTCTGTCAGACCTTCTCACAAAACTGGCGGTGACACCAGTCTTCACCCCTGCCCTCCTTGTCTGTCTGCACACTTTTGAAAGCCACAGCAGTTTGCACTTGTTTCGTCATCAGACGAGACGTGCTGCGGTGGTCCTTCCATGTACTCATCTTGAAACATAAGTGGTTGACCATCGGTGCACTCAATCTCTTCCACTTCTGGGGCAGGGCTAGGTAGATGGCCCTGGGAAACCCTGCTAGCAGAGTCATCAAAAAGCAGAAGAGACTGCTGCATGACTTGGGGCTCAGACTGCTTGGCTGATTTGCAAGGGGGTGAGGTGAAAGACTGATGGACATCGGCTGTAGGTGCCAAATCTGATCTTTCAGCAGGAGACTGGGTGGGAGACAATGTAAAGGAACTGGAGGCACTGTCAGCAATCCAATCTACTATTGCCTTTACTTGTTCTGGCCTCACCATTCATAGAGCCGCATTAGGCCCGACCAAATACCGCTGAAGGTTTTGTCGCCTACTCGCACCTGAGGAAGGTGTTTAACTTGTGCGTGTAGCTGGCACAGATCGACCACGTCCTCTCCATGCAACAGGAGCTGCACCGGCAGCACCACGACCGGGGCCCACGTCCTTTATTTGACGCTCTCCTCATATTTCTCAAATGTAGGATCTTGCCCAAAATGTGTTTTTTTTATTAACAGAATAGAACAACAGTATCTAACGTGTGTATCTCACACTGACAGATGCAGCAAAGGCTGCAAATTTAGTATTTGGCCCAAAATGGGTGTTTTTTTTAACCCCTTCCCGACTGCAATCTGTCTATATACATGCTAATTACACATGCCCTGTGCAGCTAGCACGTGTATAGACGTCAGGCAGCTCTTTAATCCAAGCGCTGCAAAACGCTTGGATTAAAGCTTCTGCAACTGCCCTGCTGCTGTCACGGACAGCATACAATTCAGTAATGCCGGCAAGGGACCAATCAGAGTGGTCCCTTGCCGGCAATCGATCTGATTGGTTAGTCTGTGCAGACTAACCAATCAGATCGCGGCAGTGAAAAAATGGCTGTTCCATTCCATCAGAGCCTGAAATCAGGTAATGTGTCCTGGTGCCCCCCGATCTGTGCGCCTCCAACCCCCCCCTGTCCCTGCCTGCCCCTTATGCAGTTCCCCGCCACCCCCTTCCATATTCATGTATCCTGGCCCTGATGCGGTCCGCCCCCTCCCTATACATTCATCTTGCCCCCATTTGTGCCCCCTCAATGCTGGCCGTACCTCCCCCCTTTATAGTGCTGCTGCCTGCCCCCGATGCGGTCCCCCTGCTGTGTTTGATGGCGGCGGCTCCATTCCTGAGCCGCCACCATCAGCAGCGAGTGTCAGCTGTATGCTGACACTCTGCTATAACCCCTTAGATGCCGTGGTAGTTAATAGAGGGAGGGGGCTCCCTTTTTCAACCATCGGAGCTGCAAAAGCGTCCGGTGTTGCCATCTACAGGACATCTGATAGTACAGCCATCAGCCCCACTAGATCTTCAAGATCCAAGAGGGACTTGATAAAAAAAATGTGAAAATAATAAAAGTAAAAATAAATAAATAAATAAAAATGTAAATAAAAAAAAATAATTGCCTCTTCCTATAATAAAAAAATAAATAATAATACACATATTAGGTATTACTGCATCCGTAACGACCGTCTCTATAAATATATCACCCCGTCCGATAAACACCATAAAAAAGTAAAATAAAAACGGTGTAAAAAAAAAGCAATTTTTGTCACCTTACATCACAAAAAGTGCAACACCAAGCGATCAAAAAGGTGTATATTAAACACAATTGTACCAATAAAACCATCACCTCATCCCGCAAAAAATGAGCCCCTACATAAGAAAATCGCTCAAAAAACAAACAAACTAGTTCTTAGAACATTGAGACACTACGGCCTCTTTCACATGAGCGTGTCCGGATGCGTTGCGGCAAACCCGCGCGAGTAGGTACCCAATTGCAGTCAGTTTTGACTGCGATTGCGTTCCGTTGTTCAGTTTTTATTGCGCGGGTGCAATGCGTTTTGCACGCGCGTGATAAAAAACTGACTGTGGTACCCAGACCCGAACTTCTTCACAGAAGTTTAGGTTTGGGTTCAAGGTTGTGTAGATTGTATTATTTTCCCTTATAACATGGTTATAAGGGAAAATAATAGCATTCTGAATACAGAATGCTAAGTAAAATAGGGCTGGAGGGGTTAAAAAAAATAAAATAAATTTATTTAACTCACCTTAATCCACTTCTTCGCGCAGCCGGCATCTCTTCTGTCTTCATCTGTGAGGAATAGGACCTTTGATAACGTCACTGCGTTCATCACATGGCCGCATGATCCATCACCATAATCCAACATAAAAACTGTTCCAAAACAGCCAATTTTTTGGTCACCTTGCCCCATAAAGTGTAATAATGAATGATCAAAAAATCCAATGTACCCAAAAATAGTACCAATAAAAACCTCAACTTTTACTGTGGCAGCCGCCTCTCTTGCATCAGACAGAGGGGCCGGTACCTGTTCTCCTAGAAAACCCGGACGCGGGCTGTCTTCTGTACAGGTTTCCCTATCTTTCCACGGTTTGAGTAAATTCACATGGTAAACCTGCTCCGGCTTTCGCCGCCCTGGCTGCTGTACCTTGTAGTTTACATCTCCAATTTTTTTAGCCAGGAACTTACTGTCCACGGTCGGAACCAGAACCAAAACCTGATCCCCCAGGTTAAAGATCCAGACCCGAGCCTGACGATTATAGACCTGACTCTGGGCTCGCTGAGCTGCCTCCATATTCTCCCTAACAAGAGGCAACACTGTCTCTATCCGATCTTGCATCTGGGTAACGTACTCAGTGACACTTTTATGTGGAGTGGGTTGTTGTTCCCACGCCGCTTTGGCCACATCGAAGAGACCGCGAGGGTGTCTGCCATATAGCAGTTCGAAGGGCGAGAACCCAGTAGAGGCCTGGGTTACCTCTCGCACTGCGAACATGAGATAGGGCAGAAGGAGGTCCCAGTCCTTCCCATCTTTAGACACTACCTTTTTCAACATATTTTTTAATGTTTGGTCAAACCGTTCTACCAGTTGTTTTATGCGCAGCAACTTACATAGTTCCCTCATCACCTTTGACATAAAAGGTGTCCCATGGTCGGTCAGAACCTCTTTAGGTAGTCCTACTTGGGAAAACATTTCCATTAAATCCTTAGCTACGAGTTTGGCCAAGGTATGTCGCAGTGACACCTCCTCCAGGTACCGAGTGGCGTAGTCTAGAATGACTAAGATGTGTTGATGGCCTCTGGCGGACTTTGGTACTGGGCCTATGAGGTCCATAGCTATTCGGTCAAACGGTACTTCGATAATCGGGAGAGGTACTAGGGGACTACGGAAATGTGGCTGGGGGCTAGTTATCTGGCAGGTCGGGCAAGACTTGCAAAACTCTTCGACTTCTTTGAATATGCTGGGTCAGTAAAACCACTGTAGAATATGATCCTGAGTTTTCTGCAGCCCCAGGTGACCCCCGAAAAAGGTGTTGGTGGACTAGATATAACGCAAGCTTGCGATAAGCCTTGGGGACCACCAGCTGTTCAATAGGCTCACCCCGTAGTTGGTTTACCCGATACAACATATCTTGATGAACCACAAAACGGGGAAACACTGACTCTGCCCCAGGTTGTTGTCGTTCACCATCTACTATTAACACATTTTCCCTAGCGTGGGAAAGGGTTGGGTCCCGATGTTGGGCGGTACCAAAATTATCCCTGGAGACATTGAGGTCTAATATAGAAATACAAAAAAAGAGGATTATGGTACAATTTGAACTCTCCGGTCCTAGTGGTGGACCAGAAGTAGAGGTTTATCAGAGGCACCAAGGGGTGGAGGTAAGTTTTGTAGAGAACAATATATATATATATATACACACACAATTATATATATATATATATATATATAGAGATGAAAGAAGTCGGACTGCACTCCAAAAAATAGTGAAATACACGGTTTTATTCACCCATAGTCTGGCAAACTTGCGACGTTTCGGCTCACAAGAGCCTTCCTCAAGCATAGAGGTAGTGAAAGTGAGAGCATATAAAAGACATTTCATAAGTGTGAAACCAATCAGATTGAAGTTACAATTAAGTTCCAATTACATACATCTGATACAAAACACAAAGTGCATGTGCATAAAGTGACATGTGTCATATGGTCTATATCCTCAAGACTAACTCACTATATGTGAAAATAATGCCGTTACAGATCATGATAAAAACAGTGATATAGTAATGAGTACGGATCAAAGAAATAAAACCTTAGGAAGTCATAGCGCCCACATAGACCATCGCGTTCGTTGAGCGTCTCTGTCTCTTCAATGCGCATGTCCAGGCACACGTAATCCTAAGAGTCGTGATGCAGAAAATGTGGCGCATGCGTTCTATAGTATCAAACAAACATCGCCATCTTGTTAAAGGGCATGTTGCCCTATACATTTATACATTGCACCGATGTGAGCTGTACCGAATATCCCCGAAATAGGGTAAGTAGCCATGGTAGGGATCTCCTACATGTGACAGCAGATGGATCGGGATCCCGCCCCACCGAGAGGGACACCGAACCAAAGGGCCGCCGGTGCCGGACGGGAACACTTCCATGAACCATACCGACACCAATAGCCTGACAGCTGACAATATCATGGCCGCAGGGAGATCATCCCTAGTAAGATGGAACGGCATCACAGCATAAAGATAATCAAAGATCTAGATCTGCACTATAGAAAATTATCAAATTATAAATCTTGGACTGCGCACAGAAGAGAGAAGATGGTATCCGCTCTGGTCTCCATTGCTTCCAAAAGGATATAGTTCACAGATCCGTATCCAGTACCATGTGTATTAAAATGTTCTAAAAGGCAAAGAGAAAATGTATATGTTAATATTTTGTATATATTACATTGCAATTACATATTGATCTTTCACAATCCTCCTGCACTATTATACATATAAGAGAACGATATATCGCACCAAGGGAGAGGGTAAACGAGCCACAAGTCCCAAAACTCTCACCTGAACTCAACATTAAGACCTCTAGGGTACAAGCTATCCAGATTATAGATCCATTGCAATTCTCTTTTTTTGAGGATTGCTGAGCGATCACCTCCTCTCCTAGGGAGTGTGATCTGATCAACAATCCAACATCTTAGATCCCGTTCCGTATGTTGTAGGGATCCAAAGGTTCAGAAGACAAAGGAAAACAGCGACAAAACAGAACCAGACTACAGGCGATAAAGGCATCATCCCAGAGACAGAGACCATAGTCTTTAATTTATCTTCAACAGAATTGACTGAAGCTCAACATAGTGTTCTATCTAAGGGACTCACTTTTTGTCCAGGCTCTAAGGTAAATTGGTTCAACATTGAAATGGATTTGAATGATTTTTTTCGTTCTATTAAGTTGAAAATGTTTTTTAAGGGTCGCGTTGCCAATACACAGGTACACTCTAGTGAACTCTCACTTCAAAAAGTGGGTTTAACTAACAAGAGTGCTTTTTATCCAGTTATAGATGAGCCTGCGGTTGAGGCCTATATATCTGCAGTTAAAAGAGACATCAGAGAGCTCAAAACCCGTTCTGGGGAAATAGACAGATTCACCCATCCGAATCTGACTACTGCAGAGATAGAGGCCCTAACTCAACTCAAAAGTAATTCTCGGTTGACGATTAAACCTGCCGATAAGGGCGGAGGGGTGGTGGTACTTGATACATCCAAATATATTAAAGAAATTACACGACAATTGAGCGACACAAATGTATATGGTATATTATATGGTGACCCTAAATTTAATATCATGAATATGATTCGTCAGAGCCTATCCGATGCGGTAGCCGGGGGCATCATCGATGAGGGGCTTAAGGAATACTTGATGGTACCTTGTCCCATCACTCCGGTGATATATATATTGCCCAAAGTCCACAAAAGTTTAGTGGACCCCCCCGGCCGCCCCATCGTTTCTGGCTCTGATTCAGTGTTCAGTAGAATAGCCATTTTCCTGGACAAACTGTTAAGGGCCTTCTCGACAGCTGGTAGATCATACATCAAAGATACAGGTGAATTTTTACAGCAGTTGAGAGACACTGATGTGAGTGACGTGCAGAGCCTTACTCTAGTGTCCTTTGACGTTGTATCGTTATATACGTCAATAGGACATGAAAAGGGCATGACTGCAGTCAATAAATTTCTGGATGAGTCGCCTTTAACACAAAATGCCAAACAATTTATCAACACCATGTTGAGACTGATCTTGGAGAAAAACTATTTCTTGTTCCAAGACACTTTCTATAATCAAAAGCGTGGCGTTGCGATGGGGTCGAATGTGGCCCCTACGTACGCCAATATATACATGCGCCACATGGAGGAGGACTTTATCTATGTATCCCACCACTTTCAGCATGTTCTGAGGTGGTGGCGATACATAGATGACGTCTTCCTCCTGTGGACAGGTACGGAACCTCAATTGATCGATTTCCATGCCTACCTAAATAGCATTGATACAGATCTTCAATACACAGTGTCTTTTTCAAAAACACAATTATCATTTCTAGACACTAATGTTCGATGGATTGATGGCTCTATTCACACGGGCCTGTTTGTCAAGTCAACTGATCGAAATACACTCTTGCGGTTTGAAAGTAATCATCCTCGCAGCTTAGTCAAACATCTACCTTATTCACAATTTTTACGTACTAAGCGCATTGTATCAGATCAGATTGAGTTTACAAACACTTTGGAGATGATGGCAGACAAATTCAAAGAACGGGGCTACCCTCGCAGACTGTTGGATCAACAAAAAAGTAGAATTCTCCTTACTAATACAGAGATTGCTCCACCTGCCCCTCAGAAGACACGTAGGATACCCTTTATGTCCACATTTTCTGATCACAGCGTGGCAATAGGGCGCATTCTGAGGGATAACTGGAGCATTCTAAGTAAGTCCATTCAGGACATACCCGAATTTAGACTTCCTCCACTTCTATCTTATCGAAAAAATAAAAACATTAAAGATCATTTAGTGAGGGCAGATGTTGGCCCCGAGAAGGTCAGCATACAGCGGACATTGGCACCGTTGGGGTTTGGATGTTATCCGTGCCTCAACTGTGTCAACTGCCGCTTTATCTGCAAATCTAGATCCTTTATACATCCATCGACTAACAAAGAATATCCCATTAAATTCCATCTGACTTGTTCGTCATCATACGTGATTTATGTGTTAGCTTGCCCTTGCAATCTAATCTATGTTGGAGAAACATCAACAGAACTAAAGTTGAGACTAAACAATCATAGAAATTCCATTAGGAAAAAACGCACTGATCTACCAGTAGCCAGGCACTTTGGATCCCTACAACATACGGAACGGGATCTAAGATGTTGGATTGTTGATCAGATCACACTCCCTAGGAGAGGAGGTAATCGCTCAGCAATCCTCAAAAAAAGAGAATTGCAATGGATCTATAATCTGGATAGCTTGTACCCTAGAGGTCTTAATGTTGAGTTCAGGTGAGAGTTTTGGGACTTGTGGCTCGTTTACCCTCTCCCTTGGTGCGATATATCGTTCTCTTATATGTATAATAGTGCAGGAGGATTGTGAAAGATCAATATGTAATTGCAATGTAATATATACAAAATATTAACATATACATTTTCTCTTTGCCTTTTAGAACATTTTAATACACATGGTACTGGATACGGATCTGTGAACTATATCCTTTTGGAAGCAATGGAGACCAGAGCGGATACCATCTTCTCTCTTCTGTGCGCAGTCCAAGATTTATAATTTGATAATTTTCTATAGTGCAGATCTAGATCTTTGATTATCTTTATGCTGTGATGCCGTTCCATCTTACTAGGGATGATCTCCCTGCGGCCATGATATTGTCAGCTGTCAGGCTATTGGTGTCGGTATGGTTCATGGAAGTGTTCCCGTCCGGCACCGGCGGCCCTTTGGTTCGGTGTCCCTCTCGGTGGGGCGGGATCCCGATCCATCTGCTGTCACATGTAGGAGATCCCTACCATGGCTACTTACCCTATTTCGGGGATATTCGGTACAGCTCACATCGGTGCAATGTATAAATGTATAGGGCAACATGCCCTTTAACAAGATGGCGATGTTTGTTTGATACTATAGAACGCATGCGCCACATTTTCTGCATCACGACTCTTAGGATTACGTGTGCCTGGACATGCGCATTGAAGAGACAGAGACGCTCAACGAACGCGATGGTCTATGTGGGCGCTATGACTTCCTAAGGTTTTATTTCTTTGATCCGTACTCATTACTATATCACTGTTTTTATCATGATCTGTAACGGCATTATTTTCACATATAGTGAGTTAGTCTTGAGGATATAGACCATATGACACATGTCACTTTATGCACATGCACTTTGTGTTTTGTATCAGATGTATGTAATTGGAACTTAATTGTAACTTCAATCTGATTGGTTTCACACTTATGAAATGTCTTTTATATGCTCTCACTTTCACTACCTCTATGCTTGAGGAAGGCTCTTGTGAGCCGAAACGTCGCAAGTTTGCCAGACTATGGGTGAATAAAACCGTGTATTTCACTATTTTTTGGAGTGCAGTCCGACTTCTTTCATCTCTACAATACTTGGGGTATTGCCGTTACCCTGTGCCGGACGTTGCACCCACATCGTTGGTGGTGCTCCCGCTGGATCTCCTTCTCTTTCTATATATATATATATATATGTGTATAGGAGTTATGCTCGTCCACAGCTATGGATCAGGATAGGCAGCTCAAGTGTTTCAGTGGGTCAAGGATTGCCCTTGCCCACCTCAGAAGAGATAAAGGCGGTGTGGAGAGAAGGAAAGAAAGAAAGGTCTGCCAATTCAGGACCCAGCGGCAAGTCCTCCACGTCTCCCACTTAGCAGAGTTGTCTCCCCCTCTTCCACCGAAGTGGCGGTCACCCCTACCACTGGCCCTTCGGTCTCAGGTTCCCAGGGTTCTGGTCTCCCCCCTGAGCCGGGCCACTCTGCTAGGGTTACCCCTGTTTCATGGGTATCAGTCACTCTCATAATAGGCCACAGTGCCGGGAAGTCTCTACCTATTATGAGTTCATAATTTAGATTTGTGGCGACAGCCACCTCGTGGGTCCATCTACCGGCCACCGTGGTTAGAGACACCAGCGCGGTGGGGTAGTCTTTTAAGTCTCCGTGGATGCACATCACCCCGACACCTGGCACAAGTGATCTAGAGACTCTGGGGTACCTGTTGCACACAGCCTCCTGGCATATAGCGACTGACGGTAGCCATAGTTAGTGTCCATGGGCTTAACCCGATGGGGACAATCAGCCCTTACATGGCCAGGCTCCTGACTCGCCAGCAGAGCCAAGTCCGCCGTAGGTACATTCCGGGTTGGTTTTATCGGCTCAAATCTACAGGCCTGGGGTGGAGATATCCGGGGTTTGCCGACCCCCTCCTGACAGAACCCTGCTTTAGATTCCTGGTCTAAAGCTTCATAGCGTTCCACCAGGTCCACCATCTCAAGGGTATTGCCAGGAGACACCTGACTGATCCAGTACTGGAGATGGTATGGCAAAGCCCTCCAGAACATATTGGCTAATAGTTTATCCAGCAGAGCCAGGGGACTCAGCACATCAGGATGTAGCCACTTTTGCAAGAGGTGGAGTTAGTCATAATACTGGGACCTCGCAGGCTCAGCTGGCTTAAACCCACTACTGATGTACCCGCTGGGCCCAGATGAAATTCACCTCCAAAGAAAAAATGTGGGGGATTCAGTCAGCACAACCCTGTATGCAGGTGCACATCGCTATGGCGAAATACACATACAAACGCAAAAACACAAATGCAACCAGCACTCTGCTCTGCCTCTATGCTGGATGTTGAATGAGGCATTGGTGTACATTTTGGCCAAAGCATAATAAGCCACTCACCACATCAAGGTCGTCTCTATGAGTGGTCCCTAACACTAGTTCCTACCTGTTTATGGGCCATGATAGCCACACAAAATCCAGGGAGTGCAGGTACAGCATGCACACTCTGCTTTTAACCCCGTCCGGTGCCGTGACAGCTTTCATCGGATCCAGGGATGCAAGTACCAACATGCATGCTGAGCCCACTATATACTTCTCCTGGAGCCAAATGGCTACTGGTAGGCGCTGTAAAAGTAGACTCAGTTTTATACTGACTTTAAAACCAGCCTCCAGGGAGGACTAACTGGTCAGGTGTGCATGACTGCATGGAGATCGCCACGCCTCCAATATATACTACAAAGAAATAATGTGGGGGATTCAGTCAGCACAACCCTGTATGCAGGTGCACATCGCTATGGCAAAATACACATACAAACGCAAAAACACAAATGCAATAGCACTCTGCAACCAGCACTCTGCCCTGCCTCTATGCTGGATGTTGAATGAGGCATTGGTGTACATTTTGGCCAAAGCGTAATAAGCCCTGGAGGCTGGTTTTAAAGTCAGTATAAAACGGAGTCTACTTTTACAGCGCCTACCAGTAGCCATTTGGCTCCAGGAGAAGTATATAGTGGGCTCAGCATGCATGTTGGTACTTGCATTCCTGGATCCGATGAAAGCTGTCACGGCACCGGACGGGGTTAAAAGCAGAGTGTGCCTGGCGTGCATGCTGTACCTGCGCTCCCTGGACTTTGTGTGGCTATCATGGCCCATAAACAGGTAGGAACTAGTGTTAGGGACCACTCAGAGGCGACCTTGACGTGGTGAGTGGCTTATTACGCTTTGGCCAAAATGTACACCAATGCCTCATTCAACATCCAGCATAGAGGCAGGGCAGAGTGCTGGTTGCAGAGTGCTATTGCATTTGTGTTTTTACATTCAGAAAATGGAGACAAACATTTTTTTTTCCAAAAATGCTTTATGTAAAACTGAAAACAAGGAAAGTAGACATATTTGATATCATCGCGTCCGGAACAACCTTCTCTATAAAAATAGCACATGATCTACCACGTCAGATGAATGTTGTAAAAAATAAAAAAAGGTGTCAAAACAGCCATTTTTTGGTTACCTCGCCTTACAAAAACGTAATATAGAGCAATTAAAAATCATATGTACCCCAAAATAGTACCAATAAATCTGGCACCTTATCCCCTAATTATCAAAATGGGGTCACTTTTTGGGAGTTTCTACTGTAAGGGTGCATCAGGGGGGCTTCAAATGGGACATAGCATCTAAAAACCAGTCCAGCAAAATCTGCCTTCCAAAAACCATCTGGCGCTCCTTTTCTTCTGTGCCCGTACAGCAGCTTATGACCACATGTGGGGTGTTTCTGTAAACCAAATCAGGTTAATAAATATTGAATTTTATTTGGCTGTTAGCCCTCAATGTGTTAAAGAAATTTTTTTATTAAAATGGAAAATCTGCCAAAAAAGTTAAATTTAGAAATTTCATCTCCATATTCCTTTAATTCTTGTGGAACACCTAAAGGGTTAACACAGTTTGTAACATCAGTTTTGAGTAACTTGGAGTGTAGTTTCTGAAATAGGGTCATTTATGGGGGGTTTCCACTATGTAAGCTCCACAAACTGACTTCAGGTCCTTAAAAAGTGGGTTTTGGAAATTTTCTTAAAAATTTTAAGAATGTCTTCTAAACTTCTGAGCCTTCTAACGTCCTAAAAAAATAAAATGACATTTACAAAATGATTGCAACATAAAGTAGACATATGGGGAATGTTAAGTAATAAATACTTTATGAGGTATCACTTTCTGTTTTAAAAGCAGAGAAATTAAAATGTAGAAAATTTAGAATTTTAAAAATTCTTTGGTAAATTTGGGATTTTTTCATAAATAAAAGGTGAAATATAATGACTCATTAGGTGATATGCAGTTTATAAACTTTATTGTATTCTTATACAACTTTCTTGTTTTTCTATCTTATTTGTACACTTTATTTTCTATATTACACTAAAAGAGAGAAGACCATAAGCAAGCATTACTTGGAATTAACTAGCCCTTAATGTTTTTTTAATACTTTTTGTTTATTAATGTAATTTTTTTTTTTGAAAAGACAACTACAATGTTAGCGCAACAGTTTTCTACTGAAATTTTAAATACTGCAAAAGTAGACAGTGGCTGATTTTCTGTAGTTGCTCTGATTAACAGCATGTAGCCATGCACTTAAAATACTATAAATGTACAAGTTGATAAGAACAGACATTTACACACTTTGTGATTGAACAGGTGTACTTGATATCAGAGTGTCTCAAATAGCCCATATGAAACACTAAAGGCGTGGGAAATTTCTCTAAAAGTTTTTTTCCAGGATTTCCCACCTAGTGTGTGGTATCTAATGAAAGAATCACTCGCCTGCTCCCCGCCTTTCTGGTCAGGTATCCTGGCTCTGTTTGGCAATCTTCCAGTGCCCAGCTTGTTTAAAGGGGTTGTCCGGGTTCAGAGCTGAACCCGGACATACCCTTATTTTCACCCAGGCAGCCTCCCTTAAGCTAGCATCGGATGCGCTCCCCTGCCCTGCGCTACATCGCGCAGGGCAAGGGCTCTTTTGTTTTCAATAACACACTGCTGGGCGGAAACTTCCGCCCCGGCAGTGTGTTCGGTGACATCACCGGCTCTGAGGGGTGGGCTTTAGCTCTGCCTTATCCGTTTTACTGGCTAGGGGAGCTCTAAATCCCACCCATCAGTGCCGGTGACGTCACCGGGGTTCCTGGCAGCCCCATGGAGAGCCCCGGTACGTCACCGGATCTCCAAAAAATGCCTTTGCCCTGTGTGATTTAGCGCAGGGCAAAGGAGCATGAACTGCTCTAATGCTCCTGTCAGGGGGGCTGCCAGGGTGAAAATTAAGGGATGTCCGGGTTCAGCTCTGAACCTGGAGAACCCCTTTTAGGCTACTTTCACACTCCCGTTTTGGCTTTCCGTTTGTGAGATCCGTTCAGTTTTGCCCTAATGCATTATGAATGACCCACTCAGAATGAATCAGTTTGCCTCCGATCAGTCACCATTCTGCTCTGGAGGCGGACACCAAAACGCTGCTTGTAACGTTTTGGTGTCCGTCTGACGAGACAGAGTCAAACGGATCTGTTCTGACACACAATGTAAGTCAATGGGGACGGCACAATAGAAAACGGATCCGTCCTCCATTGACTTTCAATGGTGTTGAAGACGGATCTGTCTTGGCTATGTTAAAGATAATACAAACAGATCTGTTCTGAACGGATGCAGATGGGTGTAATATCTGAACGGCTCCGTCTGTGCAGATCCATGATGGATCTGCACCAAACGCAAGTGTCAAAGTAGCCTAAGTCTGGATGGGGTCATGTGTGCCTCTTCAGCCAATGATTGGCCTCAGTGGTGACGTGTCACTAAGTGGCACATGACCCAGCAGTTATGTGCGGCTTGGCGACATGTTAACACTGAGGCCAGACACTGTAGTGGTGTAAGCAACCCTGTCCATACCCTGGCTGGAAGAAAACTACCACGGGACTAGCTGTATGGAGCCAGTGCACTGGACTTGTTGGGAGCATGTGGGTATGCTAGGGGGCCTAATTTAAAAGGGATGAAATCCTGGAAAACCCCTAAGCTTCGAACAAAGATGTCTTGGCTTGCACAGGAGGTTACATCATTGTGCATGAAACCTCTCTTGGTCTGCAGTCAATGCCCACTGCAGTCACTTAATGAAAAGTCATAATGGACACAACAGAATCTAAACCAGGGATGCACAACCTTCTGTTTGGTCAGGGGGCCGCAAAACTAGAAAAAAAAAATTTCTATTAGCGCTCGTTTGCACTGGCCTATCACACAGGCCAATGCAAATTAAATAGGGGAGGAACGATTGCTACCACAGTCGTTCCTCCCTCATTTAGTTCTAATGATTATCGACAGGACATCCCTGATCACACAGGGAGATGTGCTGACATTACGGGCTCATGCACACGAATGTGCCGTGTTTTGCAGTCTGCAAATTGCGGATCCGCAAAACACGTATGCCGCCCGTGTGCCTTCCGCAATTTGCGGAACTGAACAGGCCACCCATTATAGAAATGCCTATTCTTGTCCGCAAAACAGACATCTTTTGTGGCCCCATTGAAGTGAATTGGTTCGCATCCAAGCCACAAAAAATGCAGCTCGGATGAGGAACCAAACCACGTTTGTGTGAATGTGCCCTAATTATAGTTTTCATTCTGATGTAATATGCAAATCAGCCGACAAACAAGTGATTGCTCGTTTATCAGCTGATCGGAGGAGCAATTATACAGGCCACTTATCAGGAATGAGTGTTCCTATAGATCAGTGGTGCCCAACCATTTTTCGTCTGAGGGCCGCACTAGACTTGGTATAAATTTCGTGGGCCGGAACCAGGTAGCTTTGCCAGAAAGAAATGCAAACGCTGTGAGGGAGCACGTGTGAGCATTACTACTGTGAGGAGGGCACATATCTGGCCTAACAACTGTGAGGGGGCACATATCAGGGCATAACTACTGTGAAGAGGCCACATATCTGGGCATAACTACTGTGAGGGGGCACATATTTGGGCATAACTACTGTGAGGGGGCATGTGCGAGCATTATCGGAACTCCCACCCCAACATCCCCACACCCCTCCCTAGATCCCCCTCAGTGTCATCCACAGATCCCCCCCCCCCTCAGTGTCATCCACAGATATCCCCCCTCAGTGTCATCCACAGATATCCCCCCCTCAGTGTCATCCACAGATATCCCCCCCCTCAGTGTCATCCACAGATATCCCCCCCCCCCCTCAGTGTCATCCACAGATATCCCCCCCCCCCTCAGTGTCATCCACAGATATCCCCCCCCCCCTCAGTGTCATCCACAGATACCCCCCCCCCCCCCCTCAGTGTCATCCACAGATATCCCCCCCTCAGTGTCATCCACAGATATCCCCCCCTCAGTGTCATCCACAGATATCCCCCCCCTCAGTGTCATCCACAGATATCCCCCCCCTCAGTGTCATCCACAGATATCCCCCCCCTCAGTGTCATCCACAGATATCCCCCTCTCAGTGTCATCCACAGATATCCCCCCCCTCAGTGTCATCCACAGATATCCCCCCCCCACCAAGAGCCGCTTCCTAGCTAATTTATTCACTGCACTTGCCTTGCCTCTGTGAAATTGAAGAGAAGCGCCGTAATCTCGCACAGGCGCAGGCCAGGAAGACGGTGCATGCGCACTTCAATGCCTCTGCCAGTGCGCCTGTGCGAGATTACGGCGCTTCTCTTCAATTTCACAAAGGCAAGTGCAGTGAATAAATTAGCTAGGAGGCGGGGACATCGCTTTGCTGCCTGTGCCTTTCCCAGCGCTCCCTGCGCTGATCAAGTCCAGGTCACTGCGCGGGCCGCATGACATGGCTTCGCGGGCGCATTTGGCCCGCGGGCCGTAGGTTGGGCATTACTGCTATAGATGATTGTTCCCAGTAATTGGTCTGAAAATCGTACAGAAGCTTAAGTAGTAAAAGTTCTTTCTATCCTGCCTCAAAATATTCATAAATGAGTGCTTTCCTTCAGAGGACCGTGCTCATTGCTCCCACAGCTACAGGTTATATCTGCGTGATCTACAATAACCAGTAAGCACTAGAGTTGTTGCGATACCAAATTTTTTATTCGATTTCGATACCATAAAAAAGTATTGCGATACTCGATACCATGCGAAAAAAAGCCACGTACACTCCGCATTTAAAAAAATGGCTAATCGCACAGTTTCTATTTATTTTTTCTGTCCCGGCGTTCACCACAGATTTTTTAAAATATTTTAATAGTTTGGACTTTCCTGCCATGGCGATATAAAATATATAAACAATAAATAAATAAATAAATAAATAAACATATGTAAAATTGGGAAAGGGGGTGATTTATACTTAATATTTTCGTGGTTTTTTTTTTTTTTTACACTTTTTATTCAATAACTATTTCCCCCCTTAGGGGCCAGAACATGGGATCTTTTAATCCCTTGTCCTATTCACCCTGATAGAGCTCTATCAGGGTGAATAGGATCTTGCACTCTCCCTGCTGCCCTGTGCATAGTACACACAGCAGCAGAGAGATTACTATGGCAGCCAGGGCTTCAGTAGCGTCTGGGCTGCCATAGTAACCGATCACAGCCCCAGGATTACATTGCTGGGGCTCCGATCAGAAGCTGCCACTGCCACCAATGAGAAGAAGGGGAGAGGGGACTCTGTGGCCACTGCCACCAATGATTTTAATACTGGGGGGTGCGGTGCACTGCGCCACCAATGATAATTAACCCTTAATACAGGAAGCGGGTACTGGCAGCAGATCAGCGGCAGTTAACCCCTCAGGTGCCACACCTGAGGGGTTAACTGCCGCTGATCGCAGCTCCCTGTCAGAGGCAGGGTGCCGGCTATGCGATTCTGCTGCCGGCACCTGCCTCCTGTATTATGTGTTAAAGACGAACTTATATGGGTCCAGACTTTAAATAGCAGGCTACATAGAGTGGCGCCCAGAGATGTCCCAGCACTTATTATTCCTGGGCGCCGCTCTGTTCGCCCGCTGTGCCCCATTACTGTCTCCTCTACTGCTCCATATGCTAATTACTATCGGAGCAATGGGGAGGAGACATCAGCTTCTCTAGTGGGCGTTCCTTCTCCCTGGCTGTAGCGCTGTCCAATCGCAGCGCAGGGAGAAGGAACACCCAGGAGAGAAGCTGATGTCTCCTCCCCATTGCTCCGATAGTAATTAGCATATGGAGCAGTAGACAGTAATGGGGCACGGCGGGCGAACGGAGCGGCGCCCAGGAATAATATTAAGTGCTGGGACATCTCTGGGCGCTGCTCTGTGTAACCTGCTAAAATAGCAAAAATGAAAAGTCAGTCCTGTGTCCCAACACGGACAATTACTTGCGCTGCTGCTGGTCCCGGAGTAGTGTGGTAGGTCGTACACACTGGTAAATACAATATGAAGGGTTTTGGAACCGCGCTGCTCTGGACCGTGTCTCCCGATAAAAGTGGATTAGCAGAGGGTGAGCCCCTTTTTCCCAGCACCCAAAGGATCCAATCCTCCACAGATCTCCTCCTCTAAGGGTTCAAATGGGATAGGCAGAATAGTGAAGCACCCTTTGCAATTTTTTGTTAAAAGGTTTTATTATACTCACAAGAGTTGGTAGACAAAAAGCATGTAATACAAATATCAGAACGTCAGGTTCCTGCCCGACCCGGGTTTCGCTGCCTCGCTTCTTCAAGTGCCCCTGAAGAAGCAAGGCAGCGAAACCCGGGTCGGGCAGGAACCTGACGTTCTGATATTTGTATTACATGCTTTTTGTCTACCAACTCTTGTGAGTATAATAAAACCTTTTAACAAAAAATTGCAAAGGGTGCTTCACTATTCTGCCTATCCCATTTGAACCCTTAGAGGAGGAGATCTGTGGAGGATTGGATCCTTTGGGTGCTGGGAAAAAGGGGCTCACCCTCTGCTAATCCACTTTTATCGGGAGACACGGTCCAGAGCAGCGCGGTTCCAAAACCCTTCACTGTGTAACCTGCTACTTAAAGTCTGGACCCAGGAAAAGTCCTATCATTGGTGGAACAATGCGCCCGCCCCTCTCTTTCATTGGTGGCAGCAGCACGGGGGGAGGGAGAGACTGCTTCCTTCTCCCCTGTGCTGCTGAGAGAACATGAGTGTGCCGACAGCAGCGCGCTCATGTTCTGTGATACTAGACTGCGCAGCCCAGTATCAAAAATATGGAAATCCCGGTATCTTATCGATACCAGGACAAAAGTATTGATTGGGTATCGAAATTTCGATACCTGCAACAACCATAGTAAGCACGTTACCTTACTGGCAGGGAAAGTGTTCATTGGTTAACCCTTTAATGCCTAGGCCGTACACCTTTGGGGGCAATTTTTTATAATTGCATTTTATTCATTTTAGGCTAAAAATCCTTTTTTTAGTTGGCCTTTATTAAAAATATTAAACCATTCTGTCACAAAGGGTTAACTGTCTTGCTGTGTCAATGGTATCTTCACTTTTACTTTGTGCTGGTCATTTAATAACCCTCATCTCTAAATTACTAAAAGGTCATAAACACTTATTTAAGCCACAGAAAGATAAGAACAGGAGGTGAGAGAGCAGAGATAAGGAGCCCTCAGCTGACTGAATGGAGTGAAAATTCACAGCCTGCTCCTACAAAAACTCAAGGCTGCACAGAGAGAGGGTTTACTATTTTTTTTAAATAAAGAACAATTGAAAAAAATGAATTTGAGCTCAAAATGAGTACAAAGCACTAATTCAAAAAAATAACCTTTAAAGACCAGATACATATTTTTGATTCAGCGCATGTGGTGGTTGTAACTTTATCTGTTTAAGTATCAAAATATTTTTTTCTATAACATGACACATAAGGCATTTTAATATAATATTTTTAACTTTTTTAATTTTTAGTTTTATCTATGGAAAACTGTGCAAACTTTTCTTAAAATTCATTTTTCTTTAAACTATAGCTCTTTGAATATGCAAATTGACATTATTAAAATTTGTTCCCTATTTTGTGTCGTTTTAATAGGAGAGAATGGCAACGGTTTTGGTTGGTGCAAGAGTTTTTATTCCTTCTCTTTATGTTGATTTTTATCTTTTTATATATATATATATATATATATATATATATATATATATATATAGTTTTCCACATAATATGTCCCCTGATCAGGTGTGTTTCTGTACAGCAGGATGAGGGCTGCAAACTGTTTCTCTCTGGTCCTTGCACCCTTGATCTATGCCAAGGGATCCTCACAGACAGACAAAAGACAGCAGAGGGCAATTGGAGCAGATTTTCAAAAGGTGTTAGGCTTCTTTCACATCAGCGTTTCTCCTTTCCGTTCTCCGGCTCCGTTGAGGAGCAGGAAAACGGAAAGGACGGATTCTGCAGATAACTGAGACCTAACTGAGCGTAACGACCCCATAGACTATAATGGGGTCCGTTCGGTGTCCGCTCAAAAATCATATTCTGAGCGGACACCGAACAGACCCCATTATAGTCTATGGGGTCTTTAGGCTCCGTTACACTTAGTTATCTGCAGAATCCGTCCTTTCCGTTCTCCTGCTCCTCAACGGAGGCGGAGAATGGAAAGGAGAAACGGTGATGTGAAAGGAGCCTTATTTGGAATATGGGACATAAAATAGGGTTTTCTTATCGTCACAAAAAAAATCTTCATCCTGTAAGATACACAATAAATAATTATATGTAGTTACTTAAATGCTATTAGCTACAAAAAGTGACAGAAAAAAAAAAAAATCACTAAATAATAGAACTTTGGCTACCTTTCAGCATGTAAAATTGTTATTTACACAAAGCCAAAGCATTCAGAATTTGAGGCATACTACCTCTGGAAACATTAGAAGAGGGATCCGCAACCTCCTGCACCCCAGATGTTCTGAATGCTCCATTCACTTCTGTGGGAGTTGTGAGAACAGCCGAGAATGTTTGCATGCTGGGAGTCGTAGTTTCACAGCATCTAAAGTGCCGAAGGTCGCTGATCTCTGCGTTAGGCTACTTCCACACTCCCGTTTTGGCTTTCCGTTTGCGAGATCCGTCATGGGCTCTCACAAGCGGTCCAAAACGGATGAGTTTTGCCCTAATGCATTCTGATATGTAAAAGTATCCGTTCAGAATGCATCAGTTTGCCTCCGTTCAGTCACCATTCCACTCTGGAGGCGGACACCAAAACACTGCCTGCAGCGTTTTGCCATCCGCTTGACGAAACTGAGCCAAACAGATCCGTCCTGGTACACAATGTGAGTCAATGGGGACGGATCAGTTTTCTCCGACACAATCTGGCACATTAGAAAACTGATCGGTCTCCCATTGACTTTCAATGGAGTTCATGACGGAGCCGTCTTGGCTATGTTACAGATAATACAAACGGATCCGTTCATGACGAATTCATGCGGTTGTATTATTGTAACAGATCCGTTTTTGAAGATCCATGATGGATCCGCCAAAACGCGAGTGTGAAAGTAGCCGTAGAATAAGAATATCCAACCTTTTTGTGCCAACACTGATTTACAGTCCTTTAAACACCATCAATTCTAAGAACCTTTACTCCTATTTTTTAAGCAGTACTCTGATTTCCTACTACCAGTTTCTGTGTTCTGACAGATTTCTGACTTGCCAACTGCAATGCACTTCTTTTAGCAGCACAGTGACCTTGAATGGTCATCACTATGAAGGTCTACAGTATGCCCAAACACTGTATGGTCCATGTGTTCTTCCATGGCCAAAACTTGTCTTACTGCTTCTTCAAATGCACCAGTAACATTTGTGTCATCCTTTGCACTTGTTTCTAGGTAGGGGTAGCCCCCATTTTCACTGCACCATGCTTGTGCTTCAGCTGTGCTAACTTCTCTTTCATTCTTGTCAAGTTTGTTGCCTAAAACAACAAAAGGAAAATGTTCAGGTTCTTTAACATCTGCATAAAATGTGAATTCCTTTCTCCAGTTACTGAGATTATGAAAACTCTGTCTGTCGTCCACGCTAAATGTAAGTAGACAGCAGTCAGCTCCTCTGTAGAAGGGAGTGCGAAGACTCTTAAAGCGTTCTTGACCAGCTGTGTCCCATATCTGCAGAGTCACCAACCTGCCGTCAACTTCAAGGTCCCGATTAAGAAACTCAACTCCAATTGTGTGAAATGCTTGAGAGTCAAACTTGTTAGTTACATATCGATTCATAAGGGAGCTTTTTCCAACGCCACCATCCCCCAATAATATGACTTTGAGCAGTAAAGATTTTCCACTCATTTCTGCAGAATTTGAAGATGTCCTATATCTCGCTGATAGATTTTGTCAACATAATTCTTCAGAAAACACGGTGATCATCTAAGATAGTGAGAAAACGACAATTAAATAAAAGTTGCAAACAGTCATGGTAAACCATTAAGTGATTACAACAGTAATTGCCCTTTATTTGTAACCACAGTCAGAAAACTGTCCACAGCACTAGTTTTTTCTTTCAACTTAAAGGGATTTTCTGAGGTTTACAACTGATGACCTATCAGGATTCTCACAGCTTTTCCTAGGCCAGTGATATCATGTGGCCTAGCAGCAACTTCTATGGGGCTGAGCTGCGATACCAAGCACTGCCTCTATAAAATGTACGGCGCTTCGCGAGCACGGAGAAGGCAGTGGCTGGTGCCCTGGGTATCTGATCCCCTATTCAGAGGATAAGTCATCAGTTAGAAACTCTTGGAAAACCCTTAAAAGGGTTATCTGGTAATTTATACTGATAACCTATCCTCTGGACTCCCGCCAATGTGATAAGGATGACCTATCATGAGGATAGATCATTATCTTTTCCAGAATAACCCCTTTAAAGTATGGCCTATTCCAGGTATATTTCACTTTACCAGGAAAAACTATTGACAAGTGTGTAGCTACTCCAGCATATACCATTCTGCACTTACACTTTCTATTTATTAACAGAACAACCACCATGAAGACATAACCTTTATTATAATTATTGAAATCCCTCACGTGTAGGCATAAAATATTAAACAAGTGGGACAGGCTGGAGAAGAGAAAGCTCTCTCTAAGGTCTCTCGAATGTCTGCCACAATAGGGCTGATCCCGTGTCAGGAACCTCCTATTCTACCCTGGAATCCCACTGACACACAGAGAACAACCAACAAGTCACTGTTAACCGTTGTCAGTCAAAACTATAAGTACTTACATGTACAATGGCCAAATTGATAATACTGGACAGAACATGCGAAAGCATATGTTTCAAAGAAATGGAGAAAATGTCCTGAGTCCCAATGCATTTCCCTGTGGTATTCAACCACAGTTCATTACGGGACATAGAGCATAAACCATACACAATAGCACTTTATGTAGCAGAACATAGACAATATAAAAAGATGTTAAGAATGGCCTAAAGTTAATAGGGCACATTTATCATAGACTGATGTACACCACACCTGGCCATAAATTAGACGCAGCATCCAGCAGTACATGTTCCTATACAGATATGTACGCTAGCCTGTGACTAGCATAGATTTGTTTGATGACAGAAAACTGTTGTAAATGATAGGGGCCAGGGGAGAAATACCACTTGTGCAAAACAATTTGGGCAAGTGGTGTTAAAAAAAAAAAAATGCCAAACCTGCAGTTTTCAACTTTTCATGCCAGTTCTCTGGCATATATTATTGATAAATCTTCCCAAATGACATCATGGAAACACGGCACAATATAATGTTATAATAAAAAGCAAGCACCTCGAGCAAATCGAAATGTACTGGGTGCTCCAAGTGCAAAAACCAATGTACACTGCTCAAAAAAATAAAGGGAACACAAAAATAACACATCCTAGATCTGAATTAAATATTCTGCTGAAATACTTTGTTCTTTACATAGTTGAATGTGCTGAAAACAAAATCACACAAAAAAAAAAAAAATGGAAATCAAATTTTTCAACCCATGGAGGTCTGGATTTGGAGTCACACTCAAAATTAAAGTGGAAAAACACACTACAGGCTGATCCAACTTTGATGTAATGTCCTTAAAACAAGTCAAAATGAGGCTCATTAGTGTGTGTGGCCTCCACGTGCCTGTATGACCTCCCTACAACGCCTGTGCATGCTCCTGATGAGGTGGCGGACGGTCTCCTGAGGGATCTCCTCCCAGACCTGGACTAAAGCATCTGCCAACTCCTGGACAGTCTATCACGTTGGTGGATAGAGCGAGACATGATGTCCCAGATGTGCTCAATTGGATTTAGGTCTGGAGAACGGGTGGGCCAGTCCATAGCATCAATGCCTTCGTCTTGCAGGAACTGCTGACACACTCCAGCCACATGAGGTCTAGCATTGTCTTGCATTAGGAGGAACCCAGGGCCAACCGCACCAGCATATGGTCTCACAAGGGGTCTGAGGTTCTCATCTCGGTATCTAATGGCAGTCAGGTTACCTGTGGCGAGCACATGGAGGGCTGTGCGGCCCTCCAAAGAAATGCCACCCCACACCATTACTGACCCAATGCCAAACCGGTCATGATGGAGGATGTTGCAGGCAGCAGAATGTTCTCCACGGCGTCTCATGACTCTGTCACGTCTGTCACATGTGCTCAGTGTGAACCTGCTTTCATCTGTGAAGAGCACAGGGCGCCAGTGGCGAATTTGCCAATCTTGGTGTTCTCTGGCAAATGCCAAACGTCCTGCACGGTGTTGGGCTGTAAGCACAACCCCCACCTGTGGACGTCGGGCCCTCATATCACCCTCATGGAGTCTGTTTCTGACCGTTTGAGCAGACACATGCACATTTGTGGCCTGCTGGAGGTCATTTTGCAGGGCTCTGGCAGTGCTCCTCCTGTTCCTCCTTGCACAAAGGCGGAGGTAGCGGTCCTGCTGCTGGGTTGTTGCCCTCCTACGGCCTCCTCCACGTCTCCTGATGTACTGGCCTGTCGCCTGGTAGCGCCTCCATGCTCTGGACACTACGCTGACAGACACAGCAAACCTTCTTGCCATAGCTCGCATTGATGTGCCATCCTGGATAAGCTGCATTACCTGAGCCACTTGTGTGGGTTGTAGACTCCGTCTCATGCTACCACTAGAGTGAAAGCACTGCCAGCATTCAAAAGTGACCAAAACATCAGCCAGGAAGCATAGGAACTGAGAAGTGGTCTGTGGTCACCACCTGCAGAACCACTCATTTATTGGGGGTGTCTTGCTAATTGCCTATAATTTGCATCTGTTGTCTATCCCATTTTCACAACAGCATGTGAAATTGATTGTCACTCAGTGTTGCTTCCTAAGTGGACAGTTTGATTTCACAGAAGTGTGATTGACTTGGAGTTACATTGTGTTGTTTAAGTGTTCCCTTTATTTTTTTGAGCAGTGTATATTAGAAAACCACAGCCCACATGAATAAATGGAGCACACCAAATTAAAAAAACTTTACAAAATACTAATTTTATTAATGTCATCCGAGACAAAAATAAACAAGTTAAAAACACTTAAAGGGCTTCTGTCACCCCACTAAACGAATTTTTTTTTTTGTGTACTTATAATGCCTATCCTGCAATATATCAATACATTATGTTATTAATCATTTTCGTTCAGTAGATATGTCAAAAAACTTACTTTTATAATATGCTAATTACCTGTCTACCAGCAAGTAGGGCGTCTACTTGCTGGTAGCAGCCGCAAAAAACCGCCCCCTCCTCCTGTTGATTGACAGGGCCAGCCGCGATCTCCTCTCCCGGCTGGCCCTGTCAGCATTTTCAAAAATCGCGCGCCTGTGTTGATTCGGCGCAGGCGCTCTGAGATAAGGAGGCTCGCCTCCTCAGCACTCCCTCAGTGCGCCTGCGCCGATAACGTCACCGAAAGAGAAGACGTCATCGGCGCAGACGCACTGAGGGAGTGCTCAGGAGGCGAGGGTTTAGTGGGGTGACAGAAGCCCTTTAAAGGCTATGTACAGCTTTGGGAGCAAATATTTTTTTAAATATTGCATTGTACTCATTTGGAGCTAAAAATCTTTAAGCTTTTGAGTCCTTTTTTCTGTACATAGCTAAGATGCTCTAAAACAGGCATGGCCAACTTGCGGCTCTCCAGCCTTGTAAAACTACAACTCCCACTATGCCCTGCTGTAAGCTGATAGCTATAGGTAGTATGGACATGCTGGGAGTTGTAGTTTTGCAACAGCTTGAGTGCCTAAAGTTGGCCATGCCTGCTCTAGAAGCAGCCTGTGGATTTTCTCTCTTTTCTGTCAGTTGGGGAGCTGACGGGCTCCTTATCTCTGCTCTCTGACATTATAAACGCTAATTATACCTCAGTTCTTATCTTACTGATAAGAATGTGACTTAAATAAGCGTCTTAGTATCATGTCTTAGTAAATTAGAGATAAGGGTTATTAGATGACCCGCACAATGTAAAAGTAAAAAGTACCACACAATTAGACAAACAGTTATCCCCTTGTGACAGAATGGCTCAATATTTTTAATAAAGACCAATTGAAAAAATTATTTTAGCATAAAATGAGTAAAATGCAATTCTAAAAAAAAATTGCCCTCGAAGGTGCAAATAGCCTTTAAAGGGAACCTGTCACCAACTTTATGCTGCCCTCACTCAGAGCAGCATAAAGTAGTGACCGACTAGCTGATTTCAGCGGTGTGTCACTGATAAGCTAAAAGTAAATGGTTGTCAAGAACCACCATTAAAACCATTGCAGCTCAGGTCTTGAAAAGAGTCAAATCTACCTGAGAAGAGTCAGACTTATTTATAAGCTCCTGCTCTCCCCACCCATCTGCTGATGATTTGCAGTTCTCTTCTAGGGAGAAAAGTAATGAGAAGACTGTCGATGATCATCAGATGGGCACAGAGCAGGAACGTACGAATAATTGACTTCATAGGTAGAATTGACTCTTTTCAAGGCCTGGGCTGCAATGATTATGATGCTGGTTTTCGGCAACCACTTACTTTTAACTCATGAGTCACACACCACTGAAATCAGCACATTTGTCATTCATTACTTTATGCTGTCCTTGGTGAGTTTAACATAAAATTGATGAAAGGTTCCATTTCAAATATACAGAATTCTTGAGGAGCATCAATTCATAAATAATGACTCCGAAGACCACATCCCAAACCCCTGATAAGGCAAAAACCAATGTAAAGCTATAGAATAAGTTGTAAGCACAAATAATAAAAAACAACCTCACACTAAGAGAGCTGTGGAAGAGTCCCCATGCATATGCCGCTAGCACAGCTTCATCAGGGGTTCACCCAGGACAATAAAAGGCAATACCTGCACACACAAAGCATACGCAATATCATTTACTGTATCAAACACCGATAACATAAAAGAATGTTAAGGAGTGGTCAGTTATGCATCTTGGCTTTTATTTATATTTCCCCACCCTTCTGTCTTGAAATACCTAATTCTTTGGGTTTATAACACAATTAAAATCTCCATTGACTAGTGAGGGACACTCAGGTCAATGATCAATGAAGGTTAACTTCATTGATCATTGGCCCGAGTGTCCCTCACTAATCAATGGAGATTTTAATTGTGTTATAAACCCAGGGACTGATAGGGGCTGACATCCAGACTCCTGTACAAGGGTCCCCCTTGGCTAGATTCTGTCAGGAATCAGGCTTTGTTGATGTATGGTGCCTTGTAGGGAGGTATCAACGGCGGACAATAAACATAGGGTAAAACCTCCTTTAGATTAAACCCCCACTGGATCTCAGAAAATGATGGAACAGGAGTTTGTCCGATTCTGGGATATTAATTATAAGTCAGCAAAAACCCAATTGGTATAGGATTCCTTTAAGGCCTTTATTAGGGGGGTATTTGTTAGTAATATCTCTAATTTAAGAAAGGGGGTATGGTATAAAAGAAAGTAATTTAAAAGGAGCAGCGGCAGGTGCCATGATGGAATTCTCCAGAAATAAAACTGAAGAAAACCGGGAAATTATGGAGAATGCCAGTCAGGAATACTCCAACTTCCTCCTGGATAAGGCCCAGCAGAGACGTTTTTTTAGGGGACAAAGATATTTTGCTGAATCAGGTGGCCCAGGGAAATTACTAGCCAGTGTGATCTCGAATCAGGATAAAAAAATAAATAAATGAAATACTAAGTATTCGCTCATCTGAAGGGATAATTGAAGATCAAGAGTATATAAAAGGAACCTTTGTTAGATGAAATGATTGATGTCTATTTGGACAACATCTCTTTAACTGGTCCTCACAGACACCCAAAGAGAATCTCTTGATCTTTCCCTGTATGAGTTAGAGGCAGCATTAAAAGCATGCTCGGGAAACTCCTCCCCTGGTTCAGATGGATTCCCATATGAATTCTATCGTAAATATAGGGTGGTTATTCTCCCTTGTCTATTGAGGGTGTTTACTGAATCATTGGATGATGGTACCCTTCCGCAATCAATGTCAGAAGCTGTGATAATATTAATACAAAAAAAAAAAAAAAGGCAAGGACCCCCTGGATATGGAGCCATATAGGCCGATTTCATTATTAAATATGGATGTGAAGCTTTTCACCAGGGTCCTGGCTATGAGGCTTGTTAAGGTTATTACATCAATTATACATCCTAATCAGAATGGCTTTATTCCCAATAAGGGCACACACTATAATCTCAATCGCTTGTTTGCCAATCTGCAATCTTCTTGACGGGCTTCTTGCTCCATCCTGTCTCTTGATGCCTCTAAGGCATTTGACAGGGTGGAGTGGAGATTCCTCTGGAAGGTTTTAGAAAAAAAAAAAAAAGGGATTTCGTGCTAGGTTTATATATATGATTACGCTAGAGGTACCCGTCAAGGGTTCCCCCTCTCCCCAATACTTTTAGATATTTATATTGAGCCTCTTGCAGCTAGGGTGAGATAAGATTCTGGGATTTAGGGTTTGGGACATTAGGAAGAGAGGACCACATTTCGCTATATGCAGATGATTATTCTTCATACATAATACTAATGTTACACTCCCAAGAGTTATATTAACTGGTCATATGCCTTAGATAGATATGAACTTCCCAGTAAAGGACCCCTGAGTATGCTGAAGATCTCTGACTCCTTTGACTATTTGGGTATGATGATTTCCCCCAAGACTGAAGACTTAATTTGAACCCTTTGATATGTAAACTGAGGTCTAAAATTGCAATATGGCTTAGACTTCCTCTATCTAGAGCCGATAGAATATCCCTAGTTAAGATGGTGATTTTACCCCAGCTCCTTTATATTCTCAGGAATTCCCCAATATGGATTGAGGATACATTTTTTAAATTAATTGAGGGAATTATTAATGATCTTCTTTGGGGAAGAAAGCGTGTAAGACTTAAAGTGGAACATCTTTATAAGCTGATAGAAAAAAAAAGAGGATTGAACCTTCCTTATTTCAAGGGTCATTTTGTATTGGCTCAGTTATGGCTATATTTCCAATGGAAGAAAAGACAACTATGTAGGAATTTGGTGAGAAGATCTCGTTATGATAACATGTTTACTTTATTGGAATCTGGGCAAATATCTAATGAGTGGCAGGTTTATGATGAGACACGGAAACTGTTCAGTAGGTCCTGGTGCACTATTAGAGGATGGCTGGGAATAAAGGGATCCTTATTTTGTACACCCCTTTGGCACAATTATCATTTACAGGTTTTAGATGAATTAGTAGGGGATCAGTACAGGCAAAAAAAAATTATTTTTTATGTTGCACAAGTGGTGAGGAAAGGAGATATATTTTCCTTATTGGAGTTAGCGCAAAAAGAAAATATGTCTTAATTTATTAAGGTTTAGGTACTTTCAGCTTTATTCGGCACTTTCTATTCTTGAAGAAAAATCTTTGCTAGGTATAGAGACTTCTACACCCTTAAATGAATAATGGGGGATCTAGGTCACAGTGTTTGGATTGCTCAACTTTAAAGATTATTAGTTAAAGCACTATTTAATAATATTAGTTCTCACGGTCAAAAAGCTTGGGGAACTGAAAGTCCAACGATACAACTAGATGAATGGGAAAATGTAGTGTCTAATTTAAGATTAGCATCTCACAACTTTAACCAGATCTTGGTTCAATTTAATATTTTACATAGAATATATATGTCAAGCCATTATGGCTTAACAGATGTGGTTTGAGAAATAGATCTAATTGTCCACTGTGTGATTCATTTGGGGCAGATTTTTTGTACATGTTCTAGCTTTGTATAGAATTAAAAGAGTATTGGGGAGCAATTGACATGGGTATTACCGAAAAATTTAAAGTAGTGATCCCTTTTAATGCTGAATGTTGGATACTGGGGGATCTCTCTAAAGTAAACTGCCATAAAGATAAAAAGATTATTTTGTTAAAAGTAATGTTTCTGGCAAGACTCCTGATCACACGGGTCTGGTATTCACGGAATATACCAAATTTAACTACATGGTTAAACTTGGTGAATAAGATAAAAAGATATGAGAAGGTTCTTTATAAACAGTGAAATATAGAGGATAAATGGACTAGGATATAGGGTGTTTGGAAATGTTAGTCTTCGTCGTCTTGACTCCTCGCTAGAGACACGCATCGCAAAGGGGAGGGTGGGTAGGGAGGGTATTACGGGTAGGGGTAAAAAGGAAGAAAAGTAATAATGATGTTGAAGATGTATGGAAAATAATTGTTTGATTCTCAATAAAATTTACACAAAAAAACAAAACAAAACAGGCACAATATAATAAGATACCTGCACAGACACCAGAAAGAGGTCCAATCACCCCCAGTAGTAATCCACTAGATTACGATAGATAAAAGGGCTGGTAAACGACTAAGTGTAGCAATTAGGGGTGCACCGAAATTCCGGCGGCCGAAAATGGGCCTAATCCATTTCGGCCGATATTGGTACATATCGGCAGAAAATATGATAGCCCCGCCCCACCGCTCCGGTATACTAATATAAGATGTCATATTCATTTATTGGTTATTAAACATGCCCCCTCAGTCCTATTACTACCTTACATCCTAATCGCATCTGTAGAATTCAGGCAGCCCAAGCCGGCAGCGTAACTCTTGTCATGTGCCTGAATGAAGCCGGCGGCGCAGCGAAGTGACGTCATTGAGAAACGCGCCGGCCGCCCGGCTTGGGCTGCCTAAATTCTACAGAAGCGATTAGGATGTAAGGTAGTAATAGGACTGAGGGGGCAAGTTTAATAACCAATAAATGAATATAACATCTTATATTTGTATACTGGCGGCAGCGGGGGGGGGGCGATCTGTGGATGGCACTGTTATGGGCTGGGGGGTCTGTGGATGGCACATATATAACAGTGCCACCCACAGATCCCCCCAGCCCATAACAGTGCCATCCGCAGATCCCCTCCTGTAACAGTGCCAGCCACAGATCCCCCCCCCCTGTAACAGTGCCAGCCACAGATCCCCCCCCTGTAACAGTGCCAGCCACAGATCCCCCCCCTGTAACAGTGTCCGTCATCCACAGATCCCCCCCCTGTAACAGTGTCCGTCATCCACAGATCCCCCTGTAACAGTGTCCGTCATCCACAGATCCCCCCCGTAACAGTGTCCGTCATCCACAGATCCCCCCCATAACAGTGTCCGTCATCCACAGATCCCCCCCATAACAGTGTCCGTCATCCACAGATTCCCCCCATAACAGTGTCCGTCATCCACAGATTCCCCCCATAACAGTGTCCCCCCATAACAATTGTTTTGTACAATCACTTGTGTATGAGGAAGCACCATGTTATATAATATGATTTATTAAATTCATGAAAAAGAATTATTAATAAAATTATTTAAAAAAAAAGTATTTTAAAAGTATTTGGGCAAAAAGGCAGTTTCGGTTTCGGTTTTCGGTCAAGGGCATCCTGAATTTTCGGTTTCGGTCCAGAATTTTCATTTCGGTGCACCCCTAGTAGCAATAGTATATACTATGTTGCTGCCAATAGATCATACATACATTTTTGACAGGACATACCGTACTAAAAAGGATGAAGATAGGGAATTAATAATATCAATTTGTAGAGCTATAGAGAGGGGTATAATCAGTGTTCTGTATTCGTTAGAGATAAAATGAACACATTTAGCATAAACAGCATAAACACATAAATAGCATAAACACATTTAGCATAAACATAACATTTAGCATAAACATAAACAATAAATTCTACATTTCCTGTGCTTCGCAGACAGGGCATGAATAGGCTATATGTGTAGTTTATACTGGAATGAATACAAATTCCTCATATACAGGTGTATACTGAACTCCCTGTGCCTCTTACACATGGAATGAACGGGATATACTGTGCATGTAGGTTATACCGTAATGAACACACATTACACATATACAGGTGTATACTGAACTCCCTGTGCCTCTTACACATGGAATGAACGGGATATACTGTGCATGTAGGTTATACCGTAATGAACACACATTACACATATACAGGTGTATACTGAACTCCCTGTGCCTCTTACACATGAAAAACAGGATATACTGCGTATGTAGGTTATACCGTAATAACACATTACACATATACAGGTGTATACTAAATTGCCTGTGCTTCCTAGACAGGGAATGAATGTGATAAGTGTAATTTATAGTGGAATGAACATAAACAGTTAGTTTTCCACATATAGGGGTTTACTGAATTCCCTGTGCATCTTAGACTACTTTCACATCAGCGTTTTGGCATTCCGTTTTGTGACCAGACACAAAACCGATGCTAGCTGGAACTGTTTTGGACCGGTTTTGAGAGCCTCTGCGGGATCTGAAAACCGGAAACCAAAGTGCAGATGTGAAAGTAGCATTAGATGGGGAATGAACAGTATATACGTGAAGTAGATTCATTTTGGATTCCGTGTGTTTCTAGTACAAGGATGAACAGAGAGTGTCTGTGCAGTTTATGGTGGACTGCTTTTTTGATATAGTGTAAACAGTATTTAGTGTAGTTTATGTAGACTATTAGTATAATATTTCTGTAGCTTAAAGGGGTTGTCCGAACATACCTCCATTTTCACCCAGGCAGCCCCCCTTGACTTGAGCATCGGAGCAGTTCATGCTCCGATACTCTCCTTTGCCCTGCGCTAAAGGCATTTTCAGGAGTTCCGGTGATGTACCGGGCTCTCCATGGGGCTGCCAGGAAGCCCGGTGACGTCGTCGGCACTGATAAGATAAGATGCCTTTATTGTCACTGTACAATACAATGTAATACAATGTACAATACAATGAAATGTTGTTTGGAGCAATCCTAGATGCCATGGACTAGAGGAATAAGAACTGACATTTAAACTAAAGCATTACACTAGAAAAACTAAACATTTGCACTAGAAAGCATTACTATTCACAGTTCACAGCATATATATACAGCACAGACCAAAAGCTTGGACACACCCTCTCACTCAAAGAGCCCTCTCCATTCTCATGACCACGAAGGCATCAAAACTATGAATTAACACACTGATGGCAGTCTTTAGCGCTGCCCTAGCCAGTAAAACGGCCCAGCAGTGTGTTACTGTAAACAAAAGAGCCCGTGCTCTGCGCGATTTAGCGCAAGACAAGGGAGCGCATAGGAGCAGGAGATGCTCCGATGCCAACAGCAGGGGGGCTGCCTGGGTGAAATTATGGGTATGTCCGGGTTCAGCTCTGAACCCGGACAACCGCTTTAAAGGGGTTTCCCAAGTTTTATTGACTGATGATCTATCCTCTGAATAGGTCATCAGTATCTGATTAGTGCTGGTCAAACCAGAGATCGCAATAACGCCTGTTCAGGCCACTTTAATCCCTAAAATAGTCTAATGCGTATCCTTTCCCTGTCATTCATGAGCACAGGGCGTGCTATGAAGCACAGTGATGCCTGAAATAACCAGCCCCATACAGCAAGAGCATGATCTTCATGGGGTGGCGCCTGGCAGGGCAAGAGGCCTCCTGGTGGGCAGTAGGGTCTAGTTTTTGAAACATTTTATATGATATAGGGACATATAAAAAGCTGTGCGTCCCAGCACTGAGACTCCCGCTGATCTCTAGAATGAGGAGTCAAACGCTCAGCCACGTGCTGCTTCTCCTCACTGCGGAGTGCGATACTGAAGATGGTCTCATTGACTTTCTATTGAGACCGTTCTCAGTATTGAGCTCAGAATCAAGCAGAAGCAGCACTCGGCTGAGCGCTTCTGACTTCTTGTTCCAGAGATCAATCAGCTCTTTTGATAAGTGTTTATGACACATCAAAAATAAAAAAGTGTAGTTACCCTTTAATGTTGGTCAGGGTGCCTGACTGGGGTGGGGTCTGGGGTGAATACAGGCAGGCTATTATAGCCAAGTGATGAAATACAGGGAAGATACACTGTACATTGGACGGTACGTTATCACTTGGCTATAATAGCCTGCTGTGCATTCACTCCAGACCTCTCCCAGCAGCTTAGGCTACTTTCACATCACCATTGTTTATTCAAGTTTTGACATCTGGCACAGGATCTCAAAAGCTTAAAGGGAACCTGTCACCGGGATTTTGTGTATAGAGCTGAGGACATGGGTTGCTAGATGGCTGCTAGCACATCCGCAATACCCAGTCTCCATAACTCTGTGTGCTTTTATTGTGTAAAAAAAAAACTATTTGATGCATAGGCAAATTAACATAAGAGTCATATCTTACTTCTGTGACCAGAGAAGAGCAGTGGCGTCACCAGGGGGGGGGCCACGCCCCCCCCTACATCATGCTGTGCCCCCCCAACTAAAATGCCCCCCCAAGTGAGCCGCCGCCGGGCACAGGGAGATGAGCGCTTCCATTGCGCTCATCTCCTTCGTAATCTGCCTGTGCCAGCGGAGGTGCAGGGGAGGGAGAGGAGTGTCCCTTCCTCTGATAGGCTGCCGGCCTAGTGCCTGCAGCCTATCAGAGGCCGGCGCAGGCGGGGCGATGACGTCATCGCGCCGCCTGAGCCTTACAGCGCGGGACACAGGAAGAGTCTGCATCGCTGACACTGAGGTAAGTATAATAAGTGTTTTGTTTTTTTTTGTTTGTTTTTTACAATAGTGTTACCGGCACATTGTGGGGGCTTATTACAATGGGGGTGGGGCTTATTACAATGAGGGGGGCTTATTACAATGAGGGGGACTTAATACTGGCACATGATGATGGGGGGGACTTAATACTGGCACATCATGATGGGGGGGGACTTAATACTGGCACATCATGATGGGGGGGACTTAATACTGGCACATCATGATGGGGGGGACTTAATACTGGCACATCATGATGGGGGGGACTTAATACTGGCACATCATGATGGGGGGGACTTAATACTGGCACATCATGATGGGGGGGACTTAATACTGGCACGTGATGGGGGGCTTATTACTGGCACGTGATGGGGGGCTTATTACTGGCACGTGATGGGGGGCTTATTACTGGCACGTGATGGGGGGCTTATTACTGGCACGTGATGGGGGGCTTATTACTGGCACGTGATGGGGGGCTTATTACTGGCACGTGATGGGGGGCTTATTACTGGCACGTGATGGGGGGCTTATTACTGGCACGTGATGGGGGCTCTTGTTACTGGCACGTGATGGGGGCTCTTGTTACTGGCACGTGATGGGGGCTCTTGTTACTGGCACGTGATGGGGGCTCTTGTTACTGGCACGTGATGGGGGCTCTTGTTACTGGCACATTGGGGGGGCTCTTGTTACTGGCAGTTGCACGTTATTGAGGGCACTTATTACTGGCACATTATTGGTGGGCACTATAGGGGCATCTACTGAGGCCACAAAGAAGGGGTGTTTTATATGGGGGGCTCTGTACAGTAGCATTTTATACTGGGACACATGATGGGTACTATGGAGAAGGGGAGACAGGAGTACTATGGAGTCATCTACGGGGGGCACTAAGAAGGGGTATTTTATACTTGCAAATTATGGGGGACACTGAGGGCATCTACTGGGGCACGATATATGGGGCATTTTATACTGGTACATTATGGGGGGCACTAGCAGGAAGGGTGGAGAGGAGCACTATGGGGGCATTTACTGGGGGCACTATATAGGGGTATTTTATACTGGCACATTATGGGGGACATTAGCTCAACTGGGGGCATAAGGGGGTAGGTTTTGCACATTATAAAGAGAATTATTTCTACTGGGGGGCATTATGGTGGGTTTTATTACTCCCCCATGGTATGACCCCCTAGTAGCAGCACCAGCCTCTCTCTGCTCTACTATTCCTCTGCCCCTTCTCCAAATCCTTATTATGAAATCTTTCTCATTAGGATAAAACACAACATCAGCTCCGCCGAGCCCCCGGCCAAGTGTTAAAGTGGCGTCCGAGATCCCCAAGGGCCAAGCCAAGTAACTGTAAGTGTTCATGTGAAATATGTTTATTTTATATATGTACACTCCTGTGAGAGGCGGGGAGGGAGATCTGTGGATGACACTGTTATAGGGAGGGAGATCTGTGGATGACACTGTTATAGGGAGGGAGATCTGTGGATAACACTGTTATAGGGAGGGAGATCTGTGGATAACACTGTTATAGGGAGGGAGATCTGTGGATGACACTGTTATGGAGGGGGAAATGGGGATGACCGTCAAGGGGTGGATCTGTGGATGACACATATAGCATAAGATGCTATATACGGTATGTGGCATCCACAGATCCCCCTCTCTATAAAAGTGTCATCCACAGACAGCTGGACTTTTCTTCCCTGTTGCGGTTTTAGGTATTTTGTAAAGTATTGTAGCATTTCTAAGCGTACTTGTGTAAATGTATCATTGTTATAGCTCCCCCCCCTACTTTTGTCCTGGCCCCCAGTGTGCCCCCCCAAAATTTGAAAGCTAGAGACGCCAGAAGTGTCATATTTTCAAGCTCTGACTCATCTCAGGTTAATTTGCAAATGTATCAAATCGTTTTTTTACACAATAAAAGCACACAGAGCTATAGGGACTGAATATTGCGGATGTGCTAGCGGCGATCTAACAACCCATGTCCTCCGCTCTATACACAAAATCCCGGTGACCGGTTCCATTTAACCACCTTCCGTCTGCCCGTTGACTATAAACGTCCGGGAGGTGGATCTCTATCTCTGAATGGACGTTTCTGAACGTCCATTCAGAGATGGCAGCTGCAGAGCGGGTTGCCTGCTGTCAGTGACAGCAGGACAACCCAGAGAGAAGGCAGGGACAGTTCCCAGGTGTCTCTGCCTTCTATATCGGTGTATACAAAGCGTTCAACAAGCGCTGTGTGTACAGATCAGGAAGCGCTATGTGCCGCCGGGGCCAGGAGAGTGCAGGAGCTGTCAGGTCTTATACAGACCTCGATCAGCCCTCCACTGAGGCTGTACAGGGTTGTATAATGTATAGCGAAGTTAAATGTCCCCCAGAAGTCTTGTATGACCTTATGGGGGACGCAAAGTGTAAAAAAAAAAAAAAAGGTTTAACATGTCAAAAAATTAATAAAAAAATTCCACAAGTAAGGAATTAAAAGAAAATGTTTAAAAATAAAAAATAAAAAATGTAAATAGACATATTTGGTTTTGCCGCAGCTCTATAAATATATTACATGAGCCACCCAGTCCGACAAACACCATAAAGAAAAAAAAAAATTATATATATATATTATATATATATATATATATATATATATATATATATAAAAAGCCGGGCAGCACTGCTTTAATTTGGTTGAAAGATGGGTGCCAGCGGTAATCCCTCGATTCAGGATGATGAACAAATAATAAAAGTCCGCAGCACTCCTTGAAAGATGGGGAAAAAAAAGTGCCATTTAGGCTATTTTCACACTTGCGTTCGGAGCGGATCCGTCTGATGTTTCATCAGACGGATCCGCTCCGATAATGCAGACGTTCGCATCCGTTCAGAACGGATGCGTCTGCATTAAAACTTAGAAAATTTTCTAAGTGTGAAAGTTGTCTGAGCGGATCCGTCCAGACTTTACATTGTAAGTCAATGGGGAACGGATCCGCTTGAAGATTGAGCCATATGGTGTCATCTTCAAGCGGATCCGCCCCCATTGACTTACATTGTAAGTCTGGACGGATCCGCTCGCCTCCGCACGGCCAGGCGGACACCCGAACGCTGCAAGCAGCGTTCAGGTGTCCGCTCACTGAGCGGAGGCTGAGCGCTGGCAGGCGGATGCATTCTCAGTGGATCCGCCTCCACTGAGAATGCATTGGGGCCAGACGGATGCGTTCGGGACCGCTCGTGAGCCCCTTCAAACGGTGCGCACGAGCGGACACCCGAACGCTAGTGTGAAAGTAGCCTTATTCACACGTCATATAGCAACGTTTCGGTTCTCTCACAGAACCTTTTTCAAGCCAAGTGAACCATAAAGTGCAACAGTGCTAATATATATACATCATGTAATCAATTCAAGCTATTAGTCATCCCATAAAAAGCGTGCACTCCCCCTTTAACAATGTTACAATTCATTCATTTTAAACTGCATCTCAGTGTGAACAGAGACAAATAGTGTTTGATGCATGTTCCACAGCAATCCATATATCATATCTGTGATGTTGATCATACAATTCATATATTCTAGTAGTGATATTACAATAAAGTGCATTAAAAACCTATGTGATTAAAAATACCTTGCTGGGGCATTAAAGCTGTATTTCATATAGTCAATAAGGAAGATAAAAGTTCATCTCAAGTCGCGGTGCTCCACGCTGTATTCAGCGTGTCTCCCGATATCTAGTGCGCATGTGTCAACCCATATCCCTCCTACTGGGTGGTGCATATCTATTAGACGTCACCCGGGGCGGAGAAAAAAATGATCGAGACGCTAGATCAGTGCAGTGTCGGCCCATCCAGCGCACACAAAAGGTGCACGCGGACCAACCAACACATCGCACGCCCATGCATCATCGACTGTCCTCATCCCGGGTACACGCATTTGGTTTAAGGGCAATCTTTTGGGCAAATATATATATATATACACACATTAGAAATCTTCCTTATTACATATTCTTGTATCCAGCTAGATGTTCCAGCATAACAGCTTCCATGTTTTCCACTATATCGCGATTCATATTCCCCAACTGTAGAATAATCATATTATAGCATTATTCGCAAAGTTATAGTTATATGTAACATACGTTAAGTTCACCTGGTACAGCAATACGGATACACAAAGCTACAAACAATGAATGGCAGGGCGCTAGCCTACCATACCTCCAGTTACCCTGAATTCAACATTTGGGCTTCAATGTATCAAGACGGAAAATCCATCTAAGCTCATTTTTCTTTAGTACCACTAGCCTGTCACCACCTCTTTCCAGTGGTTTCACATGAATCTTAATTCATTCTCCTTATGATATTTTTCCATAAATTGCTTTGATACCGGTAGGTCTTTTCTTTTATTTCTGATGGATTGTCTGTGATTGTTACCTGGTTTTCATATCACATGTGGTCTCCCTTACGTAGAGCATTTTGCATGGGCACCATCATATACTACCCAAGATGAATCACATGTAAGGTAATATTTGATGTCAAAAGTCTCTCCTGTATCGGGATGTGTAAATACCGATCCCTTAACCATAAGTTTACAGTTCACACACATCATTACATGCCCCAGCAAGGTATTTTTAATCACATAGGTTTTTAATGCACTTTATTGTAATATCACTACTAGAATATATGAATTGTATGATCAACATCACAGATATGATATATGGATTGCTGTGGAACATGCATCAAACACTATTTGTCTCTGTTCACACTGAGATGCAGTTTAAAATGAATGAATTGTAACATTGTTAAAGGGGGAGTGCACGCTTTTTATGGGATGACTAATAGCTTGAATTGATTACATGATGTATATATATTAGCACTGTTGCACTTTATGGTTCACTTGGCTTGAAAAAGGTTCTGTGAGAGAACCGAAACGTTGTTACGGTATATGACATGTGTGAATAAATAGCACATTTGAGGAGTGCTGCAGACTTATATATATATATATATATATATAAAAATAAATAAATAGTGTCACCTTACATCACAAACTTACATCACAAAAAGTGCAACAAGAAGTTATCAAAAAGGTGTATGTCCCAAAAAATAAAAAATAAAAAATGGTACCAATAAAACAGTCACCTCATCCCGCAAAAAAAACCCAAAAAAAATATAGTTCTCAAAACATGGACACATTAAACCATCATTTTTTTGTTTTAAAAAATGCTATTATTGTGTTAAAGTGGAATAAATAAATAAATAAAAAGTATACATATTAGGTATCGCCGCGTCCGCAACAACCAGCTCTATAAAATATTACATGATCCAACCCCTCGGGTGAACACCGTAAAAAAAAAAAAAAAAAAAAAAAAAAAAAAGAGAAAAGGGCCAAAAAAGCCATTTTTGGTCACCTAACATCACAAAGTGCAACACCATCCAATCGATCAAAAAGGCGTGTGCCCCCCAAAATAGTACCAATCAAGCTGTCACCTCATCCCGCAAAAAATTAGATCCTAAGACAATCGGTCAAAAAATAAAAACTATGCCTCTCAGACTATGGAGACACTAAAACATCATTTTTTTGGTTTCCAAAATGCTATTACTCTGTAAAACCTAAGCTACTTTCACACCTGCGTTAGGTGCGGATCCGTCTGGTATCTGCACAGACGGATCCGCACCTATAATGCAAATGCTTAGATCCGTTCAGAACGGATCCGTTTGCATTACCATGAACAAAAAAAAAAATAATAATAATTTTTTGTTTTTTTGTTCATGATAATGCAAACGGATCCGTTTTGACTTTACATTGAAAGTCAATGGGAGACGGATCCGTTTGAAAATTGAGCCATACTGTGTCATCTTCAAACGGATCCGTCCCCATTGACTTACATTGTAAGTCTGGACGGGTCCGTTTGCCTCCGCACGGCCAGGCGGACACCCGAACGCTGCAAGCTGCGTTCGGGTGTCCGCCTGCTGAGCGGAGCGGAGGACAAACGCTGCCAGACTGATGCATTCTGAGCGGATCCGCATCCACTCAGAATGCATTAGGGCTGGACGGATCCGTTCGGAGCCGCTTGTGAGAGCCTTTAAACGGAACTCACAAGCGGAGCCCCGAACGCTAGTGTGAAAGTAGCCTTAAATAAATAAGAAAAAGTATACATATTAGACATAGCCACGTCCGTAACGATCTGCTCTATAAAAATGGCACATGACCTAGCCCCTCAGGTGAACTCTGTAAAAATATAAACTGTGCTAAAACAACCAATTTTTGGTCACCTTGCCCCATAAAGTGTTATCATATGTACCCAAAAATGGTAGCCCCTGCACAAGATGATCAGCATAAAAATTTAAAAAACATGGCGTTCAGAATATGGAGACACAAAAACAATCTTTTTTCAAAAATGCTTTATTATGTAAAACTGAAACAAACAAAGAAAATAGACATATTTGATATCATTGTGTCCGTAACAACCTGTTCTATAAAAATAGCACATGATCTACCAAAACAGAAATTTTTTGGGTTACCTTGCCTCACAAAAAACGTAATATAGAGAAATTAAAAATCATATGTACCCCAAAACAGTACCAATAAAACTGGCACCTTATCCCCTAGTTTCCAAAATGGGGTCACTTTTTGGTAGTTTCTACTATAAGGGTGCATCAGGGGGGCTTTAAATGGGACATGGCATCTAAAAACCAGTTCAGCAAAATCTGCCTTTCAAAAACCATATGGCGATCCTTTTCTTCTGCACCCTGCCGTGTGCCCTTACATCAGTTTACGACCACACGTGGGGTGTTTCTCTAAACCGCAGAATCAGGGTAATAAATATTGAGTTTTGTTTGGCTGTTAACCCTCGATGTGTTAAAGAAAAAAATTTATTATCTGCCAAAAAAGTGAAATTTTAAACTTGGAACTCCATTTTCCTTTAATTCTTGTTGAACAACTAAAGGGTTAAAGTTTGTAAAATCAGTTTTAAGTAACTTGAGGGGTGTAGTTTCTACAATGGGGTTACTATGTAAGCCCCACAAAGTGACTTCAGACCTGAACTGGTCCTTAAAAAGTGGGTTTTGGCAATTTTCTTAAATATTTTAAGAATTGCTTCTAAAATTCTAAGCCTTCTAATGTCCTAAAAAAATAAAATGACATGCAATTTTTTCATAAATAAAAGGTGAAATATATTAACTCAAATTTATGACTATCATGAAGTACAATGTGTCACGAGAAAACAATCTCTGAATGGCTTGGATAAGTAAAAGCGTTCCAAAGTTATTACCACATAAAGTGAGATATGTCAGTTTTGCAAAATTAGGCCTGGTCAGGAAGGGGGCAAAGGGCCCAGATGTGAAGTGGTTAATAAAAACACTTCCGTACCATTAAATACATCCAGATGCATGCGTTTAGATAACAAAAAAACAGGTACGCTACAATTTACTTACTTTGATTTTCAAGCCGGATCCGATTTTAGTTACGCAGACCGGACACAAAACTGCAGCTTGCATTCTGATCAGTTTTGTACCCAATGACAATGAATGGAAAACTGGACCAAAACCGTACTGTTTTGGCCCAGTTTTGAGATCCTCTGTTGGTTCTCAAAACCGGAAACAAAAAACGCAGATGTGAAAGTAGCCTCATTAACCTTATCCTGCAGGGATAGGAGCAGTGTTATTTACATAGGACTGTATGTTGGAAAGGCTGGAGAGAGTCAGTGATGTTATTGACATGGAACTGGTCTGAATGGAAGGGGGGGGGGGGGGGGGGGGAGATGTTCTTTAGATTAGCAATGGTTTACCTGCATAAATACCGACCTCTTAGTCCCCTTTCACACGAGCGAGTATTCCGCGAAGATGCAATGCGGGAGGTGAACGCATTGCACCCGCACTGAATCCGGACCCATTCATTTCTATAGGGCTGTGCACATGAGCGGTGATTTTCACGCATCACTTGTGCGTTGCGTGAAAATCGCAGCATGCTCCTCTTTGTGCGTTTTTCCCGTAACGCATGTGCACATTTTCCCGCAAGGCCCGTGTAAAAGGGGCCTTAGGCCTCTTTCAGACGGGCGTTGCGGGAAAATGTGCGGGTGCGTTACGGGAACTCGAGTGCAAAACATTGTAATGCGTTTTGCACTCGCGTGAGAAAAATCGCGCATGTTTGGTACCCAAACCCGAACTTCTTCACAGAAGTTCGGGCTTGGGATCGGTGTTCTGTAGATTGCTATTATTTTCCCTTATAACCATGTTATAAGGGAAAATAATACATTCTGAATACAGAATGCATAGTAAAATAGCGCTGGAGGGGTTAAAAAAAAAAATATATAATAATTTAACTCACCTTAGTCCACTTGATCGCGCAGCCCGGCATCTCTTCTGTCTCCTTCTTTGCTGAACAGGACCTGTGGTGAGCATTCATTACAGGGTGACGTCACTCCGGTCATCACATGGTACGTCACATGATCTTTTACAATGGTGATGGATCATGTGATGACCGGAGTGACGTCACCACAGGTCCTTTACCTGTAATGAATGCTCACCACAGGTCCTGTTCAGCAAAGGAGACAGAAAGAGATGCCGGCATCGCGATCAAGTGGACTAAGGGGAGTTAAATTTTTTTTTATTTTTTTAACCCCTCCAGCGCTATTTTACTATGCATTCTGTATTCAGAATGCTATTATTTTCCCTTATAACCATGTTATAAGGGAAAATAATAATGATCGGCTCTCCATCCTGATTGTCTCCTAGCAACCGTGCGTGAAAATCGCACCGCATCCGCACTTGCTTGCGATTTTCACACAACCCCATTCACTTCTATGGGGCCTGCGTTGTGTGAAAAACACAGAATATAGAGCATGCTGCGATTCTCACGCAACACACAAGTGATGCGTGAAAATCACCGCTCATGTGAACAGCCCCATAGAAATGAATGGGTCGGGATTCAGTGCGGGTGCAATGCGTTCAACTCACGCATCGCATCCGCGCGGAATACTCGCCCGTGTGAAAGGGGCCTTAGGCTAGGTTCACACCTGAGCGTTTTACAGCGCGTTCCTACACGCTGTAAAACTCTCAACAGGCAAAAACCAATGTTTCCCTATGGGCATGGTTCTCACCTGAGCATTTTACAGTGCCTACGAACGCACTGTAAAACGCCCTACGCCCCAAGAAGTACAGGAGCTTCTTTGGGGCGTATTGTCGCGCGTTCCCGCCCATAGACTTCAGCTGGAACGCGCCTAAATGGGCGTTTGCTTGTTTCCGCCTTAAAAAAAACGCCCGATAAAAACGCCTGTAAAAAGCGCTTACCGAATACGCTCAGGTGTGAACCCAGCCTTAGGGGGCGTTCACACCACCTCTATTTATTTCTGTTGCTCTGCTCCATAATGAGCAGAACAACTAAAATCATGGAAGTACTGGAACGGGCACAGAGCTGAACAAACTCCATTGACTATGATGGGATCTGTTCAGTTTCTGTTCGGGATCCTGTCTTTTTAACAGACATAAAGTGCTGCATAGAAGGCTTTTTTGGCTAGTCTCTGACAGAACCTGCAACAGAGGCCCAAACGTAGCCTCCAACACATTATGTAGGCCTACGGATTATTTATTTGAATTACTGCAACTTTCGTACTCTTCCTTGACTAAAAATACTCCCCAAAAATGGTAAGAGGAGTATTTTTGAAAAATAAATAAAATGTAGTGCGACCTCTGGGTCCGACCTGTTTGAGAAGGCTGCTTGACGTCATGTTCATCAGTCACATGGCCTAGGTGCAGCTCAGCCCCATTGAAGTGAATGGGGCTGGGCGGTGATACCAAGCACAGCTGCTATATAATGTACTTGCGCACTGCTGCCTTCTCAAACAGCTGATTGGTGACGGTCTAACACCCAGAACCCCCGCCAATCAGATAATGATGACCAGAGGACAGGTCATTAGTAAAAAAAATAAATAAATTGGAAAACCCCTTTAAACAGGTTGGTTGAGAAATAGTCAGGAATGGAGTTAAAAGGGTATTCCGGTAGGTAAAAGTTATCCCCTATAGAAATGCCTATTCTTGTCTGCAAGCTGCGGACAATAGGACATGCTCTATCTTTTTGCGGAGCTGCGGACCCAAAGATCGGGGCCGCGCACCGCAAATGCGGACAGCGCACTGTGTGCTGTCCGCATCCATTCTGTCCCCATAGAGAATGAATGAGTCTGCACCCGTTCCGCAAAATTGCGGAACGGATGCGGATCCATTTTGCGGACGTGTGAATGGAGCCTTAAAGTGGCTACCCAATTTCCCTGTACATGGATGAAAACATCCGGTGTTGAGGGGGAGCAATCAATGGCAGGCGAGGACGAGCCTTCCTAGCGTCACCCGCCATGCTAGGGAGGCTCATCCCCGTCTGCCATTGGCTGCTCTCCACCCCCTTCCATATGTTTTCATCCGTGTACAGGGAGAAGTAGCAGCGGCACGGGGACCAGAAGCGGCGCCGGGAGTGGGGTAAGTATATTACCTGTGAGGGGCCTGGCACATGGGGGGGGGGGGGGCTGTTTCAGAAATTGGATAACCCCTTTAAGCCACATTCCTATCGGTAAGAACTGAGCTATAATAGGTGTTTATAATGTCAGAGATAAGGAGCCATCCATTGAGCTGGTAGACAGAAAAGAGAAAACGTAGATCCTGCTACTAGAGGAACGCAAGGCTGTGCAGAAAACGGGGCTCCATATGGGTAATAAAGACCCATTTAAAAAATTGCAGTAGCAATAATGCAATGCCCCCAACGGTAAAAAAAAACTAACAAAAAAACACCATATTTTTCACTTTATAAGACACTTTTAGAAGAGGAAAATATTAAAAAAAAATATTTGAACCAAAAGGTGTACTAAAACATGTAACAGAATAAGTGATAGGGGAATGAAGCACGGTCATTTGGGGGTGTGATGACAAAAATAGGCTTTCTTATTCTCCGCCTCTAAATGCCAGGTGCGTGCCCAAAAAGTAGCCTACCTCTGCAGTTTTCTAAATGGATAATTATTCATTCTTTTCAGTAAATCCCAAGGTAGAGAACAGTCCAATATTCAGACCGTCCCACCAGTAAGAAGGTGCGGGCGGGGCCGCTCTGATCAGATGTCTGTCATAATGCGCATCTGATAAGCCACTAGTGAGGCACAAACCGGAGCTCTCTGCCGGTGCTAATGAGGACATGGTATCCCATGCACGGAGTCGGGTACAACACCCAGCATTACAGGTGGCCACTGACCAGAGATGAAAAGCCGCCCGTTACTTGCGTGCCCGCGCTGCAGAATCCTTCCCGTCGCCACCGGGACATAGAGGGGGCGGGGCTTCTACCAGCCATCTACAGGAAGGCACGCCCAGCCGCAGTGGACGATGGGAGTGCCACGCGCAGGAAGTGCCCGCCTCCTGGAGGACGTGCCTGAGGACCCCAAGGAGATGCAGGGAAAGACCTGTCCATCTGGTTTAACGGTTGTGACTAAATACTATACTCCGTAAGGACCTGGTCCTTACCAGTGATAGTAAATAGCCGACTCAGTGTGAGCTGGCTATTTCCTATCACCGGGAAGGACCTTTTTGCCCCCTAGTGGTCAGGTCCTGAACTGAAATAGTATTTAGCCAGTTCACAGGGAGTTGGCTAAATACTATACTCCGTAAGGACCTGGTCCTAACCAGTGATAGGAAATAGGCAGCTCACACTGAGTCGGCTATTTACTATCACTGGTAAGGACCAGGTTTTCCCCCTAGTGGTCAGGTCCTTAACTGAAATAGTATTTAGCCAATTCACAGTGAGTTGGCTAAATACTATACTTCGTAAGGACCTGGTCCCTGATCTGGTTATTGAACTTTGTTAGGATTTAGTTGATTTTTGATGACTTGGTGAAATCCCCTTGTCTATTAGGACCTGGTCAGTAACTATGTCCAGTAACACATCTTCTACATGGATACAGTGTTATAGTATACAATGAAGTTATATAGGTGACTATAGTAGAATGAGCCTCTTTTATGTTTATTTTTATATTTGAAAAATCTTTAAAATAACCAAAAAAACTGTCATGTGACTTTGGAGTACTTGTATTGGTAGAAATGTCCGGTCCTATGATATTCATGGTAAAGCGCTTTCCAGAAACATCTGCCCATGTGATCTCTGTTGGCTATTTCCTATCACAGTTAAGGACTATGCCCTTAAGGAGTATAGTATTTAGCCAACTCCCTGTGAACCGGCTATATACTACTCTGTAAGGACCTGGTCCTTACCAGTGATAGTAAATAGCCGACTCAGTATGAGCTGGCTATTTCCTATCATGGGTAAGGACCTTTTTGCCCCCTAGTGTTCAGGTCCTGAACTGAAATAGTATATAGCCAGTTCACAGTGAGTTGGCTAAATACTATACTCCATAAGGACCTGGTCCTAACCAGTGATAGGAAATAGCCGACTGTAGAGGAGCTGTCTATTTCCCATAATTTGTAGGGACCTCTTCTGCTTCGTTAATCTGGTTATTGAACTCTGTTAGGATTTAGTGGTTTCTCAATGACTTGGCTAAATCCCCTTGTCTATTAGGACCTGGTCATTAACTATGACCAGTAACACATCTACAGTGTTATAGTATACAAAAAAGTTATGTAGGTGACTATTGTGGAATAAGCCTCTTTTATGTTTATTTGTATTTCTGAAAAATCTTTACAATAAACAATAAAAAAAAACTATCATGTGACTTCTGAGCACTTGTATCTTCAGAAATGTTGTTCCTGTGATATTCATGGTAAAGAGCTTTGCAGAAACATCTGGTCATGTGGTCTCTGTACTTTCCTTGTATGGATTATACTTACCTGCTCAATGGCACCCGTGTCGCTGCGGATTTCTGCATGGCCACTGCTGCATCTCCATGTCGTTCGGATGAAAAGATCCAGTGACGGGGGAGCAGCCAATAGCAGGCCGCAACGGTGACCAGACCCAAGGGGGCTCGTTCCAGTCGCGGCCTGCTATTGCCTGCTTTCCCCGTTGCCAGATATTTTGATTTGAGTGATGGGGAGATGCAGCGGCGGCCATGCAGGGATCGGGAGCGACGCGGGTGCCCTGAGCACGTATAATCCATACAAGGGGCCCGGGCATTAGCGGAGATATTTTCGATATCCGATAACCCCTTTAACATTATTTGTTTAAAAAACAAATTAGAAATTTCCTATATTCTCAAAAGGACCTTTTCCATCTATTTTGTACTAGGGAGGAATCATACTGCTGAGGTCCTTTTCAAGGATAGGATTTAGCCGACTCGCATTGAAGTGACTATTTCCCATACCCCAAAAGGACCTTTTCCCCTCTATTATGGAGGATTCATACTGCTGTGGTTCTTTTCAGGGATAGGATTTAGCCGACTCACACTGAAGTGACTATTTCCTGTACTCCAAAAGGACCTTTTCCCTCCATCATGTACTAGGAAGGATTCATACTGCCGAGGTCCTTTTCAAGGATAGGATTTAGGCTCCATTCACACGTCCGCAAAATGGGTCCGCAATTTTGTGGAACGAGTGCGGACCCATTAATTTCCAACGGGGACGGAAAAGATGCGGAAAGCACACTATGTGCTGTCCGCATCCACACTTCCGTTTCCGCCAAAAAAACATATTACTTACCGGTAATTTCCTTTTCATGAATCCTCCATGATGGCATACCATGAGAGATGACCCACCTCCAACCAGGTAGGGACAGGAATAATAAATTTGACCCTCCTCCGGCTCCTCTTCAGTGTCTTTCTGAACCGACGGCCTAGAGAGTTTTTTCCTTCTTTTTTTCCACACCTATATATACCAAATATATATATTTTTTATTTTTATTTTTTGGGGGGAAAACCATGCCATCATGGAGGATTCATGAAAAGGAAATTACCGGTAAGTAATATGGTTTTTGCCCTTCATCCTCCATGACGGCATACCATGAGATATAACAGATTAATCCTTTAGGGAGGGACTATAGCCTGCAAAACTTTCCTTCAAAAGGAAAGCTCTTGATTTGCCGTAGTATCCACTCTGTAATGTCTGGTAAATGTGTGAGGACTTGACCATGTTGCAGCCCTACAAATTTGTTCTATGGAAGCATTTGCTTTTTCCGCCTAGGATGTAGAGACTGATCTTGTAGAATGGGCTTTTAGATTTCCTGGTGGGGTCTCACCCAGGGTATTGTAGGACTCAGATATAGGCATTTTTATCTATCTGGACAAGGAATTTTTTGTGGCTTTATGACCCTTATAAGTCCCTAGGAACTGTACAAATAGGTAGTCTGATCTCCTGAAGGGTTTTGTGGCTTCTAGATAAGCCGGGATGGCTCTCCATACATACAGTTTGTTGAATTTAACTTCCCCTTCCGATTTTGGATTAGAACAGAAAGAGGGAACCGTAATTTCCTCCTGTCTGTGGAAATTAGTAACAACTTTAGGTAGGAAGGAATTGTCTAACCTAAACACTACTTTGTCAGGGAATACCGTAAAGAAAGGGTCCACAATTTTCAGGGCCTGAATTTCACTTACCCTACGCGCTGAGGTAATTGCCACTAGGAATAACGTTTTCAGTGTAATATATTTTAACGGGACTTCTGAAAGAGGCTCAAAGGGGCCTAAAGTTAACACAGACAAGACTAGATTAAGATCCCAAGGGGGAACCGCGGGTCTTAATCTATCTGCTCCTCTCAGATATCAGATGACCCAAGGATGGTCTGCAATATTTTTATCAAACACGGAACATAAAGTTGATATGTGGACCCTTAAAGTATTTGGGCGCAACCCTTTCTGAAATCCAGATTGTAAAAATCCCAATATAGTTTGAATAGAGAACTCCTGGGATGAATATTTGGACCAGTAACACCAGCCGCAGAATCTTTTCCAGATCCTGGAATAAATCCTGGAGGTAATCTCCTTCCTGCTGGATGCTATGGTGTTAATTATGGAATCTGATAAGCCTTAAGCTCTTAAAGTTAGCCTCTCAGATTACAGGCAGCCAGATGTAATTTTTCCACTTTGGGTTGGTGAACTGGACCCTGGGACAATAGATCTTGCTTCCAGGGAAGCATCCACGGGCTCTGTACTGACAGGAGTTTTAGAAGAGGGAACCAGGACTTTTTGGGCCATAATGGCGGTATCAATATCACATGGGCTCTATCCTGACGTATCTTTTTTAGTACCCTGGTTATCAGAGGAAAAGCATATGAAAGTCCCATTTTTGGGACAGGGCATCCATCCCTATGTTCCCGCTGAAGGGGTTTAGGGAAAATAATTTTTTTAGTTTTGTGTTCACTGCGGAGGCAAACACATCCACCTGCGGGATCCCCCCTAAGGAGGTTATCTGTAGGAAAACCTGTTCCTCTAGACTCCACTCTGTCGACTTCAGTGATACTCTGCCTAAAAAGTCTGCTTTTGTGTTTGAAGACCCTTTTAAATGTATCGCTGACAGGGATTTTAGATGAACCTCTGCCCAGGAGAATATTTTTCCACTATTTTGCTTAGCCCCACACTTCTTGTTCCTCCTTGATAGTTTAGATAGGCTACTACCGTTGTGTTGTCCGATCCTATTTGTATGTCCTTCCCCACTATATATTGGGATAGTACTTTTAGAGCTTTCCAAACCGCAGAGAATTCCCTCTGGTTTGAAGAGAGATCCATCTGATCTCTGGACATCTGGTCTTGACAGGAGTGATGAGAGCAATAAGCTCCCCATCCCCATAGACTTGCATCGGTTGAAACAATCTGTAGATGATCGGGAGACCAGGCAACTCCTTCCCTCAGGTGATCTGGATCTATCCACCACTGTAGGGAATGGTTTACCCAAGAGGGAATTTGAACTATCTGATATATAGATTCCTGATTTCTGTCCCAACATCCCAATAACCACTGCTGGAGGATCCGAGTGTGGAATTGGGCCCATTTGACTGCGGGAATACATGATGTTAGTGTGCCCAACAGTCTCATAGCTTCTCTGATCGTACAAACTGACTGATTTTGGAAGTTTGAGACCTTTCCTATTACTCCTGTCACCTTTTCGGTTGGAAGAAAGGTTTTTTTGATGGGTGGACTCCAGACGAACCCCTAGGAAAATTAAACTCTGTTAAGGGCAGGGGTTTGATTTCTCCCAGTTTATCACCCCACCTGTTTGAAACAGAGTCTGGCAAGTCTGAAATAAATTCTTCTCTAGACATTCTCTTGAATCTCCCACAATTAGAAGATTAGGGGATTATTAAGACATTTCGTCTCCTCAAGTGAGCCACTACATCTATCATTACCTTTGTGAACACCCTCGGAGCTGAGGTGATCCCAAAGGGGAGGACTTGGAACTGAAAATTATATAACTTTGTTCCCAGAAAGACTGCAATACAAAGACATTTTTGAGCTCTTTCACATACCGGAATATGGTAATACGCATCCTTCAAGTCTATTGATGTTAAAAAGTCCCCTTCTTTTAACAGGTTTATGGTGGTGTTTATGGATTCCATCTTGAACTTTTCGTATTTTATAAATCTGTTCAGACTCTTTAGGTTTATTATCAACCGAAAAGTTCCATTAGTTTTTTTTTACCAAAAACATGGTTGAATAGTAACCCAACTTTTGTTGATGAAGAGGGACTGGGATTATGTCCCCCGTCCAGGATTTCAACCATAGAGCCCTTCTGGCCACTACTGTTAACCCAGTGGTTCTTGCCGCCATCCTAACTGACTCTGCCGTAGAATCAGACAAGAAATCTACCGCCTTTAGTAAGAGGGGAAAAGAGTCTTTCAACGTATCATAAGACGTCCCTACTCTAAGAAGAGATTCTAATTGTTGTAACCACTTTTTAAGGGACCGAGACACAGAGGTGGCGGCTAGATTGGGTTTGAAAATACCCGTGGCAGCTTCCCAAGTCTTCTTTAGGCGTGAATCTACCTTTTTATCCATGGGGTCTTTTAAGGACCCCATGTCCTCAAAGGGAAGGGCATTAGAACCTTTAACCAACTTGGAAAGTGACATCTATTTTAGGGCATGAAGTTAAAGGGTTTCTATCATCACAAAATTCGTTATGTAGCTGGCTGACATTAGCGATGTGCTAATGTCAGCAGTACATAACTGTGTAACTTATCTGCCTACATGCTGCCGTTCGCCCAGAAAACTAACTTTAAAAAAATGCAAATGAGCCTCTAGGTGCTATTGGGGCGTTGCTGCAGCACCTAGAGACTCCATCTCCTCACTGTTCGGCACGCCTATTTTGCTTTGATGGACATCTCTGCTCTTTGAAAGTAAAATCCCACGTCTGCGCCGTCCCGTTTAGTATTCGGCGCAGTGAGTGAAGGACGCTCGCCTGCTTCCTCACTGCGCCTGTGTTGAATACGTCACAGAGCTCCCCGGAAGTGAAGACAGCCAGCAGCAGGTAACCATCCTTCACTCACTGCGCCTGCTACTAAATGAGATGGCGCAGGATTTTACTTTAAAAGCGCAGAGCAGAGATGTCCATCAAAACAAAATAGGCGTGCCGAACAGTGAGGAGATGGAGTCTCTAGGTGCTGCAGCAACGCCCCAATAGCACCAAGAGGCTCATTTGCATATTTTTAAAGTTAGTTTTCTGGGTGAACGGCAGCATGTAGGCAGATAAGTTACACAGTTATGTACTGCTGACATTAGCACATCGCTAATGTCAGCCAGCTACATAACTAATTTTGAGATGATGGAAACCCTTTAACAAGGCTTCATCTTCCTCACTAAAGGGAAATCTACGCCGTATTGTTTGGCGTCTTCCATTCCCTTTTTATCATATCATGCATTTTTTTATGGACTGGGAAGAATCGTTTTTTCTTATGTTCGAGTCCACTAAACAGTTCGTCCTGTACGGACCTATGGACTTTTTCGTCTGAGAGGTCAATGGCTTTAATCAATTCTCTCAATTAAAATCTGTATCAGATCCAGAGGAATCAACAGAGTCAAAACTTCCTTGGTCTGCATCCTGCTCTGAATCTGAGGAGCTAGAATACATAATTTTTTGTTCCCTACGTTTAGAGGTAGACGGACCCAGGCTGTTTGGATAAACCTGAGCGCATCTCCTCTCTAATTACGTCCCTTAATTCCTCCCTTATAGATGGAACTAAATCTTTGGCCATATTTGTAGTACATGTTTCTGGTAATTTTACCAAACACACTACACATTTCCTAATTTTAGGGGTGGATTTTGTTTTCTGCACACCATCCTTATCACTCTGCACGCATATAGGAGAGGGTTGACAGAAACACAAGAGGTTAGCATAAGTACAAGATATACAGCATCCCCCAAGTAAAGTACCCCACAGCAGCAGGACCCATGGCGGACTCCATCTGGCCTGATCCCAATTCCAACGTACGGTCAGACCTCTGCCATGTTTGTCCCCCTTTTTATTTCTCCTTACCTGCAGACCTCAGATCAGAGGGCGACTTCCGCCTTGATCTCCGCCCCTACGTTAGTCACACAACCAGAAGTACCGCTGGAACGCATTCGACTTCCTGTGACGTCATAGTCATGCACCGAAGATTCGGGATGCCATGAGGAGCGCTGAAAAGACAGGAGGAACTAAGTGTCTGGTTGGCACATGGACCTCCACCCCGGCGTGCAGAGCAGGAGGTAAGGAGGAGGGTCCCTTACCTACAGACTTCCAGCACCCCAATGCCCAACTAGGGAACGGGTGCTGCCTGCATCCCTCATGTGCCTAGGCATAATGACAGTAAAATCGCCACCCCGCCTGCCGGCACAAAAGTGGACCCACAGCAAGTGCCGTGAGGAATAACCCGTCTACCACCTGGAGGGACAGGAAGACAGTGAGGAGCCGGAGGAGGGTCAAATTTATTTTTCCTGTCCCTACCTGGTTGGAGGTGGGTCATCTCTCATGGTATGCCATCATGAAGGATAAAAGGGGAAAAATAGAACATGTCCTATTCTTGTCCGCAATTGCGGACAAGATTAGTCATTTTCTATTATAGTGTCGCGATGTACAGTCCGCAGATTGCTGTGTCCTGCGGATCCGTAAAACACTTACGAACATGTGAATGGACCCTTAGCCGACTCACACTGAAGTGACTATTTCCCATAGCCCAAAAGGACCTTTTCCCTTTATTATGTAGTATTCATACTGCTGAGGTCCTTTTCAGACATAGGATTTAGCGACCCTGCCTGGCATACTGTGCAGGAGCGACAGTGTAAATGTCTCCTGTGTCTCTCCCAGTATTGATTTTGGTGGAATTTGGTTATTGATTTGTGTCTGCTGTTTCCATGTGTTTTTGTCTGTGCTGGCTCATTTGGTTTCCGCTTAGTTTTTACTTGATTTTGGCTGATCTGTCACTAGTCAGTTATTTTGACCCCATTGTACCTTCCCCGTATAGGGGAATTAAGGAGTGACTGTGGACTAGGAAAGATCGTTCAAACAGTTAGGAACATTGTTAGAGTAGGTGAGCATCAGAATTGTCTTTTCTGTGACACATGATTGAAGCATTGTACAATGCAGGGAGTCCCCTCATAGCGGTAGATGCTGCTCCCTAGTAGCAAAGGTCACCAAGGCTGTTTAATGTGTGTGTCTGTTACATCATACATAGGCCCTGATTTATCAGAACTTCCCTCCAGAATTCTGGCATCAAAAAGTGCAAAATATGGCTTTTGCAACTTTTTTTGCCATTAATTGCGCCAAATTTTGCATTTTTACACAACTCATGCCAGTTTTGTAATATGGATGGGAAAGTGGGTGTGGTTAGCTATGTTAATGAGCTTCACTCCAGATTTATCATTGAGACTTTTTTTTAAAAGTCGCAATCTCATTCCAGGAGGAAAAAATAGGAAAACGGGAGGAGCTTCTCTAGAAGAAGTGTTGGGTGTAAGAACAAGCCACATTTATCAGACAACCTGTGACGTGTGATGAATGTGGAATAAAGTTCTCCAACCCAGACTCAAGCAAAACTGACTTCAAATATTCTCCTCATGATCAATTCCCCCAGAGTGTGCCATCAGAGACTCATGCACGGCTACAGTTTCCCAAAGTATATAGTTATTTAAAAAAAAAAAAAAAAAAAGACAATTGTTTGAAATGTTTACATATTTTATTCATCTAAAAATATTATTTATTTAACCACAAATTATGGTTATCCCTATAAAAAAAATATGCAGGATTAAAAATAGTAAACTAAACAGCATTGTAGGGCACGTCACACTCTTTCAAGCAGGACTTTTTTTTTATCCGGTGAGATGCTCCCATATTTAGACATATGTGCCGCCCGTTCCATGCACTGGGGACCCGAATAACCAATGTAATCTTGCCCATGTCAGCGATTTGTAATCTTCTACAGAGGAGTGGCAATATTCTAACACTTCTGGTCCCCCATGTACTCCCAGACTACACCCACACTGTTACCAGCACCCCACTGGTCCCCCATGTACCCCCAGACTACACCTACACTGTTCCCCAAATCCTGACCTAGCCCACCTCTAACCCAGTTAAAGGGGTCCTCTCACTTCAGCAAATAGCATTCATCATGTAGATCAGGCATGCTCAACCTGAGGCCCTTCAGCTGTTGTAAAACTACAACTACCATAATTCCCAGACATCCTACAGCTTTCAGCCTACAGAAGGGCATGGTGGGAGTTGTAGTTTGCCTCTGCTCCAGAGTCCCTTTTGTGCTTCTGTTCCAGGACGGTGTCCTTTTAGTGACTGTACGGCAAGATTACCTTTGTCTAGTGTACCTACAGCAGGACCCCTTGCCCTAGAACCTTAACTCAGATACCCTTCTTTTTTTTGTGCTTCTGCTCAGTACTCCTGCCTTTGGTTCTTCTTCTTCTCCAGGTCCTGTTCTCTCTAATGCCTCTACCCTTGTACTATTTCCCTTTTAGTGTTTCTGCTTCAGGTTTTCCCCTAAACTGAGTGTTGCATGCTCCTCTCTCTCTAGCACCTCTGCTCCCGGTTCACCTTTGTCTAGTGTCTCTACCCCATGCCCCCTTCTCTCTAGTACCTCTGCTCGATGTCCTCCTCCCTCTGGCACCTCTGCACCCACAGGACCCATTCCCTCTAGCTTTGCTACTCCAATTCCATCTCCCTTTAGTGCCTCTGCTCCAGGTCCCCCTCCCTCCCATGCCTCTGCTAAATAGCCCTCTAACCTATAGTTGCCCTGCTCTAGGGTGGTCCTACATGTTGTGCCTTTACTAGGTACTGCTCACCCTAGTACCACTACAGCAGGATCCCCTCTAGTATCTCTTCCCTCGAGTGCCTTTGTTCCAGATCCTCCTCCCTGTGGTACATCTGCTCTACACCCCCCTCTAATACCTGTGCTCTAGGTTCCCCACAGCCTTAGGCCTCATGCACACGACCGTTTTTTTTGCAGTCTGCAAAAATGGGTTCCGTGTCCGTTTTTTCTTCCGTGGGTCTTCCTCGATTTTTGGAGGATCCACGGACATGAAGGAAAAAGTCATTTTGGTGTCCGCCTGGCCGTGTGGAGCCAAACGGATCCGTCCTGACTTACAATGCAAGTCAATGGGGACTGATCCGTTTGACATTGACACAATATAGTGCAATTGCAAACGGATCCGTCCCCCATTGACTTTCAATGTAAAGTCCCTATTATACCATCGGATCTGAGTTTTCTCCAATCTGATGGTATATTTTAACTTGAAGTGTCCCCATCACCATGGGAACGCCTCTATGTTAAAAATATATATTGGATTTGAGTTATATCTGAAAACTCAGATCCGACAGTATATTCTAACACAGAGGCGTTCCCATACTGATGGGGACGCTTCAAGTTAGAATATATTAAGAACTGTGTACATGACTGCCCCCTGCTGCTTGCCAGCACCTGATCTCTTACAGGGGGCTGTGATCCGCACAATTAACCCCTCAGGTGCCGCACCTGAGGGGTTAATTGTGTGGATCACAGCCCCCTGTAAAAGATCAGGTGCTGCCAGGCAGGAGGGGGCAGTAGGGGTTAATGCAGGGGTAAATAGGGTTTGGTGGCAGTAGGTCATGCTGGGCAGGGGTTACTTATTCCAGTCCAGGGGTATCTTCTGAGTGCTGACTGCGCTCTCCTTCTTCCTCCCGGCCTTGAGTGCTGCTTGCGCTCTCCTTTCTTCTGGGGGCAGGTCGGGGTTCTCCTCTGAGAGCCTCCTGCACTCTTCCTCTTAGGGCTGGGGGCTGCTGCCTGCGCTCTTATGGGGAGGGGGGGTGTCCGGAGCGCTGCCTGCGCTCTTCTTCTCTCAAGAGCCGGACGCATTTTAATTCATTGGTGGCCACTGCGGCCCCCCCATCATTGGTGGCAGCGGAGAGTTCGGAGTCCCAGTTTAATCGCTGGGGCTCTGATCGGTTACCATAGCAACCAGGACGTTACTGCAGTCTTGGTTGCCATGGTTACTTAGCAATTTTAGAAGCATTATACTTACCTGCGCTGTCTGTGACCGGCCGCTCCTCCTACTGGTAAGTGAGAGGTCTGTGCTATAAGCAATGCACCGCACAGACCTTTCACTTACCCAGTAAGAAGAGCGCCCGGCCGGTCACAGACAGCGCAGGTAAGTATAATGCTTCTAAAATTGCTAAGTAACCATGGCAACCAGGGCTGCAGTAGTGTCCTGGTTGCCATGGTAACCGATCGGAGCCCCAGTGATTAAACTGGGACTCCGATCGGAACTCTCCGCTGCCACCAATGATGGGGAAGAGGGGGGCACCAATAAATGTAATACAGGGGAGGGGGGGCCGCACTGGCCACCAATGAATGTAATACAGGAGGAGGGAGGGAGGTGGGGCCGCACTGGCCACCAATGAATGTAATACAGGGGGGGGGGGGAGGGAGGGGGGGGTCTGCCCCCTCCTGCCTGGCAGCATCTGATCTCTTACATGGGGCTATGATACGCACAATTAACCCCTCAGGTGTGGCACCTGAGGGGTTAATTGTGCGGATCACAGCCCCCTGTAAGAGATCGGGTGCTGCCAGGCAGCAGTCATGTACACAGTTCTTAGTATATTCTAACTTGAAGCGTCCCCATCACCATGGGAACGCCTCTGTTAGAATATACTGTCGGATCTGAGTTATTACGTTCTAACTCAAATCCGATGTTATATTCTAACAGTTAAAATATACCCTGCCTTTACATTGAAAGTCAATGGGGGACGGATCCGTTTGCAAATGCACCATATTGTGTCAACGTCAAACGGATCTGTCCCCAAAAAAAAAAATGGACACGGATCACGGAACCCGTTTTTGGGAACGAAAAAAAAAAAAAAACGGTCGTGTGCATGAGGCCTAATACCGCCGATGAGCAAGCAAAAGGCAGATCGTGCTAATTACAGTCTGCCGCTGGCAAATAACTGTACAGCATTGAGACAAGCGATGGTATAACGATCACTGCATGTAATAGCAGTGGTCTCCTCAGCAAGCAGGCGATTCCTTCCTTAGCGCCTGGAAAATCTGCCTCTGTAATACAGCCTTTACACACACAACCCCACACACTGCTGTCCCCCTTCACATACAACCAGATACCCCCTCCCTCAGCATACACACAGCTGCTCCCCCCATACAAGATACCCCCTCCCTCAGCATCCACGCAGCTGCCCCTCCATACAAGATACCCCCTCCCTCAGCATCCACGCAGCTGCCCCCCCATACAAGATACCCCCTCCCTCAGCATCCACGCAGCTGCCCCCCCATACAAGATACCCCTTCCCTCAGCATCCACGCAGCTGCCCCCCCATACAAGATACCCTTCCCTCAGCAGCTGCCCCCCCATACAAGATACCCCTTCCCTCAGCAGCTGCCCCCCCATACAAGATACCCTTCCCTCAGCAGCTGCCCCCCCATACAAGATACCCCTTCCCTCAGCAGCTGCCCCCCCATACAAGATACCCCTTCCCTCAGCAGCTGCCCCCCCATACAAGATACCCCTTCCCTCAGCATCCACGCAGCTGCCCCCCCATACAAGATACCCATTCCCTCAGCATCCACGCAGCTGCCCCCCATTACAAGATACCCCTTCCCTCAGCATCCATGCAGCTGCCCCCCCATACAAGATACCCCCTCCCTCAGCATCCACGCAGCTGCCCCCCCATACAAGATACCCCCTCCCTCAGCATCCACGCAGCTGCCCCCCCATACAAGATACCCCCTTCCCTCAGCATCCACGCAGCTGTCCCCCCCATACAAGATACCCCTTCCCTCAGCATCCACGCAGCTGCCCCCCCATACAAGATACCCATTCCCTCTGTATCCACGCAGCTGCCCCCCCATACAAGATACCCATTCCCTCAGCATCAACGCAGCTGCCCCCCCATACAAGATACCCCTTCCCTCAGCATCCATGCAGCTGCCCCCCCATACAAGATACCCCTTCCCTCAGCATCCATGCAGCTGCCCCCCCCATACAAGATACCCCTTCCCTCAGCTGCCCCCCCATACAAGATACCCCTTCCCTCAGCATCCACGCAGCTGCCCCCCCATACAAAATACCCCTTCCCTCAGCTGCCCCCCCATACAAGATACCCCTTCCCTCAGCATCCACGCAGCTGCCCCCCCATACAAGATACCCCCTCCCTCAGCATCCACGCAGCTGTCCCCCCCATACAAGATACCCCTTCCCTCAGCATCCACGCAGCTGTCCCCCCCATACAAGATACCCCTTCCCTCAGCTGCCCTCCCATACAAGATACCCCCTCCCTCAGCATCCACGCAGCTGTCCCCCCCATACAAGATACCCCCTCCCTCAGCATCCACGCAGCTGTCCCCCCCATACAAGATACCCCTTCCCTCAGCATCCACGCAGCTGCCCCCCCATACAAGATACCCCTTCCCTCAGCATCCACGCAGCTGCCCCCCCATACAAGATACCCCTTCCCTGAGCATCCACGCAGCTGCCCCCCCATACAAGATACCCCTTCCCTCAGTATCCACGCAGCTGCCCCCCCATACAAGATACCCCTTCCCTCAGCATCCACGCAGCTGCCCCCCCATACAAGATACCCCCTCCCTCAGCATCCACGCAGCTGTCCCCCCCCATACAAGATACCCCTTCCCTCAGCTGCCCTCCCATACAAGATACCCCTTCCCTCAGCATCCACGCAGCTGCCCTCCCATACAAGATACCCCCTCCCTCAGTATCCACGCAGCTGTCCCCCCCACACAAGATACCCCTTCCCTCAGCTGCCCCCCATACAAGATACCCCTTCCCTCAGCATCCACGCAGCTGTCCCCCCCATACAAGATACCCCTTCCCTCAGCATCCACGCAGCTGTCCCCCCCATACAAGATACCCCTTCCCTCAGCATCTACGCAGCTGTCCCCCCCATACAAGATACCCCTTCCCTCAGCTGCCCCCCCATACAAGATACCCCTTCCCTCAGCATCCACGCAGCTGTCCCCCCCATACAAGATACCCCTTCCCTCAGCTGCCCCCCCATACAAGATACCCCTTCCCTCAGCATCCACGCAGCTGTCCCCCCCATACAAGATACCCCTTCCCTCAGCTGCCCCCCCATACAAGATACCCCTTCCCTCAGCATCCACGCAGCTGCCCCCCCATACAAGATACCCCCTCCCTCAGCTGCCCCCCCATACAAGATACCCCCTCCCTCAGCATACACACAGCTGCTCCCCCCATACAAGATACCCCTTCCCTCAGCATCCACGCAGCTGCCCCCCCATACAAGATACCCCCTCCCTCAGCAGCTGCCCCCCCATACAAGATACCCCTTCCCTCAGCAGCTGCCCCCCCATACAAGATACCCCTTCCCTCAGCAGCTGCCCCCCCATACAAGATACCCCTTCCCTCAGCAGCTGCCCCCCCATACAAGATACCCCTTCCCTCAGCTGCCCCCCCATACAAGATACCCCTTCCCTCAGCATCCACGCAGCTGCCCCCCCATACAAGATACCCATTCCCTCAGCATCCACGCAGCTGCCCCCCATTACAAGATACCCCTTCCCTCAGCATCCACGCAGCTGCCCCCCCATACAAGATACCCCCTCCCTCAGCATCCACGCATCTGCCCCCCCATACAAGATACCCCCTCCCTCAGCATCCACGCAGCTGCCCCCCCATACAAGATACCCCCTCCCTCAGCATCCACGCAGCTGCCCCCCCATACAAGATACCCCCTCCCTCAGCATCCACGCAGCTGTCCCCCCCCCCATACAAGATACCCCCTCCCTCAGCATCCACGCAGCTGTCCCCCCCATACAAGATACCCCTTCCCTCAGCTGCCCCCCCATACAAGATACCCCTTCCCTCAGCATCCACGCAGCTGCCCCCCCATACAAGATACCCCTTCCCTCAGCATCCACGCAGCTGTCCCCCCCCATACAAGATACCCCTTCCCTCAGCTGCCCCCCCCATACAAGATAACCCCTCCCTCAGCATACACACAGCTGCTCCCCCCATACAAGATACCCCTTCCCTCAGCATCCACGCAGCTGCCCCCCCATACAAGATACCCCCTCCCTCAGCAGCTGCCCCCCCATACAAGATACCCTTCCCTCAGCAGCTGCCCCCCCATACAAGATACCCCTTCCCTCAGCAGCTGCCCCCCCATACAAGATACCCCTTCCCTCAGCAGCTGCCCCCCCATACAAGATACCCCTTCCCTCAGCTGCCCCCCCATACAAGATACCCCTTCCCTCAGCATCCACGCAGCTGCCCCCCATACAAGATACCCATTCCCTCAGCATCCACGCAGCTGCCCCCCCATACAAGATACCCCTTCCCTCAGCATCCACGCAGCTGCCCCCCCATACAAGATACCCATTCCCTCAGCATCCACGCAGCTGCCCCCCCATACAAGATACCCCTTCCCTCAGCATCCATGCAGCTGCCCCCCCATACAAGATACCCCTTCCCTCAGCATCCATGCAGCTGCCCCCCCATACAAGATACCCCTTCCCTCAGCATCCACGCAGCTGTCCCCCCATACAAGATACCCCTTCCCTCAGCATCCATGCAGCTGCCCCCCCATACAAGATACCCCTTCCCTCAGCATCCATGCAGCTGCCCCCCCATACAAGATACCCCTTCCCTCAGCATCCACGCAGCTGTCCCCCCCATACAAGATACCCCTTCCCTCAGCTGCCCCCCCATACAAGATACCCCTTCCCTCAGCATCCACGCAGCTGCCCCCCCATACAAGATACCCCCTCCCTCAGCATCCACGCAGCTGTCCCCCCCATACAAGATACCCCTTCCCTCAGCATCCACGCAGCTGTCCCCCCCATACAAGATACCCCTTCCCTCAGCTGCCCTCCCATACAAGATACCCCCTCCCTCAGCATCCACGCAGCTGTCCCCCCCCATACAAGATACCCCCTCCCTCAGCATCCACGCAGCTGTCCCCCCCATACAAGATACCCCTTCCCTCAGCTGCCCCCCCATACAAGATACCCCTTCCCTCAGCATCCACGCAGCTGTCCCCCCCATACAAGATACCCCTTCCCTCAGCTGCCCTCCCATACAAGATACCCCCTCCCTCAGCATCCACGCAGCTGCCCCCCCATACAAGATACCCCTTCCCTCAGCATCCACGCAGCTGCCCCCCCATACAAGATACCCCCTCCCTCAGCATCCACGCAGCTGTCCCCCCCATACAAGATACCCCCTCCCTCAGCATCCACGCAGCTGCCCCCCATACAAGATACCCCCTCCCTCAGCATCCACGCAGCTGTCCCCCCCATACAAGATACCCCCTCCCTCAGCATCCACGCAGCTGCCCCCCCATACAAGATACCCCTTCCCTCAGCATCCACGCAGCTGCCCCCCCATACAAGATACCCCCTCCCTCAGCATCCACGCAGCTGCCCCCCCATACAAGATACCCCTTCCCTCAGCATCCACGCAGCTGTCCCCCCCATACAAGATACCCCTTCCCTCAGCATCCACGCAGCTGTCCCCCCCATACAAGATACCCCTTCCCTCAGCATCCACGCAGCTGCCCCCCCATACAAGATACCCCTTCCCTCAGCATCCACGCAGCTGCCCCCCCATACAAGATACCCCCTCCCTCAGCATCCACGCAGCTGTCCCCCCCATACAAGATACCCCTTCCCTCAGCTGCCCCCCCATACAAGATACCCCCTCCCTCAGCATCCACGCAGCTGTCCCCCCCATACAATCCCTCACAGCACATCCCCAACAATTTCAGTACCAAATAAGTTACTTAATCAGCAGGTTCCGCGTACTTCTATAACGCTGCAGGAGTTTTTTAGTTCACTCCCCGCGCTGCTGACACTAGCGAGCTCCAGCCGCCATGATACATGCGAAAAAGAGCGCGGATCTCCTATTTCCGATCCACGTGATCTTGGAGTGCCACGTGATGCAGTGACGTCAGGAGGTCCTTACGGAGCATAGTATTTAGCCATTACCCTGGTTTAACCGTATCTCGGTCCAAGGCTATAGGCAGATGTATAGGTCTCGGCCTGAAAACGGGGAAGGCCGCAGCAGCCAGTAACCCATATTATGTGGAATAATAGAAATGGTAAACGGCAGCTGAGGTAGCATCTCAAGACATGTGCCCAGTGGAAACAATAGCAGAAAGAAAAGGCAGTACCCTAGTGATGGGAAGTTCGAATCTTCTATGAATCGGTTCATTTGAATCAGCTCATTCAAAGGAACCGATTCATAAATCGAACCTTCAATTCACTTGTCGAGTCGGCTGACAAGCATCTTCGATTCACCTGCCGAGTCGGCTGACAAGCATCTTAGATTCACTTGCCGAGTCGGCTGACAAGCATCTTAGATTCACTTGCCGAGTCGGCTGACAAGATTCTTAGATTCACTTGCCGAGTCGGCTGACAAGCATCTTAGATTCACTTGCCGAGTCGGCTGACAAGTATCTTAGATTCACTTGCCGAGTCGGCTGACAAGCATCTTAGATTCACTTGCCGAGTCGGCTGACAAGATTCTTAGATTCACCTGCCGAGTCGGCTGACAAGCATCTTAGATTCACTTGCCGAGTCGGCTGACAAGATTCTTCGATTCACTTGCCGAGTCGGCTGACAAGCATCTTAGATTCACTTGCCGAGTCGGCTGACAAGCATCTTAGATTCACTTGCCGAGTCGGCTGACAAGCATCCAGGGGGTGGGGAAAACTCAGGACTGGAGGTAATGGTTGCAGACCAGGTGGGTTGGGAAGGCCCGGCCTTCACTCTAGGATCATGTTACACGAGACCTGCTCGTCTCTACTACCTCAAACGGATCAGCTCAGTCAGATGAATCGATTCAAAAGAACAATTCGTTCAAGAACTGGACATCTCTAAGTATCCCTGAGAAAGGGGGGGATTACAAACACCTGATAGGGCTCTATAATACTGAATAGACAAGCATACCAATCAGCTCTTGAAAACTCCAAAGAGGGACAATATGAGCAGGCGACTGTGGTAATTTTTTTTCATAATAGGCCACGCCTATAACTGCCCAAACCATAACTATGAACACCCAGTCTCCTTAAAGGGAACCTGTCGCCTCTACTATGCTACCCTCACTGAGCGTTTCTAAATGTTCATTGTGTTACCCTAATCATATAAATTACACTTTTCATTTAATTTGCAGACAAATTAAATAAATATATAGCATTATTATGCAAATTAACATACGAGTCATATCTTACTTTTGTGACCAGAGAAGAGTCATATTTTCTCTGAGTCAAGCTCCTCAGCTCCGCTTAGGGCTACTTTCACACTCGCGTTTGGTGCGGATCCGTCATGGATCTGCACAGACGGATCCGTTCAGATAATGCAACCGTCTGCATCCGTTCAGAACGGATCCGTTTGTATTATCTTTAACATAGCCAAACGGATCCGTCTTGAACACCACTGAAAGTCAATGGAGGACGGATCAGGTTTCTATTGTGTCTGAGAAAACGGATCCGTCCCCATTGACTTACATTGTGTGTCAGAACGGAACCGTTTGGCTCACTTTCGTCAGACAGACACCAAAACGCTGCAAGCAGCGTTTTGGTGTCCGTCTCCAGGCTCGGACTGGCCCACCGGGATGCCGGGGACACCCTCGGTGGGCCTCTGGCCTTTTCATTCATAATGATTAGTGCGGCAGGCAGCTCTCCAGCACTGCTGCCTGCCACTTCAATGAGCACGACAGTGATACCTCAGACTTGTCATATAAGTGGCATCGTGGTGAGATGACTGATCCATGATCATTCACCTCGCTACTTCACTTGCCATGGCCGCCAGTGCCTAGCGCCTCCTCTCCAGACCGCTCCCCTGCAGCGCTGCTTAGTGCAGCTGGGCCCACCTTGCACCATCGTGGGCCCTGCCTCCTCATATGTGACATGCCTACGCTGCGCTCTCCATACAGAGCATCCCTGCGCAGCGCAGGCGCGCAGCCAGTAAGGTTCCCCGCCGCGCCCTGGATTCTGCAGAGCACAGCGGCGGGTTTATAGTGTGCCCTGGGTGCCCAGCAGTTAGCCCTCTGTCTCAGGCAGTCCAGATAGGTGTGAATACCTCTGATTCCGGGGCCCACATGTGAATGCAACCACTGCACCCCTTACAGTTATATCACTACCTAGTTCAGCTTATTATCCTACAGGGGGCAGTTAGGTCATCAATATCTGATAATCGGGACTCCAACAGGCTTGCCGATCATCTGCGCCAGAAGTGTGGGGGCGCTGCTGCAGGAACCAGCCCGTCTGCTGCACAATGGATGGAGCGGTGCAGTTTCAGGACCAACTTCCAGCACTAGAGCTACTCTAAAACAGCAGGGGATGCAGGGTGTCAGAACCTCAGTGATCCGATATTGATAGGCCATCAATATTAAAATCCCGGACAACCCAGTGTAAGGTTTTTTTAAAACAGCAGCTGCATGGCATTGATCGCTACAGGTGGTGTGAAGTCCGCTAATATACCCCAAGTCCTTGTTCATGTCTTTTTTACAAAGTGTTTTTATGTCAGGAGATTAATTTTGTATGTCCGCATAGGGAGAGATCTGTCAATCAATCCATGTCAGGCCCAGACAAGCCGGGTGGGGAAAAGATCTTGCGATTATGGTAGGACAACCCTTTTTATTATAATGTAGATTATGTACAACATGAGGAGGTTACAATTTGGTACATTTCATGCCAGACATATATGGTTAAAGGTTTTGTCTCACATCAGTAAATGGCATTTATCATGCAGTTAATACAAGGCACTTACTAATGTATTGTGATTCTCCATATTGCCTCCTTTCCATCACATTATACACAGCACGTATCTGTGGTTACGACCACCCTGCAATCCAGCAGTGGTGGCCGTGCTTACACACTATAGGGAAAGGCTGGAAGTGCACATAGGCCAACACCTTTACCTACAGTGTGCAAGCACGGCCACCGCTGCTGGATTGCAGTGTGGTCAAAACCATGGATCCGTGCTGTGTATAATGTGATGGAAAAGAGTCAATATGGAGAATCAGAATACATTAGTTAGTGCCTTGTATTAACTTTTTCTACATGATAAATGTCAATTGCTGAAGCGAGACAACCCCTTTATCCCCTTTAAGTGTCCTACACTTAAAGGGTTAGGCATACATTTCTTGGTGTATGCATTGTCTGTTTCCTGTATGTGATTGGTGTGTGCTGTATATGTATCAGTGGTGTATGTGCAGCATGTGACATATGCGTCAGTAGCATGTGAGCCGTGTATACGTTTCTTGTGTGCCACATGTGTCCAATGAGTGATTGGTGTGTGCTGCATGTGTCTTGTTTCTGACTGACTAAGGCCTCTTTCACACGAGCGTCACGGATTAGGTCCGGATGCGTTCATGGTGTGTTCAGGAAAACACACAGCCCCATTCGCTTCTATGCCTGCTGGATCCGGCAATCTGTATGCAAACGGATACCATTTGTAGACGGATACGGATGTGGATCCGTCTCACAAATGCATTGCAATACCGAATACGTCTCTCCGGTTGTCATCTGGAAAAACGGATCTGATATTTATCTTTTTCACATTTTTAAAGGTCTGCGCATGCACAGACCGCAAAACCGCATCCGTTTTTCCGGAACACTTGGGGCTGGATCTGGTATTAATGCATTTCAATGGAAAAAAATGCCGGATCCAGCATTCCGGCAAGTGTTCCGGAATTTTGGACGGAGAAAATACGGCAGCATGCTGCTATATTTTTTCCGTCCAAAAACCGTACAGTGACTGAACTGAAGACATCCTGATGCATCCTGAACGAATTACTCTCCATTTAGAATGCATTAGGGTAAAACTAGGACGGAACTCAATACCGGAAAAGTTTAACGCAAGTGTGAAAGTACCCTTAAAGGGAGTCTGTCATCAAAGTTTCATTTTTTTAAACCTTCCCATAGCTTTCTAGCAGCCTTACAGTTAATAAAAACGTTACCTTTATGAGTAATCCTGGACTTATAAAACCGGCAAAAAACAACTTAGTAGCATATGCAAATGAGGGCTCGCAAGTGCCCAGGGGCGGCATTACCCTCGTAGGTGCCCAGCTAGCTCAGCCTTATTGTCGCTTCCCCCCGCCCAGTCTTTCCCTCTGACCGCCCATCTACTTACTTCTTGTTTCGCCGAGATCCCGCGCCTGCGCACTCAGTCAGTCAGCCGGCGCATGCGCATTAATTACTGTGATGCCGTACAAGGAATGGGCATCGCAGTGCGCATGCGCCGGCCGAAGGACTGAGTGCGCAGGCGCGGGATCTCGGCGAAACAAGAAGTAAGTAGATGGGCGGTCAGAGGGAAAGACAGGGCGGGGGGAAGCGACAATAAGGCTGAGCTAGCTGGGCACCTACGAGGGTAATGCCGCCCCTGGGCACTTGCGAGCCCTCATTTGCATATGCTACTAAGTTGTTTTTTGCCGGTTTTATAAGTCCAGGATTACTCATAAAGGTAACGTTTTTATTAACTGTAAGGCTGCTAGAAAGCTATGGGAAGGGTTAAAAAGGTGAAACTTTGATGACAGACTCCCTTTAAGTGCAGGATAGCTATATATGTGTAAATTCTGCCACATGTATGTTTGTGTCCGCCATTATACTTCATCTTTAATATTTCTGTTATCACTGTAAGTGCTCATGAACACAACCGTTTGATGTTTTGCAGTCTGCAAATTGCGTATCCCCAAAACATCGATACTGGGTGTGTGCGTTCCACATTATGCGGAACAGAACAGCCGACCTCTAACAGAACAGTCCTATCCTTGTCTGTAATGCTGACAATAAAATGACAAGTTCTATCATTTTGCAGAACGGCCATGCGGACATACAGACACAGAATGCACACAGAGTCAAATTTTTTTTTTTTTTTGCGGCCTCATTGAAGTTAAGTGAACGGTACAGACATGGGAATAAAAATAAGTTTGTGTGTAGGAGCCCTAAGGTGGGCCCCCAGAATCAGTTACACTGGTGGGCCCTAAGTTCCCCAGTCCGACACTGTCCGTCTCCAAAGCAGAATGGTGACTGATGCATTCTGAGCATTAGAATGCAAGCTGATCAGTTTGGACCGCTTTTGAGAGCCCTAAACGGATCTCACAAACGGAATGCCAAAACGCCAGTGTAAAAGTAGCCTTAGAAATGCCACTACAGATAAAATTTCGCGTGAGCTTCCTTGCTTCAAGGTAATCACGCAGAATGATTTCAGCGGGCATCCTGTCACAATTAACCCCCGCCGCAATGTCTGTTTAAAGTTAGGACGTACCGGTACGTCCTGAGTCCTTAAGGACTCGGGAAACAGGGAGTACCGGTACGCCCTAAGTCCCTAAGGAATTAAAGAGGACCTTTCATGTTTTTCTTTTATTTTAAATAAATACCTTTCCTTGTGGGGTACTCCCCACTGATGCTGCCACCCTGACAGTTTTTTTTTTATATCTCTCCTACTCCCCGCTGTGCCCCCCTGCAGTTTTACCACTCAGTATGTTAATACTGAGCATTGGTACAGGTAGGAGAAGACGCCAGGGTTTCTCAATGGGCGTCTTCTTTTCCCTGGCTGTGCCGCGGTCCAATCACAGCAGAGAGAAGGAGACGCCCATTGAGAAACCCTGCCGTCTTCTCCTCCCAGTACCGATGCTCAGTATTAACATAATGAGTGGGAGAATTGGCAGGGTGGCAGCATCAGCGAAAGGTATTTATCTAAACTAAAAGAAAAACATGAAAGGTCCTCTTTAAAGGGGTAACATAGCCACAATTTCACCCAGTCAGCCCCCCTGATATAAGCATTGCAGCATTTCATGCTGCAATGCTCTCCTTTGCCCTTTACTGAATCACGCAGGGAAAAGATCATGGATCCGATGATGTACCAGCCACTCCATAAGGACTGCTAGGATGAGGCTTCCGCCCAGCAGTGAGCCTGGTGATGTTACCGGCTCTGCTAGGCGGGCTTTAGCGCTGCCCTAGCCTGTAAAATGGCTAGGGCAGCGTTAAAGCCCGCCTATCAGAGTCAGCGACGTCACCGGGAACACTGCTAGGCGGAAGCCTCCGCCCAGCAGTATAATATTTTAAACAAAAAAGGCCATTGCCCTGCGCAATCCAGCGCAGGGCAAGGGAGAGCATCAGAGCATTTCATGCTCTGATGCTGATATCACAGGGCCTGCCTGGGTGAAATTCAGAAATTCTGGATATGTCCAGGTTCAGCTCCGAACCAGGACAACCCCTTTAATGCCGCCATATAGTAATTATTCCCCCTTTGTGTGTCACCGCCAGCTCTGTGAGAAGGTCTGTTAGACGTTCTTCGCTACCTCTTGCATGAAGTTCTTTGTTTTGGTTTCACTTTGTCATCTCCTTTCCTTCTCCCAGCTGTCATCTATTTGCACTGATTGTCTCCCTTTATATTCCCTCCCATACTGCCTCACTTTGCGGTTTATACTTCTTTCTGGATGAGTTGTTCACTGCTGGAGGCTGCTACTGCTGATTCCTCAGATAAGTCTGTTTCCTTTATTTGTGTTTACTTGCTGGCTTGATTGTAGGTGACCCTGACTCCGTCCGTATTAAGTGCAGGGAGCTGGTGGTCGTGTCCCCTCACTATTATAGGGATTCAGGTGTCAGATAGTATAAGGTACGTGGACATGCAATCGTCTACCATAAAGATCTTTGCATGGACATAGCAGACAGGGAGAGCTCTAGGGGTTGTATAAGGCTCACCCATATGCTCCTTAGTTTGGGATCAAGCCAGTCGGATGTTTATAAGTTCCAGCTTTCTGCAACACCATCCGTGACATTATAAACCGCCATAACCGTCTTAAGCATGGATCCGGTTTCAGACTTGATTGACCACATGCAAGGTCTTTCACTAGAGGTAGCAGATCTCCGTAAAACTGTGTCTCAGTTTCAGGTGACCGGTTCTGCTTGCGTTCATGGAGTTTGTTCTGAGCCTAAGATTTCTCTTCCGGATACGTTCTCCGGGGGTAGTGAGAATTTTGTTCGCTTTAGATAGGCTTGCAAACTCCATTTTCGCCTACTTCCTCATTCCTCTGGTGATGAGGAGCAGAGGGTGGGGATCATCATCTCGCTACTCAGGGATAACGCTCAGTCTTGGGCCTTTTCGCTGCTCTTGGAGGGGCACGGCCCCTCCAATCGGTGGATAAATTTTTTGTAGCCCTGGGGCAGATATATGATGACCCGGATCGTATTGCTCTGGCTGAATCTAAACTGCGTCTTTTATGCCAGGGTAAACAGTCCGCAGAGATATATTGTTCAGAATTTCAGAGATGGGCAGCTGATACTGGTTGGAATGAAGCTGCACTCCGAAGTCAATTTTGCCATTGTCTTTCGGAAAGATTGAAAGATGCATTTGCTTTTCATGAGAGACCAGCCTCGTTAGAATCTGCCATGTCTCTAGCTGTTTCGAATTGACAGGCGTCTTAGAGAGAGAGGAGACTACTCCTTCCTGTCATATTCAGTCCAAGGAGAGTGGGGCTGTCTCACTCAGTGCGCAGGGGTCTCAGTCTCTCTCAATCCTCTCTGAGGAGGAGGCCATGCAGCTGGGTTTGCTTGCCTCTGATAGTAGAGGATTCAGCTCTTAGAAGAGGGTTTGTTTCTGTTGTGGGGGTATAAATCATTTGGCTAATGTTTTCCCCTCTAGGAGATTCATGGAGTTTTCTGAGGGTAATAAAACAAAAAGAAAAAAACCCTCTAAAAACTTTCCATTTGCTACTATTGGCAAGGTTAATGCGGAAATTGAAGGTTTGCCATTTAATTGTAGTTCCCATTTTCTCCTACCTGCCAGGGTGGCGCTAGACAGCAAGAACATTGTTTGTGAGATTTTTGTAGATAGTGGAGCAGCTGTCAATCTCATTGATAATCAATTTGCAATAACGCATGGTTTCCAGGTATGCACTTTGGAAAAGGATATACCTGTTTTTGCTATCGATTCCGCTCCACTTTCTCAAAGATCATTAACCGCCTCCGGACCGCCTAACGCAGGATCGCGTTCCGGAGGCGGCTGACTCAGGCACAATCACGCATCTACGCGTCATCTCGCGAGAGGCGAGATTTCCTGTGAACGCGCGCACACAGGTGCGCTCGTTCACAGGAACTGCAGGTAATCGAGTGGATCTTCAGCCTGCCAGTGGCGATCATTCGCTGGCAGGCTGTAGATCCGATTTTTTTTTAACCCCTTAAAGGTATATTAGACGCTGTTTTGATAACAGCGTCTAATATACCTGCTACCTGGTCCTCTGGTGGTCCCTTTTGCTTGGATCGACCACCAGAGGACACAGGCAGCTCTGTAAAGTAGCACCAAACACCACTACACTACACCCCCCCCTGTCACTTATTAACCCCTTATTAACCCCTGATCACCCCATATAGACTCCCTGATCACCCTCCTGTCACTGATCACCCCCCTGTAAGGCTCCATTCAGACGTCCGTATGTGTTTTGCGGATCCGCGGATCCGCAAAACACATACGGACGTCTTAATGGAGCTTGACCTGACAGGGGGGTGATCAATGACAGGGGGTGATCACCCCATATAGACTCCCTGATCACCCCCTGTCATTGATCACCCCCCTGTAAGGCTCCATTAAGACGTCCGTATGCGTTTTGCGGATCCGCGGATCCGCAAAACACATACGGACGTCTGAATGGAGCCTTACAGGGGGGTGATCACCCCATATAGACTCCCTGATCACCCCCTGTCATTGATCACCCCCCTGTAAGGCTCCATTCAGACGTCCGTATGTGTTTTGCGGATCCATGGATCCGCAAAACACATACGGACGTCTGAATGGAGCCTGACAGGGGGGGTGATCAATGACAGGGGGGTGATCACCCCATATTAGACTCCCTGATCACCCCCCTGTCATTGATCACCCCCCTGTAAGGCTCCATTCAGACGTCCGTATGTGTTTTGCGGATCCGCGGATCCGCAAAACACATACGGACGTCTTAATGGAGCTTGACCTGACAGGGGGGTGATCAATGACAGGGGGTGATCACCCCATATAGACTCCCTGATCACCCCCTGTCATTGATCACCCCCCTGTCAGGCTCCATTCAGACGTCCGTATGTGTTTTGCGGATCCATGGATCCGCAAAACACATACGGACGTCTGAATGGAGCCTGACAGGGGGGTGATCAATGACAGGGGGGTGATCACCCCATATAGACTCCCTGATCACCCCCCTGTCATTGATCACCCCCCTGTAAGGATCCATTCAGACGTCAGTATGTGTTTTGCGGATCCACGGATCCGCGGATCCGCAAAACACATACGGACGTCTGAATGGAGCCTTACAGGGGGGTGATCACCCCATATAGATTCCCTGATCACCCCCCTGTCATTGATCACCCCCCTGTAAGGCTCCATTCAGACGTCCGTATGTGTTTTACGAATACCCGGATCCGCAAAACACGGACACCGGCAATGTGCTTTCCGCATTTTGCGGATCCGCACATTGCCAGAACTATATAGAAAATGCCTTTTCTTGTCCGCAATTGCGGACAAGAATAGGACATGTTCTATAGGCTCTAGAAAAAACGCAGTGTTCGCCCGATCAGGCCTGATCTTGTGCGCACACTTGCGTTCAGTCCGCCCCACCGCAGTGACAGAATTTTTTTTTCTGATCACTGCAAAAACACCGTAAAATCGCTGCTGCGCTATAAAAAGATCACTTTTGAGGGGCATGGCGAGTTCATAGAAGATAATTATTTTTTTTTTCTTACAAAGTCTCATATTCCACTAACTTGTGACAAAAAATAAAATCTCACATGAACTCACCATACCCCTCACGGAATCCAAATGCGTAAAAATTTTTAGACATTTATATTCCAGACTTCTTCTCACGCTTTAGGGCCCCTAAAATGCCAGGGCAGTATAAATACCCCACAAGTGACCCCATTTCAGAAAGAAGACACCCCAAGGTATTCGCTGAGGGGCATATTGAGTCCATGAAAGATTGAACTTTTTGTCAGAAGTTAGCGGAAAGGGAGACTTTGTGAGAAAAAACAAAAAAAAATCTATTTCTGCTAACTTGTGCAAAAAAAAAAAAACTTCTATGAACTCGCTATGCCCCTCACGGAATACCTTGGGGTGTCTTCTTTCCAAAATGGGGTCACATGTGGGGTAGGGCAATGCGTTTTGGGTTGTCTTTTACATATACCCATGCTGGGTGAGAGAAATCTCTCTCTAAAATGACAACTTTGTATAAAAAAAAATGGGAAAAGTTGACTTTTACAGAGATATTTCTCTCACCCAGCATGGGTATATGTAAAAATACACCCCAAAACATATTGCCCTACTTCTCCTGAGTACGGCGATACCACATGTGTGACACTTTTTTGCAGCCTAGGTGGGCAAAGGGGCCCACATTCTAAAGAGCACCTTTAGGATTTCACAGGACATTTTTTACACATTTGAATTTCAAACTACTTCTCACGCATTAGGGCCCCTAAAATGCCAGGGCAGTATAACTACCCCACAAGTGACCCCATTTTGGAAAGAAGACACCCCAAGGTATTTCGTGATGGGCATAGTGAGTTCATGGAAGTTTTTATTTTTTGTCACAAGTTAGTGGAATATGAGACTTTGTAAGGAAAAAAATAAAAATCATTATTTTCCGCTAACTTGTGCCAAGAATAAAAAAATTCTAGGAACTCGCCATGCCCCTCACGGAATACCTTGGGGTGTCTTCTTTCCAAAATGGGGTCACTTGTGGGGTATTTATACTGCCTTGGCATTTTAGGGGCCCTAATGTGTGAGAAGTAGTTTGAAATCCAAATGTGTTAAAAATGCCCTGTGAAATCCTAAAGGTGCTCTTTAGAATTTGGGCCCCTTTGCCCACCCAGGCTGCAAAAAAGTGTCACACATGTGGTATCGCCGTACTCAGGAGAAGTAGGGCTATGTGTTTTGGGGTGTATTTTTACATATACCCATGCTGGGTGAGATAAATATCTCTGTCAAATGACAACTTTGTATAAAAAATGGGAAAAGTTGTCTTTTAGAGAGATATTTCTCTCACCCAGCATGGGTATATGTAAAAATACACCCCAAAACACATTGCCCAACTTCTCCTGAGTACGGAGATACCACATGTGTGACACTTTTTTGCAGCCTAGGTGGGCAAAGGGTCCCAAATTCTAAAGAGCACCTTTAGGATTTCACAGGACATTTTTTACACATTTGAATTTCAAACTACTTCTCACGCATTAGGGCCCCTAAAATGGCAGGGGAGTATAACTACCCCACAAGTGACCCCATTTTGGAAAGAAGACACCCCAAGGTATTTCGTGATGGGCATAGTGAGTTCATGGAATTTTTTATTTTTTGTCACAAGTTAGTGGAATATGAGACTTTGTAAGAAAAAATAAAAAATCCTCATTTTCCACTAACTTGTGACAAAAAATAAAAACTTCTATGAACTCACTATGCCCATCAGCGAATACCTTAGGGTGTCTACTTTCCGAAAGGGGGTCATTTGTGGGGTTTTTCTACTGTCTGGGCATTGTAGAACCTCAGGAAACATGACAGGTGCTCAGAGAGTCAGAGCTGCTTCAAAAAGCGGAAATTCACATTTTTGTACCATAGTTTGTAAACGGTATAACTTTTACCCAAACCAATAAATATACACTTATTCCATTTTTTTTAACCACCTCCCGACCGCCTAACGCACGAATGCGTCCGGAAGGTGGTTGATTCATTCCCCCTGGACGCATCCGTGCGTCATCTCGCGAGACGCGAGATTTCCTGTGAACGCGCGCACACAGGCACGCGCGCTCACAGGAACGGAAGGTAAGAGAGTTGATCTCCAGCCTGCCAGCGGCGATCGTTCGCTGGCAGGCTGGAGATGTGTTTTTTTTAACCCCTAACAGGTATATTAGACGCTGTTTTGATAACAGCGTCTAATATACCTGCTACCTGGTCCTCTGGTGGTCCCCTTTGTTTGGATCGACCACCAGAGGACACAGGCAGCTCTGTAATATGTTGCACCAAGCACCACTACACTACACCCCCCCCTGTCACTTATTAACCCCTTATTCACCCTTGATCACCCCTGATCACCCCATATAGACTCCCTGATCACCCCCCTGTCATTGAATACCCCCCTGTCATTGATCAACCCCCTGTAAAGCTCCATTCAGATGTCCGCATGATTTTTACGGATCCACTGATAGATGGATCGGATCCGCAAAACGCATACGGACGTCTGAATGGAGCCTTACAGGGGCGTGATCAATGACTGTGGTGATCACCCCATATAGACTCCCTGATCACCCCCCTGTCATTGATTACCCCCCTGTCATTGATCACCCTCCTGTAAAGCTCCATTCAGACGTCCGCATGATTTTTACGGATCCACTGATAGATGGATCGGATCCGCAAAACAAATACAGGCGTCTCCCTGGAGCCTTCCAGGGGGGGTGATCACCCCATATAGACTCCCTGATCACCCCCCTGTCATTGATCACCCCCCCCTGTCATTGATCACCCCCCTGTCAGGCTGCATTCAGATGTCCGTATGATTTTTACGGATCCACGGATACATGGATCGGATCCGCAAAACACATACGGACGTCTGAATGGAGCCTTACAGGGGCGTGATCAATGACTGTGGTTATCACCCCATATAGACTCCCTGATCACCCCGCTGTCATTGATTACCCCCCTGTCATTGATCAACCCCCTGTAAAGCTCCATTCAGATGTCCGCATGATTTTTACGGATCCACTGATAGATGGATCGGATCCGCAAAACGCATACGGATGTCTGAATGGAGCCTTACAGGGGCGTGATCAATGACTGTGGTGATCCCCCCATATAGACTCCCTGATCACCCCCCTGTCATTGATTATCCCCCTGTCATTGATCACCCCCCTGTAAAGCTCCATTCAGATGTCCGCATGATTTTTACGGATCCACTGATAGATGGATCGGATCCGCAAAACACATACAGGCGTCTCCCTGGAGCCTTCCAGGGGGGGGTGATCACCCCATATAGACTCCCTGATCACCCCCCTGTCATTGATCACCCCCCCCTGTCATTGATCACCCCCCTGTCAGGCTGCATTCAGATGTCCGTATGATTTTTACGGATCCACGGATACATGGATCGGATCCGCAAAACACATACGAACATCTGAATGGAGCCTTACAGGGGGGTGATCAATGACAGGGGGGTGATCACCCCATATAGACTCTCTGATCACCCCCCTGTCATTGATCACCCCCCCTGTCATTGATCACCCCCCTGTCATTGATCACCCCCCTGTCATTGATCACCCCTCTGTAAGGCTCCATTCAGACATTTTTTTGGCCCAAGTTAGCGGAATTATTATTATTTTTTCTTCCAAAGTCTCATATTCCACTAACTTGTGTAAAAAAATTAAATCTCACATGAACTCACCATACCCCTCACGGAATCCAAATGCGTAAAATTTTTTAGACATTTATATTCCAGACTTCTTCTCACGCTTTAGGGCCCCTAGAATGCCAGGGCAGTATAAATACCCCACATGTGACCCCATTTCGGAAAGAAGACACCCCCAGGTATTCCGTGAGGGGCATATTGAGTCCATGAAAGATTGAAATTTTTGTCCCAAGTTAGCGGAAAGGGAGACTTTGTGAGAAAAAAATTAAAAATATCATTTTCCGCTAACTTGTGACAAAAAATAAAAACTTCTATGAACTCACTATGCCCATCAGCGAATACCTTAGGGTGTCTACTTTCCGAAAGGGGGTCATTTGTGGGGTTTTTCTACTGTCTGGGCATTGTAGAACCTCAGGAAACATGACAGGTGCTCAGAGAGTCAGAGCTGCTTCAAAATGCGGAAATTCACATTTTTGTACCATAGTTTGTAAACGGTATAACTTTTACCCAAACCAATAAATATACACTTATTCCATTTTTTTTAACCACCTCCCGACCGCCTAACGCACGAATGCGTCCGGAAGGTGGTTGATTCATTCCTCCTGGACGCATCCGTGCGTCATCTCGCGAGACGCGAGATTTCCTGTGAACGCGCGCACACAGGCGCGCACGCTCACAGGAACGGAAGGTAAGAGAGTTGATCTCCAGCCTGCCAGCGGCGATCGTTCGCTGGCAGGCTGGAGATGTGTTTTTTTTAACCCCTAACAGGTATATTAGACGCTGTTTTGATAACAGCGTCTAATATACCTGCTACCTGGTCCTCTGGTGGTCCCCTTTGTTTGGATCGACCACCAGAGGACACAGGCAGCTCTGTAATATGTTGCACCAAGCACCACTACACTACACCCCCCCCTGTCACTTATTAACCCCTTATTCACCCTTGATCACCCCTGATCACCCCATATAGACTCCCTGATCACCCCCCTGTCATTGAATACCCCCCTGTCATTGATCAACCCCCTGTAAAGCTCCATTCAGATGTCCGCATGATTTTTACGGATCCACTGATAGATGGATCGGATCCGCAAAACGCATACGGACGTCTGAATGGAGCCTTACATGGGCGTGATCAATGACTGTGGTTATCACCCCATATAGACTCCCTGATCACCCCGCTGTCATTGATTACCCCCCTGTCATTGATCAACCCCCTGTAAAGCTCCATTCAGATGTCCGCAGGATTTTTACGGATCCACTGATAGATGGATCGGATCCGCAAAATGCATACGGACGTCTGAATGGAGCCTTACAGGGGCGTGATCAATGACTGTGGTGATCACCCCATATAGACTCCCTGATCACCCCCCTGTCATTGATTACCCCCCTGTCATTGATCACCCTCCTGTAAAGCTCCATTCAGACGTCCGCATGATTTTTACGGATCCACTGATAGATGGATCGGATCCGCAAAACACATACAGGCGTCTCCTTGGAGCCTTCCAGGGGGGGTGATCACCCCATATAGACTCCCTGATCACCCCCCTGTCATTGATCACCCCCCCCTGTCATTGATCACCCCCCTGTCAGGCTGCATTCAGATGTCCGTATGATTTTTACGGATCCACGGATACATGGATCGGATCCGCAAAACACATACGGACGTCTGAATGGAGCCTTACAGGGGCGTGATCAATGACTGTGGTTATCACCCCATATAGACTCCCTGATCACCCCGCTGTCATTGATTACCCCCCTGTCATTGATCAACCCCCTGTAAAGCTCCATTCAGATGTCCGCATGATTTTTACGGATCCACTGATAGATGGATCGGATCCGCAAAACGCATACGGATGTCTGAATGGAGCCTTACAGGGGCGTGATCAATGACTGTGGTGATCCCCCCATATAGACTCCCTGATCACCCCCCTGTCATTGATTATCCCCCTGTCATTGATCACCCCCCTGTAAAGCTCCATTCAGATGTCCGCATGATTTTTACGGATCCACTGATAGATGGATCGGATCCGCAAAACACATACAGGCGTCTCCCTGGAGCCTTCCAGGGGGGGTGATCACCCCATATAGACTCCCTGATCACCCCCCTGTCATTGATCACCCCCCCCTGTCATTGATCACCCCCCTGTCAGGCTGCATTCAGATGTCCGTATGATTTTTACGGATCCACGGATACATGGATCGGATCCGCAAAACACATACGAACATCTGAATGGAGCCTTACAGGGGGGTGATCAATGACAGGGGGGTGATCACCCCATATAGACTCTCTGATCACCCCCCTGTCATTGATCACCCCCCCTGTCATTGATCACCCCCCTGTCATTGATCACCCCCCTGTCATTGATCACCCCTCTGTAAGGCTCCATTCAGACATTTTTTTGGCCCAAGTTAGCGGAATTATTATTATTTTTTCTTCCAAAGTCTCATATTCCACTAACTTGTGTCAAAAAATTAAATCTCACATGAACTCACCATACCCCTCACGGAATCCAAATGCGTAAAATTTTTTAGACATTTATATTCCAGACTTCTTCTCACGCTTTAGGGCCCCTAGAATGCCAGGGCAGTATAAATACCCCACATGTGACCCCATTTCGGAAAGAAGACACCCCCAGGTATTCCGTGAGGGGCATATTGAGTCCATGAAAGATTGAAATTTTTGTCCCAAGTTAGCGGAAAGGGAGACTTTGTGAGAAAAAAATTAAAAATATCATTTTCCGCTAACTTGTGCCAAAAAAAAAAATTTCTATGAACTCGCCATGCCCCTCATTGAATACCTTGGGGTGTCTTCTTTCCAAAATGGGGTCACATGTGGGGTATTTATACTGCCCTGGCATTCTAGGGGCCCCAAAGCGTGAGAAGAAGTCTGGTATCCAAATGTCTAAAAATGCCCTCCTAAAAGGAAGTTGGGCACCTTTGCGCATCTAGGCTGCAAAAAAGTGTCACACATCTGGTATCGCCGTACTCAGGAGAAGTTGGGGAATGTGTTTTGGGGTGTCATTTTACATATACCCATGCTGGGTGAGAGAAATATCTTGGTCAAATGCCAACTTTGTATAAAAAAATGGGAAAAGTTGTCTTTTGCCAAGATATTTCTCTCACCCAGCATGGGTATATGTAAAATGACACCCCAAAACACATTCCCCAACTTCTCCTGAATACGGCGATACCACATGTGTGACACTTTTTTGCAGCCTAGGTGGGCAAAGGGGCCCATATTCCAAAGAGCACCTTTAGGATTTCACAGGTCATTTACCTACTTACCACACATTAGGGCCCCTGGAAAATGCCAGGGCAGTATAACTACCCCACAAGTGACCCCATTTTGGAAAGAAGACACCCCAAGGTATTCCGTGAGGGGCATGGCGAGTTCCTAGAATTTTTATTTTTTGTCACAAGTTAGTGGAAAATTATGATTTTTTTTTTCTTACAAAGTCTCATATTCCACTAACTTGTGACAAAAAATAAAAACTTCCATGAACTCACTATGCCCATCAGCTAATACCTTGGGGTGTCTTCTTTCCAAAATGGGGTCACTTGTGGGGTAGTTATACTGCCCTGGCATTCTAGGGGCCCAAATGTGTGGTAAGGAGTTTGAAATCAAATTCTGTAAAAAATGACCAGTGAAATCCGAAAGGTGCTCTTTGGAATATGGGCCCCTTTGCCCACCTAGGCTGCAAAAAAGTGTCACATGTGGTATCTCCGTATTCAGGAGAAGTTGGGGAATGTGTTTTGGCGTGTCATTTTACATATACCCATGCTGGGTGAGAGAAATATCTTGGCAAAAGACAACTTTTACCATTTTTTTTATACAAAGTTGTCTTTTGCCAAGATATTTCTCTCACCCAGCATGGGTATATGTAAAATGACACCCCAAAACACATTCCCCAACTTCTCCTGAATACGGAGATACCACATGTGTGACACTTTTTTGTAGCGTAGGTGGGCAAAGGGGCCCACATTCCAAAGAGCACCTTTCGGATTTCACCAGCCATTTTTTACAGAATTTGATTTCAAACTCCTTACCACACATTTGGGCCCCTAGAATGCCAGGGCAGTATAACTACCCCACAAGTGACCCCATTTTGGAAAGAAGACATCCCAAGGTATTCGCTGATGGGCATAGTGAGTTCATGGAAGCTTTTATTTTTTGTCACAAGTTAGTGGAATATGAGACTTTGTAAGAAAAAAAGAATCAAAAAAAATCATCATTTTCCGCTAACTTGTGACAAAAAATAAAAAGTTCTATGAACTCACTATGCCCATCAGCGAATACCTTAGGGTGTCTACTTTCCGAAATGGGGTCATTTGTGGGGTGTTTGTACTGTCTGGCCATTGTAGAACCTCAGGAAACATGACAGGTGCTCAGAAAGTCAGAGCTGCTTCAAAAAGCGGAAATTCACATTTTTGTACCATAGTTTGTAAACGCTATAACTTTTACCCAAACCATTTTTTTTTTTACCCAAACATTTTTTTTATCAAAGAGATGTAGAACAATAAATTTAGAGCAAAATTTATATATGGATCTCGTTTTTTTTTTTTGCAAAATTTTACAACTGAAAGTGAAAAATGTCATTTTTTTGCAAAAAAAATCGTTAAATTTCGATTAATAACAAAAAAAGTAAAAATGTCAGCAGCAATGAAATACCCCCAAATGAAAGCTCTATTAGTGAGAAGAAAAGGAGGTCAAATTAATTTGGGTGGTAAGTTGCATGACCGAGCAATAAACCGTGAAAGTAGTGTAGTGCAGAATTGTAAAAAGTGGTCTGTCATTAAGGGGGTTTAAGCTAGGGGAGCTGAGGCGGTTAAAGGGCATAGTTCACAATATCCGTTTGACTGTGGGTGACGCTCATGTTGAGGATATGTCATGTTTCGCCTTAAGCGGATTACCTACTCCTCTAGTGTTGGGGCTACGCTGGCTCACTAAACATAACCCCACCATTGATTGGCAAGCAAGGCAAATAAATGGTTGGAGTGAGTTTTGCAGAGAGAATTGCCTCACGGCGTCTCTTTCAGAGGTTTCTACCAAGACTGTGCCATCTTTTCTCTCTGAATTTTTGGATTTGTTTTTCGAGAGTTGTATCAAGGAGTTGCCCCCACACCGGGAGTACGACTGCCCTATTAATCTCATCCCAGGCGCCAAACTGCCAAAATCACGTTTATACAATCTCTCCCAACCTGAAAGAGTCGCTATGCGTACTTATATCTCTGAGAGTCTGAGAAAGGGACACATCCGACCCTCGAAGTCACCTGTTGCCGCAGTTTGTTTTTTTTTGTTAAGAAAAAAGATGGTTCTTTAAGACCTTGTCTGGATTTCAGGGAGCTGAACCGTATCACGATTCGTGACCCATATCCACTTCCTCTGATCCCGGACCTGTTTAACCAGATTGTTGGGGCTAAGGTTTTTTCTAAGTTGGATTTAAGAGGGGCATACAACCTAGTCAGGGTCAGGGAAGGGGACGAATGGAAGACGGCCTTCAATACCCCTGAGGGTCATTTTGAGAATTTGGTTATGCCCTTTGGTTTCATGAATGCTCCGGCCGTCTTCCAACATTTTGTGAACAGCATTTTTCATCATTTAATGGGGAAATTTGTACTGGTGTATCTGGATGACATTTAGATTTTTTCTCCTGATTTCAAGACTCATCGAGACCACCTACGTCAGGTCTTGCTGATTCTGCGGGATAATAAATTGTACGTTAAACTGGAAAAATGTGTGTTTGCGGCTCCGAAGATTCAATTTCTTGGTTTTCTTCTCTCCGCTTCTGGTTTTCGCATGGACCCTGAGAAGGTCAGCGCTGTGCATGATTGGGAGCTTCCTGAGAATCAGAAGGCGCTGATGCGGTTTTTGGGTTTTGCCAATTATTACAGAAAGTTCATTTTGAATTATTCCTCTGTTGTTAAGCCACTCACTGATATGACTAAAAAGTAGGGATCGACCGATTATCGGTTTTACCGATATTATCGGCCGATATTGAGGATTTTGACCGTTATCGGCATCTATTTTGCCGATATACCGATAACGTATTGGGAACACAGAACGTGCTGCTCTCAGCGCTCTCTGTGTTCCCTCCGCAATGAAGATAAGTCTCTCAATCATTCATATACAGGAGGCAGGAGCTGGCTGCAGAATCACATAGCCGACTCCCGACCTCTATGAACTGTAGCTGCGGTCCGCGGTAGTTAACCCCTTAGGTGCCGCGGATCCGGAGCCGGCTATGTGATTCTGCAGCCAGCTCCTGCCTCCTGTATATGAATGATTGAGAGACTTATCTTCATTGGTGGCACAGTGCGCTCCCCCCAAGCCCCCCAGTATTAATCATTGGTGGCGCAGTGCGCCCCCCACCCCCATCCCAATAGTAAAAACATTGGTGGCGCAGTGCGCCCCCCCCAAGCCCCCCAGTATTAATCATTGGTGGCACAGTGCGCCCCCCACCCCCATCCCAATCCCAATAGTAAAAACATTGGTGGCGCAGTGCGCCCCCCCCACCCAGTATTAATCATTGGTGGCAGTGGCCACAGGATCCCCTCTCCCCTCCTCCTCCGATCGGTTACCATGGCAGCCAGGACGCTATTGAAGCCCTGGCTGCCATGATAAGCTCCATGCTGCTGTGTGCACAAAGCACAGAACAGCAGGGACAGTGTGAGCTCCTATTCACCCTGATAGAGATATATCAGGGTGAATGGGACAAGGGTTCCTGTCCCTAAGGGGGCTAAAAGTTAGTAAAAAAAAAAACAACAAAAAAAACCACAAAAATATTAAGTATAAATGAAAAAGATTTACAAAAAAAATAAAAAATACACGTTAACAATAAACATTAATTTTTTCAGCAGATTTGTGTAGGAATTTTTTTTTTCCTCAAAAATAAAAATACCCAGAATATCGGTATAAATTATCGGCTATCGGCCTGAAAGTTCACAAATTATCGGTATCGGTATGGGCCCTAAAAAATCAATATCGGTCGATCCCTACTAAAAAGGGGGTAGATTTTTCTTCGTGGTCGGTAGATGCGCTTAAAGCCTTTTCTAGTATCAAAGAGAGTTTTGCTTCAGCTCCCATTTTGGTACAACCTGATGTCTCTCCACCTTTTATTGTTGAGGTGGATGCTTCTGAGGTGGGTGTGGGTGCGGTCTTATCTCAGGGTCCCTCTCCTGCCAAATGGCGACCGTGTGCCTTTTTCTCAAGGAAACTCCTCTGCAGAGAGAAATTACGATGTGGGAGATAGGGAGTTGTTGGCCATCAAATTAGCTTTTGAGGAATGGCGCCATTGGTTAGAGGGAGCCAGACACCCTATTACCGTGTTTACAGACCATAAGAATCTGGCCTACTTGGAATTGGCCAAGCATCTGAACCCGAGACAGGCCAGATGGTCTTTTCTAGATTTAATTTTGTTGTTACGTTCCGCCCTGGGGTTAAAAATGTGAAGGCGGATGCCCTGTCACGTTGTTTTCCGGGAGGGGGGAACTTTGAAGACCCGGGTCCCATTTTGGCTAAAGGGGTGGTTGTCTCTGCTCTTTATCCTGATTTGGAGGCAGAGGTTCAGGCAGCCCAGGCAGAGGCTCCTGATCTTTGTCCCCCTGGGAGGTTGTTTGTGCCTCTCGCTTTACGACACAAGGTTTTTAAGGAGCACCACGATACTCTCCTTGCTAGGCACCCGGGGAGCAGAGCCACAGTGGATTTCATTGCTCTGAGATTCTGGTGGCCGGCTCTTCGTAAGACGGTTGAGGGTTTTGTGGCAGCCTGCGAGACTTGCGCTCGTGCCAAGGTCCCTCATTCACGGCCATCGGGTTCTCTCCTCCCGTTTCCCATTCCTTCCCGTCCTTGGACGCATCTGTCCATGGACTTCATTACGGACCTGCCTCGTTCCTCGGGGAAGACTGTGATTCTGGTAGTAGTGGACCGTTTTAGCAAAATGGCGCATTTCATTCCCTTTCCTGGGTTACCCAATGCTAAGACGCTGGCGCAAGTGTTTGTTGATCACATTGTTAAATTGCATGGCATTCCTTCAGACAACGTTTCTGATAGGGGCACGCAATTTGTTTCCAGATTCTGGAAGGCCTTCTGTTCTCGCTTCGGGGTTCGGTTGTCGTTCTCTTCTGCTTTTCACCCGCAGTCGAATGGTCAGACCGAACGCGTCAATCAGAATCTGGAGACATATCTGCGCTGTTTTGTGGCGGAGAATCAGGAGGATTGGTGTTCTTTTTTGTCCCTTGCTGAGTTTGCTTTAAATAACCGTCGCCAGGAGTCCTCTGATAAGTCACAATTTTTTGGTGCATACGGGTTTCATCCGCAGTTTGGGACATTCTCTGGAGAGGGGTCTTCTGGTTTACCTGATGAGGAGAGATTTTCCTCGTCTTTGTCATTTATTTGGCAAAAGATTCAGGGTAATCTGATGAGTGAGAGATATAAGCGTGTGCCTGGACCGGACCTGAATGTGGGGGATCTGGTGTGGTTGTCTACAATGAATATCAAACTGAAGGTTCCCTCCTGGAAGTTGGGTCCTAGGTTTATTGGGCCTTACAAGATCTTGTCCGTCATCAATCCCGTTGCCTTCCGTCTTGATCTTCCTCAGACTGTCACGACTGTGACTGATCCAGACAGGTCTGGGAGGAGAAGGTCGCAGCGACTTGCTACTCGCGATAGCTTGTGAGTTTGCTCCGTGGTTCAGGGTATGTCATCCGGGTTTTGCCTTGTGAACCTTTTTGTCCTGACTGGGAGTTTGTAGGCATCCTTCTCAGGTGAGTCCTGTCTGCCACTCCCAGCTACTATATTAGTTTCAGTTTCACTTGCAGTCATTGCCAGATATAGTCCTTACTTCCAGTGCTATTCTGACCTTTGAAGGAGATCGTTTGACGGTATTGCTGTGGAGCTCTTGTCCGGCGTGGACTGTCGTGATTGGGATCGCCTTCTCTGCTCGTGACTGGATAAGTCTATTTCTGCTGTATATTGTTTGTTTGTTGCTGTCTTCCCCTGTTGTTCTCCTAGACGCGAGTGATGGTGACTAGTGCTCCCATCGTCCTTTCCCCAGTCTAGTCTTGTTAGGGTGACTGAGGGTTTAGGCATCCTGCTCGCCGACGGGTTCACACCCCGTCTAGGGTATCAGGGCAGACAGGTGCCAGCTTAGGGTTAGTCAGGGGGGACATTCTATTTCCCATCCGTAGATAAGGGTCCCCCTTCCCCTCCGTCTGGTGCGACACGACTGCTGCTGGGATAGCGGTCGTGACACAGACTTGGAAGATCCATAATGTTTTTCACTGGTCCCTATTAAAACCTTATGTCCAACCCACTGTACCCTCCTCTTTGCCTCCTCCTCCGATTGTTGTTGATGGTAATCTTGAATTTCAGGTCTCTAGGATTGTGGATTCTCGCATTATCCGCGGTTCTCTCCATTACCTCGTTCATTGGGAGGGTTATGGTCCTGAGGAGAGGATGTGGGTCCCAGTGGCGGACATTAAGGCCACTCGTCTCATCAGGGCTTTCCATAGGTCTCATACTAAGAAGGTGGGCTCTGAGTGTCCGGAGTCCACCCGTAGAAGGAGGGGTACTGTCACCGCCAGCTCTGTGAGAAGGTCTGTTAGACGTTCTTCGCTACCTCTTGCATGACGTTCTTTGTTTTGGTTTCACTTTATCATCTCCTTTCCTTCTCCCAGCTGTCACCTATTTGCACTGATTGTCTCCCTTTATATTCCCTCCCATACTGCCTCACTTTACGGTTTACACTTCTTCCTGGATGAGTTGTTCACTGCTGGATGCTGCTTCTCCTGATTCCTCAGATAAGTCTGTTTCTTTTATTTGTGTTGCCTTGCTTTCTTGATTGTAGGTGACCCTGACTCCATCCGTATTAAGTGCAGGGAGCCGGTGGTCGTGTCCCCTCACTATTATAGGGTTTTCAGGTGATTACATAGTATAAGGTACGTGGGCATGCCATCGTCTACCATAAAGACCTTTGCATGGGCATAGCAGTCAGGGAGAGCTCTAGGGGTTTTATAGGGCTCACCCATATGCTCCTTAGTTTAGGATCAAGCCAGTCGGATGTTTATTTATAAGTTCCAGCTTTCTGCAACACCATCCGTGACCGTCAACCCCTGAACTCACGGATGGTGTTGCAGAAAGACGGATTAACTATATTATTGTTCCTGGCACATATGCAGGTGCAGGTGTACTTCACACAAAAATTGGTTTGTCGCCCACCTAACTAACAGTTGGATTAAATATTCAATTATCAATATTTATTTTAGATGTTGCATTGCGCCCACCCAAAAATTGCTGTAGGAAGGTCAGCCACAGAATGAACAGACAGATAAATTATCTTTCTGTGTCGGGGGTGTAAAAATGAAGTATTGCACATGTGCCCTGGCTGGACAATTGTGTACGTGGCCTATGTTTGTGCAGGAACCCACCTTCCGAGCCACTTGTGAATGATTGGCCTGATAACCGTGGAAATGTCACCCCACAATCCTACAGATGGATTTGCTGTATTTATTTGCCTGGCTTTAAGATATGCAGCGCAGGCCGCAAAGGTACTTTATGGCCCAAAAAAAATTGTTGTTTTTCTTTAACCCACAGTGAAATAGATGGATTTACAGATTTTATTTCACCATCAGATTTGCAGTGCAGGCCGCAATGGTACTTTATGACCAAAAAGTATGCTTTTTTCAAACGACAATGTAACAGCAGTATTTAACTGTTTTATTGGACTGTCAGAAATGCAGCGCAGGCCGCAAATGTACTATCTAGCACAAAAAGTGTGCTTTTTTCAAACAAAAATATAACAGCAGTATTTAATGGTTGTATTGGACTGTCAGAAATGTAGCGCAGGCCGCAAATGTACAATCTAGCACAAAAAGTGTGCTTTTTTCAAACAAAAATATAACAGCAGTATTTAACGGTTGTATTGGACTGTCAGAAATGCAGCGCAGGCCGCAAATGTACTATCTAGCACAAAAAGTGAGTTTTCTTTCAAACGACAATGTAAGGCCTCATGCACACGACCGTTTTTTTTTGCGGTCCACAAAAACGGGTTCCGTTTTTCCGTGATCCGTGACCGTTTTTCGTCCGTGGGTCTTCCTTGATTTTTGGAGGATCCACGGACATGAAAAAAAAGTCGTTTTGGTGTCCGCCTGGCCGTGCGGAGCCAAACGGATCCGTCCTGACTTACAATGCAAGTCAATGTGGACGGATCCGTTTGACGTTCACACAATATGGTGCAATTGCAAACGGATCCGTCCCCCATTGACTTTCAATGTAAAGTCAGGAGTTAATATACCATAGGATTGGAGTTTTCTCCAATCCGATGGTATATTTTAACTTGAAGCGTCCCCATCACCATGGGAACGCCTCTATGTTAGAATATACCATCAGATTTGAGTTACATCATGAAACTCAGATCCGACAGTATATTCTAACACAGAGGCGTTCCCATAGTCCATAGTGATGGGGACGCTTCAAGTAAGAATATACTACGAACTGTGTACATGACTGCCCCCTGCTGCCTGGCAGCACCCGATCTCTTACAGGGGGCTGTGATCAGCACAATTAACCCCTCAGGTGCTGCACCTGAAGGGGTTAATTGTGCGTATCATAGCCCCCCTGTAAGAGATCAGAGGCTGCCAGGCAGACCCCCCTCCCTCCCCAGTTTGAATATCATTGGTGGCCAGTGTGCGCCCACCCCCGGCCCCCCCTCCCTCTATTGTATTATCATTGGAGGCCAATGTGCGCCCCCCCCCAGCCCCCCCCTCCCTCCCTCTATTGTATTATTATTGGTGGCCAGTGTGCGGCCCTGCTGCACAGGTTAAAACATTCAGGGCCTGGGCTCCGGATGTTTTGTCCCATGCCCCGAATGTCCTGCCTGCCTGCTAGATACAACTGTATTGCCGTACACAGAACAGCAATACAATTGAATCTAATACACTGGGAAGAGTTGAAGGACCTGTGGTGACATCAAAGGTCATGTGATCAGCAAAACAGGCTGTGATAGGATGACCTGGAGGATGTCACCATCATGTGACCAGTGCAGGATTGGACCGGAGTGAAGAGGAGAAGGAGCCTAATGGTGATGTCTGTACATGAGAAAAGGTAAGTGAAGGGAGAGGCAGAGCAATGCTGGGAGTTGTAGTTATTTTACTGGGATGTATGTTAGGGCTGGAGGGAGAGATGTTATTGACATGGAACTGTGTGCTTGAGGTGGCTGGGGGAGGGAGTGATGTTATTTACATGGGACTGTAAGTTGAAAGTGGATGGTGGGGGGAATGATGTTTATGTACATGGGACTTAATGTTTAGGCTACGTTCACACCTTGTGCGCTGCCCCGGCCGGTAGCTAGCGCACGCATGGAGGAGCCTGCAGGGATGAGTTCAGGAGCGTCTTCGTGTGACGTCACAACTTCGCTCTGGGTGCCTCCAAGGGACAAATTTCCATCCAACGCATTTCTGAACCTACGAGTTCCTTCATCAGGGATAATTCATGGTACAAGTCCTGGGGATTAAATAGGTTTCCCATTCCCATAATCATTCCTGCAGTGTCTGCTCAAAAACCTAGGGGCACACTGGCAGTGCGCAAGGTGTGAGTTAGAGCAAGAAGCGTCCCAATAGATCTATACAGCGCTTCCTGGAACAACGGGATCACACCACATCACGGAACGATCATCTATCAGATACAGGTAGAGACTTTATAATCAGTGTCCTGTGTATATATGTATTAATTTTCACCCTCCCCTACCTTCTCTGTGCCAGCGCCGGTATTCCATACATATCTATAGCTATCAGCCATTCATTATCGGTGAGAGTAGGTTGGACACTCACCCCTAATACCAGGCAGCGGCAAACGAGGTGAATACATCAGCCTCAGAGATATACCTGACGGCGCAAGTGTCTCTGCTTTCATAAATTCAGTTGTTACTTTTTAGCTGTCCACCTAGACACATTGCAGCAGACCGTGCCGACCCAAAAGAAGATAATAGTATTTCTAGTGTTAGAGGGTTAAATAAGAGGATACCTTCTATCACCTTGTGTACTGTATTGTCAAAGCGCTTCCCTTCACCAATTGTCGCAATAAGCTACATAAGCGAGTAATGTAACCAAGTATAATAAATATCTAACTTCCAACTGATCGTGCTGCCTGCCACAACACTCGATAGTAAACTGTGATAGCGCCAATATCTAAACTAATATTAGAACACCTAGATCAAGCATATATTGAATATCACTAACAACTAGTAGCTGTGGATATTACCTGTCACTCCGCCGAAATACAGTGAAGTACATTGAGACCAGCGCTTCTATTTAAACAACTGCAGAAAACTCCAGTTTGAAATAGAACCATCTAAATAAAGACCTACCCAGAAATACCTAATAAGCAGATATCACTGGGGATAAAGAATATTCTGCAGCCCCCTAATAGTCCGATAGTGAGTCCTAGTAATCCGAAACAATGAGTGAACTATCGGAGGATCGCAGGGAACGGATTAAATTTGTCCAGTCCTTCTTCCAATTAAAATCTACCCCTGTACCACCAGAAATACCTGAGAATAAAAGCAGGGAAATAATATCGAACATCAAAACTTTGGAAAGACTACTTATTACTGAAATGAGAGATCTATGGGAGGTAGCAACATTAGAGGAATATCTAAAGAAAAATATGGTGCCAAAAGGGTTAAAAGTCACCAAAACACTATCAGGCGATCTAGGGGATCGTGAGACCTTAAAAGAGTGGGATGATCTATTTCATGAATTTTCAAAAAACGCAGTATCATTCATAATAAAAAAAAAAGAAAGGTTTAATGAGGACAAATTATGAAATAATGAAATTTTTTGAGACAATAAGGCCATATAAATACCACCCAGAGGTAATTAAAATCTCAAATTCCATTAAAATGAGAATTAGACAAAAAGAGGATGAAATTATAATTATGAAGAAAAAGAAGCTTGAGAGAGACGCAATCCAGATAAGTAATGTGCAGGAACTAGAACAGGGAAACCACTCAGGGGTAGGGACATCTTGCTATGATACAATAGATGACACAAAATGTGATGATAGAGGAACCCTTTGGGAAGACATAACAGTACATGATGTTAATCTAGAAGACTTACCACAGGAAGGTAGCATTACTAGTGACACGAACTCTCCTCCAATATCACCAATAGTACATATTTTGAGGAAGGAGACAAACGGCTCAATAATCACAGAAAATAGGTACGAGATACTAAATTCACTGGAAGACAAGGGGGAAGGTGAAGCGCTGATCAGTATAAACACTCAACCAACACAAGGGGGAGCCATGTACCTTGAGGATCAGAATAAGGAACTAAGTGCTGAAGAAATAATCACTGAAGAAATAATAAATATCAGCTATAGTGACATAGTCAAGAGAAACATTATAACAAAAAGGCATGTGGGAACGAAACACCCATCCACTAGTATGAATACTAAGAAGAAGACGGTAAATAAGGATTTTTTCAAAGTAAAATCCCCCACAAAAAGAAAAAAAACGCAAAGAGGAAGACGGGGGAAAGGATTAACAAAGAAAAATAACAAGAAAAATAACAAAGACAGGAGAAGGGATCTTCAACCTGAGTAAATATATACTGAAGAATGATGAACTGAGATTGCTTGAAAAAGGTCTGAAATTTGCCCCTTCATCTAGATTCTGCCCTTTTGATGCCTTTATTGGTAATAAAAGGACAGGGACACTATTGATGGAAAAAGTAGAAAAATAGATATTTTTCCTCATACCGAGCTAAAACCGAAATCCCACTTTAATCCTATAGGTGAATATTCAGAGGCCCTTTTAACCAAAATAAAAAAGGGATGGCAAAAGAGAAAAGGCAGCAATTAAGGTACTACAGACCAACAATCAAATTGTCATAAGACCAGCTGATAAAGGGGGGGGGGGGGGCATTGTAATCCTCGACCAGGACGCCTATCATAATGAAGCCCTCAGACTATTGATGGATCAAAAAACATATAAAAAATTACAATTAGACCCCACAGAAGCATATAAAAGGAAATTGAACATATTAGAAAAGAAAGGGAAATTGAGGGGTATTCTTTCTAGTGAAGAGGCATTATTTATAAACAACCAGTGCCCCAGAATACCCATGTTTTACTACTTACCTAAAATCCATAAGTGTCAATCCAACCCCCCGGGAAGACCTATAGTCTCAGGAATTGAGGGTTTGACCTCAAACCTTTCCAAATACGTTGATATCCTACTACAGAAATATGTACAGGAGTTACCAGCCTATATAAAGGACACCAAACATATTCTACAACTATTAAATAAAATTGAGTGGTGTGATAACTATATCATGGGCACTTTGGACGTTACCTCGCTGTACACCATCATAGAAAATACAAAGGGTAGGGAGGCAACAGAATACTTTTTAAGGAAGAATGGAAAGATACCCGATGAACAGGTGGCCTTCATAGGACCAATGTATTAATTTTATTTTAACGCACAATTATTTTAAGTACGAAAATGAATTTTACCTCCGGACGTGGGGGACCGCTATGGGGACTCGATTCGCACCGAGTTTCGCTAATCTATATGTGGGTAGGTGGGAGGAGCTTACCATCTGCCCATCTGGAGAGCTCGGTGCGGATCTAGTCCTCCGGAAAAGATTTATTGACGATGTGGTTTGTATTTGGAAGGGAGGGGAATCTCGTCTGAACCAATTTTTAGATAACTTAAATAAAAATGAATTTTATTTGCATTTTACATCAACTTGGAGCTGACACCAGATAAATTTTCTGGATCTAACAATTTTTATAGAGAAGGGCAAAATACAAACAAGAACATTCCACAAACCAACAGATTGTAATAGCTTTATACCATTGGAAAGCTGCCACCTGTCAACCTGGTTGACCAATATCCCCAGGAGTCAATTTATCAGGACCCGTAGAAACTGTAGCAGTATAGCACATTTTGAGGAGGAAACAGCAGAGCTCAATAGAAAATTCATTGAAAAAGGCTACAGATTAACTGATCTAGAACCTATAGTGGAGGAAGTGAAAAAGTTAGACCGTAGTGAACTAATAAAAAATAAACCAATTAACAAAGAACAAGAATCCCCAGTACCAATAAGTGGGAACGTAAAGGATATAAATATAAATAAAAATACAAATGAAAATGGAGACACTTTACTCAAAATCCCAATTATAAACAAGTATAGGAGGTAGAATCCTCAAACAGATCGTTAGGAGACATTGGGATATCCTAAAACAGGACAAATTGATAGGTGAAAGAATCCCAAAAGCACCTACCTTCATTTTTTGAAAAGCGCAAAATCTAGCATATCTAATAGCTCCATCCGTTAAAACCATTCTAAAGAAAAATAATACACAAAATGGAACAAAAATAGGTTTCTTCCCTTGCAAAATGTGCAAAAACTGTAGGGTGACTAGACAATGTAACCCCGTTCTGGAAATAGAAGATTATCCAACTACTTATAAAATAAAAAATCATATTACCTGTGACACCAAGGGGGTAATATACTTCATCAAATGCCCCTGTCAGAAAATCTATGTCGGCAGGACTGAACGCCAAATGAAGATTAGAATAAAGGAGCATATTAGGAACATAAATTTGATGGACATCCATTATCCAAACATTATATAGAATATCATGGCAGTTCATTTAAAGGGTTCAATTTTTGGTGGCATTGAAAGGGTTAAAACAGATATGAGGGCTGGGAATTATATTCAGCAAATGTCACGCTGTGAAAGTAAGTGGATCTTTAGATTAAATAGTCTGGCACCAAAGGGCCTGAATCAGGAGATCGAACTATTTGCATTCAAATAGAGGCATAAACCCTATGTAATAATGGGCTGGGATGACGTATAGTGAATAGTGGTGTGCCCCTAGGTTTTTGAGCAGACACTGCAGGAATGATTATGGGAATGGGAAACCTATTTAATCCCCAGGACTTGTACCATGAATTATCCCTGACGAAGGAATCCGTAGGTTCAGAAACGCGTTGGATGGAAATTTGTCCCTTGGAGGCACCCAGAGCAAAGTTGTGACGTAACACGAAGACGCTCCTGAACTCATCCCTGCAGGCTCCTCCACGCGTGCGCTAGCTACCGGCCGGGGCAGCGCGCAAGGTGCGAGTTAGAGCAAGAAGCGTCCCATTAGATCTATACAGCGCATCCTGGAACAACGGGATCACACCACATCACGGAACGATCATCTATCAGATACAGGTAGAGACTTTATAATCAGTGTCCTGTGTATATATGTATTAATTTTCACCGTCCCCTACCTTCTCTGTGCCAGCGCCGGTATTCCATACATATCTATAGCAAGTGTGAAAGTAGCCTTAGGGGGTGATGTTTACATGGGATTGTGCGTTGGAGGCAGCTGGGGAGGAGGTGATGTTATTTACATGGGACTGTATGGTGGAGGGAGGATTATAACTGCAGGGGGCACTGCAGATCCACGGGACATTATAGGCGGTCTTATTACTACTGGGGGCTCTATAGGAGGGTCTTATAGATCCGCCTTTTTTCTACTAAGCGCACTATAGGGGCCTTATTACTACTGAGGGGTCTGAAGGGAGCTTTATTACCACTGGGGGAACAATAGGGGGCCTTATTTCTACTGGGGACTCTGTGAGGGTATTATTAATATGGGAGGGCTCCTCTAATAATGGGGGCATTGTTGAGGAGCATTATCACGGTTGGGGCAGTGTTACTACAGTAATGAGGGCATTCTAGAAGGGAATTACTATTGGTGGGACTATGAGAAGCACTATTACTATGGGGGGCAGTAATGTTTCTTCAGGATAGTATTTGGGAGTATTGGGGGGGGGCAGGGGCGTAAGTAAATGCTCATGGGCCCCGGTGCAAGAGTTCAGCTTGGGCTCCCCTTCCCTCAGTGCTTTGTGTTTCTTCTTATGCGGCACAAGTGTCTTTGGGCCCCTTCAGGCTCCTGGGCCCGGTAGTGACTGCTACCTCTGCACCCCCTATAGCTACACCCCTGGGGGAGGGGGGGCACAGAAAACAGCAGGATAACACTGTGGGGACTCCCGTTGGGGGATAATGATAGAATGTGAGGAAGCTAAGATGTCTGTGTGTCACACTCTGCAGAGACGAGGCGGCTGAGAGAAGTTGTCCAGACCGAGTGGAGAAGATGATGAGAGAGAAGATCTACAGAGAAGATGATGACAGAGAGGAGACGTCACCTGGAGGGCCTGGATGTGACAGGTAAGTGCTGCTGTATAGCAAGTACAGCAAAGTGCGGGGGGCAACATATCAGAGTTAACAACAAGTTCTGATATCAGATAGATTCTTTCTATTCTCTCTCTCACAGCAGCAGCATCCTATCCCTACACTAGTAAGAGCTGAGTTGTGTGCTGCGCTATGTGACTCCAGCTTATATAGAGGCTGGGTCACACTGGCCAATCACAGTCATGCCATTAGTAGGCATGGCTGTGATGGCTTCTAAGGGCACACGAGTTAAACGCTTGTTGATTGGCTGCCCTGCAGCCTTTCAAAAAGCGCCATTTAATCGCCGAACACCGAATTTGAACCCAAACTTTTACTGAAATATTCGGGTCCGGGGTCAAAAAAGCCTAAAGTTCAAACCCGAACTTTACAGTATGGGTTCGCTCAACCCTAGCTCTTACCTGTTTTGCAGTGCTTCGCTATATAACCTAAGCCACCACATGCAAACATAGAAACATATAAACATAGAATGTGTCGGCAGATAAGAACCATTTGGCCCATCTAGTCTGCCCAATATATCTGAATCCTATGAATAGTCCCTGGCCCTATCTTATATGAAGGATAGCCTTATGCCTATCCCATGCATGCTTAAACTCCTTCACTGTATTTACAGCTACCACTTCTGCAGGAAGGCTTTTCCATGCATCCACTACTCTCTCAGTAAAGTAATACTTCCTTATATTACTTTTAAACCTTTGCCCCTCTAATTTAAAACTGTGTCCTCTTGTGGTAGTTTTTCTTCTTTTAAATATGCTCTCCTCCTTTACCGAGTTGATTTCTAATGTTTGCCCTGTATGGCTTAGGTGTATGGCTTAGGTCCGTCTACACTGCCATCGTGCTCCCATGTCCTATATTGTTCCATCCTCAGGGACGCACTCTTCACAACATTTCTTTTTCTCAAAGTCAGGGAAAAATCTAGTCTGGACAGGCTTAGTCTGGTGATTTGGCCGGTCACAGACTACTCTCCCCCCTTTTTGCCCTGGACAGGGCAAAGTTTTGGGAGATTCCGGTCCTGACTTTACGGAAAAAGAAAGAACCGGCACCAAATTGGTGATGACCTGTTGCATGCCAGTCATTAGCTGGGACCTTACAGCAACCTCAGTCTTCAATTCGGCTACCGTTACGTCAGTAGAGGCAGCCCGCTCCTTGAAGGTCTTGATCTCAGCATAAGATTGAGTCAACTTGGCCTCAATTTCCTCCTTCTGCCTCTGCAACTCTACTAACTGTGACTCTATCCTAGCCACCTGCGCATCTTGGTCAATGGTAGACTGTACATTCTCCACCAGCTGTGCTCGCAATGCCGAATTCTGGTTCGAATTACTGGCACAGCATTGGCAGTGAATGGTCAGAGGAATTGTCTCTGTTGACCGAGACACCAGCGCAACTTACTTTGGCTTGCAGATGCTAACCTCAAATGTATGAACAAGCTTGGCTAGCATCTGAAGCTGTTTGGTCGCCTTGTTCAATACCGTTCATTTGTTAACACATAGCCTGTCATAACTACAAGCCTGTGCTAACAAATCGGACCACAGCATTTCTGCTGACTTGTAAGTGGTTGTGATGATGGGGTTGAAAGTACTACGTTTTGCTAGGTGTAGCAGTGTGGGGAAGTCCATACTTATGTTTTGATGAGAGGCCATCTTCTTTGGTGCTGTCCTTCCTTGTTCTTTGTGTGCTGCGTGGAGGAGGTCCTTTAATATCCGGAACGCCTTCTCCCGACCAGCTGGACTTTTGTTCAGCTCCAACGGTGATGGTTCTCTCTTCAGTGACGTATATGACGACTAAATCAGTGGGCGTGTAACTAAATCAGAAAATCGTTGGTACACAAAATTCTAAAGATTTTAGGTTCTCTGCTGTAGAGATTGCCTTGTGTTTAGTTCTGATTGAAAAAAAACGCTTTACCTGTCCGAACTATCAGGCTCAGAACCCACTGACCGCGTCACTCTCGCCTGACTAGTTCACAGCGTAAACAATTTTCTTCACCAAAGCCAAACACAAAAAACAAATTCTTTAGCAGTGGGCATGGCTCGCCAATTTTAATGGAGATATTAATTATTGCTATTTTGAGTAATCTCAATAATTAATATTCATAAATAGGCTCGGGTCGTCTAGTGATGACTCCGCCTATTTATACCTTAAAATGGGGATGTTGGGTTCCCTCCTTCCTGTCTGGCGCAGGCTGCGCTCTTTCGCTTCTGGGGCTGCTCAGTCCTGAGCGCTGGCAGCGCTCTACATGCTGGCGGAAGGTCTCAGGCTGGTCGGGCTTCACTCTCTGGCTACAGCACAGCACAGCCTGCTCTCTCCTTCTGGGGGGGGGGGTAGGGGTTCACTCTGGAGTGCCGGTTGCGGTCTCTTCTTGGACACGCCAGGCTAACTTCACTAGCGCAGCGCCGCTGGGTTATTTAAACCCGGCGGCGCTCGCTACCGCGCTGCAGGCGTGTGCATGTACGCCTGCAGCCAGGTCCACGTGGGCTGGTACGGTGCTATGACGTCACTGCACCAGCCCATGCGTCCTGGCGCGTGCTTCCAGGCGGGGGGAACTTTGAATTTCCAACCTGAAGCGCCCGCGCATACCTCTGGTGCTGTAATTACCGCACCGGAGGTATGCTACAAACCGAGGGAGGGGAACTTTTGTTCCCTCATCTCTGTTATGCTAAACATGTCCAACCCTTCTGGAGATGTTTAACAAAAGACAGCGGATCTTATCGATCCCCTGTGTTTTGATGTGGCCGCACCTGGACATTATTGTCCAGCCATGCAGGCGGCATTTCCCTTCTGCGGGCACGTTAGAATGTGCCTGCAGGAGGATTTGGCTGGGGAGGGGGCACCCGAGATGGGGGTATTATTGGGCTACATTTAGATATAAGTATATACAGTACAGACCAAAAGTTTGGACACACCTTCTCATTCAAAGAGTTTTCTTTATTTTCATGACTATGAAGGCATCAAAACTATGAATTAACACATGTGGAATTATATACATAACAAACAAGTGTGAAACAACTGAAAATATGTCATATTCTAGGTTCTTCAAAGTAGCCACCTTTTGCTTTGATTACTGCTTTGAACACTCTTGGCATTCTCTTGATGAGCTTCAAGAGGTAGTCCCCTGAAATGGTCTTCCAACAGTCTTGAAGGAGTTCCCAGAGATGCTTAGCACTTGTTGGCCCTTTTGCCTTCACTCTGCGGTCCAGCTCACCCCAAACCATCTCAATTGGGTTCAGGTCCGGTGACTGTGGAGGCCAGGTCATCTGGCGCAGCACCCCATCACTCTCCTTCATGGTCAAATAGCCCTTACTTTCAAAGTTTTCCCAATTTTTCGGCTGACTGACTGACCTTCATTTCTTAAAGTAATGATGGCCACTCGTTTTTCTTTACTTAGCTACTTTTTCTTGCCATAATACAAATTCTAACAGTCTATTCAGTTGGACTATCAGCTGTGTATCCACCTGACTTCTCCTCAATCCCACTGATGGTCCCAACCCCATTTATAAGGCAAGAAATCCCACTTATTAAACCTGACAGGGCACACCTGTGAAGTGAAAACCATTTCAGGGGACTACCTCTTGAAGCTCATCAAGAGAATGCCAAGAGTGTGCAAAGCAGTAATCAAAGCAAAAGGTGGCTACTTTGAAGAACCTAGAATATGACATATTTTTAGTTGTTTCACACTTGTTTTTTATGTATATAATTCCACATGTGTTAATTCATAGTTTTGATGCCTTCAGTGTGAATCTACAATTTTCATAGTGATGAAAATAAAGAAAACTCTTTGAATGAGAAGGTGTGTCCAAACTTTTGGTCTGTACTGTATGTATATATTAAAAGACATATATACATATATTTGCATAATATTCCTTCTCTTTACACTCACATTGTGCCCCCTTCACAGTAATAATGCCCACATTGTGCCCCCTTCACAGTAGTAATGCTCACATGTGTCCCCTTCACAGTAGCTATGCCCAGATATGTGCCCCTTCATAGCTATTATGCCCATGTGTGCCCCTTTTATAGTAGCTATTCCCACATGTGCCCCCTTCATAGTAGCTATCCACAGATGTTCCCCTTCATAGTAGCTTTGCCCAGATGTGTCCTCTTCATAATAGTTATGCCCACATGTGCCCTCTTTATAGTAGCTATACCCACATGGGCCATCATTGCAGAGTGCACTCACTATCACTGACACATGTCGTCTTTTCTTGGGATTGAGGGGATCCCAGGAATCTCACTACGACTGCTAACAATCAGTTACGGCAGATCCTATTGGAACACCATAATTATAGACAATCGAGACAAATTGACCACTAGCTAATATCCAGAGTAACCTCTGTGTGCAGCACAGACAGCATCTAGATGGGCTGGGAGTTACTCTGTAAGGTCCTGGTAGGTGGTCACAGGTATGTGGAGCTACGCAGACTACAGTGGATCCCTCAGCTGCTGGATGGTGCCAGGTTCCATAGATCAAACATGATCAAGGTGCTCCCAGTTGGGTTCAAGTCTGGGAAATTAGGGGGCCAGACTAATGCTTGCAAGTCTCGGTCATGCTCTTCCAACCAATGTCGGACATTTCTAGCCATGTGACATGTCGCATTGTCTTTCTGGAAGATCTCATCCGCTCCAGGGAAGACAATCAGCATGTACAGTGATCTGCAAGGATGGATTCATACCCAAATCGGTTGAGTGCCTTCCACATGAATGAGTTGGTCCGGAGAATGCCACGAAAACACTCTCCAAACTATAATGATGCCACTACGAGCTTGTGTTCTTCCAGCAATGGTTACGGGGTGTTTGTTTTCTGATGTTTCTCACCTTACATGCCAACGTCCACCCATTCGATGAAGCAGAAAACATGACTCATCGGAGAAGGCAACCTTTTGTCAATCAGCAGAGGTCCAATTCTGATACGGCATGAAAACTGAAGACCTTTTTCCAATGCAACTTTATTAGCAGAGTTGCCTTGACCATTCATTTGCTTCAGAGCCCCATACACAGTAGGGTTCCCTGAAATGTTTTAGACACACATCTGGTAGCCCCATGGTCCATTTTAGCTGTCAGGTTCTCCACTGTAACGCGTCAGTCCACCCTTTTTCATCTTTATAGCTAACATTCAACTTTCACATCAATGGTGCTCCACCGTTTCCAGGTCGTTTATACACAATGGCGCCATTTGTCCGCTCAACATACACTTTCACCACAGCAGCACATGAACAGTTCACAAACTGCACAGTTTCAGAAATAGTGCCATCCTTGGCCCGAAAGCCAATAATCAGCCCTTTTTGCATTTCTGATAAATCACCCCTTTTACCCATGACAGCAGCGAAGGATATGTGTGCAGACAGCCTATCACACACCTTATATATAGGGATGAGCGGACCGCTGGATGTCCAAGTTCGAGGAGTTCGACTGAACTTCGTTTCAAAGTAACATGCGGGTTCCAAACTTGACCCCGAACAACAAACCCCATTCAAGTCAATGGGGACCCGAACTTTGGGGCACTAAAATGGCTGTAAAAAAGTCATTGAAAGGGCTAGAGGGCTGCAAAAGGCTCCAAAGGGGACGTATGAGCAGTACAATTGTCCTGCAAACAAATGTGGATAGTGAAATTACTTAACCTAAAATACATAAAAGTAAAAAAATAATAATCTTGAACCAAGAGGCAAAGGTCCAAGTGGAGTAGGAAGTTGAGGAGGCTGTGGAGGAAGAAGCCAACACTCTTTCTTTTTTTTTTTTCTTTTTTTTTTTACTGTCTGTCAATTCTATGTGTGACCTTTAGCCATGTTTGGGGGTGTGGCCGGTGTATTTCTCTACTCTGCCAATATAAGACATAATAATCTTGAGCCAGCAAGAGGAGGCGGATGTGGAGGTGTAGGTGGAAGAGGCGGGGGAGGAAGCCAACACTGTTTCTGTTTTTTTTTTCCATGTGTCTGTCAATTCTGTGTCAGGTTGCTAAGCGCCATGGCTTGATAGTTTGGTGCTTGTATGACCTAGGTTAAAACTGGCAAAAAAAAAAAATCTCAGTTATAGATATATATTAAAATAATTTTTCTCCTACTACAGTAAGATGGATGCCAAAGGGGTGTTCTAAATTTTAAAAAATTGCCTAAGTGTCACACTCCACAGTGGAATTTCCTCTCCTACAACAATTAGACGGAGGAAGGGGTTGTTCCTATTTTTTTCTTTTTCTTGTATTCATAACTTTCATAGACACACTCCACAGAATAATTTCCTTTCCTATAACAGTTAGACGGGGTGTTCCTAATTTCTAATTTTTTTTTTATTCATTACTTTCACAGACACACTTCACAGAACAATTTCCTCTTCTATAACAGTTAGGCTACATGCACACGACCGTATGTGTTTTGCGGTCCGCAAAAAAAAAACGTATGCCATCCTTTTTTTGTTTTGCGGATCCATTGTAACAATGTCTAAACGGACAAGAATAGGACATGTTCTTTTTTTTTGCGGGGCTACGGAACGGACATACTGATGCGGACAGCACTGTGCTGTCCGAATTTTTTGCAGACCCATTGAAATAAATAGGTCTGCATCCTATCCGCAAAAAAAAAAAAACGTAATGGACACAGAAACAAAATGCGTTCGTGTGCATGAGGCCTTTTTTACGGATCCACGGATACATGGATCGGATCCGCAAAACACATACGGACATCTGAATGGAGCCTTACAGGGGGGTGATCAATGACAGGGGGGGTGATCACCCCATATAGACTCCCTGATCACCCCCCTGTCATTGATCACCCCCCTGTCATTGATCACCCCCCTGTAAGGCTCCATTCAGACGTCCGTATGTTTTTTACGGATCCACGGATACATGGATCGGATCCGCAAAACACATACGGACATCTGAATGGAGCCTTACAGGGGGGTGATCACCCCATATAGACTCCCTGATCACCCCCCTGTCATTGATCACCCCCCGGCAAGGCTCCATTCAGACATTTTTTTGGCCCAAGTTAGCGGAATTTTTTTATTTTCTTTCTTACAAAGTCTCATATTCCACTAACTTGTGTCAAAAAATAAAATCTCACATGAACTCACCATACCCCTCACGGAATCCAAATGCGTAAAAATTTTTAGACATTTATATTCCAGACTTCTTCTCACGCTTTAGGGCCCCTAAAATGCCAGGGCAGTATAAATACCCCACATGTGACCCCATTTCGGAAAGAAGACACCCCAAGGTATTCCGTGAGGGGCATATTGAGTCCATGAAAGATTGAAATTTTTGTCCCAAGTTAGCGGAAAGGGAGACTTTGTGAGAAAAAACAAAAAAAAATCAATTTCCGCTAACTTGTGCCAACAAAAAAAAAATTCTATGAACTCGCCATGCCCCTCATTGAATACCTTGGGGTGTCTTCTTTCCAAAATGGGGTCACATGTGGGGTATTTATACTGCCCTGGCATTTTAGGGGCCCTAAAGCGTGAGAAGAAGTCTGGGATCCAAATGTCTAAAAATGCCCTCATAAAAGGAATTTGGGCCCCTTTGCGCATCTAGGCTGCAAAAAACTGTCACACATGTGGTATCGCCGAACTCAGGAGAAGTTGGGCAATGTGTTTTGGCGTGTCATTTTACATATACCCATGCTGGGTGAGATAAATATCTTGGTCAAATGCCAACTTTGTATAAAAAAATGGGAAAAGTTGTCTTTTGCCAAGATATTTCTCTCACCCAGCATGGGTATATGTAAAATGACACCCCAAAACACATTGCCCAACTTCTCCTGAGTACGGCAATACCAGATGTGTGACACTTTTTTGCAGCCTAGGTGGGCAAAGGGGCCCACATTCCAAACAGCACCTTTAGGATTTCACCGGCCATTTTTTACAGATTTTGATTTCAAACTACTTTGCACGCATTTGGGCCCCTAAAATGCCAGGGCAGTATAACTACCCCACAAGTGACCCCATTTTGGAAAGAAGACACCCCAAGGTATTTCGTGATGAGCATAGTGAGTTCATAGAAGTTTTTATTTTTTGTCACAAGTTAATGGAATATGAGACTTTGTAAGAAAAATAAAATAAAAATAAAAATCATAATTTTCCGCTATCTTGTGACAAAAAATAAAAAATTCTAGGAACTGGCCATGCCCCTCATGGAATACCTTGGGGTGTCTTCTTTCCAAAATGGGGTCACTTGTGGGGTAGTTATACTGCCCTGGCATTCTAGGGGCCCTAATGTGTGGTAAGTAGTTTGAAATCAAAATGTGTAAAAAATGACCTGTGAAATCCTAAAGGTGCTCTTTGGAATGTGGGCCCCTTTGCCCACCTAGGCTGCAAAAAAGTGTCACACATCTGGTATTGCCGTACTCAGGAGAAGTTGGGCAATGTGTTTTGGGGTGTCATTTTACATATACCCATGCTGGGTGAGATAAATATCTTGGTCAAATGCTAACTTTGTATAAAAAAATGGGAAAAGTTGTCTTTTGCCAAGATATTTCTCTCACCCAGCATGGGTATATGTAAAATGACACCCCAAAACACATTGCCCAACTTCTCCTGAGTACGGCAATACCAGATATGTGACACTTTTTTGCAGCCTAGGTGGGCAAAGGGGCCCACATTCCAAAGAGCACCTTTCGGATTTCCCTGGCCCTTTTTTTACAGATTTTGATTTCAAACTACTTTGCACGCATTTGGGCCCCTAAAATGCCACGGCAGTATAACTACCCCACAAGTGACCCCATTTTGGAAAGAAGACACTCCAAGGTATTTCGTGATGGGCATAGTGAGTTCATGGAAATTTTTATTTTTTGTCACAAGTTAGTGGAATATGAGACTTTGTAAGAAAAAAAGAATCAAAAAAAAAATCATCATTTTCCGCTAACTTGTGACAAAAAATAAAAAGTTCTATGAACTCACTATGCTCATCAGCGAATACCTTAGGGTGTCTGCTTTCCGAAATGGGGTCATTTGTGGGGTGTTTGTACTGTCTGGCCATTGTAGAACCTCAGGAAACATGACAGGTGCTCAGAAAGTCAGAGCTGCTTCAAAAAGTTTTTGTACCATAGTTGGTAAACGCTATAACTTTTACCCAAACCATTTTTTTTTTACCCAAAATTTTTTTTTATCAAAGACGTGTAGAACAATAAATTTTGAGAAAAATTTATATATGGATGTCGTTTTTTTGCAAAATTTTACAACTGAAAGTGAAAAATGTCATTTTTTTGCAAAAAAATCGTTAAATTTCGATTAATAACAAAAAAAGTAAAAATGTCAGCAGCAATGAAATACCACCAAATGAAAGCTCTATTAGTGAGAAGAAAAGGAGGTAAAATTCATTTGGGTGGTAAGTTGCATGACCGAGCAATAAACGGTGAAAGTAGTGTAGTGCAGAAGTGTAAAAAGTGGCCTGGTCATTAAGGGTGTTTAAGGTAGGGGAGCTGAGGTGGTTAAAGGCTATACAGTATGTACACCATTGGAGGCAATTTTTGTTTATGATTGCATTTCACTCATTTTTGGCTGAAAATTATATTTTCAATTAGCCTTTGTTAAAATATTGAGCTGTTCTTTCACAAAGGGTTAACTGTTTTTCTAACTGAATACTTTCACTTTCACTTTGTGCTGGTCATCTAATAACCCTCTTCTCTAATTATTCTTTCTATTATAGTGCTGGCCATGTGTGGTCCACAAAATGCGGAACGCACATGGCCGGTGTACATGTTTTGCAGATCGCAAAACGCTTGTGGACACGTGAATGGACCCTAAGAGGTCATAAACACTAATTTAAGCCACATTCTTATCAGTATGATAAGGATTGAGCTTTGATGAGTGTTTATAATGTCAGAGAGAAGAGATAAGAAGTCCCTCTGCTCCTCAGATGACGGAAAAGACAAAAAACCCACAGGCAGCTAGAACAGCATCTCAGCTCGGTACACAAAAAAAAGGGTCTATATTATTAATAAAGACCAATTCAAAAAATTATTTTTAGCTCAAAATAAGTACAATGCAATAATAAAAAAAATTGTACACAAAGGTGTACATTGCCTTTAAGCCTGGAGGTGGAGGTCCCAGTGAAGGAGGAGGTCACCAACCTTTTTTTTTTTGTTTTGTTTTGTTTTGTTTGTGGAGGCCCCAAAACATTGGGAAATAGCAAAGAGAACGCACAAAGAGCTCTGCAATATAACAACAGCTGGGTGCGCCAGGTATACTTCTCTACTCTGCCAATAAAAGAAATAATATTCTGGAGGCGGAGGTCCCAGTGGAGGAGGAGGCGGACCTGGGGGTGCAGGTGGATGTGGCGGTGCAGGCGGAAGTTTTTCATTTTTATTTTTTTAGTTTTTTTGTTTGTGGAGGCCCCAAAACATTAGATAATAGGCGTAAAGGGCAAGCTCAGGCCATGTGCCCAATTTGGAGAGCCAGAAGTTAAATAGAGCAGACCCATTAGTCAGTACGTGCAGACGTGTGGACAAGTATTGTTCCATCATGTTGCTAAAAAGCTGCATCCTGCTGAGACGGTCCGTATCAGATGGTGGTGCTGTATATTGTGTTGTGCAGACAAAGCTTTTACACATTTTGGCCATGCTAACCCTCCCTTCTGAGTTGCTGACGGTGCCCCTGCTGTGTTGGCAACTTCCTCTTTCTTCCTCTCTGTCTCGTGCTTTCACTGAGCCCCCGCTATCAGTAGCGCCTCTACCAGTGTTCACTTGTACTCGTGCATCTTCTGTTCACGCTCCAGTGACGGAAGTAAGGACGGCACGTTGCCCTTGTAGCGGGGATCAGGCAGGATGGCCCCCCAGTAATCAGCACTGGTTAGAATGTGGGCAACTCGGCAGTCATTGCGCAGGCGCTGCAGCATGTAGTCGCTTATGTGTGCCAGGCTGCCCAGAGGCAACAACAACGTGTCCTCTGTAGGATGTGTATTGTCTGTGTCCTCTGTATCCCCCCAGTTACCCTCCAGTGATGCCTGTGAGCTTATTTGGGTGCCACCCTGCTGTGAACAGAGATCCTCATCCTCCAAAACTGTGCCCTGGCTGGACAGTTGGATACTTGGCCGCTGTTGGTGCAGGAACCTATCCTCTAAGTGTCACGCTTCGGTGTGGGAGGGAAACACCACACCGTGCATAAGAGGGAAGGGGGAAACAGAGAATCAGGCCTGAGAACTAGGAAAGGAAGGTGGACACCTCCTAGTGAAAACCCTAACCAAAATCCTGACTGAGTACCAGTATGAAAAGACCCTAAAGGTAGGTGAGTTCATACACAGGAATACCTAGAGTCCTATCTAGCCCTATAGAACCCTGGTACTAATGGCAGGGGCGAGACTACCTGTTCCTCCAAAAGGAAGGATGAACAGGAGTCTCCTTCAGGCCTAATACAAACAATAGGGAAATGCAACACACAGAACCCAAACAAAATACAAAAGGGAAAGGAAAGACTTAACTTCAAAGGAGCAATGGAAGCACCAGGAACTCAGCCGAGATCCAACCACAATCTATCCAAAGGTCCAAACAGAAGCTATTACAGCATTGTGGGAGAAGCAACTATAAATAGAGAAGGTTAAATGACCCTAATAGCCACACCTTGAGATAGAAGGTGTGGCAAGAACCAGAAACAACACAGACGTCATTTGATCCAAACGCAAAACATGTCAGATCAAACCACGTGTTGCCAGTCTCACCGATCTCCTGCCACCTGTAGCGGGAACGTCCGTGACAGTACCCCCCTTCTACGGGTGACCTCCGGACACCCAGGACCGACCTTATCCGGGTGAGACCTGTGAAAAGCTTTCAACAAACGACAGGAATTCACGTCAGATGCCGGTACCCACGTCCTTTCCTCTGATCCATAACCCTTCCAGTGAACAAGATACTAAAGAGATCTACAGAGAACTCGAATTCAATTATCTTAGCGATCTGAAATTCCAAACTACCGTCCACCATGACAGGACCAGGTGGCAAGAAAGACGGTCCAAAGGTTTAAAATATCTCTTGAACATCGATTTATGAAACATTATGAATTTTCAGGGCCTGAGGGAATTCAAGACGAAAAGCTACAGGATTATTAATGGCAGCGATCTTACACTGAGCAAAAATATAAACGCAACACTTTCGGTTTTGCTTCCATTTTGCATGAGCTGAACTCAAAGATCTGAAACATTTTCTACATACACAAAAGACCCATTACTCTCAAATATTGTTCACAAATCTGTGTTAGTGAGCACTTCTCCTTTGCCGAGATAATCCATCCCACCTCACAGGTGTGGCATAACAAGGTGCTGATTAGACAGCATGAATATTGCACAGTGTGCCTTAGACTGTTCACAATAAAAGTCCACTCTGAAATGTGCACACGTTTGCCTTACTGGGGGAGTGGGGGAGTTAGAAAGCCAGTCAATATCTGGTGTTGGTGATGGTCATGGATGAATGGCACAACAATGGGCCTCAGGATCTCGTCACAGTATCTCTGTGCATTCAAAATGCACCTTTGTTCGTTGTCCATAACATACGCCTGCCCATACCATAACCCCACCTCCACCATGGGCCACTCGATCCACAACATTGTCAGCAAACCTCTCGCCCACACACTGTCTACCATCTGCCCTGAACAGTGAAAACCGTGACTCATCCGTGAACAGAACGCCTCTACAATGTGCCAGATGCCATCAAATGTGAGCATTTGCCCACTCAAGTCAGTGAAATTCTTTGGTTATGCAAACCGATTGTTGCTGCAGCTGTCTGGGTGGCTGGTCTCAGACGATCATGGATGTGAACATGCTGGATGTGGAGGTCCTGGGCTGGTGTGGTTACACGTGGTCTGCGGTTGTGAGGCTGGTTGGATGTACTGCCAAATTCTCTGAAATGCCTTTGGAGATTGCTTATGGTTGAGAAATGAACATTCATTTCACGGGCAACAGCTCTGGTAGACATTCCTGTAGTCAGCATGCCAAATGCACGCTCCCTCAAACGTTGCGACATCTGTGGCATTGTGCTGTGTGATCAAACTGCACATTTCAGAGTGGCCTTTTATTGTGGGCAGTCTAAGGCACACCTGTGCAATATTCATGCTGTCTAATCAGCACCTTGATATGCCACATCTATGAGGTGGGATGGATTATCTTGGCAAAGGAGAAGTGCTTACTAACACAGATTTAGACAGATTTGTGAACAATATTTGAAAGTAATGGGTCTTTTGTGTATGTAGAAAATGTTTCAGATCTTTGAGTTCCGCTCATGCAAAATGGGAGCAAAACCAAAAGTGTTGCATTTATTTTGTTCAGTGTATTAACATAGTATATAAGGCCGAAAAAAGACATTTGTCCATCCAGTTCCGCCTGTTATCCTGCAAGTTGATCTAGAGGAAGGCAAAAAAAAAAAACCTGTGAGGTAGAATCCAAGTGAAAAAAAATCCTGACTCCAATCAGAAAAACTCCCTGGATCAACGACCTATGTCTAGTAACTATAGCCTGTAATATTATTACACTCCAGAAATACATCCAGGCCCCTCTTGAACTCTTTTAGTGAACTCACCTTCACCACCTCCTCAGGCAGAGAGTTCCATAGTCTCACTGCTCTTACCGTAAAGAATACTCTTCTATGTTTGTGTACAAACCTTCTTTCCTCCAGACGCAGAGGCTGTCCCCTCGTCACAGTCCTGTGGATAAATAGATGATGGGAGAGATCTCTGTACTGACCTCTGATATATTTATACATGGTTATTAGATCTCTCCTCAGTCATCTTTTTTCTAAAGTGGTAGGTTGTGGTGGCTCACTAGCAAGTAGTTAAGGTATGGTGCTGCAAGCTCATATAGAGGGAATCACCCCACCCTCTCTTAAAGGCAAATGTAGTAATAGAATAATGAGCGAGCACTCATACACTTGGCAACCAAATTGACATGTGCAGAAAATATTTATTATATCCCCATAAAATACAAGTAATAAAATTTATAAGAACAATGTAGCAATAATATACAACATTACAGTCACATATATTGTGGTAGATATGATCAACACTATATTCATATGACTCAATAGTGTCGATAAATTCAATAATATATATCACACCAAGAAACTTCAAGTATATGCCGTTATTTGGGAAAGAGGGGGTATTATCTTCTAGCGCTCTATCCCAATTTGGGAAACTGAATGTCACTGAAAATGCTGTAGGTGTATTCACTGGGAGTGCAATATGTTCATAAAGTGTCCACAGGAATCCTGATAATGTGAAAAGTCTCTTATAGCATATCCTTTTATGGTCGATATGAGCTTTGGATTGAAGAAAACTTTAAATCGATATTTGGCTTACCGTCTAGCGTCTGCTTTCTCCCTATTGCTTCAATGGAGCTTTAAATATTTGCCGGCTTATTCAGTCGCTCCATACAGCAAGCTGGTTTAAATTTCGCGGGAGTTCCAAAGATCGCGGGAGTTGCCACTCTGTTCCGCAATTTCCTTTGGTGCAGCTTTCGACGATAAGAATAGTTAATCCTTTACTGTAGAGATTTTCTTCTGTATGGCCATACAGTATTATCGGAGGCTTTTCAATGCAGGTACATCACTTGTTTCACCATACGCGTTACGGGTAGATTCACTCTCCCTTCCTCAGTGGTCAAGTGTCTGCCTGCTCTGCCTCCATTTTTATCCATTCCTTTGATTGCTTCCCAAATCTCGGACACCTGTTGTTCATGCTACTCCCAGTTTGCAAGGGAATCCTCCCACATAATCAAGGGATAATTCTATACAGCCTTGATTTAAAAAAAATTTTTTTATTTTTTTTCTTCTTTCTTTTCCTCTTGCAGTTTCCATGCGTTTTTTATGCGTTTTTTTGGGGACACATGCGTTTTTTTGGCCCAGATGTCCCAATTGGTGTGATATATCATTATGTGAAATATAAACTTGATATCTGATTGCCAACACTTATAAAATGACTTTTTATAATAAAATATTATTAAACAAATTTTCAAGATTAAAATATCAATATAAGAATATAAAACAATAAATAATAAATGTGAGGAATCTTGAAAGTTTCATAGGAATCCTAGAGTTTGATACAATTATTCGGATTTGATAGAGAAAGAAGGGTGGGTATCTCGGAGCCAAGGACACGTCGCAGCGCCGATAGACGGCCTAGCATGCGACGTGCCGTCGGCCTCGAGACATCCAACCTACATAAATCCAAAAATTTCCAACTCCGAATTAAGGCCTTTCGGTTGTAGAGATCCAAATTCATAAATGCGTCTGGATTCTATCCTAGACATTTGTCTAATAAAATCACCGCCTCTCCAGTGTTTCTCCACCTTCTCCAGTGCCGTAAACACCAGACTTGATGGATCCTGATTATGCATCTCTTTATAATGTTTAGATAGGGAATGTTTATCGTACCCCTTCCTGATGTTGGCAATATGTTCGGCCACTCTTTTTTTGAATGGCCTCTTGGTACGTCCTATATATTGTCTGTTACAGGGGCACTGGAGAAGGTAGATAACTCCACTGGAGTCACATGTAAGACAATCTTCTATCTCCCAATTATAGTTGTTCTGAGTCGAGGGGACATTAGTCGTCAGGCGTGGTTTTTTATTCATTCTACAACCCATACACCTTCCACATTTATAAAAACCCTTCAAACTCAGCCAAGTTCCTGAAAAACTCAACTTATTCTGTTTCCACGGTTTTACGGTAGGGGCCACCTTGATACCTAGATTGGGTGCCCTAGTGAAGGTAATCGTCGGAACAGTCGGGAGTAAGTGTCCCACAATTTTGTCATTCAACACATGGTGCCAATGGGTTTTTAATAATTTTCTGAATCTTCCTATAATTCTCATTAAATGGAAGAACAACTCTAATGGCTTCTTTATTTAGTGTTTTATCTTCCTCATTATCCATCTCATTTTTATCTTTATTGTCCTCCTTATTAAAGAACTCTCTTCTATCTAATTTCCTAATTTGGTTGAGTGACTCCTCCACTAAGTTTTCAGGATATTCCTTCTCAATAAATTGTCTTTTCATCTCAATGGCTTCCATCTCAAAAGTATGTCCCTCTGTGCAGTTCCGCTTAATCCTACGGAACTGACCAGAGGGAACATTTGTCAGCCATTTCGGCAGGTGACAGCTAGAAAAATCGATATAACTATTTCCAGCTGTGGATTTACAAAATGTCTCACATATATATTTATTATCAGATTGTGTGATTAATAAATCCAAGAATTCGGTGCTCTCCTTTATGTTTGAGGTAAAGACCAGATTTAAATTATTAATATTGATTGTTTCTAGGAATTTTTCCAATTCTTCTTTACTCTTTTTCCAGATGAAGATCACATCATCTATATAACGGCGCCACAGGGCCAGATCCGTCCCCAGCCTTGGCTTGATGTGGTTATATTCCCACTCGGCCAAGAATAAATTAGCATAGCTGGGGGCGAATCTGGTCCCCATGGCGGTACCCCGCTTCTGCAGGAAGAATTCCCCCTCAAAAAAGAAGTAGTTGTGGCTCAGGATATACTCTATTCCTTTCGTTATAAACTCTTTTTTTATTGCTCCATACGAGCCATCTCTTATTAATTGCATTTTTACAGCATCAATTCCTTGCTGATGTTCAATCACAGTATAAAGTGACTGAACATCAAGTGTACCCATAATCCATCCAGTCTGGACATCTAAGTTTTCCAGAATCTGTATGATTTGGGTCGTATCTTTAATATAGGAATTGGTTTTCTTGACTATTGGCTGTAACTGTACGTCTATATATTTGGACAGGTTGGATGTGATAGATCCAATCCCTGAGACGATAGGGCGTCCTGGGGGATCATTCGGATTTTTGTGCACTTTGGGCAGACAGTAGAAGCATGGTAGCCTCCTCTGTGTGCCCAAAATGAAATCCAGTTCCTGCTGTGATATCGTACCATTATCCAATCCGTCCATACTGTATCTCCTGAGCTCCAACTCAAATCTCTCAAGGGGGTCTCCCCCCAATTTTTGATAGGTCTCCCCATCTGAGAGTTGTCGGAGACATTCCCTATTATAATTAATTGTGTCCATCACCACTACCGCACCTCCCTTATCCGCGGGGCGTATAGTGATGGAGTGGTTTTTTTGTAGTAGTTTCAATGCCTCAAACTCTCCTCTGGTAAGATTGTTTGTGGCTCTTGGTCTAGCTTTTAGTTTGCAAATATCTTCCTCTACACACTTCTGAAAGGCTCCTATTTCTTTGCTGATTTCACTGCTTGGGAACATATTTGATTTATTTTTTAGGAGGTTTTTGTTAGGGTTTTTTGTCTTTTTTACGTTTTTTTCAACTATCACTTTCTCATTCCTCACAATTGGATTTTTGATAAAATATTTTTTGAGGCAGATATTCCTTATTAGTTTTTGTACTCCTATATACGTAGAGAATTTATCCATCTTATTGGTGGGGGCAAACTTCAGACCTTTCTCTAACAGATTATTTTGGGTTTTAGTCAGGGTGGTTGAACTTAAGTTAATTATTGCGCTGAGATCCGTTGCTAGTGATGTCTTTTGTGATATGTGTCTCTTCCTCTTACTTCGTCTTGTCTTTCTGACCCTCCTCTGTGTCTTGAGTGTTGGTATCTTACTTGTTCTATGTGGTTCATCTTTTGGGGTGCATGGTGATCCTGTCTCTGTGATATGTGATGTTGTCCCTTCCCTGTGTTCTGGTATTGATAAGTGCTCTTGGGTCTTAAATTGTAGTGATGTGTCGGTGATTCTAAACTGTGATTGGGAGGTGTCCTTTCTCTGTGCCGTATTCGTGCTCTGTGATGTGCTGGGGTATGATCTAAAAAATGCAGATCAGACAGCTCCTCATATCTGTTTGTTACAGAGATTGAGTAGCTGTCTGATAAGCCCTGCCGATCCCTATCCCCTTCCCTTTTCTTCCCTTTTGGGATCTCATTCTGTGATAAGGGAATTTGTTCCCCAGATCTTTCACCCTGGTGATTTCTCTGTGTATTCTGGTGTTTTTTAGTTTTTTTTATTAATGATCTCACTCTCAATTTTATCTAATCCACTACAGAGTCTTTGTTGCCACATTTCAAATTCACTATTTCTAGAGAATTTTTCAAGGTGGTCTTTTAATTTTCCAATTTTTTGATTCAGCACTTCCAATAGTGCTGTTCTCCTTTTTATTATGAGTTGCATGAGTGAAATGGAACAGGAGAATTGTAATCTGTTCCATTCCACCTCAAACTCCTCATCCAGGAGATCTTGTGCTGGGGTTTTATTCAAAATTAACCCCTTAGGAATTTTACCATGCTCTATATACTGCTGTAGGGACCTTATCTCCCAATACTGTCTGAGTTGTTTCTGTAGCAGTCCCTCTAATTCTCTAAAGACATCTGCCATAGCTTTATCGCTACTAAAAACATCATCCTGCATATCATCAAATTTAAAATTTTCTGCTTTCGCCTTTTTGCTTTCAATGTGGTGCCAAATGTCCATAATCTACTTGCAAACTGGGAGTAGCATGAACAACAGGTGTCCGAGATTTGGGAAGCAATCAAAGGAATGGATAAAAATGGAGGCAGAGCAGGCAGACACTTGACCACTGAGGAAGGGAGAGTGAATCTACCCGTAACGCGTATGGTGAAACAAGTGATGTACCTGCATTGAAAAGCCTCCGATAATACTGTATGGCCATACAGAAGAAAATCTCTACAGTAAAGGATTAACTATTCTTATCGTCGAAAGCTGCACCAAAGGAAATTGCGGAACAGAGTGGCAACTCCCGCGATCTTTGGAACTCCCGCGAAATTTAAACCAGCTTGCTGTATGGAGCGACTGAATAAGCCGGCAAATATTTAAAGCTCCATTGAAGCAATAGGGAGAAAGCAGACGCTAGACGGTAAGCCAAATATCGATTTAAAGTTTTCTTCAATCCAAAGCTCATATCGACCATAAAAGGATATGCTATAAGAGACTTTTCACATTATCAGGATTCCTGTGGACACTTTATGAACATATTGCACTCCCAGTGAATACACCTACAGCATTTTCAGTGACATTCAGTTTCCCAAATTGGGATAGAGCGCTAGAAGATAATACCCCCTCTTTCCCAAATAACGGCATATACTTGAAGTTTCTTGGTGTGATATATATTATTGAATTTATCGACACTATTGAGTCATATGAATATAGTGTTGATCATATCTACCACAATATATGTGACTGTAATGTTGTATATTATTGCTACATTGTTCTTATAAATTTTATTACTTGTATTTTATGGGGATATAATAAATATTTTCTGCACATGTCAATTTGGTTGCCAAGTGTATGAGTGCTCGCTCATTATTCTATTACTACATTTGCCTTTAAGAGAGGGTGGGGTGATTCCTTCTATATGAGCTTGCAGCACCATACCTTAACTACTTGCTAGTGAGCCACCACAACCTACCACTATTTTTTGTACGCACTATTCACCCCTGTGTGTGAGCTCCTTTACAGTAGATTATGGACATTTGGCACCACATTGAAAGCAAAAAGGCGAAAGCAGAAAATTTTAAATTTGATGATATGCAGGATGATGTTTTTAGTAGCGATAAAGCTATGGCAGATGTCTTTAGAGAATTAGAGGGACTGCTACAGAAACAACTCAGACAGTATTGGGAGATAAGGTCCCTACAGCAGTATATAGAGCATGGTAAAATTCCTAAGGGGTTAATTTTGAATAAAACCCCAGCACAAGATCTCCTGGATGAGGAGTTTGAGGTGGAATGGAACAGATTACAATTCTCCTGTTCCATTTCACTCATGCAACTCATAATAAAAAGGAGAACAGCACTATTGGAAGTGCTGAATCAAAAAATTGGAAAATTAAAAGACCACCTTGAAAAATTCTCTAGAAATAGTGAATTTGAAATGTGGCAACAAAGACTCTGTAGTGGATTAGATAAAATTGAGAGTGAGATCATTAATAAAAAAACTAAAAAACACCAGAATACACAGAGAAATCACCAGGGTGAAAGATCTGGGGAACAAATTCCCTTATCACAGAATGAGATCCCAAAAGGGAAGAAAAGGGAAGGGGATAGGGATCGGCAGGGCTTATCAGACAGCTACTCAATCTCTGTAACAAACAGATATGAGGAGCTGTCTGATCTGCATTTTTTAGATCATACCCCAGCACATCACAGAGCACGAATACGGCACAGAGAAAGGACACCTCCCAATCACAGTTTAGAATCACCGACACATCACTACAATTTAAGACCCAAGAGCACTTATCAATACCAGAACACAGGGAAGGGACAACATCACATATCACAGAGACAGGATCACCATGCACCCCAAAAGATGAACCACATAGAACAAGTAAGATACCAACACTCAAGACACAGAGGAGGGTCAGAAAGACAAGACGAAGTAAGAGGAAGAGACACATATCACAAAAGACATCACTAGCAACGGATCTCAGCGCAATAATTAACTTAAGTTCAACCACCCTGACTAAAACCCAAAATAATCTGTTAGAGAAAGGTCTGAAGTTTGCCCCCACCAATAAGATGGATAAATTCTCTACGTATATAGGAGTACAAAAACTAATAAGGAATATCTGCCTCAAAAAATATTTTATCAAAAATCCAATTGTGAGGAATGAGAAAGTGATAGTTGAAAAAAACGTAAAAAAGACAAAAAACCCTAACAAAAACCTCCTAAAAAATAAATCAAATATGTTCCCAAGCAGTGAAATCAGCAAAGAAATAGGAGCCTTTCAGAAGTGTGTAGAGGAAGATATTTGCAAACTAAAAGCTAGACCAAGAGCCACAAACAATCTTACCAGAGGAGAGTTTGAGGCATTGAAACTACTACAAAAAAACCACTCCATCACTATACGCCCCGCGGATAAGGGAGGTGCGGTAGTGGTGATGGACACAATTAATTATAATAGGGAATGTCTCCGACAACTCTCAGATGGGGAGACCTATCAAAAATTGGGGGGAGACCCCCTTGAGAGATTTGAGTTGGAGCTCAGGAGATACAGTATGGACGGATTGGATAATGGTACGATATCACAGCAGGAACTGGATTTCATTTTGGGCACACAGAGGAGGCTACCATGCTTCTACTGTCTGCCCAAAGTGCACAAAAATCCGAATGATCCCCCAGGACGCCCTATCGTCTCAGGGATTGGATCTATCACATCCAACCTGTCCAAATATATAGACGTACAGTTACAGCCAATAGTCAAGAAAACCAATTCCTATATTAAAGATACGACCCAAATCATACAGATTCTGGAAAACTTAGATGTCCAGACTGGATGGATTATGGGTACACTTGATGTTCAGTCACTTTATACTGTGATTGAACATCAGCAAGGAATTGATGCTGTAAAAATGCAATTAATAAGAGATGGCTCGTATGGAGCAATAAAAAAAGAGTTTATAACGAAAGGAATAGAGTATATCCTGAGCCACAACTACTTCTTTTTTGAGGGGGAATTCTTCCTGCAGAAGCGGGGTACCACCATGGGGACCAGATTCGCCCCCAGCTATGCTAATTTATTCTTGGCCGAGTGGGAATATAACCACATCAAGCCAAGGCTGGGGACGGATCTGGCCCTGTGGCGCCGTTATATAGATGATGTGATCTTCATCTGGAAAAAGAGTAAAGAAGAATTGGAAAAATTCCTAGAAACAATCAATATTAATAATTTAAATCTGGTCTTTACCTCAAACATAAAGGAGAGCACCGAATTCTTGGATTTATTAATCACACAATCTGATAATAAATATATATGTGAGACATTTTGTAAATCCACAGCTGGAAATAGTTATATCGATTTTTCTAGCTGTCACCTGCCGAAATGGCTGACAAATGTTCCCTCTGGTCAGTTCCGTAGGATTAAGCGGAACTGCACAGAGGGACATACTTTTGAGATGGAAGCCATTGAGATGAAAAGACAATTTATTGAGAAGGAATATCCTGAAAACTTAGTGGAGGAGTCACTCAACCAAATTAGGAAATTAGATAGAAGAGAGTTCTTTAATAAGGAGGACAATAAAGATAAAAATGAGATGGATAATGAGGAAGATAAAACACTAAATAAAGAAGCCATTAGAGTTGTTCTTCCATTTAATGAGAATTATAGGAAGATTCAGAAAATTATTAAAAACCCATTGGCACCATGTGTTGAATGACAAAATTGTGGGACACTTACTCCCGACTGTTCCGACGATTACCTTCACTAGGGCACCCAATCTAGGTATCAAGGTGGCCCCTACCGTAAAACCGTGGAAACAGAATAAGTTGAGTTTTTCAGGAACTTGGCTGAGTTTGAAGGGTTTTTATAAATGTGGAAGGTGTATGGGTTGTAGAATGAATAAAAAACCACGCCTGACGACTAATGTCCCCTCGACTCAGAACAACTATAATTGGGAGATAGAAGATTGTCTTACATGTGACTCCAGTGGAGTTATCTACCTTCTCCAGTGCCCCTGTAACAGACAATATATAGGACGTACCAAGAGGCCATTCAAAAAAAGAGTGGCCGAACATATTGCCAACATCAGGAAGGGGTACGATAAACATTCCCTATCTAAACATTATAAAGAGATGCATAATCAGGATCCATCAAGTCTGGTGTTTACGGCACTGGAGAAGGTGGAGAAACACTGGAGAGGCGGTGATTTTATTAGACAAATGTCTAGGATAGAATCCAGACGCATTTATGAATTTGGATCTCTACAACCGAAAGGCCTTAATTCGGAGTTGGAAATTTTTGGATTTATGTAGGTTGGATGTCTCGAGGCCGACGGCACGTCGCATGCTAGGCCGTCTATCGGCGCTGCGATGTGTCCTTGGCTCCGAGATACCCACCCTTCTTTCTCTATCAAATCCGAATAATTGTATCAAACTCTAGGATTCCTATGAAACTTTCAAGATTCCTCACATTTATTATTTATTGTTTTATATTCTTATATTGATATTTTAATCTTGAAAATTTGTTTAATAATATTTTATTATAAAAAGTCATTTTATAAGTGTTGGCAATCAGATACCAAGTTTATATTTCACATAATGATATATCACACCAATTGGGACATCTGGGCCAAAAAAACGCATGTGTCCCCAAAAAAACGCATAAAAAACGCATGGAAACTGCAAGAGGAAAAAAAAAAAAAAAAAAAAAAAAAAAAAAAAAATTTTTTTTTAAATCAAGGCTGTATAGAATTATCCCTTGATTATGTGGGAGGATTCCCTTGCAAACTGGGAGTAGCATGAACAACAGGTGTCCGAGATTTGGGAAGCAATCAAAGGAATGGATAAAAATGGAGGCAGAGCAGGCAGACACTTGACCACTGAGGAAGGGAGAGTGAATCTACCCGTAACGCGTATGGTGAAACAAGTGATGTACCTGCATTGAAAAGCCTCCGATAATACTGTATGGCCATACAGAAGAAAATCTCTACAGTAAAGGATTAACTATTCTTATCGTCGAAAGCTGCACCAAAGGAAATTGCGGAACAGAGTGGCAACTCCCGCGATCTTTGGAACTCCCGCGAAATTTAAACCAGCTTGCTGTATGGAGCGACTGAATAAGCCGGCAAATATTTAAAGCTCCATTGAAGCAATAGGGAGAAAGCAGACGCTAGACGGTAAGCCAAATATCGATTTAAAGTTTTCTTCAATCCAAAGCTCATATCGACCATAAAAGGATATGCTATAAGAGACCTTTCACATTATCAGGATTCCTGTGGACACTTTATGAACATATTGCGCTCCCAGTGAATACACCTACAACATTTTCAGTGACATTCAGTTTCCCAAATTGGGATAGAGCGCTAGAAGATAATACCCCCTCTTTCCCAAATAACGGCATATACTTGAAGTTTCTTGGTGTGATATATATTATTGAATTTATCGACACTATTGAGTCATATGAATATAGTGTTGATCATATCTACCACAATATATGTGACTGTAATGTTGTATATTATTGCTACATTGTTCTTATAAATTTTATTACTTGTATTTTATGGGGATATAATAAATATTTTCTGCACATGTCAATTTGGTTGCCAAGTGTATGAGTGCTCGCTCATTATTCTATTACTTTTTTCTAAAGTGAATAACCCTAATTTTGATAATCTTTCAGGGTACTGTAGTCCCCCCATTCCGGTTATTACTTTAGTTGCCCTCCTCTGTACCCTTCCAGCTTTGCTATGTCTGCCTTGTTCACAGGAGCCCAGAACTGTACACAGTACTCCATGTGTGGTCTGACTAGTGATTTGTAAAGTGGTAGGACTATGTTCTCATCACAGGCATCTATGCCCCTTTTGATGCAACACATTATCTTATTGGCCTTGGCAGCAGCTACCTGACACTGTTTTCTACAGCTTAGTTTGCTGTTCACTAAAATTCCTAGGTCCTTTTCCATGTCAGTGTTACCCAGTGTTTTACCATTTAGTATGTACGGGTGATTTTCATTATTCCTTCCCATGTGCATAACTTTACATTTGTCAGTGTTAAACCTCATCTGCCACTTCTCTGCCCAAGCCTCCAATCTATCCAGATCCCTCTGTAGCAGTATACTGTCCTCTTCCGTGTCAATTACTTTGCACAGTTTAGGGTCATCTGCAAAAAATTTTATTTTACTGTGCAAGCCTTCTACAAGATCATTAATAAATATATTAAAGAGAAGAGGGCCCAGTACTGACCCCTAAGGTACATCACTAGTGACAGTGACCCAATCTGAGTGTGTACCATTAATAACCACAGTCATACACTTCTACAATTTAGAGGATGCTCAACAGCTGTTCTGGAGCCCAGGCCACTGTCCACCCCTAAGTGCAAATATAGACCCAAATAAAAAATATCTGGCTCACAGTAATTTGCATTTAATTTTGCTAATCCATATCATAAAATCAAATACATAAACTTTACATTTAGATAAAAATACCTATAAGTAATAGTTCATTTTTGTGTACAGTCCCTTTAAATGCGGAGCTCTCGCATATAAAATATATTTTTATATATAAAAATAAATAAATACAAAATATCAGCTTCCTTATAATTTCTTTGTACTGGGCATGTGCTTTATAGTACCATTGGTTTTATACTCTGTTGTCTATGTTATTAAGTGATCTTAATTAGGGTTGAGCGAACCCGAACTGTACAGTTCGGGTTCGTACCGAAGTTCGGGTTCGGTGTTCGGCTATTTTATGGCGCTTTTTGAAAGGCTGCAGAGCAGCGAATCAACAAGCGTTTAACTCTGTGCCCTTAGAAGCCATCACAGCCATGCCTACTAATGGCATGGCTGTGATTGGCCAGTGCAGCATGTGACGCAGCCTCTATATAAGCTCGAGTCACGTAGTCTGCACATCACTCTGCTGTTGCTAGTGTAGGGATAGGATGCTGCTGCTGTGAGGGAGAGAATAGGAAAGAATCTTTAATCAGAAATGCTTGTTGACTCAGCGATCTACCTAGATTTAGTTTTGTGGGTGCAGTGCACAATCTTTTTAGCCTGCCCTGAGCCCAGTGACAGAGAAAAATAACTTTTATCCGTCTGTTAGTTAGGTGGGCGGCGGCGGCCATTTTATGCAAGCTCAGTGCACCAGCACAGCATATGTGCTTTTGTGACATTCAAATCCAACTTGAAATACTGCAATAATAATCTGGGTTTTAAAAAAACACCCATTTTTGGCAATATCCTACATCTGGTGCCTTTGCAGCATTTGTCAGTGTGCAATTTAAGCTAGAAATACAGCAATAATTTTCTGTGTTTTAAAAAACACCCTTTTTGGGCAAAATACTCAATTTTACAGCCATTGCTGCATCTGTATGTGGGAAATTCAAGCGTTATATACAGCTGCCATATTCTGTTAGTAAAAAAACACCCATTTTAGGCAAATATTGAAGCCTTTGCTGCATCTGTGATTTGGTAAAAACAAGCTTGAAATACTTCTATAATTTTCTGGGTTTTAAAAAACACAAATTTTTGGCAATACCCTCCATCTTGGGCCTCTGCCGCATTAGTCTGTGTGCAATTTAAGCTAGAAATACAGCTATAATTTTCTGGGTTTTAAAAAACACCCTTTTTGGGCAAAATATTTAATTTGCGGCCTTGTCTGCATCTGTCAGTGTGAGATTCACGCTTTAGATACTGCTGTGCTATTCTGGTATTTAAAAAACACCCATGTTGGGCAAAATACTTAATTTGCCTCCTTGTCTGCATCTGTACGTGTGAAATTCAAGCGTTATATACTGCTTCCATATTCTGTTATAAAAAAAACACCCTTTTTGGGCAAAGTACTTAATATTGCAGCCTTTGCTGCATCTGTTATTGTTAAAACAAGCTTGAAATACTTCAATAATTTTCTGGGTTTTAAAAAAACACCCATTTTTGGCAATGCCCTCCATCTGGGGCCTCTGCCACACTAGTCAGTGTGCAATTTAAGCTAGAAATACAGCTATAATTTTCTGGGTTTTAAAAAACACCCTTTTTTTGGCAAAATGCTCCATTTTACAGCCCTTGCTGCATCTGTACGTGTGAAATTCAAGCATTATATACTGCTGTCATATTCTGTTATTCAAAAAACACCCATTTTGGGCAAAATACTTTATTTGCGGCCTTGTCTGCATCTGTACGTGTGAGATACACGCTTTAGATACTGCTGTGGTATTAAAAAAACACCCATTTTGGGTAAAATACTTAATTTGCGGCCGTGTCTGCATTTGTACGTGTGAGATACACGCTTTAGATACAGCTGTGCTATTCTGGTATTAAAAAAACACCCATTTTGGGCAAAATACTTATTTTGCAGCCTTTGCTGCATCTGTCATTGTGAGATACATCCTTTAGATACTGTTATTCTATTCTGCTAATAATAAAACACCCATTTAGGGCAAAAAAATTAATTTTGAAGCCTTTGCTGCATCTGTCATTGTGAGATACACACGTTAGATACTATTGTTCTATTCTGTTATCAGAAAAACACCCATCTTGGGCAAGATCCTAAATTTGAGAAATTTGAGGAGAGCGTCAAATAAGGGACGTGGCCCTGGTCGTGGTGCTGCTGGTGGAGCTCCTGTTGCAGGGAGAGGACGTGGTCGATCTGTGCCACCTACACGCACAAGTGAAACACCTTCCTCTGGTGCGAGTAGGCGACAAAACCTTCAGCGGTATTTGGTCGGGCAAATGCGGCTCTACAAATGGTGAGGCCAGAACAAGTACAGGCAATAGTAGATTGGGTTGCTGACAGTGCCTCCAGTTCCTTTACATTGTCTCCCACCCAGTCTTCTGCTGAAAGATCAGAGTTGGCACCTGCAGCCGATGTCCATCAGTCTTTCACCTCACCCCCTTGCAAATCAGCCAAGCAGTCTGAGCCCCAAGTCATGCAGCAGTCTCCTCTGCTTTTTGATAACTCTGCTAGCAGGGTTTCCCAGGGCCATCCACCTAGACCTGCCCCAGAAATGGAAGAGATTGAGTGCACCGATGCCCAACCACTTATGTTTCAAGATGAGTACATGGGAGGACCATCGCACCACGTCTCGGATAATGACGAAACACAGGTGCCAACTGCTGTGGCTTTCGAAAGTATGCAGACCGACAAGAAGGGCAGGGGTGAAGACTGGGTGGAAGATGATGTGGAGGACGATGAGGTCCTCGACCCCACATGAAATCAAGGTCATGCGAGTGACCTGTGTAGTTAAGAGGAAGAGGCGGTGGTCGCACAGAGCCACCAGCACAGCAGAAGAGGGAGCAGGGTGCAAAAGCGGAGCGGCCGTCCCCTAGACAGTACGCCTGCTACTGCCCACCGCAGCAAGGGACCGAGCACACCAAAGCCAGCTCCAAGGAGTTCCCTCTGGCGTGGCAGTTTCTTCGGACAATGTGCTGACGACAAGACATGAGTGGTTTGCACGCTGTGCAATCAGAGCCTGGAAGTGAAGCATAAACGTTCTCAACCCGAGCACAACCTGCATGACCAAGCATCCAAGTGCAAAGCACGAACTGCAGTGGAGTAGGCACCTCAAAAACAAAGAAAGGTCTCTGGCTCCTCCTGCTTCGTCTTCTGCTGCAGTCTTGGCCTCTTCATCCACCTCTGGAGTGACAGTGGCACCTGCCACCCCGCAAACAGAGGATCTGCCAGCCACACGACCACCTGTGTCACCAAGCATCTCCACAATGTCCCACAGAAGCATTCAGCTCTCAATCTCCCAAACACTGGAGCGGAAGAGGAAGTACCCCCCTACCCACACGTAATCCCTGGCCTTCAATGCCAGCATTTCAAAATTTCTAAATTACTATCCTTTGAAATGCTGTCATTCCGTCTGGTGGAGACGGAGAGTTTTAAAAGCCTTATGGCGGTGGCTGTCCCACAGTACGTTGTGCCCAGCCTCCACTACCTTTCAAGGCATGCCATCCCTTCCCTGCACAACCAAGTGGGGGACAAAATCAGGTGTGCACTGCATAACAGCACACTGGGTAAATGCAGTGGGGGCTGGGCCTGAGGCAGATAGCAGTTTGGCGCATGTCCTTCCACCACCGAGGATTGCAGGGCGCTTCAGTTTGCTTCCTGTTCCTACCTCCTCCTACTCCGCTTCCTCATCCTCTACCAGCTCCTCATCCGGTTAGCGTAACACCTTCACCACCAACTTCCTTCATAGCCAGGGGTAAACGAGAGCAGGCAGTTTTAAAACTTATCTGTTTGGGGGACAAACCCCACACCGCGCAGTGGACGGGCCTTGAACAACAGACCGATGAGTGGTTGGTGCCAGTGAGCCTCAAGCCCGGCCTGGTGGTGTGCGATAATGGGCGAAATCTCGTAGCAGCTCTGGGACTAGCCGGTTTGACGCACATCCCTTGCCTGGCGCATGTGCTGAATTTGGTGGTGCAGAGGTTCCTTAAAAATTACCCCGATATGTCAGAGCTGCTGCAGAAAGTGCGGGCTGTCTGTGCGCGCTCTCCGCGTTCTCACCCTGCTGCTTGCCTGTCAGTGCTGCAGCGTAACTTTGGCCTTGCTGCTCATCGCCTCATATGCGACGTGCCCACAAGGTAGAACTCCACCTTGCACATGCTGGCCAGACTGTGCGAGCAGCAGCAGGCGATAGTGGAGTTTCAGCTGCAGCACGCACAGGTGAGTCGCTCTGCGGAACAGCACCACCTCACCACCAATGACTGGGCCTCCATGCGAGACCTGTGTTCCTTGTTGCTCTGTTTCGAGTACTCCACCAACATGGCCAGTGCCGATAACGCCGTTCTCAGCGTTACTATCCCACTTCTATGCCTCCTTGAAAAAACGCTGCCAGCGATGATGGAAGAGTAAGTGGCACAAGAGGAGGAGGAGGAAGAAGGATTATTTCATAGGGTTTCTGGCCAGTCATTCACAAGTGGCTCTGAGGGTGGGTTCCTGCACCCACAAACGCCAGGTACACAATTGTCCAGCCAGGGCACAGTTCTGGAGGATGACGAGGCGGAGAATGAAGCGGAGGAGATGGAGGAGGAGGAACCGTGTTCATAGCAGGGTGGCACCCAAACTAGCTCATGGCCATCACTGGTGCATGGCTGGGGGGATACAGAGGACACAGATGATACACCTCCCACAGAGGACAGCTTTTTGTTGCCCTTGGGCAGCCTGGCACACATGAGCGATTACATGCTGCAGTGTCTCCGCAATGACCGCCGAGATTCTAACTTGTGATGATTACTGGGTGGCCACGCTGCTGGATCCCCGTTACAAGGACAAAGTACCGTTCTTAATTCCATCACTGGAGCGTGATCATAAGATGCACGAGTACAAGCGCATGCTGATAGAAACACTGCTGGTGGCATTCCCACCTGACAGCGGGGGCACAGTGGAAGCACAATGCTGCTAGGGCACCATCAGCACCACAGAAGGCAGGGTTAGCATGGCCGAAATGTGGAAAAGCTATGTCAGCACTCCACAACAACCAGCACCACCAGCTGATATTGAACGTCTTAGCAGGAGGCAGCATTTCAGCAGTATGTGTGCACACGTCTTAGCAGGAGGCAGCATGGTGGAGCAGTATGTGTGCACACGCCTACACGTACTGAATGATGGGTCTGCCCCCTTCAAATTCTGGGTCTCCAAATTTGGCACATGGCCTGAGCTTGCCCTTTACGCCTAGGAGGTGCTGGCCTGCCCTGCAGCCAGTATATTGTCTGAACGTGTGTTTAGCACGGCAGAGGGGGGTTATCACAGAAAAGCGCAGGACTTGTCTGTACCTCGTGCAGAATAGACATGTATACCGGCCTTAACCAGCTATTGTTATACTACAGCGCAATTGCTCATTGTTGTATTTTGGATATTTCACACTCTTTTGGAGTGTACCCTAATAAATAAAAATTAAAACCAAAAACCAGTGTTGGCTACCTCGTCCTCCTCCACCGCCGCTTCCACCTACACCGCTATGTCCACCGCCTCCTCAAACTCCTACTCCATATGGACCTCCACCTCATAAATCAAGTTAATTTTTTTTAATTTGTACGTATTTTATTTTATTTTCATTTCATTTCACTAATTTGTCTGTTACATTTTTTGGGGAAAATTCACCAATTTTTGGGTGTGATATACCCCTGCTCTACCTAGTAGACAGGTAACATTTCTTTAATTTGTCTGTTACATATTCGGGGGAAATTCACCACTTTGTGACATTCCCTATAATGTTTTATTAATCATTCCAATAACAGGGTATTTTAAGAGTCCTGTATTGCTATTTATGGTCACTACCTCCCCGAGTCAGGAGTGGGTAATTGCCGCACGGCCCCCTCCTTTCCTTCAATTTTTCTGCTTTAATAATTTGTCCCACATTTCCACTCGATCACAATTAAATTTCATCCATTGATCTCCCTTGGATGTGGTCTCTCTTTCTCAAGCTCCCTCTCCGGCGCGGAATCCTGATTCACCGCTAACCGTGATCAACATGGTAGGCGCAGAAAAGAACATCAAAAGTTGATAGAGCAGATATCCAATTGGATCGTGAACATCACGGGGACGTGCGACATAGTGGGGCAGTATGTTTTGCACACGCCTACATGCACTGACTGATGGGTCTGCCCCCTGCAACTTCTGGGTCTCCAAATTGAGCACATGGCTTGAGCTTGCCATTTACGCCTTGGAGGTGCTGGCCTGCCCTGCAGCCAGTGTATTGTCTGAACGTGTGTTTAGCACGAATAGAGGGGGGTTATCACAGGTTATATTTCCCAATGTTTTAGTGTTTACCCTAATTTTAAAAATAAATTTAAAACCAGAAAGCAGTGTAGGCTACCTCCTACTCCTCCACCGCCCCTTCAACCTACACCGCCACATCCACTGGCTCCTCAACCTCCTACTCCATATGGACCTCGTCCTCCTAGATCATAATTCTTATTTTTTATTTTTACGTATTTTATGTTATTTAAAGTCATTTCCCTATCCACATTTGTTTGCAGAGCACTTTCCATTCTCTTAACCACATTTTGATGCCATTTGCAGCCCTCTAGCCCTTTCCATGACATTTTTACAGCCATTTTAGTGCTCAAAAGTTTGGGTACCCATTGACTTCAATGGGGTTCGGGCTCGGGGTCAAGTTCGGGTCCCGAACTCACACTTTTTTGTGAAGTTCGTCCGAACCCGTCGAACCCACACATCCAGGTGTCCGCTCAACTCTAATCTTAATGTATAATATGCTTATGACATGCTCTGTTAACTTGTTTGAATGTTTCCACGTTCATAGACAGATCGCTACAACAGTCTGCGGTTAGTTGTTGCCACGTGTACATGTACTTTTTTAGTCATACATTCAGTCCCCAACTGATTTTGCCAATGTGTTACTCACGGTCGCTTCTGGTCTGCCTGCTTTCTCTGTGGCTTTACTCCTGAGATGTTACTTCAGTTGTGCTGTTCCTTGCTGCGTGTCTCCCAGCACATGCGTACTCGACCTGCTGGGATGCCACCAGCTTAAAGAAGTCTTTTCTTTGCCTTGGTACTGGTATGTCTCTGTCCACACTGCCCGTTCAGTGGCTACCAACCAGATGCTTTTTGGAACTAAACAGTTCCTTCCTCAGTGGTATAGAAAAAATTATGTATAAATTCTAGGACCAAACCTTCGGATTTTAAACTAGTTAGGTGAAAACTAATATCTGGACCGGATCATTATTTGGGAAACTCTCTTATAGGTACTATTGGCATCAACTGCTAGATTCATAAACATCAGTTCGCATTATGCATTTTCTTGCTTTGTTGTAATAAGAGATATGGTTTTCCCTATATTTTTCTCTATCAACATTAGAGAAAGAGAAACATTGATACTAAAGTATAATGAAATTATCACAAAATGAAAAAAAAAATATAATGGAAATAAAAATAAAAAACGCAACTTGAAACATAAATAAATAAAAAAGACAAGAAAGTAAGCTGAAGGAAGACCAGATACAGTTTATTTTAGATGGAATTAATTTAGTTCTTTCCCGTAATTATTTTTATTTTGATTCACAATATTATTTGCAGATAGCCAGAATCGCCATGGGCATCATGTTCACGCCCAGCTATGCAAATTTATATATGGCAGCATGGGAATAGGATACTATCCTTCCCAAGCTGGGGTCAAACCTGGTGCTCTGGCGAAGATATATCAATGACATTTTAATAATATGGAAGGGGGGGGTTCACATCAGTCATTATTGGGGTTTGTAGATTTGATTAAAAATAATAAACTCAATTTAAAGTTTACTCCCAACATCAGTCTCAAATTGTGGAATTTTTCGATTTAAAGATAGAGATGCAGGATGGGGCATTTGTCTGTAGTACATACCAAAAAGAAGTGTCCAAAAACAGTTACATCGTGAATTCAAGTTCTCATCTGCTAAGATTGCTGCTTAATGTCCTTACGAGCCAATTTCGGTGCCTTTAAAAGAAACTGTACACAAATAGAACAATTTGAAAAGGAAGCAAAGCTGTTAAATGCTCAATTTCTGGAAAAACAATATCCTTTGGAAGTACTGGATAAATCTCTCAATTTAGTGAGGGGGTTAGACAGGATATATTTCTTTACCCCAAAACAATCAGTGGGAAATCAAAAGATGACAGAGTCCTGTAAGATCTTATTACCATTCAACCTAAAATACAAGAAAGTAGCAAAAGTTATCCAAAAACACTGGCATTTGTTAAAATAAGATAAGGTACTTGGGTAATCCCTACACAACCCCCAATAGGTTACACTCGGGCACCTAACCTAAGTTTAAAAATAGCACCAACAGTGATAAATAATAAAAAAGAAACAACTTTAAATAACTGGATGACCTTAACTGGCTTTTACAGATGCGGTCGATGTTAAAACTGTAAACAAACTTTCTGAGAAAAACTAGCGTAATAAAATCTACAGTAAACAACTACAAATGGGAAATAAAGGAAATGCTCACATGTAACAGCAAATCGGTCATCTATCTAATAGAATGCCCGTTTCAAAAGTAATATATAGGGAGGACAAAGAGGACCCTTAAAATAAGAATTTCAGAACATATCAATAACATCAAAAAAGGATATGAAAAACATACATTATCCAACTATTTCAAAACATTTCATGCCAGTAAATTAACAGGTCTGAAGTTTATGGCAGTTGAATCTGTCAGTGAAAATTGGAGGGTGGGGGGTGATTTCATATCCCAGATGTCTAGGTGTGAATCGAAGAAAATATACGAATTTGGGTCCTTGATGCCAGGGGGACTCAATGCTGAATTGGAAATCTTCCTGTTCCTGTGAGCGGGTTGGGGGGGACAGTACGCACAAGACGTCAATGCCAGGCTGTTTACTAGCTCACCGACGTGTCCTGCGACTTTCAACTCACCCCTTGCTACCAGAAACCCTTTTTTATTTATTTATGTTTCAAGTTGCGTATTTAAATTTTTTTTTTTATTATATATTTTTTTTTATTTTGTGATAATTTTGTTATACTTTGGTATCAATGTTTCTCTTTCTCTATAATGTTGATAGAGAAAAATATAGGGAAAAATATATCTCGTATTACAACAAAGCAAGAAAACGCATAATGTTAACTGATGTTTATGAATCTAGCAGTTGATGCCAATAGTACCTATAAGAGAGCTTCCCAAATGATGATCCGGTCCACATATTAGTTTTTTGTTTCAAGATAACGCGATGAGTTAAGTATTTGAGTTAAGTGTGTGCGTGTTACCCCTGCTACATCTGTAGCATCTCAGGAGTCAAGCCGCAGAAAAAGCAGGCAGACCAGTTGCGACCGTGAGTAACACATTGGCGAAATCAGTTGCGGACTGAATGTATGACTAAAAAGTACGTGTACACGTGGCAACAACTAACCGCAGACTGTTGTAGCGATCTGTTTATGAACGTGGATACATTCAAACAAGTTAACAGAGTATGTCATAAGCCTATTATTTATTAAGATCACTGAATAACATAGACAACAGAGTATAAAACCAATGGTACTATAAACCACACGCCCAGAACAAAGAAATTATAAGGAAGCTGCTATTTTGTATTTTTGTTTATTTTTATATGCGAGAGCTCCGCATTTAAAGGGACCGTACACAAAAATGAACTTTTACTTATAGGTATTTTTATGTAAAGGTGAAGTTTATGTATTTGATTTTATTATATGGATTTGTGAAATTAATTGCAAATTACTGTGAGCCAACCATTTTTCATTTTTTTTTTTTTTTTGGGAAAATTGATGGGTGATTGTAGACTTTCTTCTGTACGAACCGAATTTATCGAATATCCATTCAGTGGTGAGATTTGTTTGTGAAACTGACTTTTTTGGGAAAAATTATGGGTGATTGTTGACTTTCTGTATGAACCAAATTCGTTGATTATCCATTCAGTGGTGAAATTTGTTTGTGAAACTGCCTTTTTTGGGAAAAATTATGGGTGATAGTCGACTTTCTTCTTTATGAACCGCATTCCGTCGATTAGCCATTCAGTGGTGAAATTTGTTTGTGATACAGAATTTTTTGGGGAAAATTGGTCGGTAGCTGTAACTATGGTAAAGGACAATATACAGTCCTGATCAAAAGTTTAAGACCACTTGAAAAATGGCAAAAAATCATATTTTACATTGTTGGATCTTAACAAGGTTCCAAGTAGAGCTTCAACATGCAACAAGAAGAAATGAGAGTGAAACAAAACATTTTTTGAGCATTCAATTAATTGAAAATAACGATTAAACTGAAACAGGCTGTTTTTCATCTGATCCAAATTTTAGGACCACATGCCTTCAAAAGGCCAAATCTGTGCAAAGATGTGGATTCATTGTCATTTTCTGTCAGGTAGTCACACATTGTGATGGCAAAGGCAAAAAAAACTCTCCCTTATTGAACGCGGTCGGGTTGTTAAACTGCATAAGCAGGGTCTCTCACAGCGCGCCATCGCTGCTGAGGTGGGACGCAGTAAGACAGTCATTTGGAATTTCTTAAATGATCCTGAGGGTTATGGAACAAAAAAGTGGAAGACCCCAAAAAATTTCATCAGCACTGAGCCGGAGGATCCAATTAGCTGTCCGTCAAGACACTGGACCATCCTCGACCCAAATTAAGGCCCCTACTGGTGCTGACTGCAGCCCCATAACCGTCAGACGGCATCTGAGACTGAAGGGCTTCAAAAACAAAAAACGTCTTCAAAGACCTCGTCTCTTTGAACGCCACAGAACTGCTCGTTTGGACTTTGCAAGAGAGCACCAAACATGGGACATTCAAAGGTGGAAGAAAGTTTTATTCTCTGATGAGAAAAAATTTAACCTTGATGGTCCTGATGGTTTCCAACGTTACTGGCATGACAAGCAGATCCCACCTGAGATGTTTTCTACGCGCCACAGTGGAGGGGGCCCCATAATGGTCTGGGGCGCTTTTTCCTTCAGTGGAACAATGGAGCTTCAGGAAGTACAGGGGCGTCAAACGGCCGCTGGCTATGTCCAGGTGTTGCAGAGAGCATTCCTCATGACTGAGGGCCCTCGTCTGTGTGGTAACAACTGGGTTTTTCAACAGGACAACGCTACAGTACACAATGCCCGCAGGACAAGGGACTTTTTCCAGGAGAATAACATTACTCTTTTGGCCCATCCTGCGTGTTCCCCTGATCTAAATCCAATTGAGAACCTTTGTGATGGATGGCAAGAGAAGTTTACAAAAATGGACAACAGTTCCAGACAGTAGATGACCTTCGTGCGGCCGTCTTCTCCACTTGGAGAAATGTTCCCACTCACCTCATGGAAACACTTGCATCAAGCATGCCGTAACGAATTTTTGAAGTGATAAACAATAACGGCGAGCTACTCATTACTGAGTTCATGTTTGGAAGTTGGATTTCTGTTTTGGGGAGTTTAGTTTTTTTTTGGAGGTGTGGTCCTGGGAGCCTGTTTCAGTTTATTCGTTGTTTTCATTAAAGTGAATGCTCAAAAAATGTTTTGTCTCACTTCCATTTCTTCTTGTTGCATGTCGAAGCTCTACTTGGAACCTTGTTAAGATCCAGCCATGCTAAATATGATTTTTTGCCATTTTTCAAGTGGTCTTAAACTTTTGATCAGGACTGTATGTCCTTTACAGCCCACTGGGTAAATTTGGTTCCTGCCCAGCCACACTAGTAACTTGGCCAGGTGACGCTGCTTCTGCATTCTCACGCCGTTGGTCCTGCTACAATGTCCGCCTATACCTCCTCATCCCCCGCTGTGTCCTCACCCTTCACTGCAGGGACAATTGAATTCTGATGGATTACTGACCAAATGCTGACCGGGTGAGGGCGGATGCTCCACAGACAGGAACCGTTTTTTGGGGGTTATTGTTCTGACGGATCAGGTAGAAAGGGCAAAATAATCAGTGACATCAACACAAGCTTACTGCTGACACCCTCTCCACTCTGTCAGGAGGCTCTACTTGTATAAGCATTTAATAGAACATGTTCTGTATATATCTATGTGGAATCAGCTGACGAGGGTGTAAAAGGAGTGTGCTTCTTCTTGACGCTAACATTGACCTGTAAGGCTGAGTTCATACTTGAGTTAGGATATAATCAAATCTATAATCAAATCTATCCCGCTCTTACATTCAGCTACAGCATTTTGAGCAGATGCTTTAGCTGAATTGGTAAGATTTGTAGCTAGAGATGCTGCCTTATCCAATTCCATAAGGAGAGCAACAGTGGATATAAAAAGTCTACACACCCTTGTTAAAATGTCAGGTTTCTGTGATGTAAAAAAAATTAGACAAAGATAAATCATTTCAGAACTTTTTCCACCTTTAATGTTACCTATAAACTGTACAACTCAATTGAAAAACAAACTGAAATCTTTTAGGTAGAGTGAAGAAAAGATATAAAAATACAATAATATAGTTGCATAAGTGTGCACACCCTTAAACTAATACTTTGTTAAAGCACCTTTTGATTTTATTACAGCACTCAGTCTTTTTGGGTATAAGTCTATCAGCATGGCACATTTTGACTTGGCAAGATTTGCCCACTCTTCTTTGCAAAAACACTCCAAATCTGTCAGATTGCGAGGGCATCTCCCGTGCTCAGCCCTCTTCAGATCATCCCACAGATTTTCAATCAGATTCAGGTCTGGGCTCTGGCTGGGCCATTCCAAAACTTTAACCCCTTAAGGACCTAGGACGTACCGGTACGCCCTATTTCCCGAGTCCTTAAGGACCCAGGACGTACCGGTACGTCCTGACTTAAAATCTGTATTCCGGCGCCCCAGGGGTTAATTGGAACGGGATTTCGGCTGAAATCATTCAGCCGGCATCCCGTAACAATGCAGGGGGGGGTCATTTGACCCCCCCGTATCGGCGATCGCAGCAAACCGCAGGTCAATTCAGACCTGCGGTTTGCTGCGCTTTTTGCAGTTTCTGATCGCCGCGGTCCCTGACCGCGGGGATCAGAAACTTTAGAGTGGCTAAAATCATTATTTTTCACCCCCCCCTGCACGATTTTATGCCGGAGGGTGGTGCGGGGGGGGGTGTCGCAGGCGGTGGGGGCGTTGCGGGAGGCGGGCGGTGTGGCAGGCGGGATCGCGATCCCCCGCCCGCCTCCCCATGAACGATCGTTGGCTTCTAGTGGGTATACCAGGGTGCCAGCACATTGCTGGCACCCTGGTATAAACGGCTGACATCTGTGAAGATGTCAGCCGTTTAACCCTTTCCATACCGCGGTCCGTACGGACCGCTGTATGGAAAAAGTTAACTGTCATCGGTCAGGGAGCTCCCTCCCTCTCCATCGGGGGGCTGCTGTGGCTTTGCAGCCCCCCGATGGAGAGGGAGAGAGCCCCCAGAGAGCCCCCCTCAGCCCCGTCCTTACCCTTCCCCGTCTGCGAAGTTCTGAGCAGACGGGGAGGGTTCCCATGGCAACAGGACGCCTGCTCAGGCGTCCTGCTGTCCATGGTGCTGAACAGATCTGTGCTAAAAGCACAGATCTGTTCAGTGTAAGTAAAATACAGTACAGAACAATATATATTGTTCTGTACTGTATTATACAGACACCAGACCCACTGGATCTTCAAGAACCAAGTGGGTCTGGGTCACAAAAATGTAAAAAAAAGTGAAAAAAGTTAAGATAAAAAAAAAACATTTTTCACTGAATAAAAATTAAAAAAATAAAATAAACTACACATATTAGGTATCGCCGCGTCCGTAACGACCTGATCTATAAAATGGTCATGTTACTTTCCCCGCACGGTGAACGCCATAAAAATAAAAAAATAAAAACTATGAGAAAATTGAAATTTTGCCCACCTTACTTCCCAAAAAAGGTAATAAAAGTGATCAAAAAAGTCGCATGTACGCCAAAATAGTACCAATCAAACCGTCATCTCATCCCGCAAAAAATGAGACCCTACTCAAGATAATCGCCCAAAAGCTGAAAAAACTATGGCTCTTAGACTATGGAGACACTAAAACATGATTTTTTTTTTTTCAAAAATGAACTCATTCTGTAAAACTTACATAAATAAAAAAAAAGTATACATATTAGGTATCGCCGCGTCCGTATCGACCGGCTCTATAAAAATATCACATGACCTAACCCCTCAGATGACCACCGTAAAAAAATAAAAATAAAAACAGTGTAAAAAAAGCCATTTTTTGCCATCTTACGTCACAAAAAGTGTAATAGCAAGCGATCAAAAAATCATATGCACCCCAAAATAGTGCCAATCAAACCGTCATCTCATCCCGCAAAAAATGAGACCCTACTCAAGATAATCGCCCAAAAACTGAAAAAACTATGGCTCTTAGAATATGGAGACACTAAAACATTTTTTTGGTTTTAAAAATGAAGTTAATGTATAAAACTTACATAAATAAAAAAAAATGTATACATATTAGGTATCGCCGCGTCCGCGACAACCTGCTCTATAAAAATACCACATAATCTAACCTGTCAGATGAATGTTGTAAATAACAAAAAAAAAAAACGTGCCAAAAAAGCTATTTCTTGTTACCTTGCTGCACAAAAAGTGTAATATAGAGCAACCAAAAATCATATGTACCCTAAACTAGTACCAACAAAACTGCCACCCTATCCCGTAGTTTCTAAAATGGGGTCACTTTTTTGGAGTTTCTACTCTAGGGGTGCATCAGGGGGGCTTCAAATGGGACATGGTGTAAAAAAAAACAGTCCAGCAAAACCTGCCTTCCAAAAACCGTATGGAATTCCTTTCCTTCTGCGCCCTGCCGTGTGCCCGTACAGCGGTTTACGACCACATATGGGGTGTTTCTGTAAACTACAGAATTAGGGCCATAAATATTGAGTTTTGTTTGGCTGTTAACCCTTGCTTTGTAACTGGAAAAAAAATATTAAAATGGAAAATCTGCCAAAAATGTGAAATTTTGAAATTGTGTCTCTATTTTCCATTAAATCTTGTGCAACACCTAAAGGGTTAACAAAGTTTGTAAAATCAGTTTTGAATAGCTTGAGGGGTGTAGTTTCTTAGATGGGGTCACTTTTATGGAGTTTCTACTCTAGGGGTGCATCAGGGGGGCTTCAAATGGGACATGGTGTCAAAAAACCAGTCCAGCAAAATCTGGCTTCCAAAAACCAAACCGCGCACCTTTCACTCTACGCCCTACTGTGTGCCCGTACAGTAGTTTACGGCCACATATGGGGTGTTTCTGTAAACGGCAGAGTCAGGGCAATAAAGATACAATCTTGTTTGGCTGTTAACCCTTGCTTTGTTAGTGGAAAAAATGGGTTAAAATTGAAAATTAGGCAAAAAAATGAAATTCTCAAATTTCATCCCCATTTGCCAATAACTCTTGTGCAACACCTAAAGGGTTAACGACGTATGTAAAATCAGTTTTGAATACCTTGAGGGGTGTAGTTTCTTAGATGGGGTCACTTTTAGGGAGTTTCTCCTCTTGGGGTGCATCAGGGGGCTTCAAATGGGACATGGTGTCAAAAAACCAGTCCATAAAAATCAGCCTTCCAAAAACCATATGGTGCACCTTTCACTCTACGCCCCGCTGTGTGGCCGTACAGTAGTTTACGGCCACATATTGGGTGTTTCTGTAAACGGCAGAGTCAGGGCAATAAAGATACAGTCTTGTTTGGCTGTTAACCCTTGGTTTGTTAGTGGAAAAAATGGGTTAAAATGAAAAATTTGACAAAAATATGAAATTCTCAAATTTCCTCCCCATTTGCCAATAACTCTTGTGCAACACCTAAAGGGTTAACAATGTATGCAAAATCAGTTTTGAATACCTTGAGGGGTGTAGTTTCTTAGATGGGGTGATTTTTGGGTGGTTTCTATTATGTAAGCCTCGCAAAGTGACTTCAGACCTGAACTGGTCGCTAAAAATTGAGTTTTTGTAAATTTCTGAAAAATTTCAAGATTTGCTTCTAAACTTCTAAGCCTTATAACATCCCCAAAAAATAAAATATCATTCCCAAAACAATTCAAACATGAAGTAGACATATGGGGAATGTAAAGTCATCACAATTTTTTGGGGTATTACTATGTATTACAGAAGTAGAGAAACTGAAACTTTGAAATTTGCTAATTTTTTTCAAATTTTTGGTAAATTAGGTATTTTTTTGTGCAAAAAAAATAATTTTTTTGACTTCATTTTACCAGTGTCATGAAGTACAATATGTGACGAAAAAACAATCTCAGAATGGCCTGGATAAGTCAAAGCGTTTTAAAGTTATGAGCACTTAAAGTGACACTGGTCAGATTTGCAAAAAATGGCCTGGTCCTTAAGGTGAAAATGAGCCCGGTCCTTAAGGGGTTAATCTTCTTCTGGTGAAGCCATTCCTTTGTTGATTTGGATGTATGCTTTGGGTCAGGGCCGGCGTCATAACCCGGCATCCCCGGGCAAGTGCCGGGGCCCAATGCTCCTGGGGGGGGGCCCACTGAGCTGCTATGAACACTTCCATCAATACAGATGGGAGCTCTCACTGCTGTCCTTTCACATACGCAGTACCCCTTTGGTGGGCCCTCTGAGCTGCAGAGACTCAGGACACGCCCCCTCTACACAGGACACACGCTGCCTGAGGAGACTGGAGAGAGACCGCAGGGCTGGAGCTGGAGCAGAGAAGTGTGAAGACAGTCTGTGAGTGAGTCTGCACTGTGACTGTCTCTTCTCTGTGGGACAGAAGGAAAGGGGGGGGACGCTGCTGCTTCATTCTATTTAGTTGTGTTACTGTTTTATTAAGCTGATTGTCTCCATGACACCTGCCCCCCCCCCCCCATATCCTGTCCTATATCACCCTTATGGGGCCCCTGCCGTCTCCTTTCCTCCCTCATGTATCCAGGGCTCCTGTCCCACCCTCCTATCTCCTATTGCTGCCCTGCACAGACCTCCTGCCACTACTTGTATGAATCCCCCTCAGAGCCCCTTCAACCTACTTGCTGTGTCCACCCCTCCTGTCCATCCAGGGCCCCGGGCCCCTGTCTCACTCCTCTGCCTCTCATTATGGTGGCATCTGAACCGCATTCACCATAAGAACCTTCTAACGTCACAGGGTCATGTGACTGTGCCCCCCCACCCCGTACTGTGCCCCTTTATACCCTGCATTGTGCCCTCCTACCACACCCTGTGCAGTGCCCCTAGTCATTCCCTGTACTGTGCCCTCTTATACCCTTTAAGGCTACTTTCACACCTGCGTTAGGTGCGGATCCGTCTGGTATCTGCACAGACGGATCCGCACCTATAATGCAAACGCTTAGATCCGTTCAGAACGGATCCGTTTGCATTACCATGAACATGTTTGTTCATGATAATGCAAACGGATCCGTTTTGACTTTACATTGAAAGTCAATGGGGGACGGATCCGTTTGAAAATTGAGCCATATTGTGTCAGCTTCAAACGGATCCGTCCCCATTGACTTGCATTGTAAGTCTGGACGGATCCGTTTGCCTCCGCACGGCCAGGCGGACACCCGAACACTGCAAGCTGCGTTCAGGGGTCCGCCTGCTGAGCGGAGAGGAGGACAAACGGTGCCAAACTGATGCATTCTGAGCGGATCCGCATCCATTCAGAATGCATTGGGGCTGGACGGATCCGTTCGGGGCCGCTTGTGAGACCCTTCAAACGGAGCTCACAAGCGGAGCCCCGAATGCTAGTGTGAAAGTAGCCTTATCCGGTCACTGTATGGCGGTGTTATCATTGTATGGCGGTGTTATCACTATATGGCGGTGTTATCACTATATGGCGGTGGTATCCAATAACTGGATGGCCATAACTGTATCCTTTCCCTGCCCACACCACTTTTTTTAGACCTGGCATGAGCGGGAAAAGATACAGATTGCGGTGTTAAGGACCTTTGCGCCACATCTGTGTCAGAAATACGCCTAATATAGACGTATTTCTATATAATAAATGACCACCTAATTGTATTATCATTAGGGGGTAAGGCTAATATCGTTATATTATATAGACTCTAGTGTATTATACTGCGCCCTGTATTTCCCAGTAGAAAATGATCCTTGGGAAGCACAGTCCTCATCCCTGACCACAGGACCAGGCAGCGCTCTGTCAGTACATGGCGGCCTCCCCTCTCCGCCATGCTGCTCCGCTGTGTACTGGTGCTTATTCTGACACTAGGGCTGGGTTCACATCAAATTTTTTCCATCCATTTAATGCATACCAAAAATGTATGCGTTAACAGATGCCTCAGACTGATGCCGTACAGTGGCGTCCGTTCACCATACAGTTCCATGGTAAAAAGACATATACGTTAACCTCTGCATTTTTTACTTGACTCTGCAGGATACAAAAACGTGGAGTGCTGCACATGTGTATACATCAAACCGATAGGAAAAACGTAATGTGAACACACATTGGGGGGGAGGGGGGCGTACTAAATTTTGCTGTGGGGCCCAGTCAGTTCTGGCTCCATCACTGCACATCTCCTTCTCTCCTCCAGGCCTGGCCCACTGCTGCAGCGGCCGGAGGAGAGAAGGAGCGCAGGGAGCTGCGGTTAGTGAATGACAGGACCACCAGCTCCCCTGCAATGATAGCTATGTGAGGGGGCCACTGGGGGGTCATTCATCACACTGTGAGGGTCCCTTACACAGTATAATGACTCCCAGTGCCCCCCATTTAGTATAATGATCCCCATTGACCCTCCATTTAGCATAATGACCACCAGAGCCCCCATTAAATATAATAACCCCTCGTGCCCCCTCCATACAGTATAACCCCCAGTGTGGGGGCGACTGGGGGTCATTATTCTGAATGGAGGGTCACTGTGGGGTCATTATACTGTGAGGGCCCTTTACATAGTATAATGACCCCCAGTGTCCCCCATTTAGTATAATGATCACCAATGACCCTCCATTCAGTATAATGACCCCCAGAGCCCCCTCCATACAGTATTCCCCCAGTGTGGGGGCTACTGGGGGTCATTATTCTAAATGGGGGCGACTGGGGGTTATTATTCTGAATGCAGGGCCACAGGTGGTCATTATACAGTGTGTGGGGGGGAAATTGGGGGTTCATTATACTGTGTGAAGGGCCACTAGTAGTCATTATACTGTATGGGGGACAGGGGGACATGTCAATGTAAAAAAATGCCTCATGGGGGCCCACTGGGATTTATCGCCCAAGGGCCCACATGAACCTGGAGCCGGCCCTGCTTTGGGTCTTTGTCATGCTGAAAAAAGCTCCTCTTCATGTTCAGCTTTCTAGCAGAAGCCTGAAGGTTTTGTGCCAATATTGACTGGTATTTGGAGCTGTTCATAATTCCCTCTAGCCTAACTAAGGCCCCAGTTCCAACTGAAGAAAAACAGCCCCAAGCATGATGCTGCCACCACTATGCTTCACTGTGGGTATGGTGTTATTTTGGTGATGTGCAGTGTTGTTTTTGCACCAAACATATCTTCTGGAATTATGGATAAAAAGTTCAACCTTGGTTTCATCAGACCATAACACATTTTCCCACATGCTTTTGGGAGACTTCAGATGTGTTTTTGCAAAATGTAGCCTGGCTTGGATGTTTTTCTTCGTAAGAAAAGGCTTTCGTCTTGCCACTCTACCCCATAGCCCAGACATATGAAGAATACGGGAGATTGTTGTCACATGTACCACACAGCCAGTACTTGCCAGATATTCCTGCAGCTCCTTTAATAATGATGTAGGCCTCTTGGTAGCCTCCCAGACCAGTCTTTTAATCAATTTTGTAAGGACGTCCAGTTCTTGGTAATGTCACTGTTGTGGCATATTTTCTCCACTTGATGACTGTCTTCACTGTGTTCCATGGTATATCTAATGCCTTGGAAATTATTTTGTATCCTTCTCCTGACTGATACCTTTTAACAATGAGATCCCTTTGATGCTTTGGAAGCTCTCTGTGGACCATGGCTTTTGCTGTGGGATGTGACTAAGAAAATTTCCCTCCACCTAAAAGATTTCAGTTTGTTTTTCAATTAAGTGGTACAGTTTATAGGTCACATTAAAGGTGGAAAAAGTTCTAAAATGATTTATCTTTGTCTCATTTTTTTACATCACAAAAACCTGACATTTTAACAGAGGTGTGTAGACTTTTTATATCCACTATATATGGATGAAATCCTGGTCTGGGTATAAAACATCCAAAGTTAAATAATATTCTATTGCTTTTTTGAGGGAATATGTGTTTGGACCCCTAATTGATCAAATTCTTGAAAAAGTAACTGCCAAAAAGAAGGGGTTTCCTGAAGAAAGGGAGAAAAGGAAATGGCCCTTTTGGCCTTATAACACCCACCAAAGGTAGATCCTATAGAGGGAATGGAAAAACAGGCTGATGGAGCTACTAAGAAAGAAGGAAAAGGAAAGGTTTCCTTTTTAATCCCCAGAATAAACAAACAAATAATGATGCCAGAGTAGGAGGAAGGCTGAAGAACTTTCTGTCACATTGGGAGATCACACCAAAAAACACAATGCCACACAGTATACATACCGTATTTTTTGCCCTATAAGACGCACCTGCCCATAAGACGCACCTAGGTTTTTGAGGAGGAAAATAAGAAAAAAAATATTTTGAACCAAAAGGTTTGCTTTTGGTGGGTTTTGAACTATTGGTGGTCTGTGGATGACACTATTATGGGGATCTGTGGATGACACTGTTATGGAGGGGATCTCTGGATGGCACTGTTATGGGGATCTCTGGATGGCACTGTTAAGGGGACATCTGTGGATGACACTGCTATAGGGGGATCTGTGGATGACACATATATAGCATCTTATGCTATGTGCCATCCACAGATCCCCCATAACAGTGTCTCTGCAGTGTGAATGACCCCCAATACAGGGGCTGGGGGCCAGAAATAAATATTTCCTGAGGTATCGCTTTCTGTTTTAAAAGCAGAGAAATAGAAATTTTGAAAATTGCGATTTTCAATTTTTTTTTTGTAAATAAAGGTGAAATATATTGACTCAAATTTATGACTGTCATGAAGTACAATCTGTCACGCGCCCGTGCCGCCTGCTTCATTCATAAAGTGGGCGGCGCAGGCGCATGACGTGGTGAGTGACGCGCGCGCCCGCCCTCCCGGCCTGCTTCCTCCCTCCTCTCTGCTACGGAACTTAATGTTGTAAGTAATACAGATGGATTACACGTGATTATTATATCTTAACAATGCTTATAGGTTAGATAATATTATACAACAGTGAGCAGGGCCGGTGAAGTAGAATACAGGGACTGTACCGGTATCCGCTGTCATTCCTAATCCAGATGCCGGCCCCCAGCCCCTACCTCCCTCTCATCATTGCAGCATTTGCCCCATAAGACGCACTGCTATTTCCCCCCCACTTTTTTTGTGTCTTATAGGGCGAAAAATACGAATAGTACATCTTTCTTAGAAAATGATCAATAAAATAATTATAATAGTAATCACATTAAAAGTTCACTGTCCTGGATGGACACCACATATCAACAAACATGTCCCTCAGATCCTAAATAATGGACTAATGCCACCAGTATGTCCCCACATCCATAATGTTACTGTTATCAATTATTCTCTCTATTCAACCTGAATGGTATAACAGAAAACACTGCAGGAAAGTCACATAAGATGCAGTATTGCCATCATCCACAATTTATATAAAATAGTAAATACAAAATGGTAAAAATATACTAGACCAAAGGATCCAAAGGACACCAATATCGCCACCCAGACGTACGTTTCGCCCAAAAGCTTCCTCCTGGGGGCGTATCTGTCACCCGGTCTCCCTCCATTTTATATCCACATTAGCCAATCCTGTATCACTTCACTCATATGGCATATAATTCATTAACTAATATACCTGAAAAACTCCCAAATCTTGTGCCATTGTGTGCTGGTGCTCCATCCCGCCCCATCCCGCAAGATCTCGCCCAAACATGCAGGCTGCAACACCCCGCTAGCTATGCAAGATGGAGCAAAGCAGTGCGACCAGATGGGCGAGATCCTGCAGGATCCCTCGATTACATAGCACGAAGGCCAGAAAGACTCCCACCCGCATCCTGCGCATGCCTACTATTATTATGAAACTATATCCACCATTTTAAGTGTGGAAATAAGCCCACATATATGAAAAATCACCATGCTGAACATGAAATACAAATTTAACCACTTCACATCCAAGCCATTTGCCCCCTTCCTAACCAGGCCTAATTTTGCAACTCTGACATATCTCACTTTATGTGGTAATAACTTTGGAACACTTTTACTTATCCAAGCCATTCAGAGATTGTTTTCTCGTGACACATTGTACTTCATGACAGTCATAAATTTGAGTCAATATATTTCACCTTTATTTATAAAAAAAATTCCAAATTTTGAAAATTTTTGAAAGATTTGCAATTTTCAAAATTTCAATTTCTCTGCTTTTAAAACAGAAAGTGATACCTCATAAAATATTTATTACTTATCATTCCCCATACCGTATGTCTACTTTATGTTGGCATAATTTTGTAATTGTAATTTTATTTTTTTTAGGACGTTAGAAGGCTTAGAATTTTAGAAGCAAATCTTAAAATTTTTAAGAAAATGGCCAAAACCCACTTTTTAAGGACCAGTTCAGGTCTGAAGTCACTTTGTGGGGCTTACATAGAGGATACCCCCATAAATGACCCCAATGTAGAAACTACACTCCTCAAGTTACTTAAAACTGATTTTACAAACTTTGTTAACCCTTTAGGCGTTCCACAAGAATTTTGTGTTCCACAAGAATCACATTTAAAAATTTCACTTTTTTGGCAAATTTTCCATTTTAATCCATTTTTTTCTTTAACACATCGAGGGGTAACAGCCAAACAAAACTCAATATTTATTACTCTGATTCTGCGGTTTACAGAAATACACCACATATGGTTGTAAACTGATGTAAGGGCACACGGCAGGGCGCAGAAGAAAAAGGAGCGCCACATGGTTGCTGAATTGGTTTTTAGATGCCATGTCCCTTTTGAAGCCCCCCTGATGCACCCTTACAGTAGAAACTCCCAAAAAGTGACCCCATTTTGGAAACTAGGGGATAAGGTGCCAGTTTAATTGCTACTATTTTTGGGTACATATGATTTTTTGATCAATCATTATAACACTTTATGGGGCAAGGTGACCAAAAAATTGGTTGTTTTAGCATAGTTTTTATTTATTTATTTTTACAGCGTTCACCTGAGGGGTTAGATCATGAGACATTTTTATAGAGCAGATCGTTCCGGACGTGGCGATACCTAATATGTATACTTTTTCTTATTTATTTAAGTTTACACAATAATAGCATTTTTGAAACAAAAAAATTATGTTTTAATGTGTCCATGTTCTGAGAGCTATATTTTTTTTTATTTTTTAAATGAATTTCTTATGTAGGGGCTCATTTTTTGTTGGATGAGGTGATGGTTTTATTGGTACCATTTTGTGGGACATACGCCTTTTTGATCACTTGGTGTTGCACTTTTTGTGATGTAAGGTTACAAAAATGGCTTTTTTTTTTTTACACAGTTTTTATAAAAAAAATTACGGTGTTCACCTGAGGGGTTAGATCAGTGGTGGGCAAACTTTTTTGTCAACTGAGCCAAATATCGCCAAAACCACGATTGGAATTTCTTTCGAGAGCCACATTTTAAAAAATCTAAAATATTGCGTCAACAGTACCAGTGAGGACTATTAGGCTCATGCACACGACCGTGTGCCCGCAAAAAAGTAGCGCATGCTGAAGTGAATGGGTCCATGATGCGGGCTGCACACGGCCGTGTGCAGCCCACATCAAGGACCCATTCACTTCAATGGGTCCAGGATCCGGGCATATGAGTGCTTCCGTGGTGCTTCTGACTGTGCCTCCGCACCGCAAAAAAGTAGTGCATGCACTACTTTTTTGCGGTGCGGAGGCACAGCCAGAAGCACCACGGAAGCACACTGTAGCACTTATATCCCGGATCCTGGACCCATTGAAGTGAATGAGTCCATGATGCGGGCTGCACACTGCCGTGTGCAGCCCGCATCATGGACCCATTCACTTCAGCATGCGCTACTTTTTTGCGGTGCGGGCAGTCGGATGCGAATCGCGAACCCCATTCAATTGAATGGGTCCGCGATCCTCATGCAGCTGCCCCATGGTCTGTGTCCGTGCATTGCGGACCGCTATTTGCGGTCCGCAGCACAGGCACGGCGCCCTTACATTCGTGGGCATGAGCCCAGAATGTGTTTTTACATACTTTTATATGTACTTTCTTTTATTTGGATGTTGATTATTATTTCATTTTATCTTTATCATTTTTTACTTTTATTAAACTTGTCTGCAGATGTGGATGTAATGTGGATGATGCAGTTATGGGGGATATCTGTGGATGACGCACTTATGGGGGATATCTGTGGATGACGCACTTATGGGGGATATCTGTGGATGACGCACTTATGGGGGATATCTGTGGATGACGCACTTATGGGGGATATCTGTGGATGACGCACTTATGGGGGATATCTGTGGATGACGCACTTATGGGGGATATCTGTGGATGACGCACTTATGGGGGATATCTGTGGATGACGCACTTATGGGGGATATCTGTGGATGACGCACTTATGGGGGATATCTGTGGATGACACATATATAGCATAAGATATCCCCCATAAGTGTCCTCCACAGATATCCCCCATAAGTGCCCTCCACAGATATCCCCCATAAGTGCCCTCCACAGATATCCCCCATAAGTGCCCTCCACAGATATCCCCCATAAGTGAGCCATCCACAGATATCCCCCATAAGTGCCTTCCAGTAAGTAATGTATTAGTGGGGGGAAGGAAGGAGGCAGGGACACTTGCGGCGGGGCCGGTGCAGTGCACACACCGGGGGCAGCTCCTACCTTTCTGCTGCAGGACATTTCGTTCCTCCTGAGCGGCGGCCTCTTCACCACTCGTCACATGGCTGGCAGTGGGCAGCCGAATTAGATCGCCGCTGCCCGCCCTTCTGCTGCTGTGCGCAGCGTGACATCTCTCCCTCCGTCATGCGCCTCCTGCCCCGCCTGCCTGCTTCATTCATAAAGTGGAAAGAGCAGACAGACAGGGCAGCAGGCGCATAACGGACATTTTACAAGCAGCTTGAGCGGCGCGATAATATGGCTGCGCGGCCGCCCACCCGGCGGCCCGAACTAAAGAGCCGCAGTGAAGAAGCAAAAGAGCCGGTTGTGGCTCGCGAGCCGCACTTTGCCGACCACTGGGTTAGATCATGTGATATTTTTATAGAGCTGGTTGTTACAGACGCAGCAATACCTAATATGTATCCTTTTTTTATTTATTTCACTTTAACACAATAATAGCATTTTTTAAACCAAAAAATGATGTTTTAATGTGTCCATGTTCTGAGAGCTATAGTTTTTTTTTATTTTTTGAGCAATTTTCTTATGTAGGGGCTCATTTTTTGCGGGATGAGGTGACGGTTTTATTGGTTCCATTCTGTGGGACATACGCCTTTTTGATCACTTGTTGTTGCACTTTTTGTGATGTAATGGGTGGATCATGTGATGTATTTATAGAGCCGACCGTCACGGACGCGGAAATATCAAATATGTCTATTTAATTTTTATTTTTTCTATTTTTAACATTTGTTTTTAATTCCTTACTTGGGGAATTTTTATTTTTTAACACTTTATTTTTATTTTTTTAATTTTACACTTTGTGTCCCCCATAAAGTCATACAAGACCTCTAGGGGACATTTAACTTCACTTTTTTTTTTCCATTATTGATTTCTCCTGTAACTGGGGCTGACATAGTAGCCCCAGTTACAGGGGAAATACACCCTCCAGAGAGGCTGTATAGCACTATACTGTGCTGTACACCTCAGTGAAGGGGTGAGCGAGGTCTGTAGAAGTCCTGAAAGCTCCTGCCAGGGCCGATCCTAGGGTCACAGGCGCCTGGGTGCAGAAATATTTCTGGCGCCCCCACATGGGCGTGGTTATCTTACTAACTCCTCCCCTTTACAGTGTTTCTATGGCAACAATTTCAGCCCCCAACTTCAGCCCCACCAATTTGCTTTGACAATAACTTAGTCAACGGCTTTGACAAGTCAAAATAAATGTCATGTGCCAGTAGCCAGAGCCCCCCCATATCATGTGCCAGTAGCCAGAGCCCCCCATATCATGTGCCAGTAGCCCCCCTTATGTGCCAGTAGCCCCCCTATGTGCCAGTAGCCCCCCTTATCATGTGCCAGTAGACCCCCTTATCATGTGCCAGTAGCCCCCTTATCATGTGCCAGTAGCCCCCCATATCATGTGCCAGTAGCCAGAGCCCCCCCCCTTATCATGTGCCAGTAGCCAGAGCCCCCCCCCATATCATGTGCCAGTAGCCAGATCCCCCCCATTATCATGTGCCAGTAGCCAGAGTGCCCCCATATCATGTGCCAGTAGCCAGAGTGCCCCCCTGAGGACGGCAATACAGATGACTATGGAGATGAGCGCTTCCGCAATGGAGGCGCTCATCTCCTGCTCTGCCCTGCCGCCGGCCGCGGCAGCCCCCACTTGTCACCAGGGCCGCGGCCTTGCGGCACTCAGGCTTGCCGGCCCACCGGGAAATTTCCCGCTATCCCGGCAGGCCAGTCCGGCCCTGCGCTCGGCGCCTTTCGGGTGACAGTGCTGGGGTGCGGGGCACCCACTGCACCCCGTGTAGGATCGGCCCTGGCTCCTGCACTCTCCCGGCCCCGGCGGTCACATGACCACCGGGCCGGAACAGGAAGCGCATGGCTTCCGGCTCTATATACACAGCGCTTGGTGAGCGCTGTGTATACAGCGATCTTGAAGGCAGGGACACCTGGGAACTGTCCCTGCCTTCTCTCTGGATTGCCCTGCTGTCACTGCCCTGCTGTCACCCGCTCTGCAGCTGCACGATTAGCGTGCAGCTGCGATCTCTGAATGGACATTAAGAAACGTCCATTCAGAGATAGAGAACCACCTCCTGGACGTTTATAGTCAACGGGCGGACGGGAGGTGGTTAAATTAGGGGAAAAAAATTCAGGGAGGAATTGTTACATGAATGAACAATATGTTATAATGGGGTCTCTTTGTTATTAGTCACACTTCAAGGATGTTTTGTCTTCAGAAATGAGATCCAAGTTCCAGATTTATGAACAGTATCCTATTAAAAATCCCAATTGAAGTATTTAATACCATCCCATATTCAATATACACAAATCCTCAAAGATAGATTTCAATTCACCAAATCTGGAGACCCAAGCAGCATCCTGATGTGAAATTCCAGAAACCTCAACATCTACTGGAAAATAGAGACTAGAGATGAGTGCATTAAAGTTGATGAATTGAAATTCAATTCGCCTGTTCACCAAATTTTCCGGGAAAAATTTGGTTCGATACGAATATATTTGTGGCGAATTACATAAAAAAATGGCTATTTCCTGGCTACTGAGAGCCTTTAGAGAGGTGTAGAACACTGTGTCTTGCAGTAACACGCATAGGGAGTCTGCTGTGGTAGTGAAATAATACTGTGAGTCCGTTTGACATGCAGATGAAAGGCGTCGCTCTTAGAATCAATGCACACTTCACTTATTTAGGCATTTATGGGGCCAAAACTGACCAAATAATTCAAGTATGAACTCAGCCTTACAGGTTGATGTTAGCGCCAAGAAGAAGCGCACTCCTTTTACACCGTCGGCAGCTGATTCCAGATAGATGTCTACAGAACCTGTTCTATTAAACACTTATACAAGTAGAGCCCCCCGGACAGAGTGGAGAGGGTGTCAGCAATAAATTTGTGTTGACGTCACATATTAATTTGCCTTCCTCTGATCAGTCAGAACAATAACCCACAAAAAAAACTGATCCTGTATGCGGAGCATATGCCTTCACTCGGTCAGGATTTGCTCAATAATCCATCAGTATTGCTAATGCAAAAAAAAAAACAGGAGTGGATGTAAAACAGAGATGACACGTAAATTTAATATTTGCATGTCTTCTGTGTTTTGTACCCACTCCTGCTTCATAAGCCCATTCTGATGGGACCATACAGGCCTTACAGCTGCTACACAGACAGGATCCGTTGTGCGTCTCATTTTTCTTTCCTTCTGACAGATTAGAAGAAAGGTCAAATTAATCATCATGTCAGCCAGACCGAAAGCCAAAATAGTGGCCCAGTCATGAAGTGGTGAGGGTGGGAACAGCATGAGAAGTCCACAGAGTGGACCTGTGACATAGTGGTGAGGTGGAAGTAGCATGAGGGGACCACAGAGTGACCCAATGACAGGGTCTGGAGGTGGAAGCAGTATGAGAAGGCTACTGAGTGGCAGAATGACAGAGTCTAGAGGTGGCAGCAGTATGAGGAGGCCATCGAGTGGCACAATGACAGAGTCTGGAGATGGCGGCAGCATCAGGAGAAGGCCGCCGAGTGGCACAATGACACAGTCTGGAGGAGGCAGCAGTATGAGTAGGCCACCGAGTGTCACAATGACAGAGTCTGGATGTGGTGGCACCACCTGAAGCTGCATAAGGAGAAGGCCACCGAGTGGCACAATGACAGAGTCTAGAGTTGGCAGCAGTATTAGGAGGCCAATGAGTGGCAAAATGACCGAGTCTGGAGTTGGCAGCAGTATGAAGAAGCCACCGAGTGGCACAATGACAGAGTCTGAAGTTGGAAGAAGTATGAGGAGGCCACCAAGTGGCACAATGACCGAATCTGGAGTTGGCAGCAGTAAGAGGAGGCCACCGAGTGGCACAATGAACAAATCTGGAGTTGACAGCATTATAAGGAGGCCACCGACTGGCACAATGACACAGTCTGGAGGTGGCAGCAGTATGAGGAGGCCACCGAGTGGCACAATAACAGAGTCTAGAGTTGGCAGCAGTAAGAGGAGGCCACCGAGTGGCACAATGACCAAGTCTCGAGTTGGCAGCAGTATGAGGATGCCACCGACTGGCACAATGACAGAGTCTGGAGTTAGCAGCATCAGGAGAAGGCCGCCAAGTGGCACAATGACAGAGTCTGGAGTTGGCAGCAGTATGAGAAGGCCACCGAGTGGCACAATGACCAAGTCTGGAGGTGGCAGCATCAGTAGAAGGCCATCGAGTGGCACAATGGCATAGTCTGGAGGTGGTAGCAGTATGAGGAGGCCACCGAGTGGCACACTGACCGAGTATGGATTTGTCAGCATTATGAGGAGGCCACACCGAGTGGCACAATGGCAGAATCTGGAGTTTGCAGCATCAGGAAATGGCCACTGAGTGGCACAATGACAGAATCTGGAGTTGGCAGCATCAGGAAATGGCCACTAAGTGGCACAATGACAGAATCTGGAGTTGGCAGCATCAGGAGAAGGCCACCGAGTTGCACATTAACTGAGTCTGGAGTCGGCAGCAGTATGAGGAGGCCTCCGAGTGGCACAATGACAGAGTCTGGAGGTGGCAATAGCAGCATCAGAAAAAGGGCACCAGGTGGCACAGTGACAGAGTCTGGAGGTGGCAGCTGCAGCAGCATAAGGAGAAGGCCATAGAGTGGCACAGTGACCGAGTCTAGAGTTAGCAGCAGTATGAGGAGGCCACCAAGTGGCGCAATGACAGAATCTGGAGTTGGCAGCAGTATAAGGAGGCCACCGAGTGGCACAATGACAGAGTCTGGAGTTGGCAGCATCAGGAAAAGAGCACCGAGTGGCACAATGACAAAGTCTGGAGTTGGCAGCAGTATAAGGAGGCCACTGAGTGGCACAATGACAGAGTCTGGAGTTGGCAGCATCAGGAGAAGGCCACCGAGTTGCACATTAACTGAGTCTGGAGGTGGCGGCAGCAGCATCAGAAAAAGGGCACCAAGTGGCACAGTGACAGAGTCTGGAGTTGGCAGCAGTATAAGGAGGACACCGAGTGGCACAAGGACCAGATCTGGAGTTGGCAGCAGAATGAGGAGGCCACCGAGTGGCACAATGACCGAGCCTGGAGTTGGCAGCAGTATGAGGAGGCCACCGAGTGGCACAATGACAGAATCTGGAGTTGGCAGCAGTATGAGGAGGCCACCGAGTGGCACAATGACAGAGTCTGGAGTTGGCAGCATTAGGAAAAGGGCACCGAGTGGCACAATGACAGAGTCTGGAGTTGGCAGCAGTATAAGGAGGCCACCGAGTGGCACAATGACAGAGTCTGGAGTTGGCAGCAACAGGAAAATGCCACTGATTGACACAATGACAGAGTCTGGAGTTGGCAGCATCAGGAGAAGGCCACCGAGTTGCATATTAACTGATTCTAGAGTTGGCAGCAGTATGAGGAGGCCACCGAGTGGCACAATGACAGAGTCTGGAGATAGCAGCATCAGGAAAAGGCCACTGAGTGGCACAATGGCAAAGTCTGGAGTTGGCAGCATCAGGAGAAGGCCACCGAGTTGCATATTAACTGATTCTAGAGTTGCCAGCAGTATGAGGAGGCCACCGAGTGGCACAATGACAGAGTCTGTAGTTGGCAAATATATGAGGAGGCCACTGAATGGCACAATGACCGAGTCTAGAGTCGGCAGCAGTATGAGGAGGCCACCGAGTTGCACAATGACAGAGTCTGGAGGTGGCAGCAGCAGCATAAGAAAAAGGGCACCGAGTGGCACAATGACAAAGTCTGGAGTTGGCAGCAGTATAAGGAGGCCACTGAGTGGCACAATGACAGAGTCTGGAGTTGGCAGCATCAGGAGAAGGCCACCGAGTTGCACATTAACTGAGTCTGGAGGTGGCGGCAGCAGCAGCATCAGAAAAAGGGCACCAAGTGGCACAGTGACAGAGTCTGGAGTTGGCAGCAGTATAAGGAGGACACCGAGTGGCACAAGGACCAGATCTGGAGTTGGCAGCAGAATGAGGAGGCCACCGAGTGGCACAATGACCGAGCCTGGAGTTGGCAGCAGTAAGAGGAGACCACCGACTGGCGCAATGACAGATTCTGGAGTTGGCAGCATCAGGAGAAGGCCACTGAATGGCACAATGACAGAGTCTGGAGTTGGCAGCATCAGGAGAAGGCCACCGAGTTGTACATTAACTAAGTCTTGAGTTGGCAGCAGTATAAGAAGGCCACTGAATGGCACAATGACCGAGTCTGGAGTTGGCAGCAGTATGAGGAGGCCACCGAGTGGCACAATAACAGAGTCTAGAGTGGGCAGCAGTAAAAGGAGGCCACCGAGTGGCACAATGACCAAGTCTGGAGTTGGTAGCAGTATGAGGAAGCCACCGACTGGCACAATGACAGATTCTGGAGTTGGCAGCATCAGGAAAAGGCCACCGAATGACACAATGACAGAGTCTGGAGTTGGCAGCATCAGGAGAAGGTGTCACGGCGGACGTACACTTAGTACAAACGATAACACACCAACCGAACTAGAAATGACACTTATCTCAGAGAGCAGGAACTGACAGCCAACCTTCCCTCCAAGCTTCCCAGACCAGAATGAACTGTATAATCCACTCAGGACACTGGGCAGTGTGCTATTTAAACTAAAGACCCCACCCAGTGCACCTGATGAGAGGCGGATCCAGCACGGCTCCAAAACAACATTAAACTCGTGCTGCTATCCTGGCTGACCTCCGCACATCGTCAAAGTGGGGCATGACAGAAGGCCACCGAGTTGCACATTAACTGAGTCTGGAGTTGGCAGCAGTATGAGGAGGCCACCTAGTGGCACAATGACAGAATCTTGAGTTGGCAGCAGTATGAGGAGGCCACCGAGTGGCACAATGACAGAGTCTGGAAGTGGCAGCAGCAGCATCAGAAAAAGGGCACCGAGTGGCACAATGACAGAATCTGGAGGTGGCAGAAGAATGAAGAGGCCACAATTACAGAGTCTGGAGTTGGAAGCAGTATAAGAAGGCCACTGAATGGCACAATGACCGAGTCTGGAGTTGGCAACATCAGGAGAAGACCATCGAGTGGCACAATGACTGAGTCTGGAGTTGGCAGCAATATGAGAAGGCCACCGAGTGGCACAATAACCAAGTCTGGAGTTGTCAGCATCAGGAGAGGCCACCAAGTGGCACAATGACATAGTCTGGAGGTGGCAGCAGTATGAGGAGGCCACCGAGTGGCACACTGACCGAGTATGGAGTTGTCAGCAGTATGAGGAGGCCACCGACTGGCACAATCACAGAGTCTGGAGTTGGCAGCATCAGGAAAAGGCCACCGAGTGGCACAATGACATAGTCTGGAGGTGGCAGCAGAATGAGGAGGCAACCAAGTGGCACAATGACCGAGTCTGGAGGTGGCAGCAGTATGAGGAGGCCACCGAGTGGCCCAATGACAGAGTGTGGAGGTGGCAGCAGCAGCATCTGGAGGAGGTCACCAAGTGGTACAATGACAGAGTCTGGAGTTGGCAGCATCAGGAGAAGTCCACCGAGTGGCACAATAACAGAGTCTAGAGTTGGCTGCATCAGGAAAAGGCCACAGAGTAGCAAAATGACAGAGTCTGGAGGTGGCAGCAGAATGAGGAGGCCACCAAGTGGCACAATGACCGATTCTGGAGTTGGCAGCAGTATAAGTAGACCACCGAGTGGCACAATGACAGAGTCTGGAGTTGGCAGCAGTATGAAGAGACCGCCGAGTGGCACAATAACCGAGTCTAGAGGTGGCAGCAGTATGAGGAGACCACATAGTGGCCCAATGACAGAGTCCGCAGGTAGCGACAGCAGCAGCATCAGGAGGAGTCCACCAAGTGGCACAATGACAGAGTCTGGAGGTAGCAACAGCATCAGGAGGATACCACAGAGTGTCAAGGTGATAGTGTTAAGATGGCAGCATCATCAGGATACCACAGAGTTGCAAGGTGACATAGTGTGGAGATGGCGGCAGCAAAAGCATCAGGAGAAGGCCACCGAGTGGCACAATGACCAAGTCTTTATCCGCCACAAGGACAGTTTGGAGGCAGTCTGCTTTTTCCTGATGATGGCAGACATAGATGATGATATGGGTGAGTACATTTTGGAACTGTTGGAATTCGTCCTGACCCATAATTTTTTCCTATTTGGAGACACCTTCTACCTGCAGCTCCAGGGTACAGCGATGGGGGCGGCCTGTGCGCCGTCCTTCGCCAACCTGTTCCTGGGGCTGTGGGAGAGGGAGGTGTTTCTCACAGACACTGTAGACATCATTGGTGGGATCCAGATGTGGGCCCGCTACATTGATGACATTTTCATTGTGTGGCAGGGCCCACAGTCTGGATTCACTGAGTTGGTCGGTATCATAAATCAAATTAACCGTAACATCACACTGACCCACAGGATCAACAAAACGCGTCTGAACTTCTTGGATGTCCAAATCCAAGTGGATGAAACAGGGAAAATATCTACTGACCTTTTTCGCAAGGAAACGTCTACGAATTCGGTTTTGCATGCCAGTTCGTGTCATCCATCAAACCTCATTCAAAATATACCATACTGTCAGTTTCTGAGGGCTAAGAGGATTTGTTCATCGGAACAATAGTTCGAAACACAATCACAGGATCTTTGGAAGAGGTTTTTAGACCGTGGATATCCCAGAACGACGATCTCACAAGGATACAATAAGGCTAATATGGCGAAAAGAGACAAACTACTAGTGTACCATCATAAACCTCACAATCAGATACAAGACGATAAGGTACGTGTCATCACGTCATATAATCCTCAGTGGCACTTGATTCAAAATGCCTTAACAAAATATTGGGAGGTATTACATCTTGACCCCACCCTGACCAAGTCTCTCCCCCTCCGCCCTTCAATTACATATAGGCGTGCTAAAAATCTAAAAGACCTTTTGGTCCAAAGTTACTATCCTGGCCCCTGTTCACAGAGAAGCTTTGGTTCTAGTGGCCCCAAGTGGGGCTGCTTCCCGTGTGGGAAATGTGTGGCCTGTCCTAACATTGACAGGGCCTCACATTTCTGTAACCTTATTAAGAATGATAGACAATATACTATCACCCATAACATCATGTGTAACACCTTAGGGGTGATTTACTTGGTAACTTGCCCTTGCCGGTGTGTATACATCGGCATGACCACAAGAGAACTAAGAAGACGCACACGGGAACATGTCCTAGTTATAGAGGCAGCTAAGGAGGAGAAAGATTTAACTTTGCTTAAACCTATCCCTGGGCATTTCAAGCAATTTCACAACTGCGACAGTACCAAGTTTCGGGTCAGAGGCATTGACCGTGTGTACATCACAGCACGTGGCGGAAATTAGAAGAAAATATTGGCGCAGAAGGAGGTAAGATGGATTCACGAACTTGACTGCATGACACCTAGCGGATTGAATGAAGACATGTCTTTTGTTCCATATCTATAATATGATGTTTTTTGGACACATATTTCTTGGAGCTCTTTTTTCTGCGCATCCTAGTCCCTTTGTTTTTATTGTTTTAATATCCATATGCTCTTAAATTGATAGTCTTCCCCTTTGTTTTCTTTTTCTTGTTGCCTCATGTATTCTTTGGGGCTCCAGTGGAGGACATGTTCCTGTTTTCCCTGGTCAGGGAGGGTTTCTCATAGGATATGTAACAGTCCTACAGGCTCACCTGAGTCAGAGGACCGCTTGCTGGGGGTAGGAGTGGAGCCCAGTGGCAAGGACCGCAGGCAGGTAGTAGGTGCAGGAAGTCTGGCAGAGGCGTAGTCGGTAGGCAGGCGGTGGGTCAGGGCAGGCGGCAGTAAGCATGGTCAGACAATCCGGATGGCAACGGTGGTAGCAGTTCAGTAGGTAGGGATAAGGCAGAAGAGTAGTCAGTAGGCAATTCCTGGTCAGCAGTGGACTTCCAGCAGTAGCAAGAGCAACAGATGAGGAGAAGCTTGATCAAGGCTCAGGAACTCAATAATCAGCAAACTGGAGTGCAAGGGGCTGGACTTATATAGGGAAGTACCAGGTGTGGGGAATCAAGGGTAATGAGCAAGGCTTGGCAAGACTGAGGTTAACTAATAGGCTTCAGGGAGGAATGTCCAGAGAGGACGGTAGCCTAGTAAGCAGGGCTACCGCCTGGGATGTGGCTGGTCACGGGTTCGAATCCCGACAGTACTCCCCCCCTTCCAAGGTGACCTCCGGGCACCGCAGGGGCAGGCTTACCGGGGTGCCGTTGGTGGAACTCTTTTACCAGTCTGGGGGCGTGGACATTTTCTTCTCGCTCCCAGGAGTTATCCTCGGGAGGGTAACCCTCCCACCCAATTAGGTATTGTAGTCTTCCCCGGTGGATCCTGGAGTCGAGAATCTTTGCGACAACGTATTCTTCTTCACCCTGTACCCTCACGGGTGGTGGAGGGGGAGAGTGGCGGCATGTGAAGGTGTTCTCCACGTATGGCTTGAGGAGAGAGCAATGGAAGACAGGGTGCACCCTAAAGGAGTCCGGAAGGTCGACCTGGAACGTGACCTCGTTGATTTGTGCGGTGATTCGGAACGGACCCATGTATCTTTGGGCAAATTTTTTGGAGGGGACCTTCAATCTGAGGTTCCTGGTGGACAGTCACACCTTGTCTCCCACATGGAAGCCCGGGGTGGGTTTGCAACGTCTGTCTGCTCCCTGTTTAAAGCGCCTCTGGGCAAGCTGGAGGTTGTCTATAATGTTCTCTTGTGCCTCCTGTAGGGTTGTTAGGCGTTCGGCCACTGCTGGGAGGGTGGAGGCAACGGGTAGGTGGGGAATGAACACCGGGTGCGAGCCTATGTTAGCAAAGAAGGGGCTGTGCTTGGTTGAGCTGTGCTCAGCATTGTTGTAGGCGAACTCGGCCGTGGGGAGATGATCAAGCCAGTCATCCTGCAGGTGGGAGCTGAAACAGCGTAGGTATTGCTCTAGGGTCTGATTAGTTCTCTCCGTCTGCCCGTTTGACTGAGGGTGGAAAGCAGAGGACAGGTTCACTTTAACCCCGAGCGCCAGGCAGAAGTTCTTCCAGAACTTTGAGGCAAATTGTACGCCTCGGTCGGAGACCACGTCGTCCGGGATCCCATGCAGCCTGAAGACCTCTCTGAGAATAAGATCGGCCGTCTGTTTGGCTGTGGGTAGGCCTTTGTAGGGGATGAAATGGGCCATCTTGGTGAGACGGTCGACCACGACCAGGATGGTGTTCATCCCTTTTGAAGGAGGAAGGTCTACCACAAAGTCCATGGCGATCGAGCCCCAGGGGCGGGAGGGAATCGGGAGGGGTTGTAACAGACCCACGGGAGAGGAACGAGGAGTCTTACTGCGGGCACAGACCGTGCACGAGGAGATGTACCTCTTGATGTCCTCCTTATATGTTGGCCACCAGAAGGAGCGGGAGAGAAGCTCCTGGGTCTTTCTTGTGCCAAAATGGTACGGCTGACATTCCCTGTGGGGTGGGAGAGGAAGGGGTCATTTTCATATCCTTCTTTGATTGTGCCCAGGAGTTCTTTAGAGTAGGTGGCCCCTACGACCCTTCTCTCGGGTAGGATGTTATTTTGGCCCTTGTTACTCTGTGAGGGCTCGGAAAACATTCTGGAGAGGGCGTCAGCCTTGCCGTTTTTTGATCCGGGGCGATAGGTGATGAGAAAGTTGAAGCGGGAAAAGAATAGGCTCCATCTGGCCTGTCTGGCTGAGAGTCTCTTAGCGCTGCGGATGAACTCGAGGTTCTTGTGGTCAGTTAGTACGATTATGGGGTTGGTGGCTCCCTCCAGCAGGTGTCTCCACTCGGAGAAGGCATCCTTGATCGCCAGTAGTTCTTTGTTCCCGATGTCATAGTTCTTTTCGGAGGGGGACATCTGGCGGGAAAAATATGCGCACGGGTGTAATAGCATCCTCTCCCCTGTCCGTTGTGACAAAACTGCCCCCACCGCGGAGTCTGATGCATCCACTTCGACTGTAAATGGCAGCTCGGGGTTCGGGTGGATTAGGATTGGAGCAGAAGTGAAGAGGAGTTTCAACTTGGTGAAGGCCTCCTGGGCCTTGAGTGTCCAGGAGAAGGGGACTGCCTTCTTGGTGAGTTGGGTGATTGGTGCTATGACCTTGGAGAAGTTCCGGATAAACTTCCGATAAAAGTTGGCGAAGCCAATGAATCTTTGTATCTCCTTCTCGTTTCTCGGAACGGGCCAGTTCATCACAGCTTGGACCTTCCCCGGATCCATACTTAGGCCCTCAGGGGAGATGATGTATCCGAGGAACTGAGTGGTGGTTCGCTCAAACTCGCATTTCTCTAGCTTGATATAGAGAGAGTTCTGTTGGAATCTCTGCAGTACCCTGCGGACGTGTTCGCGGTGCTGCTCGAGGTCTTCAGAGAAGATCAAGATGTCGTCCAGGTAAACGACTACAAACAGATCCAGCATGTCCCTGAGGACGTCGTTAATGAAGTGCTGGAAGGTGGCGGGAGCATTGCAGAGTCCGAAAGGCATGACCAGGTACTCGAAATGACCATAACGTGTCCGGAAGGCGGTCTTCCATTCGTCCCCAGGGCAGATTCGGACGAGGTTGTAGGCCCCTCGAAGGTCGAGTTTAGTGAAGATCTTCGCTGCCCGGAGTCTCTCGAGAAGTTCTGAAATTAGTGGGAGCGGGTACCGTTTTTTTACGGTTATGTTGTTAAGCTTTCTGTAGTCTATGCAGGGACGCAGGGAGGAGTCTTTTTTTCTCTACGAAGAAAAAGGGGGCTCCCGCTGGGGAGGTAGAGGGCCGGATGAACCCCTTCCTCAGGTCCTCGTCCAGGTACTCTTTCAGAGCCTTGAGTTCAGGCTCTGAGAGGGGGTAGATACTGCCAAAGGTTATTTCGGCCCCGGGCAACAGTTCTATAGGGCAGTCGTAGGGTCGGTGTGGTGGCAGCTTGTCTGCGTTTTTCTTGTCGCAGACATCCTGGAACTCGCTGTATTGAGGGGGTAGCAGATCCTTGACGGATAGTTTTGAGATGGTGGTGTCTTCGGGTGGAAGGACGGGTTTGTGGGAGCAATTTAGCGAGCAGAACTCGGACGGTAATCGTATGCAGCGGGTTTCCCAGTCCACCGAGGGGTTGTGGGTGGCCAACCAAGGGATGCCCAAGATCACCAGGAACTTCGGGGAAGCGATCAGCGAGAAGTGGATCTTTTCGCGGTGATCGGGTTCTATGAGGAGTTGTAGTTCCGTGGTCTCGTGAGTGGCCGGCCCCGAGGAGAGTGGGGATCCGTCGACGGTTTCCAGGTCAACGGGGGCTGCCTTGATTGTCAGTGGAATGTTCTTTTCGCGGGCGAAGGTTAGGTCCATGAAGTTGCCTCCCGCCCCGGAGTCTAACATCGCTGAACAGGGGAGTTGTCGCCCCATAATGTCGATGAGGATGGGAATGATGAAGTGGGATCCATGAGCCGCCGTGTTGTTATTTTCCGGGGCTGCTGGCGGGGTTGGAGTCTGTGGTTGCTCCTTTAGTTCCGTGACGGCAATAGTCTTTCGGATCTTATGAGGATATTTGATGGCAAAATGACCCGGCTCCCCACAGTAGAGGCAGAGGTTTTCGGCCAGCCGTCTCTCCTTCTCAGCTGTAGATAGAGACCTACGTAGAGCGTCGACCTGCATAGGTTCAGTTGCTGATTGGGGGTCGCGCTGGGCGTTGGAAGAGAAGGAGTAAGTGGGTCTGTGGTCCGAGGACCAGAGTCTTTCTTTCTTCCTCTCGGAGAGTCTTTGATCTATCCGGATGCATAACTGAATGAAGTCATCCAGATCGTCCGGGGCCTCAACTCTGGCGAGTTCGTCCTTTATTAATTCTGACAGGCCTCGCCGGCATTGGCTCCTCTGTGCCGCTGGGTTCCAGGTGGTGTCCGTGACCCAACGGCGAAACTCGGCTGTGTATTCGGCGACGGAGCGTCTCCCTTGCCGCAGACCATGTAGTCGCGCCTCAGCTGTCGCACAGCGGTTGGGGTCGTCGAAGACTTGGCTCATGGCGGTGATGAAGTTGTTTAGGTTGTCCAGGAGCTGACTGTTAGTCTCCACGTAAGGTGATGCCCATGCTAATGCTTCTTCCGTCAGGAGATTGACCATGAATAGCACCTTCTTTTTCTCGGTGGTGAAGGGGGCCGGGTACATCTGAAAATAGATGCGGCATTGGTTTAGAAACCCCCGATACTGGCGTCTGTCGCCGCCGAATCTTGATGGGAGTGGCATGCGGGTGTCTGCGGCCGCGCCGCGGACGTCCAGGTGTTGCCTCAGTAGTTCAATAATCTCCCTTTGCTGGCTTTGGACTACGCCTTGGAGCTGGGCAAATTTCTCCTGATATGTAGTACCAAATTCTTGAAGTTCGGAGACCTGCTTACGCAGAGTGGCCATTGCGGACTCCATAGTGGGGCTGATTATTCTGTAACAGTCCTACAGGCTCACCTGAGTCAGAGGACCGCTTGCTGGGGGTAGGAGTGGAGCCCAGTGGCAAGGACCGCAGGCAGGTGGTAGGTGCAGGAAGTCTGGCAGAGGCGTAGTCTGTAGGCAGGCGGTGGGTCAGGGCAGGCGGCAGTAAGCGTGGTCAGACAATCCGGATGGCAACAGTGGTAGCAGTTCAGTAGGTAGGGATAAGGCAGAAGAGTAGTCGGTAGGCAATTCCTGGTCAGCAGTGGACTTCCATCAGTAGCAAGAGCAACAGATGAGGAGAAGCTTGATCAAGGCTCAGGAGCTCAATAATCAGCAAACTGGAGTGCAAGGGGCTGGACTTATATAGGGAAGTACCAGGTGTGGGGAATCAAGGGTAATGAGCAAGGCTTGGCAAGACTGAGGTTAACTAATAGGCTTCAGGGAGGAATGTCCAGAGAAGACGGTAGCCTAGTAAGCAGGGCTACCGCCTGGGATGTGGCTGGTCACGGGTTCGAATCCCGACAGGATATAATAATAAAGCACACGCTACTTTCAATGGTTATACGTTTTTTTAGAACACAATATATGAACTACTTGTTTTTAACACTATATAAATGATATGGCACTATATATAAATGATTTATTCATCAATATACAGTTGCAAGAAAAAGTATGTGAACCCTTTGGAATTATATGGATTTCTGCACAAATTGGTCATAAAATGTGATCTGATCTTCATCTAAGTAACAAAAATAGACAATCACAGTCTGCTTAAACTAATAACACACAAAGAATTAAATGTTACCATGTTTTTATTGAACACACCATGTAAACATTCACAGTGCAGATGCAAAAAGTATGTGAACCCTTGGATTTAATAACTGGTTGAACCTCCTTTGGAAGCAATAACTTCAACCAAACGTTTCCTGTAGTTGCAGATCAGACGTGCACAACGGTCAGGAGTAATTCTTGACCATTCCTCTTTACAGAACTGTTTCAGTTCAGCAATATTCTTGGGATGTCTGGTGTGAATCGCTTTCTGAGGTCATGCCACAGCATCTCAATCGGGTTGAGGTCAGGACTCTGACTGGGCCACTCCAGAAGGCGTATTTTCTTCTGTTTAAGCCATTCTGTTGTTGATTTACTTCTATGCTTTGTGTCGTTGTCCTGTTGCAACACCCATCTTCTGTTGAGCTTCAGCTGGTGGACAGATGGCCTTAAGTTCTCCTGCAAAATGTCTTGATAAACTTGGGAATTCATTTTTCCTTCGATGATAGCAATCCATCCAGGCCCTGACGCAGCAAAGCAGCCCCAAACCATGATGCCCCCACCACCATACTTCACCGTTGGGATGAGGTTTTGATGTTGGTGTGCTGTGTCTCTTTTTCTCCACACATAGTGTTGTGTGTTTCTTCCAAACAACTCAACTTTTGTTTCATCCGTCCACAGAATATTTTGCCAGTACTGCTGTGGATCATCCAGGTGCTCTTGTGCAAACTGTAAACGTGCAGCAATGTTTTTTTTGGACAGCAGTGGCTTCCTCTGTGGTATCCTCCCATTAAATCCATTCTTGTTTTGTGTTTTACGTATCGTAGATTCGCTAACAAAGATGTTAGCATATGCCAGAGACTTTTGTAAGTCTTTAGCTGACACTCTAGGATTCTTCTTCACCGCATTGAGCAGTCTGCGCTGTGCTCTTGCAGTCATGTTTACAGGACGCCCACTCCTAGGGAGAGTAGCAGCAGTGCTGAACTTTCTCCATTTATAGACAATTTGTCTTACCGTGGACTGATAAACAGCAAGGCTTTTGGAGATACTTTTATAACCCTTTCCGGTTTTGTGCAAGTCAACTATTCTTAATCGTAGGTCTTCTGAGATCTCTTTTGTGCGAGGCATCATTCGCATCAGGCAATGCTTCATGTGAAAAGAAAACCCAGAACTGGTGTTTGTTTTTTATAGGGCAGGGAAGCTGTAACAAACACCTCCAATCTCATCTCATTGATTGGACTCCAGTTGGCTGACACCTCACTCCAATTTGCTCTTGGAGATGTCATTAGTCTTAGGGTTCACATACGTTTTCCACCTGCACTGTGAATGTTTACATAGTGTGTTCAATAAAAACATGGTAACATTTAATTCTTTGTGTGTTATTAGTTTAAGCAGACTCTGATTGTCTATTGTTGTGACTTAGATGAAGATCAGATCATATTTTATGACCAATATGTGCAGAAATCCATATCATTCCAAAGGGTTCACATACTTTTTCTTGCAACTGTATGTATGTATGTATATATATGTGTATATATATATATGTGTATATATATATATATATATACAATTTGCACAATTATAAATATATGCAATGTTTTTGCATCATTTGCACAGAGTGTGTTATAGGTTTGAGTAATTTAGTATTATGTTTTTGAATATGATAGACCACACATTGTAACTTATATTTGTTTTATATGTGCGCTACATACAGAATGATATTGGCAGACAATATTCATACTTTTTTCTCCTGTACAGAGCAAAAGCTCTTTCTTTTCCTCTTGTTTCCCTTCTTCTTTTTCACGGTGCACTCTATTCACATCTCTCACTTTTCTTGCACTATAATAATAACAATTCATTATTTATTTATTTACTAGTGGCTTCTCTTTGCCCTCTAGGATCAGGTGATGTGGCGTCTAAGGGCTCTTTCACACTTGCGTTGTTTTGTTCCGGCATAGAGTTCCGTCGTCGGGGCTCTATGCCGGAAGAATCCTGATCAGGATTATCCCCATGCATTCTGAATGGAGAGAAATCCGTTCAGGATGCATCAGGATGCCTTCAGTTCAGAACCGTAACGTTTTTTGGCCGGAGAAAATACTGCAGCATGCTGCGCTTTTTGCTCCGGCCAAAAATCCTGAACACTTGCCGCAAGGCCGGATCCGGAATTAATGCCCATTGAAAGGCATTAATCCGGATCCAGCCTTAAGCTAAACGTCGTTTCGGCTCATTACCCGATCCGACGTTTAGCTTTTTCTGAATGGTTACCATGGCTCCTAGGACGCTAAAGTCCCTGTTTGCGATGGTAAAGTGTAGTGGGGAGCGGGGGAGCAGTATACTTACCGTCCGTGCGGCTCCCGGGGCGCTTCAGAGTGACGTCAGGGCACCCCACGAGCATGGATGACGTGATCGCATGGATCACGTCATCCATGCGCATGGGGTGCTCTGACGTCATTCTGGAGCGCCCCGGGAGCCGCACGGACTGTAAGTATACTGCTCCCCCGCTCCCCACTACTACTACGGCAACCAGGACTTTAATAGCGTCCTGGCTGCCATAGTAACACTGAACGCATTTTGAAGACGGATCCGTCTTCAAATGCTTTCAGTTCACTTGCATTGTTACGGATCCGGCGGGCACCTCCGGCAAATGGAGTACACGACGGATCCGGACAACGCAAGTGTGAAAGAGGCCTAATACGCTGATTATAGGTGCTCTATGTGTTTGCAATTTTATTATTTAGTGTGCTACTTTTATTATGGTTTGGAACTTGTGTTCATATGTGTGTATATAACATTTATATGTGTATTCATTGGCTGTATCTATAGTTGTCCTGCTACCCCTTTATGAATGATGCGATGTCCATGTAGCCTTTTTTTCTTTATAAATCTTTATAACAAACTATGATGCTCCGGTACTTATAATGGCTTAAGGACCTGGGTGATGTTAGACTGATGTAATGGTCACATGTACCCCTTGTGATCAGTGCATCATCGCTGCTTAATGCCAGGTCCTATACCTCTTTGCCTGTTTGGCCCTCCTCTTAATCACATGATCTGATATGCGATGCCTGATTGGAAAGCATTGTTCCAGGATACATCTGGTACCAATTTTACTTTATTTGATTATGGGAAGACGCTATAAAAAGAGGAGTTTGTGAAATTGCTTCTTATCCCCGGAAGAAGCCAGGTGTTACTGGCGAAACAACGTTGGGAGGAGGCGACTGAGGGTTCCACATGCATTCTTGGGTAGTAATTTTCTTATCCTTTCCACACATAGGTCTGTTTATGCCTTACTTAGGATTTTTATGTCTGATGGTTCTATTGTCTTATTGGCCTGCTTGTGTGTGGCTTCTCTCTACAATCTATATACCCTTGTGTGTTGAACCCTCAGCCTCCTCTAGGGTTGTTTATTCCTCACTAAAGGTTTCCCCCTTCCTTGCTGCTGTTTTTACAAAGTATATTTTTATACATGTTAAATTAATGTATGTTAAATAAAGACTTTTTCATGTTTATATATACATGTGTTTGGTGCTAATTTTTGGTGGGTCAAGTCTGAAGTTGGCAGCATCAGATGAAGGCCATCGAGTGGCACAATGACTAAGTCTGAAGGTGGCAGCATCAGGAGAAGGCCACCGAGTGGCACAATGACAGAGTCTGGAGGTGGCGGCAGCAGCAGCATCAGGAGAAGGCCGCCGAGTGGTACAATGACAGAGTCTGGACGTGGCAGCAGTATGAGTAGACCACCGAGTGGCACAATGACCGAGTCTGGAGTTGGCAGCAGTATGAGTAGACCACTGAGTGGCACAATGACAGATTCTGGAGGTAGCAACAGAAGCAGCATCAGGAGGATACCACAGAGTGGCAAGGTGACAAAGCGTGGAGATGGCATCAGTATCAGGATACCACAGAGTGGCAAGGTGACATAGTGTGGAGATGGTGGCAGCAGCAGCATCAGGAGAAGGCCACCGAGTGGCACAATGACAGAGTCTGGAGGTGGCAGCATCAGGAGAAGGCCATCGAGTGGCATAATGACTGAGTCTGGAGTTGGCAGCAGTATGATAAGGCCACCGAGTGGCACAATAGCCAAGTCTGGAGGTGGCAGCATCAGGAGAAGGCCATCGAGTGGCATAATTACTGAGTCTGGAGTTGGCAGCAGTATGATAAGGCCACCGAGTGGCACAATAGCCAAGTCTGGAGGTGGCAGCATCAGGAGAAGGCCATCGAGTGGCACAATGACAGAGTCTGGAGTTGGCAGCAGTATGAGGAGGCCACCGAGCGGCACAATTATAGAGTTTGGAGGTGGCAGCAGCAGCATCGGAAAAAGGGCACTGAGTGTCACAATGACCGAGTCTGGAGGTGGCAGCAATATGAGGAGGCCACCGAGTGGCACAATGACATAATTTGGAGGTGGCAGCATCAGCATCAGAAAAAGGGCACCGAGTGCCACAATGACAGAGTCTGGAGGTGGCAGCAGCATCAGGAGAAGGCCGCCGATTGGCACAATGACAGAGTCTGCAATTGGCAGATCAGGAAAAGGCCACTGAGTGGCACAATGACAGAGTCTGGAGGTGGCAGCAGTATTAGGAGGCCACCGAGTGGCACAATAGCCAAGTCTGGAGGTGGCAGCACCAGGAGAAGGCCACGGAATGACACATCAACTTAGTCTGGAGTTGGCAGCAGTATGAGGAGGCCACCGAGTAGCACAATGACAGAGTCTGGAGTTGGCAGCATCAGGAAAAGGCCACCGAGTGACACAATGACAGAGTCTGGAGTTGGTAGCAGTATGAGAAGGCCACCGAGTGGCACAATAGCCAAGTCTGGAGGTGGCAGCATCAGGAGAAGGCCATCGAGTGGCATAATTACCAAGTCTGGAGTTGGCAGCATCATGAGAAGACCACCGAGTGGCACAATGACAGAGTCTGGAGTTGGCAGCAGTATCAGGAGACCACCGATTGGCACCATGACCGAGTCTGGAGGTGGCAGCAGCATGAGGAGACCACAGAGTGGCCCAATGACAGAGTACGGAGGTGGCGGCAGCAGCAGCAACAGGAGGAGGCTACCAATTGGCACAATAACAGAGTCTGGAGGAAGCGACAGCAGCAGCATCAGGAGGATACCACAGAGTGGCAAGGTGAAATAGTGTGGAGATGGCGGCAGCAGCAATAGGATACCACAGAGTGGCAAGGTGACATAGTGTGGAGATGACAGTACCATCAGCCGCATCAGGATAGCACAAAGTGTCAAGGTGACATGTAGTGTGGAGATGGCGGCAGCAGCAGCATTAGGATACTAAAGATTGGCATGGTGACATTGTGTGGATATGGCAGCAGCAGCAGGATACCACAGAGTGACAAGGTGACATATTGGGGATAAGGCAGCAGCAGCATCAGGATACCACAGAGTGGTAGGTAGAGATGTCGCGAACATAAAATTTTACGTGTTTGCGAACGGGTGAACCGCCATAGACTTCAATAGGCAGGCAAATTTTAAAACCCACAGGGACTCTTTCTGGCCACAATAGTGATGGAAAAGTTGTTTCAAGGGGACTAACACCTGGACTGTGGCATGCCGGAGGGGGATCCATGGCAAAACTCCCATGGAAAATTACGTAGTTGACCCAGAGTCGGATTTTAATCCATAAAGGGCATAAATCACCTAACATGCCTAAATTGTTTGGAATAACGTGCTTTAAAACATCAGGTATGATGTTGTATTGATCAGGTAGTGTAAGGGTTACGCCCGCTTCACAGTGACAGACCAAACTCCCCATTTAACGCACCGCAAACAACCGCAAACAGTCCATTTGCACAACCGCAAACTCCCCATTTGCACAAGGTTGGATACCAAGCTAGCCATGTCCCGTTCCTTGTCCTCACTGACGTCATTGAAGGTCTCTTCCTCCACCCAGCCACGTACAACAAGCCCCCTGGAACGCCTGCTGTGGTTGGTCTTCCACCTCCTCAAAGCCACCTTCCTCCTCTGACTCCTCTTCTTCAGACTCCTCTCTCTGCATTGCCGCAGGTCCAGCAATCGACGACGACAAGGCTGCTTCTGGTGGTGATGGTGATCACAACTCTTCCTCTTCATGCTCATCTACGGCCTAATCCAGCACTCTTTGCAGGGCACGCTCCAGAAAAAACGCATATGGGATGAGGTCAATGATGTTGCCTTGGGTTTGACTGACCAGGTTTGTCACCTCCGCAAAAGGACGCATGAGCCTACAGCCATTGTGCATGAGCGTTCAGTAACGCGGCCAAAAAATACCCAGCTCCGCAGAGGCTGTCCTCTTTATTTTAAATAAAAAAAAATCTGTTCTTAACAGTTTAATCTCTGTTTTGTCCCCTATCAGGGGCCGGTGTATGGAATAGCTTTTAGGAACCGGGAGATGGAAAAAGATGCTTGGTCGGTCCTCTTACTTCCAATTTGGGGCACTGCGCGTACGCCTTGCAATGTACTGTGCCACCAGATATGAGTGGTGTGTTTAAGTAGTACTATTCCTATCAGTTTAATCCCTGTTACGTCCCCTATCAGGGAACGTGTATGGAATAGATTTTAGGAACCGGGAGATGGAAAAAGATGCTTGGTTGGTTCTCCTACTTCCAATTTGGGGCACTGCGCGTGCGCCGTGCAATGTACTGTGCCACCAGATATGAGTGGTGTGTTAAGTAGTACTATTCCTATCAGTTTAATCCCTGTTACGTCCCCTATCAGGGGACATGTATGGAATAGATTTTAGACAACCGCAAAGAGTTGTCAATAGTTGACACACTCATGACATAAATTTTATTCCTCTATGCGTCAATCTTGGTGTAGTGATGACTGTGCTTGTGCGCACGTTTGGGAGATTGCAGGCGATGGGGGTTTTTCAAAGTCTATGGTCGTGCTGAGGTAGTTCAGTGACAGTTAAGTGACCCAGAAAACAATGATTCTGCAGTGTGGGCCCATTGTTGGCCTGGTAGGCTTTAATGATCACCTTAGATGATCACAAAGAAAATTAATGTTTTTTCTATGCAAAATTATCCAGCCGATCGCTTTTGGTCTGTTCACAATGAAGCAACGACCTTATCATCTGGGGTGTGCCAACATTGCCATTGCCAACACACTCATAGAGGTGGTCGCTTCATTGTGATACGCAAGCCCCTTCACCACAACAAGGTAACGATCACGAAGGGGAATTGACACATGTATGTGCCTTTTGTTTTGTTTTGTTTTTGCAGCCACAGTGCAGCACCAGAGGCCAGAAAAGTTCGGCATGTACACATGCCTGAAAAATTAGGTATTGTTGCAGCCGCTGTAGCAGCGGCCAGAAAAATTTATGTTTTCCAGGCAGAAAGTGCACTAAAACATTGTGGCTTGAACCCTAGTTGGTGGCATATAAGTCACGCAAGTCATCCGCCATGCAATACAGCAGCGTGTGGACCATTTTTAGCCCAATATAAACCTAAAAAGTGTTGCCGAACAAACAACCATAGAATGCCAAATATATTCAAAAATATATACTTTATTTTGTCATTAATAGATCATGATTACATAGATATAAAAGATAACACAAAAAGTTTGAAAGTCAGCAAAAAACCCGGATGCCGTAGTCCACCGGCCGGTGTCTCTATAACCCGCTAAAAAGATGAAACACATGTCAAGTGTATGTATGGTATGCAATGGGGTGATTTACAGAGAAGTGGTATATGGTACTAACCACTAAAATAATAACTGTGATCATCACTCTATTGCATAGCCACTGAGCGAGTGTATGGGTTTTGAGCCCTTAATGATATACAAATGGCAGCAAAAAGTAAAATAATGTCTATCTTAAGTGCTCAAATAAATAAGTCTCCATACACCAAACCATCTAATAAAGGCTATAAGCAAAATTCGCTCATAGGCACCTGGTGGAAAATCATAACATACCGAGAGACATGATGGAGGGCAGAGACAACAGGCACAGGACAGGCTGGAAACCCAGACGCGCGTTTCGCCTCAGATTCGTCAGGAGGTTAATGAAGTGTGGCCATAGTCCCCTCTTTATACCCCCCATGTAGCTTCAAGGCATAAACTCATTACATGTAGCAGCTGATGCGCACTATCGAGCGCTTGTGTCTGATGATGTGCGCCGAGTGCATCATGGAGACTCTGCATTCATCAGGAGGAGGGGTGGAACGCAAACCATGCGTTCCAGCCCGCCTCCCAAGGAAACGTAGCGGCGTCCCCACGTGACCCGGCGCATCTCAACACAGCGCTGCATCAGCCTATCAAGCGTGAGTTGTATCCGGCTATAACAATATCAGAACCTGATTATGCATATCGGACAATATAATTCACATAGAAATAGCCCTAAACGAAGTCTACATAGGGTTGTTGGCAATATGGGGCACCAATGGAAGGCTGAATACATCTGACTACATACTAATATCAAGGGGGGAGGGAGATGAAAATATAACATCATGATTTTTAAGGAATTGAATGTGTTTACACACCCGTGAATACAGAATTCAAAAGAAATAAATAATCATAAATACAGCATAAAGTATATCATAATTCATCCACAATATGCGAAGTCCAGTACTCCCATCTCAATATACACTTATGGATGAGTTCCATATAATCCACAAGTCACAATATACACTATCGATGAATACCATGCATGATTATGTAAACATAAATAACAAAAGATTACTAATACATAAACAATATAACAGCCTGATCACATACTGGTACACTCAGAGTGTATACTGTAGATGAGTACTATTGCAAAAGATAATAATAATACATGTGGACGTCTATTAACAATCTGGTCCCAATGCTTATTATAAATAGGTGCCGTACCTGATTATGGAAACATCCATACTTACAAATACATATATAAGGAGTAGATACCCCACAAAATTCCAAAGTCATAAATATTATAAAAGGCATATGGTATATACCCTATATCACATCTATCACCCAATAAAAAGTATATCAGGTATGGGCAATCATTTATAATAATACCACCGTGAGATTGCCATAATCCATAGTGAATGGTGACAAATATACCTGAGTTTGCAGGGACAGCATAACGTATTGCTGACCCAGCATAGTCAAGTATACTGCCACCCATCTAAAGTGCTAAGTGCATAAAAATCATACAGTGATGTAAATATATTATCTGGCCAGAATGACTAAAGCAGTCGGGCCTGTATTTTGTATCATAACCTCGACAACACGTACTATACCCAGTCACTAGGCCAGTAGAACATAAGTGACAATAAGTGTATTAAGTGCTATATCAATCCATTCCAATGTATACATGATGATCCATCTTCATATTTAATTTCCATCGCCATATTCACGACGTGCAAAAAGATCATCCCTCTCCTCGCATATCTCCAGTCATCATGACGTATGGCCACATGAAAACTAGGTAAATAAAAAGCAGTTAAAATCACTGTAAAAATTCAGTGAGTACGCTAACCTAAATAAAGGATTTTAAACTCAATGCCTCATTCAATCCATGAGGAGTCACAGTATTGAGCAGAACCATCCACTTTGTTTCCTTTTGGAGGAGACAACGTTTGATGTTGCCCCCCCTGATTCCCAAACGTACACGATCTATCCCTTCAAATAAAATGCTTCTAGGATTGCAGTTATGAACCTCCCTAAAATGTTTTGCCACTAGTTTTAATTTCCTGAGTTTGTCACACTCAGTGATCTCGGCAGCCGCCTTAAAGTCACGGATATGCTCCAAAACTCTCGTCCTGAGTGCCCTTGTGGTCATCCCAATGTAAATCAGGCCACAAGGGCACTGGACACGATAGACCACTGCCTCTGTTTTACAGGAGATATGGTGCACAATTTTGTACTCCTTCTCCCTGTTGGTGTTAGTAAATTTATCTGATCTTGTCATAAATTTACATGCGGTGCAATCCCCACAGGGAAAAAGTCCCCACTGTGGGCCCTTATCTCCAAAAATTCCACCTTTATTTGGGGCTACATAATGGCTCCTGGTCACTATGTCTCTCAAATTTTTGGCTCTCTTCCAGGTGACCAACGGTCTCTCAGAAATAACCTTCTTCAGGTCCCTGTCCGTTCGAAGAACCTGCCAATGCCTTTGGAGTATATCCTGCACTTGTCTCCATTGTGCATTGAAGTTAGTGATAAACCTAGGGAAACCATACTCTTTTTCTTTCTTGCAAGGAGGGTGATTTAGAAGGCTATCCCTAGAGGAGTTCTTGGCCCTAATATAGCCCTTTTTAATCACTTTTTTACTATAGCCCCTCTCCCGGAATCTCCTAGATAGATCTGTTGCCTCCCGCTCAAAACTAGCTTCACTGGAACATATCCGCCTGGCCCTGCAGAATTGGCCAATGGGTATGGCACGGGAGACCTGTGGATGATGCGAGGAAGAGGAGTGTAATAATGAATTGGTCGCCGTAGGCTTCCTGTGTATATCAAAACCCAGCAGGCCATTATTCTACACAGTGATCGCAAGATCCAGGAAATCAACACGTTCCCCACTGTAGATCCACGTAAGTTTAATGTTCTGGTCATTAGAATTAAGAAAGTGCAAAAAACCCTCCAACTGCGACGTCGAGCCCTGCCAGATGAACAGCACGTCATCTATATATCTCGACCACGAGACCACGGCGTCATGACCCTCCAGATTCATGACAATCTCCCTTTCCCACAGCCCCAGGAACAAATTAGCGTATGAGGGCGCACAAGTCGCCTCCGTTCCCCGGAGCTGTAGGAAGTAGCGATCCTTAAAGGTAAACGCAATGTGTTTCAATGCGAATTCCAATAGTGTCATGATTAGATCAATCAAGTCGCTATCCAAGTTAGTTGTATTCAAAAAGAATCGTGACGCTCGTAGTCCGTGGTCGTGACAGATAGACGTATACAGGGACTCGACGTCGCACGTGACCAGAACCATATCACTGTCCAAATGCATCCCACCAAGTCTCTTAAGGACATCAGTGGTGTCACATACAAAAGAAGGCAAGGTCTCTACACATTTTTGTAGATAGAAGTCCACAAAGCGGCAGACAGTCTTGCACAGACTCCCATTCCCAGATACTATGGGTCTCCCTGGTGGTGTTTTGGGATCCTTATGTACTTTGGGAAGTAAATAAAATGTGGGTAGCACCGGAAACTCAGTAATCAGGCCCTCCCACATTTTCATACTAATAATGCCGTTCTCATAAGCATAACTAAGGATCCCATCCAACTCATTTTTGTATTGTATCATGGGATTGGAGTCCAATTTCTGGTAGCAGGATGCATCCCCCAATTGCCGGAACGCTTCCTTCTCATACATTCGCACCGGCCAGACCACAACATTGCCCCCTTTGTCTGCAGGTTTTATAATGATATACATCATATTCTTAAGTTCTTTCAAAGCAAGCCGTAACTCCTTGCTTAGATTATCATGTGATCTAATGTCACATAATTTTTCTAGATCTTGTTTAACTAGTTTTACAAGTACATCAACTGCTGGACAAGATGTTGTGGGGGGCCAATGCTGTGACCGGCGGTGCAAATGTATAGGGAACCTAGACACATCTGTTTGTTGTTCGTCTAGTAGTGATTGAAGGTCATTTAGAGTTTGTACCTCTAGAGGGGAGAGATCAGACTGATCCCCACCTCTACGGAAATATTTTTTAAAACACAATTTTCTTGCAAAGAGCTCTAAGTCTTTCACCGACAGGAAAAAATCTAATTTTCCTGTCGGTGAAAAAGTCAGACCCCTCCGCAAGACAGATAACTGGGGTTGTGTAAGGACAATATCTGACAGGTTTATTACCTTTAATATTTCTTTACTCGTTTCCCCAAGGAGTAGTTCTGCCTTGACTTTCGCTTTGTGGATGGGGTTCTTAGGCGGGAGGTCCAATTTTCCTCGCCGCCTCCCTCGCCAGAACCCCGGCGCTCCTCTAAAAAATGCTCTCCACATCCTTGGCTATTGGTAGAAGATGTGGACAGAGAGAGGGATGTATTCCGTGCAGGGCCGGCCTTTGGGGTGTGCGGGCTGTGCGGCCGCACAGGGCGCCATAGCAACAGGGGCGCCGGGCGGCCGACAGCTCGCAATGTAATATGCGGCAGGCGAGGCGGCACTTGTGTTCTCCCTCGGGGCGGGCCCCCCGCCCCCTCCATCTCCCCCTCCATCTCCCCCTCCCCTGTATTCAGCAGGGGTCGCCCGGCGCCCGTTGCGGTTTAAAAAAAAAAAAAAGTTGCTTATACACTGCGTGCAGAATTATTAGGCAAATTAGTATTTTGACCACATCATCCTCTTTATGCATGTTGTCTTACTCCAAGCTGTATAGGCTCGAAAGCCTACTACCAATTAAGCATATTAGGTGATGTGCATCTCTGTAATGAGAAGGGGTGTGGTCTAATGACATCAACACCCTATATTAGGTGTGCATAATTATTAGGCAACCTTTCCTTTGGCAAAATGGGTCAAAAGAAGGACTTGACAGGCTCAGAAAAGTCAAAAATAGTGAGATATCTTGCAGAGGGATGCAGCACTCTTAAAATTGCAAAGCTTCTGAAGCGTGATCATTGAACAATCAAGCGTTTCATTCAAAATAGTCAACAGGGTCGCAAGAAGCGTGTGGAAAAACCAAGGCGCAAAATAACTGCCCATGAACTGAGAAAAGTCAAGCGTGCAGCTGCCAAGATGCCACTTGCCACCAGTTTGGCCATATTTCAGAGCTGCAACATCACTGGAGTGCCCAAAAGCACAAGGTGTGCAATACTCAGAGACATGGCCAAGGTAAGAAAGACTGAAAGACGACCACCACTGAACAAGACACACAAGCTGAAACGTCAAGACTGGGCCAAGAAATATCTCAAGACTGATTTTTCTAAGGTTTTATGGACTGATGAAATGAGAGTGAGTCTTGATGGGCCAGATGGATGGGCCCGTGGCTGGATTGGTAAAGGGCAGAGAGCTCCAGTCCGACTCAGACGCCAGCAAGGTGGAGGTGGAGTACTGGTTTGGGCTGGTATCATCAAAGATGAGCTTGTGGGGCCTTTTCGGGTTGAGGATGGAGTCAAGCTCAACTCCCAGTCCTACTGCCAGTTTCTGGAAGACACCTTCTTCAAGCAGTGGTACAGGAAGAAGTCTGCATCCTTCAAGAAAAACATGATTTTCATGCAGGACAATGCTCCATCACACGCGTCCAAGTACTCCACAGCGTGGCTGGCAAGAAGGGTATAAAAGAAGAAAATCTAATGACATGGCCTCCTTGTTCACCTGATCTGAACCCCATTGAGAACCTGTGGTCCATCATCAAATGTGAGATTTACAAGGAGGGAAAACAGTACACCTCTCTGAACAGTGTCTGGGAGGCTGTGGTTGTTGCTGCACGCAATGTTGATGGTGAACAGATCAAAACACTGACAGAATCCATGGATGGCAGGCTTTTGAGTGTCCTTGCAAAGAAAGGTGGCTATATTGGTCACTGATTTGTTTTTGTTTTGTTTTTGAATGTCAGAAATGTATATTTGTGAATGTTGAGATGTTATATTGGTTTCACTGGTAAAAATAAATAATTGAAATGGGTATATATTTGTTTTTTGTTAAGTTGCCTAATAATTATGCACAGTAATAGTCACCTGCACACACAGATATCCCCCTAAAATAGCTAAAACTAAAAACAAACTAAAAACTACTTCCAAAAATATTCAGCTTTGATATTAATGAGTTTTTTGGGTTCATTGAGAACATGGTTGTTGTTCAATAATAAAATTAATCCTCAAAAATACAACTTGCCTAATAATTCTGCACTCCCTGTATAAGTTCTGGTGGCCGGCGGTGCTCCTCATGCTGCGCCGCCCGAGCGCCTGAGGCTGAGCGCTTGCCGCTCTAAAGAATCCTGCCTGCGCCTGCTGTGTGCTGTTAATGTAGCGTGGCCGAGGAAACAAATGCTCCTGTACCGCGGATCGAACAGAGCTCGGCCACGCTACACTAGAGGTGGAGGTGGGAGTAGAATGAGAGTGACAAGGGGGGAGGGGGGAGGAAATAATGAGAGTAAAAAGGGTGGAGGGGGGGGGAAATAATGAGAGTGACAAGGGGGGAGGGGGGGGGGAATAATGAGAGTGACAAGGGGGGAGGGGGGAGGAAATAATGAGAGTGACAAGGGGGGAGGGAGGGGGGGAAATAATGAGAGTGACAAGGGGGGAGGAAATAATGAGAGTGACAAGGGGGGAGGGGGGAGGAAATAATGAGAGTGAAAAGGGGGAGGGGGGGAGGAAATAATGAGTGACAAGGGGGGAGGGAGGGGGGGAAATAATGAGAGTGACAAGGGGGGAGGGGGGGAATAATGAGAGTGACAAGGGGGAGGGGGGAAATAACGAGAGTGACAAGGAGGGAGGGAGGGGGAAATAATGAGAGTGACAAGGGGGGAGGGAGGGGAAATAATGAGAGTGACAAGGGGGGTAATAATGAGAGTGACAAGGGAGAGGGGGGGGAATAATGAAAGTGACAAGGGAGGGGGGTGGAATAATGAGAGTGACAAGGGAGGGGGGGTGGAATAATGAGAGTGACAAGGGAGAGGGGGGGGGAATAATGAGAGTGACAAGGGAGGGGGGAATAATGAGAGTGACAAGGGAGAGGGGGGGGGAATAATGAGAGTGACAAGGGAGAGGGGGGAATAATGAGAGTGACAAGGGAGAGGGGGGGGAATAATGAGAGTGACAAGGGAGAGGGGGGGAATAATGAGAGTGACAAGGGAGAGGGGGGGGGGGGGGGGAAATAATGAGAGTGACAAGGGAGGGGGGGTGGAATAATGAGAGTGACAAGGGAGAGGGGGGGGAATAATGAGAGTGACAAGGGAGGGGGGGGGAATAATGAGAGTGACAAGGGAAGGGGGGGGGGGAAGAGAGTGACAAGGGAGGGAGGGAGGGGGGGGGGGGGGGAGAAGAGAGTGACAATGGAGTCCCCAGAGCCAGACTGCAGCCAGAGTCCAGATCATCTTATTGTCCTGGTGGTAAGTAGACAATGCAATATGTTTATTATTTAATTGTTTAGTTATTAATACACCATTGGAAACTAATTTTCTCAGCTGGACACCGGCCGACACTGCGCATGCACCGGGAGCCTCACCAGCGGTTAGGGTAGGGAAAAAGCACTGGCCCGTACGTAATTTTTCCCTTCCCTAACCGCTGGTGAGGCTCCCGGTGCATGCGCAGTGTCGGCCGGTGTTCAGCTGAGAACATCCATCCGATCACTGCGCCTGCGCATTGGCCCATAGTTTTTCCCTAGCCTAACCGCCGGCGAGGCTCCTGGCGCATGCGCACTCTGCTGTGTAATTTCCCTAACCTGCACTCGGTCCCCCATTGCCCGCAGAACTGTTGCTTAGCTTTGGGAATGAGGATCTGTGTTTGACCGCATTCCCAGGGCGGCTTTACTGCTGGGTGGCTCCCTGCTCCTAAGTCTGCCTTGAGCGCCGAGCTGATCACTCGGTGCTCAACTGGTTGGTCTGTCGGTCATGTGACGCTGGCCATGTCACATGACCCTCACTCCCCACTATAAATACTGGCAGCCTGCTAGCCACAGGTTGCCTGTTAATTTCTAGGTTCCTGGCTTTTTGTTGGACTACTGAATACTCACCTGATTCCGTTCCCTGACGATCCTTTTGCCTGCTCCTCCTGTACTGCGCATCCGTCCTGGTATTGTGACCTCGGCTCCCACCTGACTACTCTCTTAGGACTCCTCTTGTACTTCTCTACTCTCCTGGTATTTGACCCCGGCTTCTCCTGACCATTCTTTGCTTAACCCTTTGTATTGCGTAGCTCTCTTGGTTCTGACCCGGTCCGTTCATGTTCCGTATTTTGTCTTGTCTGTCTTCCCTGCACGTATCCTAAGTTAGGGACTGTCGTCCAGTTGTCCCCTGTCATCAGGACTCGTGAGGCAAGTAGGCAGGGCCAGGGGTGAGGGTGGAGCGCAGTGGTCACTATCCTCCCCCCTGTGTGTGTGTGGACGTGACCGTTACAGTGGGAAGAGGAAGCCACAGCTAGTTCACATAGATTCATGTGGCTCCTCCTTGAAGAAGAAAAAGTGAATCTTGACTCCAAACAAAGAAAGGTTAATAACCTCAGGGAGCAAGCACTTAAATTTAAAGATGAGGCACAATTCCAGAAAAAAGAGGAATATCTTCAAAATACTATAGATAGATTCCAGTATATGATCAGGGAACGCAAACATCAACAATACCTCCGAGACTCCACTGAATTCAAAGAGAACAGAGCGTATTTATTCCTTAATAAAAGCATACAAAGAGAGGCACAAAGTGAAATATCATCATCAGAAGCTGAGGGTTCAGAAACTGAACAAAGTAGGACAAGTAAAGGGAGAGGACAGAGAAATAGAGGCAAGGGAGGTAGAGGACAGACAAGAGCGGGCTACAGAAAAGGAAGTTATCAAACATGCAGTTCAACAGACTCCTCATCCTCTGCATCATCTTCCACTTTTTTAGCCCAACCCCCCATGCAGGCTCCTTACCAACTCAGGAACAAAGTATAGGGGGGTCCCTAGCTATAAATAAGAATAAAATGGAAATTATCAACCTCTCCGCTCATGAACTATCCTCTGATGAAATCTCTCTTCTAAACAAAGGCCTATCCTTTGTCCTCACAGTCCCACATGACACTTTTGAGTGGAGTAAAGATATAGCCCTCTTTGTAAGGAAATTGCTCTAGCATAAGCACTTCGCTCTACAAAACAAAAAGAAGTACGAGTAATTAAATATGAATGCCTAGGAACTTGAAGCGACCATGGCACTTGTAAATCTGCTAGAGGAAGGTGAAAAAGACAGGGCCGAGGGCCCATTCACACAGTTAAAAGTAAAGAGCACACAAATGCCACCCCCTCTACCAGATTCAAATATATACATTTTTTATAAATTTGTTTCCAGAGACTTGGAGCAAATCCAAGCTATCAGAGGCAGGAACAATTTAAACGAAAATGAATATCAGGCCCTTAAAACGTTAGAAAAAGACCGGAATGTGGTAATAAAAGCCTCGGACAAGGGGGGCAATCTAGTCCTAATAGACATAGGGAAATATAAACAAATGTGTTTAGACATCTTGAATAATAGAGAGTCATACGAACTCCTACCAAAAGACCCTGGCCCTATGTACCTCCTTGAATTGAAAGAGATCCTCAATAAAGGATTTCAAAACAAATTGATCAGTGAGTCAGAGATGGATTTTCTCTTGCCACACCACCCGGTCTACTTTTTACTCCCTACCCAAAATACATAAGGGCATTAGTCCCCTTAAAGAACGCCCGATAGTATCAGGGATGGTGAGAATCGGGCAAAACGTAGGCATCTATGTGGACAGGATCATTCAGCCATTCGTAACAGCATTGCCATCCTACATACGTGATACCTCTGACCTTCTCTTGAAATTGAATGGCATTTGTTTGGATGACTCAATGATCTTTGCATCCATAGATGTCGAGACACTTTATAGTTCTATCAGACATGACCTGGGCTTGAATGCGGTGGAGTACTATCTATCAATGCGTGACAATAGATTGATAGCACATAATAAATTTGTCCTGGATCTTTTGAACTTCAGCCTTGCAAAGAACTACTTTGTCTTTGACGGCCGCCACTACCACCAGCTCAGGGGTACCGCGATGGGCAGTTCTTGTGTTCCATCGTACGCAAATCGACTCCTGGGCTGGTGGGAGGCCAATTACATAGGGTCTGAAGCATTGGTAAAGTGGCAAGACAAGGTAGTTCTTTGGCTGAGGTTCATAGATGACGTGTTCGTCCTATGGAGGGGTACGGAGGAATCTTTTGCAGATTTTGTTATGACCATCAATGAAAATGACCTAGGCCTCAAATTTACATCAACATGCGGAAAAAATGCACTACCATTTCTTGATGTATTGATCGAAAGAGGAATAAACCAGAGCATTGTCACCTCTGTTTACCGTAAAAGCACTGCTGGTAATAGCCTTCTCCGTTGGGACAGTGCTCACCCATTCCCTTTACGTAAGGGAATTCCTAAGGACCAATACTTCAGACTTCAGAGGAATTGTTCAACGATGAAAAAATTCAAAAAACAGGCAGCAGACTTGAGAGTCAGATTTAGGGAGAGAGGCTATCCCGATGAAATTCTACGCACTGCTTACGAATCTGCGTGCAGTGAGAAGCGGGATCAACTCCTCATCCCTAAAAAACAGAGATCAATAGGCACTATGGACCAGAACAATATTCGCATTATTGGCACCTTTGATAGGGGTCATCAGGCAATAAAACGAGTCCTATCTAGACACTGGGATATCTTGAAAGCGGACCCAGATCTAGATAAGGTTCTAGGATCATACCCACAGATCACCTTTAGAAAGGGGCGTAGTCTGAGAGACAGACAGGTTAATAGCCACTTTCAACCACCAGAGAGACCAGGAAACTGTCTCTCTAGAAAGCCCATGGGAATTCTTAAATGTGGCAGTTGCACAGCATGCGGCCATATTAAAAAAACAAAAACATTCACGTGCTCCCACAACAACAAAGAATACACCATCAGCAGGGGCATAGCTATAGGGGGTGCAGAGGTAGCAGTCGCTACCGGGCCTGGAGCCTGAGGGGGCCCAAAGACCCTTGTGCCTCATAAGACACTGGCATTATAGAAAGTGCATACTGGTCAATTTACACCTCTGGCTGGAGGGAAGGGGTTCGGTTAAGAATTTGGCATGAGGGGGTGCCCTTTCAATGTTTGCCTCAGGCAGCAGGATAGATATGTGCTCCCCTGTCCCTTGTTAACAAGCACTGAGGGACGGGGGCCCAAGCTGAACTCTTGCACCAGGGCCCATGAGCTTTTAGCTACGCTCCTGACTATCAGAGACTTTATAAACTGTCTCACTACTGGTGTGGTGTACCTGGCCCAATGTACTTGCCCACTAGATTATGTGGGCAAGACAAAACGGGAATTCAGGAGACGCGTAAGAGACCACGTGAATGATGTCTTGAATGAAAAAGACACATCAGTGGCACGCCACATTGTACAACACCATGGAGGCAATAGCAGCTGTCTTAAATTTATAGGAATACAACATGTCCCCAAACCAAAGAGAGGTGGCGATTGGGACAAGATGATCCTGCGAGCCGAAACAAAATGGACATATAGACTAAACTCTGTGACACCGCAAGGCTTGAATGAATTCATTTCATATAAGCCTTTTTTGTAAACATCTAGCCATAATCCATCATTTGTTCCTGCCAGAATGTGCCTGGATCTCTCAATTTGCCCATTCTGCTAAACCAGGGTGCATTGAAGGCAGAAGCTTTATTCAAATCTGCCCCCTTCAAGGTCTATAATCGATATTTGTTATCTAAGCTGTAGCATCTTACTGCCCTCAAGCACTCTAGATCACTGTAAACGTAGTAAGTGACCTGCATATACAAAAGGAACCTGTGACCTGCAAGGACCTTAAAGCCTCTTTCACACGGGCGTTGCGGAAAAATGTACAGGTGCGTTCCGGGAACACCCGCGATTTTTCCGCGTGAGTGCAAAACATTGTAATGCGTTTTGCACTCGCGTGAGAAAAATCGCGCGTGTTTGGTACCCAAACCCGAACTTCTTCACAGAAGACGTACCATGTGATGACCGGAGTGACGTCATCACAGGTCCTTGACCTATAATTAATGCTCACCACAGGTCCTATTCAGTAAAGGGGACAGAAGCAGATGCCGGGCTACGCGAGCAAGTGGACTAAGGTGAGTTAAATGTTTTGAAAAAAAATTTTAACCCCTCCAGCGATGTTTTACTGTGCATTCTGTATTCAGAATGCTATTATTTTCCCTTATTACCATGTTATAAGGGAAAATAATAATGATCGGGTCCCCATCCCGATCGTCTCCTAGCAACCGTGCGTGAAAATTGCACCGCATCCGCACTTGCTTGCGGATGCTTGCGATTTTCACGCAACCCCATTCTTTTCTATGGGGCTTGCGTTACGTGAAAAACGCACAAAGAGGAGCATGCTGCGATTTTCACGCAACGCACAAGTGATGCGTGAAAATCACCGCTCATGTGAAAAGCCCCATAGAAATGAATGGGTCAGGATTCCGTGCGGATGCAATGCGTTCACCTCCCGCAACGCATCCACGCAGAAAACTCGCTCGTGTGAAAGGGGCCTAAATCCTGCAAACCTACAGTGTTTATTCCTGGAATCGTTTAATCCTGGAATCGTTTGAATGGGAGATCTGTGAGTGAGCGCTTGTGTGCACCCTCCAGACTACACAAAATGTAAACTTTGATTGTTGATCCCTTTGCTCGCTTCTGTGGACGCATGTACCAAGTGTGTTTACCTTTACCCTGCAAGGACCTGCCGGGGACGCGGTGATAGATCCCCATAGCAACCGAGACGCCACCCACCAACGTCTCTTCCGGTTTGAGACAGAGCGCTGCTGACTGGGCGAGCTACAAGGTAACGGCCCAATACATCTGCGCGTCTGTCCTGGATGACATGACGCATGAGGGGGAGGTGCTCCAAAAGCGCTCACCCAGCAACCATTGGTTAATTAACCAAGTGGGCGGGGTTGAGACGCCATAAAAAGAGACACTTTGAATTAGTTTGTTGCCACTGCCTTATATACGTGCGGGAGTGCTGCCACTGCACTTGGCGCCCCGGCGTTTCATTCTGTGTCCCTGAAGAACCACTACTCTTTGTGGTAAAACGCGTCGGACATCTTTGAGGAAGAAATTTTACTTGTCAGGGTTTAGCAGCAATAGATCCGAGGTTCCAGCGGCTGTGGGTCATCCTTTTAAGGGCGGGTGCCCGGAATACAGCCTGTTATGGTTCCTCCAGCTCACCACGACTAGCTTATGTAGGGATAGAACCTAGGCCGAGCAATCTGCTGAAATATCGTTCTGAAGGCGACCCCTCTGATCAATTTGCCGCTTAAACAAAAAGACCTGAGCTGCTAGTTTCACCTGACACACTTCCAATAAAGCAGTGCAACACTAGCATTGTTTTAATATAAGTGTCACAATATTCTAAATATAGATAAAATAAAAGTTATGTTTTAAATAACTACAATAAGGCACACCCAGCTGAATAGTTAAAATTCAAAGACACCTCTGAGTAATCATACACTGGGCCACGACTATTGACCTCCTGACCCTGAGTATTCTTTTCATTAGTGTTATCAATATCCTTCTCTTCCACTTCCAATAATTTTCTATCCGCCCCAATCAGGAGCTCAATCAAAGTGCGGGAACACCGGGTTAGGGTATCCTCCCACTTTCCCACAAACGATGGATCATCCACCTCAAATGCAGGAAATAACTGCAATCTTAGGCCACGTGGGATAATCTCCTTCTGGAGGTACTGCTTAAGTGAGGCCTTATTCCACCAGACCTTAGTACGTTTTTTCAATAGATCTCTTATCTTGAGTTTCAAATCCTTTATATTACTGGACTCGGCTCCAGCTGCTGCTGACTCTCCAAAAATAGACCCAAGTTGTGTCGCCCAGGTCTTATATTGTTTTCTGAAATCCATATATTTGGAGGCACTATCTGCAAAAACAGACAATATATTAACATAGAACCAAAAAAGAAAGCCTCACTATTATGCTGTAGGGTAGGGCAAACGGAAAAACAACCGTATAAACCTAAAAAGTGTTGCCCAATATATTCAAAAATATATACTTTATTTTGTCATTAATAGATCATGATTACATAGATATAAAAGATAACACAAAAAGTTTGAAAAAGTCAGCAAAAAACCCGGATGCCGTAGTCCCCCGGCCGGTGTCTCTATAACCTGCCAAAAAGATGAAACACATGTCAAGTGTATGTATGGTATGCAATGGGGTGATTTACAGAGAAGTGGTATATGGTACTAACCACTAAAATAATAACTGTGATCATCACTCCATTGAATAGCCACTGAGCGAGTGTATGGGTATTGAGCCCTTAATGATACACAAATGGCAGCAAAAAGTAAAATAATGTCTATCTTAAGTGCTCAAATAAATAAGTCTCCATACACCAAACCATCTAATAAAGGCTATAAGCAAAATTCGCCCATAGGCACCTGGTGGAAAATCATAACATACCGAGAGACATGATGGAGGGCAGAGACAACAGGCACAGGACAGGCTAGAAACCCCGACGCGCGTTTCGCCTAGCTTCATCAGGAGGTTAATGAAGTGTGGCCATAGTCCCCTCTTTATACCCCCCATGTAGCTTCAAGGCATAAACTCATTACATGTAGCAGCTGATGCGCACTATCGAGCGCTTGTGTCTGATGATGTGCGCCGAGTGCATCATGGAGACGCCGCATTCATCAGGAGGAGGGGTGCCCAAGGCAGCTCATCTCATCACCAGGCCTTTATAAGTCAAATGTATCGCCCACTGTCAGTCCCTTCGGGATCCATGCCTCATTCATCTTAATAAAGATGAGGTAATCTAGACTTTTTTGACCTAGGCGACTTCTCTTCTCAGTGACAATACCTCCTGCTGCACTGAAGGTCCTTTCTGACAGGACACTTGAAGCGGGGCAGGCCAGAAGTTCTATCGCAAATTGGGATAGCTCAGGCCACAGGTCAAGCCTGCACACCCAGTAGTCAAGGGGTTCATCGCTCCTCAGAGTGTCGATATCTGCAGTTAAGGCGAGGTAGTCTGCTACCTGTCGGTCGAGTCGTTCTCTGAGGGTGGACCCCGAAGGGCTGTGGCGATGCGTAGGACTTAAAAAGCTCTGCATGTCCTCCATCAACAACATGTCTGTAAAGCGTCCTGTCCTTGCCGGCGTGGTCTTGGTAGGAGGATTACTTTCCCCTCTTCCCCTGTTAGATTCCCGTTGTGCTGTGACATCACCCTTATACGCTGTGTAAAGCATACTTTTTAATTTATTTTGGAACTGCTGCATCCTTTCCGACTTGCGGTAATTCGGTAACATTTCAGGCACTTTCTGCTTATACCGTCTAGTAGCGTGGCCACCCAGTACAGGTCATTCTCCTTCAGCCTTTTTATACGAGGGTCCCTCAACAGGCACGACAGCATGAAAGACCCCATTTGCACAAGGTTGGATGCCGAGCTACTCATGTCCCGTTCCTCATCCTCAGTGATCTCACTGAAAGTCTGTTCTTCCCCCCCAGCCATTTACAACACCACGGGTACCAGATAGGTGACAACGAGCACCCTGGGATGCCTGCTGTGGTTGGTCTTCCTCCTCCTCCTCCTCAAAGCCACATTCCTCCTCTGACTCCTCTTCCTCACACTCCTCTTCCAGCGTTGCCGCAGGTCCAGCAAGCGATGCTGATAAGGCTGTTTCTGGTGGTGATGGTGACCACAACTCTTTCTCTTCCTTTTCACGCTCATTTACGGCCTGATCCAGCACTCTTCGCAGGGCACGCTCCAGAAGGAAAACAAATGGGATGATGTCGCTGATGGTGCCTTCGGTGCGACTGACTAGGTTTGTCACCTCCTCAAAAGGACGCATGAGCCTACAGGCATTGTGCATGAGCGTCCAGTAACGTGGCAAAAAAATTCCCAGCTCCGCAGAGGCTGTCCTAGCACCCCGGTCATACAAATACTCGTTGACGGCTTTTTCTTGTTGGAGCAGGAGGTCGAACATTAGGAGTGTTGAATTCCAACGTGTCGGGCTGTCGCAAATCAAGCGCCTGACTGGCATGTTGTTTCGCCGCTGGATATCTGAAAAGTGCGCCATGGCCGTGTAGGAACGCCTGAAATGGCCACACACCTTCCTGGCCCGCTTGAGGACGTCCTGTAAGCCTGGGTACTTATGCACAAAGCGTTGTACAATCAGATTCAACACATGTGCCATGCACGGCACATGTGTCAACTTGCCCAAATTCAATGCCGCCAACAAATTGCTTCCGTTGTCACACACCACTTTGCCGATCTCCAGTTGGTGCAGAGTCAGCCACTGATCCACCTGTGCGTTCAGGGCGGACAGGAGTGCTGGTCCGGTGTGACTCTCTGCTTTCAGGCAAGTCAACCCCAAGACGGCGTGACACTGTCGTATCCGGGATATGGAATAGCCCCTGGGGAGCTGGGGGGGTGCAGTTGATGTGGAGCAAGACGCAGCAGCAGAAGAGGACTCAGCCGAGGAGGTTATCGAAGAGGATGTAGTAGGAGGAGTAGAGGAGGTGGCAGCAGGCCTGCCTGCAAGTCGTGGCGGTGTCACCAACTCCTCTGCAGAGCCACGCATTCCATGCTTGGCAGCCGTCAGCAGGTTTACCCAATGCGCAGTGTAGGTGATATACCTGCCCTGACCGTGCTTTGCAGACACGGTATCAGTGGTCAGATGGACCCTTGCCCCAACACTGTGTGCCAGACATGCCATGACTTCCTTTTGCACAATCGAGTACAGGTTGGGGATTGCCTTTTGTGCAAAGAAATTTCGGCCGGGTACCTTCCACTGCGGTGTCCCAATAGCTACAAATTTTTGGAAAGCCTCAGACTCCACCAGCTTGTATGGTAAAAGCTGGCAGGCTAAGAGTTCTGACAAGCCAGCTGTCAGACGCCGGGCAAGGGTGTGACTTTGTGACATTGGCTTCTTGCGCTCAAACATGTCCTTGACAGACACCTGACTGTGGGCAGATGAGCAGGAACTGCTCAAGGCGAGAGACAGAGTGGCGGATGGTTGAGAGGGGGCAAGGAGGACAGCAGTGTTGACGTGGCTGAAGATGCTGGACCAGGAGGAGGATGGCGGCTTTGAGTTTGTGTGCTGCTTGTACTCATGTGTTGATCCCATAGGCGTTTGTGATTTGAGATCATGTGCCGTCGCAAAGCAGTTGTACCTAGGTGGGTATTGGACTTCCCACAACTCAGTTTCTTTTGGCACAGGTTGCAAATGGCATCGCTGGTGTCAGAGGCAGACAGACAAAAAAAATGCCACACTGCTGATCTCTGCAATGACATCATTCTGGTGGTGGCAACAGCATGCGTTGATTGGCATGCTGTCTGGCTGACCCCGGGTGCCGATGCATGCTGTCTGACTGTGCCACTAGCTCCTTGCAACGACCTCCCCCTGCTTCCAACTTGTCTCCTCCTCCTCTCTGTCTCCCCATCTGAACTTTCCCCCTGTTCTTCTTCTCTTCGAGCGGGCACCCACGTGACATCCACGGACACATCGTCATCATCAACCGCTTCACTTGTATCTGACAACTCAGCAAAGGAGGAAGCAGCAGCGGGTACAACATCATCATCATCACACCATACGTCCATGTGTGTAATGCTGCCTGACTGAGACATATCCCTGTTATCTACATCCTCTGGCAATAATGGTTGCGCATCACTCATTTCTTCCAACTGATGTGTAAATAACTCCTCTGACAGATCAAGTGAAGCAGCTGTGGTGCTAGTGTTGGTGGCGGCAGGCGGGCGTGTGGTATCTTGAGAGGTGCCCGAAGCTGAGCTAGAGCAGGATGGTGCGTCAAGGTTCCGAGCGGAAGCTGTAGAAGATTGGGTGTCCTGTATTAGCCAGTCAACTATGTCCTCAGAACTTTTCGAGTTCAGGGTACGTGGCCTCTGAACACTGGGCATTATTCTAGAGCCAAAGGGAATCACAGCACCATGACCACGACGGCCCCTGCGGGGTGGCCTGTCTCTGCCTGTAATTTTTTTTAGATTAGTTTAGTTTTACTATGTGTGCAAGCTACTGTGACACCAGATATGAGTGGCACTGTGCACTGGCAGAAGTTGGCAGACTAGATGCTGTAGACCTTACACACACGCTTGCAGACAACTAACTGCTATTCAATCTATTACAGTCAAAAATGTTTTTATTTTTTTTATGTAATCTACTGTGACACCAGATATGAGTTGCACTGGTGTGACACTGTGCACTTGCAGGGCCTGAAACACACACGCGTACAGGCAACTGACTGCTATTATTTTACAGTCAAAATTGTTTTAGTTTTTTTTTTAAATGTAATCTACTGTGACACCAGATATGAGTTGCGCTGGTGACACTATGCACTTGCAGGGCCTGAAACACACACGCGTGCAGGCAACTGACTGCTATTATTTTACAGTCAAAATTATTATTATTTTTTTTATGTAATCTACTGTGACACCAGATATGAGTTGCACTGGTGTGACCCTGTGCACTTGCAGAGCCTGAAACACACACACGTGCAGGCAACTGACTGCTATTATTTTACAGTCAAATTTGTTGTTGTTTTTTAAATGTAATCTACTGTGACACCAGATATGAGTTGCACTGGTGACACTGTTCACTTGCAGGGCATGAAACACACACGCATGCAGGCAACTGACTGCTATTATGTTATAGTCAAAAAAGTTTTTTTTTTTTAAATGCAAGCTAATGTGACACCAGATATGAGTGGTGGCACTGGGCAAGTGGGCACAGTATACGCTGTGAGCCTGACACACACGCTGGCAGGCAACTGCAATTAGATTACATAGGAAAAGGAAAAAAAAAGCAGACTGATGTTCTAGCCCTAAAAAGGGCTTTTTGGGGTGCTGTCCTTACAACAGAGATCAGATGAGTCCTTCAGGACTGTAGTGGACACTGAATACACTAGCCTAGCTATCGATTTCCCTATTAAATCAGCAGCAGCTACACTGTCCCTCCTCTCACTAAGACTGCAGCTTCCGAATGAATCTAAAATGGATGCTGTCCAGGAGGTGGGAGGGTCTGGGAGGGAGGGTATGATGCTGATTGGCTGGAATGTGTCTGCTGACTGTGAGGTACAGGGTCAAAGTTTACTCAATGATGACGAATAGGGGGCGGACCGAACATCGCATATGTTCGCCCGCCACGGCGAACGCGGACAACCTATGTTCGCCGGGAACTGTTTGCCGGCAAGTAGTTCAGAACATCTCTAGTGGTAAGGTGACATAGTGTGGAGATGGCAGCAGCTGCATCAGGAGACCACAAAGTGACCTGGTGACAGAGTGGGGCAGTGGGAGGCAATACCTGTACTCGCTGATGAAGGTGGGTGAAAGAAGGAGCACTTGGTATCAGATGTGTGGCATCAGGCGGGTGGCGGAATCAGAGTAGTATCTGAGGCAGGTAGCCAGAAGAAACCGGTTTCTTTTATCAAAGTGTTGGTGTGGCACCATGGATGATCTAGATGCATTAGGAATTGGTGGGTGGAAATCCTGGCTTATCCACCCCTGATTCATCAGTCATGTCAGTTTCTCCACATTTTGGGTGGACAGGCGAGTTCTCCTTGGGGTAACTATGGTCCCCGCCACATTTAACACCCACTCTGATGCCACACTACTGGATGGGCAGGACAGCTTTTCCTGGGCAAACTCTGCTAGTTGCAGCCACAAATCCAGTTTGGCTGCCCAGTAGTCCAGTGGATCTTCAATGTGGGTTGGCAGGGTGCTGTCCAAGTATGTCACCACCTGCTGGTTCAGGTCCTGCTCTAGGTCTACCTGCTGCTGCTGGTGAGTAGTTTCTTCACGATGCGGGTGAAGAAAGCTACTCATCAGTGACTGTAGACTCAGGCTGCTGCTGATGGAGCTGGTACTGCTCCTGCCACCCCTTCCCAGCAGCCATGGCAATGGAACGTGAGCGCAGAGGGCCCCCCCGGTCAGACCTGCGAGAGGATGGGCAATGGCGCAGATAGGCATCAGCCAACTGACTACATAGGATGTCTCTGTAGTAGTTCAGTTTGTCCTCCCTCTCAGTGGGTGTAAAAAAAGCCCCCATTCTGGACTGGTAGCGAGGGTCCAAAAAGGTGAAGATCCAGAAGTCATCCCTCTGCCGAATGGTGACAATTCGGCTGTCACTACGCAAGCTAGTGAGCATGCATCGGGCCATTAGTGCAAGTGACTCGGATGGACTCTCTTCCTCCATCTGCACTGCAAACTGCCACGGTGTTTCTGGGTCCTCTGTCTCGTCTTCCTCATCGCCCTGTAGCTCCTGTGGCTGCTCCTGCTCTTCTCCTGTTACCTGAGTAGAAAAACTACCAATTTCGCTAAACATTGTCTGTGCTCCAATGTCCTCCTCCCCTCCTCCTCCTCTTCCAGTTCAGCCCCCACAGGGCTCCTTTGGCCATGAGATCTAGGCGCCACGTCTCCATTCCCCCGACCAGCCATATTTAGCAGCATCTGTTCCAGGACATGAAGCAGTGGAATGACGTTGTTCATCATTGGCAACTGACAAATAACGTGACGTCCTCAAAGGGCCTGAGCAAAAGGCAGGTGTCACGCATGAGTTGCCATTGGCTGACATCAAATTTACACAGGGGAGTACCACTGTCCGCTTGTATCATCAAGAAATCATTGATGGCCTTTCTCTGTTCGTATAGTCGGTCCAACATATGGAGGGTGAAATTTCAACGGGTGGAAACGTTGCATATCAGCCTATGTTGGGGGAAGCTGTTTTGCCGCTGCAGCTTAAGGATGGTGTGCTTTGCAGTGTACGAGTGGCTGAAGTGCATACAAAGTTTCCTGCCCATTTTTAGGATGTCTTGCAGATGGGTGAAAGACTTCAGGAGCCGCTTGATAACCAGAATGAACACGTGTGACGTGCAGGGCTCATGGCTCAGCCCTCCTTGATGCAGCGCCGACATGTTCAATTTAGGAATTTCAGTACAGGACGAAGGACACGGAGCAGTTCCTCCCCTGTGTGACTCAGTTTGCCCAGGGTAAGGAGGTGCAGAACAGCGTGACACCACCATGCCCTACACATGTGGTATGCTGAAGGGGCACTGTGACTTGTCCCTGCAGTGGAGGCTGAGGACATGGTGGAGGATGAGAAAGCAGAGGCGGACATTGTCGTGGGACCAATGGCGTGACAACGTGGAGGCGGAATCGGCGTTACCTGGCCAAGTTCCTGGTGTGGCTATGCAGGAGCCACATTTACCCAGTGGGTCGTAAAGGACATATTGTCCCTGACCGGTTACAGCTCCACTAAAATAGGCCACTAAACGCTTTCACCACAAATAACTGCAACAGTGATGTGCGTATATATTTTTCGTTTTGTACTAAAATAGGCCACTAAACGCTTTCGCCACAAATAACTGCAACAGTGAAGTGCGTATATATTTTTCTTTCTGTACTGAAATAGGCCACTAAACGCTTTCAACACCTATAACTGCAGAAGTCAACTGAGAATATATTTTTCTTTCTGCACTGAAATGCGGAAATGCGCATTAGTTGCAAATCAAATTTTTCAGCTTTGATTCGCTCATCTCTAGTCATAGCCCTATAAATAGCCTCAGCCATCTTGGATGCGGCCATTTTCCAGTGTACTTAGTGCAGGGAGAGACGTGAAAGGAGCTAGGGACAGTATTAGGAAAGACTTTATTATGTTGAAAAAAAGATTTATAAGTTCAGGGAAACATCATTAAAGGTATAGGAAAAGGATAGAGAGGCATTATCTACACTAGGAATGCTCAACTTATGGCCCTCCAGCTGTTGTAAACCTACAACTTCCACCATGCCCTGCTGTAGGCTGTTAGCTGTAGGCTGTCTCAGCATGCTGGGAGTTGTAGTTTTGCAAAATCAGGAGGGACGCAGGTTGGGCATCCCCGATCTACACTATAAAAGGAGAACAGGGTCCAATAGGGGAGTGTACAGCCTGGGTAATAGGAGCGATTCTATTACTCCTTGCTGCACTAATTGGGGATAAACTGCTGCTTTTAGATTTGAACCACACTCACCTAAAGTGCAATTATCTAGTCAACCAATCACATGGCAGTTGCTTCAATGCATTTAGGGGTGTGGTCCTGGTCAAGACAATCTCCTGAACTCCAAACTGAATGTCAGAATGGGAAAGAAAGGTGATTTAAGCAATTTTGAGCGTGGCATGGTTGTTGGTGCCAGACGGGCCGGTCTGAGTATTTCACAATCTGCTCAGTTACTGGGATTTTCACGCACAACCATTTCTAGGGTTTACAAAGAATGGTGTGAAAAGGGAAAAACATCCAGTATGCGGCAGTCCTGTGGGCGAAAATGCCTTGTGGATGCTAGAGGTCAGAGGAGAATGGGCCGACTGATTCAAGCTGATAGAAGAGCAACGTTGACTGAAATAACCACTCGTTACAACCGAGGTATGCAGCAAAGCATTTGTGAAGCCACAACACGCACAACCTTGAGGCGGATTGGCTACAACAGCAGAAGACCCCACCGGGTACCACTCATCTCCACTACAAATAGGAAAAAGGCTACAATTTGTACGAGCTCACCAAAATTGGACTGTTGAAGACTGGAAAAATGTTGCCTGGTCTGATGAGTCTCGATTTCTGTTGAGACATTCAAATGGTAGAGTCCGAATTTGGCGTAAACAGAATGAGAACATGTATCCATCCTCTGATGGCTACTTCCAGCAGGATAATGCACCATGTCACAAAGCTCGAATCATTTCAAATTGGTTTCTTGAACATGATAATGAGTTCACTGTACTAAAATAGCCCCCACAGTCACCAGATCTTAACCCAATAGAGCATCTTTGGGATGTGGTGGAACGGGAGCTTCGTGCCCTGGATGTGCATCCCTCAAATCTCCATTAACTGCAAGATGCTATCCTATCAATATGGGCCAACATTTCTAAAGAATGCTATCAGCACCTTGTTGAATCAATGCCACGTAGAATTAAGGCAGTTCTGAAGGCAAAAGGGGGTCCAACACCGTATTAGTATGGTGTTCCTAATAATTCTTTAGGTGAGTGTATATGATAGCTCAGTAATTCCAGAAAACCTTTCTTGTTATTGGGGTACAAGTACTGTGTGATAAAGCCATTTACGGGATGTATTAATAGGAACTATGCGTACGTCTTATTAGTCGTTTAACGTTGGACGCACATTTCTTTATAGACATTTTTGTGGTGTATTAAGAATAAAAAAGTACATGTTATTAGCCGTTCAGCAGTGAACGTACATTGTTTTATTGACATTTTTGTGGTGTATTAAGAAAAAAAAATTACTTCTAATTAGCCGTTCAGCGGTGAACGAACATTGTTTTGTAGACATTTTTGTAGTGTATTAATTAGAGATGAGCAAATTTCCGCTTATGAAATTTATTCACACTTCATTTGTTGGTTAACGGAAACGGGACGGATCAGTTTTGCAGCCCATAGACTTCTATTATGACAGAATGAATAACGGAATGCCTCTATAGGCATTCCGTTATGTATTCTATTATAGAATTGCGTTATGGTCTGTGGTAACGGAATCCATAACGCAATTCAACTTTAGCCAACAAACGAAGTGTGAACAATTTACCAAATTAGGAAATTCTCTCATCTCTAGTATTAATAATAAAAATAAAAGTACATCTAATTAGCCATTCGGCGGTGAACGTACATTGTTTTATATACATTTTTCTGGTGTATTAAGAAAAAAAACTATGTCTAATTGGCCATTCGGCGGTGAACGTACATTATTTTTACACATTTTTGTAGTGTATTAATAAGAAAAAAAAGTGCATCTAATTAGCCGTTCAGCGGTGAACGTACATTGTTTTATACATATTTTTGGGGTATATTAATTTACTTTTAATGTAATTCTTTTATTTTACAGTATGTCAGACAGACAAGTTACAGGCCATTCAAACCAAGTAGCAGCAGAAGAAGGGGGGTGGCTGCAGGAGTCGCAGCGAGAGGCCTGAGCTCGCAGTTTTATCTAGTGGTCGTGTCTTGACCAGCAACCCAGCGGTGCTTGAATAGTTGACTCGGTCTTCAACTTCATCGCATATGACATCAGACACCCTCAGCCAAGTGTCGGTTTGCTCCTCTGACACGACGCTTAGTTGGCATGGCCCGGGAGCAGGCCCTATGCCCCCAACTGTCTTCAACCTGCCTGTCATTTTCTGTTCCCTCAGTGTGAGAAGTATTATATGACATAGGCTCGGCTCCACTTTTCAGTGAGGACGAGTTACTAGAGGACAGTCAGCAGCTACTTTCATCCAAGATCTGGAGGAGACATCTGCTGCTTCCTCCATTAGGCAGGCAAGTAGTGATCATGAGAGTTGCGTGGGAGCTGGTGTTGCAAGCGGTCAGGCTCCTGGCTCCGAGACTGTTGAGGGGGACATCAGTGGCATGCAGACAGTAGCGGATGATGATGTAGCTGATCTCACTTGGGAGCCGGGTGAAGAAGGGGCTTCATTATCATCAGGAGAAGAGGGTGGCAGCTTGCGTGTAAGGCAGCGGCTGAGCCAGCAAGGTGGTAGCGTGGGCGTGAGTCAGCAGAGTGGCAGCAGTGGGAGGTCGGGAGGCAAACGTGCCCGGGGTAGAACGTCCGCTTTGCAGGAGCCTTCCTCCCCAAAAAGTAGCTGTGCAAGGGTTCACGGAGGCAGCGGTAGCAGGCAGTCAGCGTGGAGTGTTGGGGGTTTCTTGTCAAGTTGCCGGGGGAGGTAAACATGGCCATTTGACGAATCTGTGGGCAAAAGGTGAAGTGTGGTCAGGGTGCCAATGTTGGCACCACAGCCCTGCATCAACACATGCAGCGTCACCATAAAGTGGCCTGGGAGAACCGTGGTGCAAATGTAGTGGTCCAGCCTGCCGCAGCAACTGTTGCATCACCCTTTTCAGCAAGTCAAGACTCCACCACCTCAGCTAAAGGGAGCTGTCTGTCCTCTCCATCATCTACTGGTCCTTATGCTCTTGCTCCTTGTCCTCCTACTCCTTGTCACTTATTGCGTCAGCAATCGATCACCAAAGCGATTGCCAAGAGACAACAGTATGCGTGCAGAAGCTGAACTTGCTCCTGGCCAAGTTGCTGGTGCAGCAGTCCCTCCCTTTCCAAATGGTGGACTCTGCACCTTTCAGAGAACTGATGACTTGTGCCAAACTGAGGTGGAGAGTCCCAAGCCGTAATTTCCTTGCGAAAAAGGCAGTACCGGCCCTGCACACCTATGTTGAATAGAAAGTGGGCCAGTCCTTGGGCATGACGGTGTCCGCCAAAGTGCATGGCAGAACTGATGTGTGGAGCTGTAACTACGGTAAAGGAAAATATATGTCCTTTATGGCTACTGGGCAAATGTGGTTTCTGCCCAGCCACACCAGCAACTTGGTTAGGTGACTCCGATGCCACCTCCATGTTCTCATGCTGTTGGTTTGCGACAATGTCTGCCTCCTCAACCTCCACCGTGTCCTCAGCCTCCGCTGCAGGGACAATTCACAGTGCTCCTCCAGCATACCACATGTGCAGGGCACGGCGGTGCCATGCTGTTCTTCACCTAGTTTTCCTTTGTGAACGGAGTCACACAGGGGAGGAACTGCTCAGTGTCCTTCATCAAGAAATAGAATCCTGGCTTTCTCCTCAACAACTCAAAATCGGAAGCAATCTGATTATAAAGAGATGTCCTTGAACCGATGCTGCTAAATTTGTCTGGCCTGGAGACAGGGGATGTGGCGATTACATCTCGCGGCTACATGAGCCCTGTGGAGGCTGAACTAGAGGAGGAGGAGAAGGACATTTGAACACAAGTAATGCATAGAAAAATGGGTGGTTTTTATACACAGGTGACAGGAGAGGAGGAGCAGGAGCAGCCGGGGGATCTACAGGGCAATGAGGAAGATGAGGCAAAAACACTGTGGCAGTATGCAGTGGAGATAGAGGCAGGGAGTCCCTCCAAGTCACTTGTGCAAATGGCCCAATACATGCTCAGTTGCTTGCGTAGTGAAAGCCGAATTGTCACCATTCGGCAGAGGGATGACTACTGGCTCTCAACCATGTTATACCCTCGCTACCAGTCCAAAATGGGGGCCTTTTTTTCACCCGCTGAGAGGGAGGACAAACTAAACTACCATCGAGACATCCTATGTAGTCAGTTGGCTGCTGCCTATGTGTGGCATCGCCCATCCTCACGCAAGTCTGACTGGGGGAGCCCTCTGCGCTCACATTCCAATGCCATGGCTGCTGGGGTAGGGTGGGGTGGCAGAAGCAGTACCAGCTCCATCAGCAGCAACTTAAGTCTAGAGTCGCTGATGAGCAGTTTTCTTCACCCTCCTAGTGAAGAAACTACTTACCAGCATCAGCAGATAGACATGGAGCAAAACCTGAACCAGCAGGTTGTGACATACTTGGACTGCACCCTGCTACCCCACATCGAAGATCCTCTGGACTACTGGGCAGCCAAACTTGATTTGTGGCTGCAACTGGCAGAGTTTGCCCTGGACAATATTTCCTGCCCGGCCAGTAGTGTGGTATCAGAGTGGGTGTTTAGTGTGGAGGGGGCCATAGTTACCCCAAGGAGAACTCGCCTGTCCACCCAAAATGTGGAAAAACCCAAACCTTGGTGAAGATGAATCAGGCGTGGATCAGCCAGGATTTCCACACAACTGTGCCTGGTGCCTGATACATCGACTAGATCATCTATGGTGCCACACCCAAACTTTGTCAAAAGACACCTGTTTCTTCAGGCTACCTGCTTCAGCTACTATTCTGATGATGCTACCCACCTGATGCCACACACCTGCTGCCAGGCGCTCCTACTGCCACCCACCATCTTCACCTGGTACTGGTATTTTCCCCCACCTCCCCACTCTGTCACAGGACCACTCGGTGGTCTCCTCATGCTGCTTCCACCTCACCACTCTGTCACTGGGCCATTCTATGGTCTCCTCATGCAGCTGCCACATCAACACTCTGTCACTGGGCCACTTTGGGGTCTCCTCATGTTGCTGCCACTTCACTACCCTCTGGTCTCCTCATGCTGCTGCCAACTCAACACTTTGTGGTCTCCTCATGCTGCCACCTCACCACTCTGTCAATGGGCCACTCTGTGGTCTCATTATACTGCTGCCACCTTACCACTCTGTGGTCTCCTCATGCTGCTGCCACCTCACCACTCTGTCACTGGGCCACTCTGTGGTCTCCTCATTCTGCTATCACCTCACTACTCTGTGGTCTCCTCATGCTGCTGCCAACTCAACACTTTGTGGTCTCTTCATGCTGCCACCTCACCACTCTGTCAATGGGCCACTCTGTGGTCTCCTTATACTGCTGCCACCTCACCACTCTGTCTCCTTATGCTGCCACTACACCACTCTGTGGTCTCCTCATGATGCTGCCACCTCACCACTCTGTCACTGGGCCACTCTGTGGTCTCCTCATTCTACTATCACCTCACTACTCTGTGGTCTCCTCATGCTGCTGCCAACTCAACACTTTGTGGTCTCCTCATGCTGCTGCCACCTCACCACTCTGTTGTCTCCTCATGCTGCTGCCACTTCACCACTCTGTGGTCTCCTCATGCTGCTGCCACCTCACCACTCAATGGTCTCCTTATGCTGCTGCCACCTCACCACTCAATGGTCTCCTTATGCTGCTGCTACCTCACCACTCTGTGGTTTCCTCATGCTGCTGCCACCTCATCACTCTGTCACTGGGCCTCTCTGGGGTCTCCTCATGCTGTTGCCACCTCACCTCATGGTGGCACTACTTGTTTCAGCGTGTAACAGAACAGGTTCTGTGGAAATCTATATGGAATCAGCTGACAATGGTGTAAATGAAGTGTGCTTCTTCTTGACGCTAACACTGACCTGTAAGAGTGAGTTCACACTGGAGTTATTTTGTCAGTTTTGGCCCCGTAACTGATCAAATAAGTGAAGTGTGAATTGATTCTAACAGTAATGCCTATCATCAGCTTGTCATACTGACTCACAGTACTTGAAAAAGGGGAAAGAGGTGTCCAGCTTCTAAGATGAAGAACTTTATTACATGCGGTAAAAACTTTCCAACAAAAGACAAGGTACAAAATCTACACGTTTCGGACCATCCAATCCCGGTCCTTACTCATGACTCACAGTACTGTTTCACTAGCACAGTGGGCTCCCTGTGCATGTTTCTGCAATGCACAGTGGCAAATGGCCCAATAAATGACTTAAACTGTGGTGCAAGTAATAGTATGTGTAATCTTAAACTGTCTATCCTCAGACAAATTCCAAAATATGCCCGTCAATATTATTGCAAGCGACACAGTCACCACATTCTTTGCATCCCCATTTAGGCCCTCTTCAGCCAAAGATCTTCCTTATCCTGGGGCCCTCATAATAGCTCTTTCAATAAGGCTCGTCTCACCTCTCTTCATATGGGTTTGTATCCTGTAATGAAGCAAACTTCATCCTTTTCCTTCTCCTTCTTAGCTGATCCTTTTGAATGAATAAGGGTACTTTTACACTAGCGGCATGGACCTCTTGCAGGCTGTTCCGGCGGGTGAACAGCCTGTCGGATCCATCCTGCCGCTAGTGCACGCGTGCCCCTGGACTACTGCTCCGGCCCCATTGACTATAATGAGGGCGGGGAAGATTTCCGGCGGCAGCACGTCAGCGCATGCCGAGAGGCCGCCGGAATAAAAGTACAACATGTAATACTTTTATTCCAGCGGCCTCTCAGCATGCGCTGCCGCTGGAACTATGCCCGTCTTCATTATAGTCAATGGGGCCGGAGCGGTAGTCCGGGGGCACGCGTGCACTAGCGGCAGGACGGATCCGACAAGCTATTCACCTGTCGGACCAGCCTGCTGGAGTCCCTTGCCGCTAGTGTGAAACTAGCCTAAGACTTGTTGTTGTGGTACATTTGGCTCTGTTATATGCCACTTTTATGTCACGTTGACCAGAACCCCTTTCTTTGAATCTTTCACTTAAGGAAGTTGCCTGTTCGTCAAAGGACCGTTCTGTTGAGTATATACGTTTAATCATGTGATCATGTTACATGTAGAAGTGCATTTACTGCCGTATACTTCCTATACAGGTCAGTTGTTATCCATCCATCTTGATTGACCTGAAGCTGGAAATCCAAAAACTCCATGTCCACCTGAACGACCCTAGAGGTAAGTTTAATATTCAATTTATGTTGCCCAGAGCTTGCAAAAATGACCCAAATTTCGGATCCCCACCAGATGACCAAGATGTCATTGATGTAACGGCCCCAAAATTGTACCCTCTCGATAATCGGCAGGGGATCCAAAAGGAAGATGCCTCTCTCCTACAGCCCCAGAAATAAATTGGCATAAGAGGGCGCACATGCCACCCCCATTGCTATGCCCTGGAACTGTAGGTAGAAGGCACCCTTGAATAGAAAAAAGTTATGGGTCAGCACAAAGTCCAACAAACCCAACAAAAACTTACATCTATCCCCCTCCATAGCTGACATTCTGAGAAATAACTCCAAAACCTTCATTGTCTAATGTATGTCATAGATAATAGGAGTCCAATACGCATCCAGTCATCCTCTTAATACTGTTTCCAAACCATTGATGGGGTTTACATCAATTTCAAACCTTTTTTTGTGAACCAGACACCCTCTCTTCTTCAGAGCAGGGGGTGCCTGGTTTGATGTTCGGGTCTCCCATTGACTTTCATTGTATTAAATTGTACTCGAGCACCTGCAGTATTCAGCCGAGCAGTCGGATGTGCCAAGCATAGCAATGCTCGAGCCGAACAGAAGTATGGCTGAGCATGCTCGCTCAACACTAATGGCAACTCCCCAACCATAGAATGTAAGAAAAACTCAATAAACTTACATATAGGATCATTATTCCAACTCCCGTAATTGTCTCTGGGCTTCTCTTTCATACATTTGATTAGGCCATATGACTATATTTCCCCGCTTGTCTGCTGGTTTTATAACAACATCATTCCAATTCTTGACTCCATTAAGGGCCTTTCTCAAAAATGCTTTTTATTGTGTAACATTGAAATAACTAGAAAATAGACATATTAGATACCACTGCATCTGTAATGACCAACTCTATAAAAAGATGATCTTCCCCATCAGGTGAAATAAATAAATAAAAACTGTGCCAAAACAACAATTTCTTGGTCACCTTGCCCAGAAAAGTGTAATATTGAATGATCAAAAAATCTTTTGTATTAGTAAAGGATATCAAGATATAAAGGGTGTGTGTCACCAAATGTATAATATAATAACTGCATCAAATAACGCTAAAAATGAAAATAATACATTTTTATTAGATAATCAAACAATGATAAATGGAGTGGCACCCAAAAATAGAGGCAAACATTGCTGAACTTCCCTCCTATTAGGCAAACGATGGAGAGACAGTGTAAGTCCCAAAGGCCCTATTGGTGCCTCTGTAAAGGACTATTACTCTCCTGCTAGAAGCACCAGACAGTGTGCCCAACCCCTGTAAAGTTGGAATCAGCACAGACCACAATATTACAGATGCTTGATACAGGGTACCAGGGGTGTAGCCACACAAAAAGTGCAGCCCAGGTTAGATGGCAATGGGAGATAGGACTACTGCAAGACTAAGTAATTGCATCCTAACCTCACCCCCCCCCCCCTTGCCACTATACCCCGATATTGCGTGTGCAATCAAACCTGTCCACAGTAGCCGAATGATCGCATGCGGTCATTCAGCTAGGCAGGGTTTGTGTGACTACACCCCTGTTACCCTGTATCAAGCATCTCTAATATTGTGATCTGTACTGATTGCTCTTTTACAGTGGTTGGGCACATTGTCTGGTGCTTCTAGCAGGAGAGTAATAGTCCTTTACAGAGTCACCATTAGGGCCTTTTGGACATACACTGTCTCTCCATCGTTTGCCTAATAGGAGGGAAGTTTAGCAATGTTTGCCTCTACTCTTGGGTGCAAAAAACATTGATTATGTAATAAAAAATTATTATTTTCATTTTTAGGGTCATTTGAGGCAGTGATTATAAAAAAAATCTTATGTACCCAAAAATGGTACTTATAAAAACGTCAACTCTTCCCGCAAAAAAAATGAGCCCCCACACAAGACAATCGGCAGAAAAATATTTAAAAAATATGGCTTTCAGAAAATGGAGACACAAAAAGATGATTATTTTTTTTTTAAATGCTTTATTATTATTATGTAAAACTGAAACAAAAAATAAAAATATGGGGGATTGAGTCAGCACAACCTGTATGTAGGTGCACATCACTATGGCGAAATACATATACAAACGGAAAATGCAAATGTGATCGCACTCTACATGGAGGCAGGGCAGAATGCTGGATGTAGAGTGCGATCAAAAAATAAAAATAGACATATTTGGTATCATTGCATCCATAACAATCTGCTCTTTAAAAATAAGACATGATCTATCCCAGGGATGGCCAACCTGAGGCTCTCCAGCTGTTGCAAAACTACAACTTCCAGCATGCCCACACTGCCTACAGCTATTAGCCTACAGTAGAGCATGGTGGGAGTTGTAGTTTTACAGCAGCTGGAGAGCCGCAGGTTGGCCATACCTGATCCATCCTGTCAGGTGAATGCCGTAAAAAAACAAAAAATAAAAGTGGTGCCAGGACAGCCATTTGTTTTTGTTACCTTGCCTGGGTGATTGCAGCAATTCATCCTTTCTCTCCTTTCCTTTTGTAGTTATTTGTTTATTAACTTATACATTAATTCATCCCTAAACTATCATTATAATTTCTTTTCCATGGTCTTAAATGGGTTAATGCAGTGGCAGACATATCGCGTGAGCAGCCGGTTACGCTGCACAGGGGCCCGGCATGTGAGGGGGCCCATTCATACTATTGAGAGCTTCTGGAAGCGCTCACTAGTATCATACTAGTGAGTGCATCCAGAAGCGCTCACTAGTATGAATGGGCCCCCTCTAGTATGCAAGAGAAAGGTGGTGGCGAGGAGCGCTTACTTACCCCTCCAGCTCCGCTTCCTCTCTGGTCTCCTCCAGCCTGACTGCGTACAGCGCGCACTATGACCTGGCGCTGTATGCAGATAGGTCATGTGACTGTGCAGCGCGGGCTGTTGGAGACACATCAGGACACCCCGGCGGACATGGAGAGCAGCGGAGCAGGAGAGGTAAGTTTTTTATTTATTTTTAGTCTGATCTAAGGTCTGAGGGGGGTCTTTCATATCGATATGGGGTGCCTGAATAAATAATTAACTGATATTAGGGGGGGGGTCCTCCTGACTCTGGGGGTTCTGAGCAAGTGACATATGGGGGGGGGGGCTGAGCAATTGACATATGGGGGGCTGTCACCGATATCTGAGAAGCTCTGACAGACGTTCTTCAGTACCTCTTGCTTGAAGTTCTTTTGTTTTGCTTTCGTTTTGCCATCTTGTTTCCCTCTCTCAGCTGTCATCTAGTTGCACTGATTGCATCCCTTTATATCCCCTCCCATACTGCATCACTTTGCAGTTTATACAACTTCCTGGATTGTGCTATGCTAGATGCTGCAACTGCTGCTTCCTCAGATAAGTCTGTTCCTTTATTTGTGTTTTCCTGTTGGCTTGATCCTAGGTGACCCTGACTCCCTCCGTATTAAGTGTAGGGAGCCGGTGGTCGTGTCCCCTTACTATTATAGGGTGTTCAGGTGTCATACAGTCGAGGCACGAGGGCATGCAATTGTCTATCATAGAGATCTTTGCATGGTCTGAGCAGTCAGGGAGAGCGCTAGGGCTTTTATAGGGCTCACCCTTATGTTCCTTAGTTTGGGATCAAGTCAGTCGGATCTTTATTTGTGTCTTCTAGTTTTCTGCAATACCATCCGTGATATTATAAACCGCCAAAACCGTCTTAAGCATGGATCCGGTTTTACTTTTGACTGAACGCATGCAGGGTCTTTCACTGGAGGTAGCAGATCTCCGTAGGACTGTATCTCAGTTTCAGGTGACCGGTTCAGCTTGCGTTCATGGAGTTTGTTCTGAGCCTAAGATCTCGCTCCCGGATACGTTCTCCGGGGGTAGTGAGAATTTTGTTCGTTTTAGAGAGGCTTGCAAACTCCATTTTCGCCTACTTCCCCATTCCTCTGGTAAAGAGGAGCAGAGGGTGGGGATCATCATCTCGCGGCTCAGGGATAACGCTCAGTCTTGGGCCTTTTCACTACCGGTGGGGGCACGGCCCCTCCGATCCGTGGATGAATTTTTTGTAGCCCTGGGTCAGATATATGATGATCCGGATCGTATTGCTCTGGCTGAATCTAGACTACGTCTTTTATGCCAGGGTAAACAGTCCGCAGAGAGATACTGTTCAGAATTTCGGAGATGGGCAGCTGATTCTGGTTGGAATGATGCTGCACTCCGAAGTCAATTTTGCCATGGTCTTTCAGAGGGATTGAAGGATGCATTTGCCTTTCATGAGAGACCTACCTCCTTGGAGTCTGCCATGTCTCAGGCTGTTCGTATTGACAGGCGTCTTAGAGAGAGAGGAGAGATCACTCCTTCCTGTCATATTCAGTCCAAGGACAGTGGGGCTGTCTCATTCAGTGCACAGGGCTCTCAGTCTCTCTCAATCCCCTCTGAGGAGGAGCCCATGCAGCTGGGTTTGCTTGCCTCTAATAATAGAGGATTCAGCTCTCCGAGGAGGGTTTGTTTCTGTTGTGGAAATATAAATCATTTGGCAAATGTTTGCAACTCTAGAAGATTCAGGGAGACTTTTGAGGGTAATAAAGAAACAAAAAGAAAGAAATCCTCTAAAAACTTTCCATCTGTTACCATTGGCAAGGTTGATGCGGAAATTGAAGCTTTTCCGTTTGCTTGTAGTTCCTGTTTTGTCCTACCTGCCAGGGTGGCGCTAGAGAGCAAGAACATTTTTTTGTGAGATTTTTGTAGATAGTGGAGCAGCTGTCAATCTCATTGATAGTCAATTTGCTATAACACATGGTTTCCAGGTATGCACTTTGGGAAAGGATATACCTGTTTTTGCTATCGATTCCGCTCCACTTTCTCAAAAATTGTTAAAGGGCATAGTTCACAATATCCGTTTGACTGTGGGTGATGCTCATGTTGAGGATGTGTCATGTTTTGTCCTAAGCGGATTACCTACTCCTCTAGTGTTGGGGCTACCCTGGCTCACTAAACATAACCCCACCATTGATTGGCAAGCAAGGCAAATAAATGGTTGGAGTGATTTTTGCGCAGAGAATTGCCTCTCGGCGTCTCTTTCAGAGGTCTCCACCAAGACTGTACCATCTTTTCTCTCTGAATTTTCGGATGTATTTTCAGAGAGTGGTGTCCAGGAGCTGCCCCCTCATCGGGAGTACGATTGTCCTATTAATCTCATCCCAGGCGCCAAGCTGCCTAAGTCTCGTTTATACAATCTCTCCCAACCTGAAAGGGTCGCTATGCGTACGTATATCTGAGAGCCTGAGAAAGGGACACATCCGACCCTCGAAGTCACCTGTTGCCGCTGGGTTTTTTTTTGTTAAGAAAAACGATGGTTCTTTAAGACCATGTCTGGATTTTAGGGAGCTGAACAGTATCACAATTCGTGACCCTTATCCGCTTCCTCTGATCCCGGACCTGTTTACCCAGATTGTTGGGGCTAAAAAAAAAGCTACGTTGGATTTAAGAGGGGCATACAACCTGGTCAGGGTCAGGGAAGGGGACGAATGGAAGACGGCCTTCAGTACCCCTGAGGGCAATTTCGAGAATTTGATGATGCCTTTTGGTTTGACGAATGCTCCAGCCGTCTTCCAACATTTTGTGAACAGCATTTTTTATCATGTAATGGGAAAATTTGTACTAGTGTATCTAGATGACATTTAGATTTTTTCTCCTGATTTCAAAACTCATAGGGACCACCTACGTCAGGTCTTGCTCATTCTGCGGGAGAATAAATTGTACGCTAAATTGGAAAAATGTGTGATTGCGGTTCCAGAAATTCAATTTCTGAGTTTTCTTCTCTCCGCTTTTGGTTTTCGCATGGACCCTAAGAAGGTCCGCGCTGTGCTTGATTGGGAGCTTCCTGAGAATCAGAAGGCGCTGATGCGTTTTTGGGGTTTCGCCAATTATTACAGGAAGTTCATTTTGAATTATTCATCATCTGTTGTTAAGCCACTCACTGATATGACTAAAAAGGGCGTAGATTTTTCCTCCTGGTCGGTAGATGCGCGTAAGGCTTTTTCTAGTATCAAAGAGTTTTGCTTCCGCTCCCATCTTGGTACAACCTGATGTCTCTCTACCTTTCATTGTTGAGGCGGACGCTTCTGAGGTGGGTGTGGGTGCGGTCTTGTCTCAGGGTCCCTCTCCTGCCAAATGGCGACCGTGTGCCTTTTTCTCAAAGAAACTCTCCTCCGCAGAGAGAAATTACGATGTGGGAGATAGGGAGTTGTTGGCCATCAAATTAGCTTTTGAGGAATGGCGCCATTGGCTAGAGGGAGCCAGACACCCTATTACCGTGTTTACCGACCATAAGAATCTGGCCTACTTGGAGTCAGCCAAGCGTCTGAACCCGAGACAGGCCAGATGGTCTTTATTCTTTTCCAGGTTTAATTTTGTGGTCACGTTCCGTCCTGGGGTTAAAAATGTGAAGGCCGATGCCCTGTCACGTTGTTTTCCGGGGGGGGGGGGGGGACTTTGAAGACCCGGGTCCCAATTTGGCTTAAGGGGTGGTCGTCTCTGCTCTTTACCCTGATTTGGAGGCAGAGGTTCAGGCAGCCCAGGCAGAGGCTCCTGAACTTTGTCCTTCTGGGAGGTTGTTTGTGCCTCTCGCTTTACGACATAAGGTTTTTAAGGAGCATCACGATACTGTCCTTGCTGGGCACCCGGGGAGCAGAGCCACAGTGGATCTCATTGCTCAGAGATTCTGGTGGCCGGCTCTTCGTAAGACGGTTGAGGGTTTTGTGGCAGCCTGTGAGACCTGCGCTCGTGCCAAGGTCCCTCATTCACGGCCATCGGATCCTCTCCTCCCGTTACTCATTCCTTCCCGTCCTTGGACGCATCTGTCCATGGACTTCATTACGGACCTGCCTCGTTCCTCGGGGAAGACTGTGATTTTGGTAGTAGTAGACCGTTTTAGCAAAATTGCGCATTTCATTCCTTTTCCTGGGTTACCCAATGCTAAAACGCTGGTGCAGGCATTTGTTGATCACATTGTCAAACTGCATGGCATTCCTTCAGACATCGTTTCTGATAGGGGCACGCAGTTTGTTTCCAGATTCTGGAAGGCCTTCTGTTCTCGCTTGGGGGTTCGGTTGTCGTTCTCTTCTGCTTTTTACCCGCAGTCGAATGGCCAGACAGAACGCGTCAATCAGAATCTGGAGACATATCTGCGCTGTTTTGTGACTGAGAATCAGGAAGATTGGTGTTCTTTTTTGTCCCTTGCTGAGTTTGCTTTAAATAACCGTCGCCAGGAGTCCTTGGATAAGTCACCATTTTTTGGTGCATATGGGTTTCATCCGCAGTTTGGGACATTCTCTGGAGAGGGGTCTTCTGGTTTACCTGATGAGGAGAGATTTTCTTCGTCTTTGTCATTTATTTGGCAAGAGATTCAGGGTAATCTGAAGAGGATGAGTGAGAGATATAAGCGTGTGGCGGATAAGAGACGTGTGCCTGGTCCGGACCTGAATGTGGGTGATCTGGTGTGGTTGTCTACTAAGAATATCAAATTGAAGGTTCCCTCCTGGAAGTTAGGTCCTAGATTTATTGGGCCTTACAAGATCTTGTCCGTCATCAATCCCGTTGCCTTTCGTCTTGATCTTCCTCAGACTTGGAAGATCCATAATGTTTTTCACAAGTCCTTATTAAAACCTTATGTCCAACCCACTGTATCCTCCTCTTTGCCTCCTCCTCCGATTGTGGTTGATGGTAATCTTGAATTTCAGGTCTCTAGGATTGTGGATTCTCGTATTGTCCGCGGTTCTCTCCAGTACATGCTGCGGTTTGTGTCCGGCTGATTCCTTGCATTTTCTGCCGGATCATGTGGCCGGAGCGTAGTGCCGCAGGTGTGAAAGTAGCCTTACCTTGTATGTTTTGTATTGCTATAAGTAATGTTAGGAAGCAATAGGTTAGGTTGCGAATTTGGCTTGGGGAAGGGGGGGGGGGGGCAGGCACATTCTTTGCACAGGGGCCCTCTACTGTCTGTGTCCGCCCCTGGGTTAATGCACAAGGTTTCTCTGCTTTGTTCCTTCTGCAACACCTGGGAGAGAAGTTGCAGAAGGTTAGCACTGGTGCTTTGCAGCGCTGTGGTCCTAGGTTCGCATCCACCATGGAAAACATCTGCATGGAGTTTGTATATTGTCCCAGTGTTTGTGTGGTTTTCTTCGGGTACTCCAGTTTCCTTCCACACTGCAAAGACATATTGATAGGGAACTTAGATTGTGAGCTCCATTGAAGACAACAAGCAATAATAGTGCCTGTAAAAATCTGCACTATAAAAGTGCATAAAATAATAATAAAGAGGCTCTGTGGTGGGAAAAGGATATATATAAACCGACAAGTGTTCTGTTTCTTTAGAACAGCCAAGAGCCCCCACCCATTTTCCATTTTAGTTATTTTATCCCTTATCTGTTTATAAATTAGAGTACTTAGTGACTATTGCAGTGGTTATGATCATTGGAGCTTGAGATATTATGCTTTAACTTAATTATATTGTTTAATACATTGCTCAAAAAAATAAAGGGAACACAAAAATAACACATCCTAGATCTGAATTAATTAAATATTCTTCTGAAATACTTTGTTCTTTACATAGTTGAATGTGCTGACAACAAAATCACACAAAAATTAAAAAATGGAAATCAAATTTTTCAACCCATGGAGGTCTGGATTTGGAGTCACTGAAAATTAAAGTGGAAAAACACACTACAGGCTGATCCAACTTTGATGTAATGTCCTTAAAACAAGTCAAAATGAGGCTCAGTAGTGTGTGTGGCCTCCACGTGCCTGTATGTCCTCCCTACAACGCCTGTGCATGCTCCTGATGAGGTGGTGGACGGTCTCCTGAGGGATCTCCTCCCAGACCTGGACTAAAGCATCTGCCAACTCCTGGACAGTCTGTGGTGCAATGTGACGTTGGTGGATACAGCGAGACACGAGTCCAAAGATGTGCACAATTGGATTCAGGTCTGGGGAACGAGCGGGCCAGTCCATAGCATCAATGCCTTCGTCTTGCAGGAACTGCTGACACACTCCAGCCACATGAGGTCTAGCATTGTCTTGCATTAGGAGGAACCCAGGGCCAACCGCACCAGCATATGGTCTCACAAGGGGTCTAAGGATCTCATCTCGGTACCTAATGGCAGTCAGGCTACCTCTGGCGAGCACATGGAGGGCTGTGCGGCCCTCTAAAGAAATGCCACCCCACACCATTACTGACCCAATGCCAAACCGGTCATGCTGGAGGATGTTGCAGGCAGCAGAATGTTCTCCACAGCGTCTTCAGACTCTGTCACGTCTGTCACATGTGCTCAGTGTGAACCTGCTTTCATCTGTGAAGAGCACAGGGCGCCAGTGGCGAATTTGCCAATCTTGGTGTTCTCTGGCAAATGCCAAACGTCCTGCACGGTGTTGGGCTGTAAGCACAACCCCCACCTGTGGACGTCGGGCCCTCATATCACCCTCATGGAGTCTGTTTCTGACCGTTTGAGCAGACACATGCACATTTGTGGCCTGCTGGAGGCCATTTTGCAGGGCTCTGGCAGTGCTCCTTCTGTTCCTACTTGCACAAAGGCGGAGGTAGCGGTCCTGCTGCTGGGTTGTTTCCCTCCTACGGCCTCCTCCACATCTCCTGATGTACTGGCCTGTCTGCTGGTAGCGCCTCCATGCTCTGGACACTATGCTGACAGACACAGCAAACCTTCTTGCCACAGCTCGCATTGATGTGCCATCCTGGATAAGCTGCACTACCTGAGCCACTTGTGTGGGTTGTAGACTACGTCTCATGCTACCACTAGAGTGAAAGCACCGCCAGCATTCAAAAGTGACCAAAACATCAGCCAGGAAGCATAGGAACTGAGAAGTGGTCTGTGGTCACCCCCTGCAGAACCACTCCTTTATTGGTGGTGTCTTGCTAATTGCCTATAATTTCCACCTGTTGTCTATCCCATTTGCACAACAGCATGTGAAATTGATTGTCACTCAGTGTTGCTTCCTAAGTGGACAGTTTGATTTCACAGAAGTGTGATTGACTTGGAGTTACATTGTGTTGTTTAAGTGTTCCCTTTATTTTTTTGAGCAGTGTATATCTACACCTAATAAAGCATAGTGGCTATAGTGTTCCAAAAGTCTTGTATTACTCTTTTTTTATTATTTATTTGTTATGCTTAATTGTTTAAATTATAAGTAGCATGTATATGAATCCATTTGTCTGTGCCTGGAAACCTGGAGTCTACACCCAACTGTTTTCCTTGAAATAACCACCTTACTGCATACAACCATGAAGAAAACATTAATTCAGAGGAAAAGTGGGTTATTCTGCATATGCTCAGTTTTGTAAAACTCAGGTATTGCATTTTACAGTGTCATAAGAGTGTTTCTGTTGGACAATAAGAACAAAAAAAAACTCCCAAAGCCAATGCTGGAACTTGTTTTGTGTTTTAACCAAGCCCATAAGACATTCCAGAACAGATGCATACTGTACAACACGTCTTGGCGATGATATTACATTTTATCCCTAAGGCAGTCTCTTGTAGGAACAGGTAGAAATTAAAGGTGTGGTATTTTCTGACAGAACTCACATTCCTTTTTAAGGTGGGTTAATGAGCATGAAAACTGGAAGGCCTTTAGATGCAGAAAGGTAAAGGAACAAATTCTGATTCTTTAATGTCATTGAATGGTAAAACGATGATGAGATTTCTTCCATGTTACAAAATGGACACTGCTGATCCTTTTATTTCTTTTTTATTATCCTGTATAGCAGGGATCAGCAACCTTCGGCACTCCCACTTAGCTGTTTTTGTAATTCCCATAGAAGTGAAATAAGGATTCTGGGAGTTGTAGCGTCAGAACAGCAGGAGGGCCGGAGGTTGCTGATCCCTGCTCTATAGGATAATAAAACTAATACTATATACAGAAAGAATGGAAGAATAAGCAGTTCAGTTGTGTCTTACTTTGGCAAATATTGATAGGACACACCCTTGGTGTTAACATGTGGAAGAAATTCTCAGTTGTGTAATTTTATCTTCCAATGTAGGACATTTAGAACACAACTGTGTCAGCAACCTGCCACAAGCTGTTATTCACCAAAAGTACCAAAGGATAATTATTTACACACTGTTACTTGGTGATTAAGCAACTTCTAGGCAGCAAAAAGGTTTAATAATAAAACCGGTATCAACAAGTATGCGTAATTATATATAGTATGAAATAAAACAACTGAAACACTAACGACTCCACTACAAGATGATAAATTAAAAAAGAGCTCTTACACTAAGTGGAAAGGAGAAAAAGCCAGAATGTATAAGAAAGGAAAATATTCCTTTTCGAAACATATCTATGGTTTAGATATAATCTTGTAAGACTAGGTTAACACTATATTGTAGACATTTGAAGTGTGCGACCAAACACATGCCCCAAAAATAAGCAACCAATATAATGCCTATACAGTTGGATATATCTGCCATTAATTCTCTTTTTGGCATGCTTTGGGTAATAATAGTATTTGAAAATATTATATGTGTAGTTCAGGAGTATTTCCTTATGTATAGGGCAAAAATAGTGCTCAAGTGTATTTTAACCCTAGCCTTTAAAGTAGTATTCCAAGATTTTAAAAATTGATAGCCTAACAGGATATAATCAATAAGTTTTCCCAAACCTTATTGTTAATTAAGGACCAATAGTTTTGAGCTGGCTATATGTTATAAACCCCACCCCATAAACAACCTTATTTTAGTTTCACCATCTAAAAGTATTCAAAACTGCATCTAGGAATTGTGTTAAACCTTTAGCTGTTTCACAGGAATTTCAGCAAAGTGGAGATAAATTTAATGTCATCTTTTTCCTAATTTTCAATGTTGAACCATTTTTTCTGTAATACAGCAGGTTAACAGACAAACAAAACTCCACTGGTTTTGTAGTTGGCCTTGATTTGTGAAATAGCCCCCAAAATACCCTAATTTGGAATCTACACCATGAAACTGACATGAGGCTTGCCTGGATAGTAAATCCTTTAGGTTGACACGGACTGAGGTCAGTACCTCTGGTGTAGAATCGTTGGGCAATGGCTGACTTGAGCTCAGTTGTATGCAATACAACTATCCAAGCAGGCAAGGTTAAAGGCAAGTGGCAGAATTTCAAAGTTGGGGAAATTTAACTCAATCCAAGTACTGCAGAAACTAATAAACCTAATTGCTCAGGTAAAAACAGCTCTCCACTTAAATAGTCATAGGGTTTAGCAATGAAAGAGTTGAAGTCTATTTAGTTGTTGAACTGGTAGGTCCGGTAACATAGTAGAGTCAATGAGCATGACAGTCATTAAGGGGCTTTATTCCTAGACCTCCAGGTTTCTATGGTGGCCAAGAGTAAGCACTGCATAGGCTCGGATCAGCAGTAGTGCCAATCTGGGCTGTTTAGCCTCTTAGATGCATCTAAATGGTTACAGAGGGAGCGTACTCCCATCGACATACTGCAATTTTATCTTGTAAGTTTATACACACCATTTAGATGGCGCACAGCAGCGTGGGAGCTAAAGAAGGTTATTATTATCATTAGAGACTCCAGTTGTTGCTGATGGAACTACTGCTGCTCCTGCCCTCGCCACCCCCCTCTGGCCGCTATGGCAGTGGAATGTGAGTGCAGACGGCCAACTGACTACATAGGCTTTCACGATAGTAGTTCAGTTTATCCTCCCTCTCAGCGGGTGGAAAAAAGGCCCCCATTTTGAAGCAGTAGTGAGGGTCTAGCATAGTGGAGAGCCAGTAGTCATCCCTCTGCCAAATGGTGATAATACGCTACGTCTCCTGTAATTTCACCCCAATTAGACAATCAAGGATTATTTGATTGAATTTTATATAAAAGAATGTGAAGACCCTCAAATCTGTAGTATCGAGCCACAATTTCACCCCAAATACACAATCAAGGATTAACAGATTGAATTATATATAAAAGAACAAGGACCCCCCAAATTCTGAAGTATCAGACTGCAGTTTTTTTAAAAGGAATTACTGATGTATCAAAGAATGCAAACAATCAAAAATCATCAGTATTAGAACACTTTTTAAACCCAATTAGTGCAGCAAGATGTAATAGAATAGTTCCTATTAGCGAGGCTTTACACAGTTCAATTGTCCCTGCTCTCTTCCTGCTCTATAGTGTGGATAAAGCTTTCTTAGCTCTATTTTTTGTATGTATAATGGTGTGCAGCCATTTTCTTTTTTATAATCATGTTTGCTTCATGGATATGCACCTGTGATTCTGAAGGTTCTAGTTTAAATTTTCTTGTAGTATTAATTGAGGGTAGCGCCTCTTTTAGACTGAACACGCTCATCTACCTGGGACTTCTAAGGAGAGTACTTATGTAGCTGGTTCCTACACGGCGCTGAATATTGTAGGCTTAGGTAAGTCCAAAGAGAGGCAGTATACTAGTGTTAGGGACCCATCTGCGGAAGCCATCTTGACGCCTAGTAGATGGGCCTGACACACGTTTGATCAAATATGTGTGCTAAGAGCTTCCATTGACTCATTTATAGTAGGTATTGTACCACTTTTATTTAGAATGATCCTCATTTCTTAGCTCTATTGTTTGTATGCATAATGGCGTGCAGCCATTTTCTTTTTTATAATCATATTTTAATCAGGGCTATTATGAATTTTCTATTGCTTTATTTGCACTCATGCTAGATCAATGATATATATGAATTACTAGCAGGATGACCTGAATTTGCACGGGTATATTTCTGCTATTTCATTTAATGTTTGTGTGTGAAGTTAAAAGATATCCAAAGTGCTCCCCATAACAGTGACCTCTACAGTACCCCTCCCCCTTAATTGTGACCACCACAACAGCCCACCACCTTAACTTTGACCTCCACGGCCCCCCGCCCCATAACAGTGTTCTCCACATCACCCTGCCCTTTAACATTGACCTCGACAGCACACCCTTAATTCACAGCAGTCCGCCCCCTAAACAGTGACCTCCATAGAGGCTCCCCCCTTAACAATGACATCCACAGCACCCTGCTCTTAACTCCACAGTGCCCTGCCCCCTTTACACTGACCTACACAGTGGTCCACCCCTTAAAACTGACCTCCACAATGCCCGCCCCCTTAACAGTGACTGCCACAGCACCCAACCACTTAACAGTGACCTCTAAAGCACCTTGCCCCCTTAACATTGACCTCCACAGTGGTGCGCACCCTTTACAGTAACCCTCCACAGCGGTCTACCTCTTAACAGTGACCTCCACAGGTGGCCCCCTTTAACATTGACCTCCACAGCAGCCCGCCCCATTAACAGTGACCCCAACCCAACAGTGGCCTGCCCCCTTAACAATGACCTCCACAGCGGCATGTCCCCTTCACATTGACCTGCAGAGGGTCCCTTACCTTTAACAGTGCCACCCCACTGCACCACGCCCCATTAATATAAGACATCCACAGCACCATGCCCGCTTAAAATGTGACATCCATAGCACCTTGCCCCTTAACAGTGACCTCCACAGCACCATGCCCCCTTAACAGTGACCTCTAACAGTGAAGTAAAATGGCTGAGTTGTTATGTAACTATTTATGTCAAGACTGAAGGACCTGCTAGTTTATATTGGATAATAAGGGTCATGTGACTGTGTGATAGTGTCACGAGGGTGTCAAGAGCCACGTCTGACTCCGTTATACCCGGGGTCAGGAAGTCGCAGCGGGTGGCTGCGCGTTCGATGTACAAAGACAGTGCTGTTTCGTAATGGTAGCTTTCTGGGTTTGCCTTGCAATCCTTTTTGGCTCACTCAGGGATCCATAGCTTCTCCTCCTCAGCTGTTTCTTGTCCAGCAATCCCAACCTCCTTATATTCCCATCTCCCACTTCTCTGGTTGCCAGATATAGAGCTTCCTGCCTGGACTTCTATACTGACCCACTGGAGCTGAGTAGCTGAGATCCCTGGTTGTTTTTCCAGAGTGTTACCCTCCAGATCCCTGTTGGGCCTTGGTGGTCTGCTGTTGTCGCCCACCTGGGATTATATGTTTGTCTGTTTTGTCTGTCCTCTCCTTGGTGTTTTCCTCTTAGTGTCAGTGGTGCGGACTAGTGATCCCACCGCCCTGTTCACTACACAGGGCTCATCTTAGGGAAAGCCAGGGTTTAGGCACGTGATCGGCGTACGGGTGAGGAACCCGTCTAGGGACGTCAGGGCAGTCAGGTGCCAGCTGCAAGGTGAGTCAGGGGTCACCACCTTTCCCTCTCCCTTGGACAGGGCCTTCCCATTTCCCTCCCTTTGCGTGACGCCGGTCTATATCTGGCCCTTATTTTGTGTAGGTAAAAAAAAAAAATATTCTTTCTACCTACTTAGAATCCAGTATGGATCCAATTGCTGCTTTATCAAAGCAACTTCAAGGCCTGTCTTTGGAGGTGGCAGGATTGAAGGCGTCGGTCCTCCAGCAACAGCAGCAATTGCAACAGACCGCAAGCCCAGCGGTTGCTACAGGTAACCAGGTTGTTGCGGAACCCAAGGTTGTTCTTCCTGACAGATTTTCTGGGGGAATGGACAAATTTGTGACGTTCCGTGAGGCCTGTAAATTATATTTTAAACTGCGCCCTTACTCCTCTGGTAATGAAGAACAGCGGGTGGGGGTTGTTATTTCCCTGCTGCAGGGGGACCCGCAATCCTGGGCGTTCTCTTTACCCACTGATTCCCAGGCTCTCCGGTCAGTGGATGAATTTTTTGGGGCCTTGGGTCTCATATATGACGACCCTGACCGAGTCGCACTGGCTGAATCAAAATTACGGAGACTCCTACCGGGAGAGCGGCCAGTAGAGGAGTATTGCGCAGAGTTCCATAGGTGGGCTACGGATACCCAGTGGAACGACCCGGCTCTCAGGAGTCAGTTCTGCTCTGGGTTATCCGAAAGGATTAAGGATGCGCTTGCGCTGTATGAGACTCCCTTTTCCCTTGATGCGGTGATGTCCCTTTTCATCAGAATAGATAGACGTCTTAGGGACAGATTGAAAAATCCGGAGCAATTGGTAACCCCTCTCAAGCAGCAGTTAGTCTGTACGGACTTAGACGAGCCTATGCAGCTAGGAGGAACTACTCGTCAGGTCCATCCTCCTGAGGCTCGCCGTAGGCGTGGGGTTTGTTTTTTCTGTGGGGAGAGGGGTCATTTTATTAATGTCTGTCCCTCCTTCCTTAAAAACAAAAGACCGTCGGAAAACTACTAACCCCAGGCTGTGTGGAGGATGTCAGCCGGGGGGTATACATTTCCTCCATACGAACATCGCAATTTGTGTTGCCAGCGGTTGTTGTTTTTGGCGTTAAGACAGAGACTATTTATTTTTTTCTAGACAGTGGAGCAGGAGTAAATTTGATAGATGCCCATTTTGCCCACACTATGGGTTTGTCTCTCTGTACGCTACAGAGACCTATTCCCATATTCGCTATTGATTCTGCTCCTCTGTCTCAGAGAAACCTCACTCACATTGTCCATAACTTACACCTTCGGGTAGGGGACCACCTTAACGAGTTGCTTTCATGTTATGTTCTGGAGGGGCTTCCCACTCCGGTGGTGTTGGGTCTTCCCTGGTTGGTAGCGCACAATCCAGTGGTGTATTGGCAGGCCAGGGAGATATTGGAGTGGAGTGAGCAGTGCAGAGAAAATTGCTTAAATAGCAATTGCTTAGTCGCCTCCATAGCTACCCTACCCACATTTGTTTCGGACTTTGAGGACGTTTTTTCTGAAAAGGGTTGTCAGAAGTTACCACCTCACCGTCCTTATGATTGCCCGGTTAACCTGATTCCCGGTGCAAAATTACCCAAAACCAGGTTATATAAACTTTCGGGTCCAGAGAGACAAGCCATGAAAGATTATATCTCTGAGAGCTTGGCTAAGGGACACATCAGACTCTCTTCTTCACCCGTGGCTGCAGGGTTTTTCTTCGTTAAAAAGAAAGATGGGGGCCTGCGTCCTTGCCTAGATTTTCGCGAATTAAACCAGATAACCATCCGAGACCCATACCCTCTTCCTCTCATTCCTGACCTGTTTAATCAGATTGCGGGTGCTAGTTGGTTCTCAAAACTTGATCTTAGGGGGGCCTACAATCTGATTCGTATCAAAGAAGGGGATGAGTGGAAGACAGCCTTTAACACCCCTGAGGGGCATTATGAAAATCTAGTCATGCCTTTCGGTCTGACCAATGCTCCTGCTGTCTTCCAACATTTCGTTAATGACATTTTTAGTCATCTTATCGGCAGGTTTGTGGTGATATACCTAGATGATATTTTTATTTATTCGTCGGATCTGAAAACACATGAGATGCATGTCAGACAGGTACTGCAGATCCTACGGACGAATAAATTATATGCTAAAATTGAAAAGTGTGTTTTCGCCGTTCAGGAAATACAGTTCCTAGGGTATTTATTATCTGCTTCAGGTTTCCGTATGGATCCTAGGAAGGTCCAGGCAATTTTAGATTGGGGTCTTCCTGAGAACCTCAAAGCACTGCAACGGTTCTTGGGCTTCGCAAATTTCTATAGAAAATTCATTAAAAATTATTCGGTGATTGTAAAACCCCTTACTGACATGACTAGGAAGGGGACTGATTTTTCTAAATGGTCTGACGCCGCTAAAATTGCTTTTTCCTCTCTAAAAGAGAGGTTTACCTCGGCACCTGTACTAATCCAACCTGATGTCTCCCAGCCTTTTATTGTTGAAGTAGATGCGTCCGAGTTGGGAGTGGGGGCTGTGCTGTCTCAGGGTCCGTCTCCTGGCAAATGGCGTCCTTGTGCTTTCTTTTCTAAAAAACTGTCTGCAGCAGAGAAGAACTATGATATTGGCAATAGGGAACTATTAGCTATTAAACTAGCATTTGAAGAATGGCGTCACTTTTTAGAGGGGGCAATCCACCCCGTCACTGTGATTACGGACCACAAAAACCTTCTGTACCTCGAATCAGCTAAGCGTCTCACCCCTAGACAAGCTAGGTGGTCGCTATTTTTTACCAGGTTTAACTTTGTTATTACCTATCGTCCTGGGGCAAAAAATACAAAGGCAGATGCATTATCGCGTTGTTTCCCTGGAGGGGGTAATGTGAGTGATCCGGTACCCATTCTACAAAGAGGAGTGGTTGTCTCTGCGGTACACTCTGTTCTGGAGGGGAAGGTGTTAGAGGCCCAGGGGGACGCCCCGGTCTCTTGCCCCTCAGAGAAATTGTTTGTACCGTTGAACCTGCGTCTCAAATTATTAAAGGAACATCATAATTCGGCACTTGCTGGGCACCTGGGTAGTAAAGCAACCTTGGAGCTATTGTCTCGTCGTTTTTGGTGGCCAAGGTTGCGTCAGGATGTAATGGATTTTGTGTCTTCTTGTTCTACTTGTGCGCGCGCGAAAGTCTCTCATACACGTCCTGCAGGGTCTTTATTGCCACTTGTCATTCCCAATAGCCCATGGACACATCTGTCAATGGATTTTATCACTGACTTACCTTTGTCTGCGGGTAAAACAGCTATCTTGGTAGTAGTGGACAGGTTTAGCAAAATGGTACACTTCATTGCATTACCCGCACTACCTAATGCTAAGACTCTTGCTCAGGTATTCATCAGTGAAATCGTGAAGCTTCACGGGGTCCCTTCCGATGTTGTTTCGGATCGGGGAACCCAGTTTATTTCTAAGTTTTGGAAAGCTTTTTGTTCCCGTTTGGGGGTACACTTGTCCTTTTCCTCAGCTTTCCATCCTCAGTCGAATGGACAGACTGAGCGTACCAACCAAAACCTTGAGACATATCTAAGATGTTTTGTGTCTGAAAACCAAGAGGTGTGGTCATTATATTTACCGTTAGCCGAGTTTGCCATAAATAATCGCCGTCAGGAATCCACTGGCAAGTCACCATTTCTTGGTGCATATGGTTTTCATCCCCAATTCTGTACTTTCAAAGAGGGGGGGTCTTCTGGGATTCCCGAAGAGGAACGGTTTTCGTCGTCTCTTTCATCTGTATGGCAGAAAGTGCAAGCTAATTTGAAAAATATGGGAGGTAAATATAAATGCATGGCTGATAAGAAACGGTCGCCAGGTCCGGACCTAGGAGTGAATGATCATGTGTGGTTATCTACTAGGAATATTAAATTAAAGGTTCCCTCTTGGAAACTGGGTCCTAGGTTTATTGGTCCTTACAAAATAGTAACCATCATTAACCCCGTGGCTTTTCGCCTAGAGCTACCTCAGACTTTTAAAATTCATAACGTCTTCCATAAATCGTTACTCAAAAAGTATGTTCCACCTCTAGAACCATCACCGCTGCCACCCCCTCCTGTTATTGGGGATGGTAATCTAGAGTTTCAAATATCCAAAATTGTTGATTCTCGTCGGGTCCGTCGTTCTCTTCAATATCTGGTGCATTGGAGGGGTTACGGTCCCAAGGAAAGAATGTGGGTTCCAGCGTCTGAGGTAAACGCCGACAGGTTAGTTCGGGTTTTTAATGCCTCTCATCCTGAGAGACCTAGTCCTGAGTGTCCGGAGGCCCCTCGTGGAAGGGGGGGGTACTGTCACGAGGGTGTCAAGAGCCACGTCTGAATCCGTTATACCCAGGGTCAGGAAGACGCAGCGGGTGGCTGCGCGTTCGATGTACAAAGACAGTGCTGTTTCGTAATGGTAGCTTTCTGGGTTTGCCTTGCAATCCTTTTTGGCTCACTCAGGGATCCGTAGCTTCTCCTCCTCAGCTGTTTCTTGTCCAGCAATCCCAACCTCCTTATATTCCCATCTCCCACTTCTCTGGTTGCCAGATATAGAGCTTCCTGCCTGGACTTCTATACTGACCCACTGGAGCTGAGTAGCTGAGATCCCTGGTTGTTGTTCCAGAGTGTTACCCTCCGGATCCCTGTTGGGCCTTGGTGGTCTGCTGTTGTCGCCCACCTGGGATTATATGTTTGCCTGTATTGTCTGTCCTCTCCTTGGTGTTTTCCTCTTAGTGTCAGTGGTGCGGACTAGTGATCCCACCGCCCTGTTCACTACACAGGGCTCATCTTAGGGAAAGCCAGAGTTTAGGCACGTGATCGGCGTACGGGTGAGGAACCCGTCTAGGGACGTCAGGGCAGTCAGGTGCCAGCCGCAAGGTGAGTCAGGGGTCACCACCTTTCCCTCTCCCTTGGACAGGGCCTTCCCATTTCCCTCCCTTTGCGTGACGCCGGTCATTACAGATAGGCAGTTAGAATGTGGATGAAGTTGCAATCTCCTATTGGCTAATACATTTTTTGGGAATATCTAACGAACGGTAGATCCTAAAGAACTGAGACCCAGACTAAAACCTTTCCAGACACCTGAATTGCCGCATTTGGTGCAGATCTGTCCATTCATTTGGCTGTGCATAAAGAACAGACAGACAACAGACAAAAAATTCATTTTATATATATAAGAGATAATAATCATGATTTGTGTATTTCTAATCATGTTTTGCACAATTGTGATGATATTTGATTTATTTTGTATGTGTTAATTACTTGTAATCATGGAATTTGATTCACATTTCTATATATACTCTGCATCATTTATCTGTTTTTTGCTTTGCTTTCAGCTCTTTTGTTGAGCTGAAACGTTGCTGCTACCATACGGGTGAATACAGGATTATTTTTATTTTTAAGAGTGTTCCCATTTATTCTATTTTGCATTTTGGGTAATAGCCTATTAGCCTATTTCCTTTGGGCTTGCACCTGTCCTTTGTAAAGATTTGCTTACATTGCCATGTTAGTGCTGCCATTTTTTATATATACACACACACTTGCTCATTATTGTGGGTTATACTGTTTGCAGCTTCTCTTACAAGAAACAATTATTGCAACCTCTTCCTACCTCTAACTCTGTGCAGCATGACCACTGGGTCTTCCCAGTAATATATCAACCCAATATGTGATATTTCAAACTGAAGCACCCGGAAGACAACACACCGTTTGATGATCCCGATCTTTGTCAAAGGTCTATCTGTCCTTCTAATTATTGAGTCTCCCATTACCAGCACATGTTTGGCCTGCCCTGCACTCCTGGTCCTCTACTTGTTGGCGCTGACATTTCCCTGGCTGGCAATAGAAGTGTCTTGCTGCAACAGTGCCATCCCTAAATTAACATCCCCCTCATCTCCTCATCTGCCAAGTTTGCAAACTTGTTGGGATGTGTCAGATAAGGGCAAGCCTTCCTGGCACCCCTCTCTCTGCTCTACCTTCTGTCTGTTACCCCACTAGCTACTCGGTTTCCTACTCCTCCATACTACCATACTGACATCTACCCCATCAAATGTCTGCACTGTGAAGAGTAAACTCCTTTTCATATTGTTAAAGTGTCTCAGTGTTGCAATTCAGTCATTTAGATACAGGATTCTGGCTTCCAAATGTGCAATTTGCTCACATTTTGCACAGCAATATGCACCCTCAAACCACTGTTCCAGGAATGCACACATTACACTGGACTGCATTGTCAGTCATAAAACACATACTTGCTAATGGGGATTACACAAGAAAGGCAAATTATGCAATGAAAATGATAGACAAATGAATAAGTGGAGTCCCCTCCTAAAGTTCCTGACTCTAACGGTACATAATCTTGTCACACACTTAAGACAAAACACACACTTGGGACCAAGACACACTTGCACACTTGCAAACTTACCTCTGAGTCTTCTTATAAACCTGCTACTCCCGGGCAGCTGCAAACAGGGGTTTGTCTAGGTGCATTAACGATGAAATGGCAGGTCGTGATGTACCCTCCACCCTAGATGACCTGTTTACCCTGGTCAACTGTATAGACCTCTGCTTCAGACAGCACCTCAAGGAGCCTGCTTTTCTGATTGTCACTCCTGCTACCTGGCTTCGGTGCTACCAACCTAGGCTTTCCAGGTTCCCCAGAATCTACAATGCCTACCTTCAGCCCACAATAGCTATGCAGACATCTTTGATAAGCAGGAGGCAGAGACGCCATACTAGAGATGAGCAAACTTTTTGACAGTCAGTTACTTTCAGTTTCGAGTAGACAATGGGCCCCTAAAGCGGGAGGGGGGAGTATGCTAATTTAAAATTTAACTTTTAATGAGATCAAGAGATATCAGACTAATAAAACTCACTACACATAATAGACATACATACACATAAACGACCAACTAAATGGTGCCTGGCTGGTATAGACAAAAAATCAGTTCCGTCCGGGAAGACGCGAACTGTCTTACCAGACCCTTTGTAGATAGTGGGAGAGGTCCTTGGATAAAGGAGGCTGAAGACACTTGGATCATGCCGTGCGGGAATGGGTGCATACACTGTGGGGCCGCGTAGACGGAGCAATAGAGTAAATCCTGTATAGCCCTGCCAAAGGTGAAGGGGGCTATTATGCTACTACCTATCTACACGGAGCACTCGCCTGGGAAAAGGCGACCCCGTCCGGTAGCCAGTCCCTATGGTGGACCTAACCCTAAAACTACAGAAGTTATGCCAGTGAATTGAAGATAGGGTTGCTTCCAATGGTCTCCCAACGTGGCACGTTTTCTGTCCGTGACTCTTCAGGGAAAGACTGCAGGAAGAATAGAGGTAGAAAGCCGCAGGTATCTAACCTGGGGCTGAATACACACTGGAAAGGGGAACAAGCTAGGAACAAGCTATCCTGGGGTGGGATGCAGTATTGCGCAGGAGCGGTAGTCCAGTTCTAGACGATCCAGGGGATACAATAGTCCCTAGCAAGTGGAACCCTTCTGGTTGGGGGTAACAGTGTAATAAACCAGCCGCAGTGATGTACCTAAGTAATGGGTTTAAATAATCGCGCTCCAAGTCCTTCGCCCCTCCTCCCCATTGGCGTCATCGGCATGCGCCGCCGGCCTGAAGCGCCGCTCCCGCCCGGTCACGTGACCCCGACCTCAGGAGACCTGGGCCGAGGCAACATCCACAGGGCGCAATCAGTGACATCACACGCCGGCGGCACCACGTGGGGTGGGCGGGAACGCGGCAAGAGATGGGTGGAGTTGAGGATCAATCAGCCAATGTTTTAGTGGTCTGATGATCACATGGGACGCACAGCCTGATTTGTTCAGTGCTCTGATCAATTTTTTGCTTAATTTCAGTTTCGCCATATTTTTCAAAAAGGTTGGTTCAGACACGAATTGATTCTACCTGAACAAATGTTGCTCCAATAGCCTTGGAAATTGGTATATAACACCCTCTAGTCTCCTATGTACCAGAATTTTTAGGAAATTATATTATCTCTTTTCTTAAACTTTTGTTTAGAAATTATAGCAAATTATGTCACAGTGACACTGACATAAATAGCTATGGGTGAACGTATGTTTTATGACATTAACAAACACCATGCTTAAAAACACACCTTACTGTTGAGTTATGCCTTTTAATAATCCAAAGTTTCCAAAAATTTTCCCTTTTTGGGGGCAAATACTGTTTGAACACACACATGGTGTTATGGGAAAAAAACTGTGGCTTGTTGGTTGACCAAGCGTGCAAAAATGATATGCATTTACGGGGACAGAATGTCTGCCCATATGATGTGCACAAGTGCTACTTGTGAGAAAAAAAGAGTGGCTTGTTGGCACCAAGAATCCAAAAATGATGCCTTAATGTGGGTAGAATGCATGCGAAAATTCTGAATGAGCTAAGAAAAACATACAAGGCAGTAGATCGGCTGTTTATGACTAGTAGTGTCACGGCCACGGTTTTGGCCGTGACTCCTTGGGAGCCGCATACTGCTGCCCGCAGTTTGGGTTGTTGTTTCAACCGCAGCTTGAGGCATGTGGTTGCTTGTCTCAAGTGGGGTTGCCGCGGACAACAGGTATGTGTGCGGTCCCTTTGGAGTTTGTGTGCATGTATGTATGCACTGTTGTTAGTCTGTGTGCACTCTGTGTATTGTGTGGTGTGCACTGACACCTTTCCTGCACTGTGGTTGCCCGTGGCAACGTTTGGTGTTGTGTACATGTGGTGGCAGTGTCCCGGCCTTTGGGCTGACTCCCAGAACACGGTGGCCACCCATGTCGTTGCCTGCGGCAACAACCACAGTGTGTGTGTTGTTTGGACACTGTTCCTTTAAGTTGGTGTTTTCCCTTTCCTGTGGTGCTGAAAGGGTTAACTCCCTTCCCAGTGTGTGTGATGTCACTGGGTGTGTCTGACTGTTGGGTGTGGCCTCTTAGCCCTATATAGCCTCGGTGTTTGGCATGGCTCAGTAGGTTGCTTCAGCCATGCTTAGCTGGAGCAGCCTCCTGTGATTACCATCTTCCAGTAAGGGCCACCCTTCCGGTCATAAATCCTTTACCCTGATGTTAAGTTATTATTCCGTGATGTGTTGTTGATGTCTTGTGTATATGGTTTTTGTGCAGCTATGGATGTCCTGGTCCCTCTGTGTCTTCATGTGTGTGCTGTTTACCTTTGTCTGTGTGGACAGCCTTTCCTTAGCACGGGTTCCAGTCAGCAAGGCTGAGACAGGTTTGGTTGGAACTGTTTGGTTCACCTGTCTTATCCATAGTCATGTTTATGTAACCCCCTTCTTCATGCTGCTTGGCCAGTGAGACTCCTGCTCCTCTGTGCCTAGGAGGAGTGGGTTGTCTTACCCTGCTCCTTAGCCCAGGGACCGGACGGAGGGTAAGTCAGGGATCCGAGGTTCCTGCGCATGGGTCCTCCTACCATCAAGGTCGGCCCATGCAGGTAGGAGACAGGGTCAGCGTTAGGGACGCAACAGAAGGTGACCTGCTCCCTGATTCTGTGTTCCTGGCGAGTAGCGACTGGACATCTTCCGCCACCGCACAGCTGAGGATTTCCCCCATCCTCAGCCGTGACAAGTAGTGGTGGATAAGTAGAATTAATAATTGTAGCAGTAGAGGATTAGTAGTGAGCAGTAGCAGCTGCGACGGTGGCAGCAGTAGCGGCAGCCATATGGTATATGCTGGCAGGCAGACAGCGGCAGTATCATGATGGTAGTAGCCATATGGAGCAATTTTGTAGGCAGGCAGACAGCACCATCAGCAAGCCTAGATCTATTCATCGGCCTCAGTCGGATAAGTGTGAAAATCCTTCCAGATCCCTACGTTGTTCTTTCTGAAAAAAGTACTAGTGGAGGACACCTTAGTCCATTTGGGTGTCAACACTCCCCCTTCCACGCTGAAAACTTTCTCCAAAAGGACACAGAAGGCTGGACAAGAAAGAAGAGAGCTTACTAGACCACTGTTCTAGTCTGCTGCCCAGAAGTCCATGGAGTCAGGGAACAGGGTATGCGCCGAAGACAGGACAGAGTCCCTGTAGGACTGAACCTCTGCATTTAGGCGGTAGTTCTCAGTTGCTGATTTGCCTCCATAATATTGAGGAGACTGAAAGGGCTGCTGCTGTGGCGGTGGTAGGAGGTGGGTAACTATGCATAGGCAGAGAGGGGTCTCCTTTTCAGGCATGCTGGCAGCAGGCATCTGCTTGTTGAAAGCTTTGGCAAGCTGCGTACACAGTGTTTCCTGTTAAAAAAATATTTGGCCTCCCTTTCGGCGGGAGGAAAACATTCCCCTAGTTTTCTTTGATAGTGAGGGTCTAAAAGCATGGCTATCCAGTAATTATCAGACTGCTTCATGTGAATGCTATGCTTCTCAGTGTGTAAGGAAGCAAGCATACAGCTAACATTTCTGGACAGTGTGCCCGAGGAGCCAGTTCTTTTCTGCTCCACCCAACACCGGGATGATTAAGTGTCATTGCCAGTGTCAATATCATTGTCATCCACCTGCTCCTCCATGTCCAACTCTTCCTCCATGAGAGTTTCTCCTTGTTGGTCCCAAACAGCTACAGGGCGCACAGCAAGATGCATTATCTGTTATTCCACCATCATCCCTTGCAACATGTGTGTCAGCATCAGGTAAACATGAGGGGGATGAAATCAATTGTGCTGCAGTTGTCCCTACTGGCAAATTTTGGGGCTTCTTCGAAGGGCTTCAGCATGTGACAGATGTCTCTGATGAGCTGCCACTACCTGACCTCAAAACACATGCTTTCTTCCTGAGATGGTCTGGTGAATGATAAAATCATTCACGGCTTTATGCGGCTTGTAAACACCATCTACCATGTGCAAAGTGGAGTTCCAGCAAGTTGGAATGTCGCAGATTAAGCAGTAGAAAAACTCAAGGATTGGCAGCACTACTCATCCCACACACTTGGGTACAGACCAGTGAAGGGGCTTGCAAGCCGGATGGTGCACGCAGATAGGGATCCTGGCTGGGGGTCCCAACTCTTCCAGGAAATTCAATAATCCGCAGCACTCGCCGGTAGTTGGTGAAAAAGCGGTGATTTATTCACTCAAGCAGCTAGAATACAGCGACGTTACGACCTTAGTTGGTCTTTATTTGATAAAGACCAACTAGGGTCGAAACGTTGCTGTATTCTAGCTGCTTGAGTGAATAAATCACCGCTTTTTCACCAACTACCGGCGAGTGCAGCAGATTAAGCAGTGTGATCGCAGACTGTTGTATCTCTGTAAGTCCAGGAGAGCATTCTTTGCCACATTAAGAATAGTTGAAATGAGAGGACAGTCTGCTTGACCTTCTGTAAGCCAGTGGACTTTTTTTAAAAAGTGTTGCATGACTGGGATAATGACATGCACCATGCAGGGAGCATGTGTTATTGTTACAGTCAGTGGGTGTGGACCCACTGAGTCAAATAAACAGTTTAATTTTGGGCTAAACCTAAGGGGGTTATCCTGGTGGTTCCCTAGTATTCATCCTTTAACCCCTATACAGGGATCTGAATTTCGCTGCAAAGAAACAACCCGGCTGCTACCTCCTGGAGTAGTCTTGGTGTAATTAGCTTCTGACCCACGGGGATTAGAGACACTGGTGCGAAGCACCAAGATCTCAGACAAGAAAAAAATAGTCTGAACAAAGCCCAAATAGGGAACACAGAGTACTTGCGTATTCCAAATAACAATTCCGAGGTCAGGGAAAACCGAGTACTAGCGTAACCCAGGTCACAGTTCCAAGGTCGGGGCAGGAGGCAAGGAGCAGAATCGGTAGGCAGACAAGGTTTGGTACACTGGTATTCAGACAAGATCACCTTCACTGGTTACTAGCAAGTAGAAAACCTCAAAGCTGAGACAAGGAAGTGGAACCACAGACTAGCTAAATAGAGAGACTGATTAGCAAGTTAACAAGCACTTGGACAGGGGCAGGAGGACAGCATTAACTCACGCAGTGCTGAAGGAACGTTCACAGCATTTGTCTCAGTTCACACAGGAAGAGCAGAGCAATGCCTGGCAGCCCTGAACAGCAAAACCATGGTGGGCACAGACTGCCAGCGTGACAGTTATTTCTCTCAAGTTTAGCGTGGCCATGGTGTTGCGGTCATTGTCGCTGACCACATTGCCCACTTGGAGTTAACAAGGAAGACAGCCAGTGGATGTTTGCTGCGTGATGCACTTTGTCAAGTGATCAGCTGTGTGGCTACTCTCATTCAGGCCGATTAGCCCCAACAGCACATGGCAACGCTTGACTTGACACATGATAGAAGGAAGGGGGAGAAATGCTCTGTCCTGGGGATGGAAGGATGTCAATGGAGGAGGCGGAAAAGAGCCTGGTCTGCAATCCAGGCTGATACAAATGTGAAGTTGTCAAGAGGACCTGGCCTTGTTGCTGAGGTGCTGCCTCACCACTGCCACAAAAAGCATTGACCCAGTGGGCCTTGAAAGGCATGTACTGTCCCTGCCTGCAACACCTGTTCCAGGTGTCTACTTTGCCGTGCAGCAACAATTGCAAGTAGAAGTCCACGCTCTCTGCCATGTCCCAGTATGAGGCAGGAATAGCTTTCTGGGAGAAATAATTCTGGCTAGTTATCTTTCACAGTGGCTGAGCGCACGCCATTATCTCCCTGAACTGCACCATCAGCAGGTGGGAATTAGGCTTTTGCACCATTGGATTGCTGGGCGTGTAGAGGTTTATTTTTGGCCATGAATTTGATTATCAATGACTGAAGATGGAGCAGAGAAGAAGGAGTCTGATTGGGAGAAGCAGCAACTGTTGATGATAAGTACTCCGTACTGCATGTGGAGAATGAGGAAACTTTTCGTGTTAGCGTCCACCTATGTTTGCCCACTGGACTGGGTGATGCGGCTTCATATGTTTCAGTAGAGCTGTGGTGCCTATGTTTGTGTTTGATTGCCTATGGATTATTTTTTTTCTTTCAGATCTTGCACAGTGCAATGCTTTTTTTCTTATAGCAGTGTGGAGAAAGACTGCCAAATGGGAGCTACTTGCGCAGAGCTATAGGCAGCCGAGCTCTGGCATGTTTTGGGCCTAATGCTTAGTATTAGCAGCATGACCACTTCCCAAAACAGATCTGGCCCTGGCAGTTATTTGGGAGGTGCTGGCCATAGGTTGCCTCTGCCCTTTATTACTGCCGCTGCCACCACCCTCCTCCTTAGCAACCCGATCCAGCTCATAGGTCCTGTTTAACACACAATCATCGGAGTCTTCATGCTCCCTGCCACTTTTATCAGATTGATATATGATGGTGGGCTCCTTGGCCCCCCTTCCAATTCTCTGCTCTGTATTTGCCCTGACTGCTGCTGTCACTGCCCCCACCAGCAATGTCTATGGGTGCCACTATTACCACCACCAACACAGCTATGTATAGGTTCCCCCGCCTCCCTCTGAACCTCCTCAGAGTAGTCCAAATGCTGACTGCTTTCACACAAGTCATTACCAAGGAGACTCTCTTGAATATCTGCCAGGGCACATTTGGGGTCTGTTGCCTCTTAGGAAAAAAAAAAATAGGAAGGCATCCCACTAGGAAGGAGCAGTGAAGATCGAGAGGACATGGTGTCAGACTCAGAAGTCACCTCAACAAAATTCTGCTGTGACAGAGGGAGAATGAGTCATTCTCTTTCTCCTCTGACAATGTTACCCCTTTCTGAAGGCAGGGAGAACTGTGGCCTACTACCTCTGGCTGGATAGCTTGGTGCTCTTACTAGCCACATTTTAGCTCTGGGAGGATAAGGCCTGGCTCTTTTGTTTGGAACCCTTCCGAGTTCCAGACATGTGACTTAATTTAAACAGTAACAAAAAGTATGGAACGGTTTGTAAGTATGTTTTCTGGAACTTAAAAATGACTCCTGTGTGTCTACATCTGGCCTCCCGCTCCTTATCAGTTTTCTGAGCTCCTTAGAAGAAAACAAAATAAAGTGAGGTCACTGTAGTACATTATTACCAGATAGATTGGCATAGAAGGTATATCTATCCACTGCTTGTGAGAGAAATGCATCCAGCTGTGCAGCTGTAACGGAATATGACTAAGGAAGAAATTAGGGAAGCCCAAAAAAAGAGCTTCTTTCACAGTTGTGAATCTACCATGAAGCACAGCCATTATGCAGACTTTGTAAAAACTCAGGTACGATTTAAGCTAGACATCTATATAACATAAGATGGAATTTGAATTAGTTTGGTTATTTTTCTGCTCATAACCCTAACTAATAAGTGTATTTTAAAGCCAAGATTATCAGTACATTATTTATATGGACATTAATGGATCTAGGCCTGGTATTTTTTTTTATCATGGACCCATTGTTGAATTATGCAACCAATTTGCCAACATTTAATCCCCTGATGAGCCAAGGGCTTCTGTTTAGCCTGAAACGTTGCCATAATCTGACAATGTTACTTCTGACAATGTTACCCCTTTCTGAAGGCAGGGAGAACTGTGGCCTACTACCTCTGGCTGGATAGCTTGGTGCTGTTACTAGCCACATTTTAGCTCTGGGAGGATAAGGCCTGGCTCTTTTGTTTGGAACCCTTCCGAGTTCCAGACATCTGACTTAATTTAAACAGTAACAAAAAGTATGGAACGGTTTGTAAGTATGTTTTCTGGAACTTAAAAAAGACTCCTGTGTGTCTACATCTGATCTCCCCCTCCTTATCAGTTTTCTGAGCTCCTTAGAAGAAAACTAAATAAAGTGAGGTCACTGTAGTACATTATTACCAGATAGATTGGCATAGAAGGTATATATATCCACTGCTTGTGAGAGAAATGCATCCAGCTGTGCAGCTGTAACGGAATATGACTAAGGAAGAAATTAGGGAAGCCCAAAAAAAGAGCTTCTTTCACAGTTGTGATTCTACCATGAAGCACAGTCATTATGCAGACTTTGTAAAAACTCATATACGATTTAAGCTAGACATCTTTATAACATAAGATGGAATTTGAATTAGTTTGGTTATTTATCTGCTCATAACCCTAACTAACAAGTGTATTTTGAAGCCAAGATTATCAGTACATTATTTATATGGACATTAATGGATCTGGGGCTGGTATTTTTTTTTTTTTCATGGACACATTGTTGAATTATACAACCAATTTGCTAACATTTAATACCCTGATGAGACAAGGGCTTCTGTTTAGCCTGAAACGTTGCCATAATCTGTTGTGCATCATGTCCGGCTGAATAAAACTCACAAATTACGTCACCGTATCAATTGGAGTGCTGTCTGATTATACTAAGTCTAAAAGTGTTGTTCCTGAGGTGGAGTCAGGAACTTATCCAGACGAGCACCCACAACAGCCAGATTGTTGTTGAGTGCTGTGATCACCCCTAGGTTGCACGAGCCAATTGCACTAAGTTATGGTGTATAACCTATTTTATTTGACTTGCTAATAAATAGAGATGAGCGAATCGAAGCTGACAAAGTGGAAATCGTTACAAATTTCAGGAAAAATTTGATTCGTACCGAATGCATATTTCCTCGTGCATCGTTTTAATGAATCGTATATTTCCTAAAATGGCTGCTGCACATGTGAGGACATGGAGAAATGAAATCTGTGAAGGTGGGATCGCCCATACTGACATGCATGCAGCCAATCAGCAGCCAGCCAGCCCTGTGATGTCACAGCCGCATAAATACGGCAGCCATCTTAGATTCTGCCATTTACCAGTGTACTTAGTGCAGGGAGAGACGTGTCTGCAGGCGCTAGGGACAGTGATAGAAAAATCATCATTCTGCTAAAAAAAAAAAGATTTACAAGTGCAGGAAAGATTATTCAAGGTGTAGGGGAATGATAGGGAGGAATATTTCACTGCCTTTCTGTTGAAAAGGGTTCAGTTGGGGAGGTGGCAGCCTGGTTAATAGGAACATTCCTATTAGACCTTGCAGCACTGACTGGGCACCTAAATTGCCATTATACAGCTCTGTAATTCCAGCAAATCGTTCTTATTAGGGTGCAAGTGCTGTTTGATACAGGCATTAACAGGAATTATTACAAGGAAATATTCCTAAGTCCCATTTGTCATTATGCGGTGCACTTATCTATAGTAAAGGCTTTTGTGGGGTGTTTTAGCGCAAAAAAAAAAAAATATTTGCCGCTTTACAGTGTACTTATCTGTAGTAAAGGCTTTGGTGGGGTGTTTTAGCAGAAAACAAAAAAATACATTTGCCGCTCTGTGGTGCAGTAACCTGTAGTAAAGGCTTTTGTGGGGTGTTTTAACGGGGGGGAAAAAAAATACATTTGCCGCTCTGCGGTGCAGTTATTTCTTGTTAAGCCTTTTGTGAAGTGTTAGCGCAAAAAGAAAAAATACATTTCCTGCTCTGAGGTGTAGTTGTTTCTTGTTAAGTTTTTTGTGATGTGTATTAGCGCTGCAGTAGCCCAGAGGGGAGAATCTTGGATGGTCGGTAAGTCTCACTGAGAATGTATGCCTCAGTGATATAATAGGAGTGACCAGAGAGATTGGGTGGGACAGGTCACTCCTGTACTCCATCCAGGGTTTTCCTACGGTGTGGTTAAAAAGGCTATGGGAATCTCAGCTGGGGAGATCAAGTGTGCACAGGCTAACTGAAAGCTGAACAAGCTAAGAGGGAGGACTTGGTCTCTGAAAGACCCCAGAGAGTGGTGAGATCATATTGTTTTGTTACCTGATTTGAACTGATCACAAAATGTGGGTCTTTATGTTATGCAATATGTGTTGGCTGAAGAAAGCTTAAAGCTAAAGTTTGGACATGTTTACTTTTGTTTGCTGAAATAAACACTGCCTGTGGTGAAGACTAAACTGAGACGTGTGTATGTGTGCCCAGTGACGGAGTTAAAACCCCCACAAGTGGTGTCTGATGCGGGCACAACGCTCCTAGAAATCGCAGCCACCAGCAGTTGTAGGAGGTAAATGTCCTGGGTAAAAACTGCAGCGAATTTACAGTCTGAACGTCCAACCATGGAGGAGCTTTAGTAAAGCAATTGGTGCAGGCTAACTTGCTGCAGCAACAGGCTACTGCTGAACAGCAGGAAGCCCATATGGAGGCTATGCAAGCCCAGCAAGAGACAAATCCGCTCCTGATACGACAGATGTCTGTATTGACTGAGTTCGTCAAATCTCAGGAGGGGGTGAGCCTTCCCAATCAAAACGGCAGTGTTAAAAAAAAATAAAAAAAAATGAATTTTCCCTTCTACGGTGCCGTTACAGCAGTAATCTATAGTAAAGTATTTTGTGGGGTGTTTCAGCGGAAAAAGAAAAAATATTTTTCCGCTCAGCGGTGTAGTTGTTGTTTGTAAAGCCTTTTGTGTTGTGTATTAGCTCAAATAGAAAAAAATTATTTGTCGCTATGCAGTGCACTTATCTGTAGTAAAGGCTTTGGTGGAGTGTTTTAGCAGAAAAAGTAAAAATAAGTTTGCCGCTCTGCTGTGCAGTAATCTGTGGGGAAGCCTATTGTGGGGTGTTTTAGCAGAAAAAGGCTTTGTGATGTGTATTAGCTCAAAAATAAATAATACATTTGCCTCTCTACGGTGCACTTATCTGTAGTAAAGGCTTTGGTGGGGTGTTTTAGCAGAAAAAGATAAAATACGTTTTCCGTTCTGTGGTGCAGTAATCTGTTGTAAAGGCTTGTGTGGGGTGTTTTAGCGCAATAAGAAAAAATACATTTGCCGCACTGCATTGCATTAATCTGTAGGAAAGACTTTTGTGGGGTTTTTTAGCGGAAAAAGAAAAAATACATTTGCAGCTCTGCGGTGCAGTTATTTCTTGTTAAGCTTTTTATGACTTGTATTAGCGCCAAAAATACAACTTGCTCTCTGCAGTGCGGTAATCTGTTGTAAAGGATTTTGTGGGGTGTTTTAGCACAAAAAAGAAAAAATAAATTTGACGTCCTGAGGTACCTTTTGTATTTTGTTAAGCTTTTTGTGAAGTGTATTAGCGCAAAAAGAAAAAATATATTTGCCTCTCTGCGGTGCACTAATTTTAGTAAAGTATTTTGTTGGGTATATTAGCGGAAAAAGAAAAAATATATTTGCCGCTCAGCGGTGTAGTTATTTCTTGTAAAGCCTTTTGTGACTTGTATTAGCGCAAATAGAAAAAATTTATTTGTCGCTATGTGGTGCACTTATCTGTAGTAAAGGCTTTGGTGGGGTATTTTAGCAGAAAATGAAAAAATATGTTTGCTGCTCTGCGGTGCAGTAATCTGTTGTAAAGGCTTTTTTGGGGTATTTTAGCGCAGTAAGAAAAAAAATATTTGCCGCTCTGCAGAGCAATAATCTGTAGGAAAGACTTTTGTGGGGTGTTTTAGCGCAAAAAAAAATTCATTTGCCACTCTTCGGTGCAGTTATTTCTTGTTAAGCCTTTTGTGACGTGTATTAGCACAAAGAAAAAATATATTTGCCTCTCAGCAGTGCAATAATCTGTAGGAAAGACTTTTGTGGCCTGTTTTAGCGGAAAAAGAAAAAATACATTTGCAGCTCTGCGGTGCAGTTGTTTCTTGTTAAGCCTTTTGTGACGTGTATTAGCGTAAAAAAAATATACATTTGCAGCTCAGCGGAGCAGTTATTACTTGTTAAGCTTTTTGTGACGTGTATTAGCACAAAAAGAAAAAAATATTTTTCTGCTCTGCGTAGCAGGTATTTCTTGCTAAGCTTTTTGTGACGTGTTTTATCAAAAAAGAAAAAATATGTTTGCCGATCTGTGGTGCAGTAATCTGTTGTAAAGGCTTTTGTGGGGTGTTTTAGCGAAAAAAGAAAAAATATTTTTCCGCTCATCGGTGTAGTTGTTGTTTGTAAAGCCTTTTGTGATGTGTATTAGCTCAAATAGAAAAAAATGATTTGTCGCTATGCAGTGCACTTATCTGTAGTAAAGGCTTTGGTGGGGTGTTTTAGCAGAAAAAGAAAAAATACGTTTGCCGCACTGCATTGCATTAGGCCTCTTTCACACAACCGTTTTTTTCTTTCGTTTTGCGGGCCGTTTTTTGCGTTGTGTATACGGTTCGTATACGGAACCATTCATTTCAATGGTTCCGCAAAAAAAAGGGAATGTACTCTGTATGCATTCCATTTCCATATTTCTGTTTTTCCGTTCCGTTGAAAGATAGAACATGTCCTATATTTGGCCGCAAATCACGTTCCGTGGCTCCATTAAAGTCAATGGGTCCGCAAAAAAAACGGAATGCATACGGAAATGCATCCGTATGTCTTCCGTATCCGTTCCGTTTTATTGCGGACCCATCTATTGAAAATGTTATGCCCAGCCCAATTTTTTCTATGAAATTACTGTATATGCCATACGGAAAAACGGAACGGAAAAACGGAACGGAAACACTGAAAAAGCCATACGGTCGTGTGAAAGAGGCCTTAATCTGTAGGAAAGACTTTTGTGGGTTGTTTTAGCGGAAAAAGAAAAAATACATTTGCAGCTCTGCGGTGCAGTTATTTCTTGTTAAGCTTTTTGTGACGTGTATTAGCACAAAAAGAAAATATTTTTCTGCTCTGCGTAGCAGGTATTTCTTGTTAAGCTTTTTGTGACGTGTTTATCAAAAAAAGAAAAAATATGTTTGCCGATCTGTGGTGCAGTAATCTGTTGTAAAGGCTTTTGTGGGGGGTTTTAGCAGAAAACGAAAAAATACATTTGACGCTCTTCTGTGCAGTTATTTCATTTTAAGCCTTTTGTGACATGTATTAGCGCAAATAGAGCAAATACATTTGCCGCTCTGTGGTGCAGTAAGCTATAATAAAATATTTTGTGGAGTGTTTTAGCGAAAAAATTAAAAACAAATTTTCCGCTCTGCGGAGCAGTTATTTTTTGTAAAGCCTTTTGTGACGTGTTATCACAAAATGAAAAAATACATTTGCCGCTCTGCAGTGCAGTAATCTGTTATAAAAGCTTTTGTGAAATATTTTAGCGGAAAAAGAAAAAATATATTTGCCGCTCTGCATTACAGTAATTTCTTGTTATGCCTTTTGTGATGTGTATTATCATAAAATGAAAAAATACATTTGCCACTCAGCGGTGCAGTTGTTTCTTGTAAAGCCTTTTGTCACGTGTATTAGCGTAAATAGATAAAATACATTTGCAGCTCAGCAGTGCAGTTATTTCTTGTAATGCCTTTTGTGACGTGTATTAGGCTGAGTTCACACGGGCGAGATTTCCGCACGGGTGCAATGCGTTCACCTCACGCATTGCACCCACGCGGAAATCTCGCCCGTGTGAACTCAGCCTAATACACGGCACTCCAGAAGCAAATTCAATGTGTTTTAATCCACCAAATGTTCAGCAGCAACGTTTCGACAACAGTCTTTATCAAGCTACATACAAGTTTATAAGTGACTCACATTACATATATATAAGGGTACTAATTCATACCAATTGGTGGAAGCACGGGTCTATTGGTGGAAGCACACCCACTGATTAATTGTTATGAATTAGTACCCTTATATATATATGTAATGTGAGTCACTTATAAACTTGTATGTAGCTTGATAAAGACTGTTGTCGAAACGTTGCTGCTGAACATTTGGTGGATTAAAACACATTGAATTTGCTTCTGGAGTGCCGTGACCTTCTTCATTTCTGCTGGTACATTGGGGGTCTCTGAGGCCGAGACCTGACTCCACGAGCACCGCCGCAAAGTCGCTTGAGTGCATTCAAGTAAGTGGTGCTGTCCTACCATACATTTTTGTTTGATCTGCATGGGCCTGAGGACTTGCACACTGTCCATGGATTGAAAAATTGTTTTTTCTATATATATTTTTCATGGATTTGAGCGGCATTAGCACAATGGCTACACCAAACAGCTCTGTTTATTCAAGTGAACAAATTACTCACATCCTGAGTGGCGATGAGGGGGAGGGAGCCTTTCTGAACCAACCGACTGCTGATTCCATCAAACGCAGGCTGGTAAATGAGAGAAAACAGCTCATCAACACGGAATTGCATCTCCTAACCCTAAGAGAATACTATAGGGTAAGTCACATACCCCGAGGTCTGAGGACTCGCCTCAGGCCAATTCTGTTCCCTGAGAATCAAGAATTTCTTAATAAATTCATGGAGATAGCAAATCGGTTTTCCATGGATATTATGCTATTAAATATGGAATTCCTACAAAAGGATACAATGAAGATCAGCACAAGGGTCCAGGAACAGGAGGAGCGACTTAAATCGATTACTAATATTCAGGACTATGATAAATTTCTTGAGCAAATTAAAGGGGACTTGCACAAATACCGTTTAAACATTGAGGAGACCAAAAGACACAAGTGGTCTAGAGATGAGGAGGATTATGCCAAGGGCAATATCTATAAGGGGGCACAGCCCGAGATCAACAAATTTAGATCACAGAAGACCCGCAGGATCCAAAGGCCAAGGGGACGACTTACAGATCTCACGGACACGGATTCTTCCACTGAACGTGGCAACGGGACGGATTGAGACTACCAAGGGACACAGGAGAAGATGTAGGGGAGGACGTAAACACCGCCAGTATAGAAGGAACATCCAGGAATGCTCGATCAACCAAACCACCAGTGGGAACCAAAACTCCTGTACTACAGCAGGGGAGGAGGGGTGCACAGAAGTTGACACAATGAATGGGACTCAATTGGTGGTAATTATTTCCTCTTATGATCTAACTGAGTTGGAACTAAGAGTTTTGAATAAGGGACTTTCTTTTTGCCCTACGTCTACGGTTGATTGGTTCCAAAATGAAATTGATTTATTACATTTCTTTAGGCGTATCAAGCTGAGAGTTTTTTTTCAATGATCAGACTCAGAGACCTAGGGATGGATTACCTCCTTCGGCCTCTGAGGACACTGAACACAGTATTTTAACCTTGACTGGCTTGGGGTTACATATTAAGAGTGATTTTCAACCCCCGGTATATCATAAAGCAATAGATACTTTTATATCCTTGGTCCGGTCGGACGTTACCAGGTTGAGACGACAGAATGATGATGTCTCAAGGTCTAACCTGACCAAGGAAGAAAAAGCTGCATTGACCTCCCTTAGTCGGCGCAAAGAGTTAACGATCAAAGCAGCCGACAAGGGAGGGGCAATTGTAGTAATGAACACCACTAAGTACGTTGCTGAAATAGAGAAACAACTGCAAGACACAGAAGTGTATAGACAGGTCAATGGAGATCCGAAATTCGGAGTGATGAAGAAAATAAAAATACTGGTAGATAATGCTTATGCTAATAACATCATTGATGCAAAACTCCACAGTTATTTGATAGAAAAACATCCAGTTACACCAACCCTGTATGTCTTACCAAAGATTCACAAGGATCTATGCAACCCACCTGGACGCCCCATAGTGGCGGGTATAGATTCGGTTTTTGCCCCTACGGCTATGTTCATCGACAAATTGTTGAGGACGTCAGCTACAGGAGCAAAGTCATATGTGAGGGACACGACTGAGTTTCTCAGCAGGGTCCAACAGTTGGCATTCGGTGCGGGTGACAGACTGGTGTCTTTTGACGTCACCAGTCTGTACACTTGCATTGAACATGAAAAGGGTTTGGAGGCTGTTCAGTGGGCCTTGCGACACACTGACTACCCCGCGGAATTATGTGAATTTGTTAGTCAGCAGGATCTCCAACAGTGAACTAACAACTATTTCAGTTTTGACGACAGGTTCTACATTCAAAATCGTGGGACCGCCATGGGGTCTAACATGGCCCCGACATATGCCAATATCTATATGACATATGTGGAGGAGTCGTCTATATACCCATCCACCCTGTTCCAATTTGTGTCCGGGTGGATGAGGTATATAGACGACATCTTCCTCATATGGACAGGGACGGACGTTGAGTTAGGGGGGTTTCATGATTACATCAATAGTGTCCATATGCAACTGAAGTTCACTAGAGTGGACTCGCCACACTCTATGCAATTCCTAGACACATTAGTTTATGTGACTGAGAGGGGTCTTCAAACAGACATTTTTGTTAAACCAACGGACAAAAATAATATGTTGCGCTTTGATAGTGCCCATCCAAAAAACATGCTGAGTTCTCTCCCATATAGCCAACTTCTTAGGGTTAGGCGTATCATCTCGGATGACAAAAATGTAGATGACAGATTGCAGGCAATGAGCTCTAAGTTCATAGCCAGACAATATCCCAAAAAGCTGGTTAGGAGACATCTTGACAAAGTCAGGCAACACACACGGACTCAACTGTTGACCACGACCAGAACGAAAAAGGAGAACAAAAGATTACCTTTTGTGTCCACACATTCGGTTCTGAGTAATCAAATAACGGGAACCCTCAGACGAAATTGGCAAATCCTGACACGCTCTTTCCCAGATATTGTGGAGTTCCAGACACCACCACTCATGTCCTATAGGAGATCCAAGAATCTGGGCGATCAGTTAGTACATTCTTTTCTGCAGAGGCCTGTTAAGTCATGCATCTCCAGAAAGGGGTGCTATCCTTGCCTCAATTGTTGCAACTGCAATAATATACTGAAGGGACAAACCTTTTTCCATCCACATACTGGGAAGAAATACGATATAAAAGGTTTTTTCACGTGTTCCTCTGAGTTTGTGATCTATACATTGCAGTGCCCGTGTGGTCTCATCTATGTGGGTGAGACCACACAGGCCTGTAAATTGAGGATCAATCAGCATAGGTACTCCATCCGGAAATTGTTCACAAGGATGGAGAATGCGTCGGAAAATTTGGAAGGTGAACTTCCAGTCCCGGAACATTTCTATAGATGTAGACACAGCGTTGCACAATTGAGGTTTAGAATTATTGATGGCGTCCCCGCGCAACGGAGAGGTGGTGATCGGGAACGGCTATTAAAACGCCTGGAACTTAGATGGATCTTTGAATTGGACACCATTGAGCCTAAGGGACTCAATCGGGAGTTCAAGGTAGGCTCCCTCTTTTGAATCATTATTCAGGATGTGAAAATAAAGGGTTTTTTTATATATTAAGTGCCAGTACCCGATATTACATCGAGATTATTAACAGATTTTATTCTTCTTTTCTATTTGTTCTTTTTCTTCCTTTTTTTGTTTATCACTTATAGATAAGGCTGCCATGCGGGAAACGGGCGAGGGATGGATTAAGTTGTTTTGGGAGCAGTGACCTGGGAGCCGTCCAGCAGGTTCATTTTTTCAACGCACGAATTGTGCGGCAGGTTTTGATTCTTTAGACTGGATATGCGGGACGGTAGTAACTAACATGCATGACGGGTGGTTCTCTATCCCTGATTATTTACCTGGGGAGCTGATCTGGGTATATGGGTTTTATTGAGTTGTGGTGGTGTAGGGTGATACCTATATAGAATACAGGAAATTATTTATATTAACAGGAGGCATTGGGTATTAGCGTGGTAGGGGTCTCCCACTTAGTGGTGGGACCCAGACCAGGCAGGGGCACACATCGGTTGTCTCTCTTTTTATAGAGGGAGGCAATGGTTGTGGGCCCAATATCCGTTGTCCAAATGCACTCTTAGCATATTGAGAGTATAGCACACCAAGACATCCCTGGATATTCATCTTATGGATGTAGGGATGTGTTTGCTCTATACCGTGTGACCCACGAGATTTCCCCTATACACCATTTTTGCACTCATTTTTTGAACTCATTTATTGATCAGCTCCGAGTCTCTATGAAAGGGCTCCCCTTTATGTCTATATGTGACACTATACTATTCCGTTTGTCGCATTGCCAGTTTGATATTGAACCGCGATATTGATATGATTGAGGTGCCGTATATCCTGCTGAAGATCGGCTCCTACGACACTGTGGAGTGAAATTATATTTTCCTTAAACAACATCATCCCCCGGTTGGTGTGCCCGTGGTGACCGGCGTCTAGATATGCAGTTACACGGATTTGATATAATGCTGGATGAAGAGAATCGCAGGAAGAGATATATACACTCTCTCTGTAGGACCTGGGGTTACTATGACAGTGACTAGACGCTTAGGCGCGTCATCAGTCAGGTGACCGGGAGTAGCGTCATTGATCACATGACTGTATAGCCGACCATGTGATGTATGAGAATCCCGTTCTAACATTCGCGCAGCCGCAGTTGCATGCGGAAGACGCCGCTCACCATGGACACACTACGGATCAACAGCCCAAGTATGAACGCTGGGTAAGCCTTATATTAATTTACACTGTGGTTGATAGACTGGATTAATTATATGATTATTTGTACCTGAGAGGAGGCGGGTCTATTGGTGGAAGCACACCCACTGATTTATTGGTATGAATTAGTACCCTTATATATATGTAATGTGAGTCACTTATAAACTTGTATGTAGCTTGATAAAGACTGTTGTCGAAACGTTGCTGCTGAACATTTGGTGGATTAAAACACATTGAATTTGCTTCTGGAGTGCCGTGACCTTCTTCATTTCTGCTGGTACATTCGGGGTCTCTGAGGCCGAGACCTGACGCCACGAGCACCGCCGCAAAGTCGCTTGAGTGCATTCAAGTAAGTGGTGCTGTCCTACCATACATTTTTGTTTGATCAGCCTAATACACGTCACAAAATGCTTTACAAGAAATAACTGCACTGCTGAGCGGCAAATGTATTTTATCTTTTTACGCTAATACACGTGACAAAAGGCTCTATATAGTGCGTTTATCACGCAACGCAGGCTCCATAGAAGTGAATGGGGCTGAGTGAAAATCGCAAGCATCCGCAAGCAATTGCGGATGCAGTGCGATTTTCACGCATGGTTGCTAAGATGACAGTCTATTCACTGTATTATTTTCCCTTATAACATGGTTATAAGGGAAACTAATAGCATTCTTTAATACAGAATGCTTAGTAGAAGATCAATTGAGGGTTAAAAAATAAAAATTAACTCTCCTCCTCCTCCTCCTCCTTCTCCTTCTCTTGATTGCGTAGTTGCCGATCTCTTCTTACTACTTTAATCATGAGCTGCCGGCTAAAGGACCTGTGGTGACATCACATGCTACAATCACATGGTCCATCACCCTGGTGATGGACCATGTGATGATCTCAGTAACGTCATCACAGGTCCTTTGACAGGTCCTGAAGAAAGAACAGGAGACAGGCAGCTACGCAATCAATTGGAGGAGGTGAGTTAATTATTTATTTTTTTAACCCTCAATTGACCTTCTACTAAGCATTCTGTATTAAAGAATGCTATTATTTTCCCTTATAACCATGTTATAAGGGAAAATAATTACATCTACACACCACTGAACCCAAACCTGTGAACTTCAGTGAAGAAGTTCGGGTCTGGGTACCACATTCAGGTTTTTATCACGCTCGTGCAAAACGCATTGCACCCGCGCGATAAAAACTGAACAACGGAACGCAATCTCAGTCAAAACTGACTGCAATTGGGTACCTACTCGCGCGGGTTTGCCACAGTACACCTAGGACGCATCCTGAACAAATCCGTCACGCCCTTGTGAACCCAGCCTTAGAGCAAAAAGAAAAAAATATATTTGTCTCTCTACGGTGCACTTATCTGTAGTAAAGGCTTTGGTGTGGTGTTTTATCAGAAAACGTAAAAATTTATTTGCCGCTCTGCGGTGCAGTAGTCTGTTATAAACACTTTTGTGGGGTGTTGTAGCGCAATAAGAAAAAATACATTTGCCGCTCTGCAGTGCAATAATCTGTAAGAAAGACTTTTGTGGGGTGTTTTAGCGAAAAAATAAAAAAATACATTTGCAGCTCAGTGGTGCAGTTATTTCTTTGTAAGCTTTTTGTGACGTGTATTAGCACACAAAAAAATAATAATACATTTGCCACTCTGCAGTGCAGTTATTTCTTGTTAAGCATTTTGTGACCTGTATTAGCACCAAAAGTAAAAATACATTTGCCGCTCTGCAGCGGAAAAAGAAAAAAAAATTGTTGCTCAGCGGTGTAGTTATTTCTTGTAAAGCCTTTTGTGACGTGTTTTAGCGCAATTAGAAAAAATATATTTGCTGCTATGCATTGCATTTATCTGTAGTAAAAGCTTTGATGGGTTGTTTTAGCAGAAAAAGAAAAAATATTTTTGCCGCTTTGTGGTGCAGTAATCTCTTGTAACGGCTTTTGTGGGGTGCTTTAGCGCAAAAAGAAAAAATACATTTAATAATCTGCAGTGCAGTTATTTCTTGTTAAGCCTTTTGTGACATGTATAACCGTAAAACAAAAACAAAAAATGCCGCTCAGCGGTGCAGTTATTACTTCTTAAGCATTTTGTGATATGTATTCGCACAAAAAGAAAAAATAAATTTGCCATTCTGCGGTGCCGTTATATCTTCTTAAGCTTTTTGTCACATGTATTAGCGCAAATAAAAAAATTTGATTTGCCGCTCTGCGGTGCAGTAATCTGTTGTAAAGGCTTTGGTGTGGTGTATTAGCGCAAAAAGAAAAAATACATTTGCAGCTCTGCAGTGCAGTTATTTCTTGGTAAGCTTTTGTGGTGTGTATTAGCACCAAAAGAAAAAATTCATTTGAAGCTCAGCGGTGCACTTATCTGTAGTAAACTCTTTGGTGGGGTGTTTTAGCGGAAAATGAAAAAATACGTTTGCCGCTCTGCACTACAGTCATCTGTTGTAAAGCCTTTTGTGGGGTGTTTTAGCGCAAAAAGAAAAAATACATTTGCCACTTTGCGGTGCAGTTATTTTTTGTTAAGCCTTTTGTGACGTATATTAGCGTAAAAAGTAAAAATACATTTGCCGCTCAGCTGTGCAGTTATCTCTTGTTAAGCTTTTTGTGACGTGTATTAGCACAAAAAGAAAAAAGAAATTTTCCGTTCTGCGGCGCAGTTATATCTTGTTAAGCTTTATGTGACGTGTATTAGCATAAAAATAAAAAATACATTTACCGCTCTGTGGTTCACATATCTGTAGTAAAGACTTTCGTGGGGTGTTTTAGCGGAAAATGAAAAAATACGTTTGCCGCTCTGCAGTGCAGTAATTTGTTGTAAAGGCTTTTGAGGGGTGTTTTAGTGCAAAAAGAAAAAATGTATTTGGCGCGTTGTGGTGAATTTATTTCTTGTAAAGCCTTTTGTGACGTGTTAGCACAAAAAGAAAAAATACATTTGCTTCTGGGAGTTGCAGATATAGATATAGATATATATCTGCAACAAGCGGTTGAAATGTCGCTGCTACATGACACTGGGTGAATAAGCCACACGTGTTTTTTTTTTTTATCTTAACCTCTTCCCGTCACACTAATGCCGATCGGCGTCAGTGCGGCGGCTCCCTCAGGTCACACTAACGCCGATTGTCGTCATCTCGTGAGACCCAAGATTTACTGTGAACGCGCATGCGCGCGCGTTCACAGCGGCGCGCTGTTCGGAAGTTATACTACAGCCTGCCAGCGATGATCATTCGCTGGCAGGCTGTAGATGTTAAAATAATCGCATCAGCAAGGTATATCAGACGCTGTTTTGTTAACAGAGTCTGATATATCTGCTACCTGGTCCTCTGGTGGTCCCTTTTGCTTGGATCGACCACCAGAGGACACAGGTAGCTCTGTAAGTGGCACCAACCACCACTACACTACACACCCCCCTGTCACTTATTAACCCCTGATCACCCCATATAGACTCCCTGATCACCCCCCTGTCATTGATCACCCCCCTGTAAGGCTACATTCAGACGTCTGTATGTGTTTTGCGGATCCGCACATTGCCAGAACTATATAGAAAATGCCTTTTCTTGTCCGCAATTGCGGACAAGAACAGGACATGTTCTATATTTTTGCGGAACGGAAGTGCGGACCCGGAAGTGAAGATCCGCAATTCCGGATCCGAGCGGGACAAAGTCTGTCCCCATAGAAATGAATGGGTCCGCAATTCCGTTCCGCAAAAACACCGTAAAATCGCTGCGGCGCTATAAAGATCACTTTTGAGGGGCATGGCGAGTTCATAGGTTTGTTTTTTTTTTGCCACAAGTTAGCGGAAATATATATATATATATATTTTTTTTCTTACAAAGTCTCATATTCCAAACAAAAATCTTACATGAACTCCCCATACCCCTCACGGAATCCAAATGCGTAAAAATGCCCTGTGAAATCCTAAAAGTACTCATTGGAATTTGGGCCCTTTTGCGCATCTTGGCTGCAAAAAAGTGTCACACATGTGGTATCGTCGTACTCAGGAGAAGTAGGGCAATGTGTTTTGGGGTGTATTTTTACATATACCCATGCTGGGTGAGAGAAATATCTCTGTAAATTGACAACTTTGTATAAAACAATTTAAAAAGTTGTCATTTACAGAGATATATTTCTCACACACAGTATGGGTATATGTAAAAATACACCCCAAAACACATTTCCCTACTTCTCCTAAGTACAGCGATACCACATGTGTGACACTTTTTTTGCAGCCTAGGTGCGCAAAGAGGCCCAAATTCCTTTTAGGAGAGCATTTTTAGACATTTGGATTCCAGACTACTTCTCACGCTTTAGGGCCCCTAAAATGCCAGGGCAGTATAAATACCCCACAAGTGACCCCATTTTGGAAAGAAGACACCCCAAGGTATTCCGTGAGGGGCATGGCGAGTTCATAGAAGTTATTTTTTTTGGCACAAGTTAGTGGAAAATTATTTATTTATTTTTTATTACTAAGTCTCATATTCCACTGACTTGTGACAAAAAATTAAATTTTACATGAACTCGCCATGCCCCTCACGGAATACTTTGGGGTGTCTTCTTTCCAAAATGGGGTCACTTGTGGGGTATTTATACTGCCCTGGCATTTTAGGGACCCTAAAGCGTGAGAAGTAGTCTGGAATCCAAATGTCTAAAAATGCTCTCCTAAAAGGAATTTGGGCCCCTTTGCGCACCTAGGCTGCAAAAAAGTGTCACACATGTGGTATCGCCGTACTTAGCAGAAGTAGGGCAATGTGTTTTGGGGTGTATTTTTACATATACCCATGCTGGGTGAGAGAAATATCTCTAAAAATGACAACTTTTTAAAAAAAAATTATACAAAGTTGTCAATTTACAGAGATATTTCTCTCACCCAGCATGGGTATATGTAAAAATACACCCAAAAACACATTGCCCTATTTCTCCTGAGTACGGCGATACCACATGTGTGACACTTTTTTGCAGCCTAGGTGCGTAAAGGGGCCGCAAGTCTAACGAGTACCTTTAGGCTTTACAGGGTTGCTCACAATTTAGCCCTGCCCAAAATGCCAGAACAGTAAACACACCCCACAAATGACCCCATTTCGGAAAGTAGACACCCCAAGGTATTCACTGAGGGGCATAGTGAGTCCGTGGGAGATTTATTTATTTTTTGCCAGAAGTTAGCAGAAATGGAAACTTATTTTTTTTTTTTTCGCAGAAAGTGTCATTTTCCACTAACTTGTGAAAAAAAATTCAATCATACATGAACTCACCATGCCCCTCCGCGAATACTTTGGGGTGTCTTCTTTCTAAAATGGGGTCATTTAGGGGGTATTTATACTATCCTGGCATTCTAGCACCTCAAGAAACATGACAGGTGCTCAAAGTCAGAGCTGCTTCAAAATGCGGAAATTCACATTTTTGTACCATAGTTTTTAAACGCTATAACTTTTGCGCAAACCAATAAATATACACTTATTGGATTTTATTTTATCAAAGACATGTATCACAATAAATTCTGACACAAATTTGTATAGAAATGTAATTATATTTGAACAATTTGACCAGAGAAAGTTAAAAATACACTTTTTTTTTGAGAAAATTGCGGCCTATTTTGATTAATATCGGAAAAACGAAAAATGTCAGCAGCAATCAAATACCACCAAAAGAAAGCTGTATTTGTGAGAAGAAAAGGAGGTAAAATTTGGTGCCAAGTTGCATGACCGAGCAATAAACCGTTAAAGTTGTGAAGTGCCGATTTGTAAAAAAGGGCCTGGTCACTAGGGGGGTATAAACCTGTGGTCCTTAAGTGGTTAATGGTGTGCTGCTGGCTTCTTCCTTCTTATTGAATGGGACCTTGGTGCTGGTTCATATTGGCCTGATTTTGCACCCAACCGATAAGTGTGCTGCGTCTTCATCTTCCATTTTTATATTTATTTAATAATTATTCAGATAGTTAGGGGGACATGATCAGTGTAGGTTAGATTGATCTATAGTGTGTGTGTATATAAGATATATATAAAGCTATCCTAATGTTCTGCCGTGCCAACCATTTTTTCTCCAGTCTCAGAAAACTTATACCAGCTTGAAAAATGTAGCATAAGTGACCCACGACTGTATTTCGCGAGCATTACGCGAATATAATCTCGAATTTGTGAATATGACGAATATTTGACAATTCTCGCTAAATATCGCAAATTCGAATATTGCCCCTGCCGCTCATCACTACTGCTGAGCGTGCTGAAACAGGGCAAAATGACACACATGCCATGCATGACATACGTCCTGAACTTAGTTGTGCAGCGATTCGTTGCCAAATACCCCAGGGTCCAGGACGTCTTGCGGCAGGCCAGGAAAATCTCTGGCCATTTTAGAAGATTTTGCTGACGTTCAACGGCGACACCACTTGCCCGTCAGATGTCTGATTTGTGACTGCCCGCCGCGCTGGAACTCCACCTTGTATATGCTTGATAGGCTGCTCCAGCAGAAACATGCCATTAACGACTACCTGTACGAAGTCTGCGGCAGGACAGGTTCTGGGGAGCTTGGGTGTTAGTTTTTTTTTTTCACCGTGCCAGTGTCTGCTCATGTGCGACGCATGCAGACTTCTGAGGCCATTTGATGAGATCAATTCACTGAGATATAATTGAATTACGTTCACCTCTAAACACTTTCACTGAAAAACAGAACGTTTGTGTGTATATCTTAAAATGTAAAACTTTATTGATGCACATAAAAAAATTGGAACGAGAGTGAATCACTATACAAAATGATAATCCCAATAAGGACTATCCCTTGTTCAGCTATAAATGCAACGAATTGGCACCAGATATTGGTCAGAAAATCCTCCTAAGAAATATACCCCCTATCACTTGCTGCGGGGTGTAAGGAGGAGATATCCCTGCCAAAAGGTATAGCATACAAGGTAATAAGCCCCTGACAATTGTAGGGCATCCACCAATACTGTATTTATGATGTGGTGCGTCTACAAATAAAGACCGGGCACTAGGGAGACAGAGCTACTTACAGGGAGAGGAGAGGACAGATATGCTGTGTACAGTGTTCTATATAAGTGTTAACTTGCCCTCACACTGTGTAAGCTATGACTTCACCCCCAAATCATCCTATTAACTCCACTAGTAATGTCGCCCTAGTAGAAATAAAGTGCCTGGGGCGGCACAACGCCATGCACCTAGCAGCTTCAGTTTGTATGTGCCTAAGTATCGCCCATTATGCGCTCAACGCGTTTTTTTGTAACAAATCATCAGGAGCTCAGGGTATAGGTAAACAACACCGACAAACAGCGCTGCCCCTCTCACATGTGGAGGCGACAACGTCGGCGCTAGGATGGCCGTGACGCGGGCGCCAGGAACAACTGATTAAATCACCTAGGCCACTCCTACCAGGGGCGGAATCAATCCCCCGGATGGCCAATAGCGGAGCTAGACATGCGGTTACCTCAGTAAACCACCGACCCTATATCAGCCGCCCACTCCAGGGACGAACCGTTGTTAGTGTCAAAACACTGGGATTTGAGCAGGAATAATTCGGCGATTTATAGGACAGCAGGTAGGTATACATATACTGAGAATAAACTCACTACAAGTGAGTATAAATGAAGCACATGAGTCCATTTCATGAACCCATTAATTTATGCAGGTTCCATATTAAGATGCTAACACCAAGACACCCACATCCTATACAATAGTGGGAAGACCCTGATGTCAGAAATGTGTGCACTAAAGAGCCATACTTAAATAAATTAAACCTTGGACAGACTAATTGATTTTTCATGGGGTTAATGGATTGTAGGAAATTACATGAGATCAATAAAGATGGATATTGTGGCCCCATATTGTAAATCCATCAATAGGTCTGATAGAACCGTATTATTAAATAAAACAAGAAAAAGAGAGAAATTAATTTAGACCATCAGGACGCACCGGCAGTAACCTGAAGGGTGCAGATACCCCAATTGCATGGCATGTTGCCTCAGTCCACAATTATGAGTTGGACTCATTTTCAGGGGATTGAGACAGTGAGAAGATCTGTGAGAGGGGTGAGTTTGATAGAAAAGTATTGCAAAAGGAGGCACAATGGACCTTCAGATTACGGACGGTGGTCTAAATGAATTTCTCTTTTGCTTGTTTTATTTAATACGGTTCTATCAGACCTATTGTGATGGATTTACAATATGGGGCCACAATATCCATCTTTATTGATCCTGTGTAATTTCCTACAATCCATTAACCGCATGAAATATCAATTAGTCTGTCCAAGGTTTAATTTATCTAAGTATGGCTCTTTAGTGCACACATTTATGGGTGTCTTGGTGTTGGCATCCTAATATGGAACCTGCATAAATTAATGGGTTCATGAAATGGACTCATGTGCTTCATTTATACTCACTTGTAGTGAGTTTATTCTCAGTATATGTATACCTACCTGCTGTCCTATAAATCGAAAAATTATTATTCCTGCTCAAATCCCAGTGTTTTGACACTAACAACGGTTCGTCCCTGGAGTGGGCGGCTGATATGGGGGCGGTGGTTTACTGAGGTAACCGCATTCCTAGCTCTGCTATTGGCCATCCGGGGGATTGATTCCGCCCCTGGTAAGAGTGGCCTAGGTGATTTAATCAGTTGTTCTCGGCGCCCGCGTCACGGCCATCCTAGCGCCGACGTTGCCGCCTCCACATGTGAGAGGGGCAGCGCTGTTTGTCGGTGTTGTTTACCTATACCCTGAGCTCCTGATGATTTGTTACAAAGAAACGCGTTGAGCGCATAATGGGCGATACTTAGGCACATACAAACTGAAGCTGCTAGGTGTAGGGCGTTGTGCCGTCCCGGGCACTCTATTTCTACTAGGGCGACATTACTAGGGGAGTTAATAGGATGATTCGGGGATGAAGTCATAGCTTACACAGTGTGAGGGCAAGTTAACACTTATATAGAACACTGTACACAGCATATCTGTCCTCTCCTCTCCCTGTAAGTAGCTCTGTCTCCCTAGTGCCCGGTCTTTATTTGTAGACGCACCACATCATAAATACAGTATTGGTGGATGCCCTACAATTGATAGGGGCTTATTACCTTGTCTGCTATACCTTTTTGGCAGGGAGATCTCCTCCTTACACCCCGCAGCAAGTGATAGGGGGTATATTTTCTTAGGAGGATTTTCTGACCAATATCTGGTGCCAATTCGTTGCATTTATAGCTGAACAAGGGATAGTCCTTATTGTGATTATCATTTTGTATAGTGATTCACTCTCGTTCCAATTTTTTTATGTGTATCAATAAAGGTTAACATTTTAACCACCTCAGCCCCCATAGCTTAAACCCCCTTAATGACCAGGCCACTTTTTACACTTCTGACCTACACTACTTTCACCGTTTATTGCTCGGTCATGCAACTTACCACCCAAATGAATTTCACCTCCTTTTCTTCTCACTAATAGAGCTTTCATTTGGTGGTATTTCATTGCTGCTGACATTTTTACTTTTTTTGTTATTAATCGAAATTTAACGATTTTTTTGCAAAAAAATGACATTTTTCACTTTCAGTTGTAAAATTTTGCAAAAAAAAAACGACATCCATATATAAATTTTGCTCTAAATTTATTGTTCTACATGTCTTTGATAAAAAAAAAATGTTTGGGTAAAAAAAAAATGGTTTGGGTAAAAGTTATAGCGTTTACAAACTATGGTACAAAAATGTGAATTTTCCGCTTTTTGAAGCAGCTCTGACTTTCTGAGCACCTGTCATGTTTCCTGAGGTTCTACAATGCCCAGACAGTACAAACACCCCACAAATGACCCCATTTCGGAAAGTACACACCCTAAGGTATTCGATGATGGGCATAGTGAGTTCATAGAACTTTTTATTTTTTGTCACAAGTTAGCGGAAAATGATGATTTTTTTTTTTTTTCTTACAAAGTCTCATATTCCACTAACTTGTGACAAAAAATAAAAAGTTCTATGAACTCACTATGCCCATCACGAAATACCTTGGGGTCTCTTCTTTCCAAAATGGGGTCACTTGTGGGGTAGTTATACTGCCCTGGCATTCTAGGGGCCCAAATGTGTGGTAAGGAGTTTGAAATCAAATTCTGTAAAAAAATGACCTGTGAAATCCGAAAGGTGCTCTTTGGAATATGGGCCCCTTTGCCCACCTAGGCTGCAAAAAAGTGTCACACATCTGGTATCTCCGTACTCAGGAGAAGTTGGGGAATGTGTTTTGGGGTGTCATTTTACATATCCCCATGCTGGGTGAGAGAAATATCTTGGCAAAAGACAACTTTTCCCATTTTTTTTATACAAAGTTGGCATTTGACCAAGATATTTATCTCACCCAGCATGGGTATATGTAAAAAGACACCCCAAAACACATTCCTCAACTTCTCCTGAATACAGAGATACCAGATGTGTGACACTTTTTTGCAGCCTAGGTGGGCAAAGGGGCCCATATTCCAAAGAGCACCTTTCGGATTTCACAGGTCATTTTTTACAGAATTTGATTTCAAACTCCTTACCACACATTTGGGCCCCTAGAATGCCAGGGCAGTATAACTACCCCACAAGTGACCCCATTTTGGAAAGAAGAGACCCCAAGGTATTTCGTGATGGGCATGGCGAGTTCCTAGAATTTTTTATTTTTTGTCACAAGTTAGTGGAAAATGCTGATTTTTTTTTTTATTTATTTATTTATTTATTTTTTCATACAAAGTCTCATATTCCACTAACTGTGACAAAAAATAAAAACTTCCATGAACTCACTATGCCCATCAGCGAATACCTTGGGGTCTCTTCTTTCCAAAATGGGGTCACTTGTGGGGTAGTTATACTGCCCTGGCATTCTAGGGGCCCAAATGTGTGGTAAGGAGTTTGAAATCAAATTCTGTAAAAAATGACGAGTGAAATCCGAAAGGTGCTCTTTGGAATATGGGCCCCTTTGCCCACCTAGGCTGCAAAAAAGTGTCACACATCTGGTATCTCCGTATTCAGTAGAAGTTGGGGAATGTGTTTTGAGGTGTCATTTTACATATACCCATGCTGGGTGAGATAAATATCTTGGTCAAATGCCAACTTTGTATAAAAAAAATGGGAAAAGTTGTCTTTTGCCAAGATATTTCTCTCACCCAGCATGGGTATATGTAAAATGACACCCCAAAACACATTCCCCAACTTCTACTGAATACGGAGATACCAGATGTGTGACACTTTTTTGCAGCCTAGGTGGGCAAAGGGGCCCATATTCCAAAGAGCACCTTTCGGATTTCACTCGTCATTTTTTACAGAATTTGATTTCAAACTCCTTACCACACATTTGGGCCCCTAGAATGCCAGGGCAGTTCAACTACCCCACAAGTGACCCCATTTTGGAAAGAAGACACCCCAAGGTATTCGCTGATGGGCATAGTGAGTTCATGGAAGTTTTTATTTTTTGTCACAAGTTAGTGGAATATGAGACTTTGTATGAAAAAAAAAAAAAAAAAAAGAATCATCATTTCCACTAACTTGTGACAAAAAATAAAAAATTCTAGGAACTCGCCATGCCCCTCACGGAATACCTTGGGGTGTCTTCTTTCCAAAATGGGGTCACTTGTGGGGTAGTTATACTGCCCTGGCATTTTCCAGGGGCCCTAATGTGTGGTAAGTAGGTAAATGACCAGTGAAATCCGAAAGGTGCTCTTTGGAATGTGGGCCCCTTTGCCCACCTAGGCTGCAAAAAAGTGTCACACATGTGGTATCGCCGTATTCAGGAGACGTTGGGGAATGTGTTTTGGGGTGTCTTTTTACATATACCCATGCTGGGTGAGAGAAATATCTTGGCAAAAGACAACTTTTCCCATTTTTTTATACAAAGTTGGCATTTGACCAAGATATTTATCTCACCCAGCATGGGTATATGTAAAATGACACCCCAAAACACATTCCCCAACTTCTCCTGAGTACGGCGATACCAGATGTGTGACACTTTTTTGCAGCCTAGATGCGCAAAGGGGCCCAAATTCCTTTTAGGAGGGCATTTTTAGACATTTGGATACCAGACTTCTTCTCACGCTTTAGGGCCCCTAGAATGCCAGGGCAGTATAAATACCCCACATGTGACCCCATTTTGGAAAGAAGACACCCCAAGGTATTCAATGAGGGGCATGGTGAGTTCATAGAAATTTTTTTTTTTTTGGCACAAGTTAGCGGAAATTGATATTTTTTATTTTTTTCTCACAAAGTCTCCCGTTCCGCTAACTTGGGACAAAAATTTCAATCTTTCATGGACTCAATATGCCCCTCACTGAATACCTGGGGGTGTCTTCTTTCCGAAATGGGGTCACATGTGGGGTATTTATACTGCCCTGGCATTCTAGGGGCCCTAAAGCGTGAGAAGAAGTCTGGAATATAAATGTCTAAAAAATTTTACGCATTTGGATTCCGTGAGGGGTATGGTGAGTTCATGTGAGATTTTTTTTTTGACACAAGTTAGTGGAATATGAGACTTTGTAAGAAAAAAAAAAAAAAATTCCGCTAACTTGGGCCAAAAAAAATGTCTGAATGGAGCCTTACAGAGGGTGATCAATGACAGGGGGGGTGATCAATGACAGGGGGGTGATCAGGGAGTCTATATGGGGTGATAACCACAGTCATTGATCACGCCCCTGTAAGGCTTCATTCAGACGTCCGTATGCGTTTTGCGGATCCGATCCATCTATCAGTGGATCCGTAAAAATCATGCGGACATCTGAATGGAGCTTTACAGGGGGTTGATCAATGACAGGGGTGTAATCAATGACAGGGGGGTGATCAGGGAGTCTATATGGGGTGATAACCACAGTCATTGATCACGCCCCTGTAAGGCTTCATTCAGACGTCCGGATGCGTTTTGCGGATCCGATCCATCTATCAGTGCATCCGTAAAAATCATGCGGACATCTGAATGGAGCTTTACAGGGGGTTGATCAATGACAGGGGTGTAATCAATGACAGGGGGGTGATCAGGGAGTCTATATGGGGTGATCAGGGGCTAATAAGGGGTTAATAAGTGACGGGGGGGGGGTGTAGTGTAGTGTAGTGGTGCTTGGTGGGACTTTACTGAGCTACCTGTGTCCTCTGGTGGTCGATCCAAACAAAGGGGACCACCAGAGGACCAGGTAGCAGGTATATTAGACGCTGTTATCAAAACAGCGTCTAATATACCTGTTAGGGGTTAAAAAAAACACATCTCCAGCCTGCCAGCGAACGATCGCCGCTGGCAGGCTGGAGATCAACTCTCTTACCTTCCGTTCCTGTGAGCGCGCGTTCACAGGAAATCCCGGCTCACGCGAGATGACGCGTATATGCGTCGCTGAGCGCAGGGCTGCCACCTCCGGAACGCGAATCTGCGTACAGCGGTCCGGAGGTGGTTAAGATATACACACATACAAACGTTCTATTTTTCAGTGAAGGCATTTGATGAGATCACCAAACTGATCAGTTGCAGCAAGGGCGTCATCAGTGACATCGTACCTTACGTTGTGTCATTGATCAAGCGGTCGAGGAGCAGAAGCTGAAAGATGAGGAAGTCGCAATGCTGAATGAATTCTCAGGGGGGGCTACTCCCTCTTGAGACAAGTCAGCAGGAGACTGAAGAGGAGTCAGAGGAGGATGGTTGCTGGGAGGAGGAGGAGCAAGAAGAGCAGGCTTTAAACATTTCTGGGATCCCTGGTGTTGTCCGAGGCTGGGGGGAGGAGACCGAGGATGACATTCTCCTAGGCGATGGGCAGAAGCCAGGGCGCTCCACCGCTTCCCATTTAGTTCAAATGGGGGGATGCTCCAATGTTTTGAGGGACCTCCGAATAAAAAGCATAAAGGTCAAGGACCTGTACTGGACTGGACCTGTACTGGGTGGCAACGTACTTAAACCCCCGGTACGAACGCAAAATGGATGTTACCAGCATCACAGAGGGCTGTCAGAGTGCAGCATTTCCAGGCTTTGCTGAGAGAGATGCTGCATTCTGCTGTTGCGGGCACTGGCAGAGGAATTTCCACCCACAGCAAAACAGGTACCATTCCTACCGCGCCTGCAAAAAGAAGGCTGTTTGAAGATGTGTTGGTCACTAATATCATTCTTGCAGCCAACCCATCGACCGTTGCCCTCTGGATCCAGCCTCAGGGAACGCCTAGACCGACAGGTGTTTGACTACATCAGGTTAACGGCCAAAATGGATGCTCTGAGAAGCGAGGAAGCCCTTGACTACTGGGTGTGCAGGCCTGATCTGTGGCCAGAGCTGGCACAATTTGCCATGGAACGCTTGGCTTGCCCCTCGTCGAGTGCCCTGTCCGAAATGACGTTCAGCACAGCAGGGGGGATCGTGACCGATAAGCGCACTCGCCTAGCTCACGACAGTGTGGACTACCTTACATTTTTTAACCCCTTAAGGACACAGCCCTATTTCACCTTAAGGACTTGGCCATTTTTTGCAAATCTGACCAGTGTCACTTTAAGGCCCCTTTCACACGGGCGAGTATTCCGCGCGGATGCGATGCGTGAGTTGAACGCTTTGCACCCGCACTGAATACCGACCCATTCATTTCTATGGGGCTGTTCACATGAGCAGTGATTTTTCACGCATCACTTGTGCAAGCAAGTGCGGATGCGGTGCGATTTTCACGCACTGTTGCTAGGAGACAATCGGGATGGAGACCCGATCATTATTATTTTCCCTTAACATGGATACAGAATGCATAGTAACATCTGAATACAGAATGCATAGTAAAATAGCGCTGGAGGGGTTAAAAAAATAATAATAATAATTTAACTCACCTTAGTCCACTTGATCGCGCAGCCCGGCATCTCCTTCTGTCTCCTTTGCCGATCAGGACCTGTGGTGACGTCACTCCGGTCATCAAATAAACCATCACATGATCTTTTACCATGGTGATGGATCATGTGATGACCGGAGTGATGTCACCACAGGTCCTGTTCCTGTAATGAATGCTCACCACAGGTCCTGTTCAGCAAAGGAGACAGAAGGAGATGCCGGGCAGCGCGATCAAGTGGACTAAGGTGAGTTAAATTATATATTTTTTTTTTTAACCCCTCCAGTGCTATTTTACTATGCATTCTGTATTCAGAATGCTATTATTTTCCCTTATAACCATGTTATAAGGGAAAATAATACAATCTACAGAACACCGATCCCAAGCCTGAACTTCTGTGAAGAAGTTTGGGTACCAAACATGCGCGATTTTTCTCACGCGAATGCAAAACGCATTACAATGTTTTGCACTCGCGCGGAAAAATCGCGGGTGTTCCCGTAACACACCCGCACATTTTCCCGCAACGCCCGTCTGAAAGAGGCCTAAGTGCTGATAACTTTAAAACGCTTTAACTTATCCAGGCCATTCTGAGATTGTTTTTTCATCACATATTATACTTCATGACACTGGTAAAATGAAGTAAAAATAATTCATTTTTATTTATAAAAAAATACCAAATTTACCAAAAATGTGTTAAAAAAACTGCAAATTTCCAAGTTTTAATTTCTCTACTTCCATAATACATAGTAATACCTCCAAAAAAAGTTATTACTTTACATTCTTCATATGTCTACTTCATGTTTGGATCATTTTGGGAATGATATTTTATATTTTGGGGATGTTACTAGTGTTGATCACTAATATTCGAATTTCGAATTTTTATCGCGAATATAGGCACTTCGAAAATTCGCAAATATTTTGAATATAGTTATATATATTCGTAATTTCCAATATTCGAAAATATATATAATATATATATATATATATATATATATATATAAATATATATAAATATATAATTTTTTTTTTTATTATTTTTTTTTTTATCAGTACACATGATCCCTCACTGCTTCTAGCTTGTGGGCCAATAAGAAGGCTGCAATATACTTGACTTTAGGAGTAGTAGTGTTTGCAAATTTTGCTCTATATTCTTTTTTTTTTTTTTTTGAATATTCGCTATATTGCTATATATTCTTGTTTTAGAATATTATGAATATCCGAAAAAACTAAGTTATAGCAATATAGAGAATATTCGAAAAAAATCGAATAGAGCAATTTAGCTAATATAGTGCCATAATCTTCTTTGTCTAATAGTTCTAAGTTGAAAAATTTGCAATAAAAAATTTGAATCCGAAAATTCGAATTCTGAAAATTCGCATATTACACAATCATTACCTTTCCGATTTTTCAAGTAAAAAAATATTGCGAATTTGCGAATATTCAACGAATATTCTACAAAGTATTCGCGAAATATCGCGATTTCGAATATGACCCCTGCCGCTCATCACTATCACCTACACTGCGCATTGGGTAAACCTCCTGACGACTGCCAAGCATGGAATGCGTGGCTCTGCAGAGGAGTTGGTGACACCGCCACGACTTGCAGGCAGGCCTGCTTCCACCTCCTCTACTCCTCCTACTCCATTCTCTTCCATAACCTCCGCGGCTGAGTCCTCTTCTGCTGCGTCTTGCTCCACATCAACGGCACCCCCCCAGCTCCCCAGGGGCTATTCCACATCCCGGATACGGCAGTGTCACGCCGTCTTGGGGTTGACTTGCCTGAAAGCAGAGAGTCACACCGGACCAGCACTCCTGAACGCACAGATGGATCAGTGGCTGACTCCGCACCAACTGGAGATCGGCAAAGTGGTGTGTGACAACGGAAGCAATTTGTTGGCGGCATTGAATTTGGGAAAGTTGACACATGTGCCGTGCATGGCACATGTGTGTAATCTGATCGTACAACGCTTTGTGCATAAGTACCCAGGCTTACAGGACGTCGTCAAGCAGGCCAGTAAGGTATGTAGCCATTTTAGGCGTTCCTACACGGCCATGGCGCACTTTTCAGATATCCAGCGGCGAAACAACATGCCAATGAGGCGCTTGATTTGCGACAGCCCGACACGTTGGAATTCAACACTCCTAATGTTCGACCGCCTGCTCCAACAAGAAAAAGCAGTCAACGAGTATTTGTATGACCGGGGTGCTAGGACAGCCTCTGCGGAGCTGGGAATTTTTTTGCCACGTTACTGGATGCTCATGCGCAATGCCTGTAGGCTCATGCGTCCTTTTGAGGAGGTGACATACCTAGTCAGTCGCACCGAAGGCACCATCAACGACATCATACCATTTGTTTTCTTCCTGGAGCATGCCCTGCGAAGAGTGCTGGTTCAGGCTTTAGATGAGCGTGAAGAGGAAGAGTTGTGTTCACCATCACCACCAGAAACAGCCTTATCAGCATCGCTTGCTGGACCTGCGGCAACGCTGGAAGAGGAGTCTGAGGAAGAGGAGTCAGAGGAGGAATGTGGCTTTGAGCAGGAGGAATACCAACCACAGCAGGCATCCCAGGGTGCTCGTTGTCACCTATCTGGTACCCGTGGTGTTGTACGTGGCTGGGGGGAAGAACAGACCTTCAATGACATCAGTGAGGAATAGGAACGGGACATGAGTAGCTCTGCATCCAACCTTGTGCAAATGGGGTCTTTCATGCTGTCGTGCCTGTTGAGGGACCCTCGTATAAAAAGGCTGAAGGAGAACGACCTGTACTGGGTGGCCATGCTACTAGACCCCCGGTATAAGCAGAAAGTGGCTGAAATGTTACTGAATTACTGCAAGTCGGAAAGGATGCAGCAGTTCCAAAATAAATTAAAAAGTATGCTTTACACAGCGTATAAGGGTGATGTCACAGCACAACGGGAATCTAAGAGGGGTAGAGGTGAAAGTAATCCTCCTCCTCCCACGACCACGCCGGCAAGGACAGGACGCTTTACAGACGTGTTGCTGATGGAGGACATGCAGAGCTTTTTAAGTCCTACGCATCGCCACAGCCCTTCAGGGTCCACCCTCAGAGAACGACTCGACCGACAGGTAGCAGACTACCTCGCCTTAACTGCAGATATCGACACTCTCAGGAGCGATGAACCCCTTGACTACTGGGTGTGCAGGCTTGACCTGTGGCCTGAGCTATCCCAATTTGCGATAGAACTTCTGGCCTGCCCAGCTTTAAGTGTCCTGTCAGAAAGGACCTTCAGCGCAGCAGGAGGTATTGTCACTGAGAAGAGAAGTCGCCTAGGTCAAAAAAGTCTAGATTACCTCACCTTTATTAAGATGAATGAGGGATGGATCCCGAAGGGACTGACAGTGGGCGATACATTCGACTAAAAAAGGCCTGATGAGATGAGCTGCCTTGGGCTAAAAATGGTCCACACGCTGCTGTATTTTATCTCTGCATGCCGGATGACTTGCGTGACTTCTCCGCCACCAACTAGGGTTCAAGCTGCAATGTTTTAGGGCACTTTCTGCCTGGGAAACAAACATAAATTTTTCTGGCCGCTGCTACAGCAGCAGCTGCAACAATACCTAATTTTTCAGGCATGTGTACATGCCTAATTTTTCTGGCCTCTGGTGCTGCACTGTGGCTTCAAAAACCAAACAAAAAAAAGGCACATACATGTGTCAATTCCCCTTCGTGATCGTTACCTTATTGTGGTGAAGGGGCTTGCGTATCACAATGAAGCGACCACCTCTATGAGTGTGTTGGCAATGGCAATGTTGGCACACCCCAGATGATAAGGTCGTTGCTTCATTGTGAACAGACCAAAAGCGATCGGCTGGATAATTTTGCATAGGAAAAACATACATTTTCTTTGTGATAATCTAAGGTGATCATTAAAGCCTACTAGGCCAACAATGGGCCCACACTGCAGAATCATTGTTTTCTGGGTCACTTAACTGTCACTGAACTACCTCAGCATGACCATACGCTTTGAAAAACCCCCATCGCCTGCAATCTCCCAAACGTGCACACGAGCACAGTCACAAGTACACCAAGATTGATGCATAGAGGTATAAAATTTATGTCATGAGTGTGTCAACTATTGACAACTCTTTGCGGTTGTCTAAAATCTATTCCATACACGTCCCCTGATAGGGGACGTAACAGGGATTAAACTGATAAGAATAGTACTACTTAACACACCACTCATATCTGGTGGCACATTAGATTGCACGCGCAGTGCCCCAAATTTGAAGTAGGAGGACCGACCAAGCATCTTTTTCCATCTCCCGGTTCCTAAAATCGATGCCATATACACGTCCCCTGATAGGCGACGTAACAGGGATTAAACTGATAGGAATAGTACTACTTAACACACCTAGTAATAATAATAATAATAATACTAGTGGACGTAACAGGGATTAAACTGATAGGTATAGTACTACTGAACACACCTTATAATAATGCAGAGAGAGGAGTCTGAAGAAGAGGAGTCAGAGGAGGAAGGTGGCTTTGAGGAGGTGGAAGACCAAACACAGCAGGCGTCCCAGGGGGCTTGTTGTCACCTTTCGGGGACCCTTGGTGTTGTACGTGGCTGGGTGAAGGAAGAGACCTTCAATGACATCAGTGAGGACAAGGAATGGGACATGGCTAGCTTGGTATCCAACCTTGTGCAAATGGGGAGTTTGCGGTTGTGCAAATGGACTGTTTACGGTGTGTTAAACAGGGAGTTTGGTCTGTCACTGTGAAGCGGGTGTAACCCTTACACTACCTGATCGATACAACATCATACCTCATGTTTTAAAGCACGTTATTCCAAACAATTTAGGAATGTTAGGTGATTTATGGATTAAAACCAGACTCTGCGTCAACTATGTAATTTTCCATGGGAGTTTTGCCATGGATCCCCCTCCGGCATGCCACAGTCCAAGTGTTAGTCCCCTTGAAACAACTTTTCCATCACTATTGTGGCCAGAAAGAGTCCCTGTGGGTGTTAAATTCGCCTGCCTATTGAATTCTATGGCGGTTCGCCCGTTCGCAAACATTTGAGGAAATTTGCGTTCGCCATTCGCGAACGGAAAATTTTATGTTCGCAACATCTCTAGTCAGGAGCACAAGTTGTGGGTAAAGAGACAAACAAACAGATCAGCTGGTAGCCTCCGTGACAGAGGCTTCAGCTATCAGCACTGAGTGGCCGTACGCGGCCGCAAGGACACACGCTATATAAGGAGGAGACTCCTCCCCTCGTTCCGGATCAAGCCCCTGGGGTGGCCAATAAGGAAGAAGGAGGTGCGGCAACGCTGCAACAAACTACCCGCCCCACTTACTCGCCCCCTCTGTGAGACGATCACAGATGAATTGCAGGGACAGGGATCATTGTCAGATTATGGTAAGTGATGTTGTATAACTAATAACCAGTGTAGTCTTTTTTACAAACGTGAGATAGGTCTTACAACATACAAATTGGAAAGTGGGAGATTATCCATGAAAATGGAGGTGATGTATCATGTGGAATTTTTATATAACACACCACCTACACAACTCTAGATATAACTTGTCTACATCGGGACTCAAAGGAAGCATACAAAAGAATTGTACTCATTAAGTCCCTCTGCTGTGAGTGTGCGCAAGCGGTAAATCCACTGTGTCTTTTTGTAGTAATCGCTTATCAAAATCACCTCCTCTTGGAGATCTTACCACTTCTATAGCCAGGATTTTCATCACGTCCATATTGCCACCATGAAAGGTGGAAGTATGTCTCGCAATTGGGGTATCGGCCCCCTTGCGAATATCATTGAGATGTTCTGCTATTCTTCTGCGAAATTCCCTAAAGGTTTTCCCCACGTATTGTTTTCCACAGATACATGTGGCCAAATACACCAAACCTCTAGTCCTACAATTAACAAAGGACCTGATGGTGAACGTTTGCTCTGTTACGCTGCAAGTGAATGTAGCGCCTAGTTGAATAGCAGAGCATGCCACACATCTTCCACATCGAAAGGTCCCTTTGAGTTTGGTACTCAGCCAAGTAGTTGTGGTAGGGGCTTGAAAAAAACTGTGGACCAGATGATCCCTTAAATTACGTCCACGTCGGTAAGTAATCAAGGGTGTATCTCCTACCAGATACCCAATGTCTGGGTCTGATTTTAAAATGCCCCAGTAATTGGTAAGTAGTTCTCTTACTGTGTCGTGTGCCTCATCATAAGTGGCCACGATGCGCAATTGCTCTGACCCAGGGGGGTCTGATTTTGGTGTCAATAAGGTGTCCTGATTCAGGGCCAAAGAGTGTTGGTAGGCCTTAGCTAATACATGTTGTGGGTATCCCCTACTTCTGAATCTTGACTGCAGATCGTTAGGGTCCATTCACACGTCCGTTTTGGTGTTCCGCATCCGTTCCGATTAAAAACAGAACGTTATGCGGATGCATTCATTTTCAATGGAATCCGCAAATAATCGGAGAGCACTCATGGTGCTCTCCGATTCCGTGATTCCGTTCCGTTCCCTGGGTTCAGTTATTCGGATCCTGGAAAAAAAATATACCATGTCCTACTATTTGTTCGATTTTGCGTTCCGTCATCCCATTCTAGTCAATGGATCCGTCAAAAAATCGGATGACATGCTAAAAGCATCCTCATGTCATCCAGATTTTCGGATCCGCAAAAAACAGGAACGTTTATCTGGAAAGGTAAAAATACTGAAGTGTGAATGCACCCTTAGATGCAGCCCTAAAGTCAGACATCCTAGAGCAATTGCGCCTTACCCTCAGGTATTGTCCTTTAGGGATTCCTCTTTTGAGGGGAAGGGGATGGCAACTGTCCCACCTTAGTAGACTATTCGTGGCCGTCTTTTTGCGAAATAGACGCGTGCCAATGTTGCCATCACCATCCCTAAAAATAGTGAGGTCAAGAAATGCAATTTGCAATTCTTGAATTTCACAGGTAAAAAACAATCCCAATGTGTTATTATTCAGGTCTGTGACAAAGCTGTTGAAATCAACTACACTTCCTGACCACAAAATTAGCACATCGTCGAGGTAACGTAACCATAAATTAATATGGTCAGCCCATTTATGGTTATTCTCAGCAAACACAACTTCCCGTTCCCACCAGCCCAGGTATAGGTTGGCGAAAGTGGGGGCACAAGGGCTCCCCATCGCCACCCCCCTGAGCTGATGGTACAGGCGATGGTCAAAAATGAATATGTTGTGCTCAAGAATAAAACTCAAAAGTTCAAGGACAAACTCCTTATGCTGCCAAAGATGGATACCACGCTGATTTAAAAACGAGGCTACAACTCTAAAGGCAGAAAGGGTTCTTGACCATTGGTCAAGAGGAAGCAGTGAGGACCACAAGGAAATCAATTACAATGAACTAAAATTCATCGGAAGAAAATACCTGCCACCGTGATATTTTCAAATTTCCCGCAGCTAAGGAGATTGGCCAATCAGAAAGCAACCATCGTGTGACGTCAGGCTGCATCACCATCACGTGCAGCATCACACGGTAAGGCAAGCGATCACGTGGGACGCCACACAGGTCCTTGCAGAACGGGAGATACCGTAACCAACTGAAGAGGGGTAAAGTAAACTTTATCTTTTTACCATTCCTCCATAAACAACATATGCTATTTGCCCGTGAGAACGGCCATATGTAATAACAATATCGGGAAATTTTACATCCAAATCCAAGTGAATTGGAAAACTGCCAGGAGAGTCGCTCTCTCTTTAAAAGGCGGACACCAACACTTGACAATTCGGTGAATACAGGTCCTAACCAAGCTGTATCAGTACCAACAACGATTTTAACACATTTTTTCACTTGTATACTAAAAGGAAACATTTGTTGTGCACAACATATTATATGCCATTGAGCACATATATTTATTATTTTTTCCCAATTCTCTATTTTTGCACTGCACTTTATTCCTATTTTTATCAATTGGATTTTATATGCGCATATATTGCACTCTTCTCAAGAACACCACTACCTTACTGAAGACAGACAACATCTACTATTAGAACTTCTTGGACCACATTTATTGATTCCAGGACCTCTTAAAAAACTCTTTGAACATTCTCTAATATATTTTTTTTGGACACTACTTTCTGGACACTACTTTTATTTTATTTTACCTATTTTTAATCATAATTTTAGGGAATCCTATTCCATCAATACCCATTGAATTATATACCTTTGCCGAATAGACTCTATACTCTACCCTAACGTACCTATATATATGTATATATATACACATATTTTATATATATATATATATATATATATATATCTTTCATTTTTTAATTTTAATTTTTATCTTTATTTTTATTGTTATATTTATAGCATCATCTATATAATATAAACATTCACCATCAAATACTTTTTTACTTCATATAATAATAAAAAATCCCCGTATTTAATCCAAATGCGAGTGTGCCATCACAATTCTTTTCTATTACAACTCTAAAGGCACTGGTTCAGGGCAATTTACCTGCGGAGGATTATTGCACCCAATTCAGAAGGTGGTGTGTCCCCTCAGGATGGAACGAACCAGCCCTGAAGAGTCAGTTCAGGTCAGGTCTGTCTGATAATTTAAAGGATCTTCTGGTCAGTTATCAACTTCTAGAGACCTTAGAGGAGATGATGACCCTTGTTGTCCGACTTGACCGACGGGTTAGAGAGAGACGACAGGAACAACAGTTCTCTTCCCAGATGGTGGTCCAGCCAGAGGCCTATCCCAGAGACAATGCTGAGGTCTCCACCGAGGAACCCATGTAGGTTGCCATGACCCGAGGGAATCTTCGCCGCAGACGTGGAGAATGCTTTTACTGTGGAGATCCTGACCATTGGATCAACCAGTGTCCTAAGAAGGTCCTCTCTGTCAAGTCTCCTAAGGCAAGGCAACCTAAAGACCAGGTACACCCTGATTTTTCTAAATGTAAGCTTTTGGTACCCATTACGATTTCTCTGGGGGTAGATAAATGGCCGGGTAAGGCCTTTATTAATTCTGGCTCAGCGGACAGATTTATTGACTCTGAGTACGATGTAAGACTGGGTATTCCAATGTTTGCTTTACCAACTCAAATCCATGTCATGGCTATTGATGCTACTCCTCTTATTGGTGGTACGGTGAGCTCATGTACCTCAGATTTCTCTAACCGTGGGTGTGTGCCACTCAGAGAGATGTTCCCTTTTAGTCCTGGAGAACCTACCGGCTGAGGTGGTACTAGGGTTGCCTTGGCTCCGACTACATAACCCCACTATAGATTGGTCCAAGGGTGAGTTGGTGAGATGGGGGCCTAAGTGTGACTCGTGCTTGTCCGTGGTACAGGCTGGGGTCTCAGTAAAGTCTGATACTTTACCCACTGTTGTTAGGGAATATTCTGATGTATTCTCATCACCAACCCCAGAGGTTCTACCCCCCCATAGACCTTATGATTGTACTATAGAGCTAGTAGAGGGGGCCAAGTTTCCTAAGGGGCGAATTTATAATCTTTCTAAGCCCGAACGCAAGGCCATGGAAGATTATATTAAGGAGAGCCTTGGTAAAGGGCATATTAGACCTTCTGTATCTCCTATGGGGGCGGGATTTTTCTTTGTTAAGAAAAAGATGGTGGTCTTAGGCCATGTATCGATTACCGGAGATTAAATAAAATCACTGTCCAGAATAGATACTCCCTCCCATTGATTCCGGATTTATTTAACCAGGTTCTGGGGGCAACCTGGTTTTCCAAGATTGACCTGAAAGGGGCATACAATCTAATCCGAATCAAGGAGGGAGACGAATGGAAGAAAGCGTTCAATACTCCGGCAGGACACTTTGAATATCAGGTGATGCCTTTTGGACTCAGCAATGCCCCAGCTGTGTTCCAAAACTTCATGAATGACATTCTTAGGGAGTTCCTAGGTAAATTTGTTATTGTCTATCTTGACGACATTTTGATATTCTCTCCTGACTTCGAATCCCATGTGTCTCATGTTAACCTCTTCACGACCGCAATCTGTATATATACGTGATAGCTGCACATACCCTGTGCACCTACCACGTGTATAGACGTCAAGCCAGCTCTTTAATCCAAGCGCTGCAAAGCGCTTAGATTAAAGCTTCTGCCCCTGCCCTGGTGCTGTCACGGACAGCATACAGTGCAGTAATGGCGGCAAGGGACCAATCAGAGTGGCCCCTTGCCGGCAATCGATCCGATTGGTTAGTCTGTGCAGACTAACCAATCGGATCGAGGCAGTGTTAAAATGCCGGTTTCAGGCTCTGATCTGCGCTCTGCAGATCAGAGCCTAAAATTGGTAATGTGTCCTGAAGCCCCCGATCTGTGCCCCCTTCTTGTTCTTGTCCTTCTTATCCTGCCCCCGATGCGGTCCTGCCCCGATCTGTGCCCCCTTCTTGTCCTTCTTCTTATCCTGCCCCCGATGCGGTCCGCCCCCTCCTGCCCCGATCTGTGCCCCCTTCTTGTCCTGCCCCCGATGCGGTCCGCCCCCTCCTGCCCCGATCTGTAATAAGTAAAATGCTGTCCCCCCTCCCCCGTTTCCAGCGCTGCCCCCGATGCGGTCCCCCTTCTGTGTGTGATGGCGGCGGCTCCATTCCTGAGCCGCCGCCATCAGCAGCGTGTGTCAGCTCTATGCTGACACTGCTGTAACCCCATAGATGCCGCAGTAGCGGCATCCATGGGGTTAATAGAGGGAGGGTCTCCCTCTCTCAACCATCAGGGCTGCTGCGATCGCAGCGCCCGATGGTTGCCATGGCAACCGGACGCTTTGCAAAGGCGTCCGGTTGCCATGGCATAGGCGTCCAGTGCTGCCACCTACAGGCATCTGATTGTATTATACTTTGCAATGCAAAAGCATTGCAAAGTATAGTACAACCATCAGCCCCACTGGATCTTCAAGATCCAAGAGGGAACTGATAAAAAAAAAATTTGAAAATAATAAAAGTAAAAATAAATAAAAATGTAAAAAATAAATTTCCTTTTCCTATAAAAACAAAACAAAAAACAAAAACCACACATATTAGGTGTCACCGCGTCCGTAGCGACCATCTCTATAAATTTATCACATCATCAACCCCGTCCAATAAACACCATAAAAAAATAAAAATAAAAACGGTATAAAAAAATAAGCCATTTTTGTCACCTTACATCACAAAAAGTGCAACACCAAGCGATCAAAAAAGGCGTATAAACCCCAAAATAGTACCAATCAAACCGTTACCTCATCCCGCAAAAAAAAGCCCATATTTAAGACAATCGCCCAAAAAATAAAAAAGCTATGGCTCTCAGACTATGGAGACACTAAAACATCATTTTTTTGGTTTCAGAAATGCTATTATTGTGTAAAACTTAAATAAATAAGAAAAAGTATACATATTGGGTATTGCCACGTCCGTAACGATCTGCTATATAAAACTGTCACATGACCTAACCCCTCAGATGAACGCTGTTAAAAAAAAAAAAAAAAAAAAAAAAAAACGTTCCAAAACAGCCAATTTTTTGGCCACCTTGTCCCATAATGAATGGTCAAAAAATCCTATGTACCAATAAAAACCTCAACTCTTTCTGCAAAAAATTAGCCCCTGCACAAGACGATCGGTAGAAAAATAAAAAACATATGGCGTTCAGAAAACCAATCCAGCAAAATCTGCCTTCCAAAAACCATACGGTGTTCCTTTACTTCTGCGCCCTGCCGTGCGCCCTTACATCAGTTTACGACCACATGTGGGGTGTTTCTGTAAACCGCAGAATCAGAGTAATAAATATTGAGTTTTGTTTGGCTGTTAACCCTTAATGTGTTAAAGAAAAAAATGTAATAAAATAGAAAATCTGCTAAAGTGAAATTTAGAAATTTCCTCTCCATTTTCCTTTAATTCTTGTGGAACACCTAAAGGGTTAATAACGTTTGTAAAATTGGTTTTAAGTAACTTGAGGGGTCTAGTTTCTACAATGGGGTCATTTATGGGGGTATCTACTATATAGGCCCCACAAAGTGACTTCAGACCTGAACTAGTCCTTAAAAAGTGGGTTTTGGAAATTTTCTTAAAAATTTTAAGAATTGCTTCTAAACTTCTAAGCCTTGTAACGTCCTAAAAAAATAAAATAACATTTCCAAAATGATGCCAACATAAAGTAGACATATGAGGAATGTTATGTAATAAATATTTTATGAGTTATCACTTTCTGTTTTAGAAGCAGAGAAATTGAAATTTAGAAAATTGCTAATTTTTATTTATTTTTGGTAAATTTGGGATTTTTTCATAAATAAAGGTGATATATATTGACTCAAATTTATGACTGTCATGAAGTACAATGTGTCACGAGAAAACAATCTCAGAATGGCGTGGATAAGTAAGTGTTCCAAAGCTATTACCACTTAAAGTGACGCATGTCAGATTTGTAAATTTTGACCTGGACACTGGGGCATTAATGACCTTTGGTCATGAAAGGGTTAAACAAGTATTAGAGGTGTTAAGGGAGAATCAGCTATCCGCTAAGAAAGAGAAATGTGTCTTTGGTGTACAGGAGATTCTGTTTCTAGGGCATGTTCTGACTCCTCACGCCTTCAAGATGGATTCTGGTAAGGTACTAGCAATTAAGGAATGGGTAAGACCTTCATCCTTAAAGGCCTTACAACGGTTCTTAGGTTTCGCCAATTACTATCGTAAATTTATTATGAATTTTTCCGTAATTGCTAAACCGTTGACCGACCTTACTAAGAAAGGGGCGGATTTGGAGAATTGGTCTACTGAGGCCATTTCTTCATTTGAAAAATTAAAAAAGGCATTCAGTAGCGCTCCCATTCTGATCCAGCCTGATCAGGAGAGACCTTTTTATTGTGGAGGTGGATGCGTCCGAGGACCGCGCAGGAGCAGTCCTTTCACAAGGTCCTGCTAGCCTCACTAACCTGAGACCATGTGCCTTCTTCTCCAGGAAATTCTCTCCCACGGAGAGAAACTGCGACATAGGGAATAGGGAGCTGCTGGCCATTAAATGGGCATTTGAGGAGTGGAGGCATTTTCTGGAGGGGGCAAGGTATTGTGTAACTGTTGTCACTGACCATAAAAACCTTTTATGTTTCTCGAGTCTGCTAAGAGGTTGAATCCCCGTTGAATTACGTTCAGGCCGGGAAGTAAAAATGTGAAGGCGGACGCATTATCTCGGAGCTTCCATGCTTTTCAACCTACTGAGGTACCACCTGAATCCATCCTACCAGCAAAAATCTTCATAGCAGCTCTAACCCAGGATATCTCGGCTCGCATTAGGTCTGAACAACCTCTGGCACGGGTATCCTCCCCAACAGATAAGTTGTTTGTTTCCGTACAATTTCGTCTCCAGCTGTTGGATGAGTGTCAGGATTCTGCCTTTTGTGGACATCAGGGTGTTGAGGGCACTAAGGATTTGGTTTCTAGATCTTATTGGTGGCCCACTCTAACTAGGGATGTCAAGTCCTACGTGTCAGCCTGTGAGGTTTGTGCCAGGTCCAAGACACCTAGGACTCGCCCTGCTGGTAACCTACGACCCCTACCCATTCCCAGTAGACCCTGGTCCCATATCTCGATGGACTTTATAACTGACCAACCGCCGGCGGAGGGTACGACTGTAGTTTGGGTAGTAGTCGATAGGTTTAGCAAGATGGTCCATTTCATTCCCCTGTGTAAACTCCCGAATGCCAAAACCCTGGCGTCTATTTTTGTGAAATAAATTGTTTGATTGCATGGTATCCCGGAAAATATTGTTTCTGACAGGGGTGTGCAGTTTGTGTCCAAATTCTGGAGGGCCTTCTGTCAAAAATGTCAAATTTCATTGTCTTTTTCCTCTGCCTACCACCCTGAGAGTAATGGGCAGACTGAACGCCTTAATCAGTCTGTGGAACAATTCTTGAGGTTGTATGTTGCTGATGACCAGCAATTATGGGTGAAATTTCTTCCATTGGCTGAATTTTGCTTTGAATAACCGTGTCAATTCTTCTGCTGGGGTTTCACCTTTCTTTTGTAACCATGGTTTCCATCCCCGTTTTCATTCTGGGTCATCCGTCTCCTCCTCTAACCCTGAGGCGGATAGGCTCTCCTCTGAACTGTGCACAGTTTGGGCCCGGGTTCAATCGAACTTAGAAAAGGTTCAAAGTTCTCAGAAACTCAAGGCCGATAGGAGACGTTCAAGGGGGGTGAATTTTCAGGTTGGGGATAAGGTATGGTTGTCCTCCAAGAATCTCTCTTAAGGTAGATTCTAAAAAGTTTGCTCCTTGTTTTATTGGACCATATAAGATCACGGAGGTGATTAACCCGGTATCATTTAGGTTGGAGCTGCCAAAGTCATTCCACATTCATAATGTGTTCCTTAAATCTCTACTTAAAAAATATTTTGAAACGGTAGTACAATCGAAAACCTCCATTTCACTCTTATTCAGATTGGACTTAGTCCTACTGCCTTTATCAAGCCTTCTCAACTGATCAGTGACCACATTTAAGAAAATGTCAGGGCGCGTGCCATCGCCTAAGGGCGGGTTGTTTGTGGAGGGAGGCTTGAGATCCGTAAAAGGGCCCTCCCCAGGATCCCTTTCCCCTTCCACCAAAAGGTCAACTAATAGTTGAATATCAGGCAGATCTTCAATTTCAATGCCCAGTTCACTACATTGCTGTTGATTATGGGTTGCAAAAATTTATTTTTTTTTTTCATTTTAATCTCCTTACGAATAGGGTTAAGTCCTTTACCCACTCAAAGGAGCTAAATGAGCAAGTGGGGACAAATGATAATCCCCTACTAAGCAACCCCATCTCAATCTCTGTAAGGGTCCTATCAGATAAATTGATGATCTGCAACTTGTCAATTGATTTGCCCAATTCTATGGTGTTAGCCACCTGAGGGCAGACTGCACTCATTCCTTGATGATGTGCTATTGATTTTTTCTGTCCCTCAAAGTGTATGACGTCGTTGGTTGATTCCCTAAAAAAAAAAAAACGGGATCGGAGTCTCCTACCCCTTCCTTTTCTACCTCTTGGCCCTCTGTTGGAAGGTTTGAAGATGGGATATTGGGTATTAGAATAAGATGTGCCCTCTAAGTAAGTTTCACCTTCTGAAGATGAGGGTTCTGTCTCAACCATTTCCCTCGTTTTCCTGTGCGATCCTCTGGTAGTATACGATGCTTTCCACAGTGGAACGCATTGGCTTTCCAGAGGTCCGGACATGCGCACCTATAGGCCGGGCCTTGCCACACCCCCTCCAGCTGTCCAACAAAGGATTCACGACCCGGTGCGTTCCACAGTGGAACACATCGGAGCTTGACAGGCCGGGCCTCGCCACACCCCTTCAAACCATCCAATAAGGAGGACTTGCCAGCCAGTGTGTTCCACAGAGGAACGCATCGGAGCTCGTAAGGCCTAGCCTCGACGCATCATTTGTAGCTATCTAATAAGGAGGACTCGCCAGCCGATGCGTTCCACAGTGGAACGCATCGGAGCTTAACTTCCGGTCATGCGCAGCATAGCATGCCAGCAAGCGCAATGGAGCAAGCTTGTTGTCCCTCGTGGCCACATGTTATGTGCCACTCCTCCCTCCATATTTGGCGGACTTTTTAACCCTATATAAAGTATGATTTTATGCATGTAATGTATACTTATTATTTATTGTACTTCTCCTGATGAAGGGACTTTGCATGGTCCTGAAATGCATTGAGACGGATTTACTTATGAAATAAAGAACCTGAAAAGATGCCCAGTGTGATGATGGCTGCCTTCATCTTCTAACACTCTACAGGCGATGCAGCCTGGGGGGGTTAATAGGGTCACCCGGTGTCTTGAGTTTATCCGGGTTACCACCCCCCTCGTGAAGTAAGTCAAAATACTTATTTTGTGGTTTTGTCATTCTCTATTTACACTTCTAACATGCTTCCGTTATGTGGTTATGTCTACCCCTCCACCACAGGCCCTAGCCATATTTGGGACACCTGTGTAAGTGTGGGTCTGACTGATAAACTATCACTGTGTTTCTAGATCTATAGATATAGATATAGACCTAATTCTTGAACAATTGTTCTCATTAAGTATGGGGTACAGTTTGATAGGACCCCTGTGGATCACAAACTAGAGGTATTGATTCGGCGCCACTAAGTGGGTAGAGGTCTGGTTGCATCAGGCGGGATAGCCCCCTTGACCTTCTACATCTAACCTATAGTCTCTGCACTCTTTCTGCTACATGCCAATATTATCTGTATGGTTACTACCCACAGGCTGCTCTACGGTAATCTCCTAGCCTCCACTCTCTTTTTCGCATTCTCTCCACCCGCTGGCGCCTCTCGTTTTGTTCTGATCTGTTCGATTCCCTTCCATGTGATCTGACTGACCCTCAATTTCTTTTTTTGTCACATAGTGTGGAGGTGGCAGAGTGAAAAGGCCACTGAGTGGCACAATGACAGTGTGGAGATGCCGGCTGCATGAGGAGGCCACCGAGTGGCACAATGACAGTGTGGAGGTGGTGGCAGCATCAGGAGGCCACAGTGGCACAATGTCAGAGACTGGAGGTGGCAGCAGCATCAGTAGCCCACAGGGTGGCAAGGTGATATAGTGTGGAGGCGGGGGCAGTATGAGGGTGCCACAGAGTGGCACAATGACAGAGTGTGAAGGTTGCATCAGGAGGCCAGAGTGGCAAGGTTACACAGTGTGGAGCTGCCGGCAGCATGAGGAGGCCATAGAATGGCACAATGACGCATTCTGTAATTGTGCCACTCTGTGGCCTCCTCATGTGGCTGGAACCCCCAGACTTTCATTTTGCCACTCTGTGGTATCTTCATGCTACTGCCAGATCCACAATGTCACCTTGCCACTCTGTGACCTCCTGATGTTGCCGCGACCTCCAGACACTGTCATTGTGTCACTCTGTGGCCTCCTAATGCTGCTGCCACCTTCACACTCTGTAATTGTGCCATTCTGTGGCCTCCTCATGCTGCCGCCACCTGCACACTGTCACCTTGCCACTCTGTGGCCTCCTGATGCTGCTGCCACCTCCAGATTCTGTCATTGTGCCACCCTGTGGGCTCTTCATGCTGCCGCCACCTCCACACTGTCATTGTGCCACTCTGTGGGCTCTTCATGCTGCCGCCACCTCCACACTGTCATTGTGCCACTCTGTGGCCTCCTCATGCTGCCAACACCTCCACACTATGTAACCTTGCCACTTTGTGGCCTCCTGATGCTGCTGCCACCTCCAGACTGTCTTTGTGCCACTCTGTGGCCTCCTCATTCTTCTGCCACCTTCACACTCTGTGGCCTCATTTGGCTGGCACCCCCAGACTCTGTCATTATACCACTCTGTGGCCTTCTGATGCTGCCACCACCTCCAGACTTTTTCATTGGGCTACTCTGCGGTCTCCTCGTGCTGCTTCCACCTCACCACTATGTCATAGGGCCATCTGTAAGAAGGAAGATAAAATGAGCCGCACAACGGATCTTGTCTGTGTAGCAGCTGTAAGGCCTATATGGTCCCATCAGAATTGGCTTATGTTTTGGTAGCCAAAAGCTGAAGTGGGTACAAAACACAGAAGATATGCAACTATTCCGTTCACATGTCATCTGTTTTGGATCTACTCCTGTTTTTTTTTTTTTTTTTTGGCATTAGCAATACTGATTGAATACTGACCAAATGCTGACCGAGTGAAGGTGGATGCTCCACAGACAGGATCTGTTTTTTGTGGGTTATTGTTCTGACGGATCAGAGGAAGGGCAAAATAATCAGTGAAGTTGACACAAACTTGCTGCTGACACCCTCTCCACTCTGTCGAGGGGCTCTACTAGTATAAGCGTTTTAAAAGAACAGGGTCTGTAGACATCTATGTGGAATCAGCTGATGACAGTGTAAAAGGAGTGCGCTTCTTCTTGATGCTAACATTGACCTGTAAGGCTGAGTTCATACGTGAGTTATTTGGTCTGTTTCAGCCCCATGACTGCCCAAATAAGTGCAACACCTGTCATCTGCATGTCCTATGACTCACAGTACTATGTCACTACCAAAGCAGACTCCCTATGCGTGTTACTGCAAGGCACAGTGTTCTACACCACTATAAAGGCTCTTTGCAGCCAGGAAACAGCCGTTTTATGAAATTCGCAGCAAATTTAGTCAGATCTAACCAAATGTTTCTGAAAAAAAAATCAAAAAATTTGCTCCTATACTAAGTGACCTTCATGTCATAGCTTATTGAGCTTTAGTCAATTATGTAGTAATGTACACTTCACTAACGGGTTTACCTTTCATGTATACAATTTGTTGCATATAACTAGCTTTCTACTGTATGTGATTTCTAAACCTATCCCAAATATCCATCTAAATGACTATTTTACAGTGATTGTGAGTGAGTACTTTAAATATGCACTGAAATTGAATACAAAGAATTCTGCCGTTCCCATCCAAATTAATAAACTATTAGTACACATACAGTGGTAATGTGAGAGACAGAAATTAGTTCCACATCTAGCCCACAAACTGTCAACTTCCTTAAAAAAGTAAGCCAACTAGTGATGAAACCTGCTATGAAAAAAAGCCAGTTGCAAATTACGTTAGTAGAATACACCCACTGAAAAAGACAAATGCAAGTTGGATATAAAACATTTTAATCACAAAGTATCTTTGAACTTTACTGAATAATAAATCCTTGTAGAGGGCAGGAGTAAAACATTCTGTTGCTCAGCAGCTCTTTCTACAGCCAGACATAAGTAGAAAAGAAACCATAAGCAGCCAAGAGTCAACTTATTTTAGGTCTTCTTACATGCTTCTTTTTCTTGTTCAATAGCTGTAAATATATGAAAAATATTATTTTACTGTTTACATGTTACCCACTAAATGCATTACTATGTATAGCTATCTGTTTCCAAACTAAGTAAAATGGACTGCCTGGCACATGTTGCACTCATTTGCTTATGCAATGACACATCACCAGCATTGAATTATAAACTGAAACTAGTTTTGGTTAAGAGTATGGGGCTATTCACATGGCCAGTGAATAACAGCTGTAAAAAAAACCAAAAAAACTATTTTTGGCCATATATATGATTACATTTTCACAGCTAGACAGACCCTAGAGATCAAATCAATGGAACTGTGTTTACCAGCCGTTTAGACAGGAGACCACATATCACTGGAGGCAGCAGAACCAGAGGCTTCCAGTATGGTGGCATCACATGATGATGCTGGGAGCATCAGGTCAGGCTGCCTGTAGTGGGGATCGAGTGTAATGAGGTGAGCATTTTGTAATGAGGTGAGCACAACCAGAGTTGGGGCCACTAAGGGTGGCATTATTCTTACAGGGGAGCACAAAGGGGGCACTTTGTATACTGTGAGGGGAAAATGCAGGGTTTGGGATAGTATAAAAAAAAAAAAAAAAAACACACCTTTTTCATGCCCATTCTTAACAGCCTTTCAAAACAAATGAAAATGAAAACAAATTGTGGGTGGGGGAGAATATTCTCCCGTTATCTTTTGTGAAAAAAAGTTTGGGCCTAAAGCACCATTTTTTTGTTTAAAAATAAAATAAAACATTTTTAATTTTCACAGCCAAGTGTTATAAATTCTATGAAATGTCTGTTGGCTCAAAGTGCTTGCTACACCCCTTAAAATTTCCTTGGGTGGAGCAGTTTACAAAATGTGCTAATTTTTATTTTTTTTTGGGGGGGGGGGGGGGGGTTCACTGTGGGGGTACCTTAGGGTCTCTTTTAAATGCAACATGGCACCCCAAGACCATTCCAGCAAAATCTGCCCTCCAAAAATTAAATCTTATATGACCACATATGGGGTGTTTTTAAAATTTCACCTCTATTTTGCTTTAACTCCTGTGGAACACTTAAAGGGTTAACAACATTTCTAAAACCAGTATTAAATAATTTGAGGGGTGTAGTTTCTAAAATAGTGTATTTATGGGTGGTTTTGATTATGTGACCTCCTCAAAGGGACTTCATAACTGAACTGGTCCTTTTAAAAAAAAAAAAAAAGCCAACATAAAGTAGACATATGGTAAATGTAAATCAATGAGTATATTATGAGGTATCACTGTCTTAAAAGCAGAGAGATTAAAATTTAGCAAACAGTGATTTCTTTTAAAATGTAACTTATACTCAAATTTACTATTAACATCTACAATGTGTCACAAGAAAACAATCTCTGAACGGCTTGGATAAGTAAAAGCAATCCAAAGCTATTACCACATAAAGTGACACATCTGATATAATGTCAGATTTGCTAAATTAGGCCTGGTCAGGAAATGGTTAAGGTACATTAATACAACGGTGAAAATAAAATGGCTCTTAAACACATACACTGTCAGTTTTTCATGCCCATTTTGCATCTGTGGGTGCGCGTACATTAGTTTTCTGGCAGTCTATCAGCTTTAATGGTCTACAACATTACTCACCTCACCACTTGAATGTGCGGAGGACACTCGCTCCCAGGCCCAGACTGAACATTGAACATGTGCAAATGCCTGGTGGGCTGGCCATTCCGACCTACTGATCCCAGATGAGTGGGAGGAGGGAGGGGGTGGGGGGTCATACAGAGGCAGCTATATGCAACATGTCTTCAGCAACGCATATTCCAGTTCAGAACAAGTTAGCTATTCTGTACCATGCAGACACAATAGATGAGCTGGAGCCCAATTTATCATAGACCGACAGAGTATGCTGGTCTAAGATAACCCCTTGTGTTGCCAGAAAAGCGTACGCCTCATCATAAGTTAGGTGCAGCATCCGCCTCACTGGAGTAGATTTCAGTGTTCTGCCTCCCCTCTCCCCATCCACTTTTCAGGAAGGTGGCAGAGACAACCATTTGTGCAAAAAGGGTTGTGCCAGTAGAGGTGAAAGAGTCGCAAGTATGGGGTTTGTAGAAAGGGGGCTCCCTCCCCGTCGGGTCCCTGCGATGTGGTGCCGGGGACCTGATAGCTGAGAAAGCAGCCCGATGGAAAGTCTTTTACAGTGGGACCAAAAAATAAAAATAAATTACCTTTCAAAAATGCTTTGTGCAAAATATAAAATTGGTATCCCTGTATTTTACAGACCAGCAGAATAGAGTTAATGTGTCATTTCACCCCCCCCCCCCCAGACGGCGTTCGTCCCAATAACATATCCCAAAAAAGCAATGGCAGAGTTGCAGGCTTATCTTTATCCTGCTTCCCAAAAGCAAAATAAAAAGTGATCAAGAAGTTGCATGTACTCCATAATAGAACAATGATAAAGCTCCAATGGGAAAAATTAAATGTATGGTTGTCAGAAAATGGCTGTACTGGTCTCCAGAGACTGATCGATAGCAACATGGCACCCGTAAGCCATTCCACCAAATTCTGCCTCCAAAAGCCATATGGCACTCCTCTTCCAATTCCCGACGTGTGCCCAAACAGAAATTTACAACTGCATATGGGGCGTTGCCATGTTCAAGAGAAAATAGATAGAAGAATCTTTTCTTTTATAGAGTGCAAAGAATGTAAAAAGGTTTTACAATCTGTGTGAATTAGTGCAGATTTATGTTGTGGATATGTCTGGAGCACATCTGCCCTGTGTGAACAATACTTCATCCTTAAAGATGTCTGTGTTTGGTCCGTGTGGCTATCAACATTCCTGCTGAAATTTTGTTTCTAAAGCATCTATCAGTTTTCAGTGAAAACCAGGCCAAATATGGACGCCATCCTTGCTGTGTGCGTTTTCACAAACCCATAGACTATAATGGGTGTGTTTGGTCTGCATCATGGACCAAAGTAGTGCATTTCTTTTTAATGACCTACGGTCAGTTTAAAAAAATAAAAATAAATCTGATATGTGAACAAACTAAATTAAATCAATGGGTATATGTGCTGTCCGCAGAATATGTGGACAGGACATGTCAGTGAAAAATGGAAATATTAACTAATCTTTAGCCTGGGATTTTACAGAGACAAGTCACATAACAGCAAGTCTCAGAAAAGTTACACAATCAAAAACCTCTGACTTGTCTGCAACTAATTGTTGCACAACTATTTTAGATCTGGCAGGATGTTAAAGAAAAAAACTTGCGTTGTGGTCTTTTTTTCGACTAAAAATACAACTGTTTTGCTAAAGTTGCATGCACAGCAGGTCATGTGTCTCATCACCACTTCAATCTTCATGTCATGCAACACATATGCAGTACCCCAGATGTGGGGGTATCTGCAAATGTATATAGTTATGTATTGCCATGTATTTTATATTGTATATTTTGACTGTAACTACCAGTAAGGTATAGATGACGATGTGTAGGCAGGAACAGGGCTAACCATCCTGTTCCTCCTCTTGGTAGGAGTGGGCTGATCCTGCTTCCTGCCAGGAGTGTCAGGGAAGGTTTGCGGAAAGGAAGCACACTGCAGAGCTTCTGCTCCAGTTACAGATTCTCCTAAGAGAAACGTTATACACCCTCAAGAAAATGCTTGACAGAAGACAGCAGAGTCAGCAGGTGAAAGCATGCATAATAGACACTGCTGTGAGGTGAGGAACTAGGGCTAATGCACCTTCAACACGACTACCACTAGGCCAGGTACAATACAAGTCTAGACCTGATAGTTGACATCTACACTCCCGAATGCAACAATCGAACCTGCCTCCATATTCCTTACTGGGGTCAGAAATTGCACTTTGAATCCACTGCTTTTGAATGAAACTGAAGTTATACTTTGCACTTAGTAAGATATTGTTATATGTTTAACTCTGGCCTCATTCTTCAAAATTGCATTTCCTGTGCACCGATCCCCAGGGAGCAACAGCCTACGGGAGTAAACCTTTATACAACACTTCATCAGGACCACTACCACTTCCATCCTCTACACCATTTCCTCAGGAGCTTGCTGCACATGTATAGCCCCAGACTTCTCATATATATAAAGAGGAGTTTCTGTCTAGACGTCTGTCTGTTCTTTATGCGCGACCAAATGACTAGACCAATCTTCAACAAATTTGGCACGGGTACATCAGGTGTCCGGGAAGGTTTTAGACTGGGTCTCGGCTCTCTAGGACGTACTGTTCCTGAGATATTAAAAAAAAATTACCTGCATTAGCCAATACAAGCCTGCAAGTCTCTCTACAAATCCCAACTGCCATTCACACGGTCACCTGTCCCTTATCAGCCAATAGAAGCTTGCAGGCTCTTAGTCTACACATACACACAGTTTTACTCCAGGTTTCCATAACAACTCAGCCATTTTTCTTCACTGCTGTAGGTCAGCTTTAGGCTAGGGCTACACAGCGACATGTGTTGCTTGACAATATATCTCGCGACACATAAGGCACAACTACACTGCAATATTGATGTCGCATGACAATTTTTAGAATGATAGTCTGTGGTGTTGCACTGCGATATGAGACTGACCAGGGGCAGTGGACTGGTGGTGCTTGGGCTATGCTGTGGACTATCTTTTTGGCAGATGTCACAAACTTTTGGTGATTTAATAATAAGCTGTATTGGCTTTTCATCTACCTGATACTATACGCTCTCATGTTCCGTGTGTGCCACAATAGTGGCGCTGGTGATATTTTGTTTGATGTACGAACTCTTCCTAGACCATTAATTTTGTAGCCGGTTATTGTTGGCACTAGTATCCATTTATTTACCTACGATATTTATTTATTCTTGTTGCTGACCGCGCATTTGCACTTACACTTTAATTAAAACATTTAGGCCACCAATCATGCACCACCAGTCCAAGTGTTTTTTAGTTTTGTTTTTACCCTGTGTTTTGTAAATCAAGTGTATTAGAGTGAGTATAATAAAATTTTGTATGGTTTGATTATATCTTGTGTTGGTACATTATTTCATGTGATTTAGTTAGTATCCATATATTCTTTTTGGTATTGATAATTTGACTATATATGGGTCTGATATATTTATATGGGAATTATTTTTTGTGTTACATGTCCCATATCAGCCAATGGAAGCTCGCAGACTCTTGGCCTCAACATACACAAAGTTTTATTCCAGGTTTCCATAACAACCCAGCCATTTTTCTTCACTGCTGTAGGTCAGCTTTAGGCTGGGGCTACACGACAATAAGTTGCACGACGCATAGGGCACAACTACACTGCTACATGCATCCTGGATGGATTTTTTTGTGACTGTCATTTCGCAGTATGTCGCATGCTGCAATGAGACACCATAGCCTATTATAAAAATTGTTGCATGACAGTGGTATGACAAAATGTTGCGCGACACATGTTGTCATGTAGCCCTAGTCTTAAAGGAGCAGGGTACTGTGAGGTCACTGTTAAGGGAACGGGTATTGTGGAGGTCTCTGTTAAGGGGGCAGGGAACAGTGGAGGTGACATAAGGGGGCGGTCCCCTATGGAGGTCATTGTTAATGAGCTGGGTGCTATATAGGTCACTGTTAAGGGGGTATGTCCCTGAGGAGGTTAATGTCAAGGGATTGGGGTGTTGTTAAACTTGCTGTTAAAGGGGTGGGCTGCTGTGGAGGTCCCATTTTAAGGAGGTGGAGCACTTTGGGTGGGTCAGTGTAAGGGGCTGTGGAGTTCACTGTTAGGGGGGCGGGGTACTGTAGAGGTCACTGTTATGGGGGACACTGTCTATCTTTTAACAACATACTCAAACATTAAAGTGTAACAGTCATGTTTTTTTATAAAAAAAATCATAAATTTTAGTATTTGTTACTGCTGCAGCAGCATTATGCATAAAGCAATCTTAGTTTCTTCACATACCACAGTTTTTCCATTAGTTACGTCCAGGGCTTTTTTTCTCAGAGAAAAGGTGGTGGAACTCACCCCCCCTCCCCTGGCCACGCCCCTACCCAACCCTAGGACCGCCCCTAAGACCGCCCCCTACCCACCCCCTAGGACCGCCCCCTCTACCCAACCCTAGGACCGCAAGTAAAATTGGGGGGGGGGGGGGGGCTATAAAAGTCCAGCCCAGCAAAGAAACCCCCCAGATGGGGATGGCACTGGATCTGGGGATGGCACTGTTAATGGGGGGATCTGAGGATGGCACTGTTATGGGGTGGAGGATCTGGGGATGGCATCCACAGATCCCCCATCCTATAACAGTGCCATCCACAGACCCCCCCCCATCCTATAACAGTGCCATCCACAGACCCCCCCACCCCATAACAGTGCCATCCACAGACCCCCCACCCCATAACAGTGCCATCCACAGACCCCCCCCATCCCATAACAGTGCCATCCACACACCCCCCCACACCCCATAACAGTGCCATCCACAGACCCCCCCACCCCAAACCAGTGCCATCCAGAGACCCCCCCACCCCATAACAGTGCCATCCACAGACACCCCCACCCCATAACAGTGCCATCCAGAGACCCCCCCACCCCATAACAGTGCCATCCACAAACCCCCCCACCCCATAACAGTGCCATCCACAGACCCCCCACCCCATAACAGTGCCATCCACAGACCCCCCACCCCATAACAGTGCCATCCACAGACCCCCCCACCCCATAACAGTGCCATCCACACACCCCCCCACCCCATAACAGTGCCATCCACAGACCCCCCCCCCCCCACCCCATAACAGTGCCATCCACAGACCCCCCCCACCCCATAACAGTGCCATTCACAGACCCCCCCACCCCATAACAGTGCCATCCATATACCCCCCCCCCCCACCCCATAACAGTGTCATCCACAGACCCCCCATTGCCGCTCCACTACAGTTATACAATGTGTAATGAAATGAATAATGATTCCTGCTGCCCCTCAGTAGTATAACATTCAATGTATTTGTACTCACAGCCGGCTACTGACATCGTAATCCAGGCCGGCCGGGCAGACGAGCGGCAGCGTCACTGACTGACGTCACGTGAGTGCGCCGCCTACTTTATGAATGAAGCAGGCGGCCCAGGCAGGTGACGTCAGTCAGTGACGCTGCCGCTCGTCTGCCCGGCCGGCCTGGATTACGATGTCAGTAGCCGGCTGTGAGTACAAATACATTGAATGTTATACTACTGAGGGGCAGCAGGAATCATTATTCATTTCATTAAACATTTTATAAGTCTCTACTGGAGCTGCGGGGCCGGAGCACAGTGAACGCACCGGCCCCCAGCTCCTCCTCCCAGTCCCTCCCCGCTGATACATCGCAGCTTGCGATGTCAAAAGGTGGCGGAACGCCGTTCCGGTGCGTTCCGCCAGAAAAAAAGCCCTGGTTACGTCTGTTTTAACATTTACAGTATGAGGACCTTCTCAAGATGGCTCCCCTGCCAGTTCTGAGGCCAAAACTGCTTTCCCTCACTTCACATACACACTTGCTGTAGCTAGCAGCTCCTTGCCAGCCAATCAGATTGGATTACTTAGAGACACGCCCCCTCACTCTGAAGCCTAATGCAGGCATGTAGTGTGAAGGACCGCCCCTCTGTCTGTCTGAGCCAGAGACAGATAAGCCATAGCAACTGTCTTTTACGGGAGCAGTGGAAAGGGACATTAATGAAAGCGGTTATAAGGTAATTATAGATCTTTTGACAATCATTGACAGACTAACTAAGGTAAATAAGAGTTACCATTTAAAGGGTTTCTGTCATGAGAAATAACGTTATGTAGCTGACTGACATTAGCGATGTGCTAGCTTCAGCAGTACATAACAGTATGCTTTATAACTCCCTGCCTGCCGCCGTTCTCTTAAAATAAAGATTTTTAAAATATGCTAATGAGCCTCTAGGTGCTATTAGGGCGTTGCTTCAGCACCTAGAGGTCAGTCTACGCACCCTTTGGCACGCCCATGTACACTTGATTGACTTTCAAGTTCTCCTCATCGTCCCGTAAATCCCTGTTTATTATTCGGTGCAGTGAGTGAAGCCGGCAGCAGGAGCGCGTCCCTCACTCACTGCGCGGGATAATAAACGGGTGGCGCGGGATTTACGGGATGATGAGGTGGGCGTGTTCCACTTGCTGCAGGAAGGGTGGAGTTCTAGTTAGTGTGTGTTTCTTAGCTCACCCCCTGCAAAAGGGAAGTTGTGCAGGAGCACGTCCCTGCCGGACATGCCCTGTCTAAGCCAGCCAGAGCACCTTCAGTTCTGCTGGATATGGAGGCCACAACTGGAAGCCAGGAAGTAGAGTTCCCAGGTACTACTTAAGAGACAGACAGAGAGAAGTTGCAGCATCCAGAGGAAGCTAAGTTATACAGCTACCCTGTTAGTACAGCAGAGCCATAGAGTAATCTATGTAGCAGAGTTGAGTTTGTTTGCCTGCCAGAGTTAATGCTAAAGCCTGCTGGAACCAAGACAAAGCCTGAAACAGTTTGGAGAACCGTTTATGCAAAGTAAATCTGCTATTGAACTTCATACAAAATCTGAACTCAATTTATTCTTTTGCACCTAATGGTGCTGGCGTCACGAACACCAGGGACCCTGCCACCAAGGCACCTCAACCACCATCTGGCGGGAGTTCCTGGACAACAGAGTTTGCCCCGAAGGAACTGGTGCTGTCCTTCCCTTCACTGCACGCCGTCCCAGGGAGCGCTGCTAACCATGAGTAAAACTACAACCCCCCACATCGGCCCACCGGACCTCATGTGTTTCCCCTGCGGCCCGGTCTCTACACACAAAGAGGGAGAAGACAGACACATGGACCAAACGCGGATCCTTCACAGATGAACGACTGACCATCTGGTCACAGCTGTCATAATTAACATGTGAAAGAGGCCTTAGAAATACACATTTGGTATCTGCTTTCTTATATTTACTGAGAGTGACGTTACTCTCATGTTTGTAATCTTAAACTTTTTCAAAATAAAAGAATTTACAAGAAATACACATTTAAATATTTAACATATTGTATAATTTGTTTTCAGTAAAATTACTTACATGATTTACCACAGTAGAATAAATAAATTTTAGACCATGTGAAGAGAACTTTAATACAGATATACTCACTCTCTTTTGAAGGAAGTGTATTTTTTTCCTCTGTGCTAGTTTTGCGGAGTTTATGAGGATCAAAATACTTCACCTCTGACAGATCAGGTTTATCAGCCATTGTGACTATATATTAAATAAAGAAAAAAGAAAAACAGAATTTTGTAAGTTGTGTGGCAAAGTTTAGGCCTGGTTTACTTGTAGAGATTTTATGCAATCTAATACAGATGCATTCTGTGTTTATGGGCAAATTGATTGCAACCAACAGAATAGAAAATGCCCTGATCTGCTAGAGCTATTTCTTCTATGATATCTGCACATCAGGCTTGGTTAAGTATGCATAGCTATTTGAACAGAATATAGAAAAATGCCGTTACTGTAGTTTGGGTGATCAGACCCATGATCAAGCAAGGAAACTGGCCTTAGCCTGGATTTAGATCTGTGTAGTAGAGCAACAGTACATTAGGGTTTGTGCAGGACTTTGTGATAAACCTTGAGTGAAACTAATGAACGTAGCCAACAACGCTCACTTTTCAAAACTGGAATGAGTGGTGCAAATATGCAGTTAGCTGCAAATAAGCCCAAAAGCACTGTTTGGCAGAATTCCACCTTTTTGAAGGTGGAATTCTGAAGTACAGGACTGTCCTTAATTTACCCTTTGTGTTTCCAACAAAGCCTGCAGGGGTGTGGCATGTCTTATGAAAATGCACAAAAATACATCAAAATGAAAAATAGATTTGTCTTGCAGAAATGGAGCACATGTACAGTACATAGAGGATAATATAAAGGTTTTTGGGTCACATGTACGTAGTCTAGCGTACCACCTGAGTGGAGCTCTGAAGAAGCCATGTGCACTGTATTGGACATAGTGCACGCATGTAGGGCTATGCACTTCTACTACTGCAATGTGCAGTCTCATATCCTAACCTAAAAAAAGAAAAAAGCTCTTTATGGAATCAGAAGTTATACTTGAAAAATGAGTTATACATATAACTATTATATAAAGCAGTTCCAACCAGGGTTAAACCTAGTTTACACACTAGAACTGTAGTCTGCAGCGTGTACCTTCACCACAGCTGCGGAGGTATAATGCAAAATGTTTGTGGATCAGTCAAGCAAACCTGTCACACTAATGTTCTCGCATGTATGTGAGCTTCTCCAGGTATGTGCAAACCTGCATGTCACCACCTGCTCAAACAGATCCAGAGGCATGTGGCAGCCATGCCCTGCTGCTGTGCTACCTCCAAGCTGTGCACTCTGGAAAGGAGAGTGTTAAAACTGAGGATTAACAAGCCTAATTAATGGCTTTACCTACTGCACAGTTTGGAATTGTTAACTCTTTCAATTTCAGATAACATAGCAGGAACAGTGCTCTGCTGAGAGGATTTGTGTGCAGTAGATGCGGGTCCCTGCCAGATAACACAGGGGAATACAGTATAAAATACAGCCTCGAACACGAAGCCCACCACAAGAAAAGCAAGACTTCTACAAGTACTTACCAAGTTCTTCTCTTAGTTCCCAGCACAGAATGTGCACCAAGTGCTGGGTGTCACTTTTATATGCTGCCTAATACACACCTTCTAGTGTTCATTGGGCCTAGATTCCACACCCATGTAGAGCCCGCCTTAATCTTATCACATTCTGCCTCCAGCCACTGTCTGTAAGTGGTCACATTTCATGGAACTATAGAGATCCAGCTAAGGCCGGGTTCACATCACAGTTTATTATTTCCATTCTCCTGACCCATCAGAAGAACAGAAAAGTAATGAGAAAAACCGCATCCTTTATTTTAAGCATTCATTATGTTCATTTTTGCACAATTGACATCCGTTTTAGCAATTTCCACCTGAGATCTGTTATTTTAGAAGGAAACAAAATCCTGTAGCATATCTTCAAAAAGCTGATCTGATATTGATAACCTATACTGAGGATAGGCCGTCAATATCAGAGACTGGAGAACCTCTTTAGGGTTCATGCACACGGCTGTAGCTATTGCTGCAGCTCACAAATTGCGGATCAGCAAAACACGGATACCGGCCATGAGCATTCCACATTTTGTGGAACATAACTTCTGGCCCATAATAGAACAGTCCTATCCTTCTCTGTAATATGGAGAACAATAGGACATGTTCTATTTTTTTGCTGGTGACGAAAAATGAACATATAAATGTGGAAAGAAAACTGTGTGCTGTCTGCATCTTTTGCCTATTTAAAGGGAACTTGTCACCAGTTTTATGGTGTCCTAACTAAGGGCAACATAAATAAGTGACTGATTCTCTTAGCAAAATGCTGGGTCACTTTCTTTAATTGACCCAATCAGTCTGCCAACATCTTGTATTGAAAAGCTCCAGCTGATAATGATGAGTCATGAATATTCATGAGCTCCTGACTCTCCCCGCCCACCTGCTGCTGAATGACAGTTTGTTTCCATAGGAATCAGCAGCAGGTGGGCAGGGGAGTGGCTATAGCTCTGAATTAAATATACGCTGGACTCAATGACATCACGCCGGACTCCAATCAGCTCATTAGCATGCGGCATCTTTGTGTGTATATTATGAGATAACCATCTGTTACACCAGTAAGTGAATACATCTAAGGTACTTTTTAGTAGTTAATGATTGTATATAATTAGTTAGATTATAATCAAATATCCACATGACAGGTTCCCTTTAAGGCTACTTTCACACCTAGCGTTTTTACTGGATCCGGCAGGGTTCAGCAAAAAACGCTTCTGTTACTAATAATACAACCATCAGCATGCGTTAATACAACCGGATCTGTTCATATCTTTAACATTGCCAAGATGGATCTGTCATGAACTCCAATGGAGGACGTATTAATTTTCTATTGTGGCAGAGAAAACGGATCCGTCCCCATTGACTTGCATTGGGAGTCATGCCGGATCCATCTTGCTCCACATCCCAGGACAGTAAGCAAACTACAACATGTTACGGTTTGCTCTCCAGTATGGGAACGCAACTAAACAGAACGGAATGCATTTTGGAGCATTCCGTTATGTTCAGTTCAGTTTTGTCCCTATTGACAATGAATGGGGACAAAACTGAAGCGTTTTTTTTCCGGTATTAAGACCCTATTACGGATCTCAATACCGGAAAAATAAAACTCTAGCGTGAAAATAGCCTAAGTTAATGGGGCCAGTTATTAACAAACTATGGTGTATCACCTCCAGGTTTAAGTAGTCCCAATCTCCTCCCCCAGCCAAGGTGAAGGGGGGAAGGTGACACCATACCCCGGACGCGATCCACCATTCATTTAAACATGTGTGCCCGTGCTCACATTAACAAAAATATCAATTACTACGTGTCTTACCTACATAAAAAGCTTCTACCAATAAATGTTATTTCTTTGTAGGTCTAGCCCGGTTCACAGAATATATATTCCTGTAGGAACTACATACTTGAACCAGCACAAACCGCATAGTGTGAGCATGACATTAAAAATTATACAAAATGTTATCTAAAACACACAAAGGTAAGTAAAAAGACTTCCTAAATATATAGCATATCATACTAACACTTAAAATGGCAATCCATAATAACATAGAAAAATGGGAATGACTATGAAATTCTAAAATTAATTAAAATACATACAGTGGCGGAAATAATTATTTGACCCCTCACTGATTTTGTAAGTTTGTCCAATGACAAAGAAATGAAAAGTCTCAGAACAGTATCATTTCAATGGTAGGTTTATTGTAACAGTGGCAGATAGCACATCAAAAGGAAAATCGAAAAAATAACTTTAAATAAAAGATAGCAACTGATTTGCATTTCATTGAGTGAAATAAGTATTTGAACCCTCTAACAAAAAAAGACTTAATACTTGGTGGAAAAACCCTTGTTTGCAAGCACAGAGGTCAAACGTTTCTTGTAATTGATGACCAAGTTTGCGCACATTTTAGGAGGAATGTTGGTCCACTCCTCTTTGCAGATCATCTCTAAATCCCTAAGGTTTCGAGGCTGTCTCTGTGCAACTCTGAGCTTGAGCTCCCTCCATAGGTTTTCGATTGGATTAAGGTCCGGAGACTGACTAGGCCACTCCATGACCTTAATGTGCTTCTTCTTGAGCCACTCCTTTGTTGCCTTTGCTGTATGTTTTGGGTCATTGTCGTGCTGGAACACCCATTTTCAGTTTCCTGGCAGAGGGAAGGAGGTTGTCGCTCAGGATTTCACGATACATGGCTCCGTCCATTTTCCCGTTTATGCGAATAAGTTGTCCTGTGCCCTTAGCAGAAAAACACCCCCAAAGCAAAATGTTTCCACCCCCATGCTTGACGGTGGGGACGGTGTTTTGGGGGTCATAGGCAGCATTTTTCTTCCTCCAAACACAGCGAGTTGAGTTAATGCCAAAGAGCTCTATTTTGGTCTCATCAGACCACAGCACCTTCTCCCAGTCACTCTCTGAATCATTCAGGTGTTCATTGGCAAACTTCAGACGGGCCTGCACATGTGCCTTCCTGAGCAGGGGGACCTTGCGAGCCCTGCAGGATTTTAATCCATTGCGGTGTAATGTGTTTCCAATGGTTTTCTTGGTGACTGTGGTCCCTGCTAATTTGAGGTCATTAACTAACTCCTCCCGTGTAGTTCTAGGATGCTTTTTCACCTTTCTCAGAACCATTGACACCCCACGAGGTGAGATCTTGCGTGGAGCCCCAGAGCGAGGTCGATTGATGGTCATTTTGTGCTCCTTCCATTTTCGAACAATCGCACCAACAGTTGTCACCTTCTCTCCCAGCTTCTTGCTAATGGTTTTGTAGCCCATTCCAGCCTTGTGCAGGTCTACAATTTTGTCTCTGACATCCTTGGACAGCTCTTTGGTCTTTCCCATGTTGGAGAGTTTGGAGTCTGCTTGATTGATTGATTCTGTGGACAGGTGTCTTTTATACAGGTGACTAGTTAAGACAGGTGTCCTTAATGAGGGTGACTAATTAAGTAGAAGTGTCTAACCACTCTGTGGGAGCCAGAACTCTTAATGGTTGGTAGGGGTTCAAATACTTATTTCACTCAATGAAATGCAAATCAGTTGCTATCTTTTATTTAAAGTTATTTTTTCGATTTTCCTTTTGATGTGCTATCTGCCACTGTTACAATAAACCTACCATTGAAATGATACTGTTCTAAGACTTTTCATTTCTTTGTCATTGGACAAACTTACAAAATCAGTGAGGGGTCAAATAATTATTTCCGCCACTGTAAGTTCTTTTCTTAAATTCCGACCCTGTGGAAATCTGGTACCTATTCTGAAAATCCAGTAGGCTTCACGTTGCAATATTTTTTCTTTTATATTACCTCCTCTTATTGGTATTGTAACCTTTTTCAAACGTGATCAGACTTCTCACACTAGGATTATGTTGTTGTATTAAATAATTAGCGGCATTAGATACATTTGTGACTGTGGGATTTATAATGTAGTTTAGATTTTCCCTCAGTCTCTCTTCAAATTTTCTGCTTGTGCTGCCTATATACATTTAATCACATATAGTGCACTGTATTATGTAGACTACTTCTACTGTATTACAGTTTATGTAATTTTTAATAGGAAAAGTTTCAGTGTGTGCTGCATTGTGGAAGGTTTTCGTGGGCAGCGCTACTCTGCATGTTTTGCAAGGGTGGCTGCCACATCTTGTAAACCCTGAATATTTGAGCCATGTTTCCGGTGTCAGTGACTTCGGCCATATGTACATGGATGGAGACAGGGTTTTGGCAAGTGTACTTGGTTGTCTTGACACTACTCTACAGCCATTTTTTAATGTCTTATAGAGTATGTCATCTTCAAATTATATCGGGAGACATTTTTTGACTGCTTTTTGTATTAATGGGAACTGTCGGCTATATGTTAAGGCTAAGGAAGGTTTAGACATATTAATTCTATTGCGTTTTATTTTTATCTTTTTTATATATTGCATTATGGAAGAGAAGATCCCTTTGTGATTTATTTTGCGCTATTTTTAAACCCCTAGATATCATCCAATCAGCATATCCTCTCGACTGCAGGCATTTCCAAATAACCGCTGTTTCCCTATTAAAAGAAGGATCTGTACTGCAATTCCTTCTTGCCCGTAAAAACTCACCTACTGGTATAGCCGCAATCTTTTTGCGGTATGTTTCTGTGAATATTATTTGATCAGGAACTCCCATCAATCTGAGATCTAGAAAATTAATAGAATGGGAGTCCTGATCCTGTACAAATCTACGGTTGTATGGATTATCATTGAAATATTTCACAAAATCAGGTATGGCAGATACATCGCCGCTCCAAATGAGGAGCAAGTCGTCGATGTATCTGCCATACCACACCAGCGAATGTGAAAAAGGGTAATCTTCAGAAAAAACAAATCTCTCCTCCCAATGGGACATTGTAAGATTTGCCGGTGAGGGAGAGAATTTTGCCCCCATTGAAATGCCCCTTATCTGAACAAAAAACTGGTCATCAAAACAAAAATAATTATGTGTAGCAAGAAAGATGTAATTTCCACTATAGATAGTTTGTTACGAATAAGAACCATATTGTTCAAAATGCGTCAACGAGGGAGAAAGGGAAGTTGATGTTCACTGGATGTATTTTACCGGCTGAAAATAAAAGACCAAAGCGACTTGAAAGAATTGTTACGTGCTGGATTCCTTCTTTTTTATGCTTAAATTTGCTAGGTCTCGCTGAAAAGACCTAGTGCATTTAAGCTGCAATTCTTATTTTGCCCAGCAAATGGCATGCCAACATAACAAATGAGCAATTCTGACATTTAAATGGAAATAAAAAATCCATGAATGCTCAGAATTAAAAACAAACAATTGGATTTTGTAGGCTCAAATATGAGTTTCAAAATCATAACAAAAAAGTAAAAAAAACTATTTTAAAGAGGACCTTTCATGCGATTTTATTAAGGGAGATATATACCTGTACTTGCAGGGTTCCCCCCGCTGATGCTGCCACTCTTCTTGATTTTTTAAATTTTAAATATGCCTCCTATGCCCCACTGTGCCCCGCCAGATTTCTCCCACTCAGTATGCTAATACTGAGCATTGGAGCAATGAGGAGGAGACTGAGTCTTTCTCTGTGGGCGTCTCCTTCTCCCCTGGCTGTAGCGCTGTCCAATCGCAGCACAGAGCGTCACAGCCAGGGAGAAAAAACCTCCCTGGCTGTGACGATCTGCGCTGTTATTGGACAGCGCTAAAGTCAGGGAGAAGGAGACGCCCATGGAGAAAGACTCAGTCTCCTCCTCATTGCTCCGATGCGCAGTATTAGTATACTGAATGGGAGAAATCCGGCGGGGCATAGGAGGCATATTTAAAAAAATCAAGCAGGGTGGCAGCATCAGCGGGGCATACCACGCAAGTAAAGGTATATATCTCCCTTAATAAAATAGCATGAAAGGTCCTCTTTAAAAATACATAAAAAATGCTAAAAATTTATATCACCCCCCCTTTCCGTATAATAAAAAAATAAGTAAAGAGCAAAAAATGAATTTGAAATAAAGTGTAGCGACTGGCACTCAACACCATGCATTAGTAATCTGGAGATGTAGATTGAAACTTAAATTTATTAGCAAGGTTGCCTAAAATGTAAATAAATACAAATTCATACTAGGGCTGCACGATATGGGAATTTTGTGTGATTGCGATTAGGGCCCTAAAAATTGCGATAACGATATGCGATATTTTAAGGGAATTGTGCTAGAGGTCTATTTGCTTGGATTTTCCCATATGAGCCGCTGACGCGGCTGGGTATGACATAGTTATATGGGTTCTGTGGATGATGCACTGTTATGGGGATCTGTGGATGGCACTGTTATGGGGGATCTGTGGATGGCACTGTTGTGGGGGATCTGTGGATGGCACTGTTGTGGGGGATCTGTGGATGGCACTGTTGTGGGGGATCTGTGGATGACGCTGTGTTGTGGGGGATCTGTGGATGACGCTGTGTTGTGGGGGATCTGTGGATGACGCTGTGTTGTGGGGGATCTGTGGATGACGCTGTGTTGTGGGGGATCTGTGGATGATGCTGTGTTGTGGGGGATCTGTGGATGACGCTGTGTTGTGGGGGATCTGTGGATGACGCTGTGTTGTGGGGGCTCTGTGGATGACGCTGTGTTGTGGGGGATCTGTGGATGACGCTGTGTTGTGGGGGATCTGTGGAGGATGCTGTTATGGGGGATCTGTGGAGGACGCTGTTATGGGGGATCTGTGGAGGACGCTGTTATGGGGGATCTGTGGAGGACACTGTTATGTGGGGGATCTGTGGAGGACGCTGTTATGGGGGATCTGTGGATGACTCTGTTATAGGGGATGTGTGCTATGACACATAGGGCCATGAGGGGGGGCAGCATAAGACATATAGCATCTTATGCTGGTCCCCCTCATGGCCCTATGTGTCCCCTCATGTGTCCTAAACTGCGCACATAACTGGCTTTGTGTGTAAAGTATTTTACTAGTGTGTAAAACAAGCTCTCTCCTATTGATAACATGGCCAGCCTCTGTACTCACTGTCACTATGAATGCACTACAGCGAGCGGAAGCGAGCTGGCCGGCCGGCCGGCGCGTGACTGACGTCACTTAGTAACGCTCCTCCCTCTTTAGGAAGCAGGAGCGTTACTAAGTGACGTCAGTCACGCGCCGTCCGGCCCGCTCGCTGCCGTTCGCTGCAGTGCATTCATGGTGAAAGTGAGTACAGAGGCTGGATCTGTTATCAATAGGAGAGAGCTTGTTTCACACACTAGTAAAATACTTTACACACAAAGCCAGTTATGTGAGCGGGGCCCCTTCATATATAATCGCGGCATTTTCGGGTCTGCCAAATCGCCATATCGCATTTGCCGATTATCGCGATTCGATTATTTTTTCGATTTATCGTGCAGCCCTAATTCATACATAACATTTCATACAATAATGTCAATGTGTAAAATCTCACAAGTAAAATCGCATGAATAAAATCGCATATGTAAAATGACACATTAACATACAGATCCACATATAATATTTTGCGGTAGTCCTATGTATTAAGGCCTATAGATAAGGGGCTGATGGGACCTCTCACTCAATAGCCTCCTAAGTTAGGTAATAGATTGTCTATAATATGTAACTGGTTAAGATGGCAGATAGTGAAGTCCACAATTCATTTGGCTGTGATTGACAATATTGTATCGTATTAGCAGCTATTTGAGTTCGTATTAGATACTTGAAATAGTATCTTTGGTGACAATTCCTTGCGCTGGTATAGTAGATGCTAAGATAATACAGAAAATGGCTTGTTGTTATAGTGCAATTGCTCATGCAAGTAGATAATGACTAGTTGTCAGCCTGTACCTCTGCTACTACGTGGCGTCCCACAGAGCGGTCAGTACCTGACTTGTTTTACCTCCCTCCTGCAGATGACTCCGGCTGTGATGTTTTGCCGTCTGGATACAATACCCCGCGTGGTCCTGGAGGTATCAGCTCGGCGTCCCACGTGATCAGGTATGTTGGTTTCCGGCTCTACGGTCGAGTCCTGGGTATCGGAGGTAGTGCAAAAATTTGTAAAAGAGAAGTGCTTCTATTTGTTAGATGCCAAGGCACTTGATTTTGTCCATAAATACTAAGAGTAGGTCCTGAGATATGGGAATCAAACAATACGCGTTTCAAAGTGTATACTCACTCATTCATCAGTGGTCATCTGTCCCACCATACCTTACCTACTCTTATAGATCGTTCATTAATCACCTGGAGCCATGGGTGTTTACAATGTCCGTCCTGGATCACCTCTTGTTTCCCTGAATAAATTCATTATTGTCCATATTATACAGTTATTTCAAAAATCCTCTATAGGGGATGTAGTTCGCAATGAATGGCAGCCTCATGCAAAAAAACGCACCTGGTTTCATATTTTTAATTGCCAATACAATATTTCCCCAGGCTATTCATTTTTCTCAAGTGAGAGGGCCAATTGGAGAAATCTTTGTATTTTCTTTTGTTGCTTGTAATATAAATATTCCAATCTTGTATAGATAATTTGGTGTGCAATATATAATATATATAAAAAATATATATAAAAATCAAAGTATGGCTATAAAGATGTACATATATGTATACAAATAAATAAAATAAATTAATTAATTCTTAAGATTACATTCAAATAACATTCTGTCACTGTGAATAAATGCGTATAGCTGTTCTGTATTTTTCTAGAGCGATGACTTATTTGACCATGAAGGTGTAAGGACGGCGACCCCCTTCCAAGGGAAAATTGGAGAGCTGAGACAAACAGCTAGCTGATGATTTACCGTCGGAGTGTGGCAGCCGCCCGATTCTATAGAAAACCAAACAATTCCATTTCTGCGTTGAGACCTCCTGGTAAAAGTGTATTAAACTCAAATATTTTCCTGGATTCCAAACGGGACATCTGGCTAATATGGTCCCCCACCTCTCCAATGTTTTTTCACCTGTTCGAGTGCTGCAAAAGTCATTCCTTTTGGGTCTTAATTATGACATTGTTTAAAATGTTCTGATAATGAGTGTTTCTCATAACCTTTTCTTATGTTCGATACATGCTCTGCAATTAGCTTTTTCAATGTTCGTTTGGTCCGGCCTATGTATTGTCTCCCACATGGGCACTCTATCATGTATATAACGTTCATAGAGCTACAGGTTAGAAACTCCTTAACTTCGTGTATAAACCCATTTTGTGTAGACCTAATCTTGAGTGTTTTTCTTGGGAATGTAAAAGTTTTGCAGTTATTTCATTTTTCACATTTATAAAACCCTTTCATATTTAACCATTTGTTAATAAATTGTTTCCTTGTCTGATTGTTTCTAATTGTTGGTGCTATTTTCAAATCAAGGTTCGGGGCCTTGGTGTATGTTATTCGGGGGGTATTTGTTAATATGGGGCCAATATATTTATCTTTCAAAATAAGATGCCAATGTTGTTTGATAATCTGTTTGATTTTTTTATACTGTGACTTGAACGGTAGAATTATACGCATGGTTTCTGCTTCATCTGATATCTTCACTTTAGGGGAGGTTTTTTAAAAAAAGGTCTGTCTATCCAGTTGGTTCACCTTACATTAAAGATTGATCTATTATGTTTACAGGGTACTCTTTCGTCAAAAATTGTATTTTCATCTTACCAGCCTCTTTTTTAAAGTGCTCATCGGAGGTGCAATTTCTCTTTAATCGACAAAACTGGCCAACCGGTATATTCAAAAGCCATCTTGGCAGGTGGAACTCGAATATAATATATACCCGTTTTTTGGCCACTGGTTTTTGATAAGTGGTACACATCAGTCTATCTCAGTGGTGGCGAACCTATGGCACGGGTGCCAGAGGCGGCACTCAGAGCCCTCTCTGTGGGCACCCACACCCTGGAAAAAGTCTATGGTGTACCAATCTGCCTTAGACTGTTCCTGCCATTCACCAGCACAGGGCGCACTATGAACAGCACAGGCAGCACACTGTATGCAGGCAGGCTATTATAGCCAAATGATAAAGTACATGGAAGATATACTATATTGGACTGTAGTGTTCAGGGTAAATTACCGTGTTGGCACTTTGCGATAAATAAGTGGGCTTTGAGTTGCAGTTTGGGCACTCGGTCTGTAAAAGGTTCACCATCACTGGTCTATCTTGTTCCACTGAAATTTGTAAGTCAAGGAATTCAACTTGAGATTGACTTATATTGGCTGTGAATTGTAATTTATATATATATATATATATATATATATATATATATATATAATTAAAAAAAGAAAAGAAAAAAGCAGCACACATCAAACGCGGGTGCAAGTCCTTATGGTGGCCTGTGACCAAGGTCCCAAATGCATACAGAAGAAAAATATATATATATATATGTATATTGCTATTCAATTCATGCAGGAATTTCTGAAGTTCTCCCTCATCATTTTGCCAAACAAACAAAATATCATCTATATAACGACCAGGTCTGCCCCCAGTTTGGCGGTGATGTGGATCAATTCCCACTGGGCCATAAATAGATTGGCCAAAGTGCTCAGTGCACCCCTTGAAAAATTCCTTGGGGGGTGTATTTTCCATAATAGGGTCACTTTTTTTTTTTCACTGTTGGGGTGCCTCAGGGTGTCTTCAAATGCGACATGGTTCCTGAAAACTATTCCAGCAAAATCTGCCTTCCAAAAGCCACATGGTGTTCCTCCCATTCTGAGCCCCACTGTGTGCTCATACAGCACTTTACAACGACATATGGGGTGTTGACGTATTCAGGAGAAAATGGGTAACAGATTATGGGGTTCATTTTCTCCTAATACCCTCCTGATACACTGTTGGGGTGCCTCAGGGTGTCTTCAAATGCGACATGGTGCCTGAAAATTATTCCAGCAAAATCTGCCTCCCAAAAGCAACACAGTGTTCCTCCCATTCTGAGCCCCACTGTGCACCCATATAGCACTTTATGACCACATATGGGGTGTTTCTGTAAACTGTAAATTTTGCGGTTAACCCATGCTGGGTTGCAGGAAAAATGGATCTAAATGGAAAAATCTGCAAAAAAAGTGACATTTTAAAACTTCACCTCCATTTTCCATAAATTCTGGTGGAACACTTAAAGGGTTAACAACGTTTTTAAAATCAGTTTTGAATACCTTGAGGGGTGTAGTTTCTAAAATCGGGTCATTTTTGGATGTTTTTTATTATATAAGCCCCACTAAGTGACTTTAGACCTGAACTGGTCCTTAAAAAGTTGGTTTTGGAAAATTTTTAAATTTGCTTCTAAACTTCTAACGTCCTCAAAAAATAAAATAACATTTACAAAATGATGCAAACATGAAGTAGACATATGGTAAATGTAAAGTAATTATTTTGTGAGGTGCCACTATCTGTCAGAAAACCAGAGAAATTATAATTTAGAAAATTGCAAATCTTTAAAAAATTTCAGTAAATTTGGGATTTTTTTTAAATAAATAAAGGTAAAATATTGACTCGAATTTATCACTAACATGAAGTACAATATGTCACGAGAAAACAATCTCAGAATGGCTTGGATAAGTAAAATTGTTCCAAAGTTATTACCACATAAAATGAAACATGTCAGATTTTCAAAATGTGGCTTGGTCCTGAAGGTAAAAACTGGCTTGGTATTGAATGGGTTAAGGCTGGATTCACACCTTACAGTTAGCTGCTTGGAAAAGAAGAAAGAAAAATTACTAAATCTTCACTAGAGTTGAGCGGACACCTGGATGTTCGGGTTTGACGGGTTCGGCCGAACTTTACAAAAAAGTTCGAGTTCGGGACCCGAACTTGACACCGAACCCCAATGAAGTCAATGGGGACCCAAACTTTTGAGCACTAAAATGGCTGTAAAAATGTCATGGAAAGGGCTAGAGGGCTGCATCAAAATGTGGTTCAGAGCATGGCAAGTGCTCTGCAAAGAAATGTGGATAGGGAAATGACTTTAAATAACAAAATACGTTAAAATAAAAAATAATAATCTTGATCTAGGAGGACAAGGTCCATATGGAGTAGGAGGTTGAGGAGGTGGTGGATGTGGCGGTGTAGGTGGAAGCGGCGGTGGAGGAGGAGGTAGCCTACACTGCTTTTTGGTTTTAAATTTATTTTAATTTTTTTAAATTGGGGTACACCCCAAAACATTAGGAAGTAAAACCTGTGATAACCCCCTCCAGTCGTGCTAAACACACGTTCAGACAATACACTAGCTGCAGGGCAGGCCAGCACCTCCAAGGCGTAAAGGGCAAGCTCAGACCATGTGCCCAATTTGGAGACCCATCAGTCAGTTCGTGTAGGCGTGTGCACACATACTGCCCCAACACGTCACCGTCCACGATCCATTTGGATATCTTCTGTATCAACTTTTGAGTTCTTTTCTGAGCCTACCATGTTGATCACGGTTATCGGCGAATCAGGGTTCCACGCCGGAGAGGGAGCGTGAGAAAGAGACCACATCCAAGGGAGGTAAATTTTTTTTAAATTAAATATGATCGAGCAGAAAAGTGGGACGAATTATTGAAGCACAAATGTGGGACAAGTTATTAAAGATTAAGCATTGAATGAAAGGAGGGGGCGCGCATCAATTAAGGAAGAATTTTTAAAATTTTATTCCCTGTCACCCATGCAGAGCAGGGGTTTTGTATACAGGAAAATTGGTAAAATGTCACCTTGTAACAGATGATTTTTTGAAATTTAGGTCCCTATCACCTATGCAGAGCAGCGGTTTAATAACGGCAAAAATTTTAAAATGTCACCCAAGAATGTAACAGACAAATTAGTGAATTTTTTTTAACTGTCTACTAGGTATAGCAGTGGTATATCACACCTAAAAATTGGTGAATTTCACCTGAATATGTAATAGACAAATTAGTGAAATTACATAAAATAAAATACGTATTGAGGTGGAGGTCCATATGGAGTAGGAGTTTGAGGAGGCAGTGGACGTGGCGGTGGAGGAGGATGAGGTAGCCAACACTGGTTTTTGGTTTTAATTTAATTTGATTTTATTTTTTTATTAGGCTACACTCCAAAAGAGTGTGAAATATAACAATGAGCAATTGTGCTGTAGTATAACAATGGCTGGTTAAGGCCGGTATACATGTCTATTCTGCACAAGGTATGGAAAAGTCCTGTGGGATCCATGCCTGGTTCATTTTAATGAACGTGAGCTTGTCCACATTGGCTGTGGACAGGCGGCTGCGCTTGTCTGTGATAACGCCCCCTGCCGTGCTAAACACACGTTCAGACAATACACAGCACATCCAAGGCATAAAGGGCAAGCTCAGGGCATGTGCCCAATTTGGAGACCCAGAAGATGAAGGGGACAGACCCGTCATTCAGTACGTGTAGGCATGTGCACACATACTGCTCCACCATGTTGCTGAAATGCTGCCTCCTGCTAAGATGTTCCATATCAGCTGGTGGTGCTGGTTGTTGTAGCGTGCTGACAAAGCTTTTCCACATTTCGGCCATGCTAACCCTGCCTTCTAAGGTGCTGGTGGTGCCCCCAGCTGTGTTGGTGACCTCTTCCTTCTCCTCTGCCTTCGCTTCCACTGCTTCCACTGTTCCCCCGCTGTCAGGTGGGAATGCCACCAGCAGCGCGTCTACCAACGTACGCTTGTACTCGCGCATCTTACGATCACGCTCCAGTGACTGAATTAAAGACGGTACGTTGTCCTTGTAATGGGGATCCATCAGTGTGGCCACCCAGTAATCAGCACAAGTTAGAATGTGGGAAACTTGGCGGTCGTTGCGGAGACACTGCAGCATGTAATCGCTGATGTGTGCCAGGCTGCCCAGAGGCAACGAAAAGCTGTCCTCTGTGGGAGGTGTATCATCTGTGTCCTCTGTATCCCCCCCAGCTATGCACCAGTGATGGCCATGAGCTGGTTTGGGTGCCACCCTGCTGTTCCTCCTCCTTCTCATCCATCACCTCGTCATCCTCCAGAACTGTGCCCTGGCTGGACAATTGTGTACCTTGGGTTTGTGGGTGCAGGAACCCACCCTCGGAGCCACTTGTGAATGACTGGCCGGAAACCCTATGAAATGATCCCTCTTCCTCCTCCTCCTCCTCCTGTGCCACATCCTCTTCCATCATCGCCAGCAGCGTTTTTTCAAGGAGGCATAGAAGTGGGATAGTAACGCTGAGAACTGTGTTATCGGCACTGGCCATGTTGGTGGAGTACTCGAAACAGCGCAACAAGGAACACAGGTCTTGCATGGAGACCCAGTCATTGGTGGTGAAGTGGTGCTGTTCCGCAGAGCGACTCACCCGTGTGTGCTGCAGCTGAAACTCCACTATCGCCTGCTGCTGCTCGCAAAGTCTGGCCAGCATGTGCATGGTGGAGTTCCACCTTGTGGGCACGTCGCATATGACGCGGTGAGCGGGAAGGCCGAAGTTACGCTGCAGTGCTGACAGGCGAGCAGCAGCAGGGTGAGAATGCCAAAAGCGCGCACAGACAGCCCGCACTTTATGCAGCAGCTCTGACATATCGGGGTAATTTTTAAGGAACCTCTGCACCACCAAATTCAGCACATGCGCCAGGCAAGAGATGTGCGTCAAACTGGCTATTACCAGAGCTGCTTCGAGATTTCGCCCATTATCGCGCACCAGCAGGCCGGGCTTGAGGCTCACTGGCACCAACCACTCATCGGTCTGTTGTTCAAGGCCCGTCCATAGCTCCTGCGCAGTGTGGGGTTTGTCCCCCAAACAGATAAAATTTAAAACTGCCTGCTGTCGTTTACCCCTGGCTGTGCTGAAGTTGGTGGTGAAGGTGTTATGCTGACCGGATGAGGAGGCGGTAGAGGATGAGGAAGCGGAGTAGGAGGAGGAAGCAACAGGAGGCAAACTGAAGTGCCCTGCAATCCTCGGTGGTGGAAGGACATGCGCCAAACTGCTATCCGCCTCAGGACCAGCCGCCACTGCATTTACCCAGTGTGCTGTTATGGAGATCTAATGTCCCTGGCCGTGCTTACTGGTCCACATATTCGTAGTTCGGTGGACCTTGCCACAGATGGTTATGCAGGGAAGGGATGGCACGCCTAGAAAAAAGGCCTTTAAAACTCTCCATCTCCACCAGACGGAATGACAGAATTTCAACGGACAGTAATTTTGAAATTCTGGCATTCAGGGCCAGGGATCACGAGTGGGTAGAGGGTTACTTCCTCTTCCGCTCCAGTGTTTGGGACATGTAGAGCTGAAAGCTTCCGTGGGACATTGTGGAGATGCTTGGTGACCCAGGTGGTGGTGTTGCTGGCAGATCCTCTGTTTGCGGGGTGGCAGGTGGCATTGTCACTCCAGAGGTGAATGAAGAAGCCGAGACTGAAGCAGAAGAGGAAGCCGGAGGAGCCAGAGACCTTTCTTGGTTTTTGAGGTGTCTACTCCACTGCAGCTCGTGCTTTGCACTAAGATGCCTGGTCATGCAGGTTGTGCTCAGGTTGAGAACATTTATGCCTTGCTTCAGGCTCTGATTGCACAGCGTGCAAGCCACTCGTGTCTTGTTGTCAGCACATTGTCTGAAGAACTGCCACGCCAGGGAACTCCTTGGAGCTGGCTTTGGTGTGCTCGGTCCCTTGCTGCGGTGGGCAGTAGCAGGCGTACTGTCTAGGGGACGGCCGCTCTGCTTTTGCACCCTGCTCCCTCTTCTGCTGTGCTGGTGGCTCTGTGCGACCACCGCCTCTTCCTCCGAACTACACAGGTCGATCGCATGACCTTGATTCCATGTGCGGTCGAGGACCTCATCGTCCTCCACAAACAAATGTAATGGAAAAGTTTTCTATGAGCTCTTCATGTGTTCATGTCTGTATTGTCAAATTTGTTTGTTTCTATGTCTGTTGGTACATGTTGACTGTTACATGCTAAATCTTCTGATAACACCCAGAGATCTGTGGTCTTCATGACAGGTTAAGAGTAGACTGACTAAAAGAGGGAGGATCAGACCATCCAACCGGAAGAGGTGGACTTAAATGACTTGGAGAGGAGGGAGGAGAAATGGGTGGACTTTACAGACACAGAGACAGCCCCTTTTGCCCATCCCTAATTACAAGATACCCCCATGAAAGAAAAGTACTTTGCGAAAAAAAAGTATTTGTGTGTTCTGTTGTATGCCTTCATGGAAAATGGACATCAAGAAAAACTGGGTACATCTGTAAACCAAAATGCCAGAGGGTATTAAGTACAGAGTTAACCAAAATACAACATTGGGTATATTAAAAGATTTGTGAATAAAATTATATTAATGGTGTTGAGTTTTATGGTTGACAATGGAAGGCAGATGATCAAACTGGTATTATTATTTGTTAAAGGGTTTACATTGAGGAAGATACTATACGACTGAAGACCTATTACAACACATGTATGTTTTTGTTTCACACTACAATAATCGTATCTAGTGCTAAAAAGCCATAGAACGTTATTGAAAGTTATTGGTTTTTTAGCATGTCAAGAATGAAGATGAGTCACCATGACATCTTAATTGATACATGCATAACTCTGGTTTGAAGTGTTATTACACTAGTCCAATATATAATGACACATGTATAATTATAATTATATGAGATTTAGGGTTTTAACAAAGTTTATTTTGCTTTGGCAAAGACCTCTATTGTACCATTGGAAAGTGTTATTTAAATGCAGTGTTGGACTGACAAAAGTTATAAGGACTTTGATTTGGTTAATCTAGTTGATGCAGGGGTAGAGAGAAAACCAAATTCACACTATCAACGGCTCATCCTGCTATGGACTGAGTTACCTTGGATTGAGTTGAAATCTATGTGTGACTGTTCAAGAATCATCTTCTCTAAGTGCAGGTTGTATCTGATTAGCAGAGCCGGGACTGAGAACCTCAGCAGTGTCCAGGGGGTGCCCAAGATAATGACCAGGTGTGGTAAGATATAACTCATGGTGACCTGCTTGCCACCCAACAAAAAACAACTCAAACTGCTGGTCTGCCATGCTAAAAAAAGACCTTGCTGCTCGCACTACTGTTGTCCGGTTGGGCGGCAAAAGGTAATTGCCCAAGACCAACCAGCAGGGCTGATGACCTTGTAGACCAATGAGGAGAGGATCCCCCAGTGTCATGTTCCTCCCACAGACAAGGTTATGAACTGTCCTACACCCACTGAAAAGAGGCTCTGAAACCTTCACTTGATTGTGATTACACCTACAGTCGTGGCCAAAAGTTTTGAGAATTACATAAATATTGGAAATTGGAAAAGTTGCTGCTTAAGTTTTTATAATAGCAATTTGCATATACTCCAGAATGTTATGAAGAGTGATCAGATGAATTGCATAGTCCTTCTTTGCCATGAAAATTAACTTAATCCCAAAAAAACCTTTCCACTGCATTTCATTGCTGTCATTAAAGGACCTGCTGAGATCATTTCAGTAATTGTCTTGTTAACTCAGGTGAGAATGTTGACGAGCACAAGGCTGGAGATCATTATGTCAGGCTGATTGGTTTAAAATGGCAGACTTGACATGTTAAAAGGAGGGTAATGCTTGAAATCATTGTTCTTCCATTGTTAACCATGGTGACCTGCAAAGAAACGCGTGCAGCCATCATTGCGTTGCATAAAAATGGCTTCACAGGCAAGAATATTGTGGCTACTAAGATTGCATCTCAATCAACAATTTATAGGATCATCAAAACTTCAAGGAAAGAGGTTCAATTCTTGTTAAGAAGGCTTCAGGGCATCCAAGAAAGTCCAGCAAGCGCCAGGATCGTCTCCTAAAGAAGATTCAGCTGCGGGATCGGAGTGCCACCAGTGCAGAGCTTGCTCAGGAATGGCAGCAGGCAGGTGTGAGCGCATCTGCACGCACAGTGAGGTGAAGACTTTTGGAAGATGGCCTGATGTCAAGAAGACCAGCAAAGAAGCCACTTCTCTCCAAAAAAAACATCATGGACAGATTGATCTTCTGCAGAAAGCATGGTGAATGGACTGCTGTGGACTGGGGCAAAGTCATATTCTCCGAAGAAGCCTCTTTCCGATTGTTTGGGGCATCTGGAAAAAAGCTTGTCCGGAGAAGAAAAGGTGAGCGCTACCATCAGTCCTGTGTCATGCCAACAGTAAAGCATCCTGAGACCATTCATGTGTGGAGTTGATTCTCATCCAAGGGAGTGGGCTCACTCACAATTTTGCCCAAAAACACAGCCATGAATAAAGAATGGTACCAAAACACCCTCCAACAGCAACTTCTTCCAACAATCCAACAACAGTTTGGTGAAGAACAATGCATTTTCCAGCACGATGGAGCACCGTGCCATAAGGCAAAAGTGATAACTAAGTGGCTCGGGGACCAAAACGTTGACATTTTGGTTCCATGGCCTGGAAACTCCCCAGATCTTAATTCCATTGAGAACTTGTGGTCAATCCTCAAGAGGCGGGTGGACAAACAAAAAGCCACTAATTCTGACAAACTCCAAGAAGTGATTATGAAAGAATGGGTTGCTATCAGTCAGGAATTGGCCCAGAAGTTGATTGAGAGCATGCCCAGTCGATTTGCAGAGGTCCTGAAAAAGAAGGGCCAACACTGAAAATACTGACTCTTTGCATAAATGTCATGTAATTGTTGATAAAAGCCTTTGAAACGTATGAAGTGCGTGTAATTATATTTCACTACATCACAGAAACAACTGAAACAAAGATCTAAAAGCAGTTTAGCAGCAAACTTTGTGAAAACTAATATTCTCAATATATTCTCAATTCTCAATATATTCTCAAAACTTTTGGCCACGACTGTACAATCTCCTTATACATCAACACAGAGAAAGGAGGGCTAAGAGACTGAACTACAAAGTTGGAAAGAGCTGGAAACAACATCAAGAAATGAACAATTGACTTTTCACCATAGACATTTCTTAGCAGTGGGTTAATCAGGTATCCATCAATTGTAGCACAATGAACTACAGAGTTTTGTTTAGAATTAAAAACACAACATATGAATATGTCTTTCAATAAGATCAGAATCTCAGCACATCTGCCTCTGGCTTTCTCTCTCTCAGCTCTCTTTGTCTCTTTGTACATGTGCAGCAAGTCCCTGTCCCTTTCTGCGTTTTTTTCTTTTAGCAGTACTTTATTAACAACATAACATTGTGTCTGGAAACACAGTTGTTGCAATTCACAGAATAATGAGAATTATTCCAACATCTCCACTCAACAACTACAGTACTTATCCTGTTAGTCTTATAGCTGGCTTGAGTTTTTCAAACTTGTACTTGGGTAGTGGTTTCCTTATGGCAACCGCTACCATTTTTTCAGTTTCACAGTAAAGTCAATTATGCCTCGTTCTACCAAATAACGCAAGTGATGATAGTTTACATGAATGTGCTTGGTTCTTGCGCTAATTTTTTTACTGCTTGCAAGCTTAATGCATGCTTGCTTGTCTTCATAGATTATTGTTAGTTCCCCAAGATCTTCCAAGAGTTGATTAAACCAGATGGCATAGGCTGCAGATACATATTCCGCTTCTGTAGACAAAGCATCAGAAACCTGTTTTCTGCTAGACAAAGAACTTTTGCCTCGAATATGAGAGCGGCACATGCACAGTTAGCACTGTGCTGCTCAGGTAGCAACAGCAAAATGTATACACTTGCACTGCTTCTCAGAGCAGCAGTGCAGGTTCAAAATGAACAGGGCCTGGCAATATGTCTGGCCCTGTCAATAAAGGCGAATAAGGGAGTCTCTTGAGTAGTGTGGTCAGCCCCTCACAGCTCAAGCAGGCAGACTTTTGGATGAATTCGATTCATTCTAATCAATTTTCTCAATACTAATCACTTCATCTGAATAATGTTAAGTTTTATTAATAAAAAGATTTGTCTGCCATAGTATTGAAAATTTCAGAAATGTTTAAACGTATTATATAAATTATTCCAGATTCCATACAGTAAGAAACTATTTCCTTATTCTCTCCTGTTTCCGGTCATTTCTCAGCTTTATCGTATACATTGGGACTGAGTGAGCAGAGGTCTAGGTATTGAAAGGAGTGTTCCCTTTATTAACAAGAATTGAAATTAGGTCAGCTGTCTATACTTCTGGTCCACATTCTGCATTTAGAGGTAGACTAATATGAACAGGAGTTTCTCTGCTCCCTACCCCTCTTCTCAGTGATAGCATAGTGGTTTTGTAATGAAACGGGTAAAGCAGCCCAGACACATGTTATTCACCCCTACCTCTAAATTCATAGTAATATCTGTCTCTAGACAACTGAAAAGGAAATTACATACCCTACATATCTTGGACTATAGTCAAGGAACTATTTTTATGCAGGGGGGGGCACGGATTAAAAGGGTTTTACCATCAATGAATTTACCTTCACCCTGAATCTCACTCCTATCTCCTTTTACTCAAATTTGTAATTGCTCACCATAGCTCTTGCATCATGTTAAATTGGGTGAGAAGTGGTGGCCCCAGACATATTTTCTCTTCTCACAGTAACTGTATATCTACAGGATCAATGAGGCCAACTGATCTTCTTGCCTCAGGCGGTACTCTGCCAGGACTGCAGCCGCCAACCTTGCATTTCTGAACAGCCCTGCAAATATGTATGTCGGTGGGGATAATTGTACATAGCGGTTTTGTTGTGATTTTGGAGACATTTTCCATAAAACACAAATGTACAATAATTTCTACATATACAATTATGCCGGAAAAGATCTTTGGAGATCACATATGCAGGTCACATGACCTGAAAGGTCCTTGACCACTTAAAAGACTCCATGGAGAAGCAGCAGCAATAGGAGTACATAAATGTGTGTATGTCTGTATGTATTTACTGTGTGTGTTCATCTACCTGTCCGTGTGTACTATCTGCTCTTATTCTGTATATACCAGCACTGCACAACATGCCCTGTATACTGTGCAGTGCTAACATAAACAAAAAATGTATATGGGCACAGCATATTACCTCATGTTATGTATACTGGGTGTAATGCTTCGTATCTGTCCTTATTCTGTATATACCAGGGTTGCACAATACCACTTCTTGTCCTGTATTCTGGGTGCAACTTTAACTACTAGACAACCTCTTTAATTTTGTGATTTTTGCGATTCAAGGGCATTGTGTATGTCTGTTAAATGTTTGGTTTAGTTTAGAGATAAGTGAACTTGTCGAGGTTTGGTTCAATTTTTTTAAAAGTTTAGTTTAGACCCGAATCGTTTGGGCTGAACCAAAGTTGTTTCAATTGCCTCTAACACCCTCTAGTCTCTATGAATTTTTAGGAAAAAGTTATCTCTTTTTGTAAATTTTTTATGAATTCTGCTTTTTCCCCCCCCTTACCATAAACTCGTGAATGCAATGACAGCAATATAGTAAATGATGTCTGAGTGACACAGACATACATAGCTATGGGTAAACGCATGTTTGATTGAGTTGACAAACAGTGTGTTTAAAAACATCCTGTGCATGGCATATGTTAGGCTTTTTCATATTCAAAAGCTACTAAAAATTGTCAATATTGAGGGGAAATGGCGGACGAAATGTCAAAAAATTAAGTCAGAATGCCTGTCAATACAAAACATACAAGTGTTGTCAGAAAAAAAAAATTGCCTCTTTATGAACATGCCTATAAACATTCTCTCTTTTAATAGGGAGGAGCAGCAGTACAGTAGTGGCGGCCGTAGCCATATCGTACAGGTTTGCAGCATGATGGAGGCAGCAACAGCAGCCATATAGAACAAGATTGTAGGCAGGCAGAAGCAATGACATGATGGAAGCAGCAGCAGCCATATGGAACATTGTGTTAAACAGGCAACATGATGGTAGGTAGATGGCTAAAGTTGCAAGATGGGGCAGCATCAGCAATGTCAGATCTTTTCATTGGCCTCAGCCGGAGGAGTGTGAAAATTTTCCCAAATCCAGTCTTGGTTCATTTTGACAAAAGTGATATTTTGAACACTGGTGGAGGACAGTTTGGTGCATTTGGGTGTCACCACGCTTACTGCAGCACTGAAAGGATCTCTGAGACGACACTGGAGGCTGTGTAAGAAAGAACATACTGTGGCAGTTTTATCCATTATTCCACTTTGACTGCCCAGAAAACCATGGGGTCTAGGAACAGGGTATGTGCCGGAGATAGGCCAGAATATAGATGGGTCTGGGCATTGAGACAGGAGATCTCGGCTTTCTGACTGGCCTCAGCCCTGGCATGGCACGTGAAAAAACTGCTCCATCAGAGACTACTGTGGTTTCTGCTGCTTGTGGCGAAGAGAGGTGGTTTACTCTGCAGGAGGCCAAAGTGGGACCTCCCTTTCAGATATGCTGGTGGCAGGCGCCCACTCACTGACAGCTGCAACAAGCTGTGTACACAGTGTCTTCTGATAATGTAATTTGGCCTCCCTTTCGGAGGGAGGAAAACATTCTTCTATTTTGCTTTGATAATGAGAGTCTAAAAGCATGTCTATCCAGTAATTATCAGGCTATTGAGTCTATGTGGGGTGATTTGTTTGTGGAATTGCATGTTTGGCACCATTGTTTAGTTATAATTATGCACTAGAGATTGTGATGGATTAATGAGGTTGCAAAACAACATTTTGATATCATCTGTATGTCATATTTGCGACACTGCATTAGGGTTTGTGACCTATAGAGGACTCATCACCAATCATCAAGGCAGTTTATTTGATTCTTACTATTTGTGTAATTTTAAATAGCAGTATTGAGAAAGCTCGTTGGAAGAACGAGTAAAACGTTTTCAAGAAATCTAAAGTAAGTCCAGTTGCCTTGATTTATTCTTTACAGATTTAAATAGCAGTAGCATATTTGGGCAGGTTGTTGCAGGATATACTCCTACATTTCCTCTTGAGGTGACTTACCTTGCTAGGGCGTTTTAGCCATGTTTTTGTTTGTATCAATTTTTACATGTCTATCTCTGCCAAATTGTCTTATGTATACTTGTAATACATTTAATAAAGACTATTTATATATATATATATATATATATATATATATATATATATATATATATAAAATTAGTATTCCATAGTGCCTTTTTGGGTTAGGTTTAGTTTCATTATCTTGCCTATGGATAAAAATTAATGCATAGAGAGAGGTTTTTGTAGGTTATTTATGCTTAATGAAAATGATACACCTGTCATGGTAGTAAGCAAGTGAGTATAAAGGTCGCCATTCTGGCCAGCATGCCCGAGAAGCCAGTTCTTTCCAACTCCGCCCCCCACTGGGACGATTGTGTGTTGTGGCCGGTGTAACAAAGTAACATAGTTTGTAAGTCTGAAAAAAGACATCTGTCCATCTAGTTCAGCCTGTTACCCTGCAAGTTGATAATCCTCATCCTCTTACTACTCCAACCCGACTCTTCCTCCAGTGGCAGCTTCTCATCCTTCTCCATGTGACTTTCTCCTTGAGGATCCCCAACAGCTAAAGGGCAGACAGCAACATGCATTAGCTGTTCTTCATCCGCTGTCCCCTGCTGCATGAGCGTTAGTGTCTGTTCTAAGATAAATATGAGGACAAAGAGGGGCAACTCCTGCATGAACGGCATTAGCTGCCACTGCCTGACCTGGAAACAACACATGTTCCTTGCTGAAGCGGTTTGATGCATGACAAAATCGTTTACAGCATTCTGCTGCTCATTACAGGCACTCTAGCATGTGAATTGTTGAATTACAGCGAGTTGGAACTTTGCGGATAAAGCGGTTTAGGTACAGATCATTCTGTCGTTTCAAGTCAAGAGAGTGTCCCTCACCACCATGGCGCGCAGCTTGCCGCACAGCAAGAATCGCAAGGAGCGGACTACGTTCTCGACCATGTAAGAGTACAAGCAGCACTGCTAAATGATACGGCAGCGACTGCACCGCCAGCGGCTTGGCCAGGTGGAGGTTCAGCTTATAGAAGAATAGTTTTTTAATGGCCACACATTCCATTACGCATGTCTCACGATGGAGTGGAGGACATGGAGGAGAATGAGTTTTAGCAGGAGAAGAAGCTGATGATGATGACAAGGACATCATTGTAAGACCAGCAGAAGAAGGACAGACATGTTCTGATTAGGAATGCTGGCCAATTGTATTTTTCCAAAGTATCCGGTGATACCTCCTCATGTAATGCAATAGAGCTCTGGTAGGTATGTTTTATGTTCGAGTACTCACGGCTTATTTTAATCCAGCAGATCTTGCACACAGCTATGGTTTTGTATGCCGTTCTTGTGGAGAAGAAAACACCATATGGGAGATACTCACTCAGAGCCAGAGGTAGCTGAACTTATCTTAGCTCTGGCATGTTTTGGGCCTAATGCACCCACAGTGTTAGCTACATCACCAGATCTTGAAGCAGACATGGCCCTGGCTGTTCTTTGGGTGGTACGTCGCCTCACCTCTTTATTGCTGCCGCTGCCACCACCTGCCTCCTCTGTTGTTGCCTTCTCCTCAGCACCTCAATCCAACTCCCAAATCCAGCTCCCATGTCCTGTCCAACACACAATCGTCATCATCCTCCCTGGCATTTTTATCCGAATGTGAGATAACATCGTGGCCCCGTCTGCCACTGTTGCTGCTTCCATCCCCAATACCGTGGCTAATGGAGCCACTAATATCACCACCAACACAGCTATGCATGGTGTCCCCAAACTCCTCCTGAACTTCCTCCTAAGGGCAGCCCAAATGGTGACTGCTCTGACAGAAGTTGCCAAAAGGGAGACTCTTTTGACTATCTGTAGTGTTGAGCAAATCAAGGTTCGGATCAGAGATCCAAAGTCGATTCTGTCAAACACTTCGATTTTAATGCTTTCCCTGTATAGCATTTAAATGTATTGGCTCCGTAGAGTATAGAATCCACCATAATCCGAACCTCTCACTCCCGGCTACAAGAATTATTCTGAGCTGCACCAGTTCTCTGGAATGCTCTACCCCAAGAAATTAGGTTAAACCACAATTATACACAGTTTTGGACAATATCTACTCGATTTTGCACCTCACCCTCATTGGACACAGTGCAGCCCAATAACATTTTTCTGCACAGTTTTAGGCGCTCCCTCAAAACACATATTTTTAGGGTGGCCTATCACATCCCCTGATCTAACTCCTTTCCATATACAGACAATCTATCATTTCCTGACCCTGATCCTCCACCAAACTCTCCACCGCACCTAGAAGCACTTCATATATCATCTGGTGACTGGCTCAGGCAGCTTTATATCTGCTCCCCTATTGTCCCAACATGGCTGGACCATTGTACAAAACAAGCACTTTTACCTTTTGTGTCATTCCTATCTCCTCATAGATTGTAAGCTCTTGCGAGCAGGGCCCTCATTCCTCTGAGATTTAAAATGTTATTTATCCTCTGGAAGGTAAAACACATGTTGTATAGTGTTGAGCTTATTCGCCCCCACACAAAAACAAAACTGTACTTCTGTTAAAATTGGGGGAAGTGGGGAGAAATGTTCTTGAAAGTAGCTGCTTTTGAGAATCTGCAGCAGCTGCAGCTGTTATGTGGCAGTAATTGCAGCTAGAAGGCACTGCCAGGAACACCTAGTCTCAGCTCCTCACTTTTTCACTTTTCACTCCCTGGCTAAAAGCTTTCCCTGCCTTTCCTTATTCTACACAATTCTTCATTCTAGCCTTTCCATTCACTATCCTTCACAATAGAATAAAAGCTTTTGACTGTACACTGTCACTAAGATAGTTTTCTGTCAGACACTGTATAGACACATCTTCATTTACAGCCCAACACAGAATTATTTTCTGCTCAATCTGTACCTCTTTGCCTGCTGCAGCACTGATTGGCTCAGCTAGGCTGTCGATCTGTCTAATGTGACCATGGCTGAGATCGGGGAACCTGCTACAGTACACTAATAGCCCAAAGCCTCAGGAAAGCTTCGACGGCTATTAGAGGAATATACAGGCAGCACTGTATTGTTATATTAAAAATGAAGTGTTCAATGATGGCTATATAGCCATCAATGAACACAATGGGTAATCTAATGATTGCCAGTTATATGACTTTAAAAAAAAGGTAAAAACGTTTTAAAAATATAAAAAAATAAAAATGTCTAAAAGCTCAAATCGCCCCCTTTCCCTAAAATAAAAATACTTAACCAATAAAAAAAAATAAAAAAATCATGGGCATCGTTATGTGAGAAAATGCCCATACAATTAAAATATAACAATATTAGTTGCCTTCCTCTGGATCAACTTGCAGGATAAGAGGCTAAACTGGATGGAGGGATGTCTTTTTTCAGCCTTATAAACTATGGTACTATGTTACTATTAGTGTTGAACGCGAATATTCAAATTGCGAATATCGGCACTTCAACAATTCGTGAATATTTAGAATATAGTGCTATATATTCGTATTAACGTATATTCGAATTGCGAATTTATCGCAAAAATCGCCACTTAGCAACATCAGCACTTACTCTTACTCTTTTTACTTAATTGTGCCAATATTGTATGTAAGTGAGTAGTGATGGACGAACATCGGCTGGGACGATGCGTGAACGCGATCAAATGTTCACGATCCGTAAGTTCGCAGCGGGCCCCATTCACTTTCATTTGCAGCCACCAAATACCTACTAGAAGTGCACAAATCGTCCCACATCATGGACAGTGACATACCAGAGGGGGATCAATGGCAAAAATTCCCACAAAAAAATATGTATTTCACCTTAAGGACCAGGCCATTTTTTGCAAATCTGACCAGTGTCACTTTAAGTGGTGATAACATTAAAACACTTTGACTTATCCAGGCCATTCTGAGATTGTTTTTTCGTCACATATTGTACTTCATGACACTGGTAAAACGAAGTAAAAAAAAAAATCTTTTTTTTTTATAAAAAAATACCAAACTTACCAAATATTTGTAAAAAATTGCAAATTTCCAAGTTTCAATTTCTATATATATTCAATTTCTATATTACATAGTAATACCTACAAAATAGTTATTACTTTACATTCCCCATATGTCTACTTCATGTTTAGATCAATTTGGGAATGACATTTTATTTTTGGGGGATGTTACAAGGCTTAGAAGTTTAGAAGCAAATCTTGAAATTTTTCAGAAATTTTCAAAAAAACACTTTTTAGGGACCAGTTCAGGTCTGAAGTCACTTTGTGAGGCTTACAAACGTTGTTAACCCTTTAGGTGTTCCACAAGAGTGATAAATGGTGATAAAATTTCAGAATTTTGATTTTTGGGCAAATTTTCCATTTTAATCCATTTTTTCCAGTAACAAAGCAAGGGTTAACAGTCAAACAAAATGCTATATTTATTGCCCCGATTCTGTAGTTTTCAGAAACACCCCATATGTGGCCGTAAACTACTGTACGATCACACAGTAGGGCGTAGAGGGAAAGGTGCGCCGTATGGTTTTTGGAAGGTAGATTTTGCTGGACTGTTTATTTTGACACCATGTCCCATTTGAAGCCCCCCTGATGCACCCCTAGAGTAGAAACTCCATAAAAGTGACCCCATCTAAGAAACTACACCCCTCAAGGTATTCAAAACTGATTTTACAAACTTTGTTAACCCTTTAGGTGCTGCACAAGATTTAATGGAAAATAGAGATACAATTTCAAAATTTCACTTTTTTGGCAGATTTGCCATTTTTATATTTTTTTCCCAGTTACAAAGCAAGGGTTAACAGCCAAACAAATCTCAATATTTATGGCTCTGATTCTGTAGTTTACAGAAACACCCCATATGTGGTCGTAAAACTGCTGTACGCAGGGCGCAGACTGCTGTACGGCAGGGCGCAGAAGGACAGCAGGGCGCAGAAGGAAAGGAATGCCATACGGTTTTTGGAAGCCAGATTTTGCTGGACTGTTTTTTTTTACACCATGTCCCATTTGAAGCCCCCCTGATGCACCCCTAGAGTAGAAACTCCAAAAAAGTAACCCCATTTTAGAAACTACAGGATAGGGGGGCAGTTTTGTTGGTACTAGTTTAGGGTACATATGATTTTTGGTTGCTCTATACACTTTATCTGAGGCAAGGTAACAAGAAATAGCTGTTTTGGCACCGTTTTTATTTTTTGTTATTTACAACATTCATCTGACAGGTTAGCTCATGTGGTATTTTTATAGAGCAGATTGTCACGGACGCGGCGATACCTAATATGTATACAATTTTTTTATTTATGTAAATTTTAGACAATGATTTCATTTTTGAAACAAAGAAAATCATGTTTTAGTGTCTCCATAGTATGAGAGCCATAGTTTTTTCAGTTTTTGGGTGATTATCATTTTTTGTGGGATGAGATGACGGGTTGATTGGCACTATTTTGGGGTACATATGACTTTTTGATCGTTTGTTATTACACTTTTTGTGACGTAAGATGACAAAAAATTGCTTTTTTTCACACAGTTTTTATTTTTATTTTTTTACGGTGGTCACCTGAGGGGTTAGATCATGTGATATTTTTATAGAGCCTGTCGATACGGACGCGGCGATACTTAATATGTATACTTTTTATTTATTTATTTAAGTTTTACACAATGATTTCATTTTTGAAACAAAAAAAATCATGTTTTAGTGTTTCCATAGTCTAAGAGCCATATTTTTTTCAGTTTTTGGGCGATTATCTTGGGTAGGGTATGATTTTTGCGGGATGAGATGATGGTTTGATTGGTACTATTTTGGCATACATGTGACTTTTTTGATCACTTTTATTACCTTTTTTGGGAAGTAAGGTGGGCAAAATTTCAATTTCCTCGTAGTTTTTATTTTTTTATTTTTATGGCGTTCACCGTGCGGGTAAAGTAAGATGACCGTTTTATAGATCAGGTCGTTACGGACGCGGCGATACTTAATATGTGTAGTGCATATTTATTTATTTTTTTATTCAGTGATAAATGTGTTTTTTTTATCTTTACTTTTTTCACTTTATTTTTACATTTTTTTTGACGCAGACCCACTTGGTTCTTGAAGATCCAGTGGGTCTGATGTCTGTATAGTACAGTACACTATATAGTGTATTGTACTGTATTTTACTTACACTTTGTCTGAACAGATCTATGCCTTTAGCACAGATCTGTTCAGCACCATGGACAGCAGGATGCCTGAGAAGGCGTCCTGTTGCCATGGGAACCTTCCCCGTCTGCTCAGTTGTGGCTCCCTCCCTCTGTGCAAAGGCACAGCAGTCCCCCAATGGGAGAAGGAGGGAGCTCACTGACTGTTAACATTTTCCATACAGCGGTCCGTACGGACCGCGGCATGGAAAGGGTTAAACGGCTGACATCACAGCACAGATGTCAGCCGTTTATAACAGAGTGTCAGCAATGTGCTGACACTCTGGTATAACCACTGGACACCAATGAATATTCAAGAGGAGGCGGGCGGGGGATCGAGATCTCGCTTGCCGCACCACCCGCCTCCCGCACCACCTGCACCACCCGCCGGCATAAAATCATTCAGGGGTGCAGGGGGGGGTGAAAAATTTATTTTCGGCATATTAAAGTTTCTGATCCCCGCGGTCCGATCAGAAACTGCAGAAAGCGCAGCAAACCGCAGGTCTGAATTGACCTGCGGTTTGCTGCGATCGCCGACACGGGGGGGTCACGGGACCCCCACGCGCATTTAGCCGAGGTGCCTGCTCAATGATTTGAGCAGGCACCTTTTTCCGATCACCTCCCGCCGGGCGGCGGTTATCGGAACAACACATGACGTACCGATACGTCATGTGTCCTTAAGGACTCGGGAAACATGCCATACCGGTGCGTCATGTGTCCTTAAGGGGTTAATAAGGGGCCATTTTTATGCGTCTTAAAGGGAAACTGTCAAAAATGTGCCCTGCTGGAGCCTAGAAATTTTTTATTTTAGACCACGGGAGTATAGGCCCCAAACAGTATTCATTCACCGGACATTATGTGGCTGTAGGTATATTAAACGGTCAGTGGTAATGAATTTTACTGCAGGCCAGTGGACTACAGGCCCCAAAAAATATTCATTCACTGAAGCAACCAATAGGAAAGTTGCCTATAGGAGTAGTGTTGATCGCAAATTTTCGTATAGCAAATTTTATCCGAATTTTCCAATTGCCAATTTTCGCAATCAAGAAAATGACTGGAGATCACGAATATTCGCCCAAATTCGAATATTGCCCCTGTCGCTCATCACTGGTTACTATAAGGCCAATGGCGTAACAGGAAAAATAGAAAAAAAGCTAATTCGTCATTTTTGGTCACTTCAACTCCACTAGAATCCACTAGAAATTTTTATAAAAAGTGATCAAAAACTCAAACACACTTCAAAATGGTATCAGTAAAAAGTACAGATCGCCCCACAAAAAATTAGCCCTCACACAGCTCTGTACACATAACTACTAAAAAGTTATAGGGGTCAGAATATGGTGATGAAAGAATTTTTGTTTTCAGTATTAAAGGGCTTCTGTCACCCCACTAAACAGTTTTTTTTTTTTTCTGGTTACTTATAATGCCTATAATGCGATTTATGCATACATACTGTAATTAATAATTTTCGTTCAGCAGATTCTGTTAAAAACGCACTTTTAAAATATGCAAATTACCTGTCTTCAGTCGGCGCAGGCGCACTGAGAGGAGGACGCTTGCTCGGTCGCTCCTTCCTCAATGCGCCTGCGCCGGGTATAGATGTGACGTCATCGGCGCAGGCGCATTGAGGATGGAGCGACCGAGCGAGCGTCCGCCTCTCAGTGCGCCTGCGCCGACTGAAGACAGGTACGGCGCAGGCGCCAGATTTTGAATGGAAACAGGGCCAGCAGAGAGAGATCCCGTCCGCTGGCCCTGTCAATCAGCATGCGGAGGGGGCGTCTTTAGGATAGGAGGATGCGGCTGCTACCAGCAAGTAGCCGCCCTACTTGCTGGTAGCAAGGTAATTTGCATATTTTAAAAGTAAGTTTTTAACAGAATCTGCTGAACGAAAATGATTAATTACAGTATGTATGCATAAATCGCATTATAGGCATTATAAGTAACCAAAAAAAAAAAAAATTGTTTAGTGGGGTGACAGAAGCCCTTTAAGACGCAAGAAAAACTATACAAGTGTGACATCGATGTAATCATACTGACCTGGAGAATGAAGGTAACAGGTCAATTTTACCACATAGTGAACGGTGTTAAAAAATACCTCAGAATTGCGTTTTTTTTCCCCAATTACAGCCCATTTGGAATTTTATTCCCGCTTCCCACTAGATTGTATGAAACCGTAAATGTTGACATTAGAAAGCACAACTTGTCCTGCAAAAAAAAAAAAAAGCCCTCATAAGGCTATGTGAACAGGAAAATAAAAAATGTATGGCTTTGGAAAGGCAGGAAGCGCCAAACCAAAAAGGCAAAAATAGAAAATCGCAAGGTCGTCTATTGGTTAAACCTGCACTGAAAGTCTTTCAAACTTGCAGACTTGTGTGTTCTTTTTACTTCATTGTGCCATTATTGTATGTAAGTGAGTAGTGATGGACGAACATCGGCTGGGACGATACGCGAACGCGATCAAATGTTCGCGATCCGTAAGTTCGCAGCGGGCCCCATTCACTTTAATTTGCAGCCACCAAATACCTACTAGAAGTGCACAAATCGTCCCACATCATGGACAGTGACATACCAGAGGGGGATCAATGGCAAAAATTCCCACAAAAAATATGTATTTTAATCAGGGGCCATTTTTATGCGTCTTAAAGGGAAACTGTCAAAAATGTGCCCTGCTGGAGCCTAGATATTTTTTATTTTAGACCACGGGAGTATAGGCCCCAAACAGTATTCTCTTACCGGACAGAAAACATCAAGTAATTATGTGGCTGTAGGTATATTAAACGGTCAGTGGATATGAATTTTACTGCAGGCCAGTGGACTACAGGCCCCAAAAATTATTCATTCACCGAACAGAAAAGAACAATTGATAATGTGGCTGGAGGTATATTAGGCGGTCACCGTATAACAATTCTACTGTTGGCCAGTTAGATTACAGGCCCCAAAAATTATGCATTTACCGTGCAGAAAAGATCAAGTGATTATGTGGCTGTAGGTATATTAGACGATCAATGGATATCAATTTTACTGCAGGCCATTGGAGTACAGGCCCCAAACATTAGGCATTTACCGTACAGAAAACATCAAGTGATTATGTGGCTGAGGTATATTAGACGGTCAATGGATATCAATTTTACTTCAGGCCAGTGGAGTACAGGCTCCAAAATATATGCATTCAACATATAGAAAAGAACAAGTGATTATGTGGCTGGAGGTATTCTAGACGGTCATTGGTATCAATTTTACTGCAGGCCAGTACAAATACATGTCAAATACATATATTTAAAAGAACTAAAAATATAAAATTGGATTAAAAACATGTCTAACGAAATCCCCCCTCTTGAAAAAACTCCAAATGATAATAGTTGAAATTCGATAATACGTGGTCGTCACAGGTGTTGAATTCCTCCGTGGCCCCAAACATTAGGCATTCACCAGACAAAAAAGGCATTTTATGCCGCTGTATTTACATAATACAGGGACCATTATTTGTTCTGTGTAGTGGCAGATATGTGTGGACTGGCATGAGGAAATTCAATTAAACGTGGTCGTCACAGGTGTTGAATTATTCAAGATTCATGCCTGATTCATTTTTAACCCCTTAAGGACACAGCCCTATTTCACCTTAAGGACCAGGCCATTTTTTGCAAATCTGACCAGTGTCACTTTAAGTGCTCATAACTTTTAAACGCTTTGACTTACCCAGGCCGTTCTGAGATTGTTTTTTCGTCACATATTGTACTTCATGTCACTGCTAAAATTGGGTCAAAAAAGTTAATTTTTTTGCATAAAAAAATACAATTTTTACCAAAAATTTTGAAAAATTAGCAAATTTCAAACTTTCAGTTTCTCTACTTCTGTAATACATAGTAATACCCCCAAAAATTGTGATGACTTTACATTCCCCATATGTCTACTTCATGTTTGTAGCATTTTGGGAATGATATTTTATTTTTTGGGGATGTTACAAGGCTTAGAAGTTTAGAAGCAAATTTTGAAATTTTCAGAAATCTTCAAAATCCCACTTTATATGGACCAGTTCAGGTTTGAAGTCACTTTGTGAGGCTTAGATAATAGAAACCTCCCAAAAATGACCCCATTCTAGAAACTACACCCCTCAAGGTATTCAAAACTGTTTTTTCAAACTTTATTAACCCTTTAGGTCTTCCACAAGACTTCATGGCAGATGGAGAAACAATTTTGAAATTTCTTTTTTTTGGAAAATTTTCCAATATAATCAATTTTTTCCAGGAGTAAAACAAGGGTTAACTGCCAAACAACACTCAAAATGGGTTGCCCTGATTCTGTAGTTTGCAAAAACACCCCATATGTGGTCGTAAACTACTGTTTGGCCGAACGGTAGCACATAGAAGGAGGGGAACACCATATGGGTTTTGGAAGGCAGATTTGGCAGGACTGGTTTTGTTTATACCATGTCCCATTTGAAGCCCCCTGTTGCACCCCTAGAATAGAAATTTCAAAAAAGTGACTCCATCTAAGAAAGTACACCCCTCAAGGTATTCAAAACTGGGTTTACAAACTTTGTTAACCCTTTAGGTGTTCCACAAGAGTTAATGGCAGATGGAGAAACAATTTTGAAATTTCTATTTTTTGGAAAATTTTCCAATATAATCAATTTTTTCCAGGAGTAAAACAAGGGTTAACTGCCAAACAACACTCAAAATGGGTTGCCCTGATTCTGTAGTTTGCAAAAACACCCCATATGTGGTCGTAAACTACTGTTTGGCCGAACGGTAGCACATAGAAGGAGGGGAACACCATATGGGTTTTGGAAGGCAGATTTGGCAGGACTGGTTTTGTTTATACCATGTCCCATTTGAAGCCCCCTGTTGCACCCCTAGAATAGAAATTTCAAAAAAGTGACTCCATCTAAGAAAGTACACCCCTCAAGGTATTCAAAACTGGGTTTACAAACTTTGTTAACCCTTTAGGTGTTCCACAAGAGTTAATGGCAGATGGAGAAACAATTTTGAAATTTCTATTTTTTGGAAAATTTTCCAATATAATCAATTTTTTCCAGGAGTAAAACAAGGGTTAACTGCCAAACAACACTCAAAATGGGTTGCCCTGATTCTGTAGTTTGCAAAAACACCCCATATGTGGTCGTAAACTACTGTTTGGCCGAACGGTAGCACATAGAAGGAGGGGAACACCATATGGGTTTTGGAAGGCAGATTTGGCAGGACTGGTTTTGTTTATACCATGTCCCATTTGAAGCCCCCTGTTGCACCCCTAGAATAGAAATTTCAAAAAAGTGACTCCATCTAAGAAAGTACACCCCTCAAGGTATTCAAAACTGGGTTTACAAACTTTGTTAACCCTTTAGGTGTTCCACAAGAGTTAATGGCAGATGGAGAAACAATTTTGAAATTTCTATTTTTTGGAAAATTTTCCAATATAATCAATTTTTTCCAGGAGTAAAACAAGGGTTAACTGCCAAACAACACTCAAAATGGGTTGCCCTGATTCTGTAGTTTGCAAAAACACCCCATATGTGGTCGTAAACTACTGTTTGGTCGAACGGTAGCACATAGAAGGAGGGGAACACCATATGGGTTTTGGAAGGCAGATTTGGCAGGACTGGTTTTGTTTATACCATGTCCCATTTGAAGCCCCCTGTTGCACCCCTAGAATAGAAATTTCAAAAAAGTGACTCCATCTAAGAAAGTACACCCCTCAAGGTATTCAAAACTGGGTTTACAAACTTTGTTAACCCTTTAGGTGTTCCACAAGAGTTAATGGCAGATGGAGAAACAATTTTGAAATTTCTATTTTTTGGAAAATTTTCCAATATAATCAATTTTTTCCAGGAGTAAAACAAGGGTTAACTGCCAAACAACACTCAAAATGGGTTGCCCTGATTCTGTAGTTTGCAGAAACACCCCATATGTGGTCGTAAACTACTATTTGGCTAAACGGCAGGACATAGAAGAAGGGGAACGCCATATGGTTTTTGGAAGGCAGATTTTGCTGGACTGGTTTATTTACACCATGTACCCTTTCAAGCCCCCTGATGCACCCCTAGAGTAGAAACTCCATAAAAGTGACCCCATCTAGGAAACTACGGGATAAGGTGGTTGTTGTTTTGGGACTATTTTAGGGGTAAATTTGATTTTTGGTTGCTCTATATTACTCTTTTTGAGGCAATGTAACAAAAAAATTAAATTCTAAAATTGTTTCTACATTCGCTATTTAGTTTTGTGGAACACCTAAAGGGTTAACATAGTTTGTAAAGTAACTTTTGAATACCTTGAGGGGTGTAGTTTCTTAGATGGGGTCACTTTTTTGGAGTTTCTAGTCTAGGCTACATCAGGGGGGGCTTCTAATGGGACATGGTGTCAAAAAAAAAACTGTCCATCAAAATCTGCCTTCCAGAAACCATATGGAGTTCCCTTCGTTCTATGCCCTGCCGTGCGGCTATATAGCCATTTACGACCACATATGGGGTGTTTCTGCAAACTACAGAATCGGGGCAATAAATATTTAGTTTTGTTTGGCTGTTAACCGTTGCTTTATTACCGGCAAAATGGATTCAAATTGAAATTTTGCCCAAAAATAGGTGTTTTGGCACCGTTTTTATTTTATATTTTTAACACCGTTCATCCGAGGCGTTTGGTCAAAAGTAATTTTTATAGCGACGACTTTTACGCACGCGACGATGCCCAATATGTATGGCTCTCAGACTTTGGAGACACTAAGCAGGCATTCTAAAACTGCGGCCCTCCAGATGTTGTAAAACTACAATTCCCACCATGCCCTGCTGATGGCTGTAGGTTGTCTGGGCATGCTGGGAGTTATAGTTTTACAACATCTGGAGGGCCGCAGTTTGAGGATGCCTGCACTAAAACTAATATTTTTTGGGGAAAGAAAAATTGTTTCTGTGTCTCCAAAGTCTGAGAGACATAGTTTTTTATGTTCTCTAGTGGACTGTTGGGGATTATAAAAATTTAGTACTCCATGGAAGTGTGATACTCCCTGAAGCAATCGATAACGCAGAGGCCCGGATGATCGGGGCACGTGTCACACTGAGTGGTGGTGTCCTTCCGTATCCCCCTCTTGTGACACACTCTGCATCTTTTTTGGGTTCGTCCCTTCTTTCCAGTATGGGGGACCACACCTGGAAAGTGTTGGCCAGGGACGATCCGGGCGCCTCCAGTTCCCGAGGTACTCCGGCCTGCTCTTTCCCGGTCCGAAAAGATCAGGTCTTTGAGGACTGCCTCATAGAACTGGAGGAATGTCTCTGTGTTGCCAGTGCTTCGGGATAGTACAAAAGAGTTGTACATGGCAACCTGTACCAAGTAGACCGCAACTTTTTTGTACCATGCCCGGGTTTTGCGCATGGCATTATATGGCTTGAGGACTTGATCAGAGAGATCAACTCCTCCCATATACCGATTGTAGGCGACGATACAATCGGGCTTGAGGACCGTTGCCGCGGTACCTCGCACAGAGACGGGGGTGGTGCTGTTACCGTGGATTGTGGACAGCATAAGGACATCCCTCTTGTCCTTATACCTGACCAGCAACAGGCTTCCACTGGTAAGGGCACGGGTCTCACCCCTGGGGATGGGTACCTGGAGGGGGTGGGCAGGGAGGCCGCGTTGATTTTTCCGCACGGTCCCACAAGCGAACGTGGATCTGGCGGCAAGGGACCTGAACAAGGGAATGCTGGTATAAAAGTTGTCCACGTACAAGTGGTAACCCTTATCCAGCAGTGGGTACATAAGGTCCCACACGAGTTTCCCGGTAACACCCAGAGTGGGGGGACATTCTGGTGGTTGAATCCGGGAATCTCGCCCCTCGTACACACGAAATTTGTAAGTGTACCCTGAGGTACTCTCACAAATTTTGTATAGCTTCACGCCATACCTCGCCCGCTTTGTGGGAATGTATTGGCGGAAACTGAGTCTCCCCTTGAACGCAACGAGAGACTCATCAACCGCGACCTCCCTTCCAGGTACGTAGGCCTGCTGAAATGTGGCCCCAAAGTGATTGATGACCGGCCGTATCTTGTACAGCCGGTCATAGGCAGGATCACTTCGGGGGGGACATGCTGCATTATCGGAATAATGCAGACATTTCCGGATGGCCTCAAACCGGGAGCGTGTCATGGCCGTACTGTACAGTGGGGTCTGGTAGAGTATGTCCCCACTCCAGTATTGTCTGACACTGGGTTTTTGCACTAGACCCATATGCAGCACGAGGCCCCAAAATGTCCTCATCTCGGCTGCACTGACCGGCGTCCAGCCACCGGGTCTAGCCAAAAATGAGCCCGGGTTTTGAGCGACGAACTGTTGGGCGTACAGATTCGTCTGCTCCACCATCAGATTCACCAGTGGGTTACTGAAAAAAAAACTAAAAAAGTCCATTTCAGTAAACCCCACTGTGGGAATCTGGATTCCTGGATTGCCAGCAAAATCCGGAATCTCGGGCTCAAAGTCCACTGGGGGACACCAGCTAAGTTCATCGGCAGGGGGCTCCGATGGGCTTATTTGGTGGGCCGGGAAACCAGTACGAACCCCAGGGCGGCTCGTACTAGGGTGGGCCACAGGATCCCTAGCATGTGGGGCCCCTGGCTCCGCCTGGCGGCGTCTCCGCTGCCTTGGTGGCTCATCGTCATCCGATGATGATGAGGAGGATGCGGATGACAAAAGGAACGTGGGGTCATCCTCATCCTCACTGGGGCTCTCGGAGTCGGAGGCAATCTGGGCGTATGCCTCCTCCACCGAGAACATCCGGCGGGCCATGGGTGTGTGTGTGTGCGTGTGTATGTGCGTGCGTGTAAACCTTTATTCTATGTGCGTGTGTGTGGGGGCACGGGTGTTCACGTACTAAAAAGTCCAGGCAAAAAAAATGGGCAAATGTTAGAAAAAAAAAAAAAAGTTCAAACTTGCTGATCAGCGGTTCAACGCTGATCAGCGGTCGGTGGGGTGGTGGGGCGGGCGATGCGCTAACAGTGGCCGGACGCTAAGAGTGCCGGACAGTCAGCGCACGCAGAAAAAAAAAAAAGTGGTGGTGGGGGAAGGGTCTGGTGGGGGGGGGGGGGGGTGGGGGGGTGGTGGGGGGGCTGGTGGGGGGGGGGGGGGCTGGTGGGGGGGGGGGATGCGGGGGGGCAAGTGGCAGGGGGGGTCTGGGGTCTGAAAGCTGAAACAAAAAAGTTTAGAATAAATGTGCTTTTTTTTTTTTTTTTTTTTTTCTAACTTTTCCCTTCTTTCCCTGCCTAACGGTGCCTCTCCCTCACTGACCCTAACCTACCTGGGTGGCGATGGGTGCAGGAGGGTGATGGATGGCGATTAGGGGGACACAGGAGCTGGTGCTGGACGATGCTGCACGGTCAGGGTGCTGGACAGGAAGAGGAGGGGAGAGAGGAGCGCAGGAAGTTTGAATCTCGCGCCTCTCTCCCCTGCACCAATCAGCACCCTGGACAGCGGCATTCAGCACCAGGGCCAGCACCGCCTCTCCAAATCCTCGGACTGCGATAGGTGGTGTATAATTACGCCACCGATCGCAGTCTTTTTCCGGTTCATCGGGTCACAGGACACCCGAATGGACCGGAAACGCAGAAAACCGCAGGTCTGAATTGACCTGCGGTTTTCTGCGATCGTCGATGCGGGGGGTCAAATGACCCCCCCCTGCATTGTTACAGGATGCCGGCTGAATGATTTCAGCCGGCATCCCGTTCCGATTAACCCCCGCGGCGCCGGCATCGCTATTTAAAGCCATGACGTACCGGTACGTCATGTGTCCTTAAGGACTCGGGAAACATGCCGTACCGGTACGTCATGTGTCCTTAAGGGGTTAAAAATGTGAGGTAGTCCACACTGTCGTGAGCTAGGAGAGTGCGCTTATCGGTCACGATCCCCCCTGCTGCGCTGAACGTCCTTTCGGACAGGACACTCGACGAGGGGCAAGCCAAGAGTTCCATGGCAAATTGTGCCAGCTCTGGCCACAGGTCAAGCCTGCACACCCAGTAGTCACACCCTCGCTTCTCAGAGCGTCCACATTGGCCGTTAACCCGATGTAGTCGGACATCTGTCAGTCTAGGCGTTCCCTGAGGCTGGATCCGGAGGGCCGCTGTAGATGGGTTGTTTGCAAGAATGAGCTCATATCCGAAGTGACAACACATCTTCAAACCGCCCTCTTCTTGCATGCGCTGTAGGACTGGTACCCGCAACTGTTTCTCTGTGGGTGGAAATTCCTCTGCCAGCGCCCGTAACAGCAGAATGCAGCATCTTTCGAAGCAAGGCCTGGCAATGCTGCATTTTGACAGCCCTCTGTGATACTGGTAACATGTTCGCCATTTTGTGCTTGTATCGGGGGTCTAAGTAAGTTGCCACCCAGTACTGGTCCTTGCCCTTTATGCTTTTTATACAGAGGTCCCTCTTCAAACACTGGAGCATAAAGGCACGTTTCTGCTGGAGCAGCCTATCAAGCATATACAAGGTGGAGTTTCAGTGAGTCGGGCAGTCACAAATCAGACATCTGACAGGCAAGTAGTGTCGCCACTGAACGTCAGCAAGGTGAGACATGGCCGTGTAAGATCTTCTAAAATGGCCAGAGATTTTCCTGGCCTGCTGCAAGACGTCCTGGACCCCGGGGTATTTGGCAACGAATCACTGCACGACTAAGTGCAGGACATGTGCCATGCATGGCACGTGTGTCATTTTGCCACGTTTCGGCGCACTCAGCAGATTGGCGCCGTTGTCGCATACCACTTTACCAACTGTCAAATTGAGCGGGGTTAGCCACTGATCGGCCTGTGACCGCACAGCTGAAAGGAGTGCAGGACCGGTGTGGCTCTTGGCTGCCAGGCGCAACAGCCGCAGCATAGCATGGCGACATCTCACCTGACACTTCGATTAGGTTCTGGGGAGCTGGGGGGGTGCAGCGGAAAAGGCGGTAGCAGTGGAAAAGAAGGAGTCAGGTGAGGAGGAGACTGAGAATGGAGTAGGAGGAGGAGAAGAAAAGACAGGCCTGCATGCAATTCGTGACGGTAACACCAAATCCACACGGGAGGAGAGAGGAAAAGGAGAAGAGGCATGATGTGGAGCACCGGGAGTGTGGTTTTATGGGTTCTGACGGTGTTGCTCCCACTGGGCTCGGTGATGGAAGGTGCCTCCTTAAGGTGGTCATCCCTAGGTGAGTGTTGGGCTTACTGCGACTTGTGTATTGACGGCACAGGCTGCAGATCGGACTCACTTTCAGCTTCTGCGCATGCGCCCGGCACCCATAGCTTTCTATTGGGCATGCGCCGGATCTCGGAACGTCAGGGATAGCAGAAGCCGCCCAGCGAAGTGAATATTGATGAGCTGGGCGGCGCTTCAAAACGGCAGTTGGAGGGCGACTGGCTGGGCAGAAGTGAAGCTGAAACGCCGCCCCTTGGACAGAAAGAAAAGCGATTAATTCAGGTTATAAAACACCAGTTTGCTGTATTTATAAGGTGGACAGGGGTTATACTTATATGTTTTTAATGCACATTAGAAGACCTGTGCATACATATATATAGATAATTATGCTTATTGGGCCTGTCAGTGTCCCTTTAAACAAAAGAATGCACACATGGCTGAAACATCTGGCTTGCGGCCATCTTGTGGACAACAATGTGTACTACAGAATGTTCACACCAGATACACATCTCTCACAAATCCCTCCTTTTGCGGGAAATAGACCAAAGGTGAACAGACAAAGTGAGGTACACTCCCAACGCCCTAAACAGCGAAGAGCTGGACTTTCCTTATTGCTTCACCAGGTCCCCTCAACTCCCTTTCAGGTTTGCCTTCACCTTGTCCTATTTACCCCGCAACCATCAACAAGGTTTTATTTACTTCAAGATGGAATCTTTTTTTTGTCTTTGACAGGGGCACAGCACATATACATAGTGTGGGCATGGATGTATTATACATTCTTAAAAACAATTTTCCTAAAATGGAGAACTATATAACAGCCTAATAAAACCAAATGCTAAAAACACTGTAGTCGCTGAACCAGTTCCCAAAATATTGTTCTAGCCATGATATTATTAATTTCAGAAGTTTTCCCGTCAGTTCATTTGATAAAGTCCATCAGTTTCCTCAGATCCTTGGTGATCCTTCCATCAGAGGCAGTGTTGTCCAGAATGTAGACGCAGCAGTTCCTGTAGACCCCTCCTTTTTCTGCTGTCAAGGACCAGTCGGTCTGTAGAGTCATTACTGGAAAAGAGCTCAGTTGTTCCACCATTCCCTTAACAGCATCACATATATAATTCACAAATCTCTGTTGATGACAATAGAGATGTTAATCCAATACATTTTTTTTTTTTTTACTACTAATCATGGGAATTAATGACTCAAATCCTGCAACTATCGGACATTTTGCTTTAAATTAGTCAGAAACTCTACTACAGACTCCTATGGCATCCATGTATACACGTGAGTCAAAGGATGTAGGGAGTGACCTCCTTAGTCGTGACCGGACATTGTTTTGCCTACTGATTTTATCCCACTCAGGAGGCGAGAATAGAACAAATGGCATTAGTACCCGATCAGGACTTGATCAGGGTACATTGGCCACTTCATTCCACCTGCATCCTGGGTCGGAGTTTCAAATCTCCACACAATCACCAGATATCTGTGTTTTGATCATTTTGGTTGATAAACCAACTGTCAGAGTAAACGTTAGAGTCACTACTTGTCTTCTTCAGCTGAATTAAGTAAGAATAAAATCCTGAAGGGAAAACACCAAAGGGCTTTCCTGTATAAATCCTGTCTCTAAGGCCAGTTTGTCTTTATTTTTAAATTGGCCAAATATTTAATGTCAATTATACGTAAGGATGTAGGAGCCACAGAAGCAACTGAACTTAGAGGTTTCTCCCTTACCAACATTCTAAATTTGCCTAGGGGATTTTTGTCACTTACACATGCTCCTAAACATATATCCCCGAATCCTGTTGGATAGGATTCCTAATGGACAGGAACAGGGAAAATGGACAAAGGGGAAATCACTGTCAAATCGTGTCAAGTCGTGTCCGGTCACGACTAAGGAGGTCACTCCCTACATCATGTTTACAACTGTTTGGTGGTGTTCCCTTCAGGATAGTCATCCTTTGCGACAAACCTTTACTGACTCTTGAGGTATTTTCCACTTGTTTATATTCCCAACACTTCAGACTAGTATTCCATTTGGTTAATCTCCAATATCCACAGTTGGTATGGTCATACCTAAACACAATTACCATAGACTGGGTCAGTTCCAGTCAAACAGATGTACTTATCAGACCAAAACCAAGTGTCCTATCTGTCCTCTGTCTTACAGTCCACTATACTGCAAAAGTCAACTTAGTTGTTTCTGACTTATCTTGATAATATAACTGTCACAGTGGGGAGTGGGGGAAACCCCCCACTGTGCGGTGTCAAAGGGTAAAAGGGGATCAGCCTGGCCAAAAGGAGTAATAAGGGAGCAGGTCACCTCCTACAGCGTCCCTAATCCTCTCCCTAACTCCTCACCGTATGAGCGGACCCCGATGGTAGGACGACTCATACTCAGGATACCTAGAGACCCTAAGTCGCCCTGGTAATCCCTCACCAAGGAGCAGGGAAAAGACGACATGTTCATCCCAGTAATGGAGGAACAGGAGACTCTATCTGAGGCCAGGCTGCAAGGAGAGGGGAACACATACAGCATAAGGAGATGGCAGGTAAGCGAAACCAATAACACACTTACCTGCCACAGACACACTGACTGGAACCCGTGCACAAGTGCTGCTGTCCACACCAATATTAAAGGGCACAGCACAAACCACAAACCACACAGGAACCCAGGACAACCATAGCTGCAATAAACATGAGACAGGGGAATGTCTAGCAAACATGACACCAAACACCACCAGACATGTAACACCAAACTAGACATACAAACACCCTGAACATAACCCACTCCATACAAATAGGGACAGGAAGGGAAGGAGACACCGGGATGACATTGATGACCACAAGTGTGGCCCTCACTGGACAGATGGAACACCCTGGATTGGAGCAGAGGTCCAGCACCAACCACAGCTGAAGTACAACTGACTCCAGCCAGGAAACCACAGAAGATATAAGCCAAGTGACCACACCCAGTGAGGGAGTAAACCTTTACAGCACCAGACAGAGGGAGGCTACAACTTAAAGGGGAAGTGCACACACAAGCATACTAAACCACATGCTACCACCGGCAACAGCATGCGTGGCAATCATGTCACGGCAATCACCCAGAAGGCCGAGACACTGCCACCGCATGCTCTCACAGCAACACATTGCCGTGGGAAACCACAAGTGTGGCAACAGTGTCACAGCGCAAACCAAAGGCCGTGACAATAACACCGTTGGAATTTGATTTGACAGTGATTTCCCCTTTGTACAATATGAAACAAACAATACGACATGAAACAAAACATTATGGCTCTTATAGTCCTGGCACTTAATTGCAATACGATCAGTTTCTCTTTGCAATTCGACAGCAGTGGCGGTTATCAGGACTTGATGTAGATCTTCAAACCGTAGCTCTAGGACTTTCCGCATGTCTCTCGTTTCACCAGTACCCAATATCCTGATTGTAAAGAATGAATTGCTTCTATACAGTCTGGATTCTAGGAAACAACTAAAACTTGGAAATACACATTAGACAATTAATTTGTGCAACAGACAACATAATTTTGGAAAACTACTATTCTGCATCTGGAACTATTGGGCAAATAGACACCTAATCCAGGAGCATTCCCAAAGAGTACTTCATAAGGACTTAGGCCTATCTTAGATGTGTACCGGATGGAGAAAAACCCCAGGGATAGGTACTCTCACCTCAGTCAGTATCTTTTAGCTGTAGCCTTTGCTACAGGCCAAATCTCCAAATATCCTGGAAAGAGATCAATATAGTCACAGACATATTCACACTGTTCCACCTTTGTTCTGAATGTAGTCAATCCGCAGTCTCTGAAATGGGTAAGATGACCTTGGCATATGCCTTCCTGGAACTCCCATAGTTCTCCCATCATTATTACAGCATTCACCTTCAACTAACCTAGTGGCAGCATTGTTAAAGCCAGGAGCCATCCACCACAGAACCCAATCACACCTTCTCTCTCTTGATTTGCCCATGTTCTAAATCCATCCTTTTTAGGTAGAGTGCCCTCTGAAGGAAGAGTTTCTTACCAACTCTCCAGAGTCCTATCATCACTTCTACCTTTATCCTTTGATGTTTCCTTTCAGCCTCCGTAGCCTGTATCTGAAAAAGGCAAACTTTTTGGAAGTCCACTGGCCCTAAGCCATCCTGTATCACACAGACTTCCACTTAGCGTAGACTTCAGGTAATAGTTTAGCCTCTACCTTCTCAGGCAGCATCAGGGCATCTTTCATACACTCAGCATTCGTTATTGATGGGCTTACCCATGGATCAAACAAAATCTCTGCTTCACCAGATTAGACCATAATAATGAGTGATACCGAATGCATACCTGGATTCAGTCTTACCCTCAGCCATCTTACAAACCTCAGTGAGTGTCTTCAGCTCTGTCTCCTGCACTAACATTGCTGGAGGGAGTGGTTCTTTCTCGACAACATCAGATTAAGTAAGAACAGCATATCCTGTCCGAGATTATACATCTTCCAAGAACCTGAAATTATCTATCAGAAACTCAAAAATGTGGTTATTAATTGGAGACAGTCATGTGAATTTGAATTTTTATATTTTTATTTACAGAGGTGGGAAAAAGTATTTTTATTTACTACTCCCAGCCTCCCCCCTCCAGATGCAGCAGAGTAATCGGATCTAAATTTGCACACCCTTAAGACGGTGATTAATTGTGAGAGGAGTAGGAATTGCATTGCTATCTACTCCTGCACATGTGATACTACCCTTAGCCATGAGAGATCATGGAACATGTTTGCTATGAGGCAATGGAATTAGATCCTAAGGATTGTATAGATAATAGGAATCCAGAATTGAGGGTTCTTAATTCCCTATGGGCGTTGCATTTGAAGGCTGAACATTTGTAGTTCCTCCCACGGGCGAGGAAATGGGCAAGTACATACAAAATCTTCCTTCCCCCCTCTAGTGGGGAGGACTGATAGGCAGCCACACCCGCCTTAGGCCTTTGTTTGGTTTAACTTTAACAAAATGGAGGGACAAAATGAACTTCGCTCAAGCCTAGCCAACACTAGACCTTTCTAGATAATCCTTAAGACCATCCACAAAGGCAGCACTTAGGATTTTCTCATGCATAGCTAAAGTAAGCTCAAAAATCCAAATCCACCCAGCTTTATTGGAGTCTAGTGAAAACTTTCTCCACACTCTGTCCTGATGACAATGTGACTGACTGATGACCTAAACACTTCCTCCCAGACTCAATGATCTTCACTATGCATTAAATCCCCAGCTCTACATTGGACTAAATTTTCCAAATCTCATAAATAATATGAGAAAATTCTCCATATTTTAGCTAATTTGGGAATTCTATTCATCATGGCAAAATTGATGTTTCTACTGGGTGTGGTAGATGTCATACATCATACAATGATGCAGATATCCCTACACTTTCACTCATATCTGAATAAGGACATAGAATGGGTGCAACCTTAGATTGATAGGATTGGACACTTCCAATTGGCATCATGGAGCAATTACTGCAGGTACTTTCTTAATCAGTGAAACATACAATTTGGAAAGGTTATTTGCAAACATCATTGGATCTAATCCAATGCTGGAGCCCTGTCTGGAAGATCTATAGATAACATACATTAGTATCTTCCCAGTCTGCAGATGCATTACCAATTACCTGCCCCCCTCCCCCCCCAACCCCCATATGGAGGGGAGTTGAATTTCTGAGCACAGGACGGGGATGTGAAGGATGTAGCAAAATACAGATGGGAGGGGGTTCTTTTTGAGAGCACATTTCTTGTGACATTTTGGAAGTTACAGCACATGTGGTGGGTGAAGGGATGCCACATGGCAACTTCTTTGTTCTCTGTAGGATTCAAAATCCTCCATCTTGTAATAAGAAATGCTACTCATTTCTCCAACTTTCAATTTCTCTCAGTCACTTCCATAGACACTTTTCACCATAACTCAGTATGCACCAGCATATTATTATCCTTCAACCAACTTCTCTTTTCCTTCAATACACTTATCCACAATCCTTTCATTTAATCTACAGGTTTCTGGCATATCAATTACACACATGAATGATTTTAACTTCATAACTGAAACTTTAGTTTCGATATGCACCCTCTAGGGGGAACTCTTACACAATACTACGTATTTCCGCATAATACCGGAAATCGCTGCTACTTAGTATGACAAAAATGCTTTCAACTTTTATTCCTAACTGAAACTTTTCCTTTCTTTCTTGCATCAACTGAGCTGCTGTTAACATCTCCTCACTATATCCTGTAACATTAGAGTTACCCATTTTATATGTTAACTTCTAGATTCTTCCTAGTCAGGGAAACCACAAATATTTTTAACCTAGATTCTTCCTAAACGGGAAATCACAGAATGTTTAACCTAGATTCTTCCTTAACGGGAAATCACAAAATTCTCAACCTAGATTCTTCCTAATTGGGAATTCAAAAAAAAAATATTAAAATAAAAAAAAATTCTAACTAAAAGTCATCCAATTAGGGGAACTCAAACCTATATAATATAGGGTCTTCCGAATAGGGGAAACTCAATACTATATATATAATCTAGATCCTTCCGATCTAGTAATAGAATCCTTTTCTTTTTCCAAAAACTCGTCAGATTCTGGCTGGGATCCAATTCTACGTCACAGGATAAGCAACTCAGCTGTCTAACAACTTCCGCCTTAGTTCCAGCATGTCCTACCACATGAAAAGCCACACAAAGAAGGAATACTCAAATGGGTTCTTACAGACAGATCAGCTATAATTTGAACCCTTCTATCGCGATAACACTAATTCAACTCTTGAGAACCCACAAAAGTGGAAGTTTCAGAGGAGAATCGTAGGAAATAAAGCTTTCTTACCTTGCCGGCATATGATCTCGTCTGATGGTTCCGTTTAAGTCGCTCTCGTGGCATTTGAATCGGAAGTTACGCAAGCTGTCTGACCACCCATGGGACGCCATTTTGTCAGCGCAATTTATGCGCTTCTCCTTCTTCTTTGTGTGGTGCCAAATCAATTAGAAGTATAAGTATGTGTATACCATACTGCTTTATAATGAGACCAGACACACTAGGTGGTTTCATGAAAGCATCTTCTCTCTTCCCTGAGCCATGGTAGAAGAGGCGCACTTTATTCACATTACATTGACTTAAATAGCAGACATGACATCACAAAAGGGGTGTTCCTTAAGAAGAGACTATTGGCTCCTTAACCTGATAGGAGTGGTTTCAGCATCTTCAACTCTGAGTTCATAGGTATATTTGAAAACTGTAATGTAATCCCCATTTTCCCCCTCCCCTATTTACTTTAAGCAAAAGAATGCACACATGGCTCAAACATCTGGCTTGCGGCCATCTTGTGGACAACAATGTGTACTACAGAATGTTCACACCAGATACACATCTCTCACAGTATGTGTTCCGTTCCGTACATTGGGGACTGCAATTTGCGATCCCCAATGCATGGAGAACTTTTTTGCGGCCTCCGAGATGAATCCAGACCCGTTCAACTTAAATGGGTCCGTGATCCGCCTGTTCCGCAAAAAGATAGAGCAAGTTCTATCTTTTTGCAGAACAGAAGTACGAAACGGGACCCCACAGAAGCACTCTGTAGTACTGCGCCTGCGCGAGTTTTCTGGCCGCCGACAGGAAGTAGGACGGGGCATTTCTAGAAGGTAGACGATGACGTGGGGAGGGGGCGGAACCGTTTGCCGGGGCTGTGGGAGGTTATTTGAGGTTCAGGAGGCGTTCTTGGGATTCAAATTAAGGCAGGCTGGGCACTGCCGGGGGGCGTCACTGGGCACCGGAGAGGGAAAAGAACGCCCCTCTGGGCACCTTGGAGCTTCATTAGCATATCATAAAAAGGGCTTTTTTATCAAAAGGACAAAATGAAATAAAGTAAGAAGAAGACTGCTGGAAATAAGGTACTTTAGTGAACATGGCGATGGTGACAGCTTAAAATGGTAAAAGCAGGTGACAGATTCCCTTTAATCTTTGCTCATAGCTAAGATCTTCCAGGCCCTTTAAAAGTTTAGATGCTTTCCTTTGCACTTTATCTAACACCAGGGCATCCATTTTATGGACTGGTGCCCAGAACTGAACCAAGTATTCAAGGTGAGGCCGTATCAATGCTTTGTATAGTGGCAATATTACATCCTTGTCCCGCAAGTCCATACCTTTTTTTATACAAGACAAAATACTGTTGGCCTAAGGGGTGCACCTAGCCTTTCTGCTGCCTGAGGTGAAAACTGAAACGGTGCCCCTCGGTGGCAATTTCTTAACCTAACCCCTTTGCCACAATGAAAGCTCTTATTGCCTATGGCCCTTCTGCTACCCCCCTCTTGCCCCTACCTGGTGCTGCCTGAGGCGATGACCTCACCTGGCATCATTGGTGGTGCACCCCGGTTGGCCTTAAAGGCAGCTGACTGGCATTGCATGCTGTTATTTAGTCTATGATCTAATACACTCAGGAGTTGTGTGAGGACTTGATTTTTGCTGGACGACTTGTATTTTTCATTGGTATCATTTTGGAGAAAATGGCGCTTTTTGATTGCTTGTTATTACGTTTTTTCGGTGGCAACTAAGAATAAATTAGCAATTTTATTAATTTTTTTATGACGTTTACTGTAGGAGATCATTTACATGATATTTATGTAGTCCGGCTAGTTACGGATGCGGCAATACCAAACATATGGGGAAGGTTTTTTTTCTTCTTTTTTTTTCCATAGAAAAGCATATTTTCAATGGAAAAAAAAGCGTATTTTTAATGGGATTTTTTTTATTGAATAAATGATTTTTTTTTAAACATTTTTCAACAACTTAATAGTCCTACAAGGGGAGTATAACAGACAGTATTTTGATTGCTTTTAAAATGCAATACACTATCCATATAGTGCATTGCATTTTAATGGCAATGCTATTCTAACATTGACCAGCAGGCTGCGCCAGAGAGGCGCAGCCTGCTGTAAATTACTGAAGGCTGGTCTGGCACCCCGCGATCGCAATTGCGGGGTTCTGATTCAGACACTCCCTCTGTTAACACTTTACATGTGGCAGGCACCATTGCCCACGGCATGTAAAGTGTTAAACAGCCCAGATCGGCACTCCTGCCAGTCCGGGCTGTTACAGCAGGGCCGCGGGCAGGGGGCTGGATCTCACAGGCTCTCATGGAAGGCAGCCATGATGCCTAAGGAAGCTGGGATTTGTGACCCTGATGCCAGCGCCGTACATGTACTGCTGTATAGCCATGAAATGTGCATTTACTCATAGATATGTATGTCAGTGCCACTCAGACATGGTTTACTATTACTGTCATTGCATGCAAGAGCTTGGGGAGGTGGGGCGGGTTAAAAAAAAAAATCATAAAAAAGAAACAAAAAGAGAAGTTTTCCTAGAAATTCTGAGTTTTAGGAAACTAGACAGTATTTTATACCAATTTTCAGGGCAATTGGAGCAACTTCGGTTTGGCCCAAACTGATTCGGGTTGGAACAGAACTTTTTTTAAAATATGACAGACCTGAACCAAACTAAATCTTGAGTGGTTCACTCATCTTTAATCTTGGCAGAATTGAGGGGCCTAGACACGTGATCTGCACTGGGGGAAGTCTCAGCAACTTCCCCTATTCATCTGAATGATTTGGAAACTCTGCTTGTTGATACAGGGCACTGCATATTTGAACCCGAGGGGAAAAAAAAACAGCAGTCGGGTTTGAAGTTGTTTGGGAGCAGCACCTATACAAGCAAACACCAGTTTGGGAGCGTTTGTGTGTTTGAGTTAAAGTGTGTGACTTTAGATTAAGTGACTTAAGTGAGATTCAGGGACTTTTTTGAGGGGGCTACAGAAGTGAGTTGTTTATCATTGCATTGTAATACTGTATTTTTTATTTTCTTGTGTAATCCCCATTACTATGTGTTCCATTATTGACAATGCAGAGTAGTGTACATCTTGTCTAATGTATGCAGTCCTGGAACAGCTGTGTGAGGGTGCATATCTTCGTTCAAAATGTGAGCAAATTGCCTGTTTGGAATCGCACATCGAGTATCTAAATGAGCGAGTTTCGACACTGAGAAGCATTGGCAATTTGGAAAAGAAAAGAGTTTGCTGCTCACTGAGCAGGCACTCTATGAGGTAGATACAGTGGGAGGGTGGTAACGTGAAGGCTCAGTAAAGCAAGGTAGGTAGCTGGATAATCTGACACACCCTAAACAGTTTGCAAGGTTGGCAGGTGAGGGGGATAGCAGTTCAGGGATAGAACTGCTACAGTAAGACACTTCCTCTGCCAGTCAGAGGAATGTCATCTCCAGTAAGCAGAGGACCAGGAGAGCAGGGCAGGCCAGACAAGTGCTGGTAGTGGGAGATTCAATTATTAGGAGTACAGATAGGGCGATCTGTCACAAAGATAGGGATCGTTGAGTGGTATGTTGTCATCCTGGCGCTTGAGTTCGAAATATTGCAGTTCAGATTGACTGATTACTGGGAAGGGCTGGCGAAGATCCAGCAGTCATGGTCCACATTGGAACCAATGACAAAGTTAGAAGTAGGTGGAACGTCCTTAAAAATGATTTTAGGGATTCAGGTCACAAGCTAATGGCAAGGACCTCAAAGGTAGTGTTTTCCGAAATACTACTTGTACCACGAGCTACACAGAAAGGCAGTGGGAGATTAGGGAGTTAATAAGTGTCTCAAGAACTGGTGTAGGAAGGAGGGGTTTGGGTTCCTGGAGAACTAGGCCAACTTCTCTGTTGGCTACAGGCTCTATCATAGGGATAGGCTGCACCTCAATGGGGGAGGCAAGGCTGTTTTTGTAGAGAAGATGGCTAGAAGGTTTGAGGAGTGTATAAACTAGGGACTGGGGGGAGGGTAATTACATTATAGGAGGGGAAGATAATGCAGATAGAGACCTGGGGTGAGGTATTGAAATTGGGGGAGGAGTAGAAAGAGGGACTAGAAAGGTTCATAATGAAAAGTGTAGGGTAAAACATATACAAAAACCTCTTAATTGTATGTATACTAATGCCAGAAGCCTGAGGAGAACTATGACATAGTGGGAATAAATGAGACATGGCTGGATGATAGCTATGACTGGATTGTCAAAACCAGAGAGGGGGAGGGGTTTGACTTTATGTAAAGTCCTGTCTAAAGCCCACACTCCGGGAACATATAAGTGAGGGAAATGAACATGTGGAGTCACTGTGGGTAGAAATATATGAGACAAAAACAATAATAAATTACTGATAGGAGTTTGTTATAATATACCAGAGTCCACAGAAAATCCGCTACTAAACGAGATAGATGAGGCGGCAAATCATAAGGAGGTGGTTATTATGGGGGACTTCAACTATCCTGATATAGACTGGGAAACTGAACCTGTACCTCCTGACGAAGCCTACGTGGCGAAACACGTGTTGAGGTTGAGGCATTTGGGGATCCATTGACACCATGAGCAGCAGCAATACGGGTATGTAATGTGAGACTCAGTGTGGGTTGGATTGGTGGTATTAGTCATCATTCAGGAGTCATTAGCCACCAGCTATATTATTATACAGCCACAGTCTTACTATTTGCCTGGGTTTCATTGAGGAGGATGCCAGGATAGTTTGGACGTTCATGTTAAATGTTTGAGGGGATATGGTATTGTCATCACTACCCATTACTCATTCTATTGTTATCCGACTCTTTAACATTTTTGCAACTGTGGCTGCTCAGGGTGCAATTTCCCTCAAGTGAGATTCTCCGCATTGTTGAGCCTTATTCTAGAGGCTCGTTTCTTCATGTCCTATCCCTTTTGACTAACACTGATATTTATTGTTCTATGTAATCTAATAAAATTAATTATTTTTATACAAATAGCATCCTCGTTTTTTGGTGTTAAATAGACTGGGAAACTGAAACCTGTACATCTCATAAAGGAAACAGGTTATTGGCAATAACCAAAGACAACTACCTTTCCCAACTGGCTCAGGACCCGACTAGAGGGATGGCCATAATGGACTTAGTACTAACCAATAGACCTGACAGAACAGATGTGTACTTTGGGGGGACACCTGGGAAACAGTGACCATAAAATTATAACCTTTCTGTTGTTATTCAAAAAAAGGATTCTTCAGGGAGTACAAATGTGATATTAAAAAAGGTAAAAAACAGAGCCTGGAAACTACAGGCCAGTAAAATAACATTGAGGGTAAACTGTTTTGAAGGTTTTCTAAGGCCCCTTTCACACGGGCAAGTTTTCCGCACGGGTACAATGCGTGAGGTGAACGCATTGCACCCGCATTGAATCCAGACCCATTCATTTCTATGGGGCTGTGCACATGAGCGGTGATTTTCACGCATCACTTGTGCGTTGCGTGAAAATCGCAGTATGCTCTATATTGTGCGTTTTTCACGCAACGCAGGCCCCATAGAAGTGAATGGGGGCTGCTTGAAAATCGCAAGCATCCGCAAGCAAGTGCAGATGCGATGCGATTTTCATGCATGGTTGCTAAGATGGTTGCTATTCACTGTATTATTTTCCCTTATAACATGGTTATAAGGGAAAATAATAGCATTCTTTATTACAGAATGCTTAGTAGAAGGTCAATTGAGGGTTAAAAAATAAAAAAAATTAACTCACCTCCTCCTCTTGTTCGCGTAGCAGCCGGTCTCTTCTTACTTCTTTAATCATGAGCTGCCGGCTAAAGGACCTGTGGTAACGTCACATCACATGGCCCATCACAGTGGTGATGGACCATGTGATGAGCTCAGTGACGTCACCACAGGTCCTTTGACAGGTCCTGAAGAAAGAACAGGAGACCGGCAGCTACGCGATCAATTGGAGGAGGTGAGTTAATTATTATTATTTTTTTAACCCTCAATTGACCTTGTACTAAGCATTCCGTATTAAAGAATACTATTATTTTCCCTTATAACTATGTTATAAGGGAAAATAATTACATCTACACAACACTGAACCCAAACCTGAACTTCAGTGAAGAAGTTCGGGTCTGGGTACCACATTCAGTTTTTTATCACGCGCATGCAAAACGCATTGCACCCGCGCGATAAAAACTGAACAACGGAACGCAATCGCAGTCAAAACTGACTGCAATTGCGTACCTACTCGTGTGGGTTTGCCGCAATGCACCCGGGACGCATCCGGACCTAATCCGGACACGCTCGTCTGCAAGGGGCCTAAGAGATGTTATCTTGGAGCACCTTAATGAAAATAAGCGTGTAACACCATATCAGCATGGCTTCATGAGGGATCGGTCATGTCAAAATAATTTACCATATTTTTCACCCCATAAGACGCACTGTGGGGGAAAAATTTCATTGCATTTTATGGGGCTAATAGCATTATGGAAGTGCTCATTAGTTCTGGAGCACCGGGAAGCAGTGAATGCTCTGTACTCACCATTTCCTGGTCCTTGGCTGTCGGCTGTGCTCTTGCTGCGCACAGTGTGAGGGAGCTCTGTGACCTCATGCTGTGCATGTTGGGTCACAGCACAGCCGCGGTAGGAAGAAGAGAGAGATCGCTGGTGGTGAGGAGCGGCGGAGTCTGGAGCAGGATAGGTAAGTGGATTTTTTTTAATTTTTTTTTGCTCTGAGGCTCGGGGCACATCTGAGGCTGATGGCTGGGGCAACATCTAATGCTGATGACTAGGGCCACATCTAATGCTGATGACTGGGGCCACATCTGAGGCTGATGACTGGGGCCACATCTGAGGCTGATGACTGGGGCCACATCTGAGGCTGATGGTTGGGGCCATATCTGAATCTGATGGCTGATATGAGGCTGATGGTTGGAGGCTGATGGCTGACCTGAGGCAAGGGGGGATGATATGAGGCATGGGGGTCTCATTTGAGGTCTGAATATACTTTATATTCGGGATATTGGCTGAGGTCTGATTGGGGGTTATTCACATTGGGGTCTGAGCTGAAGTCTGATTGTGGGTCTGATCCAGTGTCGGACTGGGATACCTAAGACCTACCAGTAAAAATTCAATCTGGGGGACCACTGTAAAGCTACATGCAAACATTAACTGGCCACACAACAGCAGACAGCAGCATAATGCTACAAGATGATGGATTGCGAGGGTTTCCTGTCAGTGACTTCAAGACAAGAGGTCCCAGGGGAGAGAGGATTCTGGCTGGTGGTCTCTGTACCTAAAAGTCATCCCAACCACCTGATGCATCTAAAATAATATACTGAAAAGTCTGTAAAATAATCTACCCGTTTTTTTACGCAAACATAAACTGGTTGCGATGCTGTACGCTGTCTATCTATATGTAGCACAGTAAGTCTATTGTGTTTTGTGCCACCTGTGCAGCTAGTGACAAACTACAGGCCCGTTGGGGGATTCACCTGTTCCCGTGTTGGCCGTCCAAGTCTGGTCTGATCTGAGGTCTTATTAACATTAGGGGTCTGATCTGAGGTCTAATAAAAAAAAAAAAAAATCTTATTGTCCTCCTTTTAAAACCTAGTTGCGTCTTATGGGCCAGTGCGTCTTATAAGGTGAAAAATATGGTAATCGGTTTCTATGAGGAGAAACTGCTTATGTAGAAGGTTTACACAGTAAAACATAAATTTTTGCAGATGACACTAAACTTTAAAACGTAATTCACACGGAAGAGGACGGTACTGATGGATCTGTTTATGTTGGAGGCTTGGGCAGAGAAGTAGCAGATGAGGTTTAACACTCACAAATGTAAGTTTATGCACATGGGAAGGAATAATGCAAGTTACTCGTACATACTATACGGTGTACAGTGCTCTACTTCTATAGCATTTTACGATACTACGTGTCACCAGCAGCACCCTGTTAAAGCATGTCAACAGTTTTTTCATATGACACGACTACAGCTAAAAACATTGTACCTGTATGATTTCCTGCATAAACCCAGTCATGAAATGAAGATTCGTGATTACGAAAGAGATCGCAAACGATTGATCGAAAGGGAACTCCATTGCAGTACTCTTATCGAATACTACAGAAGCAATCGTATCCCAAGGGGCCTACGCTCACGACTGAAACCCACGTTATTTGCAGATAACACTGAATTTTTTGCATATGGAGGGCCCGATATCTACCATACACAAATATGTCCAGGATCTCAACCAGATATACCCTGAATTGGACTTTACCATGCATATGAACCAAGAGGAAATCTATTTCCTAGACACAATTGTCCAACTAGACCATATGTACAACATCACATTGGACCTCTATAGCAAACCTACTGACCGTAATATTCTCCTCGAATATAATAGCTGTCTTCCCAGAGCCACCAAAAATTCCCTTCCGAGATCACAATACATGCGGGTTAAACGCATTTTATCTGATAACGACAGTAAAGAAAAGAGACTGGATGAGATGACTAGGGGATATCCATAACCTCTCCTTGACTCAACACGAAATAGTCTGGAAATGGCAAATGCCACAGTCGACTGAATTCAAACAAGTAGCATGTGTCACCACATATCATCCCCTTACACCCAAAATCCACCAGGCGTTAAGAAAAAAATTGACCAATACTCACAAAAGCATATCCTAACATAGAAGAATTTCGTCAGTCACCAATTACATGCTACAAGAGGCCCCAGAATATTAGAGATAGACTCGGAAAGCGGATATAGGAAGCTTCACCAGACTGCCAAAACAAATGTTCCTTAGAAGTCAAAGACAGGGCACATTTCCATGTTTACACTGCGCACAATGCTCAAGTGTCATTAGGGGTGACTATATTACTCACCCATGAACCGGACGATTATACCCCATCAAAGGATTCTTTACGTGTGATTTCAGTTTTGTGGTGTACCTTCTGAAATGCCCACGTGGTCTCGCATATGTGGGCGAGACCACACAACATGTCCGTGACCGCATTAGTAAACATAAATCTACAATTAGACTTGGACACAGGATGTTTCCCATTCCACACCACTTCATTGAGAGGAAACATCAGATTTCGCAACTGCGATTTCAAATATTGGAACAGACTGACCCACCCAGACGTGGCGGTAATCGGACTCTAGTTCTCAAACAAAGAGAGGCTCACTGGATCCATAAACTTGGAACTTTGTCTCCAAATGGCCTTAATCGTGAATGTGACTTCTATCTAAATGCATAGATTATATTTATGATAAGTTGATACTAATTTATTTTCATCTCTTTTTTAGGTCAGTTAACACGCTTTACACATCTAGTGAGGGTGAGAAAAACTTCCCCTTCCTATTTTTTCTATTCTACCCCTTCCCCCCCCCCCCCAACCCCCACCCCTATTTTTCCTCCTCTCTCCCTCCCTCTTTCCCGTCATCAGAAATTCTTCTAGGGTAATTGCAGTATCGGATTTAATCATCTTACATATATCTAACAACCTATATACTCCAAATACACATAATTTTTGAAGTTGTTACTTGTTTAGATATGGGTCCTCTATATATACTCTATACACACTCTATACCTTTGTGGTATTATTAAACTGTTCCCTTTTTTCCCCCATTATCCAGCAGAATATCTTATAACATCATCTATCCATGTGATTTACTATGCAGTGCTATCTATAAGTGTCCATTCCAAAATATATGCCAACACTTTACTCTAGAGTCTAGGGGGTGCTATTAGATGCCGAACGCGGTGACCGGTGTCATGGAACGCACAGGTGGAACGCACGTCAGCGCCGCCTGCATCACATGACGTCCGAACCACGTGATCGGCACTCGGGTGAGCATATACATTTTAAATATGGCGCGCACTGTGATCCAGTGCTGAAGCACCACTAAAGCCGCACCAAGGTAAACCGCCACCTGCATGTTACTCTGGCACCCCTTATTAACTATGTACTATGCTTTATGATTTACATTTCATTTCTCCAACCGGACCTTGGGCCTGCATTGTGACGACTATAATAGCTTATACAGTTATTTTTTACAAACGATTTAGCCTCTACCTACACCATGTTCTGCTGCTACATTACTTCCTATATATGCTCTATAATTTTCACTTGTGTCCTGTTCACTTTTTATCCTTTATTTTCTATATACATCCAGTGACTCAGAAGATTTATGATTTTGCCTCATATAATAGACCGCCGAGGAAGGCCTTGATAGGCCGAAACGTCCGGTCACCTAATCTAACCCTTATAATCAATTGTGCTTCAGAAATATTACTGGATCATAAATTTTGTGTGATGTAGCATGAATAACATGCCATGAACTGCAGATAAAAGCTGTCTGCCACGATTTTCTATGAATTTACTACGACTGACGAGTCCTCGCTTGCACCGACAACCACGCTACTTCTATAGCGAAGAAAAATCTAATGTGATATCCAGTAGTTTGCATAATGCTCTCCAAAAATGAGAAGTGCATTGCACACCCCTATCAAACTATATAACCTATAAAGAAACACTGAGAACTATTAAGCTAAAAAATATTATTTTATTAAGCGCATATAGTTAAAAACATATACAAAGAGATGACGAACAAGTGCAAAAAGTGCAGTACAATCCTGGGAGAGTTTATCCAGTATGACAGAGTAATAAGGTAAGTGACCAAAGATATAAGCGCCTGTATATAAAGAAGCTCCTATACAAAATATACATTTAAAGAGAGTATCCACAATGCAAATGAATGCATCGAATATCAAAGTGCAAGTGCATATTGTCTATTGTAAATAAAGGGCAAAAATATCAACCCTCAAATGTGTCTCTTTCTAGATGTATAATTGTATCTGTACAGCTGAGTCTAACAAACAGTAAAGTGCATGTGTAAGCTGTAGGAGATAATAGATGACTACTTACAAAGGACCCTATCTGGGAAGGGTATAGGCAGTAGTTTTCAAGTAATAAATTTAACCCTTCCCAGATAGGGTCCTTTGTAAGTAGTTGTGTAATAGGGCTCAACAGCCCAATTTTTTGGATCCACATCTAAGGTGCAGGTCTTCTCTTAGTACCTAATGGCAGGTTTTCTATCCCATAAATTGACTCCAAGTATTTTTACGGCCGAGGCGGCAAATGTTTTCTCTAGGGAAGACTTACCAATAAACCTATGTGATATCAATACAGGCTTTTACCAACCCCCTGGATGATAAGAAATATGAGATTAGGGAATTCATCAATTGCCAGACAATGGGTATTATCTACATAGCACTGTGTCCGTGCCCCAAAATATATGTGGGCAAAACATCTCAAGAATTCCAACGACGAATTTGCCAACATATAAGAAGCATTAATACTAAGTCGGATACAACAATATCAAGACACGTCAGAGCCTTTCACAATGGTGACCCAAAATCTTTAAAGTTTTGGGGTGTGTGTAAAAAAACCTTGGGGCCACGGAGAGGGAATTTAGATCAAATCTTGCTACAGGAAGAGACAAGGTGGATTTACCGCCTAAATAGCCTTAGCCCAAAAGGGCTTAATGAAGGCTTCACCTATACATCATTTCTGTAAGATGAAGACAGCACATTGCAATTTTTTGAAATAAATAGAATATAATGTGAGCAGATACATACGCTGGTCCATTCAATTTTACTAACATTATATGAATTTAGGTTCATCTAATTTATATATTTTTTCCTTTGAGGCGAGTAGTAAACAGAGCCGGAGATAAGATGTCCCAGATGGGACCAATATCTCCTCATATGATTGAACTGACAATAGCTATCAGCTATAAAGCTAAAAACCTATACGATATAAGATGTTTTTTTTTTTTTTTTTTGAAGTGATTGGTGCCAGTCAGGATAGCACTGTAAATGTATAAAATCATATAATATCCAAACAGTATATAGAATAACCATCATTATCGTATAAGGTTTGTATGTAGGAAAGTGTATAACCCTTTGGGTCCCCTTGCTGGGCCTATAAAGTAGTGGCAGGTGGAATCGGATGTAGGTGTTCCCGGATGGGGTCGACACCTCCTTATGCTAGGGTTTTGACAGTGGCGAATAGCTGTAGAAGCTAACCGATATATGTTATAGTGAGATCACTTTGAAGAGACAGGCTATTGTCAGGACAGTACTATCAATGCAAATGGAATACTGTACCATTATAATATGAGGAGTGTGTGATACTATGTGGCCCCTCAGGGTCGCTTATATTAGGTCTGCAAATCAGTATAACTATATATGTGCGTAATAGTATACACATCTGTGGTAGGGCCTTCAGTGTCCCTGCCCCATATGTACACATAAACTTGGGGCAATATGATAAAGCATGGGAGCAGCCACAGTACCCTCCTTATTCTGGGTTCCCTTTAGGTCCCGACGTAGGTGTAGAATTTACCAGTGGGGGTCAGAAGAGGTTCTCTGAGCCTCTTGTTATTTCTGGCTATCCGGATCCTAAGTCTCAGCGCATGCGCACTATTAAGATAGAAGCGCTCATTGAACTCCTCTTTGCTGAGCCGCTTTCTAAGTTTTGGCGCATGCGCAGAAGAAACAGAAGCAAACTGAAGACAAGTCTGTGCGGCGATCGGCAGTGCGCAGAGGGGCTTCCTTTCTTCTAAGTCCCAACGCATGCGCATTACGAGGCACAGGACGCGGATAGAGGGTAAGTGTGTGCGGCTGTTCCTATTGCGCATAGGGTCTTTTTTGGACCCTTCCCTCAAGTGACGCCACAACCCTGTCATTGCAAAAATGATTGCAATGATAGGCTAGAACAAAATAGGTTTATTCAAACACCTTCGGGATTGGTGCTCCTCCCCCACAGGAAGAGAGACATGAGAGGTTAAATACCCTCACCAGCGTTATTTTCTCAAGTCTGCCCAAACCCCTGATGAAGCCAGATTAGCTGGCGAAACATGTTGGGGGGCGGAATTTAGGTTTTTTAATCTGCTGACCACATTGAGTTCTTGCAGGGATCTGTGTGCCTGATATATACCAATATGTGTGGCCATCAGGCCTGCTGAATCTTGGTGTCTATACCCCAGACACGGGGGCCAAGAAGTTATTAGGCACTGTTGAAAATTGTCTATACAGCAGGGATGCTGGTGTGTGGTTGAGTGGTGTTAGTGCACTCCCGCCAATCCATACACCGCAGTGACCCTTCATACACAGCAAGTCTCATGGGGTACAGTGTTTTTAACCCTATAGGTAGCTCACAATTTGTTATTTTCACTCGTGTTTTAACATGAACAAGTAAAAGTTATGTTTTTATTAGTCTGGGACAAGAGTGGTTAGTAGCCGTATAGGCAGTAGTTTTCAAGATAATAGATGAATAACATTACCAAAATTGGTTAAAAAGGCAAAAGACCGCAACAGGAATCATCGGACATGCGGTCCAAACATGCGGACGCATGCGGACGCGGATGACAATCTTGTGTGCCTCTGTGTTTTTCAGTGGTCCCATTGACTTGAATGGGTCCGCGAACCGTTTTCCGCAAAAATAATAGGACAGGTTATATTTTTTTGATGGACTGGAACCACGGATCACGGACGCGGATGACAAACGGTGCATTAGCCGAGTTTTCAACGGACCCATTGAAAGTCAATGGGTCCGCAGAAAATCACGAAAAATGGCACAACGGACACAGAGTAAAACAACGGTCGTGTGCATGAGGCCTTAGGCTAATGCACCGTTTGTCATCCGCGTCCGTGATCTGTGGTTGCAGTCCATCAAAAAAATATAACCTTTCCTATTATTTTTGCGGAAAACGGTTCACAGACCCATTCAAGTCAATGGGACCGCTAAAAAACACGGAGGCACACAAGATTGTCATCTGTGTCCGCGCGTCCACGTCCGTTTTTTTCCTATCATTTGCATGACAAACCTGTCTTAGATTTTTTTTTACTTTCCTTCATGTCTGGTGATCCTCCAAAAATAAAGGAAGACACACGGAAACGGATCACGGAACAACGGAACCCCATTTTGCAGAACGGAACACAACAACGGTCGTGTGCATGAGGCCTTAGGGTGTGAGAAGTTGCAGAGATCTTAAACAGATGACCTATTAGACTGCATTCACAAGTCCGTGGAGTGTTGCGGACCCGCAAATTGCGGGTCCGCAACACACCAGCCCGGCGCCCCCATTGAAATGCCTATTCTTGTCCGCAAGCTGCGGACAAGAATAGGACATGCTCTATCTTTTTGCGGAGCTGCGGACCCAAAATCGGGGCCGCGCTCCGCAATTGCGGCTGCAGACAGCACACTGTGTGCTGTCCGCATCCATTCCGTCCCCATAGAGAATGAATGGGTCCGCACCCATTCCGCAAATTTGTGGAAGGGATGCCGACCCATTTTGCGGACGTGTGAATGGAGCCTTAATTGCAGGATTCTCATTCACAGAGTTTTACCTGGATCATCCCTGGTCTAAGCCAAAAAGCAAGCTTACGTATGGTAATTAAGGTTATAGACTTGGCTGACAACCTATCCGTTGGGAGCTAGCACCAGAGCTAACATATCATAGCTAGAAAGGATCCATTTCCTTATATTTCCTTGATACTTTGGAGAGAGTTCAGAGAAGAGCTACTAAACTGGTACATGGATTGCAGGATAAAACTTACCAGGAAAGATTAAAGGACCTTAACATGTATAGCTTGGAAGAAAGAAGAGACAGAGGGGATATGATAGAAACTTTTAAATACATAAAGGGAATCAACAAGGTAAAAGAGGAGAGAATATTTAAAAGAAGAAAAACTGCTACGAGAGGACATAGTTTTAAATTAGAGGGGCAAAGGTTTAAAAGTACTATCAGGAAGTATTACTTTACTGAGAGAGTAGTGGATGCATGGAATAGCCTTCCTGCAGAAGTGGTAGCTGCAAATACAGTGAAGGAGTTTAAGCATGCTTGGGATAGGCATAAGGCCATCCTTCATATAAGATAGGGCCAGGGACTATCCATAGTACTCAGTATATTGGGCAGACTAGATGGGCCAAATGGTTCTTATCTGCCGACACATTCTATGTTTCTATGTTTCTATGACATTATAAGCAACCACAGCAACTTGAGGGTAGGCTTCTCTAAGTGCAGTGAAGCAACCCCTAGACCCATTCCAACAGAGTGCAGAGGAGCCGCCGGACACATCTAAAGCTGTGTACTGTTGCACTCCGAGGGCATTTACCTTGTTGTAAAAATCCGCTTGCGTCAGACGCACATATCCAAGCTGCGTTAAAAGTGCGCCAAAGTACGCCAACCACAAAGAATTTCCCCTGTGCTTAAACGTGTATCAAGCTCTTTTATGCAAGGGTACTTAAACTGCCTGCCAGATCCGTCAAAAAGCATGCAAACTGATGGCATTTGTCAGACGGATCAGACAAATGAATTGAAATGCCGGATCCGTCTCTCCAGTGTCATCCGGAAAAACAGATCCGGCATTTTTTTTTCTTCTTATTTTTAGTGGTTTGAGCATGTGCAGACCGCAATGCCAGATCCATTTTGCTGGAACACTCGGCAGTAATGCATGTCATTGAGAAAAAATGCCGGATCCGGCATTACGACAAGAGTTCCGGAATTTTGGATGGAGATAATACCGCAGCATGCTGAAAAGTCAAAAAGACTGAACTGAAGACATCCTCATGCATCCTGAACGGAATGCTCTCTATTCAGAATGCATTAGGATAAAACTGATCAGTTCTTTTCCGGTATTGAGCCCCTAGGACGGAACTCAATGCCAGAAAAGAATAACACTAGTGTGAAAGTACCCTAAGGAAAGGTAACACTTATCCAGGGTCAGACAAGGTGTTTCATCGTAGAGCTTCTGTTGAGCACTCCTGCACAGTCTCTTTTCTTTATTTCATAGCCACAAAAGGTGTAACAATAGGAAGGGGCAGGGTCGTCACCCGACCACTTCCTTCATGTACAGTAACAAACATACAGGAAGTGATGATATACAGAAGGATGAGAAACCACCATCACTTCTTCAATACAATAAAATAACATAGCCAGCTAAAAAAACACATGTATACAATAATCTCCCATTACTACAGGAGTTAACTTTGCCTTGCTCAGTGATCAATACCCAATAAAGCTCACTATGATTCTCATGCATGCCTTTTTACAGGGACAACGTCATTATCTCCAGCGATTGATCAGGCGCACTAGAGACAACAAACGCACGTTATTTTCATATATTGTTCTCTTAAATGCCTCTACGCCAAGCCAATAAATCCACGCCTTGTGCGCAGGCCCTAGTCGGCATCCATACATTCGCCAAGAAAACACTGCTCCGCCGCACATCCGTCTCCCCCGGCCCACAGCCCAGTGCATAGCACACGGACCGTTCGCCAACGGAGACCTCTGCGCCCGAAGGAATGGAAACAAAAAAAACATAAGTACATGTCATATTTCCTTTAGCCCGGATCCAATGGAAAACCAGTGAGCCCCAAGACCTCCCAATCGGCTGCAACGTAAGATGCAGGGACAAGCTTCACCAGGACACATGAACCTCTGGCATTAGGGGGAATTACCTTATAAGCGGCTAACCCACATAGGAAATAGTACGAACCCGTCAACTCCACACAAAAAAATTTGACGCAAATCCACGCATTGTGTAGGGGCCCTAGCCGGCGTCCATACATTCGCGAAGAAAACACTGCTCCGCCGCATATCAGTCTCCCCCGGCCCACAGCCCAGCGCATAGCACATGGACCGTTCGCAAACGGAGACCTCTGCGCCCGGCAGCTGCATCTCCACATCCACAGGAAGATATCCACTCCAATGGTTTACTCTCACACAGAGACATGATAACAATATATAATATACAGTATTACCCCTTTAGGACACAGCCTTATTTCACCTTAAAGGGATTCTGTCACCAGGTTTGACCCCTGTCAGCTAAACATATGCTGATGTTCAGGGCGTCTTCACGATTCCTAATGTGGGCTTATAAATGTCATCTGTGGGCTTATTTAGCTAAAAAACAGCTATTACTAACCTGTCAGTCAAACAAATAAGGTGCCCAAGGGGATGTTAATGGGTGCAAGATGCCCGCCGCACCCACCGCCGTTCGTGCCCAGCGCCGCCTTTCCGGACTTCTGCGCCGCCTCCTAATCCTCTGTGCCGCCTCTCGCTCTCCCTCCCACCCCCCTCCTCCTGCTGTAAGATCTCGCGCATACAGGGGTTGAGCGAAATGCCGGCGCATGCGCACTTCGCTGTAAGAAGCCAAATGGAGAAGTCCGCACGGGCGCATCAGGCAGAGACCTGTGCGCAAGCTCGAGATCTTACAGCAGAAGGAGGGGGAGGGAGAGCGAGAGGTGGCACAGAGGATTAGGAGGCGGCGCAGAAGTCCGGAAAGGCGGCGCTGGGCACGAACGGCGGTGGGTGCGGCGGGCATCTTGCACCCATTAACATCCCCTTGGGCACCTTATTTGTTTGACTGACAGGTTAGTAATAGCTGTTTTCTAGCTAAATAAGCCCACAGATAACATTTATAAGCCCACATTAGGAATCGTGAAGACGCCCTGAACATCAGCATATGTTTAGCTGACAGGGGTGAAACCTGGTGACAGAATCCCTTTAAGGACCAGGCCATTTTTTGCAAATCTGACCAGTGTCACTTTAAGTGGTGATAACTTTAAAACGCTTTGACTTATCCAGGCCATTCTGAGATTGTTTTTTAGTCACATATTGTACTTCATGACACTGGTAAAATGAAGTAAAAAAATATCATTTTTATTTATAAAAAAATACCAAATTTACCAAAAATCTGTAAAAAATTGCAAATTTCCAAGTTTCAATTTCTCTAGTTCTATAATACATAGTAATACCTCCAAAAATAGTTATTACTTACATTCCCCATATGTCTACTTCATGTTTGGATAATTTTGGAAATTATATTTTATATTTTGGGGATGTTACAAAATTTAGAAGCAAATCTTGAAATATTTCAGAAACTTTCAAAAATCCAATTTTTAGGGACTAGTTCAGGTCTGAAGTCACTTTGTGAGGCTTACATAATAGAAACCACCCAAAAATTACCCCATTCTAGAAACTACACCCCTCAAGGTATTCAAAACTGATTTTTACAAATGTTGTTAACCCTTTAGGTGTTCCACAAGAGTTAATGGCAAATGGAGATAAAATTTCAGAATATAGATTTTTTGCCACATTTTTATCCATTTTTTCCAGTAACAAAGCAAGGGTTAACAGCCAAACAAAATGCTATATTTATTGCCCTGATTTGTTCGTTTTCAGAAACACCCCATATGTGTCCGTAAACTACTGTACGGGCACACAGTAGGGCGTAGAGGGAAAGGTGCGCTGTATGGTTTTTGGAAGGCAGATTTTGCTGGACTGGTTTATTTACACCATGTCCTATTTGAAGCCCCCCTGATGCACCCCTACAGTAGAAACTCCATAAAAGTGACCCCCATCTATGAAACTACACCCCTCAAGGTATTCAAAACTAATTTTACAAACTTTGTTAACCCTTTAGGTGTTGCACAAGAGTTATTGGCAAATGGAGATGGAAAATTTGCCAAAAAATTTAAATTCTCAAATTTCATTTTAATCCATTTTTTCCAGTAATAAAGCAAGGGTTAACAGCCAAACAAAATGCTGTATTTATTGCCCTGAATCTGTAGTTTGCAGAAACACCCCATATGTGGCCGTAAACTACTGTACGGGCACACAGTAGGGCGTAGAGGGAAAGGTGTGCCGTATGGTTTTTGGAAGGCAGATTTTGCTGGAATGGTTTATTTACACCATGTCCCATTTGAAGCCCCCCTGATGCACCCCTAGAGTAGAAACTCCATAAAAGTGACACCATTTTGGAAACTACGGGATAAGGTGGCAGTTTTGTTGGGACTATTTTTAGGGTACATATGATTTTTGGTTAATCTATATTACATTTTTGTGAGGCAAAGTTACCTGAAATAGAAATTCTGAAATGTCATCTCCATTTGCCAATAACTCTTGTGGAACACCTAAAGGGTTAACAATGTTTGTAAAATCAGTTTTGAATACCTTGAGGGGTGTAGTTTCTTAGATGGGGTCACTTTTATGGCGTTTTTACTCCAGGGGTGCATCAGGGGGGCTTCAAATGGGACATGGTGCCAAAAAAAAAAAGGCCATCAAAATCGGTCTTCCAGGAACCATACGGCATTCCTTTCCTTCTGCGCCCTGCCGTTTGGCCCTACAGCAGTTTAAGACCACATATGGGGTGTTTCTGTAAACTGCAGTATGAGGGTAATAAATATTAAGTTTTGTTTGGGTGTTAACCCTTGCTTTGTTATTGGAAAAAAACGGATTATAATGGAAAATTAAAAAAAAAATTGCTTTTTTGGCACCGTTCTTTTTTTTTTTACCGTGTTCATCTGAGGGATTGGGGGGGTATTTTTATAGAGCAGATTCTTACGGATGCGGCGATACCTAATATGTCTACTTTTTTTACACTATATTGTCTTTTTATAAACAAAAAAAAACCATTTTAGTATCTCCATAGCCTGTCATAATTTATTTTTTATTTTTAGCCGATTATCTTATGTAGGGGCTAATTTTTTGCGGAATGAGAGGACGGTTATTGGCACTATTTTGGGTGGCTTATGACTTTTTGATCGCTTGCTATTACAGTTTTTGTGATGTAAGGTGACAAAAAAAATACCTTTTTTTGCAGCGTTTTATTATTATTTTTTTGTTCATCTGAGGGGTTAGGGGGGGTATTTTTATAGATCAGATTCTTACGGACGCGGCAATACCTGTTATGTCAACTTTTTTTTTTTTTTCGTTTTACTAAATAATATTTTGAAATTTTTTTTTTTTTTTCGTTTTAGTGTCTCAAGTCTGAGAACCAGTTTTTTATCCAATTATCAGAGGCTAAATTGGGATATAAATTTAGTACTCCATGGAAGTGTGGTACTCCCTGAAGCAAACAATAATGCAGAGGCCCAGATGATCGGGGCACGTGTCACACTAAGTAGTGGTGTCCTTCCGTATCCCCCTCATGTGAGACACTCTGCACCTTTTTTGGGTCCGTCCCTTCTTTCCAGTATGGGGGACCACACCTGGAAAGTGTTGGCTAGGGACGATCCAGGCGCCTCCAGTTCCCGAGGTACTCCGGCCTGCTCTTTCCCGGTCAGAAAAGATCAGGTCGTTGAGGACTGTCTCACAGAACTGAAGGAATGTCCCTGTGTTGCCAGCGCTCCGGGACAGCACAAAAGAGTTGTACAAGGCAACCTGCACCAAGTAGACTGCAACTTTTTTGTACCATGCCCGGGTTTTGTGCATGGCGTTATATGACTTGAGGACTTGATCAGAGAGATCAACTCCTCCCATATACCGATTGTAGTCAACGATACAATCGGGCTTGAGGACCGTTGCCGCGGTACCTCGGACAGGGGTGATGCCGTTACCATGAATTGTGGACAGTACAAGGACATCCCTCTTGTCCTTATATCTGACCAGCAACAGGTTTCCAGTGGTAAGGGCACGGGTCTCACCCCTGGGGATAGGTACCTGAAGGGGGTGGGCAGGGAGGCCGCGTTGATTTTTCTGCACGGTCTCACAAGCGGACGTGTATCTGGTGGCGAGGGACTGGAACAAGGGGATACTAGTATAAAAAGTTATCCATGTATAGGTGGTAACCCTTATCTAGCAGTGGGTGCATAAGGTCCCACACAAGTTTCCCGCTAACACCCAGAGTGGGGGGACATTCTGGGGGCTCAATACGGGAATCTCGCCCCTCGTACACACGAAACATGTAAGTGTACCCTGAGGTACTCTCACAAAGTTTGTACAGCTTCACGCCATACCTCGCCCGCTTAGAGGCAACATACTGGCAGAAAATGAGTCTCCCCTTGAACTCAATGAGAGACTCATCAACCGCGACCTCCCTTCCAGGTACATAGGCCGATGACCGGCCTGATTTTGTACAGGCGGTCATAGGCAGGATCACCTCGTGGGGGGACATGCTGCAATATCTGAATAATGCAGGCATTTCTGGATGGCCTCAAACTGGGAGCGTGTCATGGCCGTACTGTAAAGTGGGGTCTGGTAGAGGACGTCCCCACTCCAGTAATGCCTGACATTAGGTTTCTTGACTAGGCCCATGTGCAGCACGAGGCCCAAAAACGTCCTCATCTCGGCTGCACTGACCGGGTCCAGCCACCGGGCCTAGCCAAAAAGGAGCCCGGGTGTTGAGCAACGAACTGTTGGGCGTACAGGTTCGTCTCCTCCACCATCCACCATCAGATTCACAAAGTGGTCACTGAAAAAAAGACTAAAATAGTCATATTCAGTGAAGCCCACTGTGGAAATCTGTATTCCTGGTTGGGCTACAAAATCAGGAATCATGGGCTCAAATCGCTCTGGGGTACACCAGACAAGTTCACCGGCAGGGGGCTCTGGTGGATTTAACTGGTGGGCCGGAAAACTAGTACGAGCCCCAGAGCTGCTCGTACTAGGGTGGGCCACAGGGTCCCTAGCATGGCGGTCCCCTTGCTCCGCCTGGCGGCGTCTCCGCCACCTTGGAGGCTCATCATCATCGCTAGATGAGGAGGAGGACGTGGATGACAACAGGAAAGTGGGGTCATCCTCGTCCTCACTGGGACTCTCGGACTCGGAGGCAAGCTGGGCGTATGCCTCCTCAGCCGAGAACATCCGGCGGGCCCTAGGGGAGCGTTTTTCTGCGTGTGTGTGTGCGTTTGTGTAAATCTTTATTCAGTGTGCGTGTGTGTTGGGGCACGGGTGTTCGCGAAGTCACCCTAAACCTAACAGACAAAAAAAAAAAGACTAACTAAAAAAAAGGGAAAAAAATTAGAAAAATAAATCAAATAAAATTCTAAATCGCTGATCAACCGTCCGAAGTTGATCAGCGGTGGGGTGTGCGATGCGCTAACAGTGGCAGGATGCTAAGAGTGCCGGCCACAGTCAGCGCATACGCACAAAAAAAATAAAAAAATAACTGCTTGCGCCCAAAAAAAAGTTGAGGTGGGGGGCAAGCTGCAGCACCCTTGGGGGGTCTAGGGTCACACAGCTGTGCTGTGGACCCCAGACACCCGATTTAGGGTGATCCAACAAAATTTAGTTCTTTGTTTTTTTTCTCACTAACTTTCCCTGAATATCCCAGCCTAACCCAACCTTTCCCTAAATACCTGGGGGAAGCGAAGGAGGGGTGCTGGCTGGAGATCGGTGCAGCTCTGGATCCACGTGCAGCTGCAATAATTTGAATGAGCCGACCAATGAGAGCGATCCTGAGAGGTGATGTCACCATCACCTCTCAGGATCGCAGGATGGTGATTGGTGGTGTATTATCACACCACCGATCACCATCCTGTTCCGGGTTATCGGGTCCCCAGAGACCTGAATAACCCGGAAACGCAGCAAACCGCAGGTCTGAATTGACCTGCGGTTTGCTGCGATCGCCGACATGGGTGCATTTAGCCAAGGTGCATTTAGCCAAGGTGCCTGCTCAATGATTTGAGCAGGCACTGGGTTCTGATCACCGTCCACCGGGCGGCGGTGATCGGAACTATACATGATGTACCGGTACGTCATGTGTCCTTAAGTACCAGGATAACATGCCGTACCGGTACGTCATGTGTCCGGAAGAGGTTAAAAACACATCCTAATAAAATTTCCACAACAACCTCAATAGATGATTTACTTGATACAAAAGAAATATCTGATGAGGTACACACAGAAAAAAGAAAAAAGATCACTTTCTGGTAGTTTAAAACTGTAAGACAATCTTACTTTCTCAAGCAGAGCACCTGCTCAATGGAGGCATTGGTCCCCCATCCAGACCACAACACAGTCACACTCTGCTTCGCTTCCCACATTAGGCTCGGTTCACACTTGAGCGTTTTACAGCGCGTTCAAACGCGCTGTAAAACGCTCAACACATGAAAACCAATGCTTCCCTATGGCCCTGGTTCTCACTTGAGCGTTTTACAGCGCTGAAAAACGCGCTGTAAAACGCCCTACGCTCAAACAAGTACTTGAGCTTCTTTGGGGCGTTTTACAGCGCGTTTGTGGCCATAGGACATTGCAGTCAATCACACAAACGCGCGTCAAACGCGCGTTTACTATTGCAAAAAACGCGCATAAAAAACGCGCATAAAAAACGCGCGTTAAACGCGCATATCAAAGACGCTCAGGTCTGAACCCAGCCTAAGGCAAATTTAGACCTGATCAGGATTGAGAGACTGCATACAGAGAATTTAGACTACATGGTTTAGTAAGGATCATTTCCAGGATATTTCCATTCTGCCAACGTAGCTTTGTTAAAAGCTTTAACCACTTTGAAGGCCCTAGGCCCCCTAGAGGTGGAGACCTTATCTTCCCCCTAGTCAACATCTCCTGGTCCCCCAACCGGATGGGCATCAACAATTTCTGTTTTCTTTTCCTTTTTATTCTTATCTTACTCCTCAGAAAAGGGAAAGATTTTATCTTGATTTCTCCATCAAAATGATATACTGACTGGGGTTGTTGCACCTGTTATGCGCCATAATGACCGCCATAAAATTTAGGGAGTGTTGGACCCACATGCATGTTGGATCCAACACTCCCTGAATTTTATGGCGGTCATTATGGCGCATAACAGGTAGTATTTAGTGTTAGGACCCGTCTAACAGAGATCGCCTTGACGTTCGGCAGACGGGCCTAGATGGTTTTGTACAAAATGCATTGTCCAAGCATCTCGCTTTTATAAATAAGCGTAGTATTAGCACCATAATTTTTGTAAGCATTGTTGTACTTTGTCTGGATTGCAGAGTGCTGCTGCATTGTCTCTTTTTTTCCCTCTAGGTCTTTGCCATGGCAGCGTGCACCTGCGCACTGGGAGGTGCTGACTAACCCCCTTTTTTTGCATATTTACAATGCTGGAGATGTGGCACTCCAGCGAGTCGTGCACTCCTGATTAGCCTGTCTGCCCCATAGGCTGATTTTAATTATTTTCAGTATAAAGCTGTAGCCTGCTCTCACTACATTCATTGGAAGCTGTCTAGCACCAGGAAGGGTATAGAGTGGCTCAGCATGCATGTTGGTACCTTGTAATGGAGGCCATTTTGGCACAAAAAATGAAAAAGGCAGAGTGGATCCAACATGCATGTGGGTCCAACACTCCCTGAATTTTATGGCGGTCATTATGGCGCATAACAGGTAGTATTTAGTGTTAGGACCCGTCTAACAGATATCGCCTTGACGTTCGGCAGATGGGCCTAGATGGTTTTGTACAAAATGCATTGTCCAAGCATCTCGCTTTTATAAATAGGCGTAGTATTAGCACCAGAGTGCTGCTGCATTGTCTCTTTTTTTTCCTCTAGGTCTTTGCCATGGCAGCGTGCACCTGTGCACTGGGAGGTGCTGACTAACCTCCTTTTTTTACCATACAATTCAGGGAGTGTAGGTTCCACATGCATGCTGGGCCTGCTTTAATTTCTGCCATCTTTGGTGCCAAAATGGCCTCCATTATATCCAAGGAATGCAGGTACCAACATGCATGCCGAGCCCACTCCACACCACTCCTGGTGCCAAATGGCCACCAAAGAATTCAATGAGAGTCCACACTATACCTCTCCTGGTGCCAAATTGCTTCCAGTGAATGAGGGAGAGCAGGCCAAGCTATATACTCACACTAATTAAAATACAGAGATCGCCTTGACGTGCGGCAAACGGGCTCAAATAATTTTGTACAAAATGTATTTGCCAAGCATCTCTAATTTATAAGTATAGCACTAGCAATTATTATGCATTTTTGTACTTTATTTGGATTGCAGAGAGCTGCTGCATTGCATTGTTTTACAGTGTTGTTATGAGCCATAGCAACGTGCCCCTGCCCATTCGGATTTGCTGACTGACCCCCTTTTTCTTTGCAGTTTGTACTGGAGGTGTGGCTGACACCTCAGTCGTGCATTCCTGACCAGCTCGTCTGCCCCATAGGCTGATTTTAATTAGTGTGAGTATATAGCTTGGCCTGCTCCCCCTCACTCACTGGAAGCCATATGACAAAATTCCATTTATCCTAATACTATACAGTGGCAGAAATACCCAATTAATAGCTTAGTTGCTGATTAGGATGTAAGGGAAAACCCCATGTAAAGCTCTAGAGAGCATAAATGTGTTTTTATCCAATTTGTTAAATTAATTTCAAATTTAGAATATACAAATTGTTACTGTAGTACAAATGTACACTTGCAGGAATTGTGTAAGACAGTAATACCGGAGACAAAAAAATGTGCTAAATTTACCAGTAAAACTTTTTAATACATTGTATTGCTGACAGACATGTAGTCAGATACATACAGTAGAAGTAAGTTAGGACATGTGAAATATGGGAAGTAAATGATTATATGTGTTAAAACATGTATTCTCCATGGATCCACTGGTTTATGGAAGTGGTTTGCTCAAAGTGTCGTAAATTGAGTTTGTAACCCCCCAAGTAATGCAAGATCGTAGGATAATAAGAGATGCGCCTCTGTACAGCATTGATACTCTTCCTCCGCATTTCTTCCATACTCCTAATGCGACTTTTCTTACATGAGGTAAGTTGTTTCCCACTTCTGCCTGCATATTTGCAATTATAACACTCAACGGATAAAGTGCAAGTGAGGTAAGGGCACCATTGAGTGCTCCAGAGCCCAGAGAAGAGGCCCAGATAGGGAGACCTGGATAAGTCAAAACATCTCTCAATGGTTCTTTGCAGGAAAGAAAAATGGCACTTCCTACCATGTTCCTGACAAGTATAATAGTGAATCCTCGGTACAATCCACATGTTAGCCACTGTCTTTTTTTGTAGGTCTGGAGTTCTTGAACTATTGATCGAGTGTTGGGAAAATTTACATTATTACGACCATCCTGCAGAATGTTTTGAATTCTTTCAAATGGTACTAGTAGAACGGCTTCTATTGCTCCAGATAAACACCCAGAAAAGGCACAAATTTTAGCTCCTGGTGTACCTCCCTTAGAGAAAAAATGTTGGAGACTTCCTTGGGTTCCAAAAAGCAAAGTTCCTTGAACTGTTTTTGCCATGAGTGGTGGTGTCAGGCCACGATAGAGATGTTTAACCCCTTCTTTGCTCAACTGACATGTGGCAGCTCGGATAGTCAATGTGTGAAGCTGCTGTCGAAAAATTGTTTTATATATAGGAAAGGTTAGAACAGTGGACAGAAAGCTTGACGCTGCTCCCACAAAGTAACTACTATTCCAGCTGCCCCATCTTGGATCATCTCTGCTTTCCATCTTGTTTCCTTTCAAAAGCTGATTTTCCCAGTAGAACTTCAGGGGTTAGAAACCAGTATGATCCACCCTCTATGTAATAAATGTGAATTCTGTCCTACGGATATCTACAAAAAAACACAGATAAAAAAAATTAAATCAGAAGTCACACTAACACAATAAAGCAACGTGTGTGTGTGTATATATATATATATATATATATATATATATATATATATTTTTCACATACTGTTGGAAAAAAGGGTGCAAGGGTGTCATTCCCTCAGCTGAGTTAGTCCTACAAGGAATTGTGTCTGCTTTAAAATTGAATTTCCTGGTGGCAGACTCCCTTTAAGGATTGGGCCAAAATTGAGAGCCAGAACATGCAGAAAAAAAGAAATTCCCCTGCACTTTTTACAGCAGACACTGATCATTATAAATGGTGCTATACATTTATTGTACAGGTTGCTACAGTTAAGGATAATATGTGGATATTTTTCTTGTCTTGGGACTTCTGGTATGTTTTATAAATTGTGTTATTGTAAAATTCCATAATAGGAAGAATGTTTGAAGGGCTTTTAATCCCTTCCTGACATCAGCCTTCCATTTACGGCAGATATTGGGGCTTTAACTCCTTAAAGGGAATGTATCATCAGAAAATGACCTGTTTTTATGTTAAACATATTTTTAAACAATTTTTTGTGGTTATTCATAATTTTTTATGTCAATATCTATATTTAAACAAAAAAAAACATAAAATCCTGCAGTTTTCACACTGGCCACAAAGCCTAACAATAGGCGCCACTTCTTGACCTGTACCGATCACTTTACTGCAGTTATCTGCTTATTTGTCATTTTAATCCTGCTTGTAATGATATAACCTCTGTGTATAGAAAACACATGAACCACCATTCACAATAGCTTATCTCCTGACATCTGCACATGTCATACGGCATGCCTAAAAAATCTCCCATAGAAGTCAATGAGGTCCCCTCCTGTCCATTGTATCTATGGCCCATGCGGCTACTGCAAAGCAATTCTCTAAATGCTTTTAACGGGGTTCTCCGGGAATGAAGAAAATGAAAATACTTAAACATTACTTTATTATAAATATATTCCAAAATGCCTTTCATTATTTATAATGACTCGATTTGTCTGGGGAGCAATCATTAGAATAAATAAAATGGCCACCATCCTATTAGTACACACAAAACTTAATCACACAGGAGGACAAGTTACTTCACAACACTGAGGTAAAGAACTGCCTCATCCTCCTCTTTGCTCTGCTTGTCAGGGATTATGGTCCTGAATACAGTTTTATATGATCTTCAGCTGAATCTCTGTGGGAATGGAGGTCATGAGGAGACATTTAGTACAGAGCAGAGGGTGTGGGTAATGGGCAGCAGCACTTGTATAAAGTCTTCATTACCACAGTCAGTTTGTCCTCTCTGTACTTCATGTCTCCTCATGAATTCCATTCCTACAGAGGTTCAGATGAAGATCATAATAAACTGTATTCAGGACCATATTCCCTAAAAAGCAGAGCAGGATGAGGTAACTCTTTAGCTCAGTGTTGTGAAGTAACTTGTACTGCTGTGCGATTAGGACAGGTTTTGCGTGTACTAATAGGACGACGGCCATTATCCTAATGATTGCTCCCCAGATAAAACAAGATATTATAACTAATAAAAGGTATTTGGGAATATATTTATAATAAACTAATATTCAAGTATTTTCATTGTCTTAATTCCCGGAGAACAGCTCAGGCAAGATGGCAGCCCCCATAATCATGTTCATGAAACAGAATAAAGGAACCTGCAATCAGAGAATAAAACAATTACAAAAAATGCATACTGTATGTGTTGCTATCTGGTTTTACCCAGCAGAAAAAAAATTGGTGACACATTGCCTTTTTTGCCTTAAAGGGGTTTTCTGGGATTTTAATATTGATAACCTATACTCAGGATAGGTAATCAGATCGGTGAGAGACCAACACCCGGCACCCCTGCCGATCAGCTTGTTGAAGGGAAGGTTCCCTTGTTTGTTTACCTGCTTGCTGAAGACAACGCAGCAGTGAGCAGGTGTAACTACAAGCCGTACCATTTATTTCAATGGGACAGCTCATTCCTATTCACGTGTCCCTGTCCCAAGGACAAATACCTCATATATTGTTAGTGGTTCTTCTTGGTATGGCAATATCCAAATTTGGCCATTATCTGCTGCCAGCACACCTGGCAGGGCTGAGAAAGGAAGGACCACCATTTGGAACACAGATTTTGCTAGAATGATTATCAAGTGCCATGTTGTGTTTGCAGTGGTACCAGTAACAGCAGAAACCCTCAGTAAGGCCTCACATGACCGTATGTATTTTGCGGTTCGCAAAAAACAAATCCTCAAAAAATACGGATGACATCCGTGTGCATTCCGTATTTTGCGGAACGGAACAGCTGGCCCCTAATAGAACAGTACTATCCTTGTACGTAATGCGGACAATAATAGGACATGTTCTATTTTTTTGTGGAATGGAAATACGGAAACGAAATGCACACGAGTACCTTCTGTTTTTTATGGACCACTTGAAATGAATAGTTCCGTATACGGTCGTGTGCAAGTGGCCTAAGTGATCTCATTTTGGAAACTACACTCCTCAAAGAATTAATCTAGGGTGCAGTGAGCATGTTGACGCCACTGGTGTTTTCCTGACTAAGGGTACTTACACACTAGAGGCAAGGAACTCCGGCAGTCTGTTCTGGTAGGTGAACAGCCTGTCGGATCCGTGCTGCCGCTAGTGCACGCGTGCCCCCGGACTACCGCTCCGGCCCCATTGACTATAATGGGGGCGGGCTGGAGTTCCGGCGGTAGCACGGCAAACATGCCGAGAGGCGGCCAGAATAAAATTCCGACATGTAGTGGTGCCGGAGCGGTAGTCCGAGGGCACGCATGCACTAGCGGCAGCACAGATCCGACAGGCTGTTCACCCGCTGCAACAGCCTGCCGGAGTTCCTTGCCGCTAGTGTGAAACTAGCCTAATACACAGAGTGCAAATTTCTAATTTTTCACAATTATTCAATTTCAGTTACCAGAAAAATGTATCCCCTAAATTGTTATGATGGTTCTCCCCAATAGGTCAGTACCTCACATGTGGTCAAAATCTGCTGCCTGCCACATAGTACGGCTCAGAAGAGAAATAATAACATGCAACATTTAAGGCCTATTTTGGTAATATTTAATACATTGTACCACAATTCCAGTGGCTTACAGGTGTCAAAATACTATGCGAAGTTACCCTATTTAGGAAAATACAGCCCTTAAAGAATTTACCTAGGGGTGTAATGAGTTTTTTTTAAATCCACAGGTAGTTTTAAAAAAGATGTACATACTGCTGTTAGTGCTGGGTGAAACTTAAAATTCAGGTATAAAAATGTGTATAAATTAGCTCGTAAAAATATTGGTAGGCAAATTTATGAAAACTTTTGGTTAAATTGTTTCAGAAAACTATTGGCAGATAAATTTGTTCATAAAAATTGTAGTGCACCAACTAGGCACAAAAAATAGTATGTACAATGAGGTACTAAAAATTGAGGTAAGCAAACTAAAGCTATTGCTAGAAGCAACATGCCATAAGCTCTAGGAATATAAGATGTGTGGAGTACATACAGATAAATTAGCAGTTTTCAATCCAAAACACAATCCAATTTGAATTAAAGGATGTGTACAATTAATATTCCAGTGATGTGTAGCATATGTTAACCATTTGTGCATCCATTTTCTAGCCATCTGTCTGTTTTTAATAGCTGTTTTGCATCAGTTTCTCATGGCCGTTAAAAATGGGCATGAAAAATTTATGAATTTCATTTCATTTTTGTGCCCTCGGTACACATAATGTCCCTCATAATGGCCCCCAGCAATAATAATGTCCCTCATAGTGGCCCCATTTGTAATGTCCTTCATTGTGGCCCCCAGCTTAATTAATGTCTCCGATAGTGGCCCCAAGAATTAGTAATGTCCCCCATAGTGGTCCATAATGTCCCCCATAGTGTTTCTTAGCTGTAATTTTTTGCTTTAGAAAAATAAAAAATAAAAACAGACTCATCTTATTTACTTGCATGCGCAGAGGCAGTTGCTCCTCTCTTGATTGAAAAAGTACCTGCCAAAGGACCTGTGCTCAACGTGATGAAGACACCATGTGCACCCAGCATGAGCGCGTGGTGACATAATCATACTGAGTGCAGGTCCTTCGGCAGGTCTTTTTCAATCAAAAGAGGAGTGACTGCCACTACATGTGTAAGTGAATGAGGTGAATTTTTTTTTTAACCCCCGAAAAGGCCATATTATACTAGTGTACCAGTTCTTAACTGCCGTTAGGCAGGTGCACTCTTATCTAGGTGGCTGTTAAAAACAGTCCCATTGATTTCAATAAGGTCCGTCTGGCCTTGAAAACAGCCTAAAATAGGACATCTCCCCTTTTTTGACAGCAATGATTCACTGGTCATTAAAAAAATGGCCATGTGAATATCCCCTTTGACTTTCACTGGTGCTAAAATGGCTGTGTGACGGCCGTTACTTAAACAGCCATCATGCAGACATTTTTATATATCAAGTACATGTAATCTTAGTCTCCTGGCACTTTTTTCGGCAGAATGACACTGACATACAGTGCTTTGAAAAGTATTGGTAAACCCTTGAACTTTTCAAAATTTTTTCACTTTACACCCACAAACTTAAATGTATTTTATTGGGATTTTATGTATTATGCCAACACAAAGTAGCAAGTATGTGTGAAGTGAAAAGAAAATGATACATGATTTTCTAAATCAGAGTATGGGGGGCTGAATACAAATGCATGCGACACTTTTCTGATTTTTATTTATATAAAAATTTAGAAAATTGTGTATAACTTTTTTCACTTCACAAATACTTGCTACTTTGTGTTGTTCTATCACTAAATCCCATTAAAATACATTTAACCCCTTAATGACTTATTTTAGAAAATCTGACATGTATCACTTTACATGGTAATAACTTTGGAACACTTTTACTTAACCAAGCCATTCTAAGATTGTTTTCTCCTGACACATTGTACTTCATGACAGTCATAAATTTGAGTCAATATATTTCACCTTTATTTATGAAAAAAAAAAAAATTACCAAACATTTTGAAAAATTTTAAATTTTCTAAATTTAACTTTTTCTGCTTTTAATACAGAGTGATACCTCATAAAATATTTATTACTTAACATTCCCCATATGTCCACTTTATGTTGGCATCATTTTGTAAATATCATTTTATTTTTTGGGGATGTTAGAAGGCTTAGAATTTTAGAAGCAATACTTGAAATTTTTAAGAAAATTTCCCAAACCCACTTTTTAAGGACCAGGTCAAAAAGTGACCCCATTTTGGAAACTATAGGATAAGGTGCCAGTTTTATTGGTACTATTTTGGGGTATATATGATTTTCGCTCTATATTATGTTTTTTTTGTGAGGCAAGGTAACCAAAGAATGGATGTTTTGGCACCATTTTTTAATTTTTTTTACAACATTCATCTGACAGGTTAGATCATGTGCTATTTTATAGAGCAGATTGTTACAGATGCGATGATATCAAATATGTCTACTTTCTTTGTTTGTTTCAGTTTTACATAATGAAGCATTTTTGAAAAAAAATTGGCACACTTTGGTGTGGGAGGAAAACACAACACCGAGCATAAGAGTGAAGGGGAAGACAGGGAATCAGGACTGAGAACTAAGGAAGGAAGATGGACACCTCCTAGTAAAACCCTAACCAAAATCCTGACTGACTATCAGTATGAACAGACCCCAGAGGTAGGTGTGTTCATACACAGGAATACCTAGAGTCCTATCTAGCCCTATAGGACCCTGGTACTAATGGCAGGGATGAGGCTACCTGTTCCTCCAAAAGGAAGAACAAACAGGAGTCTCGCTCAGGCCTAATACAAACAATTGGGAAATGCAACACACAGAAACCAAACAAAATACAAAAAGGAAAGGAAAGACTTAACTTAAAAGAAGCAATGGAAGCACCAGGAACTCCTTCAAGATTCACACACCGGCAATCCAAAACTGAAACTATAAACTGCACAGCATTGTGGGAAAAGCAACTATAAAAAAGGAAGGTTAAATGACCACATTAGCAACACATGAGGAAAGGAGCGTGGCCATATCAGAAACAACACAGATGTCAATTAATCCACAGGGAAAACCTGTCAGATCAAACCAGGTGTTGCTAGTGTCACGTGGGAACATCCGTGACAATTATGTTTTTGTGTCTACATTTTCTGAACGCCATTTTTTTTTTTCTGCCGATCGCCTTGTGCAGGGGCTGATTTTTTACAGGATACGTTGGCGTTTTTATTGGTACCATTTTTGGGTACATATGATTTTTTTGATCATTCATTATTACACTTTTTGGTAATAATGAATAATCAAAAAATGGGTAATTTTGGCACCGGTTTTTATTTTTTTAAGGTGTTCACCTGAGGGGTTAGGTCATCTGTAGGGTTGAGCGAACCTGAACTGTAAAGTTCGGGTTTGTACCGAACTTTAGAATTTTTGGACCCCGAACCCAACCTTCAGTAAAAGTTTGGGTTCGGGGTTCAGCGAATTAATGGCACTTTTTGAAAGGCTGCAGAGTAGCCAATCAACAAGCATTTAACTCGTGTGCCCTTAGAAGCCATCACAGCCATGCCTTATAATGGCATGGCTGTGATTGGCCAGTGCAGCATTTGACCCAGCCTCTATATAAGCTAGAGTCACGTAGCGCTGCACGTCACTCTGCTCTGATTAGTGTAGGGATAGGATGCTGCTGTTGTGAGGGGGAGAATAGGACATAATCTTTACTCAGAAGTGCTTGTTAACTTAGCGATCTATCTAGATTTAGTTTTGTGGGTGCAGTGCACAATCTTTTTACCCTGCCCTGAACCCAGTGACCCAGAAAAAAAACTTTTATCCGTCTGTTAGTTAGGTGGGCGGCGGCGGCCATTTTATGCAAGTTCTGTGCACTAGCACAGCATATGTGCATTTGTGACAGTCAAATAGAAGCTTGAAATACTGCAATTATATTCTGGGTTTAAAAAAAAAATCACCCATTTTTGGCAAAATACTCAATTTTACAGCCCTTGCTGCATTTGTCAGTGTGAAATTCAAGCGTTATATACTGCTGTCATATTCTGTTATTTAAAAAAACACCAATTTAGGGCAAAATCCTAATTTTGCGGCGTTTATTGCATCTGTCATTGTTAAAAACAAGCTTGAAATACAGCAATAATATTCTGGGTTTAAAAAAACACCCATTTTGGGCAAAGTACTTAATATTGCAGCCCTTGCTGCATTTGTCAGTGTGAAATTCAAGCGTTACATACTGCTGTCATATTGTGTTATTAAAAAAAACTTTTGGGCAAAAAACTTAATTTGCCGCCTTGTCTGCATCTGTCAGTGTGAGATACAAGCTTGAAATACAGCAATAATATGCTGGGTTTAAAATAAAAAAACATTTTGGGTAAAGTACTTAATATTGCAGCCTTTACTGCATCTGTCATTGTGAGATACACCCTTTAGATACTGTTGTTCTATTCAGTTATAAAAAAAAAACCATTTTGGGCAAGATCCTAAATTTGAGAAATATGAGGAGAGCGTCAAATAAGGGACGTGGCCCCGGTCGTGCTGCTGCTGGCGGATCTCCTGTTGCAGGGAGAGGACTTGGTCGATCGTTGCCAGCTACACGCACAAGTGAAACATCTTCCTCAGGTGCGAGTAGGCGACAGGTGCGGTCAGGCATTCTGCCCCGTTAATGTATAATTTTTGGATGCTTGTGCAGAACCAAATGGGAGACAAAATCAGGTGTGCACTGCGCAACGCCATCTGTGGCAAGGTCCACCTAACTACGGATACGTGGACCAGTAAGCACGGTCAGGGACGTTATATCTCCATAACAGCACACTGAGTAAATGCAGTGGCGGCTGGGCCTGAGGCAGAAAACAGTTTGGCGCATGTCCTTCCACCACCAAGGATTGCAGGGCACTTCAGTTTGCCTCCTGTTGCTTCCTCCTCCTACTCCGCTTCCTCATCCGGTCAGCGTAACACCTTCACCACCAACTTCAGCACAGCCAGGGGTAAACGACAGCAGGCAGTTTTAAAACGTATCTGTTTAGGGGGCAAACCCCACACCGCGCAGGAGCTGTGGACGGGCCTTGAACAACAGACCGATTAGTGGTTGGTGCCAGTGATCCTCAAGCCCGGCCTGGTGGTGTGCGATAATGGGTGAAATCTCGTAGCAGCTCTGGGACTAGCCGGTTTGACGCACATCCCTTGCCTGGTGCATGTGCTGAATTTGGTGGAGCATAGCTTCCTTTAAAAATTACCCCAATATGTCAGAGCTGCTGCATAAAGTGTGGGCCGTCTGTGCGCGCCTTCAGCGTTCTCACCCTGCTGCTGCTCGCCTGTCAGCGCTGCAATGTAACTTCGGCCTTCCCGATCACCACCTCATATGCGATGTGCCCACAAGGTGGAACTCCACCTTGCACATGCTGGCCAGACTGTGCGAGCAGCAGCAGGTGATAGTGGAGTTTCAGCTGCAGCACGCACGGGTGAGTCGCTCTGCAGAACATCACCATTTCACCACCAATGACTGGGCCTCCATGCGAGACCTGTGTTCCTTGTTGCGCTGTTTCGAGTACTCCACCAACATGGCCAGTGCCGATAATGCCGTTCTCAGCATTACTATCCTACATCTATGCCTCCTTGAAAAAACGCTGCTGGCGATGATGGAAGAGGATATGCCACAGGAGGAGGAGGAGGAGGAGGAAGAGGGATCATTTCATAGGGATTCTGGCCAGTCATTCACAAGTGGCTTCGAGGGTGGGTTCCTGCACCCACAAACCCAAGGTACACAATTGTCCTGCCAGGGCACAGTTCTGGAGGATGAGGAGGTGGAGGATGAGGAGGAGGAGATGGAGGGGAAGGAACCGTGTTCACACCAGGGTGGCACCCAGACCAGCACATGGCTATCACTGGTGCGTGGCTGGGGGGATACAGAGGACACAGATGATACACCTCCCACAGAGGACAGCTTGTCGTTGCCTCTGGTCAGCCTGGCACACATGAGCGATTACATGCTGCAGTGTATCCGCAACGACCGCCGAGTTGCCCACATTCTAACTTGTGCTGATTACTGGGTGGCTGCTGGATCCCCGTTACAAGGACAACGCACCATCCTTAATTCCGCCACTGGAGACTGATCGTAAGATGTGCGAGTACAAGCGCACGCTATTACACGCGCTGCTGGTGGCATTCCCACCTGACAGCGGGGGCACAGTGGAAGCACAAGGCAAAGGCAGAGGAGGAGGAAGAGGTCACCAACGCAGCTGGGGCACCACGAGCACCTCAGAAGGCAGGGTTAGCATGGCCGAAATGTGGAAAAGCTTTGTCAGCACGCCACAACAACCAGCACCAGTAGCTGATATGAACGTCTTAGCAGGAGGCAGCATTTCACCAACATGGTGGAGCAGTATGTGTGCACACGCCTACACGTACTGAATGACACGTCTGCCCCCTTCAACTTCTGGGTCTCCAAATTGGGCACATGGCCTGAGCTTGCCCTTTACGCCTTGGAGGTGCTGGCCTGCTCTGCAGCCAATGTATTGTCTGAACGTGTGTTTAGCACGGCAGGGGGCGTCATCACAGACAAGCGCAGCCGCCTGTCCACAGCCAATGTGGACAAGCTCACGTTCATTAAAATGAACCAGGCATGGATCACACAGGACTTGTCCGTACCTTGTGCAGAATAGACATTTATACCGGCCTTAACCAGCCATTGTTATACTACAGCGCAATTGCTCATTGTTGTATTTTGGATATTTCACACTCTTTTGGAGTGTACCCTAATTAAAATAAATTAATCAAAAAAACAGTGTTGGCTACCTCGTCCTACTCCACCACCGCTTCCACCGCCTATTCAAACTCCATATAGACCTCCACCTTATAAATTAAGTTTAATTTTTTTTTATTTGTACGTATTTTATTTTATGTCATTTTACTAATTTGTCTTTTATATTTTCGGGTGAAAATCACCAATCTTTGGGTGTGATACACCCTGGGTGTACCTAGTAGACAGGTAAAAACATTTCACTAATTTGTCGGTTAAATTTTTGGGTGAAATTCACCAATATTTGGGTGTGATATACCACTGCTATACCTAGTAGACAGGTAAAAAAAAACAACGTAATTTGTGTGTTACATATTCAGGTGAAATTCACCAATTTTTGGGTGTGATATACCCCGGCTGTACCTAGTAGACAGGTAAACACATTTCACTAATTTGTCTGTTACATTCTTGGGTGACATTTTACCAATTTTGCTGTATACAAACCCCTGCTCTGCATAGGTGACAGGGAATTACATTTCAAAAATTCTTCTTTAATTGATGTGCGCCCCCTCCTTTCATTCAATGCTTAAACTTTAACAACTTGTCCCACATTTGCGCTTCAATAATTTGTCCCACTTTTCCGCTAGATCATATTTAATTTAAAAAAATTAACCTCCCTTGGATGTGGTCTCTCCCTCTTTGGAGTGGAACCCTGATTCGCCGCTAACCATGATCAACATGGTAGGCGCAGAAAAGAAAATCGAAAGTTGATAGAGCAGATATCAAATTGGATCGTGAACATCACGGGGACGTGCGACATGGTGTGCACACGCCTACACGAACTGACTGATGGGTCTGCCCCCTGCAACTTCTGGTTCTCCAAATTGGGCACATGGTCTGAGCTTGCCCTTTATGCCTTGGGGGTGCTGGACTGCCCTGCGGCCAGTGCATTGTCTGAACGTTTGTTTAGCACGGCTGGAGGGGGTTATCACAGGTTATATTTTTCAATGTTTTGGGGTGTACCCTAATTAAAAAAAAAATTAATTTAAATCCAAAAACCACTACCTCCTCAACCTCCTACTCCATATGGACCTTGTCCTCCTAGATCAAGATTATAATTTTTTATTCTTACGTATTTTATGTTATTTGAAGTCATTTCCCTATCCATTTGAAGTCATTTCCCTATTTGTTTGCAGAGCACTTGCCATGCTCTTAACCACATTTTGCTGGCATTTGCAGCCCTCTAGCCCTTTCCATGACATTTTAAGAGCCATTTTAGTGCTCAAAAGTTCAGGTCTTTTTCATCTGATGGGTTAGGTCATGTGATATTTTTATAGAGCTAGTTGTTATGGACACGGCGATACCAAACATGTTTAGGGTAATTTTTTTTCTTCATTTTTACCCAATTATAAATGTGTGTATATGGGGAAAAAAATTATTTATTTTTTTTTACACTTTTTTGATTCACACCCACTTGGTTCTTGAAGATCCAGTGGGTCTGATGGCTCTACAATACACTGCAGTACACTGTATAGTGTAGTGCAGTGTAGTTTCATTCACAGTAAGGCCTCATGCACACGAAAGCCGAAAAAAACGAAAGCCGCCCGTGTTGCCTTCCGCAATCTGCGGAATGGAACGGGCGCCGGCAATATAAATGTCTATTCTTGTCCGCAAAGCTTGGACAAAAATAGGACGTTAGATTTTTTTAGCGGAGGCCGCGGAACGGAGCAACAGCTGCGGACAGCACACGGAGTGCTGTCCGCATCTCTTGCGGCCCCATTGAAGTGAATGGGTCCGCATCCGAGCCACCAAAACGGCGGCTTGGATGCAGACCCGAACAACGGTCGTGTGCATGAGGCCTAAGCCTGATCAGGCTCCTGCCTCTGGCAGGACCCTGTCAGACTTACATACCATGGCAAGCCTGGATGCCTGTGTAAGGCGTCCAGTTGCCATGGTAACCATCGGGACGCTGCCACAGCAGAGCAATGGCCTGATGGGAAAGGGGAAGGAGCTCCCTCCCTCTGCTATGATCAATCGGGAAGCTGCCACAGCAGCGCAGCACCCGATGGGGGAGAGAGCTTCCTCCCTGTTAATCCTTTCCATACAGCGGTCCCTACGGACCGCGGCATGGAAGGGTTTAAACGGCTGCCAGAAGTGCCAGCAGCCATGGTGGCCATTACAGTAGATGTATGTTACAGCTGACAATCTGCTAAGCTCGGCCATCCTGAATAATTGTGGGGGTGGGGAAGTGTGGGGGGTCGGCCCCCTCATTATTACCTGATCCCGCTCGGCCATCCTGAAGGGGGGGGGGGGGGTGATCAGGCACAGTGAACTCAGCAGCACAGCCCTGATCGCCTCAACACTTGCTGAGGAGATCAGAGCTGCGCTGCTGAACACTGCGATTGGTCAGTCAAATCTGACTGACCAATCGCAGTGATCCAAAGGCAGGGACCGTACTTGCGGAGACACTGATCTCATGACATACTGTGCTCGTCATGATGTGGTAACTAACACCATATCATAACGTACACAGTACATCAGACATTAAGGGGTTAAGTTTGTGGGTGTAACATGAAAATCTTTTAGAAAAGTTCAAGAGGAATTAATAGTTTTTCAAGGCACTGTATGTAGCTATGGGTAAACACATCTTTGACAGTGTTACCAAACAGCGTATTTAAAAACAAGCTGTTGTTGCATGTGTTATGTTTTTTCATTTTATAAAGCTTCCAAAAACTGTTGATTATTGGGGAAGATGGAGTTTAAACACACATAGGCGTACTTTCATACTCGCGTTTTAGGTTTTCCGTTTGTGAGATCCGTCTAGGGATCTCACAAGTGGTCCAAAACGGATCAGTTTTGCCCTAATGCATTCTGAATAGAAAAGGATCCACTCAGAATGCATCAGTTTGCCTCCAATTAGTCTCCATTCCGCTCTGGAGGTGGACACCATAACACCAACGTTTTGCTGTCCGCTTGAGAAACTGAGCCAATCTGTCCTGGCACACAATCTGGCACAATAGAAAATGGATCAGTCTCCCGACTTTTAATGGAGTTCATGACGGATCCGTCTTGGCTATGTTACAGATAATACAAACAGATCTGTTCACGACGGATGCATGCGGTTGTATTATTGTATCGGATCAGTTTTTTGCCTTAGTGTTATGGGAAAAGAACAAAGGATTGATGGAACCAAGCATTCTAAAAATTATACCTAAACAGGGGCATATCCCTGCCCCTACTTATACATACATGATAATGTCAGAAGAAAGAGTGGCTCATTCTGCACAATTGTCTAAAAATTATGCCTTAACCTGGGGAAGAATACCTTCCCAAATTTACACATACACGTGTTGTTAGAAGAAAGATTGACTCATTCTGCACAAGCATCCAAAAATTATACATTAACGGGGCAGAATGCCTGACCGTATTTGTATACACACACACACACACACACAATCACGTGTTAATTGTCAGTAGAAAAAGTGATTTGTTCTGAACAAGTCTGGAAAAATTCTCCCTTTTAATTTGGAGCACCAGCAGTACATTGTGAATGTGGAAGGGGTAGGGTAAACATGGCATATGGCTGCAATAGTAGCGGCAGCAGTAGTAGCACAGCATGTAATAGACAAGGCAGTAGATAGTAGTAGTGGCGATTGTGTAGCGGTAGTAATGGCAGTGGGGACAATAGAAGTGGCAGTAGGGAATTATCTGCAGGCAATAGAAGCTGCTGCAGTGGCCATACAGTACAAAACATGATGGTAGCCAGGCAGACAGCACAGTGGCATGACTGAAGTAGCAACCATGTGGTATAGAACATGATGGTAGTTAGCAGACAGCACTTTGGCATGATGGTGGCAGCAGCCATTTGGTACTGAACATGATTGTAGGCAGGCAGACAGCACAGCAGAATGATGGTGGCAGTGGCATCAGCTGAAGCCTTACAGTACAGAACATGATGGTAGGCAGGCGGACAGCGGCATAATGGGGCACCATTGGGGAAGGGGGTGACTGATTCACTGGCGTCAACCAGGAGAGTGTGAAAATCTTCACGGATCGATGTCTCATTCAATTTGACAAAAGTGATGTTTTGTACTCTGGGGGAGCACATTGCCCCACGCCAAGCTGAAAACTCTCTGAGATGACACTGGAGGCTGGGCAAGACAGAACAGAAAGCATACTGGACCAGTCTGGGCCACTGTTCCAGTCTGCCTTTCCATAAGTGTATGGGCTCAGAGAAAACCGTATGTGCCAGAGAAATCGTACTGTCCACATACGACTAAACCTAGTAGTTCAGGCACTGCATGTCCATATGATGTTTATCAGGAGGCACACCAATGGAAGAAACTGTTCTATCATGTAACAACTAGCAAACTGAGTTGGCTGCTGCAGCTTCTGCTGCTTGATGTCACAGAGACAGCTGGAAAGAGGTGATTAAAATTTGGGTGAAGGAGCAAAAGTGTGCCCCATTTGTAGAACAGTGAGGCAATTTTTACTCATGCCTGCCTGGCCAAAAGTTCTAGTGTCGGCATATGGGAAAATATTGCCCAAATTCTGGTAAAAGCGCAGAAGTGCACCACGATTTCCACAACTAAATGGTCCAGCAGCAACTGCACTTCCAGCAACTTGACCAGGTGAGAGTTCAGCACGGTCACAACTAGGGTTGTTGCAGGTATCGAAATTTTAATTTTTTCAATACTGGCCTGCACTTCTGCGCAGTCTAGTATCTCTGAACATGAGCGCGCTGCTGTCGGCGCGCTCATTTTCCCTCAGCAGCACAGGGGAGAAGGAAGCAGTGTCTCCCTCCACCCCAGTGCCGCTGCCACCAATGAGGAGAGAGGTGCGGAGGAGGGGCGGGCGCACTGCGCCAACAATGATAGGACTTTTAATGGGTTCGGACTTTGTTAAGCAGCAGGCTATACAGAGCGGCGCCCAGAGATGTGCCAGCACTTACTATTATTCCTGGGCACCGCTCCGTTCGGTGTGGCACAGTGCCCCCCCTGCCCCCAACACCCCAGTATAATAAACATTGGTGGCGCAGTGCCAATGAGGGTTAAAAAAAAATAAAAATAAATTAACTCACCTCCTCCAATTGTTCGCGTAGCTGCCGGTCTCCTGTTCTTTCTTCAGGACCTGTCAAAGGACCTGTGGTGATGTCACTGAGCTCATCACATGGTCCATTACCATGGTGATGGATCATGTGATGGACCATGTGATGAGCGCAGTGACGTCACCACAGGTCCTTTTCCTCACAGATGAAGACAGAAGATATGCCGGGTGAGCGAACAAGTGGATTAAGGTGAGTTAAATTATTATTATTTTTTTTTAACCCCTCCAGCCCTATTTTACTTAGCATTCTGTTTTAAGAATGCTATTATTTTCCCTTATAACCATGTTGTGGCGAAACCAACCTCGCCACTGGGTTTCGGAGGGGCCTGGCTACCAGCCTCTTGCCTCAGGATTATGGCCCATACTAACTTTAAAGGAGAAGACAGACCGGCCGCACAGCTTAAATCTGTCTTTGGAATTGTATTTTATGTTATGTGAGGGTACCCAGATAGCTAATTTTATTGTATTTGTGTAGTCTGAGTGCCATTCACCTAATAATATGCACTCAGACTTGAGCTATCTGGGGATATGTTAAATGTCTGTGTTTACTGTAGGGGTTGTGACAGTGTGGTTATTTACACAGCTTGTCTTGACAACTGTCGAGGCTCTGGGGTGAAATACTATACCACATACTGGACAAAAGTGAATAACAACATCAAAAAACGCAAGGCCCCCAAGGTGTATTGCAGCTTAAGGCTACTTTCACACTAGCGGCAGCCTTCTGTGGCAGACTGTTCCTGCGGGTGAACAGGCTGCAGGATCCGTGCTGTCACTAGTGCACTGTGCTGCTGGAAATCGGCTCCGACCCCATTCACAAACATGGCGAAAGGCGGCCGGAATAAAACTACGACATTTTGGGTGGTTTATTGGCATAAATTTAGTTGTAAATTGTATATACCCATTCTAATTCCCTTTTTGCTTTCTTCTTTATTAACCACCTGCCATCTGGGCCATTTGCCCCCTTCCTGACCAGGCCAAATTTTGCAAAACTGACATATCTCACTTTATGTGGTAATAACTCTGGAACGCCTTTATTTATCCAAGTCATTCAGAGATTGTTTTCTCGTGACACATTGTACTTCATGATAGTCATAAATTTGAGTGAAAATATTTCACCTTTATTTATGAAAAAATCCCAAATTTACCCAAAAATTTGAAAAATTAGAAATTTTCTAAATTTCTATTTCTCTGCTTTTAAAACAGAAAGTGATACCTCATAAAATATTTATTACTTAACATTCCCCATATGTCTACTTTATGTTGGCATCATTTTGGAAAAGTCATTTTATTTTTTTAGGACGTTAGAAGGCTTAGAAGTTTAGAAGCAATTCTTCAAATTTTTAAGAAAATTGCCAAAACCCACTTTTTAAGGACCAGTTCAGGTCTGAAGTCACTTTGTGGGGCCTACATAGTGGATACCCCCATAAATGACCCCATTGTAGAAACTACACCCCTCAAGGTATTCAAACCGATTTTACAAACTTTGTTAACCCTTTAGGCGTTCCACAAGAATTAAAGGAAAATGGAGATCAAATTTTTAAATTTCACTTTTTTGGCAGATTTTCCATTTTAATCAATTTTTTTCTTTAACACATCGATGGTTAACAGCCAAACAAAACTCAATATTTATTACCCAGATTCTGCGGTTTACAGAAACACCCCACATGTGGTCATAAACTGCTGTATGGGCACACGGCAGGGCGCAGAAGAAAAGGAACTCCACATGGTTTTTAGATGCCATGTCCCATTTGAAGCCCCCTGATGCACCCTTACAGTAGAAACTCCCAAGAAGTGACCCCATTTTGGAAACTAGGGGATAAGGTGCCAGTTTTATTAGTACTATTTTTGGGTACATATGATTTTTTTGATCATTCATTATAACACTTTATGGGGCAAGGTGACCAAAAAATTGGTTGTTTTAGCACAGTTTCTATTTATTTATTTTTACAGCGTTCACCTGAGGGGTTCAGTCAAGTGACATTTTTATAGAGCAGATTGTTACGGACGTGGCGATACCTAATATGTATACTTTTTCTCATTTATTAAAGTTTTACACAATAATAGCATTTTTGAAACAAAAAATTATTATTTTATTTTTTGAGAGATTTTCTTATGTAGGGGCTCATTTTTTGAGGGATGAGGTGACGGTTTTATTGGTACTATTTTGTGGGACATACGCGTTTTTGATCACTTGGTGTTGCACCTTTTGTGATGCAAGGTGACAAAAATTGCTTGTTTTGACACAGTTTTTTTTTTTGTTTTTTTTTACGGTGTTCACCTGAGGGGTTAGCTCATGTGATATTTTTATAGAGCTGGTTTTTACGGACGCGGCAATACCTAATATGTATACTTTTTTTTGTTTCACTTTAACACAATAATAGCATTTTTGAAACCAAAAAAAATGATGTTTTAGTGTCTCCATGTTCTAAGAGCTATAGTTTTTTTATTTTTTGAGAGATTTTCTTATGTAGGGGCTCATTTTTTGCGGGATGAGGTGACGGTTTTATTGGTACCATTTTGTGGGACATACGCGTTTTTGATCACTTGGTGTTGCACCTTTTGTGATGCAAGGTGACAAAAATTGCTTGTTTTGACACAGTTTTTTTTTTTTTTTACGGTGTTCACCCGAGGGGTTAGCTCATGTGATATTTTTATAGAGCTGGTTTTTACAGACGCAGCAATACCAAATATGTCTATTTTATTTTAATTTTTCTATTTTTAACATTTTTTTTTCATTCCTTACTTGGGGACTTTTTTTTTTTACATGTGAAACTTTTTTTTATTTTTTTATTTTCAACCTTTTATTTTTATTTTTTTTATTTTACACTTTTCGTCCCCCATAAGGTCATACAAGACCTCTGGGGGACATTTACTTCACTTTTTCTTTTTTTTTCACTGTTGATTTCTCCTGTAATTGGGGCTGACATAGTAGCCCCAGTTACAGAAGAAATGCACCCCCTAGAGAGGCTGTACAGCGTAATTCTGCGCTGTACAGCCTCAGAGCAGGGCTGATCAAGGTCTGTGAAAGACCTCACACAGCCCCTGCACTCTCCGGTCACGGCGGTCACATGACCGCCGGGCCGGAACAGGAAGCGCATAGCGCTTCCTGCTCTGCATACACAGTGCTCAGTGAGCACTGTGTACGCAGCGATCCAGAAGGCAGGGACACCTGGGCACTGTCCCTGCCTTCTCTCTGGGTTGCCCTGCTGTCACTGACAGCGGGCAACCCGATCAGCAGCTGCACGATTAGCGTGCAGCTGCTATTTCTGAAAGGATGTTTTAAAACGTGCTTTCAGAAATAGACGTCCACCCATAGGACGTTTATATCCTATGGGCGGACGGAAAGTGGTTAAATCTTTTACAGGTAAATATTTCTGCATACTTGAAGGCTTTGTTATTTTTTGGTAGTATTATTGTATTCAAAGCTTTTTTGAGTACTCATAAGCATAGTGGACTTGTATACAGTGGTTCAGCTGGTGGGCTCCAGTTTGTGTATATTCAATGTCCAGCTTGTGCCATCTGAGTCTTACACCACATCCCTTAGATTGTTAGGTGGGTTCTACTAGGCAATGAAATGGCATAAATGTGAAAATACCCTGCAATGTTTTGAAGGGAAAGACCACCTTTTGGCTTTTGTAGCACAGATTTTGATTGACTGGTTTATGGGCACTATGTATGAGTCATACATTTTTTTACTTTAATTTTTCCCAACAGGGCTTTGTGAGGGCCAATTTTTTTGTGGCAGGAGTTGCCATTATCATTGGTACTATTTTTAGGCAAATAGGACTTTTTGATCTATTTTTATTTTGCTTTTTGAGAAGCTGGATGAAGAAAAGGCAGCAATTCAGCCATTGCTATTTGGATTTATTTTTCCAGTGCATGTCTTGCAACAGGAAATATGACATGTTATTCTGCTGGTCAGTATAATTACATAGGGGACAATTTTATCTCTTATATATATAATAATGAGTTTCTGTCTGTCTGTCTAGACGTCTGTCTGTCTGTACGTTCTTTATGCGCGACCAAACGACTGGACCGATCTTCACCAAATTCGGCACACAGGTACATCAGGCGTCTGGCAAGATTTTAGACCGGGTATCAGCTCTCTAGGATGTACCGTTCCTGAGATATTCCCCAAAAATTACCCACATTAGCCAATACAAGCCAGCAAGTCTTTCTCTTCAAATCCCAACTGCCATAAACACAGCCATAAACACAGTTTTACTCCAGGTTTGTGGAGTTCACTGTTATTAAAGGGGCGGGCGCTATGAAGGTCACTGTTAAAGGGGCGGACACTGTGAAAGTCACTGTTAAAGGGGCGATCACTGTGAAAGTCAATGTTAAAGGGGCGGTCACTGTAAAAGGGGCGGTCACTGTGAAAGTCACTGTTAAAGGGGTGGTCACTGTGAAAGTCACTGTTAAAAGGGCGGTCACTGTGAAAGTCACTGTTAAAAGGGCGGTCACTGTGAAAGGAGCAATCACTGTGACAGTCAATGTTAAAAGGGTGGTCACTGTTAGAAGGGGCGGTCACTGTTAAAGAGGCGGGCACTGTAAAAGTCACTGTTAAAGGGGCAACAACTGTGAAGGTCACTGTTAAAGGAGCGGCCACTATGAAGGTCACTGTTAAAGGGGTGGTCAATGCTAAAGGGGCGGTCACTGTTAAAGGGACGGGCACTGTGCAGGTCACTGTTAAAGGTGTTTTGTTTGAGTAGTCTCCAAGGCATTGCTCCTGGTTAGCCAGAATCCTACTCCACACTGATGAGGGGCAACACCTCTGTGGATGGATAACCGGCTTAGGTCTTCCCTGTCACATCCTTAAAGGAACTCTGTCACAACTATATGACCATATACAGCACTTACATGGCGCTGTAGCACACCTATACATGATTCTAATGGTACCTTTCTTATTTTCTTTAGACATTCAGAAGCAGGAAAAACGATGTTTATTTCATATGCAAATGAGCACTCGCAAGTGCCCAGGGGCGGCGTTCAGTGTGTAGGTGCCCAGGCTGCTCTGCCCTTTTAACCGTTACTCCTCCCGCAGCCTCTTCCTTTGCCCGCCCTCCTATTCTTTTGTATCATCCCTAGGTCCGGCCAAGATCCTGCGCCTGCGCACTGCTTCGCCGGGCCAGGGCATGCACACTGCAATGCCCATTTTGGGTAAGGCATCAATTCAACTAGTGCTCATGCGCCAGCCGGCGAAGCAGTGCGCAGGCGCGGGATCTCGGCTGGACCTAGGGATGATACAAGGGAATAGGAGGGCGGGCAAAGGAAGAGGCTGGGGGAGGAGTAACGGCTAAAAAGGCAGAGCAGCCTGGGCAGCTACACACGGAACACCGCCCCAGGGCACCTGCGAGTGCTCATTTGCATATAAAATGTCGTTTTTCCTGCTTCTGGATGTCTAAAGAAAATAAGAAAGGTACCATTAGAATCATATATTGGTGTGCTACAGCGCCATGTAAGTGCTGTATATGGTCATATAGTGGTGACAGAATCCCTTTAACCTTCTCCCGACCGGCTAACGCAGGAATGCGTCCTGCGGGCGGCCGAGTTATTCCACCTGGACGCATCGGCGCGTCCTCTCGCGAGACGTGAGATTTCCTGTGAACGCGCACACCCAGGAGCGCGCGTTCACAGGATCGGAAGGTAAACGAGCAGAACTACAGCCTGCCAGCGGCGATCATTCGCTGGCAGGCTGTAGATGCGATTTTTTTTAACTCCTGAAAGGTATATCAGATGCTGTTTTGTTAACAGCGTCTGATATACCTGCTACCTGCTCCTCTGGTGGTCCCTTTTGCTTGGATCGACCACCAGAGGAAACAGGCAGCTCTATAAAGTAGCACCAATCACCACACTACACTACACCCCCCCTGTCACTTATTAACCCCTTATTAACCCCTGATCACCCCCCTGTCATTGATCACCCCCCTGTAAGGCTCCATTCAGACGTCCGTATGTGTTTTGCTGAACACGGACACCGGCAATGTGCTTTCCGCATTTTGCGGATCCGCACATTGCCAGAACTATATAGAAAATGCCTTTTCTTGTCCGCAATTGCGGACAAAAATAGGAAATGTTCTATAGGCTCTACAAAAAACGCAGGGTTCGCCCGATCAGGCCTGATCTTGTGCGCACACTTGCGTTCAGTGACAGAAATATTTTTTTTTCTGATCACTGCAAAAACACCGTAAAATCGCTGCGGCGCTATAAAGATCACTTTTGAGGGGCATGGCGAGTTCATAGAAGATTTTTTTTTTTGGCACAAGTTAGCGGAAATGGATTTTTGTTTTTTTGTTTTTTTGTTTTTTTAGACATTTATAATCCAGACTTCTTCTCACGCTTTAGGTCCCCTAAAATGCCATGACAGTATAAATACCCCACATGTGACCCCATTTTGGAAAGAAGACATCCCAAGGTATTTCGTGAGGGGCATGGCGAGTTCATGTAAAATTGTATTTTTTGTCACAAGTTAGTGGAATATGAGACTTTGTAAGAGAAAAAAAAAAACATTTTTTTTTGCTAACTTGTGCCAAAAAATAAAAACTTCTATGAACTCGCCATGCCCCTCACGGAATACCTTGGGGTGTCTTCTTTCCAAAATGGGGTCACATGTGGGGTATTTATACTGCCCTGGCATTTTAGGGGCCCTAGAGCATGAGAAGAAGTCTGGAATCCAAATGCCTAAAAATGCCCTCCTAAAAGATACTCATTGGAATTTGAGCCCCTTTGCGCACCTAGGCTGCAAAAAAGCGTCACACATGTGGTATCGCCGTACTCAGGAGAAGTAGGGCAATGTGTTTTGGGGTGTATTTTACATATACCCATACTGTGTGAGATAAATATCTTTGTAAAAGACAACTTTTCCAATTTTTTTATACAAAGTTGTCATTTTACAGATATATTTCTCTCACCCAGCATGGGTATATTTATTTCTCTCACCCAGCATGGGTATAACAAAAAAAAAAAACTATTTCCGCTAACTTGTGCCAAAAAAAAACAACTTTATGATTTCACAGGGCATTTTTTACGCTTTTGTTTTCCAAACTACTTCTCACGCTTTAGGTCCCCTAAAATGCCAGGGCAGTATAAATACCCCACAAGTGACCCCATTTTGGAAAGAAGACACCCCAAATTATTTTGTGAGGGGCATGGCGAGTTCATGTAAAATTTTATTTTTTATTACAAGTTAGTGGAATATGAGACTTTGTAAGAAAAAAATAAAAATAAATAATAAATAATAAAATCATTTTCCGCTAACTTGTGACAAAAAATAAAAACTTCCATGAATTCATTATGCCCATCAGTGAATACCTTAGGGTGTATACTTTCCGAAATGGGGTCATTTGTGGGGTGTTTCTACTGTCTGGGCATGGTAGAACCTCAGGAAACATGACAGGTGCTCAGAAAGTCAAAGTGCTTAAATTCACATTTTTGAGCCATATTTTGTAAACGCTATAACTTTTACCCAAACCAATAAATATACACTTATTGCATTTTTTTTTATTTTTATCAAAGACATGTAGAACAATAAATTTAGAGAAAAATGTATATAGAAATGTAGTTATATTTGAAAAAATTTACAACAGAAAGTGAAAAATTTCATTTTTTTTTGCAAAAATTTCAGTCAATTTCGATTAATATAAAAAAAGTAAAAATGTCAGCAGCAATGAAATACCACCAAATGAAAGCTCTATTAGTGAGAAGAAAAGGAGGTAAAATTGATTTGGGTGGTAAGTTGTATGACCGAGCAGTAAACCGTGAAAGTAGTGTAGTGCAGAATTGTAAAAAGTGGTCTGGTCATTAAGGGGGTTTAAGCTAGGGGGGCTGAAGTGGTTAAAGCTTGTAAAAGAGCGGGATCTTGACATGGGGGCCCCTTAATATGGTGATCTCTGTAATGGAAACACCCCTTAGCTCGGTTTTCCTTCCTTTGAAGGATATCTGGCTTTCTCTGTGTTGAAGACCCATAACCGGGGCTCCACAGTTATTTTGCATATTACTGTTAAAGGTTGAGGCACTGTAAAAGGGGTGGGCACTGTGAAGGTCATTGTTAAAGGGGCAGGCACTGTGGAGGTCAATGTTAAAGGGGCGGGCACTGTGGAAGTCAATTTTAAAGGGGTGGGCACTGTTGAGGTCACTGTTAAAAAGGCGGTCATTGTTAAAGGGGCGGGCACTGGAGAGTTCAATGTTAAAGGGCACTTTGGAAGTCATTGTTAAAGGGGCGGGCACTGTGGAGGTCACGGATAAAAGGGCGAGCACTGTTAAAGAGGCGGGCACTGTAGAGTTCAATGTTAAAGGGTTGGCCACTGTGGAGGTCATTGTTAAAGGGGAGGCCATTATGGAGGTCAATGTTAAAGGCGCGGGTACTTTGGAAGTCATTGTTAAAGGGGCAGGCACTGTGTAGGTCACTGTTAAAGAAGTGTGCACTGTGGAGGTCACTGTTAAAGGGGTGGGCACTGTGAAGATCACTGTTAAAGGGGTGGTCAATATTAAAGGGGCGAGCACTGTGGAGGTCACTGTTAAAGAGGCGGGCACTGTGAAGATCATTGTTAACCTCTTAAGGACACAGGGCGTACAGGTACGCCCTGATGTTCTGATACTTAAGGACACAGGGCGTACCTGTACGTCCTGTGTATTTCCAATCACCGTTGCATGGCGGGCGGTGATAGGAACAAAGTGCCTGCTCAAATCATTGAGAAGGCACCTTGGGTCAATGTGCGGGGGGTCGATCGCCGCAAACCGCAGGTCAATTCTGCGGCTTTTACTGGAGGTTGCGGCGGTGATCGGTGGTGCCATCGGGTCCCTGTGCGGCTGTAAGGGGGACCCGATGGCATGGAAGGCAGCGCGATGCCTTCCTTAGGCATCGGCGCTGCCTTTCCGTGACGAGCCTGTGAGATCCAGTCCCCTGGATCTCGCAGGCCGGAAGCTGTATGAGTAATACACTGTATTACTCATACAGCCAATGCATTCCAATACAGAAGTATTGGAATGCACTGTAAAGGGGATCAGACCCCAAAAGTTGAAGTCCCAAAGTAGGACAAAAAAGAAAGTGAAAAAAAAGTTGAAAAAATTTAGTTTTCCCCCCCAAAAATAAAAAGTTTCAAGTAAAAAAACAAAACAAAAACGTAATTTCCCCCAAATAAAGTAAAAAAAAAAAAAGGCTAACAAATAGGGGGAAAAAAGTAGACATATTAGGTATCGCCGCGTCAGTATCGACCGGCTCTATAAACATATCACATGACCTAACCACGCAGATGAACACTGTTAAAAAAAAAAAAAAACTGTGCTAAATAAACCATTTTTTTGTCACCTTACATCACAAAAAGTACAACAGTAAGCGATCAAAAAGGCGTATGCCCACCAAAATAGTACCAATCTAACCGTTACCTCATCACGCAAAAAATGAGCCCCTACCTAAGACAATCGCCCAAAAAATAAAAAATATAAAAACTATGGCTCAGAATATGGAGACACTAAAACATAATTTTTTTTGTTTTAAAAAAGCTGTTAAAACTTGAGTAAATTAAAAAAAGTATACATATTAGGTTATCGCCACGTCTGTAATAACCTGCTCTATAAAAATATCACATGACCTAACCCCTCAGGTGAACACCTTAAAGAAATAAAATGGGTAAAAAAAGCAATTTTTTGTCACCTTACATCACAAAAAGTGTAATAGCAAGCGATGAAAAAACTATGGCTCTCAGACTATGAAAAAACACTAAAACATGATTTTTTTGGTTTCAAAAATGAAATCATTGTGTAAAACTAACATAAATAAAAAAAAGTATACATATTAGATATCGCCGCGTCCATGACAACCTGCTCTATAAAAATACCACATGATCTAACCTGTCAGATGAATGTTGTAAATAACAAAACAAAAAAAACGGTGCCAAAACAGCTATTTCTTGTTACCTTGCCTCACAAAAAGTGTAATACAGAGCAACCAAAAATCATATGTACCCTAAACTATTACAAAACAAACTGCCACCCTATCCCAGTTTCTAAAATGAGGTCACTTTTTTGGAGTTTCTACTCTAGGGGTGCATCAGGGGGGCTTCAAATGGGACATGGTGTCAAAAAAACTGTCCAGCAGAATTTGCCTTCCAAAAACCGTATGGCATTCCTTTCCTTCTGCACCCTGCCGTGTGCCCGTACAGCAGTTTACGACCACATATGGGGTGTTTCTGTAAACTACAAAATCAGGGCCATAAATATTGAGTTCCTTCCTCCCTGTCCGGCTCTCCTCCCCATAACACTCTGAGTAAAGTTCTGTATAGAATTATGATAGGGCGGAATCCCTCCACTTGATGTCAGGACTTCCCAGGTGTGGTCTGGAGTATCATTATGAAAAACGCATTGAAAACGCGGTGAAAACGCATCCAACCGCATGTGCGTTTTCTTCGCGTTTTTTTAATTTTATATGTTCTTATGTGTGTCTATGTAGAGCCATGTATTTTCCATGAAGAACCATATATTTAATATATATTTTATATAGGTTTTTTAACCACCTGCCGCCACGCTAACGCCAAAAGGCGTCATTGCTGCGGCGCTCCCAGGTCACACTAACGCCGATTGGCGTCATCTCGCGTTAGCTGAGATTTCCTGTGAACGCGCGCACACAGGCGCGCGCGTTCACAGGATCGGAAGGTAAGCGAGTGGATCTTCAGCCTGCCAGCGGCGATCGTTCGCTGGCAGGCTGTAGATGCGATTTTTTTAACCCCTAACAGGTATATTAGATGCTGTTTTGATAACAGCGTCTAATATACCTGCTACCTGGTCCTCTGGTAGTCCCATTTGCTTGGATCGACCACCAGAGGACACAGGCAGCTCAGTAATAAGTAGCACCAAACACCACTACACTACACCCCCCCCTGTCACTTATTAACCCCTTATTAACCCCTGATCACCCCATATAGACTCCCTGATCACCCCCCTGTCATTGATCACTCCCTTGTCATTGATCACCCCCCTGTAAGGCTCCATTCAGACGTCCATATGTTTTTTACGGATCCACGGATACATGGATCGGATCTGCAAAACACATACGGACGTCTGAATGGAGCCTTACAGGGGGGTGATCAATGACAGGGGGGTGATCACCCCATATAGACTCCCTGATCACCCCCCTGTCATTGATCATCCCCATGTCATTGATCACCCCCCTGTAGGGCTCCATTCAGACGTCCGTATGTTTTTTATGTATCCACGAATACATGGATCGGATCCGAAAAATACATACGGACGTCTGAATGGAGCCTTACAGGGGGGTGATCACCATATATATATAGACTCCCTGATCACCCCCTTGTCATTGATCACCCCCTTGTAAGGCTGGCTCCATTCAGAGGTCCGTATGTGTTTTGCGGATCCACGGATACATGGATCGGATCCGCAAAACACATACGGACGTCTGAATGGAGCCTTACAGGGGGGTGATCAATGACAGGGGGGTGATCACCCCATATAGACTCCCTGATCACCCCTCTGTCATTGATCACCCCCCTGTCATTGATCACCACCCTGTAAGGCTCCATTCAGACGGCCAAATGTTTTTTACGTATCAACGGATACATGGATCGGATCCGCAAAACACATACGGACGTCTGAATGGAGCCTTACAGGGGGGTGATCACCCCATATAGACTCCCTGATCACCCCATATAGACTCCCTGATCACCCCCCTGTCATTGATCACCCGCTTGTAAGGCTGGCTCCATTCAGAGGTCCGTATGTGTTTTGCGTATCCACGGATCCATGGATCGGATCCGCAAAACACATACGGACGTCTGAATGGAGCCTTACAGGGGGGTGATCAATGACAGGGGGGTGATCACCCCATATAGACTCCCTGATCACCCCCCTGTCATTGATCACCCCCCTGTCATTGATCACCCCCCCTGTAAGGCTCTATTCAAACGTACATGTTTTTTACGGATCCACGGATACATGGATCGGATCCGCAAAACACAAACGGACGTCTGAATGGAGCCTTACAGGGGGGTGATCAATGACAGGGGGGTGATCACCCCATATAGACTCCCTGATCACCCCCCTGTCATTGATAACCCCCCTGTAAGGCTCCATTCAGACGTCCGTATGTGTTTTGCGGATCCGATCCAGATATCCGTGGATCCGTAAAAAACATATGGACGTCTGAATGGAGCCTTTCAGGGGGGGTGATCAATGACAGAGGGGTAATCAGTGACAGGGGGGTGATCACCCCATATACACTCCCTGATCACCCCCCTGTCATTGATCACCCCCTTGTAAGGCTCCATTCAGACATTTTTTTGGCCCAAGTTAGCGGAAATTGTTGTTTTTTTTTATGTTTTTTTTATTACAAAGTCTCATATTCCACTAACTTGTGTCAAAAAATAAAATCTCACATGAACTCACCATACCCCTCACGGAATCCAAATGCGTAAAAATTTTTAGACATTTATATTCCAGACTTCTTCTCACGCTTTAGGGCCCCTAAAATGCCAGGGCAGTATAAATACCCCACATGTGACCCCATTTCGGAAAGAAGACACCCCAAGGTATTTTGTGAGGGGCATATTGAGTCCATGAAAGATTGACATTTTTGTCCCAAGTTAGCGGAAAGGGAGACTTTGTGAGAAAAAAATAAAATAAATCAATTTCCGCTAACTTGTGCAAAAAAAAAAAAATTCTATGATCTCGCCATGCCCCTCATTGAATACCTTGGGGTGTCTTCTTTCCAAAATGGGGTCACATGTGGGGTATTTATACTGCCCTGGCATTTTAGGGGCCCTAAAGTGTGAGAAGAAGTCTGGGATCCAAATGTCAAAAAATGCCCTCCTAAAAGGAATTTGGGCCCCTTTGCGCATCTAGGCTGCAAAAAAGTGTCACACATCTGGTATCGCCGTACTCAGGAGAAGTTGGGCAATGTGTTTTGGGGTGTCATTTTACATATACCCATGCTGGGTGAGATAAATATCTCGTCAAAAGACAACTTTTCCCATTTTTTTATACAAAGTTGGCATTTGACCGAGAAATTTATCTCACCCAGCATGGGTATATGTAAAATGACACCCCAAAACACATTGCCCTACTTTTCCTGAGTACAGCTATACCAGATGTGTGACACTTTTTTGCAGCCTAGGTGGGCAAAGGGGCCCACATTCCAAAGAGCACCTTTAGGATTTCACAGGTCATTTTTTACACATTTTGATTTCAAACTACTTCCCACACACTAGGGCCCCTAAATTGCCAGGGCAGTATAACTACCCCACAATTGACCCCATTTTGGAAAGAAGACACCCCAAGGTATTCCGTGAGGGGCATGGCGAGTTCCTAGAATTTTTTATTTTATTGTCCCAAGTTAGCTGAAAATGATGATTTTTTTTTTTTCTTACAAAGTCTCATATTCCACTAACTTGTGACAAAAAATAAAAACTTCCATGAACTCACTATGCCCATCACGAAATACCTTAGGGTGTCTTCTTTCCAAAACGGGGTCACTTGTGGGGTAGTTATACTGCCCTGGCATTCTAGGGGCTCAAATGTGTGGTAAGTAGTTTGAAATCAAAATCTGTAAAAAATGGCCGGTGAAATCCTAAAGGTGCTCTTTGGAATGTGGGACCATTTGCCCACCTAGGCTGCAAAAAAGTGTCACACATCTGGTATCGCCGTACTCAGGAGAAGTTGAGTAATGTGTTTTGGGGTGTCATTTTACATATACCCATGCTGGGTGAGATAAATATCTCGTCAAAAGACAACTTTTCCCATTTTTTTATACAAAGTTGGCATTTGACCGAGAGATTTATCTCACCCAGCATGGGTATATGTAAAATGACACCCCAAAACACATTGCCCAACTTCTCCTGAGTACGGCGATACCAGATGTGTGACACTTTTTTGCAGCCTAGGTGGGCAAAGGGGCCCACATTCCAAAGAGCACCTTTAGGATTTCACAGGTCATTTTTTACACATTTTGATTTCAAACTACTTACCACACATAAGGGCCCCTAGAATGCCAGGGCAGTATAACTACCCCACAACTGACCCCATTTTGGAAAGAAGACACCCCAAGGTATTTCGTGATGGGCATAGTGAGTTCATGGAAGTTTTTATTTTTTGTCACAAGTTAGTGGAATATGAGACTTTGTAAGAAAAAAAAAAATCAAAAAAAAAATCATAATTTTCCGGCTAACTTGTGACAAAAAATAAAAAGTTCTATGAACTCACTATGCCCATCAGCGAATACCTTAGGGTGTCTACTTTCCGAAATGGGGTCATTTGTGGGGTTTTTCTACTGTCTGAGCATTATAGAACCTCAGGAAACATGACAGGTGCTCAGAAAGTCAGAGCTGCTTCAAAAAGCGGAAATTCACATTTTTGTACCATAGTTTGTAAACGCTATAGCTTTTACCCAAACCATTTTTTTTTTTTACCCAAACATTTTTTTTTAATCAAAGACATGTAGAACAATAAATTTAGAGAAAAATTTATATATGGATGTCGTTTTTAAAAAAAAAAATTTACAACTGAAAGTGAAAAATGTCATTTTTTTGCAAAAAAAAAAATCGGTAAATTTCGATTAATAACAAAAAAAGTAAAAATGTCAGCAGCAATGAAATACCACCAAATGAAAGCTCTATTAGTGAGAAGAAAAGGAGGTAAAATTCATTTGGGTGGTAAGTTGCATGACCGAGCAATAAACGGCTAAAGTTGTGGAGTGCCAATTTGTAAAAAAGGGCCTGGTCACTAGGGGGGTATAAACCTGTGGTCCTTAAGTGGTTAATATATATTTTTATATACTATGTGATGGAGAGCTGTGGAGTGATGGACTTCTTCATTGGAAGACTATTTAACCCAAGGATTGGAGGCTGATCAACAATATGTGGGGTGTTAATCTGGTTCTAATGGGGATTATAATGGGAGCAGAATTCCAGATCGGATTTTCTAGTATTCCAATTAGGCCAGTTTCACCCACTTGCCTCTGGAGATGTATAAAAGGTTGTTAAGTGCTCACTGTCACCACCACTGAGAAAGGGGTGTATACCCTGAAACGCGTCTGGGTCTGTTGGGACAGTGAGCCGTTTCCCATTTACCAGGATTGACCTACAGAAGGTGTCTACATTCGTGAGGATTTTCCCTTATGAACTATTCACATTGCCTCGAATTTGGTCCGATCCTCTGAGTAGAGGCAGGATCGCAAGAAGCGTCTGAGAATACACCGCTGCTAAGACGAGGAGTCACATGAGACGTCACGTTAGAGACTCCATACCACGTGGGACGCCGCGTAGGGTAAGATCGGCAGGAGGATCGAGCGAAGGATCCAGCAGGTGACGACATTTGGTAAGGGATATCCTTCACGATTACTATTATCTGGCTATTTGATTGAGCCAGCGGGACAAATCCTGGACAGTGTGTGGTGCTATTACTGCCTTGAACACAGAGTCCTTCCATTTTATTTCATTGAAGCCTCCTATTGGGCTGAGGATAAGAACTGCTGTTCTGTGATCGCGGACATCTCCTGCGATTGTTTGCAAGTATAGTCGCATTTCGATTTAATAACGGACATCTTCTGCGATTGTTTACAAGTATAGTCGCATTGCGATTTTTTCACGCTTTTTCTTACGATTGTTTGTATTGTGATTCTTTTGCGATTATTTGCTAGTTAAGTTGCATTAGGATCCTATTCATTCATCTTAGGTCCATACTCACTGTACATATTGTTTTATTCTATGTATGTTTTTACTATTTTATAATTGGCTCATCATATTAAATATTTGATGTATTCTTAGAGTACTTGCTGCTATTTTCCTAAATTTGGAGTGCCCCTCACTATCTATTGCGATTTCATTTTGTCCAGACGGTCTGGGTGGACCGAGAGGTGCGCACCCGGATCCATTCGGTCGATAGGTGGAGTCTCTGTTTTCCATTTTTGTAAATATTGAGTTTTGTTTGGCTGTTAACCCTTGCTTTGTAACTAGAAAAAAATATTAAAATGGAAAATCTGCCAAAAAAGTGAAATTTTGAAATTGTATCTCTATTTTCCATTAATTCTTGTGGAACACCTAAAGTGTTTACAAAGTTTGTAAAATCAGTTTTGAATACCTTGAGGGGTGTAGTTTCTAGAATGGGGTAATTTTTGGGTGGTTTCTATTATGTAAGCCTCACAAAGTGACTTCAGACCTGAACTGGTCCTTAAAAAGTGGGTTTTTGAAAATTTCTGAAAAATTTCAAAATTTACTTCTAAATTCCTAAGCCTTGTAACATCCCCAAAGAATAAAATATCATTCCCAAAATGGTGCAAACATGAAGTAGACATATGGGGAATGTAAAGTAATTACTATTTTTGGAGGTATTATTATGTATTATAGAAGTAGAGAAATTGAAACTTAAAAATTTGCAATTTTTTCCAAATTTTTGGTAAATTTGGTATTGTTTTATAAATAAAAATGCATTTTTTTTACTCCATTTTACCAGTGTCATGAAGTACAATATGTGACGAAAAAACAATCTCAAAATGGCCTGGATAAGTCAGTCAAAGCGTTTTAAAGTTATCACCACATAAACTGACACTGTAAATAAAAAAATAATAATGGCTGCACACACATATAAGCAGTAAAGCTGAGAGATGGGGATCATTCTAAATTCAAGTGGTACTATACCTACTATTGGAATCAATGGAAGCTCTTAGCGCACATTTTGATCAAACTTGTGTCGGGCCCATCCACCACGCATCAAGGTGGCTTCCACGGACGGGTCCCTATCACTAATATACCGCCTCTCTTGGACTTATCCAAGTCCACATTATCAGGGCAGTGAAGGAACCAGCTTCATTTGTACTTTGCTCAGAAGCTCCAGGCAGATGGGCGTGTGCTCAGTCTAAAAGAGGTGCCACCCTCAGATAAATATTACAAGAAAGTTTAGACTGGCATATTCTTATTCATAATCATAGTCATGGGTGCACATCCATAAGGCAAACATGTTAAATAAAAAAATAATAATGGCTGCACACACATATAAGCAGTAAAGCTGAGAAATGGGGATCATTCTAAATTCAAGTGGTACTATACCTACTATTGGAATCAATGGAAGCTCTTAGCGCACATTTTGATCAAACTTGTGTCGGGCCCATCCACCACGCGTCAAGGTGGCTTCCGCGGACGGGTCCCTATCACTAATATACCACCTCTCTTGGACTTATCCAAGTCCACATTATCAGGGCAGTGTGCACTATGATTATGAATAAGAATATGCCAGTCTAAACTTTCTTGTAATAGTAATAAAGTGACACTGGTCAGATTTGCAAAAAATTGCCTGGTCCTTAAGGTGAAAATGAGCCTGGTCCCTAAGGGGTTAAAGAGGCGGTCACTGTTAAAGGTGCAGGCACTGTAGAGTTCACTGTTAAAGAAGCGGGCACTGTGGAGGTCACTGCTAAAAGGGCGGTCATTATGAAGATCATGTTAAAGGGTTGGTCAATGCTAAAGGGGCGAGCACTGTGGAGGTCACTGTTAAAGGGGCGGGCACTGTGTAGTTCAATCTTAAAGGGGCGGTCACTATTAAAGGGGTGGGCACTGTGGAGGTCACTGTCAAAGGGGCGGTCACTGTTAAAGGGGAAAGCACTGTAGAGGTCACTGTTAAAGGGGGGGCACTGTGGAAGTTACTGTTAAAGGGGCGGCCACTGTTATAGATGCGGTCATTGTTAAAGGAGCGGCCACTGTATATTACGTATATATTACGTTTTTTGTGAGGCAAGGTAGTAAGTAGTAAGGGGGTATATGTTTCGTCAAACTGCAAAGTGACAGGTACCACGCCCCCTTTTATACAGATACCCCCGCCCCTTTTATATTGCTTGATACTAAATTTATATTGCTTGATATTAAATTTATAGTGCTTGTGGTGAAACCAACCTCTTGCCCCAGGAATATGGGCCCTCTCACCAGCCCATGCTAAACTTAAACCCCATGGCGATTTGACTGTGTTAGTGGCATCTGAGTGCTGTTTGGATATATTGAGCGCTCAGATCCAAGCCATCTGGGGATATGTTAAATGTCTATATTTACTGTAATGGTTGGGACATTGTATATTTAAATAGTGATGTCTGTCCTATTGTCCCCACGTGTGTATTGGCGATTTCCCTTTGCCCTGAGAGATAATTGAATTACTCCTCGGTTGTCTCCAGGACAGAAGACATTGTTTAAAACAATGTATTCTCCTGCCTGTGATAATTAAATCAACCCATTGTGTAAGGTAATTGTATCACAGGCAGAGGGGAGGATTTTGTATGGGAGTGTTTAAACTGTAAAGCTGTAAAGGATTGGCTGCTATGTCATGTCCTCAGTATGTCATGTGTATATAAGTCAATGCTGTGTGTTCAATAAAGAGTTCCTGTTTTACATTCAACATAGAGCCTCATCTCATGTGTATGGGGATTGCTATACGCTGTATACTCCCCTGGCTATAACTAAGAGCTGTTCCTGCTCTCTGGATTTAGGAGAGGTTCACCCACTGGAGCCTTGTCGTAGGTCCAGGGTGGGTAGGAGACAGCGAGACCTTAACCAAGCTTCGGCAGTTCGTGGGGTCTGCAGTGCTTACGGTGTCAAGTGGAGTGCTTGGAGTTCTCGGGAAGCACTAGGAGCATCCATCAACGGAGGTACCCGGTCGGGGTGCCAGGAGATCCGTTACAGTGCTTGATCTTAAATTTATAGTGCTTGATATTAAAATTTATATTTCTTCTCAGATTCATGACATCTTAATACAGATGGTGACATCCTCCCAGACATTCTTCTCAGATTACTGCTAATGTCCGGCAGTGTATTTTGACATCTTACTACAGATCTTGAAATCTAATGTCCGGCAGTTTACAAATTAAAACAAAAGCACATCTGTTTAAAGGGAACCTGTCACCGGGATTTTGGGTATAGAGCTGAGGACATGGGTTGCTAGATGGCCGCTAGCACATCCGCAATACCCAGTCCCGATAGCTCTGTGTGCTTTTATTGTGTAAAAAAACTGATTTGATACATATGCAAATTAACCTGAATTGAGTCCTGTCCCTGACTCATCTCACATACAGGACTCATCTCAGGTTAATTTGCATATGTATCAAATCATTTTTTTTACACAATAAAAGCACACAGAGCTATGGGGACTGGGTATTGCGGATGTGCTAGCGGCCATCTAGCAACCCATGTCCTCAGCTCTATACACAAAATCCCGATGTCAGGTTACCTTTAAAGCATGGCTTTATACTGCAAAGGTTATGACATCTTACTAATGCACTGTTTCATCGGGCTGTACCTTGTGATAAAGTTTAATGGCGTTAGTGCAACCGCCGATGTCCTAAGACATATCCTACACAACCAACCCCCAACACTATGTGTCAATACACACCTTAGTATTTCTCTGTGCCAACCACCCCCACCACTCTGTGGCAATACACACCGCTATGTTGCAAAGTTGTATTCACTTAAAATGTTTACACAATACAACATTTCAAAAATGTTGTACAATATGCTGTAAAAATGTCAAAATGATGAATTCCTCCCTCATCACTCTGTAAGGGGTTAACAGTTTCAGGCCTAAACTTTTCAGACAAGAAATCGCTTTCACTGGTTACTAATGTAACCCCCAGAGTGGCATTACCACATTTGCACCTTGCTACTATCTCCTATGGTTAACATAATGTCATCCTATGTATTTATTTCCAGGTCCTGTAAAATGTGCCTTCATAATATTGTTATGTAACTGTTAAAGGGCTTCTGTCACCCCACTAAACTTTTTTTTTTTGTTGGTTAGTTATAATCCCTATACTGCGATTTATGCATACATACTGTAATTAATCATTTCGGTTCAGCAGATTATGTTAAAAACGTACTTTTAAAATATGCAAATTACCTTGCTACCAGCAAGTAGGGCGGCTACTTGCTGGTAGCAGCCGCATCCTCCTATCCTAAAGACACCCCCTCCGGATGTTGATTGACAGGGCCAGCGGACGGGATCGTCCTCTGGCTGGTCCTGTCTGCTATCAAGGTCTCGCACCTGCGCCGTAACGGTATTCAGTCGGCGCAGGCGCACTGAGAGGAGGACGCTCACTCGGCCGCTCCATCCTCAATGCGCCTGCGCCGATGACATCATCAAGTACACCCGGAAGAGATTTATTATTAATAATCGTTGGTGGTATAGTGTTAATAACTGTCATTTTTATAAAATTATTTATTCCCATTTCGTTGGTGGTTTTTGTGGCAGCATGCTTATTACGTACATACTTACCCGATTCGAGCATCCAGCGACGTCACCCGACTCTCCGCCTCCTTCCAGCGATGCCGGCGTTTTCTCTTCCGGGTGTACTTGATGACGTCATCGGCGCATTGAGGATGGAGCGGCCGAGCGAGCGTCCGCCTCTCAGTGCGCCTGCGCCGACTGAATACCGTTACGGCGCAGGCGCGAGATCTTGATAGCAGACAGGACCAGCCAGAGGACGATCCCGTCCGTTGGCCCTGTCAATCAACATGCGGAGGGGGCGTCTTTAGGATAGGAGGATGCGGCTGCTACCAGCAAGTAGCCGCCCTACTTGCTGGTAGAAAGGTAATTTGCATATTTTAAAAGTACGTTTTTAACATAATCTGCTGAACCGAATTGATTAATTACAGTATGTATGCAAAAATCGCAGTATAGGGATTAAAACTAACCAAAAAAAAATAAACAGTTTAGTGGGGTGACAGAAGCCCATTAAAATGTAATGTGCCTGGTTCACCAGCAGATGGGGGCATAAATGGCAGAGCTATTTTACCTAGAATGGAACCTTCTTTGCATTATTTTTTCTCACTCTAGGGAGGAGTTTAGCTAGTTAGGAGTACCCCCTGCTAGGGGAAGGCTGTGTCAAAGCCTTCAGCTCTGCTGGACATAGAGGCCTAAGCAAAAAGCCTCTTAGGCCAGGAAGAAAGTTCCCTGGATAGAATTAGAGACATACCAGACTACAGAAAGTAGAGTGCAGCAGAAAGGAAAAGCTTGCTATTGAATCTGGTTAGCACAGCAGAGTAAGTAAAGCTGTTGTTCAACTATATACAAGGTCTGGACTCAATTTATTCTTCAACTCACAACTCAACTACCCTATTTGCTCTGGTTCGCACGACGCCTGGCGTTCCAGTGTATCCAGGTAGGAGCACCGTGACACATGCACAACACCTTAACAGACATTTAGGCCACCCTACACCTCTCTGGCATTCCTACACTGGGTACCACCAATTCACTAAAAAGGGCCCAGAGCCCTTGTTGCTTCACTGCAACTGGCATTATAACAAACAAGAGACTATTTAATTTTTTTCCCACTAAAAGGGACCCCATGGCCACTGCCGTACACTGTAATAACAACAGGCAAACCTCAAAGCTCAGACAAGGAGGTGGGTCCACTGCCCAGCAAAATCGGGACACTGATCAACAACTTAACCATCAGCTGGACAGGGGCAGGAGGAAAGGATTAATTGCCACAGTGCGGAAAGAAAGTTCACTGAGGGCAAGTCCTAATACACACATGGAAAGTGGAGCGATGCCTGCTCCTGCTCGGGACAGCAGGACAGCGGACATGGGCCACCAGCCTAACAATCTTCACCCTGTGATCACACCGCAGGGAGCCAATGGAGTGAGAGAGGGAAAGTTTGTAGCAGCGAATCCCTTGCCATGATTGAGCAAGCATGGCTCTTGTACACTACCATGTTGAAACTCCTTGCATGCTGCGTAATACATGTATGACAGATGTCAGGAAGGGGTTAAGAGTGGCATGGACTCTCAGGACAAGGATGTAATATTACCACAAAGCATTGGTGTAGCCTCATCACCAGATCATTGAAAGGATGTCCTGGAGTTGGAAAATGTACAGAAGAGTGACTAAACTAATAAAAATTATGCAGGGCTTTAGTTAGGAGAATAGATAAAATTTACTTTTATAAACCTATATATGAACACATAAATGGTTGGTGCAAAAAGTATGGTGAAAAGCTGCTCCGTGTAAAACGCCCTCAAAAGACACAAGAGCCCCCCCTCCATCCGAAGAAGAAAAAGTGAGCAAGCCTTCTTCACCATAAGAACTGTGAATCTGTGGACACCTTAGGACATGGTCACAGCAGGAACAGTGGACAGTTTTAAAAAGGGCTTGGATAAATTCTTAGAATTAAAGGGCATCTGTCAGCAGATTTGTACCTATGAAACTGGCTGACCTGTTACATGAGCGCTTGGCAGCTGAAGACATCTGTGTTGGTCCCATGTTCATATGTGCCCTCATTGCTGAGAAAAATGAAGGGGTTGGAAGCCGCTCCTACATAATGACAGGAGCAGAGGATTCTCTGGCTGAAAATTTGTCATGACCATGGCGGAAGTTAGGGGAAAGAATTGACATGGATCACATGAAGAGACTCTGAATAATAGAAATGGAGCTCTATAGTTAAAAATAGTACATTAAGAAAATACTAGTTAGGTAGAGAGTAGTAGATTGAGAGGTACTTGTTAATTCTTGCTCAAACCCTTTACTATTATTTAAAGGGCATCTGTCAGTAGATTTGTGCCTATAAAACTGGCTGACCTGTTACATGTGTGCTTGGCAGCTGAAGGCATCCGTGTTGGTCCCATGTTCATATGTGCCTGCATTGCTGAGAAAAATTACATTTATTATATGCAAATGAGCAGCTAAGAGCAACGGGGGCATTGACTTTACTCCTAGAGACTCTGCTCTCTCTGCAACTGCCGTGCCCTCTGCACTTTGATTGACAGAGTCAGCAAGGCGTGATCAAGTTTACATTGCCTAGCCTTGTCAGTGCAGAGGGTGCGGCAGTTGCAGAGAGTGCTGAGTCTTTGAGTAAAGGCAGCACCCCCATTGTTGCTAGAGACTCATTTGCAGATATTAAAACTTTATTTCAGTGCTGAAGCTGTAGGCTGCATCTCTTCACAAGGGTCGTGCTATAGGAGGAGCTGTACCTTCTGGAGGTGCTCCTGACAGAGGTTGTCCACATAGCTATGGGGACCTGCTGTAGTCAGAAACTGCTGGGGTCTCTGTGACAGCACTTTAGCGATTCTAAACATCGCATCCTCAGTGCATTCACCTCCAACTGGCTCCAAGCCTGCTAGGGATTTACCAGTAATAAGTTGTGTCTTACATTCAGCCCATTATTGTACATGAATAATATGTTACAATCAATATATAATTTCAACCAAAAGCAAAGTATTTGAAACACTGACACTGTGTGTGTATATATGTCTGCAGTGTTCAGGCAGCAGGATGACAGGGGTGCGGTGTTTGGCTCTGGATGTTAGCTTTAAAACAAGATCCAAATCCCAGCATTATCTCCACTACATCAGGAGATACCGTTTTTAGAAATCAGGTCGGGAATGATAGCAGGTAAAAGTGAAAGCAGGTTTCCCATGCCTTCACTCCTGACCTGATTTTAAAAAGCTACAGTCATGTCCATAAATATTGGGACATCGACACAATTCTTACATTTTTGGCTCTATACACCACCACAATGGATTTGAAATGAAACAAACAAGATGTGCTTTACCTGCAGATGTCAGCTTTAATTTGAGGGTATTTACATCCAAATCAGGTAAACGGTGCAGGAATTACAACAGTTTGCATATGTGCCTCCCACTTGTTAAGGAACCAAAAGTAATGGGACAATTGGCTTCTCAGCTGTTCCATAGCCAGGTGTGTGTTATTCCCTCATTATCCCAATTACAATGAGCAGATACAAGGTCCAGAGTTCATTTCAAGTGTGCTATTTGCATTTGGAATCTGTTACTGTCAACTCTCAAGATGAGATCCAAAGAGCTGTCACTATCAGTGAAGCAAACCATCATTAGGCTGAAAAAACACAACAAACCCATCAGAGAGATAGCAAAAACATTAGGCATGGCCAAAACAGCTGTTTGGAACATTCTTAAAAAGAAGGAACGCATCGGTGAGCTCAGCAACACCAAAAGACCCGGAAGACCACGGAAAACAACTGTGGTGGATGACCGAAGAATTCTTTCCCTGGTGAAGAAAACACCCTTCACAACAGTTGGCCAGATCAATAACACTCTCCAGGAGGTAGGTGTATGTGTGTAAAAGTCAACAATCAGGAGAAGACTTCACCAGAGTGAATACAGAGGGTTCACCACAAGATGTAAACCATTGGTGAGCCTCAAAAACAGGAAGGCCAGATTAGTGTTTGCTAAACGACATCTAAAAAAGCCTTTACAGTTCTGGAACAACATCCTATGGACAGATGAGACCAAGATCAACTTGTATCAGAGTGATGGAAGAGAAGAGTATGGAGAAGGAAAGGAACTGCTCATCATCCTAAGCATACCACCTCATCAGTGAAGCATGGTGGTGGTAGTGTCATGGTGTGGGCATGTATGGCTGCCAATGGAACTGGTTCTCTTGTATTTATTGATGATGTGACTGCTGACAAAAGCAGCAGGATGAATTCTGAAGTGTTTCGGGCAATATTATCTGCTCATATTCAGCCAAATGCTTCAGAACTCATTGGATGGGGCTTCACAGTGCAGATGGACAATGACACAAGGCATACTGCAAAAGCAACCAAAGAGTGTTTTAAGGGAAAGAAGTGTAATGTTATGCAATGGCCAAGTCAATCACCTGACCTGAATCCGATTGAGCATGCATTTGACTTGCTGAAGACAAAACTGAAGGGAAAATGCCCCAAGAACAAGCAGGATCTGAAGACAGTTGCAGTAGAGGCCTGGCAGAGCATCACCAGGGATGAAACCCAGCGTCTAGTGATGTCTATGCATTCCAGACTTCAGACTGTAATTGACTGCAAAGGATTTGCAACCAAGTATTAAAAAGTGAAAGTTTGATTTATGATTATTATTCTGTCCCATTACTTTTGGTCCCTTAACAAGTGGGAGGCACATATGCAAACTGTTGTAATTCCTGCACCGTTCACCTGATTTGGATGTAAATACCCTCAAATTAAAGCTGACAGTCTGCAGGTAAAGCACATCTTGTTTGTTTCATTTCAAATTCATTGTGGTGGTGTATAGAGCCAAAAATGCTAGAATTTTATCGATGTCCCAATATTTATGGACCTGACTGTATATCTCCCGATGTCATGGAGATAATGATGTGATTCTGTTCTTGTTTTAAAGGGGATTATACTATCTCAGAGACTGTGGGCATATCACTAGGATATGCCCCCAATGTCTGTTAGGTGCGAGTCCCACCTCTGGGACACACCTATACTTAGAATAGATCCGGCAAAATCCCAGAGGGCACACCGTGCATGCACAGCTGCCCTCTATTCCTATGGGAGCAGTAGCGATTTCCATCAGCCCCATAGAAGTCAATGAAGCGGTGGCCACGCTTGCGTGCCGCGCCTCCCATTCATTTCAATGGGACTTCCGAAAATAGCAGAGCGTGCCACTATATATATATATATATGAAAGCAAGTTTATATACAACATATTTGACTGATGTATATAACGTGTATATACAGTAAATATCTAATATATAATGCTTAGCGTATGTGTGTGTATGTATGTCCGCTAAAGGAATCTGCACCGTCGTATTAACAATCATGAAATTTGGCACACAGGTACATTAGGTGTCCGGGAAGGTTTTAGACCTGGTCTCAGCTCTCTAGCACATATCGTTCCTGAAATATTCCCAAAAATGCATTAGCCAATAGAAGCCTGGTCACATGACCCCTATCAGCCAATAGAAGCTCGCAGGCCCTTAGTCTCCACATACACACAGGTTTCCATAACAACCCAGCCATTTTTCTTCACGGCTGTAGGTCAGCTTTAAAGGGGCAGGGCGCTGTGGATGACACTGTTAAGGGAGCGGAGTGCTGTGGAGGTCACAGTTCAGGGGAAGGTAGAGTGGCCATTCAGGCAACCCTCAAAAGACAGACTTAAATACCACGCCCCAGATCCGGTTAGGCCATGCCCTTCCCACTCCGCAGCCTACGGGGATTGAAAAAAATGAAGGTAAAAATCTCCTTCTGTCAGCTGCAGGGGTGGGAGGGAGGGTGACTTTCTCCCTGCAGCTCATGAATAGACAGCACAGTGCTACTGTCTGAGAGTGAGCTATTCAAAAGGACATACCTGTGTCCGTCCAGACCCTGCGCTAGACAGAGGACAGGGAGTCTGAAAGCCAGACTGTCCGACCTAAAACCGGACCTCTGGCCACCCTAGGGGCAGGCTGCTGTGGAGGTCACAGTTAAGGGGATGGTCCACTATGGAGGCGAGTGCTAAGAGGCAAATTGCTGTAGAGGCCACTGTTAAGGGGACGAGAAGTTGTGGAAATCACTGGTAACCCCTTCAGGACCCTGAGATTTTCCATTTTTGTGTTCCCTTAGTCCTCACTTTTTTATTTTCCCATTCACATAGCCTTATGAGAGCTTATTTTTTGTGGGAAAGGTTGTACTTTCTAATGGCACCATTTACAGTTGCATACCATGTAGTAGGACAGCAGTGGCTACCTCTGTGGTATCCTCCCATGAAATCCATTCTTGTTTAGTGTTTTATGTATCGTAGATTCGCCAACAGGGATGTTAGCATATGCCAGAGACTTGTGTAAGTCTTTAGCTGACACTCTAGGATTCTTCTTTACCTCATTGAGCAGTGTGCACTGTGCTCTTGCAGTCATCTTTACAGGACGGCCACTCCTAGGGAGAGTAGCAGCAGTGCTGAACTTTCTCCATTTATAGACAATTTGTCTTAGGCTACTTTCACGCCTGCGCTAGGTGCGGATCCGTCTGGTATCTGCACAGACGGATCTGCACCTATAAATGCAAACGATGGTATCCGTTCAGTGGGGATCCGTCTGCATAACAGCTTTTTCAGATCTGAGTTTTCACGATCGTGAAAACTCAGATCCGACAGTATATTCTAACACAGATGCGTTCCCATGGTGATGGGGACGCTTCAAGTTAGAATATACCAAGAACTGTGTAAATAACTGCCCCCTGCTGCCTGGCAGCACCCGATCTCTTACAGGGGGCTGTGATCCGCACAATTAACCCCTCAGGTGCCGCACCTAAGGGGTTAATTGTGCAGATCTCAGCCCCCTGATTGGGTGCTGCCAGGCAGCAGGGGCCAGACCCCCCTCCTTCCCCAGAATTAAAAGCATTGGTGGCCAGTGCGCCCCCCCTCCTCCCTCCCCAGTATTAAAAGCATTGGTGGCCAGTGCGGCCCCCCCTCCCTCCCCAGTATTAAAAGCATTGGTGGCAGTGGCCACAGGCTAACAACCCCCCCATCATTGGTGGCAGCGGAGCGGCATTTCCGATCGGAGTCCCAGTTTAACAGCTGGGGCTCCGATCGGTTACCATGGAAGCCAGGACGCTACTGCAGTCCTGGCTGCCATGGTTACTTAGCTTATACTTACATGCGCTGTCTGTGGCCGGCCGGCGCTCCTCCTACTGGTAAGTGACAGGTCTGTGCGATGCGCCGCACAGACCTGTCACTTACCAGTAGAAGTAGTGTCCTGGCTGCCATGGTAACCTATCGGAGCCCCAGCTATTAAACTGGGACTCCGATCGGAAATGCCGCTCCGCTGCCACCAATGATGGAGGGGGAGGGGGGTTGTTAGCCTGTGGCCACTGCCACCAATGCTTTTAATACTGAGGAGGGAGGGAAGGGGGGGGGAAGGCCGCACTGGCCACCAATGCTTTTAATACTAGGGAGGGAGGGGGGTCTGGCCCCTGCTGCCTGGCAGCACCCGATCAGGGGGCTGAGATCCGCACAATTAACCCCTCAGGTGCGGCACTGAGGGGTTAATTGTGCGGATCACAGCCCCCTATAAGAGATCGGGTGCTGCCAGGCAGCAGGGGCAGTTATGTACACAGTTCTTAGTATATTCTAACTTGAAGCGTCCCCATCACTATGGGAACGCCTCTGTGTTAGAATATACTGTCGGATCTGAGTTTTCACGATCTAACTCAAATCCGATGGTATATTCTAACATAGAGGTGTTCCCATGGTGATGGGGACGCTTCAAGTTAAAATATACCATCGGATTGGAGAAAACTCCGATCCGATGGTATATTAATAGGGACTCCTGACTTTACATTGAAAGTCAATGGGGGACGGATCCGTTTACAATTGCACCAATATTGTGTCAATGTAAATGGATCCGTCCCCATTGACTTACATTGTAAGTCAATCAGGTAATGATCAGCCGGCACTCTGTTCAGGAGGCGTGGTGCACGCGTCCGAGATAGCAATCTCACATGTATTGGAAGAAAAGACCGGCACTCACTATATCTTCTGCGAACTCAGGCTTTTAATGGTCACATGTAGAATACAGTTCTGTGACGCGCGTTTCGGCTCACAATACGAGCCTTTCTCAAACAGGTAATGGTATACAAACAATATAGCATACTTTCTACATCCCCATACGGGAAAGCAATATCCTGTTAGGGGGTTCTTCACATGCAATAGCAATTATATAGTGTACTTACTGAAATGTCCGTGTGGACTCCTATATATAGGAGAGACTTCTATGCAGATGAAGGATCGCTTCTCGAAACACAAGTCCACTATACGAAAAAATCACAATATCGCACAACTGCGCTTCCAGATTATTGAATATGTACCGCAACCTCGCAGAGGGGGTGACAGGATTAAAATGTTAAAAAAACGTGAAGCCTATTGGATTCACACACTGCAGACACTTGAACCCAGGGGATTGAACCGGGAGTATGATCTCAATAGCTTCTTGTAATTTCCAAGCTCCACTGTCCATTTATATATATTTATGTAATTATTTGTTTTTCCATTATCTTTTTCAGAAAACGTGATGAACCCCCAACCGCATCATCTCACCTTGAAATTGTCCCTACTTTTGGAGAATTCCTTATATGTTATATTAATTTTGTCTTGATTAATGCTGCTGCAGTTGGGCCGTTCCCTCACGTGTTTCTGTTGTTTTTGCTTTTTGTTTAGTTCATCACAAAGGCTACCTGATGTCACTTCCGCCTTGGCGGTCTATTTAAATCGTGTATGCTATATTGTTTGTATACCATTACCTGTTTGAGAAAGGCTCGTATTGTGAGCCGAAATGCGCGTCACAGAACTGTATTCTACATGTGACCATTAAAAGCCTGAGTTCGCAGAAGATATAGTGGATGCTATATCATACGTTTATAGTTGGTGTCTAAGTTCGGTAGACCCACTATTAAATACTCTCAGTAGTCTCAATATATAGTGGATGCCGGGCTTTTCTTCCATTACATTGTAAGTCAGGACGGATCCGTTCGGCTCCGCACTGCCAGGCGGACACCAAAACGCTGCAAGCAGCGTTTTGGTGTCCGCCTCCAGAGCGGAATGGAGGCTGAAATGAGCCAAACTGATGCATTCTGAATGGATCCGCATCCATTCAGAATGCATTGGGGCTAAACTGATCCGTTTGGGGCCGCTTGTGAGAGCCTTGAAACGGATCTCACAGGCGGACCCTGAAACGCCAGTGTGAAAGTAGCCTAACCGTGGACTGATGAACAGCAAGGCTTTTGGAGATACTTTTATAACCCTTTCCAGCTTTATGCAAGTCAACAATTCTTAATCGTAGGTCTTCTTTTGTGTGAGGCATCATTCACATCAGGCAATGCTTCTTGTGAAAAGCAAACCCAGAACTGGTGTGTGTTTTTTACAGGGCAGGGCAGCTGTAACCAACACCTCAAATCTCATCTCATTGATTGGACTCCAGTTGGCTGACACCTCACTCCAATTAGCTCTTGGAGATGTCATTAGTCTAGGGGTTCACATACTTTTTCCACCTGCACTGTGAATGTTTACATGGTGTGTTCAATAAAAACATGGTAACATTTAATTCTTTGTGTGTTATTAGTTTAAGCAGACTGTGATTGTCTATTGTTATGACTTAGTTGAAGATCAGATCACATTTTATGACCAATTTGTGCAGAAATCCATATCATTCCAAAGGGTTCACATACTTTTTCTTGCAACTGTATCTATCTAATCTACCTAAAATATATATATATATATATATATATATACACACATACATACATATATATATACACTGCTCAAAAAAATAAAGGGAACACAAAAATAACACATCCTAGATCTGAGTTAATTAAATATTCTTCTGAAATACTTTGTTCTTTACATAGTTGAATGTGCTGACAACAAAATCACACAAAAATAAAAAAATGGAAATCAAATTTTTTAACCCATGGAGGTCTGGATTTGGAGTCACACTCAAAATTAAAGTGGAAAAACACACTACAGGCTGATCCAACTTTGATGTAATGTCCTTAAAACAAGTCAAAATGAGGCTCAGTAGTGTGTGTGGCCTCCACGTGCCTGTATGACCTCCCTACAACGCCTGTGCATGCTCCTGATGAGGTGGCGGACGGTCTCCTGAGGGATCTCCTCCCAGACCTGGACTAAAGCATCTGCCAACTCCTGGACAGTCTGTGGTGCAACGTGACGTTGGTGGATAGAGCGAGACATGATGTCCCAGATGTGCTCAATTGGATTCAGGTCTGGGGAACGGGCGGGCCAGTCCATAGCATCAATGCCTTCGTCTTGCAGGAACTGCTGACACACTCCAGCCACACGAGGTCTAGCATTGTCTTGCATTAGGAGGAACCCAGGGCCAACCGCACCAGCATATGGTCTCACAAGGGGTCTGAGGATCTCATCTCGGTACCTAATGGCACTCAGGCTACCTCTGGCGAGCACATGAAGGGCTGTGCGGCCCTCCAAAGAAATGCCACCCCACACCATTACTGACCCAATGCCAAACCGGTCATGCTGGAGGATGTTGCAGGCAGCAGAGAGTTCTCCACGGCGTCTCCAGACTCTGTCACGTCTGTCACATGTGCTCAGTGTGAACCTGCTTTCATCTGTGAAGAGCACAGGGCGCCAGTGGCGAATTTGCCAATCTTGGTGTTCTCTGGCAAATGCCAAACGTCCTGCACGGTGTTGGGCTGTAAGCACAACCCCCACCTGTGGACGTCGGGCCCTCATATCACCCTCATGGAGTCTGTTTCTGACCGTTTGAGAAGACACATGCACATTTGTGGCCTGCTGGAGGTCATTTTGCAGGGCTCTGGCAGTGCTCCTCCTGTTCCTCCTTGCACAAAGGCGGAGGTAGCGGTCCTGCTGATGGGTTGTTGCCCTCCTACGGCCTCCTCCACGTCTCCTGATGTACTGGCCTGTCTCCTGGTAGCGCCTCCTTGCTCTGGACACTACGCTGACAGACACAGCAAACCTTCTTGGCACAGCTCGCATTAATGTGCCATCCTGGATAAGCTGCACTACCTGAGCCACTTGTGTGGGTTGTAGACTCCATCTCATGCTACCACTAGAGTGAAAGCACCGCCAGCATTCAAAAGTGACCAAAACATCAGCCAGGAAGCATAGGAACTGAGAAATGGTCTGTGGTCACCACCTGCAGAACCACTCCTTTATTGGGGGTGTCTTGCTAATTGCCTATAATTTCCACCTGTTGTCTATCCCATTTGCACAACAGCATGTGAAATTGATTGTCACTCAGTGTTGCTTCCTAAGTGGACACTTTGATTTCACAGAAGTGTGATTGACTTGGAGTTACATTGTGTTGTTTAAGTGTTCCCTTTATTTTTTTGAGCAGTGTATATATATATATATATATATATATATATATACACACACACACACACACACACACACACACACTCACCTAAAGAATTATTAGGAACACCATACCAATACGGTGTTGGACCTCCTTTTGCCATCAGAACTGCCTTAATTCTACGTGGCATTGATTCAACAAGATGCTGATAGCATTCTTTAGAAATGTTGGCCCATATTGATAGGATAGCATCTTGCAGTTGATGGAGATTTGAGGGATGCACATCCAGGGCACGGAGCTCCCGTTCCACCACATCCCAAAGATGCTCTATAGGGTTGAGATCTGGTGACTGTGGGGGCCATTTTAGTACAGTGAACTCATTGTAATGTTCAAGAAACCAATTTGAAATGATTCGAGCTTTGTGACATGGTGCATTATTCTGCTGGAAGTAGCCATCAGAGGATGGATACATGTTCTCATTCTGTTTACGCCAAATTCGAACTCTACCATTTGAATGTCTCAACAGAAATCGAGACTCATCAGACCAGGCAACATTTTTCCAGTCTTCAACAGTCCAATTTTGGTGAGCTCGTGCAAATTGTAGCCTCTTTTTCCTATTTGTAATGGAGATGAGTGGTACCCGGTGGGGTCTTCTGCTGTTGTAGCCCATCCGCCCCAAGGTTGTGCGTGTTGTGGCTTCACAAATGCTTTGCTGCATACCTCGGATGTAACGAGTGGTTATTTCAGTCAACGTTGCTCTTCTATCAGCTTGAATCAGTCGGCCCATTCTCCTCTGACCTCTAACATCCACAAGGCATTTTTGCCCACAGGACTGCCGCATACTGGATGTTTTTCCCTTTTCACACCATTCTTTGTAAACCCTAGAAATGGTTGTGCGTGAAAATCCCAGTAACTGAGCAGTTTGTGAAATACTCAGACGGGCCCGTCTGGCACCAACAACCATGCCACGCTCAAAATTGCTTAAATCACCTTTCTTTCCCATTCTGACATTCAGTTTGGAGTTCAGGAGATTGTCTTGACCAGGAGCACCCCCTAAATGCATTGAAGCAACTGCCATGTGATTGGTTGACTAGATAATTGCATTAATGAGAAATAGAACAGGTGTTCCTAATAATTCTTTAGGTGAGTGTATATATATATATATATATATATATATACACACACACACACACACACATACACAGTACAGTAGCCGGGCTAAACCTGACTCTGATAACGCATGTCACAATGTCAAAGCCATTAAAATCCATTGAAAAGATAGTTATTTTTCTTGCCATTCTTTATTTAGCGTGTTAAAGGGAGTCTGTCACCAGCATTTCACTTTTTTAACCCTTCCCACAGCTCCCTAGCATGCTTACAGTTCATAAAAACGTTACCTCTGGCATCAATCCTGGACTTATAGAACCCTCAAAAACGATCTTTATAAGATATGCAAATGAGGGCTCACAAGTGCCCAGGGCGGTGTTACTCTCTTAGGTGCCCTGCTTGCTCAGCCTTCTCATTGCATCCCCCCGCCCCTTCCTACCCTTTGCCCGCCCATCCTTTCCCTCTGACCGCCTTTGTACTAACTTGTTATGCTGCCGATATCCCGCGCCGGCGCACTCATTCCTTTGGCCGGCGCATGTGCACTGCGATGCCCATTTCTTGTACGGCATCACAGTAACTATTGCGCATGCGCCGGATAACGACGAGAAAATCTGCGTCGTTAGCCGGCGCATGCGCAATAGTTACTGTGATGCCGCACAAGGAATGGGCATCGCAGTGCACATGCGCCGGCCAAAGGAATGAGTGTGCAGGTGAGGGATATCGGCAGCATAACAAGTTAGTACAAAGGCGGTCAGAGGGAAAGGATGGGCGGGCAAAGGGTAGAAAGGGGCGGGGGGATGCAATGAGAAGGCTGAGCAAGCAGGGCACCTAAGAGAGTAACGCCGCCCTGGGCACTTGTGAGCCCTCATTTGCATATCTTATAAAGATCGTTTTTGAGGGTTCTATAAGTCCAGGATTGATGCCAGAGGTAACGTTTTTATGAACTGTAAGCATGCTAGGGAGCTGTGGGAAGGGTTAAAAAGTGAAATGCTGGTGACAGACTCCCTTTAAGGCTACTTTCACACGAGCGTTCGGAGCGGATCCGTCTGATGTTTCATCAGACGGATCCGCTCCGATAATGCAGACGTTTGCATCCGTTCAGAACGGATCCGTCTGCATTATTACTTAGAAAATTTTCTAAGTCAGAAAGTAGCCTGAGCGGATCCGTTCAGACTTTACATTGAAAGTCAATGGGGGACGGATCCGCTTGAAGATTGAGCCATATGGTGTCATCTTCAAGCGGATCCGTCCCCATTGACTTCCATTATAAGTCTGGACGGATCCGCAAGCAGCGTTCAGGTGTCCGCTCACTGAGCGGAGCGGAGGCTGAGCGCTGGCAGGCGGATGCATTCTCAGTGGATCCGCGTCCACTGAGAATGCATTAGGGCCAGACGGATGCGTTCGGGGCCGCCCCTCGTGAGCCCCTTCAAACGGAGCGCACGAGTGGACACCCGAACGCTCGTGTGAAAGTAGCCTAACCATCAAGTTTAGCTCGGCTGCATTTGTATATATGGAAAAGATTTTTATTTAAAAGAAAAAAAGTTAATAAAATTCCTATGGTTTAAAAAAAAATATACCCGTTTCCATAATCCATGATCTTACTGCATGTGACTCCACATCCATAATTTCCAACCATTCTAAATCCGGTACCTTGTACCTGGGAGGGCTGAGGTTTGTCCAGCTTGCAACTGTAATCCATCCCAAAATAGGACATGTTCTTTATTTTTTCACATGCCCCATTTTTTCCCATTTAAAAAAAGTGATGCTGTCCATTGAATTGCATGGCAGGCTCTTTTGAGGTGCTTTTTAAGCTGAATTTCAGTTGGAAATGCACATAAGCAGTGCTCTAAACAACACACATCTATGCTAAGCAGACAAAATTATGTCACCACATCATCCCTGCTATTGGGGAAAGTATGACGTGCTCAATTTATCAGTAGAATTGGGCTAGGTAGGTGAGCATTCCTTTTCTTTTTTTTTTTTTATCTTATTGGCACTAAAGAGTCTTCACAACCAGTGTTCCCTCTAAGCCTTGGCAGCTGCTGAGCGGGGTCAGCTCAGAGCTGGGCACAGCGCCATTAAGGTGGGCGATAGGAAAACCTAAGATAATTGTCACATCAAAGAGCATACTGTGTAACCCCTGCACCATGCCGTACAGAATACATTATAATCTCTGCACCATGCCGTACAGAATACATTATAATCTCTGCACCATGCCGTACAGAATACATTATAATCTCTGCACCATGCCGTACAGAATACATTATAATCCCTGCACTATGCCGTACAATATATAGTATAGTTCATACACCATGCTGTACAATATACACAATAGTTCCACAGTGTAGGTGTTATAAAGTATATTGAACGGCATGGTGTATGGATTATAATGTATACTGTACAGCATGGTGCAGGGATAATGTATACTGTACAGCATGGTGCATGGATTATAATGCATATTATACAGCATGGTGCAGGGATAATGTATATTGTACAGCATGTTGTATGGATTATAATGTATAGTATACAGCATGGTGCAGGGATTATAATGTATATAGTACAGCATGGTGTATGGATTATAATGTATATTGTACAGCATTTTGCAGGGATAATGTATATTGTACAGCATGGTGCAGGGATTATAATGTATATTGTACAGCATGGTGCAGGGATAATGTATATTGTACAGCATGGTGCATGGATTATAATGTATATTGTACAGCATGGTGCAGGGATAATGTATATTGTACAGCATGGTGCAGGGATAATGTATATTGTACAGCATGGTGCAGGGATAATGTATATTGTACAGCATGGTGCAGGGATAATGTATATTGTACAGCATGGTGCAGGGATAATGTATATTGTACAGCATGGTGCAGGGATAATGTATATTGTACAGCATGGTGCAGGGATAATGTATATTGTACAGCATGGTGCAGGGATAATGTATACTGTACAGCATGGTGCATGGATTATAATGCATATTGTACAGCATGGTGCAGGGATAATGTATATTGTACAGCATGGTGTATGGATTATAATGTATAGTATACAGCATGGTGCAGGGATTATAATGTATATAGTACAGCATGGTGTATGGATTATAATGTATATTGTACAGCATTTTGCAGGGATAATGTATATTGTACAGCATGGTGCATGGATTATAATGTATATTGTACAGCATGGTGCAGGGATAATGTATATTGTACAGCATGGTGCATGGATTATAATGTATATTGTACAGCATGGTGCATGGATTATAATGTATATTATACAGCATGGTGCAGGGATTATAATGTATATTATACAGCATGGTGCAGGGATTATAATGTATATTGTACAGCATGGTGTATGGATTATAATGTATATTGTACAGCATGGTGCATGGATTATAATGTATATTATACAGCATGGTGCAGGGATTATAATGTATATTGTACAGCATGGTGTATGGATTATAATGTATATTGTACAGCATGGTGTATGGATTATAATGTATATTGTACAGCATGGTGTATGGATTATAATGTATATTGTACAGCATGGTGTATGGATTATAATGTATATTATACAGCATGGTGTATGGATTATAATGTATAATATACAGCATGGTGTATGGATTATAATGTATACTGTACAGCAAAAGTATGGAGGTTACACCATGCCGGACAATATAACCCCTGCGCCATGCTGTACAATATACATTATAATCCCTACACAGTGTAGAGGGTATACTGTATATTGTGTGTATTGCCAGAGTGGGCTTCCCCCAGAGTACGGAACAGGCTCTAAACCACCTCCTCCCTGCTCTACACCTCCTCCCTGCTCTACACCTCCTCCCTGCTCTATGAGTCTTTGTTATTTATTTAGCCTGTGAGTCATTTTAGTAGCTCATAAAACCCTCAAGCTGAAGGAAGAATCATTAGAATTAGACCAGAGGGAGAAGGAATGAGAGACTAAAATCCGCCACATTGGGTATAGGACACTTGGTTTCAGGCCCCCAGCGTACTCGCTAGATGATAAGGCACAGATCTGCACATCCACAGGACTCGCTGCTATTTGCATCATTCACCTCCACCGATCCCCGATGCTGCTGTTCCAATGTTGCTTTGCTCCGCGCTGCTCTCCACTTCCTGTCCAGGCTTGAAAACACTGGAAATGCCAGGAAAGGCTGCTCAGTCAATCCCCACACAGTGTAGAGGTAAACGGAACAGGCATACACTATTACATGAAGTCCGGGCTGCGGCGGTGAGCGGGCCTGCAGAGGTCCTGAGCGGAGGCATAAAAGGAAGCTGCGCGCCCACGCAGCTTACAGGGAACATTGTTCACAACTGTAAGGGAGCAATGCTACTGTAAGGAGGGCACTAAGGGGGTAGCACTGCTGTAAGAGGGCACTAAAGAGCCAGCAGTATTGTAATAGGGCGCATTCTATTGTTTGTGGCACTTACGGGGCATTCTACTGTGTAAGCTCAATAACAGTTAACATTGTGTGCAGCAGTAAGGCAGAACACATACTGTGCTGTGGCATTAAGGGGCATTCCACTTTGAAGAGGGCATTAATTGGACTGGTACAGAACAGTTGCAGTGGGCAACATTAGAAGTATGACTTAGGCCTCTTTCACACAGGCGAGATTTCCGCGCAGGTGCAATGCGTGAGGTGAACGCATTGCACCCGCACTGATTCCGGACCCATTCATTTCTATGGGGCTGTGCACATGAGCGGTGATTTTCGTGCATCACTTGTGTGCTGCCTAAAAAAATTGCAGCATGCTCTATTTTGTGCGTTTTTCACGCAACGCAGGCCCCATAGAAGTAAATGGGGCTGCGTGAAAATCACAAGCATCCGCAAGCAAGTGCGGATGCGGTGCGATTTTCACGTATGGTTGCTATGTGACGATCGGGATGGGGACCCGATCATTATTTTCCCTTATAACATGGTTATCTTAATTAAGAATGCTAAGTAAAATAGTGATGGAGGGGTTAAAAAAAATATAAATAATAATTTAACTCACCTTAATCCACTTGTTCTGTCCCCACATGAAAGCGAATGAAGGTGTAACTGATAATGACTTTGTGACTGTCCTACCTTCGTATCCAAGCAGTGGAGCAGACCGGACCGACAGATGCTCAGGTTAGATAGATCCAGACGTAGACATGAGGACGCAATCAAACGTGGGTTTATTTGATCCAGAGCAGTGACATACGGTGATGCAATACAGGAATGCAGTAGCAGAGTAGATGCTGTCATGTGGATGTCTTTCCTGAGGCTAACTGCTGGTCAAAAACTGATGCCTTCACAAGCCAAGGTGTGTGTCTCCAGTCACAAAGGAATGCAGCACTGAAAATGGCTACAGGAAGTGACAAGGACCAAGGCTGCTAAAACCACGCCCAGCAGAGAAAAACTTTACTGACAAAGAACAAGGCGTGCAGCATACGAATTCTGGCCAGCAGATGGCAGCAGAGAACAATAGATGAAACAACACAGTAAGAAGAGATAATAATACAGTGCAGGAATTCAATTTGAAAAGAACAGCACACTCCCCGTCTGAAATTCACTTTGGGGATTTCACTATGACGACTGTCCATAAAATATAAACAACCTGTAAAAAGAACATGTTAGAATGCAAAACATAGATTAGTCCTGTTTTCCAACTTGGAATGGAGAAGATCTGCGAAGTTAGATACAGTCCTGTTCACCCAGCAGGGACGTTCTCGATGGGTAATATTAAAATGAGTTTGTTGATTGGTCTTGAGAACGTTTTAAGCTCGCCCTTCCTGAAGATCTTCAACTCCACCTTCTGGACCTTGCCATCCTTGCTAGGGAAAACCTTTGAAATTAGTCCGATAGGCCAGTCAATCCTTTCGGTTTGTTGCTCTTTCATCAATACAAGGTCTCCTTCCTTCAAGTTTGGTTTGTGGTGTTGCCACTTTCTTCTTCCTTGAAGAACACTGAGGTACTCCTTTCGCCACCTGTTCCAGAAGTAATCTGCTAGGTATTGGACACGTTTCCAGTGTTTTTGATAGATGTTAGCATGAGTAAATTCTGGTTGTATGAGGTCTGGAGGCATCTCTTTCACCTCATAGTGATGAGGGCAAGGCTTAATGCAAGTTGTGCGTCCATCCCCATGCACGTATGTTTTGAAAGAGCGGATTCTTGGTTGATCCAAGGATACATTTTCTATGACCACCCATCCCAAGTCCAGTCTCTGGGCGTATGGTGCATAGTCGGGACCATTACACTGTTGACGCACCTTGTGTACCCTTAGGTTGTCTCTGCCTAGCAGGAGTAGAATCTCGGCGTTGTTGTCCATAGGTGGGATAACGTTGGCTAGGTGCCTTAGGTGTGGATGGTGAAATGCAGCTTCCGGGGTAGGAATTTCATCCCTATGGTTGGGTATTTGATCGCATTCGCTCAGCGTCGGTAGAGGTATTTCCGTATTTCCACTGACGAAACAAGCGATGAATCCTTGTGCCCTCCTGCCACTAGTCTCTATGCGACCCGAGCAGGTGTTTAAGATGTAGGGTTCTGATGGTCCCTTTATTCCAAAGGCTTCAAAGAATTTAGGTCCTGCTAGGGAGCGGTTGCTTTGGTAGTCAATGATGGCGTACATTTTTACTGCCTTTTCTGGTAGCCCCTCCGGGTAGACCTTGATTAGGCATATGCAGGCACAACATTTCTCACTCTGGTTCCCCCACATACGTCCAAGCATGAGCAGGAAACAGCAGTGGCTGTGTTAGCGTTATTCTGGGGCTCCCCGCCATGACTTGGGGCAGGACTGGTAGTGACAGCAGCCGGTGAATCCCTTGTGAGTGGAGTTGGGTGCATAGCTGAGGCATGTCTTTCACTATGACACTCTTTACACTTGATAATGGATTTACAGTCCTTAGCCATGTGCTCCAATGAAGCGCAGCATCTGAAACATGCCCCAAGTTCGGTGAGGACTTTCTTGCGGTCCTGTATGGTTTTGGATCTAAATCCTCTGCATTTGTTCAGTGAGTGTGGTTTTTTATTAAAGGGACATTCACGATTGAAGGCCTTGTCTCCTGATGAGGTAGTGTACTGTTTACCAGTGGGTACTGCAGATGATGGTAGGTTAGTCTTTCTAACATTCACGCTGCTCTTAAAGTCTCTGTGTTTATGCACAATACTTTCATTCCTTGATGATGGTGTCACTGAAGCTGTAGCATTGAACTCCAGGAAGTCGAGGCTGGGGTCATTCCTCATCTGGGATTGTTCATCGATGAACCTACAGAAATGAATAAATGGGGGAAAAGTGACGTCATGCACTCTTTTGTACCTTGAGACTGATGCCGCCCACTTCTCTTGCAGGCTGTATGGTAACTTCACGACAATTGGGTTCACCCCATGGGATGTATCCAGGTAGCACAGCCCGGACAGACGAGGGTCTCTTTTGGCGAGCTCCAGTTCCATGAGCAAATCACTTAAATCCTGAAGCTTATGGACATCCTTGAGACAGATCTTGGGGACGTTCTGCAGTCTCCTGAATAGTGCCTTCTCTATTGCTTCTGCACTGCCAAAAGTGCGTTTGAGTCTCTGCCAGGCTGCAGCGAGACCTGCCTCTGCTTGTCCCACATAGACAGTTCTAAGGCTCTTGATGCGATTTGTGGAGCCTGGGCCCAGCCAGTTGATCAAGAGGTCGAGGTCCTGCTCTGCGGTTAGGTTGAGGCTGGCGATGGCAGCTTTGAAGGTTGCCTTCCAGGCTCTGTAGCTCTCCGCACGGTCATCAAATTTTGAGAGACTGGTGTTAATTAGCTCTCTGCTCACCATAAACCTGGCAAACTCAGACATATCTGATTTCTCACTGCGTGTTGCCATGACAACTTGTGATGCCCCTGGGGCATATAGGCTGCGTGGCGTGAAAGGGTGAGATGCTTCCGGGTAGAATGATGTTGCTGCAGGGTTGAGCTGTGGTCTAGCCTCTGTAGATTCTGATGACTGCTGCTTGAGCTGTGGAGGTAGGCCAGGAAACACCTGGTAGCCATCTTGCTATAATAACTGCCCTTGAGAGGGCGCGTCTGGGCGACTGTTATTGGATTGCTCGGGTGCTGTGGGTGTCACTGGCACTGCGGGTAGAGCTGACTTGGAGGTTTCAGTGTTGTTGCCTTGGACAGTACTGCACACTGGGGGTGGTGCAGGTAACTGTTTCAGTACGTAGTCGCTGGTGCGATCAACTGGATCGTCTATCTCCTCTGGTGGCAAGCAGACTGAATCAAGGCCTTGGCTCAATGCTTGCTCAAGTAGTCTTACTTTTGCTAATGCGATTTCCTCTTTCCTCTCTGATTCAAGGATCTTTATTCGAGCCTCTGCTTCTGCCCTTTTGGCTTCTGCCTCCGCTTCTGCCCTCTTGGCTTCTGCCCTCGCAAGGACTTCTTTTTCGGTGAAGGAACGCCTCACTTTGGATTGCTCTGCATTTATGCGGGCCTCTAGTAATCTGTCGCTCAGGGCGGAGCTTCTAGAGCATGATGATCTGTAGGACCGCGAGGAATGTTTGGATGAATGCGATCTGTGTGATCTGGTTTCTTGCAAATGAGAGATGCCGAGTTCCACTTTATCTTTAGCGTCCAGCACCATGGTGTCTCTATTGATTCTGCCTTGCTCAATTCTGACGGGGCTTCTTAGAGTCTTTTAGAAAGGTTATATACCTTGTGGACAGTCTTTTGTATCTTTCATGGGCTGCGTTCAGCCTCCCGACGGCAACTTGTAAACTGATGGCATCGCCTGAGGAGGACTTAAAGGGAACCTGTCACCAGTTTTATGGTGTCCTAACTAAGGGCAACATAAATAAGTGACTGATTCTCTTAGCACAATGCTTGGTCACTTTCTTTAATTGACCCAGTAAATCTGCCAACATCTTGTATTGAAAAGCTCCAGCTGATAATGATGAGTCATGAATATTCATGAGCTCCTGACACTCCCCGCCCACCTGCTGCTGAAACAGTTTTTTTCCATAGGAATCAGCAGCAGGTGGGCAGGGGAGTGGCTATAGCTCTGAAGTAAATATACGCTGGACTCAATGACATCACGCCGGACTCAAATCAGCTCATTAGCATGCGGCATCTTTGTGTGTATATTATGAGGTAACCATCTGTCACACCAGTAAGTGAATACATCTAAGGTACTTTTTAGTAGTTTATGATTGTATATAATTAGTTAGATTATAATCAAATATCCACATGACAGGTTCCCTTTAAGTCCTGATATGAGGGAGGAAACTCGTTCCCATAGCTCTTCCAGGTTGTCACATAGCTGATCTTTCCTGGTGTGATAGTTTTCCGTGATCTTTATAGTTGGTTTGAGAGAGCGCCTTGGTCGCGTGATTTGGTCTGCTGGAAGTGTGGGTTCTACCTCCAGCTCTTCATAATGATTAGTATCAGGTTGCATTTGCTTTGTTTCATCACTGGGGAACTGTACAAGGTCCTTTTCGGCCATTTTGATTTAAGGTGCGCTGTCTCTTTAAGAAAATGAACTTTTGAATTGGGGGCTGAAAATTGCAGTGCGGCTCAGATGAGGCACCCCGATGAGGTTCCTAAAGTGTTTTGAGTGAATTGCGGGGTTTTGGTTTGAGGGATGCCCCGCGTGCGTGAACAGTTCTTATATCGTGCGAGCAAGGTTTAATATAGGATGTAGAAAGTGGCTTGGCGAGTAGTGGAGGACTTCCAGGCGAGAGTATATCTACTGCGGACATGCCATGCTTCCCCTTAGGCTTATGGGACGTGCACTGTTGCCGGGCAGATTTGCTGCGAGTGGGCCTGTTGCAGGGGAGGTTCCTGAGTGTGGCACTGGGCTCTGAGGGAATCTGTAGCCGGGCATTGGACATTCAGACAGATATTGACTGGGGTATAAGGCTTTAAGGCAGTTTTTGACTGTTCTGTCCCCACATGAAGGTGAATGAAGGTGTAACTGATAATGGCTTTGTGACTGTCCTACCTTCGTATCCAAGCAGTGGAGCAGACCGGACCGGCAGATGCTCAGGTTAGATGGATCCAGACGTAGACATGAGGATGCAATCAAACGTGGGTTTATTTGATCCAGAGCAGTGACATACGGTGATGCAATACAGGAATGCAGTAGCAGAGTAGATGCTGTCATGTGGATGTCTTTCCTGAGGCTAACTGCTAGTCAAAAACTGATGCCTTCACAAGCCAAGGTGTGTGTCTCCAGTCACAAAGGAATGCAGCACTGAAAATGGCTACAGGAAGTGACAAGGACCAAGGCTGCTAAAACCACGCCCAGCAGAGAAAAGAACAGCACACCACTTGTTTGCTCAGCCGGGCTTCTCTTCTGTCTTCTTCTTTGCAGAAAAGGACCTGTGGTGACGTCACTGCGCTCATCACATGGTCAGTCACATGATCCATCACTATGGTGATGTTTCATGTGATGGACCATGTGATGAGCGCAGTGACGTCACCACAGGTCCTTTTCCTCAAAGAAGAAGAAAGAAGAGAAGTCGGGCTGAGCGAACAAGTTTTAAACCCCTCCAGCCCTATTTTACTTAGCATTCTGCATTTTATAATGATAGCGTGGCCCGTGCAGTGACTGTATTCTACTACACGGGCCCCGCTCACTGTATATACCGTAATCTTATCTATAATTGTGGCATTGTTAATTGTGGCATTGTTAATATATACAAATTCAGGTTAATCAGCGCTGTATTACTTACAACAAGCGCTCGTTAGCAGAGAGGAGGGAGGAGGCAGGCCGGGAGGACGGGTGGTGGCAGCGTGAGTCACTACGTCACGCGCCTGCACCGCCCACTTTATGAATGAAGCAGGCGGCGCAGGCGCGTGACGTAGTGACTCACGCTGCCAGCGCCCGTCCTCCCGGCCTGCCTCCTCCCTCCTCTCTGCTAACGAGCGCTTGTTGTAAGTAATACAGGCGCTGATTAACCTGAATTTGTATATATTAACAATGCCACAATTATAGATAAGATTACGGTATATACAGTGAGCGGGGCCCGTGTAGTAGAAAACAGTCACTGCACGGGCCACGCTGTCATTATAAAACCAGATGCGACCCCCACCCCCTGTATTGGGGGTCATTCACACTACAGGGACACTGTTATGGAGGGGATCTGTGGATGACACATATGTGTCATCCACAGATCCCCCCATAACAGTGTCATCCACAGATCCCCATAACAGTGTCCTCAACAGATCCCCCATACCAGTGTCACCCACAGATCCCCCATAACAGTGTCACCCACAGATCCCCATAACAGTGTCCTCAACAGATCCCCCATAATAGTGTCATCCACAGATCCCCCATAACAGTGTCACCCACAGATCCCCATAACAGTGTCCTCAACAGATCCCCCATAATAGTGTCACCCACAGATCCCCCATAACAGTGTCACCCACAGATCCCCATAACAGTGTCCTCAACAGATCCCCCATAATAGTGTCACCCACAGATCCCCCATAACAGTGTCACCCACAGATCCCCATAACAGTGTCCTCAACAGATCCCCCATAATAGTGTCATCCACAGATCACCATTAGTTCAAAACCCACCAAAAGCACACCTTTTTGTTCAAAATATTTTTTTTCTTATTTTCCTCCTCAAAAACCTAGGTGCGTCTTATAGGGTAGATTTACAGAGACAGCGGTTACAGTATGGGGGGTATAAAATCCACAAATGTAAAAACAGAATTAGGCCCTATTCATCTCATATCTCATCCACATTTTTTGTGGATCGCATGTGGACCTATTCATTTCAATGGGGCTGCAAAAAATGTGCACAAAACATCATGTGCTGTCCGCATCTGCATGTCTATTCCGGAAAAAAGATAGAACATGTCCTAATCTTGTCAGTTTTGAGGGCAAGAATAGGCATTGTTACAATGGGTCTGAAAAAAAAAAAAAAACTGATGCATCTCGGACATCAGAGACCGCAAAATAGATTGTGTGAATGCACTCTTACTGTTTGGGATTCCACTCAGGATTTCAAGCTGTCCTTGCAATTCAGTAAATACCACAACACAAACCCGCACATAAACTTCAGAATATGAAATTCGCTCATCCCTAGACATAACTATAAAAAAAGTTACGGGGGTCAAAATATGGTAATTTAAAAAAAGACACCAGAAGGCTGCACCACAAAGAAGCAGCTTGCTCGGCATACACAGAAGGCAGGCCTGCAGCCTTCATTAGGCCCCAGGCTGCCATGAAAATACACTGGCGACCTGCAATCTCTCGAAGACAGAAGGAGCTCCCTCCCACTAAGCGACTTAGATATCACGGTTGTTACTGATCACAGAATCTAAGGGGTTAAACGACCTCGATACGCGTTTCTGCCATGTGGGAGCCAAGACTCGTACAGTGCTTAGACTAGGCCTCCATAAAAAGGTGGTGGCCTAGCATTGGGCCCCATAGTGACCACCTAAAAAGATGTATGGGTGGTCACTAAGATGTAAAAAACTGTTTTGGTCATGTGATGGTCAAACAGGTATTCTACTTATTACACGGGCAGCACAGTCATCATATCTCTGTCTTGTAACAAGCCCAGCACCCGTGTGTCCATCACATGACCTGGACAAATGTTCATTCTATGGGTGCATGCAATGAAAGTCCTATTGAATGACGCCACAGAGACATCTTGACAACTCAAATTCATACAAAAAGTGAACATTTATATAACTTTTCACTATACAAAAACATTCATTTGCTACAACCTGAACACTGAAAAATGACCTACCAAAGAAAAATCTGACTTGTTCAAAAATATGCCTACTAATCACCATGATGTTTTTGAATACACTGTGTAAAAAAGTCACAAAGAAGCGTAAGGCAGCTCTCACCTTCCCCTCCACTAGCTGAGCACGGATGACGCACCTGGATGCGGTAATTTGTATAATGGAAAAGGTAGAGATATCCAGCTCCAGAATAGTGAAAAATCAACATACAGGACAATTTCAGTTACGCGTTTAAGACCATGAACAATTTGCGGTCCTTCCTCATGTGTAAAAAATCATCTAAAAAAAGACAACTACCTTTTTAAGGAACAGAAAGAATATAAGAGAAGAAACACGAAATCCAGTTCCTGTATTCTCACAAAATAACTCTGTATGCAACCAGATTACACCTTTAATTTTTCAAAGGATCTTTGAAAAATGAAATGTAGAATCTGACTGGTTACTATGGGCAACTAAGGGCTCTTTCACACTTGCGTTGTCCGGATCCGGCATGTACTCCACTTGCCGGAATTACACTCCGGATCCGGAAAAACGCAAGTGTACTGAAAGCATTTGAAGACGGAACCGTCTTCCAAATGCTTTCAGTGTTACTATGGCACCCAGGACGCTATTAAAGTCCTGGTTGCCATAGTAGGAGCGGGGAGCAGGGGAGCGGTATACTTACAGTCCGTGCGGCTCCCGGGGCGCTCCAGAATGACGTCAGAGCGCCCCATGCGCATGGATGACGTGTCCAATGCGATCACATGATCCATGCGCTTGGGGCGCCCTGACGTCACTCTGGAGCGCCCGGGGAGCCGCACGGACGGTAAGTATACTGCTCCCCCGCTCCCCACTACACTTTACCATGGCAAACAGGACTTTAGCGTCCCGGCAGCCATGGTAACTATTCAGAAAAAGCTAAATGTCGGCTCCGGCAATGCGCCGAAACGACGTTTAGCTTAAGGCCGGATCCGGATCAATGCCTTTCAATGGGCATTAATTCCGGATCCGGCATTGCGGCAAGTGTTCCGGATTTTTGGCCGGAGCAAAATGCGCAGCATGCTGCGGTATTTTCTCCGGCCAAAAAACGTTCCGTTCCGGAACTGAAGACATCCTGATGCATCCTGAACGGATTTCACTCCATTCAGAATGCATTAGGATAATCCTGATCAGGATTCTTCCGGCATAGAGCCCCGACGACGGAACTCTATGCCGGAAGACAAGAACGCAGGTGTGAAAGAGCCCTTAGGCTACTTTCACACTTGCGTTTTTCATTTCCGGCATAGAGTTCCGTCACAGGGGCTCTATACCGGAAAAGAACTGATCAGTTTTATCCCGATGCATTCTGAATGGAGAGTAATCCGTTCAGGATGCATCAGGATGTCTTCAGTTCAGTCGTTTTGACTGATCAGGCAAAAGAGAAAACCGCAGCATGCTACGGTTTTCTCTCCGGCGAAAAAAACTGAAGACTTGCCTGAATGCCGGATCTGGCATTTTTTCCCATAGGAATGTATTAGCGCCGGATCCAGCATTCAGAATACCGGATCCGTCTTTCCGGCCTGCGCATGCGCAGACCGGTAAAAATGTGAAAAAATGGACAAGACGGATCCGTCTGTCCGCATGACAAGCGGAGAGACGGATCTGTCCTTGCAATGCATTTGTGAGACGGATCCGCATCCGGATCCGTCTCACAAATGCTTTCAGTCAGCGGCAGATCGGCGGATCCGGCGGGCAGTTCCGACGACAAGTGTGAAAGTAGCCTAAGCTAGTTTTCCTTTACACCAAAAACAGTGTGTTTTATTTAAACATAAAAGAAAAAAAACTCAATAAAATAAAAACCTCATATATATGAAATTAGACTAAAACTACCAGTAGATACTAGGTTGTATAAGTGTGTTAAAGGGGGTTACTTAGGTGACAGTCTCTGCACACTCATGGGGGAATCCCATATCCGTATCAGTTAACACTATCCTCAATGGATGCAGAGATTCACTTCAAAGGGACAGAGTGTGAGTGACCAGTCTCTGCATAGGGCAAGTACTAATGCCATAGTTACAGGGAGAGAGTGTGAGCGGCCAGTCTATGGATAGGGCAAGTACTAATGCCATAGTTACAGGGACAGAGTGTGAGCGACCAGTCTCTGCATAGGGCAAGTACTAATGCCATAGTTACAGGGACAGAGTGTGAGCGACCAGTCTCTGCATAGGGCAAGTACTAATGCCATAGTTACAGGGAGAGAGTGTGAGCGACCAGTCTCTGCATAGGGCAAGTACTAATGCCATAGTTACAGGGACAGAGTGCGAGTGACCAGTCTCTGCATAGGGCAAGTACTAATGCCATAGTTACAGGGACAGAGTGTGAGCGACCAGTCTCTGCATAGGGCAAGTACTAATGCCATAGTTACAGGGAGAGAGTGCGAGTGACCAGTCTCTGCATAGGGCAAGTACTAATGCCATAGTTACAGGGAGAGAGTGTGAGTGGCCAGTCTCTGCATAGGGCAAGTACTAATGCCATAGTTACAGGGACAGAGTGCGAGTGACCAGTCTCTGCATAGGGCAAGTACTAATGCCATAGTTACAGGGACAGAGTGTGAGCGACCAGTCTCTGCATAGGGCAAGTACTAATGCCATAGTTACAGGGACAGAGTGTGAGAGGCCAGTCTCTGCATAGGGCAAGTACTAATGCCATAGTTACAGGGACAGAGTGTGAGCGACCAGTCTCTGCATAGGGCAAGTACTAATGCCATAGTTACAGGGACAGAGTGTGAGCGGCCAGTCTCTGCATAGGGCAAGTACTAATGCCATAGTTACAGGGACAGAGTGCGAGCGACCAGTCTCTGCATAGGGCAAGTACTAATGCAATAGTTACAGGGACAGAGTGTGAGTGGCCAGTCTCTGCATAGGGCAAGTACTAATGCCATAGTTACAGGGACAGAGTGCGAGTGGCCAGTCTCTGCATAGGGCAAGTACTAATGCCATAGTTACAGGGACAGAGTGTGAGTGACCAGTCTCTGCATAGGGCAAGTACTAATGCCATAGTTACAGGGACAGAGTGTGAGCGACCAGTCTCTGCATAGGGCAAATACTAATGCCATAGTTACAGGGAGAGAGTGTGAGCGACCAGTCTCTGCATAGGGCAAGTACTAATGCCATAGTTACAGGGACAGAGTGTGAGCGACCAGTCTCTGCATAGGGCAAGTACTAATGCCATAGTTACAGGGACAGAGTGTGAGCGACCAGTCTCTGCATAGGGCAAGTACTAATGCCATAGTTACAGGGACAGAGTGTGAGCGACCAGTCTCTGCATAGGGCAAGTACTAATGCCATAGTTACAGGGACAGAGTGTGAGTGGCCAGTCTCTGCATAGGGCAAGTACTAATGCCATAGTTACAGGGAGAGAGTGTGAGCGGCCAGTCTATGGATAGGGCAAGTACTAATGCCATAGTTACAGGGACAGAGTGTGAGCGACCAGTCTCTGCATAGGGCAAGTACTAATGCCATAGTTACAGGGAGAGAGTGCGAGTGGCCAGTCTCTGCATAGGGCAAGTACTAATGCCATAGTTACAGGGAGAGAGTGTGAGTGGCCAGTCTCTGCATAGGGCAAGTACTAATGCCATAGTTACAGGGACAGAGTGCGAGTGACCAGTCTCTGCATAGGGCAAGTACTAATGCCATAGTTACAGGGAAAGAGTGCGAGCGACCAGTCTCTGCATAGGGCAAGTACTAATGCCATAGTTCCAGGGAGAGAGTGTGAGCGACCAGTCTCTGCATAGGGCAAGTACTAATGCCATAGTTACAGGGACAGAGTGCGAGTGACCAGTCTCTGCATAGGGCAAGTACTAATGCCATAGTTACAGGGAGAGAGTGTGAGCGGCCAGTCTCTGCATAGGGCAAGTACTAATGCCATAGTTACAGGGAGAGAGTGCAAGCGACCAGTCTCTGCATAGGGCAAGTACTAATGCCACAGTTACAGGGACAGAGTGCGAGTGGCCAGTCTCTGCATAGGGCAAGTACTAATGCCATAGTTACAGGGAAAGAGTGCGAGCGACCAGTCTCTGCATAGGGCAAGTACTAATGCCATAGTTCCAGGGAGAGAGTGTGAGCGACCAGTCTCTGCATAGGGCAAGTACTAATGCCATAGTTACAGGGACAGAGTGCGAGTGGCCAGTCTCTGCATAGGGCAAGTACTAATGCCATAGTTACAGGGACAGAGTGCGAGCGACCAGTCTCTGCATAGGGCAAGTACTAATGCCATAGTTACAGGGACAGAGTGTGAGCGACCAGTCTCTGCATAGGGCAAGTACTAATGCCATAGTTACAGGGACAGAGTGTGAGTGGCCAGTCTCTGCATAGGGCAAGTACTAATGCCATAGTTACAGGGAGAGAGTGTGAGCGACCAGTCTCTGCATAGGGCAAGTACTAATGCCATAGTTACAGGGACAGAGTGCGAGCGACCAGTCTCTGCATAGGGCAAGTACTAATGCCATAGTTACAGGGACAGAGTGTGAGTGGCCAGTCTCTGCATAGGGCAAGTACTAATGCCATAGTTACAGGGACTGAGTGTGAACGACCAGTCTCTGCATAGGGCAAGTACTAATGCCATAGTTACAGGGAGAGAGTGTGAGCGACCAGTCTCTGCATAGGGCAAGTACTAATGCCATAGTTACAGGGACAGAGTGTGAGCGACCAGTCTCTGCATAGGGCAAGTACTAATGCAATAGTTACAGGGACAGAGTGCGAGTGACCAGTCTCTGCATAGGGCAAGTACTAATGCCATAGTTACAGGGAGAGAGTGTGAGCGGCCAGTCTATGGATAGGGCAAGTACTAATGCCATAGTTACAGGGACAGAGTGTGAGCGACCAGTCTCTGCATAGGGCAAGTACTAATGCCATAGTTACAGGGAGAGAGTGCGAGTGGCCAGTCTCTGCATAGGGCAAGTACTAATGCCATAGTTACAGGGACAGAGTGCGAGTGACCAGTCTCTGCATAGGGCAAGTACTAATGCCATAGTTACAGGGACAGAGTGCGAGTGACCAGTCTCTGCATAGGGCAAGTACTAATGCCATAGTTACAGGGAGAGAGTGTGAGCGGCCAGTCTCTGCATAGGGCAAGTACTAATGCCATAGTTACAGGGACAGAGTGTGAGCGACCAGTCTCTGCATAGGGCAAGTACTAATGCCATAGTTACAGGGACAGAATGCGAGTGACCAGTCTCTGCATAGGGCAAGTACTAATGCCATAGTTACAGGGAGAGAGTGTGAGCGACCAGTCTCTGCATAGGGCAAGTACTAATGCCATAGTTACAGGGACAGAGTGTGAGCGGCCAGTCTATGCATAGGGCAAGTACTAATGCCATAGTTACAGGGACAGAGTGTGAGCGACCAGTCTCTGCATAGGGCAAGTACTAATGCCATAGTTACAGGGACAGAGTGCGAGTGGCCAGTCTCTGCATAGGGCAAGTACTAATGCCATAGTTACAGGGACAGAGTGCGAGTGACCAGTCTCTGCATAGGGCAAGTACTAATGCCATAGTTACAGGGACAGAGTGCGAGTGCCAGTCTCTGCATAGGGCAAGTACTAATGCCATAGTTACAGGGAGAGAGTGTGAGCGGCCAGTCTCTGCATAGGGCAAGTACTAATGCCATAGTTACAGGGACAGAGTGTGAGCGACCAGTCTCTGCATAGGGCAAGTACTAATGCCATAGTTACAGGGACAGAATGCGAGTGACCAGTCTCTGCATAGGGCAAGTACTAATGCCATAGTTACAGGGAGAGAGTGTGAGCGACCAGTCTCTGCATAGGGCAAGTACTAATGCCATAGTTACAGGGAGAGAGTGTGAGCGGCCAGTCTCTGCATAGGGCAAGTACTAATGCCACAGTTACAGGGACAGAGTGTGAGTGACCAGTCTCTGCATAGGGCAAGTACTAATGCCATAGTTACAGGGACAGAGTGCGAGCGACCAGTCTCTGCATAGGGCAAGTACTAATGCCATAGTTACAGGGAGAGAGTGTGAGCGACCAGTCTCTGCATAGGGCAAGTACTAATGCCATAGTTACAGGGACAGAGTGCGAGTGGCCAGTCTCTGCATAGAGCAAGTACTAATGCCATAGTTACAGGGAGAGAGTGTGAGCGGCCAGTCTCTGCATAGAGCAAGTACTAATGCCATAGTTACAGGGAGAGAGTGCGAGTGACCAGTCTCTGCATAGGGCAAGTACTAATGCCATAGTTACAGGGACAGAGTGCGAGTGGCCAGTCTCTGCATAGGGCAAGTACTAATGCCATAGTTACAGGGACAGAGTGCGAGTGACCAGTCTCTGCATAGGGCAAGTACTAATGCCATAGTTACAGGGAGAGAGTGTGAGCGGCCAGTCTCTGCATAGGGCAAGTACTAATGCCACAGTTACAGGGACAGAGTGTGAGTGGCCAGTCTCTGCATAGGGCAAGTACTAATGCCATAGTTACAGGGACAGAGTGCGAGCGACCAGTCTCTGCATAGGGCAAGTACTAATGCCATAGTTCCAGGGAGAGAGTGTGAGCGACCAGTCTCTGCATAGGGCAAGTACTAATGCCATAGTTACAGGGACAGAGTGCGAGTGGCCAGTCTCTGCATAGAGCAAGTACTAATGCCATAGTTACAGGGACAGAGTGTGAGTGGCCAGTCTCTGCATAGGGCAAGTACTAATGCCATAGTTACAGGGACAGAGTGTGAGCGACCAGTCTCTGCATAGGGCAAGTACTAATGCCATAGTTACAGGGAGAGAGTGTGAGCGGCCAGTCTCTGCATAGGGCAAGTACTAATGCCATAGTTACAGGGACAGAGTGTGAGTGGCCAGTCTCTGCATAGGGCAAGTACTAATGCCATAGTTACAGGGACAGAGTGCGAGCGACCAGTCTCTGCATAGGGCAAGTACTAATGCCATAGTTACAGGGACAGAGTGTGAGCGACCAGTCTCTGCATAGGGCAAGTACTAATGCCATAGTTACAGGGACAGAGTGCGAGTGGCCAGTCTCTGCATAGGGCAAGTACTAATGCCATAGTTACAGGGACAGAGTGTGAGTGACCAGTCTCTGCATAGGGCAAGTACTAATGCCATAGTTACAGGGACAAAGTGTGAGCGACCAGTCTCTGCATAGGGCTAGTACTAATGCCATAGTTACAGGGACAGAGTGCGAGTGACCAGTCTCTGCATAGGGCAAGTACTAATGCCATAGTTACAGGGACAGAGTGTGAGCGACCAGTCTCTGCATAGGGCAAGTACTAATGCCATAGTTACAGGGAGAGAGTGTGAGCGACCAGTCTCTGCATAGGGCAAGTACTAATGCCATAGTTACAGGGACAGAGTGTGAGCGACCAGTCTCTGCAAAGGGCAAGTACTAATGCCATAGTTACAGGGACAGAGTGCGAGTGGCCAGTCTCTGCATAGGGCAAGTACTAATGCCACAGTTAGGCCTCTTTCACACTACCGTTTTGTTTTTCCATTTTGCGGTCCGTTTTTTGCGTTCCGTATACGGTCCATATACGGAACCAGTCATTTCAATGGTTCCACAAAAAAAAAAAAATGAATGTAATCCGTATGCATTCCGTTTCCGTATTTCCGTTCCATTGAAAGATAGAACATGTCCTATTATTGCCCGCAAATCACGTTCAGTGGCTCCATTCCAGTCAATGGGTCCGCAAGAAAAACGGAACACATACGGAAATGCATCCGTATGTCTTCCGTATCCGTTCCGTTTTTGCGGAACCATCTATTGAAAATGTTAGGCCCAGCCCATTTATTTCTAGGTAATTACTGTATACTCTATATGCCATACAGAAAAACGGAACGGAAAAACGGAACGGAAACGGAAACACAACAGAAACAAAAAAACTGAACAACGGATCCCTGAAAAACGGACCGCAAAACACTGAAATAGCCATACGGTAGTGTGAAAGAGGCCTTACAGGGACAGAGTGTGAGCGACCAGTCTCTGCATAGGGCAAGTACTAATGCCATAGTTACAGGGACAGAGTGTGAGTGGCCAGTCTCTGCATAGGGCAAGTACTAATGCCATAGTTACAGGGAGAGAGTGTGAGCGGCCAGTCTCTGCATAGGGCAAGTACTAATGCCATAGTTACAGGGAGAGAGTGCGAGTGGCCAGTCTCTGCATAGGGCAAGTACTAATGCCATAGTTACAGGGACAGAGTGTGAGTGGCCAGTCTCTGCATAGGGCAAGTACTAATGCCATAGTTACAGGGACAGAGTGCGAGTGGCCAGTCTCTGCATAGAGCAAGTACTAATGCCATAGTTACAGGGACAGAGTGTGAGCGACCAGTCTCTGCATAGGGCAAGTACTAATGCCATAGTTACAGGGACAGAGTGTGAGCGACCAGTCTCTGCATAGGGCAAGTACTAATGCCATAGTTACAGGGAGAGAGTGCGAGCGGCCAGTCTCTGCATAGAGCAAGTACTAATGCCATAGTTACAGGGAGAGAGTGTGAGCGACCAGTCTCTGCATAGGGCAAGTACTAATGCCATAGTTACAGGGACAGAGTGCGAGCGGCCAGTCTCTGCATAGAGCAAGTACTAATGCCATAGTTACAGGGAGAGAGTGTGAGTGACCAGTCTCTGCATAGGGCAAGTACTAATGCCATACTGTAGTTACAGGGACAGAGTGTGAGCGACCAGTCTCTGCATAGGGCAAGTACTAATGCAATAGTTACAGGGACAGAGTGTGAGCGACCAGTCTCTGCATAGGGCAAGTACTAATGCCATAGTTACAGGGACAAAGTGTGAGCGACCAGTCTCTGCATAGGGCAAGTACTAATGCCATAGTTACAGGGACAGAGTGCAAATGACCAGTCTCTGCATAGGGCAAGTACTAATGCCATAGTTACAGGGACAGAGTGTGAGCGACCAGTCTCTGCATAGGGCAAGTACTAATGCCATAGTTACAGGGAGAGAGTGCGAGTGACCAGTCTCTGCATAGGGCAAGTACTAATGCCACAGTTAGGCCTCTTTCACACTACCGTTTTGTTTTTCCATTTTGCGGTCCGTTTTTTGCGTTTCGTATACGGTCCATATACGGAACCAGTCATTTCAATGGTTCCACAAAAAAAAAAAAATGAATGTAATCCGTATGCATTCCGTTTCCGTATTTCCGTTCCATTGAAAGATAGAACATGTCCTATTATTGCCCGCAAATCACGTTCAGTGGCTCCATTCCAGTCAATGGGTCCGCAAGAAAAACGGAACACATACGGAAATGCATCCGTATGTCTTCCGTATCCGTTCCGTTTTTGCGGAACCATCTATTGAAAATGTTATGCCCAGCCCATTTATTTCTATGTAATTACTGTATACTCTATATGCCATACAGAAAAACGTAACGGAAAAACGGAACGGAAACGGAAACACAACAGAAACAAAAAAACTGAACAACGGATCCCTGAAAAACGGACCGCAAAACACTGAAATAGCCACACGGTAGTGTGAAAGAGGCCTTACAGGGACAGAGTGTGAGCGACCAGTCTCTGCATAGGGCAAGTACTAATGCCATAGTTACAGGGACAGAGTGTGAGAGGCCAGTCTCTGCATAGGGCAAGTACTAATGCCATAGTTACAGGGACAGAGTGTGAGCGACCAGTCTCTGCATAGGGCAAGTACTAATGCCATAGTTACAGGGACAGAGTGTGAGCGGCCAGTCTCTGCATAGGGCAAGTACTAATGCCATAGTTACAGGGACAGAGTGCGAGCGACCAGTCTCTGCATAGGGCAAGTACTAATGCAATAGTTACAGGGACAGAGTGTGAGTGGCCAGTCTCTGCATAGGGCAAGTACTAATGCCATAGTTACAGGAACAGAGTGTGAGTGACCAGTCTCTGCATAGAGCAAGTACTAATGCCATAGTTACAGGGAGAGAGTGCGAGCGGCCAGTCTCTGCATAGGGCAAGTACTAATGCCATAGTTACAGGGACAGAGTGTGAGTGGCCAGTCTCTGCATAGGGCAAGTACTAATGCCATAGTTACAGGAACAGAGTGTGAGCGACCAGTCTCTGCATAGGGCAAGTACTAATGCCATAGTTACAGGGACAGAGTGTGAGTGGCCAGTCTCTGCATAGGGCAAGTACTAATGCCATAGTTACAGGGACAGAGTGTGAGTGGCCAGTCTCTGCATAGGGCAAGTACTAATGCCATAGTTACAGGGACAGAGTGCGAGTGGCCAGTCTCTGCATAGGGCAAGTACTAATGCCATAGTTACAGGGACAGAGTGTGAGTGGCCAGTCTCTGCATAGGGCAAGTACTAATGCCATAGTTACAGGGACAGAGTGTGAGCGACCAGTCTCTGCATAGGGCAAGTACTAATGCCATAGTTACAGGGACAGAGTGTGAGTGGCCAGTCTCTGCATAGAGCAAGTACTAATGCCATAGTTACAGGAAGAGAGTGTGAGCGACCAGTCTCTGCATAGGGCAAGTACTAATGCCATAGTTACAGGGAGAGAGTGTGAGCGACCAGTCTCTGCATAGGGCAAGTACTAATGCCATAGTTACAGGGAGAGAGTGCGAGCGGCCAGTCTCTGCATAGGGCAAGTACTAATGCCATAGTTACAGGGACAGAGTGTGAGCGACCAGTCTCTGCATAGGGCAAGTACTAATGCCATAGTTACAGGGACAGAGTGTGAGCGACCAGTCTCTGCATAGGGCAAGTACTAATGCCATAGTTACAGGGACAGAGTGTGAGCGACCAGTCTCTGCATAGGGCAAGTACTAATGCCATAGTTACAGGGACAGAGTGTGAGCGACCAGTCTCTGCATAGGGCAAGTACTAATGCCATAGTTACAGGGACAGAGTGTGAGCGACCAGTCTCTGCATAGGGCAAGTACTAATGCCATAGTTACAGGGACAGAGTGCGAGTGGCCAGTCTCTGCATAGAGCAAGTACTAATGCCATAGTTACAGGGACAGAGTGTGAGCGACCAGTCTCTGCATAGAGCAAGTACTAATGCCATAGTTACAGGGACAGAGTGCGAGCGGCCAGTCTCTGCATAGAGCAAGTACTAATGCCATAGTTACAGGGAGAGAGTGTGAGTGACCAGTCTCTGCATAGGGCAAGTACTAATGCCATAGTTACAGGGACAGAGTGTGAGCGACCAGTCTCTGCATAGGGCAAGTACTAATGCCATAGTTACAGGGACAGAGTGTGAGTGGCCAGTCTCTGCATAGGGCAAGTACTAATGCCATAGTTACAGGGACAGAGTGTGAGCGACCCGTCTCTGCATAGGGCAAGTACTAATGCCATAGTTACAGGGACAGAGTGTGAGCGACCAGTCTATGGATAGGGCAAGTACTAATGCCATAGTTACAGGGACAGAGTGTGAGCGACCAGTCTCTGCATAGGGCAAGTACTAATGCCATAGTTACAGGGACAGAGTGCGAGTGGCCAGTCTCTGCATAGAGCAAGTACTAATGCCATAGTTACAGGGACAGAGTGTGAGCGACCAGTCTCTGCATAGGGCAAGTACTAATGCCATAGTTACAGGGAGAGAGTGCGAGTGGCCAGTCTCTGCATAGAGCAAGTACTAATGCCATAGTTACAGGGAGAGAGTGCGAGCGACCAGTCTCTGCATAGGGCAAGTACTAATGCCATAGTTACAGGGACAGAGTGTGAGCGACCAGTCTCTGCATAGGGCAAGTACTAATGCCATAGTTACAGGGACAGAGTGTGAGTGGCCAGTCTCTGCATAGGGCAAGTACTAATGCCATAGTTACAGGGACAGAGTGTGAGCGACCCGTCTCTGCATAGGGCAAGTACTAATGCCATAGTTACAGGGACAGAGTGTGAGTGGCCAGTCTCTGCATAGGGCAAGTACTAATGCCATAGTTACAGGGACAGAGTGTGAGCGACCCGTCTCTGCATAGGGCAAGTACTAATGCCATAGTTACAGGGACAGAGTGTGAGTGGCCAGTCTCTGCATAGGGCAAGTACTAATGCCATAGTTACAGGGACAGAGTGTGAGCGACCAGTCTATGGATAGGGCAAGTACTAATGCCATAGTTACAGGGAGAGAGTGCGAGTGACCAGTCTCTGCATAGGGCAAGTACTAATGCCACAGTTAGGCCTCTTTCACACTACCGTTTTGTTTTTCCATTTTGCGGTCCGTTTTTTGCGTTCCGTATACGGTCCATATACGGAACCAGTCATTTCAATGGTTCCACAAAAAAAAAAATATGAATGTAATCCGTATGCATTCCGTTTCCGTATTTCCGTTCCATTGAAAGATAGAACATGTCCTATTATTGCCCGCAAATCACGTTCAGTGGCTCCATTCCAGTCAATGGGTCCGCAAGAAAAACGGAACACATACGGAAATGCATCCGTATGTCTTCCGTATCCGTTCCGTTTTTGCGGAACCATCTATTGAAAATGTTATGCCCAGCCCATTTATTTCTATGTAATTACTGTATACTCTATATGCCATACAAAAAAACGGAACGGAAAAACGGAACGGAAACGGAAACACAACAGAAACAAAAAAACTGAACAACGGATCCCTGAAAAACGGACCGCAAAACACTGAAATAGCCATACGGTAGTGTGAAAGAGGCCTTACAGGGACCGAGTGTGAGCGACCACTCTCTGCATAGGGCAAGTACTAATGCCATAGTTACAGGGACAGAGTGTGAGTGGCCAGTCTCTGCATAGGGCAAGTACTAATGCCATTGTTACAGGGACAGAGTGCGAGCGACCAGTCTCTGCATAGGGCAAGTACTAATGCAATAGTTACAGGGACAGAGTGTGAGTGGCCAGTCTCTGCATAGGGCAAGTACTAATGCCATAGTTACAGGGACAGAGTGTGAGTGGCCAGTCTCTGCATAGAGCAAGTACTAATGCCATAGTTACAGGGACAGAGTGTGAGTGGCCAGTCTCTGCATAGAGCAAGTACTAATGCCATAGTTACAGGGAGAGAGTGCGAGCGGCCAGTCTCTGCATAGGGCAAGTACTAATGCCATAGTTACAGGGAGAGAGTGTGAGCGACCAGTCTCTGCATAGGGCAAGTACTAATGCCATAGTTACAGGGACAGAGTGTGAGTGGCCAGTCTCTGCATAGAGCAAGTACTAATGCCATAGTTACAGGGAGAGAGTGTGAGCGGCCAGTCTCTGCATAGGGCAAGTACTAATGCCATAGTTACAGGGACAGAGTGTGAGCGACCAGTCTCTGCATAGGGCAAGTACTAATGCCATAGTTACAGGGACAGAGTGCGAGTGGCCAGTCTCTGCATAGGGCAAGTACTAATGCCATAGTTACAGGGACAGAGTGTGAGCGACCAGTCTCTGCATAGGGCAAGTACTAATGCCATAGTTACAGGGACAGAGTGTGAGCGACCAGTCTCTGCATAGGGCAAGTACTAATGCCATAGTTACAGGGACAGAGTGTGAGCGACCAGTCTCTGCATAGGGCAAGTACTAATGCCATAGTTACAGGGACAGAGTGTGAGCGACCAGTCTCTGCATAGGGCAAGTACTAATGCCATAGTTACAGGGACAGAGTGTGAGCGACCAGTCTCTGCATAGGGCAAGTACTAATGCCATAGTTACAGGGAGAGAGTGTGAGTGGCCAGTCTCTGCATAGAGCAAGTACTAATGCCATAGTTACAGGGAGATAGTGCGAGCGACCAGTCTCTGCATAGGGCAAGTACTAATGCCATAGTTACAGGGACAGAGTTTGAGTGGCCAGTCTCTGCATAGGGCAAGTACTAATGCCATAGTTACAGGGACAGAGTGTGAGCGGCCAGTCTCTGCATAGGGCAAGTACTAATGCCATAGTTACAGGGACAGAGTGCGAGTGACCAGTCTCTGCATAGGGCAAGTACTAATGCCATAGTTACAGGGACAGAGTGCGAGTGGCCAGTCTCTGCATAGGGCAAGTACTAATGCCATAGTTACAGGGACAGAGTGTGAGCGACCAGTCTCTGCATAGGGCAAGTACTAATGCCATAGTTACAGGGACAGAGTGTGAGCGGCCAGTCTATGGATAGGGCAAGTACTAATGCCATAGTTACAGGGACAGAGTGTGAGCGACCAGTCTCTGCATAGGGCAAGTACTAATGCCATAGTTACAGGGACAGAGTGTGAGTGGCCAGTCTCTGCATAGGGCAAGTACTAATGCCATAGTTACAGGGACAGAGTGTGAGTGACCAGTCTCTGCATAGGGCAAGTACTAATGTCATAGTTACAGGGAGAGAGTGCGAGCGACCAGTCTCTGCATAGGGCAAGTACTAATGCCATAGTTACAGGGACAGAGTGTGAGCGACCAGTCTCTGCATAGGGCAAGTACTAATGCCATAGTTACAGGGACAGAGTGTGAGTGGCCAGTCTCTGCATAGGGCAAGTACTAATGCCATAGTTACAGGGACAGAGTGTGAGTGACCAGTCTCTGCATAGAGCAAGTACTAATGCCATAGTTACAGGGAGAGAGTGTGAGCGACCAGTCTCTGCATAGGGCAAGTACTAATGCCATAGTTACAGGGAGAGAGTGTGAGCGACCAGTCTCTGCATAGGGCAAGTACTAATGCCATAGTTACAGGGACAGAGTGTGAGTGGCCAGTCTCTGCATAGAGCAAGTACTAATGCCATAGTTACAGGGAGAGAGTGTGAGCGGCCAGTCTATGGATAGGGCAAGTACTAATGCCATAGTTACAGGGACAGAGTGTGAGCAACCAGTCTCTGCATAGGGCAAGTACTAATGCCATAGTTACAGGGACAGAGTGTGAGCGACCAGTCTCTGCATAGGGCAAGTACTAATGCCATAGTTACAGGGAGAGAGTGTGAGCGACCAGTCTCTGCATAGGGCAAGTACTAATGCCATAGTTACAGGGACAGAGTGTGAGCGACCAGTCTCTGCATAGGGCAAGTACTAATGCCATAGTTACAGGGACAGAGTGCGAGTGGCCAGTCTCTGCATAGGGCAAGTACTAATGCCATAGTTACAGGGACAGAGTGTGAGCGACCAGTCTCTGCATAGGGCAAGTACTAATGCCATAGTTACAGGGACAGAGTGTGAGCGACCAGTCTCTGCATAGGGCAAGTACTAATGCCATAGTTACAGGGACAGAGTGTGAGCGACCAGTCTCTGCATAGGGCAAGTACTAATGCCATAGTTACAGGGACAGAGTGTGAGCGACCAGTCTCTGCATAGGGCAAGTACTAATGCCATAGTTACAGGGACAGAGTGTGAGCGACCAGTCTCTGCATAGGGCAAGTACTAATGCCATAGTTACAGGGAGAGAGTGTGAGTGGCCAGTCTCTGCATAGAGCAAGTACTAATGCCATAGTTACAGGGAGATAGTGCGAGCGACCAGTCTCTGCATAGGGCAAGTACTAATGCCATAGTTACAGGGACAGAGTGTGAGTGGCCAGTCTCTGCATAGGGCAAGTACTAATGCCATAGTTACAGGGACAGAGTGTGAGCGGCCAGTCTCTGCATAGGGCAAGTACTAATGCCATAGTTACAGGGACAGAGTGCGAGTGACCAGTCTCTGCATAGGGCAAGTACTAATGCCATAGTTACAGGGACAGAGTGCGAGTGGCCAGTCTCTGCATAGGGCAAGTACTAATGCCATAGTTACAGGGACAGAGTGTGAGCGACCAGTCTCTGCATAGGGCAAGTACTAATGCCATAGTTACAGGGACAGAGTGTGGGTGGCCAGTCTCTGCATAGGGCAAGTACTAATGCCATAGTTACAGGGACAGAGTGTGAGCGGCCAGTCTCTGCATAGGGCAAGTACTAATGCCATAGTTACAGGGACAGAGTGTGAGCGGCCAGTCTATGGATAGGGCAAGTACTAATGCCATAGTTACAGGGAGAGAGTGTGAGTGCTTCTGAGAGGGGTGGTACTGTATATCCTCAAGATCAGGGGGAAGGCATAACAGCCAGAATTGCACTATCAGTGCTTAATGAACCCTATAACGGGTGGTGGATGCGCCAAAGTTAGGTAGAGGCGCCCTTGTCTAAATGTAAGACAGCTTCCTTGCTGTCTTAAATTTAGACCATTTTCTACGCCTAAAACAGGTGTAGAAAATTATGAATGAGACGGAACTCCCGGCCTATCCCCTTTCCCATCACACCCACTTTTTGAGACCTGTCGTGAGCGGAGAAATAACCTTTGCGCCGCAATCTGCTCCAGAAATACGCCTAGTATAGGTGTATTTCTGGATAGTAAATGACCCCCTTATATATGAAAATACACTATGTGGTGTTTATTTACTTTTATGTTTTAAATCAGCTTAACCCATAGGATACCAGCGCCGTACATGTAAGGCGCAGAAATGAGGGACACAAATACTAGCGCCGTACATGTACGACGCTGTGTACACCTGGTCTCTGAGCAAAATCGCTCAGTGATGGGTACGATGGCTGCTCTGCATGGCAGGCAGCCTTCTTTCCTACGGGCACAGGGAGGTTTTTCCGCCCCCCCCCCCCCCCCCTGCAGCCCCGATTGCTGCGATCATTCTTGGAGCTGCAGGGGGGTGGTACAGGGGTGACTGGTGATGAACTAGTCAGCACCTGTCTCCCCCGAGGTCAGGCAGGGGACAGCAGTGTTTGGCATCCCCTGCCAGCGCTGCGATTGGCTAGAACAGGGGTGGCCAACCTTACAGACACAAAGAGCCAGAAAAAAAAAAAAGTACGACTACCAGGAGTCACAAGCTATACAACGCGCGGTTGTGAATTTTTTTTCTGTTACGGCGTTCAACGAATAGGAAATATTTTTTTAAGATTTTAATAGTTCACACTTTTTCGGGCATGGCAATATGTAATATGTTTATTTTTTATTATTTGTAAATTTTAGGCTACTTTCACACTGGCGTTTTGGTTTCCATTTGTGAGATCCGTTCAGGGCTCTCACAAGCGGTCCAAAACGGATCAGTTTTACCCTTAATGCTCAGAATGCATCAGTTTGGCTCCGTTCCGCCTCCATTCCGCTTTGGAGGCGGACACGAAAACTCTGCTTGCAGCGTTTTGGTATCCGTATGACGAAACTGAGCCAAACGGACACAATATGGCACAATGGAAAACGGATCCGTCCCCCATTGGTGTTCAAGACGGATCAGTTTTGGCTATGTTAAAGATAATACAAACGGATCCATTCTGAACGGATGCATGCAGTTGTATTATCTGAACGGATGCGTTTGTGCAGATCCATGAGTAGCCTTATATGTAAAATTGGGAAAGGGAACGATTTAAACTTTTAGTATTTTAGTTTTTTATTTACTATTAGCCCCCTTAGGGGCTAGAATGCTTGTCCTATTCACCCGAATAGAGCTCTATTAGGGTGAATTAGACTTCACACTCTCCCTGCTGCCCTGTGCATAGTGCACACAGCAGCAGGGAGCTGACTATGGCAGCCAGGGCTTCAGTAGCGTCCTGGCTGTCATGGTACCTGATCGGAGCCCCAGGATTACACTGCTGGGGCTCCTATCGGAACTGCCACCAATGAAGAGGGGGGAGGGGAGCCTGTGGCCACTGCCTCCTATACTTGAATTAATGTGTTAATTACATTCATTGGTGGTGCAGTGGCCACAGCCGCTCCCCTTCTCCTCCCTGCTAGCTTCCCATTGATGTCAGCGGCAGCCACGTCACAGTGGAGAGGGAGGGATTCCTTCTCCACTGTGCTAGTGAAGAGAACATGGTACGCGCTGAGAGCGGCGCGCGCCATGTTCTCTATTAGGCTGCGCAGCTGCTTCCCATCTCCACCGCTAGAGCTGCACTTGAAGCAGCAAAGAGCCGCATGCGGCTCGAGAGCCGAGGGTTGGCCACCCCTGGGCTAGAACAACGCTCCAGCAGCACGAGAAAGGGCTGAACCTGTCTGCAGGCAGCCGTTCTAGCTGGTGACTGCATGCAAATAGGTTCTGTGCCTTTTCTGTGCCGTTGTTGGCTTGCTGGGACTTGTGGTGCACCACCACAGCGATTTAACCCTTTTCTGCTGAAAGAAGAAGAAAAGAAGAACATCTGGAATTGCTGCTAATTTTTTTTTTTCATTTGCAGCTGTTCCAAATCCCTAAACCACTCCCCTGTCCCTGTCTCTTCCCTTCCCCCTCCCTCCCCCAGTCCCCTCTCATCCCCCCCCCCCGTCTTTTTTATTATGGATGCCTTTTGGTCCGTGCGCTTTTTTTGGTCTTTTTATTTAATTTTTTTTACAATTTTCCAGCTCTGCACCACTTTTTCTGCGTGCGAGCTGTGACCATCAAGTGCTGTTCAGTGGATACCTGCCTGATCAGCACCTGCGGATAATTTTTTGCGCTTTTATTTTTTTCCACATTTGTGGAAGAAATTGTAGTTAGTGTTTTATATAAATATATACAGAGTTCTATATTTCTACAGTATATATAAATATATAAATTAATTTTTAGCCAGTATACACTTTTTTAACACTGTAGTGAATTTTTATACTACAGTTTTTTCATGCATGCATGCACGATCTGTGCAGAGCACTGATCAGTAGTGTGCTCATTTACATCTGCACATTTTTGAGTATTTTTTTTTTTTACATATTTTGTGTGTGAAAAAAGAATGTATGTCCGTATGTCATCTGTATTTCATCCATATTTTGCGGATCCATACTATAGAAATGCTATGCCCAGCCGATATTGCTCATGCGTTTGGAGATTAATAAGTTACTGTTTCCGTTTCCTAAACGCAAAAAACGGATCGCAAACCATATGGATATATTTTGTGGAATAACAGAACAGAAGAAGACTTAAATCAGAGAAAAAAAACCCCTCAGATATGGAACAACGGATCCGGGAAAAACGGACCGCAAAACAACAACGGTCATGTGCATGAGCCCTTAGTTTAACAGTGACCTCTACAGCACCCCACCCCTTTAACAGTCAACACCACAGTTCCCCACCCCTTAACACTGACCCCACCACAGTGCCCCGCCAATTTAAAATGGGACCTTCACAGCAGCCCATCCCCTTAACTTTGACCTTTACAGCAGACCGCCCCTTTAACAGTGAGTTTCACAGCACCCTACTCTCTTAACACTGACTTCCTCAGGGGCCCGCCCCCTTAGTGACCTCCACAGTACCCCGCTGCCTTAACAGTGACCTTGCAGTACCTTGCTGCCTTAACAGTTACCTCCACATCAGTTGCCCCTTTAATAGTGTCCCCTGACCCCTTAACAGTGATCTCCACAGTGTCCGCCCCTTTAACAATGACCTCCACAGTGCCTGCCCCTTTATCAGAGACCTACACAGTGCCCGCCCCTTTAACAGAGACCTCCACAGTGCCCGCCCCTTTAAGTGATCTCCACAGTGCCCGCCCCTTTAACAGAGACCTCCACAGTGCCCGCCCCTTTAACAGAGACCTCCACAGTACCCGCCCCTTTAACAGTGACCTCCACAGCGCCCCCCCCCCCCCCCCTTTAACAGTGACCTCCACAGCGCCCTGCCTCTTTAATGCTAGGGCTACACAACCAACGACATGTGTTGCGCAACATTTTGTCTCAACTATTTTTATAATGATAGGCTATGGTGTCGCACTGCGACATGCTGCTACTGCGACACACCAGTCGCAAAAAATCCATCCAAGATGAGGGCATGTAGCAGTGTAGTTGTGCCCTATGTGTCGTGTGACTTATTGTCGTCCTGTAGCCTAAAGCTGACCTACAGCAGTGATGAAAAATGGCTGGGTTTTTATGGAAACCTAGAGTAAAATTGTGTGTAATGGCAGTTGGGATTTGAAGAGAAAGACTTGCAGGCTTGTATTGGCTAGGGCAGGTCATATTTTGGGAATATCTCAGGAACGGTACGTCCAGGAGAGCTTGGTCTAAAACCTTCCCGGACACCTGATGTACCTGTGTGCCAAATTTGATGAAGATCGGTTCAGTCGTTTGGCCGCGCATAAAGAACAGAAAGATTTTCAGACAGACAGAAACTCATTTTTATATATATATATATAAGAATATATATGAATTTCAATTGGTGCGTTCGTGCAAAAACCTAAACTGACACTATCTGTGTGCATGCATTTTGCAGAGCACTGTAGTGAATTTTTTTTTTTTTTATATTAACAATTTTTATTGTTTTGTCAAAAAGAGCAAGTTGTACATATCAGTACATTTCCGAATACCCAGTGTAGGCATATAATCAATATTCATACAAATAAATGGTAGATATTCTACTAAATTGGTTACATCCAGATATTATAAGTCAGAACACTGAGGTAGGTAATAACATAACCATAACAACAGTAAGACGTGGGTTAGTCTAGGAAAAATACTATAGCATGTACTGTAGTGAATTTTTATACTACAGTTTTTGCATGCACGCACGCACGCACCGATCAGTAGTTCAGACAGGATAAGCGGACGCAGTATAGAGGCACCAACCAGTTCTTAAATCAAACAGTTCAGTGTTTATTCGCACTCTTGGCAAGTTCATAAAAAAAGTCACATTCAACACAAAAAGTCACCTTTTGGTTTTGGTGTTAGTTTACACCCAGCTGGCAGTTCTGCCTCAAAGAGTCCATGAACAGATTTTAGGAGGTCTGTTTCCCCTCATACGGGTCTCAGATCTCCAAGCCCAGCACAAGCCTCAAAATTCCAAATACAGGGATCCTTTCTGCTGAACCCAGCTGTCTTTTAAAGGCAGCTAGGTGTTGTCAAAACCCGGTCCGGTGACCCCACCTGGCCGCTAATCATTCCAGCAGCACACACTGGGAAGAAAATACCTGCCTTCCCATACAACTCCCTTTACTGTGTCACACCCCCCCCCCCCCCCTCCCTTTGTTCAACCTTGAGGGGGTGAACACATGCCAAACAGTGCTCCTGGGATAGGGCATCCACGTTTCCCTGCAACCAGCCTGCTCTGTGTTCTACCGAGAACTTAAAGTTCTGTAAGGATAAGAACCACCTGGTGACCCGGGCATTTCTCTCTTTGGCCTGGCTCATCCACTTAAGAGGGGAGTGGTCAGTCGCCTGGCGGAACTTTCTCACTAACAAATAGTAGCGGAGAGACTCGAGTGCCAACTTGATAGCCAGGCACTCTCTCTCCGCTATACTGTACCTGGTCTTGGCTGGGGTGAGCTTGCGGCTTAGGAAGACAACAGGATGCTCCTCCCCGTTGACTTCCTGAGACAGTACAGCACCGAGGCCTACTTCGGAGGCATCCGTTTGTACCACGAACTCCCTCTTGAAGTTGGGCGTCACCAAAACCAGTGACCCACACAGGGCCAACTTCAAAGCGGAAAAAGCCTCTTCCACCCGATCATCCCAGCGAACCATTACTGATTTTCATCCCTTCAAGAGTTCTGTCAAAGGTGCGGCTAGAGTAGCAAAAAGGGGGACAAACCTCATGTAATAGCCCACTATTCCCAGGAATGACTTTACTTGCCTAGTGGTCGGGGCCAGTTCCGTATCGCCTCTATTTTGTTCAATTGGGGTTTGACAAGTCCTCGCCCAATGACATATTCTAGGTATTTAGTCTCCTCTAACCCTATCGCACATTTTTTTGGGTTAGTGGTTAGTCCAGCCTTCCGAAGGGAGTCCAGTACGGCCTGCACCTTGTGCAGGTGACTCTCCCAGTCGGTACTATGAATGACAATATCGTCCAGCTAAGTTGAGGCGTACCAACGATGGGGACGCTTTGAAACGTGGCGAGGGCGCCATCAAGGCCAAAGGGTAACACCATATACTGATACAGCCCTTCAGGGGTGATGAAGGCAGTTTTTTATTTGGCAGCCTCCGTTAAGGGCACTCGATTACCTCATCCACCCGGGGCATGGGATACGCATCAAATTTAGAAATCTCATTTAATTTACGAAAATCATTACAGAACCGTAATGTCCCATCTGGCTTGGGTTGGCCCACTCACTTTTAGACTCCTCAATGACATCCAGCCTCAGCATTAGATACACTTCCTCCGAGATGGCTTTTCGCCGAGCCTCGGGCACCCGGTACGGCTTTAACCGGACTTTTGCCTGGGGCTCGGTGACAATATCATGTTGGATTATGGAAATGCGTCCAGGGAGTTCTGAGAACACAAGCGTGTTCCGACTAACAAACTCCCTGGCTTCCTGAGCCTGTTTAAAGGAGAGGCTGTCAGCAATTCTTATTGTGGCAACCGCTTCCTCTGCAGCAGACATAGGGGCCAAAACCTCTACCTAGACACACCGACCGCGGTCTGTCCTCAGCGCAGGTCTCCCTATCCTTCCAAGGATTTAGTAGATTAACATGGTAGACCTGCTCCAGCTTTCGCCGCTCTGGCTGGTGTACCTTGTAATTTACATCTCCAATTTTATCTATTACCTCGTAGGGCCCCTGCCAGCTAGCCAAGAACTTACTGTCTACTGTCGGTACCAGAACCAAGACCTGATCACCTGGGTTAAAGCTCTGCATTCGAGCCTGCTCGCTGAGCCGCCTCCATATGTTCCCGAACCAGAGGCAACACGGTCTCTATCCATTCTTGCATCTGGGTGACTTATTCAATAACACTATTATACGGAGTGGACTGTTGTTCCCATGCCTCCGTGGCTACGTCCAGCAGTTCGAAGGGCGAGAACCCAGTAGAGGCCTGGGGCACCTCATGCACTGCAAACATGAGATAGGGCAGGAGGAGGTCCCAGTCGCTTCCATCTATGGACACCACTCTTTTTAACATATTTTTTAAGGTTTGGTTAAACCTTTCTACCAGCCCGTCAGTTTGCGGATGGTAGACGGACGTCCGTAACTGTTTTATGTGCAGCAACTTGCAAAATTCCCTCATGACCTTGGACATGAACGGGGTCCCTTGGTCCGTCAAAACCTCTTTGGGTAGTCCTACGTGGGAAAACATCTCCATTAACTATTTAGCTATGAGTTTTGCCGATGTATGCCACAGTGGCACCACCTCCGGGTAGCATAGTCTACGATGACTAGAATGTGTTGGTGCCCTCTAGCAGACTTTGGTACTGGTCCTATGAGATCCATAGCGATTCTTTCAAACGGGACCTTGATGATCGGAAGAGGTACTAAGGGACTACAGAAATGGGTCTGGGGGCATAGTTATATGGCAGGTCGGGCAAGACTTACAAAACTCTTCCACCTCTCTAAACACACTGGGCCAGTAAAACCGCTGTAGTATACGGTCCTTTGTTTTCTGCAATCCCAGGTGACTCCTGAGAACATGTTGGTGTGCTAGATCTAGTACTAGTTTGCATGTCTCAGTCTCAGACCTCCAACTCCCAGCACAAGCCTCAGATCCCAATACAGATATTCTTTCTGCTGAACCCAGTAGTCTTTTGAAGGCAGCTAGGTGTTGTCAAAACCCGGACTGGCACATGAGTCCAGTCCGGTGTTTGACCCCACCTGGCCGCTAATCAGTCCAGCAGCACAAACTGGGAGGAAAATACCTGCCTCCCCATACAACTCCCTTTACTGTGTCACTATATATATATATATATATATATATATATATATACATACTGCTCAAGAAAATAAAGGGAACACAAAAATAACACATCCTAGATCTGAATTAATTAAATATTCTTCTGAAATACTTTGTTCTTTACATAGTTGAATGTGCTGACAACAAAATCACACAAAAATTTAAAAATGGAAATCAAATTTTTCAACCCATGGAGGTCTGGATTTGGAGTCACACTCAAAATTAAAGTGGAAAAACACACTACAGGCTGATCCAACTTTGATGTAACGTCCTTAAAACAAGTCAAAATGAGGCTCAGTAGTGTGTGTGGCCTCCACGTGCCTGTATGACCTCCCTACAATGCCTGTGCATGCTCCTGATGAGGTGGCGGACGGTCTCCTGAGGGATCTCCTCCCAGACCTGGACTAAAGCATCTGCCAACTCCTGGACAGTCTGTAGTGCAACGTGACGTTGGTGGATAGAGCGAGACATGATGTCCCAGATGTGCTCAATTGGATTCAGGTCTGGGGAACGGGCGGGCCAATCCATAGCATCAATGCCTTCGTCTTGCAGGAACTGCTGACACACTCCAGCCACATGAGGTCTAGCATTGTCTTGCATTAGGAGGAACCCAGGGCCAACCGCACCAGCATATGGTCTCACAAGGGGTCTGAGGATCTCATCTCGGTACCTAATGGCAGTCAGGCTACCTCTGGCGAGCACATGGAGGGCTGTGAGGCCCTCCAAAGAAATGCCACCCCACACCATTACTGACCCAATGCCAAACCGGTCATGCTGGAGGATGTTGCAGGCAGCAGAACGTTCTCCACGGCGTCTCAAGACTCTGTCACGTCTGTGACATGTGCTCAGTGTGAACCTGCTTTCATCTGTGAAGAGCACAGGGCGCCAGTGGCGAATTTGCCAATCTTGGTGTTCTCTGGCAAATGCCAAACATCCTGCACGGTGTTGGGCTGTAAGCCCAACCCCCACCTGTGGACGTCGGGCCCTCATATCACCCTCATGGAGTCTGTTTCTGACCGTTTGAGAAGACACATACACATTTGTGGCCTGCTGGAGGTCATTTTGCAGGGCTCTGGCATTGCTCCTCCTGTTCCTCCTTGCACAAAGGCGGAAGTAGCGGTCCTGCTGCTGGGTTGTTGCCCTCCTACGGCCTCCTCCACGTCTCCTGATGTACTGGCCTGTCTCCTGGTAGCGCCTCCATGCTCTGGACACTACGCTGACAGACACAGCAAACCTTCTTGCCACAGCTCGCATTGATGTGCCATCCTGGATAAGCTGCACTACCTGAGCCACTTGTGTGGGTTTTAGACTCTGTCTCATGCTACCACTAGAGTGAAAGCATCGCCAGCATTCAAAAGTGACCAAAACATCAGCCAGGAAGCATAGGAACTGAGAAGTGGTCTGTGGTCACCACCTGCAGAACCACTCCTTTATTGGGGGTGTCTTGCTAATTGCCTATAATTCCCACCTGCTGTCTATCCCATTTGCACAACAGCATGTGAAATTGATTGTCACTCAGTGTTGCTTCCTAAGTGGACAGTTTGATTTCACAGAAGTGTGATTGACTTGGAGTTACATTGAGTGTGTTTATTTTTTTGAGCAGTGTATATATATATATATATATATATATATATATAACATTTTCAGTTAGTGTCAGTTTAGGTTTTTGCACAAACGCACCATCTGCGTATGTGCATTTTGCAACCACTGAGCACCGATCAGTAGTGTCCATTACTGATCGTGTCTGCTCAGTTTTCACTGCAAGTTTTTTTTTTGTGCAGCAAAGACTTTTTTGTGCAGAAAAGCCTTTTTTTTACAAAAATTTTTTCTTCTAAATTAAATTTCCAATTTTTTACAAGCCCCTTCACGTATGAAAACACTACATTACACACCCCTCACACTAAATAAAGGATTACACATTTCACACGTCACACCCCAATAAAATAAAAATGTCCCGTCCACCCCAACAAGTATACTCAGCTTGCCACTGATACTGAGTCTGCCAGTGAGGGAGAAGAGGATGCCACTTTCCTTTACCCCCTCATCATCATCATCTGGTGATGAGGGACACTCTAGAAGGAGCCCCAGGGTAGCAGCGGAGGCAGCCCCCCAGAGTGAGCCCACATGGACCCCATCCCTTGAGAATTATCAGCCCCAAATTCCTGAGTTTGGGCTCATGCACACAAACGTATTTTCTTTCCGCTTCCGTTCCGGGTTTATTTTGCGGACTGTATGCGGAACTGTTCACTTCAATGGGTCCGCAAAAACATCGGAAGGTACTCCATTTCGTTTCGTATTTCCGTTCCGCAAAAAAGTAGTGCATATCCTATTATTGTCTGCAAATCACGGTCGAAGGCACCATTCAAGTCAGTGGGTCCACAAAAATACGGAACACACGGAACACATCCGTATGTCATATGTATTTCATCCATATTTTGTGGATCCATACTGTAGAAATGATATGCCCAGCCCATATTGCTCATGTGTTTGATGATTAATAAATCATTAATAAATGCAAAAAACGGATTGCATACGGAAACCATACGGATATGTTTTGTGTTATAACTAGAGTTGAGCGAACACCTGGATGTTCGGGTTCGACGAGTTCGGCCGAACTTTCGAAAAATGTTCGGGTTCGGGATCCGAACTCGACCCGAACTTCATCCCGAACCCGAACCCCATAGAAGTCAATGGGGACCCGAACTTTTGGGCACTAAAAAGGCTGTAAAACACACCCGGAAAGGGCTAGAGGGCTGCAAAAGGCAGCAAAATGTAGTTAAATCCCCTGCAAACAAATGTAGATAGGGAAATGATGAGTTAACATAAAATAAATAAAAATTAAACAATATTAATTGGAGTGAGGTCCCATAGCACAGAATCAGGCTTCAAGTCACCCACCAATGGAGAAGGTCACTTACTATTATTTTGACCACAGCACCCAGACAAAGGAGAGAGGTCCCACAGCAGAGAACCAGGCATCATATCACCCACCACAGGAGTAGGCCACCATTTAGTTACTTTGACCCCTACACCCAGACGGAGGAGAGAGGTTACACAGCAGAGAATCAGGCATTTAGATCACCCACCACAGGAGTAGGCCACCATTGAATCAGACCCCGGCAACCATGTCAGATGGCACAAGCATAAGCTTTATATCAATCAGCACAGGAGAAGGCGACTTTGACAGACTTTGACCCCTACACCCAGACGGAGGAGAGAGGTTTCAAAGCAGAGAATCAGGCATTTAGATCACCCACCACAGGAGTAGGCCCCAATTTAATGGGACCCCGGCAACCATGTCAGATGGCACAACCATCAGCTTCATATCAATCAGCACAGGAGAAGGCGACTTTGAAAGACTTTGACCCCTACACCCAGACGGAGGAGAGAGGTTTCACAGCAGAGAATCAGGCATTTAGATCACCCACCACAGGAGTAGGCCCCCATTGAATCAGACCCTGGCAACCATGTCAGATGGCACAACCATCAGCTTTATATCAATCAGCACAGGAGAAGGCGACTTTGAAAGACTTTGACCCCTACACCCAGATGGAGGAGAGAGGTTTCACAGCAGAGAATCAGGCATCATATCAACCACCACAGGAGAAGCCACCATTTAGTTACTTTGACCCCTGCACCCAGGAAGAGGAGAGAGGCACCACAGCACATATTCTGGCATCATATCAGCCACCACAGGAGAAGCCACCATTGAGTTACTTTGACCCCCGCACCCAGGAAGAGGAGAGAGGCACCACAGCACATATTCTGGCATCATATCAGCCACCACAGGAGAAGCCACCATTGAGTTACTTTGACCCCCGCACCCAGGAAGAGGAGAGAGGCACCACAGCACATATTCTGGCATCATATCAGCCACCACAGGAGAAGCCACCATTGAGTTACTTTGACCCCTGCACCCAGGAAGAGGAGAGAGGCCCCACAGCACATATTCTGGCATCATATCAGCCACCACAGGAGAAGCCACCATTTAGTTACTTTGACCCCTTCACCCAAACAGAGGAGAGAGGTTCCACATCAGAGAATCAGGCATCATATCAACCACCACAGGAGTAGGCCACAATTTAATGGGACCCCGGCAACCATGTCAGATGGCACAACCATCAGCTTCATATCAATCAGCACAGGAGAAGGCGACTTTGAAAGACTTTGACCCCTACACCCAGACGGAGGAGAGAGGTTTCACAGCAGAGAATCAGGCATTTAGATCACCCACCACAGGAGTAGGCCCCCATTGAATCAGACCCTGGCAACCATGTCAGATGGCACAACCATCAGCTTTATATCAATCAGCACAGGAGAAGCCACCATTGAGTTACTTTGACCCCTGCACCCAGGAAGAGGAGAGAGGCCCCACAGCACATATTCTGGCATCATATCAGCCACCACAGGAGAAGCCACCATTGAGTTACTTTGACCCCCGCACCCAGGAAGAGGAGAGAGGCACCACAGCACATATTCTGGCATCATATCAGCCACCACAGGAGAAGCCACCATTGAGTTACTTTGACCCCTGCACCCAGGAAGAGGAGAGAGGCCCCACAGCACATATTCTGGCATCATACTAACCACCACAGGAGAAGCCACCATTGAGTTACTTTGACCCCTGCACCCAGGAAGAGGAGAGAGGCCCCACAGCACATATTCTGGCATCATATCAGCCACCACAGGAGAAGCCACCATTGAGTTACTTTGACCCCCGCACCCAGGAAGAGGAGAGAGGCACCACAGCACATATTCTGGCATCATATCAGCCACCACAGGAGAAGCCACCATTGAGTTACTTTGACCCCTGCACCCAGGAAGAGGAGAGAGGCCCCACAGCACATATTCTGGCATCATACTAACCACCACAGGAGAAGCCACCATTGAGTTACTTTGACCCCTGCACCCAGGAAGAGGAGAGAGGCCCCACAGCACATATTCTGGCATCATATCAGCCACCACAGGAGAAGCCACCATTGAGTTACTTTGACCCCCGCACCCAGGAAGAGGAGAGAGGCACCACAGCACATATTCTGGCATCATATCAGCCACCACAGGAGAAGCCACCATTGAGTTACTTTGACCCCCGCACCCAGGAAGAGGAGAGAGGCACCACAGCACATATTCTGGCATCATATCAGCCACCACAGGAGAAGCCACCATTGAGTTACTTTGACCCCTGCACCCAGGAAGAGGAGAGAGGCCCCACAGCACATATTCTGGCATCATACTAACCACCACAGGAGAAGCCACCATTGAGTTACTTTGACCCCTGCACCCAGGAAGAGGAGAGAGGCCCCACATCACATATTCTGGCATCATATCAGCCACCACAGGAGAAGCCACCATTGAGTTACTTTGACCCCTGCACCCAGGAAGAGGAGAGAGGCCCCACAGCACATATTCTGGCATCATATCAGCCACCACAGGAGAAGCCACCATTTAGTTACTTTGACCCCTGCACCCAGGAAGAGGAGAGAGGCACCACAGCACATATTCTGGCATCATATCAGCCACCACAGGAGAAGCCACCATTTAGTTACTTTGACCCCTTCACCCAAACAGAGGAGAGAGGTTCCACATCAGAGAATCAGGCATCATATCAACCACCACAGGAGTAGGCCACAATTTAGTTTATTTGACCCCTGCACCCAGGAAGAGGAGAGAGGCCCCACAGCACATATTCTGGCATCATATCACACACCACAGGAGAAGGCCTCTTTCAGTGATTTAGGCCTTTGGACCCAGACAGAGGTCAGAGATTAGCTTCATATCCCCCAGCACAGCAGAAGACCGCTTTATTTGACTTAGGCCTCAGCACCCAGACAGAAGACAGAGGTAGCATGGCAGAGGTTATGGCTTCATGTCACCCGTTAGTTTAACCGGCCACTTTCATCTGGTTAGGCCCCGGCGCCCAGACAGAGAAGAGTTTCATTCAACTGTGGGTTTCATAAAATTTGTATCAAATAAAGAAGTGGCCCGTAGCACAACAAGACATGTTTTAGGCAGTTAATAAGGACTACTCTGCACAAGGGAGGGACAGGTCCTGTGGGATCCATGCCTGGTTCATCTTTATGAAGGTCAGCTTGTCCACGTTGGCTGTGGACAGGCGGCTGCGCTTGTCAGTAATGACGCCCCCTGCCGTGCTGAATACGCGTTCAGATAAAACGCTGGCCGCCGGGCAGGAAAGCACCTCCAAGGCATAACATGCTAACTCTGGCCACGTGGACAATTTCGAAACCCAGTAGTTGAATGGGGCCGAACCATCCGTCAGGATGTGGAGGGGTGTGCAGACATACTGTTCAACCATGTTAGTGAAATGCTGCCTCCTGCTAACACGTTCCGTATCAGGTGTCGGTGCAGATAGCTGTGGCGTGGAGACAAAACTTTTCCACATTTCTGCCATGCTAACCCTGCCCTCAGATGAGCTGGCCGTGACACAGCTGCGTTGGCGACCTCTTGCCACTCCTCTGCCTTCACCTTCCACCTGTTCCCCTGTGACATGTGGGAATGCTCTCAAGAGCGCCTCTATCAGCGTGCGCTTGTACTTGCGCATCTTACGGTCGCGCTCCAGTTCAGGAATTAAAGTGGGCACATTGTCTTTATACCGGGGATCCAGCAGGGTGGCCACCCAGTAGTCTGCACACGTTAAAACGTGGGCAACTCTGCTGTCGTTGCGCAGGCATTGGAGCATATATTTGCTCATGTGGGCCAGGCTACCCATGGGTAAGGACAAGCTGTCCTCTGTGGGAGGCGTATCGTCATCGTCCACCGTATCCCCCCAGCCACACACCAGTGATGGGCCTGGGCTGCCACCCCGCTGTGAACTTGCGTCATCCTCGTCCCCCTCCACCTCCTCCTCCTCATCCTCCTCGTCCTCCAGTACAGTGCCTTGGCTGGCGACTTGTGAACCTGTCCTCTGCTGCTTAAACAAACCTCCCTCTGAGCCACTTCGAACAGACTGGCCCGAAAGTGTTAGAAACGAGCCCTCATCCTCCTCCTCCTCCTCCACCTGGGCCACCTCCTCTAACATCATTGCCCTAAGTGTTTTCTCAAGGAGACATAGAAGTGGTATTGTAACGCTGATAACAGTGTCATCGCCACTGGCCATGTTGGTGGAGTACTCGAAACAGCGCAGCAGGGCACACAGGTCTCGCATGGAGGCCCAATCATTGGTGGTGAAGTGGTGCTGTTCGGCAGTACGACTGACGCGAGCGTGCTGCAGCTGAAACTCCACTATGGCCTGCTGCTGCTCGCACAGTCTCTCCAGCATGTGCAAGGTGGAGTTCCACCGGGTGGGCACGTCGCATATGAGGCGGTGAGCGGGAAGGCCAAAGTTCCGCTGTAGCGCAGACAGGCGAGCAGCGGCAGGATGTGAACGGCGGAAGCGCGCACAGACGGCCCGCACTTTATGCAGCAGCTCTGACATGTTGGGGTAGTGGTGAATGAACCTCTGCACCACCAAGTTCAGCACATGCGCCAGGCAAGGGATGTGCGTCAAACCGGCTAGTCCCAGAGCTGCCACGAGATTTCGCCCATTATCGCATACCACCAGGCCTGGCTTGAGGCCCACCGGCAGAAACCACTCGTCGGTCTGTTGTTCAATACCCCGCCACAACTCCTTTGCGCTGTGGGGCCTGTCCCCCAAACATATGAGTTTCAGAATGGCCTGCTGACGTTTACCCCGGGCTGTGCTGAAGTTGGTGGTGAAGGTGTGTGGCTGACCGGATGAGCTGGTGGAAGCAGTGGAGGAGGAAGCCGAGTAGGAGGAGGAGGCTACAGGAGGCAGAGAATGATGCCCTGCGATCCTAGGGGGCGGAAGGACGTGCGCCAAGGAACTGTCCGCCGGGGGCCCAGCCGCCACTACATTCATCCAGTGTGCAGTTAGTGAGATATAGCGTCCCTGGCCGTGCTTACTGGTCCACGTATCTGTGGTTAGGTGGACCTTGCCACAAATGGCGTTGCGCAGTGCACACTTGATTTTATCGGACACTTGCATGTGCAGGGAAGGCACGGCTGTCTTGGAGAAGTAGTGGCGGCTGGGAACCACATACTGCGGGACAGCCATGGCCATCAGCTGTTTGAAGCTGTCTGTGTCCACCAGCCGGAATGACAGCATTTCAAAGGCCAGCAGTTTAGAAATGCTGGCGTTCAGGCCAAGGGCTCGAGGGTGACTCGGGGGGAATTTGCGCTTCCTCTCTAAGGTTTGAGATATTGAGAGCTGAACGCTGCTGTGTGATATAGTGGAGACGCTAGTTGACGGTGGCGGTGGTGGTGGTGTCGGTGGCACATCCTCTGTTTGCTGCTCGGCAGGTGGAAACATTCCTCTCGAGGCGGAAGCCGAGGCAGCAGCGGTAGAGGGAGCAGGGGGAGCCTCAGCGAGTGCCTGGTTTTTAAGGTGTGTACCCCACTGCAGTTCATGCTTTGCATGTAGATGCCTGGTCATGCAGGTTGTGCTGAGGTTCAGAACGTTAATGCCTCGCCTCAGGCTCTGATGGCAGAGCGTGCAAGTCACTCGGGTCTTGTCGGTAGGACATTGTTTAAAGAAGTGCCATGCCAGGGAACTCTTTGAAGCTGCCTTTGTGGGGCTGGGTCCCTGTTGGCGATGTCCAGTAGCAGGCGAACTCTGGGGGCGGCGGCTCGTCTGCTTTGGCCCCCTGCTCCCTCTTTGGCTTCGCTGTTGTCTCGGTCTCACCACTACCTCTTCCTCTGAACTGTGAAAGTCATCGCCACGACCTTCAGTCCATGTGGGGTCTAAGACCTCATCGTCCTCTGCATCGTCTTCCACCCAGTCTCCCTCCCTGACCTCCTCCTGTTCAGTCTGCACACTGCAAAAAGACGCGGCAGTGGGCACCTGTGTTTCGTCATCATCAGAGAGTCGGTGACTCTGCTGTGGTGGTATTCCCATGTCCTCTTCATCTGGAGACATAAGTGGTTGTGCGTCAGTGCATGGTATGTCTTCCTCCACTGGGGAAGGGCTAGGTGGACGCCCCTGGGAAACCCTGGAAGCAGAGTCTTCAAACAGAAGAAGAGACTGCTGCATAACTTGTGGCTCAGACCGTTTCCCTGATATGCTTGGGGGTGATGTGACAGACTGATGGGCTTGGTTTTCAGGTGCCACCTGTGCGCTTTCCGCAGAAGACTGGGTGGAAGACCATGTGGTGAACGTGCTGGAAGCACTGTCGGCCACCCAATCGATTAATGCCTGTACCTGCTCAGGCCTTACCATCCTAAGAGCGGCATTGGGCCCCACGAGATATTGCGGTACATTCTGCCGGCTAGTTGAGGGAGTTCGTTCCCTACTGTGTGCGCCTGGGGCCGAACGGCCACGTCCTCTACCAGCAACAGAGGCTCCACGGACACCACCACGACCGCGTCCTCGTCCCTTAATAGTATTTTTCTTCATTGTTGCGATTCAACTCGCACCACAATGAAATATATTATTTTTTATAAGCAAAATCCCCTCACTGGAATACTTTCAGTCTTTTGACTGTATGGATTACAGATGGAATGACTGTTATATGTGAGTACCGCTTTCTTTGACAGATTCTAGTATGGGTACATATATGTTTTCCCAACCCCAGCACATTAGTTTGCTAATTCCAGATGTATGAAACGCAGGCCTAACTGTATCTAGTATATTGAACGCCAGATAAACTAACTTGGCCTTTTTTAAATAAAAAAAATCCCCTCACTGGAATACTTTCAGTCTTTTGACTGTATGGATTACAGATGGAATGACTGTTATATGTGAGTACCGCTTTCTTTGACAGATTCTAGTATGGGTACATATATGTTTTCCCAACCCCAGCACATTAGTTTGCTAATTCCAGATGTATGAAACGCAGGCCTAACTGTATCTAGTATATTGAACGCCAGATAAACTAACTTGGCCTTTTTTAAATAAAAAAAAAATTCCCTCACTGGAATACTTTCAGTCTTTTGACTGTATGGATTACAGATGGAATGACTGTTATATGTGAGTACCGCTTTCTTTGACAGATTCTAGTATGGGTACATATATGTTTTCCCAACCCCAGCACATTAGTTTGCTAATTCCAGATGTATGAAACGCAGGCCTAACTGTATCTAGTATATTGAACGCCAGATAAACTAACTTGGCCTTTTTTAAATAAAAAAAATCCCCTCACTGGAATACTTTCAGTCTTTTGACTGTATCGATTACAGATGGAATGACTGTTATATGTGAGTACCGCTTTCTTTGACAGATTCTAGTATGGGTACATATATGTTTTCCCAACCCCAGCACATTAGTTTGCTAATTCCAGATGTATGAAACGCAGGCCTAACTGTATCTAGTATATTGAACGCCAGATAAACTAACTTGGCCTTTTTTAAATAAAAAAAATCCCCTCACTGGAATACTTTCAGTCTTTTGACTGTATGGATTACAGATGGAATGACTGTTATATGTGAGTACCGCTTTCTTTGACAGATTCTAGTATGGGTACATATATGTTTTCCCAACCCCAGCACATTAGTTTGCTAATTCCAGATGTATGAAACGCAGGCCTAACTGTATCTAGTATATTGAACGCCAGATAAACTAACTTGGCCTTTTTTAAATAAAAAAAATCCCCTCACTGGAATACTTTCAGTCTTTTGACTGTATGGATTACAGATGGAATGACTGTTATATGTGAGTACCGCTTTCTTTGACAGATTCTAGTATGGGTACATATATGTTTTCCCAACCCCAGCACATTAGTTTGCTAATTCCAGATGTATGAAACGCAGGCCTAACTGTATCTAGTATATTGAAAGCCAGATAAACTAACTTGGCCTTTTTTAAATAAAAAAAAAATTCCCTCACTGGAATACTTTCAGTCTTTTGACTGTATGGATTACAGATGGAATGACTGTTATATGTGAGTACCGCTTTCTTTGACAGATTCTAGTATGGGTACATATATGTTTTCCCAACCCCAGCACATTAGTTTGCTAATTCCAGATGTATGAAACGCAGGCCTAACTGTATCTAGTATATTGAACGCCAGATAAACTAACTTGGCCTTTTTTAAATAAAAAAAATTCCCTCACTGGAATACTTTCAGTCTTTTGACTGTATGGATTACAGATGGAATGACTGTTATATGTGAGTACCGCTTTCTTTGACAGATTCTAGTATGGGTACATATATGTTTTCCCAACCCCAGCACATTAGTTTGCTAATTCCAGATGTATGAAACGCAGGCCTAACTGTATCTAGTATATTGAACGCCAGATAAACTAACTTGGCCTTTTTTAAATAAAAAAAAAATTCCCTCACTGGAATACTTTATGGCTTTTCACTGTATGGATTACAGGTGGACTGGTATTAGTAGGGGTGACACAAGCACACCCAAGTCCCTGATGTAGGATTTCTATGGCACAGACCACTATTACAAGTGATTAATGGACGTTGGGAGAGATTGTGCTGCAGCACTAGTCCCAAGATGGCCGCCGCCTATCAGCCCAGTAACATGTGCCACAAAATGGTCTGCACAACCTTTAAAAAAAATAGCCTTGGACTGTGCTGCTAAATCGCTATTGGTCTGAATCCCAGGTGTAGATGTCTGACTTGTTTGGAGCTTTGGAATGCACACTGTGGCAGCTTCTGCTGCAGCACTACAAGTCGCAAAATGGCGGCCGGCGGTCAGCCCAGGTACATGTGGATGGAAAAATCACTCTGGCCACTCTAAAAATAGCCAATCCCTATCAAAAAAGCAGCTCAGCTGCAGTTGTTCAGATGAATCACAGGTGGAGGAGAGAAATTTGCTTCCAGTTATTCAATTATCCCTGCCTATTCTCGCCCTAGCATCAGCTGCGTCTATCCCTGTTCTATTCACATCGGGAGTGAGCACGTCCCGACGTGCGCACAAGCTTATAAAGAGGCTGAGTCACATGCTGCACTTGGCCAATCACAGCCTTGCCAATAGTAGGCATGGCTGCGATGGCATCTTAGGGCAAGTAGTATGATGCATGTTGATTGGCTGCTTTGCAGCCTTTCAAAATGCGCCAAAATACATGCCGAACGACGAACCCGAACCCGAACTTTTACGAAAAAGTTCGGGTTCGGGTCCGTGTCACGAACACCCCAAAATTCGGTACGGACCCGAACTATGCTCGAACTGTTCGCTCAACACTAGTTATAACGGAACAGAAAAGGACTTAAATCAGAGTAAAAAAAAAACTCAGATACGGAACGGATCCGTGAAAAACAGACTGCAAAACAACAATGGTCGTGTGCATGAGCCCTTTGTGGGCAACTCAGGAATTCAGATAGATTGTGCGGGCTTTCCAGAAATTTTTAATTTTTATTTTTTTATCTTTTTCTCTGAAGATATTATAAATTTGATGGTAACCCAAACAAATGTATTACGCCCAGCAATTTATTTCGCAGAACCCCACAACACCATACACTAGACCCCAAGGTTGGACCCCAATAAATGCAGCAGAGATGATGACCTTTTGGGGGCTCTTGCTGCATATGACTAAGACTAAGATTACTCAGTATTGGAGCGCGGATGTCTTGTACCACACTCCAATTTACAGTAATACCATGGCCCATAATCGATTCCAATCAATACTTACGTATTTGCATTACAACGATAATGCACAGTGCCCACCCCAGAATGACCCCGCATTTGACCGTCTGTTCAAAATTAGACCTGTCCTTGACCACTTCAACGCAAAGGTTTCAGAAGTGTACACCACAGAACAAAATGTCTGCATAGATGAATCCCTATTACTTTTCAAAGGGAGGGCAAGATTTCGCCAGTACCTGCCCAGCAAGCGGGCAAGGTATGGCATAAAAAAATTGTATAAAATCTGTGAGACTAGCTCTGGGTACACTCACAAGTTCTGGGTTTATGAAGGGAGGGACACCCAGATTGAACCTCCAGAATGCCCCATTCCCCCGTCCTGGGAATTAGTGGGAAGATAGTGTGGGACTTCCTGCAACCACTGCTGGATAAAAGTTACCATCTAAACTTGGATAATTACTACACGAGTCTACCACTGTTCCGGTCACTAAGTTCCAGAGGTACTGTGGTGTGCGGCACAGTACGCAAAAATCTGAGGCCTCCCTAGTTTCCTGGTAGGGCAACCACTAAGAAAGGAGACAGCTCTGCTCTCCTCAAAGAACATGTTAGTGGTTAAGTACAAGAGGGATGTCCTTTTGCTGACCACCATTCACACTAACACCAGCTCCCCTGCCCCTGTACGTGATACCACTACCACTGTCCCCAAACCAGACTGCATTCTGGACTACAACAGGCACATGGGTGGGGTTGATCTTTCAGATCAAGTTCTGAAAGTGTGGTACAAACAGTTGGCTGTGCACATTGTACAGATGGCGCTGTACAATGCGTATGTACTATTTAGATCTATAGGCCAGACAAGAACATTCCCTACAATTTCAAGAGGTGGTGAAAAAGGCCCAAATTCTTCCAAACCAAGCAATGGAGGGCCCCAGTACTTCTGAAAGTTACGGTGCCCGAGTTGTAGCAGGACAACATTTCCCTGGTGAAGTCCCCCAAACAGCGAGGAAGGGAAGGACCCAAAAAAGATGCATGGTGTGTTCCAAAAGGGGAATAAGAAAAGACACCATTTACCATTGGGAAACCTGCCCTGAAAAACCTTGCTTGTGCATCAAAGATTGTTTCAGAATTTACCACTCACCCATGGAGTATTAATAGAATTTCATCCTTTATGTACCCTGTAATTTTACCACCTTATATCTCTGATTTAGTCTACATAGCTTACAGATCCACTTTTCACCAACCAGTACTTATTCATTTCTGTGAAACACCTGTTAGGTCAAAAGTGCCCTTTCCATCCCTTAAAATATTCATATGGGGGTGCTCTTTCCAAAATGGGGTCACTTCTTGGGGTTTTTAATTACTGGTGACATGGCAGCTAAAATCAATATTTTGCACTTTGCCTCTAGAGCCCTGCTGTACACCCATAGAGCAGGCTACAAGCACATATGGGGTGTTTCCTGAATGGGGAGAAAATAGGCAACACTTACTGGGGTGCATTTTCTCCTTTAACCCCTTGTGAAAGTGAAACATTGGGGTCTGCTAGTAATTTTTAATTTTTACAAATGTGTGCTTTGAAATGCTTTAACAAGTGTTAAAGTGCCTTCTGTGAGACACCTGTTTGCCTAAAAGTACCCTTTCTACCACTTAAAATGTTCGTACGGGGTTGCTCTTTATAAAATGGAGTCACTTCGGGGGCGTGGCCGGAAGTTGATATGTGAGGACGCATGTAGAGGAGCTCCGGACCCAATTCCCCTAACTTCTGCATTATCCTGACAATTTACAGCCGCAAACATTACCTCTAGAACCGGTAGGAGGTCGGGAAAAACCCGCAACTTGAATATGGCCCGAAATAGAGCGCAATCTGCAGCGGACCGGCTCCGAGAGTTTGCTCGCGTGGAAGACCAAGATGGCGCGGGCTCTCGATCGTCATCAGTGGAGAGGACGAAGGAGGATCCTGTGTCTGGAGAGGCGGAACACTCGGCCGCCGAACCATCTCTCAAACAGGTTACTGAACAGTTGCTGCAAGCAATATCTACCTGCCGCACGTCCATGGTGGGCAAACTGGAGGAGGTAAAGGTGGATATTAGCCTGCTCCGCCATGGCATGCAGGCCATTCGCGTTAAAGAGACAGAAAACAGGATCTCTGACGTGGAAGACCGCCTCAACCACTTCCCACAAAGATACAGGAATTGGAGCAAAAAGTAAATTTTTGGCAACAGAAATGTGACGACTATGAGAACCGTACGCGACGCAATAACTTGCAAGCAGAGGGCAATAATCCGTGTGCGTTTGTCACTACCTGGCTCCGGGATTCCTTTCCAGATGCGGCATTCTCGGCGGCATTTATCATTGAGTGAGCGCATCGCGTTCCCGCCAAAACCCATCCTCCGGGGGCTCCTCCGAGACCCTTACTTGCAAGGCTACTGAACTCTATGGACAGAGATCATGTGTTACAGATGGCGCGCACCAAACAGGAGCTAAAGTTTGAAAACAGCACCATTATGATCTTTCCGGATTTTTCATCCGAATTGCAGAAACGCAGAGCCACGTTCAGCGTGGTGAAACGGAGGCTACGCGAGAAGAATTTGCCATATTCCATGGTGTATCCAGCCCGTTTGAGAGTAGTAGATGGTGATGTGAGCCGGGTCTTCAATAATCCTGAGGAAGCCACTAACTGGCTGGATGGAAGGGGAAGAAACGCAAGAGCCCCAAGATAAAAATGTGGATATTCCCTATTTTCATTGTTTGCATGAGGAAGAGGGACCCCGGGAACTGGACATTAGGACCAGTGGTAACATCTGGACTGACTAAGTATACGATCTGTTGGAAGCTCAGGGATTTGTTTAATGCCTGTCTGCTTTGATTCTTTAGTGTACTTGACCAAACCAGCCCATGGATAACTATGAGTGTTCAAATGTGATAGGTAGATAATAATCAGGGTAGGAGGCCATCACACATGTTGGGAGGTATTGAGTGGCACATGTGTTACCCAGTTCACTAAAGAGTATCCTCGTTGGCCCAGATGTTCATGTTCTGCCCCGGGATCCCATTAGAGGTTGGGGATTGGGTCCTTGGCTGTGTTAAGAATCACTTCTGTACAAGTTGTAAGATTTGTGGTGCTACTGGTTGATTGCCATAAGCACACCCCGTTTACTTGAAGTGCCACCTAACAGACGAGGTATATTGTTTTCTTTTTCATGTGACAAGAGTGATGCGAATGGTTCAAGGTTACACCATGCAGGCACTCGTAGTATATGTGAGGATGTGCCTGACGGTTCAAATGTTATGTATTCTGTGCTGTATCAGTCATAATGCAAAGTGGTAGGAGGAATGGGAGGTAACTGAGGTCCTTTATATCAGATCAACATGTCAGAAATACGTATAATGTCATGGAATGTCAGGGGATTGGGTGCTGCTAGGAAACGAGCCATGGTGTTTTCTGCAGTCAGGAGATTTAACCCACATATCATCTGCCTGCAGGAAACTCACTTAACAGCGGATAATACGAGGCGCATACAAAAGCCCTGGACTCAATGGGCACAACACTCATGCTATACGAACCTGTCTAGGGGCGTGTCTCTCATGGTGCACAAATCTCTCAGGTGGGAGTTGGAAGCATGTCAGATAGATACGACGGGAAAATTTGTGTTTGTAGCTGCATATATTAACTGTATATTGTACGTTGTCATAGGTATATACATCCCCCCACCCTTTTCCTTGCAGGTAGTTCAGCAAGCAGTGAGCTTTGCAGCCTCATACCCGTCAGCCCGTGTAGTTAGCCTAGGTGATTTTAATATGACTTTAGATAGGGACCTGGATAGGCATCACCTGGTAGAAGTTGCTGATGGCCGCTCTAATAACAAGACGCCCCTAGCTGAATTAGTGGAAGAGGTGGGGTGGATGAATATGTGGCGACTGAAACACCCTGATGTCAGACAATACTCATGCCATTCCGCTAGTCATAATGCATTGTCACGGATAGATTACGCCCTGGGCAACTCAACTATGTGCTCTTTAACGTATGATATAGAGTATGGACTGAGGGGGATATCTGACCATGCCCCTGTGCAACTAACATTGAGGCTAGGCGGGGATATGATCAGATGCTCAGCTCGGATTAATCCCTTTTGGTTGACCTTGTTTGGACCATCTGATCGTATCCCTGATCAATTGAAGGTGTTTATGGAAGGGCATGAGGAGGAGCCGAATAGTTCACTATTATGGGAAACTATGAAAGCATATCTTAGAGGCTGCCTCAGATCTACTATATCATATATTAAAAAGTCAGCGGCTAGGCAGGAGGAAGGCCTAGCGGCAGATTGCTCTAGATTGGAGGCGGCATACGTCGCCGATCCCAATGATTTAAATAAGGAGGCGTAGTTATCTAAAGGGAGACAATACCTGACCCTGCTTAAGGAAAAAGCTCAAAGGAAAATATTTTTCTCCAAGCAAACGTACTTTGAGTTGGGCAATCAGTCCAGTAAACTGCTAGCTCACATCGTTAGGCAGAGCCAAGCATCTCCCGCTATACTACACATTAAAGCATTGGATGGACAGATACTTTCAGATCCAGAGGCTATAGTGGGTAGGTTCCAAGAATACTATAGAGACCTTTATGAATCCAGGGTGAATTACGAGATAGATGATGTTAGGCACTATTTTGAGGATCTAGATTTCCCTACTTTGTCGCAAGAGGCAGTGGATAGTCTAGAAGCTCCCATAACAGCCTTGGAAATACAGGAGTCTATTTCACTACTAGCGAGGGGTAAGGCCTCCGGTCCGGATGGACTCCCTTTAGAAGTCTATGTTAAATACTCTGCCCACATTATTCCACTTCTGCTTAAAATGTACAATGATGCTTTCCAAAATGGATGCTTCCCGCCATCAATGTATGACGCAACCATAGTAGTGCTTTTGAAACCTGGCAAGGAACCGGACGAGTGCGGGTCATATCGTCCGATATCCTTATTAAACATAGACTATAAGGTTATAGCAAAGATATTGGCCGTGCGTCTCGGTAGAGTAGCTACCACTTTAGTACATCCAGATCAATCTTGATTTATGCCTGGCAGGTCCACCACTGACAATATCAGAAGGGTACAGGTGGTGACCCAGATTGGTCTTCAGAAACAGGAGAAATGGGCTCTGGCGTCATTAAACACAGCAAAGGCATTCGACTCGGTTGAATGGCCATATTTATTCCAGGTCCTCAGGAAATTTGGTTTTGGCCCCAAAATCAGACGCTGGGTGGAATTATTATATAAAAGTCCCAAAGCAGGTGTATTGGTGAATGGGTTACTGTCAGACAGCTTTTGCCTGAGGAGGGGGACTAGACAGGGTTGCCCCCTATCACCATTACTATTTGCCTTAGCCATAGAGCCACTGGCCATGCGTATTAGGGTAGACCCACAATATCACGGCACCCAAATAGGAGAACAGGAGGATAGGGTGGGATTATATGCCGATGATATGGTGCTTTTTATGTCACAAACAGAATCCACACTCCCTAGGGCAATCGCCACAATTGAATTATTTAGCCGGTTCTCAGGATTGCGGATAAACTGGTCCAAATCTACTCTATGCCCTTTATACCAACTGGAGGACACGTTTGACTCAGGAGAGCTGCCCATTGTGCATAGCTATAAGTATTTAGGTGTACATATCACCAAAAATGTCTCGTCCTTCCATATACTGAACATCCAGCCTCTCCTAACGTATTGTAAGGAGAAATTCAGGATATGGCAGAACCTGCCTCTGTCTGTACCAGGGAGGATCAATCTGATAAAATTGATTGTCCTGCCGAAATGCTTATATATTCTACAGCATGCACCATATGCAGTTCCAAAAAAGTTCTTTCAGAGCCTCACCTCACTGATGTCACCCTTTATTTGGGGCGCAAATAGACCCAAGCTTTCGATAACTAACCTATCCCGTTTTAAAAAGGAAGGGGGCATGTCCTTGCCCGATGTGTATCTATATTATTTAGCTGGACAGCTGAGGAACATCAGAGCTTGGTTGTCACCGGGAGGCGGTCTCTGTAGGCAAGAGAAACAGCTAGCCGATTACCTGGGTATTGCCAATTTATGGCCTGTGCTAGAACAACCTAGTCTATTCTCACGTAAGCTACTACCAATTCATAGGGTGGCTATCCAGGTTTGGAAAGCTAGTAAGAGACTATATAGTATAGAGCTGGATTTGTTGGAAACCCCGATTTGGGATAACCCCATGTTTCCTGATCTACTGACGATCCGAGAAGGGACGTTCTGGAAGGAACATGGGGTTGCCACACTGGGCAATTTATACAGTAATAATGTATTCAACGATTATGAATCCCTGAGCCGTAGGCATGAATTACCTAGACAGGCGTTCTATAGATTCCTGCAGTTGAGACACGCCCTGCAAACCCACTACAGGGATACCCCAATCTTACTGTCCACCTTTCCAATGACCAGAGTTATTCGCTCCCAAGGACCACGTGGTTTTATCTCAGTATTGTATACCCACCTCCTAGATGTTAAGCTAAAAGGTGCCCCAATTCAAGCATTAAGTAGATGGAAGGCTAAAATCCCAGACTTAACTAATGTAGATGAGGAAGATATTCTAGAATCCCCCACAGCCAAGCGTTTCCTAATTCTGTGAAACGCCTGATGAGTCAATGTGCTCACTACACACCTTGAAATATTCCTTGAGGGGTGTAGTTTCCAGAATGGGGTTACTTTTTGGGAGTTTCCACTCTAGGGGTACTTCAGGGTGTGTTCAATTACAAGATGGCGCCTGTGAATTATTCCAGTGAAATCTGCCTTCCAGGAGCCATTTGGTGCACCTTTCCTTCTGACCCCTGTGGTACACCCATATAGCAGTATACAAGCACATATGGGATATTGCTGTAAACAGAAGAAAATAGACAATAAATTAGGGGGTGCATTTTCTCCAGTTTCCCCTTGCGAAAATGAAAAATTTGTGCCTAAAATCAATTTTTCTGGAAAAAATTTAAATTTTTCATTTTCACAGCCAATTCCATAAATCACCTTTGGGGACAATGTTCTCACTACACATCTTGAAATATTCCTTGAGGGGTGTACAGTCGTGGCCAAAAGTTTTCAGAATGACACAAATATTAGTTTTCACAAAGTTTGCTGCTAAACTGCTTTTAGATCTTTGTTTCAGTTGTTTCTGTGATGTAGTGAACTATAATTACACGCACTTCATACGTTTCAAAGGCTTTTATCGACAATTACATGACATTTATGCAAAGAGTCAGTATTTGCAGTGTTGGCCCTTCTTTTTCAGGACCTCTGCAATTCGACTGGGCAATCAACTTCTGGGCCAATTACTGACTGATAGCAACCCATTCTTTCATAATCACTTCTTGGAGTTTGTCAGAATTAGTGGGTTTTTGTTTGTCCTCCCGCCTCTTGAGGATTGACCACAAGTTCTCAATGGGATTAAGATCTGGGGAGTTTCCAGGCCATGGACCCAAAATGTCAACGTTTTGGTCCCCTAGCCACTTAGTTATCACTTTTGCCTTATGGCACGGTGCTCCATCGTGCTGGAAAATGCATTGTTCTTCACCAAACGGTTGTTGGATTGTTGGAAGAAGTTGCTGTTGAAGGGTGTTTTGGTACCATTCTTTATTCATGGCTGTTTTTTTGGGCAAAATTGTGAGTGTGCCCACTCCCTTGGATGAGAAGCAACCCCACACATGAATGGTCTCAGAATGCTTTACTGTTGGCATGACACAGGACTGATGGAAGCACTCACCTTTTCTTCTCCGGACAAGCCTTTTTCCAGATGCCCCAAACAATTGGAAAGAGGCTTCATCGGAGAATATGACTTTGCCCCAGTCCTCAGCAGTCCATTCACCATACTTTCTGCAGAAGATCAATCTGTCCCTGATGTTTTCTTTGGAGAGAAGTGGCTTCTTTGCTGCCCTTCTTGACACTAGGCCATCTTCCAAAAGTCTTCGCCTCACTGTGCGTGCAGATGCGCTCACACCTGCCTGCTGCCATTCCTGAGCAAGCTCTGCACTGGTGGCACTCTGATCCCGCAGCTGAATCCTCTTTAGGAGACGATCCTGGCGCTTGCTGGAGTTTCTTGGACGCCCTGAAGCCTTCTTAACAAGAATTGAACCTCTTTCCTTGAAGTTCTTGATGATCCTATAAATTGTTGATTGAGGTGCAATCTTAGTAGCCACAATATCCTTGCCTGTGAAGCCATTTTTATGCAACGCAATGATGGCTGCACGCGTTTCTTTGCAGGTCACCATGGTTAACAATGGAAGAACAATGATTTCAAGCATCACCCTCCTTTTAACATGTCAAGTCTGCCATTTTAACCCAATCAGCCTGACATAATGATCTATAGCCTTGTGCTCGTCAACATTCTCACCTGAGTTAACAAGACGATTACTGAAATGATCTCAGCAGGTCCTTTAATGGCAGCAATGAAATGCAGTGGAAAGTTTTTTTGGGATTAAGTTAATTTTCATGGCAAAAAAGGACTATGCAATTCATCTGATCACTCTTCATAACATTCTGGAGTATATGCAAATTGCTATTATAAAAACTTAAGCAGCAACTTTTCCAATTTCCAATATTTATGTAATTCTCAAAACTTTTGGCCATGACAGTAGTTTCTAAAATGGGGTTACTTTTTTGGGGGGTTTCCACTGTAGGGCCACCTCAGGGTGTATTCATATGTGACATAGCTCCCAATTACCATTCCAGCTAAATCCGCTCTCCAAAAGCCATATGGTGCTCCTTCCACTCTGAAGCCCACTGTGCACCCATACATCAGTTTTTGAGCACACATGGGGTGTTTCTGTAAACTCCAGATTCAGGGTAATAGATTTTGAGTTTTGTTTGGCTGTTAACCCTTGATGTGTTGCAGAAAAAAAATAGATAAAAATTTAAAATCTGCTAAAAAAAAGTAAAATATTGAAATATCATTCCCATTTTCCTTTAATTCTCATGGGCACCTAAAGGGTTAACAACGTTTGTAAAAATTGTTTTGAATAGCTTGAGGGGTGTAGCTTCTAAAATGGTGATTTATAGGTGGTTTCTAATATGTAAGCCCCAGAAAGTAATTTCATAACTGAACTGGTCCTGAAAAAATTGGGCCTTTGTGTATTTACATTTCTTTCTGGGTACGATACATAGACAACATGCTTATTCTTTGGCATGGTATAAAGTCACTTTATGACTGTTGGAATTCTCAATAATAATAATTTAGCTCCTCTGTTTACGTTTCAAACTAGTGAAAAATAGATCGACTTTTCTGATTTAGCAATTTGGATCGACATACAACATCCATACAAAAATGTTCTGAAAAAGATGGTTACAAATAACCTGTTTCCACAGGACAGTTATCATCCTGTCCCACTGAAAAGTGGCATCCCAATACCATAGCATACCACTGAGCATGCCACACAACACAGGATGAACTACTAAAACCTACTATAGCCACATCTCTGAAATATATGGTGCGATATATAGGGACATATGACTTATGTGTGACAGATATTCCCACAATATTGGGTAAACAGTGGCCATTTTAATTTTCTAAAGCTGATATAAAAGAGGTAGTACAGTAACTGAATACTGTGACACAGTGAGAGGTTTGGTCTGGGAAAACAGGTATTTGTCTCCCAGCATGTGCTGCTGGGCTGATTTACAGCCAGGTGAGGTAAAATACCGGACCGGATTTGAAATGCCAGTCCGGGTTTTGGCAGCACATGGCTGTCCTTAAATAGGCAGCTGGGCTCAAAAGCCATGTCTCTGTGTTGGGATCTGGGAGCCTTGTGTCTGGATAAAGGCTTGCTACCTGTTTGGCGTGAAAACAGGTTGGTGCTGCTATCAGCCAGGACTCTTTGAGGCAGTATTGCCGCATGGTGTGAATTACCACCAACACCGCAAGGTGACTTTTTGTTTGAATATGACTGCTTGTTCTGTCACTTGCCTAAAGTGTGAATAAAACACTGAACTGTTTGATCCAAAGAACTTGTTGTAGCCTCTATACTGCATCTGCTAATATCTTGTCTACCAGAGCGAGTCCCCACAATACCCACGGGTACAAATCTCCCTGATATATTGGTACATAGCCATCTCTCTAAAAAGTTCAGGCTTTGACTACTTGAGTAACAAATAAAGTAACTGGGTCGCACAAGTGTGGCCACTGTAAAACATGTCAATTTATGGCTACCACTAAAAAGTTCTCTAATCCATCTGATCAAAAAGAATACAAGATAAAACAGTTTATCAATTGTACAACCACTGGAGCAATTTACATCGCAAAATGCCCACGCCTGTTATTATACTTTAGCAAAATGGGTCAGGAATTTCACCATTGCATACTTTAACATATTAGTAGCATTGATATTGAAAAAGGCACTCCCCTATCGAGGCATTTGAGATTCTATTACCCTACGGACCCACTGAAGATACAGTTGTTTGGTATTGAACATTGTACTCTTGTCCCCAGGAAAATAAATTTAGATAAGTAACTACTAAAGGAGAAAGCAATTATTTTTCTCTTAAAATCTCTTAACCTAGGTGGCCTGAATGAAGGATTCACATACAGTTAATTAATCTAAGGCTAGTTTCACACTAGCGCTTACATCGTCCGGCAAGCCCCATAGACTATTATGAGAACCGGCAGGAGCGGGCCTTTTTCTGGCATTAGTGCAGAGATTAGGCTGGATAAAAACTGCTGCAAGCAGGCCGAATTCCAGCACTAATGCCGGAAACATTATAGTCAATGGGCTCCGGTGGGGAAAGGTTGTATCCAGCTATGCCGGATACAATGATCTCCTGCAATCTGTTCCTCTGATGTAAGCTCTTATTTGACATAATATCATGTCACTGATTTATAACTAACGATTATATAGTAATGCAACTTAAAAGGTGAAACTAACATATGAGATAGACTCATTACATGCATAGTGAGATATTTCAAGCCTTTATTTGTTATAATTTGGATGATTATGGCTTATAGCTTATGAAACCCCAAAGTCACAATTTTGAGGTACTCTTTGCTCAGGGGGTATGGATTAATTAGCTGACTAGACTGTGACACTTTGAGCCTAGAATATTGAACCTTTTCACAAAATTCTAATTTTAAGCTGCATTAATGCAATTCCTTTTCATTTGCATTACTGAAATAAATGGACTTTTGCACAATATTCTAATTTTTCGAGTTTCACCTGTAATATATATATATATATATATATATATATATATATATATATATAATAAGAAAGATAAAGAGCAGCAAACAAACACAGCGGGTGCAAAATGCCTACTGAGACCGGCAACCAAGGTCCACTTGTATATATTGAGCAAAAGAAGGCAGCACTCCAAAATTCAGTGGAAAAATAGTGGGTGATTTATTTAACCCATATAGCAGCAACGTTTCATGTGCAAAGTGCAATACATATATAGCAATCTCAATCAAAAACATGATTGCATAATTATCTCAAAATTCATGATTATAAAAAAGAAACTTTAGTTAAAAAGTGCATAAAAAAATTACATAAAAAAATTGAAAATAGCACATGTCTAAACCTACACAAATGAGGACCAGAAGAATCCCAGAAATATGGGAAGATTTAATAAATCAACTAAGGTACTTTAAATTCCACACTCAGACCTCCCGTATTTAGCGTCTGTAATGTGAAAATCCAATAAAGTTCTCTTTTCTTGAGTAAAGCTGTCCTGACGCCAACTGGGTCCTGATTTCTCCGGCTCCATGTGAGTTCAAGTACTTTTTTATCAATTTTTAATCACTATATTGTGTACACCTGAATTTTCCTTTTTATCAATCATGTTTTTTTTACACTAATCAAGGACACTATATGGACTTTTATATGGATTGGCACTATGGACACTTCATGAATTATGCTAGATATGAAAGATAAAATGAAATTATGCACTTTTTAACTAAAGTTTCTTTTTTATAATCATGAATTTTGAGATAATTATGTATTCATGTTTTTGATTGAGATTGCTATATATGTATTGCACTTTGCACATGTCACTATAGCTTCACAAAGGCTCCATTGAGTAGAGCTGAAAGGTTGCTGCTATATGGGTTAAATAAATCATCCACAATTTTTCCACTGAATTTTGGAGTGCTGCCTTCTTTTGCTCAATATATGATATATACACTCACCTAAAGAATTATTAGGAACACCATACTAATACGGTGTTGGACCCCCTTTTGCCTTCAGAACTACCTTAGATCTGCGTGGCATTGATTCAACAAGGTGCTGATAGCATTTTTTAGAAATGTTGGCCCATATTGATAGGATAGCATCTTGCAGTTGATAGAGATTTGAGGGATGCACATCCAGGGCACGAAGCTCCCGTTCCACCACATCCCAAAGATGCTCTATTGGGTTGAGATCTGGTGACTGTGGGGGCCATTTTAGTACAGTGAACTCATTGTCATGTTCAAGAAACCAATTTGAAATGATTCGAGCTTTGTGACATGGTGCATTATCCTGCTGGAAGTAGCCATCAGAGGATGGATACATGTTCTCATTCTGTTTACGCCAAATTAGGACTCTACCATTTCAATGTCTCAACAGAAATCGAGACTCATCAGACCAGGCAACATTTTTCCAGTCTTCAACAGTCCAATTTTGGTGAGCTCGTGCAAATTGTAGCCTCTTTTTCCTATTTGTAGTGGAGATGAGTGGTACCCGGTGGGGTCTTCTGCTGTTGTAGCCCATCCGCCTCAAGGTTGTGCCTGTTGTGGCTTCACAAATGCTTTGCTGCATACCTCGGTTGTAATGAGTGGTTATTTCAGTCAACGTTGCTCTTCTATCAGCTTGAATCAGTCGGCCCATTCTCCTCTGACCTCTAGCATCCACAAGGCATTTTTGTCCACAGGACTGCCGCATACTGGATGTTTTTCCCTTTTCACACCATTCTTTGTAAACCCTAGAAATGGTTGTGCGTGAAAATCCCAGTAACTGAGCAGATTGTGAAATACTCAGACTGGCCCGTCTGGCACCAACAACCATGCCACGCTCAAAATTGCTTAAATCACCTTTCTTTCCCATTCTGACATTCAGTTTGGAGTTCAGGAGATTGTCTTGACCAGGACCACACCCCTAAATGCATTGAAGCAACTGCCATGTGATTGGTTGACTAGATAATTGCATTAATTAGAAAACGAACAGGTGTTCCTAATAATTCTTTAGGTCAGTGTATATATATATATATATATATATATATATATATATTATTTTTTTTTTTTTGTGAGGCCTCATGGCTGCTAGGGGAGATTTATGGGAGGAGTTTCCATGTCTTCCCCGGCAATCATCAGGTCTGAAGCTGCATCAGGTGCCACAATCAGTTTGGGATAAGAGCCCAGCCCAGACTGTCAGTCAGGGGATAGTGTTTGGTGAAACATAGTGATGAGCGGCAGGGGTCATATTCGAATTCGCGATATTTCGCGAATATTTTGTAGAATATTCGTCGAAAATTCGAAATTTCGAAAATTCACAATTTTTTTTCCCTCAAAAAATCGGAAAGGTAATGATTGTGTAATATGCGAATTTTCGTAATTTGAATTTTCGTATTCTAATTTTTATTGCGAATTTTTCAACTTACAACTATTAGACAAAGAAGATTATAGCTCTATATTAGCTAAATTGCTCTATATTCGATTTTTTTTGAATATTCTCTATATTGCTATAACTTAGTTTTTTTGAATATTCGTAATATTCTAAAACAAGAATATATAGCAATATAGCGAATATTCGAAAAAAAACGAATATAGAGCAATTTAGCTAATATAGTGCTATAATCTTTTTTTTTATAGTTGTAATTTTTTTCCAATCTGAACTTCAGATGAGAAAAAAATTACAACTATTAGACAAAGAAGATTATAGCACTATATTAGCTAAATTGCTCTATATTCGTTTTTTTCGAATATTCGCTATATTGCTATAACTTTGTTTTTTCGAATATTCGTAATATTCTAAAACAAGAATATATAGCAATATAGCGAATATTCGAAAAAAATGAATATAGAGCAAAATTCGCAAACACTACTACTCCTAAAGTCAAGTATATTGCAGCCTTCTTATTGGCCCACAAGCTAGAAGCAGTGAGGGATCATGTGTACTGATAAAAAAAATTAAAAAAAATTATTTGAATATTCGAAATTACGAATATATATAACTATATTCGAAATATTCGCGAATTTTCGAAGTACCTATATTCGCGCTAAAAATTTGAAATTCGAATATTCGTGATCAACACTAGTGAAACAGAGTCTTGTAGAGGCTCTGTACAAGTGGTCTCAACCGGGTTGGTTGAAGTGGCCATGGGGCTAGGTGCTAGCCAGAACTTTGGGTGACTCTGTGATGCCTGGTACTAAGAGTCATGAGGCTGGAGTCGGGAGGACTACTGGGCCACAATCGCCGCAGAAGCTGTTGAAGGGTTACTGCCAGGAGGCTGTGGGACTATAGGGCTGGAGAAAGCCGCATTTATGTTCCTTGTGTGAATAGCGCTCTGTGTAGGCGAGTCAGGGCTTTTTGCTGGTGGCGAAAATAAATCTCACGTTGTACCTGAAATCCGGTTGTTGGTAGAGATAATTATGAGAATGACCCCCGAAAGAGAGCTAATCCCTCACAATATATATATATACACTCACCTAAAGAATTATTAGGAACACCATACTAATACGGTGTTGGACCCCCTTTTGCCTTCAGAACTGCATTAATTTACATGGCATTGATTCAACAAGGTGCTGATAGCATTCTTTAGAAATGTTGGCCCATATTGATAGGATAGCATCTTGCAGTTGATGGAGATTTGAGGGATGCACATCCAGGGCACGAAGCTCCCGTTCCACCACATCCCAAAGATGCTCTATTGGGTTGAGATCTGGTGACTGTGGGGGCCATTTTAGTACAGTGAACTCATTGTCATGTTCAAGAAACCAATTTGAAATGATTCGAGCTTTGTGACATGGTGCATTATCCTGCTGGAAGTAGCCATCAGAGGATGGATACATGTTCTCATTCTGTTTACGCCAAATTCGGACTCTACCATTTGAATGTCTCAACAGAAATCGAGACTCATCAGACCAGGCAACATTTTTCCAGTCTTCAACAGTCCAATTTTGGTGAGCTCGTGCAAATTGTAGCCTCTTTTTCCTATTTGTAGTGGAGATGAGTGGTACCCGGTGGGGTCTTCTGCTGTTGTAGCCCATCCGCCTCAAGGTTGTGCGTGTTGTGGCTTTGCTGCATACCTCGGTTGTAACGAGTGGTTATTTCAGTCAACGTTGCTCTTCTATCAGCTTGAATCAGTCGGCCCATTCTCCTCTGACCTCTAGCATCCACAAGGCATTTTTGCCCACAGGACTGCCGCATACTGGATGTTTTTCCCTTTTCACACAATTCTTTGTAAACCCTAGAAATGGTTGTGCGTGAAAATCCCAGTAACTGAGCAGATTGTGATATACTCAGACCGGCCCCGTCTGGCACCAACAACCATGCCACGCTCAAAATTGCTTAAATCACCTTTCTTTCCCATTCTGACATTCAGTTTGGAGTTCAGGAGATTGTCTTGACCAGGACCACACCCCTAAATGCATTGAAGCAACTGCCATGTGATTGGTTGACTAGATAATTGCATTAATGAGAAATAGAACAGGTGTTCCTAATAATTCTTTAGGTGAGTGTGTATATATATATATATATATATATATATATATATATATATAACTCATTACTATTATATACAGTATATATATATATATTTAGTTATTTTTTTAAGTTTTTTTAATTGGATTTACAAATGCCTTCCCAGAGTTATAATTAATTAGTTCTTGTAATATTTTAGACAGATACCTTTTCTAACTCTCAACCTAGGTTTATGAGGAAAGAAGCTATTCTCATTCGAGTAGTGATGTATTTATTCTCTTGATTGAAGCTGCAATACTTACCATGGGTTTTCTGCAATTCTAGAATTTTTTAATACTCACCTTGTGGATATGGATGGTTGAACCTCTAAAGTGGCGGTTTGATAATTCGTCTTATATTCCCTCCTTAATTAACTGTAAGATATAAAAGGTATGAAGAACTATGACGGCTATTAACATAATATATATGGTTACAAGGCTTATTAGCAGCTTCATTCGTGAATTTTAAAGAGGACCTCGCACCGATCCTGACATTACCATATAAATAGCAGAGTAGGGCATACTGATAACATTTTTTCTATGCGCTGCTCCATTCCCCCGATGTTCTGGTATGTAAATTCATACCATCGGTACAGGAAGGAGGAGATGACTTTATTTTTCACAGGGCGTCTCCTTCTTCCTGGCTGTGAGCTGCCCAATCACAGTGGAGAGTGTCACAGCCCAGCCCTGTGAGAAATACAGCCGTCTCCTCCTCCCTGTACTGATGGTATGGCTTTACATACCAGGCGGGAAACCAGAACGGGGGGCACAAGGGGGGACGCACAGCGGAAAACTAGTAAGCAATATAAAAATAGTAAGCAATATAAAATGCCTTCAGTATGCCCTACCCTGCCAGCTATTTACATGATAATGTCAGGACTGATGAAAGGTCCTCTTTAAAATGGTACAAAAGAGCTTATATAGTGAGCCCCATGAGTGAGACATACTCATGAGATACGATTTAATATCACACATATACACTGCTCAAAAAAATAAAGGGAACACTTAAACAACACAATGTAACTCCAAGTCAATCACACTTCTGTCAAATCAAACTGTCCACTTAGGAAGCAACACTGAGTGACAATCAATTTCACATGCTGTTGTGCAAATGGGATAGACAACAGGTGGAAATTATAGGCAATTAGCAAGACACCCCCAATAAAGGAGTGGTTCTGCAGGTGGTGACCTGACCACTTCTCAGTTCCTATGCTTCCTGGCTGATGTTTTGGTCACTTTTGAATGCTGCCGGTGCTTTCCCTCTAGTGGTAGCATGAGACGGAGTCTACAACCCACACAAGTGGCTCAGGTAGTGCAGCTTATCCAGGATGGCACATCAATGCGAGCTGTGGCAAGAAGGTTTGCTGTGTCTGTCAGCGTAGTGTCCAGAGCATGGAGGCGCTACCAGGAGACAGGCCAGTACATCAGGAGACGTGGAGGAGGCCGTAGGAGGGCAACAACCCAGCAGCAGGACCGCTACCTCCGCCTTTGTGCAAGGAGGAACAGGAGGAGCACTGCCAGAGCTCTGCAAAATGACCTCCAGCAGGCCACAAATGTGCATGTGTCTGCTCAAACGGTCAGAAACAGACTCCATGAGGGTGATATGAGGGCCCGACGTCCACAGGTGGGGGTTGTGCTTACAGCCCAACACCGTGCAGGACGTTTGGCATTTGCCAGAAAACACCAAGATTGGCAAATTCGCTACTGGCGCCCTGTGCTCTTCACAGATGAAAGCAGGTTCACACTGAGCACATGTGACAGACGGGACAGAGTCTTGAGACGCCGTGGAGAACGTTCTGCTGCCTACAACATCCTCCAGCATGACCGGTTTGGCATTGGGTCAGTAATGGTGTGGGGTGGCATTTCTTTGGAGGGCCGCACAGCCCTCCATGTGCTCGCCAGAGGTAGCCTGACTGCCATTAGGTACCGAGATGAGATCCTCAGACCCCTTGTGAGACCATATGCTGGTGCGGTTGGCCCTGGGTTCCTCCTAATGCAAGACAATGCTAGACCTCATGTGGCTGGAGTGTGTCAGCAGTTCCTGCAAGACAAAGGCATTGATGCTATGGACTGGCCCGCCCATTCCCCAGACCTGAATCCAATTGAGCACATCTGGGACATCACGTCTCGCTCTATGCACCAACGTCACGTTGCACCACAGACTGTCCAGGAGTTGGCAGATGCTTTAGTCCAGGTCTGGGAGGAGATCCCTCAGGAGACCGTCCGCCACCTCATCAGGAGCATGCACAGGTGTTGTAGGGAGGTCATACAGGCACGTGGAGGCCACACACACTACTGAGCCTCATTTTGACTTGTTTTAAGGACATTACATCAAAGTTGGATCAGCCTGTAGTGTGTTTTTCCACTTTAATTTTGAGGGTGACTCCAAATCCAGACCTCCATGGGTTAAAAAATGTGATTTCCATTTTATTTTTTTTGTGTGATTTTGTTGTCAGCACATTCAACTATGTAAAGAACAAAGTATTTCAGAAGAATATTTAATTAATTCAGATCTAGGATGTGTTATTTTTGTGTTCCCTTCATTTTTTTGAGCAGTGTATATATATATATATATATATATATATATATATATGTGTGATATTAAATCGTATCTCATGAGTATGTCTCACTCATGGGGCTCACTATATAAGCTCTTTTGTACCATTTTAAATATATATATATATATATATCCTTGCTCTAAGGGATTTATATGCTCTCATACCTAATGATTTGTATTTTATAGATTTAACATAAGTCATTTAACGTCAGATAAAGCATACTTTGAGTTCCTATATCAGTTCCTATATACTGTTCCAATATACTGTAGATTACTATTCATAATTGGATGATTAATCATAAATAACACCACGCAAAAAAAAAAAAAACTTTTCGTCTGCTACTGGGCTAAAATCATTTGTCCTATACTAAATCGAGTGTGCGGATTACAAATCCGAAGTCAGAATTGTTGTAACACATCACAAAATGTTGCTATGCATAACTATGCCTAAATGAATTAAGCACTTGGAAAGCTTTGAATAATTTTGAACAGAACGAGATTTACCTGATCTACATCAAAGTTTGCGTAGTAAACAGTGTATGAAAATGTAATGGAATAACAAAATTTCAAAAAGTCTCGTTTTTCAGTTTAAAAGTCTTACTTGAGCAAGGCCCAGTACTGTTAAAAGTGCTTCAGGCATCTGCTTTTGCGTTTGTGAACGGTCATATTTTCCCGTTGCAAAAACCAGCATTAGTCCCCATTGTAGAAATATCTTTATGGAACGGCTCTCCATGTTCGTCACTTACGTGTCCCAAATTGGGTGGGAAAAAGTCAAGATGGGAATGTAAGAAATGCACTTTCAATGACATTCGGCAGCCAAGTTGTTCATATGCTGTAAGCATGTTGTCTACTAATTCAGCATAGTTTGCAGCTCGTCTGTTCCAAAGGAAGTTCTGCACTACTAGCACAAATGCATCCCAAGCTTCAAGACGCACTCGCTTTGTCAGATTTTTGCGCTGATCATAAGTAGTATATTTTCCACATATGTAGCAGAAATTGTCTGGATCGTGTAGGAAGGCGGAAGGGACCGTCGTTGGCGGAAGGCATGTGTCACCAAGGTTCTTGGCTTCGGTGGAGTAAGAGCCAGTTTTCATGTGTCAGCAGCAGTTGTTGTTTGACACCTTGCTATTTAGTATAGCTGTAATAGCTGATCCGGGACGGCTCTTATGGGGAGTAGCCAAAGTGTTGGGTGGGTGACTATTCCCCACGTTCCAGGCCGGGTTTTGAGAGGCCTATAAAAAACAGCCAGCAGCGTCAGGTGGTGGTAATGATTAGAGATGGAGTTGCGGTTCACCCGGTCGTTTCGCAGCGAACTTTGCGTGTTCGCGATTCGCCGAACATATGGAGATATTCGCGCCCGCCATATTCTTTTACATCGTGAAGAACTTTGACCCATGACACATCCATCAGGTGGTACAGGACAGCCAATTGAGACGTTTCAGCACATGGACATACCCCCTACCTTATAAATAAACCTGATCTGGCTGCCATTTTACATTCAGTGTTTTGCCAGTGTAGGAAGAGGTTGCTGTGTGGAGCAGGGACAGGCTGTTAGGGACACCAAACTCTAGCTAATAGGGCCATAAAAGTCCCTTTAAGGACTGGTATAGGTGTGCTATCGATAGGTGTGATACACACAGGGGTGCGATATACTTAGTATATACTTTTATAATGAGTCAAAAACACATAGATTTATATAGTGATCACCTGGAAATCAGGGGCCTAGGGGCTTACTAGGGCCATTTTTATATAGGGTAAGGTTCCAGACGGGTCTCTGTTATCAGGGCGGGTGGTCTGTGGTTAGGCTGTTTCGTGAAAACAAATAGAAAAAACAAGGAGGTTATCCAAAGGCTTCACAGGACTGTGCTTTGTCCTTAAAGAAAAAGGATACAAAAAGCAGCGCCAACGGGACTGTGAGGTGTAGGGAATGGTATAGAGGAAAATGATGTGGTGGAGAGGCTGCTCTGGTGTAGAACAAAGCTAAACACCAAAGAAAAGTGGTAGTAAATCAGTAACGGGTGGGAAATGAGGGGAGGGGACACACCCCGGGTGTTACACCAGTCACTGTAAAAACGTAGGAAATTGAGCGCCAATCTCACACATGACAAAGTAAAAGGTAAAAATAATATAGGTGAAGTTGCAAAGTGGCACCATCCACAGGCGCTTGGGACTAGTGGGTGGGACACGGTGGTGGGTAGGTAAAAGTAAGATACCAAATAATGCAACAATAAAATAAAGATGTATGTAAAATAGAATATATTAAAAGAGATTGAATGTGTTAAAATTATAAAATCATAATTGTTGATACATCTGTGGATACATTGGGATCTAACTATTAATCGATCTTTCAGAGGTTGATATATGTTTTAAAAATATCCAACCTATAGGTCCTCCCTATTAATCTACATATTTATCTCCACATGAAAGAGTACTCTGTCTTGAAAGTTAACTAGGTGAAAACGCAAAGTGCTGAGTCACATGCGTTCCACCGAAGTAAGGTCCGCCTTGGGCGACGTCACTTCCGGTGACTTGGGCGACGTCACTTCCGGTGATTTTATATACATCTTTATTTTATTGTTGCATAATTTGGTATCTTTCTTTTACCTACCCACCACCGTGTCCCACCCACTAGTCCCAAGCGCTTGTGGATGGTGCAACTTCACCTATATTATTTTTATTTTTACCTTTTACTTTGTCATGATTGAGATTGGTGCTCAATTTCCTACGTTTTTACAGTGACTCGTGTGACACCCGAGGTGGGGGGTGGGTCCCCTCGGTCCCCTCCCCAACCCGTTACTGATTTACTACCACTGTGGTTAGGCTATCAGGGCCAGAATAGCACCCCCCTGTAGGGCAATATCAGGGACAGTTCTTTGCCCACCCTGTCCTTCAATACCACATCATCATCTAGCCCAGGGATAGATGTTTTTTCTTTCCCTCCGGGATTCATGGATGTGCACTGGAACCCCCCGGATTGTGGTAAGACATATGGTTTCTGATTTGATTTAGTGCTTGCCGAGCACTTGTTATTGCCTACTATGCTTTTTGCTTAACTTTAATAATTTAATTTATTTTCAATTTGAGGGATATCTTTTCCATTCACACGTCCGCAAAATGGGTCCGCATAACGGGTGCAGACCCATTCATTTTTAATGGACCGGAATGTGCTGTCCGCATCCCCATTTGTGGATCTGCACTTCCGCATCAGAGCTTTGATTTCCGCAAAAAAATAGAACATGTCCTATTCTTGTCCGCAATTTCAAGATTAGCCATTTTCTATTATAGTGCCGGAGATGTGCGGTCCGCAAATTGCGGAATGCACATTGCCGGCGTCCGTGTTTTGCGGATCCGCAATACACTTACGGACGTGTGAATGGACCCTCATAGTAACATTATTAAAAGGTTCCGTTTTATCTTTATGTATATTCTAATGGATTGCCTTCCTTGTACAATGTTATAATATACTTTCTATGTTAGAATATAATAGTGCATTTGTATTGTCAAAAACTCACTGAAAAAAGTGGCCTAAACGGGTGAAAATGCTTCAAACCCAGACACTGTAATGTGTCTATAACCGGGGGAGCAATTCCTCCGCATGCGGTCCGCAGACGTCAATCCCCAGCAAAAATGTGTACAATGGAGGATGCCGGTGCGGACCGCATGCACCACAAGGACATCTTACACAAAATGATACGTTGTGCAGATGAAAATATATATACACACAAATCACTGCAGAAAATGCACCAAAATGATAAGCAACTGACAATACTAGCTAATTCCTCAGGCCGATGTTAAAAGCTGAGAACTTTGCCAATATCTTCCAGTCTGGAACATATCAGAGCCCCTTATGCACCACGTCACGGTGTCTCAGCACGCATGGGGTCCTACCACTAACCTGCCCGTGGTGTGTGAACAGGGTCTGAAACCAACTCACAGCCAGACTCTCACAGGCCTCCATAGTGGTATCACCAATGCACTGTGAGGTAGGATAAAGCTGTGAGCCGCACCCACAACAGACCATGTGACACAGAAGCTACCAGGTGCAAAAGAATGTTACCAACAAAATAAAGTGGCACATTCCATACACATAAGGACAAAAACTCACTGAAAACGGGTTTGTATTGTGCGGCAGTTGTGTGCGGTTCTGCTGCGATACTGCAGGTATATAGAGGGACAAGCGTTATTGGAACAAGTATTGAAGGCTGCTTGCAGCCTGTAATTGTGGGAGGGGCGCACTTACCCTATTTAAACCCCCTCCTACAAGCAGAAGGGCGCCCGGTTCTTGCTTCTGCAGCATCCAGCGCCTGACGTCACTTCCGGTCGCGTCTCCGTCGGTTCGTCATCCCGTTCGTACCTCCAGCAGCATCACCTGTCGTGAGTATCACCGCTCTGCGGCCCGGCCAGACGTGCCTTGCCACCGGCACCTCGTATCACTGTCAACCTACCGGCAGCTCCGTCGGATCCGGGGGGGGGCTGACAGCGCGGCGGCTGCCCGGATCCCGCTCTGCAGCTGCGGCGGCGCCACCATACACGCGGCGACTTACACATGGGCACCACGCGGCTCGGTGCGCACCATGTGAGAAAAGCCAAATACCGGCGGTCAACATGTTGTGGGGCGGGGCTGACAGCGCAGCGGCTGCCCGGTTCCCAATATCTGCGGTTATCATGCCGTGGGGTCGGTGGGGGGGGGGCAACAGCACGGCGGCTGCGGTCCCCCCCCACAAGTTGTGAACCCGGACGGTTGGCGGCGTGTGTATCAGGGGGATCAGGGGTTGAATCAGTAGGCCTCATCTCCCTGGGTCATACGCCTCAAAAAAATATGCCATCCCGGCGCACAACGCCGTCTGGGGGGGGGTGGGCCTGAGTGTGGGAAGAAAAGGGGGGGGGGAGGGGCCGGCTGATCAATGACGTCATAAGACGGTTCTGCCGGATTAGTCATGTTCCACTGCTAAACAGTCTGCTGCCCTGCTTCCCTGCAAAAAATAAATAAAATAAAAATTTTTTTTAAAGGGGAACCTTTGATCCTATGGGAGGCTGGGCACCAGACGCAACTGCATCTCTCTACTACCCGGGCCTCTCTGTGGGTGGGGTTCCCGGCCACCCTGTTGCGAGTTCCCTGCATCCCTGAACCAGTGTCTTCCTGTAATCACTCGGGTACAATGTCTTCCTCAAATTAGTCAGGCGCAATGTCTTCCCTGAAACGCTCAGGCGCAATTGTCTTCCCTGAATCGCTCAGGCGCAATTGTCTTCCCTGAATCGCTCAGGCGCAATGTCTTCCCTGAATCGCTCCGGCGCAATGTCTTCCCTGAATCGCTCAGGTACAATTCTTCCAGGTATCGCCCAGGGATGTCCCTTAATTCACTCATGTGCAATGTTTTCCTGAATCACTCATGTGTAATGTTTTCCCTGATTCACTCACGTGCAATGTTTTCAGATTCGCTCAGGTGCAAATGTTCCGTGAGTCGCTCTGGTGCTATGGTTCATGATTCAATCAGGCGCAAATGGTTCCCTGATTCGCTCAGGTGCAATGGTTCCCTGAATCGCTCAGGTGCAGGGGTTCCCTGAATCGCTCAGGTGCAATGGTTCCCTGAATCGCTCAGGTGCAATGGTTCCCTGAATCGCTCAGGTGCAATGGTTCCCTGAATCGCTCAGGTGCAATGGTTCCCTGAATCGCTCAGGTGCAATGGTTCCCTGAATCGCTCAGGTGCAATGGTTCCCTGAATCGCTCAGGTACAAGGTCTCCCTGAATCGCCCGGGACAGTGTCGCCTTAAACCACTCAGGGCAAGATCTCCCTGAATCGCTCAGGTGTTTTTTGTTCACTGATTAAGGGACTAGCAGGTCGCGGCCCTCGCCGTGCATCGGTAAAACACGGCTTATCTTTTTCGTAAGCAGGGCTGCAGCCACCAGAGCTACAAGCAAGCCACGGTCGTTGCGCCTATTTTTCCGGTTCAGGTAAGATACAGCCACAAGGCTGTGCTACGACCTGTCACTGCATTAGCTATTCGTTGTCATGAGCTCCCGTTCATAGGTCTCTGTCTCAATACAGAAGTCGGTAGCGTGGTCCCTGTCGTTTAAGGTAAGTAGCGGACAACGCTATTCGGTCAAGAGAAACTATTTTCCCCTGTAGCTCTCGTTCGGGCACCCGGGGGAGGGGGAAGGAAATCTCATCTGTCACCTTCATACCTCCTCCATGCAGCTTGAAGATGTCGCAGGTCCCTGAGTCGGAGGATAATCTGTCCTTGCCCGGGATCTCCGTGTCAGGCCGCGCCAGCAACCCCTCCCTGCGGAGCTGGACCATTCCAAAACTGATAGCAGAGCTCAGACGAAGAGGGATTCACCATCCTGCCACCGCGAGAAAAGCGGAGCTGTACCGGCTCCTAATGACGGCACCTAATGATGGGTTCAAGTGAGGAGCCTTCTCCCTCATCGATCCAGCTAACCCTCCTGCAGTTGCAGGCCACCATCGCCAGTCTGGCAGGTTCGGTCGCGGATATCCAGACTAGGATGGGGCAGTGGGAGTCCCGGCCTCCTCCGGCCCTGCCTTCTCCAGCCCTTCCGGTCTTACTGTCTACGTCCCAGGATTTGGCGCCAGGTACGGTCCGTTTCAGACCCCAGATTGCCCCCTCGCATTACATTCCAGAAAACCTGAAAAGGGACATCCTGGCGGGGAGGGACGTCAACCTGGCGTCCATTCTCATTGCGTCACAAGACGTATCAGAGAACAAAGTCATCAACTGCGGGGAGGTCTCGGTGGTCCTTCGGGCCAAGGATACCCGCCTGAACCGAAAACTATCGGTCCCCGAGTTTGTCCTGGCATTCAGCCTCTACCGAGATACCATCTGCGGCGTCCAGCCAAACAGACGTGAGGAGCTGGACTCCTACCTATACCAAGTCACTGACTTAGGTTACAAATACGGGGGAAAGAACTTCTACGACTACCACAGGTCTTTTTCAGCCAAGGCGGCAGCCGCCCTCGCTCAGTTCCAGTTCATCACGGACTGGGCGAACTTGGATATGGAGCTGTTCTGCCGCCATTTTGCCGGGTTGCAGGCCCCCACGTGCGCTGCATGCCAGTTCATCCAGCACACGGCCGACTGGTGCCCCAATCTTCCCACCCCGGCCCGAGAAGGCTCCCAGCCAGGCCCCTCTGGCACGCAACGGTCCCAGGGTTCCACCGACAAGCTGGGCAGGCCCATTACTTTCTTGGGCCAGAGTCAGGTCTGCAACAACTTTAATGCCGGGGGCTGTGGTTTCAACAGTTGTAGAGCCTTGCATGTGTGTTCCCTCTGCTTCAGGGCCCACCCCCGCTCCAGCTGCCCGAAGAGGCAACGTAAGGCTCTATGACTAACCGACATCAACGTCGAGCTCTTGGGCATCCTGTTGCGGGATCACCCCGATCGCCAGTCAGTGGAGTTCCTCATCACCGGTTTCGATAAGGGTTTCAATACAGGATTCATTGCCCTCCCTCAGGTTTCCTGGGAAGGAAGGAACCTACAGTCGGCCAGGCAGGACCCGGAAGCGGTGGCCACTCTGTTGCGGGACGAGGTTCGCAAAGGGTTCCTGCTAGGCCCGTTCGAAACCATTCCCTTTGCCGAGTGGAGGATCAATCCCATTGGTCTAGTCTCCAAACAAACATCAAATAAAAAGCGTCTGATATACGATTTGTCTGCTCCACACATGTCGCCGATCCCCAGTCTCAACTCCCTGATCCCATCAGGGGAATTCTCGATGTCCTATGCATCCATTGACGAGGCCATTCAGTACATCCTGCTGGCTGGGGAAGGGGCTTGGTTGGCCAAGGCCGACATTGCGGACGCCTTCAAACTACTCCCCATCCTTCCTCAGTTATGGCAGTATTATGGGTTGCATTGGGCAGACGGGTTTTATTTTGCTAACCGCCTTTGGATCTAAAAGCAGCCCGTGGTTGTTCGACAAGTTCGCCTGTGCTCTACACTGGATCCTTGTCCATCATGGGGGGATGGACATGGTCATTCATTACTTAGATGACTTCCTAATCGTCGAGAGGCCCCAGGGGCCCCCATCAGGTTTGGAGAGCTTGCTCCAGCTGTTCGCCAGGCTCGAGGTCCTGGTGGCATCCGCCAAGACAGAGGTTCCAGGCACTGGGGTTACCTTCTTGGGCATTACTCTGGACTCGGTCTGCATGGAGGCCAGCCTCCCCGCGGCCAAGCTAGCCAAGATCAAGTCCGCCGTTTCCTCCGCAGCCTCTTCTGGAGTCTTGTCCAGGCAGGAGCTCCAGTCCCTGTTAGGATTCCTTACATGTACCTTCAAGATCATGCCACAGGGGAGGTCCTTCATCTCGCGGCTTCTCAATCTCCTCCCGACTGCTCCGGATCAGGACTCCACCGTCCGGCTGGACGGTCCCGCCATGGCGGAACTTCAGATGTGGCGAACCTTCCTGACCGGGTGGAATGGCATTTCTTTGTTCGTGCCATCCCCGGATGCGGCATCCCCCACGGTTTACACCGACGCCGCGGGCTCCCGCGGGTTCGCGGCAATCTTCTATCCGCACTGGTTGGTCGGCAGTTGGCCGGTGGAGCTCCTGTCCGAGGCTGAGGCTATGAGGTCCTCGCCACTATTGGAATTATACCCCATTGTGGCGGCTGCCCATGTTTGGGGTCCGCTCTGGGCAAACAAATCGGTCATCTTGAGGACAGACAGTCAGGTTCTGGTGGAAGTGATCTCCAAGGGGAGGGCAAAAAATCTCAGGATGATGTCTATGCTGCGTAGGCTTGTCTGGCTGTCCTTGGAGTTTAACTTCCACGTCTTCGCTGTCCATATCCAGGGAGCGCAGAACGTGGCGGCTGACGCCCTGTCCCGCTTTAACCTCAATGTTTTCTTTCAGGAACTCCCAGAGGCAGATCCCGTCGGCGTTCCAGTTCCACCTTACAGCGCCCTCCTGCTGGACTAGAGCCCCTGATAGCAACCGCGCAGTCATTGGTCTGGCGGTCGCTAGCCACCAACACCGCCAGGAATTATGACACCGGGTTCAGCATGTTTAAACGTTTTGCTGACACTCATCCGCAGGGGGACGTGGACGAGGTCACTTTCATCATGGCCTTCATAGCCCATTGCCACTCCCACCGCCACCTCTCATACAGTACCATCAAGCTGTATTTGGCAGGCATCCAGCACCACCGGATGCTCAGCGACCCCTCTGCCAGATCCATCTTTTCAAATCAGGCCATCAAAGCCACCCTCAGGGGCATTCAGAGAGTCAGCATGGCAGTCCAGGTGCGCAGGCAGCCGGTCTCAGGTGAGCTTTTCCGCAGGTTATCCATAGCCCTGGATGGTCTTCCTTTTAGCCAATTTGCAAGCATCGTTACGAAAGCAGCCATGTATCTCGGGTTCTATGGGTTCCTCAGGCCCGGGGAATTCACCTGCAGCACCATCTCCCGAACAACCCTGCTAAGGAGACATCTCGCATGGCACTCCGACCACTTTATTTTGTCCATTCCGTTCTCCAAGACCAGTCAAACCGGTCCCCCCACGGAGGTGGAATTTTACCCTACGTCTAACTGTTGGTGTCCTATAAAGGTGCTCCAGGAGCTCCTGGCCTCCCTTCAATCTCCCGCTTTAGACGGCCCGTTGCTCCCGGTTAACGGAAAACCCCTGTCTTCTACCGTGTTCATCTCCAATATCCGCACCCTGGCCGCAGGTTTGGGTTACAACCCTAGCGCAATATCCGGGCACTCATTTCGGATAGGGGCCGCGTCTGCAGCTTCCAGTCACCAGGTACCAGCGCACATCATTCGCAAGATGGGTCGGTGGAGGTCATCCTGCTTCTCAAGGTACATCCCGAATCCACGGGCGGAAGTATCCCGAGCCTTCTGTTCCTTGGCATTGTAGGTCACACAATACTTCAATAAATATCTCATACCCTGCAACGTGCCGGTTCTCTTTTTGCCCACTTATTCAGGCCTTACCTCGTCACTGGCATCGGGCACTTTCCAGCCAGTCGGGTGGGGACAGTCCATAGGCATGCCTATTCTGTTTCTCGCGCAGCTCCTCCCACAAGTATTGAAGGCTGCTTGCAGCCTGTAATTGTGGGAGGGGCGCACTTACCCTATTTAAACCCCCTCCTACAAGCAGAAGGGCGCCCGGCTCTTGCCCTCCCTCCCATCCCCTTCTTAAACCTTCCTCTTGGGTGGCCCACTTATTCAGGCCTTACCTCGTCACTGGCATCGGGCATACTCCAGCCAGTCGGGTGGGGACAGTCCATAGGCATGCCTATTCTGTTTCTCGCGCAGCTCCTCCCACAAATAATTTCTACTGGTGAGATATACCAGTCGCCCCCCAAAAAAACTGAATGAAGCGGGGTGTTATAAACCAATATACTTTCTTTATAGTGCAGTTGGGTACTGTATAGTGCATTTGCGCATGCGCGTACGCAAAAATTATATTGCCGATATTTCGCATTGAAAAAAATAATGAATGGAGATCGCAAATTCGAATAATACATCTGGTATGTCACTGTCCATGTTGTGGAACTATTTGTGCACTTCTAGTAAATATTTCTTGGCTGCAAATATGAGCTGAAGGTTTTTCAGGTTCGCCTGCCATTAAAATTAATGGGACCAGCCGCGAACTTGCGGTTCGCGAACATTTGATCGCGTTTGGGAACCGTCCCGGGAGATGTTCGTCCATTACTAGTGATGATCTCTCTCTGACAATCTCGGTGGAATCTGAGCCTTGTGCCAGACTGGAGGCCTGAATCCGGGAGGACTGCTCTGTGCTGTGCTATGCCCACTGGGTGTGGATTAACACCCAGAATAAAAGGTGATTGTTTTTGCTGTATGGACTGTCTAGGTGTGAACGAACACCAAAACTGCAAATGGACTGTCGTACTGTTTTGTTGCCATAAGTGTGAATAAAACACCGAAGTTTTTGAGTTACAAACTGGTCTTTGCCTCTATACAGCGTCCGCTTGTCCTGGCAAGTTGATCCAGAGGAAGGTAAAAAAAAAAGAAGTGAGGTACAAGCCAATTTTCCCCACTTAAGGGGGGGGGGGGAAATTCCTTCCCGACTCCAATAAGGCAATCAGAATAACTCCCTGGATCAACAACCCCTCTCTAGTAGCTATAGCTTGTAATATTATTACACTCCAGAAATACATCCAGGCCCCTCTTGAACTCTTTTATTGTACTCACTATCACCACCTCCTCAGGCAGAGAGTTCCATAGTCTCACTGCTCTTACCGTAAAGAATAATCTTCTATGTTTGTGTACAAACCTTCCTTCCTCCAGACGCAGAGGATGTCCCCTCGTCACAGTCCTGGGGATAAATAGATGATGGGAGAGATCTCTGTACTGACCCCTGATATATTTATACATGATATATTAATTTGTTGTTTATTAAAATTCCTAGATCCTTTTCCATGTCAGTGTTACCCAGTGTTTTACCATTTAGTATGTATGGGTGATTTGCATTATTCCTTCCCATGTGCATAACTTTACATTTGTCAGTGTTAAACCTCATCTGCCACTTGGCTTGGATTTCATTTAAATGCCTTCTGTCACCCCCCCAAACAGGGCCATACATGCTCATCTGGGAAGAAAGGGATGCAAATGAGCTGTTAACAATGCCACCAGATGTAAGGCAGCTATCCTAGTGGCATTAGTGGCAGAGCTTGTTAAGAGCTCATTTGCATCCCTTTCTTCCCAGAGTTCCATAGGATCAAGCATGGCCTATAAGTCTCTTCACACCCATTAAGGCGCTCTCCCCAAGGAGAGAAACCACCAAAACACTCATTATAGCTCAGTTCTTATCTTACTGATAAGAATGTGGTTTAAATAAGTGTTTATGACCTCTCAGTAGTTTAGGATAAGGAGATAAGGTTTATTAAGTGAAAGTACCAGTCACACAGCTAGAATCACAGTTAATCCTTTGTGACAGAACAGCTCAATATTTTTAATAAAGGCCAAATGAAAAAATTATTTTTAGGGTTAGCCTTTTCAGTCATATACACGAAAAAGGTGGACCCTCAGAATCATTTCATCTGGTGTGCCCAAGGCTTTTTAGTCCAACGCTGTATCACATCACTCCCTCCCTAGCTGCCTCCAATATGCAGTCCCATGTAAATAACACAACTCTCTCCCCCAGCCGCTACCAATATACAGTCCCATGTAAATATCACACCTTTCAGCCCCTTCAATATACAGTTGGGTGTAAATAACATCACCCACTCCTCAGCCGCCTCCAATATACAGTCCCATGTAAATAAAATCTCTCCCTCCCCAGCCGCCTCCAATATACAGTCCCATGTAAATAACATCTCTCCCTCCCCCAGTTACTTCCAACATACAGTCCTTGTAAACAACATCACTCCCAACATGATGCTGCGGTGTGCACTGAAACATGGTGGGGGACGTGTAAAATATGTTTGGACTGGTAAATCCATACACCAATTTAACAAAGGGATAATTAAAGGGAACCTGTCATGTTGAACATGGTGTCTGAGCTGCAGGCAGCAGGTTATAAGGCAGTAGGAGCAGAGCAGCTTGATATCTAGTTTTATGGGAAAAGAGTCAATAAAACCTGTATTTCGTTCATTTAAATTCCTGCTCATTCTGGGCTTTGAAGTCCAGGAGGAGCATCTATCAGGGATTGACAGCTCTCTCTGTATACACAGTCATAGAGAGAAGGCTGTCAATCACTGATAGGACCACCTCCTGGACTTCAAAGCCCAGAATGAAATATAAGTTATACTGTTAACTATATATCACTCTGCTCAGCTCCTCCTGATCTATAACATGCTGCCTGCAGATTGCATTACATTTTCATGGTGACAGGTTCCCTTTAATAAATCTGGAACTTACCAGCCATAATACAACAGTGAGAACATAGGCTCGGCCACACACAGACACATCTGTGTTTTTAACCCTTATCATTTTAATAGATATGAAATAAAGATATAGTTTTACCACAATTTAAAGGTGCCTTCCAAGTGTTTTTTAACTGACTGTTGGGGGTTTGACACCAGGGACCCCTGCCAATCAGCTGTTTGAGAAGGCAGCAGTGCTCACATTAGCGCTGCGGCCTTCTCTAAGCTTTCCCTAGGCCAGTGATGTCATGTGGCCTAGGAGCAGCTCAGCCCTATCCAACTGAATGTGCGGCCCCCCCAGAGCATTTCGCTTGGGGGACACATGGGGGCAATGGCACCTTATATGTAAAGTATCCTTTTGTTCTTTCTCTTTCCTTTTTTCCCGCTTTTTCTTTACAGGTTACCTCAAGCTTGGGTTTAGTTTTGATTTACCTGTGAGCCGTGGTGACAGCTAGGGCCTCAGCTGATTGGCCGCTGCTGTTGGTGAGGGTATTCATGGACCCTGGTTAGTGGCTGTCGTAGTGGCGGGAAGTGCCCGATCTTTATATTGCAGGTGCGGCAGCGCTTCTGGGCCAGTTTCAAGACCAGATTGTCGCATCGCCGGATCTGCAGGATGGAGGCTTAATAGAGAAGGCTGAAGGTGCCGGAGGTAAAGAATGGTTGAGAGCCTGCCTGGAGATGCCGCCGTGTCAAGTACCGACGCTTGCTGCGCTTCACTCACCCCTTCATACGCCGCTGGCTGATCCATCGCTTCATTCATCACCGCTGCCTGCATCGCTGCTTCCTCCTCGTCAGATGCCTTCGCCTCCGCTGCCTTCAACGCCGCTGTCCCAGCCTGGAGTTTCAGTATCGAGGGAGAGAGAACGTCGTGCAGCTCCCTGTGTGGGTCCGGACCTTCCAGTGGATGTTCCTGTGTCGGGTATGAGCGGGGAGGGGGGGCAATGGCGCACCCAGGCAAAAGAGCTCGTAAAGCCAGGGCTGCCTATACCCCTCCCCAGATGTTGGCCGCAGGAGGAGCTGTTCTCGCGAGATTTCGGCTTCGTCTTGCCGGCAGAGTCAGCGATCCTCCAGTACCATAGAAGGAGTGGTACAGAGGGGCCGGAACAAGAAAGAAGCCGGCAGCAGTGTGGGAGAGATTCTTTTGCAGCGGAGCCAGGAGGCCGAGTGCACCATCGATTCAGCGCAGGAGGCTGTCAGCCGACGTCAAGATGTGTTGGGGTTGCCTGTTGAGGGGCTCCCACAGTATGAAGCGATGGATCAGCCAGCGGCGTATGAAGTGGTGAGTGAAGCGCAGCAAGCGTCGGTACATGACACGGCGGCATCTCCAGGCAGGCTCTCAACCATTCTTTACCTCCGGCACCTTCAGCCTTCTCTATTAAGCCTCCATCCTGCAGATCCAGCGATGCGACAATCTGGTCTTGAAACTGGCCCAGAAGAGCCGCCGCACCTGCAATATAAAGACCCGGCACTTCCCGCCTCTGTGACAGCCACCAACCTGCTCCGGGCCCCCACGAAGCTTCAAGCCACGTAGTAGCCTCAACCTCTGGTAGCTTCCAGGAGGTCCAGCAGTGTGGTAAGATTGATGTCCCTGTGTCTGACACATTAAATGGTTTTATTAAGTTAGTTATGGACTGGGAAATTCACACTAGTATTAATGCATTTTGTGTAGGTATATATTAACTGTATTTCACTGAAAAATGTATCTATTTGTGGGAGAGGTCTCCCGCCTAAATGCGGAAGAATGACCCCCTCTGCGGCATGGAGGTGGAACGCACGCTATGGACGAAAGTAAGTTACACACGTGTGAACTTTAGTCTAATTATTATGGGTATATTAGGGAGCATACTCCAGACATTGATCTGGACTGCATATCACCAGTCGGAGCACCAGCAAGCTATCCAGCTAATAGCTATTAAGCTATATTTCCATCTCTTTATCCCCTGATGAATCTGCCAATATACATTGACAGAGGAAACGCGTCGGGACTTGAATAGACGGATTATCTGGAACACATGAACTGTGAGCTATTAATTTAGGGCAAGTCTTATCTAGGGTCAGCCACCGATAAGTGGGGTCGTTCTCTAGGGGGTGATTCTTCCGCATTTAGGCGGGAGACCTCTCTGCTTTTAGGCAGGGCTTTATAGAACGAATAGGGACATTATTCCTCCCCCCATAACCTTTTGGATCGTTTCTACAGCGGACGAGCCTACAATTAAGGTCCACGGATCGAAAAGGGAATTTTCACCAAATACATATATCCGACCTAAGACCCAGACTCACCACAGAGACTTGAAGAAATTGTGAAACCGTGAGTCGTTACAAACAATTCAGTGTTATAAAATACATCATTATATGGTAAAAGTGGTGTTATGTACCTAAAATATATGTTTACTTGCCAGATAACTAATTGCAGTCATCTACAACATTTATCTATTTGTGGGACTTATTTTAGCAAATACCTAACTAATATAAAAGTTAAGTTTTAAGTAGGTACATTTTTTAGTTATGGACTGGGCTGGTAGTCAAAGGGTTAATGCAGTGAGCAGGCTGCGGATGTATGGAGCTCAGGCTCCAAACCTCTTAATGCTGATGTTTATGTTCAGCTTCTGGATAAAGGCAGTGGAGTCTGGGAAACGTGTGTTAAAGAGGCGCTGGCTTGTGAAGTTGGCTTGGATTTCATTTAAATGGCTTCTGTCACCCGCCAAACAGCAATTTTCAGTTTTGGACTTAATATATTTGCTAATGTACGCAGATTCCATATATACCCCTCTTACCTCTGGCTGTGCTGTAATTTCAGTAAAAATCGTAGTTTTGTGATATACAAATGACTTCACTACCAGCAAGTTGGGCGGTTACTTGCTGGTAGCCGCCGCATCCTCGGTCTAAAAAAAACGTCCCCTCCTCCACTTGATTGAGAGGGCCAGCGAGCGCTCTCATCCTCCAGCTGGCCCTGCCTGCAGCTCAAATCCTGCGCCATTACCGGTCCTCATTTGGCGCAGGCTCGCTTGGCTGCTCCTTCCTCAGTGCGCCTGCGCCGATGACATCAGCCCTACACCCGGAAGAGAAGACGCCGGCATCGCTGGTAAGGAGGCGGAGAGTCTGGTGACGTCACTGGATGCTTGATTTAGGTAAGTATTTGCCTAATAAGCATGCAGCCACTACAGCCACCAACGAAATAGCGTGCCATTATTTAAAAAAAAGGATATTTAGAGACACTATACCACCAACGCTTATAAATAATATACCCATAATTAATATATATATATATATATACAGTTGCAAGAAAAAGTATGTGAACCCTTAGGAATGATATAGATTTCTGCACAAATTGGTCTTATAATGTGATCTGATCTTCATCTAAGTCACAACAATAGACAATCACAGTCTGCTTAAACTAATAACACACAAAGAATTAAATGTTACTATGTTTTTATTGAACACACCATGTAAACATTCACAGTGCAGGTGGAAAAAGTATGTGAACCCCTAGACTAATGACATCTCCAAGAGCTAATTGGAGTGAGGTGTCAGCCAACTGGAGTCCAATCAATGAGATGAGATTGGAGGTGTTGGTTACAGTTGCCCTGCCCTATAAAAAAGACACACCAGTTCTAGGTTTGCTTTTCACAAGAAGCATTGCCTGATGTGAATGATGCCTCGCACAAAAGAGCTCTGAGAAGACCTACGATTAAGAATTGTTGACTTGCATAAAGCTAGAAAGGGTTATAAAAGTATCTCCAAAAGCCTTGCTGTTCATCAGTCCACGGTAAGACAAATTGTCTATAAATGGATAAAGTTCAGCACTGCTGCTACTCTCCCTAGGAGTGGCCATCCTGTGAAGATGACTGCAAGAGCACAGCGCAGACTGCTCAATGAGGTGAAGAAGAATCCTAGAGTGTCAGCTAAAGACTTACAAAAGTCTTTGGCATATGCTAACATCCCTGTTAGCGAATCTCTGATACCATGGGAGGATACCACAGAGGAAGCCACTGCTGTCCAAAAAAAAAACATTGCTGTACGTTTACAGTTTGCACAAGAGCCCCTGGATGTTCCACAGTAGTGCTGGCAAAATATTCTGTGGACAGATGAAACCAAAGTTGAGTTGTTTGGAAGAAACACACAACACTTTGTGTGGAGAAAAAGAGGCACAGCACACCAACATCAAAACCTCATCCCAATTGTGAAGTATGGTGGTGGGGGCATCATGGTTTGGGGTTGCTTTGCTGCGTCAGGGCCTGGACGGATTGCTATCATCGAAGGAAAAATGAATTCCCAAGTTTATCAAGACATTTTGCAGGAGAACTTAAGGCCATCTGTCCACCAGCTGAAGCTCAACAGAAGATGGGTGTTGCAACAGGACAGCGACCCAAAGCATAGAAGTAAATCAACAACAGAATGGCTTAAACAGAAGAAAATACGCCTTCTGGAGTGGTCCAGTCAGAGTCCTGACCTCAACCCGATTGAGATGCTGTGGCATGACCTCAAGAAAGCGATTCACACCAGACATCCCAAGAATAATGCTTAGGCTACTTTCACACTTGCGTTGTTTTAATCCGGCGTTCAATTCCGACACCGGAACTGCCCGCCGGATCCGGAAAAACGTGTGAAAACGGATTACATTTGAATCCTGATCAGGATTTTGATCACAATGAAAAAATGCATTGGAAAAAACGGATCCGCCATTTATGGACTTTAACTTTTTTTTCACATTTTTCGGGTTTAACATGCAAAAGCCGGATCCGTTTTGACTGAACACACAGCGCCGGATCCGGCGTTAATGCAAGTCAATGGGAAAAAGGCCTGATCCGGCGTTCAGTCAAAGTGTTCAGGCTTTTTGGCCGGAGGTAAAAATACTGCATGCTACGTTTTTCTGAAAAGCCTGATCAGTCAAAAAGACTGAACTGAAGACATCCTGATGCATCCTGAAGGACTGACTCTCCATTCAGAATGCATGGGGATAAAACTGATCAGTTCTTTTCCGGATTTGAGCCCCTAGGACGGAACTCAGTGCCGGAAAAGAAAAACGCTAGTGTGAAAGTACCCTTAACTGAAACAGTTCTGTAAAGAGGAATGGTCAAGAATTACTCCTGACCGTTGTGCACGTCTGATCTGCAACTACAGGAAACGTTTGGTTGAAGTTATTGCTGCCAAAGGAGGTTCAACCAGTTATTAAATCCAAGGGTTCACATACTTTTTCCACCTGCACTGTGAATGTTTACATGGTGTGTTCAATAAAAACATGGTAACATTTAATTCTTTGTGTGTTATTAGTTTAAGCAGACTGTGATTGTCTATTGTTGTGACTTAGATGAAGATCAGATCACATTTTATGACCAATTTGTGCAGAAATCCATATCATTCCAAAGGGTTCACATACTTTTTCTTGCAACTGTATATATATCCAGCAGGCTGAATTCAGCCTGCTTTTGTGGGAGGGGCATAGGAGGCTTCTTAAGCCCCGCCGCCCAGCACACATGGTGCACGTCCTCTCTCGCCCCACCCTCCCGGCCCTTCTTCATACATATCCTTCAGGGTATGCCCCCTTTATTTGGCCTACCCTCATCATGTGGCTAAGGGCACACCACTAGCCTACCTAGTTAGATTAGGTTCAGACTCTTATGCAAGGCTTCGCGCCGTAGCCAGGACCACAAATATATATATATATATATATATATATATATATATATATATATATATATAGTTATCCAAAAAAGAGGCAGCACTCCAATGTAAAGGTGAAATGACCCGCTTTATTCCCCTCTGCAATGTTTCAACTGCTCATTGCAGTCTTTCTCAAGCATACAATTGGTGTCAAAGTATCCACTTTTATACCCACAATCCTCATGGGTCAATTGATGATTTTATCAATATCCATATTACATACATAATTAGTACTGATCATCATATAAAGTGCAGCTGTGCTAAAGTGTATATCAATTATAAAAGTTAAAAGAGGGACAAACCCACGTCACGAAATCCCATATTGCGATCCAGTGTTGGCGTCCCCTGGCAGGTACTGCGCAGGCGCCAGTGTATGTCAATAGATCGCGAGATCCTGCAGCGTCCCGCGCATGCACACAGAGCGCCCAAGGCTAGCGCTCGTATGCTGATGCCGAGACGCACCCAGGACTCGCGAGTACTCTCCACCCCCCGCGCATGCGCACTGCGCGGCCATATTCCATGTAACAATTCCAGCGGCATTAAGCCACTGCGCATGTACGGAAGATCGGGAACCAATGTTGTTGTCACAACGTGACCATGTAACCATACTTATACGCGGTTTAAAGGGAACAGTGGCCGCCTGGAGACGGATGATGTCTATGGAGATATGTACATGGGAGGCTAGTCCAGTGCACAATCACCATCGTCACAGGAAACCTAAGGCTAGTTATAACCATGGTTCCAGTCACTACACCACCGCTTCCTGCGGTCATAAATGGGGGCAGTGTGGAGGCGGATGTTCAACACTGGCACACGCAGCCATCTCTGGATGCATGCACCTGTGCGGAACGAAGGACCGGGCACTCTCGTGTCACATGTCACCCAGTCCTACACCCATCAACCACACTCAACCCCCCTCTGCCCCATATAAAACACAGCAAAATTCCTGGAGTAAATATCATACAATCAATTGGTCTCGAATCTTCAGTCATGGATATAACATAAGGAGAGATCTACAAAATAAAAAATAAATACAAAAAACATATATTATGATTGCATAGAGATTTCATGTCGGGCAATGTCCTCTCAGTTGAGACAAAAATCCCCATCAAGAAAATCTGAAAGAGACAAAAGAGAAAAGGGATAAATGGAGAGCACAATCTCAACCTATACACTCTCAGACAGGAATCAGGCATCCCACTGGTGCATAGCTATGTCACCCTAAAGTCAACATTTAGTCCACGGGGTTTCAAGGTTTGTAATTGAAAAATCCAGTATAGTTCCCGCTGCTTCAGCGTCACCGACCTGTCACCCCCCGTTGTGGCATGGCGACCTGGTCAATGACCCTGAAGCGCAGGTCCTTCTCAGTGTGTCGTGCTTCTGTGAAGTGTTTAGACACTGGCAGATCTAACCTCTTTTTCCTAATGGTGTATCTGTGATGATTTAGTCTTGTTTTAACGTCCCATGTAGTCTCCCCTACATATAGGAGGTGACAGGGACATTCAAGCAAGTACACTACATAGGAAGAGTCACAAGTTAGATGGTGTTTGATCATATATTCTTCTCCTGTCAGTGGATGCACAAAAGAAGCCCCACTTATCATAAGTGGGCAATTCACGTATCCATGGCAGGGGAAACAGCCTTTCCTGGATGCACCGAAATACGTGCCAAATGAGACCTTACTGGTGCCAATATCAGCACGCACAAGTTGATCTTTAATATTACGTGTGCGTCTGTATGATATCATTGGGGGATTGGCAAACTCGGGAATATTCTTGAAGTTACTGCCCAAAATGGGCCAGTGTCCCTTCAAAATGCTTCCGATTTTGTCACTCAGGGGTGAGAACCGTGTGATGAAAGGAATACGCTTTGTATCCCTTCTCTCACTTGTCCCCTTTTCCAAGAGGGTTTTTCTAGGCTGTTGCATGGCCCTCACTTTGTGCTGTTCTACCAATTTCTTTGGGTATCCTCTTTTGATTAATTTTTGACCCATTTTGGTGAGTCTATCAATAGTCTCCTCATCCCCTTGCACTATTCTCCTAACCCTAAGTAGCTGGCTGTAGGGTAGTGACCTGACCATGCTCTTAGGGTGACAACTGTCATATTGAAGTAGTGTGTTTTTGTCTGTTTTTTTAGTGAAGAGGTCAGTGTGTAGAAGGTCCCCCCGTCTACTCACTGTCACATCAAGAAACTCGATCTTGGTTTCAGAGGTAACCAGTGTAAATTTGACCTCTGGGTCAATCCCATTGAGGAAATCACTAAATTGGTGCAACTCCTCAATGGAGCCCGTCCAAAATAGGAAGATGTCGTCTATGTTACGCCACCACCCCAGAACTTGTCTGAAGTGGTGGCTAACATAGACGTACATCTCCTCTAGGTGTGCCATATAGATATTAGCGTAATTTGGCGCTACGTTTGAGCCCATTGCGGTCCCGAGTAATTGGATAAAGTACTCATCCTGAAATAAAAAATAATTACAGGTGAGCACAATATCCAGAAGCGTGATCAAGAATTCTCTACACTTCATGGAGTAAGGTCAGTCAGCCAGACAGTTTCTGACTGCACCCACCCCCCTAACGTGTGAAATGGATGTGTACAAGCTAACCACATCAAATGATGCTAAAATAACATGTGCCGGAAGTTGTACATTACTGATCTCATTTAGGAAATGCGTGGTATCCCTTATGTATGATTTAGCTCTCAAAACATATGGTGATAAAATCCTATCTAGAAAAATGGCAATTTGAGAGAATGGTGAACCAATGCCCGATACTATGGGGCGGCCTGGTGGAGAAACAAGTGACTTGTGGATTTTCGGTAACATATATATTACTGGAGTTCTCGGCCGTCCCACATAGAGAAAGGAGTGCAACCTATAATCAATCACACCCTCCTCTCTAGCGGAATCCAGGACCGTACGGATTTTCCTCAGAAACTCAAACTTAGGGTCACCTGAGAGCCTACGATACACATTCTCATCGTTCAGTTGGCGATATACCTCATCCACATAGTCAGTCTTATTCATGACCACCACTGCTCCACCCTTGTCTGCCGGTTTAATGGTCAGACAAGGGGACGCCAACACTGGATCGCAATATGGGATTTTGTGACGTGGGTTTGTCCCTCTTTTAACTTTTATAATTGATATACACTTTAGCACAGCTGCACTTTATATGATGATCAGTACTAATTATGTATGTAATATGGATATGGATACGTGATCTAAAGCTGTTTTCACATTGTTTATACACTATGTTTACACCATGATGGTCTGTGTATATTGATGCACTGTAATGATTTTTGCAATCATATTTTATACTGATATTTGTAAAATGTATTTTTAATGAGTAATTATGTTACTCTGATGAGGTTCACCTATTTAAATATGTTGAGGGCACTATGTTCACTAGCTTTACAAAGGCTCCATTAAGAGGGCTGAAATGCTGCATTGCGTTGGGGTGTGAATAAACATCATTGAATTTTCACAAGACCAGAGTGCTGCCCATTTTTCATCATCTCTATTACACTGTTCCTTGTCCAGGAGCTTTTGTGGATTTGCACCAGGCATCTTATAGAGTGCTGCTGACTATTTTTGCTTTTTTGTGTATTGGACCAATCAGCTTAGCACCTTTCTTGAACATGAGCCAAGCCACAGGATGTATACACCCGGACTATACATAGGAGGATGAGGCACGTTTCCTGCAGGGTGCCACGAGAGATGTCACCTTCTTATCAACTCCGTCCATTTTGGACCTCAAGAAAAGGTACGAATTGTACTCTAAAAGGTTAATCAATTTGGATTTACATGTAATCACTCTCAGTGAATACCATCATGCGCACCGTTTGCGCAGATCTCGAATAAGTATTCTTTGGATATTATTTTGTTAAATGTCGAGTACCTACAAAAAGAAATCCACACTTTGAAAATAAGTCTAGAGCAAACGGAAGGGGAATTGAGAGCAGCACTAACCCCAGAGGATGCAGAGAAATATTTTGGTAGCTGTAATTTACACCTGGAGAAATTGAAGCAGGATCTACAGTCCACAAAGAGGAAGAAGTGGCAAAGGGATATGGAGGACTACACCACCGGATTTGTATACAGCTGGCAGGGGGGACAGAGGACTGTTAAAAAAGGTTTTAAGAGGATGGAACGACCCTCCCCCAGGAAAAAAAGAATGGGACTTTCTAATCAAAGGGACAATCCTACAGTTCCAGAAATGGACAATCCCCCAGATGCCGTTACGGCATCCAGCACTAATATTTCCACCACAATTGCTCCTTTTTTAGATCTGGGCCCAGAACCCACCGGACCAGACGAGGTGGGAGAAGACAACAGAGGTGGCGCAAGAGCAGGGCAGATGAAACCTCAAAGAACCATGCGGAAGAGACAACTGTGGTAAATATATAATCTACTGTATTAACTCCGGTACAATTGTCTGTTTTGGAAAAAGGACTTTCCTTTTGTCCATTTAAAAACATTGATTGGTTTCAATTAGAGCTTGATTTACATAGATTTTTTAGAGCTATTAAACTTAAGATCTGGTTTGATAAGCAGTCCACTGAAACTCCGGTGGTTGGGTCTGTTAGCGGTTCAGAACTCATGCTTAATAATGTACAGCTTCACCTCAAAAGTGATTTTACACCTGTTGTCAATCATGTTGCCTTTGATACTTTTGTTAATGCGGTCAGGATTGATCTGGAGACTTTAAAAACATCAGGAGATGAGGGGATGTGTGTGAAAAGGAATATGAGATTAGAGGAAACCAAGGCCCTGAAGGAACTCTCCAATAACCCTTGTCTGACCATTAAACCGGCAGACAAGGGTGGAGCAGTGGTGGTCATGAATACAACTGACTATGTGGATGAGGTATATCGCCAACTGAACGATGAGAATGTGTATCGTAGGCTCTCAGGTGACCCTAAGTTTGAGTTTTTGAGGAAAATCCGTACAGTCCTGGATTCCGCTAGAGAGGAGGGTGTGATTGATGATAGGTTGCACTCCTTTCTCTATGTGGGACGGCCGAGAACTCCAGTAATATATATGTTACCGAAAATCCACAAGTCACTTGTTTCTCCACCAGGCCGCCCCATAGTATCGGGCATTGGTTCACCATTCTCTCAAATTGCCATTTTTCTAGATAGGATTTTATCACCATATGTTTTGAGAGCTAAATCATACATAAGGGATACCACGCATTTCCTAAATGAGATCAATAATGTACAACTTCCGGCACATGTTATTTTAGCATCATTTGATGTGGTTAGCTTGTACACATCTATTTCACACGTCAGGGGGGTGGGTGCAGTCAGAAACTGTCTGGCTGACTGACCTTACTCTATGAAATGTAGAGAATTCTTGATCACGCTTCTGGATATTGTGCTCACCTGTAATTATTTTTTATTTCAGGATGAGTACTTTATCCAATTACGCGGGACCGCAATGGGCTCAAACGTAGCGCCAAATTACGCTAATATCTATATGGCACACCTAGAGGAGATGTACGTCTATGTTAGCCACCACTTCAGACAAGTTCTGGGGTGGTGGCGTTACATAGACGACATCTTCCTATTGTGGACGGCTCCATTGAGGAGTTGCACCAATTTGGTGATTTCCTCAATGGGATTGACCCAGAGGTCAAATTTACACTGGTTACCTCTGAAACCAAGATCGAGTTTCTTGATGTGACAGTGAGTAGACGGGGGGACCTTCTACACACTGACCTCTTCACTAAGAAAACAGACAAAAACACACTACTTCAATATGACAGTTGTCACCCTAAGAGCATGGTCAGGTCACTACCCTACAGCCAGCTATTTAGGGTTAGGAGAATAGTGCAAGGGGATGAGGAGACTATTGATAGACTCACCAAAATGGGTCAAAAATTCATCAAAAGAGGATACCCAAAGAAATTGGTAGAACAGCACAAAGTGAGGGCCATGCAACAGCCTAGTAAAACCCTCTTGGAAAAGGGGACAAGTGAGAGAAGGGATACAAAGCGTATTCCTTTCATCATACGGTTCTCACCCCTGAGTGACAAAATCGGAAGCATTTTGAAGGGACACTGGCCCATTTTGGGCAGTAACTTCAAGAATATTCCCGAGTTTGCCAATCCCCCAATGATGTCATACAGACGCACACGTAATATTAAAGATCAACTTGTGCGTGCTGATATTGGCACCAGTAAGGTCTCATTTGGCACGTATTTCGGTGCATCCAGGAAAGGCTGTTTCCCCTGCCATAGATGCGTGAATTGCCCACTTATGTTAAGGGGGGCTTCTTTTGTGCATCCACTGACAGGAGAAGAATATATGATCAAACACCATCTAACTTGTGACTCTTCCTATGTAGTGTACTTGCTTGAATGTTCCTGTCACCTCCTATATGTAGGGGGAGACTACATGGGACGTTAAAACAAGACTAAATCATCACAGATACACCATTAGGAAAAAGAGGTTAGATCTGCCAGTGTCTAAACACTTTACAGAAGCACGACACACTGAGAAGGACCTGCGCTTCAGGGTCAATGACCAGGTCGCCATGCCACAACGGGGGGTGACAGGTCGGTGACGCTGAAGCAGCAGGAACTATACTGGATTTTTCAATTACAAACCTTGAAACCCCGTGGACTAAATGTTGACTTTAGGGTGACATAGCTATGCACCAGTGGGATGCCTGATTCCTGTCCGAGAGTGTATAGGTTGAGATTGTGCTCTCCATTTATCCCTTTTCTCTTTTGTCTCTTTCAGATTTTCTTGATGGGGATTTTTGTCTCAACTGAGAGGACATTGCCCGACATGAAATCTCTATGCGATCATAATATATGTTTTTTGCATTTATTTTTTATTTTGTAGATCTCTCCTTATGTTTATATCCATGACTGAAGATTCGAGACCAATTGATTGTATGATATTTACTCCAGGAATTTTGCAGTGTTTTATATGGGGCAGAGAGAAGTTGAGTGTGGTTGATGGGTGTAGGAGTGGGTGACATCTGACACGAGAGTGCCCGGTCCTTCGTTCCGCACAGGTGCATGCATCCAGAGATGGCTGCGTGTGCCAGTGTTGAACATCCGCCTCCACACTGCCCCCATTTATGACCGCAGGAAGCGGTGGTGTAGTGACTGGAACCATGGTTATAACTAGCCTTAGGTTTCCTGTGACGATGGTGATTGTGCACTGGACTAGCCTCCCGTGTACATATCTCCATAGACATCATCCGTCTCCAGGTGGCCACTGTTCCCTTTAAACCGCGTATAAGTATGCCGCTGGCATTGTTACATGGATTATGGCCACGCAGTGAGCATGCGCGGGGGGTGGAGAGTACTCGCGAGTCCTGGGTGCGTCTCGGCATCAGCGTACGAGCGCTAGCCTTGGGCGCTCTGTGCGCATGCGCGGGACGCTGAAGGATCTCGCAATCTATTGACATACACTGGCGCCTGCGCAGTACCTGCCAGGGGACGCCAACACTGGATCGCAATATGGGATTTCGTGACGTGGGTTTGTCCCTCTTTTAACTTTTATAATTGATATACACTTTAGCACAGCTGCACTTTATATGATGATCAGTACTAATTATGTATGTAATATGGATATGGATATGGATACGTGATCTAAAGCTGTTTTCACATTGTTTATACACTATGTTTACACCATGATGGTCTGTGTATATTGATGCACTGTAATGATTTTTGTAATCATGTTTTATACTGATATTTGTAAAATGTATTTTTAATGAGTAATTATGTTACTCTGATGAGGTTCACCTATTTAAATATGTGGAGAGCACTATGTTCACTAGCTTGAAAAAGGCTCCATTGAGAGGGCTGAAATGCTGCATTGCGTTGGGGTGTGAATAAACATCATTGAATTTTCACAAGACCGGAGTGCTGCCCATTTTTCATCATCTCTATTACACTGTTCCTTGTCCAGGAGCATTTGTGGATTTGCACCCGGCATCTGATAGAGTGCTGCTGACTGTTTTTGCTTTTTTGTATGTGTATATATATACACTGCGTGCAGAATTATTAGGCAAATGAGTATTTTGACCACATCATCCTCTTTATGCATGTTGTCTTACTCCAAGCTGTATAGGCTCGAAAGCCTACTACCAATTAAGCATATTAGGTGATGTGCATCTCTGTAATGAGAAGGGGTGTGGTCTAATGACATCAACACCCTATATTAGGTGTGCATAATTATTAGGCAACTTCCTTTCCTTTGGCAAAATGGGTCAAAAGAAGGACTTGACAGGCTCAGAAAAGTCAAAAATAGTGAGATATCTTGCAGAGGGATGCAGCACTCTTAAAATTGCAAAGCTTCTGAAGCGTGATCATCGAACAATCAAGCGTTTCATTCAAAATAGTCAACAGGGTCGCAAGAAGCGTGTGGAAAAACCAAGGCGCAAAATAACTGCCCATGAACTGAGAAAAGTCAAGCGTGCAGCTGCCAAGATGCCACTTGCCACCAGTTTGGCCATATTTCAGAGCTGCAACATCACTGGAGTGCCCAAAAGCACAAGGTGTGCAATACTCAGAGACATGGCCAAGGTAAGAAAGGCTGAAAGACGACCACCACTGAACAAGACACACAAGCTGAAACGTCAAGACTGGGCCAAGAAATATCTCAAGACTGATTTTTCTAAGGTTTTATGGACTGATGAAATGAGAGTGAGTCTTGATGGGCCCGTGGCTGGATTGGTAAAGGGCAGAGAGCTCCAGTCCGACTCAGACGCCAGCAAGGTGGAGGTGGAGTACTGGTTTGGGCTGGTATCATCAAAGATGAGCTTGTGGGGCCTTTTCGGGTTGTGGATGGAGTCAAGCTTAACTCCCAGTCCTACTGCCAGTTTCTGGAAGACACCTTCTTCAAGCAGTGGTACAGGAAGAAGTCTGCATCCTTCAAGAAAAACATGATTTTCATGCAGGACAATGCTCCATCACACGCGTCCAAGTACTCCACAGCGTGGCTGGCAAGAAAGGGTATAAAAGAAGAAAATCTAATGACATGGCCTCCTTGTTCACCTGATCTGAACCCCATTGAGAACCTGTGGTCCATCATCAAATGTGAGATTTACAAGGAGGGAAAACAGTACACCTCTCTGAACAGTGTCTGGGAGACTGTGGTTGCTGCTGCACGCAATGTTGATGGTGAACAGATCAAAACACTGACAGAATCCATGGATGGCAGGCTTTTGAGTGTCCTTGCAAAGGAAGGTGGCTATATTGGTCACTGATTTGTTTTTGTTTTGTTTTTTAATGTCAGAAATGTATATTTGTGAATGTTGAGATGTTATATTGGTTTCACTGGTAAAAATAAATAATTAAAATGGGTATATATTAGTTTTTTGTTAAGTTGCCTAATAATTATGCACAGTAATAGTCACCTGCACACACAGATATCCCCCTAAAATAGCTAAAACTAAAAACAAACTAAAAACTACTTCCAAAAATATTCAGCTTTGATATTAATGAGTTTTTTGGGTTCATTGAGAACATGGTTGTTGTTCAATAATAAAATTAATCCTCAAAAATACAACTTGCCTAATAATTCTGCACTCCCTGTATATATATATATAGATCCAGAAAAACGGGCGGCACTCCAAGAGATAAAAGAAAGTGAACCTTTATTCACCCAGGTGGTGCAACGTTTCGGCTCTACACTTGAGCCTTTTTCAAGCCTTGAAAAAGGCTCAAGTGTAGAGCCGAAACGTTGCACCACCTGGGTGAATAAAGGTTCACTTTCTTTTATCTCTTGGAGTGCCGCCCGTTTTTCTGGATCTACACATTGGGGTAAGAAGCCTATTCCCCTTGGGACGTGCACCCTAACTTCAACTGATTTTGTACCAGTGCTGCCTTTTTTCCTTGGTATATATATATATATATATATATATATATATATATATATATATATATATATATATATATTGTAGGAGAGTACCTGGGGTGGTGGTAAACGGGAGGTACGTGCCAGCGGGGGTCCTGGCCCCGCTGGAGTAAGAGCCGGAAAAGTGCATTTTGCAGCGGTTACGCTGTTAACAACGGATCCGGGCCGGCTCTTATTGGGAGCAGGCAGATATGCGGGCGGGTGCCTGTCTCCCCACGGTCCAGGCCAGGTTTTGCAGGGAAGGGTTAAAACCTGACCAGCAACAAGGGTGTGGTTCTCAGTGTGGAGCTTCTGTGTTCTCTTGCTGTGAGAGTGAGGGGTGGAGGTGAGCTGGGCTGCGTGCTGAGGCCTGTAAAGGAGTGTGCAGGGACCCGCAGCTGAATCCAGGAGGGATCCATATCCTGTGGCTAGGAGCCGGACCCATGGACTTATTTCCCCAAGGAGAAAAGGTGACATTACTCCTGGCTTTAAATAGACTTTGCTTTATGTGACTGAAACAGGCCTCAAGCAGCCTGCAGCAGGGACTTGCTGTGTTTGAACTATTATTTTGCTGTGTGTGACCACCCTCCCTGTGAACTGCACCGTCTTTCACAAATATGCACCGTGTGAATAAACAAAGCATTGTGTTTTACACTAAGACCGGTCTGTGATGCCTCTATACTGCACTCGCTACCACTGCCTACCAGAGCGGATCCCCACAATTGGTGGAGGATGCGGGCAAACAGCAGTGAGGCCGGAAAATTGTGTTGTTGGCGACCCAGGACTTGGTGCGGGACTCAACGCAGGTACGGGAATCCCGTCAGGCTCCCTCTCAGGCTAGGGATCCGGGAAAAGGGTCCCAACCACAAAGGGGGGGGAAGGCTAGTCCTACTCCAGGGAAGAGAGACCGGGGAGGGACCACGGGGATTCAATGTTGGCACTGCCACGGCCTGGGACATAGGGCAGCGAACTGTCCTCAAACACCTGAACCCATGGACTGCGGGTTCGCTCGCCGGTCCTCTTTCTTTGCCCGGCCTGTATGTACCGCAGATGCCTGGCCGGACGCAGATATGCCACCTCTGTGCCAAGTCTTGGTCGATGGGCATCCGATTAATGCTTTGCTGGACTCTGGGAGCCTGGTAACCCTAGTGCATGAGTCCTTAGTGTCTGAGACACTCCCAGAGAAGCAAACCCTGTCCATTGTCTGTATCCATGGGGATCGCCGGGAGTACCCCACTGCCAGGGTTACCATGTCCGTGTTGGGCAAAGAGGTGCAGCATGTCGTCGGAGTGGGACGCCAAATCCCTTATGCCGCCATACTGGGAAGGGATTTTCCTTTATTCTGGACTCTATGGAAGAGCGATATGCCTTCGCTTAGGGACAGACGACAATCTGGCCCAGTGCCCGAGGATCCCGATGCGGGGATACCAGCCGTAGGGGTCACCACATCATCTGTAGAGTGTCATCCCGATAGGTTTCCCCTAGAGGTGTTGGCAGGCGAATCCGTGGAAACCCCGTCCATCCCGGACCTGGAGGTATCCCGTGACACGTTCGGGACCGCCCAGCTCCAGGATCCGACATTATTGCGGGCGAGGGAAGGGGTGACAGTGGTAAATGGGGTGGCTCAGCACCCAGGGGCCGACTCGGTGTTTCCCCATTTGGCTTTTAACCAGGACCTGCTGTATAGGGTGGACAAAGTGCAGCACGAGGTAGTGGAGCAGCTGGTGGTACCCCAGCCATACCGCCGTGTGGTACTGGACTTGGCCCACTCCCACGTGCTGGGAGGACATTTGGGCGTAAAAAAAAAACCAAGAGCGGATTCTGCAAAGGTTCTATTGGCCCGGGGTTTATGAGGAGGTCAAAAGGTTTTGCCAATCCTGTCCAGTGTGTCAGATGACGAGCCCCCAGCCCCACTATCGCAGTCCCCTAGTACCCATGCCCATCATTGAGGTCCCCTTCGAAAGAATAGGGATGGATCTGGTAGGCCCCATAAACAAGTCGGCCAGAGGGCACCAGCATATCTTGGTGGTCTTAGACTATGCCACCAGATATCCTGAAGCGATCCCACTACGTCATACTTCAGCTAAGCTCATAGCTAAAGAACTCATGGGCATGTTCGCAAGAGTGGGGATTCCAAAAGAGATCCTGACCGACCAGGGGACACCCTTCATGTCTAAGGTGACGAGGGAGCTCTGCAAGCTTTTAGGGGTTAAACGGTTACACACGTCCGTATACCATCCTCAAACCGACGGACTAGTGGAGCGCTTTAACAAAACCCTAAAAACTATGCTTAAAAGAACCGTAGCCAAAGACGGAAAGGATTGGGACTTGTTGCTGCCGTACGTATTGTTCGCAGTGCGAGAAGTGCCCCAGGCCTCTACGGGATTCTCGCCCTTCGAGCTATTGTACGGTCGACGGCCAAGAGGGTTGCTGGACATCGCTAAAGAGGTGTGGGAGCAACAGCCCACCCCACACAAGAGTATTATAGAGCATATAGAAAAGATGCAGGACCGTATCGAGACAGTCCTACCAATCGTCCGGGAACACATGGAGGCCGCCCAACTGGCACAGAGCCGGGTATACAACCGGAGTGCCCAGGTCCGGACATTTAACCCGGGTGACCGGGTACTGGTGCTAGTCCCCACCATTGACAGTAAGTTTTTGGCACGGTGGCAAGGTCCCTACGAGGTGAAAGAGAAGGTAGGGCCAGTGAATTACAAGATATCCCAGCCAGGCCGGCGGAAGCCAGAACAGGTATATCATGTAAATTTACTGAAATCGTGGAGAGATAGGGAGTGTCTCATTGGGGACGGCCCAAGCACTGTCTTGTCTGCGGGGAAGATCCCAGCTCCACCCGAGGTCCCGGAGGGCACCTCCGCGGTAAAGATAGCGGGTGGTCTGTCGACCAAACAAGCTCAGGAAGCCAAAGAGTTGGTGAGTCGAAATAGGGACGTGTTCTCTGAGCTTCCTGGTCGAACTTCGGTAGTCCGACATGACATCGTCACCGAGCCCCACGACAGGGTACGGTTAAAGCCGTATCGTGTACCGGAGGCCCGGCGACAGGCCATTTCAGAAGAAGTAAGGTCGATGTTGAGGTTAGGGGTGATTGAGGAGTCAAGGAGCGAGTGGGCCAGCCCCATAGTCCTCATCCCAAAACCTGACGGTACTCTGCGCTTCTGCAATGACTTTAGAAAGCTCAACGAAGTGTCGAAATTCAATGCCTACCCCATGCCCCGGGTAGACGAGCTCATAGAACGGCTAGGGAAAGCTCGCTATTTCTCCGTCCTCGACCTCACAAAAGGATATTGGCAGGTGCCTCTCACGGAGGCGGCAAAGGAGAAGACTGCCTTTGTCACCCCCGAGGGGTTATTTCAGTACCAAGTTTTGCCCTTTGGCCTACATGGCGCTCCAGCCACCTTCCAGCGATTGATGGACGTCATCCTACGGCCCCATCGTCCATATGCTTCGGCATATCTGGACGACATCATCGTGTTCAGCCAGGACTGGGAGAGTCACCTGCCCAAGGTACAGGCCGTAGTCGATTCACTTAGAAAAGCCGGACTGACGGCCAACCCAAAAAAGTGTTCGATCGGGTTCGAGGAGGTCCGGTACCTGGGATACGTGATTGGGCGGGGAGTTGTCAAACCCCAGGTAGACAAGGTTGAGGCGATCAAGAGCTGGCCCAGACCTCTTACCACCAAGCAAGTACGTTCGTTCCTAGGGATGATAGGATATTACAGGCGCTTTATCCCCAACTTTGCCACAGTAGCGGCCCCATTGACAAGACTTTTAAAGGGGAGGAAGACTGTGATGGTCCGCTGGGATGAGCAGGCGGAAGAGGCGTTCTCCCGTTTGAAGTCGGCTCTGTGTGGGTCCCCGGTTTTGGTGACACCAGACTTCACACGGGAATTTGTCGTTCAGACGGACGCCTCTGGAGTGGGCCTAGGGGCAGTACTCTCTCAGGAAATCAGTGGGGAGGAACACCCTGTTGTCTTCCTGAGTCGCAAACTCACCCCAGCGGAAACCAGGTACAGCGTGATAGAGAGAGAATGCCTGGCCATTAAGTGGGCCCTCGAGTCCCTTAGGTACTATCTGTTAGGGAGAAGGTTCCGTCTGGTGACCGACCATTCCCCTCTTCAGTGGATGAGCCGGGCCAAGGAGGGGAGTGCCCGGGTCACCAGGTGGTTCTTATCCCTCCAGAATTTTAAGTTCAGTGTCGAACACAGGGCAGGCCGCTTACAGGGGAATGCCGATGCCCTGTCCCGGGTACACTGTTGTACGTGTGTCCAACCGCTCAGGATTGAACAGGGTGTGCAACCCTTCAGGATTGAACAAAGGGGGGGGATATGTAGGAGAGTACCTGGGGTGGTGGTAAACGGGAGGTACGTGCCAGCAGGGGTCCTGGCCCCGCTGGAGTAAGAGCCGGAAAAGTGCATTTTGCAGCGGTTACGCTGTTAACAACGGATCCGGGCCGGCTCTTATTGGGAGCAGGCAGATATGCGGGCGGGTGCCTGTCTCCCCACGGTCCAGGCCAGGTTTTGCAGGGAAGGGTTAAAACCTGACCAGCAACAAGGGTGTGGTTCTCAGTGTGGAGCTTCTGTGTTCTCTTGCTGTGAGAGTGAGGAGTGGAGGTGAGCCGGGCTGCGTGCTGAGGCCTGTAAAGGAGTGTGCAGGGACCCGCAGCTGAATCCAGGAGGGATCCATGTCCTGTGGCTAGGAGCCGGACCCATGGACTTATTTCCCCAAGGAGAAAAGGTGACATTACTCCTGGCTTTAAATAGACTTTGCTTTATGTGACTGAAACAGGCCTCAAGCAGCCTGCAGCAGGGACTTGCTGTGTTTGAACTATTATTTTGCTGTGTGTGACCACCCTCCCTGTGAACTGCACCGTCTTTCACAAATATGCACCGTGTGAATAAACAAAGCATTGTGTTTTACACTAAGACCGGTCTGTGATGCCTCTATACTGCACTCGCTACCACTGCCTACCAGAGCGGATCCCCACAATATATATATTATTATATATATATATATAAAGTACAGACCAAAAGTTTGGACACACCTTCTCATTCAAAGAGTTTTCTTTATTTTCATGACTATGAAGGCATTAAAACTATGAATTAACACATGTGGAATTATATACATAACAAACAAGTGTGAAACAACTGAAAATATGTCATATTCTAGGTTCTTCAAAGTAGCCACCTTTTACTTTGATTGCTGCTTTGCATACTCTTGGCATTCTCTTGATGAGCTTCAAAAGGTAGTCCCCTGAAATGGTCTTCCAACAGTCTTGAAGGAGTTCCCAGAGATGCTTAGCACTTGTTGGCCCTTTTGCCTTCACTCTGTCGTCCAGCTCACCCCAAACCATCTCGATTGGGTTCAGGTCCGGTGACTGTGGAGGCCAGGTCATCTGGCGCAGCACCCCATCACTCTCCTTCATGGTCAAATAGCCCTTACTTTCAAAGTTTTCCCAATTTTTCGGCTGACTGACTGACCTTCATTTCTTAAATTAATGATGGCCACTCGTTTTTCTTTACTTAGCTGCTTTTTTCTTGCCATAATACAAATTCTAACAGTCTATTCAGTAGGACTATCAGCTGTGTATCCACCTGACTTCTCCTCAACGCAACTGATGGTCCCAACCCCATTTATAAGGCAAGAAATCCCACTTATTAAACCTGACAGGGCACACCTGTGAAGTGAAAACCATTTCAGGGGACTACCTCTTGAAGCTCATCAAGAGAATGCCAAGAGTGTGCAAAGCAGTAATCAAAGCAAAAGGTGGCTACTTTGAAGAACCTAGAATATGACATATTTTCAGTTGTTTCACACTTGTTTGTTATGTATATAATTCCACATGTGTTAATTCATAGTTTTGATGCCTTTAGTGTGAATCTACAATTTTCATAGTCATGAAAATAAAGAAAACTCTTTGAATAAGAAGGTGTGTCCAAACTTTTGGTCTGTACTGTGTATATATATATATATATATATATATATATATACACACACTCACCTAAAGAATTATTAGGAACACCTGTTCTATTTCTCATTAATGCAATTATCTAGTCAACCAATCACATGGCAGTTGCTTCAATGCATTTAGGGGGGTGGTCCTGGTCAAGACAATCTCCTGAACTCCAAACTGAATGTCAGAATGGAAAAGAAAGGTGATTTAAGCAAATTTGAGCATGGCATGGTTGTTGGTGCCAGATGGGCCAGTCTGAGTATTTCACAATCTACTCAGTTAATGGGATTTTCACGCACAACCATTTCTAGGGTTTACAAAGAATGGTGTGAAAAGGGAAAAACCTCCAGTATGCGGCAGTCCTGTGGGCGAAAATGCCTTGTGGATGCTAGAGGTCAGAGGAGAATGGGCCGACTGATTCAAGCTGATAGAAGAGCAATGTTGACTGAAATAACCACTCGTTACAACCGAGGTATGCAGCAAAGCATTTGTGAAGCCACAACACACACAACCTTGAGGCGGATGGGCTACAACAGCAGAAGACCCCACCGGGTACCACTCATCTCCACTACAAATAGAAAAAAGAGGCTACAATTTGCACGAGCTCACCAAAATTGGACTGTTGAAGACTGGAAAAATGTTGCCTGGTCTGATGATTCTCGATTTCTGTTGAGACATTCAAATGGTAAAGTCCGAATTTGGCGTAAACAGAATGAGAACATGTATCCATCATGCCTTGTTACCACTGTGCAGGCTGGTGGTGGTGGTGTAATGGTGTGGGGGATGTTTTTATGGGCACACTTTAGGCCCCTTAGTGCCAATTGGGCATCGTTTAAATGCCACGGGATACCTGAGCATTGTTTCTGACCATGTCCATCCCTTCATGACCACCATGTACCCATCCTCTGATGGCTACTTCCAGCAGGATAATGCACCATGTCACAAAGCTCGAATCATTTCAAATTGGTTTCTTGAACATGACAATGAGTTCACTGTACTAAAATGGCCCCCACAGTCACCAGATCTCAACCCAATACAGCATCTTTGGGATGTGGTGGAACGGGAGCTTCGTGCCCTGGATGTGCATCCCTCAAATCTCCATCAACTGCAAGATGCTATCCTATCAATATGGGCCAACATTTCTAAAGAATGCTATCAGCACCTTGTTGAATCAATGCCACGTAGAATTAAGGCAGTTCTGAAGCCAAAAGGGGGTCCAACACCGTATTAGTATGGTGTTCCTAATAATTCTTTAGGTGAGTGTGTGTATATATATATATATATATATATATATATACACACACATTTATTTATTTATATGTGCTTTCTCATTTTTAACCAAAAGGTGTGCTTTTGGTGGGTTTGGAACTAATGGTGGTCTGTGGATGGCACTATTACTGGGGATCTGTGAAGGACACTGTTATGGGGGGATCTGTGGATGACGGACACTGTTATGGGGGGATCTGTGGATGACGGACACTGTTATGGGGGGATCTGTGGATGACGGACACTGTTATGGGGGGATCTGTGGATGATGGACACTGTTATGGGGGGATCTGTGGATGACGGACACTGTTATGGGGGATCTGTGGATGACGGACACTGTTATGGGGGGATCTTTGGATGACGGACACTGTTATGGGGGGATCTGTGGATGACGGACACTGTTATGGGGGGGGATCAATGGCTTGCACTGTTACAGGTAGAGATGTCCCGAATAGTTCGCCGGCAAATAGTTCCCGGCGAACATAGCTTGTTCGCGTTCGCCGAGGCGGGCAAACATATGCGATGTTCGGTCCGCCCCCTATACATCATCATTGAGTAAACTTTGACCCTGTACCTCACAGTCAGCAGACACATTCCAGCCAATCAGCAGCAGACCCTCCCACCTCCTGGACAGCATTCATTCGGAAGCTGCATTCTTAGTGAGAGGAGGGAGAGTGCTGCTGCTGCTGATCTAATAGGGAAAGCGTTAGCTAGGGCAGTGTTCTGTGTCCACAGACTCATCTGCTGTAAGGACAGCGTCCTGACAGCACCCCAAAAAGCCCTTTTCAGGGCTGGTACATCAGTCTGCTTTTTTTTTTATTTTTTATATTTATATATATTGCAGTTGCCTGCCCGTGTTGTGTGAGAGGCTGCAGGCTCAGTCACAGACAGTACTGTGTGCACACCATTCATACAGGGTGTGACAGAAAATACCTTGCAGATAAAAAAAATAAAATGTATTATTTCTCTGTGATATAATAGCAGTTGCAAGCCAGTGTGTGTCTGGCCCATAGACTGTACTGTGGCCACTGGCTAGCCCACCACTCATACCGTTACAGGGTGTCACTCACAAATACCTTGCAGATAAAAAAAAATCAATTTAATATTTTTCTGTGATATAATCCCAGTTGCAAGCCAGTGTGTGTCTGGCCCACAGACTGTACTGTGACCACTGGCTAGCCCACCACTCATACCGTTACAGGGTGTCACTCACTCACAAATACCTTGCAGACAAAAAAAAATCTATTTAATAATTTTCTGTGATATAATCCCAGTTGCAAGCCAGTGTGTGTCAGGCCCACACAGACTGTACTGTGCCCACTGCCCACCACTTATATAGGGTGGCACAGTACCTTGCACGCATAGTACCACTTATCTAAAAAAAAATGACAGGCAGAGGCAGGCCACCCCGCAGGGGCTGTCGTGGTCGTGGTGCTGTGATTTCCACTGGCCCTGGAATAATTAATGCCCAGTGTTCAGAGGCCACGTACCCTGAACCCAAAAAATTTGGAGAAAATAGTTGACTGGCTTACACAGGACACCCAATCTTCAACAGCTTCCACTAAGAACCTTGACGCACCATCCTCCTCCAGCTCAGCTTTGGTCACCTGCTCTCAAGTTACCACTCTCCCGGCCGCCGCCACCACCACCACTACCACCACAGCCGCTTCAATGGATCCCTCAGAGGAGTTATTTACACATCAGTTGGATGAAATTAGTGATGCGCAACCATTATTGCCAGAGGATGTAGATAACAGGGATATGTCTCAGTCAGGCAGTATTACACACATGGGCTTGCAGGCAGGCCTACTGCCACCTCCTCTACTCCTCCTACTCCATCCTCTTCGATAACCTCCTCGGCTGAGTCCTCTTCTGCTGCGGCATCTGGCTGCACATCAACTGAATCCTTCCAGCTCCCCAGGGGCTATTCCACATCCCGGATACGACAGTGTCACGCTGTCTTGGGGTTGACTTGCCTGAAAGCAGAGAGCCACACCGGACCAGCACTCCTGTCCGCCCTGAGCGCACAGGTGGATCAGTGGCTGACCCCGCACCAACTGGAGATCGGCAAAGTGGTGTGTGACAATGGAAGCAATTTGTTGGCGGCATTGAATTTGGGCAAGTTGTCACATGTGCCGTGCATGGCACATGTGTTGAATCTCATCGTGTCTAAGTACCCAGGCTTACAGGACGTCCTCAAGCAGGCCAGGAAGGTGTGTGGCCATTTCAGGCGTTCCTACACGGCCATGGCGCACTTTTCAGACATTCAGCGCCGAAACAACATGCCAGTGAGGCGCTTGATTTGCGACAGCGCGACACGTTGGAATTCAACACTCCTAATGTTCGACCGCCTGCTCCAACAAGAAAAAGCCGTCAACGAGTATTTGTATGACCAGGGTGCTAGGACAGCCTCTGCGGAGCTGGGAATTTTTTTGCCACGTTACTGGACGCTCATGCGCAATGCCTGTAGGCTCATGCGTCCTTTTGAGGAGGTGACAAACCTAGTCAGTCGCACCGAAGGCACCATTAGCGACCTCATCCCATTTGTTTTCTTCCTGGAGCGTGCCCTGCGAAGAGTGCTGGATCAGGCTGTAGATGAGCGTGAAGAGGAAGAGTTGTGGTCACCATCACTACCAGAAACAGCCTTGTCATCATCGCTTGCTGGACCTGCGGCAACGCTGCAAGAGGAGTATGAGGAAGGAAGGAGGAAGACCAACAAAAGCAGGCATCCCAGGTTGCTCGTTGTTGTCACCTATCTGGGACCCGTGGTGTTGTACGTGGCTGGGAATAAGATGTCTTATTCAATTAAAAGTGATTACACATGCCCCCCCCCCACTCCTAATAGTACCGTACATCCTAACAGCTTCAGTAGAATGCAGGCAGGCCGGACGGCGCGTCACTCACTGACGTCACTTGCCTGCGCCGCCTGCTTCATTCATAAAGTAGGCGGCGCAGGCACGTGACATCAGGGAGTTACGCTGCCGCCCGCCCGGCCTGCCTGCCTGCATTCTACTGAAGCGGTTAGGATGTACGGTACTATTAGGAGTGAGGGGGCATGTTTAATAACTATTAATTGAATAAGACATTTTATATTTGTATACTGGAGCGGCGGGGCTATAGTACACTGACTGCACCACCCCGCCGCTATTGCCGGCCCCCAGCTCCTCCTCCCAGTCCCTCCCTGCTCGCTCGTACATCGCAGCCAGCGATGTAAAACTGTCAGCATTCGCCCCATAAGACGCAGGGGCATTTTCCCCCCATTTTGGGGGGAGAAAAAGTGCGTCTTATGGGGCGAAAAATGCGGTATATATATATATTTATTAATTATGGGTATATTATTTTTTTAAGCGTTGGTGGTATAGTGTCTCTAAATATCCTTTTTTTTTAATAATGGCACCCCATTTCGTTGTTGGCTGTAGTGGCTGCATGCTTATTAGGCAAATACTTACCTAAATCAAGCATCCAGTGACGTCACCGGACTCTCCGCCTCCTTACCAACGATGCCGGCGTCTTCTCTTCCGGGTGTAGGGCTGCACTGAGGAAGGAGCAGCCAAGTGAGCGTCCTTCTCTCAGAGCGCCTGCGCCAAATGAGGACCGGTACGGCGCAGGCGCTGGATTTGGGTTGCAGGCAGGGCCAGCTGGAGGATGAGAGCGCTCGCTGGCCCTGTCAATCAAGTAGAGGAGGGGGCGTTTTTTGAGACCGAAAATGCGGCGGCTACCAGCAAGTAACCGCCCAACTTGCTGGTAATGAAGTAATTTGCATATCACAAAAGTACGATTTTTACTGAAATTACAGCACAGCCAGAGGTAAGAGGGGTATATATGGAATCTGCATACATTAGCAAATATATTAAGTCCAAAACAGAAAATTGCTGTTTGGGGGGTGACAGAAGCCCTTTAAGCATCAGCATTAAGGAGAGGATTTGGCGGTCTGAATATGTGGACATTATGTCATTGCTGCCGTCTGTTAAAGAGCAAGTAGCTAGAATGGATAAGAAGGATGACAAAGGTGATGAGGAAAGGAGGCGTACTATGCCTAGATCACTTAACAATTGGATTCAGGCGTTTTGTATTTTTTCAGCTATCTTGGGTGAGAAGCATCCGGAATTTTGTACTGGTTTATTTCAGCATCTGGATATCATCATTGAGGCGTATGGCAATTTTGGGGGCTTAGCTTGGTTTTATTATGATGAAACCTTCCGCCAGAAGTTGGCGGTTCACCCTGCACTTAAATGGGGTGTTAAGGACATTGGTCTGTGGGTGAATCTAATGCTACCACAGAAATCTGCCCCAGTCAGCTTGCTATAAGAAAAGGTCTTTGTTTTGCATTTAATGAAAGCTCATGCAAATGGTTAAATAATTGTCGTTACAGGCAAGAGTGCTCCTTTTGTGGGCGCGCACACCCCATAGTGCGTTGCTTCAAAAGAAACTCTCAGTCAAGTCAGCAGCAGCCTGGTACCAAGGAACAGTTACTTAAAAGCATGGAGTCCAGTGAAATTGACCGCAATGCTCTCATGGTTAGAACGCTACCCAGAGCGGCAGAAAGTTACGTTGATTTTTGATAGTTTCAATGAAGGGTTTGAGATTCCTGAGTTCTTTGGCACTGGCTGTTGTTGGGTGAATAATTTAAAATTGGTTGCTGTTCATAGGAATGTAGTGAGGTTGAAATTACAGAAAGAATTGGATTTGGGTAGGATCGCAGGTCCGTTTAGAGATCCGCCTTTTGTATATTTTAGACTATCTCCTTTAGGAATTGTACCAAATGGAATTTCGGCTGTTGGAAGTTAAGTTGGACAAATTGAGGTATTTGGTGGTTTCTTTGTTGAGGGAGAAGAAATGTACTTTGAGAGAAATGCAATCGGTTTTGGGTTCGCTTAATTTTGCGAGTAGAGTTATCCCCATTGGTAGAGTCTTCTCAAAGCGTTTGTATTTTTCCAATAGAGGTTTAAAATCTCCTAGCTCTCATATCCGTCTTAATAAGTGTTTGAGGGACGATCTTGCTATCTGGTTTGAAATTTTGCAGGATTTCAATGGTTCTAGTTTATGGCAGGATGATTTCATTGATTCTGATGCGCTAGGCTTGTTTACTGATGCTGTCGGGGAGTTGTGGATATGGTGTTTTCTGGAATGGTAGGGGGTCCGCTGAGGAATGGCCAGATGCATGGGTCAGGTGTGGTGTCACCAAGAATATTGTGTTTTTGGAGTTGCTCCCTGTTGTCGTTGCTGTTGTTGTCTGGGGTTCAGAGTTTAGGAATAGGAGAATTTGTTTCATAGTGATAATAAGGGAGTTATTTTTGCAGTTAATACGTTATCATCTAAATCTCAGTAAATTGTTAAGCTTTTAAGGCATTTAGTTCTGTTCTGCATAAAATTTTATATTTGGATCAAAGCTAAATACGTGGAGGGATCAGCAAATAGTTTAGCCCATTCTTTGTCTCGATTGCAGTTTACAAGGTTTCGGGAGCTCTCTCCGGAGGCGAATCAGCAAGGGATTCCATGTCCTCGTCATCTATGGGACCTTATTTGGGATTAATCTCAGACAATATTGTACGGTCTTTAGCCCCGAGAACATGGGCTGCTTATGCGGCTGCATGGCGCGACTGGTTGTTATTCGAATGTAGCATTGATGGGAGTGTTAATGTTCATGGGAAAGGTTTATTATTTGTGGCAGGTTTGTGTGACAAGCAATTGTCTTTCTCTGCAGTCTCTAGGACGGTTGCAGGAGTTTCCTTTATTCAAAAATTGTATGGTGAGCTCCCTCTTTCTTCCTGCTTTCAGATTAAACAAATGTTGAAGGTTATAAGAAACGGTTTTGTAATGTTGATGTTAGAAGACCGATTTCTATTCAGTTGCTGTTGGATTTAATCAGAGTCTTATCGGAGGTTTGTTTTGATAATTTTGAGGTTTTATTATTTAGGACGGCTTTTATCTTTGCTTTTTTTTTTGCTGCATTGAGTATTGGGGAATTAGTAGCTGCAAGTAAGTCGGTTTGTTCCAGGCTAGCCTATTCGGACGTGACGGTGAAGGAAGCATCGGTAGACATATTTATGAGGTATTCTAAGACGGATCAATGTGGGAGAGGTAGAGTTATTAAGTTGAATCAAAAATACCAAATTTACCAAATTTTTTGCAAAATTTGCAAATTTCCAAGTTTCAATTTCTCTACTTCTATAATACATAGTAATACCTCCAAAAATAGTTATTAGTTTACATTCCCCATATGTCTACTTCATGTTTGGATCATTTTGGGAATGCCATTTTATTTTTTGGGGACGTTACAAGGCTTAGAACTTTAGATGCAAATCTTGAAAATTTTCAAAAACCCACTTTTTAGGGACCAGTTCAGGTCTGAAGTCACTTTGTGAGGCTTACATAATAGAAACCACCCAAAAGTGGCCCCATTCTAGAAATTACACCCCTCAAGGTATTCAAAACTGACTTTACAAACATCATTAACCCTTTAGGTGTTCCCCAAGAGTTGATGGCAAATGGAGATATTTCAGAATTTCAATTTTTGCCAAATTTTCCATTTTAATCCATTTTTTCCACTAACAACGCAAGGGTTAACAGCCAAACAAAACTCTATATTTATTGCCCTGACTCTGCGGTTTACAGAAACACCCAATATGTGGTCGTACACCACTGTACAGCCCCACGTCAGGGCGTAGAGGGAAAGGAGCACCATGTGGTTTTTGGAAGGCAGATTTTGCTGGACTGGTTTATTTACACCATGTCCCATTTGAAGCCCCCCTGATGCACCCCTAGAGTAGAAACTCCAAAAAAGTGACCCCATTTTGGAAACTACGGGATAATGTGGCAGTTTTTTTGGTACTATTTTAGGGTACATATGATTTTTGGTTGCTCTATATTACACTTTTTGTGAAGCAAAATTTCATCTCCATTTGCCATTGACTCTTGTGGAACACTTAAAGGGTTAACAAAGTTTGTAAAATCAGTTTTGAATGCCTTGAGGGGTGTAGTTTCTTAAATGGGGTCACTTTTTGGAGTTTCTACTATAGGGGTGCATCAGGGGGGCTTCAAATGAGACATGGTGTCAAAAAACAAGTCCAGCAAAAACTGCCTTCCAAAATATGGCATTCCTTTCCTTCTGCGCCCTGCTGTGTGCCCGTACAGCAGTTTACAAACACATATGGGGCTCCCTCCCTGTTAACCTCTTCCATACAGCGGTCCCTACGGACCGTGGCATGGAAGGGGTTAAAACGGCTGACATCTGCACAGATGTCAGCCGTTTGAATCAGAGTGTCAGCAATGAGCTCTGATTCAACTGCTCGGTCATCCTGAGAATAAACGGGGGGCGGGCGGAACATCGTCCGCCCGCCCCCCACACTGCCGCCGCCTCCCGCAATCCCCCCCCCCCCCCCGCTGCGCCCGCAGGCACAAAAACACAGAGGGCTGCAGGAGGGGGGGGGGGTTAACTTTAAAATACAGGCACTTTGAGGTTTCTGATCCGTGTGGTCCGTGACCGCGGGGATCAGAAACTTGCATAAGCGCTACAAACCGCAGGTCTGAATTGACCTGCGGTTTGTAGCGATCGGCAATGCGGGCGGGTCACAGGACCCCCCCTAGGCATTGTCACAGGGTGCCTGCTGAATGATTTCAACAGGCACCCCGTTCTGATCACTGCCGGCCATGGATAGGTCATCACAGGACAGGTATATAGGACTATAGGACGGGTATATTGCGGACATACTAGCGGCGATCTAGCCGAGCATGTCCGCAGCTCTATAGGCTAAAAAGAGGTGACAGAATCCCTTTAACAAGAAAGCCCTCTGACCAACCCAAGAAATGGTGGAGGGCTCTATTACATGTCACCCATAATGCTATCTGCAGAGCTGTTAGTGCTGTCAGAAAAGACTGGGGTAGAGTCCCTAAACTTAGGAGACTTCATGACCCTCCAGAAAGAGGGGAGGCAAAACGGAATGACTGCAGTCCTCAACACAGAGCAGACATGGAGCACATTCCAGTGCAGGCAGAGGGGACAGGAAGGGCCTTCACTCGTCTACATACCTGTCCTGTCACAGGAAGAAGCGGCGGCCCTGCTGAGCATCCACACAGCTTATGGCAGGGGGACAATAGCGGCGGCCCTGCTGAGCGTCCACACAGCTTATGTCAGGGGGACTACATACCTGTCCTGTCACAGGAAGAAGCGGCGGCCCTGCTGAGCGTCCACACGGCTTATGGCAGGGGGACAATAGCGGCGGCCCTGCTGAGCGTCCACACAGCTTATGGCAGGGGGACAATAGCGGCGGCCCTGCTGAGCATCCTTCCGGGAGCTGGACCACGGCTTGTGTCAGGGGACACGCCCTTCACTCGTCTACTTACCTGTCCTGTCACAGGAAGAAGCGGCGGCCCTGCTGAGCGCCCACACAGCTTATGGCAGGGGGACAATAGCGGCGGCCCTGCTGAGCGTCCACACAGCTTATGTCAGGGGGACTACATACCTGTCCTGTCACAGGAAGAAGCGTGCAGATAGCGGCGGCCCTGCTGAGCATCCTTCCGGGAGCTGGACCACAGCTTGTGTCAGGGGGACACGCCCTTGGCCGCCGCTGGAGACGCTCAGCATCACTTCCTCTGTGGAATCCTTTGTTGTGTGGTGTGGGTCACACGGAACCGGACGAGCCCAGAAGCTGCTGGTTCAGGGGGATACAGCTATTATCAGAGTAGGCGCCATGATTTGTGCCCAGAAGCTGCTGGTTCAGGGGGATATAGCTATTATCAGAGTAGGCGCCATGATTTGTGCCCAGAAGCTGCTGGTTCAGGGGGATACAGCTATTATCAGAGTAGGCGCCATGATTTGTGCCCAGAAGCTGCTGGTTCAGGGGGATACAGCTATTATCAGAGTAGGCGCCATGATTTGTGCCCAGAAGCTGCTGGTTCAGGGGGATACAGCTATTATCAGAGTAGGCGCCATGATTTGTGCCCAGAAGCTGCTGGTTCAGGGGGATACAGCTATTATCAGAGTAGGCGCCATGATTTGTGCCCAGAAGCTGCTGGTTCAGGGGGATATAGCTATTATCAGAGTAGGCGCCATGATTTGTGCCCAGAAGCTGCTGGTTCAGGGGGATACAGCTATTATCAGAGTAGGCGCCATGATTTGTGCCCAGAAGCTGCTGGTTCAGGGGGATATAGCTATTATCAGAGTAGGCGCCATGATTTGTGCCCAGAAGCTGCTGGTTCAGGGGGATACAGCTATTATCAGAGTAGGCGCCATGATTTGTGCCCAGAAGCTGCTGGTTCAGGGGGATACAGCTATTATCAGAGTAGGCGCCATGATTTGTGCCCAGAAGCTGCTGGTTCAGGGGGATACAGCTATTATCAGAGTAGGCGCCATGATTTGTGCCCAGAAGCTGCTGGTTCAGGGGGATACAGCTATTATCAGAGTAGGCGCCATGATTTGTGCCCAGAAGCTGCTGGTTCAGGGGGATACAGCTATTATCAGAGTAGGCGCCATGATTTGTGCCCAGAAGCTGCTGGTTCAGGGGGATACAGCTATTATCAGAGTAGGCGCCATGATTTGTGCCCAGAAGCTGCTGGTTCAGGGGGATATAGCTATTATCAGAGTAGGCGCCATGATTTGTGCACTGCTCACGGAGACTACACGGAGGTGAGGGGTACATGATCCGTAGTTTTTTCCTGCAGCAGGGCATGAGGTGAAATGCGCTAATCCCTGGTGGAAAGCGTGGCAGTGTGGATGTAGCCTTATGTTTGTTACATGCAGCAACAGATCTGACCTCTGGCCATAGCAAAATGTATCTTGGCAGGTAGCGGATTCTGTCAGGATCTCCCATAAATAAATGCTTACTGGAGGTACAATAATTCTGCCAGTGGGTTATTTTATACACCATTCATATGAGCAGAATGATTAACCACAGCGTTTATAACTGCAGAAGAGCTGTAGATCAGCTGCAATGAGTATTAAAGGCTATGTACACCTTCCAGGCAAGATTTCTATTATGGCATTTTACTCATTTTGGGCTAAAAAATTTTTTTTTTCAAATGGTGTTTATTAACAATATTCAGCTGTTCTGTCACAAAGGGTTAACTGTGTGCCTGGTACTTTCACTTTCACTTTGTGCTGTCATCTAGTAACACTTATTTCTAAACTACAAAAAGCTTGTAAACACTTATTTTAAGGGGTTTTCTGACATTTTACTACTGATCGGTGGGGTCTAAGACCCAGGACTCCCACCGATCAGCTGCGGCCCCTCACAGTAGCGCCGTGGCCTTCTTATAGCTTTACCTAGGCCAGTGACGATACATTCATTGTTGACATGGCCTCGGCTCAGCTCAGCCCCATTCACTTCACAGCGATACCAAGCACATCTGGTATCAAATGTGCGGCTCAGTGAGCACGGAGAAGGCAGTGGAGCTCACAGGAGCATCAGTGCCTTCTCAAACAGCTGATTGTCAGGTGTCGGACCCATATCAGTAGGATATGCCCCCATTGTGTGATATCACTATTTTCAGTGGCCCCATAGAAATGAATGGAGGGCGGCCGTGCATGATTGGTGCACCCTCCCTGACTTTGAAGGCTCCGTTTATGTGATACGGTAGGTGGGACCCGCACCTGTCAGATAATGGGCGCATATCCTTGCAATATGCCCCCATTGTCTGAGATGACACAACCAACCTTTAAGGCCACGTGTGGAACAGCACCAAATTTGCGGTGCATTGTACATGATGATGGGGTTTTCAATCCTTATCCACAGGTAGCAGAGAAGATATCCATGGAAATAAGAATAGGTCAGTTTTCTGAGTCATAACATGCTTATTCATGTGCAGAAATCTTGCTGATTTGTACAATTGATTTCCCTTGGAATCTGCAGCACAACCTAGCAAACATTGCAGTAAAAAAGTAAATGGTGTGAATTTAGACCAATAGAACAAAATCTAGAGCAAGTTTTGTAAAATAGCTTAAAGATCCATGGGGGACTTGTCTAGTGCAAATCTTCACTAAGTGAACAGGGTACTTTCACACTTGCATTTTTCTTTTCCGGCATTGAGTTCCGTCACAGGGGCTCAATACCGGGAAAAAACGGATCAGTTTTATCTTAATGCATTCTGAATGGAGAGCATTCTATTCATGATGCATCAGTTCAGTCCCGTTTTTTGGCCGGAGAAAATCCCGAACACTTGCCAGAATGCCAGATCCGGCATTAATTTACTTTGAAGTGTATTAGTGGCAGATCCGGATTTCTGGTCTGCGCATGCACAGACCTTTAAAAATGCAAAAAAAAAAATATACCGGATCCAGTATTTCAGTGCATTTGTATTTCAAAAGCCATCCGTTTGCGTCCGGATTGTCGGATCCAGCAGGCAGTATCGGCGACGGAACTCCCTGCCGGAATCCTCTGCCGCAAGTGTGAAAGTACACTTACTCATAGATTCTGCTCGTAAAGCCAGACAGAATCCACTGTAATAATGCTGGTATAGGTTTAAATGGGTTTTTGTTCCCTAGTCATACTCTATAGAAAAAAAACTGCATGGATTAATGAATGTTATTTTGCGTGCAAAATCTGCACATGAAAAAAATAAATAAACTGATTGGCACAGAGTAGCACAATTGAGTTTTAAAGGGAACCTGTCACCAGGATTTTGTGTATAGAGAACATGGGTTGCTAGATGGCCGCTAGCACATCCGCAATACCCAGTCCCCATAGCTCTGTGTGCTTTTATTGTGTAAAAAAAACAATTTGATACATATGCAAATTAACCTGAGATGAGTCCTTCCCTGACTCATCTCACGTACAGGACTCATCTAAGGTAATTTGCATATGTATTAAATAGTTTTTTTACACAATAAAAGCACACAGAGCTATGGGGACTGGGTATTGCGGATGTGCTAGCGGCTATCTAGCAACCCTTACCCTCAGCTCTATACACACAATCCCGGTGACAGGTTCCCTGTCACCCCACTAAACTGATTTTTTATTTTTTTTTGTGTACTTATAATCCCTATCCTGCGATATTGCTATACCTTATGTTATTAATAATTTTCGTTCAGTAGATTTTGCAAAAAACTTACTTTTATGATATGCTAATTACCTTTCTACCAGCAAGTAGGGCGTCTACTTGCTGGTAGCAGCCGCAGAAAACCGCCCCCTCCTTCTGTTGATTGACAGAGCCAGCCGGGATCTCCTCTTCCGGCTTGCCCTGTCAGCATTTCAAAAATCGCGCGCCTGTGTTGATTCGGCGCAGGCGCTCTGAGATAAGGAGGCTCGGCTCGTCAGCACTCCCTCAGTGCGCCTGCGCCAATGACGTCACCGAAAGAGAAGATGTCATCGGCGCAGGCGCACTGAGGGAGTTCTGAGGAGGCGAGCCTCCTCATCTCAGAGCGCCTGCGCCGAATGAACACAGGCGCGCGATTTTTGAAATGCCGACAGGGCTGGCCGGAGGAGGAGATCACGGCAGGCCCTGTCAATCAACACGACGAGGGGGCGGTTTTCTGCAGTAGCTACCAGCAAGTAGACGCCCTACTTGCTGGTAGAGACCTAATTTACATATTATAAAACTTCGTTTTTGGAAGAAACTGCTGAATCAAAGTAAGGAACACAATTATATTTTCATTTATCGCAATATAACTAATTTAACTAGCCCAAAAAAAATCACTTTAGTGGGGTGACAGAAGCCTTTTAAATACAATGGCTCAATCCAGTGTGTTTAAATGCTTTGTAGCAATTCAGTATTTATCAGTCGGCTAGCGTGGCGTCCCATGTGCCTAACAGACGTAACTTATAAGGTACCTTATTTTCCCATAGATGTCTTGTCCTGATGCCGCCTTTTCCTCCGTCTTGTTCACCGCTTTCCACCGTAGTTGCGCTATAAAGCGTGTCACAAGGTCATTGGTTGTTAAGACCCTTCGAGGGCTGGTAGTTTTCTCACGCCTTTATATTTGCTGCTCTGGGGGAGGGTGTGAAGATTCCTGGAAATGTCTAGTCGTTGGCAGGGGTTAGTCTTGGGTATAAATTCGGATCGGTGAGCAGGTCTTATCCCCAGACGCGTTTCGAAGGGTCGCACTTCCTCCTCAGTGGTTGCCTGCTTTCTTTCCCTCTCACCATTTTATATCCGATAATGAGCCAAAAAATGTAATTTAAATTCCGTTCCAGGTTTTCCCACCTGGTAATCGTTCAGAACCACCAGTGGTTTCTTGTTAGTTTCTTTTTTAAAAGGTTACTTTAAAAAAAAAAAGAGAACAGACACCTGCTAAAACATGCAAGATAATGGTTTAAAAGATAAATAAAATAAGCAAAAAATATATTGCATAAACATGAATCTTATAGTTTGTTCACAAAAGATCCATTATATCTTTAGTGCGTCTTTGGTTATATTTCATGTTTGACCCAAAGACTGATTTTGCTATGGATCCTGTTATGTCAGTTATCAGGTGTCCAAAAATGCAAAAAACGCACTTATGGTACCGTGCGTTTTTGGTGTGTTATTTAAAAAAATTTGATGCGTTTGTTGTAGATTCTAACTACCTTTTGTCTGATCTATCTATGTAGGTTTTCTTTTGGACCTAACTCATCGTCCCTTATAATTTTACTCATTCTTAGGGTTAGTCTTGTACAGATCTTATTATGTCACTTAGGCTACTTTCACACTGCCGTTTCTGGGTCCGCCTGTGAGATCCGTTCAGGGCTCTCACAAGCGGCCCCAAATGGATCAGTTTAGCCCTAATGCATTCTGAATGGATAAGGATCCGTTCAGAATGCATCAGTTTGGCTTGCAGCGTTTTGGTGTCCGCCTGGCGATGCGGAGCCAAACGGATCCATCCTGACTTACAATGTAAGTCAATAGTGACGGATCCGTTTACATTGACACAATATGGTGCAATTGTAAACGGATCCGTCCCCCATTGACTTTCAATGTAAGTCAGGACGGATCCGTTTGACTTACACTTAGATTTAGATTTTCTTTGGACAGAATAATGCAGACGGATCAGTTCTGAACGGATACAAGCGTTTGCATTTATAGGTGCGGATCCGTCTGTGCAGATACCAGACGGATCCGCACCTAGCGCAGGTGTGAAAGTAGCCTTATCAAGTTTCCAAAAATACAAAAAACTCACTTGTGGTACCATGCGGTTTTAGTGCATTTTTTATAAATTCCAACTGTTTTTAGGCTGATTTAACCATATAGGTTGTCTTTCAGATATATTGCATTATTCCCAAGTGTAGTTTTCTTTCCTGGGACTTGTTTTCTAAAAAAATCATGTTATATCCCTTGTCTAATGTCCAAAAATACAAAAAACGCACATGCGGTACCATGCGTTTTTTATGCATTTTTGATGCGTTTTTTATGCTATGTGCGTTTTTTTATAAATTCCAACAGTTTTTTATATTGTTTACCATAATTGGCTTGAATTTTTCAGTTTACATCCTAAGCATGCAGAATATCACATATATCGCGTGTAGTATTTTGACATTTTCAAGGACCTGATTCATAATGATGAGGGGTGGGTGGAGGTCCACCGCCAAGGGAAGATCGGGGTGTTGATATACAACCAGATGCCGATTTCCCGTCGGCTAGGGACATCCACCCACTAAATTCTTTTCTTGAGACTAGTATTTTGCAGATCATTTGACTGACATCTAGAGAACGTTGGTATGTCTTCTATGTGTCGTCTATAGATTCCAACTTTTTTTGTTTGGTTGGCTTGAGATCTTTTAAATTACCTCATAAGTATCTTGGGGGGATGTTATTTTTGAGCGAATCATAATGTAAAATGGATGGTAAGTCCCTTGGATAAGGGGAGATCGGATTGTTGTTATGCGACCTGACGTCGATCTTCCGTCAGCCGAGGACATCCACCCTTCATTGGAAGCCGAAAAGTTCTAGTTTGGCATTGAGGCCACCCGGCAATAGTGTGTTGAATTAAAATATTCTTTTGTATTCTATTCTAGACATAGCTTTAATATGGTCGCTCCCTCTCCAATGTTTCTTTACTTGTTCTAGGGCTGCAAACTTGAGGCCTCTTGGATCCTGATTATGTACTTTCTTAAAGTGATCTGACAATGAATGGTTCTTATAGCCTTTCTTTATGTTTGCAATATGCTCTGCAACCTGCTTTTTAAGTGTTCGTTTAGTACGTCCAACGTACTGTTTCTTGCAGGGACATTCTATGATATAAATAACGTTTGTGGAGTTACAGGATAAGAATTATTTGATTTTAAATCTGGTGTTGTTTTGTATAGCAATTACTTCCTCTGTTTTTTTGGGAAATTTTGTTAATTTACAATTATTGCATTGATTGCATCTATAAAATCCCTGTAACTTAAGCCAGTTAGCGTTATGTTGTTTATGTGGACTACTGTTTTTGACGGAGAGGGCTACTTTTAGGCCTAAGTTGGGCGCCTTGGTGTAGACAACTTGTGGTATAGGTGGTGTTAGAGGGCCTATAGTCTTATCCTTTTGTATAAAATGCCAATGTTTTTTAATTATGCGTTCTATTACTTTATATCTTGTGTTGTATGGAAGAATGATACAAATTATCTCATTGTCCATAGTTTTATTATCTCTGGGGATTTTGTCTTTAAAAAAGGATTCCCTATCCATTTCCCTGACTTTTTGCAAAGAGGCTTCCACTAATTTCACTGGATATTCTCTCTCTTGAAATTGATTCTTCATAGTTCTGGCGTCCTCCTCAAATTGTTCGGCCTGTGTACAATTTCTTTTGATATGGAGAAACTGCCCCGTGGGTACATTCAGTAGCCACCTAGGAAGGTGGCAACTAGGAAATAGTATATATCTGTTTTTGTCTACCGGTTTTTGGTATGTACTACATACCAAACTTTCCCCATTCACTGTAATTTGTATATCCAAAAATTCTACTTTAGTCTGGCTGATATTCGAGGTAAATTGTAAATTATATGTGTTGTCATTGATTTCCTGCAAAAAGGACTGGAGTGAAATTTCGTCCCCTTGCCAGATAAACAGAATTTCGTCAATGTAACGTTGCCAGAGGACCAGGTTTGAACCCAGCTTTGAGCATAAAAAATGCACTAAAAACGCATGGTACCGCAAGTGTGTTTTTTGTATTTTTGGACACTTGATAAGTGACATAATAAGATCTGTACAAGACTAACCCTAAAAATGAGTAAAGGTTAGGTCCAAAAGAAAACCTACATAGATAGATCAGACAAAAGGTAGTTAGAATCTACAACAAACGCATCTAATTTTTTTAAATAACGCACCAAAAATGCACGGTACCGTAAGTGCGTTTTTTGCGTTTTTGGACACCTGATAACTGACATAACAGGATCCATACCAAAATCAGTCTTTGGGTCAAATATGAAATATAACCAAAGACGCACTAAAGATATAATGGATCTTTTGCGAACAAACTAAGATTGATGTACATGATGTTCATTTTTTTTTTTTAAAGTAACCTTTTAAAAAAGAAACTAACAAGAAACCACAGCTGGCTCTGAACGATTACCAGGTGGAAAAATCTGGAACGGATTTTTGATCCATTAAATTTTTTAGCTCATTACCGGATATAAAATGGTGAGAGGGAATGAAAGCAGGCAACCACTGAGGAAGAAGTGCGACACTTCGAAACACGTCTGGGGATAAGACCTGCTCACCGATCCGAATTTATACCCAAAACTAACCCCTGCCAACAACTAGACATTTCCAGGAATCTCCACACCCTCCCCCACAGCAGCAAATATAAAGGAGTGAGAAAACTACCAGCCCTCGAAGGGTCTTAACAATCAATGACCTTGTGACACGCTTTATAGCGCAACTACGGTGGGAAGCGGTGAACAAGACGGAGGAAAAGGCTGCATCGGGGGACAAGACATCTATGGGAAAATAAGGTACCTTATAAGTCATGTCTGTTAGGCACATGGGACGCCACGCTAGCCGACTGATAAATACTGAATTGCTACAAAGCATTTAAACACACTGGATTGAGCCATTGTATTTAACCACACTCATCTTAGGGTATTTTCACACTTGCGGCAGGACGGATCCGACATGCTGTTCACCATGTCGGATCCGTCCTTCCGCTATTTCGCCGTGCTGCCGGACCGCCGATCCGTCCCCATTGACTATAAGGGGGATGGGGGCGGAGCTCCCGCGCAGCACGGCGATGTACGGCGAAAGCCGCCAGACTAAAAAGTCCTGCATGTCCGACTTTTTAGTCCGGCAGCTTTCGCCGTGCACCGTCGTGCTGCGCCGGAGCTCCGCCCCCATTATAGTCAATGGGGACGGAGCGGCGGTCCGGCGACACGGCGAAATAGTGGAAGGACGGATCCGACATGGTGAACAGCATGTCGGATCCGTCCTGCCACAAGTGTGAAAGTACCCTTATGCGGACAGAGTCTGTTTCTTGTGCAATGATATACTGGTCAGCATTCACAAATGTAACAACTAACGGTTACTTACCAGCAGCACGCATATATTAACCGCCTCCGGACCGCCTAACGCAGGATTGCGGTCCGGAGGCGGCAGCCCTGCGCTCAGCGACGCATATACGCGTCATCTCGCGTGAGCCGAGATTTCCTGTGAACGCGCGCACACAGGCGCGCGTGTTCACAGGATCGGAAGGTAAGAGAGTGGATCTCCAGCCTGCCAGTGGCGATCGTTCGCTGGCAGGCTGGAGATGCGATTTTTTAACCCCTAACAGGTATATTAGACGCTGTTTTGATAACAGCGTCTAATATACCTGCTACCTGGTCCTCTGGTGGTCCCTTTTGGTCACTTATTAACCCCTTATGAACCACTGATCACCCCATATAGAGAAATATCTTGGCAAAAGACAACTTTTCCCATTTTTTTATACAAAGTTGGCATTTGACCAAGATATTTATCTCACCCAGCATGGGTATATGTAAAATGACACCCCAAAACACACTGCCCAACTTCTCCTGAGTACGGAGATACCACATGTGTGACACTTTTTTGCAGCCTAGGTGGGAAAAGGGGCCCATATTCCAAAGAGCACCTTTCGGATTTCACCGGCCATTTTTTACAGATTTTGATTTCAAACTACTTACCACACATTTGGGCCCCTAGAATGCCAGGGCAGTATAACTACCCCACAAGTGACCACATTTTGGAAAGAAGACACCCCAAGGTATTCGCTGATGGGCATAGTGAGTTCATGGAAGTTTTTATTTTTTGTCACAAGTTAGTGGAATATGAGACTTTGTAAGAAAAAAAAATAAAAAATCATCATTTTCCGCTAACTTGTGACAAAAAATAAAAAGTTCTATGAACTCACTATGCCCATCAGCGAATACCTTAGGGTGTCTACTTTCCGAAATAGGGTCATTTGTGGGGTGTTTGTACTGTCTGGCCATTGTAGAACCTCAGGAAACATGACAGGTGCTCAGAAAGTCAGAGCTGCTTCAAAAAGCGGAAATTCACATTTTTGTACCACAGTTTGTAAGCGCTATAACTTTTACCCAAACCATTTTTTTTTTACCCAAACATTTTTTTTTTATCAAAGACATGTAGAACAATAAATTTAGAGAAAAATTTATATATGGATGTCATTTTTTTTGCAAAATTTTACAACTGAAAGTGAAAAATGTCATTTTTTTGCAAAAAAATTGTTAAATTTCGATTAATAACAAAAAAAGTAAAAATGTCAGCAGCAATGAAATACCACCAAATGAAAACTCTATTAGTGAGAAGAAAAGGAGGTCAAATTCATTTGGGTGGTAAGTTGCATGACCGAGCAATAAACGGTGAAAGTACTGTAGGTCAGAAGTGTAAAAAGTGGCCTGGTCATTAAGGGTGTTTAAGCTAGGGGGGCTGAGGTGGTTAAGGAACAACACCATCTGGTGGTAAACAGGTGCAATAACTCTTGTATTTACCAAAAATACATTCTTATTGAAGAACAGCACCATCTGGGGGAGAACAGATGCAATTACATATGATACACAGAAAGTATTAGTGTTTCAACGCTGCTAGAGATTTCCATCTAGTGCTCAACAAAGAGACTGCATCAATTGTTGTATACAATCTTATGTATTAAAATTTTTCAATTCAAATTTTTATATGAGTTCATTTATTCTGCATGCGTTTTTACAGTACAGTGTTAATAAATATAATTAATTATAACAGCTACCCGTACTCTTTTGCTCTCCGGTGCACGAATGATGCGAGTGCCTGACTAATATTTTACATTTTCGGTAATAGTTGGTGAACCCCAAAAACCGCATAAGAGCCTTCAGACTTTTGGGTCGATCCCAGTTCAATACAGCATGGACTTTCTCTGGATCCATTCGAAAACCTAAGGAGGACAGCAGGTAGCCCAAAAACTGCACCTTGTGTACAGAAAAAACACACTTTATTGTCCTTTAGGATCTGTAACACCTGTCTAACATGATCCTGATGTGTCTCCACATCTGGAGAATAAATTTGAATGTCATCCAAATACACGACTACAAACCTCCCCACAAGGTGATGAAAAATATAATTCACAAAATGCTGGAAAACAGCAGGAGCATTGGTCAACCCGAAAGGCATGACCAGGTTCTCAAAGTGCCCCTTAGGAGTATTAAAAGCCGTCTTCCATTCATACCCCTTCCTTGATCCTAACCAGATTATATGCCCCCCTAAAGTCCAACTTGGAGAAAACCTTGGCACCAATAATCTGGTTAAACAAATCGGGAATCAAAGAAAGAGGGTAAGGATCACGGACAGTAATCCAAATGAGTTCATGGAAATCCAGACATGGCCAAAGACCTCCGTCTTTTTTTTTTTTTAACAAAAAGAACCCTGCTGCCACTGGAGACTTGGAAGGTCTTATGTGTCCTTTAGCCAAACTCTCGGTAATATACTCTTTCATGGCCAGTCTTCCAGGTTCCGAAAGGTTAGACAACCTAGATTTTGGCAATTTAGCTCCGGGAATGACATTGATAGGACAATCATATTCCCGATGCGGAGGTAAATCCTGGCATCCACTTACAGAAAACACGTCAGTAAAATCAGATATAAAAGAGGGTAATGTCTTAGTTGTTAAAACAGAAAAAGATGTATTCAGACAATTGTCAATGCAATCACCCCAATCCAGAATCTGTCTAGCTTGCCAATAGATAGTTGGATTGTGCTTGCTTAACCACGGTAAACCCAGAACCACCGATGCAGGGAGACCCTCCAACACAAAACACAAGTTAAATTCTTGATGAAAGCCACCCACTCTTAATCTGATATCATGCACCACTTGAGATAAACACTTCTGAGCTAGAGGTGCAAAATCAATAGCAAAAACCCCCAAAAAATTGTTATGCACTCGGTGTAAACCCACGCATATGGACAAACTGAGCATCGATCAGATTCACCCCGACCCTGCTGTCGATAAACACCTTAATCACCACAGTTTTTGACCCTAGCGCCACCTCAGCACCCAAGAGAAATCGGGTACTACCAGTAAAAGACAAATGCACATTTTCTGACTCGCCTCTTCAACCCTCCAAGAGTCAGATGGGAATTAAATGTCCCTCTTTTTTTCTTTTCGCCGTTAAATGCATGGACATACTCTGATAAAATGTCCCTTTTGTCCGGAGGAAAAGCACACTCCCTTCCTGTTACGAGTATACTTAAAAGCGGATCCAGGAGTAGCTTCCCCTAATTGCATGGATTCATCCCCAGACATAAACCCAGGAGTAGCTTCACCCAAAGTATCAGAGAAGGATGATACATCATGTGATAGTACGTTATGATAGTAGGGGCCCCTAGATCTCTCTCTCAGGCGTCTATCCATGCGTATGGCCAGAGACATAGCAGCCTCCAGAGACCCTGGGGTTTCATGAAAAGCCAAGGCGTCCTTCAGCCACTCCGATAACCCTTGATAAAACTAGCTACGGAGGGCAGGATTGTTCCACTCCGTATCCGTAGCCCACCTCCTAAACTCAGAGCAATAAATCTCAGTGGAATGATCACCCTGACGAAGGCCGTGCAGCTTGGTTGTGGCTAGACAGGTCTGATCCAAATCATCATAGATAAGACCCAAAGCTTTGAAAAATTAATCTACTGACCGGAGAGACTGCGATCCAGTCAGCAGAGAAAAAGCCCATGACTGCGCATCCCCTTCAAGCAAGGAAATAACCACACTGACTGACTGTTTCTCATCCCCAGATGAGTGTAGACGTAGCCTAAAATACAGTTTGCACGCCTCCCTAAACAAAATGAAATTATCACGTCCCCCAGAGAATCCGTCCGGGAGGGCAACTTTAACCGCCTCCAGACCGCCTAACGCAGGATTGCGTTCCGGGGGCGGTCGATTCATTCCTCCTTGACGCGCCGGCGCGTCATCTCGCGAGACGCGAGATTTCCTGTGAACGCGCACAAAGTAGACACTTCGGAAAGTAGACACCCAAAGGTATTCGCTGAGGGGCATATTGAGTCCATGAAAGATTGAACTTTTTGTCACAAGTTAGCGGAAAGGGAGACTTTGTGAGAAAAAACTAAAAAAAAATCTATTTCCGCTAACTTGTGCCAAAAAAAAATAATTCTATGAACTCGCCATGCCCCTCACGGAATACCTTGGGGTGTCTTATTTCCAAAATGGGGTCACTTGTGGGGTATTTATACTGCCCTGGCATTTTAGGGGACCTAAAGCGTGAGAAGTAATTTGGTATCCAAATGCGTAAAAAATGCCCTGTGAAATCCTAAATGTGCTCTTTAGAATTTGGGCCCCTTTGCACACCTAGGCTTCAAAAAAGTGTCACACATGTGGTATCGCCGTACTCAGGAGAAGTTGGGCAATGTGTTTTGGGGTTTCTTTTTACATATACCTGAAAGGGCCCCTGGTTTGTCTGTGGGTGAACCTCCGGCCGGGCAACCACTGAAGACCAATACACGTTGATAGGTTTAAAATGGTTGTTTTTTTATTCTGACATCGTAGACAATTTATAGATACAAACCACAAGATTACCATACAAACCACAAGATTATCATATACCTCCCCTAAGCTTAATCCAATCAGGTAACGAAAAAGTCATGATAATTTCGTAAAAACAAGGTACATATGTGACGCATTTATAATTCTTAGTATTCAGATATCTAACCACAATCTTTGTTGATTTCAGCTTTGTTCAAATATTTCTCGGAATTATCTTTGTTTATCTCGTACCAACATTTACCTGGTAAAATGTCTTGCATTTATCTAAACCACAGGTGAAGGTTAATATACAAAAAAATGCTTATATATATATAACTCGTATTGCAGTAAATGTAAAATATATGTCTAATGCACATGTTAGATATATGTGTAACAGGTATATATGTGCATATATATGTTTCTGCAGCTATGATGCCATGCATTCGGCAATTCTCTCTTCAGGTACCTCTATTACAAATGTGGCTTTCTTTTGCTAAAGCATGCATATCTCTATCGTGAAGTAGCCTTTTTTAACCTATCCTTAATGGTTCTGTTCATTCTTTCCACTACTCCAGCGCTTTGGGGATGGTAGACTATATTGAGTTTCCACTGGAAACCCAAAATCTTTGTCAGTTCTTGTATTAGTTTGGACTGGAAAGCAGGTCCCTGATCTGAATGAATTACCCGAGGGAGTCCATACAGTGAAATCCATTGATTTATCAATGCCCTAGCTGTCACACCAGCTGTTTCCCTGAAGTAGGTATGGCTACACACCATCCGGAGAACCTACAGACTATTACAAGCAGATATCTTATATTCCCGGGTTGCTTTGGCATGTGTGTGTAATCTATCTGCAAATCTTGCAGAGGGCCTGTAGGGGGTGGTAGATTCCCATGTCTTCCGTGTGCTTTTCCTTGAACATTATTCTGTGCACAAGTCATGCATGAGTCGACCAGATCGTCTATCAATCTCTGCAATTGGTGTGCACAGAACAGTGACTTGTAATGTTCTGATATGTACTGTTTTCCTAAATGTCCAGGACCATGAAGATAAGATATTAGGAGCGGTGCTGATGCAGTAGGAACCCCCAATATCCGATCTTTTGTCCACATACCTGTACCTGTCGTCTGCAGTCCCTGAGATTTCCAGTACTTGATGTCCTCACTGGTAGACTGTTTCTGAAGTTGATATACTACTGACTCCCAGTTTTCACTTTCAAAGTCTGTCATGAATAATAACTTATTTTCCCTTCTCGTGTCTCTCTTGGCTGCCATTTTTGCTGCTCTGTCTGCTAGGTTGTTTCCCATAGCTTGATAATCTCCTTTTGCAGAGTGTCCTTTCACTTTTATCACACTTATGGCTTCTGGTAATTGAATTGCATGTAGCAAGTGATCTATGTATTTCTGATTCGCTACCTTCTTCCCGTCTGCTGAGATATACCCCCTATTTTTCCATATTAATGCATAATCATGCACTGTTCCAAATGCATAGCTACTATCAGTATAAATATTCACTTTGTGTCCTGCGAATATTTCACAGGCTCTTGTGAGCGCTACCAACTCAGCTTGTTGTGCCGAAGTTGTGACAATTGGTTCAGCTTCTATCACTTGATTTGGGAGCATGACCACTGCGTAACCTGTTTGGTATGTCCTGTCATCTGGTCTTGTGCATGATCCATCCACAAAAACATCTATACTGCCAGTCTGTGGTGTGTCCTTTAAATCCTCCCTAGGTGTTGTGCATGACAAGATTATTTCATCACATCTGTGTTCAGGTATTGGGTCTACTTGTTCGTCAGAACCTTCACGCTTAAGTCTCAAAAGTGTATGCAAAAATCTTATCACTGGTGAGGTGTCTGGACATGTCTTTATCAACAGGTTTGCCGTACTGAGTAATATGGTCTCATATCCGGACAGTCTCTGAGCTGTCATGTGTTGTGTGGTCATGTTTTGAAGGAGGGACAAGACTGTATGAGTGGTGAAAAGTTCCATTATATTTCCATGGACTATCTTAGTAGCATCCTTTACTGACATAGCCACGGCTGCTAGTGCTTGGAGACAGTGAGGCATTCCAAGAACTACAGGAGGTAATTTTCTCGATAGGTATGAAACTGGCCTGTTTCTCCCCCCATGTGTCTGTGTCAAAACCGCTGCATAGGTTTCTCCTGATACCACGCAGTATAATTGGAATGGCTTTCCATAATCTGCCAGGGCCAAGGCTGGGGCTTGGGTCAGGGACCGAATCAATCTCTCAAAGGCTTCTACTCTGTCCTCTGTCCACTCCACTACCTTTGGTGCTTCTGTGAGTGTAGTTTTTCTTAGGATCGAATCCCAATGGGAGCAATCGGGAATCCACTGCCTACAATACACTATTGACCCTAGAAAGGACAGCATTGTAGCTTTGTCCCTCGGCCTGCTTAGGGAAGTCACTGCCTTGACTCTAGCGGGTGAGATCTTTCTCTCTCCTGCCTCTATTATGCACCCCAGATACTCTACCTGGGTACTTGCATATTGGATTTTCTTCTTCGAGGCCAGGTGTCCTTTGCTTGCCAAGTGGTCTAATAAACTCTGTGAATCTATTTCGCAGGCTTCTAACTCCGAATTGGAGAGTAAAAGGTCGTCTGTGCACTGTATTAAGGTGGATCCCCTCTTTGGTTCCCAATCTTCCAATGTAGCCTTTAATACAATAGAAAAGGCTGCTGGGCTATCCCCAAGACCTTGTGGGAGACGGGTCCAAGTCACCTGACCATTATCAGCCCACTGAAAAGCAAAAAGATTTTGTGCATCCCAAGCCACTGGTATGGAAAAGAACGCATTACTGAGGTCAACTACAGTGTAGTATCTGGATCCCGCAGGAATGGCCCCAAACACAGCTGTAAGATCTGCCACCAAGGGGGGAAGTGGGATAATTGCCTTATTTACCTTCCTCAGATCCTGTACCAGCCTCCATGTGCCATTAGCCTTTTTTACAGGATTTATCGGGGAATTCCAGGGACTGACAATTTTCCTAAGAATTCTGCAAGTATTTCTCAATTTGTGGCTTTATACCCTCTAACTTTTCCTCACTCAATGGGTATTGTTTTTGAAAGGTTGGCATGACCCCCTCCTTCAAACAGGGCCGGTAGGGCTCACAGTTAATCCTCCCTACTGAGTCTTTACATTTTGCCCAGATTGGATGATTTTCCAGGGACATTGGTATGCTTAAAAAGAACCCATTCATGTCACGTCTCTTTGGGTTTGTCAGGTCACATTTCATTGAGGTTGCTGTCAGTCTTCCTTTTTTGTCAAAGACTAATGAAATTTGTAATGCTGCCATTAAATCCCTTCCTAATAGGCAAACGGGGCATTCTAGTAGGACTGCAAAAGACATGTGCGTCACTAGTTCCCCCGTAAGAGTACAAACCGGGAGCGGTGCTGTCACCTTATGTATCACTGTCGTCCCATTTATACCCATAGAACTTCCTTCGGTGCATTTATCATTAATGAAGTCTATTTTGTTTACACTTGAAGTCGTTGCTCCGGTGTCAAGCAATAAATTAACTTTAATACCATCAATTTGCAGTAGTACTTGTGGTAAGACTTGCCAATCAGTTGGAACAAAATGCATAATGAAGGATGGGACTCGTTCTGGGCACCCCTAGTAGTAATTGTTCCCCCGTGGGGACGGGTACTGTTCATGCTCAGACCACCTCTGTAAGTCTGATTGCAAATTGGGTTGTCTACTTCCCCCATCCTGCGCTGGCCAGTGTATGTTAATACGATCTCCCTGGGGTTGTCTTCTTGTCATATCTTGCTGTCTTTCCTGTTGTCTGGGCCCCCCTCGGTAGTCAGAGGCGCCTCTCCCTCTGTATCCTCTCCTATCTTCATCTCTCACCTTTGGACATTCCCGCCTCCAGTGACCTAGACTCCCGCAAATGAAACAGCCCTGTCTCTGATTCCTTTCTACTCTTCCCAGGTAATCTGCCTGGCCCCCACTTCTCGGACCTCTTCTATTATTCCTTCCCCGGGAGAAACCTGACATCATCATGTAATTGCTTTCCCCACCTGACAATATAGACTCCTGTTGTATGTCCTGCTGCATTAACAATGGGAATACTCCTCCCTTTTGATTGAAAACACCAGAGGCCGAGCGTTTTGCTATGTCATCCATAAATTCTGTCACTGTTTGAGTAAGCCATTCGTTATTCACTAATTTTATTAGCTGCGTTGTCTTAGAGTCCCCATTTGTCATACATGTAGTCTTGAACAATTCAGGTGAATTCATTCCTGTACTACTGTAGAGGTCCAACAGTCTCTTACAGAAACTATAAAAATCCTCTTTCGGCTCTTGTTTTGTATTTAGCATTGTGTGTAAGCCTGAATCCCCTTTGTATCTATGGCTGATAGTATTATCTGAATATCCTCCATAGTTAAATGGCTCCCTGCGGTATACTTCTGCAGAAACATAGCTGCTGCTCTAGGGTCCTTTTTTGGATTGGGGCACATATCTTTCAGTTCCTTCATTGCGAGGACCTACATCGGTGATCTGCGTAATACACAGTTGCTGACTGCGGTCACAGATATTTACCCAAAATGGATCAGTTACACTAATCCCACAGGTGCCTGATACAAAATGTAACGGTGTGGGTCTGGTCTCTGGCTCACCATCCAGATCCTTTCCCACGCCGTTACCCATAATGTATAATGAAATCGACAATGAACTCTATACATATATTTTCAAGCAGCAAACAATGAAGTGGAAATAGCAGCAAATAGCATAAAGTAATTGTGTTAGTATTGTTATGTTGAGAATCAATTAAGCCAGCACAATCAGATTTTCCACTAGCACAATATTCTTATAACACGTGTAAAATATCTTATATGGGCAACACCATTTACGAACTTAATAGACTGCAGTAATACATGTCAATTTCCAAGTTTTAACTGTACAGTTATGTTCAATAAACAATTCACTCCACAGACAATCCTAGTGAGTTAGAAACCAACATCTGCATTCAGATGTATGCGTTTCCCTCACCTTTTTTTCCATATGTATTCCTTTTCCTTATACATATATTCCGGGTACCTTGTTTCACATAAATCCAGAGTTATCCTTTAACTCAATCACATAAATCCAGAGTTATCCTTTAACTCAATAAACCGTCAAATGAGAGACTAATCCCATTTGAAAAATCCCTGCCAACGTTCGAAGAGACTAGTTCTGCATTCGAAAAATTCCCTGCCATCAATATGATGTATGTTCCTGGAACAACATCCCCTGCCAACCACTGTGCCTATAGGAGACGCCGCTCCTATCAGGATACGCAGAACACTGAGTGCTGCCTCGTGTCTGTCCCACAGTCCTATGAACACTAAACTAACCTGTCACTAACCTGCCATCCAGTATACATCAGACATCCACCGTATCCAGGAGAGAAATATTCCAACCAACATAAATAGTGGCAGAAATTATTTACTCACCTGGATAGTCAGTGAACCATCCTCTGCTACCAATTGAAAGGGCCCCTGGTTTGTCTGTGGGTGAACCTCCGGCCGGGCAACCACTGAAGACCAATACACGTTGATAGGTTTAAAATGGTTGTTTTTTTATTCTGACATCGTAGACAATTTATAGATACAAACCACAAGATTATCATATACCTCCCCTAAGCTTAATCCAATCAGGTAACGAAAAAGTCATGATAATTTCGTAAAAACAAGGTACATATGTGACGCATTTATAATTCTTAGTATTCAGATATCTAACCACAATCTTTGTTGATTTCAGCTTTGTTCAAATATTTCTCGGAATTATCTTTGTTTATCTCGTACCAACATTTACCTGGTAAAATGTCTTGCATTTATCTAAACCACAGGTGAAGGTTAATATACAAAAAAATGCTTATATATATATATAACTCGTATTGCAGTAAATGTAAAATATATGTCTAATGCACATGTTAGATATATGTGTAACAGGTATATATGTGCATATATATGTTTCTGCAGCTATGATGCCATGCATTCGGCAATTCTCTCTTCAGGTACCTCTATTACAAATGTGGCTTTCTTTTGCTAAAGCATGCATATCTCTTTTTAGCCATGCGGTTTTAAGCCTCAGACAGCCATTTCCTGTTTAGCTTGTGTTACTAGACCTTGTTGTCATAAGAGTATAAAATATTACCTTTAAAGAAGAACTCTGCATATTTAATACAAGCATAGAAGCTGAATTAATATATATATGTGAACGTGTGTGGATACAGACATAATTTCCTTACAATACCCATGCTGGGTGAGAGAAATATCTCTCTAAAATGACAACTTTGTATGAAAAAATTGGAAAAGTTTACTTTTAAAGAGATATTTCTCTCACCCAGCATGGGTATATGTAAAAATACACCCCAAAACACATTGCCCTACTTCTTATGAGTACGGCAATACCACATGTGTGACACTTTTTTGCAGCCTAGGTGCCCAAAGGGGCCCAAATTCTAAAGAGCACCTTTAGGATTTCACAGGGCATTTTTTAGGCATTTGGATTCCAGACTTCTTCTCACGCTTTAGGGCCCCTAAAATACCAGGGCAGTATAAATACCCCACAAGTGACCCCATTTTGGAAAGAAGACACCCCAAGGTATTTCGTGATGGGCATAGTGAGTTCATGGAAGTTTTTATTTTTTGTCACAAGTTAGTGGAATATGAGACTTTGTAAGGAAAAAAAATTAAAATAAAAAAATCATCATATTCCGCTAGCTTGTGACAAAAAATAAAAACTTCTTTGAACTCACTATGCCCATCAGCGAATACCTTAGGGTGTCTACTTTCCGAAATGGGGTCATTTGTGGGGTGTTTCTACTGTCTGGGCATTGTAGAACCTCAGGAAACATGACAGGTGCTCAGAAAGTCAGAGCTGCTTCAAAATGCGGAAATTCACATTTTTGTACCATAGTTTGTAAACGCTATAACTTTTGCGCAAACCAATAAATATACACTTATTGCATTTTTTTTATCAGACATGTAGAAAAATAAATTTAGAGAAAAATTTATATAGAAATTTAGTTTTATTTGAAAAATTTTACAACTGAAAGCGAAAAATTTCATTTTTTTGTAAAAAATTCGGTCAATTTCGATTAATAACAAAAAAAGTTTAAAAAGTTAAAAAAAAAGGTAAAAATGTCAGCAGCAATGAAATACCACCAATGAAAGCTCTATTAGTGAGAAGAAAAGGAGGTAAAATTCATTTGGCTGGTAAGTTGTATGACCGCGCAATAAACCGTGAAAGTAGTGTAGTGCAGATTTGTAAAAAGTGGTCTGGTCATTAAGGGGGTTTAAGCTAGGGGAGCTGAGGTGGTTAAGTTCAAGACAGGCCTGGTAACCATCCCCACTAGGACCAGCAGCCTGTGGTCTCTGCATTTGTGAGACAGTCATGCGGAAGTCAGCTACGTCCAAAGACAGCCCTTGCAGCTGAACTGCCAGTGCAGCAATATGATCCATTGTCAAGAGCCAGCGGGTGTGAACCCACTGTGCCACATGTCCCACCTCCCCTAAGGGCGTTGTCTAAGTGTACCCCTCGATTCTTCACAGTACCCCTGATGGTGGTGATAGACTTTCCCGAGGGGAACACCAGGTTGCTACCTCTTGAGGAGGGTAGGCACACGAGGCAGCTGGTCCAGGAGGTACCTGAGTAGGTAGCTGTAGTACAAGCGTAGTCAGGCAGGAGGGGTCGTTACCAGGAGCAACAGTGCAGGACCAAAGGATGAGGCAGAGGCGTAGTCAGACAGGCAAAAGGTCAGGGCAGGCAGCACAGGAACAGGTCAGGCAATCCAGGTTGGCAACAGGAGAGTCGAGGCAAGCAGGCAGCGATCAGACGAGTAGCAGAATCCAGGAACAAGGTATAAGTCCAGAGCACACGTGAGTATCAGGAGCTTAGCAAACACAAGGATCTTGACACTGAGGCATCTGGGAAGGGGGCTGAGCCACTTAAGTACCTGCAGGAGAGTCTGGGTTGGTCAGCGGGGTCACATGACCCAACCCATACAGCCCAGGGAGTGATGTGAGCCGCCCCTAGGGCGGTGTAACAAGAAAGCAGAAGCAAGCATGCTGTGGCCAGGGCTGAGTGGAACCTGTGGTGGACCGAAGGATCACCGCTGAGCGTGGCACCCAGGACCAAGGTGGTAAGCGGGGAAACAGCGGCATACAAAGCCGCTGTTGCAGTACCCCCCCCCCCTCCCGACGCCCCCTCTTCTTGAGTCCAAAATGGGACAAAAACCTCTTTATCAAGTCTGTCTGGCGCATGAATATTCTCCTCTGGCTCCCAAGACCTCTCCTCAGGACCGAAGCCCTTCCAGTCCACCAGATAGTAGGTCTTTTTGCCACGCTTCTTGAAGTCCAAGATGTCCTTGACATCAAATGTCCCCTCTGAATCTTCAGATATCGGAGTAGGAGTAGCCATCGAGAAGCGGTTAAGGACTACAGGCTTAAGCAAGGACACAGGGAAGGCATTGGGGATATGTAGAGAGAGAGGTAGCCGTAACTTATAAGTCACTTCAGTGATCCTCTTCAAATCTACGAAGAGTCCAAGGAACCTAGGGGCAAACTTTAAACTAGGAACCCTTAAACTGATGTTTTTGAAGGATAGCCATACCTTGTCTCTAGACGAGAACTGAGGCAGTTTTCTTCTTTTCTTGTCTGCATTCATCTTTATGGGGGTCTCCGTTTTACTGATGCAGACCTTGGTATCACGCCAAATCTTCAAAAAATCCTTAAAAGAAGAATTCTCCGCTGGTACCCCAGAAGATATAGGGACAGGGAGAGGGGTACGAGGAGGTTGTCCAAAAATGACAAAGAAATGAGAGGCTCCAGTAGACTCACTAGTGTGGTTATTATACCCAGAGGTTTAAGATCAGCCTTGAAACCTGCTTTCAACAATGACCCCCTATTTTTGAAAGAATGGTTAAACATTATCAATGAGTGCTCCAGGAAGTTCATGGAAACACTGATCGCTAAACGTAAACTTTTATGTCTTGACGCGGCCATCAAACTCAAAAAACACTTGTCCGATAGCACCAAAACCTCCAAGAGAGGCCCCCACTGATTGACAGAAGGAAGCATCTGAGGATGTACAAATACAACGAAGTAAGAAACAAATGAAGAAAGCTCATCGGGGACCTATACGACTACAAAGTTAACCAGATACGAGCCTGGGAAAGAAAAGATTCCGGGAGGGTAAACCCTTCACAAAACATCGAGCCACATAGAGATAGTTTTACCACCAATACAGGCAACAGACCACACGACGGCCCCTATTTAATCAGGCAACAACACATAGCTAAAACTAGATCATATTCATATGCCCAAGCAGTCAGTCAAACACAAAAGACCAGAACGATCTACCACAGTAAGTTGAATCAAAAATTCCCCATAGAGACCACAAAGCAGACAAACAACAATGGGAGGAACAAAAGCAACATCACTCCAGAACATCTCCTACCCAAAAACATTCCTAAGACAACACATAATGCATATAAGACCCATATCCATTTGACCACTACAACCAACTCACAAACCTACCCCACCGCCCCATTAGATACTGTTCGATCCTATCTCACAGACAACACCCCAGTGGAGGAACCAAACAACTCTATCTTTTCTACACCCTTCCCATCCATAAAACAGAAATAAAAACCCATCTCTAGCACTCAATACTACTACCTCATACCACCCCCTGTTTCCATCCTCCCCTTTAGGTCACCCAGACAAAGAGTTATAAATCACTACCTCTGTTCCACACTCCACAAACATCAACTGTGTCCATGCATTCCATACATGATACCACACTAGACATAATGACGCACTCTGTTTCCACCTCCAGCCCTGAATTTTTTAGAACATATCTCACCACTGACCAGAAAATGAAATCCTACACCCATTCCCCCACACCCACCCCCTTCCCCCCCAAGAATAAACCTTTCCAGTACACAAGATCTAAACTTGCCAATCTTGACACAAGGCCCCTCACACCTGATCACCCCGACTTAGAGGATGCAGAGGAGGCTGAAAAAAGAAGCACCATCCCACAAAAAACACAGAACCAAGACCCAATCTCCCTAGAAATAAAGGATAAAGATATACTAAAACAAAAAGGAATTTTTAACCTATCCAAGTACATATTAAAGAGAAATGAAGTTGAACTTCTAGGTAAGGGCCTCTCTTTCTGCCCAACAAATGAACCATATCTATTTGAGTTATTTATGGACCTGAACCAATTCATAAGGAAATTAACACTACAACGACATTTAATTCTGAAAGACTCCCAACACTCAAAAAAGCCTGATGAAAAAGAAAAACACTTTGGTTCAAGTGTAATACATTTAGTCGCCAGTCTAGAAAATAGCAAAACCACACCCAGTGTTCCCATAAATCCAATCACCCTGATCAGGTCAAACTTAAAGAACAAATCAAACTTCTACCCACTCGAGAATAGAGGCCACCACATCAAAAGTTATTACAACATGGTCATTAGAGATGTCGCGAACATAAAATTTTCCGTTCGCGAACGGCAAACGCGAGTTTCCGCAAATGTTCGCGAACCGGGCGAACCGCCATAGACTTCAATAGACAGGCGAATTTTAAAATCCACAGGGACTCTTTCTGGCCACAATAGTGATGGAAAAGTTGTTTCAAGGGGACTAACACCTGGACTGTGGCATGCCGCAGGGGGATCCATGGCAAAACTCCCATGGAAAATTACGTAGTTGACGCAGAGTGTGGTAAGTTAAATTCGCAATGCGATTAATATAACCTGTATTAATCGCATTGCAATTACAACTTAGATCTGAGTTCCTAATGGTTGTATTGCTAGAATATAACGAAGATTGAGAATATAGTGCTATATTCGTCAATTCTAGCAATACAACCATTAGGAACTCAGATCTAAGTTGTAATCGCAATGCGATTAATACAGGTTATATTAATCGCATTGCGATTACAACTTAGATCTGAGTTCCTAATGGTTGTATTGCTAGAATATAACGAAGATTGAGAATATAGTGCTATATTCGTCAATTCTAGCAATACAACCATTAGGAACTCAGATCTAAGTTGTAATCGCAATGCGATTAATACAGGTTATATTAATCGCATTGCGATTACAACTTAGATCTGAGTTCCTAATGGTTGTATTGCTAGAATATAACGAAGATTGAGAATATAGTGCTATATTCGTCAATTCTAGCAATACAACCATTAGGAACTCAGATCTAAGTTGTAATCGCAATGCGATTAATACAGGTTATATTAATCGCATTGCGATTACAACTTAGATCTGAGTTCCTAATGGTAGTTGTATTGCTAGAATATAACGAAGATTGAGAATATAGTGCTATATTCGTCAATTCTAGCAATTCTAGCAATACAACATAAAGTAACACAGTACTGTGTGTTAAGTAGTACTATTATCAGTTTAAACCCTGTTACGTTCACTAGTATTATTATTATTATAAGGTGTGTTAAGTAGTACTATTCCTATCAGTTTAATCCCTGTTACGTCCCCTATCAGGGGAAGTGTATATGGAATCGATTTTAGGAACCGGGAGATGGAAAAAGATGTTTGGTCGGTCCTCCTACTTCAAATTTGGGGCACTGCGCGTGCAATCTAATGTGCCACCAGATATGAGGGGTGTGTTAAGTAGTACTATTCTTATCAGTTTAATCCCTGTTACGTCCCCTATCAGGGGACGTGTATGTGGAATCGATTTTAGGAATCGGGAGATGGAAAAAGATGCTTGGTCGGTCCTCCTACTTCAAATTTGGGGCACTGCGCGTGCAATCTAATGTGACACCAGATATGAATGGCGCTGAAGTGACACTATGGACTCGCAGCTGGGCCTTAAACACACAAACACGTGTGTGCAACTGACTGCTATTTATTCACAGTCAAAATTGTTGTTTTTCTTTAAATGGAATCGAATATGACACCAGATATGAGTTGCGCTGGTGACACTGTGCCCTTGCAGGGCATGGAACACACGCGCGTGCCGGCAACTGACTGCTATTATATTACAGTCAAAAAAGTTTTTGTTTTTTTTAATGCAAGCTACTGTGACACCAGATATGAGTGGTGGCACTGGGCAAGTGGGCACAGTATACGCTGTGAGCCTGACACACACGCTGGCAGGCAGGCAACTGCAATTAGATTACACAGAAAAAAAAAGAAAAAAAAAAGCAGACTGATGTTCTAGCCCTAAAAAGGGCTTTTTGGGGTGCTGTCCTTACAGCAGAGATCAGATGAGTCTTTCAGGACTGGAGTGGACACTGAATACACTAGCCTAGCTATCGATTTCCCTTTTAAATCAGCAGCAGCTTGTCACTACCAGAGCTTTGAGACGTTCTCACAGCTCTGTTTCTCCACCCCTGTGATGATGTCACTACTAGAGCTTGGAGGAGTTCCCTCTGCTCTGTTTCTCCGCCCTGTGTTGAGGTCTTTACTTCCTCCCAGCTGTCCCTCCTGTGTTTGATTTCTCTGCCTTTAAATCACCCCTCCTCCTTTGTAAGGTGTGGATTATACTTTTCATTTGAGCTGTATCTCTCGCTTGAGTATCTTCACTTGTGTGTTATCTTTCTATGGACCTGAGTTCTGCTGAAGCAAGTACTTCGGATAGTGTCTGCTGACTTTGGATCTGTCTTCACTGCTGCTGAAGCTCCTACAGTTAAGTGTGCAGACATTGTGTGTTTCTGTTTGTTTTCTGACTGGATCCGAGGCGACCCCGGTTCCGTCCATATTCTGAGCAGGGCACCGGTGGCCGTGCCCCTTCCACTATTGTAGGGGTTACAGTGGTCATCAGCCTTAGGTACGCGGGCATGTCTCGATCCACCATTTGGATCTGGACATGTGCTTAGCAGCATAGGGAGAGCTTTTAGGGTCTGACAGGGGTCACCATTTATCCTCCCTAGTTTGGATCCGGTCAGTAGCTTATTCACTGTGTATGCTCTTGTTGCTCACATACAGACGTGACAGTATAATCCACCATAACCGTCCTTTTTGACATGGATCCGCTTTCTAACCTGGTTGACCGTATGCAGGGTCTTTCTTTGGAGGTAGCGGATCTCCGTCAATCTATGACTCAGCTTCATGCATTGGGCTATGCTCCGGCCCATGGAGTCTGTTGCGAGCCAAAGGTCTCACTTCTGGAAACGTTCTCCGGGGGCAGTGAGAATTTTGTTCGCTTCAGAGAGGCATGCAAACTCCATTTTTGCTTGTGTCCCCATTCCTCTGGTAATGAGAAGCAGAGGATGAGGATTGTCATCTCCCTGCTCAGGGGTAATGCTCAGACTTGGGCTTTTTCGCTGCCATCGGGGGATCCCTCCCTTCGATCCGTGGAAAGATTTTTTGTGGCCCTGGGGCAGATATATGATGACCCGGATCATGTTGCTCTGGCTGAATCCAACTTACGTTTTTTATGCCAGAACAAACTGTCTGCGGAGCTTTATTGTTCTGAATTTCGGAGATGGGCAGCTGATTCAGGTTGGAATGATGCTGCACTCCGGAGTCAGTTCTGTCATGGTCTCTCAGAGAGATTGAAAGATGTGTTTGCTTTCCATGAGAGACCAACGTCCTTAGAGTCTGCCATGTCATTGGCGGTACGCCTTGACAGGCGTCTAAGAGAAAGAAACGAGACCTCTCTGTCCAGCCATTGTCAGTCTAGGGGCAGTGGTGCGGACTCATTCAGTGTGCAGGGGCCTCATCCTGTCTCAGTCCCCTCTGAGGAGGAGCCCATGCAGCTAGGTCGACTTGCCCCTGATAAAGGAGGATTTAATCCTCAGAGAATGGTGTGTTTTTGTTGTGGGGGCATAGGTCATTTGGCAAATGTTTGTCCGTCTAGGAAGTTCATGAACTGTACTAAGAGTGATAATAAGAGAAAAACCTCAAAGGGTAAATCATCAAACTCTGCTTCATCTGCTACTTTGGGCAAAGTTGATGTAGAAATTGATGCTTTTCCTCTGACCTGCAGTTCCCGTTTTCTCCTTTCTGCCAAGGTGGCGCTAGAGAGCAAAGTCATTTCTTGTGAAATTTTTGTCGATAGTGGAGCGGCCGTCAATCTTATTGACACTCAATTTGTAGCCATGCATGGTTTTCAGGTTTGCACATTAGAAAAGGATATACCTGTTTTTGCTATTGACTCTGCTCCACTCTCACAGAGATCCCTGAAGGGCATTGTTCACAATATCCGGTTAGCTGTAGGTGACACTCATGTGGAGGATATTTCTTGTTTTGTCCTTAACGGATTGCCTTCTCCTCTAGTTTTGGGGTTACCCTGGCTCACTAGACATAACCCCACTATTGATTGGCAAGGAAGGCAAATAAATGAGTGGAGTGAGTTTTGTAGAGAGAATTGTCTCACAGCGACTTTGGCAGAGGTGTCTACTAAAACTGTGCCATCATTTCTCTCTGATTTCTCGGACGTGTTTTCCGAGAGCGGTGTTCAGGAGCTACCTCCTCACCGGGAGTTTGACTGTCCCATTAACCTCATTCCCGGCGCCAAGCTGCCAAAAGCACGCCTCTACAATCTCTCACAACCGGAAAGAATCGCAATGCGTACCTATATCTCTGAGAGTCTCGATAAGGGGCATATTCGTCCCTCAAAATCACCTGTTGCCGCTGGGTTTTTTTTGTTAAAAAAAAAAAGATGGCTCTCTGAGACCTTGCCTAGATTTTAGGGAGCTGAACCGTATCACGATTCGCGATCCCTATCCCCTTCCTCTGATCCCGGACCTCTTCAACCAAATTGTTGGGGCCAAGGTTTTTTCCAAATTGGATTTGAGAGGCACGTACAACCTAGTCAGGGTCAGAGAGGGGGATGAATGGAAAACGGCCTTTAATACCCCTAACGGGCATTTCGAGAATCTCGTTATGCCTTTCGGTCTGATGAATGCTCCGGCCGTCTTTCAGCATTTTGTTAACAGTATTTTCTACCATTTAATGGGGAAATTTGTATTGGTGTATATTGATGATATTTTGATTTTTTCCCCTGATGTTCAGACCCATCAGGATCATCTTTTTCAGGTTCTGCGGATTCTGCGGGAAAATAAATTGTACGCCAAGCTGGAGAAATGTGTTTTTATGGTATCGGAGATTCAATTTCTGGGTTTTCTCCTCTCTGCTTCTGGTTTTCGCATGGATCCGGAGAAGGTCCGTACTGTGCTTAAGTGGGAGCTTCCTGAGAATCAGAAGGCTTTGATGCGCTTTCTGGGTTTTGCGAACTATTACAGAAAGTTCATTTTGAATTATTCCTCTGTTGTCAAACCCCTCACTGACATGACAAAAAAGGGGGCAGATTTTTCCTCTTGGTCGGAGGAGGCGCTTGCAGCTTTTTCTAAGATTAAAGATAGTTTTGCGTCTGCTCCCATCTTGGTGCATCCCAATGTTTCCTTACCTTTTATTGTTGAGGTGGATGCTTCCGAGGTGGGTGTGGGTGCGGTATTGTCCTAGGGCCCTTCTCCTGCCAAATGGCGACCCTGTGCCTTTTTCTCTAAAAAACTCTCCCCGGCAGAGAAAAACTATGATGTGAGAGATAGGGAGTTGTTGGCCATCAAGTTGGCTTTCAAGGAATGGCGCCATTGGTTGGAGGGGAACAGGCACCCTATCACCGTTTTTACCGACCATAAGAATCTGGCGTACTTGGAGTCGGCCAAGTGTATGAATCCGAGACAGGCCAGATGGTCTCTGTTCTTCTCCAGATTCAATTTTGTCGTTACATTCCGCCCTGGGATCAAAAATGTGAAGGCTGATGCTCTCTCTCGCTGTTTTCCGGGAGGAGGAAACTCCGAGGACCCGGGTCCCATTTTGGCGGAGGGGTAGTTGTTTCTGCTCTGTATTCTGATTTGGAGGCCGAGGTCCAGGCTGCACAGACTGAGGCACCTGCCCGTTGTCCTTCTGGGAAGTTGTTTGTGCCTCCTGAGTTACGTCACAAACTCTTCAAGGAGCATCATGATACTGTTCTTGCTGGTCACCCCGGGAGTAGAGCCACGGTAGATCTCATTGCTCTGAGATTTTGGTGGCCGGCTCTTCCTAAGTCGGTGGAGGGTTTTGTGGCTGCTTGTGAGACGTGCGCTCGCGCTAAGGTCCCTCGTTCACGGCCTTCAGGTCCCCTTCTCCCGTTACCCATACCTTCCCGTCCTTGGACACACCTGTCCATGGACTTTATCACGGATCTTCCTCATTCCTCAGGGAAGTCGGTGATCCTGGTGGTGGTGGACCGTTTTAGCAAGATGGCTCATTTCGTACCCTTCCCTGGTTTACCCAATGCTAAAACGTTGGCGCAAGCTTTTGTCGACCATATTCTTAAATTGCATGGCATTCCCTCTGATAGAGGCACGCAGTTTGTGTCCAGATTCTGGAAAGCTTTCTGTTCTCGCCTGGGGGTTTGGCTGTCCTTCTCTTCTGCTTTTCACCCGCAGTCGAATGGTCAGACTGAACGTGTCAATCAGAATCTGGAGACATATTTGCGCTGTTTTGTGGCAGAGAACCAGGAGGATTGGTGTTCATTTCTCCCTCTGGCTGAGTTTGCGCTGAACAACCGTCGTCAGGAATCTTCTGATAAGTCACCATTCTTTGGTGCATATGGGTTCCATTCGCAGTTTGGGACATTCTCGGGAGGGGCTCCTTCTGGTTTGCCTGAGGAGGAGAGATTTTCCTCGTCTTTGTCTACCATTTGGCAAAAGATTCAGAGTAATCTTAGAAAGATGAGTGAGAAATATAAGCGTGTGGCTGATGTGTATGCTCTTGTTGCTCATATACAGACGTGACACAGCTACACTGTCCCTCCTCTCACTAAGAATGCAGCTTCCGAATGAATCTAAAATGGATGCTGTCCAGGAGGTGAGAGGGTCTGGGAGGGAGGGTCTGCTGCTGATTGGCTGGAATGTGTCTGCTAACTGTGAGGTACAGGGTCATTAGGAACCCAGCTCTAAGTTGAAATCGCAATGCGATTAATATAACCTGCATTAATCACATTGCGATTACAACTTAGATCTGAGTTCCTAATGGTTGTATTGCTAGAATTGACGAATATAACGAATATAGCACTATATTCTCAATCTTATATTCTAGCAATACAACAACCATTAGGAATCCAGCTCTAAGTTAAATTCGCAATGCAATTAATATAACCTGTATTAATCGCATTGCGATTATAACTTAGTCAAATTTGTGACACTGCAGCTTCCGAATGAATCTAAAATGGATGCTGTCAAGGAGGTGGGAGGGAGGGTATGATGCTGATTGGCTGGAATGTGTCTGCTGACTGTGAGGTACAGGGTCAAAGTTTGCACAATGATGACGAATAGGGGGCGAACCGAACATCGCATATGTTCGCCCGCCGCGGCGAACGCAAACAAGTTTGGCGAATAGTTCGGGACATCTCTAATGGTCATAGGGAATCTAAAAGACAATTTTTCTTCTCTAGATCTCCAAAAACACCCTACGAGAAGGAAATCGATCCTCTCCGACAACCTAAGCTAATACCTAAAAAAGGCAGTAAACAGTCTGAAGAAAAATAGAGAAATAGTAATTAAGAACATGGACAAAGGAGGAGGAATAGTAATCATGGTTATAGATTACTATGAAACAGAATCACTCAGAATACTTTCTGATATAGATAATTATAGACCACTTAAGACTGACCCTACAAAAGAGTTTAAAGAATTACTATTCAATCTGATAGATACAGGATTTGACGCAGGGATCCTCGACAAGAAAGAGAGAGCATTTCTAAAAGTACCCCATCCAGCTACAGCCCGTTTTTAATTCCTACCAAAGATCCATAAATCACTCTTTAACCACCCTGGACGACCAATTATATCATATATTGGGTCCCTCACTTCTAATCTGTCTAAATATATTGATAACTTACTACCCACCTTTTTAACACTCTGGAAGGGGTCCATTGGGAGGAGAACTACGTATGGGCAAAACTAGATGTTACATCCCTATATCATAATATAATACTTGCACTAGGGATAAAAGCAGTCAAAGAATTTTTAGAAACGGATCCCCTCATGCCACAAACACAGAAGGAATTCATTTTAAAATCAATTGAATTTATTTTACGACATAATTATTTTTCTTTTAATAACACTATTTATATACAGGAAAGAGGGACAGCAATGGGGACCAAATTTGCCCCATCTTACGCAAATCTTTTTATGGGGGCTTTTAAAAACCAATGTGGTTTTTTTAAAACACCCAAAGATCAAATTTTATAAAAGATACATTGATGATGATATTATTTTAATATGGGATGGAAATATTAAGGAACTAGAGTCCTACGAAAAAGCAGTTAACTCGAATGACTGGAATCTAAACTTCACACTAGAATGCCGCCCCAGAGAAGCCATTTTTTTAGACCTCCATCTAAGCATTTCCAACAACCATATCATCACTAGGACCCATTTTAAAAGCGTAGACGCTAATAGTTAACTGTATTTTAAGAGCTGTCACCATCACAAGTGGAAAACCAATATCCCCTTTAGCCAGATGCGTAGAATCAGAAGGAACTGCTCATATGATACCGATTTGAAAAAACAAATAAATATCCTAAGTACAAGATTCACTGAAAAAGGCTACCCCCCACAACTAATCAAAGAATCCAAGAATAAAATCCTTAAAGAAACCCAAGGAAAAAATAGGCATACTAACTAACAACCCACATCCACCCACTCCAGGCCCCAAACATTGGTCGATTATACAAAAAGACCCCATCTTAGGGAAAGAAGTTTGAAACTACCCAAGTTAACCTGCCGCCGAGCCAAAACGCTAAAAAACATACTGGCCCCGTCATGTTCAAAACTACTCCCTAAGAACCAGAACCAGACACCATGTCCTAGAGAAACCGGTAAGAAGGGCGCTCACAGATGCGGAATTAGGTGATGTAAATGTTGCGAGATGATTAACCATACTGTTGAGGAAATCAGAGTACCGCATATCAAAAATCCCATTATTCTACAACACTATATGACTTGCGGCTCCAACAATGTGATATATTTGCTACAATGCCCCTGCAACCTGTACTATGTGGGCCGCACCACACAAAAGCTCAGAGAACGAATGAATGGCCACCGATCTAATATAAGAAGAAAAGTAGTCACACACAGCGTGTCACGACATTTTGCAATATCACATGATGGTAACCCCGACCTCCTACGACTGACTACTCTCGAGCATGACCCATCTTCATTCCAGCAACTCTGCAGAAAATAGATATTCTGGATATACCAACTCAATATCCTCACACCTTTCGGATTAGTCTACTTTCACACATTCGCGTTTTGGCTTTCCGTTTGTGAGATCCGTTCAAGGCTCTCACAAGCGGTCCAAAACGGATCAGTTTGCATTCTAATGCATTCTCAATGGAAAAGGATCCGCTCAGAATGCATCAGTTTGCATCAGTTCAGTCTCCATTCCGCTTTGGAGACGGACACCAAAACACTGCTTGCAGCGTTTTGGTGTCCATTTGTTGAAACTGAGCCAAACTGACCCATCCTGGCACACAATGTACGTCAATGGGGACAGATCAATTTTCACTGACACAATCTGGCACAATAGAAAACGGATTCGTCCCCCATTGACTTTCAGTGGTGTTATAGACGGATCCGTCTTGGCTATGTTAAAGATAATACAAACTGATCCGTTCAGAACGGATGCAGACGGTTGTATTATCTGAACGGATCCGTCCATGATGGATCTGCACAAAACGCGAGTGTGAAAGTAGCCTTAAATGAGTCACTAGAATATGTAAACTTTTGACGAATATTGGTGGACACTACCGACAAAAAAATGTTTTCCAAATTTTTCATGATTTCAGAAAGATCACAACGAGCTGGGATTTATGAATCATTCTATATATCAATTTGGACTTTTGGATATTTTTCTATATTCATTTATTTATCTATTTATTTATTTGTGATTTTTAGCGTAGCTACATAATTTTTATTTTCTTCCCCCCCTGTACCGGACAGGTAATACCATTCTGAAGGCTAACAGTCATCACCCCATACACACAATTAACCCCTTGGCTACCGGAGGTTTTTTCATTTCTGCGTTTTCATTTTTCTTCCCTATTTTCCGTGAGCCATAACTTTTTTATATTGCAGGTCACATAGCTGTATGAGGGCTTATTTTTTGCGGGACAATTTGTACTTTCTAATTCCACCATTAATTATGGCATAAAATGTAGTGGAAAGTGGAAACAAAATTCCAAATGGGGGGGAATTAGAAAAAAAACGCAATCCCTCCACCGTTTTACTGGTTTTGTTCCCATGGCGTTTTATTTACAGCACAACTGACCCATGCCCTTCATTCTCTGGGTCGGTATGATTACAACGATGCCCCATATGTATAGGTTTTTTATGTCTAAATAGTGTAAAAATAAATTTAAACTTTGAGAAAAAATTCTTTTTTTAACATTACCATATTCTGACCCCCATAACTTTTTTATAGTTATGTCTACTGAGCTGTTTAGGGGCTCATTTTTGCGGAACAAACTGTACTTTTTATTGATAGCATTTTGGAGTGTGTTTGACTATTTGATCACATTTTATTACTTTTTTGGGTAAGAGAAGCAATGAAAAAATGGCAAATCGGCCATTTTGACCCTTTTTTTCCTGTTACGGCATTTTCCGTATTTGAATTTTTTTTTCTATTTTAATAGTATGGGCGTTTTCAGTCACGGTGATACCCATGATGTTTATATATATTGTTATTTAGGTATTTATTTTTTAATTATACCGAAAGGGGGGTGATTTAAACTTTAATATATTTTTTATATATTTTTTAACTTAAAAAAAAAAAAATTGTGATCATTTTGTGCCTCATATATATATTTTATATTTGCCATTTACAGTCAACTTTGCTAATTTCTTATCCTGGCCTGCCATCTGGTGACCAAATAAAAATTGCAGCATGAACACTTTCAGCCTTATCAGCAAGGCTGAGAGTGTTCAGCGCAAGTACCAATGCACGAATTGGCCATACAGGAAGCCTGGCAGTGCGAGCTTCCGGGTTTTTGTGCATTTAGGTGCCGTGATCTCACTTGATCACGGCATCTAAAGCATTATTGCCGGTCACGGTAATTAGCCACAGGTGTGATTTATTTCATAAAATACAGTTCATGCGACCTCATGTATGTGGGGAGTACAAGTAGACAATTTAAGGCAAGGTTCCGAGTGCATCTTAATTATATCATCAACCCCCTAGCAACAGGTATAGATATACCTCCTGTCGCTAGGGGGTTGACAATATAATTAAGATGCACTCGGAACCTTGCCTTAAATTGTCTACTTGTACTTCATAGTGGAACACAATCGCAATACAAATAGCTTATGCACTTTTGCATTCGAGAAAGTGACAGTCCCTCCAGGAAAAAAATCCTTTTACGTGAGGCATATTGGATTTTTAGATTGAGTCCAGATTAAACACGAGGGTTCCATCTGGACTCAATCTAAAAAAAAGAACTGATGCATTTCTATTCAATGTCATAATATTTTATTTATAATGACAGACATGGGAAATTAATTCTATAGGCCATGCAGTGTCACTGTTCACTCAGAAAGAGAACTACACGAGGAGTATTTTCTTCTTTCCTCTTATTGTTTGTTCCCCCTGAGTTTTTAGCTGTTAATTATAATTAATGGTTAGATTATATTCACATTGTGTGTTTATTTTAAAAAACACAGAATGTTGTCAACTATTAAATGTATATGGAGATGTTTTTAGCTGTATTAGTATTGGCTGTTTTTTCTCTTCTGTGATTATACATATGTTATGCACAATGTATATACATACAGTAGCTGGTGTAATAGGATTCTGGGTGTGATGTGTTCGGTTCGGAGATCATGGTTCTCTCCTCCTTGTACTACTTTCTTGTTCATCTCTTTCACCTGGTCTGTGTGCCCTTCCACCCTTTTCTTTGCATATCTTTCTATTGGAGGATGAGGTCCATAAGATTGCCCAAAACGGGATACACCACGAGGTTATGATTAAGAACATTGCGGTTCGAAACATGTTGACCTAACCGGAGGTTGACGGGAGGTGATGTCCATTATATGTAACCTAATGTGAAATAGAAAATAAAGACAACGCAACGAATAATTATCCAGTGCCAGCAGGGCTGTCTTTAACATGGGGCAAAAGGGGCAGCTGCCCCGGGCCCAGTTGCTCCTGGGGGGCCCAAGGCAGCTGCCTCTTGAGCCCTGCTGGCCACTGCCCACAAATTCAATGACTGTACTAGTACACTACTCACTATCAAAGTAGCGCAGAAGGCAGGTCGGCCGGACTGCAGCGTAACGTCACTCACTTTGCCACGCGACTGCTTGGCCTGCTTCATTAATAAAGTGGGAGGAGCAGGCGCGTGATGCAGTGAGTGACGTTACACTGCTGTCCGCCCGGTCTGCCTGCTACGCTACTTTGATAGTGAGTACAGAGCCGGTACCGGGAGGGCTTCCCCATCTGCAGACGCTCGCAGCTCAGCAGACTCTCGGCCCTTTCCATCACGGCCTCCTCCATTTGGGTCCCTTGGAGCCCACATTGATCCCCGCATCTGAGCCGGACTCCCCGCACCTCCTGGAGGCTCCACAGCACCTCTCAAAGTCTATCCCGGGCCTTCGACCACTGTCCCAGGGAAATGAGAGAGACCCCATCACAGAGAAACTCATCGGGGGCTGTAGGGTGAGGGAGTGGACCAGCCCCAGGCTGAGGAGCAGCAGAGGGGTCTGCATGCTGGGGGGCTGCTGGGGAAACAGGAGAGACAGGCCCCGCCAAATATGACATTCCAGGCAGAGGAGGAGGAGAAGGAGGGGGCAGGTAGGTCGGCCAACGTGGACGAGGGGAACACAGCCCAAATCTGCCATACAGAGGGGGGAGCAGCAATGTAACTGAGGACTGGGGGTGTGTTGGGCTGCAGTATACACTGTAACAATCTACAGGTCAGAGGAGGCTGCAGGACACTGTTATGGGGGTATCTGTGGATGACACTGTTATGGGGGGGATCTGTGGATGACAGATATATAGCATAAAATGCTATATAAAGTATGAGTCATCCACAGATCCCCTCCATAACTGTGTCATCCACAGATACCCCCATAACAGTGTCATCCACAGATGCCCCCATAACAGTGCTTCATCCACAGATGCCCCCATAACAGTGCGTCATCCACAGATGCCCCCGTAACAGTGTCATCCACAGTTGCCCCCGTAACAGTGCATTATCCACAGTTGCTCCCCTAACAGTGCGTCATCCACAGATCCCCCCCTAACAGTGCGTCATCCACAGATCCCCCCATAACAGTGCGTCATCCACAGATCCCCATAACAGTGCATCATCCACAGTTGCCACCATAACAGTGCATCATCCACAGTTGCCCCCATAATAGTGCATCATCTACAGATCCCCCATAACAATGTGTTATCCACAGATGCCCCCATAACAGTGTCATCCACAGATGCCCATAACAGTGTCATCCACAGATGCCCATAACAGTGTCATCCACAGATGCCCCCATAACAGTGTCATCCACAGATGCCCCCATAACAGTGTGTCATCCACAGATCCCCCCATAACAGTGTGTCATCCACAGATCCCCCATAACAGTACGTCATCCACAGATCCTCCATAACAGTGTCATCCACAGATCCTCCATCAGGGCCGTCTTTAACGTGGGGCAAAAGGGGCAGCTGCCTCTTGAGCCCCGCTGGCCACTGCCCACAAATTCAATGACATTGTCGTAAAATATCTTGCCTCCGCTCCGCCGGCTCTGTGTCCCGATCCTATCCTTCACTATGCAAGCGGCATGGCTCGCATAGTGAAGGACTTACTTGCTCGCTCGTCCTCCTCCCAACCTCCCCTGCCCTTTGCGTACTCCCTGCACCGTGATGTCACGCGGAGGCACTGCAACGCTAGGGTGAGCCGAGCCCCGGTCTTCTTCTTGAACTGCAGAGCGGTGCCCACTTCCAGCCCTGAGCTCAGCTGCCCAGAGCACTGATCCTGAGCCTGCTGGAGTCTTCAGAACTGAAAGTATTTACAGTAATTCTGTGAGATACCCGTATATTATATATATTACTTGTTTTATGGGAGTAAGGGTGCTTGGTGGTTGGAGAAGCGGGGGTGTTGTTTGTTGTGGTGGAGGGCGTGATTGCATGCTACGGTGCAGAAGGTGGGATCCAGGTGGCCCAAGTAAATTCTTGCCCTGGGTCCAATCAATATTAAAGATGGCCCTGAGTGCCAGAAATTCTTTTTCTGATTTTTACATATGGAGAGCTAGGCTTGGCTCGTCTCATGCACGGCGGATAGTAAGTGAGCTGGACTTATTTTTAATATTTGGACTAACTATTATTTTTTGATTTTATTATGATTATCTATTATATACTGTTATGTATACCGTAGAAAATGGCAGTGCGTCTTATGGGGCGAATGCTGCACATCGCGGGCCACGATGCTGCACAGAGCGGCCTGTGATGTATCAGTGGGGAGGGAGGAGGGGCTGGAGGCCGGCAACTGCTGTTGGAATCACCGCGGGGCCCGCTGCTGTCATTGTACTCTATTACACCGGGCCCCGCACACAGCAGTATTCATATGTAAAGTGTAGGTAATCCATATGTAAAGTCTAGGCAATCCATATATAAAGTATAGCAATCCTCTGCTGTAGCGCAATCCACGTAGTACTCACTATGAAATTCCCGTACTAGCAGTCAGGCTGGCCGGTCACTTACTTCGTCACGCGCATGCTCCGCCTGTTTCATTAATAAAGTGGGAGGAGAATGTGCATGACGAAGTGAGTGACCGGTCTACATTTTTATTTGTTTTACATATCTTTCTTACAGAAAGTTTAGTTAACTTTACTTTGAAGTTTTACATATCTTTGTTACAGAATTCTGTTGTTTCCGTCGCATCTACCGCGGGTGTGACGGGACAAAAGATGGATATGTCTGCTAGGTGTTATCGGACCCCGGAAAAAGTTATGTGCCGCTGGTCATTTAGTTTTAGGAAGTTAGACGTATCAAATATAAATGTTACGTATCTGCTTTAGATGCGGTGATCAAATATTTTGCTTAAATCACGTACGCCTTTTTATTAAACATAATTACGTAACAAAGCAAATTTCCTAACGCAACAAAATGCTTTTGCAGCTCTTAAATAACCCTTAGCACATGCCAGAACATGCCTTCGACATGTTCGGACATACCCTGACCCACTTCGCAAAATGTTTGCAGTATTTGAGAAAATGGCCGTCGTGACCAAAAAATAGGGTCAAAATGGACGCTGGAATTTTAAAAACGTAATTGACGTGTTTCTGACTACAACATATACTACCTGTTTCTGCCTGTTTTGATAGCTGTTTAGCTTTTAAATAACCATTCTATTCTGGCTCTTCATTGCAACAGCTATGCCTATGCCCCGTAGCAAATGTGTAAACAGTGCTATTTTTGTAAATTTGTTAGTTGCTTGTAGAAATTGACCGACAGCTGGTGTTAGTTAGTAGATGGATGGTGGATCTTTTGAATTTCTGTGATAGAAGCTCCCATGAAATAGGCCTAAATGGAAAGATAGAATCGGCTCCCGGGAAAGTTGTGTGCCACTGCTGTCGCTCTTAAATAGCGTCTTAGGACACAGTCTTGTCTCTATGGCCAAACGCTTCCTATTTCTGAAAATGCCGTTTTGCTCTATACCTATTGTTTTCTGCGTCTTGGGTTTGCATGAGTAATCTGACATAAGGATTTTTAAGCTGTCAAAATTAACAAGTCGAGTGTTAGTGACGTTCAGAGTTATACCTATAGATAGATAGATAGATAGATAGATAGATAGATAGATGGAAAGATAGACTATAGATAGGTAGATAGAAAGATAGATAGATAGATAGATAGAAAGATAGATAAATTGATAGATAGAATTTAGATAGATGGGGTATATGGATGTATAGATACATAGATAGATAACAGATAGATGGATAGATAGATAGATATATGTATAGACTTTATATTAGAACATGTCCTGATATGTCTGCAGATAGACAGTTTAGATAGATAAATAGATAGATATATAGATAGGTAATTGATACATAGATATGTAGATATAAATATAGATAGATACATTGATAGAATTTAGATAGATGGTGTATACGAATGTATAGATACATAGATAGATATCAGATAGATGGATAGATACATAGATAGATAGATAGATAGAAGGACAGTTGGATAGATAAATGTCACGAGGGTGTCAAGAGCCACGCCTGACTCCGTTATACCCGGGGTCAGGAAGTCGCAGCGGGTGGCTGCGCACTCTATGTAGAAGAATAGTGCTTTTTCTTTATGGTAGCTTTCTGGGTTTTCCTTGCAACCCTTTTTGGCTCACTTAAGGATCCGTAGCTCCTTCTCCTCAGCTGTCTCTTGTCCAGCACTCCCAACCTCCTTATATTCCCTTCTCCCACTTCTCTGGTTGCCAGATATAGAGCTTCCTGCCTGGACTTCTATACTGACCCACTGGAGCTGTGTAGCTGTGTTCCCTGGTCGTTGCTCCAGAACGTTACCCTCCGGATCCCTGTTGGACTTTTGTTGTCTGCAGTTGTCGTCCACCTGGGATTATATGTTTGTCTGTATTGTCTGTCCTCTCCTTGGTGTTTTCCTTTTAGTGTCAGTGGTGCGGACTAGTGATCCCACCGCCCCGTTCACTACATAGGGCTCATCTTAGGGAAAGCCAGGGTTTAGGCACGTGATCGGCGTACGGGTGAGGAACCCGTCTAGGGACGTCAGGGCAGTCAGGTGCCAGCCTCAAGGTGAGTCAGGGGTCACCACCTTTCCCTCTCCCTTGGACAGGGCCTTCCCATTTCCCTCCCTTTGCGTGACGCCGGTCATTACAATAAATGCATAGATAGATAGATAGATAACAGATGGATAGATAGATAGATAGACAGTTGGATAGATAGATAGATAGATAGATAACAGAGAGATGGAAAGATAGACTATAGATAGGTAGAAAGATAGATAGATTGATAAATAGATAATTGATAAATAGATAGATAGATAAGAGGATTTATTAGTATTTTAATAGCTTCATAGGGGTTTATAGGATTTTTTTAGGAATTTATTAAGATTTTTATTAGGTTTTTAATGGCTTGATAGGTGTTTTATAGGATTTTTATAGGAATTTATTAGGATTTTTATTAGTTTTAATAGCTTGATAGGGGTTTTATAGGATTTTTATAGGAATTTATTGGGATTTTTATTAGTTTTAATAGCTTGATAGGGATGCGTGCCTGGACATGTCTAGAGACCCACACTAGATGGAAAGATAGACTATAGATAGGAAGATAAAAAGATAGATAATAGATAGATAGATAGAATGTAGATAGAATTTAGATAGATGGGTATATGGATGTATAGATACATAGATAACAGGTAGATGGATAGATACATAGATATATGTATAGACTTTATATTAGGATATGTCCTGACATGTCTGTAGATACACAGGATAGATAGATAGGAAATTGATACATAGATATGTAGATAGAAATATAGATAGATAAATTGATAGAATTTAGATAGATGGGGTATATGGATGTATAGATACATAGATAGGTAACAGATAGATGGATAGATAGATAAACAGTTGGATAGATAAATGGATAGATAGATAAAAGATAGATAACAGATAGATGGAATTATAGACTATAGATAGGTAGATAGAAACATAGATAGATAATTGATAGGCAGATAAATTGATAGATAGAATTTAGATAGATGGGGTATATAGATGTGTAGATACATAGATAGATGGATAGATACATAAATATATGTATAGACTTTATATTAGGACATGTCCTGACATGTCTGTAGATAGACAGTATAGATAGATAGATAGATAGATAGATAAAAAAATATATAACTCTGGGCAGCACCGCAATCCAGACAATAAAGAAGGAGTGCCAGCGGCTGTAGATGCGATCCACCAACCAAATATAAAAAAAGGCAATAAGTTGTGTGGGTGCTCACCCGTCTAATATCATGCAAGGTGCTCTATGTCTGACTGGCTCACCCAGCCAGTGGCAGGGTTACGTAAAGATAAGTTAAGAGTTTAGACTGGCACACTAATATCTGGGATTCAGTGAAAAGAAAAAGCACAAGGAGCGGAGATGATTGTATAAAATCTAATTTATTGGTCTAAAAAATGATATAAAAAATTGATATAAAATATTGATATAAAAAATAGATACAGTATTCCGGACTGGAACATAGAAAAAAAGTAGATAATAAATATAAGAATAAAGAATGGTATAGTAGTCCGGATGAAAATAGTCTTATAATATTCCAGGGAGAAAGTCTGGTATTCCAAAGATAAAGTCAATGAAGAAATTGGTGGAAAATAGAAGAAAATGATGAAAAAGTGGGAAAAAAAAATTCTCAGTGTATCGACGTAGTCTGTGCCTGTGGGCCAGGGATGGTACACTGTGTTAGGGTGATAGCTGTGGTGCACAATATGGTGTGCTAGTTATAGTACATGTAGTAGGAGTAAGGTAATAGATGTTTTAGAGTGGTCGCATAAAATGGTGATGACTTATTAAGAAGTAGTGTGGCAGGCAGGTGAATTGTGAGTATCTCCGGTGGCGTCCCACACGGAGGTGATTCCTCTGCCTGCCTCTGCCCCACGTGATGTCGGCGGCGAGTCCCGACTTCCTGGCTTGTGAGCAGAGTACACAATGGACTCTATGCCCCACGTGGTATTGGCGTCCCACGTGATGTGTGAGCGCCGTCCCGCGTGGTCTAAGGCAATCGGCGTCCCACGTGGTTTAGGGCCGTGGGTTTGTGCGGATCTGTACGGAGTGATATGCCGGCTAGTTAGTTCTTGTGGAAACGCTTCCTATTTGCGGTTGTTGTCCTCTGTGAGCGGGTCCTTCACCAGACGCGTTTCAGAGTTTTAGCTGACTCCATCCTCAGTGGTGGCCCGCTGGTGTAATTGGCGTCCTTTTTATCCCCCTCCTTCAATTAGAGGTTGTCTCTTTCAATCAATTCCATCTGTTTTCAATCAGGGCAATGAGTGGTTGTCAATTCATTAGGTCTTGCACAAAATTAACTCATTAGGTGCTGTACAAAATTGGGTGCTGCGTAAAGTTAACTCCTTGGGTGTTGTACAAGATTAGCTCCTTGGGTGCTGTACAAGATTAACTCCTTGGGAGCTGGACGGATTATATAAAATATATAAAAAATGAGAAATATGATATAAAAAATGTTTTTATATAGAAATATATAAAATGTATAAATATATATATGGATGTTCATCAAAATACACTGCTCAAAAAAATAAAGGGAACACTTAAACAACACAATGTAACTCCAAGTCAATCACACTTCTGTGAAATCAAACTGTCCACTTAGGAAGCAACACTGAGTGACAATCAATTTCACATGCTGTTGTGCAAATGGGATAGACAACAGGTGGAAATTATAGGCAATTAGCAAGACACCCCCAATAAAGGAGTGGTTCTGCAGGTGGTGACCACAGACCATTTCTCAGTTCCTATGCTTCCTGGCTGATGTTTTGGTCACTTTTGAATGCTGGCGGTGCTTTCACTCTAGTGGTAGCATGAGACGGAGTCTACAACCCACACAAGTGGCTCAGGTAGTGCAGCTTATCCAGGATGGCACATCAATGCGAGCTGTGGCAAGAAGGTTTGCTGTGTCTGTCAGCGTAGTGTCCAGAGCATGGAGGCGCTACCAGGAGACAGGCCAGTACATCAGGAGACGTGGAGGAGGCCGTAGGAGGGCAACAACCCAGCAGCAGGACCGCTACCTCCGCCTTTGTGCAAGGAGGAACAGGAGGAGCACTGCCAGAGCCCTGCAAAATAACCTCCAGCAGGCCACAATTGTGCATGTGTCTGCTCAAACGGTCAGAAACAGACTCCATGAGGGTGATATGAGGGCCCGACGTCCACAGGTGGGGGTTGGGCTTACAGCCCAACACCGTGCAGGACGTTTGGCATTTGCCAGAGAACACCAAGATTGGCAAATTTGCCACTGGCGCCCTGTGCTCTTCACAGATGAAAGCAGGTTCACACTGAGCACATGTGACAGACGTGACAGAGTCTTGAGACGCCGTGGAGAACGTTCTGCTGCCTGCAACATCCTCCAGCATGACCGGTTTGGCATTGGGTCAGTAATGGTGTGGGGTGGCATTTCTTTGGAGGGCCGCACAGCCCTCCATGTGCTCGCCAGAGGTAGCCTGACTGCCATTAGGTACTGAGATGAGATCCTTAGACCCCTTGTGAGACCATATGCTGATGCGGTTGGCCCTGGGTTCCTCCTAATGCAAGACAATGCTAGACCTCATGTGGCTGGAGTGTGTCAGCAGTTCCTGCAAGACGAAGGCATTGATGCTATGGACTGGCCCGCCCGTTCCCCAGACCTGAATCCAATTGAGCACATCTGGGACATCATGTCTCGCTCTATCCACCAACGTCACGTTGCACCACAGACTGTCCAGGAGTTGGCAGATGCTTTAGTCCAGGTCTGGGAGGAGATCCCTCAGGAGACCGTCCGCCACCTCATCAGGAGCATGCACAGGCGTTGTAGGGAGGTCATACAGGCACGTGGAGGCCACACACACTACTGAGCCTCATTTTGACTTGTTTTAAGGACATTACATCAAAGTTGGATCAGCCTGTAGTGTGTTTTTCCACTTTAATTTTGAGTGTGACTCCAAATCCAGACCTCCATGGGTTGAAAAGTTTGATTTCCATTTTTTATTTTTGTGTGATTTTGTTGTCAGCACATAGTTGAATGTAAAGAACAAAGTATTTCAGAAGAATATATAATTAATTCAGATCTAGGATGTGTTATTTTTGTGTTCCCTTTATTTTTTTGAGCAGTGTATATAAGGATGCATATCAGAAATATGTGTATATTAAAATATGAATAATATATATAAAAAATATACATGAAAAATATATTAAAATGTATATAGAGAGGGAGCTGTGTTGGTACACAGTAGTTGCACAAAGATGTGTGTAGTTGTACATAATTATATGCAGGGGTATGCAGTATGTGTTCTGCGTGGATTTTATGTTATTCTGCAATGGTTGGAGTGGGAGCTTACGTATGGGTTTTGTGCTTACTGCTGTGGATTCTGATGTTGGAGTGGGGGCGGGGGCCCAGAGCCGAGGGGAGATCGGAGTGCTGGTAAGATTTCCCATCAGCCCAGAACCACCGCCCCAAGTGATAGATTTTATAAAAATCCAGAGTTCCAATTCGGCATTTAGGCCTTCAGGGAGGATTGTGTCTAGTTCGAAAATGAATCTTGATTCTATGCGGGACATTTTTGAGATGTGATCTTCTCCTCTCCAGTCTTTCTCTATTTTTTTCTATTGCTGTGAAAGAAAGGCCACTGGGGTCTTGGTTGTGGTGTGTTTTGAAATGACTGGATGAGGAATGTTTGTCGTACCGTTTCTTAATCGTCCTCTCAATGGAACCTTTTCCAAGCAATGACAATAGTGGTGCATAGTACATGTATAAATACCACCCACTAGTGTTGAGCGCGAATATTCGAAAAGCGAATTCTTTTATCGAATATCGGCACTTTGCTAATTTGCGAATATTTCAAATATAGCAATATAAATTCGCTATTTCGAATATTCTTTTTATGAATTTGTTTATTGCTATATTTTTTTCTTTCCCACTTCCCAAAAGTAGTTCTTACCTGTCCTGAGGATTCCTGGCTTCCTGGCTGCTCCAGTCAGTGCCCGTTGCCACTTCTGCCGACTTCAGTGCTCATGGAGCGTCCCCATCACCCAGGGAACGCCTCCATACTAGAATGTACTGTCGGATGTGAGAATTAAGTTCAAATCGCAATGTGATTAATATAACTTGAAGTAATCGCATTGCGATTTCAACTTAGACCTGGTTTATTATGGTTGGCTTGGTAGAATTAGCGAAGATGACGAATATGACGAATGTACTCGTCATATTCCTCAAAATGAAGATAAAGTATTCTCCATCTTCGTTTTAGCTCCATATTCGTCAATTTCGCTAATTCTAGCAATCAAATAGGAAAGTTGACTAGAGACAGCTAAGTTTTTAATTCGCTATGTGATTATATTACTTTACTTTTTTTTTAATAAATAGAATAATTATAATATTTATCAAGTATTATAATTATTTTATTTATAAAAAAAAAAGCTAAGTAATATTATCGCATAGTGAATTAAAAACTTAGCTGTCTCTAGTCAACTTTCCTATTTGATTGCTAGAATTAGCGAAGTTGACGAATATGGAGCTAAAACGAAGATGGAGAATACTTTGTTATCTTCGTTATGAGGAATATAACGAATACATTCGTCATATTTCTCATCTTCGCTATATTAATCAAATTGCGATTTCAACTTAGCACTGCTATATTCCATATTCGTTAAGGCTACTTTCACACTAGCGTTCGGAGCGGATCCGTCTGATGTTTCATCAGACGGATCCGCTCCCATAATGCAGACGTTCGCATCCGTTCAGAACGGATCCGTCTGCATTAAAACTTAGAAAATTTTCTAAGTATGAAAGTAGCCTGAGCGGATCCGTTCAGACTTTACATTGTAAGTCAATGGGGAACGGATCCGCTTGAAGATTGAGCCATATGGTGTCATCTTCAAGCGGATCCGTCCCCATTGACTTACATTGTAAGTGTGGACGGATCCGCTAGCCTCCGCACGGCCAGGCGGACACCCGAACGCTGCAAGCAGCGTTCAGGTCTCCGCTCACTGAGCGGAGCGGAGGCTGAGCGCTGGCAGGCAGATGCATTCTCAGTGGATCCGCCTCCACTGAGAATGCATTGGGGCCAGACGGATGCGTTCGGGGCCGCTCGTGAGCCCCTTCAAACGGAGCGCTCGAGCGGACACCCGAACGCTAGTGTGAAAGTAGCCTAACTTCGTTAATTCTAGCAAGCTGACCCATCAGAAACACAGCTCTAAGTTGAAATCGCAATGCGATTAATATAACTTGAAGTAATCGCATTGCGATTTCAACTTAGAGCTGTGTTTCTAATGGGTCAGCTTGCTAGAATTAACAAAGTTAATGAATATGGAATATAGCAGTGCTAAGTTGAAATCGCAATTCGATTAATATAGCGAAGTAATCGCATTGCGATTTCAACTTAGACCTGGCTTACTATGTTTGGCTTGGTAGAATTAGCGAAGATGACGAATATGACGAATGTATTCGTCATATTCCTCATATCGAAGATAACAAAGTATTCTCCATCTTCGTTTTAGCTCCATATTCGTCAACTTCGTTAATTCTAGCAATCAAATAGGAAAGTTGACTAGAGACAGCTAAGTTTTTAATTCGCTATGTGATAATATTACTTAGCTTTTTTTTTATAAATAAAATAATTATAATACTTGAAAATTATTATAATTATTCTATTTATAAAAAAAAAAAGCAAAGTAATATAATCGCATAGCGAATTAAACACAGCTGTCTCTATAGTCAACTTTCCTATTTGATTGCTAGAATTAGCGAAGTTGACGAATAGGTAGCTAAAACGAAGATGGAGAATACTTCGTTATCTTCGTTTTGAGGAATATGACGAATACATTCGTCATATTTGTCATCTTCACTAATTCTAGATTTCAAACCAATAGGAAAGTTACCTTAAGTTAAAATCGCAATACGCGATTATTTAAATCACATATTAATCGCGATAACTAGAATAATGATGAATATTCGATTTTGACGAATATTCAAGCGAATATTCGCGAATTTCGTCGAAATCGAATATGGCACCTCCCGCTCATCACTACCACCCACATGGTGATAAAACAATTAAGATAATAAACTAATAAAGTGCAATAGTGCTCACAATATAATAAAATAACTCATACACGTGAAAAATAAATCTTTATTTTACAATAGTACAGTGTATTCATCCATAAAATACATTATAAATATATTAAACATTTCCAAAAAGATATCAAAATAGATAATGATGTATAATTAATAAAGTGCAAACATATGCTGACTCATATGTGCTATATTAAGAACTTGATGAACGAATGAATGGACGAAGGAAGGACTCTAACTGGCCAGCATGGAATCCTGTAACTCGGCATCTCCATGTTGCCGGTGCGCATGTCCGGAAGTGACCGTATCTCCAGAGAGCGGTCACATGTTCCATCTGTGTCACATGACCGCAATCTCCTTGGAGACGCTGTGTAAACAGGAAACAGCATCGCCGGCGAGCGATCACATGTCACATCTAGGTCACGTGACCACAAACACCATGGAGATGCTGTACACAATGGTATGTAAAGAGAGCGATCACGGGACACAAACAGATCGCACGATCACACTCTTCTAAAAGAACATGTAATTAACATACGTTAATAATGTGTTTTATGTAAAACTCAAAGCCCAGTTCCATGAAATATGCACATGGGTACCAAGGTAAGATAACAGATCTGAACCCTAGTATCCAAGTGCCATCCCAGTGTAACAAAGGAAAGAGAGCAGCATTAAAAAGAGTTCTAAAAGGAGACACCGCACAAAATTCTTAAATTAAATAATGGTGTCCGGTCCCCAGACTCCTATCAGCATAAATATGCTATGTGCACTACACTGAACAGACATCATTGTGGACCTCATTACTTGATACGAGCAGTACTTCACAGATAAAAGCGTTATACCTGCAGAAGGAACATACTTTGCTGGCATCCTGATCAGGGATTTCAGACTTAAAAGCGTTCCCTATACAACAGATAAAATAAATAAAGTAAACTAAAATGAAAAAAGAAAGTGCTTGCCACCAATTATAAAAGGTCAAAAGTGTATAATGAGGTCCAGAACGATATACAAAACATATCATAGAAAAGAGAAATCAATAATAGAATTAACAAATAATTGGAGACCGAAGAGAGGACAACACCATCATCGCAAACTGTGCAATGTGTCCAAAAGCAGATTTTTTGCTGTTATAATCAATAATTGTAATTAATTAATTTCCAATTATTATAATGCATCCATGCTAGTTCGGCAAGTCCTCAATCATTCCTCCATCAAACGAAAACTAAAAACAAAAAGAAGAAAAGAGTTCATTAGTATAATTAGCACCATATTCAAGAAGAGATAGGACATGAGCATCACTGCGCTGAATGGCAATTAGGTATTCAAAATCCCAGGCCTAAAATCTACATTTAATCCATGTGGTCTCAAGGAATTCAGGGTGTGATCCAATGAAGTTCCCGTTTCTTGAGGGACAAACCTCTGTTGCCTCCCCTGCGAGAAATTGGGACGTGATCTATCAGAAAACATCTCAAATCCCTCTCCTTATTTATTTAACTCAGTAAAGTGTTTGGATACTGGAAGATCCATTTGTTTCTTCCGAATAGTGTACCGGTGTTGGTTTAACCATATTTTAAACTCAAGTGACGTCTCCCCTATGTACAGTAAATTGCAAGGACACCAAAGAATATATATATTACGAAAGAAGATTCGCAAGTTAGAAAATGTTTGGCATATTGTTTATGTGTCAAAGGGTGAATAAAAACATTGCCCTTCTTTATGTACCAACAATTGACGCAATTTAGACATGGAAAGCATCCGAATTTTTGTGGACGTAAAAAACTCTGTCCGGTCTTTTTTTGTGGGCCTACATCCATCTGCACTAATTTATCTCTCAGATTTTGAGGTCTCCTGTATGATATTAATGGAGATAATTGAAATGCCTCGATATTGTTATGATCACTGTTTAGGACGGACCAATGTTTGTTCACAATCTTGTTAATTAAATGACTGTCCTCTGTATTGGTAGTGACCAAGGGAATTCTTTGTAAAGGTCTATTCTCCCGTGTTTTATTAAGTAAATCTGTTCTGTCCACTGTTTGTATAGTCCTCAAGTGTGGTTCCAATACCTTATTAGGAAAACCACACTCCTTAAATGACGTAGTCATCCTAGTGAGTGTCTGATCAAGATGGTGTGTGTCACTCACTATCCGTTTAGCCTGCATGTATTGACTGTATGGAAGGGACTTAATCATGGCCCTAGGATGGGCACTATCGTATCTTACCAAAGTATTCTTATCCGTAGGCTTAGTGTACAGTCGTGGGCAAAATTTTTGAGAATGACAAAAATATTAGTTTTCACAAAGTTTGCTGCTAAACTGCTTTTAGATCTTTGTTTCAGTTGTTTCTGTGATGTAGTGAAATATAATTTACGCACTTCATACGTTTCAAAGGCTTTTATCGACAATTACATAACATTTATGCAAAGAGTCAGTATTTGCAGTGTTGGCCCTTCTTTTTCAGGACCTCTGCAATTCGACTGGGCATGCTCTCAATCAACTTCTGGGCCAATTCCTGACTGATAGCAAACCATTTTTTCATAATCACTTCTTGGAGTTTGTCAGAATTAGTGGGTTTTTGTTTGTCCACCCACCTCTTGAGGATTGACCACAAGTTCTCAATGGGATTAAGATCTGGGGAGTTTCCAGGCCATGGACCCAAAATGTCAAAGTTTTGGTCCCCGAGCCACTTAGTTATCACTTTTGCCTTATGGCACGGTGCTCCATCGTGCTGGAAAATGCATTGTTCTTCATCAAACTGTTGTTGGAAGAAGTTGCTGTTGGAGGGTGTTTTGGTACCATTCTTTATTCATGGCTGTGTTTTTGGGCAAAATTGTGAGTGAGCCCACTCCCTTGGATGAGAAGCAACCCCACACATGAATGGTCTCAGTATGCTTTACTGTTGGCATGACACAGGACTGATGGTAGCGCTCACCTTTTCTTCTCCGGACAAGCCTTTTTCCAGATGCCCCAAACAATCGGAAAGAGGCTTCATCGGAGAATATGACTTTGCCCCAGTCCTCGGCAGTCCATTCACCATACTTTCTGCAGAAGATCAATCTGTCCCTGATGTTTTTTTTGGAGAGAATTGGCTTCTTTGCTGCCCTTCTTGACACCAGGCCATCTTTCAAAAGTCTTCGCCTCACTGTGCGTGCAGATGCGCTCACACCTGCCTGCTGCCATTCCTGAGCAAGCTCTGCACTGGTGACACTCCGATCCCGCAGCTGAATCCTCTTTAGGAGACGATCCTGGCGCTTGCTGGACTTTCTTGGACGCCCTGAAGCCTTCTTAACAAGAATTGAACCTCTTTCCTTGAAGTTCTTGATGATCCTATAAATTGTTGATTGTGGTTCAATCTTAGTAGCCACAATATCCTTGCCTGTAAAGCCATTTTTATGCAACGCAATGATGGCTGCACGCGTTTCTTTGCAGGTCACCATGGTTAACAATGGAAGAACAATGATTTCAAGCATCACCCTCCTTTTAACATGCCAAGTCTGCCATTTTAAGCCAATCAGCCTGACATAATGATCTCCAGCCTTGTGCTCGTGAACATTCTCACCTGAGTTAACAAGACGATTACTGAAATGATCTCAGCAGGTCCTTTAATGACAGCAATGAAATGCAGTGGAAAGTTTTTTTGGGGATTAAGTTAATTTTCATGGCAAAGAAGGACTATGCAATTCATCTGATCACTCTTCATATCATTCTGGAGTATATGCAAATTGCTATTATAAAAACTTAAGCAGCAACTTTTCCAATTTCCAATATTTATGTAATTCTCAAAACTTTTGGCCACGACTGTACACTTCAGTCCTAAATTGCCCATCATTCAAAGTTATTGATACATCAAGAAAGTTAATCTGTTCACTCGAGTAACTAAGTGTGAATTTGATGTCACTGTCAATAGTATTGAGAAAGGAAAAGAAAAATTATAATTGTTGTTCAGTCCCTGTCCAAATCAACAAAATGTAATCTATGTATCGCCACCACCTCAACACATGTTCGAAGTGGGGAGACACATAGATGAAGGTGCCTTACAAGAAGGAGACCGCCACGTTGGCGTAAGTGGGCGCCATATTAGACCCCATGGCGGTCCCCTTCAATTGATGTCCATTCATTCGTTCATCAAGTTTTTAATGTAGCACATATGAGTCAGCACATGTTTGCACTTTATTCATTATACATCATTATCGATTTTTATACCTTTTTGGACATTTTTTATATATTTATAATTAGGGTTGAACGAACCCGAACTGTAAAGTTCGGGTTCGTACCGAACTTTAGGATTTTTGGACCCCGAACATTTCAGTAAAAGTTCGGGTTCGGTGTTCGGCGCTTTCTTGGCGCCTTTTGAAAGGCTGCAGAGCAGCAAATCAACAAGCGGTTAACTGTCTGACCTTAGAAGCTATCACAGCCATGCCTACTAATGGCATGGCTGTGATTGGCTAGTGTAGCATGTGACCCAGCCTCTATATAAGCTGGAGTCATATAGCGCTGCACGTCACTCTGCTGTGCTTAGTGTAGGGAGAGGATGCTGCTGGTGATTTCAGGGAGAGAATAGGACTGAATCTTTGCTCAAAATCTGAATCTAACTCAGCGATCTACATACATTGTGTTTTGTGGGTGCTGGCACAATTTTTTTTATCCTGCCCTGAGCCCAGTGACCGAAAAAAAATAAACTTTAATAAGTCAGTTAGGTGGGCGGCGGCGGCGGCCATTTTATGCAAGCTCAGTAGCACTGCATCTGAGCTTTTGGGACATTGAAAATCTGGTGCATTTGCAGGCTTAGTCAGTGTGCAATTTAAGCTAGAAATACAGCCATCATTTTCTGGGTTTTTAAAAACACACTTTTTGTGCCAAAAACTAAAGTTGAGCGGATACCTGGATGTTCGGGTTCGACCGAACTTCAGAAAAAAGTTTGAGTTCGGAACCCCATTGAAGTCAATGGGGACCTGAACCTTTGATCACTAAAATGGCTGTAAAAATGTCATGGAAAGGGCTAGAGGGCTGCAAATGTCATCAAAATGTGGTTAAGAGCATGGCAAGTGCTCTACAAACAAATGTGGATAGGGAAATGACTTTAAATAACATAAAATACGTAAAAATAAAAAAGATCTAGGAGGACGAGGTCCATATGGAGTAGGAGGTTGAGGAGGCGGTGGATGTGGCGGTGTAGGTGGAAGTGGTGGTGGAGGAGGAGGAGGAGGAGGAGGAGGTAGCCTACACTGCTTTTTGTTTTAAAATTTATTTACATTTTTTTTAAATTAGGGTACACCCCAAAACATTGGGAAATATAACCCTCCAGTCGTGCTAAACACATGTTCAGACAATACACTGGCTGAAGGGCAGGCCAGCACCTCCAAGGGGTAAAGGTCAAGCTCAGGCCATGTGCCCAATTTGGAGACCCAGAAGTTGCAGGGGCTGACCCCTGTCAGTCAGTTCGTGATTTATGAGGTGGAGTTCCATATGGAGTAGGAGTTTGAAGAGGCGGTGTAGGTAAAAGCGGCGGTGGAGGAAGACGACGTAACCAACACAGGTTTTTGGTTTTAATTTTATTTTTTTAAATTAGGGTACAATCTAAAAGAGTGCGAAATATCCAAAATAGAAGAATGAGCAATTGCGCTGCAGTATAACAATGGCGGGTTAGTGCCAGTATACAATGTCTATTCTGCACAAGGTACATTGGCTGTGGACAGGCGGCTGCGCTTGTCTGTGATAACGCCCCTGCCGTGCTAAATACACGTTCAGATAATACACTGGCTGCAGGGCAGGCCAGCACCTCCAAGGCGTAAAGGGCAAGCTCAGGCCATGTGCCCAATTTGGAGACCCAGAAGTTGAAGGGGGCAGACCCGTCATTCAGTATGTGTAGGCGTGTGCACACATACTGCTCCACCATGTTGGTGAAATGCTGCCTCTTGCTAAGACGTTCCATATCAGCTGGTGGTGCTGGTTGTTGTGGCGTGCTGACAAAGCTTTTCCACATTTCGGCCATGCTAACCCTGCCTTCTGAGGTGCTTGCGGTACCCCAGCTGCGTTGGCGACCTCTTCCTCATCCTCTGCTTTTGCCTTGTGCTTCCACTGTGCCCCCGCTGTCAGGTGGGAATGCCACCAGCAGCGCATCTACCAGCGTGGGCTTGTACTCGTGCTCCAGTGAGGGAATTAAGGACGGTACGTTGTCCTTGTAACGGGGATCCAGTAGCGTGGCCACCATCAGCACAAGTTAGAATGTGGGCAACTCGGCGGTCGTTGCGGAGACACTGCAGCATGTAATCGCTCATGTGTGCCAGGCTGCCCAGAGGCAACGAAAAGCTGTCCTCTGTGGGAGGTGTTTCGTCTGTGTCCTCTGTATCCCTCCAGCCACGCACCAGTGATGGCCATGAGCTGGTCTGGGTGCCACCCTGCTGTGAACATGGTTCCTCCTCCTCCATCTCATCTTCCACCTCGTCATCCTCCAGAACTGTGCCCTGACTGGACAATTGTGTACCTGGCGTTTGTGGGTGAAGGAACCCACCCTCGGAGCCACTTGGGAATGACTGGCCGGAAACCCTACAAAATGACCCAGGAAAAGTAGTGGCGGCTGGGCACGGACGTACTGTGGGACAGCCACCGCCACAAGGACTTTAAATGTATCCGTCTCCACCAGACGGAATGACAGCATTTCAAAGGCCAGTAATTTAGAAATGCTGGCATTCAGGGCTAGGGATCGCGGGTGGGTAGGGGGGTACTTCCTCTTCCTCTCCAGCGTTTGGGAGATGGAGAGCTGAACGCTTCCGTGGGACATTGTGGAGATGCTTGGTGACCCAGGTGTTGATGTTGCTGGCAGATCCTCTGTTTGCAGGGTGGCAGGTGGCACTGTCACTCCAGAGGTGGATGAAGAGGCCGAGACTGCAGCACAAGAGGAAGCAGGAGGAGCCAGAGACCTTTCTTGGTTTTTGAGGTGTCTACTCCACTGCAGCTCGTGCTTTGCACTTAAATGCCTGGTCATGCAGGTTGTGCTCAGGTTGAGAACGTTTATGCCTCGCTTTAGGCTCTGATTGCACAGCGTGCAAACCACTCGTGTCTTGTCGTCAGCACATTGTCTGAAGAACTGCCACGCCAGGGAACTCATTGGAGCTGGCTTTGGTGTGCTCAGTCCCTTGCTGCGGTGGGCAGTAGCAGGCGTGCTGTCTACAGGACGGCCGCTCCGCTTTTGCACCCTGCTCCCTCTTCTGCTGTGCTGGTGGCTCTGTGCGACCACCGCCTCTTCCTCCGAACTACACATAGGTCACTCGCATGACCTTGATTCCATGTGGGGTCGAGGACCTCATCGTCCTCCACCCAGTCTTCAACCCTGCCTTCCTCGTCGGTCTGCACACTTTCGAAAGCCCCAGCAGTTGGCACCTGTGTAGCACCCACAGTAGGCCTCAATTAAAGATTTTTTGCCCAAAATGGCTGTATTTCAAATACCTGAATCAATCCCCTGCATTTAAAGGGTGTATCTCACATGGCCTGACCCACAGTAGGCCTCAATTAAAGATTTGTTTGCCCAAAATGGCTGTATTTCAAATACCTGAATCAAACCCCTGTATTTAAAGGGCGTATCTCACACGGCCTTACCCACAGTAGGCCTCAATTAAAGATTTGTTTGCCCAAAATGGCTGTATTTCAAATACCTGAATCAAACCCCTGTATTTAAAGGGTGTATCTCACACGGCCTGACCCACAGTAGGCCTCAATAAAAGATTTGTTTGCCCAAAATGGCTGTATTTTAAATACCTGAATCAAACCCCTGTATTTAAAGGGTGTATCTCACACGGCCTGACCCACAGTAGGCCTTAATTAAAGATTTGTGCACCAAATGGCGGTATTTCAAATATCAGAATATAAAACAAATATATAAAAGGTGTATCTCACAATGACATATGCAACAAAGGCTGCCAAATAAACTTTTTTTGCCCAAATGGGTGTTTGTTTAATAACTGAATATGGCAGCAGTATATAACCCAGGAATTTCAAACGTCAAGATGCTGCAAGGCCTGAAATATTGTGTATTTTTCCCCAAAAAGGGTGTTTTATTAATGAAAGAATATAAGCCCTCTATATACAGGGTGTATCTCACATGGCCTGACCCACAGTAGGCCTCAATTAAAGACTTGTGCACCAAATGGCGGGATCTCACTGCACTTACTATTATCCCTGGGCGCCGCTCCGTTCTCCTGCTATGCCCTCCGGTATCTTCGGTCACAAAGTTATGGTAGGCAGAGATTTCAGTCACTAAGTTATGGTAGGCGGAGTCTGCCCTTGTTGTGCTGTAGTGCTGGCCAATCGCAGCGCAGAGCTCACAGCCTGGGAGAAAATAACCTCCCAGGCTGTGAGCTCTGCGCTGCGATTGGCCAGCGCTACAGCAGAACAAGGGCAGACTCTGCCTACCATAACTTAGTGACTGAAATCTCTGCCTACCATAACTTTGTGACCGAAGATACCGGAGGGCATAGCGGTAGAACGGAGCGGCGCCCAGGGATAATAGTAAGTGCAGTGAGATCCACGGGCGCCGCTCTCCATGTCTGTATACTTAGTTCACAATGTCATAATAGGTGAAAGGTCCTCTTTAACCTCCTCCAGACCGCCTAACGCAGGGATGCGTCCTGCGGGCAGTCGGTTTGCTCCTCGTAGACGCATCAGCGCGTCATCTCGCGAGACGCGAGATCACACGCATAGCTGGCCCGCGCATGCGCAGTGCAGGCCGGCAAAAGTTACAGGAGGAGGTCATCACCAGCCTGCCAGCCAATGATCATCGCTGGCAGGTTGGTGACTTTCAAAAAATCTAATCACAAGCCATTTAACACATTATGCAGTATTTATAAATATAATGTGTTAAATGGCTTCTGTGCTCCTCTGCTGGGTCCTTTTCGTTGGTTGGTCCCAGCAGAGAGCACACATCACTGTGAGTACACCAAACACTACACATTTAGCCCCAGATCACCCCCCCCCATCACCCCAATTAACCCCTTGATCACCCCTGTCAAATCACTAGTGAAAGGGAAAAAAGTGATCGGTGTAAACTGTCACATTTTTTTTTTTCCACCAGTATTGACTGTTTAGATTAGTTTAGGCCCCTTTGGTAGTTAGCTTCAGTTAGCGCCCAGCCCACCGCACCGCAGTCACCGATTCGCTGATTAGCGTATCGCTAATCAGCATTGGTATTTTTATAGTATCTATAAGTGATCAGAACTGATCACAGTCAGATCTATAATAGTACCCAAAATGCAGTGTTTGCCCGATCAGGCCTGATCGGTCGCCCCCACACGTGCGTTCACCCACGCCCGCCCCGCCGCAGTGACAAATTATTATTATTTTTTTTATCACTGAACATTCACTACACAAGTGCTGCGGCGATAAAAAAATCAGTTTTGATATTTTTATCAATCGCAGCGGCTTCCTGTACTTCGCTAGCCTCCCATTTGTAAGACAGGCTTGCTTTTTTTCTTGGGTAGTCTCAGGGAATAACCCCTAAATTTAGTTGACCAAATGGCAAGGAAGGGGTATTCTTCTGAAGAGGCCTACAGGCTTCTGACCCAGTCGGATGAGGAATGGGAACCCTCATCTGACGAATCCAGCGGGTCAGAATACGAACCTGTAGAAAGCAGTGGCAGTCTGACCCAAAGTTTGGACGATGAGGTTGAGGTCCCTGATACCACCAGGCGTACCCGGCCCCGTGTTGCTAGACCACAGGTTGCGCAGGATCCGCTTCAAGGGCAGCAGAGTGGGGCTGGCGCTGTCGGATTACGTGGTGAGGCATACACCAGCAGCGCAGCCCATCCTGGACCTAGTACCAGCACTGCCGTAGAACATGGTGAAGTGGCGAGCACCAGAAGGGCAGTTAAAGCTGGTACGGTGGCACGTGCAGTAGTTTCCCCGTCGAAGCCACCGCACAGACAGGCCCGTAGAGCCCCTATAGTCCCTGAGGTGCTGGCAAACCCTGATTCGCAGCCATCTTCAGCCGCACCAGTAGTTCCCCCTTTCACCGCCCAGTCTGGAGTTCGGGTTGAGACAGCTCAGATCGGATCGGCACAGTTTTTTTTTTAGCTGTTCTTCACTGCGGAGCTCTTAGACTTAGTCGTGGCATAAACAAACCGGTATGCCACTCAATTTATAGCCGCCAACCCGGGAAGCTTTTATGCCCAGTCTTTCCGGTGGAAACCCGTCCAAGTTTCCGAATTTAAAACATTTCTGGGCCTTCTCCTCAACATGGGCCTGACAAAAAAGCATGAATTGCGGTCATATTGGTCCACGAACCCAATTCATCACATGCCCATGTTCTCTGCTGCCATGTCCAGGACACGATTTGAGACCATCCTGCATTTCCTGCACTTTAGTGATAATAGCACCTCTCGTCCCAGAGGCCACCCAGCTTTTGACCGACTCCACAAAATTCGGCCTCTCATAGACCACTTTAACACCAAATTTGCAGATTTGTATACCCCTGAGCAAAACATCTGCATAGACGAGTCCCTTATACATTTTACCAGGCAAACAATACATCCCAAGCAAGCGCGCCCGGTATGGGGTCAAATTGTATAAGCTCTGTGAAAGGGCCACAGGCTATACGCACAAATTTCGTGTCTATGATGGTAAAGATCAGACCCTGGAGCCGGTCGGTTGCCCTGACTACCTGGGGAGCAGTGGGAAGACAGTCTGGGACTTGGTGTCACCCTTATTTGGCAAGGGGTACCATCTTTATGTGGACAATTTCTACACAAGTGTGCCCCTCTTCAGGCATTTGTTCCTAGAACAGATTGGCTGCTGTGGCACCGCGCGACCTAGTCGCCGGGGCTTCCCCCCCAACGGCTCGTTACTACCCGTCTTGCAAGGTGGGAGAGGGCTGCCTTGTGTAACGAAGAACTGCTCGCAGTGAAATGGAGAGACAAGTGTGACGTTTACATGCTCTCCTCCATTCACGCAAACACGACAATCCAAATAGAACGAGCAACCAGTGTCATTGAAAAGTCCCCCTCAGTCCACGACTATAATTTGCTCATGGGAGGGGTGGACTTCAATGACCAGATGTTGGCTCCTTATTTAGCGTCCCGCCGCACCAGACGCTGGTATAAGAAGGTGTCTGTATATTTAATTCAATTGGCTCTGTACAATAGTTTTGTTCTCTACAGTAAGGCTGGGAGAACAGGATCCTTCCTCAAATTTCTGGAAGAGATCATCGAGAACCTCCTGTATCCAGGAGGTTCCGTGGCCCCATCCACCAGTGTAGTCAGCCGTCGTTACTGGTACCTCAACCCAAGCGCCACCCCGAAAAAGATGTTGTGTCTGTAGCAGGAGTGGAATAAGGCATGACACCCGCTATTTCTGTCCTGACTGCCCTGACCACCCTGCCCTATGCTTAGGGGAGTGTTTCCGGAAGTACCACACACAGGTACACTTAGCATAGGGATTGCGTTACACAGGACAGGCACACAGGGCTCTTAGGCTGGGTTCACACTTGAGCGTTTTACAGCGCGTTCAAACGCGCTGTAAAACGCTCAACACATGAAAACCAATGCTTCCCTATGGCCCTGGTTCTCACTTGAGCGTTTTACAGCGCTGAAAAACGCGCTGTAAAACGCCCTACGCTCAAACAAGTACTTGAGCTTCTTTGGGGCGTTTTGACGCGCGTTTGTGGCCATAGGACATTGCAGTCAATCACTCAAACGCGCGTTTACTATTGCAAAAAACGCGCGTCAAAAACGCGCGTTAAACGCGCATATCAGAGACGCTCAGGTCTGAACCCAGCCTTAGGGCCCTTTCACTCACAGCTGCTGCAAACCTCTCCTTTCACCTGGGACAAAGTGCATAATGTACTTCGCCACATCTCTGGGCGATTTGCGCTTTGCACATTGTCCCATGGGGAAGGAGAGGTTTGTCCTATAAAGGTTAAAAATAAAAAATAAAAAATCACCGGTAAGCAAAAAAGTTAATGTTCTGTTCCAAAAGTTCAATAAAGTTTATAAAAGTTAATGTTCTGTTCAAATGTTATATAAAGTGAATGTTAATAAATTTATTGCGTTGCGGCCTGTTTTTTTTTTTTACCTTCTAGGTGGACCAACCGATGAACGAGCTGCAGCACTGATGTGCATTCTGAATAGAAGCATTGCGCTGCTGTCAGATTACACAAAAGTCGGTGTATGCGGCGCTGCAAGATGAGATTTCTCCTCTGCAGTAAAAAAGACGTTTGCCGAGGCATATGAGCTGAGGGGCGGTGTTCATATGCTTTGGCAAACACTTTGTATATAAAAAAAATATAAAATCCCGGCAATGATTTATTCATCCACATCGATTGATGTGAATGGAGAAATCGGGTTTGCCAGGGCATACGGGCTGAGATGTTGGGCGGAGCTCCTATGTCCTGGCAGACGCCTTTCCCCTCTTTTTTGTTTTGGCAGAGATTTTTTTATCCACATTGATCGATGCGAATGAAGAAATCTGTGCCGTTCATTACCTCGTATGCTCAATATAAGGAGAATAGCAGAAACTCCTAATGCTGGCCATACATGTAATGATTGCGGAGACCCTCAAATGCCAGGGCAGTACAAACACCCCACAAATGACCCCATTTTGGAAAGAAGACACCCCAAGGTATTCGCTGAGGGGCATATTGTGTCCATGAAAGATTGAACTTTTTGTCCCAAGTTAGCGGAAAGGGAGACTTTGTGAGAAAAAAATAAAAATAAAAATAAATAATATTTCCGCAAACTTGTGCTAAAAAAAAAAAAAAAAATCTTCTATGAACTCGCCATGCCCCTCATGGAATACCTTGGGGTGTCTTCTTTCCAAAATGGGGTCACATGTGGGGTATTTATACTGCCCTGGCATTTTAGGGGACCTAAAGCATGAGAAGAAGTCTGGAATCCAAATGTCTAAAAATGCCCTCCTAAATGGAATTTGGGCCCTTTTGCGCACCTAGGCTGCAAAAAAGTGTCACACGAGTGGTATCGCTGTACTCAGGAGAAGTTGGGCAATGTGTTTTGGGGTGTCTTTTTACATATACCCATATGACTTTTAGAGAGATATTTCTCTCACCCAGCATGGGTATATGTAAAAATACACCCCAAAACACATTGCCCTACTTCTTCTGAGTATGGCGATACCACATGTGTGACACTTTTTTGCAGCCTAGGTGCCCAAAGGGGCCCAAATTCTAAAAAGCACCTTTAGGATTTCACAGGGCATTTTTTAGGCATTTGGATTCCAGACTACTTCTCACGCTTTAGGTCCCCTAAAATGCCAGGGCAGTATAAATACCCCACAAGTGACCCCATTTTGGAAAGAAGACACCCCAAGGTATTTCGTGAGGGGCATGGCGAGTTCATGTAAAATTTTATTTTTTGTCACAAGTTAGTGGAATATGAGACTTTGTAAGAAAAAATAAAAATAAAAAATCAATCATCATTTTCCGCTAACTTGTGACAAAAAATAAAAACTTCTATGAACTCACTATGCCCATCGGCGAATACTTTAGGGTGTCTAGTTTCCGAAATGGGGTCATTTGTGGGGTGTTTTTACTGTCTGGGCATTGTAGAACCTCAGGAAACATGACAGGTGCTCAGAAAGTCAGAGCTGCTTCAAAATGCGGAAATTCACATTTTGTACCATAGTTTGTAAACGCTATAACTTTTGCGCAAACCAATAAATATACACTTATTGCATTTTTTTTTATCAAAGACATGTAGAACAATAAATTTTGAGGAAAAATTATATAGAAATGTAGTTTTATTTGAAAAGTTTTACAACTGAAAGTGAAAAATGAAATTTTTTTGCAAAAAATTCGGTCAATTTCGATTAATAACAAAAAAAGTAAAAATGTCAGCAGCAATGAAATACTACCAAATGAAAGCTCTATTAGTGAGAAGAAAAGGAGGTAAAATTCATTTGTGTGGTAAGTTGTATGACCGAGCAATAAACTGTGAAAGTAGTGTAATGCAGAAGTGTAAAAAGGGGTCTGGTTATTAAGGGTGTTTAAGCTAGGGGGGCTGAGGTGGTTAATTCGCCCACTGAGTGATAGAAAACAGAGGGTGGTTATTAACGGTACACACTCAGATTGGGTCACTGTCACTAGTGGGGTACCTCAGGGGTCAGTATTGGGCCCTATTCTCTTCAATATATTTATTAATGATCTTGTAGAAGGCTTGCACAGTAAAATATAAATTTTTGCAGATGACACTAAACTGTGTAAAGTAATTTACACAGAAGAGGACAGTATACTACTACAGAGGGATCTGGATAGATTGGAGGCTTGGGCAGATAAGTGGCAGATGAGGTTTAACACTGACAAATGTAAAGTTATGCACATGGGAAGGAATAATGCAAGTCACCCGTACATATTAAATGGTAAAACACTGGGTAACACTGACATGGAAAAGGATCTAGGAATTTTAATAAACAGCAAACTAAGCTGCAAAAACCAGTGTCTGCCAAGACCAATAAGATAATGGGTTGCATCAAAAGGGGCATAGATGCCCGTGATAAGAACATAGACCTACCACTTTACAAATCGCTAGTCAGACCACACATGGAGTACTGTGCACAGTTCTGGGCTCCTATGAACAAGGCAGACATAGCAGAGCTGGAGAGGGTCCAGAGGAGCGCAACTAAAGTAATAACTGGAATGGGGCAACTACAGTACCCTGAAAGATGATCAAAATTAGGGTTATTCACTTTAGAAAAAAGACGAGGGGAGATTAAATTACTATGTATAAATATATCAGGGGTCAGTACAGAGATCTATCCCATCATCTATTTATCCTTAGGACTGTGACGAGGGGACATCCTCTGCGTCTGGAGGAAAGAAGGTTTGTACACAAACATAGAAGAGGATTCTTTATTGTAAGAGCAGTGAGACTATGGAACTCTCTGCCTAAGGAGGTGGTGGATGGTGAGTACAATAAAGGAATTCAAGCGGGGCCTGGATGTATTTCTGGAGTGTAATAATATTACAGGCTATAGCTACTAGAGAGGGTCATTGATCCAGGGAGTTATTCTGATTGCCTGATTGGAGTCAGGAAGGAACTGGTGCCTTCTGGTAGCGGCACTTTTTAGCATATCAGTATCAAATGTAGCCCATGCTCTATAGACCCTATGTGGCACTTTACATTCATATGTGTATTATAGTTTTATTAAGTGTTTTATTGCCCCTATTATCAAATCATGGGGTTGCCTTTGGAAGCCGCCCCCATCTCCCCTTTGACCCTGTTTATATGTGGGTCTGTGTGTATATATACCCAGTCTATTTGATAAGTCCTTTATACAACACTATTCACCTGAAGAAGGGGAAGTGGTCTTCGAAAAGCGTGGTGATTCTGGATTAAACTTTTTTGAAGATTCCTTATCTGCACCTGGTTGGTTCTTTGCTCCGAGGGATGCCTTTTCCTTCTACTCTACTCTACTCTGGAGTTGTTTTAAGGACTGTTTTCAAGGTTCTTGTCAGAAGGGATAGGGGCCAATAAAGACGCACTTTCCTCTAAGGACAGAGTGGGCAAGTTGAGGGTAGCTCGAAACTTTCTTATATTCTCGAGTCTAGTGGCGAGGGAAGCAGGGGATTCCTGTGGGTGAAGGTTATAAAGAAAGTGGTAATAAGAGGTAAAACCATTTGCCATTTCTTTTGTAGTGCTCAGAAGCTTACCATCCTGCGCTTTTATCTGCCTGATATGAGATTGTGCATTACGTTTCTTAATAAGTGCTGTCATAAATTAATTACCCTTATCACCATGAGCGTAATGTTTGTGTTTTATCCTAAGATAAGCCTGAGCTGCCCTTTCATTTAGAAGTGGTTTCAATTCCACCCTCAGTGCCACCAGAGCCTTGTGATCCTATACAGCCATATGTGTCAGCAAGGTTGGGTTGCTAGTTGTGCCATACACCGTTGAAATGGTGTGAAGTATCTCCCGGATCCAATGGACCGTCCTAGTGTTAGGGGCCCTAGTCCTCCAGTGTGACCTCCACATTGCCCAGCAGACCCTTCAATAGTAGATATCTCCCCTCAGGATCCACCACCTCAGATGTCTTGACAAAAGGAACATTTCTATAAATCCTAATACTAACACCTCTAGAGGAAGAGCGGTTTTAACAGGAATGATACCAAGACTGATAAAAGCGGTGTGACAACTTTCCTGGAGCATAACGACATCTGCCTCTGCTTTTTTCAGTATTTGAATAATACGGCTCCTTTTAACAGGGTTATTACAGCCATGGGCATTAAAAGGAAGCAAAGTGATGTTTCAAAACCACCATCATTTACTGTAGGTATTTGATAGCACAAGAAATGGACTGTTCCTGCATGACCCAACACTCAAACTGAAAACAAGCAGAAAATAGCACAAAAAGAAAACTCCATAGGGAGCTAGTAGGGGGGAGATAGACAAACATCTGTGTAACCTGATCTGCCCAAACATCCTCTAGATCAGTGTTTCCCAACCAGCGTGCCTCCAGCTGTTGCAAAACTACAACTCCCAGCATGCCCGGACTGAAGAGCAATAGAGGCAAAAAAGAACTACCCCAATATTTAGTATAAAGTAGGGTAAAAATGGTGTGGGCTTTGCCTTCCTTCTCCCGAACAAAACAAGGAAAGGAGAAGGAAATCAAAGATCTAAAATCTCTACATACAGAAGGATCACCCATAAAGTGACCCAGAATATAGGGGGACCCTCATATGATGTCACAGTGATCAGGCATTGGAGTCCCTGTGAGAGGATCTCCTGGATCTCAGATTCTTCTGTTTCCGGAACGTCGACCATGCAGATGGAACTGGCAATGTAGGTAATTCCTCTTCCAAGGGGAAGGGTAGCCATGATGGGACTTCGACAGGAGACAAACTCAAGGCTTCCCATAACTGTTGCAGATCCTCCGGTGTGCAAACAGTGATGCATCGATTGCCAGAGTTGACAAGTAGGCCAAAGGGGACAATCCAACGGTAAGGTATCACAGCAAACAAGTCCTCTTTGTCAGCAGCCTCGAGTAGGTCCCTTATTCAAATATTCCTTCTGCGACTTCTATTCTCCTAGTCCTCCAGCAGCATAAACAAGCTGTTAAAGGGGTTGTCCGGGTTTAGAGCTGAACCCGGACTTACCCATAATTTCCGATGCTCTCCCTTGCCCTGCGCTGGATCGTGCAGGGCAAGGGCTCTTTTATTTACAATATAACACTGCCGGGCGGAGGTTTCCGCCCAGCAGTGTGTTCGGTGACATCACCGGTTCTGCAGAAAATGCCTTTTCCCTGCGCAATTTACCGCAGTGCAAAGGAAAGCATCAGAGCAGGAACTGCTCCGATGCTCAAGTCAGGGGGGCTGCCTGGGTGAAAATGGGGACAACCCCTTTAATAGCTGCACGGTGAGCCCCCAGTGAGTTTTGAACCACGGAGTTAAAAGTGATCAGCGCTTCCTGCGCCTGTTCCAGGGCCTCAACCCTGTTGCCTATGTGGCGGACATCTGCTTTGATGACCACTTTGTAGGGCCAGGTCTAGGTAGTCCTGGATGAGGGTTGGAGAGTTATTTACCCCATGCAGCTCTGACACAGTGCCAGCATCCGCATCAGAGTCCTTGCTAGGCCCCTCTGGGCAGGGAAGGTCTGTGCAGGGACACCACTGCGCCATCTTGGAAGCGCGTGGTACAGACTGGGCCGGAGACTTATGAAGATATTTTGCCATGTCAGTCAAGGTTTCGCAGGTTTATGCGAGCCAGATGTCTCCTTGGGGCAGTCCTTTGGCTGGATCTTCACCATGCTGTTAGGGCAAAGACCCCAATGCTGGATGAGCAGTGGATTCCCAATTAGAAGTTATGAGTACTCATAGAGAATAACTGATAACAGGCACAGTGCTGTATACCAAGTATTTCTAAACTTTATTGAAAGAAAGCAGAGTTATAAAGCAAATTTCTGGATTATTTCAAACATTTACATCATTAGCTCATTAAAACCATAATCTGAAATGAACATCTCTTGGTTATACGCCCGGAGCGTCTCCCTAATCCTAAGTATGGATTTTAATCACGTACCAGTTTTTCTAGCAATTATAGAAATTCCTTTAGACCAGGTGCTAGGGGCTCGGAGTGACCTTGAGGTTATAGTAATCTTAGCAAAGAAGTTCACAGTCTATAACATAAAATGGCAATATAAAGTACAACATGGAGGTTCAGCCCTCACAATTCCCCTATTTTCAGATATTCACTCATCACAGGTAACAGATACACATACTTCAGCCGGACATTCCCCTTGCTGCTAGTTTCCCCGATTCTGCATATCTGTACCTGCATGAGGGATAATCTCAACCCGTTTTCATAATCTCTCCTGTTTCGATTCCTGTTACACATTTTGTTTAAATCCATCAATATAAGCTTGATCACAATATAAATAAGTGCAACAACCAATGAAATCTGTATTATCCCTTGTACTATGCCCATACTGTATTATCCCTTGAAACTCTGCCTTCTGCGCAGACATGTGCGGAGGGAGTGGTTCAGCAACGGCTACCTAATGCTGTGTGACCACTGCATATCCAGTGTGGAACCGGCCATCCTCTCCCATAAACCTGCTTCCATCTACAAAATACTCAAGATCAGGGTTATCAAGAGGCATTTCATGCACATGAGAAAATCCTGAAGTTTCTTGTTGCATCAACTGTATACAATCATGAGGATAATTTTCAGCTAAATCAGACAAAAGGCTACCTGTGCTACCCTCCCCCATTTCTGAATCTGTGATTGGTAACAAAATAGGATTCAGAGTAGTACATCTTTTAAAAGGAATATTGTCTGGCATGAGGAGTGCACATTAGAGTCTGAGTTGTCTAGCCATAGAAATATGTTTTGGTTGCACCTGTGTGAGAATGCCCTATATGTCATGGGGAGTTTGCACAATCACAGAGTAGACCAACACTACTTCTGAGGCTTTTTCAATCATTGCCTGCACTGCCGCGACTGCCCTGACGCAGGAGGGGGCGCCGCGAGCAACAGGATCAATCTGGCTGAAAAGTATGCTACTGAGCATTGATGTTCACCATGCTTCTGAGCAAGCACAGCAGTACTGCATTTCTGAACAGAACATGTTAAATTCCTCATCATGCTTTGGAATACCCAGGGCTGGAGAAAAGCATCAATTTGACTGGCCACTGCTCTCTCCGGGGCATGACAGAGAGGGGGGTACTTCTTCACTCGAGGGGGCTGACAGTTTCCCTAGGTCTGTTCATTGTTTTTTTTATATATATATGGAATAAAGTAATTTCACTCCTTTTTTACCTAAGGCAAGAGCACACACCTCCCTGTGTTTTTGTGATAATTCCATCAGTAAAGCGGATTTCGCTCACAGTAAACCTGGCTGTGTGACCTTCCTCTACTAGTCAGTTTACTAGTTAGCAACAGACACAAAGGTCAGATTTCTGGCTCAAGCAGACAAAGAAATATTTCCCATACATTAACACACACAAGTCTTCAAACTTATTAACAAATAACATTTTCTGGGGCTCCATACACTCACACTAAGTACCTCACATACATTGCCTTGTTATTTTCTCTTAATATTGCAGACAGTGTTCTTGCTATCACACATTCCAAAGCCGTGATGTCACTCCCCGCAGCTGCAAACAATCCCTGCATTCTCCACTCATACTCAGCTTTCCGTCTCCATATGTTCTCTATCTCAGCAAACAGAGTTCCTACGGGTTCCGAGACATATTCACCGGGCAACAGGTCACACAGATACACGGACAGACAAGACATAATACTTCCTCTGCGCTGAACCAAGCAAGTTTCCACAATGCTTCACATGCTTACTTCCAAGTTTCCACACTCAGTTCTCCATTTGTCCGCAGTAAAGCTGCATACGTCTTTACTGTCTCTTTTCTACTCTCTCACTATTTGTGGGGCAGTTTTCCTCATTTGCTCCCCGGACTTACTTGGTCCATCTCAGTCCAATCCCAGGATTTGGGTCTGGCTCACAAGGCACTTTAACACCCCAAATCCTAAATTAAGTCCTTCCATGAAGGCAGACATGAGAAGTTTTTCTCCCATTTGCCCCATGGCATCCCACCCCACGTCAGTCCGGGCAGTTCTTAGTCTTGACTCAAAAGAGACTACATCCTCTTTAGCCTCCTGCACTACATCCTTCAGGCACCATAAACTCTCATCTTCCTTTGTCCTGGCCCATCTATCAAAAGTCCTGCGGTACTCTGCCCCTGATTGTTCTGTCTTCTCCCAATCCCTCCAGGCCACATTTGGGTAATTTTTCACTCTGTTGCCCTCTAGGGTATTCTTAACTGGGTTTTACTGTGCCTCCCCTAACTTCAGGGCTACCAAGTCATTTAAGTCTGCCCATGTTCCCCTGTAGGTTGCCTATTTCTGTTGTAACATTCGGGATGTGGGCATGGGTCGCGTCAGTGGGTCAGGTATCATTGACAGTAGTCCCAGTTGGTCCTTCGGACTCTATTGCCTCGTTTCCACTGAGCGGATCGGTTCGGGTCGGTACGGTTCGCTATTTTGGGTGTTTCCACTATGAAAGCGATCCATACAAGCGAACCGTACCGCACCATTCAGGGTCCTGCTTCAGATGTAGGACCATAGAAAAATTGAACGGTTCGGTTAGGGCGGAGCTACTTGCGTCACACAATACATTCTCCTGATTGGCGGCCTGAATAACGTCAAACGTAAGCGCAACATAAACACCACGCCGCCATTACTACAGATAATAGAAGGATGCCTGCAAACAACAGCAAGCTGTGGTCGTCTCAGGAACTATCCACTTTTTTAACTATTCTTGGGGATGGCGCTATTCAGAGTGAGCTTGATGGATCAGTGAGAAATGAAAAGATGTACAAACATATTTCTCAGCGGATGGCGGCCGAAGGATTTGAACGGACGTCGGGTCAGTGTAGGGCAAAGCTTAAGAAGCTTAAAATACAAATATTAAAAAATTAAGGATGCCAACGGCCATAGACCCGGCGGCCCGAGTTGCAGTGGAAACGCTCACCTAAATAGACCGGACCATTAAAAATCTTCCAAACTGTGCCGACCCGAACCGATCAGTGGAAACGAGGCATATGGGACATACTGTATAAGGTGCTCAGAGCCCGAGGAGTTAGTGCTGCCTGTTGACCATCTCCACCAACAGCTCCATCAGCAGGCGCCTGAAGGACCTATGGTACCATCCCTGTTCTCAATAGTACTGGATATAATCCAGTACGGTATCTAGGGGCACCACACACTCTGCAGGTTTCAGTCCAATCTAGATTCTGATTCCCACAGGTCCTGCATATCCCTCCCTCCGGTCCCTGTGCAGGGGTTGTGGGAGAGGCTTGCGCCCTTGGAGGGTTATATGGTGGTGGACCTCCAGATTTAACCTTTTCAGTTTCCTCTTAAGCGGGTTTGTAGCACAACTTTCCCCTGTACACTTGTGGCTTACAACCTTTGGTTTCTATCTGTCTTGCTACCTTAAAGGGATTCTGTCATCAGGTTTTGGGCTATAGAGATATGGACATGCACGGCTAGATCGCCGCTAGCATGTCCGCAATATATGTGTCCTATAGGGCTGTGTGGTTTTAATTTCTTTAAAAAAGGATTTTATAGATATGTAAATGAGTGTTGAATGTGTCCTAGGGGCTGTACTAACCTTCCTTGTGCCCAGCCACGCCCGCCTGTGAAGGAGCCCAGCACCGCCTATGTCTCCTCCTTTCATCAACGATAGATAGCCGTAATCTCGCGATGCACGAGCTCGCGCATGCGCAGTTCTTTCCCTGAGGCTGATGCCAGCACAGGGAAGGAACACTATACCGGCACTGCGCATCGCGAGATTACGGCCATCTATCGTTGATGAAAGGAGGAGACATGCTAGCCGTGCATGTCCGTATCTCTATAGCCCCAAACCTGATGACAGAATCCCTTTAATCCAGATGCTAACTACATCTTCACATGCATGATCCTTAATCCACCCACTGTGGGTGTGCTTGAACCTTTCCCAAACCTCAAAATCAAGGTTTCCATGCTTGATACCTGCTTTTTCTAACACTTTGTCAACTTTCTTTAAACCATCTTTGCCACCTCTCTTTTCTACCAGTTGTTTAGCTGTCTCAATCTTTGGGAACGCTGTTCTGGTTACCCATTGTCTATTCCTGAATCTGTGCTTACTAAGGGGAAACTAGACATCTATTTTCTCCCATAAAAGGCTTCCCCACCCTGTCCTTCCAGGTGTACCTTTGTGTTGCTTTTCCCACAGTGGCTTCCTCAACTTCCTTCAGGTGTACCTACTGTGTTACTTTAAAGCCAAGGCCTCTCTGAGCTTCTGGCCCCTTCTCCTAGCTTCTTGCCAGATTCTACACACACAATCAACAGTGACAAATACGTAGACAGGTACTCCTAGAACAATCCCAAGCAATTCCCAGCTAAAATCCCGGTTTAAATCCATCTACCACTCATGCGCTCGTCTGCTAGCCCTTTATCAGGGTTGCATATTCTTAAACATAAACTAGGCACGACTGTAAAGTTACCTTATACTCTGCCGGACCCTCAAACAAGACAAATGCCAGACAGGGAGGTACAGACTACTTGTAAGAAAAAGCTCTTACCTCAGCACAAATTTATATCTGTTTGTCTCGGGGTGGCACGTCCAGGTGTCAGGGCTCTCAGCAGGAAGGACTCAGTCATGCCACACGTATCGTGCGCCAAGTTTCTGTTGGGGAAAAGACCCCAATGCCGGATGAGCAGTGGATTCCCAATTAGAAGTTATGAGTACTCAGAGACTAACTGATAACAGGCACAGTGCTGTATACCAAGTATTTTTTAACTTTATTGAAGGAAAGCAGAGTTATAAAGCAAATTTCCAACTAAAGACGTAGTTAAACATTTACATCATTAACTCATTAAAACCACTCTGAAATGAGCATCTCTTGGCTATACGCCCGGAGCGTCTCCTTAATCCTAAGTGTGGGTGTTAATCACGTACCAGTTTTTCTAGCAATTATAGAAATTCCTTTAGACCAGGTGCTGGGGCCTAGGAGTGACCTTGAGGTCATAGTAAGTTCACAGTCTATAACATAAAATGGCAATATGAAGTACAACATGGAGGCTCAACCCTCACAATGCTGGACGTATAGTGTGCATGAACAGGCTTATTAGGAGCTTGGTAGCAGGAGCACTTCTCTCAAGCAGCTGTCATAGAGTGAAGTCAGGAGTGCAGGGACTTATTGAACAGTGTCCCCCTTGGTTAATAGATCAGCAATTCTATTACACCTTTATTCAGTAATTGGGGTGAAAAAGCTGTCTAATACTACTGCTATTGTGGTGTTCACGTTGTTTTATACATACGTAATTCTACAACACCTTGATTCTCTAATTGGGGAGAAAAAGCGCTCTAATACTACTGCTTTTGGGGTGTCCACATTGTGTTATAGATAAGTCATTCTATAACGCCTTGGTTGAAAAGGCACTCTATTTTTTCAGTTATTTGGTATTACACTTTGTTTTTAGATAAGTAATATCATTAGGCCTTGATTCTCTAATTGGAGTTGAAAGGAGGTCTAATACTTCTGCTACTGGGGTGCACACAATGTTTTATACATAAGTAATTCCATTAGGCCTTGATTCTGTAATTGGGGCGAAAAAGCACTCTATTTTTTCAGTTATTTAGTTTGACACCTTGTTTGTAATTGCATTAGGCCTTTTTCTCTAATTGGAGTGAAAAAGCAGTCTAATACTACTGCTATTTTACACTCACAGTTACTGTACAGTATGTCTGACAGACAGGTGCCAGGGCCTTCTAAGGCAAAGGGCAGTGGCCAAAATGTTTCTGGATCTGGCAGAAGAGGGGGGGGGGGGGGGGGGGGGGGAGATCGCAGCAGTCGCAGCAACATGCCAGAGCTGCTAGTGTCAACCAGTGGTAGTGTTTTGACCAGCAACCCAGCTGTCCTTGAATGTTTGATACAGTCTTTAACATGATTTCAACAGACATCAGACACCCACAGCCAGGAGTTGGTGGGTTCCTCTAACATCACGCTTAGTTGGCATGGCCCAGGAACAAGCTCTGTGCCCCCACCTGTACTGAATCAGCCTCTTTTTCTGCTCAGGAAGTATTGTATGCTGCCGGCTCTGCTTTTCAGCAAGGACTAGCTTATTAAGGACAGTCAGCAGCTACTGCCCAGCCTAGATTTGGAGGGGAGATCCGCTGCTTCCTCCTGTAGATGGGCAAGTAGCGCCAATGAGCATTGGAGCAGGTGTTGCGAGCGGTGAGGGTGAAATCAGCGACATGCAGCCAGTAGTGGATGAGAGGGTGAAGAGGGGGCTTCATCATGGAGTGAAGGTGGCAGCTTGTGTGAGACAGCGGCTGAGCTAGCAGTGTGCAAGCGTAGTCGTATGGCAGACGTGTGAGATCTGGAGTCAAACGTGCCCAGGGTAGACAGTCTGCTACTCAGGAACCTACCTGTCCAGAAACAACTAGTGGTGCACAGGTTCATAGAGGCAGCAGCACACAGTGGTGGGGGGTAACATTACCTACTCGCCAGTGTGGGAATTTTTCATGAAGTCGCTGGAGGACTGCAGTTTGGTTGTGTAGAATCTGTGGGCAAAAGGTGAAGCGTGGCCAGGGTGCCAATGTTGGCACCACAGCCCTGCGCCAACACATGGAGCGTCACCATAAAGTGGCCTTGGAAAACCATGGCGATAATGTGGTGGTGTAGCCTGAAGCATCTCCTAGCGGCCCGCAACCCTTTTCTGGAAGTCAAGGCTCCACCACCTCAGCATAAGGGAGGTTTGTTTCCTTCCCATCATCTACTGATCCTGATTCTCCTGCTTCTACTCCTCGTCACTCATTTTGCAAAAAGACAACAGTATGCGTCCATTCATCCAATGGCGCAGAAGCTGAACATGCTCCTGGCCAAGTTGCTGGTACTACAGTCCCTCCCTTTCCATGTAGTTGACTCTGCACCTTTCAGAGAACTGATTGCTTGTGCCGAGCAAAGGTGGAGAGTCCCAAGCAATCATAACTTCTCCAAAAAGGCTGCACCAACCATGCACACGTATGTTGAGCAGAAGGTGGGACAGTCCTTGAGCCTGTCGGTGTCTGGTGTAGTACACGGCAACGCTGACATGTGGAGCTGTAACTATGGTCGCCTGCCTGGCGAGCAGAATCACAGCGGGGAGGAACTGGTCCGCATCCTTCAACAAGAAATCAAATCATGGCCATCTCCTTGCCAACTGAAAATCGGAACAATGGTCACCAATAACAGGAAAAACATTCTTTAGGCACTGCATCAAGGAGGGCTGACCCATGCACCATGCAAGGCACACGTCTAATCTGGTTGCAAAGCGGTTCCTGAAGTCTTCCACCCAACTGCAAGTTATCTTGAAAACAGACAGTTAACTGCATGCACTTTCTGCAAAACACACCCTCCCTGAGCTCTAAAGGCAGAATAGAGTTCTTTTGTTGTGTGGGAACAGTATTTTTACATTAGTACAGGCATTTTCAGACGGTGCAATGCCCATGAGGTTTAATTAATTTTATTTAGGGAAAGGGGGTGATTCATATTTTTAAAAACTTTTTTTTAAAGCACCCTAGGTGCATTCTGTAATGGATTTCTATCCTTTACAGAATACAGGAGTCAATATAATCCAATATATTACATTTGGCCTGGAAGTCTTTATGGGACACCTTTCCCAATCTTAGAGATGGCTTCTAGTTTTAGTGCTCTCAGATTCCATGGTCACATTTGACCATGGCATCTGAGGGGGGTTAAATGTCTGTTATTGGCATTAGAGATTAACATACATATCTATAAAAATATGCATACATGTTCACGAACAGCTTGTTTAAAAACATACCGTGCTGTCACCTGTTATGCATTTTCATATTCCCAAGCTTCCAAAAATTGTCCCTTATGAAGGGCAGATTTATATTTTTTTTTTACTAGTTGTTTATTGGGGGACCTAGCATCCAAATATTATGCCTTGACGGGGGTCAGGATGCTGGCCTATATACGACACACAATTGTCAGAAGAAAAAGTGGCATGTTCTTAGCGAGCCAAGAAAAAATCTAAACTTTATTTAGGAGCAGCAGTACAGTGTGGATGGGGAAAGGGTAGGGTAATAAGTCGCGTGGCTGCAATACCAGCAGCAGCATAGCATGGAACATACAAGGCAGTAGATCAGCTGCCTAGGGGTAGCAGTAGTAGAAGATGAATAGCATTAAGAGCGGTGGCAGAAGGGGATTAGCAACAAGGAGTAACAGCTGTGACAATGGCGGCGGCAGCCTAATATTACATGCTGGCAGGCAGCAGCCATACAGAACATGATGGTAGGAAGGCAGACAGCAACTGTGGCAACATCAGCAAGGCCAAGATCTAGGATCTAGACTTAGTTCATTTTGACAAAAGTGATGTTTTGGACACTGGCAGAAGAAAACTTGGACGGTTTGGGTGTCACTCACCAAGGCGACACTAGCAGTTGTGCAAGAAAGCCGATACTGGGCAAGTTCTGGCCACTGGTCTAGTCAGCCTGCCCAAAAGTCCATGTGTTTTTCAGTCAAATCAGCAGGAAGCAATATCTGGTGTGCAGAAATATCAGCTTTCAAATAATAGCAGCCTCTTTATTCTAGATGCAATATTCGGAAAGCAGAATGAAAAGTTTACTTGTTCCGCTGGTGTGTATAAAGCTGTGACACCAAAAAAGGAAAGCCTGTTACTGTCACCACTGCACATGTATAACCATGTGCATAAAGCAGAGTTCCTGTGTCTGCCTATGAAAGTAGAACAAATGTGTTAATGAACTAGGGATGTTAGACTGGTAAAGGATAGTTTCTGGGGTGCAATTATGCCATTAAAAAGGCCAAGAGACATGTTGGATACATATGATTTGATGTTTTCTAGTGTGGGCAACCTTTTTTGAAACTCATTCTTGCTCCTTTATTCAAACCATTCCCACCAAGTGGAAGAACTGTCTTCTACAGTTAAAAAGACAAAAAAAAGATTTGTGATGTTAGTCCATTTGTACACATTTAGACTAAACACAATGATTTAATATTTCACTGTTTAATCCACATAAGAAATGTATACAGGCCAAAAAACTGGACTTTAGTTAAAAAAAAAAAAAAAAAAGTCTGAGTGATGTAATACAGCAGCATTCAGTGATCCTTCGTCACTTACAGGGCCTAGTAAACAATAATATACCCCATCCCCTCCCACAAGATGTTAACATTGGTTGGTTGGCTGGTCTTGAAAAGCATTTCGCTGCTCAATAAGCGAAAATAAATGACATCTTGATAGCATCCAGGTCATACGTCACCAGTGGCAGAGCTGAAAGAGCTTTCTTTATTAAAAAAGAACAAAAAAAAAAAAAAAAAAAAATGAAAAACCAGCAAAAACAGGGTAAAGAAAACCAAAACAGTCGTCTTTCTGTCTTCATTCACAAAGTGGCAATTTGTAACAAAGTTCTTCATTAAAATACACAAAACACAAATAAAATTAAAGGATGGACTCTTCATGCCTTCCAATGAAATACAGCTACAGTTGGCAAGTGGGCCTCTTCCCGCACGATGAATACCATTCCCGTTTCTTTCACAAGATGGAAACGCTTGTAAATTAGGAATGGTAAATGATGAAATTATCAGCCGATTACATTGTGCCCCTGTTAGATGTACTTAAGGGAACATCGAGAAGGAAAACATCAGCTAGTGAGGGTGCTATAAAGGAACATGGCTGAACAGGTACGAGACCGACTCTCCATTGTGTGTCCGGCGAATTGCTTCAGCCAAGATCATAGAGATGTCTATGACCTGTTGAGAAGGTGGTAAACAAGGAGAATAGTCAGGTATACAGATATTTCATAGTACTGAACAACACAGATGAGAAAAAAAAACAAGGTCTGGACCACAAATTACTGCAATATAAAGCAAACAATTTTTTGCACTTGTTTACTTCTGTTTCTGCACTAAGACCAGCTCATGTGAATCAGCAGCTCATGTACCTTCAAACAAAAAAATGCTGCATGACAGTTAAAAAAATTAACAAAAAGCCATGTGACAAATGAATGTGACTTCACTGGCCTATTTGCAGCAAAGACCCATTCAAGTGAATGGATCAGAGCTGCAATACAATATAAGGCACTGTGCTTGGTATTCTGTGAGGAGGCTACTACGCTGACCGGAGCACCACTGCTTATCGGTGGGGGTGCTGGGAGTCAGACCACCACTAATCTTATATTGATGACCTATTCTAAAGAGAATTTTGTGGTACAATAGCCAACGGTATATAAGAACACACTGAGCCACAAAGAGAGACATGCACTATGAAATAAAAAAGCACCAATGTTATTAACAGCATCAACCCTATTAAACCAGGCAAACTGCCTTTTACAGTTGATCATGCTGATTAAAACGTTACCTGGATGGCAAAAATCATTGCATAAGGAATTAAATGCCGTTTTCTCTGGAACAGCACAATGGATTCTCACCATCTAGCTATAATTTGAATTGGAAGGATTCAACCCTAACAAACAGTATGTCTGGTTTAATAGTGTTGATCCTGCTGATAAGTCGTTTTAATATTGGGTTCCCTTTGATATAAGTAGTGGGAGGTAAGGTGACAGCTATGTTTCGATTCAGAAACATGCAAATGGTTACCAATGACTTTATATTGAGGCTGCTGACCTGAATAGTGCAGACTATTAGTATTCTGCCCATTAGGGGGCAACAAAAACCTGCTGAAAAGTGGTATTTACTCTTTATAAAAACCTGCTCCACCACCTAGTTAAAAAGGTAAATAGTAAAGGGCATCTGTCAGTAGGTTTGACCATGTTAAACTGCTGGACTCACAGTTCAGACAGAAACCCGTCTGTGGGTATAATATTATGACAGGTGGTATATATAATTATCAGCAGTCACAGACTACCACCCCTAAAACATGGCCTTTATTATAGATTAAAATAAAAAAAAAATAACCCTAGTGATAACAAAGGAAAAAAAAAAAAAAAAGATTTAAAATGAGTCAATCCTCTGCACATGGGGACACTGATAGGCAGATGCGGCCAAATATCCTATCCTATGGGCTCTGACCCTCAAACTGGCCACGACTCTATAATGCCCTGCCTAAGAACGGAATGGCTGCCCCGATAGGGGCGATCCTGTATCAAGAACCTCCTGAGCGCCCTAGGATGGTCCTGAATGGGGGAAAAGCTAACAGCTAGTATATGCTAACTGAAAAATATCACTACCACGATCAGTAGCTCAATATACAAAAAAATTAAAATAAAAATAAAGAAAATAATGGCGGCACTGGAAAAACACAAGGAGGGTGCTAAGTCCAGGGATGTAGCAGCTTACCCCGTCTGATAGAGATGAAAAACGGACAGCACTCCAAGTAAAAGATAGTGGTGTTTATTCACCCATGTGGATGGCAACGTTTCAGCTCATACAAGAGCCTTTTTCAACTATGTATGGGTGAAACGCGTCGGGATGATAACATGATAAAACAGCATGTTTTTGCTATAATATCAACTTTACAGCTATCTATAATCAGGATCAGTATATATATATATATATATATATATATATATATATATATATATATATATATATACATACACACACACACACACACAGTACAGACCAAAAGTTTGGACACACCTTCTAATTCAAAGAATTTTCTTTATTTCCATGACTATGAAAATTGTAGATTCACACTGAAGGCATCAAAACTATGAATTAACACATGTGGAATTATATACATAACAAACAAGTGTGAAACAACTGAAAATATGTCATATTCTAGGTTCTTCAAAGTAGCCACCTTTTGCTTTGATTACTGCTTTGCACACTCTTGGCATTCTCTTGATGAGCTTCAAGAGGTAGTCCCCTGAAATGGTTTTCACTTCACAGGTGTGCCCTGTCAGGTTTAATAAGTGGGATTTCTTGCCTTATAAATGGGGTTGGGACCATCAGTTGCGTTGAGGAGAAGTCAGGTAGATACACAGCTGATAGTCCTACTGAATAGACTGTTAGAATTTGTATTATGGCAAGAAAAAAGCAGCTAAGTAAAGAAAAACGAGTGGCCATCATTACTTTAAGAAATTAAGGTCAGTCAGTCAGCCGAAAAATTGGGAAAACTTTGCAAGTAAGGGCTATTTGACCATGAAGGAGAGTGATGGGGTGCTGCGCCAGATGACCTGGCCTCCACAGTCACCGGACCTGAACCCAATCGAGATGGTTTGGGGTGAGCTGGACCGCAGAGTGAAGGCAAAAGGGCCAACAAGTGCTAAGCATCTCTGGGAACTCCTTCAAGACTGTTGGAAGACCATTTCAGGTGACTACCTCTTGAAGCTCATCAAGAGAATGCCAAGACTGTGCAAAGCAGTAATCAAAGCAAAAGGTGGCTACTTTGAAGAACCTAGAATATGACATATTTTCAGTTGTTTCACACTTGTTTGTTATGTATATAATTCCACATGTGTTAATTCATAGTTTTGATGCCTTCATAGTCATGAAAATAAAGAAAACTCTTTGAACGAGAAGGTGTGTCCAAACTTTTGGTCTGTACTGTGTGTGTGTGTGTGTATATATATATATATATATATATATATATATAAATAATGCTGAAACATTGCCTGGAATAAACGGGTCATCACGACATTTGGAGTGCTGCCTATTCTTTGGATATACTAAATTGGAGGAAAGGTTGTCCATCTTTTCAGAGGACTTGCACCCTGACTACTCTTTTTTTCACTGTGCTGCTGTTGCTTTTTTGAGATAGATAGAGAGATAGATAGATAGAGATATATATACTATCTCTATCTCAAAAAAGGGATTACTAGGTGGTCACCATCCCTCTTCCTTAGCTTTTGAGGCCTAGATTGTTGTCTATTCGTTGTGATGTGTATTTGATGTTTTCCCTTCCCCTTAACCTGTGACAATTCCCCATGCAACAGAATTCTGGATAATCTATTCTTATATTGCACCATTCCTTTACAATTCCAACTAATGAATTTCCACCAATCTGCAATAAATGTCCAACCAAGGAAAAAAGTATGGGGTTAATAGGATGGCTTTTTTATAATGACATTTTACTGCTAGATATAAATACCTGAATTTTTGGACAATGTCTCATTTTTTCCTCTTGAGGTATAGTATTAGTCACCACCACAGCTTCAAAACACGCATTATTAATCCGAGAAATAGCAGGGCCAGAAAATATACCATGAGTTAAGATTGCATACACTTTGGTGGCTCCAGCAGATAAAAGTCTACAAGATAAGCAAGACAGTAAATTCTCACATTACTACAAACGCTCTGTGTAAAAGCATAATATTAACAAAAATAATCTTTTGTTTGTAGTGTGGATAGTTTTAATCCCAGAGACAAAGCAATCTCAGTGAAAGTATAAATAATAATTTTAAGCACAGTATGTATGCTGCAATGTAATATTAACAGGGGTGATCAGATATATATTTTTGAATTCCCCAAAACTAATCATTAAAGAGGTTCTCTGGGATTTTGATATTTATGGCCTCTCTCCATGAAAGGTTATTAAGATCAGATCAGCGGGGGTCCGAGTCTAGGCCCCCCTGCCATTCAGCTGTCTGAAGAGGCCGTACAGTTCTGTGACGATGCCATACATCGGTGACGCTGGCTAGGCACAGCTCAGCCACATACATATGGTCTGTTTTTCACTTGAATCTGTGGCTATATTAGCCAGGCTTTTGCCATTAGTATACTGTACATACACTTGAGGTTTTTGTATATATTTTTTTACCCTACACCTTTCCTTATGAACTGTTCTAGTATCTCCCCCCATTCCTCCCCCCGTTTCATTAGCTTGTCCCAGCTTACCATCTGCATTATCGTCACCTCCTATAATGCAAGTACCCTAATCCCCAATTCTAGTTTAAACACTATTCACTTCAATGGGCCTGCTCCTTCCTATTCAAGCAAAGTCCTACGTGCGCTGCTTTCTCTTCAAACAGCTGATTGGCGGGGTTGTCCGCAGTCTGCCCTTCGCTAATCTAATATTTATGATCTATCCTGAAGATGGCTCATCAATAAAAAAAAGTGGACAATCAATATTTTGTTGCACAAACTTGCACAAGATTTATGTAACTCTCAAAAAGACATACACTTCAAAATGGTATCAATAAAAACTAGATCATCCCACAAAAAAAATAAAAATTTTTTTTTATAAAAAGCCACCACCCATCTCAGTAGACAACTATAAAAATCATGGGGGCAGAATATGGTGATGTAGAATTTTTAAATTTTTATTTTTTCAAAGTTCATTTATATTTTCAGCATTCAACATCTAAAACCTAAACATTTAGTTTCTTTGTAATCATACTGACCCAAAGAATGAAGGGAACAGGTCAGTTTTGCCGAATTGGGAACGCTGCAAGGACAAAACCTGTAAAACTATGGCGGAATTGTGTTTTTTCCCCCCTCGCTTCCCACTACATTGTATGCCATATTATTTGGCATTAGAAATTACAACTTGTCCCGCAAAAAACAAGCCCTGATATGTCTATGTGAACGGAAAAAAAAAAAAAAAATTGTTATGGCTCCAGGAAGACTGGGAAGAAAAATGAAAAAGAAAAAACAAAAAACCTCTGGTATCCCAAGGCCCCCTTCACACTGTCGGGTATATAAAGCAAATTATATATATTTAAAGGATCAAAAAAAAAATAATTAAAAAAATAGTTCAAACCATATTGACCCGTGAGATGGACATAAACATCTTAAAAAGATTTCAATCAAAAACCTGATTATTTTGTGCAATCAGTAAAACAGGGTACAAGCGTCTATGCAAAAATATAAATGGTTTATTATACAATAGTTTAAAATACAATCAATTAATAAACGTAAATGTCAATATACAATGATATGCAGTACCCAGAATTCACCACTATATGGTGCCAACAAAACACTACTCAACCAACACAAGAATATTATGCAATACGGCTTTAAAATTGTGAGAGATATACAATCAATGGATTAGGCGAAAAACTCAATCAAAAAAATTACAGATACGAGCCCTTGCTCTGCCCAAAATAATGATGACCAATTTCAGATAATGGTAGTATTGCAACAAAACTTATAAATTATTGGCTTGATATCAAACAAGGGAATATAAAGATTCCCAACAGAGAGTTTCTCCAATATTATCCCCTTTATTCAGTTATATGCATCGTAACTGAAATCAGAGAAAATACTGATGTAGCAACTAACGTTACATGTCCGCAAATGAGCGGGTATCTGGCTAAGTATCAAGCCAATTAATTTAGATCAATACTACATAAAAAAATATAAATTACCCAAGGGTCAAGTGATGTGCAGAGTCCTGGGGCAGTCAGCTCTAAAGAGTTTTTCCCGATAATCCAAATGTTTCTCCAGATATCTCCCTTTCTTTGTTTTTTTTCTTCTTTCTGTCTTTTTTTTCTTCTTTTTAGCATCTGGTTTCTTAACCCAAAACTTATCAGATGAACACACCCTCCTAGTTTGGAACTTTCCAATCATTGTTGGATGGGTGTGTGCATTGATAAGGAGCGTGACGTCATAATACTACCCAGAATGCACTTTTGCTACTGATGTAGTATTAACTGCTCATATCTAGGTGGCACTGTTTTATAAGCAATAAGCATCATACCATTAAGGGTTAACGCATACATGCCTGATATTTTCAATACTACACACCTCTGACATCTGGAGGCCTTGTCTTAGAGCCGAGTGACAAGCTTTGATACATGAATGTATACTTTGAGGAACATCTAAACAATTCTCACACTGTGGAATTCATGTTCAGATAAGAAATACAATGAGGCCTCTAAATCTGCAGGTGTGGTGTATCTTCTAACTGTCTAAATGTATAATATAGTTACAATAACACTAGCTTTATGAACGGCACAGTGATCTTCCCATGGACTTACTTCGGCATATATGAAATTTCATACAAAACAGCGAATATAAATCAACATTGCTCTTAAAGGCAATGAATACCCATTATAACTAAAATAAGTAGATATAACTGTTTACACTTCTGAAAAAGCACAACACAGGCGTCGCGGGTGAGGGCCGGATGCGTTCAGGGTGCATTGTGGGAAACGCCCGCGAGTAGGCACGCAATTGCAGTCAGTTTTGTCTGCGATTGCGTTCCGATGTTCAGTTTTTTCTGCGCAAGTGAAATGCGTTTTGCACGCGCGTGAGAAAACTGAATGTGGCAGCCAGACTTCTTCACTGAAGTTCGGGTTTGGTGTTGGGTAGATTTTATTACTTTCCATTATAACATGGTTATAAATGGAAAATAATCGCTGTGGCGAAACCAACCTCGCCACTAGGTTTTGGAGAGGCCTGTTTATCAGCCTCTTGCCTCAGGATTATGGCCCATACTAACTTTAAAGGAGCAGACAGACCGGCCGCACAGCTTAAATCTGTCTTTGCAATTATATTTTGTTATGTGAGGGTACCCAGATAGCTAATTGTATTGTATTTGTGTATTCTGAGTGCCATTCACCTAATGATATGCACTAAGAATATGTTAAATGTCTGTGTTTGCTGTGGGGGTGTGACATTGTGTGTTTGGGTGGTGATTTCTGTCCGGTTGTCCCCACATGTGTATTGGCGATTTCCCTTTGTCTTGAGAGATAATTGGATTGCTCCTCGGGTGTCTCCAGGGCAGAGGGGAGGAAACCATGATGCATTGTGGGGATGTGTTGTGTCTGTGTATCCTGAGTTGCTGCATATCTGTCCTGTGTCGCAGTCTTCCTTCTGGTCCATTAGGGGCGTGTCCACCAGATGGGGACCTGCATAAATACGGGCGGGTAGCCCTCAATAAAGTGGTTCCTGTTTTATACCTTCATGAAGTCTTGGCTCATGTTTGGGGGGGATGGAATAACTACACTCTTGGGGATTGCTATATCACAATACTCCCCTGAGTATAAGCTCTTGTAAGAGCTTGCTCCTGGTTCCTGTCTCTGGATTTAGGAGAGGTTCACCCACTGGAGCCTTGTCGTAGGTCCAGGGTGGGTAGGAGACGGCGAGACCTCCACCAAGCTTCGGCGGTTCGTGGGGTCTGCAGTGCTGACGGTGTCAAGTGGAGTGCTTGGAGTCCTCTGGAAGCACTAGGAGCAACTATCGACGGAGGTACCCGGTCGGGATGCTAGGCGTTCCGTTACAATCGCATTCTTTAATACAGAATGCAAAGTGAAATGTCACTTGTGGGTTAAAAAAAACATTACTCACCTCATCCACTTGATCGCGCAGCCAGGATCCTCTTCTTTGTTCTTCTTGAAAGACCTACAAAAGGACCTTTGCTAACATCGGTGACGTCAGCGCAAGTTATGCTGAATGAAGAAGGACCTTCTATCTTCATTCAGCAGGACCTGTGCTGACGTCACCGCTCTCACGTCAGTGAAGGTCCTTTTGCAGGTCCTTCAAGAAGAACAAAGAAGAGGATCCCGGCTGCGCGATCAAGTGGATGAGATGAGTAATGTTTTTATTATTTTTTTAACCCACAAGTGACATTTCACTTTGCATTCTGTATTAAAGAAGGCTATTATTTTCCATTATAACTATGTTATAATGGAAAATAATACAGTAAATGGGAACCCGGATCGCTCATCCATCGTCTCCTTAGCAACCATGGGTGAAAATCCCCATTCATTTCTATGGGGCCTGCGTTGCGTGAAAAACGCTGAATATAGAACAGACTGCGATTTTCACTCAACGCACAAGTGATGAGTGAAAAACATCGCTCATGTACACAGCCCCGTTGAAATGAATGTGTCAGGATTCAGTGCGGGTGCAATGCGTTCACCTTACGCATTGCACCAGTGCGGAAAACTGGAAAGGGGCCTAAACGTTAAACACTGGTGTTCTGCATAGCAGAAATTAAATTACAATGTTTGTTGATGCAGTAACTGCGTCAGAACTGCATCCTAACTGAGCTGTTTGCAGCATTGTAAGTAGGCATTGAGGCTGGAGCTGCACAGCAACATTTGTTCCATACTAATATACTATGCCACTCACTTATCTGCCGCATGACAGATGGTTCCACAGGTGTCTGCCATGTCATCAACAAGAATTGCCACTTTATCTTTAACATCACCCACAAGAACCATGCGGTCAACTTCATTGGCTTTTTTCCTTTCCTTGTGAATTAAAGCAAAGTCAACATTCAGTCGGTCAGCAATTGATGTAACTCTAGATGGAAAAGGGAAAAAAAAAAAAAAATTGAATACAGTAACAGATTACCCACAAGTGAATTCGAGCACAGAAGAGACAAATGTGTAATTTTTACAATTTTAAGATATACCACACCAAATCAGACATATACACAGTACCACAATTCATTACAAGTATATCCTTTATTAATCTTTACAAATAACATTAAAATATCAATAGTGACAGTAATCATGTAATACTAGAACTACACAAGACGTGTAACACTTATAATCACAATTAGGGATGAGCGATTAGACTTTGGATGAAACATCCGAAGTCGATTAGCATAAAACTTCGTTCTAATACTGTACGGAGCAGGAGCTTCGCAAAGTCGCAATAACTTCATAAATTAATTTCTACTGTAATAAACCATTTCCCGAACTCTGGTTCGGTTCCAAGTGGCACCTTGCAATAACTTTGGCTCATTGGAGCCAATACATTCTAATACTGTACGGCACTCCTGCACCGTACAGTATTAGAACAAAGTTTTATGCGAATCAACTTCGGATGTTTCATCCGAAGTTGATTCGCTCATCCCTAACAATGTATAGGTTCCCTTCATCAGTAGCATGGCGTAGGCCAAAATCCCACACCTCAAGTAATATGGCTATATTAACGTACAGAATAAAGTGCCTAGTGCAGAAAACATGAAAGCAAAAACACATAAGGGAATATAGTGTAAATATCTTAATCCAGACCAGTGTAGTTCAGGCCCCGACACGTGTTTTAATGTTATTTCTAAAGATTAATATACTTGCAATGAATTGTGGTACTGTGTATGTGTCTTATTTGGTGTGGCAGATTTATTCGGATATACAGTTTGGACTCTTATGGAGCCATTTAGATTTTTTTTCCCGCTTCCCACTACATCTTATGCAATATTAAATGGTGGCATTAGAAAGTACAACTTGCCTTGCAAAAAACAAACAAAAAACACACTGAAAACATACAAACTCCATACAAATGTTGCCCTTGGTCAGATGCAAAATAACAGTACTAAGCCAATATGATATTTGTCTTATTATTGAAAAAATTCTTTATCTCACCTCTTGGCACCACCAGCATCTGGTGACACTATGGTACAGGTTTTCCATTCAGCGATGTTTTCACGAATCCATTTCAAGACAGCGGGTTCAGCATATAAATTATCCACAGGAATATCAAAGAAACCCTGTGACAGATAAGTATTTAATGAACACCTTCTGAGCAGGGCCAAAGTCTATTTTTAATGGAATTCTCCTGGAAAAACCCTTTTCGCCCCATAAGACGCACTTCCCCTCCAAAGTGAGTAATGAGAACTGCGCTTCCATTATGGAAGCGCTCATTAGTACCGGATGACCAAGTAGCGGTGAAGGCTCTGTACTCACCACTTCCTGGTCCTCGGCTGTGCGCGCCGGTTCACAGCACAGCCGAATGAGGAGATGGATGAAGAGCGTGGGCGGTGCGGGGGCACCCGGAGCAGGAGATGTAAGTGATTTTTTTTTTTTTTTTTGTCACCTGAGGCACTGGGCGCTGATATGAGACTGGGGTTAGCCAAAAGAGGCATGTGGGCTAATATGAGACTGATCAAATCAGCCCCCCGTGCCTCATTTGAGACTCGGGGTCTGATCTGAGGTCTAATTGGGGTCTTATTTAGATTGGGGCTCATATCTGAGGTCTGATTGGGGGTCATTCACTTTTGGGTGTGATCTGAGGACTTATTGTGGTCTAATTAACATTGGGGATCTGATTGGAGCTGTGATATGATTGCTGGTCCAACATTAGGTCTAATGAAAAATATGTTTTTCTTATTTTCCTCCTCTAAAAACTAGGGGCGTCTTATGGGCTGGTACGTCTTCTAGTGCGAAAAATACGGTACATTTCTCATTACACAAACAATATTAGATTTCTACCATTAGAGGGAATTTTTCACCACATACCTCCATACGGATTCAAGTGGAGTGTCAGATGTGCCCAGGCTGGCTAAGATAGGGAGCACCAAGCAAGATTGGGGAAACAATGTTCAAGTCAAGAGGCCTGCAAATATCTGACACTGCGCTTGGATTACAATGAAGGTATGCGGCAATAGATTCCCTTTAGGGATCATGCACACAAATGTATTTTGTTTCAGTGTCCGTTCTGTTTTTTGCGGCCTGTATGCGGAACCATTTACTTAAATGGGGACACAAAAAATAAAAAATAACTCTGCATTCCATTTCCAAATGTCTGCTCTGCTAAAAAACAATACGTCCTTTTCTTGGCCGTTTTGCGAACAAGCACAGTCAATGTTTTAATAGATGCAAAAAAAAACATCCGTGTGGCATCAGTTTTTTTTGCAGATCAGTGTTTTGCGAACAGCACGAGCCCTTAAAAGGGGTTATCCAGTATCTACAACAGAACCCCCAGTGGAATTATACTTACCCCCCCTCCCGGTCGCCGCTGCTACTTCTCCCTGTACACGGATGAAAACATTTGATGTCTTTGGAAGCAGCCAATGGCAGGCGGGGGCGAGCCTCCCTAGCACCGCAGGTGACGCTGGTGAGGCTCATCCTCGCCTGCCATTGACTGTTCTCCCCTAAAACCGGATGTTTTCATCAGTGTACAGGGACAAGCAACAGCGATTGTGGGGGGGGATGGGGGGGGGACCAGGAGCGGCGTAAGTAGATAGTGGATAACCCTTTTAAAGAGGTTTTTGAAGACCCCCAAAAAATGTATGTACAGTAAGGGCCTTTTCACATGATGCCTTTTGCTGCGACTTTAAAATATTTCTACTTAGCATGCTTTCTGGACAGATGATGCCGGGAGGCACGGCAGCTGTCCATTCGCATTTTAGCTCCACTCAATAAAATAGAGGGCGAACACTTTTTCCCGATAATAGGACTATGTAAATGTGCTGCCAATCCCCCGATGAATAAGAAAAATGCTCGTTCATTGAGTTAAATCCTGTTTCATGCAGCACATTAAAACATTCTTTCTGGAAAAACAACAAATCTGTAAGGGGACAAAAGATGGCCGTAGCGATCGCTTATTCCCATACAGAAGAGGCGATTGCTGCATGTAAATGCAGCTCTTTCCTCCACTGAGAAGGAACAGCCCCTTACCAATAATTGCCCCGCTTGGTTGGCTAACCACTTGATTACTGTAGGATATATATATACGCACTCCAAGCGTAAGGTGAAAAAATATAGTGGATCTTTTTATTCCCCTCTGCAACGTCTCAACCGCTCAATGCGGTCTTTATCAAGCATAAAACATGGTGTCATACACGGGTATATATACCCAGAATACATAGCAACATATCAAGTGATAATCATTCAATTAATGAAATATAAAAACATAAAAGCCAGTATACAAATATTCACATTATGGAGATCTTGTTTGTAACATATCCATAGTGGTTTACATAGTGTGTTCCATTGTGCAAATCAATAATATCCATAATAATCACATAACTATACCCTACAATGTGTAAATAGAGCTCATTATGGCAGTGTAACACCACCTGTGTATAAGTGTCAATAGTAATCATGATTAAGAAGATTAAAAACTCACTCGGCGGTGACGGGATTATGGCGCCTAAGTCCGCGTCCTCAGAATCCGAAACCCAGCAACGCCGCCCAAACAGACGAAGCCAAGCGACGTCACACAGGTCACGCGACCCGTCGCTTGGCTTCGTCTGTTATTATATAGGTTTTTTTCCTTTTGAAAGAGACTCTCCAGACCTAACACACACATCTGCACTTTAAAGAAGCTATTTAAAAACGACACACTGTAATTAATGTTCAATATTACAGACTTCAAAACAGTATGGCTACAAAGACTAAAACGTGTTGGTCACTTCGCAAAACCATAACCCTGGGGGTTAGGGCTAGCCTAGTAAGCTCCTGCATGCCTTTCCTGAAAACTCTGGTTCAGTGTCCTGCCCAATGGATCCAGTCTGGAAACGGACACTGGAGGCCAAGGAAGATAGTAGGGGCCCCATTATTTACCCCTGTGACCAGTGCCCCGCACACAATCTGTTCCTCAGAATCTGCTGCACGTTATCTATGCATGAACTGTCTGCTTTCAACATAGGTACAAGGAGGAAGTAGTCAACCGCTTTAAATGGCAAAATAGGTAACATACCTGAATCTGGGAGGCGTGAAGGTCCATAGTAATGATATGGTCAGCTCCAGCCACAGACAGCATATTAGCAACAAGCTTAGCAGAAATTGGAGCCCGTGACTGAGGAAAGAAAAAAACAACAACACACAATCAAAGGGTGGGGGAAACATGAGCCAGCCATGAATTACAATCTTGGTATTAAAGGGATTGTCAGCCCCAAAACAACAAAATGTATGCAACGACCGGGAAAGTGCAAATGAAAGAAAAAACAACACTCAGTCTATCACACTAGCATCACTAGATTTCGGCAGCAATCTGTATGCAAACGGTTACCATTTGTAGACTGATCCGGATGCGGATCCGTCTCACAAATGTATATCAATGCCAAATCACAAAAATCAGTCTCAGGTTGTCATCCGGAAAAACAGATCCGGTATTTATCTTTTTCACATTTTTAAAAGGTCTGAGCATGCACAGACCGAAAAACCGGATCCGTTTTTTCAAGAACACTTAATGCATTTCAATAAAAACATTTCGGCAAGTGTTCTGGAATTTTGGACTGAGAAAATACCGCAGCATGCTGCGGTATTTTCTCAGTCCAAAAACCATACAGTGACTAAACTGAAGACATCCTGATGCATACTGAACGGATTGCGCTCCATTCAGAATGCATTAGGATAAAACTGATCAGCTCTTTTCCGGTATTGAGCCCCTAGGACGGAACTCGATGCCGGAAAAGAAAAAACGCTAGCGAGTGTGAAAGTACCCTTAGGCTACTTTCACACCTGCGTTCGGGTGTCCGCTTGTGAGCTCCGTTTGAAGGGGCTCACAAGCGGCCCCGAACGCATCTGTACTGCCCTAATGCATTCTGAGTGGACGCGGATCCGCTCAGAATGCATCAGTCTGGCAGCGTTCAGCCTCCGCCCCACTCAGCAAGCGGACACCTGAACGCTGCTTGCAGCGTTCGGGTGTCCGCCTGGCCGTGCGGAGGCAAGCGGATCCCTCCAGACTTACAATGTAAGTCAATGGGGACGGATCCATTTGAAGATGACACTATATGGCTCAATCTTCAAACGGATCAGTCCCCCATTGACTTTCAATGTAAAGTCTGGACGGATCCGTCTGAACTACTTTCACACTTAGAATTTTTTTTTAAACTATAATGCAGACGGATCCGTTCTGAACGGATCCAAACGTCTGCATTATAGGAGCGGATCCGTCTGAGCAGACATCAGACGGACCCGCTCTGAACGGTATTGTGAAAGTAGCCTTATTTAATACAACTCTAGTCCAGTGCAGAGGCTCCCGTTCCTTCTGGTCTCTAGAGGACTGGAAGTGCAACACCCTACCCAAGGTCACATGCAACTGTACAGACATTCACTGGCCTTGGTGTTCCCCAGCGGTATACAGAGTCCAGTGGATGGCAGCAGTGGTGCATGTGACCATGGATGGGACATCCCAGCTGTGGCCCGCAAGCAACCAGAAGCACGAATGGGAGCATCGTTCTTAAAGGGGTTGTCTCATCATGGACAATGGGGGCATATCGCTAGGATATGCCCCCATTGTCTTATAGGTGTGGGTCCCCCGCTGGGACCCACACCTATATCAAGAACGGAGCCCCGCAAGTGAAGGAGGGCGCACTGCGCATGCGGCCTCCATTCACTTTATATAGGGCCGGCGAAAATAGCTGGCTCGGCTTTTTCCATCGGCCCCATAGAAATGAATGGGAGCGGGGCCGATGGAATCAGGCTTGGTGGTGGCCAGACCGGAGTCCTCTAGCCACCACCTTGCAGGGCTCCGTTCTCTATATAGGTGGGGGTCCCAGCGGTGGGACCCGCACCTATAAGACAATAGGGGCATATCCTAGCAATATGCCCCCATTGTCCATGATGAGACAACCCCTTTAAGTGCATTATTTCCTTTCAGTTAAACATTTTCCCTACCATCACTAAAATTTGTTTTGGGTTGGACAACCCCTTTAGACTACTCCTAAAGGTGCGAGAATACAGTGAATGAAGACTCATGAATTTACAGTCACACATTGGCCCAGACAGTCACAGACTACACCAAAATTGGGCAAATTTTTGGAGCAATTTGGTGCATCCAGTTCTTAAGAAATCCTCTACACTTTGCTTCACAGGGGACATGGCTTACCAGAAAAAGGGGCATGGTCTAAAAAGTGCCATTTGACACCTAAAATTTTGCTACAATTCTGGTCTAAAATTCTGTCTCAAATTAAAATGCCTATTATGCTGCCCGATGTTTGGCCAGTGCAAGCGCTGATGGATAATAAAACATTCATCGCTGTTTGCACAGGCCATGCAAGCGTAATGGGGAGGAACTATCACTACCAGTCGTTCCTCCCCCGTTGTTTTCTATCAGTTATTGGCATTACTTCCCTGATTACATAGGGAGATGTGCTGCTGATAATCGGGCATCCATCATCCCGATGAAAGATGCCAATAGGCCAACAAACACGTTTTTGCTCGTTCATCAGCTGCTCGATTATATTGGCCAATTATCGGAAACAAGCAAGCAGTCAGATGAACACTTGTTCCCAATAATTGGAATTATCCAGTCTAATAGGGCCCTAAGTAAACTAATAGTTGGTATTGAGTTAGGTGCAGGGCTAGACCCCGATTTATCATCCAGCCCGAGCCACTGATAAATCTGATGCAGATCTGGACAGTCTCACTTTACTCCGTCTATAGGATTAGTAAATCTGGGCCATTGACTGTCTAAATTAGGCGCACATTGGTGCACTTTTCAAACTTTTAGCATTTATCTGATGGTGTAACAGTGTCGGAGATTATCCAATGAATAAGCAAAACGCTTGTTCATCGGGTAATAGATCATTCATGCGGACACAAAAGTCGTCGTGTGCCAGCAGCAGATCGTGCTGTGTAAACACGTTCTGCTGCTGGCAAACTACGAGTCAGTATGGGGACGAGCAATGACATTAAGGGATCCCTCCTCCCCATATTGTGGAGGAGATTGCTGCATGTAAATACAGCGGCTTCCCCCACTGACGAGCAGGCGCTTGTCGGGAAGGAAAGCTTCATTCCCGACAATCATCTGCTGTATCATCCTGTGTAAAGGGATATTCCCATCACAGACAATGGGGGCATATCGCTAGGATATTCCCCCATTGTCTGATAGTTGCAGGTCCCAGACCTGAAACCTACAAGGAGAACGGAGTGGGGAGAGCTGTGGCTGGGGGACCCTGGGGTCCGTCCGCCACCAAGCGCTGCTCCCATTCATTTCTATGGGGCAGACGGAAACAGCCGAGCCATCGCTTGCCGATTTTCAGTGGCCCCATTGAAATGAATGGAAAGCGGCTGCGCATGCACAGTGCACCCTCCATTCATTTCCCCGCTCAGTTCTCATTGTAGGTGCAGGTCCCAGAGGTGGGACCCGCAGCTATCAGACAATGGGGGCATATCCTAGCGATATGCCCCATTGTATCTGATGGTAAAACTCCTTTAAAAACTACAGGGTTAGTGATTTCTTAGTTGTGTTAAAACATAACTTTTACTATAGAATTTAAGAATTGAGGATATTGTGTCAGTATAACCAATATTGTGTAGTGATATTTGGCTGTACCCACACTTTGGCTCGATCCTTCCAGGACCTGAGTTCTGAACCCAAGTTCTTTAATCCTTGTGTCACTTACTATTGATCAAAATGCCGTAAATGCCTTTTCTCCTGTTAAGGTCTATATCACTAGACCTATCAGCGATTGGTTGCTAGGGACGCGCCCGGCCTCTTGGCAACTAATTCCAGCTGACCGCCCTGTGAATACAGGACGAAAGGACGCGCTCATGTCATCCAGTTTGAGCTGTGTCCCACGTGATCACTGCCAAGCGGGACCAGAGCGCATGCGCGGCCGGGATGACGCGCGAGATCGAGTACCTAGCCTTTGCGCATGCGCACAAGCCCCAGCCACGTCATACGCATCGGACTGATGATGTGGCACGCCGGACAGGTGAGAGCTGTACCTGGCACTTAAATACTGGCGGGAAACAGAGTGCGATCTACTGCCCGTGGCTTATCTAAGGATGCCCGAATTAAGGTGGAGCATTATCTAGTACTCCATACAATAGTCCACTTACGATCAGCTGGTGGTATTACATTTGCCATCACCGGATCGTTAGAAGTTTTTAGAGTCCTATACATCTCCCCTGATGTTATTTTGCTGAAACGTGCATGTAGAGAGCGGGACTAGAATAGGGCCATTCAGGGCCAGGTTCCGGACGGGGTCGCCCTTCTAAGGACGAGTGCCCTGTGGTTAGGCTGCTACCCCCCAATAGTATCAGGGCAAGCCGCAGACCACTTTATAGGGCCAACCAGGGCCTAAGCTGCACCCCGCCGTCCCTATAGCAGGTGAACGTCTACTTAGGAGTCCATTATCGTGGCATCATTTGGACGCGTTCTGCACCCTGGACGCAGACGACAGAGCGGTAGGAGTGCGGGTTCTTTATGGGTGCTGCCGAGTACCCTCTTTAATAGATCATCGGGTGCCGCCGTGCACAATTACCTGTCATACCGTCGCTCTGATTATAAATTTGTTTGTATGTATATATGTATTTTGGGACTATTTTTCTTAAATTTTATAGTAAAAGTAATGTTTTAACACAACTAAGAAATCACTAACCCTGTAGTTTTTGATATTTGATACAGTGATCTTTACCTTTAGGACCTAGTCCACAAACCCGTCTAAAACTCCTTTAACCCACAATCATTGACTGCCATGGTTTTCAAGGATGAACTAACCCAAAGGCTACAGTGCACACATATCCTTACCTTATCTTTCTTATCTTGCCGTGCATATGGAAAGCAAGGTATAACAGCAGTGACACGACAGGCGGACGCTATCTTGCATGCGTTTATCATTATCAGAAGTTCCATTAAATTGTCATTTATCTCCCCGCATCCACTCTGAACGATATAAACATCTTCTCCTCGTACGCTTTCTCCAATCTCAACACTGGAAATTAGGTAGATTACAGTATTAGTTGAACTGCTAGCGGCTCTTCCAGGTCTTGGTCTCACTTCAACAAAATGGCATTCATCATGGAGAAGTACAGTAAAAAGTACAGCATTGGGCTAACACAGTGCTTCTCAATTATTTTCTGTCATGCCCCCCCCCCCCCCTAGGAAGAAGAAAACATTTCGCACCCCCCGCGCGACTGTAAATAGTATCATTTGTCTATAAAATTGTTATAAGTACACCTCTGCATAACACTGTATCCTTATTAACGTATAAGAGAATAAAAAAGAAAGAAATGTGGATCGGACACACACTTATGGGGGGATCTGTGGATGACGGACACTTATGGGGGGGATCTGTGGATGACGGACACTTATGGGGGGGGGGATCTGTGGATGACGGACACTTATGAAGGGGGGGCGATCTGTGAATGACGGACACTTATGGGGGGGGGATCTGTGGATGACGGACACTTATGGGGGGGTCTGTGGATGACGGACACTTATGGGGGGGTCTGTGGATGACGGACACTTATGGGGGGGGGATCTGTAGATGACGGACACTTATGGGGGGGATCTGTGGATGACGGACACTTATGGGGGGGGGATCTGTGGATGACGGACACTTATGGGGGGGGGATCTGTGGATGACGGACACTTATGGGGGGGGGGGGGATCTGTGGCTGGCACTGTTACAGGGGGATCTGTGGCTGGCACTGTTATATATGTGCCATCCACAGACCCCCCACCCCATAACAGTGCCATCCACAGTGCCCCCCCCAGCCCATAACAGTGCCATCCATAGACCCCCACCCCTTAACTGTGCCATCCACAGATTCCGTGTGCCCGCCGCCGTTTAAAGTTATTAAACATGCCCCCCTCACTCCTAATAGTACCGTATATCCGAATTTCTTCTGTATAATGCCGGCAGGCGCGTCCCTCAGTGACGTCACTTGTCTGCACCGCCTGCTTCATTCATAAAGCAGGCGGCCCAGGCACGTGACATCACTGAGGGACGCGCTGGCCGCCCGGCCTGCCTGCCGGCATTATACAGAAGAAATTCACACACCCCAAAGGCCGGCCCTGAACGAGCCCCCTTTACGGAGCCCCACTATTTGGGAAGCACTGGGCTGACATTAGATCATTTGTCATTTTTGGATTTCTCTAATGATAGTCCAGAACAGTCAGTCTACAGTGTATATAGTATTTGTTTGGTCTGTTGACCACAATTTGCATGAGTGATGAGAATAGTGTATAATAATATCCAATAGACACCTCACTTATGGTCACAAGTTTAATACAATGTATAGATTTCTATAGACTCAGTTTCAGAGATAGATTAGTGATGCCTAGATACAGCTTGGCATGAAGCCTATGAACGGGCACATGTGCACTGGATCCTGATGGCAGACGGGGCTGCCTGCTGGCACACTAGCAGCTAATGAACGCCAGGCTTACCACGCTCCTTTACACGATCGCAATGGAATTAGACATCCACAGTGATCTTCTTACAACATATGCCCCCATGGATCCTCACCCCATTTATACAGTAAGCACATAAATTACATTTATTCATTTCTTCAGCATATGTAATTATGCAGAGAGCTATATGCGATTTACATATTAATTATAGAGGGTCATGTGTTTTCTTAGGCTGGTATATACACTTGTATTTGCACACCTCACTTATTGCTTGAAAAAGACCATGTAAGGTCGAAACGTCGCATTATTTGGTGAATGATCTACACACAGTTTTTTCTGAAGACTTGAGTGCTGCGGTTTATAATGGAGAAAGCTAATACAAGGTACTTACTAATGTATTGTTATTGTCCATATTGCTTCCTTTGCTGGCTAGACTGATTTTTTTTTTATCACATTATACACTGCTTGTTTCCATGGTTACCCTGCATTCCAGCAGCGGTGGTTAGGATTTCAGACCATAGGAAAAAGCGTGAGCCTCGCTGGTGGCCGGGATCATTGCAGCCCACATCGGCTGATGCTTTTTCCTATAGTGCGTAAGCATGGATGCTGGGTGGTTGTAGCCATGGAAACGAGCGGTGTATAATGGAATGGAAAAATGAATCCAGCCAATAAAGGAGGCAATATGGGCCATCACATTACATTAGTAACTGCCTTGTGTTAACTTACTCTAAAAACATGCCGATTCAGTATGGCTAACATTTATCTAAAAATTGAAGGTTGTAGGTCAGCCCAAGTAAGTGCCATTTCACTGGCTCATACTCCTAATATTAAAGAGGTTGGTCCATCTCACACACTGGTACCATATCGCTAGGATATGCCACCAACGTCTCACCACTGGGACTCGCACCCATCTCTAGAAAAGAGCCTGCAAAGTGAAGGCGAGAGGACTGTGCATTTGCGACTGGCCTCCATTCATTTCTATGGGACTGCCAAAAATAGCAGCGTGCTGGCTCAGCCATTTCAGTCAGCCTCATACAATAGAGAGTGGTGGCAACGCTGGTAATGCACTCTTCCCATTTATTTTTTAAACCCAAGTGACATTACTTTTTGTAATCACGTTTTTTTTCTGTACATGATTATTGGGTCTGCCATCTTGTTTGAGCGGCTGTTAACATTTAGAGATATTCTTTATAGCAGCCATGTGGAGCAAAGAACAATGGTCAGCACACTACTCTGACTTCTATGGGCAAATTTTATTTTCATTCTGTGTGTCCATCCCCTATTGGGAATGTAGGATCCTGTTGTTATCCAAATATAGATGTTACCGTTTAAGGGCTCATGCACACGACCGTATTGGCTTAGTGCCTGTATTGCGGACCGTAAACTGACAGACCGCCAAGATCAGAGAGAAAATAGGACTTCACCTATTTTTTGGAGGTGCGGAGGCACAGATTGGAAGCACACACCAAATTTACACTGTTCTACAAGCTGTACACCGAGTACTTTACATTGTATCAGTGTCATATCTTCAATGTTGTCCTATTAAAAGATATCATAAAATATTTACTAAAATGTGAGATACTGTACGTGTTCTGTCTGCTAGAGATGAACGTATTTTGGTTTAAAAAAATACAATTCAATCCAGGAACAATAGTAAATGACCTTGTGAAGATGGAGGAAACAGGTACAAAAACCATCTATTGTATTTTTTGGACTACAAGACAAAACGTGTGGGCGTCTTCTAGTCCGCAGTGCCAGACCTCAGGATGCTCACGCAGCGTGTGATCCCCACAGCCCTCTCTATGTCGAAGATCCGTGAGCACTCCAAGTAACTGCAGTTTGAGGAACTTTAATGATGTCACCAGTGGGTGGAGCTGCATCAAGAAGAGTAGACATGCAAGCGTTTATTAGAGGCGTGAGTGTATGCAGCAAAGCTGCCAAAGATAAAACCTGGACTACAGGCGAGGCCGTCACACAGTCGTGAGAGTGTGGCCTTATATTAGTATTTTTTTTCCAGAAGAGAGGGTCAAGTAGAATGCCCAAATACTTAAAAGGGGTTGTCTCACTTCAGGAAATGGCATTTATGATTTTTGCTGGCTTGATTAATTTTTCCATCACAATATGCACTGCTCATTTCCAGGGGTTAAGACCCCCTGCAATTCAGCAATGGTGGCTTGCACACTATAGGAAAGAGTGCTTGCCTATGAGGTCCTGGCCAACAGAGAGGCTGACGACTTTTCCTATAATGTGCAAGCACAGCCATCACTGCTGGATTCTAGGGTCACCGTAACCCCTAGAAATAGGAAGTGTATAATGTGATGGAAAAATACATTAAAGGGGTTGTCTCACTTCAGCAAATAGCATTTATTATGTAGGGAGGGAAATTAGTACAAGGCACTTACTAATGTATTATTATTCATGTTGCTGCCTTTGATGGTTGGATTCATTTTTCCACCACATAATACACCGCTCATTTCCATGGTTACGGCCACCCTGCACTCCTGCAGCAGTGGCCGTGCTTGCACACTATAGGAAAAAGTGTTGGCCTCTCTGGTGGTGATGGAAAAATGAATCCAGCCAGCAAAGGCAGCAACAGGGATAATAACAATACACTATCAACTGGCTTGCATTAACTTTCGCTACATGATAAAAGCCATTTGCCGAAGTGAGACAACCCCTTTAAGGAAGTAGATGGCCATTTAAAAATAAGTTATCTGTTGGATTTGTTCAAGGAAAGATGGTGGGACATTAATACCAAGAGCCTATGACTTATAATTGATATGAAAGTTGGAGACATGCTCAAAGGAATGGAAATCTACATTAGGGTACTTTCACACTTGCGTTGTTTGATTCCGGCAGGCAGTTCCATTGCCTGAACTGACTGCCTGATCAGGCAGACTGTATGCAAACGCATGTAATTTTTTCTGACTGATCAGGCATTTTTCAGACTGAAAAATGCATTGCAATGCCGGATCCGTTTTTCCGGTGTCATCAGGCAAAACGGATCCGGTATTTATTTTTTTCTCATTTTTAAAAGGTCTGCGCATGTGCAGACCGGAAGGACAGATCCGGCATTTTGAATGCTGGATCCGGCGCCAATACATTCCTATGGAAAAAAATGCTGGATCCGGCGTTCAGGCAAGTCTTCAGTTTTTTTCGCCGGAGATAAAACCGTAGCATGCTACGGTTTTCTCTTTTGCCTGATCAGTTCAGTCATTTTGACTGAAGACATCCTGATGCAAACTGAACAGATTACTCTCCATTTAGAATGCATGGGGATATGCCTGATTAGTTATTTTCTGGTATAGAGCCCCTGTGACGGAACTCTATGCCGAAAAAGAAAAACGCTAGTGTGAAAGTAGCCTTAGGGATGGAGGTCTTTGGGTTTGTTATGATTAAAATAAGTCGCCTGCAAACACTGTGGTTGGGAGTGAAGTTCTCCGCCTTGTAGCAATGGACACTTGGGTCTCGTCTTAATTTCAGAATAAGAGCTTTCATAATTAAGATGAATAGGTTTGAGGAATGCAGGCCCTTGCCTGGTACCAATGTCAATCTCAAATGCTTCAGACAAGGTGCTGCTCACTTGTATTCTTGCGGAAGGAGACATACAAAGTAAAGATCGCATGAACAAATAAAAGGTGGAATCCCCATTTTTTTCTAGTACTATCTTCACCCGCACAAAGAAATAAGGCCTGAGCACGAGTCGGCCTTTGAGCCAGATTCTCTCAAGCCCAGTGAAACAGCGTGTTCTCAGCCCGGGAAGAGCACCAGTTTCTTGTTTGACATAAGCCTGGTCCGCTGACGGGATTATATAGGGTAAGAAACCAACCCGCGGTAGCTTATAACTAGGCCGAAACATGGACGTGGGGATTCGTGATCGAGATACAAGAGAGTATAAGATTAAATTATATATTTAATCGCCTTAAGGGCTCAGTAGTAATAACACTATACACACACACAAACAGTGGTCTGAGGTTACAAATACAGATGGCGTGGTACAAACAGGGTTAAGCAGAACAAAAGTCAGTTTACCAGGTAAAGGAGTTCTTTGGGTTGTGATTAGTTCTTAGCTGTGGTCACATTGGAAGGAGTGATGTCAGCTGGTTGCAGGTCCCTCTAAACAAGGGATGCTCAACTTGCGGCCCTCCAGCTGTTGCAAAACTAGAACTCCCAGCATGCCTGGACACCTTACAGCTATCAGACTACAGCAGGGCATGGTGGAGTTGTAGTTTTACAACAGCTGGAGGGCCGCAGGTTGAGCATCACTGCTCTAAACACATGGCATGATGTGACCTCCCTTCAGAGAAAGACATGCCCGCTTGCTGGCACAAGCCTTTTAACCTGTAGCCGGCCCCTCCCCGATGTCTGATGATGTGCATTGAACTGGGGAATGGCCTAGACCCCCTGCAGGAAAGTTTTTCCTGTTCCATTAGGCTACTTTCCCACTTGCGTTCGGGGTTTCGCTTGTGAGTTCCGTTTGAAGGCTCTCACAAGCGGCCCCGAACGGATCCGTACTGCCCCAATGCCTTCTGAGTGGATGCGGATCCGCTCAGAATGCATCGGTTTGGCACCGTTTGGCCTCCGTTCCGCTCAGCAGGCGGACACCCGAACGCAGCTTGCAGCGTTTTCGTGTCCGCCTGGCCGTGCGGAGCCAAACGGATCCGTCCAGACTTACAATGCAAGTCAATGGGGACGGATCAGTTTGACGTTGACACAATATGGTGCAATTTCAAACGGATCCGTCCCCCATTGACTTTCAATGTAAAGTCAGGAGTCCCTATTAATATACCATCGGATCGGAGTTTTCTCCAATCCGATGGTATATTTTAACTTGAAGCGTCCCCATCACCATGGGAACGCCTCTATGTTAGAATATACCATCGGATTTGAGTTAGATCGTGAAACTCAGATCCGACAGTATATTCTAACACAGAGGCGTTCCCATGGTGATGGGGACGCTTCAAGTTAGAATATACTAAAAGAACTGTGTACATGACTGCCCCCTGCTGCCTGGCAGGTGCTGGGAGCCCCCCCCCCCTCCCTGTTTTTAACTCATTGGTGGCCAGTGTCGCCTCACCTCTTCCCCCCCCCCCCCCCCAGTTAAAAATCACGTTCTGAATCCCCCATCATTGGTGGCCAGTGCGGCCTCACATTTCCCCCCCACCCCAGTTAAAACCACGTTCCGAATCCCCCATCATTGGTGGCCAGTGCGGCCTCCCCTCCCCCCCCCCCCCCTAATTAAAATCACGTTCCCCCACCATTGGTGGCAGTGGAGAGTTTTGATTGTTGCTGCAGCTGTCCGGGTGGCTGGTCTCAGACGATCATGGAGGTGAACATGCTGGATGTGGAGGTCCTGGGCAGGTGTGGTTACACGTGGTCTGCGGTTGTCAGGCCGGTTGGATGTACTGAAATTTTTTTGGGAGACTGCTTATGGTAGAGAAATGAACAGGCAACAGCTCTGGTAGACATTCCTGCAGTCAACATGCCAATTGCACGCTCCCTCAAACGTTGCAACATCTGTGGCATTGTGCTGTGTGATCAAACTGCACATTTCAGAGTGGACTTTTATTGTGGGCAGTCTAAGGCACACCTATGCAATATTCATGCTGTCTAATCAGCACCTTAATATGCCACATCTGTGAGGTGGGATGGATTATCTCAGCAAAGGAGAAGTGCTCACTAACACAGATTAAGGACTCGTTCACACGAACGTGTGAAGCCCCTGCCCGTGCTGTGGACTGCAAATTGCGGTCCGCATTGCACGGGTACCGTCCGTGGGGCAGCCGCATGGGGATTGTGGACCCATTCACTTAAATAGGTCGGCAATCCCTCCGTTCCGCCAAAACAGAGCATGTTCTATATTTTTGCGGTGCGCAGGCACGGAACGGAACCCCAGGAAGCACTCCATAATGCTTTCGTAGCGTTCCGTTCTATGCTTCCGTTCCGCATCTCCAGATTTGGAGACCCATTGAAATGAACGGGTTCGCGTCAGTGATGCGGAATGGCCACGGAACGGTGCTCCTGTATTGCGGATATGCAAATACGGACCACAATACGGCAACGGGCAGCACACGTTTGTGTGAATGAGCCCTTAGACAGAATTGTGAACAATATTTGAGTGTAATGGGTCTTTTGTGCATGTAGAAAATGTTTCAGATCTTTGAGTTCAGCTCATGCAAAATGGGAGCAAAACCGAAAGTGTTGCATTTATATTTTTTGGTCAGTGTACAATGGGACATATGACATAACTCATAAAATCACAGAACAATGTATGATACAAGGTTGGCCATCAACTTCATTAAAACGCAATGTGATAAGTGTAAACTTATGACCTCAACTGTATTATGCTCATTCTATTCATATCTACGCCTTATAGAATACTGAATTCAGTATATATCAATAAGTGCTGCCACCTGTAGGCCTGTATTGGAATATACTAGTAATTGGCCTGTAAGCCTAGTACAGGACATCTTCCTCGACCTCAGCAAGGGAGGTTACTCCATGTGCATTCTGTTTCCACATGTCCGTTCTGCAAAAAAATATAGAACATGTCCTATTATTGTCCACACTATGGACAAGGATAGGACTGTTCTATTAGGGGCCAGCTATTCCGTTCCGCAAAATATGGAATGCACACTGATATCATCTGTATTTTTTGTGGACGTTTTTGGCAGACCGCAAAATACATACGGTTATGTGCATGAGCCCTAAGTAAGTGGTGCTGGATCCGTTTGTTTTTTTTGTTAGCAAAAAAAAAATAAAAAAAAATAAATGGATCCAGCACCCATTGACTTAGGGCTCATGCACCTCGTGTAACCTATAATGCTGTGCGCTCCCGTGCACACGATTTATGCCGCTCCGGGACATATGGCCCGCATGTCTCGGAGGGCTTCCTGCGTGTGCATGAGCCCCAAGTCAATGGGTGCTGGATCCATTTTTTTGCTAACAAAACATATCCGGCACCACTGACTCACATTGATTTTAAGGCTGGATCCGGTTTGTTCCGTTTCACAGACCGGACACAAAACCGCAGCTTGCAGCAGTCTTGTGTCCGGTCAAAAAAAACTCAACAAAACGGATCGCATCCTGATCAGTTTTATCCCTATTGACAATGAACGGGGACAAAACTGATCCAATCTGGCCCTGTTCTGAAATCCTCTGCCGGATCTCAAAACCGGAATGCCACAACGCAAGTGTGAAACAGGCCTTATGCCTGGGCGTCTGCTGTGTACGGCGGAAGTCCAGAAGAGGTTAATGTAATTTTCTGGAAGAAAATGCACCATGAAGACAGGTACGCTGTTGCAACCGTCATACATTTTGGTGCATTTTTTGGCGCACTAAAAATGCAGAACAGAAACAACATGTGGCAGCAACAACAGCACAATAGAGCTAAAAAAAAATAAAAAATTTACCTCCTCCCGACCGCCTAACGCAGGGATGCGTCCTGCGGGCGGTCGGTTTGTTCCTCCTAGATGCATATACGCGTCATCTCGCGAGACGCAAGATTTCCTGTTAACGCGCGCACACAGGATCGGAAGGTAAACTAGCTGATCTACAGCCTGCCAGCGGCGATCATTCGCTAGCAGGCTGTAGATCCGATTTTTTTAACCCCTGAAAGGTATATCAGATGAGGTTTTGTTAACAGCGTCTGATATACCTGCTACCTGGTCCTCTGGTGGTCCCTTTTGCTTGGATCGACCACCAGAGGACACAGGCAGCTCTGTAAGTAGCACCAATAACCACACTACACCCCCCCGTCACTTATTAACCCCTGATCACCCTATATAGACTCCCTGATCACCCCCCTGTCATTGATCACCCCCCTGTATGGCTCCATTCAGACGTCCGTATGTGCTTTGCGGATCCGCTGATCCACAAAACAGACACCGCAGATCCGCAAAACACGGACACCGGCAATGTGCTTTCCGCATTTTGCAGATACGCACTTTGCGGACAAGAATAGGACATGTTCTATAGGCTCTACAAAAAACGCAGTGTTCGCCTGATCAGGCCTGATCTTGTGCGCACACTTGCGTTCAGTCCGCCCCACCGCAGTGACAGAATTTTTTTTTTTCTGATCACTGCAAAAACACCGTAAAATCGGTGCGGCGCTATAAAGATCACTTTTAAGGGGCATGGAGAGTTCATAAAATATATATTTTTTTTGGCACAAGTTAGCGGAAATAGATTTTTTTTTTCCTTACAAAGTGTCATATTCCACTAACTTGTGCCAAAAAATAAAATCTCACATGAACTCACCATACCCTTCACGGAATCCAAATGCGTACATTTTTTTAGACATTTATATTCCAGACTTCTTCTCACGCTTTAGGGCCCCTAAAATGCCAGGGCAGTATAAATACCCCACATGTGACCCCATTTTGGAAAGAAGACACCCCCAGGTATTTCATGAGGGGCATGGCGAGTTCATGTAAAATTTTATTTTTTGTCACAAGTTAGTGGAATATGAGAATTTGTAAAAGAGAAAGAAAAAAAAAAGAAAAAAAGAAAAATATATATATAATTTTCCGCTAACTTGTGCCAAAAAAAAAAATATTCTAGGAACTCGCCATGCCCCTCACGGAATACCTTGGGGTGTCTTTCCAAAATGGGGTCACTTGTGCGGTATTTATACTGCCCTGGTATTTTAGGGTTCCCTAAAGCGTGAGAAGTAGTTTGGAATCCAAATGCGTAAAAAATGCCCTGTGAAATCCTAAAAGTACTCATTGGAATTTGGGCCCCTTTGAGCACCTAGGCTGCAAAAAAGTGTCTCAGGAGAAGTAGGGCAATGTGTTTTGGGGTGTATTTTTACATATACCCATACTGTGTGTGAGAAATATCTCTGTAAAATAACAACTTTTTAATTTTTTAATTAATCAAACAGCTGATCGTCGGGGGGTCCCGGGTGTTGGACCCCCGCCGATCAGAAGCTAATGATCTATCAAGAGGATAGATCATCAGTTAAATGAAAGTGCAGAACCCCTTTAACTAACTTTCTCTACATAATAAATTCAGCTTAATGAGACAACCGCTTTAACCTCTTGGGGACATAGGGCGTATCGCCCTGATGTCCTGGTACTTAAAAACACAGGGCGTACCTCTATGCCCTGTGTATTTCCGATCGCTGCCACATGTTGGGCGGTGATCGGAACTGGGTGCCTGCTGAAATCAATCAGCAGGCACCCTGGGACAATGCAGAGGGGGGGGGGGGGTCTTGTGACTTATCGGCCATCGCTGCGGATTAACCCCTTCTGTGCCGCTGACCACGGCTAGAAGGGCTTTGTGTTTGAGTGAGCCCATCAAGGACTCTATGTCTCAGAAGGCAGCCCAATGCCGTGCAGAGGCTGCCCAATGCCTTGCACGGCATCCGGACCTGCCTTCTATGGGAGCCGAGGAGATCCAGCATCAGGGTGGGTCCCCTAGGCAACCTTTTGTGTACTACTCACTGTAGTACACGAACAGGCAATGTATTGTAATGCATTGCAGAAGGGATCAGACCCCCAAAAGTGATCAGAAATCAAAGTAAAGAAAAAAAAAAAGTGTTTTTAATAAAATTAATAAAGTAATAAGAGTAAAAACACACCCCTTTCCCCTTATTTTATCATTTTAAAAAAACAAAAACAAAACACACATATTTGGTATCGCCGCATCTGTAATGACCGGCTCTATAAATATATAACATGATCCTATATATATATATATATATATATATATATATATATATATATATATATATATATATATATATATATATATATATATATATATATATATATATATATATATATATAATTTTTTTATTATAAAAAAAAAATATATATATATATATATATAAAAAAAAAAAGGCATATGATCAAAAAGGCATATGCCCCCAAAATAGTACCAATCTAACAGTCACCTGATCCCGCAAAAAATGAGCCCCTACCTAAGACAATCGGCAAAAAATAAAAAAAACTATGGCTCAGAATATTGAGACACTAAAACATCACTTTTTGGTATAAAAAAAAATGTTGGTATTGTGTAAAACTTAACCACCGCCGAACGCAGCGACGCGTCCTGGAGGTGATTGATTGATTCCTCCTGGACGCATATACGCGTCTTCTCGCGATAGCCGAGATTTCCTGTGAACGCGCGCACACAGGATCGGAAGGTAAGCGAGTGGATCTCCAGCCTGCCAGCAGCAATCGTTCGCTGGCAGGCTGGAGATGCGATTTTTTTAACCACTAACAGGTATATTAGACGCTGTTTTGATAACAGCGTCTAATATACCTGCTACCTGGTCCTCTGGTGGTCCCTTTTGCTTGGATCGACCACCAAAGGACACAGGCAGCTCTGTAATAAGTAGCACCAAACACCACTACACTACACCCCCCCCTGTCACTTATTAACCCCTGATCACCCCATATAGACTCCCTGATCACCCCCCTGTAAGGCTCCATTCAGACGTCCGTATGATTTTTACGGATCCACTGATACATGGATCGGATCCGCAAAACACATACGGACATCTGAATGCAGCCTTACAGGGGGGTGATCACCCCATATAGACTCCCTGATCACCCCCCTGTCATTGATCACCCCCCTTAAGGCTCCATTCAGACATTTTTTTGGCCCAAGTTAGCGGAAATATATTTTTTTTTTCTTACAAAGTCTCATATTTCACTAACTTGTGTCAAAAAATAAAATCTCACATGAACTCACCATACCCCTCACGGAATCCAAATGCGTAAAATTTTTTAGACATTTATATTCCCCTTTTCTGAAAGAAGACACCCCAAGGTATTCTGTTAGGGGCATATTGAGTCCATGAAAGATTGAAATTTTTGTCCCAAGTTAGCGGAAAGGGAGACTGACTGAGAAAAAAAAAAAAAAAATTTCTATGAACTCACCATGCCCCTCATTGAATACCTTGGGGTGTCTTCTTTCCAAAATGGGGTCACATGCGGGGTATTTATACTGCCCTGGCTTTTTAGGGGCCCTAAAGCGTGAGAAGAAGTCTGGGATCCAAATGTCTAAAAATGCCCTCATAAAAAGGAATGTGGGCCCCTTTGCGCATCTAGGCTGCAAAAAAGTGTCACACATCTGGTATCGCCGTACTCAGGAGAAGTTGGGCAATGTGTTTTGGGGTGTCATTACATATACCCATGCTGGGTGAGATAAATATCTCGGTCAAATGCCAACTTTGTATAAAAAAATGGGAAAAGTTGTCTTTGCCGAGATATTTCTCTCACCCAGCATGAGTATATGTAAAAAGACACCCCAAAACACATTGCCCAACTTCTCCTGAATACGGCGATACCACATGTGTGACACTTTTTTGCAGCCTAGGTGGGCAAAGGGGCCCACATTCCAAAGAGCACCTTTAGGATTTCACAGGTCATTTACCTACTTACCACACATTAGGGCCCCTAGAATGCCAGGGCAGTATAACTACCCCACAAGTGACCCCATTTTGGAAAGAAGACACCCCAAGGTATTCTGTGAGGGGCATGGAGAGTTCCTAGAATTTTTTATTTTTTGTCACAAGTTAGCGGAAAATGATGATTTATTTATTTATTTTTTCTTACAAAGTCTCATATTCCACTAACTTGTGACAAAAAATAAAAACTTCCATGAACTCACTATGCCCATCACGAAATACCTTGGGGTGTCTTCTTTCCAAAATGGGGTCACTTGTGGGGTAGTTATACTGCCCTGGCATTTTAGGGGCCCGAATGCGTGAGAAGTGGTTTGAAATCAAAATCTGTAAAAAATGGCCGGTGAAATCCGAAAGGTGCTCTTTGGAATGTGGGCCCCTTTGCCCACCTAGGCTGCAAAAAAGTGTCACACATCTGGTATCACCGTACTCAGGAGAAGTTGGGCAATGTGTTTTGGGGTGTCTTTTTACATATACCCATGCTGGGTGAGAGAAATATCTTGGCAAAAGACAACTTTTCCCATTTTTTTATACAAAGTTGGCATTTGACCGAGATATTTATCTCACCCAGCATGAGTACGGAGATACCAGATGTGACACTTTTTTGCAGCCTAGGTGGGCAAAGGGGCCCACATTCCAAAGAGCACCTTTCGGATTTCACCGGCCATTTTTTACAGATTTTGATTTCAAACTACTTTGCACGCATTTGGGCCCCTAAAATGCCAGGGCAGTATAACTACCCCACAAGTGACCCCATTTTGGAAAGAAGACACCCCAAGGTATTTCGTGATGGGCATAGTGAGTTCATGGAAGTTTTTATTTTTTGTCACAAGTTAGTGGAATATGAGACTTTGTAAGAAAAAATAAATAAATAAATAATCATCATTTTCCGCTAACTTGTGACAAAAAATAAAAACTTCTATGAACTCACTATGCCTATCAGCGAATACCTTAGGGTGTCTACTTTCCGAAATGGGGTCATTTGTGGGGGTTTTCTACTGTCTGGGCATTGTAGAACCTCAGGAAACATGACAGGTGCTCAGAAAGTCAGAGCTGCTTCAAAAAGCGGAAATTCACATTTTTGTACCATAGTTTGTAAACGCTATAACTTTTACCCAAACCATTTTTTTTTTTACCCAAACATTTTTTTTTTTATCAAAGACATGTAGAACAATAAATTTAGAGAAAAATTTATATATGGATGTCGTTTTTTTTGCAGAATTTTACAACTGAAAAATTTAATTTTTTTGCAAAAAAATCGTTAAATTTCGATTAATAACAAAAAAAGTAAAAAATGTCAGCAGCAATGAAATACCACCAAATGAAAGCTCTATTAGTGAGAAGAAAAGGAGGTAAAATTCCTTTGGGTGGTAAGTTGCATGACCGAGCAATAAATGATGAAAGTAGTGTAGGTCAGAAGTGTAAAAAGTGGCCTGGTCATTAAGGGTGTTTAAGCTAGGGGGGCTGAGGTGGTTAAAGGGTTTCTACCACTTCGTTTTCACATAATTAGCTTTCAGACACTAGCGATCCGCTAGTGTCTGCTCTACCAATCAATCCTAATATAATAGCTTTTGGTGCAGCCGTTTCACAAAAAAAAAGAACTTATATTGATATGCTAATGAGCCTCTAGGTGCTATGGGGGAGTCATTAGCACCTAGAGGCTCGGTCTACCTTCACAAAATGCCACCGCCTATCTCCTACGGAATGCGATCCTCCCTGTGAGCCATGTCATCGGCGCAGGCGCAGTGGAGATGTCTGAGCAGGGAAGCAGTCAGACATTCACTGCGCATGCGCCGAATACAGACACGCACGGCGCATGCGCGAGAATTCGTCCGCTGGCTCACAGGGAGGATCGCATTCCGTAGGAGATGGGCGGGCTAGAGGGACGCGCTGGGCGGCGGCATTTTGTGAAGGTAGACCGAGCCTCTAGGTGCTAATGACGCCCCCATAGCACCTAGAGGCTCATTAGCATATCAATATAAGTTATTTTTTTTAGCGAAACGGCTGCACCAAAAGCAATTATATTAGGATTGATTGGTAGAGCAGAGTCTGAAAGCTAATTATGCGAAAACAAAGTGGTAGAAACCCATTTTTAAGAGTAGAGTTGTCATGGACACAATACCAAATATGACAACTTTTTTTGTTTCAGTATTACATAATAAAGCTTTTTTTTTATTTTTTATTATGTAATACTGAAACAAAAACAAATAAAATTGTCATATTTGGTATGGTCGTGTCCATGACAACTTGCTCTATTCTTAAAAAACAAACAAAAAAAAAACACAACAACAACACATGATCTAACCCGTTAGGCTACGTTCACATCACCGTTCAGCCTTTCCGTTCTCCTTCTCCGTTTAGGAGCAGGAGAACGGAAAGGACGGAAAAGGCACATAACTGACGCCAAACGGAGCCCTTAGGACCCCATAGATTATAATGGGGTCCGTTATGTTTCCGCTCAGAAGATGATTTTTAAGCGGAGACAAAAGTCCTGCATGCACAACTTTTGTCTCCGCTTAAAAATCATCTTCTGAGCGGAAACATAACGGACCCCATTATAGTCTATGGGGTCCTTAGGCTCCGTTTGACTCAGTTTGGCGTCAGTTATGTGCCTTTTCCGTCCTTTCCGTTCTCCTGCTCCTAGACGGAGCAGGAAAGCCAGAACAGAACGGTGATGTGAACGAAGCCTTAGATAAATGTTGTAAATAAAAATAAAAGAAATAAATAAAAAAAAGGTGCCAAAACAGCTATTTTTTGTTACCTTGCCTCACAAAAAGTGTAATCTAGAGCAACCAAAAATCATATGCACCCTAAAATAGTACCAACAAAACTGCCACCTTATGCCGTAGTTTCCAAAATGGGGTCACTTTTATGGAGTTTCTACTCTAGGAGTGCATCAGGGGGGCTTCAAATGGGACAAGGTGTCAAAAAACCAGTCCAGCAAAATCTGCCATCCAAAAACCATATGGCGTTCCATTTCTTCTGTGCCCTGCCGTGTGCCCGTACAGCAGTTTACGACCACATATGGGGTGTTTCTGTAAACTACAGAATCAGGGCCATAAATATTGAGTTTTGTTTGGCTGTTAACCCTTGCTTTGTAACCGGAAGAAATTGATTCAAATGGAAAACCCGCCAAAAAAAGTGAAATTTGATCTTTGTTTTCCCTTAATTCTTGTGGAACACCTAAAGCGTTATAATTTGTAAAATCAGTTTTGAATACCTTGAGGGGTGTAGTTTCTAAAATAGGGTCATTTTTGGGTGGTTTCTATTATGTAGGCCTCACAAAGTGACTTCAGACCTGAACTGGTCCTTAAAAAGTGGGTTTTAGAAATTTTCTGAAAAATTTCAAGATTTGCTTCTAAACCTTGTAACATTCCCCCCAAAAAATATTGCATTCCCAAAATGATCCAAACATGAAGTAGACATATGGCAGTGCTCCAGACAAAAAAAAAATATGAAGGCGCCATTGGCTCCTAACCTGAAAAATTTAGGAGCCAAATGAAATTTTTAGTCGCCAAATTTAAAATATATATAATATAGCTGGGATGCTTAGGAGCATATAAGCCGTCTAAGGCCTCATGCACACGAACGTGTATATTCTTTCTAGGGGTGCACCGAAATTCCGGCAGCCGAAAATATCGGCCGAAAATGCACCTAATCCACTTCGGCCGATATTGTTACATATCAGCCGAAAATATGGGGTGTGGGATTTGTCACCCACCATCTGCGGGCGGGCGGTTTACTTTGTCACTGCATCTTTATTTTACCTTACAATCGTGACGCTCCAGTAACTAACAACTCTGCAGGCAGAGCGGAGGGCGGCGTAACGTCACTTACTCACGTGACGCGCCTGCTCCGCCTCCTTCATTCATAAAGTGGGCGGAGCAGGTGCGTCACGTGAGTAAGTGACATTACGCCGCCCTCCGCTCTGCCTGCAGAGTGGTTACTGGAGCGTCACGATTGTAAGGTAAAATAAAGATGCAGTGAGTAGTCTGCTATGAGCAGCAGGGCCGGGGCTGTTATGGGTAGGGGGATCGGTCTATGGCACTGCTATGGGGAGGGGGGATCTGTGCACTGTTATGGGGAAAGGGATCTGTGCACTGTTATGGGGAAAGGGATCTGTGCACTGTTATGGGGAAAGGGATCTGTGCACTGTTATGGGGAAAGGGATCTGTGCACTGTTATGGGGAAAGGGATCTGTGCACTGTTATGGGGAAAGGGATCTGTGCACTGTTATGCCCATAACAGTGCACATATCCCCTTTCCATAACAGTGCACAGATCCCCCTCTCCATAACAGCGCCACCCACAGATCCCCCTCTCCATAACAGCGCCACCCACAGATCCCTCTCCATAACAGCACCACCCACAGATCCCCCTCTCCATAACAGCGCCACCCACAGATCCCCCTCTCCATAACAGCGCCACCCACAGATCCCCCTCTCCATAACAGCGCCACCCACAGATCCCCCTCTCCATAACAGCGCCACCCACAGATCCCCCTCTCCATAACAGCGCCACCCACAGATCCCCCTCTCCATAACAGCGCCACCCACAGATCCCCCTCTCCATAACAGCGCCACCCACAGAACCCCCTCTCCATAACAGCGCCACCCACAGATCCCCCTCTCCATAACAGCGCCACCCACAGATCCCCCTCTCCATAACAGCGCCACCCACAGATGAATTTCATTAATGAAAAAGAATTATTAATAAAATCATTAAAAAAAAAGTATTTTAAAAGTATTTGGGCAAAAAGGCGGTTTCGGTTTTCGGTCAAGGGCATCCTGAATTTTCGGTTTCGGACCAGAATTTTCATTTCGGTGCACCCCTAATTCTTTCCATGTCCATTCCGCTTGTTTTTTTTTTTTGCGGATCGTATACGGAACCATTCATTTCAATGGGTCCGCAAAATAAACGTAAGTTACTCCGTGTGCATTCTGTTTCCGTATGTCCGTACTTCTGTTCCACAAAAAAAAATAGAACATGTCCTATTATTGTCCGCATTACGGACAAGGATAGGACTGTTCTATTAGGGGCCAGCTGTTCCGTTCCGCAAAAAACAGAATGCACACGGACGTCATCCGTATTTTATGCAGAACCATTTTTTGCAGACAGCAAAATGCATACGGTCGTGTGCAAGAGGCCTAAGTCGGAGAGGACACAATAACCCCTTTAAGCAGTGCATGTTGATGAAGTCAGCTGGTACATGCCCAATCAGGCAGGTCTGTGAACAGTACCGTACCATGAGCTTTTAATTGACTTTACTAGGCCATCAGCACCTGCAATGACTGAAAATAATCTAACACAGCAATCTAACTCCTGTTATAGGTGCCAGAAAAAAAAAAAAAAAAAAAAAAAAAAGGTGTCAAGGCTGTCAATAATTAGTGCATGGACAGCTTAAACCAGGAACACACTAGAAATCAGACAGTAACTGTACATATGTCATTTAGTGCTGATTTGGAAAAATATTAAAAGGAGTTGACAGGGGAGGCAAAATTTTTAGTACAGTGCTCAGGGTGGTTTAAAAAGAATCAATACTCACCACCACTGATCCCCTGCCACTCCTATTTCAATGCTTAATGGATCTCCACTGGTCTCGGCAGCTCAGTCAATCACTGGCCGAGAAAAGTATAGCGCCATGGCTAGTGATTGGCTGAGCAGGCGTCTCCTGGCATTTCCTGCTTGTGGAGACTGGACCATTAAGTAGAGACCAGTGACCAGTGGGAACCCAAGGTCTGCTGGGAGCTTGACGGGATTTGCGATGCAGGAGTGCTGAATTCACAAGTCTGTGAGATCCCGGCCCGGAGTCCTGCTGAGTGCAGGAGCGCACGGCGTCATTGGTTGCTATGACGTCGTGCGCTTCCTGCTGCCGCCGCAGTACTGTAGTGCACTGGTATGATCTATACCAGTGTATTACTGTACTGCGGCGGCAGCAGGAAGCGCACAGCGTCATAGCAACCAATGACGCCGTGCGCTCCTGCACTCAGCAGGACTCCGGGCCGGGATCTCACAGACTTGTGAATTCAGAAGCAGACTGCTGGAAGAGGAAGCACAAGATGCGGGAACCCAAGCCACGCCCACCCTCTATGCCGAGTAGTGTGAGCGAGCGGATCTTCATCCAGCAGACGGCTGCAGCATGTCTCTGCTCGATGAAAGCCTTTTTTTCTTAGAGGCAGAGCAGCGGAGGGTTTAGGCGCAAATGGCGACAAGACTACAAAGTCTTGTCGCCATTTTGCAATTCCAAGTCGCATTGGCGACCATTTTGGTCGCCATCTGGAACCCTGTATGGGGAATGTAAAGTAATAACTATTTTTGAAGGTATTAACCGCCTAACGCAGGATCGCGTTCCGGAGGCGGCAGCTCTGCGCACAGTCACGCATATATGCGTCATCTCGCGAGACGCGAGATTTCCTGTGAACGCGCGCACACAGGCGTGCGCGTTCACAGGATCGGAGGGTAAGCGAGTGGATCTCCAGCCTGCCAGCGGCGATCGTTCGCTGGCAGGCTGGAGATGCAATTTTTTTAACCCCTAACAGGTATATTAGACGCTGTTTTGATAACAGCGTCTAATATACCTGCTACCTGGTCCTCTGGTGGTCCCTTTTGTTTGGATCGACCACCAGAGGACACAGACAGCTCAGTAATAAGTAGCACCAAACACCACTACACCCCCCCCATCACTTATTAACCCCTGATCACCCCATATAGACTCCCTGATCACCCCCCTGTCATTGATCACCCCCCATGTCATGCTCCATTCAGACGTCCGTATGTGTTTTGCGGATCCGATCCATGTATCTGTAAAAAACATACGGACGTCTGAATGGAGCCTTACAGGGGGGTGATCAATGACGGGGGGTGATCACCCCCCCCCCCCCCCCCCCCGGTCATGCTCCATTCAGACATTTTTTTGGCCCAAGTTAGCGGAATTTTTTTTTTTTTTCTTACAAAGTCTCATATTCCATTAACTTGTGACAAAAAATTAAATCTCACATGAACTCACCATACCCCTGACGGAAACCAAATGCGTAAAAATTTTTTGACATTTATATTCCAGACTTCTTCTCACGCTTTAGGGCCCCTAAAATGCCAGGGCAGTATAATGACCCCACATGTGACCCCATTTCGAAAAGAAGACACCCCAAGGTATTCCGTGAGGGGCATATTGAGTCCATGAAAGATTGAAATTTTTGTCCCAAGTTAGCGGAAAGGGAGACTTTGTGTGAAAAAAAAAAAAAATATCAATTTCCGCTAACTTGTGCCAAAAAAAAAATAAAAAAATTCTATGAACTCGCCATGCCCCTCATTGAATACCTTGGGGTGTCTTCTTTCCAAAATGGGGTCACATGTGGGGTATTTATACTGCCCTGGCATTTTAGGGGCCTTAAAGCGTGAGAAGAAGTCTGGGATCCAAATGTCTAAAAATGCCCTCATAAAAGGAATGTGGGCCCCTTTGCCCACCTAGGCTGCAAAAAAGTGTCACACATGTGGTATTGCCATACTCAGGAGAAGTTGGGCAATGTGTTTTGGGGTGTCATTTTACATATACCCATGCTGGGTGAGATAAATATCTTGGTCAAATGCCAACTTTGTATAAAAAAAAAAAAAAAAAAAAAAAAAAAAAAAAAAAAGGAAAAGTTGTCATTTGCCAAGATATTTCTCTCACCCAGCATGGGTATATGTAAAAAGACACCCCAAAAAACATTGCCCAACTTCTCCTGAGTATGGCAATACCACATGTGTGACACTTTTTTGCAGCCTAGGTGGGCAAAGGGGCCCACATTCCAAAGAGCACCTTTCGAATTTCACCGGCCATTTTTTACACATTTTGATTTCAAACTACTTTGCACGCATTTGGGCCCCTAAAATGCCAGGGCAGTATAACTACCCCACAAGTGACCCCATTTTGGAAAGAAGACACCCCAAGGTATTTTGTGATGGGCATAGTGAGTTCATGGAAGTTTTTATTTTTTGTCACAAGTTAGTGGAATATGAGACTTTGTAAGAAAAAAAATATTTAAAAAAAATCATCATTTTCCGCTAACTTGTGACAAAAAAAATTAAAAGTTCTATGAACTCACTATACCCATCAGCGAATACCTTAGGGTGTCTACTTTCCGAAATGGGGTCATTTGTGGGGTGTTTGTACTGTCTGGCCATTGTAGAACCTCAGGAAACATGACAGGTGCTCAGAAAGTCAGAGCTGCTTCAAAATGCGGAAATTCACATTTTTGTACCATAGTTTGTAAACGCTATAACCTTTACCCAAACCATTTTTTTTTATCAGACATGTAGAACAATAAATTTAGAGAAAAATTTATATATGGATGTCGTTTTGTTTGCAAAATTTTACAACTGAAAGTGAAAAATGTCTTTTTTTTTGCAAAAAAAAATTTAAAATCTGTAAATTTCGATTAATAACAAAAAAAGTAAAAATGTCAGCAGCAATGAAATACCACCAAATGAAAGCTCTATTAGTGAGAAGAAAAGGAGGTAAAATTAATTGGGGTGGTAAGTTGCATGACCGAGCAATAAACCGTGAAAGTAGTGTAGGTCAGAAGTGTAAAAAGTGGTCTGGTCATTAAGGGTGTTTAAGCTAGGGGGGCTGAGGTGGTTAATATGCATCATAAAAGTAGAGAAATTAAAATTTGCTAATTCTTCCAAACTTTTGGTAAATTTTGATTTTTTTTTATTAAAGTAGAAGGGGTTTGTGTTTGAGTGAGCCCATCGAGGACTCGATGTCTCAGATCAGAAGGCAGCCCAATGCCGCGCAGAGGCTGCCCAATCGAAGTACAATACGAGACGAGAAAACAAACAAACAATCTCAGAATGGCCTGGATAAGTAAAAGCGTTTTAAAGTTACCACAAAGTGACACTGGCCAGATTTGCAAAAAATGGCCTGGTCCTTAACCAGCTCAGGACCGCCGTACGCAGGATTGCGTCCTGGCGGCGGCCCTGTCATTCATCCTGGACGCGCTGGCGCGTCCTCTCGCAAGAGGCGAGATTTCCTGTGAACGCGCGCACACAGGAGCGCGCGTTCACAGGAACCGGAGGTAAACGAGTACATCTACAGCCTGCCAGCAGCGATCATTCGCTGGCAGGCTGTAGATGCAAATTTATTTTTTTACCCCAAAAAGGTATATTAGACGCCATTTTGATAACAGCATCTAATATACCTGCTACCTGGTCCTCTGGTGGTCCCTTTTGCTTGGATCGACCACCAGAGGACACAGGCAGCTCTGTAAAGTGGCACCAAACACCACTACACTACACTACACCCCCCCCCCCCCCGTCACTTATTAACCCCTGATCACCCCATATAGACTCCCTGATCACCCCCCTGTCATTGATCACCCCCCTGTAAGGCTCCATTCAGACGTCCGTATGTGTTTTGTGGATCCACGGATCCGCAAAACACGGACACCGGCAATGTGCTTTCCGCATTTCCGGACAAGAATAGGACATGTTCTATAGGCTCTACAAAAAACGCAGTGTTCGCCTGATCAGGCCTGATTTTGTGCGCACACTTGCGTTCAGTCCGCCCCACCGCGGTGACAGAATTTTTTTTTTCCTGATCACTGCAAAAACACCGTAAAATCGCTGCGGCGCTATAAAGATCACTTTTGATGGGCATGGCGAGTTTTTTTTTCTTACAAAGTCTCATATTCCACTAACTTGTGACAAAAAATAAAATCTCACATGAACTCACCATACCCCTCACGGAATCCAAATGCGTAAATTTTTTTTGACATTTATATTCCAGACTTCTTCTCACGCTTTAGGGCCCCTAAAATGCCAGGGCAGTATAAATACCCCACATGTGACCCCATTTTGGAAAGAAGACACCCCAAGGTATTCCATGAGGGGCATGGCGAGTTCATGTAAAATCTTATTTTTTGTCACAAGTTAGTGGAATATGAGACTTTGTAAGGGAAAAAAATAAAATAATAAAATAATTTTCCGCTAACTTGTGCCAAAAAAAAATAAAAAAATTCTAGGAACTCGCCATGCCCCTCACGGAATACCTTGGGGGTGTCTTCTTTCCAAAATGGGGTCACTTGTGGGGTAGTTATACTGCCCTGGCACTTTACGGGACTTAAAGCGTGAGAAGTAGTTTGGAATATAAATGCGTAAAAAATGCCCTGTGAAATCGTAAAGATTCTCATTGGAATTTGGGCCCCTTTGCGCACCTAGGCTGCAAAAAAGTGTCACATGCGGTATCGCCGTACTCAGGAGAAGTAGGGCAATGTGTTTTGGGGTGTCTTTTTACATATACCCATACTGTGTGTGTGAGAAATATCTCTGTAAACTGACAACTTTGTATAAAAAAAAATTGAAAAGTTGACTTTTAGAGAGATATCTCTCACCCAGCATGGGTATATGTAAAAATACACCCCAAAACACATTGCCCTACTTCTTCCGAGTACGGCGATACCACATGTGTGATACTTTTTTGCAGCCTAGGTGCCCAAATTCTAAAGAGCACCTTTAGGATTTCACAGGGCATTTTTTAGGCATTTTGATTCCAGACTTCTTCTCACGCTTTAGGTCCCCTAAAATGCCAGGGCAGTATAAATACCCCACGTGACCCCATTTTGGAAAGAAGACACCCCAAGGTATTCCGTGAGGGGCATGGCGAGTTCATATTAGTTTTATTTTTTTGGCACAAGCTAGCGGGAATTGATATTTTTTGGTTTTTTCTCACAAAGTCTCCCTTTCCGCTAACTTGTGACAAAGTTAAATCTTTCATGGACTCAATATGCCCCTCCGCGAATACCTTGGGGTGTCTTCTTTCCAAAATGGGGTCATTTGTGGGGTGTTTCTACTGTCTGGGCATTGTAGAACCTCAGGAAACATGACAGGTGCTCAGAAAATCAAAGTGCGTAAATTCACATTTTTGCACCATAGTTTGTAAACGCTATAACTTTTACCCAAACCAATAAATATACACTTATTGCATTTTTTTTAGCAAAGATATGTAGAACAATAAATTGAGAAATTTATATAGAAATGTAGTTTTATTTGAAAAATTTTACAACAGAAAGTGAAAAATGTCTTTTTTGCAAAAATTTCGGTCAATTTCGATTAATATCAAAAAAAGTTAAAATGTCAGCAGCAATGAAATACCACCAAATGAAAGCTCTATTAGTGAGAAGAAAAGGAGGTAAAATTTATTTGGGTGGTAAGTTGCATGACCGGGCAATAAACCGTGAAAGTAGTGTAGGTCAGAATTGTAAAAAGTGGTCTGGTCATTAAGGGGGTCTAAGCTAGGGGGGCTGAGGTGGTTAAGGTGAAAATGAGCCCGATCCTCAAAGAGGACCTTTCACCTGGCAAAAAATTGTGAACTAAGTGTCATGATCTGTACAGCGGCGCCCGGGGATCTCACTGCACTTACTATTATCCCTGGGCGCCGCTCCGTTCTCCTGCTGTGCCCTCCGGTATGTTGGGTCACTTGGTTATAGTAGGAGGAGACTGCCCTTGTTCTCCTGGGCATCTTCTTCTCCTAGGCTGTAGCGCTGGCCAATCGCAGAGCTCACAGCCTGGGGGAGAAGAAGATGCCCAGCAGAACAAGGGCAGTCTCCTCCTACTATAACCAAGTGACCCAACATACCGGAGGGCACAGCAGGAGAACGGAGCGGCGCCCAGGGATAATAGTAAGTGCAGTGAGATCCCCGGGCGCCGCTGTACAGATCATGACACTTAGGCCTCTTTCACACTTGCGTTGTCCGGACCCGGCGTGTACTCCACTTGCCGAAATTACACTCCGGATCCGGAAAAACGCAAGTGTACTGAAAGCATTTGAAGACGGAACTGTCTTCAAAATGCTTTCAGTGTTACTATGGCACCCAGGACGCTATTAAAGTCCTGGTTGCCATAGTAGTAGTGGGGAGCGGTATACTTACAGTCCGTGCGGCTCCCGGGGCGCTCCAGAATGACGTCAGAGCGCCCCATGCGCATGGATGACGTGTACAATGCGATCACATGATCCATGCGCTTGGGGCGCCCTGACGTCACTCTGGAGCGCCCGGGGAGCCGCACGGACGGTAAGTACACTGCTCCCCCGCTCCACTTTACCATGGCAACCAGGACTTTAGTGTCCTGGCAGCCATGGTAACCATTCAGAAAATGCTAAATGTCGGCTCCAGCAATGCGCCAAAATGACGTTTAGCTTAAGGCCGGATCCGGATCAATGCCTTTCAATGGGCATTAATTCCGGATCCGGCCTTGCGGCAAGTGTTTTGGATTTTTGGCCGGAGCAAAAAGCGCAGCATGCTGCGGTATTTTCTCCGGCCAAAAAACGTTCCGCTCCGGAACTTAAGACATCCTGATGCATCCTGAACGGATTTCTCTCCATTCAGAATGCATTAGGATAATCCTGATCAGGATTCTTCCGGCATAGAGCCCCGACGACGGAACTCTATGCCGGAAGACAAGAACGCAGGTGTGAAAGAGCCCTTAGTTCACAATGTATTGCTAGATAAAAGGTCCTCTTTGAGGTGAAATATGGCCGTGTCCTTAAGGGGTTAAATCATGTAGCTCATTTCTGCCATGCAGAACATCGGTGTGCTGCTAAACTGGCACCCCAAGCGCACTGTGCGCCAGCACCCTTAGGGCATGTTCACACTGTGTTGGACCCACAGCATTCAAACTACAAACCCATAGCCGAAATCCAAGGGTCAACCTCGGATTTCCGCAAACACACCTCACGTTTTTCCACAGTGTGAACATGCCCTTAGGGTAGGGATTTTCAGCGCCCATTTCACCCTCTGCATTGCAATGTGGAAATCCGCGGCATATATCGATATGTTGCACTGGGGTTTTCCCGCGGATGGATCTGTACAAAGCTGCAGAACTGACACACATCCACAGCGGCCGTGCCTGCGCTTGGGACACTGCTCCGTCCGTCACCACATCATTATCTAGTCCCCACGTGCTTCCAGCTTATTCTCAGCCGCCTGCACTGATGCATGGCGGGACTAGTAGTCCTCGTCATCCTCAGATACGCTTACACGCACGTACCATAAACTACAACTCCCAGCAACGTTTTCGCCCGGCTTTTCCATTTCCTAATGTCACGTTCAACAATCAGTAAAGTGCATCTCCCCGCACTGAGGCCTTCACGACGAAGTGGTGGGCGCCCTCGCCCACAGGTTTTAGCAGTCTCGGCTTCCTTACCACGTCTCCTGGTTGCTGAACTTTTTCGTCACCACTCGCCCAAGTTCTAGTCCAAGCCGGTCAGCGATTTTCTGGGACAAGTCCTGGTGGGAGCTCCCGCTGAATATCTTGATGTTCGGCATGTTCTCTCCGGTGCTCCTCGGGAGATACGTCACTGGCGGCAAGAGGGAGGGCAGTGACTAGAATGGAGTTGCTCCTGGCAAGTATGATGTTATAGGAAGAGGCGGAGTCTCGTCCTCCAGGGGGCGGGGTCTCAGGGTTTGCTGGAGATTCTACAGAGCAGGTTGTTGGAGAGAGGAGCAGAGGTCGCGGTGTGGAGGGCAATAGTGACTGGGATTTTTACTTGGGGGCTTTTTTTTTGCAGAATGGAGGAGGAAAAATCCTTGTACTGGAGACTGTATGTTAGAGGGGTCGGGTGATTAAATTACATGGGACTGCGTGCTGGAGGGGCTGAAGGCAGGGGAGAATGATGTATTTTACATGGGACTGTGCTGGAAGTGCTGAAGGCAGGGGAGAATGATGTATTTTACATGGGACTGTATGCTGGAAGTGCTGAAGGCAGGGGAGAATGATGTATTTTACATGGGACTGTATGCTGGAGGGGCTGAAGGCAGGGGAGAATGATGTATTTTACATGGGACTGTATGCTGGAAGTGCTGAAGGCAGGGGAGAATGATGTATTTTACATGGGACTGTATGCTGGAGGGGCTGAAGGCAGGGGAGAATGATGTATTTTACATGGGACTGTATGCTGGAAGTGCTGAAGGCAGGGGAGAATTATGTATTTTACATGGGACTGTATGCTGGAGGGGCTGAAGGCATGGGAGAATGATGTATTTTACATGGGACTGTATGCTGGAAGTGCTGAAGGCATGGGAGAATGATGTATTTTACATGGGACTGTATGCTGGAGGGGCTGAAGAAGGCAGGGGAGAATGATGTGATTTACATGGGACTGTATGCTGGAAGTGCTGAAGGCAGGGGAGAATTATGTATTTTACATGGGACTGTATGCTGGAGGGGCTGAAGGCAGGGGAGAATGATGTATTTTACATGGGACTGTATGCTGGAAGTGCTGAAGGCAGGGGAGAATTATGTATTTTACATGGGACTGTATGCTGGAGGGGCTGAAGGCATGGGAGAATGATGTATTTTACATGGGACTGTATGCTGGAAGTGCTGAAGGCAGGGGAGAATGATGTATTTTACATGGGACTGTATGCTGGAGGGGCTGAAGGCAGGGGAGAATGATGTATTTTACATGGGACTGTATGCTGGAAGTGCTGAAGGCAAGGGAGAATGATGTATTTGACATGGGACTGTATGCTGGAGGGGCTGAAGGCAGGGGAGAATGATGTATTTTACATGGGACTGTATGCTGGAAGTGCTGAAGGCAGGGGAGAATGATGTATTTGACATGGGACTGTATGCTGGAGGGGCTAAAGGCATGGGAGAATTATGTATTTTACATGGGACTGTATGCTGGAGGGGCTGAAGGCAGGGGAGAATGATCTATTTTACATGGGACTGTATGCTGGAGGGGCTGAAGGCAGGGGAGAATGATGTATTTTACATGGGACTGTATGCTGGAGGGGCTGAAGAAGGCAGGGGAGAATGATGTGATTTACATGGGACTGTATGCTGGAAGTGCTGAAGGCATGGGAGAATGATGTATTTTACATGGGACTGTATGCTGGAAGTGCTGAAGGCATGGGAGAATGATGTATTTTACATGGGACTGTATGCTGGAGGGGCTGAAGAAGGCAGGGGAGAATGATGTGATTTACATGGGACTGTATGCTGGAAGTGCTGAAGGCAGGGGAGAATTATGTATTTTACATGGGACTGTATGCTGGAGGGGCTGAAGGCAGGGGAGAATGATGTATTTTACATGGGACTGTATGCTGGAAGTGCTGAAGGCAGGGGAGAATTATGTATTTTACATGGGACTGTATGCTGGAGGGGCTGAAGGCATGGGAGAATGATGTATTTTACATGGGACTGTATGCTGGAAGTGCTGAAGGCAGGGGAGAATGATGTATTTTACATGGGACTGTATGCTGGAGGGGCTGAAGGCAGGGGAGAATGATGTATTTTACATGGGACTGTATGCTGGAAGTGCTGAAGGCAAGGGAGAATGATGTATTTGACATGGGACTGTATGCTGGAGGGGCTGAAGGCAGGGGAGAATTATGTATTTTACATGGGACTGTATGCTGGAGGGGCTGAAGGCAGGGGAGAATGATGTATTTTACATGGGACTGTATGCTGGAAGTGCTGAAGGCAGGGGAGAATTATGTATTTTACATGGGACTGTATGCTGGAGGGGCTGAAGGCATGGGAGAATGATGTATTTTACATGGGACTGTATGCTGGAAGTGCTGAAGGCAGGGGAGAATGATGTATTTTACATGGGACTGTATGCTGGAGGGGCTGAAGAAGGCAGGGGAGAATGATGTGATTTACATGGGACTGTATGCTGGAAGTGCTGAAGGCAGGGGAGAATTATGTATTTTACATGGGACTGTATGCTGGAGTGGCTGAAGGCAGGGGAGAATGATGTATTTTACATGGGACTGTATGCTGGAAGTGCTGAAGGCAGGGGAGAATTATGTATTTTACATGGGACTGTATGCTGGAGGGGCTGAAGGCATGGGAGAATGATCTATTTTACATGGGACTGTATGCTGGAAGTGCTGAAGGCAGGGGAGAATGATGTATTTTACATGGGACTGTATGCTGGAGGGGCTGAAGGCAGGGGAGAATGATGTATTTTACATGGGACTGTATGCTGGAAGTGCTGAAGGCAAGGGAGAATGATGTATTTGACATGGGACTGTATGCTGGAGGGGCTGAAGGCAGGGGAGAATGATGTATTTTACATGGGACTGTATGCTGGAAGTGCTGAAGGCAGGGGAGAATGATGTATTTGACATGGGACTGTATGCTGGAGGGGCTGAAGGCATGGGAGAATTATGTATTTTAGATGGGACTGTATGCTGGAGGGGCTGAAGGCAGGGGAGAATGATCTATTTTACATGGGACTGTATGCTGGAAGTGCTGAAGGCAGGGGAGAATGATGTATTTGACATGGGACTGTATGCTGGAGGGGCTGAAGAAGGCAGGGGAGAATGATGTGATTTACATGGGACTGTATGCTGGAAGTGCTGAAGGCAGGGGAGAATGATGTATTTTACATAAGACTGTATGCTGGAGGGGCTGAAGGCATGGGAGAATGATGTATTTTACATGGGACTGTATGCTGGAGGGGCTGAAGGCAGGGGAGAATGATGTATTTTACATGGGACTGTATGCTGGAGGGGCTGAAGGCAGGGGAGAATGATGTATTTTACATGGGACTGTATGCTGGAAGTGCTGAAGGCAGGGGAGAATGATCTATTTTACATGGGACTGTATGCTGGAAGTGCTGAAGGCAGGGGAGAATGATGTATTTGACATGGGACTGTATGCTGGAGGGGCTGAAGGCAGGGGAGAATGATGTATTTTACATGGGACTGTATGCTGGAGGGGCTGAAGGCAGGGGAGAATGATGTATTTTACATGGGACTGTATGCTGGAGGGGCTGAAGGCAGGGGAGAATGATGTATTTTACATGGGACTGTATGCTGGAAGTGCTGAAGGCAGGGGAGAATGATGTATTTGACATGGGACTGTATGCTGGAGGGGCTGAAGTCAGGAGATATGTGGTAAGGCTGAACTGCTCCGGCTGTTGTGTCAGGGGTAGGGAGATCTGATAGAACATTTTGCACTGAAAAGTCTTCCTACCCCTGAGTGCGCACGCGTGGTGTACGGTTTTACGCATGCAAATGAAGTAGGTGCTTCTCCTGCGGCTGTGCAATTATTTCTACGAATCCAGTGGATCTGCGCTTGTGCAGATCTACACACACCCTCCTCCAGCTGATTCCGGTGCGACCGCGTCACTTCCGGGTACAGCATTCTGCCAGGTATAGGAATCTGGCAGAACACCGAATCCATTCTTAGAATGGGACAAAATTCATTAAAAATGTTTATCATCTCTTTATTGGCTGTATCGAAGGTGGATATAATAATATAATACTGTCATCTTGGCCTTCCGCCCTGTTCTTAGGGTTATGGAGTTCATTTCTGTCCTGGTCCCTGGCATTTTTAAAGGCCTCTCTCAATACTATATCCGGATATCCTCTTTCTCTAAATCTCTCACGGAGTTTAGATGACTCCTGGTAGTATCCCTCCATGTCTGAGCAATTCCTTCTTATTCTTAGAAATTGACCCTTTGGTATTCCTTTTTTTAAGGCATATGGATGATAACTGGACCAATGCAACAAACTATTTGTGGCCGTAGGTTTCCTATAGACAATGGTGGACAGTTTGTCCACACGTTTGGTCACTTCGACATCCAAGAAGGTGATTTTATCATAGTGATTTTATCATAGTTTTATTCATGAGTAAAGGAAAGACCAATGTTATCATTCCGATGTTGCATGGGTCCAGTTATCATCCATATACCTTAAAAAAAGGAAATGGTCAATTCCTAATTTAGAGAAAGAGGATATCCGGATATAGTATTGAGAGAGGCCTTTAAAAATGCCAGGGGCCAGGACAGAAATGAACTCCTTAACCCTAAGAACAGGACGGAAGGCCAAGATGACAGTATCATTCGTATTATATCCACCTTCGATACAGCTAATAAAGAGATGAGAAACCTCTTGAATGAATTTTGGCCCATTCTAAGAATGGATCCGGACCTCTCCGATGTGGTCCCTCCATGTCCGAGCGTCACTTTCCGAAGGGGTAGGAGCCTACGCGGTCGCCTTGTGCGTAGCCATTATTCTGGCTTGAGGTGAGAAGGCACATGGCTGGATCGAAAACCCCTCGGTATCTTCAAATGTGGCAGGTGTAAGGCATGTAGATATATTAATAATACCAAGATGAACACGTGTTCTGCCACTGGTTTGAAATATACTATCAGAGACTTCATAAACTATAGGACTAAAGGGGTTGTTTATTTATGCCAATGCCCATGTCTGAGGGACTATATCGGAAAAACATATAGAGAACTACGACGTCGGATATGTGAACATGTCAATGACATAGAAAAAAGGAAGGATACCCCGGTTGCAAATTATGTAATGGAGGCACACGTAGGTAGACCGGAAGCCCTCAGGTTCTTGGCATTAGAGGTGATACACGAGTCCGAGAAAAGGGGGTACTGGGATCGACGGATTCTCCAAAGGGAATCTGAATGGATTTATCGTTTTCGATCCCAGTCCCCCATTGGACTCAATGAGAGATTGACGTTCTCATGTTTTCTATAGATTACTTATTTTTGCTTGGTGTCTCTGGTGTAGTGAGGAATGGACAGATTGTTCCATTTTTCTCTTTTTCAGTTTTACTTTTGAGGCTTTCTAACATAAGCATTGAGTAGGGACTGAATCTGGCCATATACATCGACACGTGAAGTGTCAGTAGATAATTATATCTTATATTTCTGATTGTGGTAGCCCTTAGTAACTAGGGGTTTCCTAGTATATTAATTATCCACTTCAGGTAATCTTAACTGGATGCGGAATAATACCATGGTTGTGCAGCCGTAACGGAGCATGAGTTTATTCTATTTTATAAAGTTTTTCACTTATAATGGCCCCCCTTAGCTATAGATTACCTCTTTATCTCTGTGTTTGCCATTTTAATTGGACCGTCCTCCATAAGCCCAAGAGGGTCCCTCTATATTATATGATTGAAGCAGTACGGTTTCGCTCTTCCATATCTATTCGGGAAGTGGAGGGACTAGATGGAACTCCACTTCCCGACTAGATATGGAAGAGCGAATCCGTACTGCTTCAATCATATAATATAGAGGGACCCTCTTGGGCTTATGGAAGTCCAGTGTATTACTGTACTGCAGCGGCGGCACGAAGCGCACGGCGTCATAGCAAACAATGACGCCGTGCGCTCCTGCTCTCAGCAGGATGCCAGGCCGGGATACCACGGACCACTCACGTCCGTGTTCCACAGCCGTGTGCATTCGGTCTAACCCATAGCTTGGAAGTCCCAGAGATGCTCTGGAGAGTTATGCGGCACATTCCTGCTGGGGTTTATCGCCCATATGTTGGACTAGGCAGGAGCCGCTGGTGGTCCAGGCTGCCTCCTAGCTCTTGCGGCATGTGCGTGTGTGCTCCTCAATGGGAGTGATGCCACGCTGGAACAAATATGGAAGGAAACACCCTCATGTGAGGTGATGGATTCCGCCGCATGTGGCCGGCATTCAACAGGAGTTGTATCATCCGAGCGCCACAGAGTTACCCGGCATGCGATCCACAGGAGGAAATGGTAGAGAAGTAGACGCCACTTCCGATAAGGCGTGCGTTCCACGTGATGCGCTTCTAATCATGTGACCGGATTTGCATTCCAAACGCTGGGGGAAGGGGCAGGATCATATAAAAGTAAGTGAGAAGCCAGGGAATGCCGGCGTGGTTGCTGCAGACTGTGTTTCATCATCTGGATATCGATATTTTCCTTCCTGTCCTCTTTTCTCGTGGGTATATAGACCTAATATACACTCACCTAAAGAATTATTAGGAACACCATACTAATACGGTGTTGGACCCCCTTTTGCCTTCAGAACTGCCTTAATTCTACGTGGCATTGATTCAGCAAGGTGCTGATAGCATTCTTTAGAAATGTTGGCCCATAATGATAGGATAGCATCTTGCAGTTGATGGAGATTTGAGGGATGCACTTCCAGGGCACGAAATTCCCGTTCCACCACATCCTAAAGATGCTCTATTGGGTTGAGATCTGGTGACTGTGGGGGCCATTTTAGTACAGTGAACTCATTGTCATGTTCAAGAAACCAATTTGAAATGATTCGAGCTTTGTGACATGGTGCATTATCCTGCTGGAAGTAGCCATCAGAGGATGGGTACATGGTGGTCATGAAGGGATGGACATGGTCAGAAACAATGCTAAGGTAGCCCGTGGCATTTAAACGATGCCCAATTGGCACTAAGGAGCCTAAAGTGTGCCCAGAAAACATCCCCCACACCACCACCACCAGCCTGCACAGTGGTAACAAGGCATGATGGATACATGTTCTCATTCTGTTTACGCCAAATTCGGACTCTACCATTTGAATGTCTCAGCAGAAATCGAGACTCATCAGACCAGGCAACATTTTTCCAGTCTTCAACAGTCCAATTTTGGTGAGTTCGTGCAAATTGTAGCCTCTTTTTCCTATTTGTAGTGGAGATGAGTGGTACCCGGTGGGGTCTTCTGCTGTTGTAGCCCATCCGCCTCAAGGTTGTGCGTGTTGTGGCTTCACAAATGCTTTGCTGCATACCTCGGTTGTAACAAATGGTTATTTCAGTCAACGTTGCTCTTCTATCAGCTTGAATCAGTCGGCCCATTCTCCTCTGACCTCTAGCATCCACAAGGCATTTTTGCCCACAGGACTGCCGCATACTGGATGTTTTTCCCTTTTCACACAATTCTTTGTAAACCCTAGAAATGGTTGTGCGTGAAAATCCCAGTAACTGAGCAGATTGTGAAATATTTAGACCGGCCCGTCTGGCACCAACAAAATTGCTTAAATCACCTTTCTTTCCCATTCTGACATTCAGTTTGGAGTTCAGGAGATTGTCTTGACCAGGACCACTCCCCTAAATGCATTGAAGCAACTGCCATGTGATTGGTTGACTAGATAATTGCATTAATGAGAGATAGAACAGGTGTTCCTAATAATTCTTTAGGTGAGTGTATATTATATATGGTAAAAGCCTGATCTTTGCTATTCCTCCCCTTACATCATTATAATCCTCTAGGTGAGGATTTTCTGTCCTCCATTTGGTGCTACACTTGGGTGACTGCCCAGGATTCTGGCCAGGCAAGGTCCGGCTATGAGAACATGGAAGAAGAAAAAAGACCTGATCTGGCAGAAGGAGAGATACCGGCGCCGGTACTAGATGGTTTTTGAATGGGTAAGTGCAAAGTAGGGATCGACCGATTATCGGTTTTACCGATATTATCGGCCGATATTCAGGATTTTGAACGTTATCGGCATCTATTTTGCCGATATACCGATAACGTATGGGGAACACAGATCGCGCTGCTCTCAGCGCTCTCTGTGTTCCCTCAGCAGCACAGGGGAGAAGGAAGCAGTGTCTCTCTCCCCCTGTGATGCCGCTGCAGCCAGTGGGAGGAAGAAGTACAAGAGGAGGGGAGGGGCTGTGGCCACTGCGCCACCAATGAAGATAAGTCTTTCATCCTCCTCTGACGGCTATACCCCCTCCAGCCTGGAGAGAGCATACCAGTTTGTGCCCAAGCAGTAGGAGTAGGAGAAAAACATACATGAAACAAACCATAACACGACTAATGCCAGTAGGACCGAACTGAGGACCCTACCGGCAAACCAACCACCATCACCTGCGGCAATAATAGAAAACAATGGGTGGGAGCTGTGTCCCCCAATGAACTAAGAGAGAAAGAGATTTTACAGGTGAGTCCACAAAAATCTTGTTTTCTCGCTCGTATCATTGGGGGACACAGGACTGTCGGACACTCCAAAGCAGTCCACGGGGAGGGAAAAACCACACGCCCATGGAAAACATCCTTGCAGAAGCTTAAGACACTGCTGCCTGCAAGACCTTGCTGCCCAGAGCAGCGTCTGCTGATGCAAAAGTATGCACCTGGTAAAACTTGGTGAACGTGTGCAAGGAAGACCAAGTCGCTGCCTTAGGGTACTTTCACACTAGCGTTTTTCTTTTCCGGCACTGAGTTCCGTCAGAAGGGCTGAATGCCGGAAAATAACTGATCAGGTATATCCCCATGCATGCTGAATGGAGAGTAATCAGTTCAAGATGCATAAGGATGTCTTCAGTTCAGTCATTTTGACTGAGGCAAAAGAGAAAACCGTAGCATGCTACGGTTTTATCTCCGGTGAAAAAAACTGAAGACTTGCCTGAATGCCGGATGTGGCTTTTTTTTCCATAGGAATGTATTTGTGCCGGATCAGGCATTCAAAATACCGAAATGCCGGATCCGTCCTTCCGGTCGACCGAAAAAAATAAATGCCGGATCCGTTTTGCCGGATGACACCGGAAAGACGGATCCGGCGTTTCAATGCATTTTTTTGACTGATCAGGCATTTTTAAGACTGATCAGGATCCTGATCAGTCTTACTAATGCCATCAGTTTGCATAAGTTTTGCCGGCGACGGAACTGCTTGCCGGATTACTCTGCGGCAAGTGTGAAAGTAGCCTTACACAGCTGTGAATCGGAAGCATGGTGGAAACGAGCCCAATAAGCGCCCACCTGCCCCGGGAGCGGTATGTGTCAGCAATTGACAAACAAATCCACCTGGCAATCGTCACCTTGGAGGCTGCCAAGCCTTTACGAGGACCTTCAGAAATAACGAACAGAGAGTCCGTACGGCGGAACGATCTAGAAATGGATAAGTAAATCCTCAGAGCCTGAACCACATCCAGCTGATAGAGAGCTTGCTCCCTAGGATGTGAGTGGCAGAATGAAGGAAGAACAATGTCTTCGTTGACATGGAAGGCAGTGACAACCTTCGGCTGAAAAGAAGGTATCGGGCGGAGCACTGCCTTGTCTTGGTGCAGAATAAGAAAGGGCTTCTTACAAGAAAGCGCTGCTAATTCCGAAACGCGCCTGATAGATGTTATTGCCACCAGGAATGCAACCTTCCAGGAAAGAATACGGAGGGAAACTGCATCTAGAGGCTCAAACGGAGCAGATTGGAGGGAACCAAGGACAAGGTACAAGGTCTTAACTGGGGCCTGTTTTGCTAGAGGACGCTGGAAAAAAATTTACAGCGCAGACACCTATCCCTTTAAGGAACTAAGAGCAAGACCCAAATTCAGACCCGATTGCAGAAAGGAAAGGATAGTGGGAAGAGAGAAGCGTAGTGGAGGAAGGTTACGTTCCGCGCAGAAAAGACAACCAAGTTCTATAATACATTTTGGACGACGCTGGTTTCCTGGCCTTAATCATGGTGTGGATGACCTTGTCAGGGAAACCTTGCTGCTTCTGAATGGCGGTTTCAACAGCCACGCTGTCGAACGTAGTGACTAAATGCTGGTGGAAGACAGGCCCCTGAGAGAGAAGATTGACTCTGAGCAGAAGAGGCAACGGCGTGTCTCCTAGAAGAAGGATGACATCGGTGTACCACGCGTGATGGGACCAATCCGGAGCGATGATAATCGTCTGGATGCCCTCCATCCTGATTCTGCGCAGGACTCGGGGCAGGAGAGGAAGAGAAGGGAATACGTACAATTGAGAGAACCTATCCCATGGTGCCACCAGTGCGTCTACGGCGCACGCCCGGGGATCTCTTGTTCGAGAGAAGAAGGTGGGGAGTTTGTGGTTGAGTCTGGATGCCATCACAGGGCTCCAGATGGCGACCAAAATGGTCACAAATGCGACCTAGAATTGCAAAATGGCGACAAGACTTTGTAGTCTTGTCGCCATTTGCGCCTAGACCCTCCGCTGCTCTGCCACTTTAAGAAGAACGGGATTTCATACAGCAGGCAGACGGCAATCCAATAACAGAGCTCCGCACAGTACAGAGCTCTGTTATTAGTGAGGAGGCTGCTGATTGGTCATAGTATCCCCGGGCTGCCCTGCCATTGGCTGCTCCTCTCACACCCCCATTCTCCCGCGCTGAACACAGTAGCAGCTTGCTCTTCAGTCATGAGAACAGGGAGCCGCTCCATGCCGACTGCTCCATAGAACAGGTTAGCTTGAGAAACGAATACTTAACATTCCACAAACGGTCACAGTCACCCCTGCGCTGCCACTGCTAAAGGCTAATCCTTACGTCTTTACGACCCTGATAACACTCAGGGGGGCGCTGCTGGTGCTCCGTGTGAGCTCCCTGCCTGGGCTCACAAAAATTATCTTAATAAGGGAAGAAAAGGGTTAATAGGAGCCCCGCGCTGGTCAAGACACTAAAAAGCCAGTGAACCATATCTCTTTCAATAGTCTGTGCTTAGTAGGAGGAGATAACCTCCCCTCCTACTGAGCACGGACTATTGAAAGAGATATATGGTTCACTGTCTTTTTAGTGTCTTGACCAGCGCGGGGCTCCTATTAACCCTTTACATACTTAACAGCATGACTGATGATCACCTCGCCACTTGCTAATGGCTGCCGCTGCCCAGTATCCCCGCGCCTACCTAACTCTCTGCACGTTTCCTATTTTATGCTGAAGTGTGGGGGGGGAAGGGGGGCTTTTCTGGTGTGAGCCCGATAAGTGCGATTGTGACCAGTTCCATCGGTTGGCGCACGTGCAGCGGTATGAGGGAGCACTCCGCCATTTGTACAGCCTACGATGCGGAGATGCCACCATGCTAAGGAGTCTCAAGTGTGGCTGGCAGTGAAGGTGTTAAGGCCGCAGGGCTGCCGGTCGTTAAAGTAACGAGCCTGGTATAACAGGCTGATATAAGGAGCAGCCGCGCAGCCCACCTACTCCTTGCAGGACTCTGATCATGCACCCTCCCTATCCGCCCTTCCCAAACTATGGGCCCACTTACCGGCTACAGCCCCCCTACTACAAACTCAAGGGGCCCTACTGGAAGCCTCCCTACAAGGGGGCCACAGGGCCCATGAAGTCTGCCCTTCCCTTTGACTGCCTGGATAACTACCGGTGGGCTCAGCTGTAGGCCTTTCTCAGCCAGCTGGGGCCGGAGTTGGGGTTGACTGAGCCGCTCTTACACCAAAGAAGTAGGGGTTCAGGTGAACCCCAGAGTGGACGCGTCTGTTCAGTGTTCACTGAGGCCCCGTACGCTGAGCCGCAAGGGATGGCCCCTATTGTGCCGTGTGCACAAAGCACAGAGCTGCAGGGAGAGTGTAAAGTCCTATTCACCCTGATAGAGCTCTATCATGGTGAATAGGACAAGGGATGAAAGATCCCAGGTTCTAGCCCCTAAGGGGGGAAATAGTTATTAAATAAAAAGTAAAAAAAAACAAACACCAAAATATTAAGTTTAAATCACCCCCTTGCCCAATTTTACATATAAAATATATAAACAATACAAAAAATTACATATCGCCACGCCCGAAAAAATTGCGAACTAATAAAATATTAAAAAATATCTCCTATGCGGTGAACGCCGTAACAGAAAAAAAAACAAAAAACTTGCAATTTGACTTTTTTTTTGTCACCTTGTCCCGACAAAAATTTGGTTAGGACTGTTCTATTATGGTCCAGACGTTCCATAAAATCTGGAATGCACTCGTGGTATCAAGTATCGCAATACATTTTTATGGTATCAAAATAGAGTCAAAATTTTGGTATTGTGAAAACCCTAGGCAAGACCTGTTTGTTTTTTTTTTGTTTTTTTATTATTATACTGTAATTATATGTATATTAAATTTGGCACCTTCATTTTTCAGGTTAGGAGCCTTGATATTTTTTTTTAGTCTGGAGCCCTGCATCAAGTCCACCTCCGGTTGGCCCCAACGGAGACAGATAGAGTCGAACACCTCCGGGTGCAGAGACCACTCTCCCGAGTCCACGATCGTCCGACTGAGGAAATCTGACGTCCAATTCTCCACTCCCGGAATGTATACCGCCGATAGAGCTGGTACATGTGTCTCCGCCCACTGCAGGATTTTGGCCGACTCCTCCATCATCGCTTGACTGCGGGTTCCCCCTCGGCGATCGATGTAAGCCACCGCCGTGCCGTTGTCTGACTGGATCTGAATCGGCCGGCCCCTCAGGAGAGGGGCCCAATGGAGAAGGGATAGATGAATGGCCCGGAGTTTTTAGGATGTTGATGGGTAGACCATACGCCTTGGACTGTCTGGGACGGGAAGACTCCGCCCCAACCCTGAAGACTGGCATTGGTGGTAATGACCGTCCATGAGACCGGGAGAAAGGATTTCCCCAACTTCAAAGTTGGGGCTGAGTGCCGAACGCACCCTTGGGGACAGGACCATGTGACGGTCCAAGGATTCCGGCGACTTGTCCCAAGATGACAAAATTGCCCGTTGAAGGGAACGGGTGTGAAATTGTGCAAAAGGAACCACCTTGAAGGAAGCGACCATTGCACCCAAGACCTGCATGCAAAATCGGATTGATGGGTACCTGCGCCAGACGAGAAGACGAACCGACCGCAGAAGGGCTAACTGCTTGTCCAGAGGGAGGCGAACTAACGCTGCATCCGTGTCAAGGATCATGCCAAGGAAACTGATCCGCCTGGTGGGACGTACGGAAGACTTCTGGAAGTTTTCCAGCCAGCCAAAGCGTGCCAGGGTATCCAGAGTGATACGTAGACTGTCCTCGTTCTGACCGAAGGTCGCTGCTTTGACCAGGATGTCAAGGAATTCGCCTCGCTCCAGTGAAGCAAAAACATAGCGAAGGGACTCCATTCTGAAGTGTTGAATCCGGAGGGGGGGGGGATGCCCATGCTGTCGGTCGTGTACCAGAGAAGCGTAGAAAGGAATGGGCCCAGACATTTGAAGGCTTAGCGTGAAACGTGCACTTGGATCTGCCCTGTGGGAGGTGAGTACTTTTACCGCCCATAGCCTCGGAGATAATTTCATCTAACCTGGCCCCGAATAATCGGGAGCCGGAAAAGGGAAGGCCTGTTAGGGAACGCTTTGACGATGAATCCGCTGCCCAAACTAAGCCACAGTTCGCGCCGTAAGGTTACTGCGAGAGCCGATGAGCGGGCAACAAGTGCACCCGCGTCCAAGGAAGCCTCACAGAGATACTTCCCCGCCTGTGAGATTTGCAGGGCCAACAACTGAAGCTCAGCTAGAGGGAGGCCCACCGCCAAGTCCTGATTTAACCGGAGCGCCCATTCCAAGACCGCCTTAGCCACCCAGGTGGAGGCAAAAATTGGACGAATTGCTGAGCCACTTGCCGCAAAAACTGACTTAGATAAAGACTCCATATGGCGATCTACTGGTTCCTGGAGGGATGAGCCATCGGCCACAGGAATGGCGGTATGTTTGGCGAGACGTGCGACCGGAGGATCCACCTTAGGAGGAGAGGACCATTTAGCTATCCAATCCGCTGGAAAGGGATAAAGTAGATCAAGTCGCTTGGACGGTCCCATGCCTTTGCAATGACAACCGAAAAGTCGTCATGTAAGGGAAAGGCCTTCGGAGTTTGCCTGGAGCGGAGAAAAGACACTTCCTGGTGGCTCATGGAGGGGGAGCCATCCTGCACCTGGAAGGTGTCATGGACAGCAATAAGTAAGCTGTCCACCATGGAAGCAATTTTGGAAGATTGTTCCAGATCCATATCAGAGTCTAAGTCACCAATCCTCCCGTCGGACAGGGAGGGAGGATGCGTCCGAGCGTGACCGGGGGGGGGGGGGGGGGGGGGGAGAGGAGGAATAATGTCCTGCTCTGGGCCGCTTGTGCGAAGGTCTGCCCCTAAGTTGCTCGACCGAGGAAGATGCGGACTGCGTAGGTGGGGGTTTATCAACCAAATCCACCCATGAGGGAGATGGTGGATTGGGATATTCTGGATAGGTCATTCACTGACCGGGATAGGGCACGGGCCCAGTCCGGTTCCACACGGTCAGGGTGGTCATGCGGCTGCGTAGGCTGGGGGGGGGCAGAACCTGTCTGGGCGCACAGCATGCGGAGCATACAGAGTCCGGCTGGCTGCGAGGGGCGCCCGCTTGCAAGGATCGGAGTGGGAAGGGGGAGAGGGTAAAAGAATATTCGCCTATTCCCGATTACTCACCCCATCTTCATCCTCTTCACCCTCCCTCAGTGGACTAGCAGGGTCACCTCTTCAGCAGCTGGCACCCAAAGTGGCAGGAGTCTGGTATGGCTGGAGGTTCTTGTTGGATCCAGTTGACCCTTTGGCTGGCGGGAAGCAGGGGAGCTAGGCTGCCCTGGTCCACCTTTACTTCTTGGGGGAGGTCGGGCGGTGAGGGGAACCAACACCGGTCTTGCTTCCCAGGTAGACAGAGAGGCTAGGCGACTCTGTTTCCCATACCTAAAAGGGGAAAAAAAGAAGCCGCCCTGCAATCAGGGAGGTCTGCCTCCTACGACACTAAGCTAAAAACTGGTATGCTCTCTCCAGGCTGGAGGGGGTATAGCCAGCAGAGGAGAAGCTAACAGTTTTCAGCCTAGTTTTACCTCCTAGTGGCAGCAGCAGCTATACCCACGGTCCTGTGTCTCCCAATGATACGAGCGAGAAAGTAGATTAGGCCTCATTGATAGAGAATGCAAGAGACCGGATAAAAAACCCTTTATTACTAAAGGATTTAAAAGAAAATATCCCTTTGAAGCTGGGACCTCTTCCTCTTGGGGGAAGGCCCCAAACATTTATGTTGCCATCTCTAAAATCTCAAAGAAGTCCTCTCTCCCTTTTGAGGATAAGGGATTCCTGAGGGACCCATTAGATAAGAAGATTGATTCTTGTTGGAAAAACACCTGGGAGGCTGCGGCTTCTGCATTCAGACCAAGTATTGCTGCCACTGTTACAGCCAGAGCCATCGAAAAGGCTTTCGTCTTGCCACTCTACCCCACAGCCCAGACATATGAAGAATACGGGAAATTGTTGTCACGTGTACCACACAGCCAGTACTTGCCAGATATTCCTGCAGTTCCTTTAATCTGTCTTTTCATCAATTTTGGAGGGACATCCAGTTCTTGGTAATGTCACTGTTGTGCCATATTTTCTCCACTTGATTTTCACTGTCTTCACTGTGTTCCATGGTATATCTAATGCCTTGAAAATTCTTTTGTACCCTTCTCCTGACTGATACCTTTTAACAATGAGATCCCTCTGATGCTTTGGAAGCTCTCTGTGGACCATGGCTTTTGCTGTGGGACGCGACAATGAAAATTTCAGGAAAGACCAACTAGAGCCGCTGAACTTTATTTGGGGTTAATCAGAGGCACTTTAAATAATGGCAGGTGTATGCTGACTCCTATTTAACATGATTTTGAATGTGGTTGCTTAATTCTGAACACAGCTACATCCCCAGTTATAAGAGGGTGTGCACACTTATGCAACCACATTATTTATTTATTTTATTTTTTTCTCCACCTAAAACTAAAAGATTTCAGTTTGTTTTTCAATTGAGTGGTACAGTTTATAGGTCACATTAAAGGTGGAAAAAGTTCTGAAATGATTTATCTTTGTCCCATTTTTTTACATCACAGAAACCTGACAGTAGTAAGAGGGTATATGTTTCGTCAAAGTGACAGGTACCACGCCCCTTTTACACGCCCCCTTTTCATATTGCTTGATATTAAGTTTATATCGCATGATATTAGTTTTATATAGCTTGATATTAGGTTTATATTGGCACTTCTCAGATGCCTGCTAAATTGCAGATCACCAATATCAAGTTTTCCCAGACCTGTCACAGACTGTGGGCATGTAATCAAGCCGTTGCTAATGCAAGGGTCATGGCCTCTTGCTCGAACATTGCTTAAATCACAATTTTCCCAGACCCATGTCCCCGGAGCTGCCCCTACAAGGTCGTGACACCTGTCAAGGACGTCAAAGCACTGCTTTTAGGTCCGGTCACAGTATTCATTCTTGTAATCGAGACTTTTCTAAGGCCCGGGTCATGTAGCTTTTAGGGTCGGTCACAGTATTTATTCTTGTAATCGTGACTTTTCTACAGACATGCTCATTAAAGCATCTGGACATTGCCATGGCTTTGATATGATTTTATATCAATTTTATACAATTCACAACTTCCATTTAAATAAAATCTTATTGATAAGCCCATTCATGGCAGTTGATACGCTTTTGATATAAAATTAAGATTCATGCATAAAAAGACCTATAATGAACATATCAATTCTTATAAATTATGATTTAACTAGTCATTATAAATAAATTTTGTAATTTTATAACATTTCATAACCAATTTACAACATTTAAGTTTTGTTATAAAAGATACACAGTTGATATGAATTTGCTATGATTTTATAAGAAAGCTACCCATTTGATATGGCTTTGATATGAGTTTATATCAATTTTATACAATTCATAACTTTCATTTAAGTAAAAGCTTATTGATAAGCCCATTCAGGGACTGTTGATACGCTTTTGATATAAAATATACACACTATCAACATATAAAAGCTTATAAAACATAATCTAACTAAGGGGGGCTACAGCAAATAATGAATATGCTAATCGCAACCACAGGGTATCGTTTTACAACATCAACCGCCTATATAAACAGGGCCCAGTCTCTGCATTGCTATCACAGAGAGACTTGGGCACATAGAAGCATTGACCAACAAGGCCTAAGACACTTAAAAGGTAAGCACCATTTGTCTGTTATGCTTTTAAATCTTTCACTATTCTTGAATATAACTTATGTTAGCTGTATCTGATTATTTATAATTCGTAATGCATCACTAAATGTCTTTTTCTTTTACCACATACAAATGTTGCAATATTTTAACTAGCAATATCTTTCACTATTTATTGAATATGACATGTTATCTGAATCTGAATCTATGTAACGTCTATCTATCTATCTATCTATCTATCTGTCTATCTATTTTATCTATCATCTATCTATCTATCTATTAACATAGCTATTTATTAATCTATCTATCTAACATATCTATCTATTAATCTATCTATCTATCTGTCTATTAATCTATCTATCTATCAATCATCTATCTATTTATCTATCTATCTATCATCTATCTATTAATCTCTTCTATCTATCTATCTATCTATCTATCTATCTATCTCTTCTATCTATCTTATCTACCTATCTTTCTATGTATCTATCTGTCTATCTATCTATCTATATATCTATCTATCCATTTAGCTATCTATGTATCCATACATCCAAATACCCCAACTATCTAAATTCTATCAATTTATCTACCTATCTATTAATCTACCTATCTATTAATCTACCTATCTATCTATCTATCTATCTATCTATCTATTAACATATCTATCTATTAATCTATCTGTCTATCTATCTCTTCTATCTATCTCTTCTATCTATCTTATCTATCTATCTTTCTATCTATCTATCTATCTATCTATCTATCTATCTATCTATCTCATATCTTTCTATCTATCTATCTATCTATCTATCTATCTATCTAGCTATCCAGATATCTATCTTTCCTATTTATAGGGGTTAAAGCGGCCCTACAAATGATGTTCTATTTTAACTAGCAATATACATTTCGTTTAGATGGATTCTTACCAAAATTTATGGGGCGATGACAATATACCCGATGCGCAGATGCTTATCGCGGCCGATGATTTCTATGAGTCATACATTAGCGGTGGTGGGGCGCAATTGTTTTCAGACGCGTCGCCCAGTATGGCGCTATCTCATACTGATATTTCAAGCGAACCCGATTACAATCCGACGTCTCCTTGCCTGGTCGGTAAGTATAACCATCTTAGGCTTTTATTACATATATAGTTTTAAATCTAGTTATATTTCATGCACGTTTATTACAGACGAGCAAATCCGAGACATTTTAAGAATTGCGAACAGAGCCGTCGATACTGAAAATACAGAACATTCAAGCATTGAAGTTACTAACAACAGCAATTATGATGCGCTAAAGGAGAACGATCCATCGCGAGTTATCGACCTCACAACCCCAGGGGGCGAAATGAAATAAAACAGCCGACCAGGCTAGCCAGAACACGTAAGGATCGCTCGACTTCTTTGATGTTGTCTGTTTTAAACATTATCTATATTTCTAATACACTTTTTAAAACACAGCGCTTGAAAGAAAAGTGTATACAATTGATGACATCGCGACACTCTCCGATGATGCCCTACAAAAGCGTCGCAAGCGGGGGAAAGCGCGTAAGGACCAAAACGCATTGCTGCTGTAATATATTTTAAACAATGTCTATAAGTCTAATACTTAATTTTTTAATGCAGCGCTGAAAAGAAAAATAGCCCCGACCGGTGTCTCCAAAGAGGTATCAAAGAAATCTAACACAACGGGTAAGGCTCCCTATACAGCAGCTCAAAAAACAATGTCTATAACTTTTAAGCGGGTATAAACAATAGTGTTTAATCAAACCTTGTAATTTAAAGTTTTTCAGCTGCCGGGTAGTAGCGCAAGGGGCAACAGAAATGTTTCATTCCCCGAACCACCAGAGTCGGTCACCAACGCCCGCGACAGTTGGCTGTCTGAAAATCCCGCAATGCCGATTATCCGCTGTCCTGATGCCCGTAAGTTAATATTACACGGCGCGCTGTTTTAATTAGAACCGCTTGATGTTCTTAATACTTACGGCGGGATGCTTGTCTTTAAATTTTTAATAAAAGACATAATGACATATCTATCAATTTAGATACCTAGATATCCAGCTATCTATCAATTTATCTATCTATCTATCCACTTATATATGTATCCATAGCCATATCTTAATGTTTGTCTTTAAATTGCAGCCAAAAGAAAAGAAAGCAACAAAGCCAGAACCGTTAAAGAGAGACGACGCTCGACCACAAAACAGCAGCAGGAACAGTTCACACCGATAGCTGGAGTTCTAACAACGCCGCGACCGGTTCTGCAGAGTGGTGAGCCAACTAGCGTAATAAATGAGATTACAGCTTTATGCGACATAACACCGGTACCCAATACACAGGATGTAATACCTTGTAAAAAGCGCATCACATTTGATACGCCAGACACATGCAGCAACGTACAACAGATAAGCGAACCCCAACAGCGATACGCACCTCTTGTCCACTCCTGTTATTGTCGGGGTGGAGAGACGTACGACGCGTTGAGGGATATCGCGAAATGTAATGACAAAATGGCCCGCGTGGCGTTGCATTTAAAATGTTACGTTAAAGACTCAACGTCTCTAGCGTTTAACAGTCCCAACAAAAATACTGAGGGACAAATACACGCTACGCGTAACAAATGCATACGCCTGATTACGCATCTTGACGCTCTTGAAAAAGAGCTGCTATGCAGAGACTGACTAGTGATGACTGGTGGAGGTGGACAACCTTTTAAAAGCGCAAAAACAACTGTAAGTGCTAGGGTTAGAAAGTTAAAAAAGGCTATAAAAATCTGTTTTTCAGTTAAACGTTCTAAAATAGCTAGAGAAAAAAGGCGTCGCCGGCGTAACAATGGGCCGCCAGCACGTCCAAACAAAATAGTTAGCAAAAAAAGACAGGATTGTCGTAACAAGCCTGGGGCGTCGGCTCGGCTGAACGCTGGACAAACACATCAGCAACCGCAGCCCGCGCAAGCGGGGCACAGTCGTCCAAACAGCTCGCACACTAGTAGACCTTCAGATACGCAATCAAAGCGGACTCATTCAGGCGACCCACAAAATGGCGACCGGCCCTACAACACGGCTATTACAGACGAACCCCCTGAACCACAAAATGTTAGATCCGTTTATCTAGAACGTGTATATCATCAACAGCGTGACTTAGCGAATTTTAACAGTACCATGTACACGGAACACTTCAGATTCGCTAACCTCGAAGCCATTCGCTCATTTGTTGACGCTCTTGATGCAATACACGCTTCTATACAGACATTGTTAGATAGGGTTTTACGGGACGCCGATCCGGGTGATTTCATACAATTACGTTTAGACGGCGGCGAAACGTTTGATTCGATTTTTTCTAATAGGTATTCTAGAGATGGATTTAGAGCCGAAACATTTTTGGACAATATAGCTAACGCTTTACAGAGTAACGCGGAGTGCATAGCCGGTAATACACTTAAACTAGTTGTCATCATTGTTAGGGGCCGCCGTGGAGGGGCCAGAAGACGTTTGGGTGGTGTCGCGTATAGTCGGATTATTGATCGTAAAAAACAACATTTATACGATTTTAATAATTACGATAATAACGTCTGTCTGGCCGCTAGTGTTTACGCTATTTTGGAGGGTTCTGCTTTGAGTGACGTTGCCTTGTTAGAGAAAGCTCAACAACTGCATAGAGACTTACAAATACCCGAGGGGTATTTGGTGTCTTTTACTGACATTGCTGAATTTGAAAAAAAATTAAACATCACAATTAAAATTTTGTACCACAATAGGGGACAGTGGCGTTATTATCACACAGCCCGCACAGCTAAAGAAAAGACCGTCTATATATTGCACCATGAAAAGCATTATTATGGCATAAAAAATCTAAAAGCCTTTATCGGTTTCGATTATTTTTGCGACGTTTGTTGCACTGTATACAAACATAAATACAGACACGGGTGTATGCAGTTTTGTAAAGCGTGCCAGACCCCGAATTGTGTTGAGCAGTCTAATAATACACGTTGCCCGATATGTAGGACTTATTGCCGTTCAGCGGCATGTTTTGAAACACATAGAAACCTGTCACTTAGTGATAAAGCTCTTTGTAAGAAAAAACTTTTTGCGGATTTTGTTACAAATATATAGACTGCGGCGATAAGCACAAATGTAACGGTTTAAAATGCACCATCTGCGGCGGGCAGGTTGACAAATTTGACGACCATGTTTGCTACATGCAGCCATACACCCCCAAAAAAATGACTGACAAGTATATCTTTTACGATTTTGAATGCATGCAAGAAACAGGCTTGCATATACCCAATTTCATTTACGCAACCACACTATACGGCCCCAACTCCTGGCATTTTAGCGGAAAATCCTGTACGCTTGACTTTGTGCGATTTTTTGCCGACGGTAAGTTTTCGGGTTACACGTTTATAGCTCACAATGCCGGACGCTACGACGCTTATTTTGTTTTACAGAAGTTGATTAATGAAAAATTTAAAATTGATATTATAAATCAAGGCGGTCGGTTAATGTGCGTTACCCTGAAGGACTTAAAAATTAGGTTCATAGACTCGCTGAATTTCATGCCTATGAAGCTCAGCAAGATGCCCGAGGCTATGGGTTTTTCAGGCGCCAAGGGTCACTTCCCGCATTTTTTCAACACGGCAGAAAATCAAAACTACATAGGCGCCCTACCGGCCGTTAGGTATTACGGCGTCGATTACATGATGCCCGGTGAGAAAAAAGAATTCACAGATTGGTACGAGAAACATAAAAATGACACCTTTAATTTTCAGAAAGAGTTAAAAGCTTACTGTAAGCAGGATGTTGAAGTTTTGAGAAGGGCTTGTGAGTGTTACAGGGACACGATTATGGCCATGACGGAACAAAAAGTGCTGCAATACATTAAACGTGAAAAGAAATACAGAACGGTCACTAAATGTATTGATCCACTCCAACTTATCACATTGGCATCCGTGTGCATGGCCATGTATCGGTTTAAATTTCTACCCAAAAACACCATAGATATTGTCCCTGCAGATAATTACCACAAGACCCAGAAACGTTTTTCAACACCCGCTATACAGTGGCTCATGTACCTTGAACATGCTGAAGGCATTTCTATACAACATGCGTTAAAGGGCGGTGAAAAAAAGATTGGTAAATATTTTTTGGACGGTTATTCTTTTGTTAACGGTAAACACATCGCTTTTGAATTTCAGGGCTGTTTTTATCACGGGTGTCCTGTGTGCTATAACGAGCAGGACAGCAACGAGCTTACTAAATCGTCCTACGGGCAGCTATACCAATCTTTCCTAGTCAGGAAAAGCCGACTACAGAGACAAGGCTTTACGGTCCGCGTCCTATGGGAACACGAGTGGCGGGAAATGATTCCAAACGATTCGGGGGTCAAAGACTTTCTGATTAAAATGAAATTCCCGACTCCTTTGGATCCTCGTGACGCGCTTTACGGTGGGCGCACTAACGCCATTAAACTTTATCACAAGGTGCAGGCCGATGAAACAGTGCATTATTACGATTTCACCAGTCTGTACCCTTTTGTTAATAAAACTAAGACTTACCCTGTAGGACACCCAAAAATCATTTATGATCATTTTGGCTACATCAAAAAATACTTTAGCATTGCCCGAGTTAAAGTGTACCCGCCCAGAGATTTATTTTTTCCGGTCCTGCCTGTAAAGCTAAATAAAAAACTAATGTTTCCGCTATGTTACACATGCGCCTTGAGCTGTCATAAAGACATTTGCAGCCACACAGACGATGAGCGGTCCCTAACCGGTACATGGTGCACCATAGAGATAGTTTTAGCTGTTGAAAAAGGTTACAGGATTGCCGAGATCTACGAGATCTGGCATTTTCCGAATACAACAGACGATTTGTTCGCCCCGTACATCAAATTACACCTCAGAGATAAACAGGAGGCTTCCGGTTATCCCAATTGGTGTAAAACGGATTCTGAAAAAACGGCTTACATAGCGGCATTTTTAAAAAAAGATGTCTGCTTGCGATCTGATAAGATATCTGTAAACCCAGCAAAAAGACAAATTTCAAAACTGTTCCTAAACTCTGTGTGGGGTAAGTTTGGCCAGCGTTCTAACTTGTCACGTACCAGCATAGTCACGGACCCTGACGAGCTTTTCAAATTAGCTTTTGTGCCGTATTACGACCTCTCTGAGGTTAATTTCATCGATGACGATACGGCAGTAGTCAATTGGCGCTATGTAAAAGAGCGCTACACCCACAACAAAAACACAAACATTTTTATAGCCTGTTTTACAACCGCCTATGCCAGACTCGAATTATACAAGCTCCTAGACAGGTTACAGGAACGTTGCCTTTATCACGACACAGACTCCGTCATATTCGTGAGTAAGGGGTCTGAATGGACGCCACCCTTGGGTGATTTTCTCGGTGAACTAACTAGTGAAATACCCGACGACGCCCACATTACCGAGTTTGTATTCGCTGGTCCAAAGACTTACGGCTACAAACTTAACAACGGGAAAACCGTATTGAAGGTTAAGGGCATAACACTCAATGTCGCTAACACACGACTTGTTAATTTTGACAGTTTAAAAGACCTTGTGCTGGACTACTCCCACAACAACGACCCCGAGACGCAGAAGACAATAGGTATCGAGCAAGACGGCATTTACAGAAATAGGAAGCGCTTGACCATAGAGACAAGACCATTACGTAAAACGCAAAAGTGCGTCTATACAAAGAGACAGCTGACGGCTGACTTTACAACGGTGCCTTTTGGCTATTAAACATGACTGCGCATTTTCAACACCCTTTTTCATGTATCCTAGCAGGGCCCTCAAATTCTGGAAAGAGTTTTTTTGTTAAAAATGTATTAATGCACAAGGATGCTTTAATGTCGCACAAACCTGATAATGTCATTTGGTTTTACGCAAAATTGAAATACAAAACGCATTCACCAAATACGTACACCACAGAAATTTGAGCATTATGTATCTCGTTCAAAACGTTTTTTGTCAGGGTATGAAAAGCCGAACCATAAATTTAAACACTAAATACATGGTCCTTTTTAAGAACCCTCGTGATAAATTATAGGTTATTACGTTGGCTCGGCAGATGTACCCCGGTAAAACACGTTTCTTTTTAGAAGCTTTTGAAGATGCTACACACAAGCCTTACGGCTATTTACTTGTAGATTTAAGATCTGACACGCCTGAGGACCTACGACTAAGAACCGGTCTGTTCCCGCCAGATCTGCCGGTTGCTTATGTGTGCAAAAAGAAGCTCTAAAATGAGGTATCTCACATCTTTATGGTTATTTTTGATAGCGGCGCTGGTGCTGTAAGGATGTCGAACAGGATCCGGCGTAATTGGGATCTTTTAAAAGCATTAGTCAAAACAAATCTGAAGGCCCGAAAATCAATATTATGTAACGCCAGTAATGATTTGATATCGGCTATTGGCGAGATAGCGCTCAATATCATTAAAGGAAAGATCCCTCTTAAAGAGCGCCAAAAAAATATATTGAAAAAATGGCGTCGGGCTATAAAGAAATTAAGTGATAAAAAGTACTCCATTAAAGGCAAGAAGCGCATTGTGAACCAGAGCGACGGTTTTATAGGAGCTTTGCTCGGTTTTGCTATACCTTTAATCACTAGCCTGATAGCTAATACAGCCGGTGGTTCATAATGCAGTATGCCGAGAAAATGTTCCTGGTTTCCAAAAATGAAATGGACAGGCTTAAAAATACCTCCGTAGATGCAACAGATATACGCCAAACAGCCCTACGGCGCTTAGATGATGAGATTAGCGAAATACTACACAGAAATTACCTTTCAGATGATGAAAAAATTAAGAGCTACACAGTCGTGTTACAGAGGTACTTAATGCTCAACAAACACACCGGTAAAGAAATGCCTGGTATAACCCTGATTACACAGCCACAAACCGATCAACAACAATTGTCAAATGCAACCTCAATCAGCCCAGATACTAACGAGATACTTGACAGTATTAATACACGTTATAGAAAAAATGCCAAACTATTGTTAAGTAAACTGTACCGCGCTGGTAATAAGCCGTCCTGGAACGCTATGGGTGAGTTCATTTACAAAGAACAAACTGTACCCGGATCCAACATTATTGACCTGATTCGAACAGCTACCCAGAGTCACGGCTTGCCTAATATTAAACCTCGCGGTTGGGACTATTTTATGGAGACTATCGCACAGCTGAACGCCCCGTCAACGGTTATCGGTAATACAAGAACAAGAGAACTTTTCGATAATTTGAAAAAGCTGTCGCTGAGTGAGCCCTATGATGTGGCTCGAAGCCCTTTTACACCCCCGGTGTTATTAAGATCGCCTACTGTGTCGCCGCGTGGCTCATTATTACCTAAAAAGAGGCTCCCGCCCTTGTTGCAAGCTGCTTGGTTAACGTTGTAAATTTTCCTACTTTGGCGATTGTATATAAACTTTGTATTAAACATCTTAGAATGTTTTTTATTTGTTTTACATACATTTTTACTTTGCATGTATATAAATTGCTTTGTGTATAATGTCTTATAATGTTTTATTTACTATACATAAACTGTTTTAAATAAAAATGTATTCTGTTTTTTCTTTTTACAATAAATATAATAGCTTGATTATTTAAAATTGTATAAACAGTTAGGACGTGTTGTTGAATAGACGCTGTTTAAAACACAGCTAAAATGACTGAAAAAAGCAAAATATTGCGAAAACAGTACTACACGCCAAAAGCCGTCGGCTCTTACGGGGGCATTGAATCCTTATTCAGAGAAGTACGTAATTTGGAATAAGAAAAGACTCTGTAAAAAACTGGTTGAGCAACGAGGATACTTACACATTGTACAAACCTGTTAAAAAATCCTTTACAAGAAACAAGGTTATGGTGTCTGATATCGATGCTCAATGGCAGGCAGATCTTGTGTCGATGATGGATTTTTCTAAAGAAAATAATGGTGTAAAATACCTGCTGACGGTCGTTGATATTCTATCTAAATATGCCTGGGTGTCGTGCCTTTCAAATAAGTCCGGCGCTACCGTGGCTACCACTTTTGAGCAGATATTTAAGTTAAGCGGCCGAACCCCCCGAAAGCTCCAGACTGATCGGGGCCGTGAGTTTATAAACAAACCTATGAGGCGTCTTTGTGAAACCTATAAAATACATCATTTTTTAACTACAAACGCTGTTAAGGCAGCGTTGGTCTAGCGTTTTAATAGAACGCTGAAAACTAAGATGTGGCGCTATCTTAGAGAACAAAACACGTACAGGTACATCGACAAGTTACAAGACTTGGTGTATAGTTATAACCACACATACCACAGAACTATAAGGCGGCGCCCCGTCGATGTGACAAAAGAGAACTCTTTAACCGTTTGGAAAAATATCTACGGGTGTTACGAGACTATTAAAAAAGTTAAACCGTTATTAAAAATAGGTGATCACGTCAGAATTGTTCGTTATAAGGGTGTTTTTACAAAGGGTTATGAATAAACCTATACGGACGAGATATTTAAAATTCACTCTGTAAGCACTAGGGGCCTCAGACCCCTTTATAAGCTGAAAGACCTGTCCGATGAGTTCATTGAAGGCTCGTTCTACCCGGAAGAAGTCCAAAAAGTAACTCTCGACAAGCTACGAGTTTACAGGATAGAAAAAATACTGAAAAAGAAGAAAGTTCGGGGTAAAACGTTGTGTTTTGTAAAGTGGATAGGTTACCCTAACAAGTTTAACTCTTGGGTGCCTGAAAAACAGTTAATGCGTCTGTAAACTATGGAGGACGGATCGTTTTTTATCACGTTACCCTGCAACGCCTCCGCCAAACTTTATCCCGAAAACAGCATCGCCGATTACACCACTAAGTTAGCAAAAGCGGTGCATCTTCGCGGCCCTTACGAAGTGGCTTTAGTGGAGATTCAGTATCCACATACGTGGGAAACCTTTGGCCCCGGAGATGGTGCATTCTACGTCGCACAGCGCGACGAGCCGTTCAGCGAGCTTTTTGTTAAATCGGGTTATTACTCCAATATGCAAGATCTCATCAAAGCCATTAATAGCAAACTTGAATCTATAAAAATACCTCCCGATCAATTGCGTCTAAGATACGACGATATTGACAGAACCGTTTATGTACTGAATTCACCAACATACAAGTTCATGCCTTGTGTGAAGTTGGGGAATATTTTGGGGCTGACGGGGTATTCGAAAGCTCCGTCGCTCAAGAATGTCGACACCGAGCACATCACTATCCGCTACAAAGGACCCGGCTTACCTGTTTTAGAACATCATGTTGGCGGTATAAAGGGGCTTGCTCTAGTTTCATCCAAAGAGAAAAAAATTAATGCCGATATTAAAGCCGGTTTTTATACATTGTTTGTATGTACCGATATCGTCCAACATCAACTTGTTGGCGATAGTTACGTACAACTTTTAAGAACTGTCGAGCTAGGCGGTAAAAATGGTGATATAGTCACGCAAAAGTATCACCGTCCGGACTATATACCTGTTTGTAAGCATCATTTTGACACGGTTACAATATCGATACTGACGGATCAGGCTAAACCTGTTAAATTCAAATACGGTAAGACTATTGTGCGATTACACTTTAGACCGCGCGCGGTGACGACGCACTAAAATGTTGTCCCAGAGAGTGTACGGTGACCCTGACGCATATACGCATTATTACATAACGCAAGCCGGTCATGGCTTGGACGGCTTTCACGGTACTGAATTCATGCATGGTTCTGGACTCGCCGAGTTATTTCGGGGTCTGTTCCGCCGTGTCGTTCCCCTATTTAAGAAAGGTTTGGAGCTTGCAAAACCGCACGTGAAAACAGCCGCCCGTAACATCGCTAAAGACGTTGTCACTACGGCTTCGACCGCCTTTATGGATCGTATAAATAGGTCGGCGCAGAGCCAGGATGGCTCCGGTGTCATACAAATACGTAAAAAAACGCGTAAAAGGAAACGTGAACGCGCGGCCATTGTCTTACCAACTTTTATGAATAAAGTATCACAACCTAAGAGACGTCGCCGCCAGAAAACAAGAAGTCGCTCACCGAGTGACATCTTCTAGACAGACGCTATGGCTTTCATGCATGACACATCCGCCGAGTACGCCAAATCAGAGTTGGATATCTTTCAAATACCGCCTACCCAAACAAGCATTGAAAAATCGCTTTATGTAGAGGTGCAGCCAATCGCAGCAATCACTGACAATGCCCCTTTGGAATTCTACATCACGGGCAGCGGTGAATATTATTACGACCTTAATAACACATTGTTACACGTCGTTTGCAAAATCGTTAGTCCTGATAACACACCCATACCAGAAGGATCCCGCGTTGCACTTATTAACTACCCTATAGCGAGTCTTTTTAATCAACTGGATATAACGCTCGGCGGCACGTTGATTTCAAGAAGCGACAACCTTTATACGTATAGAGCGTATATAGAGTCCCTAATAAATTATAATTCACAAACTTTAGCGTCCCAATTTACAGCCGGTTTATTCTATAAAGACACAGCGGGACATCATGATGACCGGGTTCTCGACGGGCGTAATGAAGGCTTCAGCAAGAGAGCAAAGTATTCAGCCCTATCTAGGAGTGTTGAATTAATGGGCCCCATTTACGCCGATATATTTAATCAACCAAAGTTAATACTGAACGGTTTAGATCTAAAGATAAAATTGACAAGAAACAAAGACACTTTCTGCCTTATGTCGGCCGAGGCGGCCCATTTTAAAGTACAAATACAGCACGCTTCCCTGTTTGTCAAAAGAGTACAAGTATCGCCCGCTGTAAGAATCGGTCACAGTCGCGCTCTGTTAACAGCTAACGCAAAGTACTCGATCGATCGGGCGTCGCTTAAAGTGTATAGCGTGCCCGCCGGTACTCGCATATGTAACCACGAGAATCTTTTCCTCGGAAACCTACCAAAAACAGTAATACTAGCGTTTGTGGATAACGAATCATTTTCCGGGAGTTACCAAAGAAATCCTTTGTGCTTCAACCACTATAATGTGAATTATGCAGCCTTATATTTGGATGGTCAACAGATACCGGCAAAACCTTTTCAACCTAACTTCCAAGACGAATCAGCTGTTCGTGAATATATGTCCCTAGTACATATTTCGGGGAAACACAAGGCCGACAACGCTTTATCCGTCGATCGACACGAGTTTTTGAACGGTTACACTTTGTTCGCTTTTGATTTATCGCCGGATCAAGAGCCCGGCGGTCATTTCTCTCTAGTAAAAACTGGCAATCTGCGAGCTGAAATTAGATTTGCCGAACCGATTGCGAACACAATTAATATGATTGTATATTCAGTTCATGAAAATATTATTGAAATAAATAATCGTCGGGAGGTATTATATGATTTTCAATAGACATGAATAATTATGAAATTGCCTGTGTTATTAAAGCTGATATTAACGCCAGGCGCATATTTAAAGGTGTATTCCCGTGTGATTTATTACCGGGGGGTAAAATCATCGACAGGCCAGCGGCCTACATTGTAAATACGGATAATTCGCATCAGCGGGGGAAGCATTGGATTTTAATTATATTATACCCGAATGATATATCTATTTTTTTTGATAGTTATGGTTTATCCCCCGCAAATGAAATATTTCCTGGCGACTTTATGCAGTTTTTATATAAAAATTCTAAGACTATAAGATATCAAAACAGACAAATACAAGACGCCGTTAGTTCCGTCTGCGGCCATTACTGTATCTATATCTGATGGACCATGTGATGAGCGCAGTGACGTCACCAAAGGTCCTTTTCCTCCCAGGTCCTCAAAGAAGAAGAATGAAGACGAGCCGGGCTTCGCAAACAAGTGGATGAGGTGAGTTTAATTATATATATTTTTTTTAACCCCTCCATCCCTAATTTACTTAGCATTCTGTATTAAGAATGCTATTATTTTCCCTTATAGCCATGTTATAAGGGCAAATAAAAAAATGTACACAACACCGATCCCAAACCCGAACTTCTGTGAAGAAGATCAGATTCGTGTCTGGGTACCAAACATGCCGATTTTTCTCACGCGCATGCAAAACGCATTAAAACACTTTGCACTCGCAGGAAAAAATCATGCATTTTCCCGCAACGCACCCGCATCTTTTCCCGCACGTCACCTGCAACGCCCGTGTGAAAGAGGCCTTATACTTACTTCCATCAGACTGGCAGCGATGGGATGCAGGCCTCTTCCGGCCTGTGTCCCGCACTGTACGGCTCAAGCAGCACAATGACGTCATCACGCCACCCAGGGCTGTGGAGTTGGAGTCGAGGAGTCAGAGGCAATTTTGGGTACCTGGAGTCGGAGTCGGCAAAAATGAACCGACTCCGATTCCTACTAAATTTAAATTGGAATAAAAAAATAAATAAAAAAAAGCAAGTTTCAATGTCCCAATTCACAAAAAGTTCTAATTAATTACTTCTCTACTGTAAGAATAAAGGCCAATGCATGCAGTGTGTCACATTACCGCAAAACGAACACGTTAAGTGACCATGAAGAAGCATGCTTTTCATATGCTTCACTATATGGCACGCAACGCACAGTTAAGGAATGGCAATACTTATACTTTCCATTGTGTCGTGTTCTGCTGTGAAAGGGAACGCAACGCCCATGGTTAACCTAGCTTCTCACTGGTTAAGTAAATATGTTTTTTTGCAGGACTAGAGACACTTGTATAAGTGAAGGGAATGGATAGTCAATAGTTCAAGACTGAAGCTGTAAACCATTTCAAAAACTGCTGTCATTCAGCTAAGGCTATAAAAACTTGTAAACTCAGATTGTTAGCTTAAACTTTGAACATGACTATAGGATTCTGCTAGGGAAATAATGTTTTAAAATAAATGCCCCTTCCCCTGCCCCGTCCTGGAACCTCCCACTGCCCTATCTTCAGCAGAAGATCAGAACACAAAGGAGAAGGCAGCGGCTTCTGCCCAACTACCTCTCTCTGCTATAAGAGCTTAGAAAAACTTGGTGGAACAGCTGTATGTTGCCTTTCCTTCCTTCAAGGAATGTATAAAATACATTCGCATATTAAATACAGAGGAGTCGGAAGTACCAAAAACTGAGGAGTCGGAGTAAGAGCATTTATCTACCTAGTCCACAGCCCTGGCGCCACCTGCACTGGCTGCAGAGGAACGGGGAAGGGAGACGCCTCTCCCTGCCCCGCCGCAGCACATCTATCTGTATTGCTGTCCTGAGGACGGCGATACAAATGACTATGGAGATGAGCGCTTCCACAATGGAAGCACTCATCTCCCTGTGCCCTGCCGCCGCCCCCCACTTGTCACCAGGGCCGCGCCGCCTGGGGCCATCGCCTCACTTTGCCTAATTGGCGGTGTGGCCCTGCTAGCGCCCCCTGGAATTTTGCACCTGGGGCAATGGCCCCCCCCACACTATGCCACTGGCCAGCGGGGCTCAAGAGGTAGCTGCCTTGTGCCCCCCAGGAGCAACTGGGCCTGGGGCTGCTTCCCCTTTTTACCCCACGTTAAAGACGGCCCTGCCTCCGGATCAGGGACGGTTGGGAGGTATGCAATGAACGTGGATGACAGGTTTGTGGCCTGTCCACTGCACTCCATAACCACAGTGCATGAGTGACAAAGACTCTCTCACTAGTGGTGTATAACATCCATTTCTATCCCGCCCTCTCACCAGGTCTGCAGTGCCTGCTGTCATCCTGCAGGTTTGGGTATTGATGCAAGGGGGAATTTGAAATAAAAATAAATCTTGGAGTACCACTTTAAAATAGTATTTTGTGGAATTAGCTTCCTTGGCAGGGTCAGGGTCTTCCTCCTGCCTCAGGTTATTAGTGGTGCAGGATAAGGCCTCATGCACACGACAGTATTTTTTCACGGTCCGCAAAACGGGGTTCCGTTGGTCCGTGATCCGTGACCGTTTTTTTCGTCCGTGGGTCTTCCTTGATTTTTGGATGATCCACGGACATGCACTTACAATGCAAGTCAATGGGGACGGATCCGTTTGACGTTGACACAATATGGTGCAAAATTGCAAACAGATCTGTCCCCCATTGACTTTGAATGTAAAGTCAGGAGTTAATATACCATCGGATCAGAGTTTTCTCCAATCCGATGGTATATTTTAACTTGAAGCGTCCCCATCACCATGGGAACCCCTCTATGTTAGAATATACCATCAGATTTGAGTTACATCATGAAAACTCATATCCGACAGTATATTCTAACACAGAGGCTTTCCCATGGTGATGGGACGCTTCAAGTTAGAATATACTAATAACTGTGTACATGACTTCCCCCCTGCTGCCTGGCAGCACCCGATCTCTTACAGCGGGCTGTAATCAGCACAATTAACCCCTCAGGTGCCACACCTGAAGGGGTTAATTGTGCGTATCATAGCCCCCTGTAAGAGATCAGGGGCTGCCAGGCAGCAGGGGGCAGAACCCCCTCCCTCCCCAGTTTGAATATCATTGGTGGCCAGTGTGCGGCCCCCCCGGCCCCCCCTCCCTCCCTCTATTGTATTATCATTGGTGGCCAGTGTGCGGCCCCCCCGCCCCCCTCCCTCTATTGTATTATCATTGGTGGCCAGTGTGCGGCCCCCCTCCCTCCCTCTATTGTATTATCATTGGTGGCCAGTGTGCGCCCCCCCCGGCCCTCCCTCCCTCTATTGTATTATCATTGGTGGCCAGTGTGCGCCCCCCCCTCCCTTCCTCTATTGTATTATCATTGGTGGCCAGTGTCCGGCCCCCCCTCTATTGTATTAATATCATTGGTGGCCAGTGTGTGGCCTCCCCTCCCCCCCCCGATCATTGGGGGCAGCAGAGATTTCCGATCGGAGTCCCAGTTTAATCGCTGGGGCTCCGATCGGTAACCATGGCAACCAGGAAGCTGCTGCAGTCCTGGTTGCCATGGTTACTTAGCAATATTAGAAGCATCATACTTACCTGCTGCGCTGTCTGTGACCGGCCGGGAGCTCCTCCTACTGGTAAGTGACAGGTCTGTGCGGCGTATTGCTTAATGATCTGTCACTTACCAGTAGGAGGAGCTCCCGGCCGGTCACAGACAGCGCAGCAGGTAAGTATGATGCTTCTAATATTGCTAAGTAACCATGGCAACCAGGACTGCAGTAGCGTCCTGGTTGCCATGGTTACCGATCGGAGCCCCAGCGATTAAACTGGGACTCCGATCGGAACTCTCCGCTGCCACCAATGATCGGGGGGGGGAGAGGGGAGGCTGCACACTGGCCACCAATGATTTTAATACAATAGAGGGGGGGCCGGGGGGCGCACACTGGCCACCAATGATAATACAATAGAGGCAGGGGGGGCCGCACACTGGCCACCAATGATAATACAATAGAGGGAGGGAGGGGGGCCGGGGGGGCGCACACTGGCCACCAATGATAATACAATAGAGGGAGGGGGGGGCCGCACACTGGCTACCAATGATAATACAATGGAGGGAGGGGGGCCACTCTGGCCACCAATGATATTAATACAATAGAGGGAGGGGGGCCGGGGGGGCACACTGGCCACCAATGAAATTAAAACTGGGGAGGGAGGGGGGTCTGCCCCCTGCTGCCTGGCAGCCCCTGATCTCTTATAGGGGGCTATGATATGCACAATTAACCCTTTAGGTGCAGCACCTGAGGGGTTAATTGTGCGGATCACAGCCCCCTGTAAGAGATCGGGTGCTGCCAGGCAGCAGGGGGCAGTCATGTACACAGTTCGTAGTATATTCTAACTAGAAGCGTCCCCATCACTATGGGAACGCCTCTGTGTTAGAATATACTGTCGGATTTGAGTTTTCACGAAGTGAAAACTCAGCTCTGAAAAAGCTTTTATGCAGACGGATCTTCGGATCCGTCTGTATGAAAGTAGCCTACGGATCACGGACACGGATGCCAATCTTGTGTGCATCCGTGTTTTTTCACGGACCCATTGACTTGAATGGGTCCGTGAACCGTTGTCCGTCAAAAAAATAGGACAGGTCCTATTTTTTTGACGGACAGGATACACGGATCACGGAGGCGGATGACAAACGGTGCATTTTCCGAGTTTTCAACGGACCCATTGAAAGTCAATGGGTCCGCAGAAAATCACGGAAAACGGAACAACGGCCACGGGTGCACACAACGGTCGTGTGCATGAGGCCTAAGGGTGACCGTATGTAGTTTGCAGTCTGCAAAATGCAAATCTGAAAAAATACAGATAATCCTTGTGCCGTCCATGTTGCATCCGTTTTATTTGCGGACCCATTGTAACTGCCCATTATTGTCTGCAAAACAGACAAAAATAGCACGTTCTATCTTTTTTGCAGAACTGACATACGGATGCAGACAGCACACATTGGGGGACATTTACTAAACATGTTGCACCAGAATTATGGCGTAAAATGCACCAAAAAAATGGCGTTTTGATTTGCGCCAAATATATCAACTGTTTTATCCAGAATTTTCACTATAAAGAAAGCCTCAAGCCAGAAATTAGTTATGAACGTCAGAGTGGGCAGGGCTATCAAATTGGTGCATATTACACCTCATTTACCATCCATTTATCAGCAGAAATGGCTCAAATTGCTGCGGACAATTAAGCCAGCTTATGTAGTGGTGATTTGATTAAAAAGTCACATTTATGGCAGAAAGATGCAACTTTCTGTCAAAAAGCCACATTTATGAAAATAAAAACCAACTTGTGGGAACAAGGTAAGTATTAACCCCTTCCCAACATATGATGTAATAGTACGTCATACCGGGAAGTGATTTCCCGCAATTTGACGTACTATTACGTCATGCTAATCGGGTGGTCACCGAAGCAGTGCGCGCCAGATCGGTGCGGGGGCCTAGGGGCCCACGTCACACCAGGTGTTTGCGGCAGGTGAGGTACGGCAGTGATGGGGACCCGATGGGTGAGAAGGCAGCCCGATTGCCATCGGGACCTGCCTTCTACTGTCTCCTAGGCAACTGTTAGTGTATTACTGTGTAATACACTAACAGGTAATGCATTACAATACAGATTTATTGTAATGCGTTGTAGAGGGGATCAGACCCCCAAAAATTGAAGTCTCAGACTGGGACAAAAATAAAATAAAAATAAAAAGTGTTTACAATAATAAAAAATAGCGTTTTAAGCTTAAAAAAATGCCCGTTTCCCCTAATTTTATAAAAAAAAAAGAAAAAACACATAAGGTATCGCCACGTCTGTAATGACTGGCTCTATAAATATATCTCATAATCTACCCCTTCAGATAAACACCGTAAAAATAAAAACTGTGCTAAAACAGTTATTTGTTGTCACCTTACGTCACAAAAAGTGCAATAACAAGTGATCAAAAAGTTATTGTACCCCAAAATAGTACCAATCAAACCGTCACCTCATCTAAAAAAATTAGCCCCTATATAAGACAATCTGCCAAAAAATATGGCTTTCAGAAACTAGAGACGCTAAAACATGATGCTGTTATTATGTCAAAGTGAAATAAAAAAAAAATTATTACATATTAGGTATTGACGTGTCCGTAACAACCAGCTCTATAAATATATCACATGACCTACCTTCTCAGGTGAATGCTATAAAAAATTAAAACTGTGCCACAAAAAGACATTTTTTGGCACTTTACATCACAAAAAGTGTAATACCAAACTATCAAAAGTGTACCAATAAAACCGTCATCTCATCTTCCAAAAAATGAGACCCTAAGACAATCGTTGTAAATATGTTTCAAAAGTCGCAAGTGCGGTCTGGCAGGGGCTGGCTGAAATGGCACATTTCAGTTTAAAAAAGTCGCATATTAGTGCTATTGGCATTAAAATGTCACAAATCGAGAGAAATAGTTGGATAATCAAGCTTATATTTTAAAAAGTCACATTTTAAAAGTGGCATGTGCCTTTTGATATACAGTCCCTGACAAAAGTCTTGTCGCTTGTGTACATATTGACCTGAAGTGTCGCTAAAATATATTTCTAATCAAGATTTAGTTACAAGAAATGGGTCATTTTAATCCCAACAGCTTTTGTAATAATGTTTCAGTGCAAAACGAAACTGACAAAAAGTATTCTAATATTCACAGCTTGGTAAAGCCCATTGAGTCCATTTTTGCCAAGACATAAGTGTTGTCGCCTTGTCATATGAGCTTCACCTGAAACTAATAATGGATCAATTAGGTCTCAGGTGTGTATAAAAAGAACCCCAGTACACTAGACCTTCACATCAACTGCAACTAGACCTCTGAAAACATGCCTAAGATTCACCCGAAGACTAAAGTGTTGATTATCAAGAGGCTGAAGACCAGATCCACTGCTGATGTGGCAGACACCTTCAATGTGTCTCAGCGTCAAGTTCAGAGGATAAAAAAAAGATTTGAAGAGACTGGAGACGTTTTGGACAAGGCCAGGTCAGGCCGACCCCGCAAGACAACTGCTCGAGAGGACCGTTTGTTGGCTCGAAAATCCAAGGCCAGCCCATTTTCCACTGCAGCAGAGCTCCACGAGACCTGGTCACCTGAAGTCCCTGTGTCAACCAGAACAGTTTGTCGGATTCTGTCTCGAAATGGCCTCCATGGTCGAATCAGTGCCCATAAGCCAGCACTAAATAAAAGACAATTGAAAAAACGTGTAGCATTTGCCAAGGGCCACAGCCTGCTAAAAGGATGGACGCTGGAAAAGTGGCAGAAGGTGGATTTTTGCAGATGAATCTTCTGTTGAATTACACCACAGTCGCCGCAAATATTGCAGGAGACCTACTGGAACCCGCATGGAGCCGAGATTTACCCAGAAAACAGTGAAGTTTGGTGGAGGCAAAATCATGGTCTGGGGTTACATCCAGTATGGGGGTGTGCGAGGGATCTGCAGGGTGGAAGGCAACATCAATAGTCTAAAATACCAAGAAATCTTAGCTACCTCTTATATTCCCAACCATAAAAAAGGCCAAGTTCTGCAGCAGGATGGTGCTCCATCGCATACTTCCATCTCCACATCAAAGTTCCTTAAGGCGAAGAAGATCAAGATGCTCCAGGATTGGCCAGCCCAGTCACCAGACATGAACATCATTGAGCATATGTGGTGTAGGATAAAGGAGGAAGCATGGAAGACGAAACCAAAGAATATTGATGAACTCTGGGAGGCATGCAAGACAGTTTTCTTTGCTATTCCTGATGACTTCATCAATAAATTGTATGAATCCATGCCAAACCGCATGGATGCTGTCCTTCAAGCTCATGGAAGTCATACAAGATATTAAATTTGGATCTCACAGCACCACTACTTAATTTGCTGACATATTTTTGGATTTGCAGTAAAGTTGTTCAATTTCTGTATAGGCGACAAAACTTTTGTCTTGCCAAAATTTGACCTTTCTGTCTTGATTAAATGATAAATCTTTTTTCAGTGAAACTAATTTATTTCAGTGCATTAAACATCATTTGGGAGGGCTTTAGCTTTTCATATGAGCTATTTCTAACACCAATTGATTAATTAAGTCAGGTTAATAGCAGGAGTTTCTACAAAATAGAGAAGCGACAAGACTTTTGTCAGGGACTGTATGAGGTGAAACAAATAATCACTTTTGATTTGTAATGTTAGTATCTTTTTGGCACAAATGACACCATTATTGATAAATGTCATCTTGGTTATGTCTTATTGAAATGAATGTGTCTGCATCCAATCTGCATTTTTTACAGACTGAATGCCAGTCTGTAAAAAATGCAGATTGGATGCAGACCAAAAATACAGTCATGTGAATGTGGCCTTAAAGGGCAATGATAAATATCTTGGTCAAATGCCAACTTTGTATAAAAAAATGGGAAAAGTTGTCTTTTGCCAAGATATTTCTCTCACCCAGCATGGGTATATGTAAAATGACACCCCAAAACACATTCCCCAACTTCTACTGAATACGGAGATACCAGATGTGTGACACTTTTTTGCAGCCTAGGTGGGCAAAGGGGCTCATATTCCAAAGAGCACCTTTCGGATTTCACTGGTCATTTTTTACAGAATTTGATTTCAAACTCCTTACCACACATTTGGGCCCCTAGAATGCCAGGGCAGTATAACTACCCCACAAGTGACCCCATTTTGGAAAGAAGACACCCCAAGGTATTCTGTGAGGGGCATGGCGAGTTCCTAGAATTTTTTATTTTTTGTCACAAGTTAGTGGAAAATGATGATTTTTTTTTTTTTTTTTTCATACAAAGTCTCATATTCCACTAACTTGTGACAAAAAATAAAAACTTCCATGAACTCACTATGCCCATCAGCGAATACCTTGGGGTCTCTTATTTCCAAAATGGGGTCACTTGTGGGGTAGTTATACTGCCCTGGCATTCTAGGGGCCCAAATGTGTGGTAAGGAGTTTGAAATCAAATTCTGTAAAAAATGACCAGTGAAATCCGAAAGGTGCTCTTTGGAATATGGGCCCCTTTGCCCACCTAGGCTGCAAAAAAGTGTCACACATCTGGTATCTCCGTATTCAGTAGAAGTTGGGGAATGTGTTTTGGGGTGTCATTTTACATATACCCATGCTGGGTGAGAGAAATATCTTGGCAAAAGACAACTTTTCCCATTTTTTTATACAAAGTTGGCATTTGACCAAGATATTTATCTCACCCAGCATGGGTATATGTAAAAAGACACCCCAAAACACATTCCCCAACTTCTACTGAATACGGAGATACCAGATGTGTGACACTTTTTTGCAGCCTAGGTGGGCAAAGGGGCCCATATTCCAAAGAGCACCTTTCGGATTTCACTGGTCATTTTTTACAGAATTTGATTTCAAACTCCTTACCACACATTTGGGCCCCTAGAATGCCAGGGCAGTATAACTACCCCACAAGTGACCCCATTTTGGAAAGAAGAGACCCCAAGGTATTCGCTGATGGGCATAGTGAGTTCATGGAAGTTTTTATTTTTTGTCACAAGTTAGTGGAATATGAGACTTTGTATGAAAAAAAAAATAAAAAAAAAATCATTTTCCACTAACTTGAGACAAAAAATAAAAAATTCTAGGAACTTGCCATGCCCCTCACGGAATACCTTGGGGTGTCTTCTTTCCAAAATGGGGTCACTTGTGGGGTAGTTATACTGCCCTGGCATTTTCCAGGGGCCCAAATGTGTGGTAAGTAGGTAAATGACCTGTGAAATCCGAAAGGTGCTCTTTGGAATATGGGCCCCTTTGCCCACCTAGGCTGCAAAAAAGTGTCACACATCTGGTATCTCCGTATTCAGGAAAAGTTGGGGAATGTGTTTTGGGGTGTCATTTTACATATACCCATGCTGGGTGAGAGAAATATCTTGGCAAAAGACAACTTTTCCCATTTTTTTATACAAAGTTGGCATTTGACCAAGATATTTATCTCGCCCAGCATGGGTATATGTAAAATGACACCCCAAAACACATTCCCCAACTTCTCCTGAATACGGAGATACCACATGTGTGACACTTTTTTGCAGCCTAGGTGGGCAAAGGGGCCCAAATTCCTTTTAGGAGGGCATTTTTAGACATTTGGATACCAGACTTCTTCTCACGCTTTGGGGCCCCTAAAATGCCAGGGCAGTATAAATACCCCACAAGTGACCCCATTTTGGAAAGAAGACACCCCAAGGTATTCAATGAGGGGCATGGCGAGTTCATAGAAAAAAAAAAATCTTGGCACAAGTTAGCGGAAATTTTAATTATTTTTTTTTTCTCACAAAGTCTCCCTTTCTGCTAACTTGGGACAAAAATTTCAATCTTTCATGGACTCAATAAGCCCCTAAGCAAATACCTTGGGGTGTCTTCTTTCCAAATTGGGGTCATTTGTGGGGTGTTTGTACTGCCCTGGCATTTGAGGGTCTCCGCAATCATTACATGCATGCCCAGCATTAGGAGTTTCTGCTATTCTCCTTATATTGAGTATACGGGTAATGAGATTTTTTTTTTTCCGTTCAGCCTCTGGGCTGAAAGAAAAAAAATGAACGGCACAGATTTTTTCATTCGCATCGATCAATGTGGATGAAAAAATCTCTGCCAAAAAAAGAAAAAGGAGGGGAAAGGCGTCTGCCAGGACATAGGAGCTCCGCCCAACATCCATACCCACTTAGCTCGTATGCCCTGGCAAACCCGATTTCTCCATTCACATCAATCGATGTGGATGAATAAATCATTGCCAGGATTTTTTTTTTTTTTATATATATACAAAGTGTTTGCCAAAGTATATGAACACCGCCACCTCCTCAGCTCATATGCCTCGGCAAACGTATCTTTTACTGCAGAGGAGAAATCACGTCTTGCAGCGCCGCATACACCGACTTGCGTGTAATCTGACAGCAGCGCAATGCTTCTGTCAGAATGCACATCAGTGCTGCAGCTAGTCGATCGGTTGGTCCACCTGGAAGGTAAAAAAAACAAAACAAAAAAGAAAAAACCAGGCCGCAACGCAATAAATTTATTAACTGTTGAACAGAACATATTAACTTTTTTTAACTTTTTTACTTACCGGTAATTTTTTTTTTGTTTCTTTTTTTTTACCTTTATAGAACAAACCTCTCCTTCCCCATGGGACAATGTGCAAAGCGCAAATCGCCCAAAGATGTTATGCACTTTATCCCAGGTGAAAGGAGAGGTTTTCAGCAGCTGTGAGTAAAAGGGCCCTAATTGCCCTGTGTGCCTGTCCTGTGAGATGCAATCCCTATGCTAGGTGTACCTGTGTGTGGTACTTCCGGAAACACTCTCCTAAGCATAGGGCAGGGTGGTCAGGGCAGTCAGGACAGAAATAGCGGGTGTCACGCCTTATTCCACTCCTGCTACAGACACGACATTTGTTTCGGGGTGGCGGTTGGGTTGAGGTACCAGCAACGACACTGGGGAAATGTCGCTCGTGTAGACGGCTAACTACACTGGTGGATGGGGCCACGGAACCTTTTGGATACAGGAGGTTCTCGATGATCTCTTCCTGGAATTTGAGGAAGGATCGTGTTCTCCCAGACTTACTGTAGAGAACAAGACTATTATACAGCGCCAATTGAATTAAATATACAGACACCTTCTTATACCAGCGTCTGGTTCTGCGGGAAACTAAATAGGGAGCCAACATCTGGTCATTGAAGTCCACCCCTCCCATGAGCGCATTATAGTCGTGGACTGAGAGGGGCTTTTCAATGACACGGGTTGCCCTTTCAATTTGGATTGTCGTTTGTCGTGTCTGCGTGAATGGAGGAGAGCATGTAAACGTCACGCTTGTCTCTCCATTTCACCGCGAGCAGTTCTTCGTTACACAAGGCAGCCCTCTCCCCCCTTGCAAGACGGGTGGTTACAAGCCGTTGGGGGAAGCCCACGCGACTAGTTCGCACGGTGCCACAGGCGCAAATCCGTTCTAGAAACAAATGCCTAAAGAGGGCGTGTAAAAATTGTCCACATAAAGATGGTACCCCTTGCCGGATAAGGGTGACACCAAGTCCCAGACTGTCTTCCCACTGCTCCCCAGGTAGTCAGGGCAACCGACCGGCTCCAGGGTCTGATCTTTTCCCTCATAGATCCGAAATTTGTGGGTACAGCCTGTGGCCCTTTCACAGAGCTTATACAATTTGACCCCATACCGGGCACGCTTGCTTGGGATGTATTGTTTAAAGCCAAGGCGCCCGGTAAAATGTATTAGGGACTCGTCTACGCAGATGTTTTGCTCAGGGGTATACAAATCTGCAAATTTCTGGTTGAAATGGTCTATGAGGGGCCGAATTTTGTGGAGCCGGTCAAAAGCTGGGTGGCCTCTGGGACGGGAGGTGGTGTTGTCGCTAAAATGCAGAAAACGCAGGATGGTCTCAAATCGTGTCCTGGACATAGCAGCAGAGAACATGGGCATGTGATGAATTGGGTTCGTGGACCAATATGACCGCAATTCATGCTTTTTTGTCAGGCCCATGTTGAGGAGAAGGCCCAGAAAAATTTTAAGTTCGGAAACTTGGACTGGTTTCCACCGGAAAGGCTGGGCATAATAGCTTCCCGGGTTTGCGGTTATAAATTGTGTGGCATACCGGTTTGTCTCTGCCACGACTAAGTCCAAGAGCTCCGCAGTCAAGAACAGCTCAAAAAATCCCAGGGCCGAACCGATTTGAGCCGTCTCAACCCGAACTCCAGACTGGGCGGTGAAAGGGGGAACTACATGTGCGGCTGAAGTTGGTGACTGCCAATCAGGGTTTGCCAGCACCTCAGGGATTCTAGGGGCTCTACGGGCCTGTCTGCGCGGTGGCTGCGACGGGGTAACTAGTGCACGTGCCACCGTACCAGCTTCAACTGCCCTTCTGGTGCTCGCCACTTCACCATGTTGTACGGCAGTGCTGGTACTAGGTCCAGGATGGGCTGCGCTGCTGGTGTATGCCTCACCACGTAATCCGACAGCGACAGCCCCACTCTGCTGCTCTTGAAGCGGATCCTGCGTAACCTGTGGTCTAGCAACACGGGGCCTGGTACGCCTGGTGCTATCAGGGACCTCCACCTCCTCGTCCGAACTTTGGGTCAGAGAGCCACTGCTTTCCACAGGTTCATATTCTGACCCGCTAGATTCGTCAGATGAGGGTTCCCATTCCTCATCCGACTGGGTCAGAATCCTGTAGGCCTCTTCAGAAGAATACCCCCTGTTTGACATTTTGGACTACTAAATTTAGGGGTATTCCCTGAGACTACCCAAGAAAAAAAGCAAACCTGTCTTACAAAGGGGAGGCTAGCGAAGTACTGGAGGCCGCTGCGGTTGATAAAAAATATCAAAACTGATTTTTTTATCACCGCAGTGCGTGTAAAGTGAATGTGCAGTGATCAAAAAATAATAATTTTTTGTCACTGCGGTGGGGCGGGCGTGGGTGAACACACGTGTGGGCGACCGATCAGGCCTGATCGGGCAAACACTGCGTTTTGGGTGGAGGGCGAGCTAAGGTGACACTAATACAATTATAGATCTGACCGTGATCAGTTTTGATCACTTACAGATACTATAAAAGTACAAATGCTGATTAGCGATACGCTATTCAGCGAATAAAAGTGACTGCGGTGGGGTGGGCGCTAACTGACGCTAACTACCTAACCAAGGGGCCTAAACTATCCCTAAAACCTAACAGCCAATACCAGTGAAAAAAAAAAAGTGACAGTTTACACTGATCACTTTTTGTCTTTCACTAGTGATTGACAGGGGCGATCAAAGGGGTGATCAAAGGGTTAATTGGGGTGCAGGGGGGTGATCTGGGGCTAAGGTGTAGTGTTTGGTGTACTCACAGTTCAGTCTGCTCCTCTGCTGGATCCAACCGACGAAAAGGACCAGCAGAGGAGCAGAGAAGCCATATAACAGATCATATTTACTAATATGATCTGTTATATGGCTTGTGATTCGATTTTTTTAAAATCAGCAACCTGCCAGCGACGATCATTGGCTGGCAGGTTGCTGATGCAATTGTCCTCGAACTTTTGCCGGCCCGCGATGCGCATGCGCGGGCCGGCTGTGACCGAAATCTCGCGTCTTGCGAGAGGACGCGCCGGCGCGTCCACTCGGAATGAAACAACCACCTCCAGGACGCGTCTGTGCGTACAGCGGTCCGGAGGTGGTTAATTGTCATCTCATTTATTATCTTTAGGGAGGGCAAAATGCCCATATCATAATAACTCAAAGCTTAATTCAAACACAATAAAATTGAATAAGCCTACTTTCACACTCGCATTTGGTGCGGATCCGTCATGGATCTGCACAAACGCATACGTTCAGTTAATACAACCGCATGCATCCGTTCAGAACTGATCCGTTTGTATTATCTTTAACATAGCCAAAATGGATCCGTCTTGAACACCATTGAAAGTCAATGGGGGACGGATCCGTTTTCTATTGCGCCATATTGTGTCAGTGAAAACGGATCCGTCCCCATTGACTTACATTGTGTGTCAGGACGGATCCGTTTGGCTCAGTTTCGTCAGACGGACACCAAAACGCTGCAAGCAAAGTGGAATGGAGGAGGAACAGAGCCAAACTGATGCATTCTGAGCGGATTCTTATCCATTCAGAATGCATTAATCCCTTAAGGATTCAGCCCTATTTCACCTTAAGGACTTGGCCATTTTTTGCAAATCTGACCAGTATCACTTTATGTACTGATAACTTTAAAACGCTTTGACTTACCCAGGCCGTCACATATTGTACTTCATGACACTGCTAAAATTGGGTCAAAAAGATTCATTTTTATTTATAAAAAAATACCAAATTTACCAAAAAATTTTAAAAAATTGAAAATTTCCAAGTTTCAATTTCTCTACTTCTATAATACATAGTAATAACTCCAAAAATAGTTATTACTTTACATTCCCCATATGTCTACTTCATGTTTGGATCATTTTGGGAATGATATTGAATTTTTGGGGGATGTTACAAGGCTTAGAAGTTTAGAAGCAAATCTTGAAATTTTTCAGAAATTTTCAAAAACCCAATTTCTAGGGACCAGTTCAGGTCTGAAGTCACTTTGCGAGGCTTACATAATACAAACCACTAACCATTCTAGAAACTACACCCCTCAATGTATTCAAAACTTATTTTACAAACGTCGTTAACCCTTTAGGTGTTCCACAAGAATTAATGGAAAATAATTTAAAAATTTCACTTTTTTGGCAGATTTTCCATTTTAATATTTTTTTTCCAGTTACAAAGCAAGGGTTAACAGCCAAACCAAACTCAAGATTTATGGCCCTGATTCTGTAGTTTACAGAAACACCCCATATGTGGTCGTAAACTACTGTACGGGCACACGGCAGGGCGCAGAAGGAAAGGAATGCCATACGGTTTTTGGAAGGCAGATTTTGCTGGACTGTTTTTTTTGACACCATGTCCCATTTGAAGCCCCCCTGATGCACCCCTAGAGTAGAAACTCCAAAAAAGTGGCCCCATTTTATAAACTACGGGATAGGGTGGCAGTATTGTTGGTACTACCCTGTTTCCCCGAAAATAAGACAGTGTCTTATATAAATTTTTGCTCCAAAAGATGCGCTAGGTCTTATTTTCAGGGGATGTCTTATTTTTCCATGAAGAAAAATACGGTACACATTTATTGTTGAACAAAAAAAAAGGAAATCAGGGTGGGGAGGGGGATCACTTAAAATGACACAGGGGGATCAGAGAAGGGAAGCAAAATGACACGGGGATCAGAAGGGGGAATCAAAATGGTACAGGAGAATCAGAGGGGTGGGATTACTATAGCATTTTAGTACCCCCTTCTGATCCTCCTGTGTCATTTTGATTCCCCCCTCTGATCCCCCTGTGTCATTTTAAATGATCCCCCTCCCCACCCTAATCACCCTGTGTCATTTTGATTCCCCCCTCTGATCACCCTGTGTCATTTTAATTACCGTTTTAGTCCCCCCCCATCTTCACCAGACATCCCCCACCTTCCATCAGATATTCCCCCCCCCCTACCTGTCACCCCGTCCCCTGTGTGTCCGTGCCAGCCAAGTTGTGAGACTCCATCAGGGCAGAGCGAGCAGCGGGCGGAAGAAGGCGGCAGCTTGTCCTGGCGGCGGCTGCGGCTAATCAGTGAGCTCCTTACATTCTGGGGTGGCTTGCTTTATAATCGGGGAGGCATTATGTCCGGCCGATGCTTATAATCGGGGAGTTATTATGTTCGGCAGATGCTTTATAATCGGGGAGGCATTACGATATGTTCGGCGGATGCTTTATAATCGGGGAGGCATTGCGGTATGTTCGGCCGATGCTTTATAATCGGGGAGGCCTTATTTTCGGGGGATGCTTTATTATTGGGGAGGCCTTATTTTCGGGGGGATGCCTTATATTACAGCGATAGGCAAAACTAGAGGTAGGTCTTATTTTCGGGGGATGTCTTATTTTCGGGGAAACACGGTAGTTTAGGGTACATATGATTTTTGGTTGCTCTATATTACACTTTTTGTGAGGCAAGATAACAAGAAATAGCTGTTTTGGCACCGTTTTTATTTTTTGCTATTTACAACATTCATCTGACAGGTTAGATCATGTGATATTTTTATAGACCAGGTTGTCACGGATGCGGCGGTACCTAATAGGTATACTTTTTTTTATTTATGTAAATTTTACACAATGATTTCATTTTTGAAGCAAAAAAAATCATGTTTTAGTGTTTCCATAGTCTGAGAGCCCAAATTTTTTCAGTTTTTGGGCGATTACCTTGGGTAGGGTATGATTTTTGCGGGATGAGGTGACGGTTTTATTGGCACTATTTTGGGGTGCGTGTGACTTTTTGATCGCTTGCTATTACTCTTTTTGTGATGTAAGGTGACAAAAAATTGTTTATTTAGCACAGTTTTTATTTTTTACGGTGTTCATCTGAGGGGTTAGGTCATGTGATATTTTTATAGAGCAGGTCGATACGGACGCGGCGATACCTAATATGTATACTTTTATGTAAGTTTTACACAATAATATCATTTTTGAAACAAACAAAAATCATGTTTTAGTGTCTCCATACTCTGAGAGAAATACAAAGAAATCCGCAGCACTCGTCATGTGTAGAAAATATGGTGTTGGTTTTCTCCATAAGAACAGCAAGGTGATGCAAAGTTTCGACCGTCCTCAGTCTTTTTCAAGCAATGCAGTGAATATACAACAGGTGTCTTATATAGTGCCTAGTAGGTGGGATTAACTCTCCCCCAGGTGAATCAATACCTCCTCATTAATACATAATCGTACGTCACCATACATAATCATTAATAAATTGCTTTCTGGTGCAGTGTGCAATCCTATAAGTTACCTTCTATATAGGGATGGCGTCCACGGGGTGTTGTTCCTTGTCCGCAAAGCCTCCCAGAACATGCCACGCTCGGCGTCCCGGAAGCTATAGTACGCATGCGTCCTCTTCCGTCATCAGCCAATGGGGAAAATTCCCCTAGTGACGTCATCTGTTGTCAATAGCGTGGAAGCAGATTCTGTTCCACGGCACTGCAATGCGTCTAGCTTGTCCCTCATCAGTGACGTAGGGGTTGTCATGAAGACGCTGTCGTCTACACAATAAATCATGGAACGTACGCGTCACCCGACTCCTCCGCCCGTCACTGCTCAACTGGTTCCAGGATAGATCCTAATGGGTGAAGGTCCCTCTCATTTAGTCAAAATGCCTCCAAAATTATATTTGGGGTAATTTATAGACGTAATAAGTTCAAAATCCCCATATGTTCTAGATATTTAATATGGTTCCTCCAGAGTGATCGCTGTTCTCATTCAGCCATACACCCCTATGAGGATACCATATACTCAAACATGCTACCCCTTAAGGATGGTGACCCCATCCCATCTGTACCATCAGATGGGGCAGATGTCTCCTATCGGGGTTCACGGTCGTTCAGGGTGCCACAAGGGACAATCATGTTTAGTGACAATAGCCCCCGTGACATACCTCGTCCGTCCATACATACACTATATTTTCTTTTTAGAGGTAAAAGACCAAAGGATAGGACTCACCCCCCACTGGCCAGGCCTGGGCACCATAGACACTGGACATTAGGCTGTATGACATTGGGGACATCAGAATCAATAATTGCCAAGGACCAAGGAGAAACCCCGGTGAGGACATCCCTAGAAAGAGATAATTAAATATTAGTGTTTGGTGAACATCTCTAAATATTAAAATCATCACAACAAAGTTGGGCACAATCTTAAATTACACAAAATAACAAATAAAAATCCCGTCTGCACTTAAGAGGAAGAGACATACTGGACCCCCTATAGAAAGACCCCTAGATTGAAGTCTCTGTTGAGTCCCCTAGGTTCACGCGTATCGAGCCTATAAATCCATTTTAGCTCTAGTTGTTTAAGGAGGGTCTCCCGGTCTCCCCCCTCCGTAATGGTGGTATCCCATCTATGATCTGAAATCGGAGTTGGGACAAATTATGCCCCAATTTATCAAAATGATCTGGTACTGGGAGATCCAAAGCTTTTTTTCGAATCTTGGACTTATGCTGTGTGATCCTCTTTTTTATCTCCTGTGTGGTTTCCCCCACATAGAGGAGCCCACACGGACATTGAAGGGTGTAAATGACATGGTAGGATGAATTACAGGTATAAAACTGTCTAATTTTTTATTTTTTTCCGATATGGGGGTGTGCAAATGTTTTTCCTTTTATCATGTTATTACAATGGCAACACCCTAAACAAGGGTAACATCCTATCTGTTTCTGTGGTTGCATGTTTGGAGGTTTATCAGCATGTACCAACCTGTCTCTAACATTAGGACCTCTTATGTATGAGAATAGGGGGGATTTTTAAACTCAGGGGTATCTGGAAATGCTTGTGTGAGAAGTGTCCAGTTCTTTCTAATCACCGTAGCTACCTGTCTGCTCAACATTGTGTATCTGGAAACAAAGGGAATCCTATTTTGAACACTCGATTTATCTGTGTTCTTCTCAAGCAATTTATCCCTTTCCATCTTATGGGCCCTATCCTGATGTTTATTCGTCAGTTGTGTAGGGTATCCCCTATTGACAATTTTTTTATTCATTTCCCACAATCTTGTCTCCACTTTTTCCTCATCACTAACAATTCTACGTACCCGTAAGAATTGACTGTACGGCAATGATTTTATCATATCTCGTGGGTGTGAACTATCATATTGTAGGATGTTGTTTTTGTCAGTGTTCTTCACATGTATATCTGTGCCCAATTTCCCACCCTGAACACATACCAAGGTGTCCAGGAATTGCAGCTCGGTCATAGAACTGACTCTCGTAAATTTTAGAGCTGGATGGATATTGTTCAGGTACATTAAATGTATGTAATTCCAGTTCTGTGCCTGTCCATATACAGAAGATATCGTCAATGTATCTCATCCAGCCCCTCACAAAATTGAAGGAGCTGGATGGATACACAAACTGACTCTCTATATAGGACATGTAGATGTTATTGTAAACTGGTGCGGCATTAGACCCATTGCGGTCCCCCTGGTTTGTAAAAAAAATTGTTCCTTAAACTTAAAATAATTGCAGGTCAGTATAATCTCTAATAACGTCAGAATAAAATTCACCATTTCTGGTGTATATTCTGAGTCATTCAAGACATACCTGACCGCCTCCAAACCTTTGTCATGGTCAATGCTAGTATAAAGACTAACCACGTCAAACGAGACTAGCCTTTCTCCAGGTTCAACTTTTAGTTCTTTCAGTTTAAGCAATAAATGGGTGGTGTCCTTCATGTAGGACAAAGCTCTTTTTGCATATCTTTGAAGCACTCCATCCAAGAAAATGGCTGGTCGTGAAAGAACAGAGTTGATGCCGGACACTATAGGGCGCCCTGGCGGATCAACCCTGTTCTTATGTATCTTGGGTAGGGTATACAGTACCGGAGTGACAGGATGTGTGACTATCAGGTAATCGTGTAGTGAGCTATCTATGATATCCTCAGCGTACGCGTCATCGACCAAAAGCTTGATCTTACGGGAGATCTCAAACTTTGGATCGTGATCTATTTGACGGTAAACCGAGGTATCATTAAGCTGTCCCTTTATCTCATATTCATATTTTACAGTGTCCATAATGACAATAGCTCTGCCTTTGTCGGCTGGCTTGATGGTGATTTCATCTCTATTGCTCAGTTTAGTTAATATATCTTTCTCTGTTTTAGTGAGGTTAGATCTGAACCTGATCTGAGACCGTTCTTTTAACTTCTGCATATCTTTCTGTACCAATGTGATATATGCCTCAATGACATTAATGTTTGGCAGTGGTTGAAACTTACTTTTGAGTGAAAGGTTATATTTTTTGAGGGTCATGGTATTATATCCACCCTCCTCCTCCCTTCTGGTGGTATCACCCCCCTTCCCTGAAAAAAAACCTTTAAGTCTCAAACGTCTAAAGAAAAGGTACAAATCAACTTCATATTCAAACCAATCAATAAACATGGTGGGGCAATAAGATAAGCCTTTGTTCAATAATGTCAATTCAGACTCTGAAAAAGAAAATGATGAGATATTTACCACTAAATTATCTACTTCAGTCTGTTCATGACTTGATCTTTCGTTTTGTCCAAATGTCCCATCCGGTTCTGGCCCATCGGAGGTTTCTTTGACCTGGTTGTCACAGTGCTTCCTCCATCGCCTATTTTTAGATCCTCCCCTCCTTTGTTGTCTCGTTTTCTCTGGTAGAGCCCTTGACCTAAAAAAAGTGGGTCGTCGCTATAGTCCTCAGATGATTCCGGGGTGGTCATGTCTTTATCCGTTCTTCCATCATAGGGTTTGCGGCCGCTTCTCCATGACAACCCCTACGTCACTGATGAGGGACAAGCTAGACGCACTGCAGTGCCGTGGAACGGAATCTGCTTCCACGCCATTGACAACAGGTGACGTCACTAGGGGAATTTTCCCCATTGGCTGATGACGGAAGAGGACGCATGCGTACTATAGCTTCCGGGACGCCGAGCGTGGCATGTTCTGGGAGGCTTTGCGGACAAGGAACAACACCCCGTGGACGCCATCCCTATATAGAAGGTAACTTATAGGATTGCACACTGCACCAGAAAGCTATTTATTAAAGATTATGTATGGTGACGTACGATTATGTATTAATGAGGAGGTATTGATTCACCTGGAGGAGAGTTAATCCCACCTACTAGGCACTATATAAGACACATGTTGTATATTCACTGCATTGCTTGAAAAAGACCGAGGACGGTCGAAACGTTGCATCACCTTGCTGTTCTTATGGAATAAACCAACACTATATTTTCTACACATGACGAGTGCTGCGGATTTCTTTGTATTTCTCTGACGTTGGGATCATTAGCCAGGATCCCGATCTGCTTGCACCACCACTACCACAGTCAAAAGTATTTTTGTACGGTTTTCCCAATTGTCAGTTGGGTTTAGTAGTGCTGCCGGATCTCTACATATACTTAATATGGCTATCATCTGCACACTCAAAAACTGACTTTTTTTTACAAAAAGATATATATTTTTAAGAAAAAAGAAAAAACTTTTTTCATTATTTTCACTGTCTTGAAAAATGGCAACAGCAGGAAGTTCAGTCTACACTGAGGAGGAGGTGACCAGGATCCCGGGAGAGAGCTCCGGAGAGGATTCTTTTTTGAATAAACCCACAGCTGATCTAATTAAACGTAAATTAGAACAGGAGAAAAAGGTACGGGTTTCCCATGAACTCCATCAATCTACCCTCCGAGAATACTATAAAGCTAGGAGGATTCCGAGGGGTCTCCGCTCTCACCTTAGACCAATTTTACTTCCGAACAATAGGGAATGTTGCGCAAAATTCGAAATGATATCGAACCGTTATTCCATGGACATTATGCTTTTAAATATGGAGTATTTGCAACTTGAATTAGAAATTAACCAGATACATATCAATGCATTAGATAATCAGCTGAGTACTCTATTATCAGCGACTGAAATATCAGCAATTAAAACCAAATTGGATACGGACTTAACCAAATATCGGAATAATATTGAGATCACCAAAAGGCAAAAATGGCACCGAGACCTTGATGACTATACTCGAGGTGAAGTGTATAGAAAGCAGACCATGGGACGACAAAGGAACCAAAAATTACAATTTAAAGCGAAACCACGCCGCAAACCCTATGATGGAAGAACGGATAAAGACATGACCACCCCGGAATCATCTGAGGACTATAGCGACGACCCTCTTTTTTTAGGTCAAGGGCTCTACCAGAGAAAACGAGACAACAAAGGAGGGGAGGATCTAAACATAGGCGATGGAGGAAGCACTGTGACAACCAGGTCAAAGAAACCTCCGATGGGCCAGAACCGGATGGGACATTTGGACAAAACGAAAGATCAAGTCATGAACAGACTGAAGTAGATAATTTAGTGGTAAATATCTCATCATTTTCTTTTTCAGAGTCTGAATTGACATTATTGAACAAAGGCTTATCTTATTGCCCCACCATGTTTATTGATTGGTTTGAATATGAAGTTGATTTGTACCTTTTCTTTAGACGTTTTAGACTTAAAGGTTTTTTTTCAGGAAAGGGGGATGATACCACCAGAAGGGAGGAGGAGGCTGGATATAATACCATGACCCTCAAAAAATATAACCTTTCACTCAAAAGTAAGTTTCAACCACCGCCAAACATTAATGTCATTGAGGCATATATCACATTGGTACAGAAAGATATGCAGAAGTTAAAAGAACGGTCTCAGATCAGGTTCAGATCTAACCTCACTAAAACAGAGAAAGATATATTAACTAAACTGAGCAATAGAGATGAAATCACCATCAAGCCAGCCGACAAAGGCGGAGCTATTGTCATTATGGACACTGTAAAATATGAATATGAGATAAAGGAACAGCTTAATGATACCTCGGTTTATCGTCAAATAGATCACGATCCAAAGTTTAAGATCTCCCGTAAGATCAAGCTTTTGGTCGATGACGTGTACGCTGAGGATATCATAGATAGCTCATTACCTGATAGTCACACATCCTGTCACTCCGGTACTGTATACCCTACCCAAGATACATCAGAACAGGGTTGATCCGCCAGGGCGCCCTATAGTGTCCGGCATCAACTCTGTTCTTTCACGACCAGCCATTTTCTTGGATGGAGTGCTTCAAAGATATGCAACAAGAGCTTTGTCCTACGTGAAGGATACCACCCATTTCTTGCTTAAACTGAAAGAACTAAAAGTTGAACCTGGAGATAGGCTAGTCTCGTTTGACGTGGTTAGTACTAGCATTGACCATGACAAAGGTTTGGAGGCGGTCAGGTATGTCTTGAATGACTCAGAATATACACCAGAAATGGTGAATTTTATTCTGACGTTATTAGAGATTATACTGACCTGCAATTATTTTAAGTTTAAGGACCAATTTTTTTTACAAACCAGGGGGACCGCAATGGGGTCTAACGCCGCACCAGTTTACAATAACATCTATATGTCCTATATAGAGAGTCAGTTTGTGTATCCATCCAGCTCCTTCAATTTTGTGAGGGGCTGGATGAGATACATTGATGATATCTTCTGTATATGGACAGGCACAGAACTGGAATTACATACATTTAATGAGTACCTGAACAATATCCATCCAGCTCTAAAATTTACGAGAGTCAGTTCTATGACCGAGCTGCAATTCCTGGACACATTGGTATGTGTTCAGGGTGGGAAATTGGGCACAGATATACATGTGAAGAACACTGACAAAAACAACATCCTACAATATGATAGTTCACATCCACGAGATATGATAAAATCATTACCGTACAGTCAATTCTTACGGGTACGTAGAATTGTTAGTGATGAGGAAAAAGTGGAGACAAGATTGTGGGAAATGAATAAAAAATTTGTCAATAGGGGATACCCTACACAACTGACGAATAAACATCAGGATAGGGCCCATAAGATGGAAAGGGATAAATTGCTTGAGAAGAACACAGATAAATCGAGTGTTCAAAATAGGATTCCCTTTGTTTCCAGATACACAATGTTGAGCAGACAGGTAGCTACGGTGATTAGAAAGAACTGGACACTTCTCACACAAGCATTTCCAGATACCCCTGAGTTTAAAAATCCCCCCCTTTCTCATACATAAGAGGTCCTAATGTTAGAGACAGGTTGGTACATGCTGATAAACCTCCAAACATGCAACCACAGAAACAAATAGGATGTTACCCTTGTTTATGGTGTTGCCATTGTAATAACATGATAAAAGGAAAAACATTTGCACACCCCCATATCGGAAAAAAATAAAAAATTAGACAGTTTTATACCTGTAATTCATCCTATGTCATTTACACCCTTCAATGTCCGTGTGGGCTCCTCTATGTGGGGGAAACCACACAGGAGATAAAAAAGAGGATCACACAGCATAAGTCCAAGATTCGAAAAAAAGCTTTGGATCTCCCAGTACCAGATCATTTTGATAAATTGAGGCATAATTTGTCCCAACTCTGATTCCAGATCATAGATGGGATACCACCATTACGGAGGGGGGGAGACCGGGAGACCCTCCTTAAACAACTAGAGCTAAAATGGATTTATAGGCTCGATACGCGTGAACCTAGGGGATTCAACAGAGACTTCAATCTGGGGGTCTTTCTATAGGGGGTCCAGTATGTCTCTTCCTCTTAAGTGCAGACAGGATTTTTATTTGTTATTTTGTGTAACTTAAGATTGTGCCCAACTTTGTTGTGATGATTTTAATATTTAGAGATGTTCACCAAACACTAATATTTAATTGTCTCTTTCTAGGGATGTCCTCACCAGGGTTTCTCCTTGGTCCGCAATTATTGATTCTGATGTCCCCAATGTCATACAGCCTAATGTCCAGTGTCTATGGTGCCCAGGCCTGGCCAGTGGGGGGTGAGTCCTATCCTTTGGTCTTTTACCTCTAAAAAGAAAATATAGTGTATGTATGGACGGACGAGGTATGTCACGGGGGCTATTGTCACTAAACATGATTGTCCCTTGTGGCACCCTGAACGACCGTGAACCCCGATAGGAGACATCTGCCCCATCTGATGGTACAGATGGGATGGGGTCACCATCCTTAAGGGGTAGCATGTTTGAGTATATGGTATCCTCATAGGGGTGTATGGCTGAATGAGAACAGCGATCACTCTGGAGGAACCATATTAAATATCTAGAACATATGGGGATTTTGAACTTATTACGTCTATAAATTACCCCAAATATAATGTTGGAGGCATTTTGACTCAATGAGAGGGACACCTGTTGTATATTCACTGCATTGCTTGAAAAAGACAGAGGACGGTTGAAACGTTGCATCACCTTGCTGTTCTTATGGAATAAACAAACACCATATTTTCTACACATGACGAGTGCTGCGGATTTCTTTGTATTTCTCTGACGTTGGGATCATCAGCCAGGATCCCCATCTGCTTGCACCACCACTACCACAGTCAAAGGTATTTTTTGTACGGTTTTCCCAATTGTCAGTTGGGTTTAGTAGTGCTGCCGAATCTCTACATATCCATACTCTGAGAGCCATAGTTTTTTCATTTTTTGCGGGATGAGACGACGGTTTGAATGGTACTATTTTGGCGTACATATGACTTTTTTTATCACTTTTATTACCTTTTTTTGGAAGTAAGGTGAGCAAAATTTTAATTTCATTATAGTTTTTATTTTTTATGGCGTTCACCGTGCGGGAAATGTAACATGACCGTTTTATAGATCGGGTCGTTACGGACGCAGTGATATATAACATGTGTAGGGAATTTTATTTTTTTCATTTTTAATCAGGGATAAATGTTTTTTGTTTTTTTTTTGAACGGATCTCACAAACGGAAACTAAAACGCCAATATGAAAGTAGCCTAATCGGCCATATACATATATGTTAGAACACCCCTCAAAGACAGATCATACATTGTGGGTCCATGAAAACAAATATTGCAGATAGGGGGGAAAAGGAAAGAAAAGAGGGGGTAATAAAGAAGATACTACATTTGGATCATATAGATAACTAATTAGTTTGTGCCATTTCATAATACAGTTACAAGAAAAAGTATGTGAACCCTTTGGAATGATATTGATTTCTGCACAAATTGGTCATAAAATGTTATCTGATCTTCATCTAAGTCACAACAATAGACAATCACAGTCTGCTTAAACTAATAACACACAAAGAATTAAATGTTACCATATTTTTATTGAACACACCATGTAAACATTCACAGTGCAGGTGGAAAAAGTATGTGAACCCTTGGATTTAATAACTGGTTGAACCTCCTTTGGCAGCAATGACTTCAACCAAACGTTTCCTGTAGTTGCAAATCAGACGTTCACAACGGTCAGGAGTAATTCTTGACCATTCCTCTTTACAGAACAGTTTCAGTTCAGCAATATTCTTGGATCCGCGGCTGGTGCGGGGCTGCTGCAACTCCCTACAACAAGGACGGACCGTTGAGTGCTGCTCCTGCACTTTTGTTTCTGTTAAATGAGCGGTCACTGTGAAAGTCACTGTTAAAGGGGCGGCCACTATAAAAGTCACTGTTAAAGGGGCGGCCACTGTGAAAGTCACTGTTAAAGGGGCGACCACTGTGAAAGTCACTGTTAAAGGGGCAGTCACTGTTAAAGGGCTGGCCACTGTAAAAAGTCACTGTTAAAGGGCCGGCCACTGTAAAAGTCACTGTTAACTCCTTTCGGACCGCCTAACGCACGGATGCGTCCTGGCGGCTGTCGATTCATTCCTCCCGCGAGACACGAGATTTCGGTCAGAGCCGGCCCGCGCATGCGCATCGAGGGCCGGCAAAAGTTAGAGGAGTATTTCGTCACCAGCCTGCCAGCCAATGATCGTTGCTGGTAGGCTGGCGATTTTCAAAAAATCTAATCAGAAGCCATCTAACACCTTATATTTAGAAATATAAGGTGTTAAATGGCTTCTGTGCTCTTCTGCTGGTCCTTTTCGTCGGTTGGTCCCAGCAGAGGAGCACACATCACAGTGAGTAGCCACCAAACACCACACTTAGCCCCAGATCACCCCCCATCACCCCAATTAACCCCTCGATCACCCCTTGATCGCCCCTGTCAATCACCTAGTGAATGGGAAAAAAGTGATCATCAGTGCTAATCAGCTTTTGTACTTTTATAGTATCTGTGAGTGATCAAAACTGATCACAGTCAGATCTATAATAGTATTAGTGTCACCTTAGCTCACCCTCCACCCAAAACTCAGTGTTTGCCCGATCAGGCCTGATCGGTCGCCCAGACGTGCGTTCACTCACGCCCGCCCCGCCGCAGTGACAAAAAATTATAATTTTTTTGATCACTGCACAATCACTTTACAAGCGCTGCGGCGATAAAAAAAAATCAGTTTTGATATTTTTTATCAATCGCAGCGGCCTCCGGTACTTCGCTAGCCTCCCATTTGAAAGACAGGCTTGCTTTTTTTCTTGGTTAGTCTCAGGGAATACCCCTAAATTTAGTAGTCCAAATGTCAAACAGGGGGTATTCTTCTGAAGAGGCCTACAGGCTTCTGACCCAGTCGGATGAGGAATGCGAACCCTCATCTGACGAATCTAGCGGGTCAGAATATGAACCTGTGGAAAGCAGTGGCTCTCTGACCCAAAGTTCGGACGAGGAGATTGAGGTCCCTGATAGCACCAGGCGTACCCGGCCCCGTGTCGCTAGACCACAGGTTGCGCAGGATCCGCTTCAAGGGCAGCAGAGTGGGGCTGGCGCTGTCGGATTACGTGGTGAGGCATACACCAGCAGCGCAGCCCATCCTGGACCTAGTACCAGCACTGCCGTACAACATGGTGAAGTGGCGAGCACCAGAAGGGCAGTTGAAGCTGGTACGGTGGCACGTGCAATAGTTACCCCGTCGCAGCCACTGCACAGACAGGCCCGTAGAGTCCCTGAGGTGCTGGCAAACCCTGATTGGCAGTCACCAACTTCAGCCGCACCTGTAGTTCCCCCTTTCACCGCCCAGTCTGGAGTTCGGGTTGAGACAGCTCAGATCGGTTTGGCACTGGGATTTTTTGAGCTGTTCTTGACTGTGGAGCTCTTGGACTTAGTCGTGGCAGAAACAAATCGGTATGCCACTCAATTTATAGCCGCCAACCCGGGAATCTTTTATGCCCAGCCTTTCCGGTGGAAACCAGTCCAAGTTTCCAAAATTAAAATTTTTCTGGGCCTTCTCCTCAACATGGGTCTAACCAAAAAGCATGAATTGCGGTCATATTGGTCCACGAACCCAATTCATCACATGCCCATGTTCTCTGCTGCTATGTCCAGGACACGATTTGAGACCATCCTGCGTTTCCTGCACTTTAGCGACAACACCACCTCCCGTCCCAGAGGCCACACAGCTTTTGATCGGCTCCACAAAATTCGGCCCCTCATAGACCACTTCAACAAGAAATTTGCAGATTTGTATACCCCTTAGCAAAACATCTGCGTAGACGAGTCCCTTATACATTTTACCGGGCGCCTTGGCTTCAAACAATACATCCCAAGCAAGCGCGCCCGGTATGGGGTCAAATTGTATGAGCTCTGTGAAAGGGCCACAGGCTGTACCCACAAATTTCCGATCTATGAGGGAAAAGATCAGACCCTGGAGCCGGTCGGTTGCCCTGACTACCTGGGGAGCAGTGGGAAGACAGTCTGGGACTTAGTGTCATCCTTATTTGGCAAGGGGTACCATCTTTATGTGGACAATTTTTACACAAGTGTGCCCCTCTTCAGGCATTTGTTCCTAGAACAGATTGGCTGCTGTAGCACCGCGTGACCTCGTCGCCGGGGCTTCCCCCAACGGCTCGTTACCACCCGTCTTGCAAGGGGGGAGAGGGCTGCCTTGTGTAACGAAGAACTGCTTGCGGTGAAATGGAGAGACAAGCGTGACGTTTACATGCTCTCCTCCATTCACGCAGACACGACAATACAAATTGAACGGGCAACCAGTGTCATTGAAAAGCCCCTCTCAGTCCACGACTATAACCTTCACATGGGAGGGGTGGACTTCAATGACCAGATGTTGGCTCCCTATTTAGTTTCCCGCAGAACCAGACGCTGGTATAAGAAGGTGTCTGTATATTTGATTCAATTGGCTGCATATAATAGTTTTGTTCTCTACAGTAAGGCTGGGAGAACAGGATCCTTCCTCAAATTTCAGGAAGAGATCATCGAGAACCTCCTGTATCCAGGAGGTTCCGTGGCCCCATCCACCAGTGTAGTGAGCCGTCTACACGAGCGACATTTCCCCAATGTCGTTGCTGGTACCTCAACCCAACCGTCACCCCGAAAAAGATGTCGTATCTGTAGCAGGAGTGGAATAAAGTGTGACACCCGCTATTTCTGTCCTAACTGCCCTGACCACCCTGCCCTATACATAGGGGAGTGTTTCCGGAAGTACCACACATAGGTACACTTAGCATAGGGATTGCATCTCACAGGACAGGCACACAGGGCTATTAGGGCCCTTACACTCACAGCTGCTGCAAACCTCTCCTTTCACCTGGGACAAAGTGCATAATGTACTTCGCCACATCTTTGGGCAATTTGCGCTTTGCACATTGTCCCATGGGGAAGAAGAGGTTTGTCCTATAAAAGGTAAAAAAAAATAAAAAAAATCACTGGTAAGCAAAAAAGTTAACGTTTTGTTCAAAAAGTTAAATAAAGTTTATATGTTCCGTTCAAATTTTATTATAAAGTTAATAAATTTATTGCGTTGCGTCCTGGTTTTTTCTTTTTTTTTTTTTACCTTCCAGGTGGACCAACCGATCGACTAGCTGCAGCACTGATGTGCATTCTGACAGAAGCATTGCGCTGCTGTCAGATTACACAAAAGTCGGTGTATGCGGCGCTGCAAGATCTCCTCTGCAGTAAAAGATACGTTTGCTGAGGAGGCGGCGGTGTTCATATACTTTGGCAAACACTTTGTATATAAAAAATAAAATAAAAATCCCGGCAATGATTTATTCATTCACATCGATTGATGTGAATGGAGACATCTGGTTTGCCAGGGCATACGGGCTAAGTGGGTATGGATGTTGGGCGGAGCTCCTATGTCCTGGCAGACGCCTTTCCCCTCCTTTTTTTTTTTTGGCAGAGATTTTTTCATCCACATTGATCGATGCGAATGAAGAAATCTGTGCCGTTCATTTTTTCTTTCAGCCCAGAGGGCTGAAAAAAATCTCATTACCCGTATGCTCAATATAAGGAGAATAGCAGAAACTACTAATGCTGTCCATACATGTAATGATTGCGGAGACCCTCAAATGCCAGGGCAGTACAAACACCCCACAAATGACCCCATTTTGGAAAGAAGACACCCCAAGGTATTAGCTGAGGGGCATATTGAGTCCATGAAAGATTGAAATTTTTTTCCCAAGTTAGCCGAAAGGGAGACTTTGTGAGAAAAAAAAAAATATCAATTTCCGTTAACTTGTGGCAAAAAAAAAATAAAAAATTCTATGAACTCGCCATGCCCCTCATTGAATACCTGTCACGACTGCTATCCCAGCAGCAGTCGTGTCGCACCAGACGGAGGGGAAGGGGGACCCTTATCTACGGATGGGAATAGTATGGCCACCCCTGACTAACCCTAAGCTGGCACCTGTCTGCCCTGATACCCTAGACGGGGTGTGAACCCGTGCGGCGAGCTGGAAGCCTAAACCCTCAGTAGCCCTAACAAGCCTAGAGTGGGGAAAGGCCGATGGGAGCACTAGTCACCATCACTCATGTCTAGGAGAACAGCAGAGGAAGACAGCAACAAACAAACTATAGCAGAGATAGACTTATCCAGTCACGAGCAGAGAAGGCGATCCCAATCACGACAGTCCACGCCGGACAAGAGCTCCACAGCAACACCATCAAACGATCTCCTTCAAAGGTCAGAATAGAACTGGAAGTAAGGACTATATCTGGCAATGACTGCAAGTGAAACTGAAACTGATATAGTAGCTGGGAGTGGCAGACAGGACTCACCTGAGAAGGATGCCTACAAACTCCCAGTCAGGACAAAAAGGTTCACAAGGCAAAACCCAGATGACATACCCTGAACCACGGAGCAAACTCACAAGCTATCGCGAGTAGCAAGTCGCTGCGACCTTCTCCTCCCAGACCTGTCTGGATCAGTCACAGTCGTGACAATACCTTGGGGTGTCTTCATTCCAAAATGGGGTCACATGTGGGGTATTTATACTGCCCTGGCATTTTAGGGGCCCTGAAGCGTGAGAAGAAGTCTGGGATCCAAATGTCTAAAAATGCCCTCCTAAAAGGAATTTGGGCCCCTTTGCGCATCTAGGCTGCAAAAAAGTGTCACACATGTGGTATCGCCGTACTCAGGAGAAGTTGGGGAATGTGTTTTGGGGTGTCATTTTACATATACCCATGCTGGGTGAGATAAATATCTTGGTCAAATGCCAACTTTGTATAAAAAAAATGGGAAAAGTTGTCATTTGCCGAGATCTCTCATCCAGCATGGGTATATGTAAAAAGACACCCCAAAACACATTGCCCTACTTCTTCTGAGTACGGCGATACCAGATGTGTGACACTTTTTTGCAGCCTAGGTGGGCAAATGGGCCCACATTCCAAAGAGCACCTTTCAGATTTCACAGGGCATTTTTTACACATTTTGATTTCAAACTACTTCTCACACATTAGGGCCCCTAAAATGCCAGGGCAGTATAACTACCCAACAAGTGACCCCATTTTGGAAAGAAGACACTCCAAGTATTTCGTGATAGGCATAGTGAGTTCATGGAAGTTTTTATTTTTTGTCACAAGTTAGTGGAATATGAGACTTTGTAAAAAAAAAAAAAAAAATCATCATTTTCCGCTAACTTGTGACAAAAAAAAAAAAATTCTAGGAACTTCCCATGCCCCTCACGGAATACCTTGGGGTGTCTTCTTTCCAAAATGGGGTCACTTGTGGGGTAGTTATACTGCCCTGGCATTTTAGGGGCCCTAATGTGTGAGAAGTAGTTTGAGATCAAAATGTGCAAAAAATGCCCTGTGAAATCTGAAAGGTGCTCTTTGGAATGTGGGCCTATTTGCCCACCTAGGCTGCAAAAAAGTGTCACACATCTGGTATCGCCGTACTCAGAAGAAGTAGGGCAATGTGTTTTGGGGTGTCTTTTTACATATACCCATGCTGGTTGAGAGAAATATCTCGGCAAAAGACAACTTTTCCCATTTTTTTTATACGAAGTTGGCATTTGACCAAGATATTTATCTCACCCAGCATGGGTATATGTAAAATGACACCCCAAAACACATTGCCCAACTTCTCCTGAGTACGGCGATATGTGTGACACTTTTTTGCAGCCTAGATGCGCAAAGGGGCCCAAATTCCTTTTAGGAGGGCATTTTTAGACATTTATATTCCAGACTTCTTCTCACTCTTTAGGGCCCCTAAAATGCCAGGGCACAGTGGCGTACCGCCAATAGAGGCAGGGTACGCCACTGCTATGGGGCCCGCGGCACCGGGGGGCCGGGAGCGCTCGGAAGGCCCCGCCCCCTCCGTTTATTTTAGCTAAGTAGTAGTAAGCACTGCAGTACTAGTACAATTATGAAGAACACACTGGGCGGCGCAGGGACCGCGGCACTTGCCTTTGATCGGCGGGCCCCCTCCCCCCTTCCCTATTAACCTGCTCATCATGCTGCCTCGGCCCTCACTTGATTCTCCCGCCCGGCCAGCCTGCAGGTGTGTTCTAATTTTCACACTGGCCAATCAGCGCAAGTCAGCAGCACACAGAGGCATCTGCTGATTGGCCAGTGTTTGTGGGTAGCAGGGATGGGCGCCGGATATACACTGCATCGAACCCAGCCCCAGACTGAAGGACTGCCTGCCCGCTCCTGACCGGACACGGTTGGTGCCGTACTGCCGGTGGTTTATTATATTGGGAAGGGTCCCCAGCCAGGAATGGGATGGATAGATAGGTTAATGCAGGCATCAGCAAGATAACTCATAGGGAGGGGGGGCCCATAGAGAACAGTCTGCTTTCCTTCTACTCTGTCCTGTATGAGCCTCCCCCCCTGAATCCTCTATGAGCCCCCTTAATGCCCCCATTACCCCAAAATGTCCAGGGGGGGAGGAGTAGGAGGAAAGCACACTGTCCTCTATGAGCCCCCCCCCCTGAGTCCTCTATGAGCCCCCAACCCCTAATGCCTCCCAAAATGCCAGGGGGAGAGGAGTAGAAGGAAAGCACACTGTCCTGAGCATTTTGGGGGGCATTAAGGGTTTGGGGGGCTCATAGAGGACAGTCTGCTTCTCTCCTACTCTGTCCTATATGAGCCCTCCCCCCTGAATCCTCTATGAGCCCCCCAATTACCCCAAGATGCCCAGGGGGAAGGAGGAGTAGGAGACAAGCGCACTGTTCTGAGTCTCTCCGCCCCCCCTGAGTCCTCTATGAGCCTCCTGCCTCCCAACCCCTAATGCCCCCATTACGCCAAAATGCCCAGGGGGAGAGGAGTAGAAGGAAAGCACACTGTCCTGAGCATTTTGGTGGGCATTAAGGGTTTGGGGGGCTCATAGTGGACAGTGTGCTCTCCTACTCCTCCGCCCCGGGCATTTTGGGGGGCATTAGGGATTCTTTAATGGGGGTGTGGCATGGGAGGAGCCAGGACAGGAGGTGGGATGGGCCAGGGGTGGGTAGTGGGCGGGGTTATGGGGCCCAATTCAGATGCTTGCTATGGGGCCCAGTGATTTCTATGTACGCCCCTGCCAGGGCAGTATAAATACCCCACATGTGACCCCATTTTGGAAAGAAGACACCCCAAGGTATTCAATGAGGGGCATGGCGAGTTCATATAAAAAAAAAAATTTGCCACAAGTTAGCGGAAATTTTTATTTTTTGTTTTTTCTCACAAAGTCTTTCTTTCTGCTAACTTGGGACAAAAGTTTCAATCTTTCATGGACTCAATATGCGCCTCAGCGAATACCTTGGGGTGTCTTCTTTCCGAAATGGGGTCACATGTGGGGTATTTATACTGCCCTGGCATTTTAGGGGCCCTAAAGCGTTAGAAGAAGTCTGGAATATAAATGTCAAAAACTTTTTATGCATTTGGATTCCGTGAGGGGTATGGTGAGTTAATGTGAGATTTTATTTTTTGTCACAAGTTAGTGGAATATGAGACTTTGTAAGAAAAAAAAAATAAAGAATAATAAAATCAATTTCCGCTAACTTGTGCTAAAAAAATGTCTGAATGGAGCCTTACAGGGGGGTGATCAGGGAGTCTATATGGAGTGATCACCCTCTCGTCATTGATCACCCCCCTGTAAGGCTCCATTCAGACGTCCGTATGTGTTTTGTGGATCCGATCCGTGGATCCGTAAAACACATACGGACGTCTGAATGGAGCCTTACAGGGTGGTGATCAATGACAGGGGGTGATCAATGACAGTTGTGTGATCAGGGAGTCTATTTGGGGTGATCACCCCCCTGTCATTGATCACCCCCCTGTCAGGCTCCATTCAGACGTCCGTATGTGCTTTGCGGATCCGATCCATGGAGCCGTTGATCCGTAAAACACATACGGACGTCTGAATGGAGCCTTACAGGGGGGTGATCAATGATAGTGGGCTAATCAATGACAGGGGGGTGATCAGAAAGTCTATATGGGGTGATCACCCCCCTGTCATTGATCACCCCCCTGTAAGGTCCATTCAGACGTGCGTATGTGTTTTGCGGATCCGATCCGTGGATCCGTAAAACACATACGGACGTCTGAATGGAGCCTTACAGGGGGGTGATCAATGATAGTGGGCTGATCAATGACAGGGGGGTGATCATGGAGTCTATATGGGGTGATCACCCCCCTGTCATTGATCACCCCCCTGTAAGGTCCATTCAGACATCCGTATGTGTTTTGCGCATCCGATCCATGGATCCGTAAAACACATACGGACGTCTGAATGGAGCCTTACAGGGGGGTGATCAATGACAGGGGGGTGATCAATGACAGGCGAGTGATCAGGGAGTCTATATGGGGTGATCACCCCCCTGTCATTAATCACCCCCCTGTCAGGCTCCTGTCAGACGTCCGTATGTGTTTTGCGGATCCGATCTGTGGATCCGTAAAACACATACGGACGTCTGAATGGAGCCTTACAGGGGGGTGATCAATGACAGGGGGGTGATCAGGGAGTCTATATGGGGTGATCACCCCCCTGTCATTGATCACGCCCCTGTAAGGCTCCATTCAGACGTCCGTATGTGTTTTGCGGATCCGATCCGTGGATCCGTAAAACACATACGGACTTCTGAATGGAGCCTTACAGGGTGGTGATCAATTACAGGGGGGTGATCAATGACAGGGGGATGATCAGGGAGTCTATATGGGGTGTATAGGGGTTAATAAGGGGTTAATAAGTGACGGGGGGAGGGGGTGTAGTGTAGTGTGGTGCTTGGTGCTACTTATTACAGAGCTGCCTGTGTCCTCTGGCGGTCGATCCAAGCAAAAGGGACCACCAGAGGACCAGGTAGCAGGTATATTAGACGCTGTTATCAAAACAGCGTCTAATATACCTATTAGGGGTTAAAAAAAATCGCATCTACAGCCTGCCAGCGAACGATCGCCGCTGGCAGGCTGTAGATCCACTCGCTTACCTGCAGTTCCTGTGAACGCGCGCGCCTGTGTGCGCGCGTTCACAGGAAATCTTGCGTCTCGCGAGATGACGCGTATATGCGTCTAGGAGGAATGAATCCCTGCGTTAGGCGGTCGGGAAGCAGTTAAAGGGGCGGTCACTGTGAAAGTCACTGTTAAAGGGGAGGTCACTGTGAAAGTTGATGTTAAAGGGGAGGTCACTGTGAAAGTCACTGTTAAAGGGGCGGTCACTGTAAAAGTCACTTTTAAAGGGGTGGTCACTGTGAAAGTCACTGTTAAAGGGGCGGTCACTGTGAAAGTCACTGTTAAAGGGGCGGTCACTGTGAAAGTCACTTTTAAAGGGGTGGTCACTGTGAAAGTCACTGTTAAAGGGGCGGTCACTGTGAAAGTCACTGTTAAGGGGCGGTCACTGTGAAAGTCACTGTTAAAGGGGTAGGCACTGTGAAAGTCACTGTTTAAAGGGCGGTCACTGTAAAAGTCACTGTTAAAGGGTCGGGCGGTCACTGTAAAAGTCACTATTAAATGGGCGGTCACTGTGAAAGTCACTGTTAAAGGGGCGGTCACTATGAAAGTCACTGTTAAAGGGGCGTTCACTGTTAAAGGGCTGGCCACTGTAAAAGTCACTGTTAAATGTGCAGTCACTGTTAACCACCTCAGCCCCCAGTGCTTAAACACCCTGAAAGACCAGGCCACTTTTTACACTTATGACCTACACTACTTTCACCGTTTATTGCTCGGTCATGCAACTTACCACCCAAATGAATTTTACCTCCTTTTCTTCTCACTAATAGAGCTTTCATTTGGTGGTATTTCATTGCTGCTGACATTTTTACTTTTTTTGTTATTAATCGAAATTTAACGATTTTTTTGCAAAAAAATGACATTTTTCACTTTCAGTTGTAAAATTTTGCAAAAAAAACGAGATCCATATATAAATTTTGCTCTAAATGTATTGTTCTACATGTCTTTGATAAAAAAAAAAATGTTTGGGTAAAAAAAAATGGTTTGGGTAAAAGTTATAGCGTTTACAAACTATGGTACAAAAATGTGAATTTCCGCTTTTTGAAGCAGCTCTGACTTTCTGAGCACCTGTCATGTTTCCTGAGGTTCTACAATGCCCAGACAGTACAAACACCCCACAAATGACCCCATTTCGGAAAGTACACACCCTAAGGTATTCGCTGATGGGCATAGTGAGTTCATAGAACTTTTTATTTTTTGTCACAAGTTAGCGGAAAATTATGATTTTTATTTTTATTTTTTTTTCCTTACAAAGTCTCATATTCCACTAACTTGTGACAAAAAATAAAAAGTTCTATGAACTCACTATGCCCATCACGAAATACCTTGGGGTCTCTTCTTTCCAAAATGGGGTCACTTGTGGGGTAGTTATACTGCCCTGGCATTCTAGGGGCCCAAATGTGTGGTAAGGAGTTTGAAATCAAATTCTGTAAAAAATGCCCTGTGAAATCCGAAAGGTGCTCTTTGGAATATGGGCCCCTTTGCCCACCTAGGCTGCAAAAAAGTGTCACACATCTGGTATCTCTGTATTCAGGAGAAGTTGAGGAATGTGTTTTGGGGTGTCTTTTTACATATACCCATGCTGGGTGAGATAAATATCTTGGTCAAATGCCAACTTTGTATAAAAAAATGGGAAAAGTTGTCTTTTGCCAAGATATTTCTCTCACCCAGCATGGGTATATGTAAAATGACACCCCAAAACACATTCCCCAACTTCTACTGAGTACGGAGATACCAGATGTGTGACACTTTTTTGCAGCCTAGGTGGGCAAAGGGGCCCATATTCCAAAGAGCACCTTTCGGATTTCACAGGTCATTTACCTACTTACCACACATTAGGGCCCCTGGAAAATGCCAGGGCAGTATAACTACCCCACAAGTGACCCCATTTTGGAAAGAAGACACCCCAAGGTATTCCGTGAGGGGCATGGCGAGTTCCTAGAATTTTTTATTTTTTGTCACAAGTTAGTGGAAAATGATGATTTTTTTTTTTTTTTTTTTTTTTCATACAAAGTCTCATATTCCACTAACTTGTGACAAAAAATAAAAACTTCTATGAACTCACTATGCCCATCAGCAAATACCTTGGGGTCTCTTCTTTCCAAAATGGGGTCACTTGTGGGGTAGTTATACTGCCCTGGCATTCTAGGGGCCCAAATGTGTGGTAAGGAGTTTGAAATCAAATTCTGTAAAAAATGCCCTGTGAAATCCGAAAGGTGCTCTTTGGAATATGGGCCCCTTTGCCCACCTAGGCTGCAAAAAAGTGTCACACATCTGGTATCTCTGTATTCAGTAGAAGTTGGGGAATGTGTTTTGGGGTGTCTTTTTACATATACCCATGCTGGGTGAGAGAAATATCTTGGCAAAAGACAACTTTTCCCATTTTTTTATACAAAGTTGGCCTTTGACCAAGATATTTATCTCACCCAGCATGGGTATATGTAAAAAGACACCCCAAAACACATTGCTCAACTTCTACTGAATACGGAGATACCAGATGTGTGACACTTTTTTGCAGCCTAGGTGGGCAAAGGGGCCCATATTCCAAAGAGCACCTTTCGGATTTCACAGGGCATTTTTTACAGAATTTGATTTCAAACTCCTTACCACACATTTGGGCCCCTAGAATCCCAGGGCAGTATAACTACCCCACAAGTGACCCCATTTTGGAAAGAAGAGACCCCAAGGTATTCGCTGATGGGCATGGCGAGTTCATGGAAGTTTTTATTTTTTGTCACAAGTTAGTGGAATATGAGACTTTGTATGAAAAAAAAAATAAAAAAAAAAATCATCATTTTCCACTAACTTGTGACAAAAAATAAAAAATTCTAGGAACTCGCCATGTCCCTCACGGAATACCTTGGGGTGTCTTCTTTTCAAAATGGGGTCACTTGTGGGGTAGTTATACTGCCCTGGCATTTTCCAGGGGCCCTAATGTGTGGTAAGTAGGTAAATGACCTGTGAAATCCGAAAGGTGCTCTTTGGAATGTGGGCCCCTTTGCCCACCTAGGCTGCAAAAAAGTGCCACACATGTGGTATCTCCGTACTCGGGAGAAGTTGGGGAATGTGTTTTGGGGTGTCATTTTACATATACCCATGCTGGGTGAGATAAATATCTTGGTCAAATGCCAACTTTGTATAAAAAAATGGGAAAAGTTGTCTTTTGCCAAGATATTTCTCTCACCCAGCATGGGTATATGTAAAATGACACCCCAAAACACATTCCCCAACTTCTCCTGAGTACGGCGATACCACATGTGTGACACTTTTTTGCAGCCTAAATGCGCAAAGGGGCCCACATTCCTTTTATGAGGGCATTTTTAGACATTTGGATCCCAGACTTCTTCTCACGCTTTAGGACCCCTAGAATGCCAGGGCAGTATAAATACCCCACATGTGACCCCATTTTGGAAAGAAGACACCCCAAGGTATTCAATGAGGGGCATGGCGAGTTCATAGAAATTTTTTTTTTTTGGCACAAGTTATCGGAAATTGATTTTATTTATTTTTTTCTCACAAAGTCTCCCTTTCCGCTAACTTGGGACAAAAATTTCAATCTTTCATGGACTCAATATGCCCCTCACGGAATACCTGGGGGTGTCTTCTTTCCGAAATAGGGTCATATGTGGGGTATTTATACTGCCCTGGCATTCTAGGGGCCCTAAAGCGTGAGAAGAAGTCTGGAATATAAATGTCTAAAAAATTTGACGCATTTGGATTCCGTGAGGGGTATGGTGAGTTCATGTGAGATTTTATTTTTTGACACAAGTTAGTGGAATATGAGACTTTGTAAGAAAAAAAAATAATAATTCCGCTAACTTGGGCCAAAAAAATGTCTGAATGGAGCCTTACAGAGGGGTGATCAATGACAGGGGGGTGATCAATGACAGGGGTGGTGATCAATGACAGGGGGGTGATCAGGGAGTCTATATGGGGTGATCACCCCCCTGTCATTGATCACCCCCCTGTAAGGCTCCATTCAGATGTCCGTATGTGTTTTGCGGATCCGATCCATGTATCCGTGGATCCGTAAAAATCATACGGACATCTGAATGCAGCATGACAGGGGGGGGGTGATCAATGACAGGGGGGGTGATCAGGGAGTCTATATGGGGTGATCACCACAGTCATTGATCACGCCCCTGTAAGGCTTCATTCAGACGTCCGTATGCGTTTTGCGGATCCGATCCATCTATCAGTGGATCCGTAAAAATCATGCGGACATCTGAATGGAGCTTTACAGGGGGGTTGATCAATGACAGGGGTGTAATCAATGACAGGGGGGTGATCAGGGAGTCTATATGGGGTGATCACCACAGTCATTGATCACGCCCCTGTAAGGCTTCATTCAGACGTCCGTATGCGTTTTGCGGATCCGATCCATCTATCAGTGGATCCGTAAAAATCATGCGGACATCTGAATGGAGCTTTACAGGGGGTTGATCAATGACAGGGGTGTAATCAATGACAGGGGGGTGATCAGGGAGTCTATATGGGGTGATCAGGGGTGATCAAGGGTGAATAAGGGGTTAATAAGTGACGGGGGGGGGGTGTAGTGTAGTGTAGTGGTGCTTGGTGGGACTTTACTGAGCTACCTGTGTCCTCTGGTGGTCGATCCAAACAAAGGGGACCACCAGAGGACCAGGTAGCAGGTATATTAGACGCTGTTATCAAAACAGCGTCTAATATACCTGTTAGGGGTTAAAAAAAACACATCTCCAGCCTGCCAGCGAACGATCGCCGCTGGCAGGCTGGAGATCAACTCTCTTACCTTCCGTTCCTGTGAGCGCGCGCGCCTGTGTGCGCGCGTTCACAGGAAATCCCGGCTCACGCGAGATGACGCGTATATGCGTCGCTGAGCGCAGGGCTGCCACCTCCGGAACGCGAATCTGCGTACAGCGGTCCGGAGGTGGTTAAAGGACCGGCCACTGTAAAAGTCACTGTTAAAGGGGTGGTCACTGTTAAAGGGGCAGTCACTGTGAAAGTCACTGTTAACCTCCTCAGGACCGCCGTACGCAGGATTGCGTCTTTGCGGTGGCCCTGCTCTTCTGGGTGGACGCGCCGGCGCGTCCTCTCGCGAGACGCGAGATTTCCTGTGAACGCGCGCACACAGGCGCGCGCGTTCACAGGATCGGAAGGTAAGAGAGTGGACCTCCAGCCTGCCAGCGGCGATCATTCGCTGGCAGTCTGGAGATGTGATTTTTTTTAACCCCTAACAGGTATATTAGACGCTGTTTTGATAACAGCGTCTAATATACCTGCTACCTGGTCCTCTGGTGGTCCCCTTTGTTTGGATCGACCACCAGAGGACACAGGTAGCTCAGTAAAGTAGCACCAAACACCACTACACTACACTACACCCCCACGTCACTTATTAACCCCTTATCAACCACTGATCACCCCATATAGACTCCCTGATCACCCCCCTGTCATTGATTACCCCCCTGTCATTGATCACCCCCCTGTAAAGCTCCATTCAGAAGTCCGTATGTGTTTTACGGATCCACGGATCGGATCCGCAAAACACATATGGACGTCTAAATGGAGCCTTACAGGGGCGTGATCAATGACTGTGGTGATCACCCCATATAGACTCCCTGATCACCCCCCTGTCATTGATCACCCCCCTGTAAAGCTCCATTCAGATGTCCGCATGAATTTTACGGATCCACTGATAGATGGATCGGATCCGCAAAACGCATACGGACGTCTGAATGGAGCCTTAGAGGGGCTTCACTTATTAACCCCTTATTAACCCCTATACACCCCATATAGACTCCCTGATCATCCCCCTGTCATTGATCACCCCCCTGTAATTGATTACCACCCTGTAAGGCTCCATTCAGAAGTCCGTATGTGTTTTACGGATCCACGGATCGGATCCGCAAAACGCATACGGACGTCTGAATGGAGCCTTACAGGGGCGTGATCAATGACTGTGGTGATCACCCCATATAGACTCCCTGATCACCCCCCTGTCATTGATTACACCCCTGTCATTGATCAACCCCCTGTAAAGCTCCATTCAGACGTCCGCATGATTTTTACGGATCCACTGATAGATGGATCGGATCCGCAAAATGCATACGGACGTCTGAATGGAGCCTTACAGGGGCGTGATCAATGACTGTGGTGATCACCCCATATAGACTCCCTAATCACCCCCCTGTCATTGATCACCCCCCCTGTCATTGATCACCCCCCCTGTCAGGCTGCATTCAGATGTCCGTATGATTTTTACGGATACATGGATCGGATCCGCAAAACACATACGGACGTCTGAATGGAGACTTATAGGGGGGTGATCAATGACAGGGGGGTGATCACCCCATATAGATTCCTTGATCACCCCCCTGTCATTGATCACCCCCCTGTCATTGATCACTCCTCTGTAAGGCTCCATTCAGACATTTTTTTGGCCCATGTTAGCGGAAATTATTATTTTTTTTCTTACAAAGTCTCATATTCCACTAACTTGTGTCAAAAAATAAAATCTCACATGAACTCACCATACCCCTCACGGAATCCAAATGCGTAAAAATTTTTAGACATTTATATTCCAGACTTCTTCTCACGCTTTAGGGCCCCTAGAATGCCAGGGCAGTATAAATACCCCACAAGTGACCCCATTTCGGAAAAAGACACCCCCAGGTATTCCGTGAGGAGCATATTGAGTCCATGAAAGATTGAAATTTTTGTCCCAAGTTAGCGGAAAGGGAGACTTTGTGAGAAAAAAATAAATAAAATCAATTTCCGCTAACTTGTGCCAAAAAAATAAAATTTCTATGAACTCGCCATGCCCCTCATTGAATACCTTGGGGTGTCTTCTTTCCAAAATGGGGTCACATGTGGGGTCACATACTGCCCTGGCATTTTAGGGGCCTTAAAGCGTGAGAAGAAGTCTGGGATCCAAATGTCTAAAAATGCCCTCATAAAAGGAATGTGGGCCCCTTTACGCATCTATGCTGCAAAAAAGTGTCACACATCTGGTATCGCCGTACTCAGGAGAAGTTGGGCGATGTGTTTTGGGGTGTCATTTTACATATACCCATGCTGGGTGAGATAAATATCTTGGTCAAATGCCAACTTTGTATAAAAAAATGGGAAAAGTTGTCTTTTGCCGAGATATTTCTCTCACCCAGCATGAGTATATGTAAAAAGACACCCCAAAACACATTGCCCAACTTCTCCTGAATACGGCGATACCACATGTGTGACACTTTTTTGCAGCCTAGGTGGGCAAAGGGGCCCACATTCCAAAGAGCACCTTTAGGATTTCACAGGTCATTTACCTACTTACCACACATTAGGGCCCCTGGAAAATGCCAGGGAAGTATAACTATCCCACAAGTGACCCCATTTTGGAAAGAAGACACCCCAAGGTATTCCGTGAGGGGCATGGCGAGTTCCTAGAATTTTATATTTTTTGTCACAAGTTAGCGGAAAATGATGATTTATAATTTTTTATTTTTTTCCTTACAAAGTCTCATATTCCACTAACTTGTGACAAAAAATAAAAACTTCCATGAACTCACTATGCCCATCAGCGAATACCTTGGGGTGTCTTCTTTCCAAAATGGGGTCACTTGTGGGGTAGTTATACTGCCCTGGCATTCTAGGGGCCCAAATGTGTGGTAAGGATTTTGAAATCAAATTCTGTAAAAAATGACCAGTGAAATCCGAAAGGTGCTCTTTGGAATATGGGCCCCTTTGCCCACCTAGGCTGCAAAAAAGTGTCACACATCTGGTATCTCCGTATTTAGGAGAAGTTGGAGAATGTGTTTTGGGGTGTCATTTTACATATACCCATGCTGGGTGAGAGAAATATCTTGGCAAAAGACAACTTTTACCATTTTTTTATACAAAGTTGTCTTTTGCCAAGATATTTCTCTCACCCAGCATGGGTATATGTAAAATGACACCCCAAAACACATTCCCCAACTTCTCCTAAATACGGAGATACCACATGTGTGACACTTTTTTGCAGCCTAGGTGGGCAAAGGGGCCCACATTCCAAAAAGCACCTTTCGGATTTCACCAGCCATTTTTTACAGAATTTGATTTCAAACTCCTTACCACACATTTGGGCCCCTAGAATGCCAGGACAGTATAACTACCCCACAAGTGACCCCATTTTGGAAAGAAGACATCCCAAGGTATTCGCTGATGGGCATAGTGAGTTCATGGAAGTTTTTATTTTTTGTCACAAGTTAGTGGAATATGAGACTTTGTAAGAAAAAAAAATAAAAAAATAAAAATCATCATTTTCCGCTAACTTGTGACAAAAAATAAAAAGTTCTATGAACTCACTATGCCCATCAGCGAATACCTTAGGGTGTCTACTTTCCGAAATGGGGTCATTTGTGGGGTGTTTGTACTGTCTGGCCATTGTAGAACCTCAGGAAACATGACAGGTGCTCAGAAAGTCAGAGCTGCTTCCAAAAGCGGAAATTCACATTTTTGTACCATAGTTTGTAAACGCTATAACTTTTACCCAAACCATTTTTTTTTTTACCCAAAAATTTTTTTTTTTATCAAAGACATGTAGAACAATAAATTTAGAGCAAAATTTATATATGGATCTCGTTTTTTTTGCAAAATTTTACAACTGAAAGTGAAAAATGTCATTTTTTTGCAAAAAAATCATTAAATTTCGATTAATAACAAAAAAAGTAAAAATGTCAGCAGCAATGAAATACCACCAAATGAAAGCTCTATTAGTGAGAAGTAAAGGAGGTAAAATTCATTTGGGTGGTAAGTTGCATGACCGAGCAATAAACGGTGAAAGTAGTGTAGGTCATAAGTGTAAAAAGTGGCCTGGTCTTTCAGGGTGTTTAAGCTATGGGGGCTGAGGTGGTTAAAGGGGCGGTCACTGTGAAAGTCACTGTTAAAGGGCTGGCCACTGTAAAAGTCACTGTTAAAGGGGCGGTCACTGTTAAAGGGGTGGTCACTGTGAAAGTCACTGTTAAAGGGGCGGTCACTGTGAAAGTCACTGTTAAAGGGGCGTTCACTGTTAAAGGGCTGGCCACTGTAAAAGTCACTGTTAAAGGGGCAGTCACTGTTAAAGGGCCGGCCACTGTAAAAGTCACTGTTAAAGGGGCGGTCACTGTTAAAGGGGCAGTCACTGTGAAATTCATTGTAAAAGGGGGCGGTCACTGTGAAAGTCACTGTTAAAGGGGCGGTCACTGTGAAAGTCACTGTTAAAGGGGCAGTCACTGTGAAAGTCACTGTTAAAGGGGCGGTCACTGAAAAAGGGGCGGTCAATGTGAAAGTCATTGTTAAAGGGGCGGTCACTGTGAAAGTCACTGTTAAAGAGGCGGTCTCTGTGAAAGTCATTGTTAAAAGGGCGGTCACTGTGAAAGTCACTTTTAAAGGGTCGGTCACTGTGAAAGTCACTGTTAAAGGGGTCGTCACTGTGAAAGTCACTGTTAAAGGGGTGGTCACTGTCAAAGTCACTCTTAAAGGGGCAGTCACTGTGAAAGTCACTGTTAAAGGTGCAGTAACTGTGAAAGTCACTATTAAAGGGGCAGTAACTGTGAAAGTCACTGTTAAATGGGTTGGCACTGTGAAAGTCACTGTTTAATGGGCAGTCACTGTAAAAGTCACTGTTAAAGGGGCGGTCACTGTGAAAGTCACTGTTAAAGGGGTGGGCACTGTGAAAGTCACTGTTTAAGCGGCGATCACTGTGAAAGTCACTGTTAAAGGGGTGGTCACTGTGAGAGTCACTGTTAAAGGGGCGGTCACTGTGAAAGTCACTGTTAAAGGGGTGTTTACTGTTAAAGAGCTGGCCACTGTAAAAGTCACTGTTAAAGGGGCAGTCACTGTTAAAGGGTCGGCCACTGTAAAAGTCACTGTTAACCACCTCAGCCCCCAGTGCTTAAACACCCTGAAAGACCAGGCCACTTTTTACACTTCTGACCTACACTACTTTCACCGTTTATTGCTCGGTCATGCAACTTACCACCCAAATGAATTTTACCTCCTTTTCTTCTCACTAATAGAGCTTTCATTTGGTGGTATTTCATTGCTGCTGACATTTTTACTTTTTTTGTTATTAATCGAAATTTAACGATTTTTTTGCAAAAAAATGACATTTTTCACTTTCAGTAGAATTTTTTTTAAAAAAAACGAGATCCATATAGAAATTTTGCTCTAAATTTATAGTTCTACATGTCTTTGATAAAAAAAAAATGTTTGGGTAAAAAAAAAATGGTTTGGGTAAAAGTTATAGCGTTTACAAACTATGGTACAAAAATGTGAATTTCCGCTTTTTGAAGCAGCTCTGACTTTCTGAGCACCTGTCATGTTTCCTGAGGTTCTACAATGGCCAGACAGTACAAACACCCCACAAATGACCCCATTTCGGAAAGTACACACCCTAAGGTATTCGCTGATGGGCATAGTGAGTTCATAGAACTTTTTATTTTTTGTCACAAGTTAGCGGAAAATGATGATTTTTTTTTTTTTTTCTTACAAAGTCTCATATTCCACTAACTTGTGACAAAAAATAAAAACTTCTATGAACTCACTATGCCCATCACGAAATACCTTGGGGTCTCTTCTTTCCAAAATGGGGTCACTTGTGGGGTAGTTATACTGCCCTGGCATTCTAGGGGCCCAAATGTGTGGTAAGGAGTTTGAAATCAAATTCTGTAAAAAATGACGAGTGAAATCCGAAAGGTGCTCTTTGGAATGTGGGCCCCTTTGCCCACCTAGGCTGCAAAAAAGTGTCACACATCTGGTATCTCTGTATTCAGGAGAAGTTGAGGAATGTGTTTTGGGGTGTCTTTTTACATATACCCATGCTGGGTGAGATAAATATCTTGGTCAAATGCCAACTTTGTATAACAAAATGGGAAAAGTTGTCTTTTGCCAAGATATTTCTCTCACCCAGCATGGGTATATGTAAAAAGACACCCCAAAACACATTGCCCTACTTCTCCTGAGTACGGAGATACCAGATGTGTGACACTTTTTTGCAGCCTAGGTGGGCAAAGGGGCCCATATTCCAAAGAGCACCTTTCGGATTTCACAGGTCATTTTTTACAGAATTTGATTTCAAACTCCTTACCACACATTTGGGCCCCTAGAATGCCAGGGCAGTATAACTACCCCACAAGTGACCCCATTTTGGAAAGAAGACACCCCAAGGTATTTCGTGAAGGGCATGGCAAGTTCCTAGAATTTTTTATTTTTTGTCACAAGTTAGTGGAAAATGATGATTTTTTTAAATTTTTTTTTTTTTCATACAAAGTCTCATATTCCACTAACTTGTGACAAAAAATAAAAACTTCCATGAACTCACTATGCCCATCAGCGAATACCTTGGGGTCTCTTCTTTCCAAAATGGGGTCACTTGTGGGGTAGTTATACTGCCCTGGCATTCTAGGGGCCCAAATGTGTGGTAAGGAGTTTGAAATCAAATTCTGTAAAAAATGACCTGTGAAATCCGAAAGGTGCTCTTTGGAATATGGGCCCCTTTGCCCACCTAGGCTGCAAAAAAGTGTCACACATCTGGTATTGCCGTACTCAGGAGAAGGTGGGGAATGTGTTTTGGGGTGTCATTTTACATATACCCATGCTGGGTGAGATAAATATCTTGGTCAAATGCCAACTTTGTATAAAAAAATGGGAAAAGTTGTCTTTTGCCAAGATATTTCTCTCACCCAGCAGGGGTATATGTAAAATGACACCCCAAAACACATTCCCCACCTTCTCCTGAGTACGGAGATACCAGATGTGTGACACTTTTTTGCAGCCTAGGTGGGCAAAGGGGCCCATATTCCAAAGAGCACCTTTCGGATCTCACAGGTCATTTTTTACAGAATTTGATTTCAAACTCCTTACCACACATTTGGGCCCCTAGAATGCCAGGGCAGTATAACTACCCCACAAGTGACCCCATTTTGGAAAGAAGACACCCCAAGGTATTCGCTGATGGGCATAGTGAGTTCATGGAAGTTTTTATTTTTTGTCACAAGTTAGTGGAATATGAGACTTTGTATGAAAAAAAAATATAAAAAAAAATCAGCATTTTCCACTAACTTGTGACAAAAAATAAAAAATTCGAGGAACTCGCCATGCCCCTCACGGAATACCTTGGGGTGTCTTCTTTCCAAAATGGGGTCACTTGTGGGGTAGTTATACTGCCCTGGCATTTTCCAGGGGCCCTAATGTGTGGTAAGTAGGTAAATGACCTGTGAAATCCTAAAGGTGCTCTTTGGAATATGGGCCCCTTTGCCCACCTAGGCTGCAAAAAAGTGTCACACATCTGGTATCGCCGTATTCAGGAGAAGTTGGGGAATGTGTTTTGGGGTGTCATTTTACATATACCCTTGCTGGGTGAGAGAAATATCTTGGCAAAAGACAACTTTTCCCATTTTTTTATACAAAGTTGGCATTTGACCAAGATATTTCTCTCACCCAGCATGGGTATATGTAAAATGACACCCCAAAACACATTCCCCAACTTCTCCTGAGTACGGCGATACCAGATGTGTGACACTTTTTTGCAGCCTAGATGCGCAAAGGTGCCCAAATTCCTTTTAGGAGGGCATTTTTAGACATTTGGATACCAGACTTCTTCTCACGCTTTGGGGCCCCTAGAATGCCAGGGCAGTATAAATACCCCACATGTGACCCCATTTTGGAAAGAAGACACCCCAAGGTATTCAATGAGGGGCATGGCGAGTTCATAGAAAAAAAATTTTTTGGGCACAAGTTAGCGGAAATTGATATTTTTAATTTTTTTCTCACAAAGTCTCCCGTTCCGCTAACTTGGGACAAAAATTTCAATCTTTCATGGACTCAATATGCCCCTCACGGAATACCTGGGGGTGTCTTCTTTCCGAAATGGGGTCACATGTGGGGTATTTATACTGCCCTGGCATTCTAGGGGCCCTAAAGCGTGAGAAGAAGTCTGGAATATAAATGTCTAAAAAATTTGACGCATTTGGATTCCGTGAGGGGTATGGTGAGTTCATGTGAGATTTTATTTTTTGACACAAGTTAGTGGAATATGAGACTTTGTAAGAAAAAATAATAATAATTCCGCTAACTTGGGCCAAAAAAATGTCTGAATGGAGCCTTACAGAGGGGTGATCAATGACAGGGGGGTGATCAATGACAGGGTGGTGATCAATGACAGGGGGGTGATCAGGGAGTCTATATGGGGTGATCACCACAGTCATTGATCACGCCCCTGTAAGGCTTCATTCAGACGTCCGGATGCGTTTTGCGGATCCGATCCATCTATCAGTGCATCCGTAAAAATCATGCGGACATCTGAATGGAGCTTTACAGGGGGTTGATCAATGACAGGGGTGTAATCAATGACAGGGGGGTGATCAGGGAGTCTATATGGGGTGATAACCACAGTCAATGATCACGCCCCTGTAAGGCTTCATTCAGACGTCCGTATGCGTTTTGCGGATCCGATCCATCTATCAGTGCATCCGTAAAAATCATGCGGACATCTGAATGGAGCTTTACAGGGGGGTAATCAATGACAGGGGGGTGATCACCACAGTCATTGATCATGCCCCTGTAAGGCTTCATTCAGACGTCCGGATGCGTTTTGCGGATCGGATCCATCTATCAGTGCATCCGTAAAAATCATGCGGACATCTGAATGGAGCTTTACAGGGGGGTGATCAGGGAGTCTATATGGGGTGATCACCACAGTCATTGATCATGCCCCTGTAAGGCTTCATTCAGACGTCCGGATGCGTTTTGCGGATCCGATCCATCTATCAGTGCATCCGTAAAAATCATGCGGACATCTGAATGGAGCTTTACAGGGGGGTGATCAGGGAGTCTATATGGGGTGATCACCACAGTCATTGATCATGCCCCTGTAAGGCTTCATTCAGACGTCCGGATGCGTTTTGCGGATCGGATCCATCTATCAGTGCATCCGTAAAAATCATGCGGACATCTGAATGGAGCTTTACAGGGGGGTGATCAGGGAGTCTATATGGGGTGATCACCACAGTCATTGATCATGCCCCTGTAAGGCTTCATTCAGACGTCCGGATGCGTTTTGCGGATCCGATCCATCTATCAGTGCATCCGTAAAAATCATGCGGACATCTGAATGGAGCTTTACAGGGGGGTGATCAGGGAGTCTATATGGGGTGATCACCACAGTCATTGATCATGCCCCTGTAAGGCTTCATTCAGACGTCCGGATGCGTTTTGCGGATCCGATCCATCTATCAGTGGATCCGTAAAAATCATGCGGACGTCTGAATGGAGCTTTACAGGGGGGTAATCAATGACAGGGGTGTAATCAATGACAGGGGGGTGATCAGGGAGTCTATATGGGGTGATAACCACAGTCATTGATCACGCCCCTGTAAGGCTTCATTCAGACGTCCGGATGCGTTTTGCGGATCCGATCCATCTATCAGTGGATCCGTAAAAATCATGCGGACGTCTGAATGGAGCTTTACAGGGGGTTGATCAATGACATGGGGGTAATCAATGACAGGGGGGTGATCAGGGAGTCTATATGGGGTGATCAGGGGTGATCAGGGGCTAATAAGGGGTTAATAAGTGACGGGGGGGGGTGTAGTGTAGTGTAGTGGTGCTTGGTGGGACTTTACTGAGCTACCTGTGTCCTCTGGTGGTCGATCCAAACAAAGGGGACCACCAGAGGACCAGGTAGCAGGTATATTAGACGCTGTTATCAAAACAGCGTCTAATATACCTGTTAGGGGTTAAAAAAAAACACATCTCCAGCCTGCCAGCGAACGATCGCCGCTGGCAGGCTGGAGATCAACTCTCTTACCTTCCGTTCCTGTGAGCGCGCGCGCCTGTGTGCGCGCGTTCACAGGAAGTCTCGGCTCGCGCGAGATGACGCGTATATGCGTGACTCTGCGCAGGGCTGCCACCTCCGGAACGCGATCCTGCGTTAGGCGGTCCGGAGGTGGTTAACAGTGACTTTCACATTGACCGCCCCTTTTTCAGTGACCGCCCCTTTAACAGTGACTTTCACAGTGACTGCCCCTTTAACAGTGACTTTCACAGTGACCGCCCCTTTAACAGTGACTTTCACAGTGACCGCCCCCTTTTACAATGACTTTCACAGTGACTGCCCCTTTAACAGTGACCGCCTTTAATTAACCACCTCCGGACCGCCTAACGCAGGATCGCGTTCCGGAGGTGGCAGCCCTGCGCAGAGTCACGCATATACGCGTCATCTCGCGCGAGCCGAGACTTCCTGTGAACGCGCGCACACAGGCGCGTGCGCTCACAGGAACGGAAGGTAAGAGAGTTGATCTCCAGCCTGCCAGCGGCGATCGTTCGCTGGCAGGCTGGAGATGTGTTTTTTTTTAACCCCTAACAGGTATATTAGACGCTGTTTTGACAAAAAAAGTAAAAATGTCAGCAGCAATGAAATACCACCAAATGAAAGCTCTATTAGTGAGAAGAAAAGGAGGTAAAATTCATTTGGGTGGTAAGTTGCATGACCGAGCAATAAACGGTGAAAGTAGTGTAGGTCAGAAGTGTAAAAAGTGGCCTGGTCTTTCAGGGTGTTTAAGCACTGGGGGCTGAGGTGGTTAAAGGGGCGGTCACTGTGAAAGTCACTGTTAAAGAGGCGGTCTCTGTGAAAGTCATTGTTAAAAGGGCGGTCACTGTGAAAGTCACTTTTAAAGGGTCGGTCACTGTGAAAGTCACTGTTAAAGGGGTCGTCACTGTCAAAGTCACTCTTAAAGGGGCAGTCACTGTGAAAGTCACTGTTAAAGGGGCAGTAACTGTGAAAATCACTGTTAAAGGGGCAGTAACTGTGAAAGTCACTGTTAAAGGGGTGGGCACTGTGAAAGTCACTGTTTAATGGGCAGTCACTGTAAAAGTCACTGTTAAAGGGGCGGTCACTGTGAAAGTCACTGTTAAAGGGATGGGCACTGTGAAAGTCACTGTTTAAGCGGCGATCACTGTGAAAGTCACTGTTAAATGGGTGGTCACTGTGAAAGTCACTGTTAATGGGGCGGTCACTGTGAAAGACACTGTTAAAGGGGCGATCACTGTGAAAGTCACTGTTAAATGGGCATTCACTATGAAAGTCACTGTTAAATGGGCGTTCACTGTTAAAGGACTGGCCACTGTAAAAGTCACTGTTAAAGGGGGAGTCACTGTGAAAGTCACTGTTAAAGGGGTGGTCACTGTTAAAGGGGCGGCCACTGTGAAAGTCACTGTTAAAGGACTGGCCACTGTAAAAGTCACTGTTAAAGGGGGAGTCACTGTGAAAGTCACTGTTAAAGGGGTGGTCACTGTTAAAGGGGCGGCCACTGTGAAAGTCACTGTTAAAGGGCTGGCCACTGTAAAAGTCACTGTTAAAGGGGCGGTCCCTGTTAAATGGGCGATCACTGTAAAAATCACTGTTAAATTGGCGGTCACTGTGAAAGTCACTGTTACAGGGGCGGTCACTGTAAAAGTCACTGTTAAAGGGGTGGGCACTGTAAAAGTCACTGTTAAAGGGGAGGTCACTGTAAAAGTCACTGTTAAAGGGGTGGTCACTGTGAAAGTCACTGTTAAAGGGGCTGTCACTGTGAAAGTCACTGTTAAAGGGGCAGTCACTGTGAAAGTCCATGTTAAAGGGGTGGTCACTATGAAAGTCACTGTTAAAGGGGTGTTCACTGTTAAAGGGGCGGTCACTGTGAAAGTCACTGTTAAAGGGGCGGTCACTGTGAAAGTCACTTTTAAAGGGGCGGGCACTGTGGAGGTCTCTGCTAAAGGGGCTGGCACTATGTAAGTCACTGTTAAAGAGGAAGGCACTGTGAAGGTCACTGTTAAAGGGATGGCCACTATGAAGGTCACTGTTAAAGGGGTGTTCAATGCTAAAGGGGCGGTCACTGTTAAAGGGGCCGGTTCTGTATAGGTCACTGTTAAAGGGACAGGCACTGTTAAAGGGGCGGGCACTCTGAAGGTCATTGTTAAAGGGTCAGGGACTGTGGAGGTCAATGTTAAAGGGGCGGGCACTGTGGAGGTAATTGTTAAAGGGGTGGGTACTGTAGAGGTCACTGTCATGGGGGAAACTGTCGATATCTTTTTACGACACATGGAAACATAAAATGAAATAGATGAAATATACCCGTGTGAAGCCGGGTCCTTCTGCTAGTATATAATATAGCTTACAGTGAATGACTGTAAATACTTACAGTTCTGAAGACTCTAGCAGGCTCAGGATCAGTGCTCTGGGCAGCTGAGCTCAAGGCTGGAAGTGGGCACCGCTCTGCAGTTCAAAAAGGAGACCGGGGCTTGGCTCACCCTAGCGTTACAGTGCATCCCACAGTATGCAGTATAGCACCCTATAGTATATAGCACCCCACAGTATGCAGTATAGCATCCTATAGCATACAGTATAGCACTTCACAGTATACAGTAGAGCAGTATAGCACTTCACAATATACAGCACCCACAATATACGGTAGAGCAGTATAGCACCCAGTATACAGCACCCCACAGTATACAGTAGAGCAGTATAGCACCCAGTACACAGCACCCCACAGTATACAGTAGAGCAGTATAGCACCTAGTATACAGCACTCCACAATATACAGCACCCCACAGTATACAGTAGAGCAGTATAGCACCCAGTATACAGCACCCCACAGTATACAGTAGAGCATTATAGCACCCAGTATACAGCACCCCACAACATACAGCACCCCACAGTATACAGTAGAGCAGTATTGCACCCAGTATACAGCCCCCCACAGTATACAGTAGAGCAGTATATCACCCCACAGTATACAGCACCCCACAGTATACAGCACCCCCAGTATATAATCTCATATACCAGCCCCCAGTATATAATCTCACACAGCAGCCCCCCATAATTTAATCTCATACAGCAGCACCCCCAGTATATAATCTCATACAGCAGCCCCCACAGTATGTAATCCCACACATCAGCCCCCAGTATATAATCCCACACAGCAGCCCCTAGTATATAATCCCACACAGCAGCCCCCCAGTATATAATCCCACACAGCAGCCCCCCAGTATATAATCTCATACAGCTGCCCCCCCAGTATATAATCCCACACAGCAGCCCCCCTCAGTATATAATCTCATACAGCAGCCCCCCAGTATATAAACCAACACAGCAGCCCCCAGTATATAATCCCACACAGCAGGGCCCCCAGTATATAATCTCATACAGCAACCCCCTGAGTATATAATCCCACACAGCAACCCCCAGTATATAATCCCACACAGCAGCCCCCCAGTATATAATCCCACATAGCAGCCCCCCAGTATATAATCTCATACAGCAGCCCCCCCAGTATATAATCCCACACAGCAGCCCCCCTCAGTATTTAATCTCATACAGCAGCCCCCAGTATATAAACCAACACAGCAGCCCCCAGTATATAATCCCACACAGCAGGCCCCCCAGTATATAATCTCATACAGCAACCCCCTGAGTATATAATCCCACACAGCAACCCCCCGTATATAATCCCACACAGCAGCCCCCCAGTATATAATCCCAGACAGCAGCCCCCGGTATATAATCCCATACAGCACCCCCCAGTATATAATCCCATACAGCAGCCCCCCCGACCCCAGTATAGAATCTCATACAGCAGCCCCCCAGTGTATAATCCCACACAGCAGCCCCCCCAGTATATAATCCCACACAGCCTCCCCAGCATACAATCCTCAGACCCTCCCCAGTAGTCACATCCACCTCTCCAGCGCTGACAGACTCTCTCCCCTCTACAGAGGCTGCTGAGCAGCCATCCCTGATCTTCCTACTCTGCAGACAGTTGGCCAGTGGCTGTGATAGCAGAGCGCTGCTGACCCACGTGACCTACCCTTCTCCTGCAGGCTGCAGCAACACTGAGTCCTGGAAGAAAGAAAGGACCTTTGATTACCTCATAACCATGTGACCAGTAATATCGCTATGTTACTGGTCACATGGTGATGATGTCATGTAAGGTCCTTTCTCCCACAGCTCTCACTCTCTCACAGTTCGCTCTGGAGTGTCGGTGTACTATATCTTACCGGCACACAGGCAGGCATGACAGCACCCCCCTGTAGCTGACAGCCTGACACCTGGGGCGGATGGCCCCCTCCCCCAGGAACAACTCCCCCCAAGGAACAACTGGGCCCGGGGCAGCTGCCCTTTTTGCCCCATGTTAAAGATGGCCCTGGGCTTGGGACAACATAAAAAAAAAAAGAAGGGCATTAAAGGGGCAGGGGCAGGTGGCCTTGTCACACCCAGACAAAAGTTGTCCTCCACAAATGTACAAAACAACACATTTGTCAAAATGAATGAGGCATGAATCAATGAGGGTTTTCACACACCTCCAGCTGAGGCCAATGACATTGTTTATTTAGTGATAGTCAATCATGCCATTGCTGCTGTTTGCCTTCCGTCGTGTTCCATACTGTATGGCTGCTGCAGCTGCTACTCCCTCTACTGCTACTACCATTACCTCTACAGGGCTGCTCATCTACTGCCTTGTCTGTTAGGTTCCATGCTGTGCTGCCGCCACTACTACTGCTGCTACTATTACACCTAAACACCTGCACATCTCCAGCCTTGTCTGTGTGTTTATACTTACACACTGTTCTTCTGCTGCTCCCCCAAAAAAGGGATAATTTGGGACACTTGTTCAGAACAAGCATCTGTTTTGTCTGACACTACCATTTGTGGGTATAAAGACAGGCTGGTGTCTGCCCCAGTAAGGCATAATTTTTGGTTCGCTTGTTCATAACAAGCCGATGCTTATTTTGATATTTCTGTGTGTGTATAGACATGGACAGGCATTACAGTGTTTTTAATCAGGCTGTCTAACATGGTTAAGCATTCATTTACTCATAGCTGTATATGTCATTGTTACTCAGATTATTTAATATTGTTGCCATTGTGCTAGAGTCTAAAGAAGGGGGTAAGTGAAAGGGAGAAAAAAAGAAAGAAAGAAAGACAAAAGAGTAAAATATAGAAGAGTCTAGGAGACTCCTGAATGTCATATATCAATTTTCATGCCAATTAGAGCACTTTTGATCTGGCTAGTATGCATTTAGACCCAAATAAGTTTTTTTGTGATTTTTTTTTAACAATTTCATGAAATTAGGTCATCTCTACCTGCATGAATCTCTTGCTGTTACGCAGCCTGATATCCAGCCTTCAGTAGCAAGGACCTATAAGGTATGTCCTTGGCTACTGAATTGCCACCCTGCAAGAACAAATTAGATACATCCATTAATGTATCAACACCTATACTTTATGCCTAGTGTGCTCATTAACTTTTTATGAGAATGGCCAGGATTGCCAATGATACATCTGTAACTTTAAACCTTTACAGGTTTGCCCATTTCGATGGCCTATCCTCAAGATAGACCATCAATATTTGATTGATGTAGGCCTGCAAACCGCATCCCCACCTTGCTGTTCAGGGGTATTGAATGGGAACAGTGTTGCTGTAACCAGCTTGTCCACTACACAATAGATGGATATGAGTAGTTCCAGTGCCTAGTTCCAGTACCAAAACTACTCCCAAATAGCTGATTAGCAGGAGTGTGTGATGTCAGTCCCCTTCCTATCAGCCATTGATGGCTTATCCTGGGGATAGGACATCAGTATATAAGTGGAAAAGCAATTTATGCACGTACAGTGGATGGGCTCTTCCCCTGCCTGCTATAGTAAAGTTCGTATTAACGGGGTTGCGCCAAGTTTATACATTATCTCTTATCCAAAGTGTGACGAGACCAATCTCGCCACATTGCATTGGAGAAGCCTGGTTGCCCGCCTGCTCCCTTTAGACTATGGCCCCATGTTGAAACGCTTGATTTTCCCCTGCAAAGACATGAAAGCTGGGTCATTTGGTACTTGCCCTATTTGAACAGTGATACCCCAGATAGCTATGCCATGGAGCCCATTCGGATAACAAAAGACTATGTGAAAGAATTTGGCTCCATGGCGATTCTACTGTATTCGTGTAGTCTGAGTGCCATTCACCTAATAAAATGCACTCAGACCTGAGCTATCTGGGGATATGTTAAATGTCTGTGTTTACTGTAATGGTTGTGACATTGTATATTTGAATAGTGATTTCTGTCCTGTTGTCCCCACGTGTACAATGGCGATTTCCCTTTGTCCTGAGAGATAATTGAATTACTCCTAATAATTTGCACTCAGACCTGAGCTATCTGGGGATATGTTAAATGTCTATGTTTACTGTAATGGTTGTGACATTGTATATTTGAATAGTGATTTCTGTCCTGTTGTCCCCACATGTACAATGGCGATGTCCCTTTGTCCTGAGAGATAATTGAATTACTCCTCGGTTCTCTCAAGGGTAGAGAGGAGGAAACCAGGATGCATTGTGGGGATGTATTGTGTCTGTGTATCCTGAATTGCTGCCTATCTGTCCTGTGTCACAGTCCTCCATCTGGTCCCCCTAGGGGAGTGTCCACGAGATGGGGACCTGCATAAATATGGGTGGGTAGCCCTCAGTAAAGAGAGATTCTGATTTACCCTCAACACAGAGCTTGGTCTCGTTCTTGGGGGGATTTATTGTATGCTGTTCCAGTTCGACTGCTAGGAGTGTAAACCTTTCATATGGTTTTTCCTATTTGGCTGTATGCAGCATTCATATGGTTTCCAGTTCGGGAGATTGGTGTCTTTAGTAGCTGCCTTTGCATCTGGAAAGGGAATATCTCTTAAATGGCTTTTTCCCCCTTTTATGCCCGGGGTGCCGTTACACAAAGGATAGAGGATCACTAGCTGTTTGCTGGGGGTCCAACTGCTGGGACTCCTACCAGTTATGAGAACAGGAGTCCTATTCCTCCATTCTGATGGAGTGGCATGTCAACCATGCACCCTGCCACTTAGTACAATGCTTGGCTATTTCCGAGAGTCCCATAGAGAATAAATGAAGTGATAGGGCGCATGCTGGACCTGCGGCTCCATTAGAACAGGGCAACAGGACCCCCTGTTAATGGGATAGGTGGGGGTCAGCAAAGATTGATCAGAACACTGATACAATTCAGGCTTTGAATACACTCCGAAGTGACAAGCAGGCAATGGGCCCCTATACAGAGGAAGGGGGGAGTATACTTATTTAAAATATAGCTTTTAATATATTATAGAATTGACAAAGTAAAAAGGACTCACTAAACAATAGAGACATACATACACGGATAGGACCAACTTAATGGTGCCTAGCTGGTACAGATAAAAAAAATTCTGCTCCGTCGGTGAAGACGCAAACAGTCTTACCAGACCCTTAGTAGATAGTAGGTGAGGTTCCTTGATGACAGGAGGCAGGAGACACTGGGTGTATGCCGGGCGGGATAAAGGTACTTCTGCTGTGTAGTCGGGTAGATCAGACAGTAGGAGGGGTCCTATATATCCCTATCAAGGTGAAAGGGGCTATTATGCTACTACCTGTCTACACAGAACACTCGCCTTGGAAAAGGCGACCCCGTCCGGTAGCCTGTGCCTATAGTGGACCTGTACCCTAAAACTACAGAATTTTTTTACCAGTGATGGATGGATGATGATACTTCCAGTGGTCTGGGAGACCACTGCAAGAATCATCATCCATCCATCACTGGTAAAAAATTTCTGTAGTTTGCCAACATGGAGGTACATAGCAGACATTGAAAGTAATACATCAGGCTGAACTGCAATCACTGAAAGCAAGTCCAGACTTTCTGGACACACGAAATACAGTTAAAACAGTTAAAGGGGTTGTCCAAGTTATTCTAATTGATGTCCTACCCTCAGGATAGATTATCTATATCATATCGGCGGGGGTCTAACACCCAGTATTCCCGCGATCTGCTGTTTGAAGAGAAGGCATGTGCCGTGCCCACGCTGCCTCCTCTTCGTTGTTTACCTGCTGGCTGAAGCAACAGCAGCAAGTGTATAAGAACGAGCTGTCACATTGAAATTAATAGGATGGCTTAGGTGTAATTGCACCTGCTCACTGCTGTGGATATTGTCGGACCCCAGTGTCACAACCAGACAGCTGAGAAGCTCTGACAGGAGCCGTCCAGATCCTCCTCCTTGAGTTTCTTTGTTTTGGTTTCTGTTTCTCACCTCGTTAGTCTATCTCAGCTGTCATGCAGTCAGACTGATTACCTCCCTTTAAATTCCTCCCCATATGGCAGTAGTGTGCGGCTGATACTTCTTCCTGGAGTGTGTGTGCATGCTGTCCCAGTTCCCAGTTCCCAGCTCCCAGCTCCCAGCTCCCAGTTCCCAGTTCCCTGTCCACAGTCGTCTGCAAGATAAGTTCTGTTTATGCATTTATGATTTTCTGTTTTCTGGATCCAGGTGACCCTGACTCCCTCCGTGTCTGTGTAGGGAGCCGGTGGTCGTGTCCCCTCACTATTGTAGGGCCTTCAGGTCTAAGATAGCCGAGGTACGTGGATATGCGCCCATCCACCTTTGGGGTGGTCGCATAGGCTGAGCAACAAGGGAGAGCGGCAGGTCGATTGCAGGGGTCTCCCTTTTGTTCCTTAGTTGTGGGTCCAGTGAGTCATTGTTTGTATTGTTTTATCTTGTTTCCTGTACACCATCCGTGACATTATCAGCCGCCAAAACCGTCTCAAGCATGGATCCGGTTACACTTTTGGCTGAACGCTTTCAGGGTCTTGCTTTGGAGGTAGCTGATCTCTGTAAGACTTTTTCTCAGTTTCAAGTGACCGGTTCAGCTTGCGTTCATGGAGTTTGTGATGAGCCTAAGATTTCACTCCCGGATACGTTTTCCGGGGGCAGTGAGAATTTTGTACGTTTTAGAGAGGCTTGCAAACTCCATTTTCGCCTTCTTCCCCATTCTTCTGGTGATGAAGAACGAAGAGTGGGTATCATTATATCGCTGCTCAGGGGTAACGCTCAGTCCTGGGCCTTTTCGCTGCCGGAGGGGGCACGGCCCCTCCGTTCAGTGGATGAATTCTTTTTAGCCCTGGGTCAGATATATGATGATCCGGATCGTATTGCTCTGGCTGAGTCTAAACTTCGTCTGTTATGCCAGGGTAAACAATCCGCAGAGATTTACTGCTCAGAATTTTGGAGATGGGCAGCAGATACGGGTTGGAATGATGCTGCACTCCGAAGTCAATTTTGCTATGGTCTTTCAGAGGGATTGAGAGATGCATTTGCCTTTCATGAAAGACCTACCTCCTTGAATTCTGCTATGTCTCAGGCTGTTCGTATTGACAGGCGTCTTAGAGAGAGAGGAGAGATTTCTCCTTCCTGTCATACTCAGTCCCGGGACAGTGCAGCGGTCTCATTCTGTGCACAGGGGTCTCAGTCGTTGTCAGCCCCTTCTGAGCAGGAGCCCATGCAGCTGGGGTTGATTGCCTCGGACAATAGAAGATTCAGCCCGCAGGGGAGGGTTTGCTTTTGTTGTGGAGGTATAAATCATCTGGCAAATGTTTGTCCCTCTAGGAGATTCAGGCAGTTTTCTGGGAGTAATAAAGAGACAAAAAGGAAGAAATCTTTTAAGAATGTTCCGTCGGTTACTATTGGCAGGGTTGAGGCGGAAATTGAAGGTTTTCCTTTTGCTTGTAGTTCCCGTTTTGTCCTGCCTGCTAGGGTGGCGCTAGAGAGCAAGAGCATTTTTTGTGAGATTTTTGTGGATAGTGGAGCAGCTGTCAACCTCATTGATAATCAATTTGCAATAACTCATGGTTTCCAGGTATGCACTTTGGGAAAGGATATTCCTGTTTTTGCTATTGATTCAGCTCCACTTTCTCAGAAATCATTAAAGGGCATAGTTCACAATATCCGTTTAATTGTGAATGATGCTCATGTTGAGGATGTGTCATGTTTCGTCCTTAGCGGTTTGCCTACTCCTCTAGTGTTGGGGCTACCCTGGCTCACTAAACATAACCCCACCATTGATTGGCAAGCGAGGCAAATAAATGGTTGGAGTAACTTTTGCAGAGAGAATTGCCTCATAACATCTATTTCTGAGGTTTCTACTAAAACTGTACCACCTTTCCTCTCTGAATTTTTGGATGTCTTCTCTGAGAGTGGAGTTCAGGGTTTACCTCCGCACAGGGAGTATGATTGCCCTATTGATCTCATCCCAGGCGCCAAGCTGCCTAAATCTCGTTTATACAATCTTTCTCAACCTGAGAGGGTCGCTATGCGTGCTTATATCTCTGAGAGTCTGAGAAAAGGACACATACGACCCTCGAAGTCACCTGTTGCCGCTGGTTTTTTCTTTGTTAAGAAAAAAGAGGGTTCTTTAAGACCTTGTCTGGATTTCAGGGAGCTGAACAGTATCACTATTCGTGATCCTTATCCGCTTCCTCTGATCCCGGACTTGTTTAACCAGGTTGTTGGGGCGAAAGTCTTTTCCAAATTAGACCTAAGAGGGGCATACAACCTGGTTAGGGTCAGAGAAGGAGACGAATGGAAGACGGCTTTCAATACCCCTGAGGGCCATTTTGAGAATTTAGTTATGCCTTTTGGTTTGATGAATGCCCCAGCCGTTTTTCAGCATTTCGTCAACAGCATTTTTTATCATTTAATGGGAAAATTTGTATTAGTGTATTTGGATGACATTTTGATTTTTTCTCCTGATTTCAAGACTCATAAGGAACACTTATGTCAGGTCTTACTCATCCTGCGGGAGAATAAATTATACGCGAAACTGGAAAAATGTGTGTTTGCGGTTCCAGAGATCCAATTTTTGGGGTTTCTTGTCTCCGCTTCTGGTTTTCGCATGGACCCCGAGAAGGTTCGCGCTGTGCTTGAGTGGGAGCTTCCTGAGAATCAGAAGGCGCTGATGCGTTTTTTGGGCTTTGCCAATTATTACAGGAAATTTATTTTGAATTATTCCTCTGTTGTTAAACCACTCACTGATATGACCAGAAAGGGGGTAGATTTTTCTTCCTGGTCGGTAGAGGCGCGTAAGGCCTTTTCTAATATCAAGGAGAGTTTTGCTTCCGCTCCCATCCTAGTACAACCTGATGTTTCGTTACCCTTCATAGTTGAGGTTGATGCTTCTGAGGTAGGGGTGGGTGCGGTCTTGTCTCAGGGTTCCTCTCCTGCCAAATGGCAACCGTGTGCCTTTTTCTCAAAGAAGCTCTCCTCCGCAGAGAGAAATTATGATGTGGGAGATAGGGAATTGTTGGCCATCAAGTTGGCTTTTGAGGAATGGCGCCATTGGCTAGAGGGAGCCAGACACCCTATTACCGTGTTTACTGACCATAAAAATCTGGCCTACTTGGAGTCAGCCAAGCGTCTGAACCCGAGACAGGCCAGATGGTCTTTGTTCTTTTCAAGGTTTAATTTTGTTGTTACGTTCCGCCCTGGGGTTAAGAATGTGAAGGCAGATGCCCTATCACGTTGTTTCCCGGGAGGTGGGAATTTTGTAGACCCGGGTCCCATTTTGGCTGAAGGTGTGGTGGTCTCTGCTCTTTTTCCTGAATTGGAGGCAGAGGTGCAGGCAGCCCAGTCAGAAGCTCCTGATCTTTGTCCTCCTGGGAGGTTGTTTGTGCCTCTCGCTTTGAGACACAAGATTTTTAAAGAACACCACGATACGGTCCTTGCTGGGCACCCGGGGACAAGAGCCACACTGGATCTCATTGCCCGGAGATTCTGGTGGCCTGCGCTTCGTAAGTCGGTTGAGGGTTTTGTGGCAGCTTGCGAGACTTGCGCTCGTGCCAAGGTCCCTCATTCACGGCCATCAGGTCCTCTCCTTCCTTTGCCCATTCCTTCCCGTCCTTGGACACATCTGTCCATGGACTTCATAACGGACTTGCCTCGTTCCTCGGGGAAGTCTGTGATTCTGGTGGTGGTGGACCGTTTTAGCAAAATGGTGCATTTTATCCCTTTTCCTGGTTTGCCCAATGCTAAGACGCTGGCGCAGGCATTTGTTGACCACATTGTCAAATTGCATGGGATTCCTTCAGACATAGTCTCTGATAGGGGCACGCAGTTTGTTTCCAGATTCTGGAAGGCCTTCTGTTCTCGCTTGGGGGTTCGCTTGTCATTCTCTTCTGCTTTCCATCCGCAGTCGAATGGCCAGACAGAGCGTGTCAATCAGAATCTGGAGACATATCTGCGCTGTTTTGTGGCGGAGAATCAGGAGGATTGGTGTTCTTTTTTGTCCCTTGCTGAGTTTGCTTTAAATAACCGTCGTCAGGAGTCCTCTGATAAGTCACCATTTTTTGGTGCATATGGGTTTCATCCGCAGTTTGGGACTTTCTCTGGAGAGGGCTCTTCTGGTTTGCCTGATGAGGAAAGATTCTCCTCGTCTTTGTCATCTATTTGGCAAAAGATTCAGGATAATCTAAAGAACATGAGTGAGAGATATAAGCGTGTGGCGGATAGGAGACGTGTGCCTGGTCCGGACCTGAATGTACCTCGTTCATTGGGAGGGTTATGGTCCTGAGGAGAGGATGTGGGTCCCAGTGACAGACATTAAGGCCTCTCGTCTCATCAGGGCTTTCCATAGGTCCCATCCTGAGAAGGTGGGCCCTGAGTGTCCGGAGTCCACTCCTAGAGGGAGGGGTACTGTCACAACCAGACAGCTGAGAAGCTCTGACAGGAGCCGTCCAGATCCTCCTCCTTGAGTTTCTTTGTTTTGGTTTCTGTTTCTCACCTCGTTAGTCTATCTCAGCTGTCATGCAGTCAGACTGATTACCTCCCTTTAAATTCCTCCCCATATGGCAGTAGTGTGCGGCTGATACTTCTTCCTGGAGTGTGTGTGCATGCTGTCCCAGTTCCCAGTTCCCAGTTCCCAGCTCCCAGTTCCCAGTTCCCTGTCCACAGTCGTCTGCAAGATAAGTTCTGTTTATGCATTTATGATTTTCTGTTTTCTGGATCCAGGTGACCCTGACTCCCTCCGTGTCTGTGTAGGGAGCCGGTGGTCGTGTCCCCTCACTATTGTAGGGCCTTCAGGTCTAAGATAGCCGAGGTACGTGGATATGCGCCCATCCACCTTTGGGGTGGTCGCATAGGCTGAGCAACAAGGGAGAGCGGCAGGTCGATTGCAGGGGTCTCCCTTTTGTTCCTTAGTTGTGGGTCCAGTGAGTCATTGTTTGTATTGTTTTATCTTGTTTCCTGTACACCATCCGTGACACCCAGCTGATTAGATATTGATGACCTATACTGAGGATAGGTCATCAATAAAAATAACTTGGACAACTCCTGTAATACGATATTTATTGATATTTAGTTGCTGAGGCTTCAGTGTAATTTTTGGTTTAATATGCTCTGACGTAGAACTTTGTGGCACTCTGCCAATGAGCGCATGGAGTCGGGTTCCCAACTCGTGTATAAAAATGAAGAAAACTCCAGCAGTAATGATGCAAAATGGTGAACTTTTATTGAAGTGTGGCTTTTACATACTGTATGTAAAAGCCGCACTTCAATAAAAGTTCACCATTCTGCATCATTACTGCGGGTTTAATATGCTGTCAGCTTTTTATTATGTTCTTCCTGACTCTGACGAATGAATAGCTCAGTGAACTATAAATCAAATAAACAGATCAAAATAAGAAATTACTAATTAGTATGCCTGACTAAGAGACTGAAGTTGTCTCAAAAGTTTGCTATGTAATACGGTAGCTTCTAATTTTTTTTAGCCATTAAAAGATATCATACCTGCAAGATTTGTATTTTGTTTCTCTTAATAAGAGCACTAAACTAGTGTTCTATTGGCTAACACGGTACCACACTTTTTACTTTTTCTGTATACTATACTGGATATCTTACTACTATGTTAGTTGAGCTTTCTGGTATATTCTATTCAACTAAAGAAATTTATGAAAATTATAGTTGTAATTGAAAATGTAACATTGCATATTGTGTGCAAATTTAGGATATAGGATTCGGAAAGTTATGTAAATAAGCAGACACAGAAATCTAAATACCAACAGGTTGACAGTTTTTATTTTTATTTTTAAGCAGAGCAAGAAATAAAATCTTCATATACTGTATAGTGAAATTTTTTTTATATATTTATGGTATATATATATATATATATATGTATATATATATATTTATATGTATATGGTATTTATATATTTATTTATACATACATTGTACACAAGAAAGTTTCCTTCTAGAAAAGTCTCTAAATTGGAGGATCACACAATTTGCATTTACATACACAAAAATGTCATATGTAGGATTCCACTCAGCTGCCAGATCTTGGTTATAAGAAAATACTTGCTTTCACGATATATATTATATATTTTTTATATTCTAGTTTTGTGATTTTTGCCATCTTTTTCCACATGCATTCTACCACAAATACTGCAATGATGCTTCGTCATTCAGTCTTTACACACTACATATTTTAAAAAATTCACATGGCACCATTTTGGGATGCATTTGTATTTATTGTAGATTATTGTGTAATCTTTATTAATTTAATTTTAAGTAGAAAAGAAAACATGTTTTTTTTTAGTGTCATGTTTCACTGACCTAAAATAAGTATACGTCACTTATGATGCACAGGAATGTGACAAAAGGCACACAACTATCTCCATAGCAATTCCAGTGATGGAAATGCTGCAATTAAAGAGCCTCTGCCAGCATGATCAGCCCTATTAAATCAGTCATATTGCCGGTACAGTTGATCATGCTTAATAAAACAATATCTATCTTTTCTATAAAGGGTTAATAATAACCAAGATATATTATCTTTTATATTTATGTAAGTTACCTAGTTGGAGCACCAAGAGTCTGGCCATAGCCCTGGGGGCACTGCTAGTAGAACATCACTGCTGTTTGTAAACAAATATAGCTGGGAGTACTGACCAATGTACAGAGAATGAGCTCGAGAAATGGGTGAGTATATCGTGTTTTTTATTTATTTATTTTCATTTTAAGACATTGTAGGGGGTTATCCAAGATTTTTAACTATCCTTTAACTAGTTTTGTTATTACAAATTCCCTTGTAACAGCATAGCATGCCTAACCAGGATGTTATATTCTCCTATTCTAGTTATAGTTATACCTACAGTTGCAAGAAAGAAGAAAAAGCTTGTGAACCTTTTGGAATTACTTGGATTTCTACATTGATTAGAAGTATAATGTGGTCTGCGTTATCCTAAAATTACAATCCTTGACACAATCACAAATTAATCTTTTAATACATAACGTTTGTATTATACATATATTTAATTAAGCACATTGAGTAAATATCCACAGTGCACTAGTAAAAAGTAATTGAACCTCTGTTTTAATGAATTTTCCAAGAACTTATTGTTGGAAAACATGTTTCAGTTAATGAAATGAGATTAGAATAATGTGTTTCATGGGTGATTTGCCCTATAAAATGAAGCAAAGTCTGGATACTGAAAAATATGCTCTTCTCAAGAAATACTGGTTAATGTGAACTGTGCCTTCATGCAAAGAACTTCATTAGACAGAGATGCCAGAATCTGGAAAAGTCTACAAAATGATTGCTAAAGACCTGGGTGTGCATCAGTCCTTGGTTAAACAACTTATCTGAATACTGAGAAAATTCAGAACTGTCATTTATACCTTCCCTCTCTCAAAAGAAGTGGACATCCTGTTCAGATGGTTGTCCCATTCATCTTTCACCTTCCTTAGTGTCATCGGGCCACTTGGCTGTGCATTCCCGATACTGCAAATGAAGTATTTTTATTAGCAGCATCAACACTAGCTCAGTAGAACAGCTCTAGGGACACTGTGCATGAACTGGAGGTCTACTACAGAAACTTCAGATGCTAGTGAAAAGTGGCCAGAACAAGAAGTAGCTCGCATGTGTGACTATGCGTGCTCCAACAAGTGGTCACCTCAGAACAAGCTGAACTTTCTAATGCCACCATTTCATATTGAATATGATGTATTGGGAAGCTGGAAATTATTTTAGAAATGTAGTGAAATTAGAAAAAATATGCAATTCCTCGACAGTTTTATGGGTTTTGTTTTTTGTTTTATGGCATTCACTGTACAGTAAAAACAGACCCATGCCTTCATTCTCTGCGTCAGTATGATTACAACAATACCACATTTATATAGTTATATAGAAAATTTTCTATTTATCTCCATATTCTGAACGTCATAACTTTTTTAGAGTTATATCTAGAGTGCTGCATGAGGGCTCATTTTTTGCTGGACGATCTGTTGTTTTTACTGATACCATTTTTTTGGGTGTGCATGACTTTTTAATCATTTTTTATTCAAAATTTTTTGGGAGAGGTGAAGCGATGAAAAAAACAACAGGGTTCAGAAGGTAAGGAATGCCAGATGATTTTTGGGTGCCATGTCACATTTAAAGAGACCTTGAGGCCCTCCTACAGTTGAAACACCTGAAAAGTGACCCCATTTTGAAACTACATTTTTCAAGTGGTTTAGTGAGCACTTTGACCCAACAGGCATTCCATAGAAATTGTTTTAAATTGGGACATGAAATGAAAAATTACCTTTTTATTTCAATTGTTTGTACTTTTAGCTTCAAATGTTTCATTTTCACAAGTGGTAATAAGAGAAAATACACCCCAAAGTTTGTTAGATAATTTTACTGAGTATGGCAATACTGCCTATTTCAGGGGTGGCCAACCTTACAGACACAAAAAACCAGAAGAAAAAAACATATGACTGCCAGGAGCCACAAGCTATACATTTACACAAATATGTGTGCACACGACAGTATTGCTGCAACTGAATTTTTAAACATTTTATGGAACATTAAACAGTCCTATCCAACTTTTTTGGGGGGACAAGGTGACTAAAAAATGTTGAATTGCTTGGTTTTTATTTTATTTTTTTCTGTTACGACGTTCACCACAGATTTTTTTAGATTTTAATAGTTTAGACTTTTTCAGGCATGGCGATACTTAATGTTTTTTTTATTGTTTATATATTTTATGTGTAAAGTTGGGAAAGGGGGTGATTTAAACTTTTAATATTTTGGTGTTTTGTCTTAAGTTTTTTTTCCCCCTTTTTATTTAATAACTATTAGCTCCCTTAGGGCTCTTTTAGGGTGAATAGGACTTCACACTCTCCCTGCGCTTACCGTGGCAGCCAGGGCTTCAGTAGCGTATCAATGTGATACATGATGGGGTTAATGTGAGGCACAGGTCCAACCGTTCCTAGTGATAACCCCCATGTGCCTCATAATAACCCTATCAAGTATCCAAATCCTTGTATAATGGGCAACATGGGGTTAATGCATGAGCTACAAACATGAACAGTCACTTGCTATTGGCAGTCAATTCATGTGCCTTATATTAATAAGTGGCCTGTATTCTGTAACTCACATTAACCCCATGTTGCCCATTATGTGAGATGGTAGTTTGGGGGTCACTTACCATTAATGTGAGGCACATGGGGTCCAGTCCAAAAGCATGTGCCCAGCCTGACATTAAAAATAAATGACCCCCATCATGTTTAAAACATGTCAGCGGCAAGATTGGGGTTAATTAGTCACATTAACCCCAATCTTACTGGCTGCCTGATACATCTTTTTTGCTTGCCTTTTTTTTTGAGGCAGACTAATCACTCTTGCACTGTGTGGGTGTGGGGTACCTGCTATGCTGGCTGATCAGTTAACCTCCATTCATAAAAACCACACTCCCCGTTGCCCAATCAACCGCTGGGTCAACATCCCCCAGCCAATCTAAAATTACAACCATCCCAATTACTAGGTCTTTTACAGCGGCTTTTTTTACACCCTTAAACATATTGTACTATTGATATTAGATCACCTTCTTATCCCTTATACCTCTCAACTGCCTGGTGGCACACAGTCTCCCGCCTGATCGTCCAGTGTGCAGAACCGCCAAACAAACAGAGAACAAAGGAACCGTTAAGTATAGTTGCAACCTAACTGTTGCTGCACATTCACACAGTGAGTACTAAGGATCACATCACCTAAAATTTCCAGAAAATCAACAATATAGTTCAACCTTTCTAGTAACAATTCACATCCCCCCCAAAGACAATTTGCATCATACAAAACCTATTGTTATAGTGGGAGTAAAGCTCAAAAATATAAACACAAGCTGTTGCTTGTGATAAGGAGAGCTCCAAATTAAAGAGGAACACCTCCAGTGGATTCTGAGCAGTGCGGTCCGATATTTATAAAGATTGAGGAAAATAAACTTTCAGATGAAATGCAGAATGTAAATGTAAATTCCCCATTAAAAGTGGCCGGTCTGACACAGAAAGAAGTGCAGCAGCATCTTAAAAAGATTAAAATAGACAAATCGCCAGGACCAGATGGCATACACCCCCGTATCCTAGAGAATTAAGTAATGTCATAGCCAGACCCTTATTTTTGACATTTAAGGACTCTATATTGCCAGGGAGCGTTCTACAGTTCTACCTCGCTCCATACCTCCCTCCTTCTCCACTGTCTGGATGGAGAGAACATAGCGTGCGCCGAGCGCGGCACATGCCATGTTCTCTTATAAGAGGATATACTAGGCTGCATAGCAGCACAGCCTAGTATCGCAAAAACACAAATCCCGACCGGACCGGTCCACTGCGAGCCACAAATGAAGTTGCAAGGAGCCTCATGCTCGCGAGCCGCGGGTTGGTGTTGCCATAAACTGCAGTTTGGGGACACTACAGAGTTCAGAAGAGAAAGAGCACCATTTGTATTTGAGGCCTAGTTTGATGATTTATACAATACTGACCAACAATTATGGATGCTCTGAGGTGAAGTAAAAAATAAAATAAAAAAGGAAGTGAGCCCACACCTTTCACAGAATTTACAAAGGGGTGTAGTGATCATTTTAACCCCACAGGTGTTTTGCAAAAATGAATTCACAGAAACACACTACATGTTGCCCTAATCTTTGCCAGGATAAACTACAGGGCTCAGAAGTAAAAGAGTGCATTTGAGACCCAAATGTGGTGATTTATGTAGCTTGTGCTGACAACTGTAGAGGATCTGGTGTGAAATAACAAATAGAACCTTCGAGAAGTTACCTCATTTTAAAGGGTGGAGTCCAGGTCAAGAAGGGGTTAAACTCAAGGGTTATATTTTCTCCCTCACAACGGTTGTTGACTAAGGATGAGAGAATCGATTTGTAATGAACCGAATTTAAGACAAATTTCACAAAAGCTTTTCTAATCCGCTTTGGACGTTGCCCACCGTCATTTTACTGCGAGAATTAACTGAGAAGGAGGATAGTCACATGACAATTTGCTTACACTGATTGGTAAGGGTAAAAAACAATGTGGACAAATAGAAATGTAAAGGGAGCAATAAGTGACAAAACAAAAGCATTTAAATCACTAAAACACGAGGGTAGCGAGGAAGCATTGAAAAATTATATGGAAAAAAAATAGAATATGTAAAATACAAATGAAAGCAGCCAAACTGAGACAGAGATTCATTGCCAAGGAGAGTAAAACTAACCCTAAAATGTTCTTCAATTATATAAATGGTAAAAGTATAAATCTCAAGGTGTCGGCCCTTTACAGTTGCTGGGGGGGGGGGGGGGGGGAGTTGCAGAGAGCGATGAAGAGAAAGCAAAGCTATTAAATATATTTTACTCCACTGTAATTACTGAGGAAAATAAAACAATAATAAGTCTCCAATACGTTGCCTGTCGGTTACGTGCTGCAGGTCCTACAGTGAAGTGGGTAAAGTTCACACTGCAAGTCTTTATAAATATCGGACCGCGCTGCTCAGAATCCACCGGAGGTGTTCCTCTTTAATTTGAAGCCATGAGCACCTTCATACATAGGGACACATCGATATCCACATAAGACGCTCTCCTTATCTTTAAGCAACTCTGTGGATTAGCAAAGGAGTCGCACAAATGGTGAAGCACCGTCAACCAAGGAGAATTGTAAAAAGGTTTATTATACTCACAAACATGACTGAAATTAAAACATGTCATAAAAGACATATGTCCTCTTTTTCAGGCCCGACCTGGGTTTCGCTTGACGCTTCAACAGGGGCGAACACTCCTCCCTGTTTTGGCCTGTCTTTTAAATGCACTTAAATCCCACTGCACCCATTATTCACAATTTGCATAAACATCCTTAATGTCCATATAATTAAAATATTAGTTTCACAATCTTATTAGTTCACAATCACACAAAAATAGAACACATGAATAATACTTTATACAGTAAATAGTTCCAACCATATCAGGATCGCATCTCTTATTTATAGACCAATCTATTTCCTTCCGTTAACCTCCATTCATAAAAACCACACTCCCCGTTGCCCAATCAACCGCTGGGTCAACATCCCCCAGCCAATCTAAAATTACAACCATCCCAATTACTAGGTCTTTTACAGCGGCTTTTTTTACACCCTTAAACATATTGTACTATTGATATTAGATCACCTTCTTATCCCTTATACCTCTCAACTGCCTGGTGGCACACAGTCTCCCGCCTGATCGTCCAGTGTGCAGAACCGCCAAACAAACAGAGAACAAAGGAACCGTTAAGTATAGTTGCAACCTAACTGTTGCTGCACATTCACACAGTGAGTACTAAGGATCACATCACCTAAAATTTCCAGAAAATCAACAATATAGTTCAACCTTTCTAGTAACAATTCACATCCCCCCCAAAGACAATTTGCATCATACAAAACCTATTGTTATAGTGGGAGTAAAGCTCAAAAATATAAACACAAGCTGTTGCTTGTGATAAGGAGAGCTCCAAATTAAAGAGGAACACCTCCAGTGGATTCTGAGCAGTGCGGTCCGATATTTATAAAGATTGAGGAAAATAAACTTTCAGATGAAATGCAGAATGTAAATGTAAATTCCCCATTAAAAGTGGCCGGTCTGACACAGAAAGAAGTGCAGCAGCATCTTAAAAAGATTAAAATAGACAAATCGCCAGGACCAGATGGCATACACCCCCGTATCCTAGAGAATTAAGTAATGTCATAGCCAGACCCTTATTTTTGACATTTAAGGACTCTATATTGCCAGGGAGCGTTCTACAGTTCTACCTCGCTCCATACCTCCCTCCTTCTCCACTGTCTGGATGGAGAGAACATAGCGTGCGCCGAGCGCGGCACATGCCATGTTCTCTTATAAGAGGATATACTAGGCTGCATAGCAGCACAGCCTAGTATCGCAAAAACACAAATCCCGACCGGACCGGTCCACTGCGAGCCACAAATGAAGTTGCAAGGAGCCTCATGCTCGCGAGCCGCGGGTTGGTGTTGCCATAAACTGCAGTTTGGGGACACTACAGAGTTCAGAAGAGAAAGAGCACCATTTGTATTTGAGGCCTAGTTTGATGATTTATACAATACTGACCAACAATTATGGATGCTCTGAGGTGAAGTAAAAAATAAAATAAAAAAGGAAGTGAGCCCACACCTTTCACAGAATTTACAAAGGGGTGTAGTGATCATTTTAACCCCACAGGTGTTTTGCAAAAATGAATTCACAGAAACACACTACATGTTGCCCTAATCTTTGCCAGGATAAACTACAGGGCTCAGAAGTAAAAGAGTGCATTTGAGACCCAAATGTGGTGATTTATGTAGCTTGTGCTGACAACTGTAGAGGATCTGGTGTGAAATAACAAATAGAACCTTCGAGAAGTTACCTCATTTTAAAGGGTGGAGTCCAGGTCAAGAAGGGGTTAAACTCAAGGGTTATATTTTCTCCCTCACAACGGTTGTTGACTAAGGATGAGAGAATCGATTTGTAATGAACCGAATTTAAGACAAATTTCACAAAAGCTTTTCTAATCCGCTTTGGACGTTGCCCACCGTCATTTTACTGCGAGAATTAACTGAGAAGGAGGATAGTCACATGACAATTTGCTTACACTGATTGGTAAGGGTAAAAAACAATGTGGACAAATAGAAATGTAAAGGGAGCAATAAGTGACAAAACAAAAGCATTTAAATCACTAAAACACGAGGGTAGCGAGGAAGCATTGAAAAATTATATGGAAAAAAAATAGAATATGTAAAATACAAATGAAAGCAGCCAAACTGAGACAGAGATTCATTGCCAAGGAGAGTAAAACTAACCCTAAAATGTTCTTCAATTATATAAATTGTAAAAGTATAAATCTCAAGGTGTCGGCCCTTTACAGTTGCTGGGGGGGGGGGGGGGAGTTGCAGAGAGCGATGAAGAGAAAGCAAAGCTATTAAATATATTTTACTCCACTGTAATTACTGAGGAAAATAAAACAATAATAAGTCTCCAATACGTTGCCTGTCGGTTACGTGCTGCAGGTCCTACAGTGAAGTGGGTAAAGTTCACACTGCAAGTCTTTATAAATATCGGACCGCGCTGCTCAGAATCCACCGGAGGTGTTCCTCTTTAATTTGAAGCCATGAGCACCTTCATACATAGGGACACATCGATATCCACATAAGACGCTCTCCTTATCTTTAAGCAACTCTGTGGATTAGCAAAGGAGTCGCACAAATGGTGAAGCACCGTCAACCAAGGAGAATTGTAAAAAGGTTTATTATACTCACAAACATGACTGAAATTAAAACATGTCATAAAAGACATATGTCCTCTTTTTCAGGCCCGACCTGGGTTTCGCTTGACGCTTCAACAGGGGCGAACACTCCTCCCTGTTTTGGCCTGTCTTTTAAATGCACTTAAATCCCACTGCACCCATTATTCACAATTTGCATAAACATCCTTAATGTCCATATAATTAAAATATTAGTTTCACAATCTTATTAGTTCACAATCACACAAAAATAGAACACATGAATAATACTTTATACAGTAAATAGTTCCAACCATATCAGGATCGCATCTCTTATTTATAGACCAATCTATTTCCTTCCGTTAACCTCCATTCATAAAAACCACACTCCCCGTTGCCCAATCAACCGCTGGGTCAACATCCCCCAGCCAATCTAAAATTACAACCATCCCAATTACTAGGTCTTTTACAGCGGCTTTTTTTACACCCTTAAACATATTGTACTATTGATATTAGATCACCTTCTTATCCCTTATACCTCTCAACTGCCTGGTGGCACACAGTCTCCCGCCTGATCGTCCAGTGTGCAGAACCGCCAAACAAACAGAGAACAAAGGAACCGTTAAGTATAGTTGCAACCTAACTGTTGCTGCACATTCACACAGTGAGTACTAAGGATCACATCACCTAAAATTTCCAGAAAATCAACAATATAGTTCAACCTTTCTAGTAACAATTCACATCCCCCCCAAAGACAATTTGCATCATACAAAACCTATTGTTATAGTGGGAGTAAAGCTCAAAAATATAAACACAAGCTGTTGCTTGTGATAAGGAGAGCTCCAAATTAAAGAGGAACACCTCCAGTGGATTCTGAGCAGTGCGGTCCGATATTTATAAAGATTGAGGAAAATAAACTGTCAGATGAAATGCAGAATGTAAATGTAAATTCCCCATTAAAAGTGGCCGGTCTGACACAGAAAGAAGTGCAGCAGCATCTTAAAAAGATTAAAATAGACAAATCGCCAGGACCAGATGGCATACACCCCCGTATCCTAGAGAATTAAGTAATGTCATAGCCAGACCCTTATTTTTGACATTTAAGGACTCTATATTGCCAGGGAGCGTTCTACAGTATTGGCTCTTAGCAAATGTGATGCCAATATTAAAAAATGGGTCTAATAGGATTGCCCATGATTTTAAAAGATGAAATTAGCTGTAGGCAATGTGTTATATAACAAAGCAAGAATTTCTCACCTGCTAAATACCCGGGACTCATCCTCTGGTGCCGCCTGACAGTTTTTGTTTACTTTTCATGCACCTATAATGCACTGTACTTCCACATGAACACTGAACTCAGAAGTCACATTATATACATGCCAGCATCAATTCTGAGGCCAGTCATTGGCTGTATTGGCTCTATTTTTCATGTGGATGTATGATGTGAACAGTGTAGAAAGGGTAAACAAAGACCACAAGGACACTGGTTTTTGCAGCTTAGTTTGCTGTTTATTAAATTTCCTAGATTCTTTTACATGTCAGTGTTACCGTGTGTTTTACCATTTAGTATGTATGATTTGCATTATTCCTTCCCATGTGCATAACTTTACATTTGTCAGTGTTAAACCTCATCTGCCACTTATCTGCCCAAGCCTCCAATCTTTCCAGATCCCTCTGTAGTAGTATACTGTCCTCTTCAGTGTTAATTACTTTACACAGTTTCGTGTCATCTGCGACAATTGATATTTTACTATGCAAGCCTTCTAGAAGATCATTAATAAATATATTGAAGAGAATAGGGCCTAATACTGACCCCTGAGGTACCCCACTAGTGACAGTGACCCAATCTGAGGGTGTACCGTTAATAACCACCCTTTGTTTTCTATCACTCAACCAGTTACTTACCCACATACAGACGTTTTCTCCCAGTCCAAGCATTCTCAATTTATACACTGACCTTTTATGTGGTACAGTGTCAAATGCTTTGGAGAAGTCCAGATATACGACATCCATTGATACGCCGCTGTCAAGTCTAGAACTTACCTCCTCATAGAAACTGATTAAATTAGTTTGGCATGACCGATCCCTCATGAAGCCATGCTGATATGGCGTTATTTGCTTATTTCCGTTGAGATGCTCTAAGATAGCATCTCTTAACCTTCAAACAGTTTACCCACAACAGATGTTAAACTTACCAGCCTATAGTTTCCAGGCTCTGTTTTTGGACCCTTTTTTAATATTGGCACCACATTTGCTATGCACCAATCCTGTGGAACATTCCCTGTCAGTATAGAATCCGCAAATATCAGAAATAAGGGTCTGGCTATGACATTACTTAATTCCCTTAGAATACGGGGGTGTATGCCATCCGGTCCTGGCGATTTGTCTATTTTAATCTTTTTAAGTCGCTGTAAATATATATGTGCACTCAACTTCTTTGGTCGACCAGGACTAGGCCTGTTCTGAGTGGAACCTGTCTTGTGAAACCACTGTATGGTTTTGGCCACCATGCTGCAGCTCAGTTTCAGGGTGTTGGCAATCTTCTTATAGCCTAGGCCATCTTTATGAAGAGCAACTATTCTTTTTTTCAGATCCTCAGAGTTCTTTGCTATGAGGTGCTGTGTTGAACTTCCAGTGACCAATATGAGAGAGTGTGAGAGCTATAACACCAAATTTAGACATGGCTGTGTTTTATTTTGCGTGCACACCAAATTTACAATTGTTATACAAGCTGTAAACTGACTATTTTACATTGTATCAAAGTTTCTATTCTTCAGCGTTGTCCCAGGAAAAGATATAATAAAATATTTACAAAAATGTGAGGGGTGTACTCACTTTTGTGAGATACTTGTATACTTATTTTTTTCCTATCAAACTAGTGAACACTCCTCCTGCTGCCTGCAAATTACTTTGCGTTTTCTTGGTGACAGGTTCCCTTTAATGAGTAAATATATTTACATTACCTGTATTTTCTACAGATCTCCAAAATTAAAAATAAGAAATCATACACACGATTTCATACTCTTTCATACTCAGGTTTGTAGCTACCCCCTGTCCAGAAGTTGAAAAGGTGATATTTTAGCACGTACGTGACACTGCTTTCTCGCCTTTCGCAAAAACATTTTGAAATCATCATAGTACAGACATTACAGCAACAGGGTTTTAAAGAATGTGTCACCTATAGGCCTTGCAACTAGAAATGTTGTTCTCATTTGCTTTTTCTATTTAAGCACTTTTGTCCTGAAAGAAATACTTGCAGATGTGAGACTGACTTAGCTATTTTTCTTGCTTTGCTAAACAATCATGTTTAAAAGGCAGGAAGGCATCTCTGCTATTTTGCTGCGTGAAAATAATGCAGCACTCATATTGCTGCTATGCTCTTCTTACTGTTTACCAACTTGCTGTGCAGGCAAGTAAGTTGAGCTGTCTACTCTTCACTTGACCATAGATCTGTAAAGCACCTTTAGCAATTTTATTTTAGCATTTTGATTCAATGTCATATGAACCAGAGAGACCGCCAAAGTAATATTCGCCTGAAAGTGAGACAAGAGCATTGCAACTGTCACGGCCTCTGTTGTGTTCACCGTGACAAGGTTGCCATGCATTCTGTTGCCAGTGGCAACGTGTGTGTTGTAGCAGGCTGTAGGTGCCTGCCATTTTAATTCTGCTTCCCTTCCCTGTTTGGTGCTGGAGGGGTTAACTATCTGGCTGGTGAGGTTTTAGGTGTGTCCTGGGTGTGGCCTCTTGGCTCTTTATATTCTGGTGTTGTGAATCTGATGTCAGTTGCCATCCAGCCTTTGTGTGAGCTGGAGTGTTGCTCCTTTCCTGGATATACCATCTGTCCAGTGGGAGGGCCTCCTAGATAGACATCAATGTCACCTTGACATACATTTTACTATTCATTATTATTTTTTATAATTTTATTGAGAATTAAACAATAATCTTCAAAGTACATACCCGATTATAAATTTCTTAACAATAATAACATCCCTATTCCCTCCCAAACCAACCCCCCCACCCCTTTGCGAAGCGTCTCCCTTCTCTCGCCGTGAAACGGATAGGGAAAATGGGGAAATAGAAGCAGAAAGCCTTACGGTTTCCATTCTTCCCAAATTTTAATCCATTTGTTCTCAGAATTTCTCTGTTTAAATAAGATATTATATTCTCGTATCTCTTAACCCTATTAACAAGGTTTACCCATAGGTTTATACTTGGGACATTTCGTGAAAACCAAGTCCGAGCTACCAACAGTCTTGCTAAAACATAATTCTAATCAAAAGGACTCCCCCAGCACCCAACATTCCCCCGTATATATGGAATCCGGACTTTCAATTTACGGGTGATAAGTTTATGAATTACACCCCAATGTTATTGTAGCTCTACACTCGACCAGAACATATGAAGATAATCTGCATCTGGGACATCACAACGTGGACAGTTGGAAGTATACCTCACACCACATCTCTTAAGCCAAACAGTTGTAATATGTAATTTATGCAGAATATTAAACTGAACCATTACATGATTAAAATTAAAAGAAACTAATCTTAAATTCAACAAAATATTATCCCATTTATCTGGCAGACTCGCTGGACAATCAGTTTGCCATGCCATTCGTCCAGGAGAACATATATTACTAAATCATGTTCTAATTAAAGTAAAGAAATCTTAATTTTTTTGTCCCAAATTACCTATCAAAGTGTTTAAATGTGAATTAGTGTCAATCTCAAACATATCATTTTTTTTAACACTCCTAAGTGCAGATCTGCAAATACCTAAACCAAGATAATTTTGATAAATTTTCTCTTTGTGCTAAATCCAAAAAATAAATAATATCCCCATTTCTTACCAGTTGTGCAACATAAAATTTTATTTTTTTTGCCAATACTGATCCAATCCCACTTCATCCAAAGCTTGTAAGTGTCAGTTATTCCATAGGGGGGTGCAACCAAGTGAACCCTTTATGCCCAGTCAGTGTCTTAGAGTGCCCCAAGATTTAATGATAGACTTCCTTGCCAATCTTAAATCCATATAAGAATTAATTAACTGACCGGATTCCATTAAATTGAAAACATTATCGTATGGAGAGCTCCTCACCAAAGTTCTAAGAAGTGGGCTATCTTTCCATTCACGAAAACAGCGCAACTGTGTAGTTAAAAAATAGGCATTGAAGTAGGGAAGATTAAGCCCCCCGCTCCAACAGCTTGTAGGAATGCTTCAATTTAAGCCTTACACGTTCTCTCCCCCATAGTAAATCATTAATGATTCTCTCAATTAGTTTAAAGAACTTGTCTTCAATCCATACTGGAGAGTTCCTAAGAATATAAAGTAACTGAGGAAGAACCTCCATCTTCACTAGAGATACTCTATCAGCTCTCGATAACGGCAACCAAAGCCATATCGTTATTTTGGACCTAAGTTTGTGTATCAAAGGCATAAGGTTAAGCATTAAAAAATCTTCAACCTTGGGAGTTATTATAATACCCAAATATTTAAAAGAATCTGAGATGTTCAAAATACTTAAAGGTCCCTCATTAGAGTGATCAAGGTTGTCCAAAGGCAAAAGTGTAGTTTTGTCCCAATTTATATCTAAGCCCGAAACCTCCCCAAAGGCATTGACCGTTTGGATGATTTTTTGAAGAGTAGGATTCGTTGTAAATAAAATAAAATATCATATGCGCATAAAGAAATACGACCTTTTATACCTAAGACCCCGAATTCTAGGATCTGGGGGTCTTGCCTTTTCCTAACGGCCAAGGGCTTAATGTAGATGTCAAATAACAGGGGGGAGAGGGGACATCCCTGCTGGGTACCTCTGGACATAGAAATATTCCCTGTAAGGACCCAATTTATATTAAGTCTTGCAGTAGGGAATCTATATAAAAACTTAATCATATTAACAAACCTAGGTCTAAATCCCATCTTTTGCAATACTCTCCATAGGAATCCCCACTCCACCCTGTCAAAAGCCTTTGAGGCATCCAAAGACAGGATGGAGCAGGAAGCCCACCCGTAGGACTCCCTAAATTGGCAAAAAGTACATGTAAATTTTTATGGGTGCTTTTGTTAGGACTAAATCCATTTTGAGTGTATAATTGATGCATGAATCTTAGAAAAAAGCTTAACATTGGTGTTAAGAAGGGAAATAGGTCTATATGACTCAAATCCAGGGGGTCCTTACCTTTCTTCAATATAATTACGATCATGACTTTGGCCATAGATTCAGAGAGAGCGCAGTTTTATAATGAATCCATAAATACCTTCAGTAGGCAAGAGAGAATAATCTCCCCATATTTACGATAAAATTCATATGGGAGCCCATCCATTCCAGGAGATGAATTTCCAGGACAGGCCTTGATTGCATCTTCCAGCTCTTAAATAGAAAGATCAGCTTCAAGAGCTTCTCTTTGAGTGACTGTAAGAGCTGGAAGAGAAATGGACTCCAAATATGAATCAATCATGGCATCTGAATGTAAATTATCTGATTTATACAATTCAGAAAAGAATTTCACGAAAATCTGTTGCATATGTTCCTGTTCTTCAACAATAATACCCTCTGAAGATCGAATGCTACATATCTGTATTTTTTGATCCTGGTTAGAGATCACCTTAGCCAGCATCTTCCCTGGCTGACCGAATTCGCAAAAATGTTTTGACCTCTAAAAAAAAGCCTCTGTTGAGCTTTATCCAGAAGAAAGTCAGAATAGGCCTGACGTGTCCTCTGCATAATTTGCCTATTTTTTTCGGTTTTATAACAAACTCAGACATTCCGGCAGCTGCTGCTTCCTCTAATTTCTTCCCCCTCAATGCATATGATTTTCTCAAATTGGAAATATTACTAATGAAAACCCCCCTTATGAAAGCTTTAAGAGAGTCCCATACAAACTGGGTCTTCATTGTACCATAATTTCTCTCCCATAAGTAGTTGATCTCTTTTTTTTATCAAATCATGATTATCCATTATTGAAATCCAATGAGGATTCAATCTAAATGGAGGTTTCACCTTGCAGCTATTACCCAATATAGATAATTCCAGTAAGAAAGGCAAGTGATCTTATACAGACCTAGCCTCATACTTTATCCGTTTCACACAATTCAGATAATTCTTATTTATTAGGGCCAGATCTATCCTATACATACGGTGCCTTGGAAAAATATTTACCCCCTTGACTTTTTTTCGTATTTTGGTACATTACAGCCTTAAATTCAATGTTTTGTTAATCTGAATTTTATGTGATGGATCATAAAACAATAGTCTAAGTTGGTGAAGTGAAATGAGAAAAATATATAAATAAAACTATTATTTAGAAATAGAAAACAGAAAATTGGCATATGTGCATGTATTCACCCCCCTTTCTTAATAAGCTCATAAAAATCTCTGGTGCAATCCAATTACCTTCAGAAGTCATATAATTAGTGAAATGATGTCCACCTTTGAGCAATCTAAGTGTTACATGATCTGTCATTACATATACACACCTTTTTTGAAAGGCCCCAGAGGCTGCAACACCTAAGCAAGAGGCATCACTAACCAAACACTGCCATGAAGACCAAGGAACTCTCCAAACAAGTAAGGGACAATGTCGTTGAGATTTCAAGTCAGGGTTAGGTTATAAAAAAAAAATCTGAATCTTTGATGATCCCCAGGAGCACCATCAAATCTATCAAACCCAAATGGAAAGAACATGGCACAACAGCAAACCTGCCAAGAGACAGCCGCCCTCCAAAACTCACGAACTGGGCAAGGAGGGCATTAATCAGAGAGGCAGCACAGAGACCTAAGGTAACCCTGGAGGAGCTGCAGAGTTCCACAGCAGAGACTGGAGTATCTGTACATAGGACGACAATAAGCCGTACGCTCCATAGAGTTGGGCTTTATGGCAGAGTGGCCAGAAGAAAGCCATTACTTTCAGCTAAAAACAAAAAGGCACGTTGTGAATTTGCAAAAAGGCATGTGGGAGACTTCCAAAATGTATGGAGAAATGGTGCTCTGGTCTGATGAGACTTAAATTGAACTTTTCGGCCATCAAAGAAAACGCTATGTCTGGCGCAAACTCAACACATCACATCACTTAAAGAACACATTCCACAGTAAAACATGGTGGTGGCAGCCTCATGCTGTGGGGATGTTTTTCAGCAGCCGGGACTGGGGAACTGGTCAGAGTTGAAGGAAAAATGGATGGTGCTAAATACAGGGATATTCTTGAGAAAAAACTGTACCACTCTATGTGTGATTTGAGGCTAGGATGGAGGTTCACCTTCCAGCAGGACAATGACCCCAAACACACTGCTAAAGCAACACTTGACTGGTTTAAGGGGAAACATGTAAATGTGTTGGAATGGCCTGGTCAAAGCCCAGATCTCAATCCAATAGAAAATCTGTGGTCAGACTTAAAGATTCACAAGCGCAAACCATCCAACTTGAAGGAGCTTGAGCAGTTTTGCAAGGAGGAATGGGCAAAAATCCCAGTAGTAAGATGTGGCAAGCTCATAGAGACTTATCCAAAGCGACTTGGAGCTGTGATTTCCGCAAAAGGTGGCTCTACAAAGTATTGACTTTAGGGCGTGAATAATTATGCACATTGACTTTTTCTGTTATTTTGTCCTATTTGTTATTTGCTTCACAATAAAAAAAAATTCTTCAAATTTGTGGGCATGTACTGTAAATTAAATGATGCAAATCCTCAAACAATCCATGTTAATTCTAAGTTGTGAGGCACGAAAATACAAGGCAAGGCACTCTAGAACTACCCGACTTACTGACACAATAGTAAACTCTTTCCCCCCTTGCCAGGTGTCCCTATATATCCGCAAGACCGTGCCAATGGGGACACCTGGAGGGGTGTTTGTGAGTTCCCTCCTGAGGATATCCTGTCCATCTCAGGATTAATCACACAATTGAAATCCCTATTCACTATGGTAGGAGATTCCGGCCACTTATCCACAAAGGCTAATAATGACTTCAATATATGCATAGAAAAAGGAGGAGGAATATAGATGAAAGCCAAAATGCATAATTTCCCCAACAGCCTTTCATGAAGAAAAACGTATCTTCCCTGTTTATCATTAGAAGATGCCAAACATAGAAACTCAATCTGCTTATGAATTAAGACTGTCACTCCCCTAGAACAGCTAGTAAAAGTGGAATGATAAACCTGTGTAGCCCAAGCCCCTCCCAACCGAGGGATCCTTTCTTGAGTAAAGTGAGTCTCCACGAGAGCAACAATCACAGGTAGGTGTCTCAGAATCAAATCAGAGACCACTACTATTCATTATTAATATCAATTTACTACTTTCTATGTGCTATAGTAGTGCATTCTCAAAGTATCTCCCCTGTTGTTATTGATTCACTGTACTTTCCTTACTAGCTTCAAGAAAATGGCAGAGCTACTATATGTGCAGGATCCCTGCAAATCTGTACTGCAGGACTATAAGCACTCTGTACGCCACTGTATAGCACTCCGTACAGCAACAGAGTATAAAGAATACCTATATAATGCAGTGTGTGCTGGAACATACCACTTTTTTATGGATACAGGTATGATCCTCTATTACACTTTACAGTTTACGCAGCCTATAATATCACCATGTGCATGGGGTTTGTATCTGAATATTAAACACAAACTTTGATCATTTTAGAAAATCTAGGTCTTTAGAATTAACAATATTTTGTTATGTAGCCCCTTAACACTTTATTGCTTGACCATTAGCTTTGCAATAAGATTAAAGGGGGTTTCTAAGACTTTAAAAAAAATTGTAACAAGCAGGGAGCTGACTAAAATAAAGAAAGGATCAGGAGGGTGGGTTGGCTCTTGGACAAACCCGCAAGGTCTGTTTCAAAAATCAATAAAGCTCCTATCCAATTTATGGTTGAGTCGGATGCAATCTTGTGGGTTCATCTTCCCAATCCACCCTCCTGATCCTGTGGTATCCCTCCCGTTGGTTGGCAACCTTGTCCAGAGGCATTCATCCAAACACATCGGCACTGGCTGCAACGGCCAGTAACTTCATTGACACATCCTACCTCTCCAATGCACTCACCGTTTCTATACAGGTGAGCGCACCTACATAATTGAAGTGACTCTAATACCTAACTCACACACCCTATGAGCACCTTTCTTCTTCTTATTACACAGTGTAAAATAAAGAAAAAAATGGCTCACCTTTTAGATAATGAGGAATTGTGATAAAAATAAATATAGAGATAATATAATACAACATTTGCTGAAATGTCACACCACAGTGCATTTAACTAAAGAGGCAATTCAGAAATATATGGTCTGTATCCTAGCCATAGGACTACGTATGTGTAAGCAAGTACTAAATATTATCTATAAACTTTTCATAAACAATAAACAATTGTTGTAGGAAAGAATAGTTCCATAATATGATATGATTTGATGGATCATGACACATTTTTTCAGTCTGACTTGGCAATAAAAACTTGGGGATATTTCCACATAAAGGAAGTCATAACTTAAAGTAGGGCCCAAATCTACGGATGTCCTACTATGGCTATGGTCAATGCATATGAGGTATGGAGTCATAAAAGGACCATTTGCATCAGGGCAAAATGTAATTACATTTTTTTTTCTTTAACATACATATTCTGTCAGTTTACATGAATCTGTTTTCTGTGATTCTTTGATGTATGAATGTGTCAGGAGGTCTAGATAAGATTATATTTATGGAATCTAAGCATATTTATATTAAACCTACTATAGTTAAACAGAAAAGGCTTACTACAGAAGTTTTAGATTAGGTGCATAAGCTTTTGGCTGGACATTAACCTTTTCTCCTATCAAATCAAGAAGCTTGGATATGAGAGGAATCAAGCTACCCTTCATGTGATACTTTACATGTTCACATTATATAGAAAAGTTAAACTGTATGTACTGTATATTTTTACCAATATAGGAAAACTAAAAACAACTGATGTACTATTGGGACATGAGTATTATCCAGTTATATGCGTATATTTCCTAAATTTAAAACATACTGAAGGCTTGTACTTCAAAGTTATTGTAGATGACTGATTGTAAAGGGGCAAGAATAAATAAATCAGGGAGCACAGCTGTAAACCAAGCAAATGCTGGCTTGCCAGCGGCTGAAGGGTGATCCCTCAAGCCCAAAAATACAAAAAATAAAGAAACTCTGCGGACTTCCGTGAATGTGCGTTTATTCACCCGGTATCATGCGACGTTTCAGTCTTCTCAGTAGGACTATTTTCATGCAGTGGTTACATTGTGAGGCAATTAAAATAATTAAGAAATAACTGTGATAAAAATGTCAAAAATAGTGTTGCATTAAAACAAGTGCTGACCATGAATGATTCATTGACATACACCAATGTATTTTACATTCATACAAGTTATTATGTGCAAATAATGTGATAAAATATACAATTCTATATTAATAAGATAATTAAAAACACCTGTATACAACCAGTGCTTTAAGTATAGAATCACTTACAGCTGATGGGAAGGAAGGGAGAATATTAACTGCCCAGATAGCTGATGGGAGTGTAGGAAGTCTATACCAGAATAATGAAATAGAAAGAATACCAATGCGATAGGTGACTGTCTATGCCAAGTTGGACACAGGGTCATCCAAAGCCGTTTTTTACGCGAGGGGCATCAGAAGCAAAAAAGTGCGAGTACCACCGTAGTCACGGCAGGACACTCACACTTTAGGAGGATCAGTGTCATATAATGGAAAACCAAGGTCAACAGCCCATAGTAAAATAAATAAGAAAATAAGTACCGATCCAAACAGCACTGATGCTGATGCTGCGAGTTTGCTGTTTGGATCGATACTTATTTTCTTATTTATTTTACTATGGGCTGTTGATCCTGTGTCGGATGGGCATAGGAAAACCGCCCATCGCTATTGTACTCTTTTCACTTTATCTTTACTAAGGATTCCATACAGTTTGCTTCTTTAACAAGAGGTGGATCTTGGTTTTCCATTATATGACACTGATCCTCCTAAAGTGTGAGTGTCCTGCTGTGACTACGCACTTTTTTGCTTCTGATGCCCCTCGTGTAATAAACGACATGAGGGACATTTACCTTTGCTTTGGATGACCCTGTGTCCAACTTGGCATAGACAGTCACCTATCGAATTGGTATTCTTTCTATTTCATTATTCTGGTATAGACTTCCTACGCTCTTATTCCCTGGCGGAAAGGAGAACATGGCAGTCTACTTTCTCTCTCTCTTTTTTTTTTTTTTATATACTTGATCATTCCCTAAATGTTTATGTTCTTTTTAATAATATTCATTTGTATACATTTGGTATGCGCATTAGAATGGTTGGAATTCACATTTTCATTTTTTATTTTGAGGATATTGACACTTTATTACTTATTTTAGTACTTGATTCTATGTCGTCTGCGGTAGCCAGTAATTCCAGATATACATACAATTATTTAGATTCCAGTATATTCTTAAACTTATCCCTGTTTAGAATATTGGGTGTTTGTTATCTACAGTCATTTACTGTCCAAATATCTATATATCTTTGTTCATGTGGCTTTGGAAAATTGTACCTTCCAGGATCTGTGGATTCAAATGTGATATATAGCTTTGATTATGTCTTCTTGGAAAGCTGTACCTTCCAGGACCTGTGAGTTCCCTGACAGTATCTGATGTTGCTTGCGATCATGTGAGCACCATGATTTGTCAGGTGGACGTCACAGGTCCTGGTTTTTCTCTAAGTACATTTCTGAGATGTGCAGCCAGTCTGGGCAGTTAATATTCTCCCTTCCTTCCCATCAGCTGTAAGTGATTCTATACTTAAAGCACTGGTTGTATACAGGTGTTTTAAATTATCTTATTAATATAGAATTGTATATTTGATCACATTATTTGCACATAATAACTTGTATGAATGTAAAATACAATGGTCAGCACTTGTTTTAATGCAACACTATTTTTTACATTTTTATCACAGTTATTTCTTAATTATTTTAATTGCCTCTTAATGATGGAGTCACTATTTATGTGTATTGAGCACCATTACTTTGTAACCACTGCTTGAGAATAGTCCTACTGAGAGGACTGAAACGTTGCATGATACCGAGTGAATAAACGTACATTCACGGAAGTGCCGCAGAGTTTCTTTATTGATTGTAAAGGTGGCCATACATTAGTGATGCATCCTTTATATCTCCATAATGTGGCAACAGTCAGCAGTAAAATGGACAGTTTCAAATATATCACTCTGTAAACATCTGTATTAAGGATTGTATGTCAATTAACTAGTACAGAAATACAACCTAGCACAGAGTTACCGTGACGAGATCCTGAGGCCCATTGTTGTGCCATTCATCCACGACCATCATCTCATGTTGCAGCATGATAATGCACGGCCCCATATTGCAAGGATCTGTACACAATTCCTGGAAGCTGAAAACATCCCAGTTCTTGCATGGCCAGCATACTCACCGGACATGTCACCCAGAGTGTCCTTTGATTGTGGGCAGTCTAAGGCACACCTGTGCAATATTCATGCTGTCTAATCAGCACCTTGATATGCCACACCTACGAGGTGGGATGGATTATATCGGCAAAGGAGAAGTGCTCACTAACACAGACTTAGACAGATTTGTGAACAATATTTGAGAGTAATGGGTCTTTTGTGTATGTAGAAAATGTTTCAGAACTTTGAGTTCAGCTCATGCAAAATGGGAGCAAAACCGAAAGTGTTGTGTTTATATTTTTGTAGAAAAATAGACTGATTAATTTAAAACACTTCTGTTATATATTAGATATATTATATATTTTATCTAATGTATACTAGATTATATATACTGTATATATATTTTTTGGCCTATGCTTATGCTCTAAGGGGAAAATATGCATTTTCCACCTACTTTCCTTATTATTTTGGGATTTTACATACATAAATCCCTAATTATTGGAAAGGAATAGGTGTGGAACTAAGAAAATCACAGTGGAATGGTAGCTATGTACATAGAGGCAATACTGTTTTTGCAGTTTTATAATCAGATGTCTTGGTATAGCATAGTAACACATAATACTATTCATCAATTAACTTTGATGAACTTTATCAATAATATGCAGTTATAAGGACTTCATAATCTATCATCCAATGATTTTTCCCATATGCATATTAAGGCTGGTAGTTTCCAAATGGATATTTTTCTTGTTTTTCAGTCACCAACACTACTTATTCATTAGAGTTTTTAGCGAACGGGAAAAGGTGCTAACTGCTGTAGCCACTGTAGCAGTTTGCTTGGCTAACTGGCCTACTACAGTGTGACTATGCCCAATTGTCCGAGCACTGGATTCCTCTGCTGCTCTAAGCAAGAATGTATAATTTCTCACTACTTCTTCTACTTTGCTTAACAGTTCCTGACGTTGACTGTCTGATTGGATCACAAAGACCAGTTTTACAAAAGTCTCAATCAAACCACAAAGGACCTGGAAGCTAGACGTCACTGCAATCAGCATGTGCTCTGGATTCTTATCAACTCCAGCCATTCTTCTGCAAGATGCCCTGAATTCTTTAAATCGCAATGTTAGCTCTTGTTTGTGTTGACCTAGACGCACTGAATTAAGCTTCTGTGCACCCGTCTCAGTGCTCACTAGGCACTGGCGCAAAACAGTTAGAAGTTCACTGGTGTCAAGTTGAACAGATATGAAGCCATCAGGTAGGGAATAACTACGTCCACGTAATGCATTAACTTTAGCAAGACTGCCCTCAAAAGTGGCAGTGCGGAGATCAATCTCTTGTGTTTGAATATCTTCAGGGCCACTACATGCAGTAGCATCCAGTACTTGAAGAGTCTGACTTAAAACAGGTGTGTTATCTGAATTTATATGCATTCCCGGAAGGATCTGCATGGGAATGGAGTAAGATAATTCATCCTTATCATTGTTTTCATCTGCAGATAAGCATCTACGGCAATTAAAGCAATGCCGAAAAGAGCAACATTTTTCCTCTGTAATTGACCCTTCCTCTCCAGGCAACTTGGTTTGCACAGAAACAGTATCTCCTTGCCGTGGAAGAATAACTGGAGTCTTTGGTTCCTCCCTGCTCCCTGATGTATCTAACAGCTTGCTTTTAAGTATGGAAGAATCACTGTCTTTTTTCTGTGATTTAGTAGGATGAGGGTTGTAGGGAGCTTCCTTTTTATTCTCATCAGTTCTATTAGACATTTGTGGCAACTTTGTATAATGCATATTGCTCTCACTATCTGCTGTGGAGGTGTTAATACCTGGAGACATTTTTTCTGTTTTGTGAGACTCAAGACTTGAAGACCGGACAAGTCTAATACCTGTAAGACCTGAGCCAGAGACTCTTGACCTGCTCCTTAAATCCGGTTCTAGAAAAGGGTTAGGTGGGGCACGTATACCTCTTATAATACGTTTACAATCACAGCTACGCCTTTGTTCACGAGACATCCCTGGTACTTTTTGTAGAGGGCTGCTACGTACCTGACATGGGCAGCGCCCAGGTACCAATGAGCCAGGAACATCATGGTGTTGCGCACTTACTTTTCCCTGTGGCTTAAGCAATTCTTCAAGGAACTCCATTTCATACTGCTTAACCTTAAGCAGCTGTGCTTGACGCTCATCTGTTTCTCTCCTCATACGAGTAGGGAATGTTGCAGAAAAGAGTTTCCGCAACTTGAAGGGGGCTCGTGCTCTTGGTTTAGCTGGTGCATCGCAATCTTCCAGCTGAATTGGAGTAGGCACTTTTTCAGGTATTCTTAAGGTTGTTGCTATGTCAGTGTCTGATTTGGTTGTTATTTTTGCATTGTCTCGTGCATGCACAAAGCTGTTGGGGACAGAAGGGATTTGCTCTGTTTTGAGAGTTTTTTCAGTTGGTTCTTGCTTCCTTTTGCCCAGCTTTGGTGAAACTATATTTTCTACATATGATTTGGTTATCTCATTTTTTTCAATTATCTTTTGGCTTTGAAGCTGCTCCTCTGGAGTCTTGGCAGAGCAAGCTTTTGCATGGAGCCTCTCATCATCTGTTGGGGAATTGTTAAGTACATCATGTCCCCCACTGCTTGGTTCACCCAGTGTTACTGAAGAAGGCTCTGCTTGTGATAATTGACAATCACACAGGCTACCTTCCTCGATATCTCTGTCCTTTTGAAACATAGAACTATTCTTGTGGTTTTTTTCTGCTGGAGATGATGATGTTCCTTCAGAAGAGCTTTCTATGATAGCTGAGGAAGGATCAGAATTTTTTTTTGAAACATTCTGTGAGATTTTTGTGGAACTTATGGGTGTCATCAAACAAGTGTCATCCCGAAATTTTTCAGGGGATGTAGGCGTGGATACTTCACTATGGAAGTTAAACAGTGTATTTGAAATTGCGTCTGTTAAATTTTGTTGCTGATCTGCTCCTGTAAAATGCTGTTGTAAAATTGCAGGCTTTAACAGAGGGCTAGTGTCTAAGCGAGCTAAAGAGTAAGGAGAGGAGAGGACAGCCTGAGCTGCACACGTCTGAATTTTAAATGGGAGATCTTTTCGAGAAAGCAGACTCTCTTTGTTAAGGTGATGGGCCAGGAAATAGGCAGTGTTGTGATGCTGTTTTATAGCTGTCACCATCTCTGAACCATCAGTGAGTTCTGAGGAGTTTGTTTCATGCCCTGAGTCCATGGACGACTCTGGAGTAATTGCAGCAAGTACAATGAGACCTGAAAGAAAGAGATATTTTCTGTGACTAAAACATGTTAGCCTTTTATTTTAACATTGCTGGAAATTATATCTATATGTTCACATATCCTGTTAATGTAAATTATACTGACTATAAATGTAATTATTTTGATGCTGTATGCTATCAAAATTCTAAAAATACTGCTTGAACCAAAGAATGGGAACCAGATAGAAAAGACAGTGCCAATAATTAAACTACAGTTATGAAAGATACATATCATTTAGTTTGCTTAGAGTTTTACCACCAATGACAGCTGAAACCTATAACATATAGTATTACCTTAGTCTCTTTTCACAATTCATTATTAACTCTTTCAAGATATGTGTTGATTCGATTAGACAGCCTGATGTTTCAGCGGGATAGGCACAGATGAACAATACAGCCTGATGCAAAGTGAATGCTGAAGGAACTCAGTTGTTCCTCTCTCATTCAGTTCTATTATCAGCAGCACATTCCTGATTAAAAAGGGAGATGTGCTGCCTGATAATTGTACATCTTTTATCCTGTTGAAAGATGCAAATGAGCTAACTAATGAGCATTTGCTTGTTTATTGGCTGATCAGAGGCACAATTATGCAGGCCAATTATTGAGAAATAGTGTTCCTATTAAAAGTGAGCCTGAAAATTGTTTGTTCTAATAAGGCCCTTAGGATTCCTGATGTGTACATCTGAAGGTAGGCTGTCAGATATTCCATTGTATAGGTATAAATTGTTAATTATTACCCATAATACCCATAGAGAGTGTCAGACTGGGATGCCAAGTGACTCTGCGGCCCCCCCTATAGTTGCCTGCAAATATTGCAAATTCATCTTTTCAGCCTCAGAATATTGTTTTTTTTTAGCTTTTTAATCATAGCACTTCAAGATCCATAATTTTTTTTATTTTCCCACTGACATAACTAGTTGAGCTTACTTTTCTCAGTGCCACAATATGGGGGTACATATTACTGATTGAAAGCCAATGAGGGACATATTATTGTTCTTTTTAGCAACTTTGTAATACGGTGCAGTCTATGGAAGATGTTAATAAGGTACAAGCCGACTTGGAAAAACATACTGTTTGGGCCTCCACTTGAGGTGGCAAATGAGTTTCACTATAGATAAATGTAAAGTTATGCACTTGGGGGCTAATAGTCTGCATGCAGCATATGTCCTAGGGGGAGTAAAACTGGGAGAGTCACTTGTTGAGAAGGTTGTTGTAGGAGAGGACATCTCTAGCTCCCACTCAAACCTCAAGTGGGGTGATGCGGGAGAGAGAAAAGGGGCGCACAATAGGGTAGTATGTTTGGGCAAGTTGAGATATTAAGAAAGGAGAAAGACTCACCTTATTGAGTTGTGCTAATAATAGGCCCAACTCTAATGAAGATGCATAGAATGTAATCCGATTCCACAGGACTGCAGATGCAGGAAAGGTCTCTCCTGGAAAGGGTGTCCAATCCTCACGAAGAAAATACTGCAGTGGCACAAATTCACTGATGGAGACGGTCGTAGAACTTCAAGTTAGATGTTTCTTTTATTCAAAGGAAGCGCATGTACATATAAACAACGCGTTTCGCGGACAAACAGTTCCCCTTCATCAGGTAAGGTAAAAGTACATAAGGGTAGATATTTATTGTGAAAGAGAAGTAAAAAAAAAAAAACGACAAAAAAACACCAAAAAATGCACCTGTGTACCGCCCTCCATGGGAGGGGTTATCACGAGGTGTCATTTAAATGGCAGTATACATACATATTGTAAAAAAAGGGGGTACACATACTAAAATGAATAGAGTAAGTAATAGTATGAACAAAGGTGAATTGAATGTGTAAAAACGAGTGTATTAAAATGTTTTTAAATGTTTTTAATATTTTTCAACACATTGTCAAAACGAATGGAAAGATCATGTGACCACTGGTTGGGTCACATGGTGTATTTCGTTCCTGAAGGGGGCGGGGATGTGCCAGCCTATTCGTTTCTTATGCTGCTGGGAGAAGGGACACGTGATAGGAAAGGGCGTGACCACGTGACCCATCTCCATGGTGAGCAGGACGCTACCTCCGTGATGTCAGCATTATGTGCCAGCGCCTACTCGCAGACATGATTGCAGTCTTGCGGTCATGTGGCTTGTTGTCAAGGTAACGGGAACGCTTCTGCTCGTAGTTGCTATTGTTAGCAGTACTCCAAGCGCCGGGCTGTGAGGAGAGAAGTTAAATATATCAAAGCTGGCATTGGTTATCTGAATGGGGGCATATGATCGGTACCAGAACTAAGAATAAATAATAGAATTAGGCTCCATTCACACGTCCGCAAAATGGGTCCGCATCCTTTCCGCAATTTTGCGGAATGGGTGCGGACCCATTCATTCTCTATGGGGACGGAATGGATGCGGACAGCACACAGTGTGCTGTCTGCAGCCACAATTGCGGAGCGCGGCCCCGATTTTGGGTCCGCAGCTCCGCATAAAGATAGAGCATGTCCTATTCTTGTCCGCAGCTTGCTGACAAGAATAGGCATTTCAATGGGGGTGCCGGGCTGGTGTGTTGCGGACCCGCAATTTGCGGGTCCGCAACACACCACGGACGTGTGAATGTAGCCTAACACTGTAAATAAAATGAGAGTGACTTAAAAGACTGATAATAAATATATGGGACAATTAGCCCCAAAAAAGTAAATAACGGAACGGATTTAAATGACAAGATATAAAAATTAGCATTTTTGAATTTTTTAGGAATTTTTAAAAACTGTGGGGCAATTAGCCCTAAGATAAGTAAAATAGGGAGCAATTTTACATCACAGGTAGGTAAAATAGGGAGAAATTTTACATGACAGGATATTAAAATTAAAAATTAAAAAGTAATAATTTAAAAGAAGAATGTTTCAGATATATGGGGGAGTAGGGGTCCTGCATATAATATACTGTAGGGAAACTCTATTTAACCTTTTGGTGTAAAAGGCCACAAAAATATATTATGGAAGGGAAAAGACGGATTTTTAGGTTTATCTCAAAGGCTTCATTTAGCCCATAAGGACTAAGCTGTTTTATTCCAAAACATTTTCCGACGTCTAATATATTTTTTGTCTTCCTTTAGGTGTGCTGGTGTTTGTTCAATAGGTATGACAGTAAAGCCGCACGAACTCCCCTCATGATGAAGCGCTGCATGTCTTGAGACACTGTGTTTGAGGTATTTTTTTTAAATATTTGACCGGTGCTTATTAACTCTGTTACGTAATGTTTGTATGGTGCGACCGACATACTGTAAATGACACGGGCATTCTAATAAGTAAATTACGTGAGAGGATTCACAGTTCAAAGTGCTAAAAATGGGAAAGGATTCACCACTGCTCTGGCTTTGAAAGATTGATTTCTGACAGATCATTCTGCAACACAAACATCTTGAATGGCCACATTTATGGCTGCCTTTAGGAATAGAGGAATCCTGATTTTTAGTTGGACCATTAATTGATCTTAATTTGCTAGGTGCAAGGATGTTTTTCAGGCTCCACGCTCTTCTATAGGTTAGGCGGGGAACCTTTGGAATAATTTGATTCAGTATAGGATCCCTTCTTAGGATGTGCCAATGTTTCTCCAGTATTGTTTTAATGGTATCGTGGTTTTGGTTGTAAGTGGTAAAAAATTACAGAGAAATAGATTGCTGTCTGCATCCTGTTCTCTTTTCCGTATGGGTGCTAGGCACTCTAATTGTGAGAGTGCTGAAGCTTTTTTTTCTAACGCCCGAGACAATATTTGTTGGATATCCTTTCTGACTAAACCTAGTGGTGAGTGCATTGCACTGATTGGTAAAGTCCTCATCAGTTGTACAGTTTTGCCGAATTCTCTGAAATTGGCTTAAGGGAATGTTAGTTTTCCATTTCCTATAGTGGGTACTCTAAAAGTCCAAATAGCTATTCCTATATAACTTCTTAAAGAAAGTCTGTGTCCTAATTTCGTTCTCGTGAGTGTAGATTTCTAGAAACTCAATTTTACAGGAATTATATGTACCTGTAAACGAAATACCCCAATTATTTGTATTGAGCCACAAGATGAAAGGAAAAAGCAAAAAGGAAAAGCCAAAATCTACGGAATTAATATACCCCGGGGACTTAACAAAGTCCTCGGGCATTTTCAACTTGTCCTCATATACTCTTACTAGACCTGAAATTTTGCTGTTATCAAAGGGCCTATCTTTCTGCCCTACGAATACAATTATCGAATTTGATCTATTTTTGGACCTCAATCGTTATATTAAAAAACTAACATTAAAGAGACATTTCCAGATCCTTGAAAATTCCACAAGTAAGTCCACTGCCGATGTCCGGTCTGAAACCCCATCCAATTTCTATCCCGTTCACCACAGGGGGAATTTCTTGGATACATTCTACTCTGTGGTTTCTAATGAGTTCAGACAAATCAATAAAGAACCCAATAGTAAATACAACCTCTGCATTCCTCTGAGAAAACTGCTTTGAAAGGCCTTCAATCTAACACCAATATTGTCATCAGGAATGCAGACAAGGAAGGGGGGCATCATTATTCAGGATAGGGAGGATTACATCAAGGAAGCTCTTAACATACTTTCTGATAAAAAATATTATCTACCGCTGAGTAATGATCCATCAAGGCAAGACAGGGAAGAATTTGAAATACTTATCAAGTCGGCTGGACTAATTCTGAACAAAAAAGAAAAGGAATATATCCTTGTAAAAGATGTAACATTAGCCACATTCTACCACCTTTCCAAAATTCATAAGAACGAGAAGAATCCACCCGGTAAACCAATTATTTCTGGAGTTTCTGCTCTCACCCATAATTTATCTCATTATATTGATGTCCACCTCCAGAAATATGTCTTAGGACTAACATCTTATCTAAGGGACTCCACATCACTGAAAGATATTGAATAGAAGAATAGCTACTTTTGGCTAACCCTTGATGTTTCGGCCCTGTATTCCAATATATCACATGAATTAGGTTTGAAGTGTACGTCCGCTTTTCTGAAAAAAGATCATGATATGCCTGCACAACAAAAAGATTTAATCATTAGAGGCATTGAGCATATCCTCACACATAATGTTTTTCTATTCCAGAAACAAATTTACAAACAGATAAGAGAGACTGCAATGGGGATGCGCTTCGCACCGAGTTTTGCCAACCTCTTTATAGGAGCATTTGAGGAATCCTTCATTTATCAAACAACCTTTTGGTCCAAAAACATTGTCTTGTTTCAAAGATACATAGATGACCTGATTTTTATTTGGGATGGAGACCAAACAGCCATCGAGAATTTCATCTCGTGGCTCAATACAAATAATAAATTGAGTTTCTAGACCTCGAAATCTACACTCACAAGAACGAAATTAGGACACAGACTTTCTTTAAGAAGAGAATTCGGCGAAACTGTACAACTGATGAGGACTTTACCAATCGGTGCGATGCACTCACCACTAGGTTTAGTCAGAAAGGATATCCAACAAACATTGTCTCGGGCGCTAGAATAAAATATTCAGCACTCTCACAATTAGAGTGCCTAGCACCCATACGGAAAAGAGAACAGGATGCAGACAGCAATCTATTTCTCTGTAATTTTTTAACCACTTACAACCAAAACCACGATACCATTAAAACAATACTGGAGAAACATTGGCAAATCCTAAGAAGGGATCCTATACTGAATCAAATTATTCCAAAGGTTCCCCGCCTAACCTATAGAAGAGCACGGAGCCTGAAAAACATCCTTGCACCTAGCAAATTAAGATCAACTAATAGTCCAACTAAAAAATCAGGATTCCTCTATTCCTAAAGGCAGCCATAAATGCGGCCATTCAAGATGTTTGTGTTGTGTTGTTAATTTACTTATTAGAATTCCCGTGTCATTTACAGTATGTCGGTCGCACTATACAAACATTACGTAACAGAGTTAATAAGCACCGGTCAAATATAAAGAAAAAATACCTCAAATATAGTGTCTCAAGACATGCAGCGCTTCATCATGAGGGGAGTTCGTGCGGCTTTACTGTCATACCTATTGAACAAATACCAGCGCACCTAAAGGAAGACAAAAAATATATTAGACGTCGGGAAATGTTTTGGAATAAAACAGCTTAGTCCTTATGGGCTAAATGAAGCCTTTGAGATAAACCTAAAAATCCGTCTTTTCCCTTCCATTATATATTTTTGTGGCCTTTTACACCAAAAGGTTAAATAGAGTTTCCCTACAGTATATTATATGCAGGACCCCTACTCCCCCATACATCTGAAACATTTTTCTTTTAAATTATTACTTTATTATTATTTAATTTTAATATGCTGTCATGTAAAATTTCTCCCTATTTTACCTACCTGTGATGTAAAATTTCTCCCTATTTTACCTACCTGTGATGTAAAATTGCTCCCTATTTTACTTATCTTAGGGCTAATTGCCCCACAGTTTTTAAAAATTCCTAAAAAATAAAAAAATTCTAATTTTAATATCTTGTCATTTAAATCCGTTCCGTTGTTTACTTTTTTTGGGCTAATTGTCCCATATATTTATTATCAGTCTTTTAAGTCACTCTGATTTTATTTACAGTGTTATTCTATTATTTATTCTTAGTTCTGGTACCAATCATATGCCCCCATTCAGATAACCAACACCAGCTTTGATATATTTAACTTCTCCACTCACAGCCCGGCGCTGGGAGTACTGCTAACAATAGCAACTACGAGCAGAAGCGTTCCCGTTACCTTGACAACAAGCCACATGACCGCAAGACTGCGATCATGTCTGCGAGTAAACGCTGGCACATAATGCTGACATCACAGAGATAGCGTCCTGCTCACCATGGAGATGGGTCACGTGGCCACGCCCTTTCCGATCACGTGTCCCTTCTCCCAGCTGCATAAGTAATGAATAGGCCGGCACATCCCCGCCCCCTTCAGGAACAAAATACACCATGTGACCCAACCAGTGGTCACATGATCTTTCCATTCGTTTTGACAATGTGTTGAAAAACATTAAAAACATTTAAAAACATTTTAATACACTAGTTTTTACACATTCAATTCACCTTTGTGCATGCTATTAATTACTCTATTCATTTTAGTATGTATACCCCCTTTTTTTGCGATATGTATGTATACTGCCATTTAAATGACACCTAGTGATAACCCCTCCCATTGGCGTTTTATTTTACTTTTCTTTCACTATAAATATCTACCCCTATGTACTTTTACCTTACCTGATGAAGGGGAACTGTTTGTCCCCAAAATGCGTTGTTTATATGTGCATGCGCCTCCTTTGAATAAAAAAAACATCTAACTTGAAGTTCTACGACCGTCTCCATCAGTGAATTTGCACCACTGCAGTATTTTCTTTGTGACTTGTTGAGAAGGATCTGGGTGTATTAATAGATCATGGACTAAATAACACCATGCAATGCCAGTCAGCTGCGTCTATGGCCAACAGAATTTTGTCTTGTATTAAAAGAGGTATGGACTCTCGGAGCAGGGATGTAATATTGCCACTATACAAAGCGTTGGTGCGGCCTCACCTGGAATACACTGTTCAGTTCTGGGCACTAGTCCATAAAAAGAATGCTCTGGAGTTAGAGAAAGTACAGACGAGAGGAACTAAACTCCTAAAGGGCCTGAAAGATCTTAGTTATGAGCAAAGATTAAATGAACTGAATTTGTTTAGCCTTGAAAAAGGACATCTAAGGCAGGGATGCTCAACCTGCGGCCCTCCAGCTGTTGTAAAACTACAATTCTCACCATGCTCTGCTGTAGCCTGATAGCTGTAGGCTGTCCGAGCATGCTGGGAGTTGTAGTTTTGCAACAGCTGGAGGGACGCAGATTGGGCATCCCTGGTCTAAGGGATGACATGATTAACCTGTACAAATATGTAAATGGGCCATACAAAAAATATCAAGGAAAGCTATTTTGTGTTAAACGCCCTCAAAAAACCATGTGCCCACTCCCTACGCCTGGAGAAAAAAAGATTCAGTCATAAGAAGCGACAAGCATTCTTTACTGTAAGGGCTTTTAATCTCTGGAATATTCCGTCCCAGAAGCTGGGCACAGCAAATACAGTAGCTGGCTTCAAAATAGGTTTAGATTACTTTTTAATTCAAAATAACATTGAGGCTTATGACAATGTATAGAAATCTTGTTCTACACACCTTTTCCTTTTGGACCAACCCCTTTTTAAAAGGAAGATGGATATCTATCCAGGGATTTGTTCCGTGGATCGATATAGCAGGATTACAGGTTGGACTTGATGGACTTTTGTCTTTTTCCAACCTTAATAACTATGTAACTATGTAATTTGGGGGTATACTGTATATGTATATATATATATTTTGGGGACTTGCTCTGGTCGACAGACTTTGACAACGTCTTTAACTTAAACAGTGCAGTGTTTTATTCACACATAAGTAAAGTGACAACAAAAAGGCAGTTTCAAGGAAAAACAGTCACCTTAAGTCTGGTGTTTGTTGACACCAGGCTGCAGCACATAAGTCCTTAGGTGAAACAGAAGTCCACGTGCTTTTTCCCAAACAATATATAGCAGGACTTAGTCCCGGCCCAAACTCTCAGGCTCCAACACCCAGACTGACACAGCTCCAGTATCAGATGGAGGATAATTCACCCAGCTGAGACTGCTGGCTGGGTTTTTATCCCAAACCAAAACACGGCCTGGAACGTGGGGAACAGCCACCCACCCTGCACTTTGGCTGCTCCCAGTAAGAGCCGGCTCGGATCAGCTTTACAGCCACACTAAATAATCATAAGTGACAGTCAGCACTAGCTGCCACTGACACTTAAAATGACTGGCTCTTACCTCACCGAGCCTAGGAACCTCAGTGAAACATATCTTCCGTCAATGACGGCTCCTTGCGCTTTCCTACATACCTAACCCGTTTGTTCAACCCTGAGGGGGTGAACACCAACCAGACAGTGTATCTGGGACAGGGCATCTGCATTACCCTGTAACCTGCCTGCCCTATGTTCCACTGAAAATTTAAAGTTCTGTAGAGACAAAAAACACCTGGCAACCCGAGCATTCCTGTACAGCCCATCCCTGTACACGGCTTACAACTTGCCGTAATCGGAAGAATACAGCGACCGTTATGGACGGGAATGCGGTGGGAGATCTTCCCCAGGCGCCAATGGTGCCGGTCCAGGACCCAGCTCAGGGTGCACCAGTGCAAGACCAACTTGCCCCAACACCGCTGATACAGCTTGCCCCCCGCCATGCCTGTACCAGTAGGATACATCCCTGTGGGGGCGCTGTTGCGTCATCTGCCAAAATTTGATGGCAAAAATATGATGTTGCAGGCCTAGACTGAAAGGATGCGAAGTGCGGTTAGAATGTGTAACCTGACCCCTGAGCTGAGGGCAGAGGTTGCCTTGGGGGCTCTAGAGGGTGACGTCAGACGAACAGTGAGGGTAAGGCCCGAATCCGAGAGAGACTCCCTAGAGAAAATATTCTTCCTGCTGAAGAGAGCCCGGGATGGTGCTAAAGTAGTCCAACTGCGGACTCACTTCTTCAACAGACCACAGTGAGAGGGCGATACCCTGATGCAGTATTCCAATGCCCTACAGGAGACACTAAATGAAATACAGCGGCGAGATCCAGAGGCCATGGGAGCTTTCCAGGAGGTGGACCGGCTTCTACGAGGTCAGTTCATAGTAGGGCTCTCCAACAAATACTTACAGGACAAATTGCAAGAGATGACCCAGACGACGCCCGACATGACATTCTACAGCGTCTACCCAGCCGCCGTAGAGAGAGAGGAAGAGTACATGTCTGTGGCCGCGAGAGTAGAGAGTAGCACCCATGCTACAGGAGGTCGGCCTGCATCTGAAGAATCAGTCTTTAAAGGATATGATCCAGGCCCTGCAGACAGAATTGAGAGGACTTCGGCTGGAAGTGTCCCAGATGAAAGCAGGATCATCCCGGCCTCCAGAAATGACACCAGCCCCCCGCACCATTCCACCCAGGATGACTCAGGTGCTGGGGCTCCTCTGCTGGGCTTGTCGACAGTATGGCTATATGGCCAGAGAGTGCCCCAAACAGATTAGGTCTGAGCCAACGTTAAACTTCCGACCGCCGCAGTAGCCGGGCGTCCTGTGGTGGTACATCAGAAGCTAATCCCTATGCGTGAGGAAAACGACCTGTATGCCAGCAGCCCTGTTATGGAAGCCAAGTTGGAAGGCCAGAAGGTACGCTGCCTAGTCGATACAGGGTCGGAGTGCACCCTTATGCCTCTGGAGTTCTTCGAAAAGACACTTTGGACATATGATGGAGCTGGAAGATGGGAGAGTCAGACTGACAGCTGCCAATAACAGAGAGATGGATGTCCGAGGGATAGTTTGGATGCGCATCCGGCTGTTTGGGCAAGACATCGGCAAGAAGGGGGTCGCGCTGGTGGACCATTCGTCCCAGAGAGGGATGGACGTGATGATAGGTATGAACATGCTGAGAGACCTAGATCACTCTATGCCAAAGAAGGGCCGAAGTATTGGCAATGGGTCACCACACACCGGCCGACCCAGAAGGTTCTACAGCAGATGGTGAGAAGCTGTAGTCTGCAAAAGAGCAACATGTACGGTCGGCACATTGGACACGTGACGGTGCCGCGGAGGACCCCGGTTAAGATCCCACCTCGACAAGAACAAATATTGATGCTCGCGATGGGGGCTGGACGACAACTGAATAGATTGGAGGTCCTGATCGATCCCGCTTACCAAAAGGAAACGTAGACTCGCTATGGTAAAGGATGGATGTGTGACCGTACGCTGCCTCAATGTTGAAGACTGCGAGATAACCGTTCCTGGGAATACCTTGCTTTCTAAAGTTTATGTGTCCGAAGAGGATATTCTTCAACAAAGGAGCTTCACGCTACAGCCAGATAGGAGGTCAGCCTGGACTTAAGTTGTAGAGGCCCATCAAAGGGTGACCCCGACAGCAAAATGGAGCGGTCGAGTGATCATGGCCCAGCTGGGGGGTGGACTGCAAGACCCTGACTCCAGGACAACAGAAGCTGCTGGAAGACACCCTTTGGGAATTTCAGGAGGCATTCTCGAGACATGATGAGGATTTTGGGTGTGCTTCCGCCATCAAACACGAGATCCCCACCGTCGATGTTGCACCGATCAGGGAATGTTACCGGCAAATCCCACCTAAAATGTACCAGGAGGTGAAGGATGTGGTGGCCAGCATTTTGGAAAACCAGGTGATCCAGGAGAGTCAAAGTCCTAGGGCTGCTCCAGTAGTCTTGATGCGGAAGAAAGATGTGAGTCTCCGGTTCTGTGTGGATTATTGAAAGCTGAATGCCCAGACCGTCCGAGATGCCTACCCCCTTCCGCGCATTGAGGAGTCGTTGTCCGCCCTGAGTCATGTGAAGTTATTTTCGACTCTTAACCTGACCAGTGGGTATTGGCTGGTACTGGTGGCCATGAAGGACAAAGCGAAGATGGCCTTCATCCTACCTATGGGATTCTACGAGTTCAACCAGATGCCATTCGGCCTTTCCAATGCCCCGGGAACATTCCAGCGGTTGATGGAGCACTGTCTGGGATATCTCAACTTTGAGTCAGTATTGATATACCTGGATGACCTAGTAGTGTTTGGGGCCTCCTTTGAAGATCGCCTCCAGAAGCTGTGACAGGTCCTAAGACAGCTGCGAGACCATGGGCTCAAGATCAAGCCCAAGAAGTTTCGACAGCAGATAGACATGTGATCACCCAGGAGGGGGTAAAGCCGGCCTCCAGCAAGGTGGACGCCGTCCAGAAGCACACTATGAGAGGTAGGGGCGTTCGTGGAACTGGCCGGCTACTACAGGAGGTTTATACCCAAATTTGCTAATTTGGTGGGCCCGTTAAACAAGTTATTAAGGGGCACTGTGGGGGACACGAAGAATCGTCCCATCGAGTGGGGACCCGGGCAGCAAGAGGCCTTTGAAGCAGTGAAGGAGGCACTGACCAGTGCCCCGATTCTGGCTATTGCGCGGTTCGACACCCCATTCCTGCTGTACACTGATGGAAGGCTGCATGGTCTGGGGGCCATGTTATCCCAAGTCCAGGATGGACGTGAGAGAGTCATTGCCTATGGCAGCCGGTCTCTGAGGGAGTCAGAGCGCAACCCTGACAACTATAGCTCCTTAAATTGTAACTACTGGCACTGGTGTGGGCCATGACCGAAAGGTTCACGGAGTACCTGACAGGTGCACAGGTAATCGTGATGACAGACAACAACCCGTTAGCACATCTGGAGAATTCCAAGCTCGGTGCGCTTGAGCAGAGGTGGTTGGCTCGCCTTACCACATCAAGTTCCGACTCACTCTCCCAATGCCGACTTACTCTCCCCAGTCCCTGTAGGCCTGTTAGCTCAGAGTGCCGATGAGGAGCTAGAGGACACTGAAACTCCTGACCTTGGTCGATTACCCATGTTCCAGGACATGGCACATTTAAGTGGGGTGGCGTCCGGAATGCCAGTGGTGCTGGGAAAGACGTTGGCTGATTGGGAGAAGGTCCACAATGGCTACCCAGATCTGTGGAAAGTGAAAGAATAGGTCCGGACCAAGATCTGGCCAGAAGAGCGGGACTATCTACCATCTGACTCCAGAGGGCCAAAAGTTGTTGAGGCAGTGGGAGAAGCTGACTGTTACCCAGGTCCTCCTGTGTTCGACCATATACTTGCAATCAGAGTTGCAGTATCGGCGACAGATTGTCATCCCCATGTCATTGGGATCGGAGGCTGCCCGGGAAGCCCATGAGAGGGGTGCCCATTTTGGGAGCGATAAAATGTTCAAGTGACTCTAACAGCTGGTGTACTGTCCATATTTGGCAAACATGGTGGCCGAGGCATGTCTTAAGTGTCGGCCCTGCGGGCTGGGTAAGAGTACTGAACAGCGAGCTCCTGTCCAGGCCATCCGGACCTTAGCGCCCCTAGAGCTCCTTATGATCAATTACATACAGATTGGGTACTCTAGCTCGGGACACTCATACTGTTTAGTCATGACAGATCATTTCACAAAGTGTGCGGTGGCTGTACCCAGCAGAGACCAGATGGCAGAGTTGGCCACTGGAGCGGTCTGCAAACTCTTTATACAGGTGTTCGGGTGTCCACGGAGGATGCATTCGGACCAGGTGGCATGTTTCCAGGGTACTCTAATGAAAGAGTTGTACCAACTGTATGGGATCGAACATTCCCACACCACCCTATATTACCCCCAGGGAAACGGGACATGCGAGCGATTCAACCGCACCTTCCTCCAGATGCTGCGGACTCTGGAGGACAGCCAAAAGGCTTGGTGGCCCGAGTACCTACCTGAACTGATGTGGGCCTATAACAACAAGGTACACAGTACCACCGGATACTCTTCACATATGCTCATGTTTGGGAGAGCCAGATGGGATCTTGAAGATATACACATGCCCGATCCAATAGAGTCAACACCGAGAAATACCACCACATGGGTGCAAGAGCACCACATCCAGATGAGAGCGAGTGATGGTCAAAGCCAAGCGGCTGTCTGGGAAGTTGGATGGGTGATGGGAGGTGGTCCTATACTTGGTGAAGAGGAGGGTAGACCCTGCCATCCCGGTCTATGAGGTAGAGCCAATAGGGACTGGGGGGGCCTCATGAAACTTGCACCTAATATGTTGAGGCATTGTAATTTTGATGAGCCAGTGTGCGTGGAAAAGATGCCTCCTCCTGCTCAGAGTACAGAGAAAATCCACTTAGAGGAGGAGGAATGGTGGGTTGTCCCTGCCCCAGTACCCGCAGAGGCTCCAGCCGTGGCAAGTTTGGCACCCAGGGACAGTGTTGAGCCTGCCTGACGTCCGCAGTGCTTCTGAGCCTGTCACTCTACGAAGGTCAACGAGGCCCGAGTGCCCCCACAGTGTTATGCCCAGGACGAGTTTGTATGGGGAGGGTTGCCGAGGATGACAACCTCTAGTGAGGTGGCATGTGAGATTGGGAAACAGCTCTCCTTGTCTGAACACTGTTTGTGTGATTAAATTAAATGTTCTGGACTGGCATTCTGCTGTTTGGCCACAAGATGCCGCTGCTTCCTTAACAGAGCTACAGACTGCACATATATCTCCATATTCATAAAAGAAGTGGGGTTTTACACAAGGTCTGGAGAGGAAGAAAAAAAGACAGAGTGGCCATCTTAGAGGGAGGTGAAGCTAAGGAGCTGTGTGAGCAGAGAGTCTGAAAGCATCCAAATGTGAGAGCAACCCTCAGATACCAGAGCTGCAGCTGAGTGAAGCTGATCGTGTCCAAGACCCTTATCCTGTCCAGAGGAAGGAAGATTGTGCCAGGAACGCTGATGAGAGTAGAGAAACAAAGCAACATACACTGTGGTACCACATGCTTGTTGGAGAGACGTTTGTTCTGTTCAGAGTCACCAGCAGATGCCAAGCAGACCCGGGTCGGTAAGATAGTGCACGCACCTCATCACAGTGTTGGCGCCTAGAGACTGAGACCAGGCCTGTAGTTAATTAGTTAGGGTTTCTGTTTGTGTCAGGCCACAAGTGTTACTCCTGTTCATTTCACATTGGGAAGCTGATAAAATTCACGAACTCAAGCCAGGCTGGTGTTTCTTGGCTCATGAGGAATACTCAGGCACATGCTACAGGACCAGTTATGGGAGGGGGAATACTGTAGATCTGTGTAAGATTGTAAGCTGTTGTGCCGCACCGCAGGCTATCCCGTATCACACACCCATACAGTGATTCTTGTTCTTTTAGGGTAATTTGTGGCAGTTTAGTTGTGCCCGCCAGTAGGTAAATTACTGCTCTTTCCTGCTGCATCCATCAGAGAGTGCCATACTGTGTGGCAGAAGGGTCTCAGCCTTCGGGCTGGGTGTATGTAAATTGATTATATCTTCTCAGCATTTGTGGCTGTGTTTATTGCCACATTTAAGTAAAATTCTGTTTTGGCAAAAGCTGGTGTTGGGTTTGCTTTCCTCGTTCGTGACATCACTGTATCCTGGGGAGCCCACCCCGGTACATGGCTTACATAATGCGCCCCCCTACCCCCCTACTATTAAAATCATTCATGGGCAGTGCGCCCTAACACCCCACTCACCAGTATTACAATCATTGCTGGCAGTGCGCCCTCAATCCCCCCTCCCTCCCCAGTATTAATCATTGCTGGCAGTATTAATCCCCCCCCCATCATTGGTGGCAGCGGCAGTTCCGATCAGAGTCCCAGTGTAATGCTGGGGCTCCGATCGGTTACCATGGCAACCAGGACGCTACTGAAGTCCTGGCTGCCATGGTCAGTTAGTCAGCATTGTACTTATCTGTGCTTGGGCCGCCGGGCGCTCCTTCTTCTCAAACTCACAGGTCTGTGTGGCGCATTGCTATAAGCATACGCCGCACAGACCTGTGAGTTTGAGAAGAAGGAGCACCCGGCGGTCCCAGCACAGGTAAGTACAATGCTGACTAACTGACCATGGCAGCCAGGACTTCAGTAGCGTCCTGGTTACCATGGTAACCGATCGGAGCCCCAGCATTACACTGGGACTCCGATCGGAACTGCCGCTGCCACTAATGCGCACTGCCAGCAATGATTAATACTGGGGAGGGAGGGGGGATTGAGGGCGCACTGCCTGCAATGATTAATACGGGGGGGAAGGGATTGTCAGCGCACTGCCAGCAATGATGTTTAATACGGAGGGGGGGGGGGGGATCCGCAGCGGCCACCAATGATTGTAATACTGGTGAGGGGGGGTTAAGGCACACTGCCCAAGAATGATTTCAATAGTGGGGGGGGGGGCGCACTGTTGCCTGGCGGCACCCGACCTCTGACAGGGTGCTGTGATCCGCACAATTAACCCCTCAGGTGCCACCAGGCAGCAGGGGGCCAGTATGTATGCGCCTGTTGGCATACTCTAACTTCAAGCGTCCCCATTACCATGGGAATGCCTTTGTGTTAGAATATACCATCGGATTTGAGTTTTCACGATCTAACTCAGATCCGATGGTATATTCTAACCACCAGGCGTTCCCATGGTGACGGAGACGCTTGTGGGGAGGAGTATGCCAAAGGAGTTTAACTGTACTGTTTGGAGAGAAAAAAAAAAACGAATATAAAAAAAAATTTCTAAACTAATATATTCGCTATTGTTTTTTAGAATATTCGTCTTTTTTCAACATCTAAAGTCATGATTCCTCCCTGCTTCTTGCTTGTGGGCCAATGACTCATTGACCCACAAGCATTTTAAGCAGGGAGGAATCATTTGTTCAGATGGAAAAAATTATGAATATTCTAAAAATGAATATATAGCAGTATATTCTGTAGTGCTATATACTCGTTTTTGACCAACACTTATTTTTGCATAAAAATTTGCATTATGCTATTTTTTTATTACAGATTTTTCGCAATAAAACGAATATCTTGAATACGAATATTCACGAATATATGATGAATATTCTACCATATATTCGCGAAATATTGCGAATTTGAATATTGCCCCTGCCGCTCATCACTACTGATAAGCTACCCATTGCATTTTAAAATTATTTTATTGGTTGCCTTTATACCTTATATGTTACCTATGCCAATAGCCTGGCTGAGAAAGATTCCAATTTTGAAAGCCAGGAATTCATCCAGCTGTTTTATGATGCTTTGCCAAATAAAATTTATTATGGCCCAGGACTATCATCCCAGAAAAACTCTGGATTGGCTACTGACAAAAAGTACAACTCTGTATGCCACTTTACAAAATAGCAAGGAGTCTCAGGATAGGAGATTTAAAAAACCAAATGACGAGACAGCTGCGACTCACATAAAAAATGATCAGGGACAGTTTGAGGCTCCCAGAAGGAGTTATGCTGAAGTTGTTAATAATTCCAGGCCTCTGGACTTCTGGTAAGTTTCAAGAATCTAATTCCTAAAATCAATCCCCGAAGGTTCATAGGAAAAATAGAGCTAATTTACATGATCGAATGGACCAGATCCAGAGCCAATTTGGGGTGTTGGTACAACAAATAGAAAAATTATCCAACGCTCTCACTGCTAAACCCCAAAAATCATTTTTTAGGGGCAGCTACTCCTGTAGAAAGCCCTCCTCAATTATAAATAGGGAGAAACAGTTAAAAGTGCCGATGATTTACCAATATGCAAAAGTGAACAAAATAACCTGTGTCTTTATGCCTGAAAATTATTTAACCCTTCAAATGCCAAATGGCAAGGAGGAGGGGCGATCTGTTTGTGATTTTATCAAAAGGAAGATCCTATACTTGGTATCTTATATAAATACATTGAAGATTCTAGTAACAATCCCATATCGAAGGAGGATTATGCCAAAAAAGAAGACCTCTGATTACTAGTGAAAACTAAATCTCAATTCAGTATTAGAGATGGTTTACTGATGAGAACCTCAAAGAATGGTATTCAACAGTGAGTAGTTCCCACTACATTTAGAGGCCTAATGTTTCAACATGCTCATGATAAACCTACAGCAGGTCACCATAGTGAGAAGATTATCTATGAATCACTACGTGATTATAAGTATTGGCCTCATATGTTGAAAGATGTTCAAACTTACTGTCAAGGTTGTCTGGTTTGTGCTCAGTTCTAACCTCAAGGTCCCACACATCGTGCCCCACTTCAGAAAAATGGCTTCTATTGCCATGGAATTGATTTTATAGGTCCTGTCACAAAGTCATCCAGGGGAAACAAATACATGTTAACAGTCACTTGTGTGTTTCCCAAGTAGGTAGAATGTTTACCGGCTCGTAATAACACAGCCGATACATGCGCCACTTTGCTTATTAACCATGTATTTTCCAGATTTGGGCTACCATTAAGAATTGATACGGATAGTGGACCGCAATTCATAAGTGAGGTAATGACTAAGATGTGGAGGATTTTGGGTGTCAAATGGAAATTACACATTACTCATCGTCCAGCATCTAGTGGATCAGTAGAGCGCTATAACCAGTCAATTGTCAACATCCTTAAGAAGTATGTTAAAGAATCAGGTAAAGACTGGGACATGAAGTTGCCTTTAGTGCTCATGGCTATTAGAGCCACTCCAAGTGCTGCTACTAAGATGTCACCCTTTGAGCTGATGACCTGTAGTAGAATGGTACTTCCACAACATCCGTTGTATCGCACCTCTGATCACAATTTGATCAATAAATAAGTGATTAAACCAGCACTCACCATCCAAAACACATCTAAAACCAAGTACTTATAAGAATAAAATGTATTCGAATAAATTAGAAAAATCGATAGTTAGCTAATATATAAAAAATCATCGATAAGACATAAGCAAATAAAACACTTAAGATTAATACATATACAATTGTAAACAATAGAAAAATAGAAAAAATAGAGACTTGGAATCCTAAGTAGGTGGATAGGTCAATAGTTCTGGTCCAATAAATAATCCTTGCAATATAATAGATAAATCGGTAAATAAAACTTGATAGAAAAATCAAAGTATTGATATGTCCAAAAAATTGAAAATATTCGAAGTATTATATATTCGAGCTGTTGATTAGAATACGAACATTCTTTAAAATATTCAAATGTAAAGACGACAGTCCTTTGTGAAGAAACGACGATCCTTTAAAGGATAACTGTCACATTTAGACCCTAATTTAAATTTTCATATATGTAGTTACTAATAACATGATATTCCAGAATCAGTTACTATTAGACCGACTTACCCCATATTTAATAAGATTCAGCCCTTAGCAACCAGTCTACATAAAACTGCAATTTCACTATTCAGTTAAGATGGCCGCCATTGCCCTCACCCTGAGGCTAATCCCGCCTGCCCTCACTAGCCAGTAACAATAGCCCCCAAAAAGTGTCAGTAACCAGAGCCCTCCCCCCTAATGGGTTAATATCCTGCAGCACAAAGGGGTCCTCTTACCACATGTTGTTTTCATTTATACACTGAGCAGATAGCAGATCTCCCTTCCATGTTGTGCGCTGCTTCAACTCTGCATTCTCCAGCTCTGCTGAGTGAGGGAGCGTCTGCCAAGTGCAGGGACAGGAAGAAGTGCACACAGCCCAGGCACTGTTATCAGCTGCTGGGGAGGACCTGGCTTTAATCATTTACTTACAGTCCCTGGCTGTCAGTAATGTGACCTTGCACGCAGCCTGCTTCTGCGTGCTCCGTCTATCAACAGATAGACGGACCATGCCTAGCAAACCTATTTTAAGCACAGGTAAAAGTAGGCAGTACAGGGAACAAAAATGTGCAATTAAGGGGTAATTGAATACACAGTGAAAAGTTGAAATAGGGCCACCAAGGTGATATTAATCACCACAATCCAATACTCCCTAAAAAAAAATATATGACAGTTATCCTTTAAGTTATCTATAACTGGATTTACTTGCAAGTATTGATAAAGTTGTACTCACTGTATGGTTGCTTCAGCATCTCCACCAGAGGTAACCCTCGTGGTATATGAAGACTCACCCTCCTTCGTATTTCTGTATGTTCGATATGTCTCAAATTTTTATGCAGCAGCCATATAGTTTGAATTTTCGCGGTGATGCTCTGTCTTGTGACTTGTGTGGCGGAGCTTAAGATTCTTATCACGTGGTGTTGCAAGGGGGTGGCAATCAAAACTTGAGTATTAGATTTCGAATGAATAAATCTCTTTCTTAATGTTGTGGTCTTTTGTAAATATCGCAGTTAGTATATTCGGGTAGTGGTGGGGTCCTCTTCCTCATTGGCCATACTGAGAGTCTCATCCACCCTCCTTTTATACCCTTATGTTGGGGGGACCCACCAAGATCCGATCTGGATTTCTTAAAGGGACAGACTGTCCACTTGTGCTTTAACCCCTTAGGGACCCATGACGTACCGGTACAGCATGGTTCCCGAGTCCTTAAGGACCCATGACGTACCGGTACGTCATGTATAGTTCCGATCACCGCCGCCCGGCGGGTGGTGATCGGGACCCGGTTCCTGCTCAAATCATTGAGCAGGCACCGTGGCTAAATGCGCCGGGGGGTCCTGTGACCCCCCATGTCGGCGATCGCAGCAAACCGCAGGTCAATTCAGACCTGCGGTTTGCTGCGGTTTCGGAAGTTTCTGATCCCCGCGGTCTGTGACCGCGGTGATCAGAAACTTCAAATAACCTGTATTTTAGTGTTTAACCCCCCCCTGCTGCCCTCTTTGTTATCTGCCGGCAGGGGGGTGGGGGGTGCGGGGAGTGCGGTGGGTGGTGCTTGGGGGGCGGGCAGGCATGCGATCATCCGCCCGCCCCCTCTCTCAGGATAGCCGAGCGGTTTGCAGAGTGTCAGCACATTGCTGACACTCTGCTTGAAACGCCTGACATCTGTGCTGGCACAGATGCCATGCGTTTAACCCCTTCCATGCCGCGGTCCATAGGGACCTCTGTATGGAAAAGGTTAAAAAGGAGGGAGCTCCCTCCCTCTCCCATCGGGGGCTGCTGTGCCTTTTCAGCTCCCGATGGGAAAGGGAGGGGGCCCCCCTACCTCCCCATCACCCACTGCTCTGCTGTGGCAGCGAGTGATAGGTACCATGGCAACCGGACGCCTTCACAGGCGTCCGGCTGTCCATGGTGCTGTTTAGAGGCTGTCCATGGTGCTGATTAGACTTCTGCTAAAGGCAGAAGTCTAATCAGACTTTGTAAAGGGAAAATACAGTACAGTACACTATATAGTGTATTGTACTGTATTATACAGACATCAGACCCACTGGATCTTCAAGAACCAAGTGGGTCTGGGTCAAAAAAAATGTTTAAAAAAAGTGAAAAAAAAGTAAAAAGCAAAAAACACATTTATCACTGATTAAAACTGAAAAAAATTAAATTCCCTACACATGTTTGATATCACCGCGTCCGTAACGACCTGATCTATAAAACGGTCATGTTACTTTACCTGCACGGTGAACGCCATAAAAAAAATATAAATAAACTCTGATGAAATTGAAAGTTTGCCCACCTTACTTCCCAAAAAAGGTAATAAAAGTGATCAAAAAAGTCGTATGTACGTCAAAATAGTACCAATAAAACCGTAACCTCATCCTGCAAAAAATGAGACCCTACCTAAGATAATCACCCAAAAACTCAAAAAAACTATGGCTCTCAGAATATGGAGAAACTAAAACATGATTTTTTTTGGTTTCAAAAATGAAATAATTGTGTAAAACTTACATAAATAAAACAAAAAGTATACATATTAGGTATCGCCGCGTTCGTAATAAACTGCTCTATAAAAATATCACATGATCTAACCCCTCAGATGCATACCGTAAAAAAAAACGGTGTAAAAAAAGCTATTTTTGGTCACCTTACATCACAAAAAGTGTAATAGCAAGCGATCAAAAAGTCATATGAACCCCAAAATAGTGCCAATCAAACCGTCATCTCATCCCGCAAAAATCATACCCTACTCAAGATATTTCCCCAAAAACTGAAAAAACTATGGCTCTCGGACTATGGAGACACTAAAACATGATTTATTTTGTTTCAAAAATGAAATCATTGTGTAAAACTTACATAAATAAAAAAATAGTATACATATTAGGTATCGCCGCGTCCGTGACAACCTGCTCTATAAAAATATTACATGATCTAACCTGTCAGAAGAATGTTGAATATAAAAACAAATAAAAACGGTGCCAAAACAGCTATTTCTTGTTACCTTGCCTCACAAAAAGTGTAATATAGAGCAACCAAAAATCATATGTACCCTAAACAAGTAACAACAATACTGCCACCCTATCCCGTAGTTTCTAAAATAGGGTCACTTTTTTGGAGTTTCTACTCTAGGGGTGCATCAGGGGGGCTTCAAATGGGACATGGTGTCACAAAACTGGTCCAGCAAAATCTGCCATCCAAAACCGTATGGCATTCCTTTCCTTCTGCACCCTGTCGTGTGCCCGTACAGCAGTTTACAACTACATATGGGGTGTTTCTGTAAACTACAGAATCAGAGCCATAAATATTGAGTTTTGTTTGGCTGTTAACCCTTGCTTTGTAACTGGAAAAATATTATTAAAATTGAAAATCTGCCAAAAAAGTGACATTTTGAAATTGTATCTCTATTTTCCATTAAATCTTGTGCAACACCTAAAGGGTTAACAAAGTTTGTAAAATCAGTTTTGAATACCTTGAGGGGTGTAGTTTCTTAGATGGGGTCACTTTTATGGAGTTTCTACTCTAGGGGTGCATCAGGGGGGCTTCAAATGGGACATGGTGTCAAAAAAAATAGTCCAGCAAAATCTGCCTTCCAAAAACCATACGGCGCACCTTTCTCTCTACGCCCTACTATGTGCCCGTACAGTACTTTTACGGCCACATATGGGGTGTTTCTGCAAACTACAGAATCGGGGCAATAAATATAGCATTTTGTTTGGCTGTTAACCCTTGCTTTGTTACTGGAAAAAATGGATTAAAATTGAATATTTGCCAAAAAATTGAAATTCTCAAATTTCATCTCTATTTGCCAATAACTCTTGTGCAACACCTAAAGGGTTAACAAAGTTTGCAAAATCAGTTTGAATACCTTTAGGGGTGTAGTTTCTTAGATGGGGTCACTTTCATGGAGTTTCTACTCTAGGGGTGCATCAGGGGGGCTTCAAATGGGACATGGTGTAAATAAACCAGTCCAGCAAAATCTGCCTTCCAAAAACCATACGACGCACCTTTCCCTCTACGCCCTACTGTGTGCCCGTACAGTAGTTTACGGCCACATATGGGGTGTTTCTGAAAATTACAGAATCGGGACAATAAATATAGCATTTTTTTTGGCTGTTAACCCTTGCTTTGTTACTGGAAAAATTTGATTAAAATGGAAAATTTGCCCAAAAATCGAAATTCTGAAATTTTATCACCATTTGCCATTAACTCTTGTAGAACACCTAAAGGGTTAACAAAGTTTGTAAAATCAGTTTTTAATACCTTGAGGGGTGTAGTTTCTAGATTGGGGTCATTTTTGGATGGTTTCTATTATGTAAGCCTAACAAAGTGACTTCAGACCTGAACTGGTCCCTAAAAAGTGGGTTTTTGAAAATTTCTGAAAGATTTCAAGATTTGCTTCTAAACTTCTAAGCCTTGTAACATGCCCCAAAAATAAAATATCATTCCCAAATTGATCCAAACATGAAGTAGACATATGGGGAATGTAAAGTAATAACTATTTTTGTAGGTATTACTATGTATTATAGAAGTAGAGAAATTAAAACTTGGAAATTTGCAATTTTTTACAAATTTTTGTTAAATTTGGTATTTTTTTGTAAATAAAAATGATTTTTTTTTTTACTTCATTTTACCAGTGTCATGAAGTACAATATGTGACGAAAAAACAATCTCAGAATGGCCTGGATAAGTTAAAGTGTTTTAAAGTTATCACCACTTAAAGTGACACTGGTCAGATTAGCAAAAAATTAAGTCCTTAAGGTGAAATAGGGCCGAGTCCTTAAGGGGTTAACATAATTATTTGACTTTATTCGATTAAGGCTACTTTCACACTAGCGTTCGGGTGTCCGCTCGTGCGCTCCGTTTGAAGGGGCTCACGAGCGGCCCCGAACGCATCCGTCTGGCCCCAATGCATTCTCAGTGGAGGCGGATCCACTGAGAATGCATCCGCCTGCCAGCGCTCAGCCTCCGCTCCGCTCAGTGAGCGGACACCTGAACGCTGCTTGCAGCGTTCGGGTGTCCGCCTGGCCGTGCGGAGGCGAGCGGATCCGTCCACACTTACAATGTAAGTCAATGGGGACGGATCCGCTTGAAGATGACACTATATGGCTCAATCTTCAAGCGGATCCGTTCCCCATTGACTTTCAATGTAAAGTCTGAACGGATCCGCTCAGGCTACTTTCTGACTTAGAAAATTTTCTAAGTAATAATGCAGACGGATCCGTTCTGAACGGATGCAAACGTCTGCATTATCGGAGCGGATCCGTCTGATGAAACATCAGACGGATCCGCTCAGAACGCTAGTGTGAAAGTAGCCTAATCAATACATTGACTTACTCATTATCATACAATTGATTTTGTTTGCAAAAACATCAAAAACGCATCTGCGTTAACGATGCGGTATTGATGCGTTTTTTCTTCTTTTTGTTGCGTTTTTGTTATTTTTTTCTTGTATTTCCTTTCTACCATCTTTGCCTTGTTATATACAGTCTCTGGATAAATTATATAATTAAAAGATTTAAAAACTTTGTTAAAAAATATAATATAGAAGTTTTAAGAAATAGTATTTAATTGAAAGTGTAGGTTTCCAGACTTAATAGGACTCTCTTAAGGGTATTTTCAATATATTTTAACATGATAATCACTTAAAGTTTGTTTTTATATGGTTGACTGATGGATCCACATGTTTATTCTTATACGATCGGTGTTGTTTCTAGAAATAGCTATAAAAACTAAAAAAATGCAGGTGCATTAATGATGCGGTTTTGGTGCGTTTTTTTGTTATTTTTGTTATTTTACATCAGCCAACCATACTTACAGTAATACATCCACCTAATTGTTAAAATAGATATCCGATGGACAATTGAAGCTAATGAATCATGACTGGACATGTGGTTAGAGGGATCTCGCCCTGAGGGAAGATCGTGGTGCTGGTAATAACAGCCGGACACACGATGTTCCATTAGGGTGAGACCCCCCCACATGTCTATAAAAATCCGTATAATTCAAAATCTGAATTAAGGCCTCCCGGTTGTAAGGTGTCAAATTGATAAATCCGTCTTGACTCTTGTCTAGACATTTTGAGAATGTGGTCTTCCCCTCTCCAGTGAATTTTGACTTGTTCTAGAGCTGCAAATTTAATTCCTGTGGGGTCTCTATTGTGTTTCTGTTTGAAAGGTAGGGACAAGGAGTGTTTATCATACCCTTTTCTAATATTTTCTATATGCTCTGACATTACACTTTTTGAGTTACATGTTAAAAAATCTTTAATGTCCCAGGAGAAAACATTATTTGATGATATAATCTGTGTGTTTTTTTTAGGGAATTTTGTTATTTTACAATTCCCGCATTGGCCACATCTATAAAAACCCTTTAGGTTATGCCATTTGTGTAAAGTGGATTCTTTATGCTTCCTTTCTATTATGGTAGGTGCTACTTTTAGAGATAAATTGGGGGCCCTAGTATATGTAATTAATGGACCATTTGTTAAAAGGGGGTGTATATTATATGGTAGTATTATTCTGCTAGGTTCTTCTTGCTTTGTAGTAACTTATGTGTCTTTTTTTTCTTTTTTGAAAAAAGTATTTCTTTACATAGTTCTGACTATGTTTAATGATTTGTCCAGTGTTTCAGTTGGATACCTTTTAACTATAAACTGTTCTTTCATTTTTAGTGCTTCTTTCTCAAAATCTTCCCTCTTAGTACAGTTTCGTTTTATTCTTCTAAATTGTCCTTCTAGAATGTTTAAAAGCCATCTTGGTAAATGGCAGCTTGTGTAGAGAATATAACTATTTTTGGATACTTCCTTCTGATACGTGCTACAGATAAACTGAATTGATTCTATTTCAATCATTAGGTCCAGAAACTCCACCTGAATTGTACTATAATTCATAGAGAATTTTAGATTAGTCTGATTATTATTGATAGTTTCTAGAAAGTCCATAAGTTGCTGTTCTGTTTTGTTCCAGATGAAAAAGATATCGTCAATGTATCTATGCCAATGTACAAGGTCTACCCCAGCTTGGGGAGGATTTGTTTCAACTCCCACTGGGTCATAAACAAATTAGCATAGCTGGGGGCAAACCTGGTACCCATGGCAGTCCCTTGCCATTGTAAGTAGAAATCTGATTGGTAGGTGAAATAATTGTGAGTCAAAATAAATTGCCAAATAAATGACAAAGACAAGGAAAATCTCTCCTCATCCGGTAAACCAGAAGACCCCTCTCCAGAGAATGTCCCAAACTGCGAAAGAAACCCATATGCACCAAAAAATAGTGACTTATCAGAGGACTCCTGACGACAGTTATTTAAAGCAAACTCAGCAAGGGACATAAAAGAATACCAATCCTCCTGATTCTCCGCCACAAAACAGCGCAGATATGTCTCCAGATTCTGATTGACGCGTTCGGTCTGACCATTCGACTGTAGGTGAAAAGCAGAAGAGAACGACAACCGAATCCCCAAGCGAGAACAGAAGGCCTTCCAGAATCTGGAAACAAATTGCGTGCCCCTATCAGAAACGATGTCTGAAGGAATGCCATGCAATTTAACAATGTGATCAACAAACGCTTGCGCCAACGTCTTAGCATTGGGTAACCCAGGAAAGGGAATGAAATGCGCCATTTTGCTAAAACGGTCCACTACCATCAGAATCACAGTCTTCCCCGAGGAACGAGGCAGGTCCGTAATGAAGTCCATGGACAGATGCGTCCAAGGACGGGAAGGAATGGGTAACAGGAGGAGAGAACCCGATGGCCGTGAATGAGGGACCTTGGCACGAGCGCAGGTCTCGCAGGCTGCCACAAAACCCTCAATCGTCTTACGAAGAGCCGGCCACCAGAATCTCTGAGCAATGAGACCCACTGTGGCTCTACTCCCCGGGAACCCAGCAAGGACAGTATCGTGGTGCTCCTTAAAAACCTTGTGTCGTAAAGCAAGAGGCACAAACAACCTCCCAGGAGGACAAAGATCAGGAGCCTCTGCCTGGGCTGCCTGAACCTCTGCCTCCAAATCAGGATAAAGAGCAGAGACGACCACCCCTTCAGCCAAAATGGGACCCAGGTCTTCAAAGTTCCCCCCTCCCGGGAAACAACGTGACAGGGAATCCACCTTCACATATTTAACCCCAGGGCAGAACGTGACAACAAAATTAAAATTAGAAAAGAACAAAGACCATCTGGCCTGTCTCGGGTTCAGACGCTTGGCCGATTCCAAGTAGGCCAGATTCTTATGGTTGGTAAACATGGTAATAGGGTGTCTGGCTCCCTCTAACCAATGGCGCCATTCGTCAAAAGCTAATTTGATGGCCAGCAACTCCTTATCTCCCACATCGTAATTTCTCTCTGCAGAGGAGAGTTTCCTTGAGAAAAAGGCACACAGTCGCCATTTGGAAGGAGAGGGACCCTGAGATAAGACCGCACCCACACCCACCTCAGAAGCATCCACCTCAACAATAAAAGGAAGAGAGACATCAGGTTGTACCAAAATGGTAGCGGAAGCAAAACTCTCTTTGATACTAGAAAAGGCTTTAAGCGCATCTACCGACCACGAGGAAAAATCTACCCCCTTTTTAGTCATATCAGTGAGTGGCTTAACAACAGAGGAATAAATCAAAATTAACTTTCTGTAATAATTGGCAAAACCCAAAAACTGCATCAGCGCCTTCTGATTCTCAGGAAGCTCCCAATCAAGCACAGCGCGGACCTTTTAAGGGTCCATGCGAAAACCAGAAGCGGAGAGAAGAAAACCAAGAAATTGAATCTCCGGAACCACAAACACACATTTTTCCAGTTTAGCGCACAATTTATATTCCCGCAGAATCAGCAAGACCTGACGTAGGTGGTCCCGATGAGTCTTGAAATCTGGTGAAAAAATCTAAATCTCATCTAGATACACCAGAACAAATTTCCACATTAAATGATAAAAAATGCTGTTCACAAAATGTTGGAAGACGGCCGGAGCATTCATCAAACCAAAGGGCATAACCAAATTCTCGACATGACCCTCAGGGGTATTTAAGCCTGTCTTCCATTTGTCCCCTTCCCTGATCCTGACTAGGTTGTATGCCCCTCTTAAATCCAACTTAGAAAAAACTTTAGCCCCAACAATCTGGTTAAACAGGTCCGGGATCAGAGGAAGCGGATATGGGTCAAGAATTGTGATACGGTTCAGCTCCCTGAAATCCAGACAAGGTCTTAAAGAACCATCTTTTTTCTTAACAAAAAAAAATCTAGCAGCAGCAGGTGACTTCGAGGTCGGATGTGTCCCTTTCTCAGGCTCTCAGAGATATAAGTACGCATAGCGACTCTTTCAGGTTGGGAGAGATTGTATAAATGTGATTTTGGCAGCTTGGCGCCTGGGATGAGATTAATAGGGCAGTCGTACTCCCGGTGAGGGGGCAACTCCTGGACACCACTCTGGGAAAACACATCTGAAAATTCAGAGAGAAAAGATGGTACAGTCTTGGTAGAAACCTCTGAAAGAGACGCCATGAGGCAATTCTCTCTGCAAAACTCTTTCCAACCATTTATTTGCCTTACTTGTTTAGTGAGCCAGGGTAGCCTCAACACTAGAGGAGTAGGTAATCCGCTTAGTATTGATGAGTGGGAGGTGCCATATTTGATTTCGCGATATTTCGCGAATACTCGATTTAATATTCGTGTTATATTTGTCGAAATCGAATATTCGTCATTAACATATTTCTCACGAATAATATGCGATTTAATTATTCGCGTATTGAGATTTTTTTTAAACTGTATAGGGCAACTTTCCTATTGGTTGGCTATAGCTAAGGCTAATATGTGTATTTTACGAATATTCACTATATTGCTATAACTTCATTTTTTTAAATATTACGAATAATCTAAAAAACTAAGTTATAAGCAATATAGTGAATATTCGTAAAATACACAAATAGACTGTAATTTAGCTAATATAGTGCTATAGTATTTATTTTTTATAGTGTGAATTTTTCCCAAATATGAGGTCCAGAAGAGAAAAAAAATTTTACCAAAAAAAAATACTATTGCACTATATTAGCTAATTTACAGTCTATTTGTGTATTTTACGAATATTCACTATATTGCTATAACTTAGTTTTTTAGAATATTCGTAATATTCTAATAAAAGAAATTATAGCGAATATATTCGTTATTTTGAATAATAGTTTTTTTCGTTGTGCACTGTTATTTCACTTAATCGGCATACTGCTCCCCGACAAGCGTCCCGTCACCATGGGAACGGCTGTGGGTTATATAATATTATATAATCCTGCGATCGTGAAAACTCAGATCCAATGGTATATTCTAACCCACAGTTGTTCCTATGGTGACGAGGACGCTTGTCGGGGAGGAGTATGCCGAACATATGTAACGATTTTTTTCTCTCAAATATTCACTATATAGAAAGAAGTAGGGTCACGGGTGGAATCAATAGATTTATATTTCAATTCCCGATTTTTACCCGAAAATCGGAAACATAACGCGATAGTTTGATGTAATCGCGTCACATGACCTGGTTTCGGTTTCACTTTGGTTACTACTACTAGTGGATTGGCAGTCTTCCAAAAATAAAATCCTATAGATAAAATGGTGCGAAAAACCTTTAATGATGATGAAGAAAAAGTTATTCTCACTGTAAGTAATATTGTATTACAGTACTTTATTTTATTATATATTGCATGCCAGAACAATATTTTGCAACACTCAATATATAAATTATTCATATGTCGATCGACTGTTGCAAAATATTCGTATATGCCAATAAGAACTACATTGCTACTTTTTTTTTGTTGTTTCCCCCCCCCCCCAATAAGGTTCCATTCACACGTCTGTGGTGTGTTGCGGACCCGCAAATTGCAGATCCGCAACACACCCGGCCAGCACCCGCTATAGAAATGCCTATTCTTATCCGCAGCTGCGGACAAGAATAGGACATATTCTATCTTTTGCGGAGCTGCGGACCGGAAGTTCGGGGCTGAAACCCGGAAGTTCAGGGCCGCGCTCCGCATATGCGAAAGCTGAGAGCACATAGTGTGCTCTCCGCTTCACGTCCGGGCCCATAGAGAATGAATGGTTCTGCACCCGTTCCGCAAAATTGCGGAACGGGTGCGGACCCTTTTGCGAACGTGTGAATTGACGCTAGTAGATATTACAGATTGATGCACTAAGTATTCTTGTTACTTCGCAGCAGTATGTCAGTAGCATATATGCATGGTCAACAGAAAAATATCTATCACATGCACATAGCACGTCCGTTTTCCTGCCATACAATATATACCACACACTATATACCATACACACAATATACACTCACCTAAAGAATTATTAGGAACACCTGTTCTATTTCTCATTAATGCAATTATCTAGTCAACCAATCACATGGCAGTTGCTTCAATGCATTTAGGGGGGTGCTCCTGGTCAAGACAATCTCCTGAACTCCAAACTGAATGTCAGAATGGGAAAGAAAGGTGATTTAAGCAATTTTGAGCTTGGCATGGTTGTTGGTGCCAGACAGGCCGGTCTGAGTATTTCACAATCTGCTCAGTTACTGGGATTTTCACGCACAACCATTTCTAGGGTTTACAAAGAATGGTGTGAAAAGGGAAAAACATCCAGTATGCGACTGTCCTGAGACAGTATGCCTTGTGGATGCTAGAGGTCAGAGGAGAATGGGCCGACTGATTCAAGCTGATAGAAGAGCAACGTTGACTGAAATAACCACTCGTTACAACCGAGGTATGCAGCAAAGCATTTGTGAAGCCACAGCACGCACAACCTTGAGGCGGATGGGCTACAACAGCAGAAGACCCCACCGGGTACCACTCATCACCACTACAAATAGGAAAAAGAGGCTACAATTTGCACGAGCTCACCAAAATTGGACTGTTGAAGACTGGAAAAATGTTGCCTGGTCTGATGAGTCTCGATTTCTGTTGAGACATTCAAATGGTAGAGTCCGAATTTGGCGTAAACAGAATGAGAACATGTATCCATCCTCTGATGGCTACTTCCAGCAGGATAATGCACCATGTCATAAAGCTCGAATCATTTCAAATTGGTTTCTTGAACATGACAATGAGTTCACTGTACTAAAATGGCCCCCACAGTCACCAGATCTCAAACCAATAGAGCATCTTTGGGATGTGGTGGAACGGGAGCTTCGTGCCCTGGATGTGCATCCCTCAAATCTCCATCAACTGCAAGATGCTATCCTATCAATATGGGCCAACATTTCTAAAGAATGCTATCAGCACCTTGTGGAATCAATGCCACGTAGAATTAAGGCAGTTCTGAAGGCAAAAGGGGGTCCAACACCGTATTAGTATGGTGTTCCTAATAATTCTTTAGGTGAGTGTATATATAGATTTCATTTTATGTCCATGAGGTTTTTTTGTTGGACCAAAAGTATTTGCTTGTTTATTTAGCGTTACCCAGGGTGCACCACGGGGATGCAAAACAACTTTACACCCCATACCGTACCGTCACTTACTAGACATCTACATCGCAGCTAAGCTGGCTAATATCTGATTGCTCAGACCTCACACACATACAATGGCAATACAATCCGATCTTATAACCGTAACATTAAATCTAATATTTCCCCTTCAAAGGCGTAACTTCTTTTTTGCGTATTTGTTTAGGATATTTTTTTTTATATTTGTATAATAAAACAATGGGGATTATATGCTTTCATCTTTATCCTTCAGCGCTTTCTGGAGCGGGGATATCATCTGACCCGGAAACACAAAGAAAAAGAACGGATCATAATGTCTGTCCGGACCGAACTTTATTTAAAGCCCGGGAAAAGGTACAAGAAGGAAGCCCTACAAAAAAAGTTTTGCGACCTAAAGCGCCTTCACCCTGATCTTGTCAAAGAATATAGTCAGCGATTATGCTCAGGTACAATGCTTACATGAATTTTCTCTCTACAACACTATGTAATGTATATATTCAGTTATGCTGCTAATCCGTACAGATGTAGTAGGGTTAACACACAACCTCTCAAATTTATTAATTCATCCCGTAATCTTGAAACAAAATCCATTTTAAAAAACAGCGTAACACATTTAATTGCATTAAGTTTACATAACACGTCTCATAAAGCATGTGTGTTAACTCTACTACATCCGTATTTCATCCCTTTTCAAATGATTACTTAATACCTGTTGTGACATGTAAAAAATCTTCCGGTTACATCATACATCTCTACCTCGCTGAGATTGTATATATATATAGTTATACACACAGCGCGGTACTGATGTATGATGTCACTGGATGATTTTCATACGTTTTACACACATAAATATATATAGGTATTTTTGTTTATATCTACATAAACTGCAAACATGATTCAGTATTCAGGTCAAAGTCCCCGACCATTACATACATCCCCCACGTAATTTGCATGGGATTCAAGAATATATACAGTACAGAGCAAAAGTTTGGACACACCTTCTCATTCAAAGAGTTTTCTTTATTTTCATGACTATGAAGGCATCAAAACTATGAATTAACACATGTGGAATTATATACATAACAAACAAGTGTGAAACAACTGAAAATATGTCATATTCTAGGTTCTTCAAAGTAGCCACCTTTTGCTTTGATTACTGCTTTGCACACTCTTGGCATTCTCTTGATGAGTTTCAAGAGGTAGTCCCCTGAAGTGGTTTTCACTTCACAGGTGTGCCCTGTCAGGTTTAATAAGTGGGATTTCTTGCCTTATAAATGGGGTTGGGACCATCAGTTGCGTTGAGGAGAAGTCAGGTGAATACACAGCTGATAGTCCTACTGAATAGACTGTTAGAATTTGTATTATGGCATGAAAAAAGCAGCTAAGTAAAGAAAAACTAGTGGCCATCATTACTTTAAGAAATGAAGGTCAGTCAGTCAGCCGAAAAATTGGGAAAACTTTGAAAGTAAGGGCTATTTGACCATGAAGGAGAGTGATGGGGTGCTGCGCCAGATGACCTGGCCTCCACAGTCACCGGATCTGAACCCAATCGAGATGGTTTGGGGTGAGCTGGACCGCAGAGTGAAGGCAAAAGGGCCAACAAGTGCTAAGCATCTCTGGGAACTCCTTCAAGACTGTTGGAAGACCATTTCAGGGGACTACCTCTTGAAGCTCATCAAGAGAATGTCAAGAGTGTGCAAAGCAGTAATCAAAGAAAAAGGTGGCTACTTTGAAGAACCTAGAATATGACATATTTTTAGTTGTTTCACACTTGTTTGTTATGTATATAATTCCACATGTGTAAATTCATAGTTGTGATGCCTTCATAGTCATGAAAATAAAGAAAACTCTTTGAATGAGAAGGTGTGTCCAAACTTTTGGTCTGTACTGTATATATATATATATATATATATATATATATATATATATTTATATATATATACACACATACCTCACCCAGTAAATTAACCTCATAAACCACAAATTAAATGCTGTTAAGGGAAATATGGCTTTCAGCCAGAACCTCATCCTGATGACCACACAAATATGCCTAATAATTGGACCCAGTGGTATTCACCCATTTAGTATGGCCAGTAGCAGTGTGTCCCTTGTTAGCAGGAAGGGCACATTGTGAAAGCATTTGAACAACATCCTCTTGACCAAGAGATGGGGAAAGATATTTGGGTGGTCACACGGTGGAGTCTATGGTGGGGGGCTGGGATACAGCAACATATAGGTGCAAGTTGGAAGTGAGGCTGGGTCTTCTCTTCCTGGACAACACCCTGGGATGAACAGCATTTTAGGAGCAAGCTAAGTTATATGTGTGTGTATAAGGGTATGTATATAAGTATAATATCCCAGTAGACTTTATATGTGTACATATAGATATTTATAGTCGGCGATTGTGATACCAATAGATTATATATGCTGTTTATGCAGGAGTCTCTATATGTACATATACTATGGTCAGGTACTGGATGTGAGTTGGTTAGAAGAGTAGATCCAGTAGACTGTATATTGGTGCACTCTGGATATACTGTATATACATACACATTATTAGACACATTTGCTTAGCATCCAGGGTGCGCAGGAACGGAGGCGGCTGTGTGTGGTGGTGTCCTCTATGTATTGTGTTATCTGTATCTCTATGTATAATGTCCATTGCTTTGTCATCTCTATGTTATCAGTAAACTATTTTTATATATAAGTATCTGCGAGGGTTGTGTGTTGCTCCTGGGGTATATGAAGGACTGGAAGAGGTGTAATTATACACAGAATAATCGGGTTGTATGGGAAACAGGGGCAACATGCTAGGAATAGAATAGAAGGGATGGAAAACAGAGATATACATAAATCTCCAATTTCCAAGAAGCAAAACCCCCTCTTCACTGGCAGCTAGGCCCAAATGTTTTAATTGATCTGTGTTAGGATATACTGTTGAAATTGCTGTTATACTGTGAATTTAGGTTTTTAGACCTGGGAGATTCGGACAGGTAACACAGTTTCATTGAGTCCTAGTGAGTTAAATTAATTACAGAGAACCTATTTAAGTGACGTTCCTAGGTTACTGACTGTTTCCTTTGTTTCCCATTATAACCTGTGAGATGCTTGTTTTTGTTTTGTATTTTTTGTTTTTTTCTTTCATTTTTTTCCCAGTCCTTCAGTAGAATCCTGCTGGTTGGTAAAAGAGGCTTTCAGGAGTAACACACAGATTGCAGGCATAACCATGAGTGACAAAGCAGGACATGGGACTTTTGAAAAGTTAAGTAGATACAGTACGTTTAACCCTGTATTGCCTAGATCAAATAAATCTGTGCAAATGTTATGGGAATATCTGGTAGCTCAAGCTGATTCCTATGACAAATTGCACATTGCTAAAGGTGGTATGTTTAAACAAACGTCCAAGCGGCTTCACATGCTTGCTAAGCTGATGTGCATATTTGATGATGCCATTAGCAAGCTGGAGAAGATGGATTCATTTGAAGAGACAAAGGCCCCTGTAAATTTGCATTGTTATTGTTGTGCAGAAGCGGTTAAACAGGTTTCTAGTCTAGAAACACAACACAAAGAAAAAGACAGTCTGATTAGCATGCTGCAGTCTCAGTTAGCTGAGAAAGAAAAATACTATACAGATGTTGATAAAGTTTTTATACAGCTGTATATGGAGATAACGTGCTATAAGGAAAAAGCAGCCTCTACAGAGGTGATAACTGCTGACCTGAGGACCGAGTTAACTAAGAGGGATGAGACAATTAGCAACATGCAGAAGACCATAACTGAGCTCTCACATCACAAAGATTTGCACTCAAAGCAAATTTGTGTTTTGAGTGCAAAAAGGGGGACAGATGAGAGTGAGACCGCTCCTATGGCTGCCTCCAATCAGACTGATTCCACTCCAATAGCTGTACATAGGGCTGCTGGTGACACCATTCGTGGATTAGGAGGTGGCATGGGAAATTTACAGACCACTTCCAACTCACAGACGTGTCACAGCAATGCGACAGAATTGCATTCTTTCCATAACATAGAGAGGATGCAATTTCTGCTAAAGTTATGTAAACTGATTCCTACATATGATCCAGACGCAGATCCTTTCACTTCCTGTGATATTTTTGAGGGACATTGCCAGAAATTTTCTGTCCCTCCAGAATATCACATGGAACTGTTCAAGCTTTGGTTGCCTACACATCTTTTTCAAAGATATAAGTTCATAGAGAAAATTTCCCCCAGGAATGGCCTATTTCATGATGAGGAAGACAGGCTTTCCATCCTCATGAAATTGGTAACAGGGCATACGGACGTCAGCCCAGAGGTCCTAAGGATGTCATGCCCCGCTCTGACGATGTGCGGAGGTCGGCCAGGATAGCAGCACGAGTTTAGTGTTTGTTTTGGAGCTGTGCTGGATCTGCCTCTCATTAGGTGCACTGGGTGGAGTCATTAGTTTAAATAGCACACCATCCAAGTGCTCTGAGCGGATTATAGGAATCATTGTGGTCTTGGGAGCTAGGAAGGAAGGTTGTCTGTTCCAGCTCAGAAAGATAAGTGTGATTTCAAGTTTGGTTGTTTTGTGTCTTCTCTCCCATCCGGGTTCTGTGCGAGCAGGCTGCTCCAATTTACCCTCTTCACCATCTTAGGGAATTTAGGGTGTTTCAGCCCAGGCATGGGGACACATCATATCTACCATTAAGGTCTGCATGTGGGCTGAGCAGTGCAGGGAAAGAGGTCAGGGATTAGCTAGGAGGTGACCCTTCCCCTGTCTCTCGCCCAGAGCCTGGTTGGTGGGTTGTCTGTGAGTCTGAGTGCACATCCGCCGTGACATTATAATCCGCCATACTGTGATTGCCATTACTCAGCGGTTTTGTGATGGCATCAATGAAAGCATTAGTTGACCGCATGCAGGGGCTATCCCTAGAGGTTGTGGAGCTACGGGGTTCAGTCACACGGTGTCAGAATGCTCTGGCAGCTGGTGCAGGTCAAATTTGTGTGGAGCCTGAAGTGGCTCTTCCTGATCGATTTTCAGGAGGTACGGATGACTTTATCCGTTTTAGAGAATCCTGCAAATTGTACTTTCGGCTGTGTCCATTGTCGTCAGGTGATGAGAGTCAGAGGATAGGTATAGTTATTTCTCTGCTTAAAGGGGACGCGCAATCCTGGGCCTTTTCTCTGCCACCTGGTTCTCGGGCCCTCCGGTCGGTGGAGGAGTTTTTTAAGGCTCTGGGATTAATCTACGACCCAGATCGGGTCTCGATGGCATAGTCGAGATTACGTAATTTGTTTCAGGGGAACTTACTGCAGAGGCTTACTGTGTTGAGTTTAGGAGGTGGGCTACTGAATCAGAGTGGAATGATCCCGCGTTACGTAGTCAGTTTTGTCAGGGGTTATCTGAAAGATTAAAGGATGCCCTTGCTTTTCATGAATACCCAGACTCTTTGGAGAACGCCATGTCTTTAGCAGTACGGCTAGATAGACGTATCAGAGAGAGGTATAGGGCTCCCTCCGCGCAAGCTACCCCTTCTGTGAGTGGTTTCGTCTCTACTGCCTCCCCGGGTGATGTTACAGGTAATTCTGGGGTAGCGGAGGAACCCATGCAGTTGGGTCAGGTTTCTTGCCATTCTGATAGTAGAGACTTTAGGAAAGTGCACAAACTATGTTACTATTGTGGAAAGAGGGGTCATTTTATTTTTGCTTGTCCTTATGTTAAACCACAGGTGGAAGAGAAAAAGAAAAAAGAAAAAAAACTTCCCTGACACGAATGGTGTGGTGGAGCAGGCAGGTATGCAAGCTCCCTGCAGTTCCCGTTTTCTCCTTCCAGCTATGGTGGCGCTAGAGTCAAAAAATGTTTTTGTTGATGTATTCCTTGATTGTGGTGCTGGGGTAAACCTAATTGACTTTCTTTTCCTTCAAAACCTAGGACTAAGTACTTGCACTTTAGAGAACGAGATTCGTGTTTTTGCAATTGATTCTTCCCCTCTTTCTCAAAGGAGACTTACTCACATTGTTCATGGTATTCACTTAAGGGTGGGTGATTCACATGTTGAAATTATTTCTTCTTTTGTCATGAAGGATTTGCCAGCTCCTATAGTTTTGGGGTTGCCATGGTTGACTAGACATAACCCAATTATAGACTGTCAAGCGAGACAAATCATTGGTTGGAGTGAGTTTTGTTCGGATAATTGTCTTGGCACATCTATCTCTGGTGTGTCCATTACGGCTTTACCTCAGTATCTCTCGGATTTTGCGGATGTCTTTTCGGAGGGTGGGTCTCAGGAATTGCCCCCTCATCGAGACTATGATTGTCCAGTTAATCTCATTCCGGGGGCTAAGTTGCCAAAGTCTCGGCTTTAAAACCTCTCTCAACCCAAAAGAGAGGTCATGCGAAAGTATGTCGCCGAGAGTTTGGCAAAGGGTCATATTAGACTATCTAAGTCTCCAGTGGCAGTAGGTTTGTTCTTTGTGAAGAAAAAGGATGGATACTGAGACCGTGTTTGGATTTCCGGGAATTGAACCGTATTACAGTCCGGGATCCATATCCCCTGCCTTTGATCTCTGATCTTTTTGATCAGATTGTTGGAGCCAAGGTGTTCTCCAAGTTGGATTTGAGAGGGGCCTACAATCTGATCAGAATCAAGGAGGGGGATGAGTGGAAAACGGCCTTCAATACGCACGAGGGTCATTTTGAGAACCTGGTTATGCCTTTTGGGTTGACGAATGCGCCAGCAGTATTTCAGCGATTCGTCAATGACATTTTTCATCATTTGGTGGGGAGGTTCGTAGTAGTTTACCTGGATGACATTTTAATTTATTCTCCTGATCTGAAGACCCATCAGGATCATGTGAGACAGGTTTTGACGATCCTTCGGGAGAATAAATTATATGCCAAATTGGAGAAATGTTTGTTTGCGGTGCAAGAGCTTCCATTCTTGGGATACATGCTTTCTGATTCTGGTTTTCGTATGGACCCCGAAAAGGTCCGGGCGGTTCTGGAGGGGGACCGACCAGAGAATCAGAAAGCTTTGATGCGGTTCTTGGGGTTTACGAATTATTATAGAAAATTTATTTCAAATTATTCTACCGTAGTAAAACCTCTCACTGATATGACCAAGAAGGGCGCCGATGTCTCTGTCTGGTCGGATGAGGCATTGCAGACCTTTTCGGCTATTAAAGGGTTTCTATCACTTCGTTTCACCTATTTAGCTTTCAGACACTAGCGATCCGCTAGTGTCTGCTCTATTTAACCATCCTAATATAAGAGCTTATTGTCCTGCCGTTTAGCTAAAAAAATAACTTATATAGATATGCAAATGAGCCTCTAGGTGCTATGGGGGCGTGATTAGCACCTAGAGGCTCCGTCTACCTTAACAAACTGCCGCCGACCAGCGCGTCCCTCCAGCCCGCCCATCTCCTCCGGAATGCGATGCTCCTCGTATTCGGCGCATGCGCAGTGAATGTCTGACGCTTCCCTGCTCAGACATCTCCACTGCGCCTGTTCCTCGGAGCACTATGACGTCATCGGCGCAGGCGCAGTGGAGATGTCTGAGCAGGGAAGCGATCAGACATTCACTGCGCATGCGCCGAATACGAGGAGCATCGCATTCCGGAGGAGATGGGCGGGCTGGAGGGACGCGCTGGGCGGCGGCAGTTTGTTAAGGTAGACGGAGCCTCTAGGTGCTAATCACGCCCCCATAGCACCTAGAGGCTCATTTGCATATCTATATAAGTTATTTTTTTTAGCTAAACGGCAGGACAATAAGCTCTTATATTAGGATGGTTAAATAGAGCAGACACTAGCGGATCGCTAGTGTCTGAAAGCTAAATAGGTGAAACGAAGTGATAGAAACCCTTTAAGGAGCGTTTTGCGTCTGCTCCCATTCTGGTGCAGCCGGATGTGTCTCAGCCATTCGTAGTGGAGGTTGATGCATCAGAGGTGGGGGTTGGAGCGGTGCTGTCACAGGGTTCATCTCCTGGCAAGTGGGTACCGTGTGCCTTTTTCTCCAAGAAGCTCTCGGTCGCAGAGAGGAATTATGATGTTGGAGATAGAGAGTTGTTGGCTATCAAGTTGGCCTTTGAGGAATGGCGTCACTGGTTGGAGGGGGCGTCTCACCCAGTTACGGTATATACAGACCATAAGAATTTGGCTTACCTGCAATCTGCCAAGCGTCTGAACCCTAGGCAGGCCAGATGGTCACTGTTTTTTACCAGGTTCAATTTTGTGGTTACCTTTCGCCCAGGGGTCAAGAACGTCAAGGCAGATGCCTTGTCTCTCAGCTTTCCTGGGGGAGGCGATTCAGAGGATCCTGCGCCGATTTTAGCGGATGGGGTGGTGGTCTCCGCTCTGTACCCTGAATTGGAGATGGAGGTGTTGGGAGCCCAGGAGGGGGCTCCTGGTTCTTGTCCCCCAGGGAGGTTGTTTGTTCCTGAGGGCCTGCGATATAAGGTGTTCAAGGAACATCACGATACTGTCCTCGCTGGACATCCTGGTGGTAAGTCCACCTGTGATCTAGTATCCCGGAGGTTCTGGTAGCCAGGGTTACGTAAGAGCATTGAGAATTTCGTGACAGCTTGTGAAACCTGCGCTCGGTCAAAGGTTGCTCATACTCGACCGGCTGGTTCACTTCTTCCATTGTCGATTCCGTCTCGTCCTTGGACGCATTTGTCCATGGACTTTATTACGGATCTGCCGAGTTCTTCTGGGAGAACAGTGATTTTGGTGGTAGTTGACCGTTTCAGTAAAATGGCTCACTTTATACCACTGACTGGTCTGCCTAACGCTAAGACTCTTGCGCAGATTTTTGTTGATAATATTGTGAAATTGCATGGTATTCCTTCGGATGTAGTCTCTGATAGGGGCACGCAGTTTGTCTCCAGGTTTTGGAGGGCGTTCTGCTCTCGGCTTGGCATTCAACTTTCATTCTCTTCGGCTTTTCATCCGCAGTCGAATGGTCAGACGGAGCGTACTAATCAAAACCTGGAGACCTACTTGAGGTGCTTTGTGGCTGAGAATCAGGAGGACTGGTCCTCATTCTTGTCCTTAGCAGAGTTTGCGTTGAATAACCGTAGGCAGGAGTCCTGGTCTGGTGTGGTTGTCCACAAAAAATATCAAATTGAGAGTGCCATCTTGGAAACTGGGTCCAAGATCTATTGGTCCATATAAAATTTCTGCGGTGATCAATCCTGTAGTGTTTCGGCTGGATCTTCCGCAGACTTGGAGGATCCATGATGTGTTCCACAGGTCTTTACTAAAAAAATACGTGAGACCGGTGGAACCATCGCCATTGCCTCCTCCTCCTGTTCTGGTTGAGGGAAACTTGGAGTTTGAGATCTCCAGGATTCTCGACTCTAGAGTTCTTCGGGGTTCCCTTCAGTACCTGTTGCACTGGAGGGGATACGGCCCTGAGGAGAGGATGTGGGTTCCGGCGTTGGATGTCAATGCCAGCCGACTGGTGAGGGCTTTTCATAGGTCCCATCTGGATAAGGTTGGTCCGGGGTGTCCGGAGGTCACCCGTAGAAGGTGGGGTACTGTCATGCCCCGCTCTGACGATGTGCGGAGGTCGGCCAGGATAGCAGCACGAGTTTAGTGTTTGTTTTGGAGCTGTGCTGGATCCGCCTCTCATCAGGTGCACTGGGTGGAGTCATTAGTTTAAATAGCACACCATCCAAGTGCTCTGAGCGGATTATAGGAATCATTGTGGTCTTGGAAGCTAGGAAGGAAGGTTGTCTGTTCCAGCTCAGAAAGATAAGTGTGATTTCAAGTTTGGTTGTTTTGTGTCTTCTCTCCCATCCGGGTTCTGTGCGAGCAGGCTGCTCCTATTTACCCTCTTCACCATCTTGGGGAATTTAGGGTGTTTCAGCCCAGGCATGGGGACAGGACACATCATATCTACCATTAAGGTCTGCATGTGGGCTGAGCAGTGCAGGGAAAGAGGTCAGGGATTAGCTAGGAGGTGACCCTTCCCCTGTCTCTCGCCCAGAGCCTGGTTGGTGGGTTATCTGTGAGTCTGAGTGCACGTCTGCCGTGACAAAGGAACTTCAGGCCTACCATCCATGATGAGCCCCTGTCGCTTTGTGGAAGGTTTGAAGCTATGTATAGGAAGGTGACAAATTATCATGGTGTAGGAGCCCCACAAGGCATGATACGTATGTTTGTGGAGAAGTTTCCATATCTTGATACTATAATTAGTTTAAATGCATCTAAGGAGACATCACTGATTGAAGCAGCAATGGTAATAGAGCAGGTCAGGCAGGATTAGCTAAAGAGTGACAAATCTACAAAAATCAGGAAGAAGGTAGCATTTAATAAAAAAATTCAAGATGGCTCCATGTTAAAGGGGATGGCAGCTAACAAAATACTGTATCTGTGTATTCTAGTGCTCTTCAAAGAAGAAAGTGGGAGCATTTACAGTCTGCAATCTGGACACATAAAACGACTCTGTCCGCACAGAGATGTAAGGCGGGGTGGCTTTCAACCACACATACAATTGCAGAGACAGAGACCTGTTTCATTTGTGAGCCAACAGGCTACACATGAAACAGGGCTGCAAAAAGACACCATTACAACAGATATCCCTACTGGGAATCTGTTATAATAGATTTGTGGTGGGGATCCCTAAAGATCTGGCCATAATATGTAACTTAGGGGTCCCCCATATACTGGCCAGAGCATGCAATCAATGTAAACCTATAATAGCCCCAGTGCATGGTCACCAACACAGGGGGAGGGATTAGGTTTACTGTTGCAGAACCTTTTGTTTGTGTCACCGCCAGATCTCTGAGAAGTTCTGACAGACGTTCTTCAGTACCTCCTGCATGATGTTCTTTTGTTTTGGTTTCGCTTTGACATCTCTTCTCCCTCTCCCAGCTGTCATCTATTAGCAGTGATTGCCTCCCTTTATATCCCCTCCCATACTGCCTCACTTTGCGGTTTACACTACTTCCTGGATTGTGCTCACTGCTGGAAGTTTCAAATGCTGGTTCCTCAAATAAGTCTATTCCTTTATTTGTGTTTTCCTGTTGGCTTGATTCTAGGTGACCCTGACTCCCTCCGTATTAAGTGCAGGGAGCCGGTAGTCGTGTCCCCTCACTATTATAGGGTTTTAAGGTGTCACTCAGTCTAGGTACGTGGACATACAATTTTCTATCATAGAGCTCTTTGCATGGGCTGAGCAGTCAGGGAGAGCTCTAGGGCTCACCCTCTTGTCCCTTAGTTTGGGATCAAGTCAGTCGGATCTTTTATTTGTTACTTCTTGTTTTCTGCAACACCATCCATGACATTATAAACCGCCAAAACCGTCTTAACCATGGATCCGGTTTCAGCCTTGATTGACCGCGTGCAGGGTCTATCACTGGAGGTAGCAGATCTCCGTAAAACTGTCTCTCAGTTTCAGGTGACCGGTTCTGCTTGCGTTCATGGAGTTTGTTCTGAGCCTAAGATCTCGCTTCCAGATACGTTCTCCGGGGTAGTGAGAATTATGTTCGTTTTAGAGAGGCTTGCAAACTCCATTTTCACCTACTTCCCCATTCCTCTGGTGATGAGGAGCAGAGGGTGGGGATCATCATCTCGCTGCTCAGGCATAACGATCAGTCCTGGGCCTTTTCCCTACCGGTGGTGGCACGGCCCCTCCGATCAGTGGATGAATTTTTTGTTGCCCTGGGTCAGAGATATGATGATCCGGATCGTATTGCTCTGGCTGAATCTAAACTGCGTCTTTTATGCCAGGGTAAACAGTCCGCAGAGATATACTGTTCAGAGTTTCGGAGATGGGCAACTGATACTGGTTGGAATGATGCTGCACTCCGAAGTCAATTTTGCCATGGCCTTTCAGAGACCGAAAGATGCATTTGCCTTTCATGAGAAACCTACCTCGTTGTCTGCCATGTCTCGACTGTTCGTATTGACAGGCGTCTTAGAGAGAGAGGAGAGATCATTCCTTCCTGTCATACTCAGTCCAAGGACAGTGGGGTGGTCTCATTCAGTGTGCAGGAGCCTCAGTCTCTCTCAATCCCCTCTGAGCAGGAGCCCATGCAGCTCGGTTTGCTTGCCTCTAACAATAGAGGATTCAGCTCTCAGATGAGGGTTTGTTTCTGTTGTGGAGGTATAAATCATTTGGCAAATGTTTATCCCTCTAGGAGATTCAGGGAGATTTTTGAGGGTAATAAAGAAACAAAAAGAAAAAAGTCCTGTAAAAACGTTCCATCTGGCAAGGTTGATGCGGAAATTGAAGCTTTTCCGTTTGCTTGTAGTTCACGTTTTGTCCTAGCTGCCAGGGTGGCGCTAGAGAGCAAGAACATTGTTTGTGAGATTTTTGTAGATAGTGAAGCAGCTGTCAATCTCATTGATAATCAATTTGCTATAACACATGGTTTCCAGGTATGCACTTTGGGAAAGGACATACCTGTTTTTGCTATTGATTCCGCTCCACTTTCTCAAAAATCGTTAAAGGGCATAGTTCACAATATCCGTTTGACTGTGGGTGATGCTCATGTTGAGGATGTGTCATGTTTCGTCCTAAGAAGATTACTTACTCCTCTAGTGTTGGGGCTACCCTGGCTCACTAAACATAACCCCACCATTGATTGGCAAGCAAGGCAAATAAATGGTTGGAGTGACTTTTGCAGAGAGAATTGCCTCTCGACATCTCTTTCAGAGGTTTCTACTAAGACTGTACCATCTTTTCTCTCAGAATTTTCGGATGTGTTTTCTGAAAGTGGTGTTCAGGAGCTGCCCCCTCACCGGGAGTATGATTGACCTATTAATCTCATCTCAGGCGCCAAGCTGCCTAAATCTCGTTTATACAATCTCTCCGAACCTGAGAGGGTCGCTATGCATACTTATATCTCTGAGAGCCTGAGAAAGGGACACATACGACCCTCGAAGTCACCTGTTGCCGCTGGGTTTTTTTTTGTTAAGAAAAAAGATGGTTCTTTAAGACCATGTCTAGATTTCAGGGAGCTGAACCGTATCATGGTTCGTGACCCATATCCGCTTCCTCTGATCCCGGACCTCTTTAACCAGATTGTTGGGGCTAAAGTTTTTTCCAAGTTGGATCTAAGAGGGGCATACAACTTGGTCAGGGTCAGAGAAGGGGACGAATGGAAGACGGCCTTCAATACCCCTGAGGGCCATTTTGAGAATTTGGTTCTGCCTTTTGGTTTGATGAATGCTCCGGCCGTCTTCCAGCATTTTGTGAACAGCATTTTTTATCATTTAATGGGGAAATTTGTACTAGTGTATCTAGATGACATTTTGATTTTTTCTCCTGATTTCAAAACTCATAGGGATCACCTACGCCAGGTCTTGCTCATTCTGCAGGAGAATAAATTGTACGCTAAACTGGAAAAATGTGTGTTTGCGGTTCCAGAAATTCCATTTCTGGGTTTTCTTCTCTCCGCTTCTGGTTTTCGCATGGACCCCGAGAAGGTCCGCGCTGTGCTTGATTGGGAGCTTCCTGAGAATCAGAAGGCGCTGATGCGCATTTTGGGTTTTGCCAATTATTACAGGAAGTTCATTTTGAATTATTCCTCTGTTGTTAAGACACTCACTGATATGACTAAAAAGGGGGTAGATTTTTCCTCGTGGTCGGTAGATGCGCGTAAGGCCTTTTCTAGTATCAAAAAGAGTTTTGCTTCCGCTCCCATCTTGGTACAACCTGATGTCTCTCTGCCCTTCATTGTTGAGGTGGACGCTTCTGAGGTGGGTGTGGGTGCGGTCTTGTCTCAGGGTCCCTCTCCTGCCAAATGGCGACCGTGTGCCTTTTTCTCGAAGAAACTCTCCTCTGCAGAGAGAAATTACGATGTTGGAGATAGGGAGTTGTTGGCCATCAAGTTAGCTTTTGAGGAATGGCACCATTGGCTAGAGGGAGCCAGACACCCTATTACCGTGTTTACCGACCATAAGAATCTGGCCTACTTGGAGTCAGCGAAGCGTCTGAACCCGAGACAGGCCAGATGATCTTTGTTCTTTTCAAGGTTTAATTTTGTTGTCACGTTCTGCCCTGGGGTTAAGCATGTGAAGGCGGATGCCCTGTCACGTTGTTTTCCTGGAGGGGGAACTTTGAAGACCCGGGTCCCATTTTGTCTGAAGGGGTGGTTGTCTCTGCTCTTTATCCTGAATTGGAGGCAGAGGTTCAGGCAGCCCAGGCAGAGGCTCCTGATCTTTGTCCTCCTCGGAGGTTGTTTCTGCCTCTCGCTTTACGACACAAGGTTTTTAAGGAGCACCACGATACTGTCCTTGCTGGGCACCCGGGGGGATAGAGCCACAGTGGATCTCATTGCTCGGAGATTCTGGTGGCCGGCTCTTCGTAAGTCGGTTGAGGGTTTTGTGGCAGCCTGCAAGACCTGCGCTCGTGCCAAAGTCCCTCATTCACGGCCATCGGGTCCTCTCCTCCCATTACCCATTCCTTCCCGTCCTTGGACACATCTGTCCATGGACTTCATTACGGACCTGCCTCGTTCCTCAGGGAAGACTGTGATTCTGGTGGTGGTGGACCGTTTTAGCAAAATGCGCATTTCATTCCCTTTCCTGGGTTGCCCAATGCTAAAACGCTGGCGCAAGCATTTATTGATCACATTGTCAAATTGCATGGCATTCCTTCAGACATAGTCTCTGATAGGGGCACACAGTTTGTTTCCAGATTCTGGAAGGCTTTCTGTTCTCGCTTGGGGGTTCGGTTGTCATTCTCTTCTGCTTTCCACCCGCAGTCGAATGGCCAGACAGAGCGCGTCAATCAGAATCTGGAGACATATCTGCGCTGTTTTGTGGCGGAGAATCAGGAGGATTGGTGTTCTTTTTTGTCCCTTGATGAGTTTGCTTTAAATAACCGTCGTCAGGAGTCCTCTGATAAGTCACCATTTTTTGGTGCATATGGGTGTCTTTCGCAGTTTGGGACATTCTCTGGAGAGGGGTCTTCTGGTTTACCTGATGAGGAGAGATTCTCCTCGTCTTTGTCATCTATTTGGCAAAAGATTCAGGATAATCTTAAGAGCATGAGTGAGAGATATAAGCGTGTGGCGGATAAGAGACGTGTGCCTGGTCCGGACCTGAATGTTGGTGATTTGGGGTGGTTGTCTACTAAGAATATCAAATTGAAGGTTCCCTCCTGGAAGTTGGGTCCTAAGTTTATTGGGCCTTACAAAATCTTGTCCGTCATCAATCCCATTGCCTTCCGTCTTGATCTTCCTCAGACTTGGAAGATTCATAATGTTTTTCACAAGTCCCTATTAAAAACTTATGTCCAACCCACTGTACCCTCCTCTTTACCTCCTCCTCCGATTGTGGTTGATGGTAATCTTGAATTTCAGGTCTCTAGGATCGTGGATTCTCGTATTATCCGCGGTTCTCTGCAGTATCTCGTTCATTGGGAGGGTTATGGTCCTGAGGAGAGGATGTGGGTCCCAGTGGCGGACATTAAGGCCACTCGTCTTATCAGGGCGTTCCATAGGTCCCATCCTGAGAAGGTGGGCTCTGAGTGTCAGGAGTCCACTTGTAGAGGGAGGAGTACTGTCACCGCCAGATCTCTGAGAAGTTCTGACAGACGTTCTTCAGTACCTCCTGCATGATGTTCTCTTGGTTTCGCTTTGACATCTCTTCTCCCTCTCCCAGCTGTCATCTATTAGCAGTGATTGCCTACCTTTATATCCCCTCCCATACTGCCTCACTTTGCGGTTTACACTACTTCCTGGATTGTGCTCACTGCTAGAAGTTGCAACTGCTGGTTCCTCAGATAAGTCTATTTCTTTATTTGTGTTTTCCTGTTGGCTTGATTCTAGGTGACCCTGACTCTCTCCGTATTAAGTGCAGGGAGCCGGTGGTCTTGTCCCCTCACTATTATAGGGTTTTCAGGTGTCACTCAGTCTAGGTACTTTTACATGTAATTTTCTATCATAGAGATCTTTGCATGGGCTGAGCAGTCAGGGAGAGCTCTAGGGCTATTATAGAGCTCACCCTCTTGTCCCTTAGTTTGGGATCAAGTCAGTCGGATCTTTTATTTGTTACTTCTTGTTTTCTGCAACACCATCTGTGACATTTTGTTTGTCCTCAGTATGTAATGCAAATGTGATAGAGTTCTTGTCTTTAATCTCTACACCCAGGTGTCTGCTGGGGGAGCTGTTAGGAATTTATGACTCTCTATTGTAGGGGTAAGGCCATACAGCTCACAAACAGATGCTATTGTCCCTGAACCATGAGGAGACAATGGATTTTAGATGAGCTCTTTTGCTTGCATTAATTGGCAATACTGTTGGTTCATAAAGAATAACTTCTTGTACAATAGAACAGTTCAGTCTGGGAGTGCTCTTATGTTGGGCAGGTACCTTAAAAAAATAAAATAAATTATAACAAAGTCTGGTTGTGAGGCGGCCCTCGCCTATATCACTAGGATGGCATATAATATATGGTTCTAATTTTTGGTGCCAACGTCTGTTGCTCCCTAAACTTGGTTTAGAGTGTCATCATAAGGGCATGTCATTGCATATCTCCAGTGTGTCTTACTCAGGTAAACCCTGTACTGTCAGCTTCTGAATTGGGTCACTAAAGAGTATGGAGAAATGGCAGTCTATCTCCCTGTCTGTTACTGGCACTTATAAGTAGGCGTTCAGTCAGGCCAAAACTGACTGGGTCCATTAACGGTAGTAACTAACTACCATGGATACATGGCGTGTAATTTGGGTGCTAGCCCAAAAAGTCTGCGGCGCAGCCAGTAGGTTGTGGGGCATAGCTCTCCCTATTGGGGATTCTGCAAGGGAGTGGGTTGACCCCACAGTGATCTGCAGAGGCGCTTTTCATAAATTGTGACTGTCCAGTCGGACGCGGAACTTGGGCGCATCCGTTGCAAGTGGGAACTCCCACTGGGTTGTGATATATAGCCTCAGTTTGTAATGTACCTACTAAGAGTGCCAAGTGTTATCTACAGATACTGTCAACAGGGGGAGGCCATGATATCTCCTGATGGATTTTCAGAACTGCAGCTGTTGAGGTGTGCTCCCCTGAGGAGCAGACTATTGTGTTTTAATATGATTTCAGGTGGAGAAATGCCTAGAGACACAATGATTTCCCTTGATCTAAGAAGATGACCAGACATCTGTACCCATCATGAAGCCACCAGATGATCCCAGATGAAATCCCAGATGAACATCAGAACCATCCATGCACAAGAAGATGAATCAACCGATTGGCCAAAAATGCAACATAAATGAGCTTATAATGTATTGTGTTTGTTCTTATGGTAAACACTTCCACACACAGACCAGGCTTCCAACATAGTGTGTCGGTATACCGACAACAGGGGGATATGTTAAGGGAAATATGGCTTTCAGCCAGAACCTCATCCTGATGACCACACAAATATGTCTAATAATTGGACCCAGTGGTATTCACCCATTCAGTATGGCCAGTAGCAGTGTGTCCCTTGTTAGCAGGAAGGGCACATTGTGAAAGCATTTGAACAACATCCTCTTGACCAAGAGATGGGGGAAGATATTTGGGTGGTCACAGGGTGGAGTCTATGGTGGGGGGCTGGGATACAGCAACATATAGGTGAAAGTTGGGAGTGAGGCTGGGTCTTCTCCTCCTGGACGACACCCTGAGATGAACAGCATTTTAGGAGCAAGCTAAGTTATATGTGTGCGTATAAGGGTATGTATATAAGTATAATATCCCAGTAGACTTTATATGTGTACATATAGATATTTGTAGTCGGTGATTGTATTACCAATAGATTATATATGCTTTTATGCAGGAGTCTCTATATGTACATATACTATGGTCAGGTACTGGATGTGAGTTGGTTAGAAGAGTAGATCCAGTAGACTGTATATTGGTGCACTCTGGATATACTGTATATACATACACATTATTAGCCACATTTGCTTAGCATCCAGGGTCCGCCTCGGCTGTGTGTGGTGGTGTCCTCTATGTATTGTGTTATCTGTATCTCTATGTATAATGCCCATTGCTTTGTCATCTCGATGTTATCAGTAAACTATTTTTATATATAAGTATCTGCGAGGGTTGTGTGTTGCTCCTGGGGTATATGAAGGACTGGAAGAGGTGTAATTATACACAGAATAATTGGGTTGTATGGGAAACAAGGGCAACATGCTAGGAATAGAATAGAAGGGATGGAAAACGGAGATATACATAAATCTCCAATTTCCAAGAAGCAAAACCCCCTCTTCAACTGCTATATGAAAGGTAAGATTGGATTAAAAATGCGGCTGGGCAGACAGTATAACGATGACAGCCAAAAAATTATTATACCCAACCTAATACCATCAAATAACCCCTGTTACGTCATCCTACCTTTTAAGTTAGGCCAATTTTACCCATCTGTAAAACTGGTTTTGGCATGTTATATAACACCAAAATGAGGCAAATCCACCGTGTGGATAATCAGAATCCCATGCAGATCCTTCCATATAGGATTTTTTTTTATATTTACCTTTGTTATGATTTATAGAAACATAGAAACATAGAATGTGTCGGCAGATAAGAACCATTTGGCCCATCTAGTCTGCCCAATATATCTGAATCCTATTAATAGTCCCTGGCCCTATCTTATATGAAGGATAGCCTTATGCCTATCCCATGCATGCTTAAACCCCTTCACTGTATTTGCAGCTACCACTTCTGCAGGAAGGCTATTCCATGCATCCACTACTCTCTCAGTAAAGTAATACTTCCTTATATTACTTTTAAACCTTTGCCCCTCTAATTTAAAACCTTTGCCCCTCTGTCTCTTCTTTCTTCCAAGCTGTACATGTTAAGGTCCTTTAACCTTTCCTGGTAAGTTTTATCCTGCAATCCATGTACTAGTTTAGTAGCTCTTCTCTGAACTCTCTCTAGAGTATCTATATCCTTCTGGAGATATGGCCTCCAGTACTGCGCACAATACTCCAAGTGAGGTCTCACCAGTGTTCTGTACAGCGGCATAAGCACTTCACTCTTTCTACTGCTTATACCTCTCCCTATACATCCAAGCATTCTGCTGGCATTTCGTGCTGCTCTATTACATTGTCTTCCCACCTTTAAGTCTTCTGAAATAATTACTCCTAAATCCCTTTCCTCAGATACTGAGGTCAGGACTGTGTCAAATATTCTATATTCTGCCCTTGGGTTTTTACGCCCCAGGTGCATTATCTTGCACTTATCCACATTAAATTTCAGTTGCCAGAGTTCTGACCATTCTTCTAGTTTTCCTAAATCCTTTTCCATTTGGCGTTTCCCTCCAGGAACATCAACCCTGTTACATATCTTTGTGTCATCAGCAAAAAGACAAACCTTACCATCGAGGCCTTTTGCAATATCACTTATGAAGATATTAAACAAAATTGGTCCCAGTACAGATCCCTGTGGAACCCCACTGGTAACATGACCTTGTTTTGAATGTTCTCCATTGACTACAACCCTCTGCTGTCTGTCACTCAGCCACTGCCTAATCCACTCAACAATATGGGAGTCCATGCTCAATGACTGCAGTTTATTGATAAGTCTTCTATGTGGGACAGTGTCAAAAGCCTTACTAAAATCTAGATATGCGATGTCTACTGCACCTCCACTGTCTATTATTTTAGTCACCCAGTCAAAAAAATCTATAAGATTTGTTTGACATGATCTCCCTGAAGTAAACCCATGTTGTTTTTCATCTTGCAATCCATGGGATTTTAGATGTTCCACAATCCTATCCTTTAATAGGGTTTCCATTAATTTGCCTACTATTAATGTCAGACTCACTGGTCTATAGTTGCTCGATTCCTCCCTACTACCTTTCTTGTGAATGGGCACGACATTTGCCAATTTCCAATCTTCCGGGACGACTCCTGTTACTAATGATTGGTTAAATAAATCTGTTAGCGGTTTTGCCAGCTCACCACTAAGCTCTTTTAATAATTTTGGGTGTATCTCATCAGGCCCCTGTGACTTATTTGTCTTCACCTTAGACAGCAAACTTAGAACATCTTCCTCTGTAAAGATACATGCATCAAATGATTTATTAGTCATCCTTTCTAGTGGAGGTCCTTCTCCTTTTTCTTTTGTAAAAACTGAACAGAAGTATTCATTAAGGCAGTCGGCTAGACCTTTATTCTCTTCTACATACCTTCCGTCCTTTGTTTTTAATTTAGTTATTCCCTGTTTTAATTTCCTTTTTCATTTATATATCTGAAGAATGTTTTATCCCCTTTTTTCATAGACTGAGATAGTTTTTCTTCTGCCTGCGCTTTAGAAGTTCTTATAACTTGCTTGGCCTCTCTCTGCCTAATCTTGTAGATTTCCTTATCTTCATTGCTCTGGGTTTTTTTATAATTACAAAATGCTAGCTTTTTATTTTTAATGATTTGGGCCACTTCTGCTGAGTACCACAGTGGTCTCTTCCTTTTTTTGCTTTTACTGACAAGTCTAATGCAATTTTCTGTTGCCTTCAATAATACACCTTTTAAGTAGTCCCATTTCTCCTGGACTCCATGTAATCCGTTCCAGTCTGATAAGGACTCATTTATGACTAATTTCATTTTTGAAAAGTCTGTTTTTCTAAAATCTAAAACTTTTGTTTTTGTGTGGTGGGACTCTTTCACAGTTCTTATATTAAACCACACTGACTGGTGATCACTAGATCCCAAGGTTTCGCCTACAATGACATCATATACCGAATCCCCATTTGTGAATACCAAATCCAAAATGGCCTCCCTCCGGGTTGGCTCCTCAACCACTTGTTGTAGAGATAACCCCAGTAGGGAATTTAGAATATCTGTACTCCTGGTAGAACTTGCTATTTTGGTTTTCCAGTTTATATCTGGAAGATTGAAATCTCCCATAATGATAACTTCTCCTTTCATTGTCATTTTAGCTATTTCTTCAACTAGTAGATCATCTAGTTCTTTAACTTGACCAGGTGGTCTATATATCACACCTACACGAGTTACTGCATGGTTAGCAAACTGCAACGTAACCCAAACTGACTCTATGTTGGCCTCACCAACTTGTATTAGGTTAGATTTAATGCTATCTTTCACATACAGGGCCACTCCTCCTCCTTTCTTGCCTTCTCTGTCTCTTCTGTATAAAGAGTACCCTGGTATGGTTATGTCCCAGTCATTTCTTTCATTAAACCATGTCTCCGTAACAGCCACTAAATCTACATTCTCAGATGCCATTATTGACCCAAGTTCATTGATTTTTTTTACCTAAACTGCGAGCATTTGTAGACAGGACTCTGAGCTTATCATTTCTTAACCTCTGTGCTTCTGACCTGTTCTGGCATTGTTTCGGGGGGCAATTGGAATCTTTTATTTTCACTCTTTTATGAGTTGTTTGTCTAAATTCCTAACATTCTGTGATTACAGGGGTTCCCGTTCCTTCTGTGAGACACAGAAAATCTAAAAAGAAGCTGGTCGCAACGGGTGAGGAGGAAGAGTTGGAAGAGCAGGCAGAGGAGGAGCAGCCTGGACCCTCCCATAACGTAATATCCTCTGATCCATGAACATCACAGCCAGGGGATTCCTCTCCCTTACCTCCAGAAGAGGGGGACAAGGAGGTCTACACCCCCAACCAGGAGGGTAAATATGTGCACACAGCTATATAATTAAATATGCATACAATGTTTATAAGAAAAAGGGCCTAAAATGTTTTAAATTAGCAAAAAGTAGATAAATATAAAAAAATTCTAATAAAAAAAACTCTGTGGGGGCGTGGCCAGCTATGCAGGAGTGAAGACGTGCGGCTGTGAGCTCCTCCACAGCACCGGAGATAATCCACCACCAGCGGCCTTTTAAAGATGGGCAAACTACCCAAGAAAGCCAAGGCTCGTTCTGTAGCCCCCCGGGCGTCTCCACAGGGGGACATTTCCAGGCTTTTCGCCCGGCAACCTGCAACTCCAGGCCCCGACCTGACTGAGCGCGCCAAGCGCTTCCAAGATGGCGCCGCCGGCCCTGGAGAATCTCAGCTCTCAGCAGCAGCTGAGCCTGAGACTGAGCACCGGAACCAACGGCGGTACTCACCGGATAGAAGGAGAGTCAGGTCTGCATCGGTGCCGTCCTTGGGCAGTGGCTCTGACCGGACCCAGATGATGCATGCCCAGGTGGAAGGGGACCCTGAAGCACGCGCTGATCCCTCCTCTTCAGCCCAGGACAGAGGCCTAGCAGTCGCAGTGATGTCTCCCTGCGACCCGGCGACCCAGGTTAGTGAGGAAGAGTTCCCCCCACTTCAGGGGACTTCTCAGGTGACCCCTCACCCTGGGGCCCTAGAACCCCCACCTCTCCTGCAGCTCCACTGAGCCCACCAGTGAGATCCCCCACTGGGTCCCCTTGGTCGGGTACCTCAGCCAGCCTTATGGAGCACCCCCAGTCACAGAGAGACACTTCTCACAGGGGGCAACCTGAAAAGGATGATGAAAAGGCCTCAGATTCGCCACAGGCTGCGGCCTCCTCCCCGTATATGCTGCGGGAGCCCCCTTTAACTCACTCTCCTGAGCCGTCCCTAGCAAATTCCCCACACTGGTCCACGGGCTCGTCGTGGGACGGATCTCACCCACGCCAGGAGGGCATCGTATCATCGGGCACACAGACACTGGCTGCCCCTGCAGTGCCAGCCTCATGGGGCTCTCCACCCTTGCCCCAGAGATCTGGGTCTCCTGTCCCTCTTCCGGATGAGGACTCCCGGCCACCTACTATGGCGGACTTACGCAACCTGATGTGCTCACTCCCCACCAAGGCGGACCTCTCTAGTTTTGCAGCTAACATTTTACAGGAATGTAAAAAAGAATTCACGCAAGTACGCTCTGAGATGGCCTTGATTGATACAAAAGTGGACACTGTTCAACAGGAACATGATCACCTATCTGCAGACGTACAGGTATTGAAAGACAAGCTGCAAGCCCATGATGCACAGATACACGCCTTACAATACCATCTGGATGATGTCGAAAATAGGAGCCGTCGCAATAATATTCGGATCAGAGGTCTCCCGGAGTCTATAACGCAGGCGGTTCTCTTACCCACCATTGTAAAAATTTTCAATGACCTCCTGGGACGTCCGCCAAGTTCCAGCATTGAAATTGACCGAGCCCATAGGGCATTGAGGCCTCCCAACCCTGACCCCTCAAAACCAAGGGACGTCATATGCAGAGTTCATTTTTATGCCATCAAAGATCAGATTCTGCTCAGGGCTCGACAGATGTCGTCTTTGTCCTACGACGGTGTCCCCTTTATCTTGCTGCAGGACTTATCCCGTTACACCCTAGCCCAACGTGCTGCCTTGCGCCCACTGTTACACCTTCTCAAAGAGCGCAGTATCCCTTACCGCTGGGGCTTTCCTTTTGCTCTATTTGCCGGCCCTAAAGACCAAGTCGTCACCCTGCGGGACCCCACGGATCTTTCCCATTTTCTACAGCAGCTGGACCTGCCACCGGTTGAATTGGGACCCTGGCCTTCCCTCCTCCCGCCTGCCTCTGAGTCGAGGGGGCGACAACGTCCATTATCTGTTGAAAAAGCACTCAGCTCTTCTGCTCAGGCCTCAAGGGGACGACGCCAGAGAGGACCAGATTACTCAAGTCGTAGATCCTCACCTCCCCTTACCACCTGAGGGGATCCCTGCTTTTGCTACCTGGGACTACTAATGATCTAATATACTGATTGTTTCTTATTGGTTTTTAGCCGTTTGCTCATTTTCTTTATCTGTATTTATGCTCCAATTTTGCTGGTGCTTATAAGTTTTCACTTGCATCCATTGGTGCTGTGGGGGGCCAGCTCCTGTTTGGCTGACACTTTTTCCCCCGAATAAGCGGAGACTCTCCCTTGGGGTATCTTCCCCAGGTGACAGCCTCTTTAGACCTCTGGGTCACATAAAAACCCCTTTTCGGGGTACTCCACCTGTTTGTTTGTTTATAACTGTTGTTCTTCTCTTTTTGTTTTTTGTCAGTTGTCTCCCCGTGCCTTCCTCGTGTTTTTTCCCTTTCCCCCTCCTCCCGTAGCAATGGGGTCTCTGAAGATTGCATCATTCAACGCGAAAGGCCTCAACACTCCCGAAAAGCGGGCACAGGTACTTCACCACTTTCATCGCCAAAAGGTACATATTATCTGTTTCCAAGAAACACATTTTAAGGAGGGTAGCGCCCCGAACATCCGACATCGACACTACACCACCTGGCACTTTGCAAATAACGCGGTGAATAAGACCAAAGGAGTCGCCATAGCGATCCACAAGTCTTTACCCCATCAAGTGCTAGCTTGTACTGCCGATCCAGATGCAAGATACCTGGCCCTCACATTACTGATTGGTGGCCAGGAGTTAACCTTCCTTAATGTATATGCCCCTAATCAGAATCAAGCTCTCTTTATTGTAAACCTCATTGATAATGTCATACCGTTGCTTAGGGGGACAGTTATCTTATGTGGCGACCTTAATCTGACACTTGACCCAACACTTGACAATTCGACGGGACGTGCATCCCTCACATATCGCACCATTAAAAAGGTAAAACGGGCACTGCTCCAACTGCAACTGAGAGATGCCTGGAGGATCCAACATCCTTCTGATAAGGATTACACCTTTTATTCCGCCCCCCATGGCTCATATAGTCGTATTGATCATATCCTTATTCAGCAATCGGCCCTATCTTGGCTTGATTCCACACAAATAGGAAATATCCTTTGGTCGGACCATGCCCCCATATACTGCTCCTTGAATTTGCCCTTCCTCTCTAGACAGGAGTGGACATGGCGATTGAACGAGAGTCTCCTTCTTGACGCGGGGTGCGCTGCTGACCTTGCTAGCAGTATAACGAACTTCTTAGCGGATCATAAGGAGGATTCTACTCCAATACCGATCCGATGGGAGGCCTTGAAGTGTGTTCTTCGAGGCGTACTCATTAAACACGGCTCCCGCCTCAAGAGGGAGAAAGCCCATTCACTTAAACTTGCTCTGCAAAAAGTCACATCCCTGGAACTGGCCCACAAACGAGCACTTACCCTGCAAACCTTGCATGATCTCCAGAATGCGCGTATGGAAGCTAAGCGCCTCCTAGATGCATCCTACAAACGTATGGTACAAATTTGCAGGAGTAAGTTCTACGAGTACGGGAACAAAAGTGGCCGTATGTTGGCAAGGGCTCTAAAGGGAAGACTGGCAGCCTCCCATATCCCCGCTATCAAAAACGCCCAGGATCGTTTGATCCACACAACCACTGATATTGCGGCTACTTTTCACTCCTTCTACTCGAAGCTTTACAACCTGCCCCAGACATCCTCTCCAGCAGTGGGCAAACACCCCGACCTACCTCTCTTACTTCCCAAGCTTTCTGAGCTTGATTCTGCCACGATGGAGGCTCCATTCACAGACACTGAACTCCATATGGTACTTAAGTCGCTCCCGGGTGGTAAGAGTCCAGGCCCTGACGGGTTCACGGCTAGGTTCTATAGGGCCTTTTCTTCTAATCTTTCCCCTATTATGCTCCAGGTTTTCAATGGGGTGTCTCCTGGGCTCCCCTTCCCGGCGCAGACCACAGAGGCACACATTACGGTCATCCCGAAGCCAGGAAAGGACCCGCACCTGTGTGCCAGCTATCGTCCTATCTCCCTTTTAAATGTAGATCTCAAGATCTTTGCCAAATTAATGGCGAACAGATTGAGCGCTTATCTGCCTTCCCTGGTTTCTGCTGATCAGGTTGGGTTTGTGCCGGGGAGGGAGGCCCGGGACAACACTCTTAAAACCCTAGACATTATCCACTACGCCAAGTCCAAAAAGACCCCCCTCATGGTACTTTCCCTAGACGCAGAAAAGGCCTTTGACCGGATATCTTGGCGTGCCATCCATGAGACCCTTTCACATATAGGTCTGGGCCCAATATTCCTGTCAAAGATCCTGACACTCTACCAACATCCTACTGCTAGAGTCAAAATAAATGGTGCCCTTTCCCCCCCCTTCCCAATCCACAATGGGACACGACAGGGATGTCCACTATCCCCCTTACTATACGTCCTGGTTATGGAACATCTGTTAGCTTCTATTCGGGCCAATCCAGACATAACAGGGTTAAAGATCGGATCACGAGAATATAAATGCGCGGCGTTTGCGGACGATCTCCTTCTCTACATAACCAACCCACGTATATCTTTGCCGTCCGTACTTCGGGAAATAGCTCAATTTGGTACCTGGTCCAATTTTAAAATTAATATGTCCAAGTCAGAGGCCCTGGATGTCTCTTTACCGAGCGATCTGGCTCCTGCTCTTAAGGCTTCCTTTCCCTTCACCTGGCCACCCAAAGGCATAACATATTTGGGGATCAAAATGACAGCAGACCTTTCATGTCTTCATAAATTGAACTTTACCCCACTCCTCGTGCAGTTTCAAAAAGATTTAGATGGTTGGCGTAAGCGAGACTTTTCTTGGTTTGGAAGGATTAGTATAGTAAAAATGACCCTTTTACCAAAACTACTGTACCTTCTACAAACTATTCCCATCCGCATACCGTCCACCTTCTGGTCCCAACTCCGTAGGTGCTTCACACAATTTGTATGGGCTCCTGGCCGACCACGAATCAAATGGGAAATAATGACCCGCACCAAAGAAACGGGAGGGGTGGGTCTGCCAGATTGCAGACTGTATTATCATTCTGCAGCATATGCCCGACTGTTGGACCTGACATGTGCTAAATCGCCCAAGGCGTGGGTACAAATTACAAAAGACACTTCAACGTGTGCGGTATCAACCCTCCCATGGCTAATGGGCTCTTCAAGCCAGACGTCGTCACACTTGTCCTTCTCTGCTCATCATACCTTTGCAACTTTAGCATCCATTAGTCGTGCGACCTCATTGATTGACCCAAAAGGCCCTCTGGTGCCGGTCACTGACCACCCTAGATTCCCTCCAGGGCACTCTTCCAAACATTTTCTTCAAAGCTCAAAATCCTGACCGATCAGGTTCTATCAAGTTCTCTCTGGCCCTGCACTAAAACCCTTGCCCCAGATTTTAGAGGCTCCACTAACCCGCAATTCCTTTGAATACCTGCAGCTCCAACATTTTCACACCTCTCTAAGTAGAACTCACACTCTGGCCAGGAAACTCACTGAGTTTGAAAGGATGTGTGTCTCATCCTCAGCGATCTTACACCCCATATCCTCAGTATACAAACTTCTGATACATCAGCGATCCTCGTGCCTTCCTCCATATTGTCAAGCCTGGGAGCGGGATTTGGGGGATCATTATACCCCAGCCCAGTGGAATAGATGCTTCCTTCTAGCACATAAATCTACGGTCTCGGCCAAAGCTCAGGAAACGAGCTACAAAATTATATCTAGATGGTACAGGGTACCTGCGCTACTTCATAGATGGTTCCTGACGGTATCGGACCGTTGTTGGAGATGTCTTACAGAGGAAGGCACGATGATTCATGTGTGGTGGAACTGCAGCGGCTTAAGGCCTTTCTGGAATTTCGTTCATAAAATTATTAAAGAGGTCACGGGTATCCCTATCCAAAACTCCCCAGAAGCTCTCCTACTCTTTGATAGTGTCCTGAATGTCCCAGCATACAAGAAATCCCTTCTAAAATACATGGTTCAGGCAGCGAAGGCGGTGATCCCCAGGCATTGGAAATCCCCTTCTCCCCCTTCGTCTGAGGAGTGGTTTGACGAAATTGCCTTATATCAGAGGTTGGAAGATCTCATTAGCATTACGCCCTCAGACATCACACGATATGTGCAGACTTGGGGCCCCTGGGAAATCTTTCGCTCTTCAACCGCATTTCGTGATGCGCAGGTCTAACCGCTTCAGTAGAATGGTACCCTTTCCCCTTCCTTTCCCTCCCCCTACTCCCCTGTCCAATGTCTTGTCTGTCTATATGTTACTGAGATTTCACATGTCCATTTAGATATGTCTAACTCATATTTTCTCATGAGCCATACTATGTGATAATGGGTATCTACCCAACACAGTTTTGTAGACATGATGTTTAAATTGTTAAACGCTTTTTACATTTGCATATGTCTTTATTTTGGCTGTACCGAAAAATTTCAATAAAAATCTTAATTGGAAAAAAAAAAAACTCTGTAATTTACATTAAAACCATAAAGTACCCAACTAATTCACATTAAACATTACATAACTATAACAAAGTAATTCTGTACTCTCATTAATAAATAAAAAATAAGAGTTGTGGTGGCTTGATACCTTTTAATGGCCAAAAAATAATAATTACCATGTCACATAGCGAGCTTCCAAGAACTCAACAGTCCCTTCATCTGTTATATATACAATAAGAAGGGAGACATGGCAGAAAGAATGGACATTTGAAATATAAGATACAAACATATCAAAGACGATCATAATAACTCCGTTATTATCTTACAGATAAGGGGCTGAGTACGTATTATTGTCTTTAAATTGATAGCATCTCAGAGACCTGGTGCCACGACTATGTCTATAGAAGACTATTTAGATGTTATAGTGTGTCCAAAATCCCTTTTAACAAAGTTTTGTCTTCAATTTGCATTCAAAAAATCTTATAGCTCTTTTGTTTTAGAAGTTAGATTTTTAGATGAGAACTTTCATGTGTTATTCATATTGACCATGGGCAACAGAAATGCTTAGCAACAAAAAAGTGTAGATTCTTCTTTAATCTCAAAGAAACCAACTAAATACTATTATACTCTAACGAACTTGCATTAATTAACACACTAAATAACATTATACTATATTGAAATACTAAATAACCAACTATATAATTTTCAAAACTGTAATAAAAAAAAAATTGTTCTGTAAATGGACAGTACTGTAACAAAAACTCCACACAAACCACTAACTTTTTTTTTATCCTAACAGTTGTTCGAAAACTAAAAAGAAGGTGTCACGGATGATGTTGCAGATAGCTGGAAGTTATGGATAAACATCCGACTGGCTTGATCCCAAACTAAGGAGCATAAAGGTGACCCCTATAAAACCCTAAGAGCTCTCCCTGACTGCTAAGCACATACAAGGGTCTCAGAGGTAGACGATTGCATGCCCTTGTACCTAGACTGTGTGACACCTGAAAATCCTATAATAGTGAGGGGACATGACCACCGGCTCCCTGCACTTAATACGGAGGGAGTCAGGGTCACCTAGAATCAAGCCAGCAAGGAAGCACAATACATGAAAGGACTTATCTGAACAAGCAGCCACAGAAGTCTCCAGCAGTGAACACTTCAATCCAGGAAGTAGTATAAACCGCAAAGTGAGGCAGTATGGGAGGGAATATAAAGGAAAGAGGATTAGTCTAAATAGGTGACACCTGGGACAAGGAAATAAGATGACAAAGTGAAACCAAAACAAAGAACATCATGTGGCGGTGACAGTACCCCTCCCTCTACGGGTGGACTCCGGACACTCAGAACCCACCTTCTCAGGATGAGACCTATGGAAAGCCTTAATGAGACGAGTGGCCTTAATGTCCGCCACTGGGACCCACATCCTCTCCTCAGGACCATAACCCTCCCAATGAACAAGGTATTGAAGATAACCACAGATAATGCGAGAATCCACAATCCTAGAGACCTGGAATTCAAGATTACCATCAACAAAAATCAGAGGAGGAGGCAAAGAGGAGGGTACAGTGGGTGGGACATAAGGCTTTAATAGGGACCTCTGAAAAACATTATGGATCTTCCAAGTCTGAGGAAGATCAAGACGGAAGGCAACGGGATTGATGACGGACAAGATTTTGTAAGGCCCAATAAACTTAGGACCCAACTTCCAGGAGGGAACCTTCAGTTTAATATTCTTTGTAGACAACCACACCAGATCCCCCACATTCAGGTCCGGACCAGGTACACGTCTCTTATCCGTCACACGCTTATATCTCTCACTCATCCTCTTCAGATTACCCTGAATCTTTTGCCAAATAAATGACAAAGACGAGGAAAATCTCTCCCCATCAGGTAAACCAGAAGACCCTTCTCCAGAGAATGTCCCAAACTGTGGATAAAACCCATATGCACCAAAAAATGGTGACTTATCAGAGGACTCCTGGCGACGGTTATTTAAAACAAACTCAGCAAGGGACAAAAAAAGAATACCAATCCTCCTGATTCTCCGCCACAAAACAGCGCAGATATGTCTCCAGATTCTGATTGACGCGTTCGGTCTGACCATTTGACTGCGGGTGAAAAGCAGAAAAAAATGACAACTGAATCCCCAAGCGAGAACAGAAGGCCTTCCAGAATCTGGAAACAAATTGCGTGCCCCTATCAGAAACAATGTCTGAAGGAATGCCATGCAATTTAACAATGTGATCAACAAACGCTTGCGCCAACGTCTTAGCATTGGGTAACCCAGGAAAGGGAATGAAATGCGCCATTTTGCTAAAACGGTTGACTACCACCAGAATCACAGTCTTCCCCGAGGAACGAGGCAGGTCCGTAATAAAGTCCATGGACAGATGCGTCCAAGGACGGGAAGGAATGGGTAATGGGAGGCGAGAACCCGATGGCCATGAATGAGGGACTTTGGCACGAGCGCAGGTCTCGCAAGCTGCCACAACACCCTCAACCGTCTTACGAAGAGCCGGCCACCAGAATCTCCGAGCAATGAGATCCACTGTGGCTCTACTCCCCGGGTGCCCAGCAAGGACAGTATCGTGGTGCTCCTTAAAAACCTTGTGTCGTAAAGCGAGAAGCAGAAACAACCTCCCAGGAGGACAAAGATCAGGAGCCTCTGCCTGGGCTGCCTGAACCTCTGCCTCCAAATCAGGATAAAGAGCAGAGACGTCCACCCCTTCAGCCAAAATGGGACCCGGGTCTTCAAAGTTCCCCCCTCCCAGAAAACAACGTGACAGAGCATCCGCCTTCACATTTTTAAGCCCAGGGCGGAGTGTGACAACAAAATTAAACCTAGAAAAGAATAAAGACCATCTGGCCTGTCTCGGGTTCAGACGTTTGGCTGATTCCAAGTAGGCCCGATTCATATGGTCGGTAAACACGGTATTAGGGTCTCTGGCTCCCTCTAGCCAATGGCGCCATTCGTCAAAAGCTAATTTGATGGCCAACAACTCCCTATCTCCCACATCGTAATTTCTCTCTGCGGAGGAGAGTTTCCTTGAGAAAAAGGCACACGGTCGCCATTTGGAAGGAGAGGGACCCTGAGACAAGACCGCACCCACACCCACCTCAGAAGCGTCCACCTCAACAATAAAAGGTAGAGAGACATCAGGTTGTACCAAAATGGGAGCGGAAGCAAAACTCTCTTTGATACTAGAAAAGGCTTTAAGCGCATCTACCGACCAGGAGGAAAAATCTACCCCCTTTTTAGTCATATCAGTGAGTGACTTAACAACAGAGGAATAATTCAAAATGAAATTTTTGTAATAATTGGCAAAACCCAAAAACCGCATCAGAGCCTTCTGATTCTCAGGAAGCTCCCAATCAAGCACAGTGCGGACCTTCTCAGGGTCCATGCGAAAACCAGAAGCGGAGAGAAGAAAACCAAGAAATGGAATCTCCGGAACCGCAAACACACATTTTTCCAGTGTAGCGTACAATTTATTCTCCCGCAGAATGAGCAAGACTTGACGTAGGTAGTCCCGATGAGTCTTGAAATCAGGAGAAAAAAAATCCAAATGTCATCTAGATACACCAGTACAAATTTCCCCATTAAATGACAAAAAATGCTGTTCACAAAATGTTGGAAGACGGCCGGAGCATTCATCAAACCAAAGGGCATAACCAAATTTTTGAAATGACCCTCAGGGGTATTGAAGGCCGTTGTCGCGAGGGTATCAAGAGCCACGTCTGACTCCGTTATAACCGGGGTCAGGAAGTCGCAGCGGGTGGCTACGCGCTCTATATCTAAAGATCACGTTGTTTCTTAGTGATTGTTTTCTGTGTTTGCCTTGCTATCCTTTTTGTCTCACTCAGGGATCCGTAGCTTCTCCTCCTCAGCTGCTTCTTGTCTGCCACTCCCAACCTCCTTATATTCTCCCCTCACACTTCTCTAGTTGCCAGTTATAGAGCTTCCTGCCTGGACATCTATACTGACCCACTGGAGTTGTGAATCCTGGTTGTCGTTCCAGAGTGCTACCCTCCGGATCCCTGTTGGGCTTATTGTTGTCTCCTGTTGTCGCCCAAATGGGATTATATGTTGAGTCCGTGTTGTCTGTCCTCCCCTTGGTGTTTTCCCTTAGAGCTAGTGGTGCGGACTAGTGTTCCCACCGCCCTGTTCACTATCTAGGGCTCAGCTCAGGGAAAGCCAGGGCTTTAGGCACGTGATCGGCGTACGGGTGAGGAACCCGTCTAGGGACGTCAGGGCAGCCAGGTGCCAGCCGCAAGGTGAGTCAGGGGTCACCACCTTTCCTCTCACTTGGGCAGGGCCTTCCTCGTTCCCTCCCTCTGTGTCACGTATGTGATAGTCACGCCGACCGTGATATTATAACTGGCCTTTACTTTTTGGGAAAAAAAAAATATATATATAATTTTTTTTTTTTTTCTCTACTTAGAATCCAATATGGATCCTATTGATGCCTTGGCAGAACAGCCTCAACGCCTGTATTTGGAGGTGGCAGGATTGAAGGCGTCTGTTCTTCAACAACAGCAGCTAATGCAGCAGACCGCACCCTCAGCGGTTGCTATGGGTAACCAGGTTGTTACAGAACCCAAGGTTGCTCTTCCTGACAGATTTTCTGGGGGAAGGGACAAATTTGCGACGTTCCGTGAGGCCTGCAAATTATATTTTAAGTTGCGCCCTTATTCCTCAGGTAATGAAGAACAGCGGGTAGGGATTGTCATTTCCCTGCTTCAGGGGGATCCGCAATCCTGGGCGTTCTCGTTACCCCCTGGGTCTCAGGCTCTTCGGTCAGTGGAGGGATTTTTTGGGGCTTTGGGTCTCATATATGATGACCCTGACCGAGTCGCCCTGGCTGAGTCGAAGTTACGGAGACTCCTACAGGGAGATAGGTCAGCAGAGGAATATTGCTCAGAGTTCCGTAGGTGGGCTACGGATACTCAGTGGAACGACCCGGCTCTCAGGAGTCAGTTCTGCTCTGGGTTATCTGAAAGGGTTAAGGATGCACTGGCGCTGTATGAGACCCCCCTTTCCCTTGATGCTGTTATGTCCCTCTCTATCAGAATAGATAGACGTCTTAGGGAGAGATCGAAAATTCCTGAGCAATTGGTTACCTCTCCCAAGCAACAGTCAGCCTGTACTGACTTAGATGAGCCTATGCAGCTAGGCGGAATTTCTCGTCAGGTCCGTCCTCCCGAGGTTCGCCGTAGGGGGGGGGCTTGTTTTTTCTGTGGGGGGAAGGGTCATTTCATTAATGTCTGTCCCTCCTTTCTCAAAAACAAAAGACCGTCGGAAAACTACTAACCCCGGGCTGTGCAGAGGATGTCAGCCGGGGGGTATACGTTTCCTCCATACGAACATCTCAATTTGTGTTACCAGCGGTCATTGTTTTTGGTGTTAAGACGGAGTCTATTTCTTTTTTTCTAGACAGTGGAGCAGGGGTAAACTTGATTGATGCCCATTTTGCCCGCACTATGGGTTTGTCTCTCTGTACGCTGCAGAGACCTATTCCCGTATTCGCTATAGATTCTGCTCCTCTGTCTCAGAGAAACCTCACCCACATTGTTCATAATTTACACCTTCGGGTAGGGGACCACCATAATGAGTGTCTTTCATGTTACGTTCTGGAGGGCCTTCCCTCTCCGGTGGTATTGGGTCTTCCCTGGTTGGTAGCGCACAATCCAGTGGTGGATTGGCAGGCCAGGGAGATATTGGAGTGGAGTGAGCATTGCAGAGAGAATTGCTTAAATAACAATTGCTTAATCGCCTCCATAGCTCCCCTACCTACATTTATTTCGGACTTTGAGGACGTTTTTTCTGAAAAGGGTTGTCAGAAGCTACCACCTCATCGTCCTTATGATTGCCCGGTTAACCTGGTTCCCGGGGCAAAATTACCCAAGTCCAGGTTGTATAATCTTTCGGGTCCCGAGAGACAAGCCATGAAAGATTATATCTCCGAGAGTCTGGCTAAGGGACACATCAGACCCTCTTCTTCACCCGTGGCTGCAGGGTTTTTCTTTGTTAAAAAGAAAGATGGGGGCCTGCGTCCTTGCCTAGATTTCCGTGAGTTAAACCAGATAACCATCCGTGACCCATACCCTCTTCCTCTCATTCCTGACCTTTTTAATCAGATTGCGGGTGCTAAGTGGTTCTCCAAACTTGATCTTAGGGGGGCCTACAATCTGATTCGTATCAAGGAAGGGGATGAGTGGAAGACAGCTTTTAACACCCCTGAGGGGCATTATGAAAATCTAGTTATGCCTTTCGGTCTGACCAATGCCCCTGCTGTCTTCCAACATTTCGTTAATGATATTTTTAGTCATCTCATCGGCAGGTTTGTAGTCATATACCTAGATGATATCTTAATTTATTCGGCTGATCTGAAAACACATGAGGTGCATGTCAGGCAAGTACTGCAGGTCCTACGGACGAATAAATTATATGCGAAAATTGAAAAATGTGTCTTCGCCGTTCAGGAATTACAGTTCCTGGGATATCTATTATCTGCTTCAGGTTTCCGCATGGATCCTGGGAAGGTCCAGGCAATTTTAGATTGGGATCTTCCTGAGAACCTTAAAGCCCTACAACGGTTTTTGGGTTTCGCTAATTTCTATAGAAAGTTCATTAAAAATTATTCAGTGATCGTTAAACCCCTTACCGACATGACTAGGAAGGGGACTGATTTTTCCAAATGGTCTGACGCCGCTAAAGATGCATTTTCCTCTCTAAAGGAGAGGTTTACCTCGGCACCTGTTCTAATTCAACCTGATGTCTCCCAGCCTTTTATTGTCGAGGTAGATGCGTCAGAGGTGGGAGTGGGGGCTGTATTGTCTCAGGGTCCGTCTCCTGGCAAATGGCGTCCTTGCGCCTTCTTTTCCAAAAAATTATCTTCTGCAGAGAAGAATTATGATATTGGAAATAGGGAACTGTTGGCGATTAAACTGGCGCTTGAAGCGTGGCGTCACTTCTTAGAGGGAGCAATCCACCCCGTCACGGTGATTACGGATCACAAAAACCTTCTGTACCTAGAATCGGCTAAGCGTCTCACCCCTAGACAATCTAGGTGGTCGCTATTCTTTACCAGATTTAACTTTGTAATCACCTATCGTCCTGGGGCAAAAAATACCAAGGCAGACGCATTATCTCGTAGTTTCCCTGGAGGGGGTAATATTAGTGATCCGGTTCCTATTTTACAAAGAGGAGTGGTTGTCTCTGCTGTACACTCTGTTCTAGAGGGAAAGGTGTTAGAGGCTCAGGGGGACGCCCCGGCCTCTTGCCCCTCAGAGAAATTGTTTGTACCGTTAAACCTGCGTCTTGAATTATTAAAAGAACATCATAATTCGGCACTTGCTGGACACCCGGGTAGTAAAGCAACCTTGGAGCTATTATCTCGTCGTTTTTGGTGGCCAAGGTTGCGTCAGGATGTAATGGATTTCGTGTCTACTTGTTCTACTTGTGCACGCGCGAAAGTCTCTCATACACGTCCAGCAGGGTCTTTATTGCCACTTTTCATCACCAATAGGCCATGGACTCATCTGTCAATGGATTTCATCACTGACTTACCGTTGTCGGCGGGTAAAACAGTTATCTTGGTAGTAGTAGACAGGTTTAGCAAAATGGTACACTTTATTGCGCTACCCGCACTTCCTAATGCTAAAACTCTTGCTCAGGTGTTTATCAGTGAAATCGTGAAGCTTCACGGGGTCCCTTCCGATGTGGTTTCGGATCGGGGAACCCAGTTTATTTCTAAGTTTTGGAAAGCTTTTTGTTCCCGTTTGGGGGTACATTTGTCCTTTTCCTCAGCTTTCCATCCTCAGTCGAATGGACAGACTGAGCGTACCAACCAAAACCTAGAAACATATTTAAGGTGTTTTGTGTCTGAAAACCAAGAGTTGTGGTCATCATATTTACCGTTAGCTGAGTTTGCCATAAATAATCATTATCAGGAGTCCACTGGCAAGTCACCATTCCTTGGTGCATACGGTTTTCATCCCCAATTTTGTACTTTCAAAGAGGGGGGGTCTTCTGGGGTTCCCGAAGAGGAAAGGTTTTCTTCATCTCTTTCATCGGTATGGCAGAAGGTGCAAGTTAACTTGAAAAAGATGAGTGGTAAATATAAATGCATGGCCGATAAGAAACGGTCGCCAGGTCCGGACCTAGGAGTGAATGACTATGTGTGGTTGTCTACTAGGAATATTAAGTTGAAGGTTCCTTCTTGGAAACTGGGCCCTAGGTTCATTGGTCCCTATAAAATAGTAGCCGTCATTAACCCTGTGGCTTTTCGCCTGGAGCTACCTCAGACTTTTAAGATCCATAATGTCTTCCATAAATCGTTACTCAAGAAGTATGTTCCACCTCTAGAACCATCGCCGCTGCCACCTCCTCCTGTTATTGTGGCTGGTAATCTGGAGTTTCAAATAGCCAGAATTGTTGATTCTCGTCGGGTCCGCCGCTCTCTTCAGTATCTGGTGCATTGGAGGGGTTACGGTCCCGAGGAAAGAATGTGGGTTCCAGCGTCAGAGGTAAACGCCAACAGGTTAATTCAGGCTTTCCATGCCTCTCATCCGGAGAGACCTGGTCCTGAGTGTCCGGAGGCCCCTCGTGAAAGGGGGGGTACTGTCACGAGGGTATCAAGAGCCACGTCTGACTCCGTTATACCCGGGGTCAGGAAGTCGCAGCGGGTGGCTGCGCGCTCTATATCTAAAGATCACGTTGTTTCTTAGTGATTGTTTTCTGTGTTTGCCTTGCTATCCTTTTTGTCTCACTCAGGGATCCGTAGCTTCTCCTCCTCAGCTGTTTCTTGTCTGCCACTCCCAACCTCCTTATATTCTCCCCTCACACTTCTCTAGTTGCCAGTTATAGAGCTTCCTGCCTGGACATTTATACTGACCCACTGGAGTTGTGAATCCTGGTTGTCGTTCCAGAGTGCTACCCTCCGGATCCCTGTTGGGCTTATTGTTGTCTCCTGTTGTCGCCCACCTGGGATTATATGTTGAGTCCGTGTTGTCTGTCCTCCCCTTGGTGTTTTCCCTTAGAGCTAGTGGTGCGGACTAGTGTTCCCACCGCCCTGTTCACTATCTAGGGCTCAGCTCAGGGAAAGCCAGGGCTTTAGGCACGTGATCTGTGTCACGTATGTGATAGTCACGCCGACCGTGATAGCCGTCTTCCATTCGTCCCCTTCCCTGACCCTGACTAGGTTGTATGCCCCTCTTAAATCCAACTTAGAAAAAACTTTAGCCCCAACAATCTGCTTAAACAAGTCCGGGATCAGAGGAAGCGGATATGGGTCACAAATTGTGATACAGTTCAGCTCCCTGAAATCCAGACAAGGTCTTAAAGAATCATCTTTTTTCTTAACAAAAAAAAAAACCCAGCGGAAACAGGTGACTTCAAGGGTCGGATGTGTCCCTTTCTCAGGCTCTCAGAGATATAAGTACGCATAGCGACTCTTTCAGGTTGGGAGAGATTGTATAAACGTGATTTTGGCAGCTTGGCGCCTGGGATGAGATTAATAGGGCAATCGTACTCCCGGTGAGGGGGCAGCTCCTGGACACCACTCTCGGAAAACACATCCGAAAATTCAGAGAGAAAAGATGGTACAGTCTTAGTAGAAACCTCTGAAAGAGACGCCGTGAGGCAATTCTCTCTGCAAAAGTCACCCCAACCAGTTATTTGCCTTGCTTGCCAATCAATGGTGGGGTTATGTTTAGTGAGCCAGGGTAGCCCCAACACTAGAGGAGTAGGTAATCCGCGTAAAACGAAACATGACATATCCTCAACATGAGCATCACCCACAGTCAAATGGATATTGTGAACTATGCCCTTTAACGATTTTTGAGAAAGTGGAGCGGAATCGATAGCAAAAACAGGTATATCCTTTTCCAAAGTGCACACCTGGAAACCATGTGTTATAGCAAATTGATTATCAATGAGATTGACAGCTGCTCCACTATCTACAAAAATCTCACAAACAATGTTCTTGCTATCTAGCGCCACCCTGGCAGGTAGGAGAAAACGGGAACTACAAGCAAACGGCAAAGCTTCAATTTCCACATCAACCTTGCCAATAGAAGCAAATGGAAAGTTTTTAGAGGGTTTTTTTCTTTTTGTTTCTTTATTACCCTCAGAAAACTCCCTGAATCTCCTAGAGGGGCAAACATTAGCCACATGATTTATACCCCCACAACAGAAACAAACCCTCCTCTGAGAGCTAAATCCTCTACTATCAGAGGCAAGCAAACCCAGCAGCATGGCCTCCTGCTCAGAGGGGATTGAGAGAGACTGAGGCCCCTGTGCACTGAATGAGACCGCTCCACTGTCCTTGGATTGAATATGACAGGAAGGAGTGGTCTCCCCTCTCTCTCTAAGACGCCTGTCAATATGAACAGCTAGACATGGCAGACAACGAGGCAGGTATCTCATGAAAAGCAAATGCATCTTTCAATCCCTCTGAAAGACCATGGCAAAATTGACTTCGGAGTGCAGCATCATTCCAACCAGTATCAGCTGCCCATCTCTGAAATCCAGAACAATATATCTATGGGGACTGTTTACCCTGGCATAAAAGACGCAGTTTAGATTCAGCCAGAGCAATTCGATCCGGGTCATCATATATCTGCCCCAGGGCTACAAAAAATTCATCCACCAATCGGAGGGGCCGTGCCCCCACCGGCAGCGAAAAGGCCCAAGACTGAGCGTTATCCCTGAGCAGCGAGATGATTATCCCCACCCTCTGCTCTTCATCACCAGAGGAATGGGGAAGTAGGCGAAAATGGAGTTTGCAAGCTTCTCTAAAGCGAATAAAATTCTCACTACCCCCGGAGAACGTATCTGGAAGCGAGATCTTAGGCTCGGAACAAACTCCATGAACGCAAGCAGAACCGGTCACCTGAAACTGAGACACAGTTTTACGGCGATCTGCTACCTCCAGCGAAAGACCTTGCATGCGGTTAATCAAGGCTGAAACCGGATCCATGCTTAAGACGGTAATGGTGGTTTATAATGTCACGGATGATGTTGGAGATAGCTGGAAGTTATGGATAAACATCCGACTGGCTTGATCCCAAACTAAGGAGCATAAAGGTGAACCCTATAAAACCCTGACTGCCGAGCACATACAAGGGTCTCAGAGGTAGACGATTGCATGCCCTCATACCTAGACTGTGTGACACCTGAAAACTCTATAATAGTGAGGGGACACGACCACCGGCTCCCTGCACTTAATACGGAGGGAGTCAGGGTCACCTAGAATTAAGCTAGAAAGGAAACATAATACATGAAAGGACTTATCTGAACAAGCAGCCACAGAAGTCTCCAGCAGTGAACACTTCAATCCAGGAAGTAGTATAAACCGCAAAGTGAGGCAGTATGGGAGGGAATATAAAGGAAAGAGGATTAGTCTAAATAGGTGACACCTAGGAGAAGGAAATGAGATGACAAAGTGAAACCAAAACAAAGAATATCATGCAAGAGGTAGAAAAGGACGTCTGTCAGACCTTCTCACAGAAGTGGTGGTGACAGAAGGCTCCTTGAGCAAAAGAAATCTGAATCCAATGTAATGCTGGCTATAAAAGCCCACCAAAATAAAATCCGGATACTTCAAGCCAGGTTACAGAAGCATCAGCGTCAGCTGGATGCTGAATTCAGGAAGCTGGAGGAGCAGAGGAAGATCCAGAATAAGGAGTTGCTGGAGATCCAGAAAGAACTCCAAAGTTTGCCTTAGAGGCTTTTTTTTTCATATTTTACATACTTTCTATTTGTAAATAAATATTTTATTACGTTTAATCGTTTGCTTTCGTATGTTTGATATTGTTATTTAATACATAAACTAGCTGTGGACCCCGCATTGCTCGGGTATTTATTTATTGCAAATTTATATTTAATAACAGTGACTTTAGCAATGGCCGCCCCTTTAACATGAATTTCACGGTGACTGGGCCTTTAACTGTGAACTCCACAGCGCCCGTCAGTTGGCAGTTAGGATTTAAGTGAAAGGCTGGAGGCAGGCTTGTATTGGCTAATGCAGGTGATATTTTGGGAATATCTTGGGAACGGTACGTCCTAGAGAGCTGAGACCCCTGAAAGATTTCTTTCCAGGTTGCAAGGGATGTGTATACCAAATTTCATTGAATTTGATGGTTGCGCTTTTGAGTTTTTGCGGAACATACACACATACATACATACAGGGGAGCACCCAGGAATTTTGTCTAGGGGGGGTCCGAAAGGCAAAAAAATGTGCCACGTGTAGTGCGCTGTGCCAATTCTTTTGCCTGCCCATTTTTCAAAGCCCCCTTTATATTTAAAAATGGAGGGGGGGGTGGTGTAGTGTGTTGCGCGATTCCAAAAGCTCTGCAGGAATACAGCGCGCCACATTTTTAGCCCCGCCCATTATTAAAAGCCCCTCCTACATATAATAGGCCACTCCCAACAAACACTGTACAGCTGGAATTCTATTGTTGAGGACTGTCTCTACACATCATACGAAGAGGGGAGGGTCTGTCCTGGCTGCACTGCCTGCTTATACAACAAGCTACAGCCAGGAAGCTCCTCCACTCTCCGCCCTCCCCAGATCCTGCTGAAGGCCTGTGGTTCCCCCCACCATCTGCCACCCGCCCGTGGCCTGCTGCCCCCTTTGGCTGTCCTCACCCAGCTCTGAATCCTCCTTCTGCAAATGGCAGGGGGGGAGCCGGAGCATCTCCTCTCCTACATAGCGCCACATACCTCTTACATCCAGTGATGTCACCTTTGTTGTAGACGTTCTCTTTCTTTATCTTCTCCACCAGACCGCCACGATGATTTTTCAGCCATCTCCCATCTCTGCAGAGATTAACAAACAGACATTAGTTTCCCACATTTCCATCAGCTTCACATCTTCTGAACACCCTTTCCCAGTGCTCTAAAAAATGCCCAGACACTAATAGTATAAAGATAATGTCCCCCAAAAATTATTGTGCTAAGCTGATACTATACCTGGGTGCCCCCCAAAGTAACAGTGCTCCCCAAAATCCCACCAATAGAAATAATTCTCTGCCAGAGCACACTTAGTAGTAATAATGCCCCTATAGTGCCCATACTAGTAATCATGTTCCTCATAGCCCCCCAGTAGTAGTAAAGCTCCGCATAATACCTCCTAGTACTAATAATTCTCCCTACAATATGACAGTACATGAAATACCCCCGCTTAGTGCCCGCTGTTGAGCTAATGTCCCCATAATGCCCCCATAATGTGCCAGTATAAAATACTCCTATATAGTGCCCCAGTAAATGCCCTCATAGTGCTCCTCTCCCCCTTCCCCATAGTGTCCCCCATAATATGCCAGTAAAAAATGCCCCAAGTGCCACTATATGCCCCAATAGTGCTCCACTCCCCCATAGTGCCCCCAAATAATGCCCCATAGTGCCGCTCTCCCCTATAGTGCCTCCCATAATGTGCCAGTAAAAAATGCCCCCTTAGTGCCACCAGATGCCATAATGCCCCCCATAATGTGCCAATAAGAATAAAGGCCCCACTTCCCCATAGTGCCCCCAAATAATGCCCCTATAGTGCCACCAGATGCCCCATAGTGCTATTCTCCCCTATAGTGCCCCCCATACCGTGTCAATAAAAAAAAGCCCCTTTAGACCCCCCAGATGCCCCCATAGTGGTCCTCTCCCCCATGGTGCCCCCCCATAAATGTGCCAGTAAAAAATGCCCCTTCGAAGTGCCACCATATGCCCCAATAGTGCTCCACTCCCCCATAGTGCCGCTCTCCCCTATAGTGCCTTCCATAATGTGCCAGTAAAAAAATGCCCCCTTAGTGCCACCAGATGCCATAATGCCCCCCATAATGTGCCAATAAGAAAAAAAGGCCCCTTTAGAACCCCCACTTCCCCATAGTGCCCCCAAATAATGCCCCTATAGTGCCACCTGATGCCCCATCCCCTATAGTGCCCCCCATAATGTGTAAAAATAAAAGCCCCTTTAGAGCCCCCAGATGCCCCCATAGTGCTCCTCTCCTCCACGGTGCCCCCCTCTCCCCATAATGTGCCAGTAAGAAGTGCCACCCCCAAAAAAATTGGGCTGTAAGAATTCTCAGATGCCCCCATAGTGCCAGCTCCCCCCTCCAAAAAAAAAAAAAAAGAAGAAAACACTGATACTTACCTCCATCAGCAGTGATGTGAAGCAGGCCTCTTCCAGCCTGTGTCCCTGCTGTGTGCTGCCCGGCTCAGGCGGCGCGATGATGACGTTATCGCGCCGCCTTAGCCGGCCTCTGATAGGCTGCAGGCATTAGTGCCTGCGGCCTATCAGAAGAACAGGGGAGGGACACACCTCTCCCTCCCCTGCCGCAGCACAGGATGGATATGGAGCTGACCGCTTCCACAATGGAAGCGCTCATCTCCTACTGCCCCCCCCGGTCCCCCCACCGCTGCCGCAATTACATCCAGGGTCGCGCCGCCTGTGGTGATCGGCGGTGCAGCCCTGAAGGATAAAAAAATAATATTGTCTGGTTGTTCTAGGGGGGGTCCAGACCCGCTGGACCCCCCCTGTAGGTGCGCCACTGCATACATACACACACACATACATCCTTTTTATATATAGATTTAAATTTATCAGGTTGCAGGAAGGCCCCTTGAGTCCTAGTGCAAAGTCATACGGATCAGGACAGACAGCAGCAGCAGGTTAAGGTAACAGTGGAGGGTACGGTCTACACTAAACTCAATATGATCAGGACAGAGAAATTATGCTAACACAGAACAATATGAAAGAATGCAGTCAGACATTAGAACAGAACCAAAAAAAATTTATTAACAAAATAACAAACATGCCTCTATGGCAACTTTTTTAACTTGGTTATAAACCATCAACATGTCCCTCTTTTGTTTCAGGTGCTGTTTCTTTAGCTTGGCCATCAGCCTCTGCATTTGGCGCGTGCCGGCATCATGTTCTCGCTGATTATGTTCAATTTCTTTTTTTCAAAAACAGCAGTACTGTTAGGATTAGAAAATTAAATTATATTACTTGCAATTCAGATTACGTGGTATCGATATAGAATTATATTTCTATGTGCACATATTTACCCTCTTGGCGGGGGTTGGTTACAACATCCTCTGGAGTGGTGGGGGGTTCTTGTAGTGGCTGGGAGGGTCCAGCGTCTTCCACCTCCACCTCTTCTCCCACATCAGGTGTGTCAGTCACCTCACGCTGAAGCTCCTGGGAGGGTCCTGGCTCATGAGCTTTAATAGGAGCCATCATATTGCCATCAGGTGGTGGAGGGGCCGCTACTTCCTCTGAGGGTCCTGCCTGCTCTTTGGAATCCTCCTCATCTGTGGTGGAGACCTCCATCACCATCACATTTAGCGGATGTTTTCTCTCTTTTCGCGGCCCTCTCCTCTTTATAGTAGGAACGGGAACACCTGTAATCACAGAATATTACGAATTTTGACAATAAAATCATAACAAAAGTTAAAGATCCAGAAATTCATATACTGTATGGAGGGATCTGCATGGGATTATGATAAACCACAAAGTGTATTTGCCTCTTTTTGGCGTTATCTAACATTCTAAAACCAGTGTTCCAGATGTGTAAAACTAGCCAAATTTACAAGGTAGGATGAGGTAACACGGGATTTATTAGGAAGGTGTCCTTTACGGTATTGCGGCTGGGTTATTGACTTTTATTGAAAACATGCAACTGTTCGGAAATTAGATAAGGGGTTACTGGATGTTTTTATGGTGGGTATATACACTGCGTGCAGAATTATTAGGCAAATGAGTATTTTGACCACATCATCCTCTTTATGCATGTTGTCTTACTCCAAGCTGTATAGGCTCGAAAGCCTACTACCAATTAAGCATATTAGGTGATGTGCAACTCTGTAATGAGAAGGGGTGTGGTCTAATGACATCAACACCCTATATTAGGTGTGCATAATTATTAGGCAACTTCCTTTCCTTTGGCAAAATGGGTCAAAAGAAGGACTTGACAGGCTCAGAAAAGTCCAAAATAGTGAGATATCTTGCAGAGGGATGCAGCACTCTTAAAATTGCAAAGCTTCTGAAGCGTGATCATCGAACAATCAAGCGTTTCATTCAAAATAGTCAACAGGGTCGCAAGAAGCGTGTGGAAAAGCCAAGACGCAAAATAACTGCCCATGAACTGAGAAAAGTCAAGCGTGCAGCTGCCAAGATGCCACTTGCCACCAGTTTGGCCATATTTCAGAGCTGCAACATCACTGGAGTGCCCAAAAGCACAAGGTGTGCAATACTCAGAGACATGGGCAAGGTAAGAAAGGCTGAAAGTCGACCACTACTGAACAAGACCCACAAGCTGAAACGTCAAGACTGGGCCAAGAAATATCTCAAGACTTTTATGGACTGATGAAATGAGAGTGAGTCTTGATGGGCCAGATGAATGGGCCCGTGGCTGGATTGGTAAAGGGCAGAGAGCTCCAGTCCGACTCAGACGCCAGCAAGGTGGAGGTGGAGTACTGGTTTGGGCTGGTATCATCAAAGATGAGCTTGTGGGGCCTTTTCGGGTTGAGGATGGAGTCAAGCTCAACTCCCAGTCCTACTGCCAGTTTCTGGAAGACACCTTCTTCAAGCAGTGGTACAGGAAGAAGTCTGCATCCTTCAAGAAAAACATGATTTTCATGCAGGACAATGCTCCATCACACGCGTCCAAGTACTCCACAGCGTGGCTGGCAAGAAAGGGTATAAAAGAAGAAAATCTAATGACATGGCCTCCTTGTTCACCTGATCTGAACCCCATTGAGAACCTGTGGTCCATCATCAAATGTGAGATTTACAAGGAGGGAAAACAGTACACCTCTCTGAACAGTGTCTGGGAGGCTGTGGTTGCTGCTGCACGCAATGTTGATGGTGAACAGATCAAAACACTGACAGAATCCATGGATGGCAGTGTCACGACTGTGACTGATCCAGACAGGTCTGGGAGGAGAAGGTCGCAGCGACTTGCTACTCGCGATAGCTTGTGAGTTTGCTCCGTGGTTCAGGGTATGTCATCTGGGTTTTGCCTTGTGAACCTTTTTGTCCTGACTGGGAGTTTGTAGGCATCCTCCTCAGGTGAGTCCTGTCTGCCACTCCCAGCTACTATATTAGTTTCACTTTCACTTTCAGTCATTGCCAGATATAGTCCTTACTACCAGTGCTACTCTGACCTTGGAAGGAGATCGTTTGATGGTGTTGCTGTGGAGCTCTTGTCCGGCGTGGACTGTCGTGTTTGGGATCGCCTTCTCTGCTCGTGACTGGATAAGTCTATCACTGCCATAGATTGTTTGTTGCTGTCTTCCCCTGTTGTTTTCCTAGACGTGAGTGATGGTGACTAGCGCTCCCATCGGCCTTTCCTCAGTCCAGTCTAGTTAGGGCGACTGAGGGTTTTAGGTATCCTGCTCGCCGCACGGGTTCACACCCCGTCTAGGGTATCAGGGCAGACAGGTGCCAGCTGAGGGTTAGTCAGGGGTGGCCATTCTATTTCCCATCCATAGATAAGGGTCCCCCTTCCCCTCTGTCTGGTGCGACACGACCGCTGCTGGGATAGCGGTCGTGACAGTATATCTGGCCTTTTAAAAAAAAAAAAAAAAAAAAAAAAAAGTGACATTTCTTTTTTTTTTTTTTATCTGCTTGCTGTTTTGCTTTGTATTTTGTCTGTTCCACTATGGATCCGGTTTCGGTTTTGGCGAAACAATTACAGGGGTTATCCCTTGAAGTGGCAGGATTAAAAGCAACAGTGCTGCAGCAGCAATTCTTGGGTTCCACCGTTGCTACAGGTAACCAAGGTACTCCTGAGCCAAAAGTGGCTTTACCTGATAGGTTCTCAGGAGGGAGAGACCAATTTGTAACCTTCAGAGAAGCTTGCAAGTTATTCTTCAGGTTACGCCCTAGATCCTCCGGCGGTGAGGAACAACGGGTGGGCATTGTAATTTCTCTCCTGCAAGGAGATCCGCAGGCTTGGGCTTTCTCCCTACCATCAGACTCCCCGGCCTTACGATCAGTGGAGGAGTTTTTTGAAGCCCTGGGTCTCGTATGTGATGACCCGGACAGGGTCTCACTGGCTGAGTCTAAGCTACGTGGACTTCGGCAGGAGAACCGGTCTGCTGAACTATATTGTTCCGAATTCCGTAGGTGGGCTACTGATACCTTATGGAACGACTCGGCCCTTAGGAGTCAGTTCTGCCAGGGGTTGTCTGAAAAATTAAAAGACGCGCTGGCGGTATACGAGGTCCCTGGGTCTCTTGAGGCTGCTATGTCTCTGTCCATAAGAATCGACAGACGACTCAGGGAGAGACTATTTAATTTTACGGAGGCCTCTATAGGGCAGGGATCGGTCTGTTATGGTCCAGTCGAACCAATGCAAATAGGGGGCGCCACTAGACGGGTGAATCCTCCTAAGTTCCGCCGTAGGTCAGAGGTTTGTTTTCGTTGTGGGGGGAGGGGTCATTTTGTAAAGGTTTGTCCCTCGGAACCCAAGAGACCACAAACTAAGGAGCCGCCGGAAAACTAGAGTCCCCAGATTGTGCGGAGGAGAACAGTCTGGGCGTATTCGTTTCCTCCATACGCATGTCTCAGTTTTTGTTGTCCGCTACCGTTGAGGCGGGCAATAAGACTGAGATCTGTTCCGTCTTTTTGGACAGTGGGGCGGGGGTCAACTTGGTGGATTCACGGTTTGCTCAGGCTCTGGGTTTAACTCCGGAACCGGTATGCAGAAATATTCCTGTGTTTGCCATCGACTCCTCCCCTCTTACTCAGAGAGAGTTAACTCAGATCATCCATAATATCCATCTGCAGGTAGGGGACCTCCATAAAGAGCATATCTCGTGTTATGTCCTGGACGGTCTTCCGGCTCCTATGGTATTGGGGCTTCCCTGGCTGGTGACTCACAATCCAGTGGTGGATTGGCAGGCCGGGGAGATTGTGGAGTGGAGTGAACATTGTAAGGACAACTGCTTGAGTAGTAGGTGCTCTACACTCTCTGTAACATCTTTACCTGCCTTTCTGTCAGATTTTATGGATGTGTTCTCTGAGAAGGGTTGTTAGGGGTTACCACCTCATCGTCCATATGATTGCCCGATTAATCTATTACCTGGGGCAAAACTACCTAAAACCCGGTTATATAATCTTTCCGGCCCGGAGAGGAAGGCTATGAAAGATTATATTTCGGAGAGTTTGGCTAAGGGACACATCAGACCCTCTTCTTCACCTGTGGCTGCAGGGTTCTTTTTCGTTAAAAAGAAAGATGGGGGCCTACGTCCTTGCCTGGATTTCCGGGAATTAAACCGGATAACTATCCGAGATCCCTATCCTCTTCCTCTCATTCCCGACCTCTTTAATCAGGTTGCTGGTGCTAAATGGTTCTCCAAAATGGATCTCAGAGGAGCCTATAACCTGGTTCGCATCAAAGAGGGGGATGAGTGGAAGACGGCTTTTAATACTCCGGAAGGGCATTATGAAAATCTGGTCATGCCATTTGGTCTTACTAATGCGCCTGCGGTATTCCAACATTTTGTCAACGATATTTTTAGTCACCTTATCGGGAGATTTGTTGTGATATATCTTGATGACATCCTGGTCTATTCCCCGGATCTGGATACACATAAGGTCCATGTGAGACAAGTGCTGCAGATATTAAGGGCCAACAAATTGTTTGCTAAGTTAGAAAAATGTGTGTTCGCCGTAAAAGAACTGCCATTTCTGGGGTATGTGTTGTCAGATTCAGGTTTCCGCATGGATCCAGAGAAAGTCCGGGCGATTATAGACTGGGATCTGCCTGAGAACCTGAAGGCATTGCAACGTTTCCTGGGGTTTGCCAATTTTTATAGGAAGTTTATAAAGAACTATTCCTTGGTGGTCAAACCACTGACGGACATGACCCGAAAGGGATCCGATTTTTCCAAATGGTCACATGCAGCCAAAACTGCCTTTGCATCTCTGAAGGAGAGATTCACCTCGGCCCCTATTCTCGTACAGCCAGATGTCTCGCTTCCTTTTATTGTAGAGGTTGACGCATCAGAGGTGGGGGTGGGAGCGGTACTATCTCAGGGCCCGTCCCCTGGTGAATGGCGTCCGTGTGCTTTCTTTTCGAAGAAATTGTCTACTGCTGAAAGGAACTATAATATTGGCAACAGGGAACTTTTGGCTATTAAGTTGGCTTTTGAGGAGTGGCGTCATTTTTTGGAGGGGGCGGTTCATCCCGTCACGGTGATTACTGATCACAAAAACTTATTGTATCTGGAGTCTGCTAAACGTCTCACCCCTAGACAGGCTCGGTGGTCGTTATTTTTTACTAGGTTTAATTTTGTAATAACCTATTGCCCGGGGGCAAAAAATACTAAGGCGGATGCATTGTCTCGAAGTTTTTCTGGAGGGGGTGATGTTGAGGTACCAGAGCCCATTTTGCAAAAGGGGGTGGTGGTCTCTGCATTACACTCAGGTTTGGAGGGGAGGGTGTTGGAAGCTCAGGGGGACGCCCCGGCCTCCTGCCCCTCGGGGAAACTGTTTGTGCCAGAAAATTTACGACTGGAGATACTAAAAGAACACCATAACTCCACACTGGCAGGACACCCAGGTAGTAGGGCAACCTCTGAGTTAGTGTCTCGTCGGTTCTGGTGGCCTAAATGGCGCCAGGAGGTGTTGAATTTTGTGTCTGCATGTGCTACCTGTGCTCGTTCTAAGGTAGATCATACTCGTCCGGCAGGGCGTCTGTTACCTCTGGCCATCCCCAACAGGCCTTGGACGCACCTTTTTAATGGATTTCATTACGGATCTACCAGTATCAGCGGGGAAGACTGTTATTCTTGTAGTTGTTGACAGATTCAGCAACATGGTGCACTTTATTGCTCTTGCCGCATTGCCTAATGCTAACACACTGGCTCAGGTTTTTATTGACCACATCGTGAAGCTTCACGAGGTCCCTTCCGATATTGTTTCGGATCGTGGCACCCAATTCGTTTCTAAATTTTGGAAAGCTTTTTGTTCTCGTTTAGGGGTTCATCTGTCGTTTTCTTCATCTTTCCATCCACAGTCCAACGGTCAGACTGAACGTACCAATCAAAACCTAGAGACATATTTGAGATGCTTTGTTTCCGAAAATCAGGAGGAATGGTCATCTTATTTACCGTTAGCCGAGTTTGCCATTAATAATCGTCGTCAAGAATCCACCGATAAGTCACCATTTTTTGGTGCATATGGTTTCCATCCTCAGTTTTGTACGTTTAGTGAGGGGGGGCCATCTGGGATTCCCGAGGAGGAACGATTTGCGTCTTCACTTTCTTCAGTGTGGCAGAGTGTGCAAGAAAGTTTGAAGAGAATTGGTGGTAGATACAAACGTGCGGCTGATAAGAAGCGCTCTGAAGGTCCGGACCTTGGGGTGAATGACTTGGTGTGGTTGTCTACCAGAAATATCAAGTTGAAGGTTCCCTCGTGGAAATTAGGTCCGAGATTTATTGGTCCTTATAGGGTAATTAAGATCATTAACCCGGTGGCTTTTCGTCTGGAGCTACCTCAGACTCTAAGGATCCATAATGTCTTCCACAGATCTCTGCTTAAGAGATATGTAGAACCTCCTGAACCATTGCCACTACCGCCTCCACCGGTGGTTGTTGATGGCAGTCTTGAGTTTCAGGTAGAAAAGATTGTTGACTCACGATATGTTCGCCGCTCTCTTCAGTACCTGGTGCACTGGAAAGGTTATGGTTCCGAAGAGAGAATGTGGGTTCCAGCATCAGAGATAAAAGCGGACAGACTCATTCGGGCTATTCATAGCTCCCATCCGGAGAGGCCTGGTCTTGAGGGTCCAGGGGCCCCTCGTAGAAAGGGGGGTACTGTCACGACTGTGACTGATCCAGACAGGTCTGGGAGGAGAAGGTCGCTGCGACTTGCTACTCGCGATAGCTTGTGAGTTTGCTCCGTGGTTCAGGGTATGTCATCTGGGTTTTGCCTTGTGAACCTTTTTGTCCTGACTGGGAGTTTGTAGGCATCCTCCTCAGGTGAGTCCTGTCTGCCACTCCCAGCTACTATATTAGTTTCACTTTCACTTTCAGTCATTGCCAGATATAGTCCTTACTACCAGTGCTACTCTGACCTTGGAAGGAGATCGTTTGATGGTGTTGCTGTGGAGCTCTTGTCCGGCGTGGACTGTCGTGTTTGGGATCGCCTTCTCTGCTCGTGACTGGATAAGTCTATCACTGCCATAGATTGTTTGTTGCTGTCTTCCCCTGTTGTTTTCCTAGACGTGAGTGATGGTGACTAGCGCTCCCATCGGCCTTTCCTCAGTCTAGTCTAGTTAGGGCGACTGAGGGTTTTAGGTATCCTGCTCGCCGCACGGGTTCACACCCCGTCTAGGGTATCAGGGCAGACAGGTGCCAGCTGAGGGTTAGTCAGGGGTGGCCATTCTATTTCCCATCCATAGATAAGGGTCCCCCTTCCCCTCTGTCTGGTGCGACACGACCGCTGCTGGGATAGCAGTCGTGACAGGCAGGCTTTTGAGTGTCCTTGTAAAGAAAGGTGGCTATATTGGTCACTGATTTGTTTTTGTTTTGTTTTTGAATGTCAGAAATGTATATTTGTGAATGTTGAGATGTTATATTGGTTTCACTGGTAAAAATAAATAATTTAAATTGGTATATATTTGTTTTTTGTTAAGTTACCTAATAATTATGCACAGTAATAGTCACCTGCACACACAGATATCCCCCTAAAATAGCTAAAACTAAAAACAAACTAAAAACTACTTCCAAAAATATTCAGCTTTGATATTAATGAGTTTTTTGGGTTCATTGAGAACATGGTTGTTGTTCAATAATAAAATTAATCCTCAAAAATTAATAATTCTGCACTCCCTGTAATATTTGTGTCTGCCGGCGTTACACTGTCTGCCAAGCTGCATTTTGAAGATCTGCCGCCTATAGATTTAGTATTCACGGTCAATTGATTATTAGACGGAGGGCTAAAGTCGCTTGCAGAAAGGCGGAGAGGGGAATCGATTTTAATATGCTATTTAAGCAGAATGTATCGTTGTTATATTCAGTGTTTAAAAGCAGTCTTTCATGTAAAATCATCATTTTAGAAATAAAAGATAAAGATCTCCCTTAAGATTGCATTTTATTAGTGGTTGTAGCAGACTGTGTTTCAACTACAATGGATGTTTCATATGTACTGTTGAATGGATTTACAATGTTAGGTTTAATTACCTAATTAGTATGTAACCTGCTGAGCATTCGTCTGGTTGTGCGGTAGAAACACAATGGCTACAATGGATGTCTCAAATGGATTGTTGATTATTAAATTACTTCGCAGACTGAGGGGAGGGGATGTGTGGCCTGTAACCAGTCTGTGATTAAACAATGGATAATTTTATGTATGTGTTTCCCTTGCATGGGAGAGGGGCATAAAAGTAGGGAATGTGGCATTAAACAAAGTCTTGCTCCTGATACTGTCTGTCGTCCAGGGGTGTAGCTAAAGGCTCATGGGCCCTGGTGCAAGAGTTAGACTTGGGCCCCCCTTCCCTCAGTGCTTTGTGTGTCTTCTTATGCAGCACAAGGGTCTTTGGGCCCCCTCAGGCTCCTGGGCCCGGTAGCGACTGCTACCACTACGCCCCTGCTGTCATCCAGTTATTGGGAAGAGTGATGGGATATTCGTTAATGGTTTTATTTACTAATGATGATGTGCTATCTTCCTGTTCGAACTACTTGATCCTAAAATAAACCCTTTTATTACCGGCGGACTAAGACTATGTCGAATTATGGCTCCGCTACAGTGGTTTATGTGGTTAATAATTAACTGGGGTGTGTGTGTGTATATACAGTCCTGATCAAAAGTTTTAAGACCACTTTAAAAATGTCAAAAAATCATATTTAGCATGGCTGGATCTTAACAAGATTCCAAGTAGAGCTCCAACATGCAACAAGAAGAAATGGGAGTGAGACAAAACATTTTTTGAGCTTTCAATTTAATGAAAACAACGAATAAACTGAAACAGGCTGTTTTTCAGCTGATTAAAAGTTTAGGACCACATGCCTTTAAAAGGCCAAATCTGTGCAAAGATGTGGATTCATTGTCATTTTCTGTCAGGTAGTCACACGTTGTGATGGCAAAGGCAAAAAAACTCTCCCTTTTTGAACGTGGTCGGATAGTTGAACTGCATAAGCAGGGTCTCTCACAGCGCGTCCCACCTCAACAGCGATGGCGCGCTGTGAGAGACCCTGCTTATGCAGTTCAACAACCCAACCACGTTCAAAAAGGAGAGGTTTTTTGCCTTTGCCAGCACAACGTGTGACTACCTGACAGAAAATGACAATGAATCCACATCTTTGCACAGATTTGGCCTTTTAAAGGCATGTGGTCCTAAACTTTTGATCAGCTGAAAAACAGCCTGTTTCAGTTTATTTGTTGTTTTCATTAAATTGAATGCTCAAAAAATGTTTAGTCTCAGTCCCATTTCTTCTTGTTGCATGTTGAAGCTCTATTTGGAATCTTGTTAAGATCCAGCCATGCTAAATATGATTTTTTGACATTTTTCAAGTGGTCTTAAACTTTTGATCAGGACTGTATATATATAATCTATAATCCCATGCAAATTACGTGGGGGATGTATGAAATGGACGGGGCCTTTCAAATAAATACTGAATGATGCTTGCATTTTATGTATATATAAACAAAAATACATATATATATATGTGTGTGTGTGTCTGTGAAACGTATGAAATCATCCGGTGAGATCATACATCTGTACCGCGCTGTGTGTATAACTATATATATATATACAATCTCAGCGAGGTAGAGATGTACGATGTAAGCGGATGATTTTGTACGTGTCACACCGGGTATTAAGTAATCATTTTTAAAGGGATGAAATACGGATGTAGTAGATTTAACACAGATGCTTTAGGAGACGTGTTATATAAACAAAATGCAATTAAATGCGTTACACTATTTTTTAACAATGGCTTTTGTTTCTAGATAACACAATGAGTTAAGAGGTTGTGTGTTATCCCAACTAGAGATTAGCAGCATAACTGAATATATACATTACATAGTGTTGTAGAGAGAGATACAAAAGTCATGTAAATATTGTACCTGGACATAATCGTTCGCTCATCTCCTTTAAAAGATTGGTCTTAAACCTCTTTATATCGCACCACTTCTTCTGTAGTTCAACATATTTGTGCCACAAGGAAAATTTCATAAACAACTCGGCACGGAGAGACCTCAGGATGGCCCGCTTCTCCACTCTCTTCTTGGTAAGGGCGTATCCCCACACCAACAAACACTGCAATATAAAGATGCAAGCATATAATTAAAAAAATTTACATTCAAAATTTTAAAACATATGTCCTCAACAAACCTGCAAAAAGTAGTTACGTCTTTAAAGGGGAAATATTAGATTGAATGTTACCGTTATAAGATCGGATTGTAATGCGATTCTATGTGTGTGGGGTCTGAGGGAGCAATCGGATATTGGCCAGCTAAGCTGCGATGTACTTGTCTAGTGAAGTGACGGTACGGTATTGGGTGTACTGCTGGTTTGCATCACCGTGGTGCACCCTGGGTAACGCTAAATGAAACCGCAAATATGGTGAGACAAAGAAAGCTCATGGACATAAAATATAATCTATATATATATTGTGTGTGTATGGTATATAGTGTATAGTACCGTATATAGTGTGTGGTATATATTGAGTGACAGGAAAATGGGTGTGCTATGTGCACATGGGTGTCCGAAGGGAGGGGCAAGGGGGGGCAAGTGCCCCCCCCCCCCCGGGCCAGCAGAAGTGTAGGGGGGGGGGGGGGGGGGGGGCGGCGGCGGGGCACAGGGAGATGAAGCGTTCATCTCCATAGTCATCTGTATCGCCGTCCTCAGGACAGCAATACAGATGGCTGTGCTGAGGCAGGTGAGGGAGAGGCGTGTCCCTTTCCCTTCCTCTGATAGGCTGCCAACACTAGGCCGGCAGCCTATCAGAGGCCGGCGCAGGTGGCGCGATGACATCATTGCGCCGCCTATTGCGCCGCCTGAGCCGTACAGCGCGGCACACAGGCCGGAAGAGGCTGTTATTACTGGCACATGATGAGGGGGCTGTATTACTGGCCCATGATGAGGGGGCTGTTATTACTGGCACATGATAGGGGGGCTGTTATTACAGACACATTATTGGGGGCACTATAGGGGCATCTACTGAGGCCACAAAGAAGGGGTGTTTTATATGGGGGGCTCTGTACAGGAGCATTTTATACACATTATGGTGGGTACTTTGGGGAAGGGGGGAGATGAGTACTATGGGGTCATCTACGGGGGCACTGAGAAGGGGTATTTTATACTTGCAGATTATGGGGGACACTGAGGGCATCTACTGGGGCATTTTATACTGGTACATTATGGGGGCACTAGGAGGAAGGGGGAGAGGAGCACTATAGAGGCATTTACTGGGGGCACTATATTGGGGTATTTTATACTGGCACATTATGGGGGCACTATAGGGACATTAGCTCAACTGGGGGCAATACAAGGGGGTATTTTTTGCACTGTCACATTATAAGGAGAATTATTTCTACTGGGGGAGGCTTTATTACTCCCCCATGATATGACCCCCTAGTAGCAGCACCGGCCTCTTCCTGCTCTGCTATTCCTCTGCCCCTTCTCCAAATCTTTATTATGAAATCTTTCTCATTAGGATAAAACACAACATCAGCTCCACCGAGCCCCCGGCCAAAGTGTTGAAGTGGTGTCCGAGATCCCCAAGGGCCAAGCCAAGTAATTGTAAGTTTTCATGTGAAATATGTTTATGTTATACACATATAGCCTACACTGTGCCACACAATATACAGTATACCGCTACACTGTGTAGTCTGTTCTATAAGCACCATTGTTTTGTGGCGGCGGACAGAAAATAATCTGGAAGTGCCCCTCCCGAGACCAGGCTCTGGATCCGCCACTGCACAGCTCATGCGTCATTATACTTTGTGATAGTGAATATGCCCCTCCCCTTCATTACATTCTCATAAACAAGCAGAGCATGGATGTCAATAAAATTATGCCCCCCCCCCCCTAGAAAAATTTCTACGGACGCCCATGTATGTGCATGTGATATAAATGTATCTGTTGTCCATACATACAGGCTACAAACATAGTGCTGTGAAGTAACAAGAATACTTAGTGCACAAATCTGTATTATCTATTTTTACCATAAAAAAAAAAGAAAATCATAAGAAAAAATAAATTGGATTCATATTGAAAATATTCGAATTTACGAATATTTCGCTAGACTTGATCAACTTATAATAATTGTTGTAACATGCATGCGAAAGTACTGTAATATTACTTACGGCTATGATGATTTCATCCTCGGCTTTTATGAAGCGCTGTCTGATGATCTTTGCCGAGCACATTGTACTGAGTGTCTGCGAGTGTCTGGAGTGGAGAGCCAAGTGGAGACTGGAAATACTTTGAAAACAATTTATCGTCGCGATCTACATGAGGTGAGTCACCTCAGGTGACGTTAGTGATATCATGCGGTCGGGCACACTTATTAACCATTACAATATTTTTGTTGTAATATTCGTGAACTCGAATATTATAACCGAGATTATTGGTTTAGATTAGAATAGGACGAATATTCTAAAAACGAATATACAGCAATATAGCGATTATATTCTTTATTTAGAATATTCGTCATATTTGGTCCATCTGAAAACGTGATTCCTTCCGGCTTCAATTCAGTTGCTTGTGGGCCAATGACTCATTGACCCACAAGCAAGAAGCAGGGAGGAATCATATTTTCAGATGAAAAAAAAAAAAAAACGAATATTCGATTTCGCGAATATATAGAACTATATTAGAAATATTCGCAAAATCTCGAAGTTGCGATATTCGAGATAAAAATTTGTTATTCGAATATTCACGCTCAACACTATCTAAATCATCAAACCTGGATTGGGGAGGATTTTCACACTCTTTTGGCTGAGGCTGATAAATAGACCTGGCCTTGCTGGCGGTGCCCCATCTTGCTACTGTTGATGCCTGTCTCCATCATGCCACTGCCGACATTATGCGGCTGCAGCAGCCTTCCCACCATTATATTCTGTACAGTTACTGCTTCTGCCGCCTCCATTTTGTCACCGCCACAATCATGCCACTGTTGTGATGTGCCAACCATCATGTTCCACTGCTGCAACCTGCCAACCATCATATTCTGTACGGCTGCTGCTTCTGCTGCCTCCATCATGCCATCGTCACCGTGATGTCATTGCTACAACCTGCCAGCCATCATCTGTATGGCTGCTGTTGTCTCAATCATTCCACTTCCACCATCATGCGACTGCTGCGACTTGCCAACCATTATGTTCTGTATGGCTGCTGAAGCTGCCTTCATCGAGCCACCACCACCATAATGCCACTGCTGTGACCTATTGTTTTTTATCCCATAACACAGTGTGTGTTTAAATAGCATCTGCACCCGATTTTTGGGGGTAGATGATAGGACAATTTTTGGAAACTATGGAATATGAAAAAGCATAACACGTGCTAGTGCGGTGTTTTAAAAAAAATTGGCAAACCTGAACTGAACTTAATACCATCTCTGCTCGCTTGGACTCCTTGGCAACTACAGCTGTGGCTCCTCTCTCACTGGCCATAACAACCGTATAGAAAACACTGGTGGATCCAGCTTGCATCTGTCTATTCTGCCTCTATATGGAAGGAAGATTCAAACCCTGCAGAGGATTTCTGAACCAGTACACAATCCATTTTGAGTTGCAGGTTCATCAGTTCCCCACCTGTTGGTCCAAGGTCACTTTCATGAGCCTAGGCAACTCCCCTCAGAACTAAATCACCCTCTAACCTACAATCTACGGAGCTTTCTGTCCAACTTTCCCCCCTGCGCACAGTCACCCCGTCTCACCAGAGCTCGGTTGCAGGCCAGCATTATCGACAATCCTGATGCCACAGATCGACGTCTGGACGTTCTGTGTCGGTGGAGCTAACATAGCTCTCCCCCCCCATCCTTTGTCTGAACTTGCTCCAGGCTGCAAGGCCCAAACGTCAGACTGGGATGACTAGGCCTTTTGCTGTGTCCAACCCAACTGCTGGACTGCAGGAGCTCTCAGGACCCTCCTATTAAAGTACCTGGTAAGTCCATCTAGTAAGAATCATGCAGCAGTGTCTGTGGAGGGGGTGCAGGGCTGCTCGGGTCACACTCTTATTGTAGCCCTGCACTGCCCTCAACTACTGATGCAAAAGAAATGTTGTGGAGTCGCACTCACCAGAACTTGTGGTCGTCCGGAATGCAACAGCCTGCCTGGAGTCCTAGATCCATCATGGCTCCTGAACATACAGTCCAATGAATGAAGATGGAGGCAGCATGTCCGGTACAAAAAAATCCCTTTATTGGGAGCCGCTTAGGTGAACAAAACTTGCAGAAGGTAGTTACGTTTCGGCTAACCTTTATCAAACACCATGTGTACTCTAAAACATCCTGTTTAAAAACCCTAAACCACACCCACTCACACTGCTGTGGCCAATTGCCCATTCAGTAGATTGCTCATTATGCCTCAGGTGTATACATACGTGCACATTAGCAATGACATAGTATTCGCCCACTTAGGGCATAAGATCCAGCCATCCACATACCTTCATGATGCATGTTTCTAGAGCGTCCTCCGGCAGTCAGTGCGCATGTCTGGGGAGGCGGGGCCATGTGATCACATGTCCGTCGCGAGTCACGTGATCGCAAGCAAAATCCTCCCAAGCGATCATAGTGACGTCGGAACTCCTCCCACTCCTCCCCCAGTCAGCGCATCGCTGCTAGGGACGCACACAGAGCCACCCGCCACATCTCTGCCGTCAATGCAGAAATCCCATGTCTATGCGTCAGAGTTCCTAGCGGAGGGGGAACAGTGCTCCAATCAGGTACACTATAGGCCAATATCATACCCCAAGTTGGACATTTCAGACGCATCCTCAAGCAATCAGGGCACATACCTGGGGAGGCGGAGCCATGCAAACACATATCAGTCCCCAGTCACCAGCAAACACGCCCACGCGACCGTAGTGACGTCAAGACTCCTCCCAATCCCCATCAAATCAGCTCATCGTTGCTAGGGACGCACAGAAAGACGTCCGCCCATGTCTCTGCCGCACATGCCAGGATCCCATACATGTACGCCAGGGATCTGAACGGAGGGGGATCCGTGTTTCAATCAAGTGCACCATGTAGCGGTGTTGGCTGGAATAAAGATGGTGCATGTGAAATAGGTGAAAAAACAAATATCAATTAAAAACACTATACAGATAACAGATTCCTATAAAGGTCACTAGGGTCACCTACACATTCCCCACATAGAAATCCAGATTCTTCCCAAGGGCTGGAGTGCCCTCATTTCAAAGATCCACTTTAGCTCCTTTTTGCGTAGGATCCGATCTTTATCTCCCCCCGCCTCATTTTGCCAACTGAATCTATGATTCGGAACCTAAGCTGGTTGACCGAGTGTCCACGTTCCAAGAAATGTTTAGCCACAGGCTTATCAACTTGGGCCCTTCTGATGTTACTCTTGTGAGAGTTAATCCGTTCACGGGCTTCCATTGTGGTCTCACCTATGTAGATGAGGCCACAAGGACACGTGATCATATACATCCCACTACATCCCGTGATCTGCATGTAAACAAATCTTTGATCTTGTAGGTTTTGCCACTGTAGGGATGGGCAAAGGTATCTCTCTTCACCATGTTGCCGCAGTTGCAACAGCCAAGGCAAGGATAGCATCCTAACTTCCTTGGCGCCAGATACCTCTGTCCATCCCCATGGGGCCCCCCAACCTCTGTCTTTACCAACTTGTCGCATAGGTTGGCACCTTTCTTGTATGCCATCATAGGGAAACTTTCAAATTCAGCTATCGTGGGTAACCCTTTCTGTAGAATGTGCCACTTATTGCGTATAATACGGGCTATGTCTCCACTATTGGTTCAATATGTGGAAACAAAAGGGATCAGTTTCTGGTCCCTATCTCTCTTCTTCCCTTGGAACGTGGACTCGCGGCCAACAGTCCCCACCCTTTGTGAAATCCTCTCCACTAATTTACGCAAGTAACCCCTATCCAGGAATTTCTTCCCCATCTCATCCACTCTCTTCTCAAACAGCTCATCCTCCGACACCACCCGTCTACTCTCAACAGCTGGCTCCAGGGCAATGACTCCACCATCCGTCGTGGATGGTTACTGTCAAACTCCAATAGATTATTTCTGTCTGTGGGTTTATGAAAAATATCTGTCTCAATTACCCCATCTCTGAGGTGTACCATCACATCCAAAAATTGCAATGCGACTGGAGAGGCTGTCATGGTGAACCCCAATCCAGGTAACATATTATTGAGATACTGAAAAAACAATTGTAATTCAGCATGAGAGCCACCCCAGACTACAAAGATGTCGTCGATGTAGCGCCACCAGCACCGGACTCTGCCTTCCCAGGTATGTGCCCTGATTGCTGGATGACGAGTCTGAAACGTCCAACTTGGGGTATGATATTGACCTATAGTGTCCATATCCCCTCTGTCTCGTCTTTTTTCCAAGCTATACATGTTAAGGTCCTTTAATCTTTCCTGTTAGGTTTAGTAGCTCTTCTCTGAACTCTCTCCAAAGTATCAATATCCTTCTGGAGATATGGTCTCCAGTACTGCGCACAATACTCCAAATGAGGTCTCACTAGTGCTCTGTAGAGCGGCATGAGCACCTCCCTCTTTCTACTGATAATGCCTCTCCCTATACACCCAAGCATTCCTGCTGCTCTATGACATTGTCTGCCTACCTTTAAGTCTTCTGAAATAATGACCCCTAAATCCCTTTCCTCAGATACTGAGGTTAGGACTGTATCACTGATTTTATATTCTGCTCTTGGGTTTTTATGCCCCAGGTGCATTATCTTGCACTTTAAGGAATTAACGAATTTATTGCAAAATCCCTTGGGGAGGTCCAATTAGTTATAAAAATGATGTCACTAGTTGTTGATTAAACTAGACCAGTCCCATTTAGATAGGATAAAAATATGGTATGGGCTGACAGAGGAGGATCATCTTCCAGACTATCAGATCTTCATGAGCATCATCATCATCAGCCTCATCATCTTCTTGAATCAGCTTGGGATGGTCATCTTGAAGAAGACATCTTGATCCATCAGATCCAGCCCTGACCACCCTTTCAGCCATTGGAGGCAGCCATCTTAGAACCATTGAAACTGATTTCTACTAGCTGACATTTTTGTTATAGTATAACCTTACCTATATTTTATAGGATAATTAATTAATATAATATATATCTATATATATTAAATTAACCATACTTTGTGTATAGTATCTGTTTTGGAATAAGATTGGGGTGTACCTGCAGCATCATCCTAAAACTTAATCCAATCCAGGGAGATTAAAAATATACCGCTGAAAACACGGTATCATCCCCAAGGAACTGAATTCGGTTCTAGACCGGTATGGTTGATTATGTATATATATCTGTATAGATAAAAGATAAACCAGATTTGGGTTTAATCAGACATTTGTCAGGTATCAAATTGATTTAAAATATAATTAAGGGGTATTTTCATAATAAGGCATAGTAGTGAATATACAGGTCCTTCTCAAAAAATTAGCATATTGTGATAAAGTTCATTATTTTCTGTAATGTACTGATAAACATTAGACTTTCATATATTTTAGATTCATTACACACAACTGAAGTAGTTCAAGCTTTTTCTTGTTTTAATATTGATGATTTTGGGATACAGCTCATGAAAACCCAAAATTCCTATCTCCAAAAATTAGCATATTTCATCCAACCAATAAAAGAAAAGTGTTTTTAATACAAAAAAAGTCAACCTTCAAATAATTAAGTTCAGTTATGCACTCAATACTTGGTCGGGAATCCTTTTGCAGAAATGACTGCTTCAATGCGGCGTGGCATGGAGGCAATCAGCCTGTGGCACTGCTGAGGTGTTATGGAGTCCCAGGATGCTTCGATAGCGGCCTTAAGCTCATCCAGAGTGTTGGGTCTTGCGTCTCTCAACTTTCTCTTCCCAATATCCCACAGATTCTCTATGGGGTTCAGGTCAGGAGAGTTGGCAGGCCAATTGAGCACAGTAATACCATGGTCAGCAAACCATTTACCAGTGGTTTTGGCACTGTGAGCAGGTGCCAGGTCGTGCTGAAAAATGAAATCTTCATCTCCATAAAGCTTTTCAGCAGATGGAAGCATGAAGTGCTCCAAAATTTCCTGATAGCTAGCTGCATTGTCTCTGCCCTTGATAAAACACAGTGGACCAACACCAGCAGCTGACATGGCACCCCAGACCATCACTGACTGTGGGTACTTGACACTGGACTTCAGGCATTTTGGCATTTCCCTCTCCCCAGTCTTCCTCCAGACTCTGGCACCTTGATTTCCGAATGACATGCAAAATTTGCTTTCATCCGAAAAAAGTACTTTGGACCACTGAGCAACAGTCCAGTGCTGCTTCTCTGTAGCCCAGGTCAGGCGCTTCTGCTGCTGTTTCTGGTTCAAAAGTGGCTTGACCTGGGGAATGCGGCACCTGTAGCCCATTTCCTGCACACGCCTGTACACGGTGGCTCTGGATGTTTCTACTCCAGACTCAGTCCACTGCTTCCGCAGGTCCCCCAAGGTCTGGAATCGGTCCTTCTCCACAATCTTCCTCAGGGTCTGGTCACCTCTTCTCGTTGTGCAGCGTTTTCTGCCACACTTTTTCCTTCCCACAGACTTCCCACTGAGGTGCCTTGATACAGCACTCTGGGAACAGCCTATTCATTCAGAAATTTCTTTCTGTGTCTTACCCTCTTGCTTGAGGGTGTCAATGTCAATGATGGCCTTCTGGACAGCAGTCAGGTCGGCAGTCTTACCCATGATTGCGGTTTTGAGTAATGAACCAGGCTGGGAGTTTTTAAAAGCCTCAGGAATCTTTTGCAGGTGTTTAGAGTTAATTAGTTGATTCAGATGATTAGGTTAATAGCTCGTTTAGAGAACCTTTTCATGATATGCTAATTTTTTGAGATAGGAATTTGGGGTTTTCATGAGCTGTATGCCAAAATCATCAATATTAAAACAAGAAAAGGCTTGAACTATTTCAGTTGTGTGTAATGAATCTAAAATATATGAAAGTCTAATGTTTATCAGTACATTACAGAAAATAATGAACTTTATCACAATATGCTAATTTTTGGAGAAGGACCTGTATATACTTTAGATTATTTAGATTTTCTTAAAATTTTGCATATTATTGATTGAATTTCAATTGTCACCAATTTTCTGATATAGGAAATCCCAGCGGCTCAACCTCTCACGTTAGATGGATAAGGTGCTCACCTAAATGGCCCACCCTCAGGCCCAGATTAGAACGTGAATGGTAAATGTAAAGGGGCACACTCAGACTCAGATGGGGGCACTAAATCCGCCGAATGGGTACAATTTATTAAAACATACACATATAAAAGATGGCAATAAAATGGCGACCATACATAAATAAAATCAAATAGGCCCTAACAGAAATGACCCCTATATATCCTGTACTGGCTGTATATCACTTGAGGAGCAAGTGTTCCGTCTCATACACCAAATATATATCAGCTTGATGGTGAGTCCCATGTGCCAATACACTATATGTAAATAGCTGTTGCGCTGTAGAGGAACGTGTAACAATTCATCCACTGACATGAATGGCTAGCCCGCTGCATAGGCTCAAACTCCAAATATAGTCCAGTTTGTGCACATATTATATTCATTATCAGTCACTTGTAGCAGCTCAAAATTAGCCTCAGCAACAGTGCTCAGTGTATGCACAACTATCAAACAAACTCCTGACAGGAGCCGGGTCTTACCCTTCTTCACTGCGAATCTCCAGCGCTGGTTCCAGGTGGCCGCCGCACACCAGCAGCGTCCCACGTGGTGTGCTGAACCTCAGCGTAGCGTCCCACGTGACCTGGTTACTCTGGAGACCGGAGTGATGTCACTAGTGAGGGATGGCTTTCACCGGATCCGAATGTTCCCAACTTTCTTTCTTTATATATAAAGATATTGTCTCTACTAGATTGATGAGACACACGCTCACTCCTTACGCCAGACGCGTTTCGAGGTACTATACCTCTTCCTCAGTGGCCACAAAATTGGTAAAATGTCACCTGACAATGTAACAGACAATTTTTTTTCAATTTAGGTCCCTGTCACCTATGCAGAGCAGGGGTTTATTCACGGCAAAAATGGTAAAATGTCACCAAAGAATGTAACAGACGAATGTAGTGAAATATATTTCCTTGTCCACTAGGTAGAGCAGGGGTATATCACAGCCAAAAATTGGTGAATGTCACCCAACTATGTAACAGAGAAATTAGTGACATTTATTAACCTGTCTACTAGCTAGAGCAGGGGTATATCACAGCCAAAAATTGGTGAATTTCACCTGACAATGTGACAGAAAAATTAGTGAAATTTATTAACCTGTCCACTAGGTAGAGCAGGGGTATATCCTAGTCAAAAATTGGTGAATTTCACCCGACAATGTAGCAGACAAATTAGTAAAATGTATTAACCTGTCTACTAGGTAGAGCAGGGGTATATCACATTCAAAAATTGGTGAATTTCACCTGAAAATGTAATAGACAAATTAGTGAAATTTATTAACCTGTCCACTAGGTAGAGCAGGGGTATATCACAGCCAAAAATTTGGGAAAATGTAACCCAATAATGTATCAGACAAATGAGTGAAATGACTTAAAATTTAATAAAATACGTAAAAAAAAAAAAAAAAGAATCTTGATCTATGAGGTGGAGGTCCATATGGGGTAGGAGGTTGAGGAGGCGGTGGATGTAGCGGTGTAGGTGGAAGCGGCAATGGAGGAGGACGAGGTAGCCAACACTGGTTTTTGGTCTTATTTTTTATTTTATTTTTTATTTTATATATTTTTTTGTTTAAATTAGGGTACACCCCAAAAGAGTGGGAAATATCAAAAACACAACAATGAGCAATTGCGATGTAGTATAATAATGGCTGGGTAAGGCCGGTATACATGTCTATTCTGCACAAGGTATGGACAAGTCCTGTGGGATCCATGCCTGGTTCATTTTAATGAACGTGAGCTTGTCCACATTGGTTGTGGACAGTCGGCTGCGCTTGTCTGTGATAACGCCCCCTGCCGTGCTAAACAAACGTTCAGACAATACACTGGCTGCAGGGCAGGCCAGCACCTCCAAGGCATAAAGGGCAAGCTCAGGCCAGGTGCCCAATTTGGAGACCCAGAAGTTTAAGGGGGCAGACCCATCATTCAGTACGTGTAGGCGTGTGCACACATACTGCTCCACCATGTCGCTGAAATGCTGCCTCCTGCCAAGACGTTTCATATCAGCTGGTGGTGCTGGTTGTTGTGGCGTGCTGAAAAGGTTTTCCACATTTTGGCCATGCTAACCCTGCCTTCTGAGGTGCTGGTGGTGCCCCAGCTGCATTGGCAACCTCTTCTTCCTCCTTTGCCTTCGCCTTGTGCTTCCACTGTGCCCCCGCTGTCAGGTGGGAATGCCACCAGCAGCACATCTACCAACGTGCGCTTGTACTTGCTTGTACTTGCGCTCCAGTGACGAAATTAAGGACGGTATGTTGTCTTTGTAACGGGGATCCAGCAGTGTGGCCACCCAGTAATCAGCACAAGTTAGAATGTGGGCAACTTGGCGGTTGTTGCGGACCAACTGCAGCTTGTAATCGCTCTTGTGTGCCAGGCTGCCCAGAGGCAACGAAAAGCTGTCCTCTGTGGGAGGTGTAATGACGTCATCGGCACTGGCCATGTTGGTGGAGTACTCATAACAGCGCAACAAGCTGTGCTGTTCCGCAGAGAGAGTCACCCGTGCGTGCTGCAGCTGAAACTCCACTATCGCCTGCTGCTGCTCGCACAGTCTGCCCAGCATGTGCAAGGTGGAGTTCCACCTTGTGGCCACGTCGCATTTGAGGTGGCGAGCGGGAAGGCTGAAGTTACGCTACAGCACTGACAGACGAGCAGCAGCAGGGTCAGAACACAAATAGCATGCACAGACGGCCCGCACTTTATGCAGCAGCTCTGACATAGAGTAACCTCTGAAACACCAAATTCAGCACATGCGCCAGGCAAGGGATGTGCGTCAAACCGGCTAGTCCCAGAGCTGCTACAAGATTTCGCCTATTATCGCACACCACCAGGCCAGGCTTGAGGCTCAATGGCACCAACCACTCATCGGTCTGTTGTTCCATGCCCATCCACAGATCCTGCGCGGTGTGGGGTTTGTCCCCCAAACAGATAAGTTTTAAAACTACCTGCTGTTGTTTACTCCTGTCTGTGCTGAAGTTGGTGGTGAAGGTGTTACGCTGAACGGATGAGGAGGCGTTAGGGGATGAGGAAGCGGAGTAGGAGGAGGAAGCAACAGGAGGCAAATTGAAGCGCCCTGCAATCCTCGGTGGTGGAAGGACATGCGCCAAACTGCTATCCACCTCAGGCCCAGCCGCCACTACATTTACCCAGTGTGCTGTTAGGTAGATAGAATGTCCCTGACCGTGCTTACTGGTCCACATATCCGTAGTTAGGTGGGCCTTGCCACAGATGGTGTTGCGCAGTGCACACCTGATTTTGTCCTCCACTTGGTTGTGCAGGGAAGGGATGGCTCGCCTGGAAAAGTAGTGGTGGCTGGGCACGACATACTGTGGGACAGCCACCGCCATAAGGCTTTTAAAACTCTCCTTCTCAACCAGACAGAATGACAGCATTTCAATGGACAGTAATTTTGAAATGCTGGCATTCAGGGCCAGGGATCGCGGGCGGGTAGGGGTGTACTTCCTCTTTCACTCCGGTGTTTGGGAGATAGAGAGTTGAACGCTTCCATGGGACATTGTGGAGATGCTTTGTGACCCAGGTGGTGGTGTTACTGGCAGATCCTCTGTTTGCAGGGTGACAGGTGCCACTGTCACTCCAGAGGTGGATGAAGAGGCCGAGACTGCAGCAGAAGAGGAAGCAGGAGGAGCCAGAGACCTTTCTTGGTTTTTGAGGTGTCTACTCCACTGCAGCTCGTGCTTTGCACTTAGATGCCTGGTCATGCAGGTTGTGCTCAGGTTTAGAACGTTTATGCCTCCCTTCAGGCTCTGATTGCACAGCGTACAAACCACTTGTGTCTTGTCGTCAGCACATTGTCTGAAGAACTGCCACGCCAGGGAACTCCTTGGAGCTGGCTTTGGTGTGCTCAGTCCCTTTCTGCCGTGGGCAGTAGCAGGCGTACTGTCTAGGGGCCGGCCGCTCCACTTTTGCACCCTGCTCCCTCTTCTGCTGTGCTGGTGGCTCTGTGCGACCACCGCCTCTTCCTCCGAACTACACAGGTCACTCGCATGACCTTGATTCCATGTGGGGTTGAGGACCTCATTGTCCTCCACATCATCTTCCACCCAGTCTTCACCCCTGCCTCCCTTGTTGGTCTGCACACTGCAGAAAGCCACAGCAGTTGGCACCTGTGTTTCATCATCATCCGAGACGTGTTGCGGTGGTCCTCCCATGTACTCATCCTGAAACATAAGTGGTTGGGCATCGGTGCACTCAATCTCTTCCACTTCTGGGGCAGGGCTACGTGGATGGCCCTGGGAAACCCTGCAGAGTCATAAAAAAGCAGAAGAGACAGCTCAGTGGCTCAGACTGTTTGATTGATTTATAAGGGGATGAGGTAAAGGACTGATGGACATGGGCTGCAGGTGCCAACTCTGATCTTTCAGCAGGAGACAATGTGAAGGAACTGGAGGCACTGTCAGCCACCCAATCTACTATCGCCTGTACTTGTTCTGGCCTCACCATTCGTAGAGCAGCATTCGGCCCTACCAAATAATGCTGAAGGTTCTGTCGCCTACTCACACCTGAGGAAGGTGTTCCACTTGTGCGTGTAGCTGGCACAGATCGACCACGTCCTTTCCCTACAACAGGAGCTCCACCAGCAGCACCACGACCGGGGCCACGTCCCTTATTTGATGCTCTCATTCTTTGCGTTCACCCACCAAACTAACAGATGTTTTATGTCAGTCGACAATGTATCCGCCAATAGTCAACAATTAAGTTCACTGAGAGTAAGGCAGTGGCGGTGTCATAAAGAGGAAACATTTCTTGAGGTCACACAATAGTGACAAGCAAATTTTATACAATTTCTTCACGGTCCCAAAATATCTTAAATTGTCAACCAACAATGTAACTGCAGTATTGACTGGTTGTATTTGACTGTGACAAATGCAGCAAAGGCTCCAAATGTAGGGTCTTGCCCAAAATGGTTGTTATTTTTAAACCCAGTATATAATTGCAGCATTTAAAGCTTGTATTTCATTGTGACAAATGCAGCAAAGGCCCCAGATGTAGGGTCTTGCAAACAATCAGTGTTTTTTTAAAACCAGAATATAACAGCAGTATTTAAAGTTTGTATTTAACTTTCACAAATGCAACAAAGGCTGCAAATGCATTATCTTGCCCAAAATGGGTGTTTATTTAAAATGAGAATATAACAGTAGTATCTAACGCTAGTATTTGACTGACAAATGCAGCAAAGGCCCCAGATGTAGTGTATTGCAAAAATGGGTATTTTTTTTTAACCCAGAATATAATTGCAGTATTTATAGCTTGCATTTCACTGTCAGAAATGCAGTAAAGGCCCCAGATGTAGTGTCTTGTCAAAAATGGGTGTTTTTTTTAAACCCAGAATATAATTGCAGTATTTATAGCTTGTATTTCACTGTCAGAAATGCAGCAAAGGCCCCAAATGTTAACAAAATCACTGTAGATCGCTGAGTCAACAAGCACTTCTGATAACAGATTCTTTCCTATTCTCACCGTCACAGCAGCAGCATCCTATCCCTACACTAGTAAGAGCAGAGTGACGTGCAGCTCTACGTGACTCCAGCTTATATAGAGGCTGGGTCACATCCTGCACTGGCCAATCACAGCCATGCCATTAGGAGGCATCGCTGTGATGGCTTCTAAGGGCACACAAGTTAAACGCTTGTTGATTGGCTGCTCTGCAGCCTGTCAAAAAGCACCATTAACTCGCCGAACACTGAACTCGAACCCGAACTTTAACTGAAAAGTTCTGGTTCAGGTCCGGGGTCCAAAAATCCTACAGTTCGGTACGAATCGGTTTCGCTCAACCCTACTGAAGTGTCATTTTTATGCTATTTAGAATATGTTTAACCACTTACCGACCGCCCATTGACTATAAATGTCCTTGGGCGGTGGGTTAATCTCTGAATGGACGTTCTGGAACGTCCATTCAGAGATCGCAGCTGCACGCTAATCGTGCAGCTGCAGATCGGGTTGACCGATGTCAGTGACAGCAGTGCAACCCTTAGAGAAGGCAGGGACAGTTCCCAGGTGTCCCTGCCTTCTAGATCGCTGTATACACAGCGCTCACCGAGCCATTTTTGTCACCTTACATCACAAAAAGTGCAACACCAAGTGATCAAAAAGGCGCATGTCCCACAAAATTCTACCAATAAAACCGTCACCTCATTCTGCAAAAAATGAGCCCCTACATAAGAAAATTGCTAAAAAAAAAAAAAAACGCTTTAAAAAATGCTATTATTGTGTTGAAGTAAAAAAAAAAAAAAGTATACATATTAGGTATCGCCGCAGGTAACAACCAGCTCTATAAAAATATCACATGACCTAACCCTCAGAGGAACGCTGTAAAAATAAATAAATAAAAACTGCTAAAACAACCAATTTTTTGGTCACCTTGCTTATAAAGTGTTATAATGAATGATCAAAAAATCATATGTACCCAAAAATAGTACCAATGAAACTGGCACCTTATCCCCTAGTTTCCATAATGAGGTCACTTTTTGGGAGTTTCTACTGTAAGGGTGCATGAGGGGGGCTTCAAATGGGACATGGCATCTAAAAACCAGTTCAGCAAAATCTGCCTTGCAAAAACAATGTGGCACTCCTTTTCTTCTGCTCCCTTTTCTTCTGCTCCTTGCATCAGTTTATGACCACTTGTGGGGTGTTTATGTAAACCGCAGAATCAGGGTAATAAATATTGAGTTTTGTTTTGCTGTTAACCCTCGATGTGTTAAAGAAAAAAATAGATTAAAATGGAAAATCTGCCCAAAAAGTAAAATTTTTTAATTTGATCTCCATTGTGGAACGCCTAAAGGGTTAACAAAGTTTGTAAAATCAGTTTTAAGTAACTTGAGGGGTGTAGTTTCTACAATGTGGTCATTTATGGGGGTATCCACATGTGACTTCAGACCAGAACTGGTCCTTTAAAAAGTTGGTTTGGGCAATTTTCTTAAAAATTTTAAGAATTACTTCTAAAATTCTAAGCCTTCTAACGTCCTAAAAAAATAAAATGACATTTCCAAAATGATGCCAAAATAAAGTAGACATATGGGGAATGTTAAGTAATAAATATTTTATGAGGTATCACTTTCTGTTTTAAAAGCAGAGAAATAGAAATTTTGTAAAAATTGCGAATCTTTCTAAATTTATGGTAAATTTGGGAATTTTTCAGAAATAAAGGTGAAATATATTGACTCAAATGTATGACTATCATGAAGTACAATGTGTCATGAGAAAACAGTCTCTGAATGGCTTGGATAAGTAAAAGCGTTCCAACGTTATTACCACATAAAGTGAGATATGTCAGATTTGCTAAATTAGGCCTGGTCAGGAAGGGGGCAAATGGCCCAGATGTGAAATGGTTAATGAAAGTTTTGCAACATTTTAGTCACTCTTTAAAATTCCATTCTCAGGTTTGGGGATCTAAATTTATTTTGGGGTCTGAATTAGTTAAGGGGACTAGTTGGGGTTTGATTTCATTTGTGTTTGGGACAAAAGCTGGAAATGGCTGCTGAAGTCAATTATGTCTTTGCAGTAAACTTAGAATCTCCAGAAGTAGCCATATCAGTTTAAGTCAGCCAAGTGGAGAAGAAAAAAAAAGAAAATATCTACAATTAGAGATGTCACCTGTGAGTCAAAATTTAACTGTACTGTAATCCCTTATATAATTGTCTGAAAGCACCTGTGTAGAACTGATATATACCACTATATGTCCACTGTAAATGTATAGTGATAACATTGGGCTATGTATAATATTTTTTATTCATATGATGGTAACCAGATTGCTCTGCCTCTGTCTGTAGACCTACTATGCTGTTAACTCTGTCTTGGCTTCTAGCTCCATTTCCTCTATTTAAGACCTTATCTCCCTGCCTATATTTTTAAGCCATGGTACATTAAATATAAACAAACTCTGGTATGAATCAACTGGTATTATAGAAAGAACACCACTATTGGTGTTGCTATAAGGAGGAGGAGAAATCTCTCAGTGAATTGCATTCTGTCATTATACATTGTGCGTGAATGTCCTCTTCCTTGTTCTCCTCCTCCACCAGTTCCGCCCTCACAGGGCTCAGGTGGACGTGAGATGTAGGCACCACGTCTCCTGTGCCCTGGCCAGCCAGATTCATCAGCATCTGCTCCAGGACTTAAATGGAGTGAAATGACATCATTTATCCTGTAGTCCTGGTGACTGACAAATAAAGTGGCCTCCTCAAATGGCCTGAGCAAACGGCAGGTGTCACACATGAGCTGCCACTGGCTAACCTTGAAGTTACACAGGGGAGTACCCCTGTTTGCCTGCATCATCAAGAAATCATTCATGGCCTTCCTCTGCTCACATAGTCGGTCCAACATGTGGATGGTGGAGTTCAAACGTATGGAAGCATATGAGGGGTTGTTGGCGAACACTATTCTGCCTTTGCAGGAGGGTGTGTTTTACATGGTAAGAGTGACGGAAGTGCATGCACAGTTCCCTGGCCATTTTCAAGACATCTTGCAGTTGGGTGGAAGACTTTAGGAAGTGGTTACAACCAGATGAAAGATGTGTGCCATGCAGGGCACATGGGTCAGCCCTCCTTTATGCAGCACCAACAGAATGTTCTTCACGTTGACTATGGTTCAGATCTTTAGTTGGCAAAGAGATAGCCAGGATTCGATTTCTTGTTGAACGATGCAGAGCAGTTTCTCTCTGGTGTGACTCCATTCGCCCAGGCAGGCCAGGTGCAGAACAGCATGACACTGCCATGCTCTGCATAGGTGGTATGCTGGAGGACCACTCAGAACTATGCCTACAGAGGAGGCTGAGTACAAGGTTGAGGATGAAAAGGCAGAGGTGGTCATTAGCGGAGGAATCACATCTTGAGATTGCGGAGGCGGCATTGCCATCACCTGGCCAAGTTGCTGGTGTGCCTGGGCAGGAACTACATTTACCAAGTAGTGATGAGTGGCAGGGGCAATATTCAAATTCATGATAATGCGTAATGTGCGTGAAATACAGGCATGGGTCACTGATACTATATTTTTCAAGCTGGTATAAGTTTCCTGAGACTGGAGAAAATGGTTGCCACGGCAGAACATTAGAATAGCTTTATATGCAGATAGAGTGCTCCAATATATTTGCGCTTGCAAATTTTCGGCAATTAATGATGCGCATATTTTTTTGCAATACGTGACACTTGTGACATCAGAGCACTATGTCTGTAGCATGTATGTATGGACAGCAGAACCTATCAGCTACACTATAGATCAATCTAACCTACACTGACTATCTCCCCCTATCTGAATTATATATATATAAGTTGACTGTCTAATGTAATACAACAAAGCGCAGAGCACAGCAATGACACTGCTGTCTCTTTTATAACTTCAATAAACTTTAGAAAATAGCTGCTGGGGAGGTTCTTATACAGTAAGGGGTAGGCAACTTTTCTATTAGTTGCTAGGGATGTTGCTAAGCTGTGACAAAATAACAATATAGAGAAGCTACGCCAGCAACCTACTGGAGCCCAGTCTTTCAGTTACCAACTGAAAACCAAGTAAATCCGTAAAAAACAATCAAACTGGCTCACAGTATTTTTGCATTTGTTAAAATTATTGACCCAATACAATGTTACACATATCCTAGTTAATTGTCAACATAACAGCATATATAAATAGGTACTTTAAATGCGGAGCTCTCGCATATACCTAAATGACAGGAGTACTCCAAATATGACCTCTGATTATGCTATGTGGTGTCCGTCTGCTACGTATTGAGATAGAATATCTCTAATATTCAGATAGTTTATCTGTTGATTTGCCTTGATCTAAACATAGATTGTTCAGCCACTAATCCGTTAGCTGTCGCTGATAAATAGTCTCAGCAACTATGTTGCTTAATATTGCGGTTAGTTTCCTACCTCCTGCCATGAGGTAGCCACTCTGCTCGTTCTTCGCGGCGTCTCACGTGATCCGACCAGAGAGTGGTTTGCTGGTCGGTTATGTTATCCACCTGCGCCGATCAAAGTAGCGGAAGTTGATGTAGCAGAGCCGCGCCGATGTGTTCGGCAAAGACGTCAATATTAGCGCACCAATAAGTCAGTCCACTATGATAGTGTTATACCGCTTGCACAGCTTCAGGTTATGGCTGATATCGTGCTCACCCTTTTCAAACTGCATCCAGATGAGATGGTCAAGGCAAAAATCTTTTTAAAAGAAGATGAAAGCAGAAGCAAAAATAACGCACCACTAGCTGGGTCAGGTTCACACTAGTTCGCACTAGACGCGTTTCGGAACCGTAGTTCTTTCCTCAGTAGGCAAATGTGTAATGCCTACTGTAAAGATTTTTGCCTTGACCATCTCATCTGGATGCAGTTTGAAAAGGGTGAGCACGATATCAGCCATAACCTGAAGCGGTGCAAGCGGTATAACACTATCATAGTGGACTGACTTATTGGTGCGCTAATATTGATGTCTTTGCCGAACACATCGGCGCGGCTCTGCTACATCAACTTCCGCTACTTCGATCGGCGCAGGTGGATAACATCACCGACCAGCAAACCACTCTCTGGTCGGATCACGTGAGACGCCGCGAAGAACGAGCAGAGTGACTACCCCGTGGCAGGAGGTAGGAAACTAACCGCAATATTAAGCAACATAGTTGCTGAGACTATTTATCAGCGACAGCTAACGGATTAGTGGCTGAACAATCTATGTTTAGATCAAGGCAAATCAACAGATAAACTATCTGAATATTAGAGATATTCTATCTCAATACGTAGCAGACGGACACCACATAGCATAATCAGAGGTCATATTTGGAGTACTCCTGTCATTTAGGTATATGCGAGAGCTCCACATTTAAAGTACCTATTTATATATGCTGTTATGTTGACAATTAACTAGGATATGTGTAACATTGTATTGGGTCAATAATTTTAACAAATGCAAAAATACTGTGAGCCAGTCTGATTGTTTTTTACTAAGCTGTGACAAAGCCTTCTCATTGGCCCACAAGCTAGAAGAAGGGAGGGATGATGACCTGATGTGTACTGTGTTAAAAAAATTAAAATAAATGAATATTCATAATTGCTAATATATAGCACTATATTGTAAATATTATCGAATTCTCAAAGTGCCGATATTCGCGATAAAAATTCGTAATAGGAATATTCACGCTCAACACTATTACCTAGTGGTTCATAATGGATGGAATTTTTCCTCGACCATAGTTATAGCTCCACACGTCTGCGCTGCTGCGAACTGTACTAGTCACCGACAGGTTCAAGGACTGCCCCACCTTCTGTTTAACATACAGTACATGTGCAGGGCTGTTACAACCTTTTTGGGACTTTCCACCTTGGCTCGGCACAAGTGCCGAGTCAACCACATGGATAGGGAGGGACTGTAGTACCAGCAACTTGGCCAGGAGCATATTCAGCTTTTGGGCAGTTGGATGAGTGCACACATATTGTTGTATTTTGCAGTTGCCTCGGTGATTGATTGCTGGTGAAATGAGTGAGGAGGAAGAGTATTAGGACCAGTAGATGATGAGAAGGAAACACAGCTCCCTTCTGTTGAGGTAGTGGAGCCTTGACTGCCGGAAAAGGGTTGTGGGCTATTAGATGATGCCTCAGTCTGTACCACAACATTGGCGCGATAGTTTTCCAAGGCCTCTTTATGGTGATGCTCCATGTGTTCACTCAGGGCCGTGGTGCCGACATTGGCAACCTGGCCATGCTTACACTCTGCTGGCTGAGCCGCATGCTGCCACCCTGCTGCTGTCTCATGTGCAAGCTGCCACCCTCACCCCCTGATGATGATGAAGCCCCCACTTCACCTGGCTCCCACATGCGATCGGCTATTATCATCTACTACTGTCTGCATGTCACTGATGTCACCATCACCAGTCTCAAGGCCACGTCCTTGACCACTCACAACACCTGCTGCCATGCAACTCTAATCATTGCTGCTTGCCCACCTACAGTACAGAAGGAAACAGCGGATCTCTCCTCCAAATCTGGGTTGGGCAGTAGCTGCTGACTGTCCTTCATAAGCTTGTCCTCGCTGAAAAGCGGAGCAGAGCCAGCAGAATACAATACTTTCCGAGCAGAAGGAGCAGAAAAAAACATGTTCAGGACAGGTGGGGGCACAGAGGTTGTTTCTGGGACATGCCTACTAAGCGTGGTGTCAGAGGAACCCGCTGACTCCTGACTCTGGGTGTCTGATGTCAGTTGAGATGATTGTTGAATACTGAGTCAACCATTCAAGGACAGCTAGGTTGCTTGTCAAAACACGACCGCTGGATGACACTGGCAGCTCTGGCCTGTTGCTGTGACTGCTGCTACCACTCCACCTTCTTCTGCTGGTACTTCTGTCAGCTACAGAAACATTTTTGCCACTGCTGTTTCCCTTTGTAGGCCCTGGCACTGGTCTGTCGGACATACTGTACAATAACAGTACCTATAAGTGTAAAATAGCAGCAGTATTAGACTGCTTTATCTCCCCAATTACAGAATCAAGGTGTTATAGAGTTACTTATGTAGAAAACAATGTGGACACTCTAATAGCAGTAGTATTAGACCGCTTTTCACCCCAAATACAGAATCAAGGCCTAATGGAATTACTTATCTATAAAACGGTGTGGACACCCCAATAACAGTAGTATTAGACCACTTTTTCAACTCAATTACAGATTCAAGGCCTGAATAAATTACTTATCTATAAAACAAGGTGGAAAACCAAATAACTGTAAAAATAGAGTGCCTTTTTAAGGTCTTAAAGCATGATTTTTCAATGAAACAATGTGGACAGCCCAAAAGCAGTAGTATTAGACAGCCTTTTCACCCAAATTAGAGATTCAAGGCATTATAGAATTACTTAAATATTAAAACATTGTGGATACCCCTATAGCAGTAGTATGTTTCATCCCAATTAGAGATTCAAGCAGTTACAGAATTTCTTATCTATAATTTGTTATCTTATATCAGCAGTATTAGACCACTTTTTAACCTCAATTATCGAATCAAGGCATTATAGAATTTCTTATCAATAAAACAATGTGGACACACCAATATTAGTAGTATTAGGTGTAATAGAATTAGTCCCTGCACTCTCCCTATACTGTGTAAAAAGTCTACCTATGATCTCCCTACACTGTCCCTAAACTCTTTCTATCCAATATTTTACAATTAAAGGCTTTCTTAATCACTGTCCCTAGAGCTTGTGTCACATCTCTCCCTATACTCAATTCAAAGTGAAAGGGAGAAGAACAGGCAGGCTTCTTACTTTCACTTTATGGTAACTGGAAAAAAAATATTTTCAGATCACTGTAGGCGCTGCCAGAATATGGATTAAAGGAACATCAGGAGCGATGCGGTAGATTCACGATAATCTTTATTCACAGGGTTTATGGGACGGAGCATCCCCTTCATCAGGACAGTAATTTACAGTGATCTGAATTTTTTTTTTTCCAGTTACCTGTCAAACCTGTTGTTTGCCTTGGAGCTACACAGAGGACCACGGCTGCAGCCAAGGATAAAACCGCCTACTGGTCGAGATCATAAATAACCAAAAAAGCTATTTACAGCCGTTGTGACTCTTCACAGCGCGATCTGGTAAGCACATTTGTGTTTTATTAAAAACCACAGTTTAATAACTGATACCGCACATGTCGCGCTCCCTTCTCCCTATTTGTATTTTCACATACTTTCACTTTATAACACTTGTAGCCGCCATTTAAGAAAAAATCTATTAGTTAACACAAAGCGCCAGGAAATTTGGATTTAGTGCTAATCAAATTTCTCCTAATCTTTGGATCGAATTCCACTTCGTCAGCTTCGATTTGCTCAACACTAATTATAGCCTAACACCTGTGCCTGTCACATTTGCAGCAGAATGATTATAATTCTTCATAGCCATGTCACAACATTTATTAGAAAACCTTCTCACAAGGATTGAGGTTGCTAAAGTTACGCTCATGGATTTGGAATGTGGTTTGCAATAATAACACATTTAATTGTGTAGTTTACAGTAGTGTTTGAAAGATTGTAAACCCTTGAGGATGTTCTATATTTCATAAGTGTGATCTAAAACTACATCTGATTTTCACATAAATCTCAAAAGTAGATAACGATAGCCAAATCAAACAAATTAGTTAAAAATATTAGACCTGGTCATTTATTGCGGAAATTGATACAATATCACATGAATGTCCGTAAGTGGTGAAACTATGTGAAACTTTGCTTTCAGGATTTGGTGTGACCCCTGGTGCAGCAATAACGGCAACTAAATGTTTTATGATAATTGTATTTGTTGATTAGTCCTGTGTATCAGTTTGGAGGAATTTAGCCTTTGTAGCAAACTGCTTCAACTCTGTTATGTTTGTGGATTTCCTCCTGCTTCAGGTTCTTGCACATTCAAAACATCCATTTTGGATTAAAGGGTTTCTATCACTTCATATGACATAATTAGCTGGCAGACACTAGCGATCTGCTAGTGTCTGCTCTGGCCAACCATCCTACTATAATCACTTGTGGGGCAGCGGTTTTGCTAAAAAACGAACTTTTATAAATATGCTAATGAGCCTCTAGGTGCTATGTGGGCGTCATTAGCACCTAGAGGCTCCGTCTACCTTCATACACAGCGGCCGCCCAGCACGTCCCTCCAGCCCGCCCATGTCCTCCTCCGTGTGACGCAGCAGCCGAATTCTCGCGCATGCGCCGTGCGCGGCTGTATTTAGCGCATTAGAGATGTCTGAGCTCGGAGCGGTCAGACATTCAATGTGCATGCGCCGAATACAGCCGCGCATGCGCATTGAATGTCTGACCGCTCTGAGCTCAGACATCTCTAATGCGCCGAATACAGCCGCGCACGGCGCATGCGCGAGAATTCGGCCGCTGCGTCACACGGAGGAGGACATGGGCGGGCTGGAGGGACGTGCTGGGCGGCCGCTGTGTATGAAAGTAGACGGAGCCTCTAGGTGCTAATGACGCCCACATAGCACCTAGAGGCTCATTAGCATATTTATAAAAGTTAGTTTTTTAGCAAAACGTTGCCCCACAAGTGATTATAGTAGGATGGTTGGCCAGAGCAGACACTAGCAGATCGCTAGTGTCTGCCAGCTAATTATGTCATATGAAGTGATAGAAACCCTTTAAGGACAGGGCATTGACTTGGCCATTTCAAAACTTTTACTTTACTCTTCTTTAACCCTTCTTTGGCAGAACGACTTTTGTGCTTAGTGTCGTCTTGCTGTATGACCCAAATCCTCTGGACATTCAGCTCACAGAGACAGATGTTCTCAGACATGTCCTGAGAATTTGCTGGTATAATTCAGAATTCAATTATAGAAAGCCTTCCTGGCCTAGATGCAGCAAAACAGGCCCAAACCATGATACCACCACCATTGTGTTTCACAGATGGGATGAGGTTTTTATACTGCAATGCTGTGTTTTTCTTTCGCCTATATAACGTGTCATAAAACCAAAAAGTTCTATCTCCTTGCAATCCTGCTATGCACACCATTGCTATTCAGTGTACTCCTGATGGTG